>NC_045625.1:64790781-67190781 GCF_009829155.1 Mustela erminea
GAAACCACCAAGAACAGATCAGACACAGCTGCCTCAGGAGGGGACAGGGCTCCATCTCTGATCCATACATGATAGGGTAGGAGGTCAAGGTCACAGACGCAGAGTTCTGGGGGGGCTTGGACAGTCCAGGTGGTATCCCAAGTCCCCAGATGACTAGGAACTCTTTTACATGTAGAAAAGGAACTAAGAAAGGCATCTGACATGAACCAAAGATGTCCAGTAGTTTTACTCTGCTGCCTTCTTTAATTTTTTAACGGAGAAGATGGGGGGGGTTGGAAAAGTTCGTATGTAAACTACTAAAGTTCAAGCTACATCCTTAAAGGAAGAGCCAACAGGAATGCGCTACTCTAAAATGCTCCTTCACTGAATTGAGAAATTCCATTTGTACAGTCTGAGTAATCTGGACTCAGTGACTTTTCGTAACAAACCATTCATGTTTTCATGCTACCATAGTAACCTGTCATACCTATTTTTATTTTCTGCCTGGAGCTATTATTTCAGAGAATCTTGGACATTCTGGGTTGGTAGGGACCTCAGAGTTTGTGATCCATGCTAATAAACAGCCAATCTCAGGTGGTTCTGGACTCACAAAACTACCACATTTCTCCAAGCCTGCTGAAGCAAGAGACCAGTATCTGCCAAGAGCCTACGATGTAGCTGGTATGTTTCACATGATCATATCTAATGCAAACATGAGTCTCGGTGGTGAGCGGTCCTAGAGATTTTCACAAATGAGTAACTGGGCTGAGTTTTCACAAGTCCATGGCACAGCTGCACAACACCCAGTCTTTCTCACTCTGAAACCTGTGTCTCTTCCTATCATCTTACATGGCATCCCGACGGGAGGAAGGACTGATAGAGGCTCTGAAAAGTGGCCACAGCACGATGGTTCAAAAGGATAACCAAGGAGGAAAAAACCAAAGGAAAGGATAGGAAGTGCACTCCATTGGCTGGGGCTTGCCCTTGCTTCGCTCACAACCCATGCATGCTGGGGTCTACATGTTTCTACTCCTCAGCTCCAGCAAACAATCCGTCCTTAGAATCCACTTGCCCTATGCCTCTAAGGCCAAGAGTCAGAGGCCTCGACCCTGATCCTGGCTGTCAGCACCTGCTGAGACTCATCACCCCACAAGATAAACTAGGGGGCTGAACAGAAAGCAGAGCTTGCCCTGCCTGGGCGATGGAAAATCACGGCAGGGCCTAGGTGGAGAGCCTCTCTAGGCAGGAGGGATTCCACAGGGAGAGCCAAGGCTGGGCTGGGCTGGGCTTGAAGGAAGCTGGGCCATGGCCGGGCTGAGAGCTTGTCTGGGAGGTTCAGATGAGGGAGAACATACATGAAGACCGTCTAAGCTGTTAAGAGTCACACAGGTCGCATCACCACTAATGAACTGGGAGGAAAAGGATCCTGAGAAGCTCAAAGCCACTGTTCTCTTTCCTTTTTTTTTTTTTTTTTAAGACTTTATTTATTTATTTGACAGAGAGAGAGAGAGACAGAGAGAGAGGGAACAAAAGCAGGAGGAGTGGGAGAGGAAGAAGCAGGCCTCCTGCTAAGCGGGGAGCCCGAGGTAGGGCTTGAACCCAGGGCTCTGCGGTCATGACTGAAGCCAAAGGCAGATGCTTAACGACTGAGCCACCCAGGCGCCCCATGACTCCTTTTTCCAATCCTAGGTCTAATGCTGCTTTTGTTTGTACAGGTGAAAAAGAAGGAGCCCTTGTACATTTGTCAGGACCCTGGATTTTAATGACAGAAGCCCAACTCAACCAGCTTGGACCAAACAAAGCCCTGTTTCGTGAAGGTTCACAGACCCGTGGGAAGAGCAGGGGACGTGAATGCCATGCCTCACCCATATTTCTGCTTCTCTTCCATTCTCAGAGACCCAGTCCAGTCTCCCACACCATACACTCCTCAGCCTCTTCTACCCCTCATTTCCAACTGGGACTTGTGCCAATCTTAAGTAACAGGGTCCTGGTACACAGGTGCCCCTGTGGCAGTGTGTGGGAAGTGTGCATGGCATGCGTCCCCAGGAGGGAGATGGTGTGATGCACTGCCAGGGCCTGGGAAGATTCCAGAGGTCTGAGGAGGACAGGCTGACAAGCACTGGTCTCCTCTTGGATCCTGGGTCAGATCTCCGTTGAGACTCCCTCCCCTGCTTCCTCCCGCCACCTCTGTGAACACAGGCGCGTGTGGCAATGTCGGTTAAGTCGCTAGAACTGGGCCTATTTCTTTCAGACCTTGAAGGAAGTCTTACAAGAGTGATAAGATATACATTTGGTCACGAGAACAAGCACCTTCTCTGTCATCTCGTCTTTTAGAAATACAGAATAGACTTCCTTCAGCAACTTGGGGCCTTAGACATGGATGTCAAGAAAGAGGCACTGCCTGTAAATCCCTTATCTGTATCCTCGAATAACTTGAAAGTAAAGAGCCATCATCTCTATTCTCGAAGAACTTGAACTATCCTGGCACTGGCTGAACCCAAAGGTCTCCTTGCGTCCATTCACTCTTCTCACCCCAACTTTCCAGCACCACCATATACGGCTCAGAAAGCAGAGGGGACACTCAAGCTTGAAAAAGATAAATTTCAAACTGAGGTGACCCTGGACCACATAGGTAAGGTCAAAATCATTCCCAAACCTGTTTCCCCAGACAGCAATGAGGCTGAGGAGGTGTCCCCGCCCCCTACCCCAGGGAAACTGGTTACCAGAAGGGGAAAGGGGCTGGGCGGGAGGGTCCTGGAGGCTGGCAGGCTTTCTGGGCCCGGTTTTCTACGGTGGCCTGGGGCCTGAGCCCCCTACCAGGCAATGTGCCCTGCTGAGCTCTGGGGCCCATAATTTCCTGATTGCTTGCAGCTCTCAAGAAGATATCAAAGCCAGGAAGAAATGGTTTGAAGGCAAACAGAGGGGTGAAAGAGCAGGGAAGGTTGATTGGGGGAAGGAGGGAGTCTGGAGGGGATGGAGGGGAAGGGGGGTGGTGGGAAGGGCCTGAGGGCAGGGAGGGTTAGGCCCAGGGAGGAGAGAAATCAGAATTAAATGAAAACAGCGCTTGTAGCTGGGCCCCCTCCCTAAAGTCCTGCCATGCATGCGTTAACCCTCCAACGATGAAAACAAAATCCAGAGACCTGGTGCCTGCCTGCTGGGGCACATAAAGCTTAGGGGATATAATATCTTCCAGGTGGGTGTGCCCAGGAGCACACAAAGGTGCTTGACAGGTCGTTTAAAACTGACTGTCAAGGTCAAAACAACACCACCTGCAGGTACAACTAAAATGTCTTCATCCATGCCCTCCTTTGGGCTCTCTGTTATTGTTTGTTTTAAACCAAGGCACAGTCTGAGCGGCAGACAAGCCTGACAACTGTTCAAACATATGTACGTGCAACTTATTAGCTTGCAAATGGAGGTATCTGGAGGCTAAAAACAGGGGTGGGGGTGGGGGGACCAAGTTAGCTGCCATTTCCGAGGGGGCAAGGGGAGGGGGTGTTGGCTGTGAATGTCTGGGCTGGAGGATGAAGGCCTTCATCCATGGAGCGCGCTCCTGATGCGGTATTTGGAAATGCTGTTTTGCACGGATGGGGCACTGAGCAGAGGCGGTTATTATGAAAGGAAGGGGCCCTTGCCCTTGAGATCTGTTTATTTTGCAATTAACCAGGAGGAAGAGAGGCCCCTTCTGAACCTTCTGCTTGCGGGCCTAAAATTTAAACGCCCACTGCCTGGGCGGAGTATGCTGCCCAAGGAGTACAAGAAAATCCCAGGCTTATGATCTAACTAGCCCTTACATCAAAAAGAAAATATACGTGGATGTAAATTGCCAAATGAAATTGAATCACCTCCACCCCTGTTCAACATAAAAACTCAGACCTAATTAAATCAAAGAATGTTAAAGCTCGAAGACACTCACAGGCAATTCCAAATCAGCCCCTTACTTTTTCAAAGGAGAAAACTGGGCCAGGGAGGAAGACTTGCCTGGGGTCCCCGCCTGTCACTGGGCCCAGCCCTTCAGGAACACATCTTCCTTCAGAGTAACAGACAAGCAAAGAGCATCACCACGGAGCTTCCACACCATCCTCTTTTCTCAATCTGACAGTCTCACCTGAGAGAAGATGGCAGGGTACAGAGTCTGAGAGTCCCCAGGAAGATAGTTAACCTGTTCAGAGGTGTGCCCTCCACAAAGTCACCACCAAACACACCGCCCTCTAACACCTTAGCAAAAGCACCGGCATGGAAGTGCTAACATTGCAGATGCCAAGATCCTGCTGCTCACCCACTGAATCAGAGTCTCCATAGTGGGACACGGGTTCAAGGGATCCCGGGTTCTAGCACATCCATTGGGGTATAAAAAGAGGTAGAAATTCTTAAATTTTTTCCCCCTCTGGGTGCCCTGGTGGCACAGTTGATTACGTGTCCGACTCTTGGTTTCAGCTCAGGTTGTGATCTTGGGCTTGTGGGATCGAGCCCTGTGTTAGGCTCTGGGCTCAGTGAGGCATCTGCTTGAGATTCTCTCTCTCCCTCTACCCCTTCCGTTCGTGCTCTCTCTCTCTCTCTCTCAAAATTGCCAAATGAAATTGAATCACCTCCACCCCTGTTCAACATAACATTCAACACGTTCTTTAAAAATACTTTTTCTCATCCTTCTAAATTTCTATTTTTGTGTGTATTTTGTAGTGTGCCCAGGAAATTAACACTGTACTAAATGTATACAACTTATGAACACATAGAACTATCTGGAAGGGGTGACTATTCAAAAAAAGATGTATAATCAGAAAAGCATGGGGCCTCTTGCACTGTGGGCCCATCTTCCTCACTGTGATAAATGTAGGCCCTTGCCAGGCCTGACACATGGCAGCCCTTCAAGTAACACTGATACCATGAAAAGTCAGCTGTACAGCAGACTCCAGGCTATTTTGGAATAGAATCATTTCTCAAAGTTTGTTTTAGGGATTGGTTTCTTCAAGACCATTATGGTCCCATGGAAGCCACACTACCAAGGGGGGATCCCTGGGCATGGCATACAGAGGAACAGTGCACCTTCTTCTGGCCCTGTCCTCAAAAGGCACACATACACCAGGATATTAAATCAGGATAATAAGGATATTAAAGGCTTTCTTAGAAGTTCTCCAGCAAAGACTCCATTTTAACTCTGTTTAATCCATTCATTTCCTGAATTAATTAAGCCACAGTTCCTTTTCCCGCATTATTAACATTCCATAAAACTAGTCTTCCTTGGAACCTGCTGCAGAAAACCCTTATTCAGACTAAAGTTTCCTATTTCCTTTCAGCCACAGAATCATCAGCACTCATCACACCTGCCCACTGAAACATGTCTACCGAATGAATTCTTGGCTTTGCCTATCCAGCCCTTTCCAACTGCCGGCTTTCCATAGCACGTTCAGAAATGGCACATGTGTGGGAAAAGCCAGAAACTGCAGCTGGCTCACTCTCAGAGTAGGTCCTCAGGGTCTCTTCTATGAGGAGACCAACTCAAAAATAAGGATCTGCCAACCACAGTCCCCACAACTCATCAAGCTGGCTTCTAGGGAGCAAAGGCCGGGAGTGGGTCCCCAGGATCACAAGAGCACCACCCTCTCCTCCTCACCACCCCAAGTCCTGGCCGGGGAGCCCTAGCATCATTCACACTCTCCTGAAAGGGAATTCTAAGATTTCCATTTTATGCTGAGAAGGGGAGGTGGTTATTTTCAGCAAGCTAACTGGGAAAGTGAAGGGCAGATTTGGCATTCTGTCTTCCCGGAACAATGTCTAGACTTTCTGAGGAGTCACCTCTATAAATAGCATGGTTAGTTAACCAAGAAATAGAACATGTTCTCCTCTGAGCTCCACTCGGGTTAAATCAGGGTGAACTTTTGCATTATACCTGCAAATCCCACAAAGTAATCAATTTCTTAAAAAGTAATCTATTTTTTTAAGGCGCGCTTCCTCACATCTACAGCCTTTTAAGGTGAACATTACTTTTTAACAAAATGTAGCTGCTACCCTCTTCCAGTTACATTTCAGAGGTGGGGTCAAGTGACAAGGCAATTTCTCATCCACTTGATGCCCACAGGCCTCTGTGGCTCAGATGTCAGGGGTTCCAGGTGCATATGGGCTGTGATACAACAGAGGCAATGTTTCTACCGAGCAGAGCTATTCATACACTGTACCTTGCTTGAGGACTGTTTCCAGAGTTGGCGTTTTCCCCCAAAGGAGTCTAGCCTTCAAAGAAATATGTACACAGCTCCGTGCGCACGTATATATATATAACACGGTCCAGAAGCTGGTAGCATTTTCTCCCTCTGCGTAGTGGCCTGAAGAGTGAGAACGCACAAGATTGGGAATATTCCAATTCAGGCAACTTTGCGCATTGAATTCCATTGTTCTTTCTCACCCATAGAGTGGATGTTCTACTCAGTAATAATGCTTCTGTGGAGAAGTAAGTGGGAGGGGGGAAAATAAAAGGCTTTTCTTTGCAATGGAAAAAGGGAAAGGTAGTGCGTGCCGACTGGCCATCTCAGGCTCAAGGGCTGGAAGAGATTAGGGGCCTATGGAGAGAAGAAGATTACAAATGTAGGCAGAGGGATGATTGCTTCAGGAAGGCCTTTCAAAGGCCTGACAACTTCTCTTGAAGGATGGCCCCAGCAGTGTTCTGTGAAGGTAGGACTGTCAGTCTATGTGTGTGGAGAACAGTTCAAAGAAAACAAAACACTTAAGCATAATCTTTCAGAGCGTGAGGAATCATGGCGTAATGATGATAAAATGCTACTTCTGGGTCTGACAAGCAGCACAGCTGTTAGATGGCAAGAAGAAGATTCTGGCTAAGCCAAAAGCTGTGAGTTCACTCTGCTGTTGTTCCAACAGAATAGAGAGGGAGACGGAGCCTGGCCCCAGCATATTCATGTGATCCAAGAATTTGCCTGGTACCCAGATTCTGTGGCTGCCTCATGCTGAGCCCGTGGTGAATGCTGATCTTCATGTAGACTCCATGACACTATGATTTCCATGGATAGACCCTGAAGTAAACACATAAACCTCAGAGAGGGTTACAGAAAACATTCGCTTAAGTCTGAACCCCAGATACCAACAGCCATCCCAGGATAAGGCCCTTCTACATCTTTCTCCGTGTTGCTGGCTCTACGTGACGTGGGACATCATAGACCCTCCTGCCCCTGCACCACAAAGAATGGATCATACATCCACCTTCGCCCTACCTGCCTCGCTCAGTATAAACTGGTATTGTCAAAACTAAAGCCAGGGACTCTCAGGGTCCCAGAAGAAGGTGACCTTAGGAATACCAGTTTCTGGTAAAGAAAGAAAAACACAAGGACCTTCTCTATAAGATAAAGACACACGAGAACCTTCTCTGTAAGATAGGAGGGAAATAAAAGTCAGATAATTTTCCCAAGAAGAAAAATAGAGACCAAAACCAAAATGGAGACATGAACCCAAACAAAGTGACAAAGGGGATGCTTGTGAGTTCAGCCTCCCGGTATGGCCCTCACTACTCCCCCACGTGTTCATCACTACGGCAGTGGCAGGCGTGCCAGTAAACAAAGAACAAGAATCTTGCAGGAAAAAGAAAAGGGTGGTATGAGCTGCTTTCTATCATTCACACCCACCTACTTGAAAAACACAAGAGAATTACTCTCGAAAACAGCAGAACGAAATGCCCCTTCAAAATATTTCTGAAAACAATCCATTCGGAAAGAAATTTAAGAATTTGAGAGTTTGGGAGACAAAGAGCAATCACAAAGAAACAAAACCCACACGTAGACAACTCCCCACCCCCAACCCAAATCCTTAGCACGTCAGAGAGAGGAGAGCTGGCAACTCTTGGGAAGAGAAAGGTACACTTGTTCATGGCTCAAATCAGATTCCCAAAGGAGAGAATCACTATGGTTGCATCCTGCATTGAAACCATGAAGTCACAGGCCCCCGAAAGTAAAGGACTGTTTAAAAATATGGCATTTTCAGTCTGTTGGGGGGTGGGGGGACAAAAACTTCACGTAGAAGCCAACAAAGAACAAGCACAGAAAAATTCCCAAAGCTGTGAAACCTTACTACTTAAGATAATGACAGAAATTTATGACTGCTTCCTTTCCCGGCAGAAAGGAGCACAATTAGAAGGCTGCGAACAACAGGCCTTTTGTACCAGCATGTTATGTTTTGCTTATTCTATTACACATTGGCTGGGAGATAAGAATAAACAGGACAACACCCTGTCTAACCCCAGGAGGAGGGGGCGGAGGGAAAGCTGGTGACGGTCATTCTTGGGCGTGTATGTGCACACCGTTCATTCCCAAATTGAGGTACTTGAGAAAATTGTGCCTACAACAGTCAGGAACTAGTATAAGCACCCAGAAGCCTTTTATTGCACAATCACATCTTTTAGAACAAGCCACGTATAATAGGGAGCTTCACAGTCTTTCGTTGCTGCGAAGCCCAATGAAGGTACTTAAGTAATTGATGATTATTTCTCTCTGCTCCCTATCAATCCTATTTGTGCTCAGTCTTTGAGAAACTTAAAAATTAGGATGAGCAATCATAGAAACAGTGCCTCCCTCCCCGTGACCTGCCATGTCAGAAAAGCTGGGAAGGAATCCTTCAGCCGCTAGCGGGGAAGGAAAACATGGAGCCCTGGGCCTGCTTTCTCCCTGCTCCCCAAATGGAGAGCTGCTGGTCCTTGCACCAGGAGCTCTGAGGCTCCTGCAGTGGCGAATTCTGCTCAAGGACAGCAGTTGCTAAGCCAAGGCAGGTTCTCACCAGCCAATCACAAGACGGTATGGCACTGCTGGTCCTCTAACTGAGAAAAGACTTGGCCTCTCTTGCGACCCTCTCCCCATAACACCTGATGGCCTGGAACCACCAATCCTCGCTCAACCGCTGCCATGTCTCACTCTCCTCGTACTGGTGCACAGGTGGCTCGGTGACTTAAGACCTGAGGGACTGTGGGACCTCCTGGCACCCAAAATTGGGAGTGTAAGGAAGGAACTAAGAAAAGTCACTCTAAAAGCTCTTTGCCCTCCAGCCACGCTGCCCTTCTTTCTGCTCCTCCGGCCCATCTCAGGGGTTCCCACTTAGAGGCCTTTGGACCTGAACTCCCTCAGCCTGGGTTTTCTTTTCCCCCAGATTGTTAATGAGGCTGGCTCCTTTCTGTTCTTCAAGTCTCACGGTACCTGCCACTCTTTAAAGAAGCCTTTGCCTGCCACCACCCCAGACCCTAACAACCACTCTGTCACTGACTTGGTTTTTATTGTTCAAAGCATACATCTTAGTTCCTGATTTTAAAGTACACAATTCTCTCCCCTGACTAGTACTAAGTTCCGTGATGACAGAGATCGCATCAATCTTGTTCTCCCCTGCAGACTCGGCATCTTAAATCCTACCTGGCACACACAGTATGGGCTTAATAGAAATTTACTGGATGGATGAATAGATGAATAAATAAACAAACAATGAACAGACGAACAAGACAATCGGGTATGAAACCAGTGGAAAAACGAGTCAAAGCAGAACTGTCGCCTAATGTCTGCCACGCTGCCACTTTTTTTTTCCCCCACAATTTTCCAAGTGGAACCAGGGGTGAAGCTACCGATGAATGGTAGAGTTGGGAAGTAGAGTCACAGAAAACACAGCTTTTTTTTAGTCAATGCTCTAGACATAAAACCGCTCTGAAATGATTTGCAGGAGATTCTTGAAATTCAAACAGAGGAAGGGAAAAAAAAAACAATGTATTTGGATGTCAGCAAGGTAGTTCTGCCAACCTAATTATGCCCCGTGACATGTAATTGTGAGCTGCTGAAAGACAAATGGTGAAGCAAAGCATTTATTATAAACACGAAAGAGGTAAGACTGAGGTGTTAATTTTTAAGCAACTGTCATAAATCTGGTTCCAGGATATTATTCCATTAACATTATTATTATTATAACAAAGAACGTAAGCATGATGATGAGCTCCTTTCATGTATTTCTCAATACCTGGGAAATGAGGCTCACTCGTCCATCCCTAGCTGAGACACCTGAGAAACTACGAGAACACAATGAAAATGGAAGAATGCTGATTATATCAACATGAAGAGAGTGTGTCTATATGTTCTGGAGATTCACATAAAATGCATTCATATCTTTGGCTAGACACCATATTACTCAATTGAAAAAAGGTACACTCCACAGCTCCTTATATGGCAGACTCGGAAGGTACAAACAAAACGAAACAAAAACAAAGAGCCTACATGCACTAAATGAGAAAATTACAGACTAGAACTAGTCGGTAGTGTCTTAAAGGCAAACTAGGGATTTTTCTCAGAATCAGAACAGAATGAAAGTATCTCTACCCTGGAACAGTGACTAAAAAAAGGAAGGGTGAGGTTGATAAGTCGATCCTCTTATACAAAAAGGTGACCAAAAACCACAACATGCAGTCTTGAAAGATAGTCTAGTTACTGTTATGTTGGAAAAGCATTCCAAGTTCTAAAACGCTGTCTTTTTGTCATTTACCTGCTGATAAACTGATTGGTCATTATCATACATTCAAATTATACAAGTGTGTTTCTCCCCACTCTATTGAAATATCAGAATCGGGCTCCAAAGAGAGAGGAGAGTTTTATGCTTAGCCATACAAACTCTGATGTGTAATATTTAAAACACAGTGAGATCTTTATGGATGTCATCCAAAAATTTAAAAAATTCTTCAAAATGGTCACTAACAATTTACCCACTTTAGTTCATGTGGGAATGTTTAATGCCATTCACCGAAAATGAATACTACACTGGTATAAAATGGTATTCATTATGATTAAGACCTAATCACTAAAGAAGTCCAGAGGTATGGAATTTATGATCTTGCATACATGTTTACAAAATGTGGACTCGGCAAAAAACCATTTAATCTACCAAGAAATCCTTTGATCTCTAGTGCATTACAATGAACAAAAACAATGACAAGTTTCAGTACGGAGGTCTTTTGGGATGGCTCCTACTAGACTTGGGATTTTTCTGTTCCTGTTTAGGGGACAGAGCTGACCTATAAGACTGTCATTTTTTGTTCCAGTTTTGCTTTTACAGAGCCCTAAGCAAAACCCTGACCATAAATAAGGCAGCAGGGCCCCGGGAGCCAGCTGAGTCATAAACCCCACTCAATCGCATGTGGCTCAAGGTGTTGGGATCCCTAGAGAGTCAAGCCAAGCAAGTGGAATCAATTTAGGCCCGAGTTAGGAAAAACAGAGTGCTTCTCCCCTCCCCCGACAGTCCCCCCTCTGCAGTGGAAGATACCACAATCCCCCTCCGCAGCTCAAATACGGGGAACAGTAACTAAGCCCAGGAAAACATCTAGACCAGGGCAGACTACTCCACAGTCTAAAATGGAAGAAAAAAATGGGAGGAAAATGATATCTGACAACCAACCACAAATTTTTAAATGTACGGTTCTTCTGTTTTTAAGCATAAAAGCAGTCTTGTTGCTGCTGAGTTATTATCACCATATTTTCTGACATTGGTGCCCAGTACCATTTGGCCTTAGGGTTCTTAGGCTTCTTACTTTCAAAATACAGAGTTGAGCATGTTTAAGTCGCTTTAAATATCCCAAAAAGCAGCAAACCCACTGCCTACCTGCTTGGGCACGCAAAGCTGCAAAGAGAGGCTTTGCAGAATGGCCTGCAGGTCAACAAATTCTGGTTTTGGCAGACTGCTCTTGGGAAGGAGCTACAGAAAATGAGGTCCTCTGTATGAAAAATACTCTGCCTCTGGTTCCCTCAGGTCAGAACTTAGAACTCTTAGTAAACATGCCCTGAAAAACTGCGACTCTCATCAAGTGTTAAAAACTCCCAAATAAACACAGCCCCTCAAAACTGGGTACAAATGAGAAACATTTAATGAACAACCCTTTCTTCGCCAATAATTCTGCTTAAATTAAGTCCAGCAGACTCTTCAAAGGGACCAAAGAAGCCCCCTTGTTAAGACAAATTCTATTTATAGACATCCCAAACAATACTGATGCACGTTACCAAATATATATAATTATCTTAGTTTCTACATTCCCATTATCTTCATAAATACAGGATAAAAATCAGGCTAAATGACTTTCTCAGACCTCCTCAAGGATTAAGAATAGCCAGCCAGCTTTAAAAAGTATACATATGTAGTAAAGATCAAAAGCAAATGTTCTGGTCAGTTCTTTTCTACTCATGGGTTTTACGAAGAATGTATGCAGTTTTCAGGGAAAACACCACAAATGACAGCTGTTCAAAAGCATGGAAATTAATTGGCAGCAGGAATTTCCTTGACTAATAGGGAAAAACTTAAAGTCACATGCTTTGATGAGCCTATTTTTCCTATCCTTAGTAAAGCATATTCGCTGTTAATGATTACGATTTTCAAACAGAAATATAACTGAGTAAAATCCTGAGTACATAACAAGTAAAATGCTGAGGGGAAATGCAGGTATCTATTACTGAATGAAAAACAGCATTAATGAATGAGTTTTAGATGAAAATAATATAAAGGGGAAGGTTCAACTTGCATGTCTTAATCTTCCACGAGAGCAAAACTGAGATAACAGTAAGACTAATGCATTTATTATATTAAATAATAGTAGCAAGACAAGTGACTCCTCTCACTTCCCCCCCTCCCCCCCCAGTAAGCCATCTGCTTTGAGCTGTTTTTCCAGCAGTGGTGATGGATTTACACTGATCCATCCACAGTCTCTCTGACACAGGGGCTCTCAAGTCATTGCCCTTGTGACCAATGGCGAGAATGGATGAGACAGCTGGTCAGGATTAGGTGAGCAGCCTGTGGCCCTGGAACTAAGTTGTGTGCTCTGCCCAGCTATGACCTTGGGCTCGTTAGCATTATGCTCTCACCACCTAAGCTAACCAGCCACTCATCAGCCACGATCCAACATACCTCACTCTGCGGGCACAATGTGTTTTTAATCCAGGCAACAACATGAGCTTTTTATTTTCAAGGCAGTTGATTGAGCCCATGACACGTAAGGGCTCCCTCCCATGTGGTGGAGTCCACACACAAACCACCTCTCAAGGCAGCAAAGAGATGTCCAAGCATGGCCACCCTAGTCAAATGGCAGCCTGACAGAGCTCAGGGAAAGCAGAAAATCATCAAAGAAATTCCGAAGCATGTAATCCTAGTGCCGCCAAGGCACAACATACCTGGCCATCCCCAGACTCGGGAAGTTGGCAGGAACAATGAGGATGTCCAGCCTGGAGAACGGGTGTGTTCCCAGGACAGAGTGCGCTGCCGAGAGGCAGGGAGGGATCAGATGCAGGAGGGTCTCTTGACAGGCATCTTGGAGGCACAGTGGGGCAAAGACCCGATGAGGAATAATTTCCTGGGTGGTAGCAGAAAGATTCTGGAAGCGGCAGGGGTACTCCACGTGACCACAAATGCCAACATACCTGGGAACGACATGAAATGAAGAGATGCGCTTTATGGTAAATCAGGTTTATTCTTGTTGCCATTGAGGTGAACAACTCTCGCAGATGTGCACAACTTCTAAGAGACAGTGGCTCAGATGGGCTCACAATCCAGGCAGTTCAATTGAATTCTTGCCTTGTCTGTTTCTGTGCAGCAGTGAAAACCTATTGGTCGAAATACTTTTTGACGTGCTGCAATTCTGAGTAGCTTCAATCTAAGCTAAGTGAAAGTAGATTTTACGACTTATTTTAGAATAACAGGGGAAAACCCTTCAATACTCAAAACAACGAAAACAACCCCCTCTTGAAAATAAAACGTAAAATTTCTGCCCTCAGAAATGTGCTTTTCAAATATCACGTGGAAAAAAAAATCTCCAAATCAGAAACAATTCGTAACTCAGAACGTTAAGGATGGTTCAAAGCCAAATTTGGGATCCCATTCTGGAATATCCTAGAAAAAAATATGTGGACTCAAGAAGAATAATGAACCAAATGACAGGATAGGTTTCAACTTTTCAAAAGAACACAACCCATTTTACTAAAAAGTATCTAGGCGCTCTTACTAAAGGCCATCAGAAGTTGTGTTCTTAGGGAATAATACGGAGGCATTCTTGAAATGACGCTTTTCCCAGTGCTCTTTCGGTACAAATGGAACTGAATCAACCTTTTAAGAAACAGATCAGAGCCCAGCCGGTACCATCCAAGCCACCAGTTATTCTGTCAAAGGTGGAGCTGAACAAGAATTCCTAGAACCTGACTCATAGGCCTCCAGAGAACTTATCTACCCGCAGAAACCCACATCAAAGGGAACTCTCTTTTTTGGCCTGTTAACACATCCTTTATTCAAACACAATGGAAAGCCCCTCTAATTTTAATTTACAAATTATAATTCTAACTACCAGTGCTTGTTGGAGTCACAGCACAGTGAATAACGAGAAACCTTAAAATGTTGGCATGTCCCAAGAGGTACGCACCACAACAATAACTCCTCTCCAGATTTCTGAAGTGCCTTTCACTCATCCAAGGCCAGCACTGCCCAAGGAGATCCACATAACTATGGAGATTAGCCTTGCCCTCCCCCAGCCTGGTGTGTAGAACAATGGCTTCCAGCACAGAGACATTTCACCCCTGGTGAGTGTAAGAAAAATGGTAACAAACTGACCATTCAATGGTAATGACTGACATCGAATGCTAGCCAATACCCCTGGACTGATACCCTTGCTTTATGGAGAAAGTTGAGGCAAGGTGTCCGCTGGTAAACATTTAACTGAAAGTGTTGCAAATGTCTACCCCATGACAAGTACTCAAAGGTCTCATGAAGCCATTTATTGAGTTAACCACCTAATATATTTACATAGATGTATAATGGGCGATAATAATTTAAGCTCACACTCTACTAAAAAACTTCCATAGCACATGAAATAATGGAGAGGCTGCAGGTGTGGAGGCATCTTCAGAACAAAGCTGAGGCTTAAGTTTAAATTCTATCAAAGCACAATTTCGCAAAGAGGCATTCCACGGGCCTATCTAGAAATGCATCACGGGGCCACTATTTCTTGCAGCCAAGAGAGGTCAGAGAATAGTTGGAGGTATAACAAAAAGTCAGTTTGAGGGTGGCTCAGTCTGTTGAGCACCTGGCTCTTGATTTCAGCTTGGGTCATGATATCAGGGTCGCACTGGGCATGGGGCCTGTTGGGATTCTCTCTCTCCTTCTCCCTCTGCCCCTCTCCCCTCCCCAGCTCAAGGGCTCACACTCTCTCTCCCAAAAAAAAGCCAATTTGTTGAAGAGAAAAGGTGAGTTAAATTCTCTCTGGACACAGACGGCTCTAGCTAGGGGAATGAAGGTTACTCCAGCTAGGTGTATTAGTACCGTTTTTCATGATCAAAGCCTGGGAGAAAATGCGGGGCTTTAACACAATCAAGCTATGGATAAGTGAGACCATTAAGGCTCCCAATAAAATGGAAGTGGCACACGGGTGGCTCAGTCAATTAAGCATCAGACTCTTGATTTCGGCTCTGTTCATGATCTCAGGGTCCTGAGATAGATCCCAGCATCAGGCTCTGCACTCAGCAGGGAGTCTGCTTGACATCTCTTTCTTGCCCTCCGCCCCCCCCCCCCCCCCCCCCCGCCAGCTCAAATGCATGTGATCTCTCTCTCTCTCTCTCTCTCTCAAATAAATAAGTAAATAAATAGATAAAATCTTTTAAAAAATGGAAGTGGCATCAGGAAAGATGACACAAAGGTTCTGACGTCAGGATCAGGAGAGCTGGGCTTAGTGCTGTTCTCAGATGGGCTAACTGTGATATGAGGCAAGCCCCCCACTACTTGCAGTCTCTTTCTTGTCTAACGTGGTCTCACAAAAATGGCTGCAGGGGCAGGGGAGGAATTGATTAGAGGGAACTTACTAGGTGCTGGAATGTTCTCTGTCAGTTTAGGGTATAAACAATGGTCAAAAACTCATCAAGCCAAATGCTTAAGATCTGTGCATTTTAGTATATGTTAATTATACTTTAATTAAAAACAAACCAAAAAATGGTTTCTAAGGCTTCTTCTGGCGCTGCGACTCTATGGCAACTCTCCACATGAGGCCGTCGCCTCTCTTCATGCCAACAGCCTTGTTCCTGAAGTGGTGAGGGAATACTGTACATTTATAATGTCATGAATTGTCCCCCATGAAGCCAGAATTAACTCAAAGATGCTTCCTTTCCCACTAACCTTCAGCTGTTCATTTCTGTGTCTGTGCCCACTCCAACCTACTCGCATCATCAGCAAATCAGACCTTTGTAAATCACTATTCCCTATGCCTACACTCGTAATCAGGGTAAATATTGTAATAGTTAAGATTAATAATAATGCTTGTTATTTATAAATAATCTGCACTGGTGATGAGAATAATAAACAATAACTCCTCCCACAAATGCTACTGAATATTTATTACATGTCATGAACTGTTCTGAACACTTCATGTCCATTATCCCAATTAATCCACACAACATTCCTAAGGAATAGGAACTATTCTTTTCATCACATTGAGTCATCATAAGCTCCTCCCTCCCAACCTTCCTTTCCCAAGTACTGCATTAATCTTCTTGAGTAAATTTAGGTCCTGGATTTTTCTAGAAGCTACCTCAGCTGCTCTGTGGTTCTCTGGTTTCCTGTTCTTCCTTGTCAATGTTGCCCATTAATACTGCCAAGAGTGGGAAGAACTGGTGAAATAAATATTAGGCTGGTAAATGATGGGAGCCAGATCATTGGTTCCCTCTCCTATGATTGCTGGGATGAAATTTTTTATAAGAGGTCTCTCCGTGGAAGAAGGGTTGACTACGTTTTACTCAGAATCACAAGACTGGAAATTGCCTAAAGAGGTTCTCTCCTTCAGTCTTCCTCTTGTTTCAAGAACGAGATGTATTGAAAGTAGCTGACACAGACATTTCCCTGTCAAAGGCTCAAAAGGAATCACTGGAAGTTTCCCCTGGGAATGCATGTCCATTTTTCACAGTTCTACCTGACACTTCAGTAATTACTTCCTGCATTCTTGCTCTAGTCAAGGCACCCCAAGGTATGCTGCAGACACACATATGAATAAATTTCCAACCCTACCTTTGAGGAGTTTATATTTTGGTTGGAAGAAAAAATTTAAAATTCTGATGAGTACAGTGACACAGTAAGATGGTTAGACAATTTCTTAACATATTTTAGCAAGCAGAGTAGATGCTTGGATACCGTAAAAATCACAAGTGTTCAAAATGCCACCACCAGCCCCCAATGAGTCGTTGACAATGATGTCAACATATACAATGATGTGGTCGTGTCTGAAAGTTGGATGGGTTTCCTTAGGGCATTCTAGGATATTATAAAGCAAAATGCAGTATGTGCTATAAAAACCAGAAGGCTGAACTACACCAGGGAGCCAGGGCTGGAGAAATCACACCAAGCCAGGAAGATTTGGAAAGGCTTCTCTCATAGCAAAGGGTGTACTGGAAATTGGCAGTTTTCCCCTCATGATTTAAAATCATTCCTTCTTTCCTAGCCTTTCAAAGGTACAGAAATAGAGACTGCAAGGTCCACAGGCCACTTTCCATAGACTTCACAACGCTCAAGAAGACTGCTTCTCCCACCAAGCCATTCCCTTCTTTAGGATGAGCAACCTCAGTGCCTTTTCTCCTTCATGGTACGTATTTTCCACGCTTTTAGTCATTTTTGCTGAGTTCCTCTGGACTTTATCCAAGTTTCCTGTCGTACTTAAACTGTATGGGCCCAAAGTAAGACAATGCTTTACCAAAGGTCTCCAGAGGTTAAACATAATACAAAGATTCCTCTGTGGCTAGAGATGGTTATGCTGCAGCCGAAGAAAATTAATAAACTTTCAACTGTTTACCCAAGTGCCTTCTAATTAACATATTTACCAAAACGCTCCCCCAGAGTGGGCCGGTGCACGTGTGGAATTGGAGCTGGAAGAGGGAATGTTCTTCCTATAATTTAGCCCACATGAGCAGTGCTCAAAAGTTCAGTGACCAGTACTTTGGCCAAATTTCTGGGACCCAGATGAACACTTTAGGCAAATGAAAGCCTGTGGTATATAAGGCCCCTATAAAAGTTACATTTACGTGAATTGAACTGGTGGTCTCAGGAGGGTTTGAAGTGGAAGAGGGGGGTGGGGAAGGCAAGGGGACCAGATGTGAACATAACCAAAAACACGACTGCAGTTGGCACTTCAGAGTACCTTTGTTGGCAAACTGAGCACGGAGCCAGAGATTTAATGGATAAAAGCACAAAGCTACCCTCTGATGACTAAAGACAGCGCACACGAAGCGCGCAGCCAGGGGAGGATTAAGCAAATGCAAGCTATTATTTTATCAGCAGTACATTTCTGATGGACAAGCACGGTGATAAATGAAGGGAAAACTTAGTCATAGCATGTCAGACATGGAAGAGCGTGTGGGAAGGACTCCATGCCCTAGGCCTCGCGCTCCCACATGAGAGCGTGCCTCCCTGGACTGGGCCTCGCGTTCCCACATGAGAGTGTGCCTCCCTGGACTGGCACCTTTGACCTGGCTTGAGTTGCTCTGATAGGGTTGGCCACACGGGGCTTCCTCTTTTCTAATCTGCTTGCCCACAGACAGGGGACGTTTTGGACACGAGGCAGGCTGTGTGGGCCTGGGTTGTGGAGGTAACTAGATGGGTGAGTCCGTCTAGCTTGGGAACGGAGTATCAGAAAGCCCACTGAGGCCATACCCCCGAGTTGTCCCGAATTCACCTTCTGTAAGTTATGAAACTTCCTGTGCTCTTCTTTTCCCTGTGTCACAGCTGGTCAATTCAAAAGGACATGTAAAGAGTCAAACTGGACCCCTTCTCCTAAACCCCAACCAGAATTTCAGATGCCGTCTCTTCCCAGAATGCCAACGTGAAGGGGCTATGGTCTCCTCCTTCAGAATTATGGATGCAAACAACAGGAAAAGCCACCTCAGTGGCCTCTGGGCAGCAGAGGGAACACATAAGAAATGCTTGCTGCCCACTCCCCAACCTCGTATCCCTGGGAATATGGCTAGAAAGACAAAAGAACACATTTCTTCCTTTGCCTTCCCCTGAGGCGCACAGACTTCAACTGCACATGTCCTCTGATGGTCAAGCAGCCCCGAAGCTGCTTCTTTACTATGAAGAATTGGAGAACCCCAAGCCACGTCTTTATTCCACAGAGCAGGAAAGTATGGCTTTGCCCCAAGAAACCTACCCAAGCAGCACAGACGGCACCTTCACACTCAAAGGCAGAACTCTCAACTTCCATCCTCCGTACCAGTGTAACACATTACAATCAGTAACAGTGACTCAGTATGGGAATGACTCTCCAGATATGAAGTTGGACTGGACTCCAGGCGAGGCATGGACATTATACACAGTTTTTAAAAGTCCCCAGATAGGGGCCCCTGAGTGATGCAATCAGCTAAGCATCTGAGTCTGGGTTTTGGCTCAAGCCACGATCTTGGGGTCCTGGGATCAAGAACCACATGGGGCTCCACATAGAGTCTGCTTAAGATTCTCTCTCCTTCTCCCTCCCCTTCTACTGCTCCTGCTTGCACACTCTAAATTAAATAAATATATCTTAAAAAAAAAAAAAAGAATGTCCCCAGGTAAGATTCTGAATCACCTCTGTATGGAGTTAAGCCCAGATAGGAATCCAGGTGTTATAACTCAGTAGAGCTATGAACCCGGACACATTGTTGTCTACAGCCTCAGTACCTTTATCTATAAAACAGAGACCATAAAGCCTATTTATCTTATAGACATACCCTCAGGACTAACCAAGATGACACTTAGATCAAGACTTTCCCTGACTTCGGGGCGCCTGGGTGGCTCAATGGGTTAAGCCTCTGCCTTCAGCTTGGGTCATGATCTCAGGGTCCTGGGATGGAGCCCCACATCATGCTCTCTGCTCAGCGGGGAGGCTGCACCCCCCCCCCCATCTGCCTCTCTGCCTACTTGTGATCTCTGTCAAATAAATAAAATCTTTAAAAAGAAAGAAAAAAGACTTTCCCTGACTTCAAACATCCAGTGATTTTGGTATCAATTCAGGATGGGCTAGAAGACATTGAATAACAAACATCCCCAGTGTTTCAGTGGCTTAACGAAAAAAAAGTTTATTTCTTGCTCATAACAAGTCCACTGAGGATCCAAGTAATTCTCCAGAGCACCTGTCCTCCCCACACAGAAATCTGGGCTACCTGAGATTGCAAAATGAGGCCTATTCTGAGCTCCGTGTCAGGGGAAGGGATCACTTAGGGTCTTACATGCAATTAAATATTTCCATGTGAAAGTGACATGTATCACTTCTGTCCACAACTCTCCTCTTCTCTCAAGTGTGCATAGATAAAATCCAAGGATTTTAATAAAACCCTAGGATACTCTATATGGCTCAGGGAAGATAGTCCAAAATAGCCAAGTTACTAAGCAGGAAGTGGAAACTACCTCCCTTCCTCCAAAAAGCAAAATGCAAGCAGTGAAAACATGCCTGTCCCAGGAGGGGGCTTAATAGCTTTCTGTCCTCATAGTACCAACCAGCCACTGCAGCCATTGCGGGAGGAGGGAAAGCAACATGGCAAAACACAACTGGCACAGAAGGAATTTGAGCTCCAAAGCATGTCTTAGTTGGTCTTCCAGGATGAGCTAGCCATCTGTACCATTACCCTGGGCTTTCTCCTCCGGAAGGTACTGGACCTAGTGACTCTGTGTAAACAGGAAAAGTGATTAAACTGAGCTGGGTGTAAAAGTCCTAGAGATGAATATGAGGCAACGCCCCACACTTTGAACACTTTGTACCTCCTACGGACATTCCCCTCCTCTCTTCTGGCTTTCGAAGTTAGAAATAGTTAAACGTGTGCGGAGGCTGCAAGTGAATACCCAGTAGCCTGTGTTGCTTTTTAAAAACTTGAAACAGATTTTGCTCTGATCAGTCCGAAAAAAGAAGAAATCGCTACCGAAGATAAGAGTTCTGAGCCAGTAGGTTACTTGTAGCCCCATGACCTTGCAACAGCTACCATGTGTCTGGTGCCCCAAAGCAGGCTGACTAGCCCCACTGGGCAGTGGGGGAAGCGGGCATCCCTACAAATGAACGGCTAACAGCAGTCCCGGGAATCTAAACAGCAGGTGGCCCACAAAGTGATCCAACAGACAAGCACCCCCTTTTCATTAAGTTGTGTTTTTGACCAACTAAGCACTAAAGACCAAAGTTAAAAAATAAAGGAGGTAAAATGTTGAGTCTGAGGATTCTGTTGACTTACCCCAACACATAAAATTATGTCACTTGACTTCACAGAGGACTTCGTATGTCCTCCTTTTCTCTTTCTTTCTGCATGAATAATATGCCCACGTTTCTGCCTCTCAACTCTCTTATCCTCCCAGTAGGGTTTTTCCTGCTTTGCTTAATCATATTTTGGTCTAGCTTCTCAGCAGGGATGACTCACGTTCCCAGTGCTTGGAATAAATGCATCATACTGGTCCTTTAAGTGTTTGTTTTTCAGCAAGCTCCCAAATACCAACCTGGAGTCAGTCTCAGAAGGTGAGAGGGATCTCTCTGCTGCCAGATCCTTGGACGAGCAGATCTCTGGCTTCATTTCTGTCCAGGAGCCCACTGCAATAGTGAAGGTGGAGGCTGGCATTGGCATGGTGACGTAGTAATGCCAGCTTGTGCACCCTAGAAGCAGAAGGAGAGAAAGAACCATAATGAGGCCAATAAAGGGTTCTGGACCTCACTCTATAGTTTTTCTCTTTAGGCACTTGAACTTGTGTGCTATGATGGTACGAGCTATTCTTGGGGGTGGGTCTTACCTACGGCGGGAGCATCACTACAGGTCTTAGGGAGAGCACAAAGGGCTGACTATTTCGGGGCAGCCAACGAGGTCTGTAACTCCTCGAAGACCTGGGATCAGTCTGAAGTGCTTCAAGTCAGGCTATAAGTAAAAGATGGTACTTGAGGTGGTCACGTAAGGGCTACAAACACGTAAAGGCAGAGGCTATATGTTGCTATAGAGACAAGAACATGTTTTCTTTTCTTTTTTTAAGATTTTATTTATTTATTTGACAGAGAGAGAGACTGTGTGCACAAGCAGGGGGAGCAGCAGGCAGAGTGAGCGGGAGAGGCAGGAAGCCTGATGCCCAAGACCCTGGGATCATGACCTGAACTGAAGGCAGAAGCTTAACCGACTGAGCCTCCCAGGCGCCCCAAGACCATGTTTTCTTCATACTTATTGCCTAGCACAGTATTTGGCACCAAAAATGATGCTCTGTTGAATGAATAAGTAAATGAATGAATGAATGAACAAATGAGCAATCACTTCTGTGGTGCTAAACTGTTTTGTATACATTCGATTTAAGAATCAGTCTCAACTGGACATGGTAGAGAACAATGAGACTAGAAAAGGAAGATACCTGGATTTTGGTCCCAACTCTGAAACTAATTAGCTATGGAAGCTCAAGTTTATCCTTCATCCTTTTTCTCTGTTCATGTATTGGGCTGGTCCCCGATTCCTCACTAAGCACATGAAAACCAGGCCTAGAGAGAGGTTCAGGGGAGCCAAGGACTCCCAGCTCTTTTGTAACAGGCCTGGAATTTCATCAGGAGCTCCCCGCCCCAGCAGAGGTGTGCACACCACTCAGGCCAAACGGAGTGAAGGTGTTTACCAAAAGAACAAATGACTGATTGCTTATAACACTATCCTTCCTGACTTCTAAGATGGGAAAATGCTTTTAATGTTTCTGAAATCTGAATGTGTCATACAACCTGATCTAATGCAGTATTTTTTTTTCTTCCTGAACATCTGCTATAAATTGATGGTGTGCCTTCGGGGAAATTGGTATTACCACGTTTATGGAACACACTTCTCCTCTCCTCATGGAGGGAAGGAACTCTACATTGAGGGAACTTCCATTACACAAATACCTCTAGCCTCTCTTTCAGCTTCTTACTAACGCCTTTATAGGAGCTATTCCTCTTATTCTTGATAAAAAGTTTTAGATGGTCAGACACTCATGGAGTGACCTATGATTGCCAATTAGGTCAGTGAGTAGATAAGAGGTCAAATACAGGGTCAAAATAATAACATGCCCATATTGGCCAACAGACCTAACATGACATTTTTCAAAATCTTTTGGCAGTAAAAATCAATAATAAAGGTTCGTTTTTTATCTCCTTATGCTTATCTTCTTTGTCTCACAACTAATTCTGAACTCAGGAAGGTGGAGGGGTCATTATTTATTATCCCCTGAAATTATACTAACTTAGATCCAAAGAAATACATTACAGAACTCCTCCAGTGAAAAACAAAATTTTAATGGCTGCATGGACGCAGCAGGGAGACATCAGCCAGAAAGGGCATGACTATGATTCGGGCCACCGCCCCTCACATCCCCGGGCCTCTTTGCCCAAAACTAGGAAGCATCCATCCCCCTTTGTACCTCCCACTGCCGCATCTCACCACCCCAAGACTTTCCACTGGGCCTCTGCCAGGACCTAAGCCCACAAGGGCAGGGACTATGTCAATCCCCAGACCTGGCAGATATGGCTACTCAATAAATATTTGTTGAAAAGATAGAAAGAAGGAAAGAAAGAAAGAAAGAGAGAGAGAGAAAGGAGGAAGGGAAAAAGGAAAGAAAAGAAAGGAAAAACAAAATTTTCAATAGGAAACAAAGGTTTAAACATAAGGGAAAAAACATGATATCAAGTTAGAATTAATACGACATGACATCAAGTTTTGAAGTCACTCGAGGAGCTATTTGAAGAAGGACTATAGAAGGGCAGGCTCGAAACTACTGAACACCCATCCCAGAGGTAGATATGCTTGTGAGGTTATCCTGTTTCTGGAGTCAGAACAGCCACACAAGATCCCTCTTGCCACAGCTAAGAAGCTGAAGGCACGCTCCTCTTTAAAGAGACAACCAAATCCGGTGATGTTGGAGCCAGTCCAGTGATGTGTGTAGTTTCTCTGGAGCTTGAAAGAAAGCCATGGCTTAAGAGAGCACTGCCGCTCTGATCCCCAGCCAGTAAGAAGGGCACAGAGACAGGCAGAGCAGTCTTGATAAAAGCGTGACGTGGATCCCACAGGACGCACTGCCCCGAGGCCCCCTCCCTCAGTTTTTCCACCTTCCCTTCAGGACCTCATCCTCTGCAGTCTGATGCCTCTCTACGGTTGTCCCACAAGAACTTCAGTCTGGATGGGGCAACACAATGAGAGGTCTGGGGGGAGGGTGCAGATGAGGAACTAAACCTTCTCAGCAGCCTCGGTTTAGAAGAAAAAATCTTGACTAACCGAATTCTCTTACTCAAAGCGCTGTGGTCTGGTCATTCCTTCTCTGAAGGATATTTTGGAGCGTTTACCATGGGCCACTGAATTTCCCTTTTAAAAGCTTCAGTCACTTGGGCATCAGTAACTAAACAGCAATGGTGAGGCTTCCAGGTACAAATGGAAGACTGCACACATGAGGCTATGCTTGCTTCTTCCCCAAACCCAATTAAAGGATAGTAAAGGGATTCTTAAAATTTTTTTTATTTTTAAGTAATCTCTACCGCTAATGTGGCCTATTTCCCCATCCCCCCCAAACCCCAGCAAATAACTGGAGACTCATTTTCTAAAGAGAGTAAGAGAGAGGGCTCCAGATTGGGGGCGGTGCGAGGGGGAGGAGGGGGTTAAACAGCACAACTGACGGCAAATGAATGGGATTAGACGAACATATGCATATCAGATGCTGAGACCACCAGCCATCTTCTCTTGTTTGGTTCCCTGAAAGCAGGCAATCAGGCTTTTACCCTCCAGGCAGAGGAACGAAAAAAACGCTAAATAGTCCATGAGAAGACAACTAAGGAGACTCACTTCTGAGGTGTCCTATGATCAGCCTAAGGTGAAACTCACAGCTGAGAAGCCCTACTCAAGCACTCAGAGCTTCCCATCAGCATTTTAGTCCCCGTTCCTAATTGCCTACAGACAAATCAAGCACTTCAGGACCTCTAGAAAGCCGCTGCTGTGACACTGAGAGACCAAAACAAACAGAAACAAGCAAGTTAAAGGTCACTGGTCACGTAAGGAGAAGAAAATTTCAGAGAACACCAAACACATACCCAGTAGGAGCTGAATATTGCCGTGCTGAAATAAAAACAGTATGATTTACAAAAGGAGCATTCCAAAGTAAAGAGAATGAAACACGTGACAGAAGAAAAGAAAAACTCAATAAAGGTGTGAGATGGAATATAAAGTTGGAGCAGTCTCCCGGAAAGTAGAGCAAAAGAAAGAAAAAAAAGAGGGAAAAGTAGAAAAGCTCAGCAGGTCCAATATCCAAGTAATAGAAGTACTAGAAAAAGACAACAGAGAAAATAGAAGGGGGAAAAGCATCAGTTAAAAAAATTGAGAAAATTTCCCCCAAATTAAGGGGCCACGAGCTTCCAACTTCATAAGGGCATATAACACCCAGGACACTGGATACAAATCAATCCACATCGAGATATATTGTTATGAAATTTGGAACCCTAGGGACAAAGACAAGATTCCACAAGCTTCCAGAAAGAGGAAAAAAAAAAAATCACATATAATAAGGACACTTTCAGACATGCAGTTTCACAAAAATTCACCTCCCACGTATTCTATTCTCTGGAAGCTACTTAAGTATGTAAAATATGCTTCAAAAAGATATAGTAAACCAAGAGGAAGGCGAACAAGCCAACACAGGAGAGAAGCAAAGGGAACCTGTAGAATAATGGAGAAGTGAGATCCCAGGAGCCAGCTACAGCCCAGCAGAGAGGGCAACCCTGCTCTTCAGAGCACCTTCCAGAGCCTGGGGAGAGGCTGCTTCAGGAGGAGCAATTTTTTTTTTTTTAGGAGGAGCAAACTGATAGAAAACTTGATGTATTTGAGCATCTTAGCAGATTTAAACAACTGTCAAAGCCTCTGGGGTTGGTAAGTACTTAGAAAACCACGCAAATAGGAAAAACAAATAATAACACAATGAGTAGCCCCCATGAAAAAAGAACATGTACAGAAATAATAATGTAATCAAAGTTGTACAAGACTCAACTGTTAACAGCATAGATACAATAATATAAAGAATACTGATCTAATCAAGGTTATGATATTAATTATATCAGGATGATGGGATTTGGGGAAGGGGTATGTGTGTGATGGTAGGGTGGAGAGAGCTAAATCCTTATCATCCCCAAACATCTTACTTACTTGCATGATGCAAACATCATGCATCTTACTGAACAACATGGACATATACACCAGATAATTAGCTAAATAAAACAGGTAAAAGTGGTTACTTCTGAAACAGAAGAAATACAATAGAGATACTGAAGACTGCTATTTTTGGGAGAAGTAAAATAAACCCAATAGAACGGGGGCTCCTGGGTGATTCAGTGGGTTAAGCATCTGCCTTTGGCTCAGGTCATGATCTGAGGGTCCTGGGATCAAGCCCCGCATCTGGCTCCCTGCTCAGCAGGGAGCCTGTTTCTCCCTCTCCCTGTCTGCCTGCCACTCCTCCCTGCTTGCGCTCTCTCCCAATCTCTCTCTCAAGTAAATAAATAAAATCTTTTTAAAAATTAAATTAAATTAAAATAAACCCAACAGAACTGACTCTTTGAACATATGCCTTTCTAGTATAAAAATATTACAATAATCAGTCAATTAATTTCTTAAGTACATCTTAAGAAATTAATTTCTTAAATTCATCTTAAGAAAAAAAGAATAATATTTTTGGTCCTGAGGTAATATGAAAATGATAAAATATACCTAAGAAGAAAGAGACAATTTAGAGATAAGTAAGAGACAACAGCCTATTTAAAAAACGCTTTAAAGAATAAAACACTGGTGGGGCGCCTGGGTGGCTCAGTGGGTTAAGCCTCTGCCTGCGGCTCAGGTCATGGTCTCGGGGTCCTGGGATCGAGCCCCATGTCGGGCACTCTGCTCAGCGGGGAGCCTGCTTCTCCCACTCTCTCTGCCTGCTTCTCTGCCTACTTGTGATCTCTGTCTGTCAAATAAATAAATAAAATCTTTTTTTAAAAAAATGAAAGGGCAACCTACAGAATGGGCGAAAATATTTGTAAACCACGTATCTGATATGGAATTAATATCCAAAATATATAAAGAACTCATACAGCTCAATAGCAAAAGATATGATTAAAAATGAGTAAAGAACCTGAATAGACATTTTACCAAAGGAGATATTCAAATTGCCAACAGGTACATGAAAGGGTGCTCAATATCACTTATTATATCAGGGAAATGCAAATCAAAACCACAATGAGATCTGCCTCCCACCTGTCAGAATGGCTGGTATCAAAAAGACAAGAAACAAGTGCTGGTGAGAATGTGGAGCAAAGGAACCCCTGTGCACTGTTGTTAGGAATGTAAACTGGTACAGCCACTATGGAAAACAGTACAAAAGTTCCTCAAAAAATTAAAAATAAAACTACCATATGATCCAGCAATGACTCTTCTGGGTATACACCCGAAGGAAATGAAATCACTCTCTCAAAGCGATTTCGACATTCTTATGCTCACTGCAACATTATTCACAATGGCCAAGACATGGAAACAACCTACGTGTCCATCAGCAGAAGAATGGATAAAGAAAGTGCAGTATATATGCACAATGAAATACTACTCAGCCATAAAGAAAGGAAATCCTGGGATGCCTGGGTGGCTCAGTTGGTTAAGCTGCTGTCTTCTGCTCAGGTTATGATCCCAGCGTTCTGGAATCGACTCACACATCGGGCTCCTTGCTTGGCAGGGAGCTTGCTTCTCCCTCTGCCTGCTACTCTATCTGCCTGTGCTCACGCTCTCTCTCTCTCTCTCTGACAAATAAATAAATAAAATCTTTAAAAAGAAAAAGGAAAGGAAATCCTGCCATTTGGACAACATGGAAGGACACTGAAGGCATTATGCTAAGTGAAATATGTCAGACAGAGAGATACAAATAGTGAATGATCTCACATATTTGTGGAATCTAAAAAACCCATCAAACTCATAGAAACAGATTACTGGTGACTGACAGCAGTTGGGGGGTAGAGGATGTGGCAGAGAAATGGGTGAAGGGGGTCAAAGGGTACAGACTTCCAGTTATATGATAAATAAGTTCTGGAGATGTAATATACTGCCAGGTGACTCTAGTTATTAATACTGTATCATGTATTTGCAAGTTGCTAAGAAAGTAGATCTTAAAAATTCTTAAAACAAAGAAATTATAATTAAATGAGGTGATGGATGTGTTAACCAACTTTATTGTGCTAATCATTTTGCAACATATACACACATCAGATCATGACACTGTATTCCCTAAACAATGCTATATGTCAATTATATCTCAATAAAGCTGGGAGGGAAAAGAATGAAACTGTGTACACAGTAGGCTTTCTCCCTACAATTTGCATCAAAAGTGTTGATCTGATTTTTGCTGTCTCTCCGGTTCTGGTACCGTACATCTGGCACATGGGCAAGAAGAGATTTGTGGAAACAGCAGGAACCAGAACTGCTTTCCAGAGAGGACAATGCTAATGGAATAAGGGGTATCTGTTAGATGCCTGCACAAGGTCACAGAGAGTGCCCAAATCACATCCTGTCCCAGGGCCTTTATCAGAATATCTGTATCCTAGAGGGGATGTGGGGAGGGCATTAGAAGCCATAAAGAGGGGCACCTGGGAGGCTCAGTTGTTAAACTTCTGCCTTCGGCTCAGGTCATGATCCCAGGGTTCTGGGATGAAGCCCCGCATTCAGGCTCCCTGCTCAGCGGGGAGCCTGCTTCTCCCTCTCCTACTCCCCCTGCTTGTGTTTCCTCACTTACTGTGTCTCTCTCTGTCAAATAAATAAATAAAATCTTAAAAAAAAAAAAAAAGAAGAAGAAGACGACGACGCCATAAAGAAATGTAGCAGGGGAGAGAAATGACGTTAATTTTCTCTTCTCCTCTATTCTCTTTTCTTTTCAAGGCAGAAACCTTAAATGACCTGAAGTTTGGGAGTAAGATAGCAAAAGTGGTAGCAGAACCTCAGTTAGGTCCAGCAAAAATATTTCAGAACTCCCATTGCTCCCTTGTCGTCTTCTCTGAAGTTAAACAATGGAAAGAAAAGGATGGGGGTGGGGGGCACGTATGGAAAACATCACCCAAACCCGTATTTTAAATGTTCAAGATGATTTTCTTCTATACCACCCTCAAGATTTTTTATTTTTTAAGATTCTCGAAGCTCCTCTACTTAGTAGAGCTCAAGTGGAATAAACTGTTTCAGACTTCAGGCTTTCACAGCAAAAAAAAAAAGGTTTTCTAGGTTACCAAGTACCAGTTATACAGGGGCGGATCAATGGGGGGGAAGGGTAAAAAGGAACTGGCCAGGACCACGCTTCCCAGAGACCCTATTTGGACCCTTTACAGAAGTTCCCTAAAGCTGTCCAGCCCTGGGCTTTTTGCCCAACCCTGGGTGAACGTTTGGAGCCACTGCTGTGACAACTGAATGCTTCCAGTTCTCTGGGGGAGGTTTTTACTAGTTTCTTACTATGAGGGCATGTCTGGTAGGAAAGCCTCATTTGGGTTGTCTGTTGATGGATTATTCCACTGAGCCCAATCTTGTATGAAGACTGCCCACTGCCACAGAGAGCTAGGCACTCAAGGAATACCTGATCTCATCCTCAAACCCGACTGCAAAAAGGGCAAGTAACAAGGTAGAACTTCTGCCTGCAGAAAGCAGAGCATGCATTCCAAAGACAAAGAGAAATAATTTCTGGATTAGCTATTGTTTGGGATAAGCCTACCCTGAGAAAAGAATTGATGAGAGCTTATTTCTTCTGAATGTGTCCATTGATTGAGCTCCAGCTCTGGAATCTGACTGCTGGGGTTCAATTCCTAGAGCCACACTTACCAGTCACACTGCTTAATCCCTCTATGCATCAATCCCCTCACCTGTAACAAGGGAATCATCGTAGTACCTGCCCCCTAGGATTATGTGAGGATTAAATTAGATAATATACGGAGAAATCACTAGACACAGTAATTGGTACATAATAAGTGTTGAAGAAATGTTAACTGCTGTTGTCTTTACAACTCCCTCCCCCTGTTGCTTGGGCTGACTGTCTGGAGGCAGAGACAAAGAATGTTGAAGGTATGGCTGCCACATGTGCACTGAAGCCTGTGGCCTGATGAGGCCCACATATGGGGTTTAAGGTTGAATGGCATTAAAACGCAGTGCACACAAAGCGATCCATTTAAAGGAGAATGACAGCCCAAAGGGGGCATCCTGTATGACTTCATATAGAATGGGCCATTTGGAGACTATTTAAATGGTGTTTACTTTAAATGAGCCATCCTCGATGAAATAGACAGTGAATGCCTTCATTTTCCTTTTTGATTCAATCCACTTGCCCTAGACTCCCTTGCTACACCAGCTGCAAAACAAAGAGAACACGCTGTACTTGAATTAACCCAGAGTTTTTCCTCTGCAAAGGCCAGAAGCCCATCACACCACTGGATAATTTCACGGCCAGGCGGGATTCATTAGCAAGACTAACAGGGAGGGGGGAGGTAGGAAGGGGCCTAGAGGAAGTGGCACTCCCTAACCCAACAGGCTTGAGCAGCCACCCATCTCGCCTCCCTTCTGGGCCTCAGAAAGTTCCTGAATACCCCTACACCACGTTCTCAAATTGGAACTTATTTAGGGTGGAAAATTCTTATACTCTGATTGCCTCACTAGAAAGACAGAGATACTTCGTATCAAGGATTGTTCTTATAATCACAGTAACAGCTGCTACAAGATCCAAATAGACATGTTCCTGACCAAAACGGGCCTGTACTTTTCTTCAGAAAAAACATAAGATCACTGTATTTTTTGTAGGGTAGGTTAAGGATTTGAAATGGGTTACTTTTCCAATCACAAGAAGCAGTTTAAAATTTAGCTCTGAAAAATTCTTCTAACCAGACAGCGTTAAAACAATTGCCTTAATTATTTTCTTATGTATCACGTTTTAAAAAAAAAACAAACCTGCCCTATGAATATTTTTGAAGATTCTATCTTCTAAGGGAGAAAGACTGAAGAGGAAAAAAGGAAGAACATGATGGAATCAGTCCACGGTTGGGAGAGAGAACTTTTCTGCCAAAAAAAGAAAAAACTTTCTGTGAAAAACCTTCCCAATTATTTGGGAGTATCATTCTTATGAAAAGAAAAAAATTAATATATATATATAAACTATTTACGAATAATAAAGTAAAGACAAAATGTATGGTTAAGTCACTGTCCTGTTTCTAGGGGAGTCTTGGAAATACTCACAAAACACATTGCAAAAATACAGCCACAGCACCTATAACCGTTCTGCTTCTACAGGGGCAAAAGCAGATTATTTATCTTTGCAAAGTTAAACATCTCACATAATTTTCTGTATGTAAAGAGTTATTGTTTTCACTGAAAATTAAGACAGGCTCTTAAATTCTTCCTACTAAAAGCATTCACTTTATCTTTTAAACTCTTGCACTGTAGGTTAGACAAATAACATGAAGCATTTGGAAACATCGAATTGATACATGCTTTTACTTAACATATCAGATTTCTTTCCTCAATCCTTCTGTAGTCATTGCTTGTTTCCTACCTCATCACTGAATCCTTCTCTCGCCACTCTTCTTAACTTCAGAGTTTGCAGCCCAAACCATTCCATATAACAAGCTATTTCATGATTCTGGCATATCTTTGTATCACAAATTCAAGATGCTTAATATGTACAGGAACATATGTATATAAGAAAATGTGTATTAATAAGTAAATGTAGATAGTCGCACCATTCACAATGTGCATGTTTTATACATCTTATGTATTTCTTGTAATAACAGACACACAAAAAAGAGGTCAAGGTCCCAGTTTGGGTTGCTCTTCTTCCCTTGGCTTCCTAGCCCAGTGACTCGGGTCTTTCAGCAAACCCCAGTCTTTTCTCTTTCACTATTCTGTAGTTGCTGTGTCTACACGTTCTGGTTTTATGAGTTAGTGCCACCCTCTTGAATACCCATGGCGTGACTCTTTCGTTAGCTCTTCTCTGCTGTTACTCAAGGGCGGGAACTGGCACCAGAACAAAGGAGACAGTAAGAATGCTCTGGACTGGTATGCGCCGGGACTGCCTAACCGAGGCCATGTGCCAGGTCATGCCACCGCTTCTCAAGCACCGATGCCACCCAGCAGGGCTTCAGCTTTCCTGAACATGGTACCGCCTGCGGCACAGGAGACCCAGAAGAGAATGACCTTCAAGATCGTTCTTGTGAACCAGGTAAAAGAGCGCCACCTACCGAGCTGAGAGCTCAAGCACCTCCATAAATTTGGAGGTTTTCCCTCGTGGCTAATGAATCCCTAAAGGAATATGCAGCTCCGAAATTGTTCTTCCAAATTTCACGCATCATTCTGACCTGTGACACAAATTACTTGGTTCCCCTTAACCTTAAGTATCAAGTGGGTCAGCAAACCAGACACCAAATCCTACTGCTCTAGATGGTCACAGGTACACTTTGGAACTTCGCTCACAGGAGAAAATCCATGAATGCCAAGCCCAAGACAAAAACCCATAGCAAAAAGAAGTGGAACATGCCTGCCAGAATCATCATTATCCAAAAGAAATCATGATGACCTTCCTGGATGGCAAATATGGTTAAGTGCAACAGAAGGAGGGCAAGAAAGAACTAGTCAAAGGCAAATCACAAACTGACAAAGATTTGGAAAGTGCCAGGGCCTGATGTGAGACTTCATGAGGGAGGTTAACAGAGCAGAACACTGTCTCAATCACCAGTAACTTTCTAAAGAGAAAAGATGAATGCATTCACTCCATACTCCTACCCCATGAAATATAATGTATGTGCCCAGAATAAAGTTTCCTCAGTTCTAGAAACAAGAAGCTTTCTCTACTTTGCATTCTCTCTTTGTGGTGAAAACTCTTATTAATCATAACCATTCCTAAATGTCTTTTACTTTACCATTTCCTTCTACGTAATTCCTGCTCGCATACTGTGGGAGCAGTCTAAATAGTATTGCTCATTTTGAACCATTAAAAAGGAAGAAAGTTGGCTTTCAATTGCACACAGGAGGGTCTGGACCTTGAAATCTTGGCTTTTTCCTGGAATTTCCCACACAGAGTCAAGAGAGAGAATGTCAGAGTTAGTCTTGGGCAGGCCAGAGTAGCATTTTGCCCAGGATGAAGTAATGTCTACAGTCTCTTACTTTTGCACAAAAATGAAATCAGATACTTTGTGAGGGCACATATAGTTTTTACCACCTTTCACTTGTTCATATGCTTCTTTTCTTACATTTATAAGGAGCTTAAGTTAGTTTTATTTACTTGAGGCTTTCCATGAAAAACAAGTGGAATGTTTTATTTTTCTAGGAAGTAGGAATATACTAAATTAGACCCTGAAAAAAAAAAAAAAACTAAACAAAAGAATTGCCAAACAGGGAAAAACAGGAATGTAGTCTGCAGTTTTTTCTCTTAAAATCTATTTATTAAGCATAGAGAAAAGGTATAAACTCTAAGCAGAAGCCTAACTACAGAAATGACCCCAAAATCATTTCTGTTACTATTCAGTAGTGCTTCTTCTTCTTCTTTTTTTTTTTTTTAGATTTTATTTATTTATTTGATAGGCAGAGATCTCAAGTAGACACAGAGAGAGAGGAGGAAGCAGGCTCCCCGATGAGGGGCTCGATCCCAGGACCCTGAGATCATGACCTGAGCCGAAGGCAGAGGCTTTAACCTACTGAGCCACCCAGGCGCCCCTCAGTAGTGCTTCTAAATGCTCCTTCCATGAACATATTACTTCTACCTGATCATACAGAACACATTTATTCAACCAAGTATCAAGCACCTATTACATACAGAGTACTTTTTTGGGCATGGGGTCTCTGTGCTTAATAGTTGAGCTACATTTCGGCAGGGAATAGAGGCTGAGGACAACACACAGGCTAAATTTCTGCCTGCCCAAATTCAATTATGCTAAGGAAGTTAAATAATAAAGGAACCAAACAAGTCAATCTAAATCTATAGCTTTGACATAGCCTTCTTGAAAAAAAAAGGTGGGTGACTTCTGAGCTAATAAAATTCTTATGATGGTTATCAAGCTACAATCTAAACCATCAGCCTTCTTTTTATAAACAGCTAGGAGGAAGGATTTCCCCCATGTAGCAAGGACTCAGAGGTCCGTCTTCTGATTTTTGTCCCCTGCCTAAGGGCTGCTGTCAATTCTGTCACTAGTATCTGCTTCATCACATTATGCTGCTCCCAGGTGCTTTGCTTCTTCCGAGAAATCAGCTGGGGCCTGGCAAATGTGCTAATCATGTTGATGTGTCATTGTGATGGAAACTGTGACTTGTGGGTTGGGTTTTCCGCTAGAGTTTTAAAGGAGAGCTCATCGTTTTAAAGGGCATTGTGCACAACAGAGTGGAGGTCCTAGGAGACCAATCTACAATCTAGAAAACATAACTTGGAAAGGAAGTAGTATCATCTTGTAGCCACATACCCTTTTTCTCTAAGGAGTGCAGAGACATTTGGAGACATTATTCCATCCTCAGGACAGCCACTTTGGGTCTGGCAAAGAGCTCTGTTAGTACTCTTTCCTGGTTGTCCTTTGAAAAACCCCAGCTGTGGACTGCAGGGGAACTGCAATATTAGGCACAGAGTTTTTTTCCTCATCTAGCTCAATCCTCCCTCCACTTAAATTGGTAAAGTCTGCTCCATATCGCATAAGTGTCAGTAGTATGAATGGAAGCCCATGCTATCGCATAAATTTAAGTGGTATGAACGTAAGCAAATCACAATTTAGCATCTGCTTTGTTACAACTCTGCCCTGAATTGCTAATTCTGAAAGAGATCCACAGACAATTCCTGCAAGTATGAACATTTTCCATGGAAATTTTAATGTCAATTCTTTTTTTTTTTTTTTTCTATAATCCTCAAAGAGACAGACAATGACAGATATCAAAGGAGTCAGAAGGTTTTTTTTCTGTAAAGGGCTAGTTAGTAAATATTTTAGACTTTGCAGGCCATACAGTCTTTATTGCTACGGTTCAGCTCTGCCACAGCAGCATGAAAGCAGCCATAGGCAATGGCCATGTTCCAATAAAACTTTATTTACAAAAACAGATTTCGCAAGGAGGTTGGATCATGCAGATATAACCGGGTACTACCAAATTTCAGAGTTCACATCTGCATTAGTGCATATGACTGCACAGGGACATGCAGTGCTGCTTTAACTATTGAGATAATGAGAAAAGAACATAAGGATGTCGTTTTGGTGAGTAAAGGCTAGATGACATCACGGTATGCCATGTAAACAAAAGCTTGACAACACATGAAAGAAAAGTGGTGGAGAAAAAGATCATAATGTGGCTCAGGGTAGAAGAGGCAAATAATCTCAAAAGAACCTTCATGAAGCTGTCAGCACTACATTCATATCGTGAGGGGCAATTTTATCACAGCAAAATATTCATCTCTCCATTAAAACTGAGTTGCTTATTTGAATTTTATTGATTTAATAGTTTGGTCTATGTTTAATTTATATTTTATTTTGGCTTTAGAGATGTATAGGAGTTATTATATAATATTATTATAATATGTAATATTACACATATAATATACAAGAGTTTATGCCTAGTCTTATATTTATACTTTCTAAAATATCATTCTAATACAAATAATTTAAGTGAACTCCGGTGAATCTGGAGATATCCCCCCCGCCACACACCGAAAAGATAAATAATGCTCAACTTTGCTAAACCTTTACTTCATAACTGCAGGGCCAAATCATGAATGAGGAAGTATGTAGCCTTGGTGGGGTGGGGTTAGGGAGAGCCACACAGCATCCTGGGAGATGCAGTCATCACAATAAATCACAGTAACAGCAATGGAGTCTGATGGCAGAGTCTGGGTATCAGTGCCTGTTTGAGACTGTAGTGTTTGATGTACTCAGTGAAGTCAGCATGTCATGAAACCTAGTAGGGAGGGTAGAAAAAGATCCTATGGGAGCCCGCAGAACTTCATTAGACAACTGGCAAGGAGATGCCAGAGCCTGGATAAAGGAGCCATGCACTTCAGTAGCCTTGCATGTGATGAACAGAGAGAGGGCTTCAGGCCGCACACAAGTGGTCAGTGACCAGAATGAAGGGAAATCCATGTACTTTCTCCTGTCTGTTGGTACATACCAAAGAGGCAAGGCATGAGCACTTTAAGAAAAAATGCTTAAAGGTAAAAAAAAAAAACATTGTTCTGGGGTGCCTGGGTGGCTCAGTGGGTTAAAGCCTCTGCCTTCGGCTCAGGTCATGATCCCAAGGTCCTGGGAGCCAGCCCCGCATCGGGCTCTCTGCTCAGCAGGGAGCCTGCTTCCTCCTCTCTCTCTGCCTACTTGTGATCTCTGTCTGTCAAATAAATAAATAAAATATTTAAAAAAAAAAAGAAAGAAAACATTGTTCTAAGAACTCAGAGGAAGAACAAGCCTCAGAAATCAATTTACTACAGAAATGAAAATGATCTTAGGAAACTGGCATTCCCATTATCATACAAGAAGACATGTCTTCTATGAAAAAACAGAAAAAAGCCATGAGAAGACATCAGGCTGAGACAATGTAACAGAGTAAGATCAAAAGACAACAAAGCAACATGATAAAAAAGATGAGGAAGAATTACAAGAAACTGTTACAGTAACAAATCTGTACTGTAATTACTAAAGAACAGAATGTCTAGAAAATCAGTGGTAGAGAGTATAAGTAAAAACTGAAAAGACCAACTATACAGACTGGGAGAACATATTTGCAATACACACATCCAACAGAGGGTTTGTATCTAGAGCATATAATTTCAATATATATACAGTATATACAATCTAATAACAGAACAACTTACAAATCCACTTTAAGTAAATGAATAAGTGACTTGAGGAGATGCTTTTAAAGGAAGATCTACGAATGTACAATAAGTACATGAAAAGTTGCTCAGGATCATTAGCCATCAGAGAAATGCAATTAAAACACAAGGAGATAGCATTTTACACCCAGTTGAAGGGCTAAAATTAAAAGGACTGACAACACCAAGTGTTTGCTAGGACACACAGCAGCTAAACTCTCATACATTGCTAGTGGAATAAAAAATGATTCGATCGCTTTGGAACTAGCTTGGCAGATACTTACAGGGTTAAAATATACATATATGATCCAGTGATTGCACTGTTGGGTATTTACCCAAGAGAAATGAAAATCGATATCCACAAAAAAACTTATACATGAATATCCACAGCATATATTCTGCGATGGCCAAAAATAATGCAAATTTCCCTCAACAGGTGAGCAGATTAAAAACAAACAACAACAACAAAAAACTTGCAGTTTATTCATATTAACTATTCATCAATTTCTTAAAAAAAAAATTTTTAAGTAAACTCTACCCCAACCTGGGGCTCAAACTTACAACACTGAAATCAGGGTCATATGCTGAGGCTGCTACATGCCCCCATCAATTTCTTTAAAAGAGAATAAACTATTGCTACCTATAACAATATGGATACATGTCACAAACACATAGAGCCAAAGAAGGCTGACACAAAAAAGTATAACTCCATTTATATGAACGGAATAACTCCATTTATATGAACCCATAGAAGAGGTAAAAGTAATCTACAGATAGGGAACTCAGATCAGTGTTTGACTGGACAGATGGCGGAGGCACGGGCAATATCCAGGGTACCAAACATAGTCTACATCTTCATAGGAGTGCTGATTAATTACATAGGTGTATATATTTGCCAAACCTCATGAACAATACTTAAACTGTGTGTACATTATTATATTTAAGTCATACTTTAATAAATTTGATTTTTTAAAAATGGTACCTCACAACTAGCTACATTCTAGGAAGTTTTGAGTTACATAAATTAAAAAATTTAATCTGTGAGTCTCCAGGCAGGAAAATCAGACTACTTTCAAAGAATTTTTTAAAAAATGATATCAGATTTTTCCTCAGAAATACTAAGGGATAATAATGAAAAGGTTTGAGTCAGTTTAGGAGGGGAAAAAAAAGTCCTAAGAATACCTAGCCAAGGACTGCTCACAACTGAATACAATAAAAAGCTAACCTAAGTATAGGAGGGCTCAGAAATATCCACACTTCTAGAAAAAAATTACTGGGGTTCCTTGGTGCCTCAGTTGGTTGAGCATCTGACTCTTGATTTTGGATCAGGTCATGGTCTCAGAGTTGTGAGATCAAACCCATGTTGGGTTCGATGCTGGGCGTGGAGGCTGCTTGGGATTCTTTCTGCCCCCTTTCCTTCTGCCCCTTCCCCCCCTAAAAATACATATATGATAAATATATATGTACATGTGTGTGTGTGTGTGTGTGTGTGTGTGTACACACACACACATATATATATGTCATTTCCCAAGTGAGAGTTGATTCAAATTTAAGAGCTCAAAAATAAAGAAAGTCTAAATACTTATTACAAATATGGTTTGAAACTGAACGAAAATATAAAACAGTAATTATAATTCCTAGAAGAGAAGACAGAAGACAAAAAAAGTATAAAGATAATATCTATGTGTATTAATTAAAACTGGGGAATGTGAGTGAGGGAAGATGAGAGAAGTAAATGCCCATTAAATTTATTATTTAATTTAGAGCGAAGTCAAGAGCTATCGGTTAACTAAACTGTGAAACAGTCATTTATGGAATACTTTGTAGTCATAAAAATAATGAGGAAGCTTTCTGTTATGTTCAGTTATGAAATTTGCTATAAGATAAATTTATTCTAAAGAAGGAAGCAAAATACAAAACAATGTGCACAGCATGTGATGATTCGTGCAACAAAAAGGAAAGACTATACTATATACATAAGAAGTTGGTCACCTTGATTGCCTTGGGGGGCAGTTCCTGGGTAGCTGGAAATAAGGAGTGAAAAGAAGACTTTATTGCAATTTTCTTGGCCTTTGCTCATGTGTAAAGAAGCCACTTATTGGGGTGCCTGGGTGGCTCAGTAGGTTAAGCCTCTGCCTTCAGCTTGGGTCATGATCTCGGGGTCCTGGGATCCAGCTCCACATTGGGCTCTTTGTTCGATGGGGAGCCTGCTTCTCCTCTCTCTCTGCCTACTTGTGATCTCTCTCTCTGTGTCAAATAAATAAATAAAAATCTTTATTTAAAAAAAAAAAAGGAGCCATGTATTTGTGACCTTTTTTTTTTTAAAATTAAAAAAATATATATTACTTGTCTTGTTTTGTCTTGACTTTGAGAATCAAGTTAACACTCACTGAAGACTCTAGTACATGCATAAATCCAGTTTCCGACAAAGGAGATATCACAAATCAAAAGAGTATACTTATGAAGAGAACTGGGTAATGTACAGAATTGCTGAATTCTGTACTAGATTGTACACCTGAAACTAATGTAATAGTATATGTTAACCATACTGGAATTAAAATAAAAAACTTAATTTAAAAAAAGGAGAGGGGCACTGGGTGGCTCAGTGGATTAAAACCTCTGCCTTTGGCTCAGGTCATGATCCCAGGGTCCTGGGATAGAGCCCCACATCAGGTTCTCTGCTCGGCGGATAGCCTGCTTCCCTTCCTCTCTCTCTCTGCCTGTCTCTGGGCCTACTTATGATTTCCTATTTGTGATCTCTGTCAAATAAATAAATAAAATCTTAAAAAAAAAAAAGGAGATATTACAAGTTAGCAAAGATCTAATTAATGATCTTGGAACAACTGGTTTCCTGTGTGTGTGTGGGGGGGGGGGTAGTTTAGTTCTCATTTTGCAACACTGACCAGAATAAACTACCAACAAATTAAAGAGTTAAATTACAAAAATTAAACTAAAACTTAAATAAAAATATCAGAACAAAATGGCGAATCTCAGAGCAGCAAAACTTTCTAAGAGAAACTCGACAGATTTGACTACATAAAAATTAAAATCTCCTATAAATCAAAAACATTATATGAAATTAAAAGGTATACTATAAACTGGGAACAATGCTTTCCACAAACATCATAAAAGATTAATATCTTTATTTTATTTTATTCTTTTATATATGAAACTAGCTTATAGATTTACTTAATGTAAGTCTGTGACCAGGGGAGTCCCTGGAAAGAAACGAACCCCAAAGAAACCATTCACGAGTGCACTTTTCTACTGCCTTTATGAACAGTGGAGAGTCAACTCAGAAGCAGCCAGAGGGAAGAGATGTGGGGAGAAGGTATGCGGGGAAGGGCTCAGAGCTTCTGCACTTTCTCCCAGCATCTTCATGTTTAGCAACCTGGAAGCTCCAAGATCTTTATTTTTTTAAAGAGCCCATCAAATTAAAAGATGAAACAAACTTTTGAAAGCCTCCCTAAGGCCTCAGAATAAAAATGGGCAAAGGAAGTGAAGAGTTAATGACAATGGTTAAGAATACTTGGAGGAAAAGTGGGGCCTACTGATCATCGAAATAATCCAATTAAAGAGAGACCTTCTCTTGTCCAACAGACACGGGACGCTCTCAGTAACTGGGACCCTCATAGGAGTGTAAATTGGTACCTTTCTGGAAAATAAGTTGAAAAATGTACCAACACCCTTAAACGTGTTCAAAACTCTTTGACTCATTAATTCTCATTTTAAACAAATTATCTTCTCAGGAATTTAATACAATAAAATAGAGGGGAAAAACCCCTGGAAACAATAAAAATGTCTAATAATATGGAAACATCACATAAAAGCTGATATGCTCATACAATAAAATTATTACGCAGACAATAAAATCATATTTTTGAAAAATACATAGTGATGTGGAAAACATTCAGATATACTAGAATGAAATAAATGGAATATAAAACTGTTCTATGCCAGGATGAACATTTTGAAATGGTAACATGTAGTTGGTAACATGTAGCATACATATAGATTTTAAATACTGGCAGGAAAAAAATAAAAATAAATACTGGCAGGAAAGGAAGCAAAATGTTAACAACCATTTTCTCAAAAATAATTTTATTATTTTTGCTTTTCTATAAATGTTAAAGTTTCTACAATAAGTACGTGGGAGAAGACACAATATTTTAAATGAAGAAATAACACAGTAAGAATTTACCTGGCATTAACCTGCTCCAGATCTCAACTGAAAGAGTTAATTATTGCCATAAGCAAGACAAAACCTCGATGCATTAGCAGTCGCCTTCCATCTTTCTTACACACCTTTACTTAGGAGCCAAATGGGCCAGTGGTGTGCAGAAGAGATGCCTTAGCAGGACAACTCCAGCAGGCCAGCCAACAGTAGCTCTAGCGCCCCACATACTGAACTACAGACAAGTGAACTGTAATGAACGGCGTTTCCGTGACACACTTGCCTGCCCCAAAGTCTTCAACCAGGACCACCCACTTAAGGCCCACCAACCACCAGGTAAGAGCAACCCCTAAAATAATTTAGGCATTGATAACTCGGGCATGAAGAGCCCCTCATCCGCTGTCCAGATTCCCAAGTGCCCCTCCCCATCCCCTGCCATTTTTCTGGCAAAATGTTTCTAGTATGTTCATTTCAACCCAACTCATAAAGGAGCTCTTTTAAAGTTGAGAAAAACATTGCGTATTAGATCCCTGGGTCCAGTATGCGCACACTACAGAAAGAAGCACAGAACACATGTACAGTACCTTCCTGAAGCTGTGTTGGCTTGGCAGAATTTTCCCCACTCATTAAAACAACAAAAGATGCAGCTGCTCGAACTGTAGCCTGCCATGTTGACATGGCAACGGGTGGCTCCTGGCATGGAAAAAGGGCCCTGTTGTTTATGGGAGATCCTATAGTATAAACACATGGCCTGCAGAAGAAAGACAAAGAAACAAAACGGGGGAATCTTTAAATGAGTTGTCACTTTTCTCACCACCATGGTAGTGAAGGTTAAGTTGAGCTTTCAAAGAGAAAACATTTAAAGCTTTATAGCTGACTGGTTTCAATGCATTTTGAACTGAAACTGCCAAGGGCTGGCTATGTGAACAGTCGAGTAGTAATTTCTCCCAAATGAATTACTTAAATATGTAAAGAGAGGGGGTTTTTTTAAAAGGGAAAAATATTTTTTTGGATAAAGTTTTAAATACTAGTCTGCCAATTTAAAATTTATACAAACCTTGTCCTTCCCCTTAGGCCCTTACACCTTCAAAAGAAAAAAAGTTTTAGAGACATTCTTACAAACCTTTTGGAAAACATTCTGGAAAAGAAAATATGTTTGGAGATCACCGAGATATTAATGTTTGGAAAAACAAGCTGGTGGTCTCAAATCCAGTTGCTGGCGGGCAGATATCCCCAATCTTGGAAACCACCATCTCAAATGGAACCCTTGTGGGAATCCTTGTGTGGAGGCCAAGAACAGGGGTTGGCATATAAACAGGACTGTAGGTCACAACAACGGGGCTTGTGATGGAAAGGCCAAGCGTAGAGCCATTACAAAGCGAGTGTAGGAAACCAAATGGTATGACATTAAGTCTCATTCTTCTATAATTAAAAATTACAAACCCACCCATACCAAGAATGATCCTTTCTGTGATTAAGTCAGAAGGCAGCAATGGAAAAAATCTGAGATTGAAAGAATCCATTCTTTTGATATCACAGAGTTGAAGGCACAAGAGTGACCCCCAGGAAAATGTCTTAAGAAAATGTCTCCACCTTTTGCTTTTCAGGAACTATAAGAAATACGATATAGTATTTCTATATATATCTGCCTGACTTACAGAGTAAATCAACAGAGCAGAGCACTAACTCTCTTGGGTAAACTGATTTTCCTTTTTCATTAGCATCATTATGACTCAACACTTACTGTGTTCCTACAAAGTGCCCAAATATCCAGAATGCTGGTCCAACTTCATCAGTCAGGGCCCAGTAAGGAAAAGACATACCAGTCTGGATCTTAACAAGTAGAGGTGATTTAACTTAGGGGACAGGTGATCTAAGTGATAGAAGAGGTGAGAAGCCAAACAGGGAAAAGTGAGGCAACCCAGGGATTAGCCACAGTGGTAAGTAGCTGCTGTGAGTCCTCTGGTTGAAGGAGTTGGCAGGGGCTGCAGCAGCAGGGGTCATCTGACAGAAGCCAGAGTCACAGTAGGGATTGTCCAATGGGTGCTGGGATCAGAGAAGACTCAGTCACTTCTGGAGATGCGAAAGGAAACAGGGAGGGAGGAAGAAATACCTCGTTTCTCCACCAACTCCTGCTCTCAAATTTTCTCCCACTGCCCTACAAGGGCCAAACTTAGTAGGAAGCAGAAGACAGGGGATCCTGGGAAATGAGGTTCCTTGTCATCCACAGATCACAACAAGAGCAGAAATTGGACCTCAGAGCAAACACGCTGTTGCAGTTTACCTATCCTAGTAGTGTACACGCTATAATAACTCACAGGTCTAAGACGGGGCAAGGAAAGATTCAGGAGACTGTAGTCCTGGCCAACTTATTAAATGACTTGACCTCTCTGAGTCACATGTCAAATGGCAATGGGGGGCAGACAGCAGACCTCTATTCTAGGCATAAACCTATCCCTCTGATCCCAAGATGATAAATCTAAGAACAAAAGCAAATTTTCATAGAAGACTCTGAATCTCCCACTAATGAGTTCTCAATGCCCACCTTGGTCCCCCGGGGCCTTGGTCAATTGACTTAATCTTGGTTAACTGTGCAGCCTCAGGCTGTTGAAGAACCTAATGAGGAAGCCTACTAGGGTTGATTCCTCCCAGGTGGGGCTGGTAGTGGTGGATGCACCCAATGGGAAGGGTGCTGTAGCAGCTCAAGTAATTAAGATATGCCTACTTCTGAAAATCCTACCTATTAAGTGTTTTGCTTTTTCCCCAGAAGCCCACCTTAGAGAAGGTCTCACCCAGTGGAAACAGGGTGTATTCCCACTGGCCAAATGGCAGGTTTAACTCCTGCTTCTTCTGACAATGGTAGATGCTAAGACTCAAGGCTTTCTTTCTCACTAAAGCAGATCCCACAACTTTCGTCAGTTCAAGAGCTCTTCTTCCAATCTAAGTAGCCACTTCTGATCTAAGTAGACTTGTGGAGTTAAACTATTTGTGATACTTACAAGGAAGCTGCAGACCCTTGCCTAGATAGAGATTTCCTAAGACTTTCAGGCAAAAAAAGGGAGCTGACCTCATATCATGGTCTTAAGTCCTAGTGATGCGGAGAACAAAGACAGAAGGAAATGTAGATAAAATTAAGTGCCCTTATAACCTGCAGCCCATGGACAAATACTTGAAACAGGCGGAGTATGACATTCCTCCAGAAACTCCCAATCGTCTTAATGTTAATGCTTTGCTAGAGGGAAAAACAACCTTAGCTTGACACCAGCTAGGCCTCCAGGATCCTGTGAGTCTTCTCTAGCATATGAAAGTCCTTTTGGAAACTTCCCTTTGTCTTTAATAACCCCAACTCCAAGTATATAATCAGCCGGTCCTCACTACTCAAGTGCAGCCCTTTTTGCCCAGGGTTTTGTCTCTGTGCTTTATTTTTTTTAATTAATTTATTTACTGGGGGGGTGGTGATAGAGAGGGAGAGAAACTCAAGCAGACTCCACACTGAGCCCTGACAGAGGGCTTGATCCCACAACCCCGAAATCAGACCTGGGCAGAAACCAAGAGTTGGACACTTAACCAACTGTGCCACCCAGATGGCCCCTTTAACTGTACTTTAATGAAACCACCTTTTTGCACAAAAGAGGTCTCCAGAATTCTTCCTTGGCAGTTGGCCCTGAACCCCAACATTTCCAGATTAGGTCAAGTCTGAAAGCAACTGTGCTCTCTTGCTGTTGTGCTCAGCACCTGGTTTCTGTAGGGTGACTCTGATGTTACAGATATCCCCTTCCCCGCACAGGGAATGAATCCTCCCCAAAAGACTGGCTTGCCAAGAGGTTTGCTCTCCTTCTCCCTATGAAGTTGCATTTGGTCTGTGCCCTTAGGTATATGGTCCCCAAGGCTTCCCCCATCAGCCTCCACACCTGTTCCCTGAAGAAACAATCAGACTTAAGATGAGGTCACATCTGAGAAAGACTGCAGAGGAGGAATCAGATGGACCTAGTTAGCTGCTGAAGAAGAGGGAGAAGGAAAGCTTCTCTCAGGCAGCTGGCTTCTAAGTGGGCCTCCAATGCCCCCTGCCTCCTGGTATTCATATCCTTACGAAGTACCCTCCCACACTGTACTAGGGTTGGTCTATATGACCAATAAGATGTGGCAGAAGAGATGTTATTCCTGAGAACCGAGAATTTAAAAATATGGTTTTTTAGGGGTTCTTCTATCACTTGCTCTGGGGGGAATCCAGCTGCCATGTCAAGACAGTACTCAAACAGGCTATGGAGGGGCCCAAGCAGCAGAAAGAGAGACCTCTCGCCCACAGGCAGTGAGGACCTGAGGCTGTCAACAACCATGCAAATGCATCTGGAAAAGAATTTTCGATCTGTAGTCAAGCCCTGAGAGGCCTGTGGCCCTGACAGATAGCTGACTGCAACCTTGTAAGAGATCCTGAAACTTCTAGAACCACCCAGTTAAACTGTTCCTGGATTCTTAACCTTCAGAAACTGCGTGAGATAATAAATGTTCGTTCTTTTAAGCTATTAAGTTTGGGGTGATTTGTATGCAGTAGTAGATAACAGAATTTTCTCAGGTTTCTGGCTCAGGCGATAAGAGGGATTGCAAAGCAATTAAACAGAGAGTCAAGATGACAAGCAAGATCATAGGAAGGGACAAGGGAGAAGAAGAGTCCCTATTTAATTTGCACATACAGGGCTTTCTGTGCACACACTATGGCAGAGGACACTTGTATGGACACAGAGATCACGATTTTTCTAAAGCACAAACAGTACAGCATTCAGCAGTGGGACTGTGCCTGAAATTGGACCGATCACAGAACATTGAGGAATGAGAGGTTTATGAACTATTGATTGATTGCCAGCAGATTTGAGTCTGGGTGCCACCCATAAATCCGGGTGTGTGTGCGGAAGGAATTCCTCCCATTGGCTGGATATTTGAAAAGCATGTTATCACCATCCTTTCCTCTCTCATTCTCAATTTTTCCCCTCTAAGTGGTCTGTCTAGCTCTAGAAATTTCATTCTAGAGTTCTGTCCTGACTCCGCCCCCTGGCATCCTCTCAAAGGCTCTTTCTACCAGACTGTCCCTGGGCACCTGAATTCTCCCACCATGGGGATTAGTTACCTGGCCAGGCTCCCAAGAAGCTATTGCCTACCACCACCACCCCACCACTGTCCTCAGAAGTCTCTTCTGCTACCTCCTCTTTACACTACTGGGGCAACCTTGCTGCTAAAATCCATGTGTTTTCTTTCTTGCTTTCCGCAGAGGCACTTTTAGGCAACAGGCTGGAGCAATGGAATGTAGAGCAAGGCAAAAGGGCCCACAGTGACCATCTGACCCATCAGGCCACCCACCTCAAAATACACATAAGCCCTAACAAATCAATGGGCTACTTTACAATGAGGCACAGGTACCCCAAAATGGAAAATTCCATACATCCCCATACCTGCTCACCTTCCCCCTTTAAGTACAACCTCCCCTCCCCTCCACCACTACCACCACCTCCTGGCAGACAGGCTCTCCTTTGTGGTCTTGCCTGCCTCACCCCGCAGTATATTCAATAAACTTCTTGCTCCTTTGTTGTGCTTCCAGAGAATTCTGCACTGCCTGTGCTGCCAGCCCCCATCTCACAGGGATGCCCCACATTTGGGGGTCCCCATCCAAATGAGAGAGACACCACACTTCCCTCTGGTCTCCAGAGCTGTAACTCTGAAAGTGTAAAAGCCCCATCTATAAATACAGCCACATCTGATACAAGACTCAATTGCTTTCTTATTGGAATGTTTTCACAAATGGGAAAACCATCACCTAGGCAAAATTTCTTGAAAACACAGATTATCTTTGTGCTCCAGCCTATTCCATTCTTGGGACTTTTCTTCTTTCTCAGATGCAGCCTCCCCCCTTCCTTCCCAGTGAGCCCACACCAAGCACCAATGACTTCATAAGCAATAGCCTTTGGAGCTTTTACAACCTGATATCCTTATGCATGTCACACACCCTAGCACAAACATCTAAAACAATGTAAAGTTAAGTAACTATATATATTTATTTTTATTGTTTTATTTATTTATTTTTTTGTGAGAGAGATAGAAAGAGAGCAGAAGCAAGGGGAGCAGACGCAGAGGGAGAAGCAGGCTCCTTCCTGAGCAAGGAGCCCAATATGGGACTCCATCCCAGGCCACAGGGATCATGACTCGAGTCATAGGCAGAGACTCGACTGAGCTACCCAGGCATCTCAAGTGAGTATATTTTTAAAAGAGATGAAAACTTAACCACTGGGTAAAACTCTAGTGATGGAATTTGGGGCATGTGACAAAAATTGGGGCATGGGGGGAGTCATGAAAATCATACTGCCCACATGGTGATTCAAGAATCAAGATGGCTCCCACCACTATAAATGACAACTACAGAGAGTTGATTTCCTCTCCCCATACCCTGTGCCCCAAGAGGGGAGGAAAATCTATGCACATTTATAAATATGCTCTGCAGCTATCTGGATGTGTAATCACTGAAGTAAATGCAGCTGTGTTTATTCAACACACACAGCCTTGCACCTCGGCCATGTTGCTAAAACGCTCACGGGACAGATGTGAAGGCGCCAGCCTCCAATGCGCAGAACTTCATTTCCAGACTCAATAATTCCTTCCAGCAGGAAAACTCTCTCACACCAGGGCTCATCCCACATGCCCTGGAATAGCCACCCAGTGAAAGGCTCCCTGGGGAGTCCAGTTAAACGGCACAGGAGTTGTGGCGGGTGGGGAGAAGGACACTGAAAATCAGAAAGAAGATCGAAAGACAGCATGAGAGCAGACCTATCATGATTTGCTGCCATTATGGAACTTCTAAACTGAGGAAGAACTTGCCAGAATGGCTACTCCCTCAGCTTCATACATGTTTGTGTGTTCGTGCCGTGGTTAAACAAGGATGAGACACACTAACTATGCTGCTATGGCTGAATGTGTCCCCCTTAGATTCCTATGATGAAATCTTAATGCCCATCTGACTGTTGGGATTAGGAGGCACACCCTTTTGGAGGTTCTTAGGTCACATGAGGACAAGGATTTTATAAAGGGGATTGACACCCTTATAAAAGAAGCCCAACAGAGCTCCTTACCCCCTTCCTCCACGCAAGGACGCAGCCAAAAGTCAGCAGTCTGCAACCCAGAAGAGGGCTTTCATGATAGCCTGACCACACTGGCACCCTGATCTTAGACTTCCAGCCTCCAGAACACAAAGAGATAAATTTGTGGTACTTTGTCATCATAACCCAAATAGACTAAAACATACACCTTCCAAGGTTAGGGGTCAGTCAACTCTCACATGCTTGCTCATTTTCTTAAGGAGCCATCCATAAAGGAAAACTTGCACGGGATTAGTCCAAAATTTATTTATTTGGGCGGTCGCCTGGGTGGTTCAATTGGTTAAGTGACTGCCTTGGCTCAGGTCATAATCCTGGAGTTCCGGGACAGAGTACCGCATAGGGCTCCCTGCTCAGTGGGGAGTCTGCTTCTCCCTCTGACCCTCCCCCCTCTAATGCTTTCTCTCTCTCAAATAAATAAATAAAATATTTAAATATATATATATATATATATATACACACACACACATACATTATATATATTATTTCTCTTTAGTTGACAACGACACGCATTTGTCCTTTTGTAGTCAGTGTGAAAAGGGGGTAATTCTTAATTTTAAAAATGTTTGAGGGGTGCCTGGGTGGCTCAGTGGGTTAAAGTTTCTGCCTTCGGCTCAGGTCATGGTCCCAAGGTCCTGGGATCGAGCCCCATGTCGGCTCTCTGCTCAGCAGGGAGCCTGCTTCCCTCCCTCTCTCTCTGCCTGCTTCTCTGCTTGATTGTGATCTCTGTCTGTCAAATAAATAAATAAAATCTGTAAAAAAAAAAAAAAATCTTTGAGGTCCCACCACTTTCCACAAAACCACCCATTTTCAGAGATTTGGTACTACCATTCAGTGACGGGGGACAGGGCTGCCTTAGGAGAAGCGGGCAGCAGGTGATAAGATGAGCCGAGCTGCCATGGTGTGGCTGTTGGGATGTTTTCCCACAATGAAGTATTGATCTGGTCTCCGGAGGACAGGAGGCCACAGATGGGACATTTCCATGAGCCTGATTCTTTTAGAAAACTGGCCAGGGTTACAAAGTCTTCAGGCCTCCTCCAATTCCTTATCATCTCTTCTTCCTGCACCCGTTCTTTAGTAAGACTCCACGTTCTCATTAAACCTGAATTATAAGCAAGCAACCCTCTTGCTTTCTTGCGCCACAAAAACCAAGAGGCAGGCTACTAAAGCAGGAAATGTCAACTATGACTCACTCTCTCCCCCCAACTTTACACACACACACCTTCCTTAATAAATTCTCCTTCATGGCACAATTACCAAAACTGGGATCCCTCTCAATCATACTGGACATATGGCAAGTGCAAAGGAAAATGCTGCTTTGACTCAGATTTTGTGTACGAAATGCACAAGACTGAATGGAAGTGGCTTTGAGTCAGAAATTCACCACTTTTCAGCACAAGTGTTTTGGGTGCAAAACAGGCAAGCTGTGGGGCGCCTGGGTGGCTCAGTCCTTAAGCGGCTGCCTTCGGCACAAGTCATGATCCCAGGGTCCTGGGACAAAGGCCTACATCAGGCTCTCTGCTCAGCAGGAAGCCTGCTTCTCCCTCTCCGGCTCCCACTACTTGTGGGGGCGGGGGGTGGAGGTGGGGTGTGTGTGTGTGTGTGTGTGTGTGTGTGTGTGTGTGTGTGTGTGTGTGTGCCTGCCAAATAAATAAATAAATAAATCTTTAAAAACACACACACACACACACCCACAGAGGCAAGCTGTTTATAAAGGCAAAGACAGTATTTCTCATTTGGAAGTCTCATCTGGAGATCCTAAGATGAAACCTCTTTTTAACACATGAGAAAATTAAGCTCCAGAGATATAAAGGGCCTTATCTGAAGTCACACAGCTAATGGGCAGCACAGCTCAGATAAGTATTCTGGTCACCTGGCTCTCACTTTCTAGGTTCTTTCCAACATTGTGATTTGTTATTTTCTGTTGATGTTTAGTTATTCAGGGTTTTTCTGTTTGGTTGGTTAGTCATTTGGGTTACTTGTGTAAATTAAGACTGCCCATCATTATTACCTTTTCTACTAGGACTCACCTGGGATTCTGGTAAATAGAGGCAGATCTATAATCAAGGGGAGAAACAGGTTAAAATAGAATTCTTCCAAACAGCTTCAAGTTTGGGATTATCAATTCCTCCTGTAATCTTACAATGATATTATAGCATTAATGTGTATTTCCACTTCAGTTCTCAGGAATTTTGTGTTGGTTTCTTGAAGCAGGAAAGGAAAAAAAAGGATTAACTGTAGAAATGTTCCTTTTAGACCTGGACTCTCCTACCAAAGAGAATCTCTTTGCTTATTCTTTTCAAACTTTCCTTTATAGTAAGATATTAAACAATGAAACTAATTTCATGGGGGAAGAAAAAAGACATGTTTTAACATCTGGTTTTGATGTCAAACTAAAAATACTCCAAAAGTCTACATCTTCCTTGGTCCAACAGCTAAGTAAGAAACATGATAGAGAAAAATGATTTTCTTTAGTATTTTGCCAACTTCATCCTGGCCTTGTCCAAAACAATATCATACTGATTTAAGAAATTTAAAATTTTTAATATTACCTTAAATTATAATGTATTTTCCTAGTCAGTTTCCTTATCTTTAATGATGATCCAAGTAAGTGGAGTTTCAAAAATAAGTTTCCTATATTTAACTGAATTTCCACTCCATTCAGCTCATGTTCAGTGATGTCATTAGCTTAAACCCAGGTTTTCTAGACCACTGGGCTGGTTCCACAACTATTAACGATCCTAAGGGAAAAGGGAACGGGAGAATGCTTTTGGTTTTAAATAACATTTTATTCAGTGGAATAGAAAAGTACATAAATTTTGAATTAAAGACTTTCATTTCTAAAAGTTTTTTTCTTAAGCATACTGAAGATCTAGAACCAAAATATTAAGTCCCCTCCCTTCCTAGCTTTGCAACAACCCCTTAACACATTCTTGACTCTGCCCATGTTCTCAAATAGTTCTCAAAATATTTTTAGAGGGCAGAGAAAAGAATCACACTACACGAAGTAAACAGGCTTTCCAAGAAGCCTGTTGTATCAGACTATCATATAGGTGTCTGTTTTTGTGGTCCTTTTTTTTCTAAGAATTTTTTTTTTAAGTTTTTATTTATTTATTTGACAGACAGAGATCACAAGTAGGCAGAGAGGCAGGCAGAGAGAGAGAGAGGAAGAAGCAGGCTCCCCGCTAAGCAAAGAGCCCGATGTGGGGCTCAATCCCAGGACCCTGGGATCATGACCTGAGCTGAAGGCAGAGGCTTTAACCCACTGAGCCACCCAGGCACCCCTTTCTAATAATTTTTTAAGATTTTTATTTATTTATTTGTTTGACAGGGAGAGAGATATCACAAGTAGGCCTTGAGGCAGAGGGGTGGAGAGCAGACTCCCTGCTGAGCAGGGAGCCCAATGTGGTCTCAATCCCAAGGATCCAAGATCATGACCTGAGTGAAAGTAGAAGCTTAATCCGCTGACCACCCAGGGGTCCTGTTTTGGTGGTCCTTTTTAAATGTTACCTGTAATCCAGTATCTATATGATAGAGGCAAGAAAGATCTTTTCAGTTCAAGAACTTCCATAATCCCACAATGGCTAAGCCCCAGTAGGAAAAGATAGCTTTTATAAGATCAGACACTTCACTTTAGAACTAGAATAATGAGGCAGAAAAAAGGAATAATAATGGGGAGAAAGAAATTACTGACTTTTATAAGGGCTTTCAAGGTAGAAAGATGGTGACTGTTTTCCAGATTTGAAGTTTATTTTTTGTAATAAACATTATTATTGGTTAGACTTAGATTTACTTTTTTTTTTTTTTAAGATTTTATTTATTTATTTGACAGAGAGATCACAAGTAGGCAGAGAGGCAGGCAGGGAGAGAGGGGGGAGCAGGCTCCCCGCCGAGCAGGGAGACCGATACAGGGTTCCGAAGACCAAGACCTGAGCCAAAGGCAGAGGCCCAACCGACCAAGCCACCAGGCACCCCTAGATTTACTTTTATGTGCAAAGATAACACACAGATTTCCCATTTACTCCATACTCACTGTTATTAACACCTTTTGTCAGTATATTTGTCACAACTGATAAACTAGTATGGATACATTATTAAAGTCTGTATTTTATTCAGATTTCTTTCATTCTCCCTAGTGTCCTTTTTCTGTTCCAGGATATGACATTACTTCTAATCATCATGTCTCCTTAGGCTTCTCCTGACTGGGACCGTTTCTTAAGACTTTGTTTATGTCGACCTTGAGAGTCGGGTTTTTTTTTTTTAAGATTTTATTTATTTATGTGAGAGAGGACATGAGCTAGGAGAGGGCCAGAGAGAAAGGCAGACTCCCCACTGGGCAGGGAGCCTAATGCAGTGCTCAATCCCAGGACTCTGGGATCACGACCCGAGATGGGCAGATGCTTAACCGACTGAGCTACCTGAGAGCCCTGACCTTGAGAGTTTTGAGGAGTACTGGTCAAGTATTTTGTTGAATGTCCCTCAGTCGGGATTTATTGATGTTTTTCTCTTGGTTAGACTGAGGTTATGGGCTTGGGGGAGGACAATCACAAAGATGTCATTTCATCACATCACACTATCAACATGACTCCTCACTTTTTTTTTTTAAGATTTTATTTATTTATTTGACAGACAGAGATCACAAGTAGGCAGAGAGACAGGCAGAGACAGAGAGGGGAGGAAGCAGACTCCCCGCCGAACAGAGAGCCCGATGCGGGCCTCGATCCCAGAACCCTGGGACCATGACCCAAGCCGAAGGCAGAGGCTTTAACCCACTGAGCCACCCAGGCACCCCATGACTCCTCACTTTGATGCTAACCTTGATCTCCTCACTGAGGTCGTGTTTGTCGGGCTTCTATGTAGCCCATACTTAGTAAGGGGCAGAGTCATGTTTCACCTCCTTGAGGATGGAGTATCTAAATAACTTGGACAACTTCTGTACCTTAGATAGGTCTATTCTCCATGTGTTTATTTATAGCAACGTGAGCTCATGACTATTTATTTTATACTTCAGGTCATCATCCCAGACCATTTTATATTGTTGCTCAGCTTTGGTCATTAGGAATTCTTTCCGATGGTTCCTTGGACCTTGGGCATATGCCCTCAAGTTGCCAGCTACTATTGCTATTGTTTGAGTACTTCCTTATTTTCTGGCACTACAAGATGCTCCAGGCTCATCTTGTGCATTTCCCGTAGTCCTAGCCATTCCTCTAAGAAGCCCTGGTTTCATTATTGGAGAATGGTATTAGAAATCAAGACCCAGGCACTGTGCTTCTAGACCTTCCCAGATGACAAGCAAGGAAATTTACATGTGCACACTAATCCTTGGGAAACACCTATTTATAATTATTTCTATATGCAACCACCTGTAACCATCTTAAACTAAACATTAAACATGAGTTTATAGTGATGTCTCCAATTCTGTTACCACAGAGATCATTCTAGCCTCTTCCTCCTGCTCATCTGTAACCTCCCACTTCAACAGTGAGAAACCTGGCTCCCAGATTTACTTAATTTACTTAATTGCTCAGTTTCAGTATACATGTATAGTGGTACTAGAATTGTTAACCTGTACTCCCATAAGAAATAATTTTATCAACTACAGCACAGTGTTTAGGTGCAGTTCCTTCTGCCTTCAGTCTTACAAACTCCACACATTTCCAAAGTGACCTAGCTCAGCACCTTTGCCCCCCAAACCCCTACAATGAGGTTGTTTCATACATTTTTTTTTAGATTTTTTTTTTTTTTTTTTTACAGACAGAGATCACAAGTAGGCAGAAAGGCAGGCAGAGAGAGAGGAGGAAGCAGGCTCCCCGCTGAGCAGAGAGCCCGAAGCGGGGTTCAATCCCAGGACCCTAGGATCATGACCTGAGCCAAAGGCAGAGGCCTTAACCCACTGAGCCACCCAGGCGCCCCATTTTCATACATTTTTAATACAATTAGATTGTTTTGTCATGATTTGCTTTCCATTCTGGGATCCTTTGATCTCTTATTTATTATCAAACTAAATAATTTAAGTTTTATTTTCAAGATGGGGTCAGGTGAAGGTCACAAGGGGAGAAGCCACTGATAGAACTTGAAAGGGAAGGTACCAATTTAGAGATTTTCTTAAGTTTGCATCTAATAACTCCTTAAAAATAGAAAAATTATTGAAAGCTAATATATTTTTTAAATGTACTGAGATCTCTGCATACAATAAGGGACATGCTAAAGATCAAAAATAAGAAATGTGGCTCCCTTTTACAACTGAAACATGGATTTTTTTCAAGGCACTTTCAGTAACTTCATTCACTTCTCCTAGTTGTAAAATGAGAATAAAATGTTTTGTATCCAGTATTAAGAATATAGGTACGCTGACGGTATTCTGTCACTCAAGAATAAAATGTTGGTCTTAGTAATTGCAGACTCTATCCCATGGAGAAAATAAGCTCTACCCAATTATATTTTTCACACAATTGTAAAATTTTATATATTTTCACATAATAATATTCATAAAACCCTGGAGCCCTAATAATTATTATCTGCTCTTATCACTAAGGAATTTTTTTCTGTCTAGCAACCTGGGATCCGTTGGCATCTTAAAGTCCTTAAAGTTAGGGCTCCTGGGTAGCTCAGTCGTTAACATCTGCCTTCAGCTCAGGTCACACGGTCCCAGAGTCCTGGGATCAAGCCCTGCATCAGGCTCCCTGCTCAGCGGGAAGCCTGCTTCTCCCATTCCCACTCTCCTACTTGTGTTCCCTCTCTCGCTCTGTCTCTCTCAAATAAATAAATAAAATCTTAAAAAAAAAAAGTCCTTAAAATATCCAAACAGTTACCAATATAAACCTAGATTTATTTGTATGCATGTGGGAGAGTTTAGAAAGATTCGGTGGCCATTCATGGAAAAGTATCCTGAGTGTAATAAAATTACCCCCAAAAAAGGCAAAAGGGAGAGAAAACATCTTTTAAGGATTTCTTTTTTAAAACAAAATTTATTATTCTTGTAAGGCTGCATATATGCCATTTATTTACTAATGTATAATCACAAACTTCCAAGGATACAGTTTAAACTCCTACTGTGATCATGCATTTTATTGAATTATCAGAAAAGGAAACATCACAAGTAATTTTGCCAAGTCAACCTTTGCAGGAACAAGATGTGCCCAAGCCCCTCTTTGTTTTCTTAATGAAAATCAGCATTTATCTATAACTCATTCCTACTCAACACCTGACATGTAATATAATACACAAGTCTAATCTCTTTCTGTGTAATGAGCACTGAGAAGAAAGCCATGTTTGAAGCCATTAATTGAGTATTTCTTCCAACTACTGTCAACAGATTCTTCTTCCCCAATATTCTAATTCAAAAATGAAATACCTGGGAATGTTAAAAACTATGATTTCCTAAATTAAATATTCAGAAGCCATATTTTGTTAGATCTGATTGAAACCCTACCCTTAATAATTTCAAAAAAATTTTAAAGATACAATAAGAACACCTGTTTCTTTTCCTGTTTTCACAAGAATATCCAATGTTATTCTATATATAAATCAGTATGCTTTTGTACCAGTGTAAGTTTGCACCAACACTGCAATTTCTCAAAGGCTGCCTCAGACTCCAACAGAAATAAGAAGTGAACTCATTCTCAGTGGGGAGGAAGAGCAGAGCAGAGAGGCAAGATTGGAGGAGAGGAAAAGTATAATTAGAGCTCAAAGTCAAAGTGATGCTTAAAAAAAAAAAACTAAAAGGTTTTAGGAGGTAAGTTGGGGAAGAGATCCAAGCAATTTCTTAAGATCACCGCTCTGTCAAGGGAGTCACTCAAAACAAGGTCACTGAGATCAACATTTCTCTAGCCAAGCTCTACAATAATTACTGTACCGACCTGCAGTACATTAGCACAAAGAAACAGGTAAAATAATGACGAATCAATGAAGTCTGATTTTAAAATTCTCAAATTCTAAGAACCCTGAACAACTGTTGGAGGAAGGGCAAGAAGAAAAGGACAAATGGCTGCCTAAACACCGCCCCTGGCAATCAATGCCTCATCAATTCTCTCCACACTCAAAACCTGGAGCCTCCAGGAGCGCCTGGGTGGCTCAGTCGGTTAAGCAGCTACCTTCAGCTCAGGGCATGATCCCAGGGTCCTGGGATCAAGTCCCACATCAGGCTCCCCACTCTGCAGGGAGTCTGCTTCTCCCTCTGTGCCCCCAACCCCGGGCTCCTGTGCTCGCTCTCAAGGAACTAAATAGAACTTTAAAAAAAAAAAAAAAAAAAAAAGATGGAGTCTCCTGGTGTCAAATAGGAAGAACAGCAGCCAAAGGAGCAAGTGTGTAGCTTCAGCAGGTCGTGCCACGTTCCTCAGAACCAGTCCTTCCCCGTATTTTCAGGATTGCACTATATGACAACTGACAAAGTCCAGGGAAGCATGGCTGCCAAGGAATAGGTAGGGCAAGAAAGTCACAAAGCAGAGCTGAGTTTATCTGGAAGAAGGACCTGGCCAGGCTTCAGACCCACCCAATGTGGTGGCAGTTGATTCCCTCAGGAGGAATAGGAAGGAACTTTGAGAAAGGATTTGCTCAGAGACCTGTATCACTCTTATCTACGGCACTTAAGTCGCCAGCAGAGATCCCAATGGAGAGCAAGGCTCAGGATTTCATTATTAGGCTTGCATTTCAATCTCCTAACTCAGAAATACACGGGCTTGAGAAAGTAATCCTTTCATCCTGACTTAAGGGAAATAATCCTATTAAGAGTTGAGCAGGCCTAGGAATTCACCTGCTTCACTGTGGGCCTAGGGATTTGAGGCTACATGGGTAATGCCACAGAAGAAAGAGGAGCATCTTTGCCCCGAGACTGTCCCCTGTGGAAGAGCATCGTTGCAAAGGCTCACTTCCCAGTGTGGCGATTACCAGGCAGGGGGCCGTGGAGCGCCCAGATAACCTACCTGCCGCTCTGGTCTGAGGTCCATGTAACTGATCGCCCCTGAGGTTTGGTGCTGTACCATATCCTTATGGCGTGAGGAAAGTCAGTAGCTGTCTGAGTCCCTGTCTTCCTGATCTGTAAGCTCCAAGTGTCAGTGTCAAACAGAAGTTCCCCACAGCCAGGAGCCTGGCTGCAGCCAGCATAATAGTCTAACTGCTCCCTCCAACGATCTGCCGGCAGAGTCACAAGTTCATGTACGATCTGATTCCTGAGCTCCTCAGAAACAACTGTGAGCTTGGGAGACTTTGTAAATTTTTCAATACCTGGCACGGCAGCAACATCCACCTCCTCAACCTTTAGCACAGATAAATCACAGCAGTCCAACACCAGCAAAAACTCCTCATTCCTGTGATTCCCTGTGTCACAGCAGTATGTTGAGCTAGAAATCCCACAAGCCTGTTCCGGGTTGTCATGGTTACCATCTTTACCAGAAGTATCTTTTTCACCTTTACCACAGATTGCAAAATCATTATATCCTGTTTTAGGTGAGAAGGTCCTTGTATCTGTCCCAGGACTATGGCAGGGTTCAGGCATCCTAAATCTGCAGGCTTCGCTGGACTCTGACTGGCGGGTTTCCTTGGTGGAACCACTCTGTTTCTCGAACCTGTTCCCAGACTCAAAGAAAAGCACTATGCTGCCCTCAATGATTTGACTTTCGAAATCCACATTTAAATCCAGTACATAGTGCTTCACCAGTATGTGGCTGGTGTTGGCCATGAGAGGCAGGTCATCCCGGGAAGGGTCCAGCTTTAGGTCCATGGTGTCGGCTGTTGTTCGAGAGCTTTGTTACAGTCTCAGAAGGGGCTTCCTATCTGCCTTAATCTTCCAGAATCATAAATGGCTGCTTACCCAAAAAACACCTGATGTCACAAATTGTGGTTCCACAACTTTCAGTCCCCTGGCAAAGAAGAAAAACACAATTAGAGAAAATTCCAAATAAGACTCATAGTGTTCCTACAACCACTGCTTCAGCAAACTGACTAGCTCCTTTAATAACCCCCAATGTGGTAGAAGCTCAGGGCTAGAAGGCAGACTAATCTTTCTGACTGACATCAGAGAAAGCTGCATTATGGGTTTCTAAAAATATTTCAATTACCAATGGAATGAAAGGGGCCTCCACAAAGCCCCGAAGAATCCTGTTCTTAACTAGAACAGCCCTTGTTTGGGAAAAGAGCAATTGTTATGCAAAGGCATAAACTGAGCATCACTGTGCCTCTTGTTTTAAAAGATATTAAATGCAACATTTCTAATTTTGTGCATCAGAGATAAGTGACTGTTTCTCTACTGTGATTCTAAGTAACAAATGTGAATGAAGGCTAAATGGCCTCATACGTTTTATTCTTTGAGAGTAATAATTTAATACATAAAATGTAACTCCAGGGATTAATGTACTTTTCACATTAGGACTGCTCTCATATCAGCACTTCCAGTAAATTACAGGAAAATGAGCCAATTTACCAGGAGTGCATTCTAAGTATTCCTTTGAGATTGTTCATGGAGATTTTTCAAATTTATAGTTAAATACTCAAGGTATATCATTACATCTTAATAGCTGAAAACCCATTAACATTCTGGATAATAGCTTTCTTGTGGCAAACAAAAAGGTCTTCTCATTTGGAAAAAAAAAAGTATGCAAATATCTATAAAAGGAAAAGGAGAAATTAAAATGTAGAAACAGATGTTGTAATAAAATGCCCAAGTTCTTCATAAAAGTTCTGAATCAAAATGTATTCTTATTTTATAATAGCAATCTGCCTAAAAGAAAAATTATTTGAAATTATTTCAGTCCCTGTTGTATACCTGATTTCTTTCAGCATATGCTGTACTTTATTTTTTATTCTTTTACCAATGATGAAAAAGGGGGGGGGGGATAACAACTCTGAGAGAGTAGATATATTTAAAATAATTTTTGTATTTCTAAATAACAGGAGGTATTCTTGTATCAACTACAAAACAGTATCACCTGCTTTTCAAGTACAACTGAAACCTCCCTTTTCATTCTGTTTAACTCCTCCTCCCCTCCCCTCAGATTTTATCTGTCCGTCTGCTAGACTCTTATTTCTCTTCCTTTTAGAATCTAATTCTAGAAATCAAACCTACTGAATTTTCACTTTCTACATCTCCATAGCCTATTTCCTCAGAAAAATCTTACCTACCCTAATGGGGGCGGTGGGGGGGGGGGGAAATCTGGCTTCTTGCAGCCTTGTCCAATCCTGTTTCATGCTACTTTCCCCACTGTAGAGACCATACACCTTTTGCATCCTTGCCCTCTAGCCAAAGGGCCTGCTCAACACTCTGCTCCGATCTGATCCCAGGCCTCCACACTCTTTGGACTAAGCTATGTGCCATGCTTGGCACACAGCCATAACCACCTGTCAAATTCTATTCTTTCTCCACACCCAGTTCAAGTGCAATCACCTCCCGCAATCCTTCCTTACTCCCTATTCTCCCACCCTCCACCAAACTGCATGTGGGGATACACAATCTGATTTTTAAAGGAAGAGGAATTGAGAGAAATCAGGGATGCAAAGAATACTTTGAGATTACTTTATAAAGAAGCTGGCACTCCCCTTAGTTCTAGAAGAATCAATGGGCAAAGGGAAGAAAGCAGAGTATTTTCTTTTCTGCATGAAAGCAATTGAACTTGTCGTGTAAGGAATAGCAACCTTCAATAAAGCCATTGGGTATATCTACGTAATGAAAAACAACAAATGTTAAAACATCATCCTGTTGATGTTGGGTACTGCTAATATGCAGTCTTTGTTGAAAGTAAGGTTAAAAACACCTTACTTAGTATTTTTTTTTTTTTAACCTGAGTATATACACACACATACACACACACAGACAAGAAGAAAATCTGAATCCATTGAGACAAGGCTTAACTTAGGGGCTATGTAAACCATGTCTGAAGAACTGTTTAGCTTCTGTAACAATATGTTCATTGTCTAACCCTAATAGATCTTTCCATTTGTTCGTGAAAATTAATATAATTTAATACTAAAACATATTCTACAGACCAGTTTTCACCCCTTTTGTGACTGGTGGCAGATAATGAGGTGGTCTTTGAGCGCCAACCATATCCAAGCCTGTTAACATCACCATGTCGCCCTAACTGGCAACAGTTTTCTTCTCTTCAGTGGATTCTTAAATGCACCCCCCACACTCTTTTCTTCTCTTAACTTTCCAGTTCCACACCTGCTGACTCATTCTCCATTGATTATTGGCCTCCTACTTTACTGAGATGATTTCAAATCTCTGAAACTCCATCACGGCTCAAGTATCTGTACTTCTTCACAACTACTGCCTTCTCCCCATCAGATTCAAAGGAAACAATATCCCTTCTCAACAAAGCTAATTCCCTTCCTCTTGAATCCTAGCTTTTGGGGTCTGAAAGGGCCAAACGAATGGCCCTCTTCTTGCCCATCCAAATTCTGAACATAACCAAAAACTAAGACGAGGATGTGGCAGAAAGATACCAAAATATCACCATCATTACTGACGAAGGCTAAATTGGACAGTATGATTCAGCATGGCAGCCAAAGGTACATGAAAACTGAATCCCCAAATTCAAAAGATTTACCCACAGGATCACAAGAAACACTGGATCAGGTCAAAGCTCCCAGAGGAGAAGGTACCATTCCCGGCCAAGAATTAGGGCCTGGAGAAGTAAGGAGAAAAGCCCTCTAAGATCAGGATTGCTGCCCAAAAGCAAAAGGGAAGAACTGAAAGCAGTAGAACATGCTCAATTTCTTCTTCCCACTCCACCTCCCCTAGGGCAGAAGAAATAAAGTGATAGGCAATGCTACAGTAATTAAGCTCCCCTCACAAGACAGGAAACATCAGAAAGAAGAAAGAGCTGTTCCCCCAAACACTATCTTCTCCCACTAATTTGGAATCTTGTTGCATCTGACAGAAGATGTTTGTCTTGCCAACATTTACTTCCTCTCGTTTCCATCCTGTTCCTAATGTTTCAAACACCCCCCAGGGCTACCATCTTCCAAAACAAACACTACAATACATCCATCTATCAAAGCATTATGTTATATACCTTAAACTAATACAAGGTTATATGTCAATTATATCTCAATTAAACCAGGAGAAAACAAACAAACAAAAATATTTAGCCCTGTTGCCCATGTTAACTAAGTCTTCATTTCTTTGCATTTTGGAGCTCACGAATTCCTTAGGGCTCACTTAGTCCAACTCTCTACTTTTACCAATGATGACAAAGAGGACCAGAGAGGTAAAGCAATTTGGCAAGGTCACTCATTTCTGATGCTTTTCTCCTTGCGGGTTCTTCCCTTAGAATTCTCATCCTCCAGGGGCTCCTGGGTTGCTCAGTCAGTTAAGCATCTGCCTTTGGCTAAGGTCCTGATCCCAGGGTCTTGGGACTGAGCCCTGCACTGGGCTCCCTGCTCAGGGAGCCTGCTTCTCCCTCTCCCACTCCCCCTGCTTGTATTCCCTCTCTCCCTGTCTCTCTCTCTCTCTGTCAAATAAATAAATAAAATCTTAAAAAAAAAAAAAAAGAAGAAGAAGAAGAAGAAGAAGAAGAAGAAGAAGAAGAAGAAGAAGAAGAATTATTCTCATCCTCCAGCTCTTGAGGCCATTTTCCTCATATTGTCCAAGTCATACATCAAATGTCACCTCGTAAGACTGTCTTCTATATTTTCATTCTTTCATTCTGTCTTCAAGTTGTGTGGACTAGACTCAATTCATATTCTAATAGTTTGGGGGGAAAAGGAGAATTTTTAGGCCAACCCCAGAAGATTGAGATCATGGTCACCTCGCATGGCTTCCAATCTAAGTTATGTATATAATGTGTAAGTCGCTGCTTATTACACCCATTTCCTCCTTGCCTTGGATTCTTGGATGACCTGAATCTCCTTTCTCTGCAGGTATACAACTGTCACTGACGTCAATCAGGGTCACAATCCCACATTTAAGTATGAACTGAAATAACTGTGGTTCCAAATGCTTGTACGGGGCCATCTTGTAAGGCCTCTCTCAGCAAATAGTAACCATATTTCTGAGCAGTCTGTTGACTTCAGCACTTTTTGCTATTATTGTGCTCCAATTTAAAATGCCAGCCTGTCTCGCTGAAGCATTTTTCCATTCTCTGTCATAAGCCATAACATATAAAATCCCCCTCTTTATCAAAGCCAATGGTTAGTTTCCAGTGGCTAACCACTGCTGCCTCTAAAATAAGGGTACTACGTGGTATGTATTTTAAATGCTTAAATGATTGTCTCAGCAATACCATTAAAGGCTTCAAAAGAATTAACGTACAGCAGTATTTTTCTTGAGAAAGGCAGGAGGAGGGGGAGGAAGAGAGGATCAAAAACTAAACAGAGTTATGGCATGGTGAAGAAACTGCCCTGCCACTTTCAATCACCCAAACATAAATGCACACATCTACAAATGTGTAAAACAGCCTCTGGAGAGCCATTCCAGATCCCTCTAAAGAGAACAATTTCATTCTCCTTTCAAGCTACAAAGCCATGCACATCATTCTCATGACCCTCAACTTAATCTGCTTCATTTTGCAGCTACCTGTACCTTCCAATGGTCTGTAAGCAACAAGGGATTCCTGATTCATCTTTGCGTGCATGACCACAGTGAGCAGAAAGCCCTGTACATAGCAGGTTCTCAGTAATTATCTGTGGAATTGACATCTGAGGGTCTTTATAATTTCTAGCTATCCACAGAATAGGGGTTCTGGCTTGCACAGGTCTAGTAGAAAATCAAGCTTAACCAACATCTTCCTCCAAATAGCTCTCATTTTTTCTTCTCATGTCTTCACCTGTCCCTCCAAGCCACATCTCTTTTCCTATAAGCAGCTCAAGGGAAAAGGAGAAATTCTGCACATAAGCTTACTATATAGTACTGAGCACACTATGAGTTGTTACAAAATATTTAATTTTACAGACTACTTGTCCAGAGAAAGATAGCTTTCTGCTATTCCAAGTGTGTTCACTCTGTAGGATACAGTGATTGCTCTTAATGACAGCTAGTTCACTTAATGAAAAGTACACTGTTTCTGGGCATAGTTCCTCAGACATTCAAATCCATATAATCATACAAACATGGCTTATTACTGTGAAATCTGATAAAATAATTTCAGAACTAGAAGGAATCTTAGAAGGACAAATGTATTATTTTGTATTTAGAAGTGTCACACTGACATATTATTCTGTAACTTACTTCTTTCAAGCAATGGTTTTGAAATACAGCCAAACAGATGCACATAAATCTAGTTTGTTTCCTTTAACTGCTGCTTAGTGTCCCTATATGAATATTCTACTACAATTAGTCTATGCATTTCCCTGCTAATATTTAAATTCTTTTAATTTTTTCATTATTACAAACCATGCCGCAATGAACATCCTTATATGTCTCCTGGTGCACATGGGCAAGTGTTTGCTGGATGAAACACCTAGAAATTCCATTTGGCCCAAGATTGGTATTGTCACACCTGCTTTCTTTTGGTTTATTTTGTTCCTGATATCTTTTCTATCCCTTTGTTTTTAGTATTAACTGCTCTGGGTTGTTTTGCCTTGGATATCTTTTTAAAGCAATATTTGGCTGCATTTAAAAAATATAATTATCATTTTTAATAACTGAAGTAAATTTATTTAATTTATCATGATTACTGTTGTAATAGCATTGATCTCTCAGCCAATTATTTTGTGCTGTCCATCTACTATGATTTTCTTTGCTACTTAGCTTTTACTTTTTCTGCTTTTTGTTGCATTTTTTCCAAGTTGTTTTTTCCCTATACTGTTTCATCAGTTAAACAATCTATTTATTTTCTTTGACATGTCTACTTCAGGTCAATCTCTAGTAGTCTTCTGAATAATACAAAAACATATGCTAGGTCTATAGCCAGGTACCTCTTCCTTGAATAGATATCAGGGCCTTGACCCCTTCTTTTTTCTCTTAAGATTTATTTTATTTATCTGAGAGAGAGAGAGATCATGAGAGGGGAGAGGTCAGAAGAAGAAGCAGACTCCTCGCTGAGCAGGGAGCCCGATGTGGGGCTTGATCCCGGGACTCCAGAATCATGATCTGAGCCGAAGACAGTTGCTTGGCCAACTGAGCCACCCAGGTGCCCTAAATAAATAAAACCTTAAAAAAAAAAAAATGGAGAAGATAAGAATACTGGCAAAGAAAGAAGCCAAGATGCAGAGAAAGCTGGACCATATTACCCATTCATTCAACAAATATATGGAATCCTCTTCTATTCTCTTTATTAACTCTCTCTCCCCTGACCATGTCCTCGAGGAAATCTTTCCTGACCTCATTAAGTCAATCTCCCTATCATTAGATCTCATAGCACTGAGTACTTCTTCACAGTATAATAGTTTTCATTTTACATTTTTTGTTTGATCACTTAATTAATATTATTCTTCCTCTTAAATGAAGGAGAATACCACTTCTGGTAATAGCAGAGTAACTTATATCAGACCAATTCTCCTACTGGCAGCACTTATAAACTCCAGACAACAACAAAAATCTGAAGGCACATGAAAATGAGCAAAAACCTGACAAAAACTGTAGGGAGTTGACACTTGGGAGAAGGGAATGGCACTGAGTTTCCTGTGTCATAGCTTTTCATCTGAGAGTATGCTCTAGTAGGCCATGTGCAGCTAAAATTCAGACTGAAACCTGCAATCTTAGTGGCTAAAAAATCAGAGAACAGAGTTCAGGACTGACTCAGCAACTGGATGGTAAAGAAGGAAAACTTCAGAAAAGTTATGAGCCCCATAATCTGCATATATACTGCCCAATTTTCTAATGAAACCCTGAACCATAGGGGGAGACCAAATAGTCCAAGTATGGCTAAATATACTGAACTAGGATTCCTGTTGCAGCCCACTGCAGGGAAGGTAAGGATGGAAGTTTGAGTTCACTGGAGTTAAACGTCTGCTAATGAACGACATTAATACTCTTCACAGGAACATAAATCCAGGTTCTACTAAAGTAGCAATAACAATGTCTACAATAAAGTAAAAAATTATTAGATATAAAAAGAAATAAGAAAATATGACCCATACTTAAAGAAAAAGCAATCAATGGAAACTGACTTGAGTGGACCAAATATCAGAATTAGTAAACAGGGAATTTAATATAGTATATTAGTATTAGTATTATAATTAAGGACATAAATGCCATAATGAATGAACTAAGGAAAACTCAGCAGAGAAACAAATTGCTGGAAAAAAATAAGGGAAATTTTAAGAACTGAAAAATACTATATATGAAATTAAGAATTCACTGACGTTACTAGCAAACTAGACATTACAGAAGAAAGAGTAAGTGATCTTGAAAATATTTATATAGCAATTACACAATCTGAAGAACAGAGAGAAAAAGTGTGAAATCAATGAACAAAGCTGCAGGTACCCATGCAACAAAGGTTTAACATACACAGAACTTAAATCTCAAGAAGCTCAGATGAGCAAGAATGCTGCAGCAAAAAATATGTTAAAAAATAATGAGATAATGGTTCCTAAATACCATTTTCCAATGAAAGGAACCAGGCCTCCTTGGAGAAAGGGCTGATTCTAGGAGTGTGGCAGGGAAAATGCAAGATACACCCAGAGCATCAGATAGGCCCAAAAAAGAAGAAAGTTAAAAACAAACAAACCAACCAAAGGAAAAAAAAAAAAAAGGTGAGGTGTGGGAACTGGGCATCTAAAAAAGACACAAGAACTAACTGTAGGAGCTTCTAATGGCCAAAGACAAACAATCTGAGCTAGAAAATAATGATGGCATTGGATTAGAACCTAAAGAATGAAATAAATAACCTATAACTCTATTCTGATAAAAACAAATGATTAATAAATGGGGAGGGAGGGTACACCGTCCTTCAAGAATTCCAAATAATAAGTAGATATGACATCTTCCAAAAGGCGGTAGGGCTTAACTTCCTTCCCTTTGAGTATGAGCTGTACTTAGTAACTTGCTTCCAAAGAATAGAGAATGGGAAAGGAAAAATACTAAGTTTAGAGTAGTGAAATCTGGCAGACATAAACTTAACCACATTATCAAGGTTACTATCAACAGGGATAAACCATGTTGGTATCGTTATCCCCTGATATGATTCCATCAATGAGAAAGGCAGCTTACCTCTGTAGTATTCTTCCCCAAATCCATAACCTCAGTTTAAGGTTTAGAAAACATCTGACAAATCCACACTGAAGGACATTCTAAAAAATATTTGGCCAGTACTCTTCAAAAATGTCAAGTCAATGAAAAGCGAGTAAAATCTGAAGAACTGTTATAGATTGAGGGAGACTTGGGGGTATGATAAAATGTAATGTGGTATCGTAGACTCGATCCTAAAACGGAAAAAAGGGGGGTGGCACTAGTGGAAAAACTGTTCTTAGCAGCATTTTGCCAATTTACTTCTATAACTTCACAAATATGCCATGATTATGTAAATGCTAATATTGGGGGAGGCTGGGTCATACATATATGGGAACTCCATACTACCTTTGCAAATTTCTTGGTAAATCTGAACATATTGGAAAATAAACTACTTATTTTTAAAATCGCTAAGATTTTTCAAACGTGAGAGATACAAATGTAAAGATTCAAACTCTGAGAACAAACCCAAACAAGATAGGAAACCACACCTAGGTACAACAGTCAAACTGCTAAAAACCAAAAATAAGGATAAAAACCTGAAAATAGCCAGTACAAAATAACATTACATGCAGGAAGAAAAAGATACAAATAACAGCTGGATTCTCATCAGAATAACACATAATTTCTCATCAGAAATAATGGAGGCCCAGAAAATAATGGAATGGTTATCTTTTAAGTGTTAAGTGAATTTGGGGGAGCACATTGGCCTCAAATATATTAGTCCTAAGATATTACTTATTTTATAATAATTTGCTATAAAGTCTCCTTATTTTTGTACTTAGTAAAACAGCAGCTGCTTAAATTCTCCAAATTTCTGAATGAGCAGGGCCTGAAGTAATTTCCACTTGATTCAAAATTGGTATTTCCTCTTATTTATTTTTAAATTTTTATTTCTATTTCAAAACAAATACAAACTCAAAAAGATTAACACTCTCCAAAATAACTGGTTCTTTCCCTACTCAGCAGAAATCCTCATGACTCGTGGACCCACTGACATAGCACGGAACAGGTTTTCTACTCAAAGGTTTGAGTGATTATCAAACTGGCCCCTCAGAACTTTTCTTTCAGCTCATTTTTATATGTCAATAATTTCATAGAAATGGTTCACCAGTGTCTGAAACAGGTAACAGACAAGGATGAAGTTATTTTTAAACAGCAGAAACAAGCCAATCAGATAATCACCTTTATCTCTGCTACAGTTTTGATCTTTGAGTTTAGGCTATGCCAACATGCCTTCATTTTATTGGTTTCTAGCATTTTAACTTTTGTTCATTTCTTTTTATTTTTGTTCTACTTTGAATAAAAATGCAACATTAAGCTATATGTTTTAACTGAACAGGTACCAGAATATTCAGTTTAAATTCCCTCTGGAACCCTAATTCTAACAGCCTGCACTGCCCCCCCTTAGTACAAATATATGCTACAATAGGGTCTTTCATTGCAAAACTCATACCTGCGAGGCAATGTCATTTATCATTGAGTAAATAATGCAAGATAACATACTGAAAGGGGGATTTTGCTGTAGTCCCTTAAATATAAATAAAAATATGTAGCACTTTGCAGGATTACCACATGTGGTATGATACTAACTTAAATACCAATCTTTAAGCCAAACTGTAAATAAGATAAACTGTAGCCTCTGGTCTTGCTTTAAATAGCCTCTCTTTTCTTTAAAATGTACAGCTTTCATGAAGCATAGACGGGTAACTGCATATAATTTGTGATCACGTAATGAAAGAACTATTGTGATATGTATATGCAGGGGAAAAAAAAAAACACACAACAACTGGAGTTAATGTTGTTGTGGGAATTACAGAAAGTGCTTGTGATGAGGATCAGGGCAATGAAGCCAAGTCAGAACCCCAGAGTAAAAGGCCTTTTCCGGATAAAGAAAGCAAATCACTATCAGCTGTGGCTTGATTTATATATTATAACCAGTCAAGGGCGGAGGTGAAGGGGGGGACAGGTCTAAAATGTGAAAACTGCAAACAAAAACTGATTTTACTCACATCAGTATATGACTAGCCTGAATTATGCTTGAACGTGATGTGATATGATGGAATTCAGCCTCCCTGATGGCAGCTTGTGTTTATTCTGGCTCTTCTGATCCCATCTCAGCATCCAGATGCCATTCTTCTTTGGTGCCTAATGTGTTTATGCTCCCATTATCAGCAGGCATTGGGTTGCAAAGATCAGATTGGAAGTGATTTCACTCTATTTTCAAAGAGAAAAGAATTTATCCCTTTGATTGCTACTTGCTTGCAAAGTAGAGCTTGTTTCAGTTTTCTAAAGAGTGCCACTTAAACTAAATTATAGCAGAGTGATCGCAAAAGGATTCCTGGGAGAATGCATTACAGTTATAGAAAACAGGAAATTTCACTTTTCTACCCCTTTCTCAAGAAGTCATTCTTGTCCCCATGGCAGCTGACCAGTGAAGGCACTGGAAAGGTTATTTACTTGGTGAACTACAGGTCTGATTCCTCCTTAAATGTGTCTTCATCAACACTGTTTTGCTTCCTGGCATTCTCAACAATTAAAGGTTCATAAACTAGGGGCGCCTGGGTGGCTCACATATGCCTTCAGCTCAGGTCATTGTGGGATAGAGCCCGGCCTCAGTGTCTGCTCAGCAGGGAGCCTGCTTCTCCCTCTCCCATACGCCCCATGCCCCCTCCCCAAATTGTGTTCCCTCTCTCGTTGTGTCTCTGTCAAATATATAAATAAAATATTTTTTAAAAAAAGGTTTCATAAACTAGAAAACAACGTATCTGTATCAAAACCATTTAATATGTCAATAGAGCACAAGAAAGAACTCAACCACTGTAACACAGCCCGCTGTGGGTACACCTCTCCAGAAGATTTGTCCTTATGGATTCCCTTTATTCTCCCCTCTTTGCCATCTTGTTTAAGGCACAAGACCTACTAACTAACAACTCTCCATTATCCAGAGGCAAATAACTTGATTTATCAGTTTTATGAAAAACTAAAAGCTAGTGAAAACATCTGTTAGATACTTTATCTAGAAGAAGAAATAATTGATACTTATTGAGGGCTTAATTATGTATCTGAAACTCTCCTAATCCCTGGCAATGTTTTTTATTCTTACTGTCTCCTTTAACAGATAAGAAAATGATATTCAGAGATGCTAAGTATACAAGATTACCAAGTTTTTTTTTAAGATGTTATTTATTTGAGAGAGAGAAAGCATTTGCACAAGCAGGGGAAGAGGCAGAAAGAAAGGAAGAAAGGGAAAGGTAGCTGAGCAGAGAGCCCAATGCAAGGCTTGATCCCGGGACCCCAAGATCATGATCTGAGCCAAAGGCAGATGCTTAACCAACTGAGCCACCCAGGTGCCCTTCAAGGTTACTAAGATTTGAATTCAAGTAGCTCTACTGAAGAGTGTTCTTAACTATTATCTTATGGCCTCTACTGCATGGCAAACCTACAGAGTAACCAAAACATGCTGCCTTGTATCAATGACGTGTGGAAAACCAGAGGCCCATCACAGACAAGAGCAAAGGTGAAGGGGTAACGGGGGCTGGGGTCAGGACTGTGGAGGGAGAATAATCCAGTCAGGGAAGGGACAAACGGGCACAAACAAGAGACACTACCTCTCTACCCAGCTCTTCTCCCATTCTAATACTTAGAAGACCGTACTCAATGAAAATGAGAAATTAGTTAACAGAGGATTTTGACAGGAGGTTTTTTTTTTGAAGACATTTTCTTTTAAAGATTTTATTTATTTATTTGACAGAGAGACATCACAAGTAGGCAGAGAGGCAGGCAGAGAGAGAGAGAGGAGGAAGCAGGCTCCCTGCTGAGCAGAGAGCCCGATGCGGGACTCGATCCCAGGACCCTGAGATCATGACCTGAGCCGAAGGCAGCGGCTTAACCCACTGAGCCACCCAGGCACCCTTGACAGGAGTTTTGAGAGACATTTCAAATTTTACTAAGTTTAGAGTAACTAAAACATCATACTTGTATTCTTTTCATACTTTAAATAACGATTGTTTTTAAATGTAAGATGTTTAATTAAATTTTATCTTAAGTCCATTTATTACCATAGTTTTATTCTTCTTATAACCACGATTGGGGATGATATGACCTCCCTATTCTCCCCCCATTACTCTGCAGTACTGGTATTTACTGAGTGTTGATTAGAGTAAGAAGCTCAATCTCCCAGGCTGGGCGTCATTTCACCGATGGTCTTACTAGGGCTTCCAAGTCCCTGCCAAATGAACTCGGACCACATCAGTGCTCCACCCCAGTAATACCCCGTCATTCATTTTCCTGTTTTGAATCCACTGAGATTTCCAAATTCTCATCCATCTCCCCTACTAACCAGCGTCTGCTACCTCCCAGCAGTTACCAGGGTCACGGCACCATTCCTCTTCAGGCAGTGCCCATTCGCACCCCCCAGGTTCCCTCCATGCGTCTGTTCTCCACTCCTCCTGCCATGGACCACTGCCACCTCCTCCTTCCTTCCCATGTCTATGTCCCCACTTCCCAGCTGACAGGAGCCTTTAAAGCTACTCAGGTTCTCCTATAGCAAAAACAAAAAAACCAAAAATCCAATAACAGCAAAATGTGCTTTCCTGTCCTTGGCCCAATAGCTACCATTCCAGCTTTTGCCTTTGTTTTGCTATCAAACTTTTCCAGCCAACAGTTCATACCCTCTTCTATTTTATGATCACACATTTCTTACAACAGTTGAAATCTGGTATGTGACCATACCACTTCACTAGAAGTTTATTTTTAAACATCCACAGTGACTTCCTTCTTGCCAAATCTAGCTTGACCTCAGTTCTTTTCCTTGACTCTCTGTGGCATCTGTCACTACTAATCTCCCATCACCTGTGATGATTCCTGGGAGACTGTACAGTCTATACCACCTCTTAGCTATCTGCCCCCAAACAATGGACGTTCCCCCAAAGCCCAGTCCTGGGCATCTTCTCATTTTGGAGTCTGTCTTGTGCTCACATGTCCCGTACTCAACTAATCTCCTTATGGAAAGGACTTACCTCCTGACCTCCATCAGTCCCTGTCGCTTCCAAAGCAATGTGTCTCAAACTCTCTGTGGTGAAGGGCTGGTTATTTTTGACCCTGTTACAGGTCAACACTTTTGTAAAACATAACCAAAACAAACCACAAAAGAAGAAAAGGAAAAAAAATTACAAAATACAAGCTTGATAATTTTATTATCAGATTTAACATAAGCACAAAAAGAATAAACCATTATGAGGGAAAAAAATAATTACTATGGTAGTTTATGAATGATGACTCTTTATTTTTGTCCTTATCTCCTTGTGGACCAACCACAGTGTGTGGTGACACTGGACGGCCGACTCGTCCTCAGGGAGCACAGCTCTGGTGGCCTGCAGAGCATTCAATTGACCCCCTATCACGCCCTAACACACACTGGCTTCCTGATTTCTGTCATGGCAGCATCACTTTCCACTGGGTCTAAATGTTCTGTCTCATCTTGACTCTTCCCACCTTTATAACTCTACCCAATTGTGAACCTTTAAATTGTATTCCTTCAAATTCTTTCTTTTATCCAGCTCTTCTCCACGTTGCCTGCAACAACCTGGATCCAGACGATACTGCCTTCGAAACGAGTCTCCCTTGTGGTGAGCAGTCATTCATGCTATTTACAGATATTTCCAGTTCTTCCTGGGTCTCTAACCCTCAAACATGGGAGGATGGCAATTTCAGAAGCCTGTGATCGCCTAATATTTAACTGCTAGCACATGTCTTTCCCGAGTGCTCGCTCCTCTCTAAAGCAAACAAATATGAAATGGTGGCTAGGTAGCTATTCTATCAGCCTGGGCGCCTCTGAATGATTTTAAGTACAGCCCCCAGGTGAGCTGCGACAGACATGCATCAATAAGCAGGAAACATGCCTTTACTTTTTTAAAGCCACAAAGGTTTTAGAGTTGTTTGTTACTATGCTAACTTAACCTACCCTGACTGAAACACTCTGTACCAAGCCTCTCCTCTCTCCAAAACCATGCTTACCAAGACTGATTCCTGGAAGCACAAATTTAATGTCCTGTCTCTGTTATTTAAAAAAAAAAAAAAAAAAAAAAAAAAAAGGCATTTCAAATGAATGTCTATTGTTTAAAGGAAAATGTAAACTCCTTAGCATTCAAAACTCACCAACTATTTTTTCAGTCTCATCCTACCAGAATAACCTCCCATTTCCTGACTTTTTCAGGCTCACTTCCAGCCACCCACCGGCCCAGGTTCCAGAAAAGGAACATTGCCCCTCTCTCTTCTCTTTAAGTAAAAGTCAATTCTATCCACTGCACCGAACTTTTCTCCACAGTTCTAACAGTGAACACTGAATACTAAGTGCTAGGCTTTGTTCTAAGGACTTCTTGTGTATTAACTCATTTACTCCTCAGCTAACTCTATGAGATGAGGACTATTACTATTAAACTCATTTTACAGATGAGGAAACTAAAACACAGGGATTAAATAACTTGTTCAAAACCACATAGCAAACAAATGATGAAGCCAGATGAGCTCAGCAGTCTGTCCTCTTAACCACTGCCGTCTATGGCTTCTAGAATACTCTGTCTCTCCTTCCACTGAACTTCCACTGCACTCTGTAAATCTTTCTGGCACATAGTCTTGTGCCCTGCGTGAGTAGTCACTATTTTATACGTGCAAGTTTTATCTACTAAGCTAGACTATAAACTCCTAGAGTGCAGGCAGCCAGCTTACTGTTCTTTATATCATTCAATAAGAAAATGCTGCTGAAAGAACCCTTTTGTGATACATACAGCTCCATTGGATAGAATGTCTGTTCACCATGTTTACTTTCTGTTTTGATGATGCTTTGACATCTTGGGGCCTTGCTGATCCCAGACAAGCCCTACCAGGGCCAGCTAATGTACAAATCAGCCAATCCAGAGCTCACACCCTCAACCACCTCCTCTAATTCTCAAACACCAAACCAATATTCCCCCACCCTAATCCCTCCCAGGGCAAGATACCAAGGACTAGGGACCACTGTTATAGCCCAGAGCCCTCCAAAATCACTCAAACTAGCCAGTCCTAGTCTGCATACTTCGCCCTGCCTTGTCATCCCCCAGAAACTACAATAAAGACTCATGCTCATGCTTTCCCCTTGCTCCTTCTGCCTCCCGACCAACCCTGGTGCTTCCTTGCTGGTGTGCCCCCTTCTCTTGGGAACTATAAATAATAAACCTTTCTTTCTTTTTTTTTTTTTTCAAAGATTTTATTTATTTATTTGACAGACAGAGATCACAAGCAGGCAGAGAGGCAGGCAGAGGGAGAGGAAGGGAAGCAGGCTCCCGGCGGAGCAGAGAGTCCCATGCGGGGCTTGATCCCAGTACCCTAGGATCATGACCCAAGCCGAAGGCAGAGGCTAACCCACTGAGCCACCCAGGCGCCCCTAAACTCTTCTTTCAAAGGCAGTTTGTCTCTATGTCTGTCACCTGATTAAAGCAAATCCTGGGTACATATTAAAACAGACTATCACCCTTGCAGGAGGTCCTTGGAAATGCAAACTACCTACTTGGTGTCATGAAGACCATGATGGCTCTTTCTTGATTTCATCATTCTCTACTAGTGTTGGAGAGGACTTTTAGGGTGGATGGGGGGGAGATAAAAGGTGAATCAGAGACAGAATATGGTGAGCTTCGTGTTCAGCACAAGGAAGACAGAAGCCCCAGTTGTTCATTGTCTTTCCGTTACAATTTTAGCAGTTACTGTCTTAGCACAGAAATGGTAACTGTCATTGTAAAAACTCCAAATCTTTAAATGACCCTGCATTTATTAACCTTTTTCTATTTTTTTCCATAAGGATTCACAGTAAAATCCTGAATCCCAAAAGGGTCTGAAGATAACCACGGGGACAACAAGGAAAGGTAAAAGCTAAAGCAAGTGTAGCCAATTTGCAGCCAGTTTTGGGAAAAATAACATCCCAGGAAAGGACTGGGTGGAGAGGAGAGAAAACCAGGATAAGCCCTGGAAATCTGTCACCAGGAAAAGAGCATGAAGATCCTATCTAGATTTGAGAAGCAGTGTCAGGAACAAAAACCAAGGTGTTTTGTAATACTCTCTCTCCTGGACAAGGAGAGAATAAAGGTAAGCAGTATGAATAAATGTTTAAAAAACACTAGTTGAATGGATGCCTCAATCATAGAAAATTGAATATAGTTTTATGACACTCATGAAGACTTAGATATAATACACTCTGTCATCCTATTAACTTAAACTCTTTTTTCATGTCCTTTACTGTATCTCCCCTGAGACAAATATACTGTTTTTCTCCTATAGCATAAGGTGGTACAATTTTTCAAAGTGCTCTGACATTCCAGTGCTTCTGTGGAATAACTGCGCATTTAGCCATGAACTTCTGAAAAAATGCCAGAGAAACACCCATTCCACAAACATTCCACGTTTCAGAGGTTCCGGGAACAAAGTGTGGAAGAGATCCAGACTATGGCCAGCCAGGAAAATGCCATTCACCCCAAACCTCCCTAAAATGTGCTGGTCCCAAGCAAGCATCATGAACCTAAAATGCCTTAGAGAGAGCAGGGAGACCAGAGTCTTTCCCCTTTGGAGATTCAGTCAATTCAGAACTCCTCTGGACTACTGAGAAATCTTCGAGAAAGTACTGGACCTTTATACACTAGGAGCAATAATTAGCAACCATGAGCAATAATTAGCAATAGCATCTGACATCTATTGGGTGCTTGTTATGAGACAGGCAAGGCACATTCAGTACATTTCATTTACTCCTCACTACCCAATGAGGTAGGTCTATCATCTCCATTTTACAGATGAATAAATTAAAGCCTAGAGAGATTAAGATGCTTCTCCAAGTTCATAGTTATTAGATGGCAGAATCTGATTATCTGATATTTGATATAATGATTTGATATTATCATTAGATTATATTAGATATATTACTATCTAATAATATATTATATATTATAATAATTATATATTATGATATTTGATATATTGATTAGATTCATGGGCTCTGCCTCCAGACCCTAGAGTCAGCACTACAGTCTACTGCTTCAGGTACAGGCCAAGCCTAGATAAAAAATGCTCATTTAAAGCACAGCAAAGTGCATTATATTCAAAATCATAAGTTGAATGAGACCAGCAACACTGAAAAAGCTCAAGAACTACCCCTGCATCCCCATACGAACATGGACACCCAACATCACCAGTCTTCCCCACCACTCTTAAACAACACCATATTCTGCTGCTACTATTTTACAGGTCCCTGCATTTTAAGGAGTGGCAAAACCTTCCACATACACCAAATGGAAGGTAAATTTAAATCCTGACCTAGAGGTGCCTGGGTGGCTCAGTGGGTTAAAGCCTCTGCCTTCGGCTCAGGTCATCATCCCAGGGTGCTGGAATCGAGACCTGCATCGGGCTCTCTGCTCAGCGGGGAGCCTGCTTCCCTCTCTCTCTCTGCCTGCCTCTCTGCCTGCTTGTGGTCTCTCTCTGTCAAATAAATAAATAAAATCTTAAGAAAAAAAAATCCGGGCGCCTGGGTGGCTCAGTGGGTTAAGCCGCTGCCTTCGGCTCAGGTCATGATCTCAGGGTCCTGGGATCGAGTCCTGCATCGGGCTCTCTGCTCAGCAGGGAGCCTGCTTCCTCCTCTCTCTCTCTCTGCCTGCCTCTATGCCTACTTGTGATCTCTGTCAAATAAATAAATAAAATCTTTAAAAAAAAAAAAAATCCTGACCTAATAAAACCACATTATACTAAACAACACTACATTTTTTATTCTATGTGTTTAAGATAAGGTCGTATATTCACATAATAATATAACATGCCACATATCCTTGAGTAGGCAAGATACTCTCCAGAAATCATTCTTACCCTCAGACACTGGACAAGACATTCCCAGAACTGGAAGATGGTGGAAAGGTGTATGAGGACGGAAAATTAGAACACAAACTCCTGTTTTAGGCCTCCTCAGCTGGCAGGAGTACCAGCCCTGATGACAGATGCTTCTTTCACCCAAACTCTCCAGAACAAGACAAGCTCTGGGTGTCTGGGAGAGCCATAATGACACACTTGCCAGAGTCTTCTCTCCCAACCTCAGTTCTTTCACCTGATTCTCACAGAACAAAGTTTCTAGAACCTTCATTATCTCAGTTCACACTCAAATTCACCAACTGTCCTCACTGCAGAATTTGATACAATGTTGAAATCAGGTATGACTTCAGCAGATGCAAAAGGTAGGGTTATTACTCTATGAAGTGCTTTGCACACCACAGGCCCAAGAAAAGTAAGTACTGTACACTTTTGTGGATATAATTCAGTCAATACAACCTTTAAAAATAAAAAGAACTGACTTGATAGTTAATATTTAAAGATGAGGGTTTAATCAGACCACCCAGGAATTTTTGTGCTGGGATAAAAGTTAACAAAACTTTTCAAACACCATTAAGAGAATATAATTTATTATTGTCTATAAATATTCATATACCGGAAACAGGATCTAGATTAATAGAGCTGGGTTACAGAGTTCAGTTGGGTAAAAATAAAGAAATCGGAAAAGAAAATATAGACAAAAACATCAGCTTTTTCAGTAAGATTTCCTCTTCTAAAATTGTTGAAAAACACCATTTTTAAACAGAAGCTATTTTGAAAATTCAGTCCTTAAAGAGGTATTATGAAAATAATTTCTTTATTAATAAATGTTCTACTATGGAAAAATAGTCACTGCTCCAGCTCACAGGAAAACATATTTTACCAGCAAAAAAATAGACTCCTTGAATCCATGATAACAAAGTATTCAAAATCCAGTTCCCACTCACTGCATGAGTCTCCTCTATAACACACCCAGAAAGTCATCCAGTAATGGCTTCAAAGACCCCAGGTATTTTCAAGTATTGTTTAAGAAAAAAACAAAATAAAAAATGAAAGAAAAAGAAAGAAAGAAAAAAAAAACGCAAAACCACCCAAATGTCCATCAAATGCTGAATGGACAAATAAAATGTGATCTATTCATACAATGGAATATTATAGTCATGAAAAGGAATGAAGCATGCTCTATGCTGTAATGTGGATGAACCTTGCAGACATCATGATAATTGAAAGGAAGATACAAAAGGCCACATAGTATACCATTCCATTTATATAAAATGTCCACAGTAGACAAACCCACAGGGACAAAGGTGGTTGCCAGGGGCTGAGGAAAGGGTAGAATGGGGAGTGACTGCCCATGGCTCGTCTTGGAGTGATCATACCCAAAAATTAGACACAAGAGATGGCTGCTCAACTCTGAATATACTAAAAACCACTGAATTATACAGTTTTAAAGAGTGAGTTTTATGGTACATAAATTTTTATCTCAATAAAGCTATTTATTAAGTAGGCTCTGCACCTAACATGGGGCGTGAACTCACAACCCGGAGATTAAAAGTCACATGCTCTACTGACTGAGCCAGCCTCATGCCCCAAAGCTATTACTTTCAAAAGGGGCAAAAATAAATAAATAAATAAATAAATAAAAATAAAGAACACCAAACCATTTAAACAAAGCTTTACAGTGGTTTTCTTACCCATGTCCTACAGAGGATAGAAAATCTCACATAATTTACAACAAAAGATTCAGTAAAAACATATTAGCAAGAAAAAAAAAACATATTAGCAAGGATTATTTTAACTTCGTTTTTTTGTTTTGTTTTGTTTTGTTTTTGAGAGAGAAAGTGAGAGAGAGCACGAGAGAGGAGAGGGTCAGAGGGAGAAGCAGACTCCCCGGTGAGCAGAGAGCCCAATGTGGGACTCAATACTAGGACTCCGGGATCATGATCTGAGCCAAAGGCAGTCGCAGGTACCCAAGCTTAGTGTTTTAAAAGGGCTATTTAAAAGAGATGCACTCGATATGAATAGGAATTTTTAGTTAAAGAACTATGCTATGCCAAGTACACATCTTCCAATGTGGCAAGGCATTTCAACCTTAGAATTTACTTTGTATATTATTTTTTTCTTTTTTAATTTTTATTTAAATTCAATTAGCCCACATACAGTACACCATTAGTTTCAGATATAGTGTTCAATAATTTATCAGTCTCATATAACACCCAATGCTCATCACATCATGTGCCCTCCTTAACCCCCTCACCCAATTACCCCATTCTCCCACCCACCTCTTGTGTATTATTTTATTTATTTATTTATTTATTTGACAGAGAGAGAGAGAGACAGAGAGAGAGAGAGACAATGAAAGCAGGAACACAAGCATGGGGAGTGCAAGAGGGAGAAACAGGCTTCCGCCTAGCGGGGAGTCCGATGTGGGACTCGATCCCAGGACCCTGGGATCATGACCTAAGCCGAAGGCAGATGTTTAACAACTAAGCCACCCAGGCACCCTCTTGTATATTATTTTAAAGACTATTTCAAAAAGTGTAAGCCCCGAGTTAGCTCGCAAACTTCAGTCATATATGTACCACCGTATTTTTGCCATCCTCATACCATCATCTTACTATTTATTAAATACTTTTTCTTTAATCCACTTGACCATTGCCTCACCTTTTATAAAATCCATGAAAACATGAGTTTGAATGGCTAATTTGCATTTCCCCACATACATTAAAAGAGATACATAACTATTAAAATTCAAAGATGCTTACCCATGTACCATTTTAAATTATCTTGTATACAAATCCAGAAAACACTGGTTTAAAAAAAACAGCTGAGCCTGTTAACATATCTATAGCTACACTTTAAAAAATGATAAGGAAGGAAATCAGAATGTTCAGAAAGCCACTTTACAGTAAAAATTTAGGACTATCCTACTCTATAAAAGTCCATTAGCAGTGGGAACCACAAGGCTGGCATTCAGCCAAGAAAAGGTATTTGAGAGTAATACTGGAATGGAGGGTAGAGAAAATGACAGGCAATAGGTCTCCATAAGGGAAGCAGCTGAAAGAACAAGGATGCTAGGTCTTCTCTACAAGTTCTTGGGCATGGATTGGTACAGTTCAGGTGCTACTGCCATGCTCTGCTTGTCAAACAGAGCTGAACTTGGCTGACAGCCAACTGCCTAATGGACAGGTGGGGAAGGCTTTTGATTGACCTTGCTTCCTTCCTGCCAACACCAGTACTGAAAGCCAGCAAAAGGGCCCACTTCTAAAGTAGTACTCTGGGGTAGAGAGGTTCTGGGCTCTACCACACCTGTTCGTCCCATCTAAAAAGAAATACGGGTTAGATTTCATTTTAAAATTTTAGTACTATGGATGCTTTGAAACAGCTTCTTAAGAGCAGCTTACCCCCATTCCTGATGTAGAATGTCATGATACAACTCCCCCACACCTCTCCACAAAACCACACTGTAGACACTGAAATATTTAATCACTTTTTTTTAACTTCCTTTTCTCATTGCAAAGGGGACTACCTCTTTTTGTAGTTATCCATCCTAAATAGGTGAAACAATTACATGCCACTGCCTTTATTCTTATCCATTCCAAGAAGCCCTAGCTGAATCCTGGATAGTGAGGCATAGAGAAAGACAGTAAGGAGAGGCTCTCTCCAAAGACAACTGGGGGGGGGAAAGGAAAGGGAGAGAGAGAGAGAAATGCTTCTTGCCCCAATTCCTGGTCTTGAATCATTTTCTTGGATGCCAGATAAAATAACTTTTTATATCATTCTATGCAGGAAAAAAAATCTTAAATCATTTTAGACAAATCTCTGCCATCCTCTCAGAGTGAACTTAGGGTATTAGCCTGTAGGCTCACTGACAGTATTTTCTTAACACTCTTGATGCCTTATGGGCTTCTAGCACATGGCTTGGAGAATGAAAAGATATACTTTTCCAATATTTTCTCAAGTTAATTCATTCCTTTTCCGTGTGAAGTTTTAATATGCAGCCCCATAAATGTAAACGTAGGCTTCATTAGGATTATTCAGGAAACATGAATTACAGAACAACAAATTTTTAAATCTGACTGGTTTTGTGTTATAACGTTACACTGTCAAACTGGTCTTTCAGGGGCATTTGTAAATAAACAAATGAATAAACAAAGAAATAAACAGGAGAGACTAGACAAACTTCTTATGTGAAAGAAGAAGAATACTCATGAGTTCTAGAATTTTACCCCAAGCATCTCTGTACACTTTCCCAGTGGGTATTAAACATGCAGATAGCTTCAGTACTAGCAATTAAAAGATTCATATCTGTGAGTATCTTCAGAAACTTGGGAAAACATCTGTATTTCAGAACTCCCCAAGGATAAAACTGTGTTTTATCCAAAAAGTGTTTCTTAAAATGTGGTCTGAAGATCATGTGCCTGAGAATGAAACGGTGAGGGGCAGGCTAATGAGAGTGGTGCTTGCTAAAAATACAGATTCTTGGGAGCACCTGGGTGGTTCAGTCAGGTAAGCATCAAACTCTTGATTTCAGTTCTGGTCATGACCTCAGGGTCACTGGATCAAGCCCTATGTTAGGCTCCTCGCTGGGTATGGAGCCTGCTTAAGATTCTCTCTCTCCCCCTCTCCCTCCACTCCTTCTCCTCAAAAAAAAAAAAAAAAAAAAAAAAAAGTCTAATAAAAAAAGTACAGATTCTTGGACACTGTGTCAGATGTTTTAAATCAGAGTCTCAAGGGACAGGGGCCAATAATCCACATCTTAAATAAGATGTCTAGGCAATTCTACTTTAATGTTTCTGATCCATTTAGCTACTTGAACTCTTGCTATCAAAAAGCCATGAAAATAGGATTCTCACAGGTCACTGCCTACACAAAGTACAAAAAGGAAATCAAGGGATAAATATTTAAAATGAAAAAGGAAGCAAAATGAAAAGTTGTCTTCTACTGCGGTCTGGAAGAATTTAGATTCCAGCGTGAACTGCATCCATGAACAGGGAATATACTCCACGAACAAGCTTGTTAGATCTTTAGTGTAGGTACCCACATCTCTTCTGCCCTTCAACTAGAAAACACAACTTGAAAAGCATACTCTGTAAAAAGAACTTCATCCCTAATAAAGATTAAAGGATGTTCCAGTATGCAATATAGTTTTCACTCATTCTTTCTCAACACTGTGACTTTGACACCACAATTAGGCAAAGTGGTTCTGAACCACTTTGAGTTGCCTGAAACAGTGGTTTTCAAACTTGAAATGAATCATCTGAAGATCCTCTTAAAATACCAACTAGTGGCCTCCAAGAATTTGCATTTCTAACAAGCTCCAGGTGATACTAACACTGCTGGTAGCAACTAGACTTTAAGAACCAGTGGTTTAAGCTAACTCTGGTCTCCTCACAACCAGCATTATTTAGGATTCACTGTGAAGTTCAATGAGGCTGGAAGAAGGAAAAAAAAAAAAAAAAAGCCTCCATCTGGCAAACTCTCTAACCATTTTCTACAGGGCTTCTTGTGTAGGGCTCAGCTCAGTTTCTTCAAGAAATTCCCATCATTCAAAACTTGCAGTACAGGTGAAAAACTTGTCCTTTCTTGCCAACTGCAGAGATGAACCTTTCCCATCCCTCTCCTAATTCCTGACCTCTGTGTGAACCTATAGCCCCCAATCCTACCCTGCATGGATAACCTTTCTATCCTCTATAGGAAACCATACTTCCTATAGCAGGAAAGCTGTAGGAAGGGCAAGAGGTCCCTCTGTTCCTGTCTTAGGAAACTGCATTTCCTTTAGCCAGAAATCAAGACAGGCTCCCTCCATTTAGTGATTTATTTGGTGACTGTCACAGGGCTATAGCTATTGACAACTCTCATGAGGAGTACTGTGTCTAAAGGTAACATTAGATTCAATAGAAATACTGACAACTTCAGATCTCATAATTTACATTCTGGTCCTCCATGGGAATAAATATATAACAGATTTCTCCATTGAGAGATAGGTCTGGAATTTACACACTACAAATGGGTGCCCCACTCCCTATAAATAGCTTTCAAATCCATGCCATTAGATTTAAAATATACTCTAGCATCAGGTTCTAAGTGGTGAACTGAACATGCATGCAGTTATTCCTTCCAAGAAAAGAGATTTAAAGTAATTCCCAGAAATTGAATAGTATTTGGGAGCAAGATAAAAAATGCATTTGATATAGCTTCAGTATCTTTAGAAGATCTTCACAGTCTCCATTACCTTTTCAACTTGAATACACAACTGAACATAGGTAATTGGGACCCATGTTAAAATTAATTAGAAGATTAAAAAGTAAGGTTAAACAGTTTATTTTTCTTTGAGACTTTCCTATATACACTTAAGGAAACAGAATAAACCTGGCAAATGATACAGAACAACACCAACAGGGAAATGTGTTTTTAAAGTGTTAGCCATAAGCTGGTTAAATGTTGCAAATACTGCATAACATTAACGATTTACCAAGAAGTGTGAAAAACATGACTTCCTTAAATTATTGTAAGAACATGACGAAACACAACATAATCATTGTATTTCCAAAACCTAAAACACTCTCTTTATTAAAAAAGTCTTTAGCCATGTTCACAATCAGAATGATTTGTCACGAACAACAGCCAAAGTCCTTGGGCACACCTGTGCTCCAATGTGACCCCTAAAGAATCCTGTATCTGTCCACATACTGAGTGTGGTTGCAGACTGAGCACAAAAATCGTTTAGTGTCATTTGCCACTAGAGAACAATGGATGGGATGGATGCGATTGCTTTTTAAAGCATAGCTTCTGTGACAATATGTTGTCTTTTGGCATGCCTTTGGTAGGATGAAAGTCCGTCTTTGCGGTTTGGTGAGAACAATTCATTTCTCCTTTGAGGTGCTAGATCATATACACCAAGACAGATCAAATCCTTATGAAAAAATGGTCATCACTTTTTACTGAGGTAACCAATTAATCTTTTTCTTGGAAATCCTCATATTTAAGTATAGAAATAAAGTAATAAAATATCATTTGTTAATCACCATTGGAGGATTTAGCCATCACAACATATTCCTTAATAAAGCTACTTATTATTCCTTACCAAATATAGTATAACATATTGATCAAATAGATCAGCATCCACAAAAAATAATTCACATAAGAATCAAGTAAAAATGTCAAGGCTTTTAATGCCACCTACTTACTTCCTATTTTGCAATGACAGCACTTGTGATATAATATAAAAACCTACATTAGCTTGTATCTGTAGATTAAGATTTTTTTTTCAATGCTTTATAAAAGAGGTAGGAATTAGTGCCCAGTCTTTCTGGGTGAATAACACAAGGTAAGCACATTAAATAAAGTAAAAAACAAAAAACAAAAAACGTTCCACTGAAGTACGGATTTATTGAACACAGGAGAAAGCAGTCAAAGGCGTATTCTACAAGTATTTATGGTCTGGCTTACCGAGTCCACTGTAATTACTTCTCAATCAACACTGTACATACATATAATTACAGTTTAAAAACAAATACGAAACAATAAGGAACAAAAGAGAAGACAATGGGGCTCGGGGAAAGCAAGGGAAAAGAAGAGCTCGAAGAGGTTGTAAGACTTAAGGATATGTTGACACTTCTGCCAAAATGCAGACTTCATAATGAGATCCCCAAATACAAAAGAAATACCCTGAAAATAGGTCACACAGCACATAACCAGGGCCTTTTGGAACGTATTATATTTAGAGGTAAAGGACCACAAAATCAGATCAAGAGAATATAGAAAAAGAAACAAAAAAGAACTTCTCACCTAAAAAAAAAAAAGTACTAGAAAAACTAAACTGGATAAATTCCACACCTTTAAAACATTACAGAAGGGAGGTACAAGATCTGGGAATTGATAACGTTAGAAAAAGAGCTGAGAAACACTGAATGGATAGAGTAAGGAAGCAAGCATTCAGAAAATCTTAGTTCTGTTCTCACTTCAGAAACTCAGGCTGTTCGTCAGCTGCTTCCCCAGCTTGCTCCATCACTATCTACTGGCTATTTTCCCTCTCCCAAAATTACCTACTCAGTGCCAACAACCTTTGCCTTCACTCCACTCAGCAAACTAATGGCCCATTCTTGACATTTTCATTACTTGGAACAGCTCCATCACCGAAATACTTCATTTCCATAATCTAATATCAGAGTATGCCCTCCTGTTCTTCCTACTCTTTCTCTTGCTTACTCACCAACTCTTACTACATTGGAACTCCAGTCCCTCGACTTTTCCATTATCTTCAATGCGTCTGCTCCCTCTGGCCCTAGGGCAGAAGTTCCAGCTGGGGGATGATTTTGCCCCTCAGAGGACATTTCGCAATGTCTGGAGACATTTTTGATGGTCTCCAAGGGAGGGGTTGCTTACTGGCATCTGGTAGGTAGAGGCCAAGGACGGTAAACATCTACCATGCACAGGGCAGCCCCTATGAGGGAGAATTATAATGTTTCTTAAGTTGAGAATCTCTCTGTGGCCTTCTTTGGATAACGTGATTCATTTCTTCAATCACTCAGAACATTTTAACCTCAATTCTCTTGCTCTTTCATCCTTCTGACACCTGTTCTATAAAACCTAACTTTCAACAAATTGAACCACCCAAGTTTTCTACTTCTAAACTCAGTGTACTGAACTCATTAAAACTTAAAAAAAAAAAAAAAAGTTAAATAAATATCACATGACCATGAAAAAGGCAGACACTACATATTCACAGATTCCAACCTCAACAGGACCCCCCGCATTACCAGGCAGGCAACCTTTCGTGTCTCTCTCTAGTTGCCCTCTTAACTCCTGTTCTTTCCCCTCAGTGACTATTCTGAACTTCTACCCCTCCCTTCAATCCTCACCTCACCAAATCAACACTCAATATCAGCAAATTTACCTGCTTAAGAAATCTTGCCACCATCAGACAAGAACTTGCACATATTCCCTCCCCATCCTTAAACTTACCATATCTCTCCCCACCCTTCCTTGAGCCAGCCCTCCCAGGAAGGTGCAGTGGGTATCCTTCCTGTCCCAGCACTCCCTGATCGTGGCCTGTGCTCTATCACCTTCCACTGACATCTGGGACCCTGCTTCACCCATCCCCTAAATTCCTTCTCTCAACTTCTTCCTCTTTCTCAGCCCTTTTCACCTCAGTAATAAGTGATTATTCCAATTTCTTCTTACAGGGAAAAAACACAACTGAACAAAAACCCTTCCTTACTTCCACATCTTTCTCTAACTCTTCTCTCTCCCCACACAGCCAAATTCCTTGCAAGAATTGTCTTCCTTCCCTATCCCTGTCATTCCATCTCCCTCCCAGGCCACTGCACACCCCTCCCATGCCAAGAAAACTCCACAGTGGAAGCAAATGACTCCCTATATATCAACTTCAGCAGATTCTTCCAGTCCTGAATTTCAGAGTATGAACATACATGACCATACCCTCCTTAAAATTCTCTCTTCTTTTGATATTTGTGATACCACTCCATCTCCTCCTACTGATTTGGTGCTTCCTTCTCCCCCTTCCTAGATGCTGATGTGCCCCCCAGCTCTAGCTTCAATTTTTCTAACATGTCAATGAAATCCATCCTCTGGTCACTTTGAACGCATACACTAATCCCAACCTCTTCTAAGTTTTCCTAATGAACAACACCACCATCTTCTCCGGTACCCAGATACCTCAGATTTCTTACTCTCACCCACAAAGGAACAATTGCAAAGCCCTACTGACTTAACCTATGTATCACTTGGATCCATCATATTGGTTCATTCTCTTGGTGACCTAGCCAATTCCGGGCATTTCCTCTCACCTAAAACATATAGAATATTAAGTACCTAAGAGTAAAAAAAGGGAGTCTCCTCTTACAAATAGGATGCTACACAAAAACAATGAGGTATGATTCAAAATAACACAGAATGCTGGATTTCTTTTTTTAAAAATGGATTGTTTGAATATAAGCAAATCATTTAATCATCACAGGCTTCAGATTCCCGACTGCTGAGTGAAGGGTATGAGAGAAATACCTAAGGCCCCTTTGTATCCTCAACATTCATTCTATAGTTCGATTTCTGCCAGACATTACTCAGACAGTTCACACCTCCAAATATGCACCATGCTTGCTACACACACAAAATATCATGAGTGCAAAAGAAATAGGCTGAGATGTCTCTCCTTTGCTGCCAAAACTATCAAGCATATCCCAATTCCCATCAGTTTCAGAAACTAAACCTTCAATTGCAAGTGTCAAAGAAATAAAATGTAAGCAAAGGAAAAAGCCAAGAAAAAAATGAGAGTGAAATTGATTATGTATCTAAAAATGCTATCTCAAGATAATTTCTTCAGGAATCAAACAATACAGAGTAATGAGTTAGCAACAAAATAAATGTGCCATAAACTATTCTGACAGTCAGAAACAGGATTATAAACAAAAAGCTCTTTTTACCCACAGAAAAAGGATGTGGGAATTGTACAATATCTAAAGTCAAACACCAACACGATATGCAATATGAGATCTTAAAATATTTCAGGCCCTGCTTTTTCAAAGACAGGCTCTCAGAGAAAGAGAAAGAAATATGAACTAAGCTGTGAAAATGCAGTTTGAATGTCATTCAAATGTTATCGCCCCAACCAAATGAGAAGCACCTGTCACCCTTTTGACAATTTGAGTTCAGATGTTCTTCCACTGCCAACTAAGCTCGGAAGCAATGTTTTATTTTTAAAACAGTATAAAAAAGAGAGGGTAGAGGAAGAATGTGGCAGGCAAAACAATTTACATGGCAAAATTGATACTGAGCCAAGTGTCAACATCAAACATTGGATAAATCAACTCTGAAGCCACCCAGCCTGGGGTCAGATCCGAATTTCACCACCCACCAGCCTTGTAAATTTAACAATTCAATTAATTTAAGTTCTCTGTGCCTAGTTTCTTCATTTGTAAAAGAGAACGGTGATAGTACCTACTTCACAGGTAAAGTGCTTGGAATAATGTCTGGCACGGTGTAAACAGGTGTAATACCAGGTGATGTTATCATGATTATTATTTTCCTTACTATATTGAGACTAAGTCTTAGGTGAGAAGAACAATCACACTGTAATACAGGCTCAAGCTCCAGTTTAACACTGTTACCAGGTATTTTGTTCACTGTTCAATAACATTATTTCAACTGATATTTCCATCCCCATCCTCTAGAAGTTCACAAATCAAATCACCAAGTTTTAAGTTCATACCATATGAAGTGAGTATACAGAAGCATAATTCAATATGCGTTGGAAGTATAGCATATGCTATATCTATGCAATGGAATGTTATTCAGCCATAAAGAGGAACGAAGCAAAGCAATCTGGGCAGTCAAATACAATAAGAGCTCTGAGAAAATCACTGTATCACGACACAGGACAGTAAGTAATATTTAGAATGACTGCTCTGAGATATAAGAAAAGGTTAAAATATGTCAGTATACTTAGTATTTAAGAAGGCAAGGAATTGTTTAGGGCATTTAAAATTTTTCCATCCAAAACGATCGGTATGATTTTCATTTCTAAAAGGGTAAAACTTTCAACAATACAGAATTACTCATTCCCTGAGGGGTCTAAAAAGGGTTGTACTGAGCAGTCAGTCGTGCTTGCCTCTTATCTCAATCTTAAAGATAAGGATAGTGTGTGTGTGGGTGGGGAGGATCATAAATTAAGCTTTCTGGGTGTTCTAATTCCAGGTATGTAAGAACTTGAGTATACTGAAGATATTACAAATCATTTAGAGTGATCAGTGAATAAACTCATCACTTAGACTGATGAGAGAATAAACTCAGAGAATTATGTGAGACTATTGTGAAAAGCCTAGAATTTGATCATTTATAGTAGAGTTATTTTAAAAAAAAAGAAAGAAAAGGTATAGGCACTGAAGTCATATGCAGACCTGAACTTAAAGCCTCCACCATTCAGTAACTATGAGTTTTTGGCAAGTTATCTTCACATACCTGAGCCTCAGTTTTCTTCTCTGTAAATTGAGGATAAAGATTCCTAACTCACAAGACTGTTGTGTGAGCTAAGAAGAAAACATATGCAAAGTTTCAAACATAATCCCTGAGATACAGAAGATGGTTAACAATGAGTGACTGTTATTCCCTAATCTTACTCTACTTTGTCCCCCTAATATTAGAAGAATCTAATCTTGCCAATTAGCCAGTCATTAGCAGGCTTCTCAAAATTATATGAAGATAGGCTCTATTCAAAAATGGAACACAAAATACAAAAAAATACAAAACCAAACCTTCAATGGACCAAAGATTTCAGAATCCTCCCTTTCCTCCCATATTGATCCTGGTTGGTTTCGTAATAACCCATACCCCTTTATCAACAAGATGAATTTTTATTATTTTTTTGCTGTCTAAACATTCCTAGTGGGGTTCTGCTACCCTGGTTGGTTTTGTAATACCTACGTTCCTTTATCAACAAGATGATTTTTTTTTTTTCTGTCTAAACATTCCTAGTGGGGTTCTGTTGCTTATTTATTTTGACGGCTAACTTTTTGCAAAGGCACTTGTTACCACTACTTGAAAGCCAGGAACAAGGAACATTTTAATGAAATGCTGTAGCAGTTCCATCCATCTCAACAGCTGACTGGATCCCATGTGTATCATTTATTAGTACAATAGATTTTCACATTACTACGCCACTTCCTTACTCAACAAATACATGCGTTAAGAAGCAAAACTCCGCCAGTACGAATGCTCTTTAGGGACACCAAAACTCAAAGCTTGGTGTACGCAGTAAGGATCCTAGGAGCGGGGAAGTAGACAGCTGCGGGGGCAGGGAAGGCGTTGGGTTTCACTCCAACTGGAATTGAAGAGAATCGTAAACTGTATCTCCTTAAACAAGCCTGGATAGGAGTCTTGTGGGGCAAGAACCGGAGAGGGGTGGGCAAAGTGGGCCTGGAGGCAAGAGAGCAAGAAAGAGGCAAATGCAGGCTGAAGAATGGTCTGTGCTACGGGGAAAGGAAAGTCAGTGTCCATCGGCACCGGGAGTGCTGAGGCGGAAAGAAGTGGCCGCTCAGCCGAAGTCCCCAGGACGGGTTCAGCCTCAGCAGTCTGGAGGACTGAGAGGGAAAGGGGACCCCACCGAAGGAAGATGAGGACTTAAGAGGGTTCCCGGTCGCCTTCAATGGGAAACTGCTGTGCTGGCCGCCATCAAGACGCCAGAGAACACGAAAGACATGGACCCAACAGGGAGCGTACGGGTTACCTGTCTTAGCCGCCTGCCCACCGGTCTCCACTTCCGCAGACTCCGGGTTACCAAGGGCTACCCGGGCCGCGCCTAGTGACGTCATCCAAGCGCGCCTGGACCGCCGTCGGTCCGGCCCGCCCCCTCCGGAAGAGCTGGGCGGAGTCTCCCGGGAGAAGTCTGCGCAAACGCGGAGCTGCGGCAGGCGAGCGTGGTCTGACGGGCGCGATTTGGGTTTGCCTTGTAGGATTACCTTTTTACCGGGTTATTTCTAACTGCAAAATCTTATAGGCATTTAAGAAAAAAAAAAAATTACTGAATTAACAATAGTGCACTTTTTATTCGTTATTTTACCCTGTACGTGGTATATATAACTGTAGTGTGCATATGCATTCCACAATTTATTAAAGTCCTATTGTGTGCCCGGCAAGCAGTGTTAACGGAAGGAGGGGGGCGGTGTACAGCAGTGAACAAAACAGTTATCTTCTGGAGATTACTTTCTAGTTAAGAAAGTAAACGGTGAATAACTCAACAAATCTACATGCGTTCCCAGAGATCAGAAGTGTGTGGAAGGAGAAAAGTTGCTCAGAAACTAAAGGAAGGAGGCTGCCCCATTAGTTTGAGATGTTAAGGAAGTAACTATGAAGAGGCTTGTTGAACTGAGAAGTCAGCTCTGTCAAGAGCTGAAGGAAGAACAACAAAGAGAAGGATCGACATGTTCGAAAGCTACGGGAAGGGTATAAGAGAAAGTGAGAAAGGAGCCTAGGGAAAGAACAGAAGATGAGATCAACAAGGCAAGTAGAGCCCTGATCTTGTAGAGCTTTTCTGCGTCATCATAAACGGCATGGGTTTCATCTGGACTGTAATGGGTAGCCAGTGAAGAGTTAGACATGCAAGTGACAGGATCTGTTTTTGTAAAACCGCCCTAGATGTCGTGTATACTATGGACTATTGGGAGACAAAGGATGCAAAGAGAGCAAGCTGCTTTTGCACTGATGCTGTAAGAAATGATGGAGAGAAATGAATTTAAAGAATAATTTGGAGCTAGAGATGACAGACTTGGAGATGGATTATGTAAGGCAATAAAGGAAAGGAAAGATGTCAGAATTACTCCTCAATTTTGGGCCTAGAAAAAAACCAGATAATGCAGCTGAAACAATTTCTAATGTTTTGCAAGATTTGCTTCTTCTTCCTTCCACCCCAATCCCTTTGCCTCTATGTTACCAAGCCCTCTTGGTTCTTTTCTTGTCTCTCAGTTTTTGAGGGGATCCTCTTTCTTTCCCTTTTCCTTAACTCTTTCTTCCTTGATCTTGTTATGCTACATCAAGCTGGAACCCCAAAAGCCTAGACCCTCAGGCACTGAACACAAAAGAGTGAAGCTCATGATTAGAGACTATGGAGAACTGGAGTTCATGGTCCCTACTCAGCTCTGGAAGATTTTTGCCAACCAAGAGTGCTGGCTTGGTGCTGTCAGAACCTCATTTTCAAAGATAAATCAATATTTACATAAAATTTCTTAAATTTTAAATGTCGGTCTCTAATTTGAACTTTGTCAAACTTTTATTTTAGACCAAACAAAACACATCTGCACGCCCCAAGCTTGCCTCTGTGGAGGGTATTTTCCCTGCACAGTGACTTCATCCACTTTCATGTGACTACCACCAGTAACTTGATAACTCCCAATTCTGCCTCTCCACCCAAACCTTTTCAAAATTTCCTATTGAAATACTCAAACTTCACCTGATGTCCAGCTGGCATCTCAGGTTTGACATTTAAAACTGTACTTATCAGAGACTCTTAACTATAGGAACAAACTGAGGGTTGCCAGAGGGGAGATAGGTGGGGAGATGGGGTAACTGGGTGACAGACACGAAAGAGGGCACATGATGTAATGAGCACTGGCTGTTGTATGCAACTGATTAACCCCTGAATTTTCACCTCTGAAAGTAATAATACAGTATATGTTAATTAAATTGAATTTATTTTTTTTTAAGATTTTATTTATTTATTTGATAGAGAGAGAGATCACAATAGGCAGAGAGGCAGGCAGAGAGAGAGAGGAGGAAGCAGGCTCCGTGCTGAGCAGAGAGCCCGATATGGGACTCGATCCCAGGATCCTGAGATCATGACCTGAGCCGAAGGCAGCAGCGGCTTAACCCACTGAGCCACCCAGGTGCCCTTAAATTGAATTTAAATAAATAAAACTGAACTCATCATCTGCCCCCACCCTCAAACCTAACCCACTCATTTATTCTCTGTTTCAGTTAACAGTATCAACATCCACCCAGGCACCCAAGCCTGAAATCCAGAATGATCCCTGGCTCATCTCTCTCCCTTATCTCACAGTCCAACCAAACACGTCCTGACCTTGATCTCCTCGATATTTATCACATTTGCCCATTATCTCCATTTTCTTTTATCACCTCCATTCTTTTTTTTTTTTTAATCACCTCCATTCTTAACTAACCACTGACTTTGATGAAGCATTTGTATCTCTCTTTAGGAAAGCCACATAACCTTTCTGCAGCTCAGTTTTTTCACTTGTAAAATGAGAGAATTGAGCTAGTTGATTTCTAAGATCTGTTCCATTTGTAAAATTATGTTTTCTAAAGCCACCAAACATACCACAGTTACTCTCTCGAATTTTGGGGGGGGGTTCTTGCATGGCTGTTTTAATACCAAGGATACTGTGACTAGGTTCACAGAAAAAACTGGACTTGATAAAAAATAATCAATACAAAATGAAATTAGCAATGGCTCAAACTAGGCACAGTTTTGCTATAGAATAAAAAATGAGAAAGAACTACTGGTCGGTAACATTGAAAACTGGAAAATTTGAGAAAAACAGACATGGTGAAGTTGTTATTTATTAAAAGCTGATGGGAAAACCAAATTTGCTTGACAAAATAAAATTTACAAGGTTTGTGCACAAAAAAAAAAAAATGGTCTTGGTTAATTAACCACAAAAGAAAGCTCATAATATCAGAAGCTCTAATGGCTTTAATTTTTCATGAAGAAAAAAATAACACTGAATTATAGCTTCAGTGTGAAGTTTTTATGTGGAAAAACTGGAACTGATTCCAGTGAAAATAATTTTAGTAAAATGGAAAAGCAAGTAACCATTTAACTATAATATAAAATCAAACATGACATTTCATTGGCATAATGAAATTTGCTTTTCTTATTATTTCATTTTCTTTTTTTCTTTAAGATTTTATTTGTTGATTTGACAGAAAGAGAGAGAACACAAGCAGGAGGAGCGGCAGGGAGATGGAGAGGGAGAAGCGGGCTTCCCGGCGGAGCAGACAGCCTGATGTGGGGCTGGATCCCAGGACTCGGGGATCATGACCTGTGAAGGCAGGTGCCCCATGCTTGCCTTTTTTTTTTTTTTTTTAAGAATTTAATATATATTTTAAAGATTTCAAGTAGAATTTTAGAAAAGCCTGGATTTGAAGTTAAGAGTATGGTGATTTCTGATATTAACAGTTATTGAAAGTTAGTTTACATGCAAGAATTTTCTCATTTTGATGATAAATGGGTAAAAAGAACTTGGAAAACTGGAAAAGTACGCACTTGAAACTCTACATATGGCAATTAACCAGCCACTCAAGCAAAGACAACAACACTTGGTAAGCGCTATCTTGTTTTTCTGAGTTATTCATGCATTACTGATCACGTTCATACTTTAGCTGACACTTTATATTGTTATGTTTGTTTCTCTTAAGGATAAAGATCCCCTTCCATTGTCTTTTTCTCTTGCCACTTGTTTCTCAGTTATTTGGATAATAATGAAAAACATGTTTTTTTTAAAGGAATAGATTTCTAGGATTTGCTCTGGCTTATGTCAAATATGGTGTATGTTCTGTGAAGACTTTTTGCACAACAGTTAAAACTATAATTATTTGAGTGCCATCTTTCCTACAGAGGAGATGCTTTCTTTGGTTTAAATCTGAAATATTAAAAATTCCTGATACTTTTACATCAGTTTCTTGTATCACAAAAACAGAAAAATTTAAGTCATTTTCTATTCCTTGTTCACAAAACAGCAATATCATACATGTTTTCTTTCAAATACAATTTTGCAAATATCGACACTTTCACTCTTTATAGAAATACAGATTAAAAATGAAAATTTAAATTTAAAGAATTTAAAACTCATTGCTTTTTTTTTAAGATTTTATTTATTTCTTTGAGAGAGAGTAAGAGAGAGCACAAGCAGGAGGAAAGGCAGAGGGAGAGGGAGAGGGACAAGGAGACTCCCCACCAAGTGTGGAGCCAAATGTGAGGCTCAATCCTAGGACACCTTGATCTTGATGTGTGAAGTCAGATGTTTAACTGCCTGAGCCATCCAGTCACTCCACTGTTTTTTTTTTTAACTCCCTGTCTCTAGTTATACACCTGTAGCTTCAGCCTTTAGACATTTTTAAATATACTATTTGTCTATCAGTGGAAAAGAATCCCTCAGCTTGTAAATCAGAAATATCCAGGCCAGCAAATTGAAGGTAAAGTCTACCTGACCCCTGCTTTTGGTTTACCTTAACTTGTATCTTACTTCTTAAGGATAAATCTCAAAGGTGTATCAAAGATAATTTCTTAAAGAAATTTTTCACAGAAGGAAAGTGTTTTGATTGGGTCCAAGAGTGTTTGGGAATTTTATTTCTAATGCTGCCATCATACATTTAAAAAATAGTTTTCTAAGGGGCACCTGGGTGGCTTAGTTGGTTGAGCATCTGACTCTTGATTTCAGCTCAGGTCATGATCTCAGGGTGGTGGGATCAAGCCCCCTGTTGGGCTCTATGCTAAGTGTGGAGTCTGCTGGAGATTGTCTCTCTCTCTCCCTCTGCTCTTCCCCACCCCCACATGAGGCATGTGCTCTTTCTCTTAAAAAAAACAAATTCTAGAAAAACTGTTTTTTAATGAAAATGGTTGATGTAGGTATAATTTTGATTTAAATGTTTATGTTCATATACACAAAATCATCACACCACAGAATCAAAATGACAGAGTCAACATCTTATATTTACTCAGTAACTCCTGAAAATCTTTAGCTTGTCTTTCACTTCTAAAACTCTTACTTGTGAGTATTTATTTATTCATGCCACAAGCAGAGGTATTTCCTAAGTTCTGGGGTAACTGGAGTGCATACATGAGATATGCTTTAATTAATGACTGTTTTTCCCCTTGATGCTGTCAGCCCATGAAATCTGCTCATATCCCCACTGAGATTTAGCATATTGGAACATTTTCAAGAGCCTTTCTGAGTTGACTGAGGTTAACTATGTATGATAGAGGAGGGGAAGACAGAGACTACTGGTTACCCCCAATATCCAGTCTCTTTTCTTCATACTAATAGAATCCTCACATTTTATTTATTTTTATTTATTTTTTTTAAAGATTTTATTTATTTGACAGAAAGAGATCACAAGTAGGCAGAGAGGCAGGCAGAGAAAGGAGGAAGCAGGCTTCTCGCTGAGCAGAGAGCCCAACACAGGGCTCGATCACAGGACCCTGGGATCATGACCTGAGCCAAAGGCAGAGGCTTTAACCCACTAAGCCACCCAGGCATGCCCCAAATTTTATTTTTTAAAGATTTTATTTATTTTATGAGAAAGAGAGAGAGAGAGAGCGCGTGCAGGCATGAGTCAGAGAGGGGGCCACAGGGAAGTGGGGAGGCAGAGAATCTCAAGCAGACTTCCTGCTGAACACAGAGCCTGATGAGGGGCTTCATCTCACAACCCTGAGATCATGACCTGAGCTGAAACCAAGAGTCAGATGATTAACCAACTGAGCCACCCAGGCTCCCCAAACTATCAAATTTTAGATAATAGAATATCCTATATTTGCAGGACGCATGGCAACTCTCGTTCTGCCCCTCCCCCTGCATATGCTCGCTCTCTCTCGCTCTCTGTCTCTCTCTCATGAATAAATAAAATCTAGAAAGGGAATTTTTAAAAAAGTCATAAAAGAAGAGCTAGCTGGCATGAGGGAAAAGATACTTGGAGTTCGGCAGCCATCTTGACCATGGATGGTAAGCATAAGGATGAAAAATCAACATGCTGAGAAAGGAGGGGGAGAAGGAGCGTGGGATCCTGAGTCATTACTGACATTTTTGAGATGCTGACCCTGATAGCTATCTCTGGACTTCTTAGTAAACAATATTGCTTCTGATTTTTCCCATTAGTAAGGCTTGTGGTTATTGCTGCTGCTAATTAATTTTTGGTGTGTGCAATTTTTTAAAAGAGGAAAAAAAGAATCCCAGCATTTTGGACAATGTGGATTTCTCTCTTCACTCTTTTCTGTACCAAGCCTTCTTTCCCATATTTAAATATTACTCACTGCTGAGGCTTCTGTTCTTACTCCTGTTCTTGTTTTTGTCACTGCTACTCTCTTATTCTTTCAAATGTGCTGATAATCCCTTCTCCACGATTTACTGTACTGTACAGTAGATTTAAACGATCCTTTGCCTACCTCTAACCAGTGCCGTTTGGGGTATGCCATTACCATTGTTTTAGGCTGAATTGTAATGAGTTCACAGCAAGAAAATGAGTCTTTGTGTTCCCTAGAAAATAAAGTTGTGCCTTGCCTTATTAACAAGAGGCCCCAGGATTTCTGGGTATGAGTGGTCTGCTAAACCCCCATCCACTCCAAGAAAGCCCATAATTGTTCCTGATTCTGTCACTATTTACATGGCCCTTAGCAACTCACTCAATTTCTCTGAGCTCACATTTTTCTCATTTGTATAATGAGAGAATGTCACTAAATGATTTTATGATGGCCTTTTTTTTTATTAATTTCAAATTTCTACTTTTCTAAGTTCCCATAAGTACCAAACATAGTTACATAAGCCCCTCAGCTCTTAATAGAATTTCCTTAAGAATAAGGAAATTAGCCTAAAGCCTGTCTGCTTGTCTCTGGCCCATTTAATGTCACCATAGTCCACCCACACGTCATACCAAAGGGAGTGAGTATGTTAGAATCCAGTATGGGTTGCATGCCATGATTTCCTAAGGCAGGAATTACGGGGAAAAAAAAAAAAAAATCTGTCTAAAACTCCTTGTGAGGGTGCCTGGGTGGCTCAGTGGGTTAAGCCTCTGCCTTTGGCTCAGATCATGATTTCAGGGTCCTGGGATCGAGCCCTACATCAGGCTCTCTGCTCAGCGGGGAGCCTGCTTCCCCTTCTCTCTCTGTCTGCTTCTTTGCCTACTTGTGATCTCTCTTTCTGTCAAATAAATAAATAAAATCTTTTAAAAATAAAATAAAATAAAACAAAACTCCTTGTGGATTGATGAAAGACAGGTGGAATGAATGTGTCAAAATGTAAACACAGGATTTGAAATATTTGCAAGTTTCTAAAAGAAAAATCGTACCAGAGTAGGGTGGTTGGTAAATGAAAGTTGAATGTAATGACTGCCCTGACAGCCATGAGCCACAAATCATCTCAATGACTTGGTCAACATGAGTTGAAGAGATTATCATAGATTTTATATACAGTCAACTCTTGAACAACATGGGGTTAAACTGTGTGGGTCCACTGACACATGGATTTTTTTTTTAAATAAATACTGTACAGGACTGTAGATGTATTTGGTCTTCCTTAGATGTTCTTGATAACATTTCCTTTTCTCTAGCTTACTTTATTGTAAGAATGCAGTTTGTAATACATTTAATATATAAAACATACACTTATGTTATTGGTAAGGCTTCTGGCCAACAGTAGACTATAATAGCTACGTTTTGGGGGAGTCAAAAGTTATATGTGTATTTTTTAAGATTTATTTTTTTTTAAGATTCAATTTATTATTTGAGAGAGAGAGAGAAGGGGGAGCAGGGGGAGGAGCAAAGGGAAAGAATCGAGCAGACTCCACACTGAGTGCAAACGCCCAGTAAGGGCTCGATCTCCTGACCCTGAGATCATGACCTGAGCTGGAAATCAAAAGGTCTGATGCTTAACAGACTGAGCCCCCAGGCGTCCCAAGTTGTATGTGTATTTTTTACTGCACAGTGTGGGGAGGGGATCAGCGTCCCTAACTCCCTTGCTGTTTAAGGGTTAACTGTCTAGTCATATAGCAGTTTGAGCCACAGATCTTATCACTATAACTGGTGGTTCATGCCAGAAGTAAATGGAAGAAGAGTATTGTGGCTTAAAGCAACAGGGTCATTTCCAAGGCAATGAAACTGAAATGATGCTCCTTTTACTAAAATAAGTAAGAGGTACAGGGAACCATCCAAGTTTGGATATGGGGACTCCTAGAAAGAAAGAGAATGGCATTCATGATAACATACCCATTTTTACTAGAGGAGGAAACAACAGTTTTCAAAGGATTCTAGATAATCCCTTTAGGGGTTCAGCCATGGACTACATAAAGCCTCTGGCTTCTAGAAAAGAAAGCCCCTCTACACTCATGTCTGGTCTCTCTTTTCTTCTCTAACGCAGGAGCATGTTCAGTGGAAAAGGGGTTATGTGAGACAGAGCATTAATACATACAGTCATGTTCATTCTTTCTCTTTTAACACTTCCTGAGCACTGCCATTTATAGGTACATTTCTGGGCTCTGAGGATACAAAGATGAACAAATATGTCCCTGACATCAAACTACTTCCAGGATATTGTAGAGATAAAAGTGGCTTATTCCGTTACAGGTCAGAGCTCTGGACCTGTATCCTAGATGGGTCCCAGATAGCAAAGCCAGGATGATGAGAAAAGACAAACAAGGAAAAAGTTGGGGAGAGGAGTGGAGGTTGAGAAACCAAGAAAGCTGAGGACAAGATCAAGTGCAACAGGTCAAATGGATATAGCGTGGGGTGTCCCTAGAATGGTCATTGTGGTTAACAGAATGGGAAACCCTAAGTGGTTTGCCAGCCTCAAATTAGTGTGGGCAGCTGGTCTCAACACCCAGCTCTGACTAGTCCAGAAGGTGCTCAGGATGTTTATTTATTAAAAGAATTTTTATTTATTAAAAGAATTGGGTGAGTTCAAGAAAAGACTCATATGACTTTTGTGCCACATTTGTGGAAGAAGGGAAGTGGGCACAAGAAAAGATAAACATTCTCTTTGGGGAACTGAAAAAAGGCATATTCTATCTATATACAGACATGGAGTCAACACAGTACAAGGTAATACTTTATCCAGGCACAAACCCAGGGATATAGCTCTGGGAAGACACCAACAAAGCTCTCTCTGGTGGGGCCTTCTCACAAGAGGTGGGGCCCTGGCAACCCACCCTGTAGGAGGTCCCCTCATACTAGTCATGTTTATGCAGTTGGTAGTGAATTTCACTGCTCACTGATGATAGGATCAGAAACAGGCAAGATCAGGGGCAACTTACCCACCAAAACAAAACAAAAAACAAAACAACAAAAAAAACCTACACAATGATTTCACAAGCAGTAGCAAAAATGTGCTATTTGTCCCAACCTACAGAGATATTTCTAAGAATCTGTGGGATTCAACTTGATTGAAAGCCCTTCAAAAGTCACTGAATTTTTCTAGCTCCATTACTGTCAGTAATAACAATGTTTTAAGGAATCTGGTTTTTAAACCCACTTAAAATACAAACACTTCCATAAAAGGATTGATAAACATTAATCTCTTGTCTTATAACAAAAGGTTACCACTGGCTGGTTGCTTGTGTTAGTTGTGACTCTGGTTTCAAGTATCACGTAAGGGAATTTATTATAAAAACACAGTAGTGACTCACAGAACCCAAAGGCAGGAATGCAGCTGGGTCAGAGGAACCATGGGAAGCCTGCAGAACTCTCTCTTCTTCTCCCTTCTCTTGTTTTAAAGTATTTCTGCACTATTCTTTTTTCTCTTCCTAGATCTATTTTGTCTAAGTCTGTAGATATGCAATAAGCAAAGACGGTCATCTCAGAAGACTCAGGTTTATATCTCTTCCTTCTAAAAGATAGCAGATCTCCTAATTCCAATTCCAAATCACTGAAAGAAGGAACATGATTAAAACAATTTTAGGTCAAGGGTCCACCCCTAATCCAGTCATCTCTGGCCGTAGAACAAGTCATGTGACACAAACATGGCTGCCGGTAGCCTTCTCTAGAAGAGGATGAGGGGAGAGCTGATCCCCAAATCTCGTGTTTTATTGCCAAGAGTGTATAAGTACCCCTCACAGCAGATGAAGCAAAAAAAATTTTAGATGAAATTAGACATGTGGCTCTGGGCAATTGCTGGCCTATAAGAATGACGACAGCACAACCATTTCAGTAAGGTTTACTTCTGCTGCCAGAAAACTAATGTGATTAATCACATCATGGAGATCCACTGAGATGATACAGTCTGGCCTATTTTTAATGTTCCTTCTCATGAACTGCAGTCTCTGTTAAGTTATTAAGACCTAATTTCAGAGAAAACTTTTTTTTTTAATTCTCAAGAACAGAAAAGATGAAATCAGTAGAGGAGACTCATAACCATTCTCTCTTTCTATATCTATCTTTAACTTTTCAGAGGAAGGTATCCTATGATGAAGTTGCATGTGGGACAACCTGACCATTCCTCACTATTTTGGTAGCCAGTGTTTATGTATTTAAAAAAAAAAAAAAAAAAAAGGTAGCTTCCTATTGCCAGCTAAGTTTTAGAGAGCATGAGTCAGGGTGGAGTGATAGCTCAGAATCCCCTGGGAGATTCTTTTGAACACAGGAAAAAACATTAATATGTTCTACCATAATGTTTCCTGTTCTCCATCAGTGTTTTTGGTTTTCATTCAGAGAAACTGATAATTCAATATTTTCTGTTTGGTTGAATTAAAAGAAAAGCAGACATTAGTAATTAGTTTCATTCATTGAAATGAACTCCGAAGGGGCGCCTGGGTGGCTCAGTCGTTAAGCATCTGCCTTCGGCTGGGGTCGTGATCCCAGGGTCCCGGGATTGAGCCCTGCTCAGCGGGAGGCCTGCTTCTCCCTCTCCTATTCCCCCTGCTTGTATTCCCTCTCTCTTCCCTCTCTCGCTGTCTCTCTCTCTCTGTCAAAAAATGGTTAAAATCTTAAAAAAAAAAGAAAAAAGAAAAAAAGAAAGAATTGTACTCAGAAAAGGCAGATAGTCAAAACAGTTGCTGACTGCGAAGTTTTTCATTAACAGAAATGCAGTAATATCTTGAAAAGATACTACATGTATGTGAGGAATTTAAAGCACTAAGCAATGCTTTCCTATATTAATAATGAATGGATATGGGTGAGATATGAAACCAGCTTTTGATGAGATAATTATGGTAGATATTAATTTGGGGTTTATTCTTAGTGCTGTGGGAGTGAAGGGGGAGTGGCTGTCTTTCCCTGTCCCAAGAAGTCTTTGTGTTCTGCGTTTTATTTCCCTAGCCTCGGAAGAGATTTTCTTTCAGGAAGCTAAAGTTGAAGTCCCCGGGGAATCAACTCCCTGCCATCCAGTGAAGATAATGGGTGATAGGAGAGTGGGAGTAGTGTAGGGCGGAGGCAGAGCTGGCCCAAGCAAGGAGAAGAATTGGAGCCTTAACCCTAAGAGTTAAGTGGTGGAAGTTCAGGTTAGCCTGTGGACAGGAGGGCTGAGTAGCATCCCAGGAGGGATGGTACATGCAAAGATCCGGTGGCAAACACATACATGGTACACCCAAGAAACTTACAGAAGAGAGGAGAAAAGTTGGAAATATTTGAGTAATAGGGAGGTATCAGGGCTTACAGGGTTTTGTACCTTGTGTTAAAGGATATTGGTCTTTTCCTGAAGGTAGTGCAAAGCCATTGAGGAGTTTTAAGGAGGGGAGTGATGCAATCACATTTGCCTTATAGGCATTTTATCTTTATAATATTTCTCTATGGTAAGTACAATGGCAACCTTAGGGGACTAACTTAGGGAAGTTTAACAACCTTATAATCTTTATCAGGCACTGCAAAGAAACATGTATTCTTCTAATACAACAGTGTGCTTACTGTGGAAATGCAGCTTCTAGACAAGTCCTTAAGCACTCCTTCCTAACATGCCTCAATCTGGAACTGCCACTAGGTGTGCACTATTATTATTATTATTACTCTCCCAGAGGAAGAAATCAGGGCTTAGAGAGATTAGAAAGATTGTGTCCAAGACCAAACATCTAGTCAGTGTTAGAGTGAGGATTTGAATTGAGGTCTGCCATACCAGAGTTCTTGTAGCAGAGGTGATTAAGTTCTGCACCTATATCCCCTTGGCCCATCCAGGAGGGCACCTGCAGATAATCTCCCTCATTTCCACCTCAAAGGTCACCTGAAGACAGCCCTCCACATGCCCACCTGTGAGGTCACTTGCAAATAGTCTCCCTCTATGTCCACGCTTCTTGGATATCTCTGTGTGAGGGTCTTGTCTGGCATCCATTTAATGTGTGCCCAGAGATTTAACTCATAGAAGTGATACTCACCAGTGAGGACAAGAGTTGGTAAATGAAGAGGCCAACTTCCTCATCCCTCACTCATGGTGCTGAGATACGCTGTGTAAAGTCTCTCAAAGCATCCTTGGCAGAAATTAACCTCACTTGCCCACAGAGGCAACTCCATCCTTCATCTACCCCTATTGGCCTTCCTCCCTCCCTAATTCTTCCTCAGTAGTTCTTGAGATCAACTTTGGTATAAATTACTTGCACCTAAATCCTTGTCTCAGAGTCTGCGGCTGGGGGAACCCAAACTAGGACAACTCTTCACCAGTACAGTCCACTGCCTCCCTGAATAGCAGTTGGAGAATTTCCAAAAACTTCTCTTATTCTGAGATCAATTTAATGAGCATTTAATGGGTACATGGCCCCGTACCAATGGGTACAAAGGAGCCATTTATGACTCCTATTTGGTCCATTACTTCAGATAGAGGTGACAACTTCAAAGAGGGAAACAAGAACAAATGATAAAAAAGAAAGATGACAATCTTGGATGTAGGTAGCCCCGTGTAGGGGTGTGATGGAGCAACAACACTTGCTTCCTAACACATTACTCTTCACTCTGATTCCAGGACATTAAATGTCTCCATCAGGGAAAATAATGTCATGCCATTAAGAATTAATAATATACACTCTTGGATGACATTACCCTATTAATTCCAGTTCTATCTCAGTTGAACACAAATGCTGTTCAGTGTTTGGATGATTTATCAAGATATGAAGTAAAGCTTGCCAAATCTCTAGTTACAGTCATAAATAATTTCACCATCTTTTATTTCACATTTTCTGTTTAAAAGACCGTATATTGGCAAACTTGTTGTGGGTGGGCTTTATGCCTCAAACTATATTTTGAGCATAAGCTCCAGTCTTTAAAAGTGGCACACACTTCATGGCTTTTCTAAAAGTACCTACCCAATGACACAATGTAGTATCCTACCTAAATCATTTGTAAGATTTGCAAATCTGCTTTAACTTCTGCAGATGCAGTGAGGGTGGCCTTAGCCGTTCTTGGAGGGACACCAGATGGCTTGGCTTGAGCCCTGCCAGCTTCCAGAAACGAGTAGAGTTTACTTCACAGTTGATCGAAGACATGTTGACTATTCCAGTCCTGAATTTCTACTGATTTCTGAACTTTGTTCAAATAAAAGCCCCATGGCTTTAATTAAAGCGGCATCTGCATAATCCTGTCTGTGTGTGAACACACAGAGATCTAGAATGTCCCGGCATATTGTCAACATTCCTAGCGTGTGGTGGTCCTAGGGAATTCTCCGATGTAGGGCTGCGTTTTTGAGGTGCCCAGAAGCAGAAGAAAACTGTTGTCACCTCAAAATAGCCCAAAATACCAATCATAAGTGTCCTCAGAGTGTTTAATGTCCCATGAGGATCCAGATCACTTATGATCACCCCCAGGGAGAGTTTTTCTGAAATCAGTTTATATTGCAGCAAACCTCTGGTGAAACTAAGTATTCTGGAGTCACAGGAAAAGCATAGCATGAAAGGTGGCCTGGGGACAAGGGCACAAAGTCACAGGTTCAGTGTCCTCAACCAGCCAATGCAACCATTCTAGATACCCTAGATCATTTGAGGGAAGAGGTAATGGTAGAAAAGAGGAAAGACAGAGATAATTCGTGGAGAGGTGAAGGCAGTCAGATTGCAAGGAATAATTTCTCTGTTGATATCCTCCTCAACTGGTTGACATTTCCAAGAAAAACGAATTGATCATGGTGACACTTTGAAACAACCAAAGAAGGATGAAAACCATGCACTGGGGAATGAAAAACGAAGTGACAAAACGCTGCAACAGATCAACGTGAAAGGAGGAGTGGATCGGGCCACATAGACAGCAAGACAGTCACCACCAACTGAACACACAAATAGCTCACAGCATTGTTTTTCTATCTTGAGGAAATTCTGCAATTTTTGCATTGCTGCAGACCAACTAAATCAGTACCTAACCATTCTCAATGTACACTGCCCTTTCTATGAACTTATTTTGATATTTTAGTTTCTTGATGGTACCAGCATGTTTCTAATAGATATAAAAGCCATCTCCCTTGCTGTGAAATTGCTGAAGAGAAGCACTCCCCAACATTCCCCTCAACACACATAACACCATGATTATGTCAGTATTTTTTAACAACTGTACCATGAGATAATTGACGAGATAATTGTATGTAGATGCACATAATTTAAAGTGTAAAATCTGGTAGTTTTTGATAATTTTACACCTGTGATGTCATAACATCATCCCAGAAAGTTCTTCTTGTCCCTTTGTAATGCTTTCTTCTCTCACACTCATCCCCCTCCCTAGGCAACCACTGATCGTTTTTCGTCAGTATAGATTGTGCACATTTTCTAGAATTTCACATAAATGGAATCCTACAATATTTATTCTTTCTTGGTCTGGTTTCTTTGACAGCATAATTATTTTGAGATTCCGCCATGTTGTAGTGTGTGTCAGTAGATTGACCCTTGAGTGGTTCTGGCACTAACTCCCCCAAAACTGAACTACTAATAGCCTACCATTGACTGGAAGCATTATTGATAACATAAACAGTTGATTCACACATATTTTGTATGTTTTATGTATTATATACTATGTTCTTCCAATAAAGCAAGGTAGAGAAAAGACAATGTTATTAAGAAAGTCATGAGGTAAATAAAATCTTTTTTTAAAATAAATAAATAAAGGGGCGCCTGGGTGGCTCAGTGGGTTAAGCCTCTGCCTTTGGCTTGGGTCATGATCTCAGGGTCCTGGGATTGAGCCCCACATTGGGCTCTCTGCTCAGCAGGGGGCCTGCTTCCTCCTCCCACTCTGCCTGCCTCTCTGCCTACTTGTGATCTGTCTGTCAAATAAATAAATAAAATCTTTTAAAAAAATAAAGTCATGAGGAAGAGAAAATACAGTTATGGTATGGTACTATATTATTGAAAAAAAAAATCCACATTTAAGTGGACCAGCATGGGTTCAAACCCATGTCATTCCAGGGTCAACTGTAATTGATTTCTTTTTATTGCTGTGTAGAATTCCATTGTATGGACATACCACAATTTATTTTTTTTCATTCATCTGTTAATGGACATTGTTTCCAGTTTTTAGTTATTGTAAATAAGGCTGCTACAAGGATTCATGTACAAATCTTTATGTGGATATACACTCTCATTTCTCTTGGGTAAATACTGGGAAAGGAATGCCTGGCTCAAACGTTTAATTTTTTTTTTTTTAAGAAATTGAGCTCAAAAACATGATCCATAGAAGAAAATAAAATGGAAAAATTTGAATTTATCAAAATTAAGAAATTATGCTCTTTGAAAAAATTTTACAACAATGAAAGGACAAGCCACACACTAGAGAAATATTTTCAAAGAATATATGCAATGAAGACTTATGAAAGAATATATTAAAAATTCTCAATAAAAGGAAACAACCCCGTAGAAAATGGGCAAAAGATTTCAACAGAATCTTCTAAAGAAGATATATGGATGGCAAATGCACACATGAAAATTGTGTTTGACATCATTAGTCACTAGGAACATGCAAAGTAAAATCACAACATTATACCACTACAAAATTTACTGGAATGGCTAAAATTTAAAAAGAAAACTGACCACAGCAAATGTTAGCAAGGGTGTAGAGGCACTAGAATTCTTACACAGTATTGGTGGTATTTAAAGTGGTGCAATTACTTTGGAAAAAGTTTGGCAATTTCTTTATTTTTGTGTGTGTGTATGGATATCCATTTTTTTCAGAGTTTTAGGTAAGTTTCCACATTGATATCGTTGGTCTATGGGGCCATACTTTGAATTGCACTATAATAGAACATATGCAAATAATTAAGGATATCCAACTAGAAAAACAAAGAAATTCTTAATTCTAGAAAAATGAATAAAAGAAAGAAAAGATTGTCATAATGTTACTTGGCTCTGTAGTGAGAATATTTACGGTTGTATCAGTCTGTGATTTTCTACTTTGTCCAAAAAGTATAGTGTTGTGGGCATTCTGAACAGAAGCAATTTTGGCCTACAGTTTTACATTTTATTGTCCAGTTGTGACACTCATGTCTGATTGTTCTCTTCTGTAAATGAAAAATTATTTTAATTACGTATGGAAAATTTTAAACAGAAGTAAAGTAAAGTAAAGTAAAGTGAATATACAAAAGTAAAGGGAATAGTTGAATGAACCTCCATGTATCCGTCATTCCAACAAGGATCACCTCATGGCTGATCTTTCTTCATCTTAACTCCTACTCTTTATCCCTCCCCAGTTATTGTGAAACACATTCCAGACCTCACCTAATTTCATCCCTAAATACTTCAGTATGTATTTCTGACACACAAGGACTCTCCCCTTTAAACATAACCACAATGCCCTCATCACACACGCTCCAAAATCAACAATAATTTCAAAAAAGGTGCTTTAAATAAAATTTGCTAGATGAAACAGAAATGCTCTCCCAGGATGTTAGTGAAGAGAAACCTTTCTGTTATTAATTAAACAAAGTGGACAGATTCAAATACTGTTCTGTTACCACTTCAGAGGAGGTAAATTCAAATACTCCAATCAAGTATTCAAAGAGCTTGCCATCATTCAAAGAAATATTACCATCATTCACTCACTCACTGATTCAACAGGTGTTTTCTTGAATGCTTGTCTTGTTAGGCACAGGATACAAAGACCGAGGAGATGAGGCCTTCTGGAGTGTGGGAGTCTCTGTAATTACATGGGATTCAAAGCAGGAGGAATCGGGCGCACAAATAAGGAAGGGTATAGGTAGTATGGTTCCTTAGAAACTGAAGGATGTGTGCCTCTTCTGAAGTGTCAGAAGAGGCCTTTTTACTGGAGGAATGAGCATGAACAAAGGCATAAAGAAGACAGAATCTCCGATATTAGTTATTCTTCAAGAGCAAAGACTAGGCCTTCTATCTTTGCCAGTCTGCTGCCTTGGCTGTGATGCCCAGCACCGTGCCTGACACACGGTGCCTATCCAACGACCATTTACTGAGGAAATGAATGTCAAATTCACTTTTTACCCAAATGACTATAAATATTAACTCTCAGCCAGATGGATCATACTGGACATTTTCAGAAAGAGATCGTTTTCCTTATGCTCTAGTTTCTTTAAGCCTAAGTAGTTAGTGGGTGAATTTTGCTGATCTCCTTTATTAGTTTAAAAGATGAGCAAACCACCTGTGCTCCCCCTAGCTATCATGACCTTCTAATGGTCAGATATGAAATTTCCTTCACTGAGCATTTTCTCTGAAAATGAAAGAGTGAAACTTTGCTAACCACATGCCTGAAATTTATTGCCACTGAAAGGAGTGTGTGTGTGTGTGTGTGTGCGTGCACGTGTGTGTGTGCAGGGTTTGAATGGAGTTCTGAATTAAAACTTAAATAACTCTCTGTAATCATTACAAGGACCGTTCTGTCCTGAGTAAGATTTAATCTGATCTGTTCCCTAGGAGAAAAGGTCTGCATATTTACCACCTGGGCAGCCGTGTAGTAAATTTGTACAGAGTTATTTTCCATATCATTTTGTTTATTTACATAGGCTCGATTAGACCCTTTTAAAGGCTTAACTTAGTGTGGCTGCTGCAGACAGCTAGTTTACACCAAGTCCTTCTTGGCAAGACTTGAAAGCAAACAGTAAATGGTGTAAACAATCGTATGTGATTATACACTGCCGAATAATGTGCATCTGGGAAGACAAACAAAACTTATTAAACAGACAACAAATAGCTGAGGTAAATATCAAATATGTTAACTCTACAAAATACAGAGCTGGATTTCGTCAAAGTCTTATTAACTCAGCACAGCTGGATTAAAATAAAAAACATTTAGACTTAAAAGCAGGGGATCCCCAAGTTAGAAAGTCTGGATTCTGTTCCTGTCTCCATCACTAATTCACTAAGTGACATTGATTATTACTTTGATTTTTGTTTGAGTTTTCCCATCAATGGCAAGAGAATTTCAGGGCTGCTCCTGAGCAGAGGGGAATGTTCGCCATATGCCTTCCCTGGAAAGGAACAAAAGAGAGCTGCTCTCGGGTCACCTCCCAATTTATCTTGCAATCTCTAAGACCTTGAAATCCCTTGGAAACTGAGCTGCCTTAGGCAGAAATGGATGAAGGAGATGACACTAGCAGCTTAGGTCCCTACTAAGGCCTTGGCAAGCCCTGAGGGCTAGGCAACCATAGGGCTGTCAAGCGGCCCAGCTTCTGAGTGCACATGAGAGAGGGAAGCAGGAAGCGTGGCAGGCCACGGCAGCCCCAATGCATGTAATCACGAAGAACTTACATGATCTCTCCTGAGCCAGAGGCATTTGCAACCACACATGTTTATGGCCATCTCTGAGGGCTTTCAATAAAACTTGTTTAAAAGGAAAGCACGTTGATGAATTCTTGGCCCTCATTTATCTACCCTCCTTCCTTTCCTGCCCCATGCCTGGAAACGTCCATCTACCTCACACCCCAACCTTCCCACCATTCTTAGATCATAAGTGTTCACTGTGGCTGACGTGAGACTCATCCAAGGAGACTTTAAAAACCCCAATGTCCACGCTTGTACTTCTAGACTCTCTGAGGGTGGAACCAAAGCATTAGTATTGTTTAAGTGCCCTGGGTGGTTACTAAGTGCAGCCACGTTGAAAAGCACGGAAGTGATGGTCCAAATAGCTTATCATAATGTAAAGTAGCTGTGCTCCTTAATCTTGGAGAGTCACTTGAGACAACACGGGTAGAGATTTGGCTGGGCCACACTGTCTGCATATATCCCAAATGCAACACTTCTCTCCTGCTCCTGTCTCACTTCAGGCCACAAGCATCTTTCTCCTCTACTTCTGCAGCACCATTTCCTTTGCACAGCACCCACCAGGAGCCTTTGAAGTATAAACCTGATCATTTATCATCCTGCTCGTAAACCTTCACACTTAGAATAAAATCCAAGGTTATGACCACAGCCAATCAGCCCTAAGCAACTAACCCCTGCCTCTTTCTCTCCGGCTTCATTGCCTCCTACTCTGCAATTTACTTAATTGCCTACAGCCTCTGTGCTATGCCTTTGACACGGCCCGCACACTCTCACCTCTGGGCCCTAGCTCTCGCCGTTTCTTCTACTTGGCCTCTTTCCTCCCACACATCCACATGGCTCTGCTCTCTTCGTTTAGGATTTTACCCCTCACTGGGTACCTTCTCTTGACTATATCGATTACAACATCCCCCTTCATTTCGACCACTTTTCCTACTATATTCTTTTTCATGGCATATAGCATTCCCAGAAGCTATGTTACTTGCTAGTGTATCGACTTAGTGCCCATCTCCCCCCGAGAAAATGTGAGCTCTAGGACGACTAGGAGTTTCTTTTGTTTGGCTGTAACCTAGTATCTGGAATAGTGCCTGGAACACAGTAGGCACTCAATACATAATGAATGACTAAATGAACGAGTAAATGTCCCCTACTTTCATTCTATTGTCAGAGTCAAATATATCAGAATTACTACCCTAGCTCAGAAAGAGCCTATTTAGATCAACCAGATTTCTCAAATAAAACAACACATGGATGTATTTTTGCTCTAATTTATTTGGTTTCCTTTAATTTGAACCTATTTCCCTAGATCTCACCAGCCCATAAATATATCTGGCCACATAAAACACCAATAAAATATTTATTTATTTATTTATTTACTTACTTACTTACTTATTCGTTTTCAAGAGGGGGAGAGAGAGAGAGGGAAGGAGAGAGAGAAAGAGAGGGCAGGGGGTAGGCAGGGTGAGAGGGAGACAGAAACTCAAGTAGATTCTGCACTGAGCATAGAGCCCAACATGGGGCTCAATCTCACGACCCTGAGATCACAACTTGAGCTGAAACTACTTAACCAACCGTACCACACACGTGCCCTGATAAAAATTTATTTTTATTTTATTTTACTTTTAGAAGGATTTTGTTTTTTCATGGGTTGGGGGGGAATGAGCAGAATGGCAGCAGGAGAGGGAGAAGCAGACTCCCAATTGATGGGTGGGGGGCAAATTCAGGCCCCATTCCAGGACCCTGAGATCGTGACCTGAGCTGAAGTCAGATGCTTAACCAACTGAGCCACACGAACACCCCTAAAAATTTATTTTTACTGGAAAAGGTGATTGCCCCAAATTAAGGCTGTCAGATTTAGCAAATGAATTACAAACTGTCCAGTTAAATTTGAATTTCTGATAAATAAAAAATTTTTTAGTGTCAGTATGTCCCATGCAATTGGGAATATACTAAAAAATTATTTTTTGCTTTTCTAAAATTTAAATTTGATTTGGGGCCCTGTGTTTTACCCGACAACCTTAATCCGAAATGTGATGGAATTTTTTTAATGCAGGAAAAAAATGCGGAGTCAGATAACGTGTGTTTGAATCTCTTAGCTCAGCCACTTATTAGTTAAATGAAATTGGGGAAGTAATTTGAGTTTGTCAAGCGGTAGTTTTCCCATCTTTAAAATGGGATACTAATAATACCCACTCTGTATGGTTACTATGAAAGTTAAATTTTAAACCATCTAAATCACTTAATATAGTACCTGGCCCGTAACGAGCACAAAAAATATTACTGTCATCATTGTTACCATATGTAGGGTCATCAGTCATCTCAGATTTTTCCAGGACTGTGGGATGGATCTCCTGGGATGTGGGGCTTTCAGTCCTAAACATGAGGAAGTTCCAAGCAAACTAGGACAGTTGCACATCTTAGTGGCTGCTCAAAAAAAGTTAAGTATGGCTATACTACTGCCCTTACTTAAGCTTTAACTTGTATATGGGGATTGTTTTCTGTCAAATATGAAGAAATATCTGGTTGTTGTGGAAATTTTTCCAGTTTATATTTCAAGAAGCAAAGTTATTCCTATTAACTCTAGTTACATTTTGATCTCCATTACTGGAAAGAAGGGTGTTTGAGTTCTATATGTTTAGAAGCCCACTCAAGGGGACCATTAAGTGCGGATGAATACACTTTGAAACCATTAACAATCCAAATGGGGCACTTGGCTGCCAAAAGTTCTGTACATTTGTAATTGGGTCTTTTGTTCTCTGCATCAAAAAAGGCTGTTAAGAAACCACTTGCTTCACAGGTTGAAATGTTAATTTACGCAAATACAGTGATTGAAGCAGCAAGCTTCAAGGAGGTTACATCTTAAATTTCTTAGGCCAGGAAAATGTGTAGGAGGCTAAAACCCTCTGTTAGGATTATGTCTCCCAATCAAAGAGGTGCCTCTTTGAGCTGGTGCTTGGTAATGTAGTTGACCTTGGAAAGGAATACATCCCTTTGACAGGGACATAGGGTAAGTGAGTGGTTATCTCTGTGTGTTGGATTTCCACTTCAAGAGCTAGTCTCAGTCAAAAGCATGGAGGGCTTGGAGGTTTAGGCTGCATCTCAGGATGTAATGGAAAGGGCATAGCCAATAGAAGGTGGGGAGCAGGGGGTAGGGAGGAAAGGAAATAAACCCCATCCAATTAGGTAACATCTTCATCTTATAAAAGGAGGAATTGCTGGAAGAACAACTAGAGATTCAAGTATGCTATTTATATTATATAATATTATAACATTTAAGTATAATATTTAACATAGTACATAAGTAATACATAACATTTAAGTATAATGTTTAACATAGTATGTAAGTATTATGACATAATATTTAAGTATAGTGTATTATTTATAATTAAGAAACCAACCATAGAAAAATCTAATAATCATCATCTAATTCTCAAGCGCTAAAGAAGCAGAAGGAAGAGATGGGAGAGACAAAAGTCAATTAAAACATCATCTTTCTTACCAGAGGTAGAAAACAGTCTCGGGGCGCCTGGGTGGCTCAGTGGGTTAAAGCCTCTGTCTTCGGCTCGGGTCATGATCCCAGGATCCTGGGGAGTCTGCTTCCTCCTCTCTCTCTGCCTGCTTCTCTGCCTACTTGTGATCTCTGTCTGTCAAATAAATAAATAAAATCTTAAAAAAAAAAAAAAGAAAGAAAGAAAGAAAATAGTCTCATGTTAAGTCAAGAAATTGAGAAATAAGCATAAAATAAAGAGTTGTGATGGAAACCTCCAGAAGAACTAAACACAGAAATCTTATTTTATTTTTTCAATGACTGGAACGTGGTGGCACAGGGGGAGTGCAGGGGCTGTGGGGAAGACTACTGATTTCATCAGGAGCTGGTCTGTGTCACTCCCTGTCGTGAACACAGACTGATAAGAAGCCGAGAAGAAGATGGGGTTATTGTGGCACAAAGATATGGTCCTCCTGTTCTTTTTTTGGCAAAAGCAAGCAATATCCTCAGTATTACTTATTTGGTGAGCTGTCAGAAAACTGAATTAGAGGGATGCCTGGGTGGCTCCGTCGTTAAGCATCTGCCTTCCACTCCAGTCATGATCCCAGAGTCCTGGGATCAAGTCCCACATCAGGCTCCCTGCTTGATGGAAGCCTGCTTCTCCCTCTCCCACTGCCCCTGCTTGTGTTCCCTCTCTCTTTCTGTCTTTCTCTGTCAAATAAATAAATAAAAACCTTTGAAAAAAAGAAAAGAAAACTGAATTAGAGTTGTTTACCTCCGTTTTGTGCTCAAGGGCCTTAGAAACTACTTGGCAAAGTCCAAACTACTTACCTCGCAAAGAGGTATTTTAGAACAGGGAAGGAGGGGGAGAAAGAGAAGGAAAAAGGCGGGTCCAAGGTCACTTCCTTGGTGCCATCAGTAGCAGAAATAGATCCCACCAGCTTAAATGCCAGGAACCTTAGTAGTGACCCAAATGCTTGGGACACCGGGAGGGGGAAAACATCCTACGGTGTCTCCCCACCCCAACCCCGTGGCTTCCTGCATTCTCCTTCTCTGACTCTCTATACCAAGGCCCTGTCTACTCAGTATGAAGCAATTTGCAGTGTTTCATTTCTCTTCACTTTTCATCTGTATCATTTTTTTCCAGTCATGCAGTATTATCTCCCATGGGTCATTCATCAGCTGCTACATTTAAGAAAGGGTGTGCCATCGCCACCCCATGGGGGAGATGATTTTTTTTTTTCTTGAAACCTGGAGCCTTTGGTCTCAGCATCAAATCAACGTTCGCATTCTGAGTAAGTTCACTGCCAGAGAGGATAAGAATAAATCCCTCTTTGTCCAGCTGTTGGGTGAGTACAAATAAGCATGGGCTGGGGGTGGAAGACTTCTGCTTTGCTCTTCATTTTTCTTTCTGACTTGAACTTGCATTTTCCTTCCCCATCGAGAGCTGTAATGATTCTGCCAGCTCATGTGAATTCAAGGTCTTCCATGCATAAAAGAGTCCCTCTTAGGGTTAGAGAATTCATGCCAAGCTTAGATGTGCTTGATAAGGGGCATGTCTGGAGTCACTGTCAAACGGCCTTCTTTTGAATTCGCTGTCTTTCCTTCTCATTCAAGGATTTCCTCCCAGCACTGCCTAGTTTCACACGTCCTGGAACTGCATTCATTTGCAAAGGGCAGAGAAGTAAGTGTTGGGGTTGGGGGGGTGTGAACCTGCGATGGAGGAAGCCAGGTGGGGGACACCTGTCTCTCTCTCCCACCCCCGGAAACTTTGAGCAATACAGACACTAAGCCCTTACAATTGTTGCTGTGGCATTGAACTGTGGTGGCAATGACAGTTGTGACTTCATTGAAGAAGGCAGAACAGCTGGCAAGGCCAGTGGGTGTGCTCCTAATTTGTGCACAGATAGCTTTGTAGTTCACAATGGGTTCCGGCTGCAGTGACTGAAGCCAGACAAAAAAATGCCCTTCTATTGAAAATGTGGCTTCCTTCTCTCCATTGAAGTCAGTGTCAAAATTTGCTTTTGTCAGGGCCAAAGGGCTGAGCCCAGTGGTTTTGAAAAAGGAACACACACACAAAAAGGCAGAGTTCAAGACCGACCACACTTTTCTCATGAATTCTGAATGCCTACTGTCTTCTCTTGGCTGGTCGGTATACAGAACAAACTTGACAACCACAGATGTGATTTCTGAAAAATGTTGGTGTTTCTAGAAAGATATTTTTTTATTTCCAAATAAAAAATTTAAGAATTCTTTCTATTTGAGAAATCACCCTTGGGTCTATATGGAACAAGGTGATGCCTTTCTAAGACTTTCTAAAATGAAAAGGGCAAGGTGTGCGCACATGGGGCTAGGCAAAAGTGGGAGAGATGGCTAGCTAGGTAGTTAAATCATACCTCTTCAATATTATAACATGATAGACGGGTCTTGCCTATCATACAATCCTACTTTTATCATGTATTTCCTTCTAGTGGCCATCTGTCAGTTTCTGGCCACCCAGTGGCCATTCTCTGTTCTAACAGTACTTGTATATTCCTTCAAGAAATCTCTTCTTCCTCCTTCTGAGCTCTGTGGTTTAAAAGGGATTGACTGCACCCTTCACCCCACCCCACCCCCCACCTTCTCCTGGTGTTGACCCTGGTTTACTTAAACCCATCAGCTTTTTTCATTTACCGACTCACTTCCTCCACTGGTTCCCAGATAAGCCAGTAACCCAGTCAGATCCATCAAGACACAAGGAGAGGGGCGCCTGGGTGGCTCAGTGGGTTAAAACCTCTGCCTTTGGCTCAGGTCATGATCTCAGGGTCCTGGGATCGAGCCCCACATCGGGCTCTCTGCTCAGCGGGGGCCTGCTTCCTCCTCTCTCCCTGCCTGCCTCTCTGCCTACTTGTGGTCTCTGTCTGTCAAATAAATAAATAAAATCTTAAAAAAAAAAAAAAGACACAAGGAGAGCTCGAGACCGCTGAAAAAGAAAACACCCTCTTTCTTCCACGGATGCTACCAGGAAAGATGTTCACTCTTCCTCTGGAAGGAGGAGGAAATCTGGGGTCTGGGATTGCCACAGCCATTTTGCTACTGTGGGTGGAGAGCCTGGAGCTCCCAAAGGGGAGGATGGGCTGGGAAGGAGGGACAATATGGCATCTGAGGATGCCGCTGACATAAAGAAGGTCCAGTTCCGTGATGTCCTTGTTGGGACAGCTAGATCAAGCCTCACCAGAGGCCAGCATCACCTGTAGGTATTTCCCTTATGTAAGCTAAGAAACTCACTCTATTGCTTCGGTCAGTTCAAGTTGGCTTCTCTGTTTCTTGTAATAAAACAGTCCCAAGTCATGTAAGTCCCTTACTAAGAAACTTCTGTATTTCCCCCGTTGCCTATAAAAACAAGTTCCTTAGCTTTGCATTTAAGATAGTCCATAAGTGGAGCATGGCCAAACTTTTATTCTAATCGGATGGCTCCTAACAATTCCCACTTATTTGTTGCTTTTCTCTGCTTACCCATCCTTAAAGGTCACTGCTCTTAAATTTTACACCTTCCCCAATCTTCCTAAGCTATATTAATCTCTTTTGACCTTGTTTCCCTCATATTCTTTCAGTTATTAATTTCAACTGCCATATTTGTCTGCCCTTTTCATAGGCTGTCTTATGTTGTTAATCTTCTTACTGTGTGTTTAGCTTATCTTTTTGAGAGCAGGTATAATACCTTTCTGATCAATGGCTACCTCCCAGCACCGAGGACCATGCCTTACCCAGAGTAGGCATTAGTAGTATATTCTGGATAGTTGGTAATAGTCACATGTTTTGATCAACGTCAGCATAAATGGTTATGTCTGGGTAAGGTTAAGGACTCAAATACCACTTAGACACATGAAAAGAATAACACCAGAGGAGTCTGACAAAATAATTTTCACTTCAGAGTGAAATAGGGCTACTCCAATTTAAGAAAACCATTTATATGGAACACACTGGGTAAGGGGACTATAACGTAACACTTAACTCTTCAAGTCACAGGGTTCATGCAAACAAATGAGGTAAACTGATTTGACTAATATATCTCTCTTATGAAAGCCCACTGGAGCTTGCTCAATTATAAACAGGTATCAGGTGGCCTTGTAATATAGACCTATAACTCAAGAGCTGCCTGTGGTCCGGTAGATCTGCCAAGAAGGCATGTGATTTGGCAGTCCTGGTCCTGTGTTCTACAGAAAGCCTTTGAGTGATGACTGGTCATTCACGAGGCCCCCAGACCAAACAGCCCGCAGAGTGGCTCTGTGATGCCGTCTGCTTCACCGTTTCCTGCATGACTTCCCACCTATGTTCCTTCTGGCTTCGTGGAGTCTATTTACAAAGAGAAGTAAATGCCCGTGTTCTGCTTGGCCTCCATGTAGGTTTTTATTGTACTTCTGTAAAGCTTTATGACATTCTGTGGCATATTTCCCTCGCGTTCCAGCATGACCCATCGTGCAGTGGAAACAGGCTGTCCCTAGCATTTCATAGTCTGAACATTTAATGACATCATTCTGTAAGATGAAGGGAGAGCTATAAGAAAAATCCAATTTGGCTTGCTCTAGCCACAGTGCCTTAATTAGCCTCCATTTCTAATGTAATGAAAGGAATAAACCTCAAGATGGCTGGCCAGGAAAATTATGAGCTTTCAGGTATGCTTGGTTACTATGATTTTTCTGCTGGTAGAAAACGTTGTTAAGCCGCAGATTGGCTCTCTGTCTGGAAAACACAGACTAGAAGGAGAAAGAAAGGTACACGCATACATTTTTTTAAAAAGGCATCCGGTGTGCTACATGGTACCACCCTGTTTTGACATCTCCTCTTTTTTAAAGAGCATGAGCAATGTCTATCTGCATTGGTTCCTCCTTCTCCTTGCTGTGAGCCTTACAATTTTGTGAAACATCAATAGGTAATACCGAGCTGGATGGGATCCCCCTTTCACTATGAAGCTGCATTGTCTGTGTTGGCATCCCTGTGGAGTAATCCTTAGGCAAAGAAGCATTTGGAACATCAAATAGAATAAGGCACATTTTCTCCTAAGTGTGGGTTTTATTCTCCTAAGCAAATGGATGCTTCAAAAGCAGCCAAGTCTCCATTTGGTATATCTGAGTAGGAGTCTGATATTTGCACTGAGAAATACTGAATTCCTAGAACACCAGGAGGTGATTCAAGAATTTTCTTACGACTCAGTTAGACTTTAAATCAATTATTTGCATATTCATGAGCAGATATATTTCTCTAGTATGCCCTAAGCATGAAGGAAAAGAGCATCAGGTATCAACTCTCCCTTTTCTATGGATATGTCTTGTGATACACAAGGATCTTAGGTGATGTGGTTTCAAAAAAAAAGAAAAAAGGCCCTTGGGGCAACTAACTGGCCAGATCTTTAATATCTGTGGAATTAGAATGTCACAGCCTCGCTAAGGTCTCTGATATGTTGTCACCTGTGGATTGGAATCATATGCCGTAAGTCAGCAAGTTACTCCTGGCTGGTTGGTGGTCCTACCCAGTCACCAGCATCCACTCCCAGAGCATCTTTGTTGCCCTTTTTTTCATGTAGGATATGCAGTAACTGATGACTTGTTACAAGTGTCCATCTAGAAAAATGGCAACCTCTCACCGCTTTCATCCCCTTTACCCCCATAAAGACCATGAATACTGCCAACAGATATGAAGAAAAAGTAAAAAGATGTAGCAAAGTGGTGGTATTTATGATCGATCTCTTGAAAATCCAGGTTACCGTGGTTGTGAGGCCTTGCGCAAGCCACTTTACTTATCTGAGTTTTATTCTATCCTGCCTTCCATCATTCCTTTCTACATCCCCTTGTTTATTCAACAAGGATTTGTAGACTATCTTCTGTGTGTCAGGTGCTGATCTAGGTGCCAGGGATATGAAGGTGAACTAAACAAAGTCACTGCCCTCAGGGAGCAGTTTTTGACAAGAAGTCATAATACCTGATTACTTTTAGTCAGTTCAGTGGGACAAATGAAGCAACTTAATTCTGAGTCTACAGACAAGATTTATATTTAATCGAATGCAAATAGGGAGCCTAGCTTTTTTTTTTTTTTAAGATTTTATTTATTTATTTATTTATTTATTTGAGAGTGAGAGTGAGAGAGAGCATGAGAGGGAAGAAGGTCAGAGGGAGAAGCAGACTCCCCGCGGAGCCGGGAGCCCAATGTGGGACTCAATCCAGAGACTCCCGGATCATGACCTGAGCTGAAGGCAGTCACCCAACCAACTGAGCCACCCAGGCACCCAGGAGCCTACCTTTTAATTAGCCTTTTTGAAATATTCTGAAGGGCTTATTCTGATGTTTCTTCTAGGGCAGTGTTTAAAATGACCTGGAGGCAGAAGAAGAAAAGAGGCAGAGCCTCCACTTCCTAACTGCATTACTTACAGAATTCATTTAGCCTCATAAACTCCTCAGGGTGGCAATAACACTTTCCTAACTACCTCTTTGGTTAATCTAAGAACGAAACTTGGGTGAACTCTGGGACCGAAATACAAAGGCTCATATTGAGAATGTTGACTGGTGCAGTGATGCCAGTGACAAGAAGCAGGGGTGGGGAGTACCCCACCCTTCTCCCTTCTAAGGAAGTCCAGATTCAACTTAATATAGCACCATTGACAGTTTCAGAAAATGCTTTGGACACCACGTACCAAAACACACAGACTGGTGACAGACACTGGTCCCTGTGGGCTCATTCATTTCCTTGAGGGGCACATCACCTCCAGCAATGGGCATTACCAGATCAACTGACCAATTTTCTAAATTTTCTAAAATTCCCCTCACCTGCATCTCTGCGGGAGTTCTTACTCGATTTGGGCTCGGAGTGTTGCATCGGCCTTGTGTTCTTTAGCACCAATATTAATATTTAAAGACATATAAATAATTGTCCTTAGTAGAAACTGAGCAGACTATTGGTGAAATCAAAGTGTAGATAGAATATATCTTCCTAGATTCTCAATCTGTTTTGGATCGAAGACAAGAAAAGACCATATTAGCAAAAGAAAAATTGGCCTAAATGTGAGAACAGTTGGCTTTAAAAATATATATGTCATTAAGTATTCACAGAATGGCAAGAAGCCAGGAAAGCACTCAGTGGAGTTTTCCATTCCATTCTCCACGTCTTGTTTGAAGAATGTGTACTTTTTGTCTTAAAGCACCATGTTCCCAAGTTGAGAGACTAGTCTGTCTTTCTTATATCTATGTAAATAAAATGGTTAATTATGAAACAACCAAATTTTGATTGGAAGAACAGATAAGTAGATGAATGAATGAATGTTCAGCTAACAGATCCATTTCCCCTCTAAGATCTTGTCCTTGTTAGGGATGACAGTCTGGTCTGAACCCAACACAGCTGAAAGCTAATTGACTTTGTAATTCCCCAAGTATGGGAGTGAGGCTGGCAAAGAGACCAGGATCAGAAGTCATGAGGGGAATGAAATGATTTTTTTTTGTTGCTTCTGCTATAAGTGTGAGAAAAAAAATTTTATTTTGACCCCAAAAAGACTTATGTCATGACACAGCAATAAAAAGTATAAACTGGGGCACCTGGATGGCTCAGTCAGTTGGACATCTGCCTTTGGCTCAGGGCATGATCTCAGGGTTATGGGATTGGGCCTCACGCTGGGCTCCCAGCTCAGCAGGGAGTCTGCTTCTCCCTCTCACTCTCTCTCTGTGCTTTCTCTCTCCAATAAATAAATAACATCTTTAAAAAAAAATAAAAAGAGATAAACTGCTGATAGGAGCAATAATATGACTGAATCTCAAAAGAAAGCACAAAAGAGCATATATGGTATGATTCCATTTATATGAAGTTCAAGAATATGCAAAATTAATCTATGGGGAGTTCAGAAGACAGGTTGCCTCTGGGAAGGGGGTATTGACTAGAAAGGGGCATGATCTGGGTGGTGGAGAAGTATATACATACATGTGAGGTCATTGAGCTGTGACTTAAGAGTTGTCTGCTTTACTGAATGCAAGTTATATCTCATTTACTTTTTCAAAAAGGCATCACATTTTGGAGTCACCTGAGGACACTCTTGTTTGTAACAATAACAGTGATTTTTAGATTTTTAACATTTGACAGTCTACAAAAGAGTTACATATGCATTATTTCTTGACTCTTAATAATTTTTAAAAGATTTTTATTTATCTATTTGAGTGAGAAGGAATGAACGGGCAAGGGGCAGAGGAAAGGGACAAGCAGACTTACCCCTGAGCAGGGGGCCTGACGTGACCAAGACCACAACCCAAGCCAAAGACAGACACCCAACCGACTGAGCCATCCAGCCATCCAGCTGCCCCTCTCTCTCTCTTTTTAAAGATTTTATTTATTTATTTGACAGAGATCACAAGTAGGCAGAGAAGCAGACAGAGAGAAAGGAGGAAGCAGACTCCCTGCTGAGCAGAGAGCCCAACGTGGGGCTCTATCCCAGGACCCTGGGATCATGAGCTGAGCCGAAGGCAGAGGCTTTAACCCACTGAGCCACCCTGGCGCGCCTGCCCCATTATCTCTTGATTCTTGCAAGCACCTTTGTGTTTAGATGAAGAAGGTAAGGAGGAGCATGTCTTTCCTGTCCCCATTCCAATAACCCGGGGACACCAGAGTGCCTCAGTAGCAAAGTTTCTCAATGGAGGCAGTGATGGCATTTGGTCAGGACACGTCTTCATTGTGGGTCTGTTCCAGGAATTGCAGAACCTGTGCCCTCTCTGGCATATGCCCTTCCATAAATATGCTCAGTGGGCTGATAGGAAACAGCTTTATATATTTTTAGATGCCCTAGGAATACACTGTAGCCCTTGGCTGAGAACCCTAGGGCTTATTTCATTCCTGGATAATGGGACTTGAGTATGAGGAACTGGTACCCTGACGGTGAAAGGCATGTTTTTGGGGGCACTCATCCAAATGGATGGGTTGTTGGACAGGGGCCTCCGGTTAGATCTACTGTCTCTGCATCGGCTTGAGGTCTGCCACACAGGTCCCTTTACATTATTCATGGCCCAGCATCACAAGGCCATCTGTGTGGTGTTGGGGTGGGGCTTGAGCTCACAGTTGTTCCCAGGAACTCACATGTTCCTTTCTGAACATTGCGCCGCAAGGATTAAGTATCCAGCACTCCCTTTGGCTTTGGGACACAGGAGGTTAGCCAGGATCCCTGACTCTGCTCCATCCTCTCAGAATCTCTGCGGGGCCTTCTGCACGGGAGGAGGCTGCTGAAGATCACATGAGACAAGATAAGGCTTGAGACCAGCTCTCCTCGCCTCAACTCTAGCTCTCCATCTGCTACACCCTGGGTTGACAAACCATGGCCCATGGTCCAAATCTGGCCCACTGTCTGCCAGCTCAAGGATGTTTAAAAAAAAATATTTCAAAGGTTACCTTGAAATTGGTTATATAATCATCTATACAAAATATCCTCTTTTTTGCCTCTTGGCCCACAAAGTCTAAAATATTTACTGATGGTCCCTTTGTAGAAAAATTTTACCGACCCCTGCTCTTGCCTTTATGTTTTGTTCCAGCTTCTATTCAGTAGAACTCTGACAGAGTCTATGAACAAAAGCTCCCCTGTTGGGAGCCCTTGTAACTTCTTATAAAAGCTGCAAGAACAGGACATGGGACAAGAAAGAGATCTCCTCTATTAAGATATCAGTCAAGCCTATTAGGGAACAAGCAGAGTTAAATGGTGGTACAGAGACAATCAAGTACATATATTGTCTCATCGTTTTATTTTTACTTTTTAAAATTTTAACTCCAGTGTGGTTGACATACAGTGGAATACTAGTTTCAGGTGTACGATATGGTGATTGAACACGTCAGTGCATCACCTGGTGCTCACCATGACAGGTGCCCTCCTTCATCCCCAGCACTGCTTTACCCTGTTCCCCACCCACCTGCCCTCTGGTAACCTGCCTCATCATTTTATTTATTTTTTTTAAATATATCTTATTTACTTATTTGAGAGAGAGACAGTGAGAGAGAGTATGAGCGAGGAGAAGGTCAGAGAGAGAAGCAGACTCCTCGAGGAGCTGGGAGCCCGATGCGGGACTCGATCTTGGGACTCCAGGATCATGACCTGAGCTGAAGGCTCGCTTAACCAACTGAGCCACCCAGGTGCCCAGCCCCATCGTTTTAAATCAAATAACTGCATCTGATTGTCTTCTCACCTAGGTCTCCCACCCATTCATCCATCAACAGACGAGAGCATACACAGATAGAGAACAGACTAGTCCACTCTCCTGAGGAACTTAGTGATAAGCAAACAGATGTTTAGCCAGCAGTTGAGACAGAAGTGAGAGGAGAAGCATGTGACCTTGCTGGGATAAGAGAAGGTAGAGCCTTCCAGTAGTGTAGGTCTTGAAGGAAGAGTCCACCTGCCTGGTAAGCAAAGATCAGAGAAAGGACATTCTAGGCAGGGAAGAGCATGAACATCAATTGTAGATAGAAAGATAGGTTTTTGTTTTTGTTTTTGTTTTTACTTTGTGTCTAAAAAAATAAAGTATACGAAGGCATGGAAGCAAGACAGAATATGGGGTGTTAGAAAATAGAGAGGAATCTGGCATATCAGGTAGCAAAGCGGAATGTGAGGGCAAGAGATGCCCCTGGAGAGTCAGGACCAAGACCCTTGTAGGTTGCTGTCTTAGGTTGGGCTCCTCCAACAGCTGACCCTGAGACAATATGATGTAGATTAGAGATAATGTAATTCTTTGCTACTTCTCTTGAGACATGTGGTGTCTTATTCCCAATGCTTTAAACCTGCGATGAGTTTAGTGATCCACTGGACCAACAGAATATGATAGAAGTACCATTAAAAAAATTTTTTTTGAGTGTAGTTGACACATAATGTCACATTAGTTTCAGGCATACAACATAGTGATTCCACAACGGGATACGTTGTGCTAGGCTCACCACAAGCATAGCTACCATCTGTCAAGATACAATGCTGTTACAATACCATTTACTGTATTCCCTATGATGTACTTTTTATTTCTGTGATTTATTCATTCTACAACTGGAGGCCTGTATCTCCTACTCCCCTTCAGAACTATTTTCCCCATCTCCCCAACCCTCTCCCCTCTGGCAACCATCTGTTTGTTCTCTGTATTTATGGGTCTAATACTGGTTTTTGTTTGTTTGTTTATTCACCCGTGACCTTCGGGACTTCCGAGACTAAGTCCCAAGAAGCCTTTTGACTTCTGCCTGAGTCTCATGGGACATCCTCTCTCTGGGAGCCCTGAGCTGCCACGTCTAGACCTGCCATGTTAGAGAGACAACATGGAGGCCCTCTGGACAACAGTCCCAGCTGAGGCCAGCCTTCTAGCCATCCTCGAAGCCCCTTCACAGTGATCTCAGACACAGTGAGAAGCTGTCTCAGGTACTCTGGCCTTGAATCACAGTGAGTAACTTTAGTCAGTGGCACATGGGACAGAAGACTTCATTGAGCCCAAATCCCTCACCCAGAAAGTTGGGAGATTAAAGAAAATGGCTGTTGTTTTTGTCACTAAGTTTTGAGGCAGTAGCTAGCGGCATTAATTTCCTAGGGGATCCGTAACCAAGGACCCCAGACTGGGAGGCTTCAAACAACAGAAATTTACTGACTTGTGGTTCTGGAGGCCAGAAATCTGAAACCAGTGTGTGGGCCTGCTTTCTTTGACAGCTCTATGGGAGAATCTGTTCCATGGTTTGCTCTTAGCCTGTGACATTGCTGGCAACCCTTGGAGCCCTTGCTTTGCAGAAGTACCCCTCCGATCTCTGCTCTTGTCATCACATGGCCTTCTCCTCTCTTCTTAAAAAAAAAAAAAAAAATCATATTGGATGGATTAGGGCCCACCCTAATCAAGTGGGACCTCATCTTAATTACATCCATCAGGAAATAAGGTCACATACACAGGTACTTGGGGATGAGGAATTCACCATATCATTTGGGAAACACAATTCAATTTACAACAATAACAAAATGACAAAGATCTGAGTACAAGTAGTTTATTTGGGGCGGGGCAGGGTGATTCTAGGAAGCATTGGTAGAGGAGTGGAGAAGCGAGACGGGGAAAGGACGGAAGCAAAAATAATGTGCATCATGGAACAGATTGCTACTGTGGGCAGTTGGGGTCAACTCCATTGGGAAAATCTGGGCGATACTATGGAAAATATCTCAAAGTTATTCTCTCCTTCTTCCCCCTGCTTCTCTGCCCCAGGGGCCAGGAAGATGGAGAATTTATCCTTCAATTCCCATTTATCACTGACCGAGGGTTCCTCCCCAGGAGCATTAATTTCCTGGCACTTATGGCCCATTGCTCACAACAAAGAAATCCCTCAAGTGAAGAGCCAAGCAGGTGCTTACAATAGCATGCTTTGGGCATGTCCTGGAACAGCCAGTGCTAGAGGACATGAGTGGGGGCACTGGTAATCTTTGCTACAGCAATGCTGAGGAGGTAGAATTTTGTTCTAAGTGTGTGGGGGTGGGAAGGGGTTGATTGAGCTATTTAATGCCACAGAGCACCGGGTTTGTATTGGAATTATAAATCACTGTGAGAGGAACTGAAGGGGGCTGGACTCTCCAGTTAGGAAGCTGTGTCTGTAACCCAGGGGAGAACTCATGAATGCACAAACACGTGCAATGGTATGTCAGATGGTGAGGATGGGAAGGATTCAAGATATATTTAGGTGGTAGAACCAAAAGAAAATACAGAAGGAAGGTAAGGATAAATTTGAGGAATTTCTGGGACCCTAAAAGGAACTCCTAACCTTAAAGGAACTCCTAACATTGAACTAAACTAAAAGTGAAATCTTCTCTTTCAGGCAGATAGAATACAGATGTGATCGCAAGCTGCCTCGGGGCCTTTGCACAGGTCCTTTCTCTACCTGCAACATCTCCCTTCCTCCCCCAATCTCATGACCCACTCCCCAGGATGTTGCAGGATTTTGCTAAATGGCCCCTTCTCAAAGAGGCCTTCCCTGATTGCTTAGTATAAAATTGCAAGCTAGCTTCCCGTATCCTTTCTCCCTATTGCCCTATCATGCTTTATTTTTCTCTACTTCTCATACTTGGATATACATTCATTTTAATTGTGCATTTGTTTATTATCTTCCCCACCTGCTGTCTGAAGAATACAATGGCAGGGGGCACCTGGGTGTCTCAGTGGGTTAAGCCTCGGTGCAGGTCATGATCTCAGGGTCCTGGGATCGAGCCCTGTATCGGGCTCTCTGCTCAGTGGGGAGCCTCCTTCCCCTTCCCTCTCTCTCTGCCTGCCTCTCTGCCTATTTGTGATCTCTCTCTCTGTCAAATAAATAAAATTAAAAAAAAAAAAGAATACAATGGCAGGATTTTTGTCTTTAGTAGCTTTATCTCAGCATCTAGAACAGGACCTGGCGCCTTGAAAGACATCAATACTCGTTGAATGAATGAATAATTGAAAAAATTGTTAAAGGCAAGTGGACTATAGCTGTTTCTTTTAAGGCAGAAGTGTGATGGTAACACAATTTATTCTCCAGGAGAAGATAAAATGTTTTTATCACCCCCTTTCCCCCCCAGAGACTGGGAGTGGAGAAGAAGAAAGGGAGACACCTGGTGATGGCAGCTTGCTTGGACAGAGCGCAGGGAGCACTGTTAAATATGCAGGAGGTGGCCTGTTAGGGGGTTGTAGCAAGAGACAAGGGTGAGTGCAGGCAATGTTGGTTTTCTGAGGGAAATACATCAAAGAGCAGGGAGGGAAACTTCATTCAATGACTCAGTTTTATGGTGTTTGGAGTGTCTGAAAAGCCACTCTGTTTCTTTACAAACTTGAGCAAAGTCTGCTACAAGCACAGCCTTGTGTGAAGTTTTGGGGAGGAAAATTGAGGAAAGGACCCGAATTCTACAAATGGGTTGCCACATACGGCACAGGGACAGCAAGTAGGGAACCTGAGGTGATCCAGAAATAAGACTCAGAGAAAGTAGAAGGATGGAGCCAGGAATGACCTTGAGAATACAAAGCCCCGAGAATTTGTAGGAAATTCGGGAAATGCTTTGGAGCGAACTCTGCACCCCAGGCACTTGGATTGCCCTAATACACTGTATACATATGGCATTCTATAATTCCCAAAATGTTTTGAGACACTATGTCATTTTGATCTTCACCTTGTATGACAGAAAGGTTGGGTAATTTAGCCAAGATCACGTGTGTGTCAGAGCTGGAGCTCGACTATGAATCTTCAGACTGAAAGTCAAATGCATTACTGCATTAGTCCAGGAGGCTGCAGATTCAATACTTGAGCTCAAGTAACTTGACCCTTATGCCTGGGCGCAGACTCCAATCCTCTGTTCTGGGAGGCTGGTCTGCAGGAGAGAGCCCTCAAGATCTTGAGTGATCCTGACCACTTGGCCAGCAAACACAGCTCAGCTCATTTCCATTGTTCCATCCTGTGGTACATGCTGGAGGGTTTGCAGAGTTGGAAGATCTTGAGATCTATCTATGGCAAAAGGCCAAGGGCCAAACTTTCCTCTTGCAACATGTTTTCAGGAGAGGAAATTAAGGGATGCTTTAGAAAAAAACAAATGATGTCAATTTCTCATGCTGTATTTGGGTCTTTCATGGTTAAAAGCATGAATGGAGCATAAGTCTGCGTTTGGAAAGTGTGGGAAGATATATTTCCACAATCTTTTCCCCATTTAAGCTGTTGCTATGACATCTTACCCAAAGTACCCTGACTCTTTTCCCAAGAGATTGCTCTTCTGGGAAAAAATGCAACGATACTCAAGTTAGAAATGGAGTGTGCCACAAATGACACTCAACTCTGCTTCTTTGGTTGAAGAAGGGCAGTTATAGTTATAACTGGAGCAAAAACATTTTATATGGACCCTAGTTAAAATGAGGGAGAAATGCCACTTTAAATTTTCTACATATATGCTTGTCAATCAGGCTTGTGCAATGGGAAGTAAACACATCTATTTTTTAATTCAAGCAATAAACCACAAATACAACTCAAGGTGGCAATGGCATTAAACTTAATTATTTACCAGATCCATTACAATGATTTTCTCCATCTTTCTGTGCATGAGTAGAACCCCAAAGACAAATTTGTGAAAAATTAACACTGCATCTATTTCTGGTTATTGAGACTAAGTAAATGGGATTTGGGGTTGTTTCTTGGCTTTCTTCCTTACACTTTTCGGTATTGCTCTATTTTTAAAATTATGAGTATGTATTCAGTTTCAAACAACAAAACTGGGCGCCTGGGTGGCTCAGTTGTTGGGTGTCTGACTTTGGCTTAGGTCATGATCCTGGATTGAGCCCCGCATGCGGCTCCCTGCTCAGCAGGAAGCCTGCTTCTCCCTTTCCCACTCCCCCTGCTTGTGTTCCCCCTCTCTCACTCTCTCTGTCAAATAAATAAATAAGATCTTTAAAAAAAAAAACAATAAAACTATTACAAATTAAATCGTTACTGTTTCTTTCAGGGTCCAATTGGGAAAACAGAATCACCTTGAGTTATGAAAGACAGGATCTGTTATAGGAAGTAGATCTTACAAAATGGTGGGAGGTGTTGGGAAGTGAAGACTTAAAAGGAGGGTTCAGGGATCAAGGAGTCAGCATCATCAGGCCCAGAAGCCAAGCACATCCAGTCCCTCAAGTAGGACCACCAAGAAGCAGCTCGGGGAGAAACTGTTGTCTTTGGGGCTCCACAGCTGGGCGACTGGTGAGGGGCCTGAGAGTTGCCATTGGTCAGCAGAGCCAGAGTCAGAAAGAAGAGTGAGATAGGGAGTATAGGAGATGGAACAACCTGGAACCTTCCAGCACCTGTAAGAATGTCTGTTGCTGGGGCACCTGGGTGGCTCAGTGGTTTAAGCCTCTGCCTTCGGCTCAGGTCATGATCTCAGGGTCCTGGGATCGAGCCCCGCATCGGGCTCTCTGCTTCGTGGGGAGCCTGCTTCCTCCTCTGCCTGACTCTCTGCCTACTTGTGATCTCTGTCAAATAAATAAATAAATAAAAAGAATGTCTGTCGCTGTGTCTAACCGCCATGATCTTCCAAAATGTATGGCTCTTGCTTCAATTCCTCATGCAAATCCCTCTTTTGGACAACTCTAACCTGGAACCACATAGGGGGAGATTCTAGGAAACAAGTTTCCTCTTAAACAAGGTGATGCCAGGTATCACAGATACCATGGAGCGTCGTATATATTGGATTCTTATCAAGATCCTTGGGGCACCTGGGTGGCTCAGGTCATGATCTCAGGGTCCTGGGATCGAGTCCTGCATCAGGCTCTCTGCTCAGCAGGGAGCCTGCTTCCTTCTCTCTCTCTCTCTGCCTGCCTCTCAGTGTACTTGTAATTTCTCTCTGTCAAATAAATAAATAAAATCTTTAAAAAAAAAAAAAGATCCTTAATTAAGTGAAGTTGGTCATAAGAATCCTCATATAATCAGTTTTTCCCATTCTTTTCTCTTCTCTTCTCTTCTTTCTTTCTCTCTCTCTCTTTTTTTTTTTTTTTTTTAAAGAAAGAAAGAACACATGCAGGAAATATTGTTTTGGGGTGAAGAGCAGAGGGAGAATCTTAACCAGACTCCACGCCCAGGGTCAAGCCTGACTCAGGGCCCCATCTCAAGACCTTGAGATCATAACATGAACAGAAATCAAGAGTCGGACACTTAACTGACTGAACCACCCAGGCACCCCCAGTTTACCACAATCTTTATAAATTTAAACCTCTGGTACAGCCACTTGTGTGTCTATATTATGTCTTGTTACAACTTGTTACAATAGAAAAAATCCAGTTATAGGAGAGTGGCTGTCTCTACTGTGGAAATAATATTTTCTACCCATTGTGCGTAAGTGAGGAAAGCTAAAGTGCCACCCTCACGTTTTTACCCCTCTTAATGTTGTAGTGGCAAAAGCTCGTGAACTCAGGAACTGTTTCTGGTCTGTTTATACATCATCTACCAATCAGTGTCAGATCACAGAAATTTCATCTCAAGACATCCAATGTAAGCAACCAGAAACTGCCTTTTTTTTTTTTAAGATTTTATTTATTTATTGGCGAGAGAGAGAGAGAGAGAGAGAGAGAGCAGGAGCGGGGGGAGGGGCAGAGGGAGAGGGAAAAGCACACTCCCCACTGATTCAGGAGCCCGATGTGGGGTTCCATCCCAGGACCTGAGATCATAACCTGAGCCAAAGGCAGACGCCCAACCAACTGAGCCACACAGGTGCCCCACTGCTTTATTTTCATCCCAATGTTTAGTGCAGTGGTAACCAAACTGTTTGATAAAATGATACAAAGATGTTCTTCTTTCAATATTATTTATTTGTTCCACATTTATTAAGCTTCTACTTGTGTCATGCAAGTATACACATTTAGGATTAAACAACCCACAATAAGCGAAAACTTTCAACAATGAGACCAGAATACTAAAGAAGAGAAACCCCAAAACTCAACTTGGTCATGTGTAAAAGTCATTCCCATCACAGTTGCTTGAGAAATCACCAACACCTGGACTATTACCATTTAGTGATATGATCAAGAATGTCATCATTAGGTGCCAGATTAATTTTGATCTTGTTCTATTTAGTTCCCCCCTTATCCTTACTTTGTGCTTTATCTACTCTTGTTTGAGGATTATGTACTTAGGATTTAAAAAAAAATTCAGGGCATTCTGAGTGTTGCCACAAGGAGGGACTGGCTTTTGTTGCTCACTCTGTGAAAAGAGTCTTATTATTTTATAATCATGTAATGAGTTCTTGGAACGTTCTCTTTAAAAGGCTAGATGCAGCATTGCAACAAAATAATGTTATTAAAATTTGATAACTTGAAAACAGCCATTTGTGGTTCGCTCAGTACTCAGGGCTCCTTCAACATAGTACTTACAGTTCTCCTAAAGTGCATTATTTATGACTATGAAGGAAGAGTAAAGAACTGTAAGTTACTAAAAGAAATGTTGACCAGCACAATACAAACCGACTTTGTAGTAGGGCTTTTCCTAAGCTTAACCTTCTTCCAAGAGCCTTATAATATGGTGGAGAGAGAATGGTCTTTGGGGCCTACCAGATCTGGGTTCAAAATCTTTTACTCCATCATTTTCTACCCAAATGACTGATGATAGCTTATTTCACTCCCTCGGAGGCTCATTTTCCTTATCTATAAAATGGGATTGATAACGTTTAGTTCAAGTCCAATGGTATTGCCGCACTCAACCTTTTTTGACGTCTAAGGATGCCAATTTCATGTGGCACAGCCCGGCATGTATTTTATAGGTTGCTAGGGAATGAGATGGTCCTGAAGATGAAGCACTAGGCTTGCCACCTGCATGTTGTCAGTGTTCAGGGGATGTTGGTTCTACTAAGGCCCTTTTAGCTGGTTGTACTCTGGGAGCATTTATTCAGGTGTGCATACCTGTTTTCTTCAGGTTACACCTTTTCTGAGTTTCTAGTTCCCCTGAGCCTTCTCTGTATACCTTTCTAGTCTCTCTCAAGGCAGAACCTTGATCATCATCCTGAACCAACCTTTCTGAACTTATGACTGGTCTCATTCAAAAGCCCAAGTCACGAGTTACAGGATTGAAAAAAACAGAATATCAGACTGGCGAGAATAGCTACTCAGTTTCGACCTCGGCATCCGTGAGGTATAGAACATGCAGGAGCACGGTCATAAAATCTAAATACAGTAAGCCCTACCTCATGCTCTGAGAGTGAACTGAGTACCTGGGTTTTATGGTTCCTCATGGTTGGTATGTTGTTCCCTACAACCGTGCTGCAGGCCTCCCGTCATTCTGGGAGGAGGTAACTAGACTCATGTGTGCTAGGAGGAATCATGAGCAGCTGGGAAAGGCAGGAAATGGCCAGCATTTATCTTCTCTTCCTTCAGTGCAATGTTTGTGTGTCTGTACTCATATCCTGAACTAAACAGAACTGCTGCTCCTTACATTTGGGGGCAAAGAGAAGAACAGCAAACAAAAAATAAATGAGAGAAAAATATAATTAGAAGACACTGGGCACTACAGCAAAAATAGAGCAGGGTAAGGGGCTGGAAAGCCATCAGTGACCCAAACTCTTCCAGCTACTCCTCGAAGCCTTCCCTAGACATATCCTGGTCCTCACTGAGCTTCCCTTCTGGCCTTTGAGGGGAATACCCTGGGCCACATCAATTCCACCATGCATGTGGCAGCCACCAGCTCACAGTGGCAGCCATGGTGAGTGGACTATTGCAGTCACCATAAGGCAGAAAACACCTGCTCCTGCAAACCACAGACCAGCGAAAGTGACACAATCTAAGAGACAGTTACATCTTTGTCTACTGACCACCCATATGCACAGTATAAAGACTAGGACAACATTTCCTAATGTTTTGAAAAGGGTTTCTTTAATTTTGCATTAAGCAGTAGCCTAGGAAGTTCCAAGAAATGTACAAGGCCTCCAGAGTACCAAATTGCTGGTACCCTTGCTCTAGCCAGTGACTCTCCAGATACCTTCCTTGCAAGCAACACCAGCGTCACCTCGGGATCTCTCTGGGCTGCAAATTCTCTGACTCACCCCAGATTTACTGAATCAGAAATTCTGGGGCAGGGCCCAGCACTCCATGGTTTAATAAGCTCTGCTGGTGATTCTGATCCAAGATAATGCTTGAGAATTACTGCTAGACTATAGTTATGAAAATAATTGCTGATAGAAATATTTTATAGCTTTAGTAGTCATTTCTCATTTGAGCTGTTCTCTGACAGTGGAGGGTCAGCAGAGCAGACATTACCCCCATGAAAAACAAAACAAAACAAAGCAAAACAAATAAAACGAGAGGATACTTAGGCTCAGACAGGTTACGTGAGCACGCCAGAATCACACAGCTAGTAGACGTTGTTCAGGTGTTTTGTCTCCTTGCTCCTCCCAAGCTCTCTCTGCTTCATTCTTTCTCAGCCCTCCCTTCTTTTAGGCACAGTCTCTATATAGGGGAACTGAGATGACTGCCTTAAACCCTCAGATCAGTAAGAGACAGAAATTAGAGGTTGTAGTCGATACATCAAACTATTGGTGACAACGATCCCCAATGTCAGAACTGGAAAGAAAGGCTTGGAGTGGCAGTTCAATGTCTCTCTTTAGCAAGAAGAAAGGACCCCGCAAGGCTGGAAAACATTCACTCCAAGGGGCCTCAGGCCAGTTAGTGGTGCGGCTGCTGTTTCCAGTGTTCTTTACAAAGGCCCCTCCTCGGCTGAAGCCTGTCACCTGCCACCTATCACGCTGGTGGCTAAGGGGCCCCGTGGATGGTGTGGTTTTTGTGATCCACACTGCCATCTTCTGGGGATCTCACACATTGCCAGCTTTTCCCTTTTTAGGGCCAGTGTTCCAAGTCAAAGATGGGTCTGACCATCTTCTTTCTCAATAGAACCTATCCCAATGAGCTGAAATGAGGATGAGGATGAGGTTGTTCATGATGGTGATAAAATACAAAGAATTCTGGGGTTTACAGCTGTTCTCACTACTTTAAAAGCACATCCTATAGAGAGTACAGCTGATGAAACAACAAAAGAGAAGAAAACACACAAAAGGCACAAAGTGAAGGTACCATTTTTTAAAAGGTAGAAACGGATGGAATAGCCTTGGGGAAGAAGTGACGGGAACCTGGAAATGTAACAATCCATAGTGGTTGGCTCTGGGACTTGAGATCACGAGGATGTTGTAATTTTTCTTCTTTGTTTTTGAAAATTTCACAGTAAACAGGTTGTAGGGTATATCGTGGGCAGTGTGAGTTTCCTAGGGCCAAGGTACCACACAACGGGTGGCTTGAAACAATGAATTTTCAACAACAATGTTGGAGGCCGGGAGTCTGAAAGCAAGTTGTCAGTAGGGGCGTCCTCTCTCCAAAGACTCTCGGGAAGAATCTGGTCTGGGTCTCTCTCTGAGCTTCAGGCGTCACCCGCAACCCTCATGGCCCCCACCTCTGTCTCTTTTGTTGTCAGGCAGGATTCTCCCTGAGCTCTGTGTTTCTTCTCTTATAGACACCAGACGTATTGGAGCAGGGGCCCATCCTACTTTCTTATGCCCTTAACTAATTACGTTTGGGATGGCCCTATTTCCTAGTAAGGTAACATTCTGAGGTTCTGGGGAGTACATGACTTTGGGGGGACACTATCCAACACAGCCATGGGCGTTAGCTCCACATCGTAGCTACTACTTAGCTGTTTAATCTTGAGCAAGCTATTGGCTCTTTCTGAGCATCCATTTTTTCATCTATAAAATGAGTTCAGGAATACCAACCCCAGGGGTCCCTGGGTGGCTCAGTTAGTTGGGTAAAGGGTCATAATTGCAGGGTCCGTGGATCAAGTCGGGCATCGGGCTCCTTGCTCAGCAGGAAGTCTGCTTCTCCCTCTGCGTGCCACTCACTCCCCCTGCTTGTGCTCTGTGTCTCTTTCTCTCTGACAAATAAATAAATCTTAAAAAAAGAAAAGAATACCAGCCCCATTGCCCTTTTGTAAGGATGAATGTAAAAGAGCTTAGCATGTTCCTGCTGCAACATAAGTCCTTAACAGGAAAGAGCTATGACTTTTGCTTTCACTATCAGAAAAAAAAGCCAAAAACAAAACCTTAACAAATTTAAAGGGGGGGGAGGATCACACCACCTTGGGACCAAAACATGCCATTTAAATCAGGAGATTATTGGAGTAGTACCATCTACTACTAACATTCTTATCCTGCCCATATATTTAGTATCTAGTAAAGAATCAAATTGAGCTCAAGAGACATTGGGTTATAGTTAACTGATTGCTTCTGATGCAAGAGATAACATTTGGGTCTGTTTCAGCCTCATGTGGGAGGCTCAGTAGAGATAAACTATTTTTGTTTTTTAAGTTTTAATTTATATATTCATTTTAAGTAATCTCCACACCTGCCCTGGGGCTCAAACTTACAACCCTAAGATCAAGAGTCACATGTTCTTGCCAATGAGCCAGCCAGGGTCCCCGAAAGAAAATGTTTTACAATCTGAGAGTTACCTTGTGCTACCTTTGCCATCCCACGAGCTTCCCCACCCAGCAGTGGGCGGGCCTAAGTTTCCAGAATGAGCTCACTTTAACTTGACTCCAAGTATGTCCGAGACCTTTGGTGTTCATAGAAGGGAGCTATGGGATCTACTCGGGGAAAAGTTGCCACCTTGTCAATCTGATTAAACTTTTCTTTAAGGCTGGGTATATTTGGAGACATTATGTGGGAACGCCATGATATTGACTTACTAGAAATCATTACCGTTTCAGGATACATCAGTTTCCCTATAAATTAGAAGCTCTAGAGGCCTGGATATCCTGAGGGGAGGAAGGAGGTTGAGGAAACCAAGAGGCTGACGCACTGCAGGGTACATTCTTACTTGGGAAAAGGTAGTAACCAAGAGCCTCTGAGTGGTAACTGATTTGCCACCTGAGAAAAAAAGCCCCCGAGGCATCAACTGTGGTATTTACATGTGCAAAATGTTCCATGTGCTCTTCTAAAAATGTCCATGTGGCTCTGTGTATACATGTGTTTACAGAATGTGTAAATAAATATGAGAAGAATATGAAACACATGGGCCTGTGTTTATAAAATATGCATCCACTTATGCTAATGAAATTACTTCCATCTGAGAACAAACGGTCATTATCTCCGGAAGTACTATGAATTAGGGAGATTACTGGAATTTTTGTCCTCACATTTGGAGAAACTGAGTCACCAAAGTAGTGTTTTTGTCAAAAAAAGGGCAAGAAACATGGCTTATGTGTCAACATTGGAAACTTTATTGCTCAAGGATCATGTAAGTCGGAAAGAGAGAGCTACCCTCAGAAATCCGATCTTCACAACAGAGGAGCTTTAACTCACATCCACTTCCAGTGTTGTAACTGACATCCCACGTAGTCACATGTCCAGTTTCGGCAAACGTCTCAAGCCTCCCAATAAAGCTGAGGCTGTAGAGTTCCAGCCTGTTCAGATACACGGGTCTGTGCAGGCTGATGGCCCGCTTTGGATGGACAAGTTCATGTGCCACAGCCACTTACTGATCCAATATCCACCCTTGGTGAACAAGGGCTTCGCTTTCAAGCTATGGATTGTGACCTCACGATATCATTTTAACGCATCTTGAGTAACATTGAAAACATTCTTGTTTTGGGGGTCCCAGGGGGTGCTCAGTTGGTTGGGTGTCCATCTCTTGGTTTTGGCTCAGGTAAAGACCTCAGGGTTATGAGATCGAGCCCCAAGTCCCCCTGAGCTTGGAGTCTGCTTGAGATTTTTTCCCCCTTCCTTCTGCTTCTCCCTCTGCCCCTCCCCCTGCTTGAGCTTTCTTTCTCTAAAATAAATATATGAGGGATGCTTGGGTGGCTCAGTGGGTTAAAGTCTCTGCCTTTGGCTCAGGTCATGATCTCAGGGTCCTAGGATGAAGCCCCGCATCAGGATCTCTGCTCAGCAGGGAGCCTGCTTCCTCCTCTCTCTCTGCCTGCCTCTCTGCCTACTTGTGCTCTATCTCTCTCTGTGCCAAATAAATAAATAAATAATAAAATAAATATATGAAATCTTTTAAAAAATCAATAATAAAAAATTAAATATTTTTGCTTTTAAATAATTAGACATGCACAAGAAGTTGCAAAAATAGTTCAGAGAGGGTCCATGTACCCATCACCAAGCCTCACGCAGTGGAAGCTCGCTTTCCTTGACAATGGCACCTTATCCGAACCAGGAGGCTGACACTGACAACGCGTATTTAACTACTAGAGACTAGTGACCTGACTCAGATTTCAAATTATTACATGCTTGCCTTTCTGTGTGCGTGTATAATTCAGTCACATGTATATCTTTGTGTGACCACTACCACCATAATCAAGATACAGAACTCTCCCTCACCCCGGAAGTCAGTGTCACCTTTTTATGGTCATCTGTCTCCCTCCTTGTCATCCTGTTCATTACCCCTGGAAACCACAGACCTGTTTTCCATTTGAGCAACATTTTTAAAAGGAAGCAGAATAGAGCAGAATGGGAATGAGAGAAGAGAAAATATGAGTGTATTTCTTTTTTTAAAAGGTCTTATTTATTTATTTAATTTATTTATTTGAGAGAGACAGTGCACACATGACCAGTGGGAAGAGGGAAAAGCAGGCTCCCCACTGAGGAGGGAGCCCAAGGTGGGTCTCGATTCCAGGACCCCAGGATCATGACCCGAGACGAAGGCAGATGCTTACCACTTAACTGGCTGTCACCCAGGTGTCCCTATCAGAGTGTATTTCAAAGGAGAAGGGAAAATACTGATCCGGGGAACTTTTGTTTCCATTATATATATCTCATATATTTGTATATGTATGTATGTATGTATCTATCTATCTATCTATATATCTCATGTATTTGTATGTGTATTTGTATATTAATATATATTACATGCCCACCTTTATAAATATAAGTATATTATTTACTGAGACATATAGGCAAAAAAAATTAAGAAACACCATAATATTAGACAACCTGCAACACCAGCAAAATCTTCCTGCCTTCCAGGTGCTAGAAGTCACTGTGTAGAGAACTTTTCCATTGGCCAATAGTTGCTATTGTTCTCCAGGCCTTTAATTAATGACAGTCTCCTCATATCTGGATGGAAATTCACCATCTGGACCCTAAGTGTTTGGCTAGCCTTGCTCACACCTGCCACCAGGAAACAAAGGGAAGAGAGGCAGGTAAAGGGAGTACAAGGGCCTCAGGGACTATGGCATCACATTCCTCCTCCCAGCATTCCCTGGGGCCTAGAGCCAACAGAAGCCAGGAGACAAGCCCTCAATCCCCTGACTCCCCAGTGGCCATTCACAGGAGCAGCTAAGGATGTTCCTGGAACATTTTTTCATTTATGAGCTGTTCAATGATGTGCAGTGCGCACTCGGGCAATTTCAGGAGAACTTAAAAGATTCATCACAATTTTAACTACAAATATTTGTTTAATATTTTAAATAATACATTTCATGTTAGTGACAAGGATACTATGTTTATAATATTTCACCAAAAATATGTATCTGGCTAGAAAGTAAATGGATTGATGCATAGATGAGGCTCCCCATTCGTTATTTTTTTATTCCTTATTTTGAGAGTATCCTACCTCAAAGGAATAGGTCATTACCAATGACAAGTATGGGGTAACCTTGCCAGATAGTTTCTCTGGGGAGAGATTTCTCCTTAGGGACACCTCTTAGCACCCTGCAGCTGCGGCTAGGATGGGCTTGTCCTGCTTGAAAGCTGAAAAATGGAGTTTTCTTCTAGGAGGTAGCCTTGATTGCATGGACATCTAATCCATTCTTGGGCAGCATAGATTCTTGGAAATAACTTCCTAATGTTCTGTTGCAACTTTGGAGCTTGAGTTTTTATGTATGCCTAAGAGTATGCCATCAGCTATTCCACCAATGAGCGAAGAAAGTCACCTACAGTTAGGAGTGTCCAGCTCTTAGGAACTAAGCTGTTGGCAACAGACCTTGGCCATCTTTTTCTTTCTTTCTTTCTTTCTTTCTTTCTTTCTTTCTTTCTTTCTTTCTTTCTTTCCTTCCTTCCTTCTTTCTTTCTTTCTTTCTTTTTTTAAGATTTTATTTATTTATTTGAGAGAGAGAGAATGAGAGAGAGCATGAGAGGGGAGAAGGTCAGAGGGAGAAGCAGACTCCCCATGGAGCTGGGAGCCCAATGTGGGATTCGATCCTGGGACTCCAGGATCATGACCTGAGCTGAAAGCAGTCGCCCAACCAACTGAGCCACTCAGGTACCTGAGCTTGGCCATCCTCACCAAAGTTTGGATAACCTATTCTCAACGCTAAACATTTTTATAGTTTGGGCCTGAAGTGATTGATTCAGGTCTTCCAAGAGACTGAAAATTTTGCTGCCAGATGTCCCTTGAACAATCATCTTGAAATCATAGCAATGACCTTTACTGAAATTATCATTCTTCATTTCAAAAACCCGTGTGAGCATTCTTCATTTTGACAGCTGTCATAATTCTTTTTGGAAAAGCAATGTCTTGTATTTGTTGCTCTTTTCTCGCCACCACAAAAATAACACCTGTAATCCAAATGCAGGTACGGGGAAAGAAAGTATATGGATTTGGATTACAGGTGCCATTTTCTCCATTTTAAATACTGATTCAAGTTCAGGAATATGCTATCGCCCACCGCGGCTATTCTCTGGGGATAACCCTGAGTGTAGATTGACCTTCAGATGTGGCCTGTTTTATTTTATTGTTTTTTTCATCATGAAAAATGTGCTCTTCAATCCCCATCACCTATTTCTCCCGTCCCTCCACCCACCTCCCTTCTGGTAACCAGCAATTTGTTCTCCATAATTAAGAGTCTGGTTCTTGGTTTGTCTCTCTCCTAGGCTCATTTGTTTTGTTTCCTAAATTCTACATCTGAGTGAAATTATATGGTATTTGTCTTCCTCTGATAGACTTATTTCACTTAGCATTATACTCTCTAGCGCTATCCATGTCATTGCAAATGGCAAGATTTTGTTATTTTTCATGGTTAAGTAATATTCCATTATATATATACATATATATATCACGTCTTCTTTATCCATTCATCTATTGATGGACACTTGGGCTTCTTCCATGTCTTGACTATTGTGAATGATGTTGCAATAAACATACAGGTACATGTATCCCTTTGAATTGGTGTTTTTGTATTTTGGGGGTAAATATCCAGTAGTGCAATTCTTGGATTATAGGGTAGTTCTTATTTTTAATTTTTTGAGGAACCTCCATACTGTGTTCCACAGTCGCTGCACCAGTTTGCATTCTTACCAACAGAGCATGAAGGTTCCTTTTTCTCCACAACCTTGCCAACACTTGTTGTTTCTTGTGTTTTTTTATTTTAGCCATTCTGACAGGTATGAGGTGATGTCCCATTGTGGATTTGATTTGCATTTCCCTGGTGACTACTGACAATGAGCATCCTTTTCATGTGTCCCTTGGCCATCTGGATGTCTTCTCTGGAAAAACGTTCATATCTTCTGCCCATTTTTAAATTTGGTTATTTGGGTTTTTTGGTGTTGAGTTTCATAAGTTCTTCATATATTTTGGTTACTAACCCTTTATTGGATATATCATTTGCAAATATCATCTCCCACTCCATAAGTTGCCTTTTAGTTTTGTTGATTGTTTCCTTCACTGTGCAGAAGCATTTTATTTTGATGTATTCCCAATAGTTTATTTTTGCTTTTATTTTCCTTTCCTAGGAGACATATCTAGAAAAATGTTATGGTCCATGTCAGAGAAATTACTGCCTATGCTCTCTTCAAGGATTTTTATGATTTTAGGTCTCACTTTAGGTCCTTAGTCCATTTTGAGTTTAATTTTATGTATGGTGTAAGAAAGCAGTCTGGTTTCATTCTTTGGCATGTAGTTGTTGGGTTTTCCCATTTTGTTGAAGATACTATCTTTTGTCCCCTTGTATATTCATTCCTCCTTGGTCGAAGATTAATTGACCATAGAATTGTGGATTTGTTTCTGGGTTCTCTATTCTGTTCTATTGACCTAAATTTTTTATGCCAGAATGACACTATTTTAATTACTATGTAAATAATTGCTTTGTGATTTAACTTGAAGTCTGGAACCGTGATACCTGCTGTTTTGTTTTTCATTTTCAAGATTGCTTTGGCTATTCAGGGTCTTTTTTGGCTTCATACAAATATTAGAATTGTTTGTTCTAGGTCTGTGAAATACGCTGTTGGGTTTTTTATTATGAATGGATGTTGAATTTTGTCAAGTGCTTTTTCTGCATCTACTCATATGATCATACGGTTTTTATCCTTTCTCTTATTGATGTGATGTATTACATTCATTGTTTTGTGAATACTGAACCACTCTTGCGTCCTGGGAATAAATCCTGCTTGATCATGGTATATGATATTTTAAATGTATTGTTGGATTTAGTTTGCTAATGTTTTGTTGAGGATTTTTGCATCTATATTCATCACATATATTGGTCTGTGGTTCACCTTTTTTTTTTTTTTGGTGGTGTCTTTATCTGGTTTTGGTATCAGGGTGGTACTGGCCTTACAGAATGAATTTCAAAGTTTTCCTTCCTCTTTTGTGTTTTTGGAGGAGCTTGAGAAGAATAGGTGTTAATTAACTCTTTTTTAGATGTTTGGTAGAATTCACCTGTGAAGCCATCTGATCCTGGACTTAATGTTTGTTGGGAGTTTTTTGATTACTGATTCAATTTCATTGCTGGTAATTGGTCTGTTCAAATAATCCATTTCTTACTGCTTCAGTTGTGGGAAATTGTATGTCTCTAGGCATTTATCCATTTCTCTTTTCTTTACCTAGCAATGCCCCCTCTTGTGGACACAAAGCTAACCCTCCTTCAGTCGTGATCACGTGACTGCTCTTCCAGTTCCCCTGATACCGCTCAGGTTTTTGTTTTGTTTTGTTTTTTTAAAGATTTTTTTTTTTAATTTATTTATTTGACAGAGATCAGAAGTACGCAGAGAGGCAGGCAGAGACAAAGAGGGGGAAGCAGGCTCCCTGCTGTGATACTGCTCAGGTTATTTAATCAAACACACACACACACACACACACACACACACACACACACACACACATCATTTTTGGATAGCTTGGGTTCTCCTTGGTAGTTAGCTGTAGCAAAGTCATTAATTCTTCTCCCTCCTGCAAGTAGAATGGCAGGAACAGTGTTACGATGTCCCGGCATTGTTTCCTCCCAGCATTTCCCACGGTGTCACTTCCAGGCCAATATACTTAAGAGCTGATGTGCCTTTGCCAACTCTTTCCATGCTGCAATGATCTTGGAAGACCCTTGTTCTACAGGGGCCGGGTGTAAGGCGGGAGGGGTTCACCCAGCTGCATCAAACTTTACAAAGGTGTGGTTTCTGTGTTTATTTGTTGTGCTATGTAGTTCAGCCTAACTTGTCCTGTATATATGCCAAAAGTTGATTCATACTTTGGACATGAGCATTTTTCTCTCCAGCTATAAAGTAAGATATCTGCTCATATACATATGATAGTAATGGCTTTTCCACATTTTATGCCATTGGATTTATGTGATGTCCACAGAGATGTTTTATACAGGAATTTTGTGAATCAATTTTTCTGCTTTTTCTTCTGCATAACATTTGTAAATTCGGACTGGTTTTATAAGCATCCTGGCAGCAAAGTAAACTACTTGTTCTTACTAACAGGGGTAGGAGTTCGAAGGATGTCTCTATAGTTTTTGTCTCCTCTTAGACCTTAGCAGTGAAATTGCATACTGGAAAGCATTGTCTTGAAGTCATCCTAGAAAAATTCAGTTGTTCTGCTGGAGAGCTCAGAGTTTTATGTGAAAATAAAGCGGAAGTTTAACAAAGCTTCAAAGAATACAATACATGTTCAACTTGACTTTTAGTTTTCTCTTACATGAAGTAATCACTTGTTTGATCCACACAGACTTATATTCTGTATTCACAAGAGAATCCTACCCACTGCTTATATGTGGAATGCTTTTTCTGAATTGTGGTTTATGTTACTGTGTTTATTTTTCTTACTGTGCCTCAGTGAACCATTTTAAAACAATAACCTAGGGGCAGCTGAGTGGCTCAGTTGTTAAGCATCTGCCTTCAGCTCAGGTCATGATCCCAGGGTCCTGGATGGAGCCCCGAGTTGGGCTCCCCGTTCAGCAGAGAGCCTGCTTCTCTCTCTCCTACTCCCTCTGCTTGTGTTCCCTCTCTCACTGTCTCTCTCTCCTCTCTCTCTGACAGATAAATAAATAAAATCTTAAAAAAAATAACCTAATTTTGTAAATTGGGAATAGAACATAATTGCCTTAACCCAGGTCCTCAAGAAAGTGGAGGCTGAGGGGCACCTGGGGGGCTCAGTGGGCTGAGCCTCTGCCTTCAGCTCGGGTCATGGTCCCGGGGTCCTGGGATCGAGCTCCACATCAGGCTCTCTGCTCCGTGGGAAGCCTGCTTCCTCCTCTTTCTCTTCCTACTTGTAAGCTCTGTCTATCAAATAAATAAGTAAAATCTTAAAAAAAAAAAAAAGAAAGAAAGAAAGTGGAGGCTGAGGCAAGGATTGAGTTGCTGAAATCTTATTTGCAAGGTGCAAACCCAGGGCAGTGGGGACAAAGAAGGGGGGCACTGTGAGGCAAGAGAAGACATAATGGTATCAACAGTGACCCACGAAGAGAACCAGCAGACTGTATGGCAGGCATATCCAGTCTCCAAGGGGGACCACTCTGGAAGGGTTTCAACTCCATGGCAGAGGAGGTATCTATCCACTGCCCACCTCCTTCCTGTTTCCCTTATCTCAGTGGTCAGTGTATACTCCTGGCTGGCCAAATTCCCATTGCTTCTGGCTTGTGGCTTCCAGCTCTTTGATGAAGAAGAGGGAGATTATACAACCTCCTTACAAGGTTTTGTGAGGATTAAACAGGATAACGAATTTAAAACCTTAGCAATCACAGGTATTCAAATAAATGATTGCTAAAAGAAAACGTGATGGGGAGTCTGAAGTGCTCAGCCATTGGCCGGAGACCTGTATTCATCTATGAAATGATGAGGACTTGCCGTCAGCTGGCCACAAGGAGAGACACTGGAGACAGCTGGGTGCGGTGAGAGACTTGGAACTTGGTCCAACAGTGATGTGCTGCTAATTTGACTGTAGCATGAGAGTGGAGAGAAAGGATGGGATCCAGAAACACTTCTGCAGAATAATAATAAGCAAAAATTGAATAACTCTGAATGGAAAAGACCCACTCTGTAGTAGCCAAACACAATAGCTCATAATGGCTCCTTAGGAAAAGGTCTATTTCAACATTATTTCAGGAATCCAGAGAATGGTGAAAATCTTTGTTCCACCTTGTTTCTACCTTTTTTTTTTTTTTAAGTATCATGTAGACTAAGAGCAAATTTTGTATCTCCATCTGTTGTCTGACTGGGCAGGATTGTTCCTTTAAATCTGGGAGGGAAGGAAATCAAAGTTCCCAGAGTTGGTTCTTGACTTCCCCCACATGGTACTCACTTATTTTGAAGGGTTACAAGCTTCGCTACAGACTGGCAACCCCCTGCCTTTTAGCCAAGAAACTCACATTTAAGAAACAATATTCTAAGCCCCAATGAAAAGAGATCCAGTGCTAACACAGTCAAATTAAACCCTGAAGTCAAGACTTTTAAAAATTGGAATTCTCATGTTCCTTGTTACTCAATACCTTAATTCTCTGTTGAGTCTGTTAAGAACAGAAATTCTCATTCAGCAAATGCTCCTAGAGATTTGGGTTGGGGCTATGGACACTAATATGCAAACATTGCATGAGCTTCTGACAATTTATTTGCAGATATGTGACAATTAACTAACACAACTGTGAAAAGGATGTTGTAAGGCAGTCTGAGAGTCTGGACTAATGAGTGACAAAGATAGCTAAGCACTCCAAATTTAAGAGAAAGAGCCCCCACGGGCTGGACAAATCTACAGAGGTACAGAGGAGAGGTGGATTTGGAAAGGGTGGGAGCGGCTTAGATGGAGAGAAGGGGCAGAAGGGAGTTAATATTCTAGGCTAGAGGGCAGTTATGAGTAAAGGCAAAGATGGATAATGTGGACAAGGGGCAGAGTGGGAAATAATAATAGTAAGGGTTTATTGAACACCTACTGTCCACTTGATTATGTCAACATTATTCTCATTCAATGCTCTCAGTAACTCTGCATACACCCATTCCCATCATACCATTTAGAGAGTTGGAAACTGCCTTTGAAAAGGCTGCGTGACTATCCAAGGTCAAGGTATTAGCCACAGGCAGGGATTAGAATTCAGGATGAGGGTTCAGGTGAGACCCGGAGGAACAAGCTAGGCCGGTGTGGGGTGGTGGGTGAGGCAGAAAAAATACAAGGAGGTATGAGCTTCATTCCTCAGACTCACAAGTTAGTTGGAAGAAAGAAACGAGATGGCCAATCAAATGAGGAATTTGAGAGGTAGAGTGAGGGGTTTGGAGGGTAGGGAAGGAAAAAATGAAACAAGATGGTATCAGGAGGGAGACAAACCATAAGAGACTCTTAATCTCACAAAACAAACCCAGGGTTGCTGGGGGAAAGGGGGTTATGGAGAGGGTGGTTGGGTTATGGACATTGGGGAGGGTATGTGATATGGTGAGTGCTATGAAGTGTGTAAGCCTGATGATTCACAGACCTATACCCCTGGGGCTAATAATACATTATATGTTAATAAAAATAATTAATTAAAAAACGATGGCCAATTAATAGAATGGTGGTATGCAGGATGGAGTGCAGGGATGCGGCCCAACGTTCTGTGTTTTAACAGGCCCTCCAGATCATGATGGAACCGGAGAATCACCTAGGGTGGAAGTGGGCATGGTGAGGGCCACATGGTGAAATGTTATGAAGGATGATTTAGCAGAAGAGCCTTATCAGTGCTAAACCTTTCAGCAGCTCAGTCCTTCACACAGGCTGCACCTTGGTGACTGACTGGCTGTGGAGGAACAGAAGAAACGGAGGACACAGTATTTCCTTAGAGGCTTGGAGGCTATAGACCTGGGTTTGAGTCCTGGCTCTGCCACGCCTTTCACTCTTTGAGTCTAAAAGACTCAAATGTGTGTGTAAAATGGAAAACAGCAGTAAGAGCAATTCACAAAGGTCTTGTGGGAATGAAGTGAGGTTGTGTGGGTGCCTACTAAACTTCCATCAAGGAGGAAATACAGGCTGTTAACAGTGACGGAGAGACGGAAGAGAAGCTCTGTTCACCATGTGGTTTTATGAAGTACGCCGAATCTGTGTGGATAGAGAAAGTGACAGAAGAACGGCTAACTGTGAACGCTCCTGTGGTCCAGAGAAGACTCCAAGGTCAGGGATGGAAACACAGATGTAGGAATCCTGGCGGAGAGATGAGCAAGGGCAGGGCTGCTCTTCGTCAGAAACAGGGTTACAAATAGAGAGTTTGTATTTCTATAAAATACCACAATCCACAAAGCTCATGGCACACAGCACCAACAAAGGTGTTCTGGCATGGTCTAGGGGACCCCAGAGGTAGAGACGGTTGGCGTCAACACACAAACCTTGGGAATGCACAGAGGTGCTAAGACCACTGAGAGAGCAAATTTTTTTTTTAAAGATTTTATTTATTTATTTGAAAGACAGATCACTAGTAGGCAGAGAGGCAGGCAGAGAGAGAGGGGGGAAGCAGGCTCCCTGCTGAGCAGAGAGCCCGCTGCAGGGCTTCATCCCAGGACCTCAAGATCATGACCTGAGCTAAAGGCAGAAGCTTAACCCCCTGAGCCACCCAGGTGCCCCTGAGAGAGCAAATTTAAACATTAACATAATGATGTCTCAAATAGTTGTAGCAAGTGTGATGTTCAAGCTACAAACTCAGGTCTGTGAAAAATAGAACATATTTAATTAATTATTTTTTTGCTTTTGTGGTTTATCTACTATTAGGGCTTAATCTGAGAAATATTTCTGGAAAGATAATTGAAATATGATTCACACACAATACAATTCACTCTCTTAAAGCATACGATTCAGAGGTTTTTAGTGTATTCACAAAGTTGTATGACTATTACCGCTATTTAATTCCTGAACAATTTTATCACCCCACAGAAAAATCTCATCCTCATTAGGAGTCACTCCATTTTGTCCAGCACCTGGTAACTATTAATCATTTTCTGTCTCTATAGATTTGCCTATTCTGGACATTTCATTTATACGGAATCCCACAATATGTGACGTTTAGTGACTGGCATCTTTCACTTAGCACAGTTTTCAAGCATTCTCTATATTGTTGCGTGCATCGGTATTTCATTCCTTTTTATTGCTCAATAGTATTTCATTACATAGATACATCACATTTGTTTATTCATTCATCAATTCATGGACATTTGGATTGTTTGTATTCTTTTTTTTTTAAAAGATTTTATTTATTTATTTATTTGATAGAGATCACAAGTAGGCAGAGAGGCAGGCAGAGAGAGAGAGAGAGGAGGAAGCAGGTTCCTACCTGAGCAGACAGCACGATGCAGGGCTCATCCCAGGACTGTGGGGTCATGACCCAAGCTGAAGGCAGAGGCTTTAACCTACTGAGCCACCCAGGCACCCTGTGTACAAGTTTTCAAGTAGATATATGTTTTCAGTTCTTTTGGATATATAGAGTGGAGTTACTGGGTCATATGGTAACTCTGTTTAACTTTTTGAGTAACTGTCATACTGTTTTCCAAAGAGGCTGTACCATTTTACATATCCCCTAGTAGGGCATGAAGGTTCCTGACCTTGCCGATACTTATTATTGTCAGCCTTTTTTTTTTTTCATTATTATAATTATCATTATCATGACTTGCTTAAAGTGGTGTCCCTTTGTGGTTTTAAGTTGCCATTTCCCTAGTGTTTAATGATGTTGAGCATCTTTTCTTGTACTTATAGGCCATTTTTATGTCTTCTTTGGTGAAATATCTTTCAAATCTTTGCCTGTTTGTCTGTGTGGGACATTCACCTTATTCCTGTTGAGTCGTAGGAATTTTTTACATACTCTTAATACAAGGCCCTTATCAAATATATGATCTGCAAATATTTTCTCCTATTCTGTGCATCATATTTTTATTTTTTAAGTAGTGTCCTTTACAGCAAAAGAGCATTAAGATTTTGATGAAGTTTGGGTGCCTGGGTGACTCAGTGGGTTAAAGCCTCTGCCTTCGGCCCAGGTCATGATCTCAGAGCCGGGCATCTGGCTCTCTGCTCAGCGGGGAGCCTGCTTCCTCCTCTCTCTGCCTGCCTCTCTGCCTGCTTGTGATCTCTGTCTGTCAAATAAATAAAAAATAAAATCTTAAAAAAAAAAGATTTTGATGAAGTCGAATTTGTCATTTTTTTAAAAAAATGCTTGTGTTTTGATGTAATAGCTAAGAACTATTGCCTAATTTAAAGTCATGAAAATTTGCACTTATGTTTTCTAAGAGTTTTGTAGTTTTAGCTCTTATATTTAGGTCTTTCATCAATTTTGAATTAGTTTTCATATGTGGGGTGAGGTACGGGTCCAACTTCATTCTTTTGCATGTGGATACCTGGTTGGCCCACATCATTTGTTGAAAAAATTACCCTTTCTTTATTGAATTTTATTGTCATTTGTTGAAACCAGTTGGACATAAATGAATGGCTATTTCTGGACTCTCAGTTCTATTATATTGATCTATGTATCTATCCTTATGCCAGTATTATACTGTATTGATTGTTGTAGCATCACAGTGGAAATGTGAGTGCTTCTACTTTGTACTTTTTCAGGTTTGCTTTGGCTATTTTGGATCTCTTGCATTTCTACATATATTTTAGGATCAACTTCACTTTCTGCAAAAAGGGAAGCTGAGGTTTTGATAGGAGTTGTGTTGAATCTGTAGAGCACTTAAAAAAAAAAAAATCTCCAGGGTAGAAAGGTAGAAGGGAAATATGATGAGAAAAGCATACCAAGTGAGATACTAAGGTAATAGTGATGTTCTATTTCTGATTTCTTTTAAATGGTGCATTTTTGTTTTATAAACTTTTACGTATGCTTCCTAATTAAAAACAACCCAACCACATTAGTTAGCAATCAAAAATTTAATCCCTGAAGAGAAGAAGTACATAAATGGAAAAATAGGTGAATTTCAAATAAGAGCCAGGGTTTGGTTAATAGAAACGTACCCATAATACTCTCACAGTTTTGATGCATATATTACAATAATGTAAAGTATTAACAATCAAAGAAATTGGGTGAGAGATATATAGGGTCTCTCTGAACTCTTTCCAACTTTTCTATAAATCTAAAATTTGTTCAATATAAAAAGTTTATTTAAAACAGATATGCTAATGTTTATACATGCTTTTCTTTAATTCTTGATCTTTTTCTCAGTTTTCACTAATTTTCCTCTGATAACATGAACAACAATGAAAATACCAAGAGCCAATATTTGCAAAACACTTATTTTGTATAAAGCACCGTTCTAAGCACTTCATAAATGTTCATTCATTTCATCCTAAGCAAATCACTAACCCCATTTGACCGACGAGGAAATAGAGACACAGAGAACTGTGGGCAATGACTAGCCCAACTGGTAGGTGGCAAAGAGGGAGAGACAGCAGCACAGCAGCAATCACACCTCACACACTGTGTTCAGAATACACTGTCACTACTAGGCCTCGGGAAGTATGAAGAGCACAAAGAAACAAACAAAATCACAGCCACTCAGATTTATGCCGTAGCATGTTTCCTTCCTGCTTTTTTTCTCTGTATGTTTTAATTGACCAGTTTGTAGCCTCATTTTCTTCTTACTCCAAACATCATAGCTTAAGCCTTTTCTATGCCACGAAAATCTGAACAAAAGAGTAAGGCTACACAATACTCTATATATAGATGTGCCATATTTTATACACCTGTATTTAGAATGCTGCACATTTAAGACGTTTCTAATTTCTTTGTCATTACATACAAAGCTGCCATAAACACTCTTAATTTATGCCTCCTTTTTAAAAAATTTTTTATTTTTTATAAACATATATTTTTATCCCCAGGGGTACAGGTCTGTGAATCACCAGGTTTACACACTTCACAGCACTCACCAAAGCACATACCCTCCCCAATGTCCATAACCCCACCCCCCTTCTCCCAACCCCCCTCCCCCCAGCAACCCTCAGTTTGTTTTGTGAGATTAAGTCACTTATGGTTTGTCTCCCTCCCAATCCCATCTTGTTTCATTGATTCTTCTCCTACCCACTTAAGCCCCCATGTTGCATCACCACTTCCTCATATCAGGGAGATCACATGATAGTTGTCTTTCTGCGCTTGACTTATTTCTTATGCCTCCTTTTTGCTTATTTGCTCAATTTCTTCTTTTTTGTCTTTCATTTTTTCTGTTTTTTCTTGCCATAACTTACATGACAGGTCGTTCTCTGTCTCGTGCTATTCTAAGATTTTATTTACTTATTTGACAGACAGAGATCCCAAGTAGGCAGAGAGGCAGGCAGAGAGAGAAGGGGAAGCAGGCTCCCTGCTGAGCAGAGAGCCTGATGTGGGGCTCGATCTCAAGACCCTGGGATCATGACCTGAACCAAAGGCAGAGGCTTTAACCCACTGAGCCACCCAGGCGCTGCTGTCTCATGCTTTTCAATATTCTTCCTTATCCTTCAAGGGTGAATGGTAGACTAGCCATGCTATGAAAGTGAGAGAAGTGGTTGTGAGTAGTGCCTTTCTGCCTGCCTGCCTGCCTGCCTTTCTTTTTAAGATGTTATGTATTTATTTATTAGAGAGAGAGAGAGAGAGAAAGTGCATGAGCAGGTGGACAGGCACAAGGAGACGGAAAGAATCTCAAGCAGACTCCATGCTGAGTGAGCTTAGTGCAGAGCTAAGTGCAGGTCCCAATCTCATGACCCCGAGATCATGACTTGAGCTGAAATCAAGAGTCAGAAGCTCAACCAACTGAGCGATCCAGACACCCCTAGTATCTTTCTTTATACCTGAGAGAAGAGAGGGGCCAAGGTGAAGAAGGATTGAGACAATGACGCCAATAATGAGGAAACAACCTTCAAAGTTTCTAGTAATATACCAAGTGCTCTTGGCGTGCAGTGTCTCCGATTCCTCTGACCAGTCCTAGAGATAAATATTTCTATCCCCATTTTATAGATGAGAAAACTGAGGCCCAAACCCAGAAAGCTGGCTTCAGAAGAAAAGGTGGGCAAGGAAATAGGGATGATATAGGAAGGGGAGACACTGTGTCAACCAGAACCCTTGGGATATGTGTCTCTCTCTGAGCAACACAGTGTATGGTGCTTATCTCAGGATCGGTACTTAATATTTAATGCGAAAAAAATCTCTCAAACACTTATCTTCAGGGTTCTTCACATAATCCTCAATTTATGACATTCTGTCACAGATATCTGCATTTAACTCATTCCATTTGGGGTGAAGCTGGGTCGGAGTGTGGTGTCTGTAAGTGCAGACCTGGCTACTCCAAGTGCGGTGTACCAAGCAGTGGGAAACTCATGTCTCATGAGTCTGAGTCTGTCTCATGTCTGGGTTTGTCAGACATGCAGAATCTCAGACCCCTCCTCAGACCCACTGACTGAGGATCTTCATTTTTGCAAAGATCCTGGGGCTCTGCATGCACATCAAAGTCTGAGAAGCACTGCTCTTAGAGTCTCTTAAGAAGAAGGGGTTTTTCTCAGGTTGTGTAGAAGCCCAATGCAGCACCATGGGCCACAAAATGGGTCTTCCAGCTCAGTTCTGTTCACAACAGTTACTCGAGGAATGTGGGCGGATGGTAGAGGCCTCCAGGGACTCTTGGAAATTCAGACGTGGGGTCAGAGAACTTCAGCTCTGCCAACTTCTCTTTCCTGCTCTGTTCCTACTTCTAACTACACTCAACTCCACTGGACTGTCAAGTTCCAAGGTGGGCTGTTGGAGGGCTTCTAGAGGAATCCTCTAAACAGAAAACAGCTCAGCTCCAGCTGCCACAGTAATCCTCCAAGAAAGGATGAGAACCACAAAGACAAAACGATGCTACATTTGGGAACAAAGGGCAGGAGGATAGTGACAGGAGATGGTCTCTCCTCATCCGGTTTATCGAAGTGCACTTTTATTTCAGGAACTGAGAGGTTTCTTAGAAAGGGTGTAGTCCAACTTCCTTGTTTTGCACATGAGGGAACCAAGAGCTTTCATGGCCATCACATCGCTACTGGCAAGGGGAGAGTTAGTGATCCCATTCGGCTCTTTGGCTTCTAGGCCCAGTCCTGATTCACTCCACCTGTGATGCTAGGATGGTTTGCTGCCATCATTTCCAGCTCCCCTCAGGGTGCCTTCTGGCACCCACCTCAGAAGTAAGAGAGCTTCTGGGACACCTGGGTGGCTCAGTGGGTTAAGCCTCTGCCTTCGGCTCAGGTCATGATCTCCTGCATTGGGCTCTCTGCTCAGCAGGGAGCCTGCTCCCCACCCCCCCACCTGCCTTTCTGCCTACTTGTATATCTGTCTGTTAGATAAATAAATAAATAAACTTAAAAAAAAAAAAAAAAAAAGGAAGTAAGAGAGCTCCTTTCCAGACTCTCACAGTTGGGGTCTGGATATGATTTGCATGTTTTTGCTCTTTCTGCAGGCAGACCTGGGGACGAAAGTGAGACTGTCTGCAAGCAGCACAGCCCCCTGGAGTCGGGAGACATGAAAGGACACGCAGTTTTGCCAGTGCAGATGCAGGACAAGAGATGGGTTTCTGCGGGAACAGCTGAGACCACGAGGCTTTCTGATCCCTGACCTGCACTGAAGCGGAAAGCAATCGTTCCTGGACAGCTTCTCGATTCCCCAGCTCTCTGATGGCAAGGGAGTCAGACCAACACCTTAGAGGGCGATCCCTCCAACCTTTCTGATGATTTTGTAAGCACGAAACTCACATACTATTAAACCCTTTTGTGCTTTAAGTCCCTAGGGCCCTTCTATTTTCTGCTGCTGACTGATACATTTCACTCTCCTAAGTGCGAGGCATAAATTTACAGTCAGTCACGTTCTGGGGGAGCTCTGGGAAGAGCCATTTTTGCTCCTTTCTCTCTGAATACTAATGCACGTGATCTGAAACACAAATATTTTTCACAACTTATTCTCATTTTGGAATTTATATTATGTCATCACCTGACTTCCTGGAACTGTGGGGTACTAGAGTATCAACGCTGTCATACCTCAAAACTCTAGGCATCAGGACAAATGCCAGAGGTTTCATTCAATTTGAAATTGGGGTGCTGGCTGCAGGAATGAACGCAACTGACTCAATGAGAGTTGCTGGGCAAAGGAACATTTTATTTTTTCTTCTTAACATTTGTATGAAACATTTCTGATGCTTAGTACTTCCTTGCTTTGTCACAGGAAAGCACACATTTATCCATATGGAACATTTGTCCCAGAAGGTGGTATGTATTACAGCCTGTAGAAAGGTTTGAAGTTAACCTTTTAGAGAAAAAATTTATTTCAAAATTTTTAATCTTCTTCCTGGTAAAAATTCCTGTCCTCCTCCTGTGGTCTCATTGATTTTCTTGTGGATATGCGTGACTGGCTCCCTTCCCTAGAACGTCATGAATTAAGACACATGAGAATATTTTAGTGAAATCTGGCGAAAATTTTGGTCATGTACAGTTTTTATGTATGTCTTGATTCATGGCGTTCTAGCGAAGGGAGCCAGTCACACGTATTCCCCCACCCCAAATCAGATCAAAGGAGGAGGACAGGAAATTTTCCTTTCTGTCTCTCGACTGCCTGAGGATTCTGTGCCATTCATATTTTCACGAAGTTTTGTGAGGACCTGACACTAGCTGGATCTCAGTCTTGGTGTGAAAAGGACCCCCACACAGAAGGGTGTCTGGTGCAAACTCATGAGTCATCAAGAAAAGCCATCTTCCTCACCTGCACCCCCAAAGTGCTTCTGTGCATATTCCAGCAACCTTCCTCATTTCCAGCTCCCTGCCAAGAAACAGCAGCCCCTCCTTTGTCTATTCCAGTGCTTTCCTGTTTGCTTGACGTTTCTGGCAAAGAGGATGGGAGGCAAAACTGCCGTCCACAGCAAGGTGCCTCATTCACCTGCGCGATGGAGTCCACGCCATCGGGTGCTGAGAGGGGCTGGGTTCCGTGTTGAATGCTGGCCACTGCTGAAGCCAACCAGTTACCTGGACACAAACAAAAGCTGGCTTCGCTTCCCTGGGTCCGCACGTCACGGAGGGGTCAGGGGTCCTCGTCGTTCACCGGTTACATCATTGGCTTTTTGCAAAAACGGCTGACACCACCGGCTGTTTCCCTCCAGTGCAGACTTGAGGTCCCCAAAGAGGACGGGGTGTCCGGAAGCTCCACTTACATCTGGACCTCGAGGTTCCAAATCAAACACGACCCGCTCAGTGGGTGGTGCAGAAAAGAAGCTGATGCAGCTTTCTTTGCCCCGGCAGCCTCGACCTTTCTCCTGTAATCTCTAATCTTGTTTTTAATCAATGTTTAACTTCTCCATTAATTTCCATGATTTCTGAGGGTAATTTTTCACAACTCAGATAATGCCTTCTAAGTGCGGGCTGAGCGGCTGGCTCCCGCCACAGAGTAAACACTTCAGACTGCTATTGTCTTCCTAATACTCTCCCTGATTATGTGGGCTTGCGTCCTCAACGACATTTCATCCTCTTTCCGCCATCTGCATAATTGCCGGCGTTTGAGACGCTTGCTTCTCCCTTTCTTTGCCACTGGGAAAAGAATTGTTGTTCAACCTTCCCTAAATTACTGTTTTTCTGGTTTCTTATCTCTCATTTCTTGAGCAGTGGTATATAATTAACTCGGAAATTTTGGTGTTTTCCACTTTCCTGCCTTTTCTTTGGCAGTTCACCTGCTTTCTACTTTCTTCTTCCCCATCTGTTTATCCCAGGGAGGGGTACTTCTGCCCGCATTTTTCTTCCGTTTGTTTTTTTAAAAGGCTCTGTGGTTCCTTGGAAGAAGAAAAAGTGATTTGCTGTCATAGATCCCGAATGGTCTCCTTTGTCATTTTGCTCTGGTTCCCTGGGTCACGTCTCCCATCCTCTGTGCGTGGCTATTGGACTTGGAGGCGCCGCGTAATCCCATAATGGAACCACATTTAAAAGCCGGGTGGATTCCTCAGAGTCCTATTGCTCTAATACGCTCCCATTACCGGCATGTGTCGATTTGTGCCCAGACAGCAAAACTACTGGGAGGATAATTTGAAAATGGCTGAGAAGAGCAGGATGTTGTGGATCTCGGCAGACTTTTTCCAGTGTTCTTTTCTCCTCCACAAACAGGCTTCCTTATTCTATTCTATTTCTCCTCACTATGTGCCTTTTCTTATAAAAGCAAGTGATTTAAATTAGAAGTTCTGTGATACGATTTTTCCCATCAGTTATATATACTGTCCTTTAAACACAAATTTAAGGATTTTGTGCATACTGTAGTATGTTTTATTATTTGTTTTTCGTTTAAACTTGTAACTCGAGGGGCGACTGGGTGGCTCAGTTGGTTAAGCGTCTGCCTTTGGCCCAGTTCATGGTCCTGGGGTCTTAGGATCGAGCCCCACATGGGATTCCTTGCTCGGTGGGGAGCCTGCTTCTCCCTCTGCCTTTGCTCCTCTCCCCCTCTCGTCTTCTCTCTAACTTGTTCTCTCTCTCAAGTAAATAAATAAAATCTTAAAAAAATATATTTACTTGTAACTTGAAAATTATTCCAGTCTTTCTCTCTGTTTTTTTTTTTTTGTTTATTTTACAAAAATAGTATTAGATAGCGTTATTACTATTTTCACTTAGCAATATATTGTGATCATGCTTCTGTACTTGTGCTGCCTTTAAAGTGATTTTTAAGAGATCTAAGTTTCCTTTTTAGGACTCTGTTGTAGGTGTCACTGACTCCCCTTCAAAATCCAGGCCAAGGAAAAGAAGACACAGAGACTTTCCCTCTCCCATTCACGTGGGGCCTGCCATTTGACTTCCTGCTTCCAGGGTGAGAGGCAATCCCCACTGCTCTCAGAGAGCTGAGCTCTGCGACTTTCTCTCTACCATTGGCCTGCCTGCAGAGGTGCCCACATAGAACTTGGAGTGATATTGGTGTCCCGTCACGAGCCTATTCTTGACACAGAAAGTGTGTCCCTTAGGATCTCCTGAGGAACACCATCTTCTGGGGGCTCTGAGGGCCTCACATCACCACAGCACCCACTTCTCAGACTTTTGTTCTTTAGTGGAAAGTCCTATTTGAAAGCGGCATTTAGTACAATTATAATGTGCATCCACCACCCCTATCTAGTCCCAATGGATTTCATTCCCCCAAAAGAAACCCCATTACCCTACGCAGCCCACTCCATCCCTTCTCCCCACAGCCCCTGGAAACCACCACCTGATTGTTGTCTCTATAGATTTACCCATTCTGGACATTTGGGCAGAGAATGAAGGCCCAGGAACGCACTGGCCCAGGATATACCCTGCTCTTACCGCTCTCAGGTCAGAGCTTGACCCTGAGCCCAGTAAGTTGTGGCAGCCAGGGGACGGCACTGAGGCAGGATCACAGGGCCTCCCAGGAAGGACAGGCTGTTGACTGTGCAATTTCTCTTGGAAGGAAGTATGAGAAAACATGCCAATATGATATCCCTAGAACAACTTGACAATAATTTGCCCAACTTGCTTTGCTGGGGAGAGATATGCAGAACCTAAGAGCCTGAGTAGAGAAAACAATGAATAGCAACAATGAGGAGACAAGTTTTACAGCTTCGGGATTTTCCAAGTGGCTGAACTGGGTGGTTCACAAGGTTTGGTTATAACAGAGGTGTCTAAATTTAGGTATATAACAGAATCTCCTGTGGAGTGGCTTAAAAATATGCTACAGATTTCCTGGGATTCAGCTTCCTTGGGCTGAGTAGAGGGAATGCTGGGAATCTATATTTTTAAAAGCTCTTCTGGGAGCACCTGGGTGGCTCAGTCGGTTGGGCGTCTGGCTTTAGCTTGAGTCGTGTTCCCAGAGTCCTGGGATCCAGCGCTGCCTCAGGCTCCCTGCTGAGCAAGGAGTGGGCTTCTCCCTCTCCCTCCGCTGCTCCCCCCCACCCCCACGGCTCATGCTCTCTCACTCGCCTGCTCTCTCTCCCTTGCTTGCTCACTCTCTCTCTCAAATAAATAAATAAAACATTTAAATACACACACACACACATATATATATATATGCTCCTCTGATGATTCTAATGCACATCAGAATTTGAGAAAAACTACCCTATAGGAATTTTCAGTAAGAGGAGAATTTAGAGGCTAGAAAAATCAAGCCTCTTTCCTGGTCAGAAAATTCCTTCTCAAGGTGCCTACCAATTGCCCTGACTCTGGGGCGTGATTATAGCAAATAAGACATTAAAAAAAAAGATTTTATTTATTTATTTGACAGAGAGAGAGGGATCACAAGTAGGCAGAGAGGCAGGCGGGGGGAGGGGGGTGGGGGTGGGGGGTGGGGGGTGGATGCAGGCTCCCTGCTGAGCAGAGCGCCTGATGCGGGGCTTCATCCCAGGACCTTGAGATCATGACCTGAGCTGAAGGCAGAGGCTTTAACCCATTGAGCCACCCAGGTGCCCAGGAATCCAAATTCTAATTAGGAATTTTCAGAGAGCCTTAGGACTTCTAAGCCAACAGGTATAACAGGGACTAGGTTTGCCGGTCCATCTGAAATACCTGGAAAAAGCTGGACAAAATAACAAGGTGTCAGATATAAGATCATAACAGTTTTTCTCTCTACACATACTAACAATGAAATAACAGAGGTTGAACTTCAAAAAACATGCTATTTATTACAACATCATTATAGAATACTGAGAACTACATTTGATGAAAGATGAGCAAGATAAGTACATCTGAAAAAAACAAAACATTGCTGGCAAAAATAAAGGAATATCTAAATAACGTGAGAAACATGCTGTATTCGTGGATCATAATGCCAAATAACATTCTTGTGGGATTTTGTAGAAGCCGATAAAATTCATATGGAAATGTAAAAACCTAGAAAAGCCAAACTTTTACGATCAAGAACAAAGTCAGACAACTAATGCTACCTGATTTCAAGACTTATTTTAAAGTCACAATATTCAGGGGCACCTGGCTGGCTATCAGTTAGGCGTCTGTCTTTAGCCCAGGACACCATCCTGGAGTCCTGGGATCATTGCTAAACAGAGTCTGCTTCTCGCTCTCCCTCTGCCCCACCCTCCTCCTCCGCCTCCCCCTCCCCTCACCTCCCTGGGGAGTTTGCTTCTCCCTCTGCCCTACCCTTCCCCCCTCCTCTTGCTCAAGCTCTCTCTCAAATAAAATAAATAAATAAAATCTTTAAAACTACAATAGTCAAAATATATGGTATTGATGTAATAGACAAATAGATGAGTGGAACAGAATATGGAGTCCAGAAATGAGATGTACACATACATGGACAATTGATTTTTGACAAAGTTGCAAAGGCAATTCAATAGAGAAAGGAAGGTGCTGAACTGCTGAATTTCCACACGCCAAAAATTCAACCTGGATCTATACCTTGCACCACAAAGAAAAATGCACTCAAACTATAATGGGCCTAAAGGCAAACCTCAAACTGTAAAACATATAGAAGGAAACAGGAGAAAATTTTGTGAGCTTACGTTAGGCGAAGATTTTCTTAGATATGACACCAAACCATAATCCATAAAAAGATTGGTCAACAGAATTTCATCAAAATTAGAAATTTCAACTCTTCAAAACTTGTATTAAGAGAAAGGGCAAACCACAGTCTGGGAAAAAATATTTGCAGATCATGTATTTGATAAAAACTCGCATGCATAATATATAAAGAACTTCCAAAATTCAGTAAGAACACAATCAACTAAATTTCTAAAATGGGCAGAAGAAAAAAATGGGCAAAAGATTTGAACAGACACTCACAGAGGAAGACACATGTTGACAAATAAGGATATGAAAATATGCTCAATATCATTGTCATAATGGAAGTGGGAGTTAAAATTACAATGAGATACCACTACCCACTTATCAGAATGACTAAAATTAAAATAATTAAACATATCAAGTGCTGGAAAGAATATGGATCAGCTGGAATTTTCATACACTGCTGATGGGAATGTAAAATGGTACAATGGCTTTGGAAAATAGTTTGGTGGTTTCTGAAAAAGCAAATCATGTAACTCCCATGTAAGCTAGCCTTTCTATTCCTAGGTATCTTCCCAAGAAAAATGAAGACATATGCACATGAAGTTTGTAGCAGCTTTATTTGTAACAACCCCAAATGGGGAACAGCCCACAATTCTCAATATCTGAATAGATAGACAGATTGTGGTACATCCCTTCGATGGAATGCTACTGAACAATAAAAAGGGATTAATTACTGATACTAGAAACAACATGGATGTCAAAATCATTATGCTGTGTGAAAGAATAAGAGTACATATTGTATGATTCTGTTTATATGAAATCCTAGAAAATACGAATTATAGTAACAAGAGCAAATGAGTGATTGGCCTGAGTTTGTGTGGGGTCCAGGTTGGAGAGATTATAAAGGGACATGGGGAAATTTAGGAGGGCAATGGATATTTTGCTTATTTGATTATGAGGGTAGTTAAACAGGTGTATACATACAGTCAAAACTTATCAAATTGTGTATTTTAAATGTGGGCTGTTTGTTCATTGCATCTTAATAAAGCTACTTTTTAAAAAGGAAGATCTGTTGAAGTCACTTCCTGTGACTGTTCAGTGGCAGCTGAGAGAGGAAGTCTAGAGCAGAATCTGGTGATGAAGTAGCTTTGGGTCACTAGGCTGGCCACGCACCACCCAGATCATCTTTCCTGGGATCCAATCACCTCCAGCACCGGCAGAGGTGAGAAAATGTTCCAAAGTGTGGTTCTGGTTGTATCTCGATTATAATTAAAGCTGCACAGAACCCCACATGAATTAAGTCTCCTCAGCTAATGTGTCACTCCTAATTTAATCTAATTAGCCTCTGACAGAGCCTCAGTCTGCCTCAGAGGCAAAATTTTCTAAATGAAGTGAATTTAAATGGCTAAGTAATTGCAAACTGGGGGGCTTTATGGTAAGAACAATTGTTATTGTTCTTTTGATTACTTGCTCAACTGGATTATTCACTCATTACCATTGGAACCTCTGGGACTTTGAAGTGGTATCCTTGCAGCTTGTAAATAAAACATTTTACAAGGTAGGCCAGAAAGGAGGGTCCCCAAACAGGCTTGGCCTTGGGGAGCTGTTGATTATGTTGATTTTCTGAGTGTTTGGAGAATCTTAAAGGATATTTCATGAACAAATGAACAGCCTGTACCGCCCATTCAAATAACCCACAGCACTACCCCTGTGTTTGGAGACATCAATGTTTATTTGGTCCCGGGATCTAGGTGATGGGCTTTGAGGTCATCCTGTTTATCAGTTGAAGGTTAACTGTTCAACTGTTTTGACCTTATGATTCAACCTGCTGTACAGGGTAGACTCCTATAGCGGACATGGGGAGGGGAAAAAAACAAAAACCCAAAAAACAACGATCCGTGTTCTAGACTGCTTCTCATCCCCTGTGTGATGTGGACAAGTTGCTGGAGCTCGCCGAGCCACAGGCAGAGAGGTTCTTTGGGAAAAGACCAGCTTTGCAAGAAGAATCCACCAAAGCTACCATTGCTCAAAGGCTCTTCGAACAAATCATTGAACTTCCTTGGACTTAAGTTCTGTTCCCTTGAGCGAAACAGTCACCTCATAGAGCTGTGATAAAGACTGAACATGATCAGCTATGTGAAGCATCTCATACTTGCGAATGCTATTATTTCCCTCATCTGCAGTGAAGGAATTCAATTAGGGCATTTGAATGGTCCTTATGTCAGTTTCCTGTGGCTGCCATCACAAGGTGCCATGACCTGAATGACTTAAACCAACAGAAATGCATTCCTTCACTTTTCTGTAGATCAAACCTGAAATCATGGTGTCAGCAAGGCTGTGCTTGCTTTGATGGCTCTGTGGAAGAATCCTTCCTTGAAGGATTCCGCTCCTCGTGGCTCTGGGCGGTCCTTGGTTTGGTGGCTGCATCATTCCAGTTTTGCCTCTTTCTTCACATCACCTTGGTCCTTCTGTGTGTCTCACATTTCTCTCTGTCTTTCCCTTATAAGGGCACTTGTCCTTGGATTTAGGGCATCCCTGGGTAATCTTGAGTGATCTCATCTCAGCATTACATCTGCAGAGAACCTTTTCCAAATAAGGCCATATTCAGAGGTTCTGAGCAGACATATATTTTGGAAGGGGCCACCATTCAACTCACTATGTCCTTCTATTTCACTCTCGATGTCAACATTTGGCCAAACTTAAACAAGTTTGTTTAAGTTTGTTGTCTGGGTGGTTCTGTCAGTTAAGTGTCTGACTCTTGATTTTAGATCAGGGTTGAGAGATCGAGCCCCGTGTTGGGCTCCATGCCTCTCTTAAAAAAAAAAAAAAAAAAAAAAAAAAGCTTGAGTTGTCTATTGAGTAGTATAAAAGCTATGACTGATTTTGACATGTTCATATTGTCTTAAAATATGTTTTTTCATCATTTCCATGTAAAAAATGCATCCAGTAATTTGCTAGGTATGGTGGGAATAGGGGCTTTATAGAGAAAGAAGTTTATTGAAGACAAATTCATGCAAACTGGACAAAGAAATAATAAAATTCAAGCAGCCTGTGGTTCCGTAACAACAACAACAAAATGTTTGGCCAGCAGGAGCTGGATTTAATTATTAAGGAAGTAGGAGGAACATCTGTCCCTGCTGAGTCAAGTTTGCTAGAATTGGTGCTTCTTGGTTAATGACTTTTGGATTTCTTCTTCAGCTGGTAGTTGTTTACTAGTCTAAAGCTTCAGTTGAAGATAGAAAGGGGAAGATGTTCGAAAGAATGTTCATAATAGATAACAGTAGCTCACTGTACTTCTTTTGCAGATAGTCATTAAAATTATGCAAGTGTGGGATGTCTCCATGTCCTCTGGTCCTCATTTTAGAGACTGAGCCACTGAGGAAGTCTAAGAACACGGAATGTGTCATTAGAGCTATAGCCACCAGATTTAAATCAGGGTGAAATGGATGTTAGTTGAGTTAGCCTGTTCTCAGATGATCTGTTTTATTTTATTTTTTTAAAAGATTTTATTTATTTATTTGACAGAGAGAGAGAGATCACTAGTAGGCAGAGAGACAGGCAGAGGGGGAGGGGGAAACAGGTCTTCTGCTGAGCAGAGAGTCTGATGCGGGGCTAGATATCAGGACCCTGGGATCATGACCTGAGCTGAAGGCAGAGGTTTAACCCACTGAGCCACCCAGGCACCCCTCAAATGATCTGTTTTAAAGTATAGGAGTAGATGCAAACCATGAGATTTAAAGGTGGCTGGATTTTATATTCTCTCCACCCTGTGCATGAATTAAGTTCAGGACAGACTCTCCCTTCTTCTGCATCCTTCTGGGCATGGATAATGGGAAGATGCTGGATTGGTGACCACCCCGTTATGTCCTCTCGGTATTTCCAATATCCCCTGGGCCACTGCCCCATGCTATCCCAGCCAATGACTCAGTCTTGGAATATCTAGTCATCAGTGCTTGGCAAGTAGAAGAACCCTAACTTCTCAATCTCCATTCCAAGAAGAGATTTACATGCACAGCAAGTCTATGTTTTATGAGGATTTTAGAGGTGGGCAGTGAGGACCTTGGGGAAGAGAGCTCTGTCTCTGAGGGCGGTGGTCTTGGGACTCATGCTGGGTGTTTCTAGTTCGCATCTCCATCTCCATTCTCCATCCTTCCCCAGCTGCTATAGGCCTTGGGAAGCTGGACTCTAGGATAGCATCAAAGATTCCTTTGTTCTCTGGTTCCCCATTGGATTCAGCCAGTACAGTGCTGCAGAATGAGGGAGAAAAGTGAGGTTGGGGCATTTTATTCATGTTCCTTCTGGGCCACCAATGGCTGGCCACATCCCTCCATCCATGGTCTCAGGTCCTGGCTGACTGCCCCTTCCTCCCTGCTCCCTGTGTGTATGGGCTCTGGTAACCTTCAGGGCTAGAAATAGTAATGAACTCCTCCCAGCCCTTACTTGTTCTGGAGTATTACATCCTCTCCTGTGTCTTACTCTCCCCCTGCACAAAGCCTTGTTTTTTTTTTTGTTTTGTTTTTTTTTTTGTTTTGTTTTTTAAAGATTTTATTTATTTATTTGACAGACAGAGATCACAAGTAGGCAGAGAGGCAGGCAGAGAGAGAGAGGAGGAAGCAGGCTCCCTGCTGAGCAGAGAGCCCGATGCGGGACTCGATCCCAGGACCCTGAGATCATGACCTGAGCCGAAGGCAGCGGCCTAACCCACTGAGCCACCCAGGCGCCCCTGCACAAAGCCTTGTTAAGAGAACCGTCATGCAGTTCTTCTGAAATCATCCTGAGCTGGGTGTGTCATCTGTTTCCGATAGAGATCTTAACTGATGTGGCTCCTTCAATTATAAAAATTGAAAAAAACTGATATCCATCTCATGATGTCTTTGGGATTAAATGGGATAACACACGAAAAGCACTCAGCGTAATAATGAGCACATAGTTTTCTGCTCAGTAAATGATAGCTCAAGACTTATTTCAGAGGGGAGCTGGGATGGTGCTCTGATGGATGGCATGGAGCATCAATTCAATTCAATTCAATTCAGTCCTACCAGCATTTATTAAGCTCCTACTAGGTGCAGGGCCCAGAGTCAGCCAGGTTCCAAAGGTACACTAGGGAATTCATCACAGTCCGCTCCTTCAGAAAACTCACAAGCAGCAGCTTTGCCCCCCCACGTTCAGTCATAATTGAACAAATATTTATTAAGGGTTTACAGTCTTTCTAACCCTATATTAATAATACATGGGGATCAAACAATGAGTAAAATAGACATACCCTTGTTCTCAGCAAGAGGACAGGCTACTGGGAGGAAAGAGGCATCCGTCATATAATTACATCAGTGTGTATGTTTTACAAACTGATAGGAAGGCTCTGAAGGGAACATTTGTTTCCATAATGTCTAAAAACCTGGTCTGAGCCAGGTCAGAGAAGGCTTTGCTGAGGACCTGATACTGATTGATGTAAAAGGGTGAGTACGTGGGGTGCTCAGGTGGCTCCACTGGTTGAACGACTGCCTTTGGCTCAGGTCATCATCCTGGAGTCTGGGGATCGAGTCCCACATTGGGCTCCCTGCTTGGTGGGGGGTGTGCTTTTCCCTCTGACCCTCCCCCCTCTTGTGCTCTCTCTCAAATAAATAAAATCTTAAAAAAAAAAAGAAGGTGAGCAGGATCCAGCCAGACAAAGAGCAGGGGAAGAAGGGCATCCTATTCAGAAGCAACCCTGTGTGTGAAGGTCTTGTGGAGGGAGAGGCACAATGTGCCTGAACTGGAAAGAGGGAAGGAGGGACTAGTGATGGAATATGGGAAACAACACCGGAGAGGCGGGGGGCCAGACGGCCTGGGCTCTGAAGGCCAGGTCTTTACTTAAAACAGACGAAGAAGCAAAGCCACTGAAGGATTTTCAACATAGGGGATCCATGATCATGTCAAGGTTTTGGAAACATTACTTTGGCTGCAACACAGGGAATAAGATAGGTAGGAGAGTTAGGGGCTTTTGCCATAGTCTGGGTGAAAGATGAAAACTTGAGCTGCACCGACACCAGAGGAGCTGAAGAGAACTGGACCAATCCAGAAGGCATTACGAAGGTAAAATGAACACGAAAGTCGAGTGTGGGGTGAATATAGAGAATGAGGGAAGAGGGTATCAAATAAGAATCCTAGGTTTCTGTCCGGTTGGTGATGTTATCATCCAAAAGATATAATATTGGCCAAAGATTTGGTTTGGTGTGGAGGGGGTGGGAAGACCACGAGTCTTGAGTTTGGTATGCCTTTTGGGGCATCTGGGTAGGGACGTCAAGAAGCATTTGCAGCTGACACCCACCAAATGCTGACAAGATGTAAAACCATAGGGACTCTCATATGTAGCTGTTGGGAATGCAAAATGGCACAGTCACTTTGGAGGGCAGTTTAGTGATTTCTCTCTCTCTCTCTCTCTCTCTTTTTATTAAGATTTTATTTATTCATTTGTGAAAGATAGAGAGAGAGACCATGAGGGGGTGGCAGGGGTGGAGGGAGGCAGAGGGAGCAGGAGAAGCAGAGGCCCCACTGAGCAGGGAGCCAGATAAGAGGGCTCGATCCAGGACCCTGGGATCACAACCTGAGCCAAAGACTGATGCTTAACCGACTGAGCCACCCAGGCATCCCAAAACTCTCCATACTCATACCATATAATTTAGCAGTTAGGCTCCTTGGTGTTTACTCAGAGGAGCTGAAAACTTACATCCACCCAAAAATCTGCACAAGGACTTTATAGCAGCTTTATTCACAATTGTCAAAATTTGAAAGCAATCAAGATGTCTTTCCGTAGGTGAATGGGTAAATAAACTGTGCTACTTCCAGGCAATGCAATATTACTCAGCACTAAAAAGAAAAGAGCTATCAAGTAATGAAACGACATGGAGGAAACTTGTATGAATATTACTAAGTAAAGAAGCTGATCTGAAGAAGCTACATACTGTAGACTCCACTATGACATTCTGGAAAAGGCAAAACTATGGAGACACTAAAAAAGATCAGTTGTTGTCAGCAATGGGGTTGGGGAGAAGGATGAATAGGCAGAGCACAGAGGATTTTTAGGGTCGTGAGAATGCTCTATGTGATATTGTAATGACGGATATATGTCATTAAACATTTGTCCAAACCTAGGAAGTGTACAACCCCAAAATGAAACCTGATGTAAACTAAGTGATTATGTAGGTTCATCCTTAGTGACAAATGGTGAATGATGCTGGTAATGGGGTAGGCTAGGCATGTGTGGGGCATGAGGTATATGGGAAATTTCTATACCTTCCTGTCAATTGTGTTATGATCCTAAAACTGCTCTTAGAAATAGGCTTAACAAAAAAGGAAGGAATTTGATATGTGGGTCTGGAACTCTAAGGGGAGATCCAAGATGGAGATTGGATTTATTTAATTTATTTTTTTTAAAAAAGATTTTATTTATTTATTTGACAGACAGAGATCACAAGTAGGCAGAGAGGCAGGCAGAGAGAGAGAGAGAGAGGGAGAGAGAGGAGGAAGCAGGCTCCCTGCAGAGCAGAGAGCCCAATGTGGGGCTCGATCCCAGGACCCTGGGATCATGACCTGAGCTGAAGGCAGAGGCTTTAACCCACTGAGCCACCCAGGCACCCCGGAGATTGGATTTAGAAACCATTAGAAAGCAGATGGTAATTAAAATCATGAGCTGGTCTTGGGAGACTACCCACTGAGAGGGTCCGTGAAGAACTCAAGAGGTAACAGGCAGAGCAGAAGAGTGTGACGAAGAAACCCAGACAGAGTGTTGCAAGAAAAAGGGAGCGGTCGAATACGTGTTCCTAAGAAGTCAAGAGGAGAACTGAGAATTATCTGTTAAGTTTAGCAACATAGAAGTCATCAGTGACCCTGGCAAGTGTTCTTTCTAAGAGCAAATGGAAGTGAAAGCTAACCTCCAGTAGGGTGATGAAATGAAGGGAGTTTTTATCCTCAATGACCCTTCTTCCATCTTCTCAGGAGCTTTGACTGTGAGACTGTAGCTGGAGACGAGTAAGAGGGTTAAGAGAAGGATTTTGAGGGATGCCTGACTGGCTCAGTCAGTAGAGCTTGTGACTCTTGAATTTGGGTTTGTGAGTGTGAGCTCCACATCGAGTGCAGAGATTACTAAAACAGAGAGAGAGAGAGGCAAGAGAGTGAAAGTCCGAAAGAGCAAGAGAGAGAGAGAAGGATTTGGTTTCCGTTTAAGATATGAAGGATTTGAACATTTTTAACCGATAATGGGATGGATCCATTTGAGAGAGGGGTGGCTGAATGAGCCAGAAGGACCCGGGGAAGGTGGGGCATTCCGCTGAGAAGGCAAGTAGATGGGCTCCAAGCTCAGATACGGGATTGGCTTTAGGAGAAGGGAAAGAGAATTGGTTGGGACCGATGTAGCTAGATTTCTAGCTGAGGCAGGAAAAGTTGAAGAGCTCCTACCTGAGGCTTTTAGTTAATCAGGGAAGGAGGAGGTGAACAGCTGGAAGTTTTAGAATAAGGGAATGAATTGAGTAGAGAAACGTTCCGACAGTGTTGAGAACAAAGCACGACTTCATGAATTTGTGGAGGGCCCCATGTATCCAGTTAATGGGACTTTCTCTGGCAGTGTCTGGGGGTGAGAGCAGATGGTTGGGTACGTCTAGGGGGAGGTGATGGAAGCCAGAAGGGCAAGGCATTGAGACAATTGCTAAGAATGACATTGAACTGACGCCTTGTGGGATCTATGCTGGAAAAGGCAGGCTGGAACTAAGAAAGCATTGGATTAGAAAAAAGTAAATGATGACCACCAAAACCCAGGTCACTTGCTCTATGAACGTCCCCCTTGTTATCTTGGGGAGAAGTGATTTTTGCCTTCCTCCTGGTTCCTCAGGCAGCCATGGACATATCCTCCCTCACCCGGTGTTTGTATTTATGATGTATTTATGTATTTATGATGTTCATCAAAAACTTCATTGAATCCACTATGTGCTGTCGAAGAATAAGACAGAGTATCAGAGCCATTGACAAATATAATGAGAATAATAATAATGCTGTGATTTTTACTTGCCGGGTGAGGGAACACACAGTGAAGAAATTCACTGACATGTTTTCTGGGAGAAAGAAACTCAGGGTTTCCTAAAATGAATTAGAAAAAACAGGTTTCATAGTGGCTATCCTAATTAAGGACTGACAACAGGCACCCTGGACAGGATGGTTTAGAAACAGTCCCATTGTTCTTTGTCACAAAAGAGTCTTTAAATGGCTTCTGGGATGGGCCTAGCAACCAGTGTTGCTTCAGCCAGTTAGAACCGGTTGAGGTGAGGCAGCATTCACATTTGGCGTCTCCTCAGCAAGGGCTGCTGAGTGAACACATTTTCCTGTCAGGATGCAGGGTTTTGTTCTATGCCCTGGGGAAGCAAGGCGGCTGGGGCTGGCGGGGGTGTTCCTAGCCTTCTTGGAGCTTATAGCCCAGTGTGGACAGCAGAAAAGTAACTGGGAAAGTAAAGAGCAGGGAGATGATGGGAGAAGGTCAGGACAGCAGGAAGGCCTTGGGGGAGGCTAGCGGGCCTGACGCAGGGGACTGGCCCTCCAGAGACTTGTCTGGTGGCCAGAAATTACCAAGGACAAGTGAACTTGGGGGAGGTGGGTGGACTGTTTCGGTGAGGAAGCGGCTGGTGGCCCAGGCTTGAGGCTGAAGAGAGCCAGGCCTCACAGAAGACCTGGATTTGGCGATTCTGGAAGCCCGAGTGTGGACTCGAGTCAGCGCGTCGAAGTCAGAAACTTGCTCCTCTGCTTCAGGAACTGTGACCTTGGGAAAGCAACTTAACCTCTCCAGACCACAGCCTCCTTTGTCAAAGGGCAATCACGGCGGCACTTATTCATAAGAGCACAGGGGATCAAATGAGATAATTGGCTTAAAAGTGCACTTAGCTTGATAGCAGCGCGTGTAACAAGCACTCAACAAATATCAGCTGTTATTACTACTCAGGGTCAAAGAACGTAAGAGAAGTGAGGAACCTTGCAAAAACATCTAGTTGTCTGCTAAAAGAGATTAAGTGACATTCCTCAGGTAGGCTGGTTTTCATCTGGTCGGGGCTTTCACCTAGTCCTGGCTTCTGGGTGTTTCTGTTTTTGGTCTTATCTGAGATTAAGAAGCAACCTGTCTAGTGCTGGGGTCCAGAGTCCCACACTGCTGCTGACTACTCTGTGGCGTTGGACACTCGAGTGAAGTTGTCTACCTTCTGCTACAAACGGGGTTGAACACCCCAGTAGGTTCTGGGCACCTACTGAGTGGATGAGTACCTGTGTACCCAAGTCACTGTAATTCCCCTTACACATCCAGACTCTTACGTAGCCAAAACCCGGGTGAAAAAGGAGCCTCACCCTGATCCTTTTCTTTTCAAGAAGGGATTAAGCTAGCCCTTGGGACACCAGCACGAAACCCGGCCAAGGTCACTTCCTTATGCCTGCTTTCTGACCTTTCCTCCCATTTGCTAAAATGAGAGGGCATCACAGGGCAGCCAGGTCTTGGATGACCCCCAGGTGACCATGGGAGGGTCCCAGGTCCCTTACATTTTTTGGTTCAGGGAGTCGCCTTGGAGAGTTTGTTCGTTGTCATAGTTACTAATTCATGGTAGAGCATGACGTGGAGGAAAGGCAAAAGGGGAAGGGGGGCTGGGACACTGGGAGAGGGAGAAGAGGGCATTTCGGTAGAAAGGTGGGGTTTGGAGACAGGGGGTGGTAGATCTTCAATGCCTCACTCAAGAGTTGGGTGTTTCCCCCAGATCGTGGGGAGCCAGGAGAGGTTCTGGAGTTAGGGAGTAACAAAATCTAAGTGCCTTCAGGGGAGATAAGGCATTCAGGGCAGAGACGGGAGGTGAGAGAAAGGGGGCCCAGCTAGAAGTGGGGGGATGGGAGAGCTGTTTCAGAAGCAGTACCAATGTGACCTGATTGGGGGTGGGGCCCAGGCACGCAGCAGGGCCAAGGCTACACGGAGATGGCGGGCTGTGTGATGAGACAGGGGGCAACGTCGTCTTGCCCGAGTACTGTGTTTGGAGTCCCAGATTGATTCCCTGTGGTGTCTGAAGCATGGGGGCCTCTCGGTAGATTGGTTCCCACTTGCGTCACAGTTCTCCCTGCACGTGGACGCCCCGTGGAGTCCAGCCCTCAGTAGAAACGGAACCCCTGTCCTGAATCCTTCCTCGCCAAGGTCTCCGCTGCCACTGGCCTGTAGAGATGCTCACCCAGAAGGTCATGGGAGCTCCGTTTTCTCTCGACTTCAATCTAGGAAAAGTGGTATCCCGTACATGTCATTTGTCATAAAACTCAGATGGCCTTCATGGGTCTCAGTGGTGCTTTCCAAACTCTCTGGGGGGAAGGACTAATTAAAAAAAACAAAACAAAACAAAAAACCAAAACATTTCCAATCCATCATGGACCATTGTTTTTATAAAAATTAATTTCTAAAAAATGGAATAGAAAAGATGAAAAATACAGTTCCCAAAGATTTATTGTTTGAGTCAACAGGCATACATTTGTTCTGTCCAATTGCTATAGCTTTTTTTTTTTTTTTTCTTCTGTTCTGGTATTCTTCCTGGACAGGTGACTTTGCAGAGCAGAGTGCCAGTGGCCCGCAGGACAATCTGCAGACTCCTCGTTATCCTGTTCAAACCCTCTGTAGTCTCTGCCAACCTACTTTACAGGCTTGCCAGCTCTTGGTCTGTCATTGAAACACTCCAAGTTGTCAACCTGATTTGCTCACTGTCCCTCAACTCATCTTTGTCTTTCTCATGCTATTTTACGTTACCCTGGCCTCAGAATGTTCCATCTCAGCAACCGACCCTGAATACCCATCTAATTCCTAACAGCAGCCCCAGCAACCCTGTAGACTGAGCACCCACCAATTTCCAGGCACTACGCTTTTACTCACGATTGCATTGGCTCTGAATAACAGCTGAGTACTAACATGTGTAGCGCCTTCTCTACATTAGAGCTGATCCCGTTACCGCTGTAACAATAATCATTGGCAGAGAAAAGGTCATCGATCTGGGCCAGTAAGAGCTCAATCCTGGGTTTTTGCTGGGACCAGGGGGAAGAGCCGAGCCAGTGGAACACAGGTCTGGAAATGCCTGTGGTCATACCTGCTCCTGAGAGAGGAGGGATGTCTGAAAGTGATGATGCATAGAGGAGAGGAAAGCCAAGCGATGTAGGGACAGCTCCAGTCCTCTGTGATTCTGGTGGATGCTGGGGTAGGCCACTTAGTTCTTCACTGAGAACAAAAGCCTTGTTCTCCAGCTCCTGGGACAATTGCCCTAGCAGAAGAGAGCCACCTATCCTGGGTCATGCCCCTTTCCAGGGCTGCCTATAGCTAATGCCAGGTTGATATGGGGGTATGAAGGGTGACCCCCTTGCCCCAACTCAGGAGAACTTTGAAGGGCCATCCTGGCTTAGAGCTCCTGGCAGGGCTGGGTAAGCTCTCTACTGCTATGGTGCCTCAGCTCAGCTTTCCCCTCTGCCCCCTCCTGCTGCTGTAATAACCAGCCTGTTGCTAAAATTATCACCAGGGGAAAGAAAATAGGATTAATTTCTCATATAAGAGAACAGACCCCTGGGGCATGGGGTGGGGCTGACGGAGTAGAGAAAGAATCACAGAAATAGAACATGGTGTGGGAAGGAGCTCCAAGAAGTCAATGGGCCCAAAGCAGGACATACCCTATGAGGAACAGTTGAAGGAAGTGAAAATACTTACTGGAGACGGAAAGATTTACGAGGATTATGACGGCATTCTTCATCTTTGACAGGCAATCAAGTAGAGGCTGGATCAAATTCCAGCTGAGTTTCCCCCTTGAGCCCTGCAGTTCATTCCCATGCCTTTAGATCAGGTCATATCACTCCAGCTTAAAACCCTCCAGTAGCTCCTCACCATACTATTTATGGAACACATGTGTCTTGTTAATGATCCGGAGGTCTTTCATTATCTGGTCCTCGCTTCACTTTCTCCCCTCATCTTTTGTGGGTCTTCCCCTCACCCACCCTTCTAGCTGCACTGGCCATCTTCTTGCTATTCCTTGAATACACCAGCCCATTGCTTCCTCAGGGCCTTTGCACCTGCTGCTCTCTTTGCCTATACTTCTGCAAGTTCTTCACTCACCCCATTCCCTTTTTTCTTCAGTCTGGAAGAAAAGGTCAATTCCTAAGAAATATTCCCTTGACGAGTTCCTACCTTATTGCCCTGCCCAGGCAAAGTGGCCTATGCGTAAGTCATCTGCTTGGCCTTGTAGGCTGCAGGCTTCCTATCGCAGGGTGGTGACAGGGGTCAATAACAGAGCCATACAGAGGTCTCCGGCATCTGTTCAATGTGTTCTCTGTGCCTGGCTTGGAAATGAGAGCTCTGCCCACATCATCTCATGGCGCACCCATGACACCCAGCTAGAATAATCATCTCACTATACAGACAAACTGGAATTAGAGAGACTGGGTAACTGGCCTAGGTCTCTGGGCCAGTGAGGCTGGAGCTGGGAATCCAGCAAGCCTGTCTAACTCCAATCCTGAGCTCTTCCAAGGTTACCAGGGCTGCTTTCCGAGGGATTACACTTCAGGGAGACTGAACTGGAGGAGGCAGCATTCAGGGTCCTAGCTTGTCTGAGATCCTTAGGTGCTACATGTCTGACACATGAAAGGGCAAACTCTTGACTGGAGCTACTGTTACTGGTTTCTAGGCCACAGTAGCCGTCATTACATTTCAGATGTTATATTTAAGGAAATATTTTGCTTCGGAGACTTTTGTCCTCAGTGAGGGTTTCCTTCACTATTCTAGTTTTTAACCCCTCGCCCCAATGTTCCCTGTCCCCACTTCCTATTTCATTTTCCTCTACAGCTCTTACAGCCCATCTAACATACAAATCTGCGCTTGGTTTATTATTATTATTTTTTTATTGTCTCTGTTAAAATGGTAGGTCAAAGAAGGCAGGAGTTGTGTGTGTGTGTGTGTTTTAAGATTTTATTTACTTGACAGAGAGAGACAGCAACAGAGGGAACACAAGCAGGGGGAGTGGGAGAGGGAGAAGCAGGCTTCTGCTGAGCACGGAGTCAGTCCTACGTGGGGCTTGATCCCAGGATGCTGGGATCATGACCTGCTGAAGGCAGTCCACCCAAGGACTGAGCCAACCCAGAGCCCCAAAGGCCATTTTATCTGTTTTGTTCAGGCTCTGTCCCTAGTGCAGCAGAGGACAGTGCCTGGCACATAGTAGGTCTTCAATAAATGTGGTTCCACGAATCATTGTATGCACCAGCTTAAGACAACGGTGTAGTGACTGTGAAGAGATCAGGATGTGGTCTACGGAGTCTCGGGTCTCAATGTGGCATTCTGGGGACAGTTCCCGGTCTCTGCGACTTTTTCTTTTTTTTCTTTTTCTTTCTTTCTTTTCTTTTCTTTTTTTTTTTTTTTTTGCCAAACACAGATACAGAAAACCGTGGTCTCCAATAGTTCTGGATTTCTAGGAATCCTGAAAGGACGAGGCCTGCATGAAACTCCAGCTACGGGCCATCAGACCAGTGAGGCAGAGGGAAGCCACTTCTCCCGAGGTTGGTAAGAAGAGCCCGGTGGCAGGCCACGCGGGTTGGCGGGGAGCAGGGAGCAGAGAGCAGGGGTAGGCGGCGACGGGGCTTAGGGGTAGGCCGTGGGGACGGTGGTCGGCGGCTAGAAGCGCGAGCTCTGAGACCGCGGGGCGGGCTGGAGTGCGGGCCTCCCCAGCACCCCGCGCCGCGGGGAAACCTGCGGTAACCTGCCGAACTTCGGTCTTACAACTCGTGGCAAGGGGTGAGGGCCGGCCCTCCGAGGCGGGGTCCCGGTGGGCACTGAAGGAGGTCGTGCAGGTGACCCTGAGCACCAGTCCGCCGAGCTGGGGGCCGCGGGCAGCCGGCGCCGAGGCGAGGCAGGGCCAAAGCGCAGAGCAGGAAGCGGCGAGGGGGGGCGAAGGGGCGGCCGGGGGCAATGCCTGCGGCGGGGATCGGCGTGGGCGGAGCCGCACTCGGACAGCTGGGGGGAGGCCCCGGCGCGGAGGTGTTCCGGAGGGTGGGGGTGGGCGGCGACCTTCGCCTATAAGCTCCCCGGGAGGGCGGAGGAACCTGGCCTTGGCCGGTGAGCTGTGAACCGTCGAGAGGTTGGTCGCCGTCTTTCTGTTTTCCCGCTGCGTTCCGCCGCCGCCGCCGCCGCCGCCGCCGCCTGTGTTCAGGCGCTACCACCTGTGTCCCGCACCTGTATCCCGCACCTGCCGCCCAGCGCGCCGCAGCCCGGCCTCATCATGACGGACCAGGCGGCTTTCGACACGAATATCGTCACCCTGACCCGCTTCGTCATGGAGGAGGGCAGGAAGGCCCGCGGCACGGGCGAGATGACCCAGCTGCTCAACTCGCTCTGCACGGCGGTCAAAGCCATTTCCACGGCCGTGCGCAAGGCGGGCATTGCGCACCTGTGAGTCAGGCCTCCAGGCCATTGGACCACGTCCTGTCTGTCTAGTTGGGGATTTGCCTTGGGAGTCTGATGTGTGGTCTCCTGGCCCTGTCAGCCAGCCTGTCCAATGGGAATCTAACTTACTCTCTTTTGGTGGCTTCTCTGACAAAAGTTTCCCCCAATTGCACCCAAGTTGTGGTTTCCCCGCCCTTGAGTTTGGGAGTGCTCTCACAGCCGGGGACCGGCCGGAGGTGGGAGTGGGGGGCACCTGGCTCACGGTTGATACCTGCCTCCATAATGCAGTCCTCGCTCCTGGGCTGAGCAAGCTGCCTTTGCACCTGTTTTCAGCCGCCGACTGGTGAACCCCCCACCCACCACCCCCAAAAGTGCCTGCAGCGGTGCTTCCTTTCCCTTTATCTGCCTTGACCTCCTTCACTCTCGGGAATTGGGCTTCCAAGTCACGTTTGTTATTTAGTACCTCGACCCTAAACAAGCTCCGTTAGGAGCAAAGGAAACCTAAGTCAAGCTGGGAGGAAGCCCGCATGCCCAGAGCAGTGTTGATGTGCAAAGGGCTGCGGTAGGTCTGGGGTGGGGCCTGGGATTCTGCATTTCTATGAAGAATTCCACCTTCTGTGGTAGGTTTGCAGATCTTTTGTGAGTAGTAAGGGAGTTGTGGGACATGGGGATTCAGTGGGCATCTTAACGAGGCATTTTGTAGGTAACACCATACATTTTGGTTCACTTTGATGTGCACATGTATTTTAACACTTAGACTGATCTTCGCTTTAGTTGAAGCTAGAGGAGTTTGACTGCCCACACAGCTTCCTAATGTTCCTGCTCTTGAACACTACGGAAAAGTGTGTGATGCTCAGCTGATCTGGAGATCTAGCAATCTAGCAATCTAGATTGCTTTTCTGGAAAGCTATTCTGCTTCAGCCCCACACTGTGGGTTGGTGGAGCTGACCCTTAAAGGAGTGTTGATGACATTTATTTACAGATGTCAAGCACAGACAGGCCTTGCTGGGATTGGGACGAGTATGTTAGGAAGGTGGTGGCTCCGTTACTATTTCGTCTAGAGCCCTTAGTAATACATTTCTATGGAGATTGAGCTCTAGGAAGTGCACTGGGTTAAAATCTGAGTTCAGATTTAATTGAAAAGTATTATAGGTGTTTCATTGATTTCCTTGCCTTTGAGAATCAGGGAGCTTTGTTAATAGAGCGCTTGGCATTTCTTCTATTTAAAAATTGTAAGTACCTTTCACCATCCCCAAAGGACTCAGACATACAAGATCTGGACTGAGGTGTATCTTCCCAACATTTTTCCTTTCCTTTTTTTTTTTTTTTTTGCTTTTGGAAAAGATCGATCGATCTTGACAAAGACACAGTGAGAGAGGGAACACAAGCAGGGGCAAGTGGGAGAGGGAGAAGTAGACTTACTGAGCAGGGAGCCCAATCCCAGAACCCTGGGACCATGATCCAAACTAAAGGCAGATGCTTAAGACTGAGCCACCCAGGCAACCCACTTCCCCCCTTTTAAGTGACTTAAGATATTGAGGATCTTGTATAGGGGAATCTGGACAAAGAGGGCTAATTTTGGCTAAAGAAAATGGGTGTTTTTAGGCTAGATAGTTGTAAATACCAGGTTTTTAAAAAAATACTGGTGCTGCTGTTAACTTAGAAAGTTGAAGTCCTTGGCGAAAGTGCCAACCACTCAACACAAAAAAGGGAAAGCACCCCCTCATTTCTGTTCACTGGGGTACCAACTTTTAATTTGTTGGCCATTTTCCCATCTAGTACTTCGTACTCCATCTAAACATATATGGGTATGTTATTACATAGGCCTACATGTAAATAACAAACGGCATTGCATGTAATATATTTGCACTTCGCTGTCATCATTCAGTAACATAACAGCATTGAAATTGTGAACATTTCAGTGTTGGGACTTAAATCCACTTCCTTCTTGTAAGGGTTCTGTAGGGCTAAATGATCTATTCAACTCTTCTCTAGGTTTGGCTGTTGCGGATCTTTGTTTCCAGTAATTTACCTATGAAACAGGGCTTCATGCTTGGTTGTGTAGGTAGTGACAGGGTATGGCTCAGAATCTGGACCCTTCCATACTCCTGTGGGAAATTCAGCTATCTTTGTATGATGTGTAGTCAGTTGGGCAGATAGCAGTTAGGCAAGATCTCAAGCCAGGCCTCCAGATCACATTCGTTATTGAAATAGGCCAGTGTGCCTGCAAGTGACTTGGCTACTACGCCTGAAGGCTTGCACTGGAAGGCCACGTATCCAGACGGCAAAAGGAGGCTGCAGGTTTGCAGGAAGCTCACAGGGACCTGCTTAGGGAGCTCAGCCATGAAGTCTTAACCAGGGACACAGCATCAGCAGTTTGAGAGCAGAGCCTGGAGTATCCTCTCGCTTTCTTGCTCTTTCTTGCTCCCTCTCTGTCAACCAACAGTTGATATTGTAGCCAGTTTTTTTGTTAATACAGGCATAGAATCCTAGAGTTTAAGCTGAAAGACTGAGAAGTCACCCTGTCCAGCCCTCCTTTGTACAGCCTAGGACCCTGAGTGCAGGGGAGATGAGGTGAGTGGGCCTGTTGCCCAGGCTGGGGACTCTACACTACAACGTATTTTTCAGAAGTCACTTAAATTCATCTAAACTCCAAATCTCACCTATTTTATTTTACTTTATTTTATTTTTTTTAAAAAGATTTTATTTATTTATTTGACAGTTAGAGATCACAAGTAGGCAGAGAGGCAGGCAGGCAGGAGGAGGAAGGCTCCCGGCTGAGTAGAGAGCCCGATGTGGGGCTCCATCCCAGGACCCTGAGATCATGACTGGAGCCGAAGGCAGAGGCTTTAATCCACTGAGCCACCCAGGCACCCCGTCACCTATTTTATTTTTGAGGCAAATTAAGAATTAAACCTCAAGGAGCAATTGACTTCTAGAAAACCTGTTCTTGAAGCCTTATTATTTCTTTGTTTCTGGTTCCCCTCTACCCACTCCCAGAGGGAAGGGATGCAGATGCCTACAATGGGCGACCAGCATTTTGTTCTCTGAGGAGAACGGACAGTGTGGCTTGTTAAGTGGATCTGATGAATTCATGGTTCAAATGAAGTTGTTGCTCATATCTTTGTCTTCACTCATTTAGGGGAAAACGTGGTTCTCCAGTGGCTTAGGCTTTTCCTATGTACGTGTCACCAAATCACTGCTTGAAGAATTTACTGGTTCTTTTTACTTCAGCAAAACGTGTTGAGCACCTGCAATGTACAAAATTCGAGAATGGAGATGAGAACAGCTTATGCTATTAGACCAGGATGGAATTTGTTATAAAACCCAATAAAGATCTTGAAAGGTGCTTTCACAGAGGTTCCAAAAATGCAGTGTGCATGGATGCAAAGGATTGTGCATCAAGATAAGCACTGGCAGTGGGCAGCTGTCCTAAGGCCTGGTGGCTGGAGAGTGTTCTGAGCTGGGCAAGTTGTGCAAGGGAAAGTGGTGGGTGGGAAAACATTCCTGGAAAATGTGCTTATTTGGTTGGACTCAAGCCTAGAGTCCGTGTGTGTGTGTGTGTGTGTGTGTGTGTGTGTGTGAAATTGTGGGTGCATTGGGGAGCTTCCAGTGGCTGGGGTGAATATATTTCGGGGGGGCATGCATGGGGGCAGAGTACAAGTTTCTGAGGAGGTCATTGGTATGATTAGTGACTAATCTGGGGAGGATATGGCTGAAGTACAGAATTGGGAGACAAAGCTGAAATGGGGTGAACCCATTCAGGGTGGAGGGGTGAGGAATTGGAGGCGAGAGCCTACGGTAAAGAGAGCCTGAGGGACGTCTTGAGTGTGGACTGAGAGGGCAAGGACACCATTAAAACACGAAGCAACACCAAAACCAAAAACAATTCCAAAGCAGAAGCTGGTTTTAGAGGCTGGTCATGGATGGCAAGATCCCAACATTTTGGAAACAGTGAACTTGAGGGGTTGCTGGAGCTCTGCCCAGTCCGAGGTACCACGTCCAGCCTGCAGTTGGGGGATTAGGCCATGAAGCCCTGCCTCAAGATTGGGCCACAGGCTTTTGGTACCTTTTCCCTGAGGCAGGAGAGGACGAGAAGAAAAAATCAGGGCCGGATTTTGCAGAATAGGTACACACAGGGTTTTCAGAGCACATTTTGGGGAGTCATGGAGCTTGGCTCAGAGTCCTGGCTCTGCCATTGAATCCTGTGAGGATTTTGGCAATGGATGTCCTAGCTCTGAACCTCAGTGTTCCCTCACTTGTGAGATGGAGACCACTGTTTGTTTTCAACCTCAGAGTTGGGTGAGTTCATTAAACAGGTGTCCATAGGGTCATCGTTTTCCTAGGGTGAAGATTATGATTATATTTTTGTAAATTGATACATCTTTGTTTGCTTTTTAATCCTTAGTAGTTGCCCCATACAGCCCTGTACATCTCCAGGCCTAATTTTCCGGCATGAAATGTTCCATATAAAAACAATGTTGCACCATCGGATTAATTACAGGAAACCTCCTCCTGTATGTGTCCAGAAGAGTTGCTTTTATGTATGGGGCGCTCCTAGTGGTTTGATGGAAGGGAATAATCACTTCAGTTTTAATTTTGGTATTAGCAGATCTGGTCATGTGTTTATTTCCAAATTTGCCGAGTTTGACATTAAACTCCTGGAACGTCATCAGATATTTTATATATAATCTTGAATTATCTTCCCTATATTGCCAAAGAGTGACTTGTAATTTCCTTTCCATGCCAGGAGCACAGGCTGCCCCAGGGCATCCTTTGCCCACCTCGAGCTGGCATGAACACAAACAAAGGTTGGGGCTTGTGACCTTTGAAAACTGCTCTGGTTGGCATCTCTTTCTTCCTCAAGGAATTTCTGCTCCGACCCTTGGATATTTCTGTCTGGGTGAACGGTTGGTTATTTACCTCGGAATCAATAACAGGTCTTGCTACCCTCGACATTTGTGATAAAGATTACATAATAATCGACCTTCCTTTCTCTTCAGTTAGGTGTCCTGAAAGTGAGCTCCATCTCCGGTTCTTCTGTTTGCCTGGTGGCTGCTTCACGATGCCTTGTTGATGGTGGGAGGAAATGCAAAGGGAGCTTTCTTCCCTGCCTGGGAGGAGCCCTGCCTGCCTCCAACCCTGGTTGAGTCTTTGGAAATGTTGCTCAAGGCAACTTTCTTCCCCTGATAAATGAAATTGCAAACTTGATGGCTCATCTATCATAGAAATAATGTTCAAATTTGAAACAATGCCAACAATTTTATCCAGATTTCTAAGGCTTTTAAAACACTGGCCAAATTGAACCTATGCTTTTTATTCATTTAGGAGTTCCTATTGTGTATGAATTAAAGCAATGTAGCTTTTTCAAATTTTCGGTGAGGTTTATGAAATACAAGGGAAAGAAGAGATACTGTGGTAGCAGGTCTTCAAACTGATTTTTGCTCCCAGCCTTCAGAAAGGGGCATGAAAAGGAACATGCAAAAGGGCTCAAACCCTCACAGGAATGCTTCCCACCCTTGAACCACTGGGACTGCCAACTAATTTGAATAAAAATGAAGTGAAATGTTTAGGCATTTCAAATGAAAGACCACCTCAGTAGGACTAGGCTCAAAAGTAAACTTCAAGTACTTTTCTTTGTGAAGTTACCTGTGACATGGTTCTGCTCTGGGTGACTTCCAGAAGTTTCCTGTCAAACTGGTCTAGAGGTCGTGGTTTCTCTCTCCCCTGTATCAGCCAAAGTTTACTTAGTGGATGCCTGTGGGGCTCTGTTGGAGACAACAGGGCTGCTGTTTGGTGGCATCAGTGACTAGCCAATCATCCTTAAAGATCTGGAAGCAGAAAGAACCAGGTAGTTGAGACACCTTGATACAGAATCAGTAAGAGGGAAAGGCAGACTGGACCCAGCTGTCTGTCCTTGCTAGGACCCGCCTTGCGTCTCAGCATGGTTGTATTATTGCCAAGGAAAATTGAATTGGGAGTGGGATGATTACATTTTTTGCTCACTGGCCTATATATGCCAGGCTCTGTTCTAAGCCCTGCCTCCCCATATACTACGAAGTAGATACAGTTAAGTTAATTCCCATTTTACGGATGAACCAAGGGTCAGAGATGATAAGTGGCTTTTCAAGGCTGACTTAGCATGTGACAGAGCTAGGATTTGAACTTCATTACAGAGTGCCCCAGCCTCTGGAGCAAAGCCAATAATACTCCCTTTCCTTCTGGGATAACTTGAACTTAGGAAAAGCTTCCTTGGTAAATCGAGTCACTTGATTCAGCTGATCAAGTTAGCAAAGGAATGTCTGTCCCTGTGTGATCAGGGTGCAGCAAGTCCTAGTTCAAGTGGGCGGGCACAGGTGTGGGCACAAGTGTGGCCTGCCTGCCTGGAAGTCGAGGGCCGTATCTGCGACCAGTTCTGTCGGCAGGTAACAGCTTCTCTCCCCTCGTGGCCATCAGAATACATAGCAAGGGCCCTTGTCATTTATCCTTTGCAGCCTTGAGAATGAAGAAATTTCTTGTTTCAAGGGGGTTTTTGAGAACTTGGGGAGAAAACAAAAACTCCATGTGCTCTTCAGCTAATTAGTTCCTGGAGGGTGTTACTGGAGGTTTTTCTCCTCTTGTCAGAGTTACTGGAGACTTAACTGGCTTCCAGCTTTTCACTGAGCTTGTTCCTCAGGGGTGCCGTTCAGCTCTTCTGACGGCCCCTCCTGGGGCGTGTTGGAGAAGCCTGACTGAGCATGGCCTTGTCTGGCTCCTCATCCTTAAGCAAGTAACACAGGGGACAGACACCAGTCATGGCTGACTTCTTGTTCCAAGACAAAATGCAAAGAATATACTTGGTTGTAATTAGAAGGACATGGCATCTGGGAACTCTTCTCCTGAACCCTGATTCTACCTGTGCCATGAAGACTTTTTTTTACCACCGGGTCTCACCAGGGAAAGCCTCCCACCAGATGTCCCAGGAAAGTTACAAAGTGCCTGAATTTTGAGTTTGAGGGCCCAGAATATTCTCTCTTGTGGTTTTTTTTTTTTTTTTCAAGGTTTTAGTTATTCATTTGACAGAGATCATAAGTAGGCAGAGAGACAGGCCGAGAGAGGGGGAAGCAGGCTTCTTGCTGAGCAGAGAGCCTGATGCGGGTCTCGATTCTAGGACCCTGAGATCATGACCTGAGCTGAAGGCAGAGGCTTAACCCACTGAGCCACGCAGGCGCCCTTTTTTTTTTTTTTTTAAATGCTTCACAAGCAACTGGAGGATAGTTGGGAAAGGGTCCTTTTGGTTAGAACAGAGGAGGGATCTTCTGTGGGGTCGGGAGGAGGAGCGAGAGGTAACTGCCTGGCCTTGCAGGGGACTTGAAGTGGCTGGAGATCCGTAGCAGCTGGGCAGGGAAAAGTGGCTGTTTTGGTGCTAGGTATAGCGAGGTCCCCAGAGTGTTCATCTGCAGTGTGTTAAATCGTGCACTTGACCTCGATGGCACACAGGGTGCCGCCCTCTGTGACCCAGAACAGGAGCTCAGGACCCTGGAGCAGCGGTGAGGAACCTGGCTGGTGGTCTCCACCGTTCTGCAGCACATCCTGGTTTGTCTGCTCACCGGGATCCAGCTCTGGGAGGGCAGGGGTCTCATCTGTCTTGCTCTGCACTGCAAGCCCAGCCCTGAGAACAGTTCTGGAGGGTGATAGATACTGGGAAATGAAGGAACGCTCAACACAGGCCTCTAGGATGCCTTTGAGAAAAGGCACTGTGGCCTGACTCCTCTTTGCCCATCTTGCTGGATGAGACACTTAACATGAGCAGGTGGACGTGGGCGGAAGTGTGAAATAGGCCTTTCCCATGCCTGACTCTGGTGCCCTGTCCCTCTGCCCCAGCCTCCCCGGCCTGGCCTCTGTGGAGCTGGCTCCAATAAGCCTGCCCCTCTGGGGACCATGCCAGTAGCTTCTCCCAGCTCTTCCAAGGTGTGGAATGACTTCTATATTCTTTCATTCCTCTGAACTCAGGGTTTTGCTTTCCTCAGTGAATGGCATTCATTCATGCTATGAGTAATTTCTTGAGGGCTCTATGTCCTGGGACACAGTGGAAGAACACATAGCCTCTGTCTTGCTCATGGGAATGAAAGATGAACCAGCCATGCTGACATGATGGGGGATGAAGCTTAGGGGTCTCCCGAGACCCACCCTCCCGTCCCGCAGCAGGTGCAGCATCCTAATAAGGGCTCCCTTGAGAGAACAGACGAGGTGATGGACGTTCCCCTCCCCTGGTAGGTGCCAAAGGCTGTGCTTACTGCTTGCATGGGTCGCTTCATGGAATGCTCTAGCACAGCACAAAGTATCCTTACCTCCGTGGGCACATGTGCCAGAGGAGACAAAGGACAAGCAGCTGGCAGTGGTGAGGTCTGAGACAGGTCCCTGTCAGAAAGCTCAGCCTGTCTGCCCCCTGAATTAGTAGTGTGACTTCAGCGAAGACATCTCAGGCTAAGGAGGAGTGACAGTTAGGGCTTGTGGGGTCAGCAAGGGAGATTGATTTGGGTTGGTGACCTTGCCAAGCTCTCTCTCCCCACCTAGAATTTGCCTGTCCACCAGCATCGGCCTTAGAGTTGGGTGAGAAAAAGATAACGTGAAAAGGGGACTGGGCCACAGCTGCAAGTGTGGCCGATGGCTTGGTCATTTACTCAGGAACGAGGAGCGACAGGTTGGGAAGGGGAGCAGTGGGCCGAGGGCGGGTGGGGTGCAGGAGATGCGGTTTCCAGGTGGGCTAGGGAACGATGTGACGGCGACACCGGAGGTGGGCTTGCTGTGACGCCGGATGTACCTTCCGGAGCCAGTCAGGCCAGGCGAGGTGTTTGGGATGGGACAGTCTCTGGTGCTGGCTGCGTTTTCGTTCAGCCAGAGACCAGCGAGTTCTGTCTGTGAAGAGAAGATGTGTTGGCAGGAGCTGAAGCAGGGGCTGCTGGGACCGCCAGTTCGCAGGCGAGTGCTCCCAGCCTTCTCAGCCAGGGCCTCTGGAACCTCCCTTGCCAGCCACCCTCAGCTAGCTGTCAGGCGGGGTCTTCATCTCCTACCTTCCTTTCCCACATCCAGTCTCTCTTCTTGGCCTGTGCTTCCTTTCTCTAAAGCTTCACCCTCTTTGCACTGCCGTTCAAGCCCAGGTAGGACAACCTGTGTCTTCTCCATTTTCACAAACTAGGCTGCATTTTGTTTGCCCAAGCCACTCCGGTTCTGGGGATTAAAGCTGATATATGGATGCCTTGAAAGTAGAATCAAGACTCCAGAGTCTTCTCTCTGGCAGCCCAAGGACTCCTGCCAGGGCCAGTGGCACGCCCGTGAGGGAGGCCTGGCCTGGGAGTCAGCGGGCTTCTCACCTCTGCTCTGCTTCTCTGGTTTGGGCAAGCCCGTTAGATCTGCAGATGAGCCTCCTGTTTTCCTCTATAGAATGAAGTGGTGGGGCCAGTCTGTATTGTCTCTTAGGAACTATGCAGCTATAAAATCATAGCATCTCTTGGCTTAGCTCACATGTCTGGTGCTACCCTATCCAGAAGTTTCCTTGCTTGCTGTACCTCTCAGCTGATTGATTCTGGGCTAACCTGTGCATTCAGGGGAAAAACTGGTTTTGGGGGTTGGTGAAAAAGAAATCAGTCTTTTTTAACGAAGTGCAAATAGACACTGTATTTGTGGTAAAACTAAAATTTCATGGAGGAGTGTGATTAGGGAACAAAAGCCAAAAAGTCTTCTCAGAGGCCATTAAAGATAAGGTTGAGAAATGTGGATTTACCCACAAAGGTGTGCTGGGTACTTGACAGGTACTGGACAGGCGAATAACTGCTCTTACAACTAGGAGTCGATCGGGGGGATGACCATTCTTGTTTTGTGTCTCCCAGACCCCTCGTCATCGTTCCTGTTTGCCTGCCAAACACCTGCTTTCAGTGGGTTTGTAGGTGCAATGGTGTCTATTCTGTTGTCATGGCTTACATTTTTGTGACTTTCTTCACTCTAGCTATGGAATTGCTGGCTCAACCAACGTGACCGGTGATCAAGTGAAGAAGCTAGATGTCCTTTCCAATGACCTGGTTGTTAACATGTTAAAGTCATCATTTGCCACTTGTGTACTTGTGTCAGAAGAAGATAAGCACGCCATTATAGTGGAGCCGGAGAAAAGGGTGGGTCTGAATTTCTGCTGGGGGTGGGGGGTTCAGTGTAATCATGATGCTGGTTTTGTAAATGACTCAGCTCAGCCAGGCTCAGACCTAGGAATCAGCCTATGTCCATCAGTTACCATTGCACAGATTCTACCTTATATCTCAGATCTGTCCTTGACTGTCCACTCTACCACTAGAGTTAAGTGCATTATCGCCCCCCCCGTGTACTCACGCGTTAGTTAGACTCGTACACTCATACTCAATCCACCCTAATAAATTTTTGTGTTCATGTTCAAGGTTCTTCAAAGTCTGACTTCTGTTAACTGCCTCTTCTTCATCTCTACCCACCAAATAGTCAACCTTCCATTCACCTTTCCTGCTAATCTAAACTTTCAGTTCGTCACTGATCATGCGTTACAGTCTGTTGGGATCCCATTAGTTTGATTGCTTCTTGAAGACAGGTACGGATTATATTCTTTCTGCATTCTAGCATCTAGCTCGGTATGTGGCTGCTTGTATGGGCTTGACAATAAATTGTTGAAAAAGTGAAAGTATAGTCAGCTTTGGAAGAAAAACAATCACAAATAAAAAAAAAATTGTTGGAGATGGGATGTGGAGTTCTATGGGGTCACCATCTTGTTCGAGATGAATGGGGACAGGAAGGAGTAGCATTAGGGAAAAAAAAAAAACAAAAAACCAGTTGGAAGATGAATTTAAAGAGGTTGTCTGATAACCCAGTTTTGACCTTTGTAAGAGGGGTAGGGAGCCACATCTGATGAGCTTGTTATACATCATTCCTAAAATACCACCTCATGATTTAAAGTTCATGTTTTTCTCTGCTGGGTTTCTCAAGGTAGTTGGCAGTTTTAGGCATGTGGATTGAATTTTGTTTAATATCTTCTATCAGTTAACCCGAAACTTCCCCGACTATAATGTGCCCTGATAATAGGCATATTTCTGTTTTCCAGATGACAGTTTCCTCCGTATGGGGAGGGTGATTTTTAAGAGCTACAGGTCAGGGAATCAGGGAAACCTCTTAATTTGATGCAGAAGATCTAAAAACCACATCTTAAAGTGGCTAATCTGGAGATGGAAAATCCCCAGTGGTGTACTGGTTAATTCTCCAAAAACAAAAAACAAAAAACCCAAAACCAAAAACAAACCAAAACAATAAAATCCTCTGGGGTGCCTGTGTGGCTCAGTTAAAAGGGGGGACTCCTTATGTCCTGATCTCCAGATTTTGAGATTGATCTCACTGTGTGCTGAGTGTGGAACCTGCTTAAGATTCTCTCCCTCTCCCTTTGCCTTCGTCCATCCAAATCTGTGCATGTGCTCTCAAAAACAAAAACAAAAACAAAAAAAACAAAAAAAAAACTTGGACTGACAGTTTCAACCATGTGAATGAGCACCATAGTATTTCAAGCTGCCAACATGACATCACACTGAAGGCAGAGTTTTTTTTTTTTTTTTTTTTTTTTTTTTGACAGAGATCACAAGTAGGCAGAGAGGCAGGCAGAGAGAGAGGAAGGGAAACAGGCTCCCTGCTGAGCAGAGAGCTGGATGTGGGACTCTGGGATCATGACCTGAGCCAAAGGCAGAGGCTTTAACCCACTGAGCCAGCCAGGTGCCCCTGAAGGCAGAATTTTGGGAAGAGATGTGCACATTAGTTCTTGGACACTATAGGAACCAGCTCCAGCATGTCATTGAAAATCTGGTTCAAAGAATGAAATTTTGGTAGTCCCACCAAGACACAGGGTCCATTTAGGAATTGCAGTAGGGCTATTGTTGGGAACTCTGCACTGCTGCAACCTCATGGCATCTGTAAGATGTGCATGAGAGAAGTTCTTTTAAATAGCCTTAATATCACCTTTGCTTCAGCCAAAGTATTTTTTTTTCTTTCTTTCTCTTATGAATAAAGAGAAATTAGTGACCAGGCTTGTTTCTTTTTTTCCTTTGGCTGTCAGGAAACTCAAACCAAAATAGCGATTCATCTATATCAACAGTGTAGGAAATTCTGACTGACTTTTCTGTATTTCATCATCTTCATTTGTATCTGCTATTCTGTTATGTTTCTCTGCCTAGTGATCCTTTGGGATAGATAAACTGTTCATGTTCTGTATGGCACCTCATACCATCCGTTACAGAGTATAAATCAGACTATTTCTTGGACTTTCTCCTAGATTCCCTTGTTTTATCATCTTTGTATATACATTGTTTTGTTACAATTTGAAAAGTTCTACATTGTAAAGTTGTGTTTCCTTTTTCTTTGCTCAGGGTAAATATGTGGTCTGTTTTGATCCCCTTGATGGATCTTCCAATATCGACTGCCTTGCGTCCATCGGAACAATTTTTGGCATCTACAAAAAGGTGAAATGTAATAATAATCAAGCCCTGGTTTGAGATAAAAAGTTAAGGCTGACATTCATTCTTGGTGGAGTAGGCAGAATGTATGTCATGAAACTCTGAGGCTTGACATAGGTTTGTATCTTAGGTTCTGAGTTTCTCAGCTTGCTTGATGATCCTTTAAGTGGTTTAAAAGAAAATGAAGTAAAACATGGGTGGGAAGAGAGAGATTTCACCTTTCTTTGTTTTTAAGATTTTATTTATTTATTTGACAGATCACAAGTAGGCAGAGAGGTCAGGCACAGAGAGAGGGGGAAGCAGGCTCCCTGCTGAGCAGAGAGAGCCTGATGCGGGGATGAATCCCAAGACTTCTGGGATCGTGACCTGAGCCGAAAGCAGAGGCTTTAACCCACTGAGCCACCCGGGCGGCCAATATTTCACCTTTTTAACTCTTGCTTTTTCTTAAGAGAGTAAAGTATAGATCCGTTATAGTGATCATACTGTATAAACTGCAAATTACGATTATTAACAAGAGATTGTCAAAATTGTCCTTTAAATCCTCTGAATCGGGTCTGGAAACCAAGACTCCTTGGGGCCAAATCCAGCTTCTTGCCTGGTTTGTATGGCCTGGGAGCAGAAAATACCCCCTTTATTTTGAAATGGCTGAAAAAAAGTCTAAAGACGAATGTTTTATGATGCATGACATTCATATAAAACTTAATTTTCACTGTCCACAAATAAAGTTTTATTGGCGTATGATCAGCTCATTCGTTTACATACTGCCCTTGGCTGATTTTGAGCTGTGCTGTGCCAGGTAAAGTAGCTGTGATAGAATGGTGGTGGCAAAGCCTTGAAGGTTTTACTGTCTGTCCCTTTGTGGAGAGCTTGCTGTGCGGTGGTGCAGTATGGGGACGGGACTCCGGCTCCGGGTATTTCTCGTGTGTGAGCACCTCGCCTCCTGCCTGCCCTTTCCTTGTGTGCCCACGTGCGTGTGCATGTGTTCGGAACAACTCAGGTACACAGACAAGTGAGAAACAGAATGAATGCCCATGGGCCCATCGTAAACATTCAAATCTAAAGTCCGACATCCCGGCTTCAGCCCTTGTGTATTTTAGAAATAAAACCTCCCAGATGAGGTTGAGCCGGACCCCGTTTCCTCATCTCCGTGTATGAGGCAGCTTCGTTCAGCGGGCCTGTGCGTTTCCTCCAGCCGTCTTCTTCAGACGGAGGCCACAGCTTGAGATCGTAGTTGTACCTTCCTTTTCCAGAGTGATCTGTTGTCCAGTGTGGCACAGAATCTCCTTCCAGACCCATGGTCCACCACGGGATGCTGCTCTTCCCTCGCTAGAGTGCATTTTGCTTTTTTGTCTTGGCCGAAAGGCAGATCCACATCAAGACAGTTGGAGTCATAGAAGGTTCTAGGGCTCGAAACAAAAAGGCAAAGGGAACAACTCCACTTATTTTCCAGGTCAGACCATGAAACATACCATTCGTGTTAACAGACATGGAGGGAGGTAATTTTCCTTACGAAGTATGATAATCCATAGTAGTGCAGGAGAGGTTTCTAGCAAAATGCTTCTGTGAGGGAAGCCTCCTTCCTCGTTAATGACTTAACCAAAACTACGGGGCTGCTGATGTTGGCTGGCCCCCGTCTCTACCCCTCAGCCCCCTCAATAAAGGCCTGGATCTGGACCAGAAAACTAGCTGGCAGCTAAAAAAAAAAATCAAACCAGGTTGCAATAGAAGCTCGAGTTAACAAATGCTAGAACTCAAGCCTTCGTGCTATCTTAAGAAACCTAAAGTGGCTCTCTGAAAGACTTAGAGTATGACCCCCACATTTTTGCCATCGCAGTTTTTAAACGTTACTGGTTGTTTGAAACCATTTTGAGGGCTTACGGGGTGTAAACGATTGTTCGGTCTGATGCTTCAGAGGACACATTCCACGCTTTCTGCGGCACTGGTTCTAGGCTAGAGGTCATCTCTGTGAGCAACAGTATTGGTAACTGAATGTGGCAACAGTGATCAGGCCTTGCCCTCGTGATGCCTGGAAACAGGTTCCAAAGGTGTCTCAAAAGGCACATGGTCCAGTGTCGCAGGTAGTTCTGCTGTGGAGACACCAAGAAGCGGGGAGAATTCTCCTGAGGTTGAGTGAACATTGTAGTTAGAATGTTCGTTCACATCTTGAATCAACCATATCTCCCTAATGCACATTGGCCTTTCAGAGCATCTGAAAATAAGGTCTTTTGTGTGTTTGTTCTATTTTTAAGTGTTTGGAATTGGCTTTCCTGCCCTGTCCTCCCTCCCTTTAAAAAAATTTTTTTAAGATAAACATATGTCAGTATGAGATTCCAGATCTCTCCCTAGTGTGGTCAGCCTATACTGGACATACTCTGATTTGCAGCATCCTTTAAATATATCCAGTCCCCACAAGTAGACACAGTTTAGTTTAGGCCAAAAGTGCTTTAGCAGTTTCAGAATCCAAGTCCTTTAACTGAAAGAGTTATTAATTAATAACCATATGGAATGTTGTTTCTTGACCCTGACACAGGTCTATGGGACCTTGGGCAAAGTAACTCTGCCTCTTATTTCCTAATCTGTAAAGGGGAAGTACTGAAAATGAGAAATAATGCCCTGAAAATTACTGGTTTTCGTAACTAGGAAGCTCAGTGGATAGATGTGCTTCAGGTGCTGCTGCATTCAGGGACTCAGACCACACCATCAGGAGACCCTTCTGTCCACTACGTTCCTCCCTTGAGGTGGAGCAGGTCCAGGCTCACACCCAGCTCTCAGTGAGTTCAGTGGAAGATGCAAGCCTCTCTCCCCACAATTCCAATAGGAGTGTCATCTCAGTGGAGCTGATTGGATTGGTTTAGCTTAGGTCACGTGGCCATGCCATAGCCAATCACTATGGCCTGAGACATGCAATGTTGGCCAGAGGGTCATGTGCCTACCTGAGAGCTGAGGGCAAGGGAGGCATTATCTCAGGAGATGAATGTGCTGATATGTGGGGAAGAGAGTGGATGCTGGCCAGGCAAAAACCAACCCATCTTCACTGCTGATTATAAATGCAGGGGCCCTATCCCGTTGTATGTATCTTTTTTTAGGCTAATTGCATAGCATGATGATTGGTGAACAGTATTGGCTGAGTTATGGGGGACACCTGGAATGCTCTATGAGCCCTTCCAAGGAGGGTTGACTACTCTGGGGAAAGACCCATCTGGTGACAATGACAGCCTGTCCCCACATTGCCAGATACTCTTCACTGCCACCACCTCAGGTCTCCAGAATCCATGGTGCCTACCTGTAGACATTTGAGGAGGTTGCGGGGAGTAAGACAAACCAATAATCCCCAGTGGGTTGTGGCCTGGGAAAGGCAGAGAAAGGCGGGATCTGGGAGCTTTCTAATTTTGGCCAAGGGCTTTATGTGACTTGGTCATCCTGTGAGCCTCTGCGTGAGCATGTGATGCATCCTTGAGAGCAAAGGCCTTCCCTGCTGGGGTTTGAAGGAAGGAGTTCATGGATTAGTAAGACCAGGCTAGGAAAGAATTTGCTGCCTTATCCATGATTCCATGGCATTGTTTTTCTCTTCAGTGTGTGGATCCTAGACTATGGTACCATTTCTTTTAAAAGTCAGAGGATAAGATGACTACATGACAACATTTCAGGAGAGCCTGTTAACTCTTGGCGTCTTTGACAGAGGCAGGCATGGATGGTTCTAGGTGAGGTGGACCTCCTGGGGGATTTTCTTAGTGGAGAAGTGGTGCTCCCAGTCTTTAATGGCTCCTAGTCAACTTGGTCTACATATTGCTGGTCTGATTGCTCAGCACCCTGGTAGGGTTAACTAGTTGGGGATGGAGGGGATAGTTAGTTGGAAGGCTGAGTCATCCTGTATGTCACCAGCTTTGAATGAAGCTGGTTCTTTTTTTTTTTTTCAGGCTGGGCATTGGTAAAATTTGGAGTTTGGGTAACAACTCATTTTTGGTACTACATGTAGTCTGTATTCAGAGGCAGTGCCCTGTTCGTGAATGCAAACTAAATCAAATAACTTGACCTAAACCAACCAACCAGCCACCTTATGTGAAAACCATTTATTAAACCCAGGAGTGGGGATGAGGGGGGAAAGGAGAGAAAGGTCCTTGGGATTCTGCTTTATATAAAAACTTTAGTGCCAGAGTCAGGGTGGGGTACAGTAAAATGCAGATTCTCAGGAACACCCCCCTCCTCACAAAGTCAGGCTCAGTAAACGTAGGCTCTACTCCTAGGATACGTGTTCAGAAGTTGCAGGAAGAAATTACCAGGAATGTTTTTGCTGGGGATGACCTCCATCCCCAGGATTGTGATACAGATTTCCGTACGTAATTTTGGCCACTGGAATCTCTGGTTGGGGAAAGGAATAAATGAAATTGGCAGAAGTTGCCCATTTTCATTTCTGTTAAGTTCAAGTAGAGAGTATTTGAGCTGAAAGATGTATTTGGGCTTGTTTTGAGGCTTGACAAATCAATCAAGTAAACATTGCTTAGGAGTCATCCTCTTAAAGTGTCCCCTTAGTATCAAACTATGGTCACATGACCCACTGGGCTGTGTTTTTACTGAAGCAGGAAAGATGACAGAGCGTGTAATGTTCCATGTGTAAGCGTTGCTTTATTCTGTTTGTATAGTTCGTGTGTGTGTGTGTGTGTGTGTGTATTGGTACTCATTTATGGTGTGCATGTATTTTTTATGGTGGGTGTTGCCAAAAAACCGGAAAGCAACTGCCCTACCGTGTACTGACACCAGAGAGAAAATTCCAAGTCCCTGCATTTCTGAGAATGGCTGGATGCGGGAGTGCCCACTGTAGCACGTGCCACCACTGGTGAGAGCTCATAAAACTGATTTCCTGGCCAGACGAGAGCAGTCCTTCAGCCCCAGCATTAATATGCTTAAATAAAGATGGGGTAGGCAGATGGAAGACATTGATGCCTGTAATAAGATTCAATTAGCGGGAGCTGGCAAGAAGGCGTGCCTTTTAAAAATTTTTTTATTTTGGGAAGTGATAATGGAGAAATGAAGGAATTATCAAATTAGTAAAATTGGAGGAGGACCCTGATTGGAAAGAAGGATCCAGATGCAGGAAATCTGTGGTAGGGGCGGGGGGCAGGGGAGGACGGGGGCAGGGAGCGGGATGTGGCTGCTGTGGTAAATACAATCAGGATATTACTGATGTGTGGAGGAAGGCCCCATCTGGGAAGATGGCCTGTAGCATTAGGAGAGGGCACCTTGATAATCTCTGAACTGGAAAAAAGAAATGGAACACAGAACAAAAAAACATTTTGTGTTCTTTTTTGTCCCAGAGTTCAACTGATGAGCCTTCTGAGAAGGATGCTTTGCAGCCCGGCAGGAACCTGGTAGCTGCTGGCTATGCCCTGTACGGCAGTGCCACCATGTTGGTCCTGGCCATGGTGAATGGCGTCAACTGCTTCATGCTGGACCCGGTGAGAGACCTGTGGGAGTTTGGGTGTTCGGCTGGTGACTGTTTGCAAGGGTCTGTTAACTTGTGTGGAAGGGTGTGGGGGGGTACATAGAGGTGGGAAATGAGACCCACAGAAGGCCAGAGATGGAGTAGGCAAGGGGCTGAAGGAGATGGAGGAACCATGTGTATGTCATGAGTAGATGACTGAGGTGAGAAATAGTACAATAATGTGGAAAAATAATACTCCATAGCACAAGAGGGAGTCTTTGTTCCATGATTAATTCTTTAAAACAGACATTATTAAAATGACTGAAATGCCCATTGAGTCCAAGCAGGCCATGTAAATCAGTGAGGTGTGGGGGATGGGGGTAAGGAAGGCCAAATGCAGTGGTGGGGACAGGGGTAACCCGGAGAGGTCTAGCAGTTGTTAACTATTGGGTAATAGGGCGCCCAGTCTAGCCAAGGGCTCCAATGGCTTGAGAAACACTGGATTAAAAAAAAGTATTTCTGGATTTGTAAAACATAAGTGCTAGCCAGCTAAAACGCATTTATGGACCAGATGAGGCCTGTAGATGGTGTCTATGCCACCCACTGCGTCCAGGACTAGCTTGTTCTGCAGAGGTGAATGGGTGCCCCAGATGAGGGAGTGGATTGCATTGTTCGTTCAGACAGAGCTACCAGATCCCGTGGCTGTCGTGTGTATGCCATGAATGCCTTGGGAACGCTTGATGAGGCTTTGATAAACTCAAGGAAGAGAAAGTAAAGGAAATGAGGGTAAGTCCTCATTCCCCGTGATAGAGAAAAGCTACTTAGTGGAGAGAAGCCCAGGGTGCCATGAACAATCTTCATTAACAGCTGGAGTTTGTGGGTAGTTTCTTCTGTGTCTGTTAATTGGAGTTACTCAGGTAGATGACGGTTTCAGTGGAGCCGATGAATTGCAGAAACACTTTGACTGTTTGGCCCAAGTCAACCTCCCACTGAACGTAGAATTCAGTACGTCGGCATGTTCATCATGAACTTGATTCAGTCTCCAAAGGGAAAAGAACTGGGTTTATAAACAATTTTAGTTTTAGACATTTCCTCCTAGGACAGTAATGAGACCTTATTTCGTGCTTTTTGTGGACACACTGAACACAGGGTACGCACAGCTGGCAGGAGACGACAGCAGGAGTTGGCAGGAGGCAGGTAGCTCTAGGCTTTGCGTATGTGGCAGGTCGTAGCGATGAGGACGTAGGCTGCCTTGGCCCCCTGCACTCTTGCACAACTGGACTTTGGCTCCTTGGAAGTACCAGCGTTTAATAAATAAACAAGGGTAGGGGAACAACACTAGATTAAGCCTCCAAATGGGGCGACCTCAGGGGAACACAGTGGTGTAGCACCCAGAGCAAAGTTCACCCTGAGCCCAGCGTACACTTTCTGGAATCACTGAAGTCTGCACATGGACTGGTTTGCGGAAGATTTACTGCTTCCCCAGGCATTCTTCTGGTGACTTCTCTGTTCCCTTCGAGTCTATAGCCGTGTAGAAGAAATGATACCTTTTCCAGGTCGTAGACTGGTGTCTCTGGGAGTCTGTTCGTTTCTGTGTACATAATGGGCTTTGGCGGTCACGAGACGTAATGTCTCCACAGTGTTTTGGAAGAACAGCACAGGTCTGCTCTAATAGTCCCCTGCTGGGGCCACTGCTTATTAGCCCACCCCTGGCCCCTGTCTGTGGGGCGAACCTTGGACCCCCTCAGCGCTTTCTTTTAATTTTGGCTGGCGGTTTCTGCTGCAAAGAAACCTGCTGCTCTGTGTGCATCTCCAGCGGGCTTGAACTCTCAGAAGGCTTTCAGGCTCTTGTCTGCGTGGGCAGGAGACTCAGCTCCTTCACATCTTGGATGCTCTGGCTGGATGCCAGGGTGGGCCGTCTGGGGGGAGCACAGTTCTGGGACCCCTGCAGCGCCCATTGTGCGATGGTTTGGCTCTCGACACTACTTTGTAAAGATACCTAGTTTTCTGATTATAAAAAAAGCGTTTCTACAGAACTGCAGTTAGAATTTTTGGAAATACCAAAAAAATAAAAATAAAAATAAAAAAAATAAATGACTCCTGTGAAGCCTTTCAAGGACTGCTGTTAATTCTCGTGTCCTTTCTCTCCTCCTCCTCCATTCTCCTCCTCACCCTCCTTGTCGTCGTCCTGTCCTCCTGTCTGCCCCCTCTCCCTCCCCTTCTCGATCGTAGTCCCAACCTGCAGGAAGCACTCTCTGTGATGGGGATAAATGGCCCAGGAGAGGTGTGTGGCACCTCCTTCCTTCTCACGCTTGCTTGCAGGGTGGAGCCCCCTCCCTACCGGGGCAGAGCTTCAAGGGCACGCGGGAACCCCAAACCGTCCTCAGTCCAGAGCAACAGGAGTTGCTCTCTGCCAACCCTCTCCCCAGATTCCAGTCTCCTCTAAAGACCCTCAGCCCTGAAGGCATCAGCTCGGCACCGGAACTTGGTGGCAGGACTGAGTTCCGAGAGATGTTTTGCAGATCCCGAACAAGAGCACCTGGATGGAGTTCATAGAGGCTCTGAGTCCGCACTCAGGATTCTTTCCTTTGGTAGCACATAGAGGGGAAATGCTGGTGTGACTCCGTGCCCACCACAGTTGGTTCATTTTGTTTTGTTTTTGCAAAATTGTTGCTTTGCACACACATTTTTCTCCCCCTTCCCCACCTCGAGGGCACAGCTGTTTATTTTCTATTTATTTTCTCATCATGATGAGTGCACTCTCTAATCCCCGTCCCTTGCCCCTTCCCTCCCCCATGCTGTGCCCCCTCCCCCATCCTCACCAGCAGTTCTCCGTAATTAAGAGAGTTTCTTGGTTTGTCTCTTTTTTTTTCCTTTGCTCATTTGCTGCTTAAATTCCACATGAGTGGACACAATGCTTATTCCTTCCTCAGGTTTTGCTGCTGTTCCTGTGTTTCTGCTGTTCGTGTGTTTCTGCTGTTCCGTGTTTCTGCTGTTCCTGTGTTTCTGCTGTTCGTGTGTTTCTGCTGTTCCGTGTTTCTGCTGTTCTGTATTTCTGTCCTCCCTACTTCATCTGTTCTCTTTCTCCTTTCACGTTTTAAAGGCAAGTCAAACGGTTTCGATCACTTGACAACATCAGCGCAGCCTCTCTTCTCCTCCTGTTTTCCTTTCTTGCCCTCTACCTCTTCCTGGGCCTGATCACAGTTACGGAGTGGCAGGCCAGGGACAGTGTGTCCCAGGGCCGGGAGAAGCAGCCTCGGGGGCGCCTGCCCCACCCCCACACAGGCCTGGCTCAGCACCGCCGTCTCCTTCCTTCCTTTCAGGCCATTGGAGAGTTTATTTTGGTGGACAAAGATGTGAAAATCAAGAAAAAAGGGAACATCTACAGCATCAATGAGGGTTATGCCAGGGAATTCGATCCTGCTGTCACAGAGTATGTCCAGAGGAAGAAGTTTCCCTCGGTAAGTGAGGGCTGTGCGGAAGGCCCTGGTAAGTTACGTAGGAATCTCTTGGTTCATGATTTACCCTGGAGGCTGCAGGTGGCAGGAATGTCCAGAGCTTGGAGTCCGCTGTGCACTGACCCCAGGGTGAGGTTCCCACCTTGTCCTGGGGACTGGAACTCCTGCTCTTGGATGTCAAAAGTCAAGAGGGTCTGTTTCAGCTTCTACTACTTTCTCCTGGCAGAAGAAAATCCAAATAACAAGGTCAGCCAGATGAATGAACTCATGGCAGTAAAACATTTCCATTTCTGTGGTCCCTGATTTTGGATGGTACAGAACATAGTTCTTGAACTGAGGTTCCTTCCCTGGCATGGCCGATGGATTTCTCAAGATTGAGCATGTCCGTCTTGGTACTTTCTGAAGAGGTTACAAGAGAGGAAATTGCTGTTCACAGAGCCGGTTCTATGTAGGAACATCTGATTCATTGTTCTACTACTCAAGGCCATTGAAAACCACTGTGTGATGAGGAGGAAGCCCAGCCCTTGTTAGGATGACATTCGGGGGCTCTGGGCTGGCCAGAGGCATGCTCTCCTGCTTGCTTCTCTCCTACCTTGGCCTGCAGTGCACCGGCTTCCTCCCCAGGCCCCCGGTCCCAGGTAGTCAGCGGGTGCCTGTGGGTTGCAGGCTTTGCTCAGAGGGTTCCACCCCCTGGCCCAGCTCCTTAGCTTGGCAGAGTCCTCAGCCGGCAGGGTTTGTAATGTCTGTCCTTACCCGGTAGTCAGAATCAACCACTTCCTGGAGGCTTCTGCAGGTTAATTTGACCTTGTTAAATGTGTAAGAGGCTGGCTGTCTCTGCATATGGGGCTCAGGAATTTCATCACATTTCCTGGCACAGCTCCAATCACGCACCTGTAGGTGCTCATTAAATGATCATTGAACTGGATGAGCAGAGAGGACACACACAACACTTTCTTCCACACCCCTAATTACTGCTGGTCTTCCCCTTGCAGGACAACACAGCCCCTTACGGTGCCAGGTACGTCGGCTCCATGGTGGCTGATGTCCACCGCACCCTGGTCTATGGAGGGATCTTTCTGTACCCCGCAAACAAGAAGAGCCCCAATGGAAAGGTAATCAGATACCCTGAACAGTGGTTGAGAAGCAGTGGGTTCCATTTTGCAGCATAGGGGATTTGACTTGGAAAGAGAGAGAGATGAGCTGTTACATTGCTGTTAAACTCGGTAGTACGATACTGAGGATGTCTGGGGCATCATTTCTAGATTGAAGGTTGTCTTAAGGGCAGGTGATGATCAGCGGGAGATGGTCGGGGGAGATCGCTTCCATCGCTAAAGCCACATAACAGTGTTATGGTCAGGATGGATGCTTCCACTGGGGGGCTTGGGCAAAAGGAATGCCATTCACAGTGTGAAATGAAACGTTCAGCTTCATTACCAAGGCAGAAAATAAAGTATGTATCTAAATAGAGGTTTCCTTTGATAGCTTTCAAAAGGCATTAAATAGAAATAACTAATGAGCTGACATGGGCTGCTTGGAAACGATACCTTCCTAGGGAAGGAAAGAATCTCTGGGGAAAGCTAGAGCTTTCAGGTGAGCTGTTAACCAGCACTGTGCTGAGAAATGCCCACGGTGTCCTGAAGCCGTGGGGGCTGGGATGGAGGCTGGGGATGGGGGCTCTGCTTTTGTACGCTGGCTAAGGGACAGCCCACTTAGTCTTCTCCATTATAGTGTCTTTCCTTCCCAAATACTGTCCCTTTGCTTTCTTTAGTAGATTGTCTTTTATTATTATTATTTTTTAATACATGAGAGAAGGAATAGGAACAATAATCCCTTCAAGATACAGATAGAAATGTGTACATTCCAGATACCTTCAGGTGTCTGTACGTAGCTGTTGGAAGGTCATTGAAGGCCGCCTTATTTACTTAAACCACTGTTCTTGCCATCGCGACCGCAGGCCTCTCAACCTGTGTGATTAGCCTACTCTGTAGCACTTTCCTTAATGCCTCAAAAAATTGTTTAACGCACCTACTGAGGTTCCTCCTTTCTCCCCCCTATTTTGCAAATCTGGCCATGACACCTGTATGCAAATACGGCCAGGAAACACCTGTGAGAAGCTGTCTCCTCAGTAGGCAGACTGCATGAAAATGCAGACAATAAAAAAGTTAATATTTAAAGTAAATGCCAAGATGGATAACATACTAAATCCCAACCCTGAAGCCTTCAGAGAATTGTAAAAGGAATGTGTACAGGGTTGCAAACAATATTACACTGTTTGGAGGAGCCAATCTGTTTTCCAGATGTCTGCAGCCAGACACTACCATGGACGTTTAATGCTTTTAGAATAGGCAAAGCTCCATCCAAAACACACAGTCACTCATTAGGTCCAGTTTCCATGCTATAAAGAGAAGGGAACCGTTAGTTCTGCCAAAATGTCATTCAGTCCTGAGTCCAGGTGGTCTGTCTCACATTTGCATAAGACAATCTGTTGTTGGCTATGGCTTGATGAATGGCTTAATTCAACCAAGTGGTTAAATTAAGCATTAGGTTTTAAGAGGCAGCCTTCAGAGTGAGGGTGAGGACTGTTAGAACCTCGAAGATGGAAAGAGAGAGTATCGGTTACCTTGGAAACTCCTCCGACCAGCTCTGTACAAGTTGGCTACAGAGTGCATCCCTTTTCTGTGTAGTGATTGCTGGTGTGAGTGTGTTGCTCTTGGCTTTTTTTCCCCCCGCCCAGTTGAGACTGCTATACGAAGGTAACCCAATGGCCTACGTCATGGAGAAGGCGGGAGGATTGGCTACCACTGGGAAGGAAGCTATACTGGACATTGTTCCCACTGACATCCACCAGAGGGTGCCAGTCATCTTGGGGTCGCCTGAAGACGTGAAGGAGTTCCTGGAGATCTATAAGAAGCACACTGCCAAATGAAGACCTGGCCTTGCCAGCACAAAAAAGAATGGCCATTTATCTTGGACTTTTCGTCTTGCACAGTGCTGTCCCTTTCTGACTGCATCCACAGCCCTAGACAGCAGAAATAAAAAGCATGGATATTTTCACTATCAAATTCACTGTAGTGCCTGGTGCTGTCTTCCTGTCCCAGTAATGCTGCTGAGGGCATATTTTGAGTGCATGGGGAGAAATAAAAATGTCTTTTCCTAAAAAAAAAAAATTAAATAAATAAAATAAATCTGCTTTGTGTCAAATAGCAGTAAGGATAACAGCGAATGCCCCATCCTTAGATAACGTGGTTAATTCTTACAAGAACCTTGGGAATTGGGTACTCTTCTCCCCCAAAGATGGAGAGGGGGAGTTACTTGCCCAAGGTCTCCAGCCAGTGAGTGCTCTCTGGCCAGGGAATAGTTACTGTTGAGGTCAGCACGCAGAACTAACCTGGGCGGAGGTGTTCACGCCTTCCTGGGTACTGGACAGTGAGAAGTCAAGGGCGGCCCATCTGTGGCCTGTTGGCCTCACTTGTGGGTGCAACCCTCCGAGTCGCAAGGGAAGGCTTGCTTACTCAGTGATTGGCTGCAGAGCCTAGGCATTCCTAAGGCCTAATGACCATAAGGAAAAAAAGTTATAAAAACAAGATTCAAGGAAATTCGTTGCAAGCTAGTAGAGTTCTTGCTAGAGTCTCCATATAAGCAGTTTCTCAGCTGACCTGGGCTAAAATGGCCAAGCAAGTTACATGTTAAAAATCTGGAATTTTTTGAGCTCTAGATTTGGGCAAATAATGATACATACATAGGTTCATAGGAAATACAAATTAATACATTTAATGGGTTTAACAATATTTTAAATCAAGTATATTTAGTGTGTCAGTATGTTTATATAATGAGTTTAAATATGTGTATGTGTAAATCTATCTTTCCCCTCCAATTCTTGCTAATTTAGTGTTTTTTTAATTGAGCATTTTCTAATGGGAAACTTGGTTTGATGTTAAGCATTGGATGAGCTTTTGTCCAGTGACTGGACCTAAAGCCAGTAGTTTTCCAACTCGACCTGTGTCTAGGCCTCACGTCTCCAGAACTCAAAAAGCACCTTTGGATATATATATATTTTTAAAGTAGCTCTTTTACGATCATTTTTTTTAAAGTTTTTTTTTTTTTTTTAAATTTGACAGAGATCAAAAGGTGGGGGTGGGGGAAGCAGACTCCCCGCTGAGCAGAGAGCCCAATGTGGGCCTTGATCCTAGGTCCTTAATACCATGACCTGAACCAAAGGCAGAGGCTTAACCCACTGAGCCACCCAGGTGCCTACACCTTTGGATTTTTAACCACCTTGTAGCTTTGTTGTAACTCCTGGTTCTAAAAGCAGTGGGGGAGATGGGTGGTCTGGGAGCCATTTCTTACTGTTAAGAGAGCTGGATGGGAAATGATACTCCCTTAACTCAGTGCCACAATGAAACCAAACAAAATCACAGATAACTTTGCTGTACCATTGGTATGTTCTGTGTGGTGACTTTGGATGAGGCCATTGGTTTCAGAGTTTTCAACTGGTACTTGTTGGTGTTCGCTGTGGATAGGTGCATCCAGTCTTTTTTAACACTGAGGAAGATAGTCACAGACTTAAAGAATCAGCAGCATGAACAGTAATTCTCTGATTTGTGGAATCTCAGATCTGGATTTGACCTTGGAAATGCTGAGATGCCTTTCACAGATGAGGACTAAGGGAGAGTGTTCACTGAGCATTACGTGGTGGTGTGGCAGGAACTCAGGTCTGCTGGATCTAAGGCTCCACGTGTAGTCCTACTCTTAACACATAGTATTCTTTTTGCAAAGGAGAACACCCCCTTTCACCACTCACCTGGGGATTTTCTATTAGGTTCCTCAGTAACAGCGTCAGCAGGGTTTGTAAAGGTTCCCCAGGCCTCCCTGCTGCCACCTACAGGTCTCACTTTGGTTCCTACAGGTTCCGTAGCTGTGTCCCTCATGTTCCAAGTTAAAATCATGCCAGGACGTAAGCCTAAATTCTAAATATTTCAAAGTATATCAGCAGAGGAGTTTCTCCATGATGGCATGCTTGTTTCATTTTTCACCAAAAGCTAAGTCCAGTTTGACTTAAAGCACCTGGCTGGCCTGGCTTTGCCACCATACTATGCCACTGGGTGATGGAACACCCTGTGACCAGGAAGTGGGTAGAAACTCCAGATGAGCATCATTGGTTCTCAAAATTTCAGAATGATTATTGTGGCAACCTGTTACTGCTCCCTCAACCCTAACCTGCCAATGCCATGTCCATATTCAAATCCTTAGAGCCTATGAACATGACCTTACTTAGAGGATCTTTTGCAGATTTAATTAAGGAATTTGAGGTGAGATTATCCTGGATTACCTGGGTGGGTCCATAATCGAATGATAATGCGATTTTCTAAGAGACACACAGAGAATGCAGTGTGAAGATGGAAGCAGAGACAAGACCAATGTGTCCACAAGCCAAAGAAAGGAATGCCAACAGCCACCAGAAGCTGGACGATTCATCCCTACAGCTCCAGAGGGAGCACCCAGCAAAATGAAATACATAACAAATCTAACAAAATAGAAGATCTACAAAACTCTGATACATGAAATCAAAGAATTAAATCAATGGAGAATCACTCTTGTGTTCATAGATAGGAAGACTTAATATTGTCAAGATGTTGGTTCTTCCCAACTTGATTTATAGATTCAAGGCCACCAAAACAAAATTCTGTTAAGTTTATTTTATGGGTATTGACAAACTAGTTCTAAAGTTTATATGGGCAGACAAAAGAATAGCCAACACAGTATTGAAGGAGAAAAACATAATTGGAGGAGTGATGCTACCCAACTACAAGACTTCTATAAGTCTACAGAAATTAATGGAGCCTGGGTGGCTCAGTCAATTGGGCATCCAACTTGATTTCTGCTCGGATCATGGTCTTGGGGTTGTGGGATCGAGCTCCCCATTGGTCTCCGTGCTCAGTGTGGAGTCTGCTTGTTCCTCTCCCTTTGCTCCTCACCCTGCTCATGTTTGCTCTCTCTAATAAATGAACAAGTAAATAAGGTATTTTTAAAAATCTAGAGTAAGACAGTGTGGTATTGGTGAAAGACCAGACAAAGAGATCAGTGGAACAGGATAGAGAGTCCAGAAACAGACCCTCATAAATATCGTCAACTGATCTTTGACCAAGGAGCAAAGGGAATTCAATGGAGCAAAGATAGTCTCTTGAACAAATGGTGTTAGAACAGCCAGACATCCACATATACAAAGTGAATCTAGACACATCTTATACCCAGCACAAATACTAACTCAAAATGCATCGTAGGCCAAAATATAAACCCTAAAACTCAGGAGAAAATCTAGATGAGCTTGGGTATGGTAATGACGTTTTAGATAGAACACAAAGACATGATCCATGAAAGAAGTAATTGATAAGGCAGGCTTCATGCAGATGAAAAACTGCTCTGGGAAACACAGTGTCAAGAGGATGAGAAGACCTGTCACAGTCTGGGAGAAAATGTTTGCAAAAGACACATCTAATATAGGACTGTTATCCAAAAAGATACAAAGAACTCTTAAAAACTCAATAAGGAAATGACTGCTTAAAAAAGGGCTGAAGACCTTAACAAACACCTCACCAAAGAAAATACTCAGATGGCAAATAAGCATACGAAAATATGCTCCACGTCATATGTCATCAGGGAAATGCAAATTCAAGGAACACCTCTACTTACTTTTTAGAATAGCCAAATTCCAGAACACTGACAACACCAAATGCTGATGAGGATGTGAAGAAACAGGAGCTCTCACTGCCTGTGGGAATGCCAAGTGGTACAGCCACTCTGAAAGTCAGCTTGGCAATTTTCTTGAAAAACCGAATACACTTACCATATGACCCAGCCATCACAGGACCTGATACCCAAGGGAGCTTACATCATACAAAATCATCATACATCATACAAAAATCATACAAAAATCTGCAGAAATTTATTTAGAGCAGCTTAATTCATCATTGCCAAAACCTGGAAGCAACCAAGATGCCCTTCAGTGGGTGAATGGATAAACGCACTGTGGTCCACCCAGAAAGTGGAATATTATTTGGTGCTTAAAAGAAATGGACTATCAAGCCATGAAAGGACATGGAAGAAAATTAGATGTGTATTTCTAAGAGAAGCCAAAATGAAAAGGCTGCATGGCATATGACTCTAACTATATGTATGATATTCTGGAAAAAGCAAAACAATGGGTGTAGTAAAAAGTGGTTGGCAGAGGTCAGTGTTGGGGGGATGGGGGTAGGGGAGGGGGGTAGGGAGAGATAAACAGGTGGAGCAAAGAGGATTTCTGGGGCAGTGAGAATACTCTGTATGGTATGATATGATGATAGATCTATGTCATTATATGTTTGTCTAAACCCATAAAATATGCAATACCAGGATTGAACCCTAAGGCAAACTACGGGCCTTGGGTGATTCTGATGTGTCCACGAAGGTCTGTCTTTGTAAAAAAAAAAAAAAAAATGTATCACTCTGGTGAGTGAGTTGGTAACAGGGACAGTGCACGTGTGGGGTACAGGGAGAAAAGGGAAATCTCCGCATCTCCTCTTGACTTTGTTGTAAACCTAAACTGCTCTAAAAAAAAACCCCCAAACCCAAAGTCTTGGGGGTGCCTGGGTGGCTCAGTGGGTTAAAGCCTCTGCCTTCTGCTCAGGTCGTGATCCCAGGGTCCTGGGATCGAGCCCCGCATCGGGCTCTCTGCTCAGCAGGGAGCCTGCTTCCTCCTCTCCCTCTCTCTCTGCCTGCCTCTCTGCCTACTTGTGATCTCTCTCTGTCAAATAAATTAATAAAATCTTTAAGAAAAAACCCCCAAAGTCTTAAAATCAATCAATCAATCAATTAATTAATTATTTTTATTTTAAAATTTTTAATAAACATATAATGTATTATTAGCCCCAGGGTACACATACCCTCCCCAATGTCCATAACCCCACCATCCTCTCCCTACCCCCACCCCGGCAACCCTCAGTTTGTTTTGTGAGATTAAGAGTCTCTCATGGTTTGTCTCCCTCCCTTCCTACCCTCCAAACCCCCCACATTGCATCTCCACTTTCTCATATCAGGGAGATCATATGATAGTTGTCTTTTTCCGATTGACTTATTTAGTGAAGCACAGTACCTTCTAGTTCCATCCACATCACCACAAGTGGCAAAATTTCATTTCTTTTGATGGCTGCATAGTATTTCATTGTAGATATATACCACATCTTCTTTATTCATTCATCTGTTGATGGACATCTAGGTTCTTTCCATAGTTTGGCTATTGTGGACATTGCTGCTATAAATATTGGGGTGCACGTGCCCCTTCGGATCACTACGTTTGTATCTTTAGAGTAAATACCCAGTAGTGCAATTGCTGGGTCATAGGGTAGCGCTATTTTCAACTTTTGAGGAACCTCCATGCTGTTTTCCAGAGTGGTTGCACCAGTTTGCATTCCCACCAACAGTGTAGGAGGGTTCTCCTTTCTCCGAATCCTCGCCAGCATCTGTCATTTCTTGACTTGTTAATTTTAGCCATTCTGACTGGTGTGAGGTGTTATCTCATTGTGGTTTTGACTTGTATTTCCCTGATGCCGAGTGATGTGGAACACTTTTTCATGTGTCTGTTGGCCATCTGGATGTCGTCGTCGTCTTCTTTTTTTTTTTTTTTAGTATTTTTCTTATTTATTTCTTAGAGAGCAAGAGAGAGAATGAGAGGAGAGAGGTCAGCGAGAGAAGCAGACTCCCTGCTGGGAAGGGAGCCCAATGTGGGATTTGATCCTGGGACTCCAGGATCATGACCTGAGCTGACGCCAGTTGCCTAACCAACTGAGCCACCCAGGCACCCATCTGGATGTCTTCTTTGCAGAAATGTCTGTTCATGTCCTCTGCCCATTTCTTGATTGGATTATTTGTTCTTTGGTGTTGACTTTGATAAGCTCTTTATAGATTTTGGATACTAGCCCTTTATTTGATATGTCGTTTGCAAATATCTTCTCCCATTCTGTCAGTTGTCTTCTGGTTTTGTTAACTGTTTCCTTTGCTGTGAAAAAGCTTTTGATCTTGATGAAGTCCCAATAGTTCATTAAAATTAGTTTTTTAAGATTTTACTTATTTGTCAGAGAGAGAGAGAGTACAAGCAGAGGGAGAAGCAAGCAGGCTTCCCACTGAGCAGGGAGTCCCATGTGGGATTCGATCCCAGGACTCTGGGATCATGGCCTGAGCTGAAGGCAGATGCTGAACTGACTGAGCCACCCAGGCATCCCAAGTCTTAAAATGTTTTTTAAAAAATGCATAGCATGGTGAGAATAAGAATAAAAAGCACAGCGGTTACCACTGAATTAAAAAATAGCTCTAACATGGGCTCGTTCCACTTTAACTTTGTTTTTTCCACTTGACGAATGTATATAGCACTTCCTCATACAGTTTTTAGGCACTGAAAACTGGACTTAGTATATTATAGAAGAGTAGAAATTGGATTCTTGATTTCCTATCTTTGTTTTCTTTTATCCTGCAAAGTTGAAGCTTAAGCTGATTTCACTGGTGCGTGAGGAAAAACAGGGTAATCCCCCAAACAATCAGATTTCCAAGGTGCCTGGGTAGCTCAGTCATTGGGCGTCTGCCTTCGGCTCAGGTTGTGATCCCGGGGTCCTGGGATGGAGCCTGCATCCGGCTCCCCCTCAGCCAGGAGTCTCCTTCTCCCTCTCCCACTCCCCCTGCTTGTGTTCTCTCTCCCTGTGTCTCTCTCTGTCAAACAGACAAACAAACAAACAAAAAACAAACAAATAAATAAATAAATTCAAATCTTAAAAAAACAACCAGATTCCCCACGTGGAACAGCTTACAACGGCCTCGGTGTTCCACTCAGATACACAGCAAACACTGCAGTCCTACGGGGGCAAATGTGTGCACATTTTTAAACATTTCGCAGCAATCGCATTTTTTTTTCTTTTTTGCCTGATGGCACTGTTTCTTATAATAAAATCCTCTCTGATTGACAACTTAAAAAGCAACCCCGTACATTGGGATCACATGGGGGAGTGAATGGAAACTCTCTTAGCAGGGTTTTGCTAACGAAGAAGCATCCCTTGGTTGATCTCTAGAGTCACGTTCCAGATCCTTGTCTTCAGATCCTGATCCAAGAGCAAGATTGGCTCGACTGTCAGGGCGTCTGCTTGTCCTTACTCACTCAGACTGTGAGCATCCGCCATCAAGCAGAGCAGGGCTCCAGGCAGCCTTGGAGTCACTGGCAGATCAGTGGCCCTGAGCTAAATGAGGGCTGGGTACCGCTCTCCCTCTCTGCCGGCTCCCACCATGGCCGCTCTGTTTCCACCCTGTTGTGTGCCCTGAAGGAACTCTGGCATTTGCTGAAAGGTCATCAGTTGCAATTTTAGACCACTAGGTAACTCGAACTTGTAACATTTAAGTGTAGCTGCAAAAGGGGTGTGATCGCTGCGCCCAGCGCCAGATGGTGGCACAAATAGCAGACCCTCCCCTGTTACCTTTGTGGATGAGTCATGACCACTTAGAAAGGACACTAGCCAATACCACTCCCTCCTCCATCTCCAAGGTCTCCAGTCTTCTCGTATTCTTAACATGGGCGTGTGCCTGGGCGCAGAGCTTCTCTGGGAGTTTACCCCGAGGTACTGGTTGGTTGGTTTCACTTCCAATCTTGCTAACATATACTTTTATAAAACATAATAGAAAGACTTACAGGAAAGGCCAAAGAAGAGAGTTATCCTTTAAGGAGAGTTTCAGCTGAGGGATGCAGCAGACTGTGAATCTATTTGATGCCACTGCACGGTGTGCTTAAAAAATCGTTACAGTGGTTAAAAAAACAAAAAAACAAAAAAACCCAAACCTGGAAAAATGAAATAAAAAACAATTACATATAAAATGCAGTTCCTGATTATTTAGTATTAGATTAAAATTTCATTTAAATTTAAATTACATTTTATTATTAGATTTATTATTATTATTTTTAAAGATTTCATTGTTTTTTTGAGAGAGAGATGGAGAACCAGAGAGAGAGAGAGAGCAGGGGAGAGGAGAAGAGGGAGAGGGAGAAGCAGATTCCACACTGAGCAAGGAGCCTGATGCAGGACTCGATTCCAGGACTCTGAGATCATGACCTGAGCCAAAGGCAGATGATTAACTGACCGAGTCACCCAGGCGCCCCTTATTGCTAGATTTAAATCACATTTTAATACAGACAGAGCAAACACAACATAGGACAATGGCTATAGACATTTCTAAATATTTTGAATATTTCTACTAACTTGGTCACGGACTGGTACAGTTTGCAGACTGTCCATGATCCATTTTGTATTTTGTTCTATAGTAATATGAATTTTTTAAAAAAGTGTAAAGCTATTTGAGTTTAACACACGTATAGATTCAAATTGCCATCACCGGGGCACCTGGGTGGCTCAGTGGGTTGAAGCCTCTGCTTTCGGCTCGGGTCATAATCCCAGGGTCCTGGGACCGAGCCCTACATCAGGCTGTCTTGCTCAGCAGAGCCCCGGCAACAGGCTCTGCCTGTTTCCCGGGCTCTCTCTCTGCTTGCCTCTCTGCCTACTTGTCTGTCAAATAAATAAATAAAATCTTAAAAAACAAAACGAAACAAAACAAAACAAAAAAAATGAATTGCCATCACCATAATTCGGATAGGGAACAGTCCCATCAGGCAACAGTCCTTGTCTCGACCCTCCCCACACCTGTAGACCCTGGCAACTATGGAATTGTTCTCTTTATACTTAATTTTGTTTTCTAAAAATATAAATGGAATCATATCACATGTAATCTTTGAGAGTGGTTTCTTTCACTTAGTACAGTGTCTTTGAGATTCGTCCCGGGGCTGCATGCAACAGGTTTGCTCCTTTTTATTGCTGAACTCTAGTCTATTTTACGGCTCTACCCCAGTTTGTTTATCCATTCACTGAGGAGCACTTGGGTTTGCAGTCTCTGACATTATAAATAGAGCTGCTACAAATACTCATGAATCGGTGTTAGTGTGCATAGACATAATCCTTTCTCCAGGGAAGATGTGAAGGCTCACTGACCGGCATCCTTTCGTACCGTCACATGGGAAATCCTGTGATGACAATGTTGTACTTCAAAGGAGATCTGGAAACCAATAACCAGTACACAGTAAGTGTACTCACTTACTGGCCCAGGACTCCTAACACCCGGTTACATCTCCTACTATAGTCATGTCAGAAGAATCATTGTTGATCAGACAAAACTTGTTACTCGTTAATGGCAACATGACTCGGCAAGTAAAGAAGGTTCCCTCCATAGTTTTCACCATTTCCCAAAGCTCTCAGAAAAAAAAAAGAGAGCTCTCTGATTTAGATGCTGGTGGTGTCAAAATTTAAGTGTTCTGACAGAGCAGGTATCCACAGCTGTATCTTACTAAAGGCTCACACAAGCAGGTGCACAAAGATATGGAAGCTCATTGAAACATTGTTTCAAGAGTGAATATTTCCAGAATCATCAAACTGTCCACACCTTGGATTGCAGTATATCTCTGTGTACCAACATGGATGTGTACTTCTGAGATGTTTGCTATGGCAGCCACTTGAGATGGGCTGGTCTATGGAATACCAGTGCTCAACCCCCGTAACAAGGGGTCCCCATATGACATAAATCTGGTCAAAGCTATATAGGCAGAAGTCCACTGGTGTGTGTGTAGGGAGAGGGCGGGGGAGAGTGTTCTGGGGAAATACTTCTTTTCTAATAAAAGGCAACTGATGTGATGGGAGCGCCCTTCTCCCCTCTTTGGGTCTTCAGTGTGGGCTAGATGTTCAGAATGGTGGCTGCCATTTTGTGCTCTTGAGGTGTCTTAGCTTAGTGGCATAAGCCAGCTGACCAAAGATAACAGAAGAGACAGAGGGGCTCCTCATGGAAACTTTGAGTAGCTAAATAAATGCCAGCAGCCACTCCTAGTGAATTCATGAGAAAACATGAGAAAAATAAACTCCCGCATATCTAAGTCGTCTGAGTTTTCTCTTGCTTGCAGCTAAACACATTCTGATTGAATTAATTGTCAGAAAAAAAATCCCATCGCAACGTCTTCATTTATATTCGACAGAGCATGTGCATATTCTATTTTGCAAAATGGAGTTATATATGTACACATAACAGTTACATATACATCTAAAATAGTTATATATACATAAGAGTTAATATACATCTAAAAAATCTAACAACAACAAAAATAAAAACTCTAACAATAGTCGTACATACATCTAAACCATAGGTACATGTAATTATTAAATACACATCTAAAAAATATACATCTAAAATAGTTATATATATATATCTATAATAGCTCAGAGGTACTGAGTATCTATTATGTGCCAGGCTCATCTTTTTGTTTTTAACCCTGACAATGACTCTAGGTAGGTGTTTTACTGCTATTCCCACTTATAAGAGAGAAAACTGAGGATTCAGGAAACTTCCCGGGGATATCTAGCAGGTAGCTAACTAGCTTGGGACTCAGTGCCGGGTGTGTGTGCCCCTACAGAACCTTCTTGGTCCACCCTAGGCAGGCCCCCACCAGTGCCTATGACCCATACAGACCCCCCACCAACCCAGTTAGTCCTACAGAGTGGGTTGGGGGCTGGACTGGTGGTGAGGTCTCTCTCTCTTTCTTTCCTTTATTCATTCTTTCAAGATTTTATTTATTTGAGAGAGAGAGAGCACGAGTAGGGGGAGGAGCAGAAGACCCTCCTCTGAGCAGGGAGCCCATGGGGGACTTGATCCCAGGGCTCGATCTCAGGGACCCTATGATCATGACCCAAGTCGAAGGCAGATGCTTAACTGACTGAGCCACCCAGGTGCCCCTCACTTTTCTTTATATATTTTCGTAATGTTTCCTTTCAGTAAGCAAGTAGCATTTTTGAATTGAAAGTGCAAATCTAGGGCGCCTGGGTGGCTCAGTGGGTTAAGCCGCTGCCTTTGGCTCAGGTCATGGTCTCAGGGTCCTGGGATCGAGTCCCACATCGGTCTCTCTGCTCAGCTGGGAGTCTGCTTCCCCCCCCCTCTCTCTGCCTACCTCTCTGTCTACTTGTGTTCTCTGTCTGTCAAATAAACAAATAAAATCTTTAAAAAAAAAAAAAGTGCAAATCTAGAGGACTTGATAAAAAAAAACCCTGATGTGAGACACTGCGCTAGGAGGGTAATTTTCTTCTTCTAGATTTGGTTATCTATCATGGATACCCCTTTGGTCACACGTGCTTTTGGAAATAAGAAGCCCCCTTTGCAAACGTTTATGAAAGACCCCTGGCTAAGCAGAACCAGGATTATCTCATCACCTGACCTATACCCCAGATAAGTTACTTGCCAGCGTGCCTCCCATAGGCACAGGGGAATTGGGTTCTGTAGTAGATGCAAAGCATCCTGAGTCCTGGAAGGAGAGGGTTTTATGGATTTTTTTTTTTTTTTTTTTTTAGTGGCTGGATTTCTCTTCTCCCACCAGTTACTGAAGGGTTGCTTCCTGGGATCATCAAGAAAAATGAGGTGTGTGTTTCTGGGCTGCCTGATTCTATTTGCAGCTTGCTTATGGTGCTTTGGCATCCTTCCAAATCAGCCTGCCAGAGAGATTTCCTTGAGGGCTTGCCCAGTTGTCTCAACCACGTGGGTTGGGGCACTTTTTCCTTAACGGTCCTGGCAGGGCGGGCAGGAACCAGCTCTGATACCGACTGAGCTACAGCCTTTCGAGATAAACAGGGCTTCCTGGGAGAAAAGAAGGATTTGCAAAGTTCCCCGCCACGATGTCGGACAGAAGCCCCTTTGAAACGGACATGCTCACCCTGACCCGCTACGTTATGGAAAAGGGGCGTCAGGCCAAAGGGACTGGGGAGCTCACGCAACTGCTGAACTCCATGCTGACGGCCATCAAAGCCATATCCTCGGCTGTGCGCAAGGCCGGCCTGGCCCACCTGTGAGTCCGCGGGGAGCAGGTGCGGGTGCTCAGACCCGCCCTTGACACGCAGGGATTCAGGCACGGGTGGGGCATGGGCAAACCTGCAGGTGCTTGGGGAAGCTGCCTCTGTGTCTGGAGGGAAGGTGCTTTTAAAGTTTCTGTCTCTGATGAAGGGCTCTTGACTTGTTTCAAGAAAACAACAAAATACTGGGAGAGATGGTATGGAGGAAAAAAATTTTTTTTTCTTTTTCTTTTTAAAAAAAAATGTATAATTTTTCCAGTTGCCATGTATTATAATGATGACCAGCTCAGGGGCTTGTTGCATTTATATAGGTTGAATTATCATGATTTGTTTCTTGCTGCGCAAAGCAACAGTGAGAAACACTTGAGATTTCGCTTTAGCTCCTAGCAGATATGAGCATTTTATTGCCATGAACTTTGCCAATGTGCTAGGAGCTAGGAATCATTTACAAAATAACTCCCTGCCCTGAAGCTTCAGTCTTATTTTGGAAAGGAGTCTTTTTTGCTTTTAAGACAATTTTTTGTTTCTTCTCTGTGACTCTTTATCTTCTCTGCTTGGCGTGCAGGAAGCTGGGATGTTCTGGGTTGAGGAGGAAGGAATGCAGAGCGCTCTTCCACTTGATTCTCTTCTGTACTCCTTCCAAGCGCAGAATGAGGCCAAGTTCATGCTACAGCTGCTGACTGTCACAGCTGCTGACCTTAAAAATAAGTTGCTTACTTTGCCAGCAAAAATGAGTTTATTAGGAATAGTAGAGAATTGCAATCTGGGACAAGTAAGCTCTGCCAAAAACCAGAGGCTGGTCTAACAAAGGAGAAGAAGGTTATTTTACAGAGGAGGAAATTGGCAGGGGTTGTTTTGAACGAAAGCCCATTGGTGAAAAACAAGAGTTCAGGGCCTTCACGGTTTTTTACTGACTGCGTTGCTGGGCTAGTCAGTTTCTTGTAGGAGATGCCACCCACATCTTTTCTTATAGAAGTCTGTAATTAATTGATGATTTCCTGGAGGATTCTTCTGTTAGGGTTTGGAATTGACAACACTTCGGCAATGACCTCCAGTGGTCCAGTGTGAGGGCTCCCCCTTCTGGCCTCCTGACTCAATTTTAGTGAGGTTTACCTTTAATAAAATTTCACAAAGCCAAGTGTCCAGTTTAAGTCTGTGGTAAAAAGAAGCTGATTTTCTCTGGGGTTCCAAGAGAAAGTCCAGTGGAGGTCTTCTCAAAAGTTGAAAGGACCCATTATTATTATTCCAAAAATGAAATAACAAAAAGAAATAACAAAATCTGATAATTTAAAGTATTAATTCTTAACAATTTAGTACTTATAATACAGAAAAAAATTGATAGCATTATGGGGCACCTGAGTGGCTCATTTGGTTAAGCATCTGACTCTTGATCTCAGTTCAGGTCTTGATCTCAGGATCATGAGTTCAAACCCTGCATCGGCCTCCACACTGGGAGTGGAGCCTGCTTAAAAAAAAATAATAATAATAAATAAATAATAAAGATGTATTATGATCGTCTTTCCCCACTCTCTGTGCTATAACTGTATTATTGTGTCATCCAGCGATAATGGCCAAGCTCTACAATTAAGAACTTTCGTGAATGCGAGGTGAAGCCATTTGCCTCTGTCCTGTTCCTATGAGGTGATGAGTTATGCTGAGTGACACTAAATAGGGACTTTCCCTGTCCCTGCAATATGGGCCCTGCTATGCTTAGAGCCATTTTCTGGGCATCTCCGCTGCTTGCTGACATTTCTGTATATTCTACCCACCTTAATGCGCTTCTCCTCTTGGCAGGATGCTTAGCTAGGCAATGGCGGCTGTGGTAGGGTTGTACTAATTGGCTTCAGAACTCTTAGCTTTGTGGCTGTTGAGCGTCCAGATGAAGTAGACTCAGGAACTGGGTAATAGGGGCTTCATTGAACTTGGCTCTTCCTTCCGTGTGATTATCTACACTTGCTGGGACCTCAGTTTCTCACTTGTAACCTGGAGGGTATGCTAACAGCCCCTAGCTTACAGGGTTGTTGTAAGGCTTAGTGGATCCATGGGATGAAGATTTCAAAAAGGCCAGATCCATAATAAATGCTCAGTAAATTCTCATGATTATAGTGGTTCCCAGGGCAGATCTGAGGAAATTTGTGGCTGGCTGGGCCATGCTGCTGACTGTCCACTAGGTGGCAGGTGCAGACCACCGAATCAAGATGTCAGGCTCCACCTTTTTCTCAGAGGCCGTGAGACAGGGGTCCTCAGGCTGGCAGGAGCCCCATACCCTGCCAATTCAGATGACATCCTTCCCTAGCCCCTCAGTAAGAAACACCAAAGTGGCAGCGTGAGAAGCCCATTGTCTGGAAATTCCTTCTTTCTAACGAAATGCTGAGATTAATTAACAGGACAATGGAACAGCAAGGGAATTGCTTCTCATATTGCTAGAGGGTTGCTCTCTGTCCTGGAGCAATTCTGCTCACGAAAATGGGACTTCCACGTACTTCTGTCCCTTCTCACTTAGGGGACCTCAAGCCCCTCATTCTTTTGCTTCCTTTTTCTGGGAAGATATTTTTAGGCACAAACTTAATGAATACCAAAGGGATCAGAAATTTTCATGGGTTTTTTTTTTTTCCTTCTTTTTTGGTCTTCTCGTGGCTGTAAGAAGAAGGGAATGCTAGAATGCTTCTTCTGGAAACATCTTCATGGTTTTCTACTGTCAGTGGTAGAATATTCCATTTAAAAATTGTCAGTAACGTTTTTCTTAAAGATTTTATTTGCTTATTTGACAGAGAAAGACGCAGTGAGAGAGGGAACACAAGCAGGCGGAGTGGGAGAGGGAGAAGCAGGCTTCCCGCCGAGCAAAGAGCCCAATGTGGGGCTGGAATCCAGGACCCTGGGATCATGACCTGAGCCAAAGGCAGATGCTTACCAACTGAGCCACCCAGGCACCCCAAAAATTGTCAGTAAAGTTTTAATATTAGTTAAAATGGCAAAAGATATTGTCCTGTGGGTTATAAAGCTCTCTTGCATCTGTGACCTAACTTGGAGCAGTTGTCAGACAATTAGGTCTCAGTATGAATGAGCTTTCATTCTTTCTGGAAGGAGGGGTGTTGTTGGGGGTTTAAGGGTAGATGGCATCTGGAAGAAGGCTGTCAGTCAAGGAGGGTGGGAAATGAGTTGTCTACTGCAGAGGGTAGATCAGTGGTTCTCAACCCTGGCTACCTGTTAGAACCACTTGAGGATTCCTTCAACAAATAAATGACATTAAATAAAGGAGAAGTAGGGAAATTACTTTCCTGCCATGCCTTCTTCATAATTCATTGAATGTGTATTGAGCATCTACTATGTCCTTGAGCACTATGGAAACCAGTACAGTAGGCCAGCAGTCTAGCATTCAGTGAACAGACAGTCCAGCAGGAAAGGTTTTTGCATGAACAGGTCATGAACTGCTGTGGGAGGGAGGGATGATAGGGGATGTGTCCAGTGTGGGGAAGTGTCCCACTACAGTGGGACCAAGGAACCTTCCAGAAGGGACAAGGAGGGAGACTAGTGAAAAGCTGATAGTTGGCAGAGAGCATTCCTGTGGAGAAACACCATGAGTGAAGGTGAAAAGGAGGGGAACAGTTTGCTGGGTGCTGGTGGCCACAGGACTGTTGTACTGTTGAGATGAAAAAGGCTTGAGCGGGGTAATAGCCACTCCACTTTTAGAGGGATGAGTGTGGAAGAGTGTGGGGGTAGGATGGCAAACTCAGGGGTACATGTAAGGCAAGTGTGTGTCCGGTGGATTCTGGAGGTGAGACTGGCTGAATGAGGTGAGTGGGACAGGGCTTCCTTGGTGGGACCTCAGGTCCACCGTGGGGAACCTGGGAACTCAGGGTGAGACCAGAGTTATCTGGTTGGTATTTAATTAATTAATTAATTAATTAATTAATTTAAAGATTCTATTTATTTGTCAGAGAGAGAGAGGGAGAGAGAGCGAGCACAGGCAGAGTGGCAGGCAGAGACAGAGGGAGAAGCAGGCTCCCTGCCGAGCAAGGAGCCCGATGTGGGACTTGATCCCAGGACGCTGGGATCATGACCTGAGCCGAAGGCAGCTGCTTAACCAACTGAGCCACCCAGGCGTCCCTCTGGTTGGTATTTTAGAAGGATCCTGTCCATGAGGGTGGGAACTGGGAGACCTTGCATATGGATATTCTAAAATAAAAAGCTAGATAGAATTTTTCTTACATTGCTTGAAATGGCAATGAAGAACAAAATTAAACTAGTGAATTGTGTCCCCAACTTTCCTTCGTAAGGAACACAAAGCTGTCAATGGGGCTATTTTTCATTCCACTCACTGGTCCACTATTTGGGTAATCAACAGATATTTGAAATTTCCGGGCTGGAAAGCCATGAGCCTTTATTTGCTGGAGTCAGTAAAGACAGCAATGTGTCTGAGTTTATGAACTAGCCCTTTTCCTTCTCCTCCCACTGCCCAATGCTGGTTTGTGTTTTATTAAGACTGAGTTCTCGGTAAGGTTTTTGTGAAAATAAGGGGATAAGACCATATATCCCTTAAGTGTAAAGGAAGCAAAGTTGAGAATCCCCACTGTGAGTCATGTTACACTTGGTCTGTATAATTTGGAGACTCTGCAGCCATGAGGGGAAAAGCTGGCATACAATGGCTTCTGGGCTTCTCTGCTGGAGTTTGGATTCCTTTAGTGATTTAATTCAGACTCCCCTCTTCTTAGGTATGGAATTGCGGGAAGCGTGAATGTGACCGGGGATGAGGTGAAGAAATTGGACGTGTTATCCAATTCTTTGGTGATCAACATGCTCCAGTCCTCTTACAGCACCTGCGTCCTGGTTTCGGAGGAGAATAAAGACGCGATTATCACCGCCAAGGAGAAGAGGGTGAGAGCAGGGCTGGAATGCAGTTCCCATCTTCACCAGAAGATGGCACTACCGAGTCGGGAAGAATCTGGTTGCTTTGCTTTTCTTTAGTTTCTGGGATTTTCCTTGATTCCTTAAATTCTGTTTCCTGGAAAAAAAAAAATGGATTGCATACTTCTTTAGCTAGAAGTCTGACACTGTCTAGTGAAAAAAATTCTATGACGGAGTGATTCATTCAGGAAGTAAAACAGAGTAATTTACTGGAAATGCCTCAATGGGTGGGGTTCATGTGTTTTCATGTGCCCGGAATAAGTGTTGCATTTTTTTTTGTGGCTTCAAAGTCATTAAGTCCAATAAAAAGTAGAGTTCCTAGGAAGAGCACCCATCCCACTTCTATGCCCCATTACCCCAACACACACTTCTCCAAGGGAGCTCTGGTTTTGGCAGAGATCTCTTTGTGCCTGAGAAACAGATTCATGTAGGAAAGAAAGCGTAAGGATCATGTGCTGTTGCCTTAATACAATGGCAAACCTGGTCAGTGCAGGGCGTGACTGGGGAGGGTCTGTAGTCATTCTGGTTTCACAAACAGTTCATTAAAGACAGAGGTTTGCTGGTGGCCAAAAATTCAACCTATGCTCAGCTATTATACAAAATAAATACTGGGACTGGTCCTTGTTTTATACATTAGGTGTTGGAGACCATTTCTTCATAATGAGAGGACAGAACAGGTAAAGCCAAATTTATTAAATACCTGCTGTATATCAGAGACTGTGCAAAGTACTTTACTCTCGCTGTGTCACACAATTTAAACTAAACGACGCTGATCATTTTCAACGTTTAGCTCCCACTGATATGCCCCCAATCATCTCTCCGATCTAATTCATCATTTTCCCCACCAGTTGACCCAAGCCATACAGGTCTTAGTGCTAGTTCTTGAATATTCCATGCCTACTTCCATGCCAGCTCCTTGAGCATTTTCCTGCATGTTCCAGATGTTCAACAGATATTTGTAGAAAGCATGCATGCCTGAATGAATGGGCTCACTTGAATTATCTACAGGGAGAATGGGGAATTTCCAAATTTATGGATTATCCCACTTTTTAATCTGCCCTCATCCCCACTGAGCAAGGAATAAAAAAGAAATAAAGGTCAGCTTAAGCTAGGGTATTACTCACCAGAAAGTCAGGGAGAAGTAATTTTAGTGGTGGAAGAGATGACTCCTGTCTTCCTAGATGTTCTACTATCCGTGTGGAATTAGCCAGGAGACTATGATTCCCATCACTCCAGCTCTCCTGGAACCTTGCACATAGAGGCCTGTAAAAAGTATCTGGTGATTTCTTTCTACGGAGTGACAGCTGGAGCAGCCTGTAACAGCAGTGGGGTGAGCTAGAAAGATCCCACCCACTCTGTCTTCTGGTCTTCACGTAGGACAGGTGGGTCGGCTGCAGCAAAACCTGGGACAGTATTTTCATTCCCATGACTATTTATGGATACTAGCTCTCTTAGATCCAGAGGCTCTGGAATGTTGTTCTTTTGGCAAAGTCTTTTGGCAAAAATGCTCCAAAAGGAGGAAAGCCTGTCTGCAGAGGGGTTCAGCAAGAGACATGAATAAATCTATAACCGATCTCACCACGGCTATGGATAGAGCTGGCCCGGGTTCACCTTCTGCTTCTCTACCGCTCTGGGCCAGTTGTCAGTTTCAGACTGGGTTTCCTGTCACACCATCGGCAGCCCTGAGTCTCCAGGGGGCCGGGGAGGGCAGAGCCAGAGGAAGCGAGGAGGTGGATGGGACCTGGATTGCCTCACGTGGGCATCAGCTCATCCGTCTACAGGCAGGTTGGTCCTGGGCTTAGGATTCATAGATGCTGATATACTTTGCCACCCTTAGTAATTGCATTTTTTGGTAAGGATAACCCTTTGCTCTCAATCACTTTTTGATGTAGTGTTGCCTGCCATTTACAGCCACTTACATGGAGTGTGTTGTTTGAAAGGGGACCAATCAGGTGGTTCTTCTCTCCGTGCATTTAGGGGAAGTACGTGGTCTGCTTTGACCCACTGGATGGATCTTCTAACATCGACTGCCTGGCCTCCATTGGAACCATCTTTGCCATCTACAGGAAGGTAGGTAGATGGTCTGATCTTTAATGTCTCCTCCCTCTAGGAGTTTCTGGAAGGTTGCTGGGCTGGGAGCCACGAGTTTGGAGTTCTAGTCTCTGTCCTTCCACTAACCAGACAGGCCACTGTAGGCAAACCATAGCTCGCTCAGTCTCGGGATCCTCACCGGAAGAACTGAACTGGTACTTTTCTGACTGCCCTCTTCACTGCCCCGGTGGGATGGTAACATCAGAGGACAGATGGGACCTGGTTTGGAAAATCTGGTTGTGAACAGATATTAGATGTGGTATTAGGTTCTTGATGGCATTTGAGGACTCCTCTGCTTCTTTGTTATGTTTCTCAAATCTTATTGTATTGATTTTCTATTGCTGCTGTAACAATGGGCCACATGTTTAGAGGCTTAAAACAGTGCCCTCTTATTGTCTACCATTCTGTAGGTCAGCTGTCTGACAGCATGGCTGGGTTCCCTGCTCGCATCTCGTAAGGCCACGATCTGTGTGTCAGCCAGCCTGGGCTCCTCCTGAGAAACTGGGGGTGGGGCAGTTTGCTCCCAGGTTCGGTTAGGTTGTTGTCAGAATTCAGTTCCGTTCTGTGGTAGGATGGAGGTCCCTGGCTTTTTTTGGCTGGCTGATGCTGGGGCCATTCTCAGCTTCTAGAAGCTTCTTACATTCTGTGTTTTGTGACTCTTGTGTCCGTAAAGGTAGCAGAGGCAGGTCAAGTCTTACTCAGACTTCTAATCTCTCTGATATCCCTATTTTGCTTCATCTCCCCTGGCCTCAGCCACAGAAAGTTCCCTGTTTTTAAAGGCTTATTAGAGGGGCTCCTGGGTGGCTCAGTAGGTTAAGTCTTCGGCTCGGGTCATGATCCCAGCGTCCTGGGATGGAGCCCCTCATCCAGCTCTCTGCTCAGCCGGGAGCCTGCTTCCTCCTCTCTCTCTCTCTCTCTGCCTGCCTCTCTGCCCACTTGTGACCTCTGCTGTCAAATAAATAAAAATTCTTAAAAAAATAAAGCCTTATTAGGTTAGATTGGGCCCATCTAGATAATCCATGATGATTTATTTTAAATTGGTAACCCTAATTATATCTGAAAGTCCCTTGTGCCAAATAATACAACACGGTCACAGATTCTGGGGATTAGGATCTTTTTGGGGCCTTTGCCTACCACACATACCTAACAACAGAGAGGATTTTATGGCTTGGTTTGTGACCATCCTGTATCACTGGAGACTTCATGGCAAACCGCATAACCCACACTGGATCACAATTTGAGGATCAGTCCTCACTCTAGTCAGGATGGCTGGGCTCTGCCCTGGGGGCTTTCAGTCAGAAGGGAGACCAAGGCTGCTGGATGGTCTTAAGGATTGTTCTTTTGGGTAATCTTCCCTCCAGGCTGGTTGTGGAGGCCCCTCCCCATGCCACTGTCTCCACAGCACACATTCTGTCCACTAAACTACTTGGGATCAAATCGTGGGTATCACTGACTTTCTGTGCAGTGATTTGGCACTAATTCTGTAATGTGCATGTGATTAACTTCCTCTGAATGTTTTCCTTAGTGCTCTTAGATGATAAACGTGAGGGAAAGACTGGATCTATCCCATGTCACCTCATGTGTTGTCTGTAGATACTGATATTTGAAGATATTTCTACTTGGCTGATGGTTGTTCAAAGAAAGAGGCCAGAATTTGATTTTCAAGGGGCAAAAGCTTAGCAGAAAAGTAACCTTAGCAGGATATGTGAATTAGTCTAAGCTTCTTTCTGAGGAGAACGTCAAGGAGCAGGAGTGGGCTCTGCTACTCCTGTCGTGGAGAACCAAATGGAGGCCAAGCCAGCCTGGACTGGAGGGAACCTCTGAGAATTTTGCTTTCCCACTTGGTGCTTCTCTCTTTTTTTCCTGCCGAGAGAGCAAAGGAGACATTTGCTGAGGGGGCAGGCGAGAATGACTGTGGACACTTTCTCTGGTATTTGAGAGAGTGGAAGACTAAGGTGATGTTTTGAGGTCAAGCAAAAATGAGCCTGGTGAATAAAGGAGCTTTGCTTCTCCCTTTAAGGTACAGCTTAGAGATAAAAATAAAGGGATGGATGGTGTGATCTTCATGAGATTCCAAAAAAAGGTACCAGTTATACCTTTGAGGTGGTTTTAAGCATTGACTTTTTCATTATGGCTAATACTATGGACTACAGATCATGAGTTGGCCACGTTCTGCCCACCTGTAAGCACCAAGCCCCTGGCTCAGCCCTTGCCTCAGCCTGTGAAGCAGGTGCACTTACTGCTGTCACTTTCCTACTGGTGAACAAACTGAAGCACAGAGAGAATCACCAGTCAGGACCCGGCAGGTCAGGTGTTCAAACAGGCTCTCCAGCTCTGCCCATCAGGCTCTTCATAGCTTCTCACCCCCCTCCAGCTTCACTGAGATACAGCTGACGTGTAACACTGTATTAGAATCGGTGAACAACATAGTTATTTGAGGTCTGTATGTATATATGTCCATATACATACAGATACATATATACATACATATACACAAAATAAATATGTATTTTTTCTAGTCATGAGAACTTTTATGATCCACTCTCATAGCAACTTTCAAATATACAATCAGTATTGTTAACTATCGTGACCATGCTGTACATTACATCCTTAGGACTTAGCATCGAAAAACCGGAAGTTTGTATCTTTTAGTTACCTTCAACCTTCTGCCCCTCACCATTCTGCCCCTGCCTCTGGAAACTACCAGTGTTTTCTAGAAAAAAGCCACAGGAGAATATCTTCATGCTTTTGGGGAAGGTAAATATTTCTTAAACAAGAGATAGAGAGCAATAGCCATGAAAGAAAAGGCTAATGAACTGTACTTCATTAAAATTAAGAACTTTCGTTCATCAGAAGTCAAAATTAAGGGAGTGAAAAGGTAACCACAGACTGGCAGAAAAGATTTTTAAGACATAATTCCAAAAAGAGACCTCTAGGTAGATAAGTAAAGAACTTCTACAAATGAATTAAATATGCCATTATCTCATCACAGTGCTGGGCAAAGATTAGAACAGGCACTTCACTGAAGAGAGTTTTTTCCACAGCTGGTTAATAATAAGCACAAGAGAGATACTCGACATCATTGGTCATCAGGGAAATGAACATTAAAACAGTGAGACATCATTCACCGCACAAGAATGGCTAAAATGAAAAGTGCCTACCAAGTGTCGATGAAGAAACTGGGAATTGTACGTTGTTGGTGGGAGCAAAAATAGCACAAACACTTTAGAAAGTTGGGATGGCACCTGTTGATGATTAACGTAGAGTCATACATTATGGTCCAACAAATCCACTCCTGGTACGCACCCAAGATAAGTGAGTGCTCGGGTCTGCCCAAAGACACGCGGTAAGTAATCTGTAATAGCCCCTGGTGGGCAAACAGAGCCAAACTGTGTATCAGCGTTAGAATGGATAAATGAATTGTGATGCATTCATACAACAGAAAACTACATAGCGATGAAAAAGAACAGAACACTGACATGTGCAAAAACACAGATAAAATTACAAATACATAATGTGAAACAAGCCAGTTACAAAAGAACATATGCTTTAGGATTTCATTAAATGAAGTTCCAAAACAGGCAAAGGTGATTATCCTTTTGATATCTACATGATGAAAGGCAGGGTAGAGGTTACCTTTGGGGAAGGTGATTGTGATTGAGGAGGGTGCAAGAGTCTCTCTAGGTTATTAGAATGGGGCACCTGGGTGGCTCAGTTGGTTAGGTGTCTGCCTTCGGCTCAGGTTATGATCCTAGTGTCCTGGAATCAGGCCCCAGGTTCTGCAATGGGGCACCTGGGTGGCTCAGTTGGTTAGGTGTCTGCCTTCGGCTCAGGTTATGATCCTAGTATCCTGGAATCAGGCCCCAGGTCAAGCTCCCTGCTCCATGGGGAACCCGCTTCTCCCTCTCCCTCTGTCTGCGGCTCCCCCTGCTTGTGCATGCTCTTGCTTTCTCTATCAAATGGATAAATAAAATCTTAAAAAAAAAAGGAATGTTCTGTAAATTGATTTTGGTAGTTGCATAAGTGTATATTACATATATGTAAAAACTCATTGAACTATACAATTCAGATGTGTGTGCTTTGCTATGTGTAAGTTATACCTCAATAAAAAGAAAAATGGTCCACTTTTCCATACCCTCTACAACCAAACAGAGTGAACCTTTGCAATTCCCATTAACTTTACTGGTAAGTGACCATAGGGTGCATCCCTTCCTTTACATTGACAGATTTAGATGTTTTATTGGGGTAGGAAGAAATAAAAAGATCAGAGAAAGATAACACTAAATTGTTTGCCAACTACTCCGAGATTTCCTGAGGAGAGTGTCATGGTAATAGAGATGACTAATGTGAAGTAGATCTTTGAAGTCTCAAAGCCAGGAAAAAAATGAGTCTTTCTATTTTTCATGAGCTTAAATAAATTATAGATGGGTTAACAAATTTCATGGAGAAATAAAACATAGAAGACTATTTGTCTGGCTTTGTCTTGATGTAGGAGAAATCCTATCTAACCATAAAGATAGAGAAGAAAATAATTTGGACTGTAATGGATAATATATATACATATATATTTATTTATTTATAAAAATTTTATTTATTTATTTGAGAGAGAGAGGGTGCACGACCAGTGAGGGAGGGGAAGAGGGAGAGGGAGAATCAGGCTCCCCGCTAAGCAGGGAACCCAATGTGGGACTTAATCCCAGGATGCTGGGATCATGACCTGAGCCAAAGGCAGATGCTTAACTGATTGAGCCACCCAGATGCCTGAATAATTTTAATTACCAAAATATTGCACTACAAAAGAAAAGGACACTATAAGTAAAATTAAAAGACAGATAGCACTTGAGGAAAATAGATTTAAAACATATAAGGCATTACTATCTCTCATATGTAAAAAGGTATTAAAATAATCAACACAAAGACAATTACGCTAGGAGAAAAATACACAAATACATGAAAGGGCAACTTACAAAATAAGAAATAAAAATGGCCAAGAATCCTATGAAGTTTACATTGTTAACCATTAAAAAATGGAAATTAAACAAAAGAAATATAATTTTTTTTAGCCTTCGAATTGACCAAGTTGAAAAGCTAATGTTCTCTTATAGTCATCAGATTGGATTAAAGCAAATGCTTTGGGTTGTCTGGATGGCCCGTCAATTAAGTATCTGACTCTTTTTTTTTTTTTTTTTTTTAGGATTTTAAATTTTATTTATTTGACAGAGAGAGAGAGAGTGAGATCACAAGTAGGCAGAGAGGCAGGGGATGGGGGTGGGGGAGGCAGGCTCCCTGCTGAGCAGAGAGGCTGATGTGGGCCTCGATCCCAGGACTCTGAGATTACGACCTGAGCCGAAGGCAGAGGCTTAACTCACTGAACCACCCAGGTGCCCCAGTATCTGACTCTTGATTTTGGCTTGGGTCACAAGTGCTGAGCTTGGAGCTTGCTAAAGATTCTGTCTCTCCCTCTTTCTCTTCCCCTCCTCCAACCCCAACACAATCCCACTGGTGCATGTGCATGTGCTCTCTTTCTCTCTCTCTCTAAAACAAAACAAAACAAAACAAAACAAAACAAAACAAAAAAACAAATACTTTTATCACTGATCGTAAAGTTGCAAGTTAATGCAACCTTTTTGAGGGGCAACTCTTCAATATGTATTAATAGTCTTTTACCCAATAGTTTCATTATTTGGAATTTCTCTTCTAAGAATAATCAGAGATACACATATTTTTAAAATTTATTTTTAATTTTTTAATTTTTATTTTTTTTAGGGAAACACATATTTGTGTACTAGATTGTTCATCTCAAAGTTGTTTTGGTATTTTAAAAAATGAGGAGACATCAAAAGAAAAATAAAGGAATACTGTAAACACCTGCACACACATAAATCTGACAGCTCAGATGAAATGGAGCAATTCTTCAAAAATCACACTCTGTTAAGAGAATGAACACACAAGCTACAGCATGAGAGAAGATATTTACAAACCAGTCTGACAAAGGACTCCTTTTTAGAACATAAAAGTGCTCTCAAAACTCAATAGTAAAAAACTCTGAACAATCCAATTAGAACATGAGACATGAAGAGACATATCACCAAGCAGGTGAAAATGAGTCTTTTGGCAAATAAGCACATAAAAAGATGTTCAACATCATTAGCCATTAGGGAAATGTGAAGTGAGTCCATGATGAGACATCACTACACATCCAATAGAACCCATAAAGTATAAAATAGTGACAATACCAAATGTTGGAAGGATGGAGAGAAATGATGTCCCTCATGTGTTGTTAGTGGAAATGTAAGTGACACTGCCACTTGGGAAAAATTTGGCAGTTTCTTCATTTATCCCAGAGAAATGAAGACTTATGTCCACATACAAACCTGCATGTGATTGTTCGTGACAGCTTTATTTCTAATCACCCACAGCTGGAAATAACCCAAACATCCTACCATAGGTGAGTGGTTGAACAATGATACATCTCTACCATGAGGAAGCATTCAGCAATAAAATGGAATAAACTATCCATACATGTAACAACTTGGGTGGATCTCAAGGGTATCATGCTGAGTGAAAAAAGGTAATTTCAAAAGTTCACAAAATATATGATCCTATTTATGTAATCTTCTCTAAAAGACATATTTGCACAGGGGCACCTGGGCGGCTCAGTCTGTTGAGCATCCAGCCCTCCGTTTTGGCTCAGGTAGTGATCTCATGGGTTGTGGGATCAACTCCTGCATCTGGCTTGTGCTCAGCAGGGAGTCTGCTTGAAAGATTCTCTCCCTCTGTCCCACCCCCTCCCCCTCCCCCCATGCTCCCTCTCTCTCTAATAATAAATAAACAAATCTTAAAAAAAAATACATACTTGTACAGCTGGAGAAAGATCAGTGGCTGCCAGGGGTTAGGGATGGTGGGGTGAGGAGGTTGGGTGTGACCGTAAAGGAGTAGCATGAGGGAGATTTCTCCACCTGGTGGAATAGTTCTGTATCTTTATGTGGTGTCTACACATGTGATAAAATGGCAAAGAGCGACACATGGACTTAATACCAATGTCAGTTTCCCAGTTTTGATATTGTACCATAGTAAAATGTATGTCATGAAACTACTGAGGGAAATTGGGTGAAAGGTACTGGGGCTCTCTGTACTATCTACACACTTCCTGTGAATCTACCATTATTTTAAAACAAAGTTTAAAAAATTTTAGGGAAAAAGAAATCTAAATTTTAAATAAGAGGTTGATTAAATTTAGAAATGCCTATGCAATTGCCTGCCCAGCCTGCTCCTGAAAAAGTATGTACGCATACTTTAAAAATATATATTATATATATATATTTACATATATGTACATACACATGTGTATATGTACATGTGTATATGTACATATATGATATATATGCATGTGTATAAACTTGCGTGTGTATTTGTGTGTGTCTCTCAACTGAGTGCAATAACCATGGGCCAGATTGCACCTAGTGGTAGGAAAACAGGCATGAACAAGACAGTCAGAGAAGCGACATGGGTCCAGATGGGGCAAGGGTGGAGTTGGGGGACCAGGCAGGAGGTGAAGGTCACTTGGGGCGAAGTGGAGGTGGTGAGGAGGGAGAGAGGGCCATGGAGCTGAGAAGGGAGGTGCCAGGAATGCCCGGTCTTAGTGACTTGAGAGGAAGGCGTGGGTGAGGGCAAGGAGGATGGTCAGCGAAAGGGAGAGGCTGGTGACTCTTGGGTTTCTACTGAGCAAATGACAGTGCCATTTGCTGAGACAAGACATAATGAGAGCAGAGCAGGGATTTGGGGGGTGAGATGGGACAGGCAAATTCCATCTTTTTTTTTTTTTTTAAAGATTTTAAAATTTATTTGCCAGAGAGAGAGAGTGCACACGAGCAGGCAGAGTGGCAGGCAGAGGCAGCAAGAGAAGCAGGCCCCCTGCTGAGCAAGGAGCCTGATGCAGAACTCGATCCCAGGACCCTGAGCCACCCAGGCGTCCCGGCAAATTCCATCTTGAGTTTGACGTATCTTCAGGATACCTGACTAGGGTTGTCCAGTGGGCAGTGACTCCGAGGCTGGGCTCTCAGGAATCATCGGTAGGTGCGTAGGGCTTTGAACTCTGGTTGTGGGTACGATTGCCAAGGAGTGTGTAGACTGAGAAGAGAGCTTTACTGATTAGGGTTCTAGCGTAAATGGCAGGAATGGATTAGGAAACGCTAAGGCAGGAATATGGCAGCTTCAGAGAAGGCTGGGACCAGAAAAGAGTCTCTTATCTTGCCTTCCTGCCACCTGGCCACTTTACTCCTTCCTCTCTCTGTGAATCAGGTTTTCTTTGGTTCTCTGGCTAGTGGCAGAAGGAAAGTGTTGTCCCACAGCTCCCAGGCTGACATGAACCAGGGTGTTCTAGCCCCAAGTCTGGATTTCTGGAGCAGACTCTGATTGGGCCAGGTTGAGTCAGACATTCATCCCAGCCCTCATTAAATTTGTCTCACAGCAACTCAGAGTACTTTTGGGTAAGAAAGTGCATCTTATGGATAAGAAAGTGCATCTTGCACTGGTTATATACCCCAAGGGTGGGGAGGAATCAGGAGGAGCACCTACATTTAAGGGGTCAGAGGAATAGGAGGTGGCAAAAGCAAATAAGAAGGCACAGCTAGAGAGTTTGAAAGGCCATGAAAGGTTCCTGGATGCAGTTCCAACATGGAGGTGAGATAGGGTCCCCACACTGCACCAAGCAATTCTCAGACACTGGCAGGTGTCCAAGAACTCAACTCTTTTCTGACACTATCTACCCAGAGATAGCATCAGATTCCAGGGGTGAAGGGCTCATTCTTACAAGGCAACCCCAGGCTATTATCTGTACTGTGTTCCTGACCGACCTGCTATAGATTGGAAGTCCTAATGACTGCCCTCCACCTCATCCACCCCCTGGCCACTCAATCCAGATGCCAGTTGCAAGCCCTGTTGTTATGTGTGCTTCTGACCAACCAGCTAGAAATCAGAGGTTCCCAAGACCCTCTCCTCAGTTCTGATTAATTTGCTAGAGCAGCTCACAGAACTCAGAGAAAAAAAGTTGCTAGGTCACCAGTTTATTATTAAAGGATATAACTCAGGAAGAACCAGATGGAAGAAATGCCTAGGGGAGGGTATGGGGAAAGGGTGCAGAGTGTCCCTGCCCTCTCTAGGCACACCACTTTCCCTGAAACTCTGGGTGTTTACCAGTCCAGAAATTCTTCCAGCTCTGTCCTTTTCAGGTTTATGGAGGCTCATTACATACGCTTGACTGATGAGATCATTGGCCGCTGGCAGTAGATTCAGTCTCCATCCCTTACCACCTTTGCAGGGGGTGAGGTCGAAAGTTCCAATTTTCTAAAAATTACAGAGCTTGATTCTCCTGGCAACAAGCCAGCTTCCTTCCAGTGACGTCCAAAAGTCATTCATCAGCATGACAAAGACATTTTATCACTCTCAACACTTAGGGAAGTCTGAGGGTTTTGGAAACTGTGAGCCAGGAAATGTGGGTGAAAACGGAATATATAGGAGAAATGCATTTCGGTCATCTGAATGTGCAAATAGATATTTCTTATAAATCACAAAATTGGGAGTCGGAAAAGAGGGAAGCAGACGAATGGTCAGGAGAGACCCATATCAAGATGGAGACCCATATCAAGGGACCCGACATTGCCCAGAGGTAGGGTAAAGAGGACTAAACCTTGTGCTCCTGAGGTGGTAGATGGGTCATTTCTGGGAGGCTGCAGTGGGGGCAGAAGACAGACAGCTAGGTAGACAGGCATTCTAGACTCACAGACCTAGATGAAGACAGAGATAGGGCAATGGCTAGAGGGAAGTCTTGAGATCTAGAAACTATTTTTCTTATTTCTGTGGGCCAGAGGGTTCCACCTGTTATTAGAAGCAGTGAAGCCAGTGGGGAAGGAGTGGTTCCCTTCAAGCCCCAGCACAGAGCCCAGAGGGCCACGGAGAGAGTGCTAGGCTGTGTGGGGACTGCAAGACCCCAGCTCCTCTGGTCAGGGAGAAATCAGCAGGACAGAACTCTGGTTTCCTACACAGAAAATGTGGTCCATCTGGTGGCCGAGTGAAGGTGTTTCAGAAGCTTCGATGGTGACGACTGAAGATTTTAGTAAAAAAAAAAAAAAAACAAACAACTTCCACTTTTCTAAAGATTCTTGAGAGCTCATGCTTTAGAGCTGTGGTTCCCAAACTGGCATGCCCCAGAATCACCTGCAAGCTTTCCGGAGGCCCAGAGTTTCCGACTCCAAAACCTGGTTGGGGGAGTGGTGGGGGGACTAGTATTTATACTTCTAACAAGATCACAGGGGATGCTGATACTGCTTGTCTTCTTTGAGAGTCTGCTCCAGGGCCTGGTTCTCAGAATGCATACATGGCCAGGAATTAGAAACAAGGCCAATTTATTGAACACATGAGAAAGTCAGGTGGAAATGTAATTAGTTGCAAGAAAAAAAGTTATTTGAAAGAATGTAAAATGGGAAGATAAAGACTATTAAAAGGAAATTAGCTTTGGGACGCCTGGGTGGCTCAGTGGGTTAAAGCCTCTGCCTTTGGCTCAGGTCATGATCCCAGGGTCCTGGGATCGAGCCCTGCATCGGGCTGTCTGCTCCGCGGAGAGCCTGCTTCCTCCTCTCTCTCTGCCTGCCTCTCTGCCTGCTTGTGATCTCTGTCTGTCAAATAAATAAAATCTTAAAAAAAAAGGAAATTAGGTGTTTTTTGTTTTTGTTTTTGTTTTTTGAGAGATAGAGACCGCACATGAAAGAGAGGGAGGGAGGGAGAATCTTGGGCAGGCTCTGTGCTCTGTGCAGAGGATGATGTGGAGCTCGATCTCAGGACCCTGAGATCATGACCTGAGCAGAAATCAAGAGTTGGCTCATCTATACAATGGACTATTCCTCAGCCATCAGAAGGAATGAACACCCACCATTTGCATCGACATGGATGGGACCGGAGGGGATTATGCTAAGTGAAATAAGTCAAGCAGAGAAAGACAATTATCATATGGTGTCACTCATATGTGACACATAAGAAATGGCATGGACGATATTAGGGGAAGGGAGGGAAAACAGACGGGGAAAAACCAGAGGGGGATATAAACCGCCTGAGACTATGGACTCTGGGAAGCAATCTGAGGCTTTCAGAGGGGAGAGGGATGGGGGATTGGGGACGTGGTAGCCCGGTGATGGGTATTAAGGAGGGCATGTGGAGTAATGAGCACTGAGTATTAAATGTGAACAGTGAATCATGGAACACTCCATCAAAAACTAATGATGTCCTAGATGGTGACTAACATGACATAGCATTAAAAAAAAAAAAAAAAAAAAGGAACCAAGAGTAGGACACTTAACAGATTGAGCCACCCATATTCCGTGACAGTGTGGAGAAGGATGCTGGCTTAGCACTGGGATATGTGGGTCCATCCCAGCTGTGTCGCTCAATTGTTTCAAAATGTGTGGGTACCTCCCCTGACCTCCATTCCTTCACTTTTAAATGAGGACTAGGGAGAGTCTCCATTGTTTCACAAAAGCATGAGGATGGGAAAGTACTTTGAAAAAGATAAAGCCCCAAATAAATATAAATTAACTATTTTACCCTGAAGAAGTTGTTCTTCAGGGGAGTCAATTAACATAACTGACAGATTTTTTTCTTAAAAGATTTTATTTATTTATTTGACAGAGAGAGATCACAAGTAGGCAGAGAGGCAGGTAGAGAGGGAGAGGGGGAAGCAGGCTCCCCCTGCAGAGCAGAGAGCCCGATGCGGGGCTCGATCCCAGGACTCTGAGGTCATGACCCGAGCCGAAGGCAGAGGCTTAACCCACTGAACCACCCAGGTGCCCCAGTTGACAGATTTTAGATGTGTGTATAATATTCAGGCTCAATATTGTTGTTCTGGTTCCTAATGACATAATCACCAGTGTGTCTTCATAACTTCACGTCCACCACTTTGCAATTCTCTGGAATTTTCTGCTCAGTAGGGAATCTCCAGGCAGTATTTCTGGACTGGCCTTTTAGCCCAAATCCACTGGCATCTAGAGAGAACAGAGCATCTAATTAAACAGCAGAGGAAGCTGTGCTGGAAAATAGAGAGTGGGGAATAGAAGGGCCCAGAAGCAATGAGGCCAACCATTCGTATTTAACCCTTGCACACCGAGCACCACGCTCCTTGGGTATGACAGGCTCTGGGAAAGTGAGTTTGGAGCCTCAGCTTGTCACATTTGTCACAGCTATTTGCCATGGTCTGTGGAGCTGAATCCATCTGGGTCTTCTGATTTGAAGAGTTGATCGAAGTCTGCCCATTCGCCTCTCCTTCCAAGCTCCTGTCACATCTGCCGCCCACAGGGATGTTAGGGGCCAGGGCCAGTTCCAGTACTAGTCCAGAATTCTCCCCCATCCCTGAAGACTTTGCTGTGAAGCCAGAACAACCGGATGAAGGTGAGGAAAGAGCAGGGCATGCCTCCTCTCCTTCCCGCTCCCCAACTCAGCTCTCACAGCAGAGCCCAGCAGTGTGCTACTTGTTTTTCCAAAGTAATCAGGTGAGTTGTTCAAACATTCAGGCCTGAGTGTTGCATCTACATAATCCAGATGATAAAGATGTTTCCCTCCAAGGGCTCTTGAGCACATACAATGGGATAGGGCACAAGATCAGAGCTTCATGACCTTGGTTTCTGTAACAGTTAAGGAGCCTGGCTTATAATTTTTAAGAGGGCCTGTGGTTTTAGCATTTTGGGGTGCTTTTTGGCAGGACGCAGATGGATGTGTTCAGAAACCAGCAAGGAGTCCAAGAATGGTCTCTGCAATGGCTTGGCTCGAACCGTTTGTTACCATGGCAATGCATTCCCTCCAGATGCATTGGCCTCAGCTCAAAATTCTAAGGACTGCATTTCCTTCAGTGGTTCAAGGAGGTCTGAAGCCCAGGCCTCTGGTAGAGTGTTCTGTCCAGAGACGATAACACCCTATGTTTCTCTTTTCTCTTCCACAGACTTCAGAGGACGAGCCTTCTGAAAAGGATGCTCTGCAGCCAGGCCGAAATATCGTGGCTGCGGGCTATGCCCTCTATGGTAGTGCAACCTTGGTGGCTCTTTCCACTGGGCAAGGAGTGGACCTCTTCATGCTTGACCCAGTAGGTATCCAGTGTGTTCATATCAGTACTGAGGACTCCCTGTGTCTCTGTGCTTTAATTCCAGTTGGCTGGGGTAATTTCATACTTAATACTTGCTTTTGGGACAAGGGAATCTGGTTGGGGAATCAACACCAACATCAATGAACGTTAATGACCTGTGTCCACCCCCCCAGAGGGCTTTTGAAGGGTTCTGTGGGGTCTGTCATATCAGCCCAGCCTCTGCCCTTAAGGATTTTTCTAATCCAAAAATGCATTCAACCTCTTTGGCTTATGGAAATACAATCATTTTAAAAAGCCTAATGTTGCCAGTGTCTAGACAGAAACATGGATATTTTTAGAGTAGCATGTTCCGATAGAGCTTTCTGTGACCTGGCATATGTTCTGTTATCTGTGCTGTCCAATATGGCAGACACTAGCCTCTTGTGGCTACTGAACACTTGCAATGTGGTTAGTGTGACTAGAAACTTGGTTTCAAAACTTTGTCTTGGGGCACCTGGGTGGCTCAGTTGCTGAGCATCTGTCTCTGGTTCAGGTCATGATCCCAGGTCCTGGGATCAAGCCCTGCATCGGGCTCCCTGCTTGGTGGGAAACCTGCTTCTTCTCCCACTCCCCCTGCTTGTGATCCTCTTTTGCTGTTTCTGTCAAATAAATAAATAAAACCCTTAAAAAAAAACCCCAAATTTGTCTCATTTTAATTAAATTAAATTGCCACATGTGACTAGTGGCTACCCCATTGGACAGCATGGATTTGTGGGACTCCTTCTAATGTACATGTTCTTCCCAATTAAGTAAAAGATGTTACCATATTAATGGTAAAGCTCAGGACATAGGCTGGGGATGGGCAGGTCTTGAGGACCCGGATGCAGGAGTCCCAGGAACGGGCTTGCAGCATGGCCAGTCTGGCCTGGACCCTACCCCTGATTCTGTGTCTCTCACTCAGGTTTCAAGTGCCAAAAAGGAGTATCTCATTTGCCAAGCTAAGTCACATGCCTGACCTTGGGCTGGAGGAGAGCCAGCTTAGTCTTCCTAGATTGGCATCCAATGAGAAGAGTTACTTCTTCAAAGGGAGTTAGGCTGTTTTTAGGAAGTGTTACTCCACAAATGTCCACAGCAAGCTCTTAAAGCTCAGGAGCCAGAGACTATCAGGAACTTTCCTATAACAAAAAGAAGTAGGACTTAGTGAACAAGGATGGCTGTGCTCTAGAAGAACAGTAGAGAGTCCTGCCAGGAGGGAGCTGGCATGGACTTAGTCTACAGCAAGTGCACTTTTGCTTGATAATCTTGGGAGGATTCAAGAAAGAGAGGGTCCATTCTGGCTTGAGAGTGGATACCATAAATGATTGTGTATCAGTAATTTTTATCTAGGAGGTAGGAAGATTAAAGTGAAGGTAGAGATTCACTGGTAAAGAAGAAGTCGTCCCTCACATGCAGCAGAGGGGAGGGATGCTTAGCTACATTTGTGGTTGCTGAGTATTCTCATCACTGTCTTATTTCAGACATGGTCAGCATGGTCTTGCCTCTTTATATTCTGGGATTATAAATTGCTTTGTTTATTCGGAACATTCTAGTCTAGCCGCCTGCTGTGAGCTGTTGTCCCAGGGGATTTCATTTTCTTAGTCTTCAAAGTTCATTAAAACTGATTACATTCCAAGCCTGGTTTTTATCCTAGTGACTTAGACATCCAGCCTTTCGAGGTGATGCCTGCAACCAGTTAATCACGCCCATAAACACTCAGATAAATGGTACCTGAGGGGTCTCCTGCGGAGTGACCACAGTGGGGGCCGTGGGTATAATCTGATTAAATAATTCTGAAGATTTCTTTCATTTTATCCTTTTTATTCCTTATGCCAAGTGAATACAGTTTCTGATTTCCTTATTACCCTGTATAAGAGTCACTGGGATACTGGGAATTTTTTGTGATTTCTAAGACCAAGTCATTAAAATCAATGGACCACACATTAGTAGGGAACTACATCCCCCAACTTTATGATGAAACCCTTCCATGGAACTTCTTCCTCTCATTGTCGACGGCCCAAATCTTCCTGGAAACATCAGGAATTAACTAGGGATGAGAACTTGGGGGTATTAATACTTAGAAGTTCCCAGTGAAAGAGTGACCTGACAGGCAGTGAAAATTACCAAGGAAACGTTCCCTCTTTCCTTTGAATTATTTCATCTCTTGCTGGAGGGCGGCTGGAGCTGCCGAAGGATGAGGACCTGCTGGGTCCTCGAGGAGGCCCGCACCTTCTGATGCTCTCTGATTGTTGGGGGCAGTGCTGTTGGCTTCTGTTTCCTGGTATCTCTCTCCTTCCTGGTGTTTCTGTTCATCTTTCTAGGCTCTCGGTGAATTTGTCCTGGTGGAAAAAGATGTCAAGATAAAACAGAAAGGCAAGATTTACAGTCTCAATGAGGGCTATGCCAAATATTTTGATGCTGCCACCACAGAATATGTGCAGAAAAAGAAATTTCCTGAGGTGAGTGAAGAAAGCTTAAGGCAGTAGCAGGGAGAATGCTGCCTCAGTGGGTCCCTGTTTGGGTGCCGGATTTGGGGGTCTGGCTGAAAGAGTTGATACCACTGTTTATGGATCTGATTAGTACGAGAATGATGGGCTCTGCCTTTCTTCATAAACAAGCAATGTCTTTGACAGCTAAAAGTTACCTACTTAAGAGAATACTCCCTAGTTTAGTTTTTCTAGGAAACAGACCACATTTTCAAAATTCAGGATTCAGGCCAGAACCTGTCAGGTCATTTGTTTGCTGAGCTACCATATATAGACTCTGGTCACTCACTTTTATTTGCTTTTAGGTGGAGTAGTTATATTTGAAAGTCCCATTCATATGCCCTAATATCAAGACCTCGTGTTTACCCCAAGCTTTAGGATTTTTTTTTTTGTCTCTCAATGGGATTACCAAGTTCTGGACTTCATGTGTCTGTTAATGAAGTCCTCAAGATCCATTCAACATGTCCATCATTCTAAGAAAACTTTTAAGATAGGTGTGAGAGTAGAGTCAAAGACTTTCCAGGTCAACTGTGTAAAGTCTGGCCTAAATTGAAGAGGAATGCAAGCTTGTCTATGAGTGGGACCATCTCTCACCAAATTCTGGGGAATTCCATAAGAGACACCCTTTGTCCTGTGGTGGGAAGGCAGTGGTGTGGTGGGCCAGCCTGGCTGTCCCTGGAAGTCCTCATGAACTCCTTGGGAAAAGAGCTTGTGATGCCACAGGACTAAGAGGCAGTCTGTGAACAGGATCCTGGGACCTGCCTTTGCAGGCCCAAGGTGAAGCTATAGAGAAATTTCTACTTCTTTTCATTTATTTTTTGAGTGAAATTCTCAAAAGTGCCATTTCCTGTACCTCTCCTTCATAGGGTTGTATTTTGCCAACACTCGCGAACCCATCCAATGTCTTGAGGGCAAAAGTCGCAAGATGTGAATTGTAAGGTGATAAATTCAAAATTATTTACGTGTTTCTGGTCTTGAAGATGTTTCAAAGTGGCCCCCATTCTAAGCTAAAAGGTGCCTTCTCTAGAGCCCATAAAAAATACAAGTACCACTAAAAAATACAAGTCCTACACAAAAATTATCATATGTCTCTTTGAAGGAGGGGTTTCAGGTGAGGAAAAAAGGCATCAGCCCATGAATGACTGACAGCTGGTGAACAGTCTGATCACACGAAGACCCCTTGTAAATCTTACCACAGGATGAGCTCCCAAATGGAAAACCACTCAAAGGGCATGATGATTATGCTAGTCAGAGAAAAAACATGAATCCCTTGCCCTCTCAGTAAAACCGGAACTCTTAGGAGTTATTTAAGATCTTTCTCAACTCCATTTTAACTTTTTCTCCACCCAGGTAAGGCTCTCTGCTCTTTAAAAGAAAAAAAAGGGTTTCTCTTGTCTCGTTTCTCACAGTCCAGCTTAGATGGTTTGATTACAGCTAGAAGAAAGACACTAAGTTCTAAGATAAAGCTACCCACTGTAATTTTGCAAAATGGAGTAAATAACCTTAATAGGATCTACACAGTTTCCCAAGAGATGTCCCAGGAGTAAGAGAAGTTCATCAGGCCAGAGGTTCTGAAGAATTTTTTACTGTGACCATTAATAACAAATGCATTTTATGTCTAATTCAGAGCACACTTGTGCAAGCATGCACACGCACACTGAAACAGAAGTAAACTGCCTTTCTGTCTACTGTGCTCTAAGATATGTTTTCATTATTTTCTTTTGTTTTTTATTCAATTCTATTCTGTTCTGATCTGATCTGGTCTGTTCTGTTCCAGTCCATTTGTTTGGATTGCATTTCATTTCTTTCAAAAACATGTTTAGCAATGACCCATAAATGGATTTTATGATCCATGAATGGATTTTCATCCACACTTGAAAAAGTGTACTGTGCTGGGTAACTTCTTAAACATTTCACTATATCATAGAAGTAATCTACAGATTCTCAGAATGGAGACAGTGAGACAAAAATAAAAGGGAGTGTGTGCATTGCATACAGAACAGGTTAATGTCACTCAAATAGCCCATGGATGGCTGCTCATTATTGCACCCAGTATGCAAACGAGTAGGACTTGTGCAGTAGGATCTAAATAGCAAGTTATTCTGATCTCTTCCTTGCTCTGTAACAGCTGTTCAGTGGAGCAATCCCTCCTAGAAAACAGAAAGTCAGTGTTCACTCATCATGGAAATGATAGACTATTGAGCACAATGTATTAATCAATATTTCCATGTCGATGCAAAGAGGAGACCCTTCTCAACAGCAAAGGAGGGCACATACTCCCCAATATAAAGCAAGGCTCCAGAATCCTCCAGTTGTTTTTTAACGTGTAACTCCAGATTTAATTTACATCTTCCCCTAGCATAAAAGGATTTGTTCTGTCTCTAGAAGATTTTGGTTTTGCTTACTTTTTACATAAAATCCCTTATAAGATCCATAAACTGAAAACTAGGCATTAGTTGGTTCTGGCCCTGAAAGTTTAGTCTACATGTAACAGCAGGACACTGGTGTGAATGCTTGATAATTTCCTCAGGCCACGCTTGATAGTCCAGGAAGGGACTTTCTTCTTGATGTAAAAAAACAATGATCATTTTGATGGAAGTGCTGGATTGGATTGGGAGTTAACAGTTCTAACTGATAAGACAAACAGAGCTACAGTGAAACCCCAAGTTGGATTCCAGAATTTCCTCCTATAGATACAAAAAGGAATTTTGACTTTGGACAGAGGGGGATATCCTCAACAGAGTGGTGGGCATCCTCCCGGCTATGGTGGAGTTTGACAGTGATCCCTTAGAAAGATTAAAAGGAAATTAGGGAAAAGAATCTGTGCGCCCTTCCCTCAGCAATTCTCTGAGAAGAGAGAAGGACAGAGATGAAAGCAGGAGAGGCTAGCTTGGGGGATATTGGGATGAAGCCATTTCTTTCTTTTATTAAGTACTTTTAACTCTTTTTAAATAATCTGTAATATTTCCACCTGATTGAAACTAGTTTCTTTTCTTGTTAACAAAATTTAACAAGTAATATATCTCAAAAGTTGAACATAGAGTTACCATATGACCCAGAAATTCCACTCCTCAGTATATACCCCAAATAAATCAAAACAATATATTCAGAAAAAAACTTGCACACAGATATTTGCAGCAGCATTATTTACAATAACTAGAGGTGGGAACAATGTCCCATCAACGGATGAGTGGATGAATAAAAGATGGTACATTCATACAAGGGAGTATTACAAGCCATAAGAAGGATTGAAGTATTGATCGATAGCATGATTTCAAAAACATTTATGCTAAGTGGAAAAAGCCATTTGCTAAGATTAGGTCAACGTGTAGAGACATAGGCAGATTAGTGGTTGCCAGGGTCTGGGGGGAAGGGAGGACGGAGACTACTTAATGGGTATGATGTTTTCCTTTGGACAATGGAAATGTTCTGTAATCAGATAGAGGTCATGGCTGCACCATATTATGAATGCACTAAATACCACTGAACTGTATATTTTAAAATTGTTAATTTTATCTGATGTAGATTTTACTTCAATTAAAAAATATAATCTAGGATTAGGTAATGTAAAACATACAGAAATATACAAAATTAAAGGTGAAACCCTCCTTCCCTTATTCAAGGGGCTCTTTGCAGGGATGACCACTGCCAAGTGTTGCTTTTATTCTTTGAGCTGGGATGGGGGGAAGGGTTATGCACATTCATCTCCATATCTGTACCACTACCCTTTTAGAACATTAGGTAGACCCTATTAGTTTCACCTGATTTTCTTTTTCATGATTTAGAGATTGACATAATTGCCATAGAGATCCCAAATGTATATACTCATAACCTTTTGCAAGTGTATCTGTAGGGCACATGTCTTACTGAAGGTGCTGGGTCAAAGGATATGAATATTTCACGGGCTTTTGTTACCAAATAGTCTTTCAGAAAAGTTGCATCAATTTATAGCCTCCAGCACCATATGAAAGAGTACCCATTTCCCTATGTCCTTGCCAGTGTGAGATATGGTGAATCTTTTAAAATTTTTGTCCCTTTGATGGTGAAAAGGTGAACCTTGTGGCTCGATCTGCACATGTTTAATTATGCTTTATGTCATAAAGCACATTTATGTATTTATCAAGCACCTACTTTTGTCTTAGTAAATTGCCTAATTCTATCCTTAGCAAATACTTACTTAGTGTTATTTATCTTTTTCTTGTTGCTTTGGATAGGCACTTAGTAAATGAAGGAAACTAGCTTTTGTCTGTTATTCATATTAGAAATATGTATAGACTTTCAGCTTTTGATCCTATAGAAGTGCTGTCCAATAAATAGCTAATTGCCACATGTGGCTATTTAAATTTAAATTAATTGCCAGTAAATAACATGTAAATCATCCTATTTTCATCTACACTTGTCTCGTTACTAGAGCTCAACAGTGGTGAGTGGCTGCCGAGTGGGACATTGGTGATAAAAAGTGTTTTGCTGGGACACCTGGGTGGCTCAGGTGGTTAAGCATCTGCCTTCAGCTCAGGTCATGATCCCAGAGTCCTGGGATGAAGTCCCGCATCTGGTTCCCTGCTCAGCCAGGAGCCTGCTTCTCCTTTTCCTCCCTGCTTATGCTCTGTTGATATCTCTGTCTCTCTTTCTCTCTCAAATGAATAAATAAAAGCTTTTTAAAAAAGTGTTTTCATCACCACAGAGAATTTCACTGGACAGCCTTGTTCTAAATTATTTGTTATTTTCTCATTATAAGTCTCTCCCCATCTTGAAATAATTTGGCTGTAAAAAATGAGGTAAGGATCCTACACCCCTCTTCTCTAAGGAGTTAGCACAGTGCAGTTTGTTCCCCAATAGTCCTCTCCCACACTGATTGAAAGGTCCTGTTCAGCATAAATGAAATTCTTGTCTATCTTTAGGCCCATAACTGGGCTCTATTCTGAGCTACTGGTCAGTGTTTGCATTTCTTCCTTGCATATGTAAATATTGTTCACTGTGTGCTCTTAGATTTGGTAGAGATAATTTTTTCCTTACTCTTCATTTTCACAAATGTTCTTGTTTTCTTTGTCAGAGAATTTTAATACCAATTCTTTCAAGTTTCTTCCCCCAAAAGTCTGTTGATATTTTCTAAGCGTTTTATAGCCTTAGCTCTTAATGTGCCGGTCTTCCAACCACTTTGAGTTAACTTGTCATGTGGTATAGGTTAAGTTTTTGGTCTATCTTTAAAATGGGGTTATTCCTCTTTTTATCATAAAATTGTAAATTCATTTATTTTTATTCATTTATGTATGTTAATCCCTCCCTTCAGTTGGGAGTTCCTTGGGGGCAGAGACTATCTTCCTGTTTTTGGCATCCTCAGGGCCTGGCCTGGTGCCAGGCATAAATAAGATGCTGAAAAATTACTTATTGGGCTGAGTTTACACGCGATTTGTGAACAGTCCTACTCATGTTGTTAACTAGGAGAGTAATTGGCATGTTTTGCATTCCACCTAATATTCAGGGTTTGGGATCACTGGTAGTACCTGCTTTTATTGCAATCCAATTCATTTTGGTGGGAGGTGACTATTTCCTGCTTGTCTAACGCAAGCCTAAATGCTGCTGATGTCACCTTCTTTCCCTAGAAGGGTTTAACAGTTACTTTGCTTTGCTCTGTAAACCTCCTAAGGCAGGGTACGTGGGTAAGGGAGTGTCTAATCCAGGCGAGCATCCTGTCTCCTCTCTCTCCGCCTCCTAGGATGGCAGTGCGCCCTATGGGGCTCGGTACGTGGGCTCCATGGTGGCCGATGTGCACCGCACCCTGGTCTACGGAGGGATCTTCCTGTACCCGGCGAATCAGAAAAGTCCGAAGGGCAAGGTAATTCTCGTTTGTCCCCTGGCTGTGTTGGTCAGTAAGCCAGTTGGAGTTCCCTTTCTCTTCATGCCTGCTTTTTGGCTACTGCTCTGTCCTTTTCACGTCTGTTTGTGAGTGTGCAGGTGGAAGAAAAAAGAAGCGTATTTCCCATTAATGGATTTTGAGGCTGCGGTGGAGGCTGAAAATGTTAATGGCCATTTTCACTGGTCTTTGCATTCCCTGGTCTCAGGCCTGTCATTCACCATGAGTCAGCTGTGTTCAACTGCCGCTTTTTACGTGCTGTGCCTGACTTGTAGCTTGAGCAACACCTAATTCTGGATGAGAGACCCTTCGAGAATCTAATGAAAGCTATGGATCCACTTCCATATGCACATAAATGCACATAAACAGGCATTACATACATTTTTTGGGGTTCACAGATGACCTGAAGTCTACCGATGAATCCTCCAGAGAGTTCCCAAACTTCAGAGTAAGAACTTCTGGTCAGAACTTATTTAATACTTCTGGAAAGGTAGCCCCTGGGTGATCTTACTGCAACTTTATGACACAAACTCCAAAATAGTTGTATGATCAGATGAGAATCTTAAGATCCGAATGCATCTATCCTGAATAGACCCTCCCATGGAAACATGTCTGACCAACCACAGAAATCATAGGTAAGTAGACAAATCAAAATAAAGATCTACTGTGTTCTCAAACACACCCACAACTGGCCGTGTGTATATCTGTGTCCCAGGCTGTGCAATTTGAATTTTTGGAATCCCAGACTCAAAGCCATGATAGGAAATCTGGGCGCCTGGGTGGCTCAGTGGGTTAAAGCCTCTACCTTCGGCTCAGGTCATGGTCTCAGGGTCCTGGGACTGAGCCCCGCATCAGGCTCTCTGCTCAGCAGGGAGCCTGCTTCCTCCTCTCTCTTTCTGCCTGCCTCTCTGCCTGCTTGTGATCTCTGTCTGTCAAATTAAAAAGAAAAAAAATTAAAAAAAAAAAAAGAAATCTAAGAGCACATGAGACCAGTGGGAAGATTTTTAATATGCAGATTAGTGTGTCAGGAATTTCTCTTCATGCGAGTGTTGAGCTCAGGTATATTATAACCTTCGGAAGTAAGAATCACAGCCAAGTCTGCATGACGGGTGCGGGGACAGGGTATTAAATGAGGTCTGGAAAACGAGGAAATGCTTGCATAGAAACATGCTTGCTGTCTGCTCAGTTCCAACACAGAAAACATTAGTCTGTTTCTTACCAATTATTAAAAATAATTTACAATAAGCCAGAAAATATGCACATGGAATCACGAGACATTTCTGTAAAGACATATAATTCCATGTATAGATCTATATTCACGACACCATCACCATCCTTATTGAAAATACCGCTGGTTCCTAATCTCTGTGTTTTAGCTTTGTTGGTCTCTGTGAGTGCTTTGGTGTGTGTTTTGGTGCTGGGGTAGATGCGTATGCCTTTTCTCCTGTGTGTGCTTTTCTCTGTCTATCTGTTTAGATTTTAATTGTAGAAAAAATAAAAAAGAAGATCACATGGGCTGCAGGTCAAAGCGACACGAAGCCCTGCACATTGTGTTTTAAGATGAATTTACTATAAAGACAACTTTAGGTGAAGGGCAGTGTTGGCTCAAAGACAAACTTTATGTGAGGATATTGTGCTTTTTCTTTTTCTTTTAAATATCTGAATCAACATGGTAACAAAGGCTACTGGGTTACAGTCTGAGACTTTGGCATCCCAAATCCCTCATCCTTAAGCACCCAGAGCAAGGAAAGGACGAAGAAAAAACCAAACTCTAGAAGCTGAAAGGTGGCTGTGCAGGACCAGCTGGCCACCAGTGTCCCTCTTCTGGGTGAACAGGGACCAAACTAGTGGATCCAAGTGTGTCCACACCCACTGGGGCTTCTTTGGACCCTGGAGGTCTAGGGTGGAGGGCAGTGTACACTGTTTTACCAAAGTGCCAGTAAATACCCCCAGAATCTTAACTTATTCTCTCCTAAATGCCTGTCTCTCTAACCTAGACCAGAGATATTTTGCTTCTCACCATGAAATAACAACGATTCAAAAATCAGCATAAGATATGACTGCTTCTCAAAGAGTTTCAGATGATCTTCAGAAAGGGTTTGAAGAAGAGAATGGGAAAGAAAAGGCTATAGAAAGCTGGCACAACCACTCTGTAAGCTGATTACAGGAAGGAACTTGTTATCTTTTAAATACAGGTTTTTGCACCTATTGGGAAGGAAGGAAAAGACAGTATGATACTGGGCTAGAACATGCAGCTAGCCTGTCACCCTGAATCTAATGGGATATGTGTGTGTTTTTCGGTAGGGGGTGGGTTGGTGAGGAGTGCATCATAGCACAATCACAGAAACAAGCCTAAAAAGGGCATTGGGTCCAGCCCATTTCTATTCAATTCCCCAAGCACTCACTGGGACGCAGGGCAGACACCTGTTGGTTCCTGTAGTGCCTGTTAGAAGAAGCAGTCCTTGCTCAGGATAAGCTCAGCCCTGGGTACATGGGCATGACTTGGAAAGCAGGGCACAAGCTGACTTTACCCTCCCCACTCTGCCCATTTCTGCCTTCCACTGGGAGTCCTTGGGCAAGGGACACAGTAGCCTTGTTTGGACATTTCCCTTGGGTCAGATATTACTGGGAAGGGAGATGCCACAATGTCCAACCCAGACAGATTCTGTCCCTGCCCTCAAGGGCGAGCGTGTAAGGAGGAAGGCAGATATGAAACACGCCTCTGTGTGACAAATATAGGAAGAGGAATGTGCAGGATCCTGTGGGAGTGCAAGCAGGGGACGTTAACTCTGTCTTGGGGGCCAAGAGAAAAGGCCATTTAAACCCCAGCAAACTACCTAGTTAGGTCGATGATGTGGGGTTCTTCACATGATCCCGAACACTGAAGTTATCCTGAGAGACCACCTAGCACTCTCTAGGTGACCTTCCATCTCACCCAAGCTGGATGGCTCCCTTGCCGTGAGGCCTCACATACACAGGCTCCTGACCAGCGCTCAGCATCAGTTTAGCTCTCTGTTGAACTAACAGCAAGCAAGGATCTAGGTCTCATCTCCCAAGGGAGGAGGCAGGCCTCTCATAAGCACAAAGATCACAAGACAGGTAGAGACTGACCAGCAGTGCCCCAAAGACATGGCCATGAACCTGGCATAGTCGTGCTAATAAGACACAAGTTCAGCTGCTGGAATTCCCCATCGAGCTTTAGGGGTGTGGCTTCGGGATTTGGGGCCACTTGCAGAACTTGTCCACCTGAATCTCTTTCTCCCACAGCTCCGGCTCCTGTACGAGTGCAATCCCGTGGCCTTTATCATAGAGCAGGCTGGAGGCCTGGCGACCACAGGCACCCAGCCCGTGCTGGACGTGAAACCGGAGTCCATTCACCAGCGAGTTCCCCTCATTCTGGGGTCCCCAGATGATGTGAAAGAGTACCTCACCTGTGTACAGAAAAGCCAGGCAGGCAGGTAGTGCGTTTCACCAGGAATGCTGCCTTTTCTTTGTCTTGTCCCTTCTATTAAGGGCCCAAAATAAACAATCATTGTAAACAGTGGTGATGAGTCACAGAAGACAAACCCCTGAATCAGCCCCAGAAGAGCAGCAATGAAGTGCTCCTCCGGGCTCCAGGAGCCAGAGACGATTCTATGCTCCATGGGAAGGGCTCAAAGTAAAAACCCACATTTGAAAAGAACAAATTTGATTTGTCTTCTCTCAAGCACAACAGCTAATAGGATTAGAGTTCCAAGTCTGACAGCCAGGGAATTCGCAGCTACGGATTTTTTGGGCAAAAGGTTTAGGGATCAGTTAAGAATTTGTCTTGGTTGGCTTAAAATTTGAACCTAGTGGAGACTGCTTCCAAGATGGCAGAGTACTAGGCAGACCCTGAACTTGTTTTGTTTTAAATACAATTAGACTAGCCTTGAAGTTTTTGAAAAACTAGGAAAAGGATGGGAGGAGTATGGAGTGAGGGAATTTGGCAGAAGTGTGGTTCACAGCTCTGAACTGGGGGATTGGGAAGCCGTGGAGTGGGGAAGGGGTGTAAGCTCGGTTTGCAGAGCAAAGTCAGGAAGAGAGAGGAAGTCAGAAAGATTGCAGCAGTTTGTGACCCCCTAAGTAGCTGTCGAGTGGATCCCTGGGTTGCTCAGGGAAAAATTGCTCCCCTTTCCAGAGGGCATTTGAGGATTATTTGTCCTCTCCAGAGCCAAAGGGACAGCCAGGGAGCCACTGAGGGGAGCTCTCCAGTAGGGTCAGGGGGGTGCACAGAGGGGAGAAAACCTCTTAAGTTTTTGCCCTGAGCCACAATAGGCTTGAACCTCTGCGTGCATGCGCCAATAGTCACTTTTCTTGGACTGTCTGTGGCCAGTGTGGAGGCTGGAGCCAATGACAGGTAACATGGCTGCTGCTTCACTGTCTGCCACAATAGATCCAAGCCTCTGTGATGGCTTTTCTAGGAAAAAGGGAGTAGGGAGTAGTGCAGATGGCTGATAGCCTGGCCCCAGCTTTCCATCAGTGTTATGATAAACTCTAGCCTCTGCACACATACTGTGTGAAGGCTTTTCATGGATGGACTTGTGCTGGACACAGCCCGATCCTCCCTGCCTGGGGACAACATTGGATATGCACACCTTACCAGGCCCTTTAAAACTTAGAGTTTTGAATCCCAGCCACTGGCCAAGATAAAAGACAGTAGATCTGTGGCTCTGGGCATGCTGATGACCTGGACATAGAAAGGTTAGGGCAGGAAATTGATGAAGGCCTGGCCATAGGAGATTGTTCAGTTATCTGGGAGGGCCTCCTGAGCAACAGCTGCTGAGGGTTCTGCCCCCCTAGGGACAAGGGGATGAGGTGACACCATATTCTACCTTCTCTACATGATGCCCTCTTCCTGTCTACCAGCACAGATTCCAGAGAGAAACACAGCACCTCTGGTAGAGGCTTCAATCCCTTACACTAAACCCCACCCCCAGACCTGGCAGGAGCAAGTTCTAAGGGTAAGTCAGCTTGTAAGCCAGCACAGCAGGCCTTTCCCTCAGAAGACAAACACAAACCCCAGCATATACCAGGTATACTAATTAAAGAAAACTCGAAAACATCAGCTTCTGGCTTAAACACACACACACACACACACACCCCACAAAAAACCCAAAGCATCCCTACTCAAAGGTACCCCCCCTTCCCAAAACAAGGAAGAACTCTGTAGAGAAGGACCAGTGGGAAAGAGCAGCCAAAACACCATAGCAGAGTATACACAGTGTACACCAGAATTACTTCCTGAAGATGTTGTTGATTATTACAGTTTTTTTTCCTTTTTCCCCCCCTTCTTTTTCTTTCTCATTCTTTTCCTCTTTTCCTTTCTGGACAAAATTACTAGAAGGAGAAATTCACAACAGAAGAATGAAGCAGAGGGAATACTCTCTGCCATAGATTTAATAGATATGGATATAAATAAGATGTCAGAGCTATAACTCAGAGTAATGATTATAAAGATACTAGCTGGGGTTGAAAAAAGCATAAAAGATACTAGAGAATCCCTTAGTGTAGAAATAACAGAACTAAATCTAATCAGGTCAAAACTAAAAATGCTATTACTGAGATCAGTAAAAAATGGAGGCTCTAATTGTTAGGGTAAATGAGGCAGAAAAGAGTCAGTGATATAGAAGACAAAATGATGGAAAATAAAGAAGCTGAGAAAAAGAGAAAAAACTACTAGGTCACGAGGAGAGGCTTTGAGAAATCATTGGCACCATAAAGTTCAATAGTACTTGAATAATAGGGGTCCCAGAAGATGAGAATAGAGAGAGAGGGGCAGAAGGTTTATTTGAACAAATTACAGCTGAGAACTTCCCTAATCTGGGGAAAGAAACAAGCATTCAAGTCCAGCAGGCCCAGAGAACCACCCCCCAATCAATAAAATCATTCAATACTCTGACATATAATAGTGAAGCTTGCAAATTTCAGAGATAAAATCCTGAAAGCAGCTATAGATGAGAGCTCCTTAACCTACTAGGGTAGAAACATTAGATGGCAGCAGACCTATCCACAGAGACATGGCTGGTCAGAAAGGACTGCCATGATGTATACAGGGTGCTAAATGAGAAAAAACATGCAGCCAAGAATACTTTATCCACCAAGGCTGTCATTCAGAATGGAAGGAGAGATAAAGAGCTTCCAGGACAAACAGAAACTAAAAGAATTTGATCACTAAACCAGCCCTTCAAGAAATATTAAAAGGGATCCTGTGAACAAAGAAAGAGCCCAAATGTAACATAGACTAGAAAGGAGCAGAGACATTATACAGAAACAATGACTTCACAGATAATACAGTGGCACTCAATTCACATCTTTCAATAGTTACTCTGAATGTAAATGGCCTAAATGCTCCAATCAAAAGACACAGGGCATCAGATTGAATAAAAAAGCAAGACCATCAATATGCTATTTGCAAGAGACATATTTTAGACCCAAAGACACCTCCAGATTGAAAATTAGAGGGTGGAAAACTATTTATCATGCTAATGGACATCAAAAGAAAGCTGGGGTGGCAATCGTGAAAGCAGACAAATTAGATTTTAAACCAAAGACTGTAATAAGACATGAGGAAGGACACTATATCATACTTAAAGGGTCTATCAGGAAAATCTAACAATGATAGATACTTATGCCCCTAACGTGAGAGTAGCCAATTTACAAACCAATTAATAACAAAAGTAAAGAAGCACATTGATAATAATACAATGATAGCAGGGGACTTAAAACCCTCCTCACTGTCTCTAGTACAGTGTACTTAGATGTACAGACCATCTAAGCCAAAGACCAACAAGGAAACAAGGACTTTGAATGACACACTGGACCAGATGGACTTCACAGATACATTCAGAACATTCCAGCCTAAAGGAACAGAATACATGGTCTTTTCAAGTGCACACAGAACATTCTCCAGAACAGGTCACATACTGGGTCACAAAATCAGGTCCCAACAGATTCCAAGAGTTTGGGATCATTCCTTGCATATTTTCAGACCACAGTGCTTTGAAACTGGAACTCGATCAATCACAAGAGGAAATTGGGAAAGAACCCAAATACATGGAGGCCAGAGAGCATCCTAATAAAGAATGAATGGGTCAACTAGTAAAATCAGAAGAATTTAAAAAATTCATGGAAACAAATGAAAATGAAAATACAACTGTTCAAAACCTTTGGGATGCAGCAAAGGCAGTCCTAAGAGGGAAGTACATAGCAATACAAGTCTTTCTCAAGAAACAAGAAAAGTCTCAAGCACACAACCTAACCCTACACCTTAAGGAGCTAGAGAAGCAAATAAAGCCTAAACCCAGCAGGAGAAGAGAATTAATAAAGATTAGAGCAGAAATCAATGAAACAGAAGCCAAAAGAACAGTAGAAGAGATCAATGTAATTAGGAGCTGGTTCTTTGAAAGAAAGAATATGATTGATAAACCCCTGGCCAGACTAATCAAAAGGAAAAAAGAAAAATAAAAACATGAATGAAAGAAGAGAGATCACAAACAACACCAAAGAAATTCAAACAATTATAAGAACATATTATGAGCAACTAAATGCCAATGAGTTAGGCAATCTGGAAGAAACGAATGCATTCCTAGAGACATATAAACTATCAAAACTGAACCGGGAAGAAATAGAAAACCAGAACAGACCAATAATCAGCAAGGAAAGTGAAGCAGTAATCGAAAATCTCCCAAAAAACAAATGCCCATGGCCAGATGGCTTCCCAGGGGAATTCTACGAAACATTTAAAGAAGAATTAATACCTAGTCTTCTGAAACTGTTTAATAAAAAAAAAAGAAATGGAAGGAAAACTTCCAAACATATTCTATGAGGCCAGCATTACCTTTATCTGAAAACCAGACAAATACCTCACCAAAAAGGAGAATTACAGACCAATATCCATGATGAACATGGATCAAAATTCTCACCAAAATACTAGCCAATGGGATCCAACAGTACATTAAAAGGATTATTCATCGCGACCAAGTGGGATTTATTCCTGGGCTGCAAGGTTGGTTCAATATCCACAAATCAATGAATGGGATACTCTGCATTAATAAAGAAAGGACAAGAATCTTATGATCTTCTCAACTGATGTAGAAAAAGCATTTGAGAAGAAGAGTCCAAGATGGTGGAGGAGTAGGAGACCTTAATTTTGTCTGGTCCCAGGAATTCAGCTAGATAGCTATCAGATTATTCTGACCACCTGCAAACTCAACCAGACATCTAAGAAAAGAATAACTGTGCAACTCAACGAATAGAAAAGTGACCACTGTCTGCAAGGTAGGAAGTGTGGTGAAGTGAATTGGAAGCAATACATAGGAAGATAGACCGCAGGAGAAGGGAGCCTCTGTCAGCCGGCTACTGGCAAGTGATAAAGCAGCAGAGCACAAAATCAGAACTTTTAGAAGTCTGCTCTGGTGAGGGACATGTCTCAGGCTGCTAAGCAGGGGGTGGAACCCTAGCTGGGATAGTGTTGTCTCAGGATCCTGGGGGTTACAGGAAGATCAGGGGTGCTTGAGTGTGGCAGAGCTCCCAGGCAACAGAGTGGAGAACCTTCAAAGAGTGAGTCCAGGAGTGGGCTCTCCACTCCAGGTTGTAACAAACTGTGAACTACGGCATAGATGGGCCACTGCTCTATGAGCTGGGGACCAACAAGTGTGGAACTGGTGACATCCCCTTCTTCCTCTGGGAGGAGTGGCGCAGGAGTGCATCACCTTCAGGGTTTGGAGACTCAAAACGGGGTTGTGTGCTTCACAAAGAAGTGTTCAATCACAGGCTGGGTGAACACAGAGTGCAGTTGGAGACCAGGGAGACAGGAGTAGATGACTTCTTTTCTCGGAGGGCACACTGAGGAGTGGGGCCCTGAGATTTTGACTCGAGGCCAGAGATTTGGAGGCTGCCATTTTCACTCTCATCCTCAAAAGCTGCAAGGTATTAACCAATAGGATCCAACAGTGCATTAAAGGATTATTCACCATGATCAAGTAGAATTTATTCCTGGGATCCAAGGTTGGATCAACATCTGCAAATCAACCAATGTGGTATAATACATTAATAAAGGAAAGGACAAGAACCATATGATGAGACAGGAATCTGTCAAAATCCTAGAGGAGAACACAGGCAGCAACCTCCTTGACCTCAGCCGTGGCAATTTCTTCCTAGAAATATCTCCAAAAGCAAGGGAAGCAAGGGCAAAAATGAACTATCAGGACTTCATCCAGATCAAAACTTTTGCACAGCAAAGGAAACAGTCAACAAATCCAAAAGGCAATGGACCGGATGGGAGAAGAGTTTCACAAACGACACATCAGATAAAGGACTAGTATCCAAAATCTATAAAGACCTTATCAAAGTCAACACCAAAGAACAAATAATCCAATCAAGAAATGGGCAGAGGACATGAACAGACATTTTGGTAAAGCAGACATCCAGATGGCCAACAGACACGTGACAAAGTGCTCCACATCACTCAGCATCTGGGAAATACAAATCAAAACCACAGTGAGATACCACCTCACAGCAGTCAGAGTGGCTAAAATTAACAAGTCAGGAAAAGACAGATGCTGGCGAGGATGTGAAGAAAGGGGAACCCTCCTGTACTGTTGCTGGGAATGCAAACTGGAGGTTCCTCAGAAAGTTGAAAATAGAGCTACCTTATGGCCCAGCAATTGCACTACTGGATATGTACCCTAAAGATACAAATGTAGTGATCCAGAGGGGCACGTGCACCTGAATGTTTATAGCAGCAATGTCCACAATAGCCAAACTATGGAAAGAGCCCAGATGTTCATCAACAGATGAATGGATAAAGAAGATGTGATATATACATCCAATGGAATACTATGCAGCCATCAAATCCCCCAAATCTTGCCATTTGCAATGACATAGATAGAACTAGAGGGTATTACAAAAAGTGAAATAAGTCAATCAGAGAAAGACAATTATTATGTGATCTCACTGATATGAGGAATTTGAGATGCTGGGCCAGGGACCATGGGGGGAGGGAGGGAAAAAATGAAAGAATATGGCACCAGAGAGGGAAACAAACCCTAAGAGACTCTTAATCTCACAAACAAACTGGGGGTTGCTGGGGGGAGGTAGGGAGGGAGAGGGTGGTTGTTTCATGGACATTGGGGGGGTATGTGCTATGCTGAGTGCTCTGAATTGTGTCAGACTGACGATTCACAGGTCTATACCACTGAAGCAAAAAAATATAAAAAAAATTAAAAGTTTTTTAAAAAAGAGTATTATGCAGCCATCAAAAATGAAATCTTGCCATTTTCTAGGTTGTAGAAGGAACTAGAGGGCATTATGCTAAGCGAAATAAGGTGATCAGAGAAAAACAATATTACTCACATGTGGAATTTAAGAAACAAAACAGAGGAGCATAGAGGAAGGGAGGAAAAAACAAAACAAGACGAAATCACAGAGGGAGACAAACTGTAAGAGACTCTTAATCATTGGAAACAAACTGGGGGTTGCTGGAGGAGCGGTGGGCAGGGGGGTGGGGCAACTGGGTGTTGGACATTAAGGAGAGCACGTGATGTGATGAGCACTGGGCGTTATATAGAATGGATGAGTCAATGAACTCTACCTCTGAAACTACTAATACACTCTATGTTAATTAAATGTATTTACGTATTAATTATTATTTTTAAATATTTTATTTGAGAGAGAGATAGAGCGAGCGCACAAGCATGGGGAGAGGCAGAGGGAGAGGGAGAAGCAGGCTTCCTGCTGAGCAGAGAGCCCGTCGCGGTGCTCCATCTGGGGACCCTAAGATCATGACCTGAGCCGAAGACAGCCGCTTAACTGACTGAGCCACCCAGGTGCCCCTTAATTTTATTTAAGTTAAAAAACATTGTTTGTTTGAGCTGCATTTCCCTGTGCGGCACAGGGCAACGAGCACACGCCCAGCGCTGGGCACCATCCTCACCATCCGTCCCCAGATTGTTTTCATCTTCCAAACTGAACTAGCTTTTCCCCTTCACTAAGGCCTTCCACACGAAGCTCAGCTCTCCTGACCACACTCCCTGACAGGCACGTCGCCGCTGTGCCTGTAGGAAGAGTGAACTGAGACCCTCACTTTGGAGGGGCTTTTCTAGGGCCACACCATTAAGGTTTAGTAAAACCCATGTGGACTCTGGACATCGATGGGGTCAAATGTGGTTTTGTCACTTCAGGGACTCCTAAGTTGTAATTAAACCCCTTCTGCAAACTGTCCTCCAGAATCTCCACCTATAGTTTTGATTCCTTTTCAAAATGTGCCGTCCAGAGTTGGAGCCAATCAGAACTCCCATGGTGGCCTCCAGCACATTCCACAGAGGCTTCGGACGCTGGGAAGCTCCTGTCCATATGGAGACCACGGGCCCCACAGGGCAGCCGAGGAGGGGGCTTTGTACCAAGGGCAGCGCCGCCCAGAGGGGTTGAGGAGCCTGTTCCCCAGAGCCCTTTGCCCACGAGGCTTGTCTTTGAGGCTCCTGGGACCTTGCACTGACGGAGTCTCACTGTGGCCCCAGGAGGTGAGCTGTCCCCAGAGGGACTGTGGTTGTGTTTCTGGAACAGGAAGCCCATGGCTTCCCTAGAAAACTTTCTTTAAAATTATGCTCCTAGACATGTCAACTGAGTGGAGATGAAAACAAAGCAGTGTTTCTGTTGAGAATCTGGCCTACGTACAAACGTATGGACTGACAAGACAACTTAAGCCCCCTCCCCCCTGCAGTGCAGACACAGATTTCTCCCCAAGAATGTGTTCAGGATCCACATGAGGGGGTCTAATAGAGGGTGGCTCCCCCCGGAGTGTCAGGAAATGGGTAGAGGTGGTTTTTTAAATTTCACAATGAATGGGGGGTAGCGGAGGCGATGACATGAGCTGCTTGGGGTCTCATGTTTCACAAGGATGGGAAGTCTTACCCACCCCAAAGTATGAATTTCACGCTGGTGGTTTCCTCCAGATGACATGAGCTACAATTCCCCACGAATCCATTGTCTTGGCCTACTCTGCAGGTCCTTCCTGCTCCTTGTGACAAGCTACCGGGGAGTTAGCACCTGGCTCAGGGGCATAGGGTTGGGCAAGGCCAGAATGCAAACATCCAGCTCCCAGCCTGTTCCATCTTGGACAGAGAGCCAGCGAGTTCCGGGAAATTCTCAGTGCTCTATTCATAATAACCGCTGCTTGCTTTTTCTGTGCCTGCCGCTTTGCTGCTTCTTTCCCTTTGGTTTTCTCTGATCCGCTCAAGTGCCTGTGCGGTGAGGGCCCCCGTGTCCACCTTGCAGATGAAGAAGCCCAGGTTCCAGGAGGCCCAGTGACTGACCACACAGCTGGTGGCGGGCAGATTCAGGACGTAAACCTCGTCCTTGACGCCAAAGGTTGAACTTTCCATGACGCTGGCAGACTTTTCTTTTGGGAGCCTGAAGAGTGTCTCCTTGAGTTGTATTTGGCAAACTGTAAAGTGCTGGGCAAACGGGGGGCATTTGGTTGCTGGTGGTTTTCTTGTCACTGCAGAGGCTCCGTGATGGACAGGAACCTTTGTCACTGAAGGTCCTCTGCCTGTGTACCGAGCAGATCCTGGGTCTCTGACAGAAGTGTTGTGGCTGGAAGTCAGACAACTTTAGTCAAGGCTCAGATTTCTTCCAACTAAGACAGTGGTCCCCAAACGTGGATACATGTCAGAATCACAGGGAGCGCTTACAACTGCAGTGTTGGGGTTGCACTCAGACTGAGGGAAGCAGAGTGCCCAGAAGGGGGTGGGCGCATGCAGCCCGCTGGAGTTATGAAACACCCCGCGGTTCCAGTATGCAGGGAAGTATGGGAACTGCTACCCTGAGGCCTTTTCTCATCATGTCAGCAAGGATCTAGGCTGTTTGGCACGAATCGCTGGTTGGGGTGTGGTGACTGACAAGATTCCTGATTCACCCCAAAGCAAACTATAGGGCTTCCCCTGCCCCCTGGAGACATCTGGGGGCCCTAAGAGAAAGTGAGAGGGAGAGCAGGAAATGGGCAGGCTAGGAGGGCCTCCTGGGGGAGACCGGGTTGGAGGAGGGGACAGGCTCCTTGGATTGACTGTGGCTCTGCGGAAGGAGGTGTGGTCATGGACACAGCAGCTCTGTCAGTGCACAGAGGCTTTGCTGTGCCTGGGGGGCCGTGCTCTGCTCCCTCCCAGGCCACAGCCCTGGTTCCTCCCAACCCCAGCCCCTCCAGAAGGGCCAGGACTGTTTCCTTTTCCCGGGAGAAAGGCCCCGGTGGGCACACACAGATCACTCAGACAGAGGCTGCAGGTTTGCCTTAGACTCCTGGCCCTGCCGTTGGCTCCTGAAGGTGCAGGGGGAGAAGGAACAAGCCACCGGGCAGGACGCAGGAGCGGGGGGGCACGCATGGATCCCGGCTGCTCCGTGTGCAGCCGCTTGGGGCCCCTGGGTCTTCCCCACGCGGCTCGTCTGGCAGCCACTCCCAGACTCGCTCTGCGGCCAGCGGAGGGTCTGGCTGTGGCCTTGTGGGGCTGCAGCAGGAAGGACATACCCAGAGCAGAGGGGGAGCAGGTGTCCAGGAGGAGCCTGCAGGGGAGGCGGCCTGCGGTCCCCAGAGAGGAGCCCCGGGGCGCTCTGTCTCTGCTCAGGGTGCCCAGGGGGCTGCTCCACCGGGCCTGCCGCTTCCCACCACTAGGGGTCAGAGTTAGCAACGATGAACGGTTTCCCTCTAAGACTTGGCTTCCCCGCGAGATGCTTGTTTTCACGGTGCCGCACGCGAGTCTCTTCTAATCCTCCGTCTCACGGTGACAACTCGGGCGGTGTGGGAAGACCTGTCATGCGCAGTCTGGTCCGCTCTCGGCGAGCAGGAGCCCACGGTCACTAGGGAAGTCTCTTCCTGACCATGGTCGCTCTGACAGGCTTCACGGCAAAGCGGACAAGCTCGTGCTTCTGCACCTCGCAGCCTCTGTCAGGCTGGACCAACAGTCTGCAAAGAAATACACCGAAAAGCGGACTACGCTGTTCTGTCTTACATTCCTGTTTGCAAGTGTCCCACTTTCATAATCCGAGAAACAAGTACATTCGAGAATAAGCGTTCCCGCTCTCCTTCCCCTGGGATATTCCCGTGTCCATGTCCTCGGTCTGTGAGTGTGACCAGCCAGCCAGGACCTTCTGCCGGCACCCCCTGTCCTCCGCCTGCGCTCCGGCAAGCAGGGGTGGAGCGGGCTGAGTATCTTACCTGCACCAGCTTGAGCGCTGTGTAGACGCCCCAGGTGCCTGAGAGGCCGTGGGGTCACGTCTCACCTGCGTCCAACCCAAGCCCTGTGCTCCTGGGGCCGGGCTCTCCTCCTGCACCAGTGATCCTTGACACCAAGCCTGACCATTCCAGTAACACCGTTTGGCACGGCCTGGGTTGGACTCATGCCCAGACGGCTTGGATTTTGAGTTCGGTGAACTCTGTACTAAGCAAATCATGGGGCCTCAACCTACAACCTTCCTGCCTTTTGCTGCAGGAGTGCACGCACCTCAGGTGGAGGAGAGTGGGGTGCCGGGAAGGAGTTCCCCAGCCAGGACTGAGAAACTAACATCTGAGGGCAGGTGGCTGATGCAGACAAATGCCCTATCCTATTAGAGAGACTCTGACTTGAATGTTTCTTAACCCTAATCCTTGCATCTGAGAAGGACTGGAAGTTAAGGTGATGCCCCTGGATCATAGGACAAGCCTAAGGAGAATGTATAAACCTCAGTTCCCCAGAGTGCATCAACCCTCCGCCACTTCCGTCCATTTTCTGTGAGCTAATCAGCCTTTTTCGTATTCAACCATGACTGTAACCCAGACTTTGGGCACAATTACTCTCCACACTCCCGAGGACTGTCATATTCCTTTATGCTTCTTAAAATAATTGTGATTAGGAGCCCCCCCAAAGCAAGCTCTAGTCTCTTTCATTCATGAGCTTCTCCTTCACCCCAGGGCTGTGCAAGGGTCCTGGGGTTTTATAACAATTTGTGTTTTTGCAGCCCTTAGTCACCCCAGGGTGTGGGATCTCCCCGCTCCTTGTCAATGGTTGTGCTTGTGGAGCCTCCAGAGCCTCAAGAGCCTTCCCCCCGCCCCCAGACCAGCCTCAGAAAGCTTGAGTGAGAGCAGGCTATGGCCCTCAGCCTTTGAGAAACCCCTGCTCCTCTCCCAGTTTCGGGGAGACCCTTCTCCCCTCTTCCCCCCACTCCTCCAGGGAATGGACTAGTGGGAGGAATTCTCTTCCTGGGATTAGGAAATCTTTTTTTTTTTTTTTTTTCTGTACAGTTTGGCTTTCAGGGTCCTTGAGGACTCAGGAATTCTAACCTGGTTGTCAAGTGCTGAGCAGTGACTCTTACTTCTCTTTGCATTCCTAGTGTTGAAATCTTGATAATCCGTGAGACAAGGATGTCCCTGGCTAAGGAGGGGACAAGTCCCTAGAAATGGAGCACAAACAGGAGAAGAACCCAGACATATTCAGAAAGTATCACTCCCCTTGCCTCACACATGGCACAGGTCTGCAGGCGGCTATAGGACCCCCTCAGCATCTAAATACGGTCTCCCCACAGCCCTGCCAACTGCACCCCAACCTGCTCTAGAGGAAATAACTCAGGAGTGGGGCATCTTCTACCAGGGGTGGTGGTTCCAGCATGGAGAAGAGAGAAGGAATCCCCAGTCTCCCTCTCTTTTTTGCCCTGATTGAAGTCAGTGCACAGTCACAGAGCACAGGAAGAACTTTCCAGAAATGCTGAAGTGGACACGGTGGCAGAGGGTTGGCCATGGTGCCTGGGGTAATGACGTGGGACCCAGGGAGGAGTGTGTTCCCTTGGTTGCTGTCCCCAGGACGGAAGCATGAAACATTAGCTGTTGCCCTCTGCAGTTCTCTTTAATGATCTTTGCTGATGGCCAGCTTCCATCCCAGGTCTGGTCCAGCCCTGTGTGCTGCCTTGTCTGGAGTAACAACTCCTGAGATCAAACCCTGGCTCCCTGCTCCCCAGCCGGGGAAGCTGCCAGGCCCCTCGAAGCTTCGGTTCATTCATCTGGAACATGGGAGAAGGGATGTTATGGTGCACAAAGGCCACCACCCAAAGCAGAGTGTTTGTGACTATGTCCCAGCTGTCCACTGGCTTCCAGAGCCCACAAGGAGGTGGATGGGAGGTTGGCTGCATGTTTTTTTCCATTTTACTTATCTATACTTCCTAAAGTTTTCATAATGATCACTTGTTTTGTTTTTAAAAAAAAATAAGAAAAAGGAACAGAAGAAGCTGCTGGAAGGCCAGTGGCCATCATCCTCTGAGATCCTTGACCGCAGCTACTACTAAGTCGTTCAGGAAAATTCCAAGGGAGGAGGCAAGTCAGGGCAATGGTGCATCATTGTCCCATCCCCAGGAGCACGACACGGGAAAGTGTGACCCTGCTGCTCACAAGCCAGGTAACTGGTTTGGTTCCTTGTTCCTCTGGTAGTGAAACATTCACACTCTTCACCTTTACAACAAACCACTGCATTCCCTTTAGATTCTGGATAGGCCCAGGACATAGAGACTGAAGTTTTAAGAGAATCATTTAAGTCATGTTTTCTGGCAAGTCCGATATGCCAGGACCATTTGGAGAGTGAAGCCACTGGAAGTCTCCAAAGTGGCTTTTGGCTTGGTTTTCTGAGAACGTGCAAGAGAAGAGCGGGAAGAACACCAGCTTCCCAGACGGAGCACGGATTAGCAGAGTTCACCGAGGCAAGGCCTGGACACAGCATTGCCTTCTGCCAACAGTCTGCCCCCACACGACCCATTTCAGTGCATCGTGTGCATTTGGGAGCTCAGTGGGCAGGGAAAGCCAGGGGCGAAGCCATGATGATGGAAGCTTGTTTGGTTGAAAGACTCCAAGGTCACCTTAGTTCTTGACTCTCCATCGGACTTTGAGCACAGAACACCCATGAGGCTCCAGCTGAGAGTTGTGGTCTCGTGTTCTTAATCCCCTGTCCATCTCTGCTGGTCCTGTGACCTCACGTGCTTAGCCGTCCCCAGACCTCAAGGCCTTGTCACATGTTCCATTATTTTTCTGTGTTGTCTGATAATTCTATAATCTTCAGTCATTGATCTAAAGTATGACCCCAGCTAGGGTGTCCTGATGGTTTAAGGGCCCTCATAAATTCCAGAACATCATTAGGAAGTAGTAGCCACATGCAAGGGACTGTGTGCTCACCAAGGTATAAGGTATCCTCTACGACCCTCACTATCCTCTCAGAAGTAGGCATTTTTAATCTCCTTTGACAGAGGAAATAAATGGAGTCTCTGGGAGGTGAAGGGTCTTGCCCACGGGCATACGGCTGTTAAGAAGCAGAATCAAGATTTGAACCCAGAATTGTTTCATTCCTCCATCAGTGGCCTGAATTACTACATATTTATTCATTTGATTATTGTCTACCTTTGCCTGGAACCATTGCATCCACCACTCACGTAGCATATAACAAGTCTTACATAAATATTTGTTGAATGAATGAATGCTATCTCCCATCCACAAGTAAGGAACAGGGCAGAATGGTGGAATGTCATTGTTTTGTTTTGTAGTTTATGGAAATATCAGAATTGCCTCTGGCCCCAGTCAACTCTGTGGTTCCCTGGAGGAGAAGTGTGAATTCCTCCTTGCATTCCAGAAACACTTCATGCTGAGACTTTTATAAGATTCCATTATTATTATTTTTTAAAATATTTTACATGCTAAATCAGTCAGCTTTAGATGTTCTAAAGCTGGGAAGACTAAATTTTTTTAAAAAATATTTTATTTATTTATTTGACAGACAGAAATCACAAAGTAGGTGGAGAGGCAGGCAGAGAGAGAGGCCGATGCGGGGCTTGATCCCAGGACCCTGGGATCATGACCTGAGCCGAAGGCAGAAGCTTTAACCCACTGAGCCACCCAGACGCCCCTGGGAAAACTAAATTAAGAAGAAAACACGAACAAAACATTTTTCCTTAGGAGAAAATAACTCTCACCTCATAGAGGAAATGTCTTGGGCAAAATATGTCTGAAAAATATGGCTAGGACTATTTCTCCTGCAGAAAATTAATATCAGTTTTTATTTTTAGTGACATAACGCGATTTCTTTCTGACCCATCTCAACAACCTTCCATACATCAGCCTGTGTCCTCTTTGATTCGATCCTTTCTTCTAAGTTGGGGCAGGTTTCCTGGGGAACGCCCCTTCCTCCCGCCTTCCTCCCATCCCCCACCAGCACTTCTCTTTCCCCTGTCCATCAGGCACATTTTCGGGGCTGACACTCTGGCCATAATGACCAGATAGACACGTCTTTTATGTATGCATGTATATTAATTATAATTTTACAGAGAGAAAAACAATTTTGGCATGAGAAATGTTCCCATATGTTTACTATATGGGAGAGTCCATGTGCCATTTTGTTTTAGTTGTGGTACACGTTTAATGGTCTATGTTACACATGGATGAGTCTTAATAAACACATTTACTTGTATGAACAAAATCACACTCAGACGGCAGAACGTCCAAGCCAACCAGCACCATCCATCGAGCTGCTCTTCCAGTCCACGTCCACCCTCCACACCTTCTGAGGCAAGCACTGCTGGATTCTTTCACCACAGATCTCTGGAGCATGTTTAGTCATTCCCATCAGTGGAATCACACTGAAGGCACTCCTGTGTGTGTCTTGCTCTCACACTCAACATAACGTCAATGATCTTCACCCACAGTGTTGCCCTTGCCAGCAGTTCCCTCTCCTCGTGGCTGGATGGTTCTGCAGGGCACGGTGTCCACACTCATCCAGACATTCTCCTGTTGATGGTCATTGGGATTCTTTCCTCCTTTCGGTGCTTACAAAAAAGCTGCTATTAACATTCTAGAGTAATCTGTCCTGTGGAAACCTGCTTTTATTTCTCTTGAGGAAATACCCAGGAGTGAATTGCTCAGTCATGAGGGACACCTATGATTTAATTTTCTAAGAAACAGCCAGTGTTCCAAAGGGGATGTACCGTTTTTAACTCCCCCCCAGCAACATAAGATTTCCAGTATCTCTGTATCCTCACCATCTGATCTTGTCAGTCCTTTCAATGTTAGCTATCTTAGTAGGCAGAATGAGGGCTCTCAGTGTGATTTTAGTCTGTATTTCTTTAATGACTAATGATACTGGGTAACTTGTCGTGTGTTTAGTGGCCATTTTTGAGAAATATCTGTTCAAAAGAGGACACATTTTAAGCTTTGATTCACAATCCAGAAAATAATCGCCTGTTAATTTTAGGACAGGTTTCCGTTAAGTGAGGGGAATTTAAAACTATGCTAGAGAGCATGGTTCTTTCAGAAAAGTTGGTTGCTAATAATTCTAGCTAAAGATTAGTCCAACTTAGCCTTCTTTTCAAGGCTTCAATAATCCTCAGCATAGTTGCAGAATTCTTGGCCATGATTGCGTAGTGCCCCACATGTTTCTATTTAACAGCCTGGTCACTAAACTCCTTTCTTGTTAAAGGGACCTCCTGTTTGACATGTCAGCTCAGCTGTCCACTTCTCAGTTCTGAGACAATTTTGGGTGATCCTGAAGACCTCGTAACCAGTAGAGCACAGCCCGAAGTCCAAAAACTTAAATATACAGGTTTCCCTCTATGGGAGACATTCAGCCCTGACACCTCTGGCAATCTGATGATGCCCAAAGACCCTGTCTCTTGATAATGCTGTTAAATGTTTGCAATACATGAAATTACAAGGTGATTGGATATTGAAATACACTTACCAAAATACAAATATATTGGTGACATGATAATATGTGTGTCTGCAGTGGTGGATCTTCGAATGCTATTATTTTGAAATAGTGACAAGCGTAAGCGATTTCCTAAGATACATGGACCACCTGTAATGTGATACGAAACAACTGATTTCTCATGATGGCAAAGTCATGAGTACTGTTAATATCCTGTCTGTTAGTGACAGACATACTTGAAAGGAATGCAAATTTTTGATTAAAGTTAAAAAAAAAAAAGAAAGATGTTCTTTTCCCTTTTATAGAGTCTTAGCCTGTGCCGTGAATAGTGTACCACCCACAATTCAGTATGAAAGTTCTAATTCTCAGTGTAACTGTGTTTGGATATAGAGCAATTAAGAGGTAATTAATGTTAAATGAGAACATCGTGGTGGAGGAGAGGGCCTAATCTAATAAGACTAGTGGCGTTATAAGAAGATATAGAGAAACTGATCTCTGTCTCTCCCCATGCACACAAGGAAAGTCCACTTTTAAGATACGACAGGCAGGTGGCCATGTGCAAGACAGAAAGGGGTTTCACCAGAAACCTAATCAACGATCACATTGATCTTGAATTCCCAGCCTCCAGAACTGGGAGAGATAAATTTCCGTTCTTTAAGTCCCCCAGTCTATGGTATTTTGTTAAGGCAGTCCACGTGGACAAAGACAGGACCCCAACCTCCCCTGCTTGCTAAAGCTAAACTCAATTTTCAGCAGACCCCTAGAGGTGAGGTTCAAAGTGAGACCCACGCGGAAATACACTACATTCCAAAGCAACTATTTGAGTTTTCTAACTTATACAAACAACTCTGGGGAACATGCATGAAAATGGATGTTAAGCTATGAGACAGTGGGAAGGAGAACATGAACTTGGATTAGAACGGATTGGTAGGGGGCATCTGGGTGGCTCAGTGGGTTACAGCCTTTGCCTTCGGCTCAGCTCATGATCCCGGGGTCCTGGAATTGAGCCCCGCATCGGTCTCTCTGCTTGTCAGGGAGCCTGCTTCCCCTCCCCTCTCTCTGCCTGCCTCTCTGCCTATTTGTGATCTCTGTCTGTCAAATAAATAAAAATAAATTTAAAAATATATTAAAAAAAAAAGAATGGATTGGTAGATATGCGCTCCCTAAGAAGAGGTTCTGCATTTAATGCTGCATCCTGGGGACTCAGAAAGGGTCTAATGGTGTGGTTGGTTGTTCATGAAACATGGACCAAATGGTGGCCCACAGAGAGCCAGCTGGAAATGCCAGGCATTCCCTGGTTGAATGTAGAGGAAGTGATTTACAGGCAAGGGCAACTGGAATGTTAGATTGGACTTGTCATTGCAACTTGTCATTGTCTCACCCACACTGGGAGGACGCAGAAGACATACTTTGGACCACTCTGTGAGAAATGAGCTTGTGAGGGGCCAAGTCTGCACTCAACAGCCCTAGGCAGGGCGGGCACGCTCACTGTAATGGTCAGCAGAAGACTATACTTTCAGGGATCATTTCTATAGTTTGTAATGGTCAGCAGAACCAAAGCACCAGTCAGAAGCGTCTGACTCATGAAGACCTGTGGCGCTGGCTGGTTGGTCACAGTGTTCCCGGATGTGAAATAAATAGGAAGCCTGCTAAATGCTAACTGAGCACAGAAGTTCAGGTAGAATGAACAAAAGTCTAACCTGATCCATAAAAGAGAATCGCATCCTTTCATCAGTTCCCAGACGTCAGCAAGTTTATAGACCCAGGACCCTTCACTGAAGGAGAGTCCAGTTCCCCTTGAGGAAGGATCCTGGTAACCAGCAAAGATTATTCCTGTTATTCTTTCTTCAGCCTTTCCTAAAGGAACCTTTGATTTTGATCAGGGTAACCACATTGGAAATAATCAGACACTCGCTCCTAATCAACACTGATTCCAAGAAACCCAAAATGTCACTGTCGTCCACCAGAGTGTAGGCTTACGGAAACCAAGTCATTGATGGAGTTGTAGCACAAATCCATCTTCCAGTGGACCCAGTGGGTCCCCAACCCCATCCTATTCTGGAATGCATAATTGGAATAGATAAACCGAGCCCTGTGTTTGGCAGAATCCTCATATTGCTTCCCTGACCTATGAAGTGAGGGATATTACAGTGGGAAGGTGACGCAGAAGCCACTAGCACTGTCTCTCCCCAGCAAAGTTATAATCCAGAAGCGATGTCACATTCCTGGAGAAGGTGCTGATATTGATGGTGCCACCATCAAGGCCTTGAAAGACACAGGAGTGGTGACGGTCTCCGCATCCCCACTCACTTCTCCCATTTGGGCTGTGCAGAAGACAGACTGACCCTGTAGACTAACAGTAGATCATTATACGCTTAAGCAGGTGGTCACTTCAATCAGTGTTGAACCAGATGTGGTTGTCGTGCTTAAAGAAATTAACACACCCTGGTACGAGTGTATACCTTTGGTCTCTGCAAATGCCTCTTTCTCCATGTCTGCCATGAGACCAACCAGAAGCAGCTTTCAGCTGGCAAGACCATCACTTCCATACCTCAGATAGGGTCCATGGAATGGTCAGAAACTCTCCATAACCTGAAGAGTGTGGCCCAGTTTTCTGTTTTATTAAAGAAAATGCCAATAAAGCCAAAAGTCTATTCCTCAGCTGGCAAGGCCAGCAGCACACTTTCTTTGGTGAATGTCAGGGATATATCAACTCTCCAGCCCTATGTCATAATTTAGTTCACAGGGACCATGACTGCCCCTCCCTTCCAGAAGATATTACAGTGGTTTACAATATTGATGACTTTATGCTGATTGGATCTAGTGAGCAAGAACTAACAATGACTCTAGACTTGTTGGCAAGACATTTTTGTGTTAGAGGGTGAGAAATAAATCAGACAAAAATTCAAGGGCCTTCTATTTCTGAGAAACTTCTAGGGACCCAAAGGTATGGGGTTGGTCAATAGATCTTTTCTAAGGAGAAGGATATGGTATCGTATCTGCACCCCTTCACCCCCCAAACCAAAAAAGAGGCACAAGGTCTCCTTTGGGTTTTGGCATCTTTGGATTTTGGAAACAACATAGTCCTCCTGTGAATGTCATGCCCCACCTATTTCCCGAGGAACAAAGAATAAGGCTGGTTTTGGATGAGGTTCAGAAACATGAGGAGCTCTGCTGCAGGTGCAGTAGCTGTGTGACTCCTCTGCCACTCAGGTCTCGTTCAGTGGTGCTCGAAGGGTAGTGGCAGGTTGGAGCCTTTGGCAGTTCCCTGTAGAGGAGTCACAGCACAGACACTGAGGATTTCGGGGGAAAACTGTATACTTCCTTTGAGAAAGAGGTCTCTGCCTGCTCCTGAGCCTTCATAGAGACTGAACAGTTATCCCCAGGTCATCAGGTTACAGTGTGAGTTGGGGAGCCCATCATGCATGGATGTTATCTGATGCACCAAGCCATAAAGTTGGACATGCACAGCAGCACTCCTCCATCAGATGGAAGTGGTATGTGTGCAATTAGTCCTACACAGGCCCTGAAGGTGTGAGTAATTTACCGTAAGGAGCAGCCCAAATGTCATGGCTCCCAGCCTTGCCTTATCTCGCCCAGCCTGCTCCTATGGCCTCACTGGGAGTTCTCTACAGTCTATTGACAAAGAAAGATAAGACACAAGCCTGGTTTACAGATGGCTCTGCACAACGGACAGGGCTCGCCTGAAAGTGGACAACTACACTACTTCAGTCCTATCTGGGACATCTCTAAGAGACAGTGGAGAAGGGAGAGTCTCCCCAGGGGGAGAACTTCTAGTTGCACAGCTGGTGGTTCACTTTGCTTGGAAGGAGATATGGCCGAACATGGTATTATATTCTGATTCACGAGCTGTGTCCCATTGTTTGGCAAGATGACTAAAGACTTGGGTGGACCGTGACTGGATTTCTGGCCCAGGGAAATCTGGGGGGAAATATGTGAAAAAACCTTTCTGAATGGGTAGAAGTTTTGAAGGTATTTGTGTACTGTGTGAATGCTCGCCAAGGGGAGAGCTCAACAGAGGAGGATTTTAGTAATCGAGTGGGTAGAATGATCCATTTTGTGCATAGCAATCAGCCTCTATGCCCAGCCACCCCTCCCATGGCCTGATGGGTTTGTGGACCAAATGGCCATGGTGGCAAGGATGGAGGTTATGCATGGGCTCAGCAACACAGACTTCTATTCACAAGGGTACCCTGGTAATGGCCACTGTTTAGTGCCCCATGTGCCGGCATCAAAGATCAACAATGGGCCCTGACACCGTTCTTCAGAGAGATAAGCAAGCTACCTGGTGCAGGTGGATTACATTGGACGACTTCCATCATGGAAGGGGAAACCTTTTGCTCTTCCTGAAATGGACAGTCTGGGTAAAGACCTGCCTTCCCTGCATACAATGCTTTTGCCAAAACTACTACCCATGCACTATAGAATGCTTTGTCTATTGTGGAATCCTTGCTATGTTCAAGGACTTTCACTTTACAGCCAATGAAGGGCAACAATTGTCCCATGCTCATGGAATTCACTGGTCCTATTACGTTCCCTAACATGCAAAACAGCTGACTTGATAGAATGGTGGAATGGACTTTGAAGACTCGAGTAACAGCACCAGCTTGGTGGCAGTATCTTGCAGGACTGACGCAAGGCTCTCTAGGAGGCTGTATGTGGACTGAACCAGCATTTAGTATGGTGCTATTTCTCCAATAAACCAAAATTCAAAGGTTCCAGAATTCAGTGGTGGACACGGGAGTGTCACTATTCACTACTACCCCTAGTGGTCCACTGATAAAATTTATGCTACCTGTTCTTATCACCTTATTCTCTTCTGCCTTGGATGTCCTAGTTGCACAAGGAGAAATGATTCCACCAGAATATACACAACAATTCCATTGACTTGGAAGTTAAGACTTCTGCCTAGCCATGTACATTCTTCACACTTTTGAGTCAACAGGAAAAGAAGGGAGTTATGGTGCCGGCTGTGGTGACTGACCCTTACTACCAAGAAGAAATGGGCTGCTACTCCACAATGAAGGTAAAGGAGAGTATGTTTGGAATATAAGAGATACCTTAGGGCATCTGGGATTAAGCTCAACAGAAAATTACAGCGACCCACTCCAGCAGACTGGTAATGGCCCAAGACCCTGAAGAGATGAAATTTTGGGTCACCACACCTGGTAAAGAATCATGACCAGCTGAGGTGTTTGCTGAGGTCCATGAGGATGCAGAATGGTCCATCTCCAGTACTAGGGAAGGGGATGGAACCTGTGGAAGGAAGCAGTTGTAAATACCAGATATGTCAGACCACATAACCAGTTCCAGAAATGAGGGTTGCCATTATTATGAGCATTTCCTTCCTATTCTGTCATGAATACGTATGTGTTTGTGTGCAAGATATCTTGTCTTTTTCCCTCTCTTATTTCTTTACTGTGTAACATAAGATGTACTAACTTTGTGTCATAGTATTTAGGTATTATGGAATTTACGACATAGTATTGTAGTTATGGGGTATAAAGAAAAGGAATAAAGACCACTCAAGAACCTTATTTCTTCTTTGGGTCAAGGCCTTAGTGCATTCTTGGTTGTGTCAGCTTAGTTGGATCATGTTAGGCAGAATTCTGACCTTGTTACTGTCTTTAACTGGAAATCATGGTTTGAGAGGATGTGTACCTATGCCAAGTGGACAAGGACTTGAGTTGTGATGGTTCAATTTCTGTGTCAACCTGACTAGGTCAGGAATACTCAAACACATATTCACACATTCACACGTGTCTGTGAGAATGATTTGGAGTGAGATTAACATTTGAACTGGTAAACAAAGTAAGGCAGCTTGTCCTCCCTAATGTGGGCAGTCCTCATCCAGCCGGCTGAAGGCCTATATAGATAGAAACAAAATAAAACCAAACCACGACGCTCTTCTGAGTAATGGAGGACTCTGACTGACTTCCAGTTGGGACAATGGTCTTTTCCTGACCTTGGACAGGAACTGAAACTTTGGCTCATCTTGGGCCTTGGGCTTGCCTGGAACTTAGACCATTGGTGATGCAGGTCTAACACCTGGTCCTTAGGTGCTCCCACTGGGACTTCACCTTGGGTTTTTTGTGTCTCCAGGTTATTGACTGGCTGACTGCTGATCTTGGGACTTCTAAGCCCTCATGATCATGGGAACCAATTCTTTATCATAAATCTCATTCTGTCTATTTACGTCCTATCGGTTCTGCTTCTCTGGAGAACCCTGACTAATAAAGGCTGCCTGAAGTGTATCCATGAACCCAAGCGTTCAGTGGACTGCAGATTAAGAAGCCCTGCCCTAGAGGCTTTTAGTGTTCAGGATTCATCTCTAAAGCGTAGGATACACAGGACAAATCTGGTCTCAAATCTTCAGGACCCAGTGCTATTGGGCTCTGACCTTGTTCATCTGCACAGCGTTCACCAGCTTTCCATGCTTCCTCCCTTGCCTCATATCCCAGGAACCCTCCTGCCCCAGGGCACACATTTAGGGTCAGGGTCACATGAACTCACAAATGTTTTGCTCAACAGGGACAGACAGATGCTTATGATGTGACAAACGGGCAGGAGAAACCGGCACCATCTGCTGCCTCCATTCCAGCTCCCTGGTGTCTTGATGACCCAGCCGACTGCCCTCCAGACCCCCTCGTCCTCTTCTGGCTCCATTTCCAGGATCTGGGAAGGGGATGGAGACTGTGTGACAGACACCTGGTGATGACACAGTCTTCCCGTGACCTTCATTGCTGCCCACAGATCTGGAGTTCTTGCTGACAGTATGATTCCTGGATACATCACTAGGGGGTTAATAACAAATAACCAGTTATATGTTCCTGTTCAGGATAAAAAAAGGCATGTGGTTAGGATATTAAGCTCAGTGCCTCCTGTCACTAAGTGCAAAGGAGAGCCCACGACTGCAGAGATGCAGAGACAGTCTCTCTGAGCAGAGACAACCGCAGTGCACACTGGTTCTGAGGAGCTTCTCAAAGTAGCCTCAAGGGTCCTGACGACGATTCGGAGAGAGAGGACACTCGCTACCCTTCTCGATCAGACGCACTGCTGACCGTCCCGTGTTCACGGGCAGACCGCGTAAATGAGCCGTGGTCAGCACGGGGTCTGTGCGTGAGCCCTGGACAGAACACAGACAAGGGCAGCGCCCTCCCGTTTGACGCTGAAATAGCTCCTGACTTATGCCCATCCGGGGCACAAAGGGGAGTGCTGGAAACTTCTTATCTTCACCAAGGAAGACACGCAGACGGCGATGAGCACAGGAGGAAATTCTCATCACGACTAGCCGTTAGTGAAATGCAGGGTCAGCCAGGATGACACATCGTCCCACATCTACTAGATCGGGTAGAATAGAGTCGTGGCATCACCTGATAAGGATGTGCACGGACTGGGTCCCTCAGCCTTGGATGGGGGACGGAAAGGTGCAGCCATTCTGGAATGTCATTTAGTGGTTTCTTTTCTCCATTTTACTGAGATATCGCTGAGCTATAACATTGTATTAAAGTGTATAACACAATGACTTGATATGTGTATAAATGGCAAAGTGATCACCACAATATCTTTATTTAACATCCCTCCCCTCATGTAGTTACAATTATTTTTCCTTGCGATAGAGACTTCTAAGTGTTACTGTCTTAGCAACCTTCAAATGTACAACGTGGCGTGTTTAAGCCGGTCACCATGCTGGACGTTACGTCCCCAGATCTTATTTATCGATAACAAGTTTGTACCTTTGGCCCTCCTGCCCCTGCATTCCCCTCCTTTATAACCAGTTTCTTATAAAATCAAACCTTCATTTACCCTACGACCCAGCAATGGCCATCTTTTTCCCCTTTTCCATCACCCCCTCCTCCTCGGGAGTGTTTCTGATGTTGCCCACCAGACCTGTCCCTGGGACCAAGCTGAGACCTGCCCCTTCACCTACACTCTAAGAGATGATTTAAAATGAGCACCTGCCACAGCCCAGTAGAGCCAATGGAACTGTTCCAATACCGTCTGCGCGATTCGGCAGGATCCTTTCCCTTTTCTGAGGATGCCGTCCTGAGAAATGGATGGGACTTTAATTGCCAAGAGTGAGTCTGAGAAGTCCGAGAGCGGAGCCCGGAGCCGGGAGCTAGAGAGGATGGGGGGGAAGGATTGTGCACGGGGCGCGGTGACAGGGCTCGGGGAGGTTTGTCCCACACCCACCAAGCTTCTGAGGGACTCCCGCTGTGCTTCGAGATCACCTGCCCTGTTTCACATGCAAACACAAGAACTTGTGTGAAAGCATGTTGAGTTAGGCTTCTGTCACCTGAAGCTGGGAGCATCACGTCTAATGGAAAGACCGGGACGTGGACATGGGGCATTAGAAGTAACAGTCTATGAAACGTGGCATCGGCTGAGCTGGCAGAGGGCAGAGGCAGCCAGGGTGACTCTCTCCCTCCCGAGTAAGCGAAGAAGCTGGCAGTGTCTGCTGCGGAGTCGTTGACCTGGAGCCCATCATACCGAGGGATACAGACAGCGCTGGATGCCAGGAAACTTGGCAGGAAACCTTCAGAACGTGGGATGTGGTGGTTACTCCTTGCCGCCTGCGCTAAGCTCCAGGAAGAATGGCACTTCCTTTTCAGAAAAGCTTCTCTTCTGTGCGTGCCAGCCCATCTGGAAACAGAGGGAAGAAAATAAAGCCTTGTTAAGAGAGACCCTTTCTGCACACAGTAATTGAAGGTGTATCAGCTTCTGTTCATCCTCTTACCCGCAGGGGAGAGGCACTACACTCTGTGCCCCAAGCTAATGCTGGAACGGCACCTAAGGATGGAACAGAAGTTGAGATCGCAGGAGGAATCAACAGCTTTTACTGTCAGGCTCCCTTATCTTTCTCTTTGTAATATTCTTTACCTTTTGACCCTGATACCTTTTCTCCCACCCACAGCCCTTGTATCTGGTAATCATCATGTGCTTTCTGTGTCTGTGTGCTTAGTTTAGTGTTTTGTCTGTTTGCTCGATTTTTGTTTTTGTTTTGCTTCCACACAGTGGAGAGATCGTATGGTATTTGTCTTTCTCTGTCTGACTAATTTCACTTGGGATGGTGCCCTCAAGGTCCATCCATGTTGTCACAAATGGCAAAATGCCATTCTTTTTTATGGCTGAGTAATATTCCGTTGTGTGTATATTCTATGTCGCTATGCATTCGTTCACTGATGGACACTTAGGTTGTTGCTATGTCTCGGCTTTTTTAAGTAATGCTGCGATGAATATGTGGCACATAGATCATCCTTTTGAGTTTTGTTTCCACTTTCTGTGAGTAAATACCCAGAAGCAGGATTTCTGGATGTTATGGTTGTTCTGCATTTAATGAGCTGGAAACTCTGTACTCTTTTCCATTGGGGCTGCACCAGTTTGCCTTCCCGCCACCAGTGCACAGCGGAGTCCCTCCCTCACACCTCACCGAGCTGTTCATTCCTCGTCTTTGATGGTGACATCCTGCCTGGTGCAGGTCACATCTCATGGCGATGTTTACTTTCCTTTCCTGATGATTAATGATGATGAGCATCTTTTCTTGTACTTGTCGGCCACCTGTGCGTCTTCTTTGGAAAAATGTCTATATAGATCTTCTGACCAGTTTTTAATCTTTTTTTTTTTTTTTGCTTTTGCATTCTTTTTTAATATTTTATTTTTTATTAAAGATTTTATTTATTTATTTATTCATCAGAGAGAGAGAGAGAAAACACAGCAGGGGAAATGGAGGAGCAACAGGCAGAGGGAGACGCAGGCTCCACCCTGAGCAAGGAGCCCAAAGCAGTACTTGATCCCAGGACGCTGGCATCCTGCCCTGAGCCAGAGGCAGATGCTTCACCAACAGATCCACCCAGGCATCTTTTGTTACTGCCTTCTCTCAGGTCTTTAATATTTTGGATTTTAAACCCTTATCAGATGCATGATTTGCAAATACTTTCTCCCATTCCGTAGGCTGCTTTTTCATTTTGTTAATGGGTTTCTTTGTTTTGCAGAAGCTTTTTAGTTTGGTGGAACCCCACTTGCTTGTTTTTGCTTTTTTTGCTTTTCCTTTTGGTGTCAGATTCAAAAACAACACTGCCAAGACCTATGTCAAGGAGCTTATTGCCTCTATTTTTTCAAGGCGTTTTATGCTTTCAGAAATAACAGTGGAATCTCTAACTCATTTTGAGTTAATTTTTGTGTACAGTGTGAGACGGTGGTCCGGTTTCATTCTTTTCACGTAGCTGCCCAGTTTTCCCAGCACCATTTACTGAAGAGTCTGTTCTTCCCCTTTCGTATATTCTTACCCCTTTTGTTGAAGTGATGTGACCTTATACGCGTGAGTTTATTTCTGGGCTTTCTATTCTGTTCCATCGATCTGTGTGTCTGTTTTTATACCAGTAAAAGGGACATTGGATTTCTCTGTATTATTTCTTACAATTGCATGTGACTCTATAATTTTCTCTAAAGAAAAACATTAATGAAAAGAAAGCATTTATCTGTGTGTTGAGAAGCTAAATGGGGGCTGCTGTGTTGAACCAAAGCTTTTCTCAGCCACCAGCATCCACTTCCTCTGGTCTTGGTAGGAGCACTGTGGGTTCTTTCGGGAAACTTGTTTCTTCCCTATTGCATGGAGTCTTAATGGGGCTGTAATTAAGATGCCTTCCCTCCCCTAGACATGAGAGGAAATATCGATAGACAGTGTCTCCCAGGTTTTTGGAAGCAGAATGATGCAAGGGTGAAAGAAACAGTGTGAATTCTTCCTTCCAGCAACAGAGCCCTGACAATATTGCCTAATAGTTCCTGCTGCTTAGATCCCAGATTTGCCCAAGATTCCAGTTGTTTCGGTCCTGATTTCTGTTTCTTTCTTCAACATTGCTATCAACTCTGTCAACATCCCGATGTCTTTGCCAAAATTCTATTTTTAAGAAAATGATTTCAATTGCTTTGGGCTACCTATCACTTGCTCTTCAAGGAGATCTTACAACCGACTACTTGAGCCATTAATTACTCAGGTTTTACATTGAGTCAGTTTTCTTAATCTTTGCATCGAGACCTGCTGTCGCTCCTTTTTCCCACCGAGTCAAGGAGCACAGATTTTAATAGTCTTCCTGGGGGCACAGCTCTAGGGCCAGTAGAAAGATTCTTGGCTACTTGCTACAGATTTGTCTTTTGAGAGAAAAGGCAGGAATCTGCTCAATATCCTGATACAGATTTCTGGGTGTTTTTTTTTTACTATGTAACTTTTTTTGCCTTGATCTCAAATTTTATCCTGACAAAGTTTCTGTTGATGTAGAATTTTGCATAGGGTAAAATGGATAGGTCTTATGTACATAGGTGGGTAAGTTTCGATGAATGTAGGCACCCGCGGAACTAGCCCCCAGATCAAGATACAGAATTTCCCAACTTTCTAATACATTTTCTTATGCCTCCTTCCAGCTAGTAATTCCCCTGCAAGACCACTGTTCTGATATCTGTCACCGCAGATTATATTTGCCTTTTGAACTTTATATAATACAATTAATTATATGTACTTTTTAATATGTACCTTCTTTTGCTTGACATGGTGTTTTTAATGATGTTGGAGCAGAGGGAGAGGGAGAGAGAGGGCTCCACACCCAGTGTGCAGTCCGACGTGGGGCTTGATCTCACAGCCTGAGATCATGACGGGAGCCGAAATCATGAGTTGAACACTTAACTGACTGAGCCACCCAGGCAACTCCTGACGTAGTGTTTTTCAGAATCATCTCTGTTGGGTTGCCTGGGTGGTTCAGTCAGTTAAGTGTTTCTTTCGGTTCGGGTCATGCTCTCGGGTCCTGGGATCGAGCCCTGAGTCAGGCTCTCCGCTGAGCAGGGAGCCTGCTTCTTCCTCTCCCTCTCTGTCTCTCTCAAATAAATCTTAAAAGGATCATCTGTGTTGGTGCACACAGAGAAAGCTTGTTCCTTTCAATTGGCGAGTGTGAATGTACTACAGGGTGCTTGTTCATTCTCCTGTGTTTTCCCGCTGGAAGTTACAATGCGTAAAAGAACATGCTCACGTGGGTAGAAACCGGACCCTAGAAATGCTGAGTTAGTGTCGGGTGTGCAGTTCCTGTTATAAGAAGCCGCGGAGCCCCTGCCAGAGTGGCTTACTGTTTGCACCCGCACCGAGAGGGGCCGAGAGTTCCCACGACTCCACGTGCTCACGCACACAGGTGTTGCCCCTCGTCACAATCGTCCATGCTGCTGGGTATGAAACATCATCTGGCTGTTACCCTGATCGCTCTTAGAGAAACACCCTCGATGACCTCCTAATTTGTAATAGGCAAAATAAGCTATCTGTAGTTGAAAATGTGATATTAGCTCTAGCATAACGGGTCAAACGTGAGACAATATTTTAGGGACTGTGGACATAATCCTAGGATATGTGTGTCCCTTGTATATCAGTTTGGGAGCATGATTTAAGAATGTTAACTAGACGGGGCACCTGGGTGGCTCAGTGGATTAAGCCTCTGCCTTTGGCTCAGGTCATGATCTCAGGGTCCTGGAATCGAGTCCCACATCGGGCTCTCTGATAAGCGGGGAGCCTGCCTCCCCCTCTCTCTCTGCCTGCCTCTCTGCCTACTTGTGATCTCTCTCTCTGTCATAAATAAATAAAATGTTTAAAAAAAAAAAAGAATGTTAACTAGATGTAGCTTGGCTTTTTAACATATAAGCTTATTTACCTATACTTTAGGGTTCATTTCATTATGTGGTAACCTGGCTTCCCAGAAGTAAAGAAGTAAGTAGGGATGGCCTATGTAACAAATCCTTGAATAAATATTTTCTAAATTAAGCGAGACCTTTGGAAGGATTTTCCCTTGGACCTCACAAGAAAGCAATATGGAATGAGCCCTACTCTATGCTAATGCATGACCTGTGTTAGCTCATTCAGTCTCATAAACATCCTCTGAGGAAAATCAAATCACTGCCCCACATCCTGCACGAGGAAACTGAGTCTGGGGGTGCTGCGGAGCCTGCCAGGGTGGGGGACTAGCCGAGAGGGGCAGAATTCTCATGCCAGCCCCGCCCTGACTCCCGGCCCCTGTATGGAACTCCTTTCTCCCCTGCCCTCCCCGAGCAGAGAAGGGCTGGAGATGAGGAGTGTGGAAGCTCACTAGGGAGTCTCACGGAGGTCCAGAGAAGGAGGCTGTGACCCACTGTCTAGACGCGTGGAATCGTGTTCCTAAGAAGAGCAAAACTGGTCATCAGAGGGAAAATTCATGGTCTGCTGATGAATGCTTTGTTTTTTTTTCCTCTTTAGAAGAGCTGTTTTTCTAAAACATTTAAATTTAAATCTCGAGAAAAGCACATTGGACACTGAGAAACACAATCATCCATGAGGCAGAGAGTGGGGAGGAAAAAGCAGTTTCTACCTTCCGTCTTTCTTCCCTTTGTTAAACCATATTTTTCTGGAAGTAAATCATTTCTGTTGGTTTTGAGAAAGGCTTGGGAGGGAGGAAGAATCCCGGTGGGGGCAGTCAGGACAGGAACATTCCAAAACACCACACCTTCCCTGGACACTCCTACCATCCGTTCCTTTGCTGAAAAGCACTTGAGCCTTGCCCAGGGCATCCCCTGTTTGGACAATAGCAATTGTCTCCAGATTCTCCCAAGAGCACAGGCAGCACCCCCTGAAACAGTGATAACACTATCCCCCGAGGGCTCTACTTCCTCCAGCTGCCCCTTTGCTTGGAATTAACAGGAACAATAAGACTAGATTATCCTGTTCTCAGCCCTCAGGGAGATTTTAACCAAAGACTAGAGGATAGGCAGGGTGATGCTGGAAACCCACTTGGGGCTCCCTGTGAGCCTCTTTTTGTGAACCACCTGCCAACACATAAATTCCTGTTATTTAGTTGATCGAGGTCCCTAGGAAGGTGCTGGATCCCCTTCTACAGGGCTTTCCCGAGTCCTCTCACTTGACTTTCCCGGGTCCCCTGAGGCAGGCACAATCTCCCCTGGGACAAGTAGAGACCCAGCTATCACATGCCCCAAGGCCCCCAGCTCCAGGGCACAGAGCCCCCTCCCACAGGCTGGCTCAGCCAATTGCTGTGCAGGCAGGTGCCAGGGGCAGGACCAGCAGGGCCAAATCCCAGGCTTAAATGGACAGTCTCCTACCCATCAGCAGGCGTGCTGGACACCTCCGACCTGCACCTCTGACTGCACCTGCCTCAGGTGAGATCCCAGCCTGGAACTGAAGGGAAGGGCTACCCCTTCAAACATGGGGAGGGGGGTACCAGCCTTGGGGGCCAGGGGTTTAGGGCTCTGGGGAGGCACTCTTCCAGGGCCTGGTCCCTCTAGGCATGGCAGCTTGACCCCTACACCCCAGACTCAGGGCTTGTCACTCCCTGTATTGCCATCTACATGCTCTGGAAGCAGCAGGTGGGTTGCGGGTTGCAGGGCGGGGAACAGGCCAGCAGGCCCCCTGCACGCGCCACCTCTCCACAGCCCCGTGGAAACACGTGGGAGGATTAACGCAATGTCTTTACTGTACCAGAGTGGTTCTAACACCTCAGAATAAAGGATGGCTCTTTAGATGGTTGGTCTAATCCAAAACACATTTCTTTTCCCTTCCTAGGTTTTGGAACATGCATCCTTCTCTCTTCTTGGCTGCCCTTTGCCTGGGAATAGCCTCAGCTGCTCCACAACCCAATCAGAGCTTAGATGCACGCTGGTCCCAGTGGAAGGCGGCCCACAAGAGACTATACCACAAGGTTGGTAACATCTGAGCTGTCCACTGAGACCCCAGGGAATGTTCCATGCTGGTGGGAGTCCACAGTGGAGAGTAGTTTTTGGAGGCCACTGGTACCCAGGCAGGTAGCAGGGCACTGTGACTGTGCATGATGGGGACAGATGTCCTGCTGTGTGGTTGCTGGAGAGCAGCTCCTGGAGCATCAGCCCAGCCCTGGTCCAGGTCCCTCCTCCCTCTGTGAGCACATCCACTTGGTGCAGGTGAGCTGGGCTTAGATAGAAATCAACAGGATGGTTGCATGTTTGTCTCCAGGATGAAGAAGGGCGGAGGAGAACAGTGTGGGAGATGAATCTGAAAGTGATTGAACAGCACAACCAGGAGTACAGCCAAGGGAAACACAGCTTCACGATGGCAATGAATGACTTTGGTGACCTGGTGAGTGCAGCTGGAGTTGCTGAATGTTTTGTGCTTCCTCTAAGGATTTTTTCCAAAAAATCTCATGCTTGTCAACATTCTATTTCCTTTTCCTTGAAGACCAGTGAAGAATTCCAACAGGTGTTGAGTGACCTTAAAATCCAGAAGCAAGAGGACCGGAATGTGTTCCAAGCACCTCTCTTTGCTGAGATCCCCTCGTCCGTGGACTGGAGAGAGAAAGGCTACGTGACCCCCGTGAAGGATCAGGTGAGACAGTACTCGGCAGCTCCCTTTCCAAGAGCAAAGCCAAGAAGAACCAGTGCCCTCGTGATGGAAGTTGAGAAACCATATACAGTTTGTTATGTTTTGGAAGAGTTTGCAGATGTCAGGGCTATTGTCAAGTCTTGCTATTAACTTTGAGACTAAGAGCTGTATCATTGTGTTTTCAGGGTCAGTGTCAATCTTGTTGGGCTTTTAGTGCAGCTGGTGCCCTTGAAGGACAGATGTTCCGGAAAACGGGCAAACTTGTGTCACTGAGCGAGCAGAACCTCGTGGACTGCTCTTGGTCTCAAGGCAATGAGGGCTGCCACGGTGGCCTGATGGATTTTGCCTTCCAATATGTTATGGACAACGGAGGCCTGGAATCTGAGGAATCCTACCCGTATCTTGCAAGGGTAAACAGACTTCCTTATCTTTTATCAAAGTTGAGTATATTCAGTAAAACAAAGCCTATATTTCAAATTCTCATTTTAGACTGTAGACTCTGTATCTGCACATGGTCAGAACAGATTAAAATCTGTTAGCCTGGCACAGTTCTCCACCTAGAGGGTTACCATACAGGTGTTCCCACTTCTCAGCCACACAGCAATACAAATATCGTTCTAAATACAGTACAGATCTCCAGAGTGAAAAATCTATGCACAAGTAGACCAAAGGAGTGTCTCATTGAATAGATATTGCCTCATTTCTCAATTTCAAAACAAGCAATCATATTTTGCCTCTTGAGATGTTTTATAACACACTCGACTTGGACATCATTCAGCTGCAAACTGTCTTGAGCTCGTGTTCCCCAGGAGGTGGACGGTATTAATCAAGTCCCTTCCCCTTTACCTTTGAAAGAATGGCTACTGCAGATACAGGCCTGAGAAATCTGCCGCCAATGTGACTACCTTCTGGCACGTCTTAAATGAGGAGGATGGTCTTATGACCACAGTGGCAACTGTGGGGCCCGTCTCTGCTGCTGTAGACTCAAGCCCGTATTCCTTCCAGTTCTATAAAACAGGTGAGCATTTGTCTACCTAGAAAATTGGCCAGAAAATACGGGTAACCAGCATGACATACAACAAGATGGGCTTTTTTGTATGTGGGACTCAGGAGGGTATGGATTTAGCATGGTGGCTCATTCTGTATATGTAGTCCTTGTGCTTGTTGTCACCATTTGGCATGACTTGACCCATATCCCCAGGCTTTTAAGCACTTCATAAATATATTTAATTATTAAAAATATTTTATTTATTTATTTATTTGAGAGACGGATCACAAGCAGGCAGAGAGGCAGGAAGACCGGGGTGCGGGGTGGGGGGAGCAGGCTCCCTGCCGAGTAGAGATCCTGACGTGGGGCTCGATCTCAGGACCCTGGGATCATAACCTGAGCCAAAGGCAGAGGCTTTAACCTACTGAGCCACGCAGGCACCCCTATAAATATATTTAAATGACTACATAACTTGACTGGTGTAGTTTACTTCACTTTTTTCCAATGTTTGGACCTTGAAATTTTCCAAGGAATTTTACTACTGAAATAGACACTGGAAAGAACCCCTTGACTCAAGTAATTTTCTGTTCTCTGCTGCTTCTTCGGCTGACATCATAGGGTAGAATGACAAAGTTTCAACAAGTGCTCTTTTACGCCTCTTCACTGTTCTTCACAAAAGACATTGTGACAACATATATTTCTGGTAGTACTAGATGATGACCTAAATCCCTAGCCTAGCTAAATGAAAAGATCTGATTTCTAAACCTTATCTCAATTGCTATCACAACCGGATTTTGAGATGCTGCCCTTGCTGTGGTCACTAGGTTGTTGTCACATGTTATCATGTCACTTGGGTGTTCCCGCTCAGCACTGAATCTCTCTTCTCCAGGCATTTATTATGATCCAAGCTGCAGCAATACACGCCTGAATCACGGCGTTCTGGTGGTTGGCTATGGCTTTGAAGGAGAAGAATCGGAGGACAAAAAATACTGGATTGTCAAGAACAGGTATAAAGAGCCAAGAACACCTACCTTGGAAATTGAAAAGGGAATTCTTTCTAGAATCAGTGTTTGGAGGCAGATCCTCAAACCCTTGAGCACGCTTCTGAAATCCCTGAAGTGTTTATGCCATTAAGGGGGAAGGGACATACTCATGTGATGACGGCAGTAGCTTGCTAGGGTCCTGCCATGGTTTTGCTACCATTGCGTTTCTCAACTTGAAAATTTTCTCATTTCTGAAATGCATCTGGCCCCAAGAGCTTCTTTTTTCTGTGTTTCCATTCATCGTCTGCGAAAGGTCTGGGGACGGAATTCTGTGCTGGGTTAGAACTCAAGCAGGAACAGGAACGGACTCTCCGGATTCTTCCTGAATCTGTCCTGGCCTCTGGTGCCCTGCTCAGGGTCGGGTGTGATGGTTCATGAGGGGAAATGTGGTTGATTGTTTGTAATAAATGGCAAACCCTGTCTTCTTTCAGCTGGGGTACAAACTGGGGCATGGAGGGCTACATGCTGTTGGCCAAGGACCGGGACAACCACTGTGGAATCGCCACCATGGCCAGCTTTCCTGTCGTGTGAGATGAGGGCGTACAGAAGGCCTTGACTGGGAACCAAATATCGAGAAGATGAATTTTGTTCGAAAGCCGACCACATCTTATGATATGGGATAAAACACATGAACCATTGAAGACCCAAGCTGGGATCTGACTGTGTGGATTTTATATGAGGAATGTTACCACTTCGCTCGTTACTGATGTAAAAGCCTTTGTATGACAGACTTGTCTAATAACTTTTGGATTTTCATTTTTTTAAAAAATGTATGAAGTTTTATTTTTTAATAAAAAACTTCAAAGTAGAAGGGAGGTAAAATGTTACTACTTTAACTCTTATAGAGTCCAAATGTGACTGGGCTCTAGGATATCCGTGGATAGGCCAGTGGTCCCTGGGAGAATACTGGGTGGTCCGATTGTTTTGAGTATAAATGATTGTTACATCTGTAACATTGTTACAATGTTACTTTAGTTTCAGGTGCACAACCCAATAATTTGCCAAACCTGTACAGTACGCTACGCTCAACGCAAGGATAGTTGGTATCTGTCAGTCTCACACTGTACCTTTACGGTGCTATTACCACATCATTGACTATATTCCCTATGCTGTGCCTTCTATTCCCGGGACTTACTCATTCCATAGCTGGAAGCCTGGACCTCCCATTCCCCTTCACCCCTGTTATTCATCCTCATTCTAATCTATGTCCTCTTACTCTTTGCAGATTTCCCACCCCTCAGTTACTAACTGGGTTTCTCTCTCCACAGTCCCCAGCTCAGCTAGTAGTCTGTAAACATATCAGGGAGTTTTAGAGGAAGAGACTGTGGGGGCCAGGAAGGACACCCCAAAATGTGTCACAATGGTACATGGATTATCTGGATACGAAACTCCTTGGGAAACAGCGGGTGCGAGGGCGCCCAGGGGGTCCTCTGTCCCCAACAAGCAGGAGACGAGTCTGCCATAGCAGAGGTGCCCTCCCTGCACTGCGAAGTACAGAGACAGCCTTTGCGGCACACATGGGACTTCAAAGCTGGGAAAGCTATAGAAAGAAACCTTGTGGCTTTTTTACTAATCTACAACCTCAGTACAAATTCCACTTAGCATTCCTGCTGGTTGAAAGCTCCCACATAGCAGGAAAGCTGGCCATGGTGGTCATTCCACACTGGTTGTCTAGGGCCTTGGCCATCAGCATGGAACCCTGTGTGCCCCAGTCCGTGCCCCAGTTGAAAGAAGCCAGGGTTTGCCAATTATTCCAGAGGAACAAACACATTTCCCGTCATGAACAATCACACCCGACCCTGAGCAGGGCACGAGAGGCCAGGACAGATTCAGAAAGAACCCGAAGAGGCCATTCCTGTTCGTGCTCGAGTTCTAACCCAGCACACAGTCCTTCTTTCCCAGACCTTTCACAAAACTGAAACATGAGCAGGAAAAGGAAAATCTTCAGGCCAGATGTGTGCAGGAGTTTTTAAAAATCCAATTTAGAAATGCAGTGGTGGAAATCTATCGCAGGACCCCCAGCTTGAGACAGTACCTTCCTGTGGTCGTCCCATGATATGCTTGTGTTCCCGCCACGTGGGGTAAACGCTTCTTGAGCACACTTGTCTAAACAAGTGTGCTCAAGGGTTGGGGGACTTGTCTCCAAGCACCGATTCCAAAAAGGATTCCCTTTTCAATGTCCAAGATAAGTATTCTTGGCTTTCTATACCTGTTCTTGATAATGCAATAGTTTTGGTTCTCGGATTCTTCTCCTTCAGATCCATAAACAAACAGCAGAACGCCGTGATTCAGGTCTTCACTGCTGCGGTTTAGAGCATTATAAATGCCCGAAAGTAAAGTCTAATGTTGGGCTGAGGTTTCCCGCGTGACCTGGGGGTAGTGAGAGCTTATCAGCCTATCAGCCAGAGTAAGGGAGATGTATCAAAATTCAGTTGCACTATAAATCCAGCTAAGATTAAAAGTCAGGCAGTTTTGTTTAGGTAAGCTAGGGGTTTAGGCCCTCCTCTGATGTTAGCAGAAACACAAAGTGTCACAATCTTTTTGTAAACAATAGTCAAGAGGCATAAAAAAATATCTCTTGTGATTCTCCTTATGGATGTGAGCTTACAAAAACACCAGAACACAAAATGACTTGCCTAAGAACCCTTTCCAGTGTTAATCTCAGTAGTAACATTCTTTAAAAATTTTTAAGGTCTAACAACTGGGAAAAAGTAAAGCAAGCTATACCAATCAAATTATGTAGCCATTTCAATATATTGATAATGTATTTAAAATCATGGGTATTTGGATCTGGTCATGACAGGTGGAAACAGAAGGCATAAATGTTATGGGTGCAGGATGAACTGTGTGAAATCCACAGCCCCCCGCCCCAAATTCTACATTGAATTCTGCGTACCATAGTGTCACTCCTGCTGTATCTTAGGGTGCTTTTCCGATCTTTCTACCTCTATTTCTCCATAGACAGATGCGTACCCTCTTTATAGAACCGGAAGGTGTCCAGGCTTGCACGGAGAGCAGCAGGGACGGGCCCAACAGCTGCTACCACCAGCACAAGGGACTCCTCCTGCGGAGGCATGCTCACCGGGTCTGTATGTGCAGGGTCTGTCCTTTCAGAGGGAAAGGGGAAGAGACTTGATCACTACATCCATCTCCTGGGGAGCATGAAGTCAAGACAGCTTACAGGTGAGTGATTTCCAAGCCAAATCTGTCGTAAAGCATCCCAGGAGCTGGAATGCTATTGGTTGTTTTGAAATTGAAAAACTACCTTGTATGTGTTCAATGAATTATTCAGGGTCTATGTGTCCTTAAGAACTGGTTCATTCCAGAGAAATCTGTACCCTGTATGGAATGGTATGTATGTCTCCTTGTAACATAGAAATAAAAATAGTCATGGGGTCCCCACTGAGGCAGGCACTGTGCGTGGCTTGTCTGGTTTAATGACAGTCCTGACAGTTTGCAGCTCTAGGGTCCACCATTTAAAATGTGAGTATTGTGGGTGCCTGGGTGGCTCAGTGGGTTAAGCCTCTTCCCTCGGCCCAGGTCATGATCTCAGCATCCTGGGATTGAGCCCCTCATGGGGCTCCCTCCTTGGTGGTATCTTGTGTTTCTTGGTGCAATTACAAATGGGATTGACTCCTTAATCTCTCTTTCTTCTGTCTCATTGTTGGTGTATAGAAATGCAACTGATTTCAGTACATTGATTTTATATTCTTCCAATTTTCAGAATTCTTGTACGAGTTCTAGCAATTGGGGGTGGAGTATCATGTCATCTGCAAAGCCGAAGAGCTTGATTTCTACTTTGCCAATTCGGATGCCTTTTATTTTTTTTTTTTTGTTGTCTGATTGCTGAAGCTAGGACTTCTAGTGCTATGTTGAATAGCGGTGGTGATAGTGGACAGCCCTGCCATGTTCCTGACGGTGGGGAAAATGTATCAGTTTTTCCACGTTGAGCATGACACTCACTGTGGGCTTTTCATGTATGGCTTTTATGATTGAGGTATGTTCCCTTCATCCCTACACTGTGACGTGTTTTAGTCAAGAAAGGATCTGCTCTTTGTCACATGCTTTTTCTGCATCTATTGAGAGTATCATATGGTTCTTGTTCTCTTTTATTAATGTATTGTATCACAGTGATTGATTTGTGGATGTTGGGTCAAACTTTGCAGCCCAGGAATAAATCCCACTTGGTCATGGTGGATAATCCTTTTAATCTACTGTTGGATCCTATTGGCTAGAATTTTGGTGAGAATTTTTACATGTTCATGTTCATCAGGGATATTAGTCTGTAATTCTCCTCTTTGATGGGGTCTTTGTCTGCTTTTGGGATCAAGGTAATGCTGGCTTCATCCACTGAGTTTGCAAGTTTTCCTTCCATTTCTGGAGTCGGACGCCTGTTCCTTCCTCCAGATTAGGGAAGTCTCTCCTATAATTTGCTCCAGTATACCTTCTGCCTCTCTCTCTCTTTCCTCTTCTTCTGGGATCCCAATTACTCTGATATTGTTTTGCTTTATGATATCACTTATCTCTCGAATTCTCCCCTCATGACCCAGTAGTTGTTTATCTCTTACTCTCAGCTTCTTTATTCTCCATTGTTTTGTCTTCTCTATCACTGATTCTCTCTTCTGCCTTATTTATCGTAGCAGTTAGAGCCTTCATTTTTTATTGCATCTCCTTAATAACCTTTCTGATTTTGACTTGTTTCAATTTTAGTTCTGTTATTTCTTCAGAAAGAGATTCTCTAGTGTCTTGCAATGATGTGGATGGAGCTGGAGCGTATTATACTAAGCAAATAAATCGTCAAGCAAAGACAAAGACCACACAATTTCACTCATATGTGGAATTTAAGAAACAAAACAAATTATAAAGGAGAAAAAAAAAAGAAAGGAAAACCAAGAAACAGACTCTTAACTATAGAGAACAAACTGATGGCTACCAGAGGAGAGATGGTTAAATAGGTGATGGGATTACGGAGTGCTCTTGTCATGATGAGCACTAGGTATTGTATGTAAGTGTTGAATGAGTACACTCTGAGCCTGACACTAATATTACATTGTATGTTAACTAACTGGAATCTAAGTAAAAACTTTAAAAAATTCAGAGTTCTTGGGTTGCCTGGGTGGCTCAGTAGGTTAATCCGCTGCCTTTGGCTCAGGTCGTGATCTCAGAGTCCTGGGATCAAGTCCTGCATCCGGCTCCTTGCTTGGCATGGAGCCTGCTTCTCTCTCTGCCTCTTCCTGCCTCTCTGCCTGCTTGTGTGCTCTCTCCCTCTCTCTCTCTGACAAATAAATAAATAAAACCTTTAAAAAAAAATTCAGAGTTCAGGCCAGAATCCCTCAAGTCATTTGTTTGCTTAGCTACCACATATATATAGATTCTGGTTGCTCACTTATATTTGCTTTTAAATGGAACGATTGCATTGGAAAGTCCCATGCATATGCCCTAATATCAGGGCTTTATGCTTACCCCAAGCTTTAGGACGCTCTTTGTCTCTCAGTGGGCTGTTCTGGATTTCATGCGGTTATTAATGAAGCCCCCAAAAATCATTCAGTATGTCTGCCATTCTAAGAGAACTTCTAAGACAGGTGTGGGAGAAGAGTCAAAAAATTTCCAGACCAAGTGTGTGAAGTCGTTCTAAATTGGAAGAGGGATACAAATCATTTACAAGTGATACATTCCCTCACCAACTTCTGAGGGATATGGAAAGAGAGGCCATGTATTCTGTGGTGGAAAGGCAATGGTGTGGTCTGCTGGGTTGGCTGTCCCTGGAAGCCTTCTTGAACCCCAGTGAAAAAGAGTTGGCGATCCCATGGAACCAAGTGGCAGTCAGTCAACAGGATGCTGGGACCTAACTTTGCTCCCCCAAAATGAAACTTCAGATAAGTTTCTTCTTTCTTTCATTTCAAAGTGAAGTTCTCAAAAGTGCAGTTTCCTGTACCTCTCCTTCGAAAGGTCATATTTTGCCAGCACACATAAACCCATTGAGGGCAAAAGTGACAGGTTGTGAATTGTGAGGTTGATAAAATCAAAATTATTTACACGCTCTCAGTCTTGGAGATGTTTCATAGTCTCTTCCACTCTAAGCTAAAGAGTGTCTCTTCTAGAATCCATGAAAGATGATTTTTATGTTATGACTAAAAAATAAAACTCCTATACAAAAAGAAATACCATAAATCTTGTTGGAGTAGAGGTTTCGAATGAGAACAAAGGCATCAGCCCATGAATGACCAATAGCAGGTGAACAGGCTGACCACACGAGGACCCCTTGTAGATCTTACCACAGGATGAGTTCCCAAATGGAAAACCAGTCAAGAGAATAATCACACAAGTCAGAAAAGAACCACAAATATCCGGCAGCAAATGGGAAAATGTTAATAAAATAATAAATGTTAATAAAAAGCAATGTGTACTAAATGCTAAAATACTAAATGTATACTAAATATTAAAATACTAAATACTAAAATGCACATGACACTGGCAAAAATTTAAAAGACGAGTGTGCTCAGTAGCATGGGAAATTAAGCATTCTCATGAACTGTGAAGGAAAACATAACAGTCACAAGCTTTCCAGAGGTCAATCTATCAGTATGATTTCAAATTTTAGGTATCCATACCTTTTGACTCAGCAGTTATCTCAAATTCCCCCAGAAATTTATCCCAAGGAACTAATAGTTCAAATAAAAGAAAGATAAATGCACAAAGATATGCCACTGCAGAATTGGTTATGACAACAAAAGGAACAACTGAAATGTACATCTATAAGGGCCGGTTAATGTCTTCTGGGGTATCCGCAATATTTCAGAGATATACTGTGTTGCACATCTATTCATGCATAGAAAGGTTATCATTCTTTACATATTGATAACAAAACATGTTCTCAAAATATGCAGTGAAAGAAACAGGTTACGGGACTGAATGTATTCTCATATATATATGTATAGATGTATGCACATGTGTGCATGCAAATATGTGTATATACATATATAAACATACATACAAATATATAATATATATGTATGAAATATGTGTGTATGCATACACACACACACACACATATACTATGTACATAGTATGTACATATCCATAAAGTGTTTTCTAGGGGTGCCTGGCTGGCTCAGTTGTTAAGTGTCTACCATTGGCTTAAGTCATGATCACACGGTTCTGGGATTGAACCCCTTGTCAGGCTCTGCGCTCAGTAGGAAACCTGCTTCTCCTTCTCCCTCTGCCCTTCCCCCTGCTCATGCTCTCTCTGTCTCGCAAATAAATAAATACAATCTTTAAAAAAAAGTGTCTTCTAAGAATGTGTCATCTTATTGACAGTGATTTCTAGAAGTTGATGTTATAATGTTGTTTACTTTCCTTGTATTGTGTGAATATGTGCAATGATCACATGTTGTTGAAAATAGATCATTCCAATTCTGCTTATAGAAAATTACAAAAGCATTGTCATTTGAAAACACAGAGAGTATGCAATGAAAAAAATTATTGAGAAAAACTATGTCAGGTAGTTAATTATTAAAAATTGTATATTCTTTCTCTGGATTTTATAATGTTTAACATAGTATTAGCTTTTTAAAAACTGGTATGTTGTGATTTCTTTTTCTACTTTAAATAAGTATTGACATTTGCACCAACAATAAAAATGAAAAGAAAGAAAACAGATCATTCTGATCTGAAAAACAGAACAGGGTCTCCCTTTATTTTGTCCTCTCCTCCTGGTTCCCTACAGCACAGAGCCCAGGGGTTGGGAATAAGGGAGACCCTCTCTGTTCAATGTCATCCAGAGAGAGTGTTTGTCCGGGACCGCCTCCGGCCGGGAAAGTCCCCACCATTACAAGATGGCGCTTGGCTCACTGCCAGCAAAATACGCTGCAAGTAAACAACGAACTTTCTGGTGAAGCCCGTCTAAAGGAGGACATAGTCATTGGCTGTTTCAAATTTAATCAGCATAGTAACAAGACTCTCATTGGCTCTCCCCATTGCTTGGCCCCTTATTGGTTACCCTGCTGCATATAAGCTAAGGAAGTTGACGAAATAAAGGAGAGATGAAGCATTAACTCCGAACCAGGCTTCTTGTCCTCCTTGCGGGTCAAGGGCAACAAGTGTTCTGGCTGGAAAAGTCAGATTCAGGTTCTAGTCTCACTAGGAACTGGGCAGGTGACAATGAGCCCTCCTTCAGCCTCTCAGTAAAAGTAGAGCTCTTAGAAGATATTTAAGATCTTTTCAAATAGCCAAAGGAATATTGAAAAAGAAAAACAAAACTGGTGGCACCACAATTCCAGGCTTCAAGCTCTATTACAAAGCTGTAGTCATCAAGACAGTATGGTACTGGCACGAAAACAGACACTTAGATCAGTGGAATAGAATAGAGATCTCAGAAATGGACCCTGAACTGTATGGTCAACTAATCTTCAACAAAGCAGAAAAGAATGTCCAGTGGAAAAAAGACAGTCTCTTCAACCAATGGTGCTGGGAAAATCAGAGAGCCATATGCATAAGAATAACACTGGTGAACTCTGTACTAAGCAAATCATGCTGATGAGAGAGCAGGAGGCTGGCTGAGGACAAAGCAAAAGCTGGCGCCTTGCACCCCCCCCTTCATCCGCTCCCCTCCATATGTGTAGCATTCCTCAGGCACCCCTGACTGCCATAAAATGATAAAACTGCTGAGATCGCAATCCTGCAAGACAGGAGTCTCCCTTGGTTTGCAAATTTCCTTGAGATTACCACAAAGAAGTTACCTTATCAATAGCCCAATTTCCAAAGACACAGAACTCAGTTCCTCAAGCCTAATGTTACCCTCCCCTCCATAAAAACCGAAGGAGGTGGAAGTAGAAGGAAAAATAAATAAAGTTAAATTTCTTCTAAACTTAAATCTCATTAACAAGGATGCTTGATAGCAGGAATGTAACATTCCACCAGACTTCCAATTGTCTTTACTTGATAGCAACTAAGCCTTCAATATCCTGATAGTATTCTTTGCCCCAATAGCCCTTCTGAACACCCCTTTGTCCTCACCTACCCAACTCCTGTGTATATAACCAACCACTCCTCACAACCCGGGGCAGCCGCATCTCCGCCTGCCCACGGGCCCTGTCCCCGTGCTCTAATAAATCACCTTTTGCACCAACGACGTCTTAAGAATTCTTTCTTTAGTCGTCGGCTCTGAACCTCCTCACCCCACCGAACCTGACTTACGTTCTGGGACTTCATCATTTTTGGCGAGCCAGCCAGGAGGTGTGTGAGTTCACATTTGGACTTGAGCTTCGGTGCAAAATTGGTGAGTACTTTCTCTCCTTTTCCTTTGCTCTCATTCCAGGGCTTTTTCAAGGAGTATGGTCTTATTGGAACACTTGCATGTCAGTTGCTCAGGCTGTAATCCTCTAGCCCGTGGCTACTGTACGGGGAGGAGAGCGTCTGCCTTTTGGCTGTAAGCTAGTACCCTGGCCGGAATGGCAATAAGACCCAGAAACTTGATGGCCTCTCTTTGTTCCTGTTCTTATATAAAGTTGTCTCTCTTGGGCACGGGACAGCCAACTAAGTCACCAGGATGGCTGCCAATCTTAAGACTCCCGTGTGAGGTTTCCTCCTGATTGATCTAATGTGATCCCCTCCACATCCCTGGTCTAGCCACTTCTGGCCGCGGGACCTCCACTGGGAGCCGGCCGAAACCAGTACCCGATTGAATTAAAACGCAACCGGGGACCGTTTCCTAGGGAAGTTGGCTGTAAGGGCCACATGTGTTGGAATGTCGCATAGACCATGATGGATTTCAGTCTTTACTGTTTCTCATCAGTGTCTTCGGCAAACCGCCTAAAGCTATGAAATTGAGTAATTTCCCCTTGCCAAAACTTCTCTAGCATTTCCATGGGTTAATATGGCAAAACAGTATGCAGTCTTCAGGACGTAGGATAGCATGGCACAAGCATTTTAGTGCATTCACCAGGCACCCATCTGTAGCCTAGGATGCGATGGGGAAGTGGAGGGACGCCGGCACCCCTCCAGGGCCTCTTAGGGCAGGAATGCCTTCTGGGGAAGGCAGGATGGTGATCAATAGCGTATCTTGAGGGACGCCTCAGGTCGCTTTTGACACCTAAAACCTCTGACATACCCTGTGTGGGACGCCACCCAGGAGTTGGGGGATTTGGTAATGGACCTTCTTTACTTTTCTGGAAGCATGGCCTCAGTAGGCTGTTTCAGTTCCCAAGGACTCTACCTTGGGGTGCCTTTTAACCCACTGGAAATGATTTGGATTGCAAAACTTAGGAAAGGACTGAGCTGCTGTAACACTGCATGACCTCAGTGGGATCTATTAGTTAGATCTCTGCAGGAAACAGGGCAAATGGACCTAGGGTGCCTGCATTGCTCATACCTAGGCCTTCATTGCTCTGCACCAGGACCCCAGACTAAGGGGGCTTTTGCGGAATGTGTTTGCCCAAATGAGTCAGCTGTAAACTTTCTCCTGACATATTCGATGATAATTACGTAAATAAGCCTTCTTCTAGTAAACCCAGGTTGCTGGGCCATCCCTAGCAAAGGAGACTCTGGCTTTATTTCTCTGTTTCTCCTAATAGATGTGGGGGCTTCTCCCTCACTCACTTCCCGTGTTAATGGCTATAACTGGAGCCAACTGGGGTTGGTCTAACTCGAGACAGAGACCATAAGGAATATTCCCAAGCAGCTGCCGAAACTCTCTTTGTTTTGGGGAAGTTTCCCTGTGTTCTCTGGCCTGACTTGGACTGCCTAAGCCCTCCCCCCTTGCTGGAGGGAAAGCATGGTGTCTGCTCCTCTGTTGGGGCTTATGAGCTCTAAAACCGGGAATCTTTTCTCTGCCTCTTGGCAGCACTTTGTTTCCTCTGTTTCCCCCTTATTGTGTTTCTGCACCAAGGTGCGTGCAGCCTGCATGGCTAGCCTCTAGATCATGCACCACAGCTCCTTCTCTCTTCACTGTCAAGGAGCAAGAAGCGCAGCCCCTGGACCTAACACCCACTCCAGATCTTCCCACGCATGTCTCAGGTAAACATTCAAAGTGGAGTGGGTCCAGGTGGAACGTAAATCAGTATTGGAACTAAGTTAAGTTTGTTGGTTTAATTAAGATAGATGCGTCTTTGAAGTTAACAGCAGTAAATGTGAAGCTTTTATTCTATCAAAGTTTACTGAAGGTCAAATAAGCTTGTGTTATTAAAATTTGTTAGCAAAGAAATGACTAAACTGGTGGTTAATTGTCTGTCTCAAAGTTCTAATGGGTAATTGCTGAAGTAGCTTTCAAAGTCTTTGGTAACCCGAAAGTTTTAAAGTTTTGCTTGGATGACAAATGGAATTAAATTGTGGACATCTAGGTCTTAACCAAACAGGATAAAATGCTAAGTCGTTAATTACTGGATGTAGGTTTGTGCTTTTTGACTTCTTACTGCAAAGAAACTAAGAGTATTTAAATCTGTTGGTAAACTTGTTTGCCACTTAACTGATTCATAAATTGCCACCTGAAGAATTCTGTTGTAACAGTTCACAATTGGTTAATAACTAAATGTGTTTCTAAGAACACAAAGTTCTGCTTAGTGTAACTAAGACCGATGGAAATAAAGGGAAACTCTATATGTAAGAAAGATTTAAGGAATGGGAATACATTTTGTTGAAGGAAAGAATGTAATTTTGTCCTAAATGAGATGGTTGTTTAGAAGGAAATGGCTTGGGACAAAACCTGAATGCAAAGGAAGTTGTAGAAGGTTTGTAAAGGGAAATCTTCAGAAAAGGAATTTTAGCTATGGTCAAGAATGCACTAAGATTGAAATGAATGGGTTTTAAAGGTACATTTGTACAAGACTGAAATTGTCTCTGTTCAAAAGGACAATGTTTTCTTAGATCAATTGATCTGCTGTTAAGAAAATGGTTTTCTCTTTGCCTGCCCAGAAAAACAAGTTTCTATGTTCAGTTTTATCAGGTGTTTAACATCCCTAATTATATTTAGGCATGTGCTTTAAAACTTTCTAAGATTTTAGCAAATGTTGACAAGATTTAAATTGTAAATCTCTTTAACTCAGGCTTTTCCTTGGTATGTGAAGTTGCTCATGAAATACTACTGAACCAATGATAAACCTTGGGTTACATATGGGAAAATACTATAACTATTCTAGAGATTCTACGCACTTCCTACAGTTTTAATGTTTTGAGAGACCACTGCTTGATACTGTAATTATGGAAATATTATGTATCACAGAAATAACCTGATTTCCTTGCAGCTAAATTGTAAACTCCCGTGTCTCTTTAGCTCTAACCCTATCCATTCTGAGTTTTTGTAATTTATAATTGTTTTAATTCTCTTGTAAAATGAGTTTTATCTTCAAGGAGATTCCTATAAAGGACTTTCAGGACAAATACAGATATTTGATATACTTGAAAATCCTAAAACTGAAATGGGTAAGAATTTCCAGAACTGACTAAAGCCGCATTCACCAGAATTAGTAACATGGGACTAAATGAACTAAAAGATTATAGTGTTGTGTCTCTTACTTTAAACATTACTGGTTCTCTCTAATGTTTGCTCTTCCAGACTAGGGATACTTCCTCCTAGTTATCTGTAACTTATAGAGATGTAAAAGTGCTCATTTGTAAAAGTGCTCAAAGCATTCAAGCTTTTCTCTCTATCTGAACCCTCTGAAACCAAAAGGTCTCAGTAAGCATTCTTCCATGGCAATCAGTCATTTGCATAAGTTCAATAAGAATCTGTTCTCCTTGTAACAGGACACCATTGGAAACTGGTTATTTTACCAAGGCTTTGACTGGGATGTCATATTTGAAAAGACTCAGATCTGAGCAGACAGTTTAAAGGAACTAAGGTTGACTTTATGAAACCTGGAGCCATAAAGCCCCTTGGGACTGTTGGCCTGATACCTTGCTTACAGAGTTCCCAGCAGCCTCACCAGGTGAGTAAAGAATGTCACTCCTTGGTAGGTGCAGTCTCGGGAAGAGGAATTCGCCCAAAGGTATTGCAGGCATGCCTGATGGCAAGTTCGTGGCTTGGCTTCTGGCCTGGAGAGGCTACTAAAAGTTCAACCTAGAGATTCCTTATAAGAAGTTCCAGCAAAGCATATTCTAAAAGATCTATTGATCACACTCACTGTTCTTGCTGAGCTTATGGAAATAATGGGCCAAGTTTGTTAAAACTGGACTTGTTTCACAAGTGAATTAGTCCTGATTTGGCTATCTCTGTAAATGAGGGTTATTTTAGAGAGAAAAAAATTATGTTTTAGTAACACACCTTTATGGGTGTTAAATTCTAGATTTGATTGTCTTTAAATGTTGTTTACCTAAGCTAAACAATTTGAGGTAAACTTCAGAGAAGTTACACAATAGCTTCTTTAGTCGATCTTACTGTTTTGTGGGGATATTAGCAGACCCCACGGCACATGATTAAACAACTGGAATAATGAAATTGCCTAAAAGCCAACCTGTCTCACTCCATAGGATTAACGATGGACTTGTGGAGATAATGGATGACCCCACTTTCTTTATGAGTCGATTGGATGATTCATGGGGGACTCCCCTTATCTCTTGACAAGTTTTCTCCCACTTGACAATGATCCTCTGTAATCAGGATATTGTTAAGGTTGGACCACTCAAAGGTCTTCTTATTGGTTTCATCCCTTAGTCATATTTATCCTAGAGGCCACCTGTGTTGAGGTGCAATTGCAAACAGATGCTTTAGCTAAGCATAGAACAGCCCTCATAAAAGGAGCCTCAAAGCTTACTATGGAACAGCCCTCCTATAAAAGAGCCTCAAAGCTCACTATGGGACAGTCCTTGACTGTAATGATGTCACATCAGGTCCAGATTTGTCTTAGAAGCCAAAGGCCACCAATAGATGATGGAGGCCAACTTATTAAATACTGGGCTACACTAACAGATATGCCAGAAATAATACTTAAAACTTGTCAAACTTTAAACCTAGTTACCTGTATGCCTGAACCTGACCTGTACTTCTTTCTCTATAGAGCAAAAGAGGTTATTGATCTTGCTTACTCTATTTGTCCAGATTTAAGATGCCCCTGTTAAAAATACGACTGACAGTTGGTTTTCTGATGACAATAGTTTTCATAGAAAAAATAAGATAAGCTAGGTGTGCCATAGTGCTCACTAGCACTTTGCAATTGCCAGAGCCTAAGAATTAACATTTATACTGACTCCAAATATGCTTTACTGGTACTACATGCCCATGGAGCTATTTGGAAGGAAAGGGGATTGCTATCAAGCCATAACTCCCCAATCAAATATGGGCCTAAGTTACGAAACCCTCCTTATCGCTATACTAAGGATGATATATATCAAATCTGGGATACATATCTGTGGCTTACACCCACGATTGGAAGGCTCAGTCAAAAGGTGGTTTTATGCTGGGAACAAAGAAATCATACGAGTGATACTTGGGCAAAGAACACACGATATCTGGGATGGCTATCACTAGAAATGTGTTCCCAAGTAATAGTAATCCAGGCTACTGACTGGTTTGCTACTGACTGGGCAAGGCGACCTGTCATCAGATGGCCAGCTCCAAATGGAACCCACTGGATATGTGGAACTAACCTGTGGGCCTGGCTTCCTCCAGGGTGGATGGGTCGCTGTACTTCAGGATTTGCCTGGATTCATGGGCGCATTACTAAAACCATTACAACTCCAGCTAATCTCCCCAACTTGAAACAAAGATGGACACAATCTGCTTTTAAATGATATGATCACTTAGCATCCATTTTTGTTCCATCTGCGGGACTAGAGGATGTCATGTGGCATGTAGAAGCCCTTAATAAATATACTACAAAGGCACTCAATGATTCACTAAATGGCATCTCCCTACTTAATACCGAAGTGTCACAGATACGCAGGGCAGTCCTACAAAATAGGATGGCCTTAGATGTCCTGACAGCAGCCCAGGGCGGCACATGTGCAATCATCAAGACAGAATGTTGTGTGTACATCCCAGACTATCACAAAAATGTCACAGGACTAATAAAAGATATGAATACCCAGAATAAGGCCCTACAAGATCCTTCCCTCTCAGCGAATGGTTAAGTTCCTGGTTTGAAGGAGGACTATGGCCAAATCTCCTTTTCAGGCTTCTCATTCTTATCGCCTTATTAACCTTAATATGTTGCTTTGTTCCATGTTTCTCTACTTGGTGCCGAGACTCCATTGCTACAATGACTTCACCACAACAGACGATCCTTGTCGCGCGCGAGGACGCCTCTTCACTATCAGCGCTGGATTCAGCTGCCTCCACCTTTTGTAACTCCCCTATACGTTCCTACCCTGATCAATATTGACCCGAGCAGGTAGGGACAGCTCTACGCCCCTATTCAGCATGAAGAAGTTACAGAAGATGAGACCTTCCACCTTCAACCACCTTAAAGATTTAAGGGTCAAAATTGTTCAGGGGGGAATGATGAGAGAGCAGGAGGCTGGCTGAGGACAAAGCAAAAGCTGGCGCCTTGCACCCACCCCCCTTCATCCGCTCCCCTCCATATGTGTAGCATTCCTCAGGCACCCCTGACTGCCATAAAATGATAAAACTGCTGAGATCGCAATCCTGCAAGACAGGAGTCTCCCTTGGTTTGCAAATTTCCTTGAGATTACAACAAAGAAGTTACCTTATCAATAGCCCAATTTCCAAAGACACAGAACTCAGTTCCTCAAGCCTAATGTTACCCTCCCCTCCATAAAAACCGAAGGAGGTGGAAGTAGAAGGAAAAATAAATAAAGTTAAATTTCTTCTAAACTTAAATCTCATTAACAAGGATGCTTGATAGCAGGAATGTAACATTCCACCAGACTTCCAATTGTCTTTACTTGATAGCAACTAAGCCTTCAATATCCTGATAGTATTCTTTGCCCCAATAGCCCTTCTGAACACCCCTTTGTCCTCACCTACCCAACTCCTGTGTATATAACCAATCACTCCTCACAACCCGGGGCAGCCGCATCTCCGCCTGCCCACGGGCCCTGTCCCTGTGCTCTAATAAATCACCTTTTGCACCAACGATGTCTTAAGAATTCTTTCTTTAGTCGTCGGCTCCGAACCTCCTCACCCCACCGAACCTGACTTAGGTTCTGGGACTTCATCAATGCCTCAACCTAGAACATTCCTGCCTTTTGCTGCAGGAGTGCACACAGCTCAGATGGAGGAGAGTGGGAAGCGGGGAAGCACATCCCCAGCCAGGACTGAGAAACTAACATCTGAGGGCACGTGGCTGATGCAGACAAAATGTCCTAACCTATTAGAGAGACTCTGACTTAAGCGTTTGTTAACCCTAATCCTTGCTAGCATCTGAGAAGGACGGAAAGTCAAGGTGATGTCCCTGGATCATAGGACAAGCCTTAAGAGAACATATAAACCTCAGTTCCCCAGAGTGCATCAACCCTCCGCCACTTCCTTCCATTTTCTGTGAGCTAATCAGCCTTTTTTATACTCAACCTGATTGTAACCCAGACTTTGGGCATAATTACTCTCCACACTATTAAGGACTGGTATATTCCTTTACTCTTAAAACAAATGTAATTTAGAATACCCCAGTGCAAACTGTAATCTCCTTCATTCACGGACACTCTCCTTCTCCCAAGGGCTGTGCAAGTGTCCTGGGGTTTTATAACAATTTGTGTTTTTGAAGCCCTTAGTCATCCCAGGATGTGTGATCCGCCCCCTCCTTGCCAATGGTTGTGCTTGGGAAGCCTCGGAGCACCCCACCCCAGACCAGCCTCACACAGAATGAGTGAGAGCAGGTTATGGCCCTCAGCCTTTGAGAAACCCCTGCCCACTCCGAGTGTCGGGGAGACCCTTCTCCCTTCTTCCTCCCATGCCACTAGACAAATGGACACTTCTTTCCTTGATGACAGTGATCTTATGGGAGGAATTCTCTATCCTTGGGATTAAGGTATTTTTTTTTTTCCTTCACAGTTGGCTTTCAGGGTCCTTGTGGACTCAGGAATTCTAACTGGGCTGTCGAGTGCTGAACAGTGACTCTTACTTCTCTTTGCATTCCTGCTGTTGAAATCTTGATAATCCGTGAGACAAGGATGTCTCTCTAAGGAGGGGACAAGTCCCTAGAAATGGAGCACAAACGGGAGAAGAACCCAGACATATACAGAAAGTATCACTCCCCTTGCCTCACACATGGCACACGTCTGCAGGCGGCTATAGGACCCCCTCAGCATCTAAATACGGTCTCCCCACAGCCCTGCCAACCGTACCCAACCTGCTCTAGAGGAAATAACTCAGGAGTGGAGCTTCTTCTGCCAGGGGTGGTGGTTCCTTCACAGAGAAGAGAGGATCTCCCTAGAAGTCTGTGCACAGTCACAGAGCACAGGAAGAACTTTCCAGAAATGCTGAAGTGGACACGGTGGCAGAGGATTGGCCATGGTGCCTGGGGTAATGATGTGGGGCCCCAGGGAGGAGTGTGTTCCCTTGGTTGCTGTCCCCAGGACGGAAGCATGAAACATTAGCTGTTGCCCTCTGCAGTTCTCTTTAACGATCTTTGCTGATGGCCAGCTTCCATCCCAGGTCTGCTCCTGCCCTGTGTGCTGCCTTGTCTGGAGTAACAACTCCTAAGATCAAACCCTGGCCCCCTGCTCCCCAGCCAGGGAAGCTGCCAGGCCCCTCAAAGCTTCGGTTCATTCATCTGGAACATGGGATATGGGCTGTTATGGTGCACAAAGGCCACCACCCAAAGCAGAGTGTTTGTGACTATGTCCCAGCTGTCCACTGGCTTCCAGAGCCCACAAGAAGGTGGAAGGGAGGTTGGCTGCATGTTTTTTCCATTTTGTTTTCATTTTATTTCATTTCATTTTATAAAAGTACACATTCTAAAGTTACTTGTTTTTTAATAATAAGAAAAAGGAACAGAAGAAGCTGCTGGAAGGATAGAGGCCATCATCCTCTGAGGATCCTTGAATGCAACTACTACTAAGTCGTTCAGGAAAACTCGAAGGGGAGGAGACAAGTCAGGGCAATGGTGCATGATTGTCCCATCCCCAGGAGCACAACACGGGAAAGTGTGACCCTGCTCCTCACGAGCCAGGTAACTGGTTTGGTTCCTTGTTCCTCTGGTAGTGAAACATTCACACTCTTCACCTTTACAACAAACCACTGCATTCCCTTTAGATTCTGGATAGGCCCAGGACATAGAGACTGAAGTTTTAAGAGAATCATTTAAGTCATGTTTTCTGGCAAGTCCGATATGCCAGGACCATTTGGAGAGTGAAGCCACTGGAAGTCTCCAAAGTGGCTTTTGGCTTGGTTTTCTGAGAACGTGCAAGAGAAGAGCAGGAAGAACACCAGCTTCCCAGACGGAGCACGGATTAGCAGAGTTCACCGAGGCAAGGCCTGGACACAGCATTTCCTTCTGCCAACAGTCTGCCCCCACACGACCTATTTCAGTGCATCGTGTGCATTTGGGAGCTCAGCGGGCAGGGAAAGCCAGGGGCGAAGCCATGCTGGTGGAAGCTTGTTTGGTTGAGAGCCTCCAAGGTCACCTTAGTTCTTGATTCTCCATCGGATTTCTAGCTCCATTTGAGCACAGAGCACCCGTGAGGCTCCAGCTGAGAGTTGTGGTCTCGTGTTCTTAATCCTTTCCTGGTCTCTGCTGGTCTTGTGACCTCACGTGCTCACGTGCCCAGACCTCAAGGTCTTGTCACATGTTCCATTATTTTTCTGTGTTGTCTGATAATTCCATAATCTTCAGTAATAGATCTAAATTATGACCCCAACTAGGGTGTTCTGATGGTTTAAGGGCCCTCATAAATTCCAGAACATCTTTAGGAATAACAGTAGTAGCCACATGCGAGGGACTGTGTGCTCACCAAGGTATAACGTATCCTCTATGACCCTCACCATCCCCTCAGAAGTAGGCATTTTTTCCATCAGTCTTAAATATTACCCAGTGCTCATTTCAGCACATACCCTCCCCAATGTCTATCACCCAGTTACCCCATCTTCCTGCCCCCCTCCCCTGCAGCAACTCTCAGTTTGTTTCCTGAGATTAAGAGTCGCTTATGGTTTGTCTCCCTCTCTGGTTTTGTCTTGTTTCCCTTTTTCCTTTCTTCCACTATGATCCTCTGCCTTGTTTCTCAAATTCCACACATCAGTAAGAACATATGATAACTGTCTTCCTCTGATTGACTTATTTCGCTTAGCATAACACCCTCTAGTTCCAACCACATCATTGCAAATGGCAAGATTTCCCTTTTTCATGGCTATATCATATTCCATTACAGATATATCCCCTTCTTCTTTATCCATTCATCTGTCTATGGACATCTGGGCTCTTTCCTTAGTTTGGTTATTGTAAACATTGCTATATATAAAATTTTATCTGATATACATAAAAAAGGGAATCAATAGTTTAATGTCTTCTTTACTAGGCAATGAATTACATAGGAAGAAGCTCGAGACACTGTAGAGGTATTTTTGTTTTCCAGTAATTTCTCTGCTACTCTACGTAAAGTTTTGGTATCCAGAATCACTTCAAGCCTGTCAAGTGGAGAAGAGCAGTCATCTTCAGTTCTCAGGATAAACCATCCTTCTCCTTGGACTTTAAAAGAAACCCCAGAAGAGAGATTGACTGTGTGCCCAGCCCTACAGAGACTTGCCTCCATGTGTGGAAATCAGGACTCAGCTCTCAGCCATGCATAAAAGCCGTCTTAGTCTGTTCTAGCTGCGATGACAGAATAGAAAAGATAGGGTCTCGTACACAACAGAAATGTATTTCTCACAGTTCTGGAGGCTGGATTTCCAAGATCAAGGCACCACTAAATTTCAGTGTCTCATGAGGGCCCTTTCCCACTTCATAGATGGCCATCTTCTCGCTGTGTCCTCGCTGTGACAAACCATAAGCGACTCTTCATCTCAGGAAACAAACTGAGAGTTGCTGGAGGGGAGGGGAGCAGGCAGATGGGGTAACTGGGTGATAGACATTGGGGTGGTATGTGCTGAAATGAGCACTGGGTAATATTTAAGACTGATGGAAAAGATGCCTACTTCTGAGGGGATGTGAGGGTCATAGAGGATATGTTATACCTTGGTGAGCACACAGTCCCTCGCATGTGGCTACTACTGTTATTCCTAATGATGTTCTGGAATTTATGAGGGCCATTAAGCCATCAGAACACCCTAGCTGGGGTCATAACTTAGATCTATAACTGAAGAAATCGCTGTGTCCTCACAAGGCCAGAAAGGATAAGGAGCCCTCTAGACTCGAATCCTATCCCTATGGGCACCAAGCACTTCCCAAACACCCCAAACCCTGATCCTACTCTTGGGGGTTAGGATTTCAATACGTGAATTGGTGGGGGACACGTACCTTCAGTCTATAGCAAACACGCCACGGTTCTTGGCTCTGGGTCCATCCCAATGCCTACAAGCCACCACCATCTTTCCATCAGTTTGAATTTGTGGAGAACTTTTCCAGAGCCGATGCAATGCTTCATGTGCATTCGCACAGCTTACCGCTCAGAACAAGTTTCTCCTTCCTGTTTCACAGAATAAGAAAACTGGAATCGAGAAGAGCGAGGGGAGCCTGAGGTCCTTGCGCAGGGAAGCTGGCAGTCTGTGCCAGAATCGGCACCCTCCTCTCGCGTGCCCTCTCTCACCTGATGGGAGAGCAGCCATGGCTTCAGGTGGCCTTGGGTGATGTCTGTGGGTTTTTTATAGGCCAGCCCGCTGCGCATGCTAGCCAGCGAGTCAGGCTCCCCAAGAGAAACGTCGTCACTTCCAGCCAGGACGGAGCCCAGGGTCCAGGGAGAAACTTCTCCTCTAGAAACCTGGCTCTTGTTCATCTTGGAGGAAATAATTTCTTCTGCCTATTGCATGGTGCCCACTAGCACTCAGGGCTCCCTGTCCCAAGTGGGGCTTGAGTCTTTGAAATACTATTGTGTGTTTTTTTTAAGATTGTATTTTCCAGAGATATCCGTATCAATATCTCCAATTACATGTTTTGTTTGTTTGTTTCATTCTACCAATTGACACTGTCACACCTTCCTTGAATGATGGGGTCTGTGTCCTCTCTTCTTGAACCTGGTGGGGTCTGGTGACAGCCCCAGATACAAAACAGGGGAAGTCATGCGATGTGACTTACAAAACTGGAACTTAAACACGCCACGTCCTCCCCCAGTTGCCAGGTGGATTCTTATTCAGAAATATTCAATCCCTCGACATCCCTGCGAGAGCAGAGTGTACCTCCCTGCTCAGTTGGGGTGAGTCCATCTGGTTCATCTGTGTGACTCGCTTTGTCCAGTGTAATAACATGAAAGGGACAGGGGCACCTGGGTGGCTCAGTCATTGGCAGTCATGGCGTCTGCCTTCGGCTCAGGTCATGATCCCCAGGTCCAGGGATCGAGCCCCGCATCAGGCTCCCTGCTCAGCGGGAAAAGCCTGCTTCTCCCTCTCCCACTCTCCCTGCTTGAGCTCCTTCTCTCGCTGCGTCTCTCTCTGTCAAATAAATGAATATAATCTTAAAAAAAAAAAAAAAAAGGCAGAAGTAGCAGTGTGCCGGTTCTGAGCTGAGGCCTTAAGAGGCCACGTGTGTTTCTGCTCACTCTGTTTAAGTTCTGCTGTTGCCCTGCAAGGAGCCCGCGGTGGCTAGCCCAGCAAGGAGGGGAGACACACAGAGCAGAGCCCACGGGCCCAGCAGGTCACAGAACCTCCCGCTGACGCACAGCCTGGTGAGAAACAGGGAGTGATGGTCGTTTTCGGGCCGAGTTTTGGTGTGTGGAGTTTTCCAGCCATAGTTAACTCCAGCAGGACTTTGGTAAGTTCTTGGCCCGCTGATGGGACCAGCCCTGGAAAGAGGCTGTGGTTGCACAGACAGACACGATCTGAGCTCCCGTGGTGGGCTTCACTTAGACCTGGGGGGAACCAGAAAGGTCTCATCAACATCTCGCCCCATCAAGTTGTGAGTCCATCTGCATTGTGAAAGAGTGTGATCGGACCTGGGCTGACATCACCCAGGGAAGCTGTGAGGTTGGTGGTTTTATATGAGCAGCTGCAAATACATAAATACTGTGGTACTCTGCAAACGAGGCACCTGCCAGCTGAATCAGAAAACTGGATTTTACCACAGCAGCAACCTATTGGCTCCATGGCCCTGGTGCATTGTTCATCAGAAAATTCTGCAAAATCTTGTCATGAAGCTTTCTCGTGGCTTCAAATAAAACAAAGTGGCTGCTGGGAAAGCTGAAGGTCTATGTTTTGTCACCACTGCTTGTGCATTCCCGTGCAACCTCAGTGCCTCCTGTCACTACGTGCAAAGGAGAGCCCACGACTGCAGAGATGCAGAGACAGTCTCTCTGCATGAGACGACCGCAGTGCACACTGGTTCTGTGGATATCCTCAAAGTAGCCACGAGGGTCTCAACGAAGATTTGGAGAGAAAGGAGACTTGTTACTGTTCTCAATTGAACGGCACTGCCGACCGTCTCGCATTCATGGGCAGGCTGCATAAACGAGCCGTGGTCAGCACCGGGTCTATGCGTGAGCCTCGGACAGAACACAGACAAGGGCAGCCGCCCTCCCGTTTGACGCTGAAATAGCTCCTGACATACGCCCATCCGGGGCACAAAGGGGAGTGCTGGAAACTTCTTATCTTCACCGAGGAAGACACGCAGATGGCGATGAGCACAGGAGGAAATGCTCATCATGACTAGCCGTTAGCGAAATGCAAGGTCAGCCAGGATGACACATCGTCGCAACCTACTAGATCGGGTAGAATAGAGTCGTGGCATCACCTGATAAGGATGTGCACGGACTGGGTCCCTCAGCCTTGGATGGGGGACGGGAAGTGGTGCAGCCATTCTGGAATGTCATTTAGTGGTTTCTTTTCTCCGTTTTACTGAGATATCACTGAGCTTTAACATTGTATTAAAGAGTATAACATAATGACTTCATATGTGTATAAACTGCAAAGTGATCATCATAATATCTTTATTTAACATCCCTCCCCTTGTGTAGTTACAATTATTTTTCCTTGCAATGGGGACTTCTAAGTGTTAATCTCTTAGCAATGTTCCAATGTACAACGTGGCATTGTTCATGCCGGTCACCATAATGGATGTTATTTCCCCAGAACTTATTAACTTATTAACTGGAAGTTTGTACCTTTGTCCCCCCTGCCTCTGTATTCCCCTCCTCTATAAGCAGTTTCTTATAAAATCAAAACTTCAGGGGTGCCTGGGTGGCTTAATGGGTTAAAGCCTCTGCCTTCGGCTCAGGTCATGATCCCAGAGTCCTGGGATCAAGCCCCGAGTCCGGCTCTCTGCTGAGCGAGGAGCCTGTTTCCCTTCCTCTATCTCTGCTGACTCTCTGCCCACTTGTGATCTCTGTCTGTCAAATAAATAAATAAAATCTTTTAAAAAAATAAATAAAATCAAACCTTCATTTACCCTACGACCCAGCAATGGCCATCTTTTCCCCTTTTCCATCACCCCCTCCTCCTCGGGAGTGTTTCTGATGTTGCCCACCAGACCTGTCTCCGGGATGGAGCTGAGACCTGCCCCTTCACCTACACTCTACAGAGATGATTTAAAACGAGCACCTGCCACAGCCCAGTAGAGCCAATGGAACCGTTCCAACATCGTCTGCGCGATTCGGCAGGATCCTTTCCCTTTTCTGAGGATGCCGTCCTGAGAAGTGGATGAGTCTGTAATTGCCAAGAGTGAGTCTGAGAAGTCCGAGAGCGGAGCCCGGAGCCGGGAGCTAGAGAGGATGGGGGGGAAGGACTGTGCACGGGGCGTGGTGACAGGGCTCAGGGAGGTTTGTCCCACACCCACCAAGCTTCTGAGGGACTCCCGCTGTGCTTCGAGATCACCTGCCCTGTTTCACATGCAAACACAAGAACTTGTGTGAAAGCATGTTGAGTTAGGCTTCTGTCACCTGAAGCTGGGAGCATCACGTCTAATGGAGAGACCGGGACGTGGACATGGGGCATTAGAAGTAACAGTCTATGAAACGTGGCATCGGCTGAGCTGGCAGAGGGCAGAGGCAGCCAGGGTGACTCTCTCCCTCCCGAGTAAGCGAAGAAGCTGGCAGTGTCTGCTGCGGGGTCGTTGACCTGGAGCCCATCATACCGAGGGATACAGACAGTGCCTAACAAGGCTGGATGCCAGGAAACTTGGCAGGAAACCTTCAGAACGTGGGATGTGGTGGTTACTCCTTGCCGCCTGCGCTAAGCTCCAGCAAGAATCGCACTTCCTTTTCAGAGAAGCTTCCCTTCCGTGCGTGCCAGCCCATCTGGAAACAGAGGGAAGACAATAAAGCCTTGTTAAGAGAGACCCTTTCTGCACACAGTAATTGAAGGTGTCTCAGCTTTTGTTCATCCTCTTACCCGCAGGGGAGAGGCACTACACTCTGTGCCCCAAGCTAATGCTGGAACGGCAGCTAAGGATGGAACAGAAGTTGAGATCGCAGGAGGAATCAACAGCTTTTTCTGTCAGGCTCCCTTTTCTTTCTTTTCGTAATATTCTTTACCTTTTGATCCTGCTACCCTTTTCTCCCACCCACAGCCCTTGGATCTGGTAATCATCATGTGCTTTCTGTGTCTGTGTGCCTAGTTTAGTGTTTTGTCTCTTTGCTTGATTTTTGTTTTTGTTTTGCTTCCACACAGTGGAGGGATCGTATGGTATTTGTCTTTCTCTGTCTGACTAATTTCACTTGGGATGGTGCCCTCAAGGTCCATCCATGTTGTCACAAATGGCAAAATGCCATTCTTTTTTATGGCTGAGTAATATTCCGTTGTGTGTATATGCTACGTCGCTATGCATTCGTTCACTGATGGACACTTAGGTTGTTGCTATGTCTCGGCTTTTTTAAGTAATGCTGCGATGAATATGTGGCACATAGATCATCCTTTTGAGTTTTGTTTCCACTTTCTGTGAGTAAATACCCAGAAGCAGGATTTCTGGATGTTATGGTTGTTCTGCATTTAATGAGCTGGAAACTCTGTACTCTTTTCCGTTGGGGCTGCACCAGTTTGCCTTCCCGCCACCAGTGCACAGCGGAGTCCCTCCCTCACAACTCACCGAGCTGTTCATTCCTCGTCTTTGATGGTGACGTCCTGCCTGGTGCAGGTCACATCTCATGGCGATGTTTACTTTCCTTTCCTGATGATTAATGATGATGAGCATCTTTTCTTATACTTGTCGACCACCTGTGTGTTTTCTTTGGAAAAATGTCTATTCAGATCTTCTGGCTATTTTTTATTTATTTATTTATTTATTTTTTTTGCTATTGAATCCCATGAGTTCTTTAATATTTTGGAATTTATACCCTTATCAGATGCATGATTTGCAGATACTTTCTCCCATTCCGTAGGTTGCCTTTTCATTTTGTTTCTTTGTTTTGCAGAAGCTTTTTTGTTTGGTGGAACCCCACTTGCTTGTTTTTGCTTTTTTTGCTTTTCTTTTTGGTGTCACATTCAAAAAACCACAGCCAAGACCTATGTCAAGAAGCTTATTGCCTCTATTTTCTTCAAGGAGTTTTATGCTTTCAGAAATTACAGTGGAATCTCTAACTCATTTTTCATTTTTGCGTACGGTGTGAGAAGGTGGTCCGGTTTCATTCTTTTCACGTAGCTGCCCAGTTTTCCCAGCACCATGTACTGAAGAGTCTGTTCTTCCCCTTTCGTATATTCTTACCCCTTTTGTTGTAAGTGATGTGACCATATACGCGTGAGTTTATTTCTGGGCTTTCTATTCCATCGATCTGTGTGTCTGTTTTTATACCAGTAAAAGGGACATTGGATTTCTCTGTATTATTTCTTACAATTGCATGTGACTCTATAATTTTCTCTAAAGAAAAACATTAATGAAAAGAAAGCATTTATCTGTGTGTTGAGAAGCTAAATGGGGGCTGCTGTGTTGAACCAAAGTTTTTCTCAGCCACCAGCATCCACTTCCTCTGGTCTTGGTAGGAGCACTGTGGGTTCTTTCGGGAAACTTGTCTCTTCCCCATTGCATGGAGTCTTAATGGGGCTGTAATTAAGATGCCTTCCCTCCCCTAGACATGAGATGAAATATCGATAGACAGTGTCTCCCAGGTTTTTGGAAGCAGAATGATGCAAGGGTGAAAGAAACAGTGTGAATTCTTCCTTCCAGCAACAGAGCCCTGACAATATTGCCTAATAGTTCCTGCTGCTGAGATCCCAGATTTGCCCAAGATTCCAGTTGTTTCGGTCCTGATTTCTGTTTCTTTCTTCAACATTGCTATCAACTCTGTCAACATCCCGATGTCTTTGCCAAAATTCTATTTTTAAGAAAATGATTTCAATTGCTTTGGGCTACCTATCACTTGCTCTTCAAGGAGATCTTACAACCGACTACTTGAGCCGTTAATTACTCAGGTTTTACATCGAGTCAGTTTTCTTAATCTTTGCATCGACTAAATTGGAATTCCACAACTCCAAATTTCATCTTTGGGAAGGGCAGCAAGTGTTCAAGATTCTCTCAGGTAGAAGTTACTGTGAAAGGAAATGCAGTGATATATTGAAAGCATTTAGCAATGCCTAACGTACTGCAAGTTGTTGACAAAGACGACCACGGTGACGATGATGATGGTGATGACGGTTTCCTGACTTCTAGAATATCTGAATCAAACGTTGCAAGTAACTTGCTCTTGTTGCTGAGAAAGTGGAATGGTTAATAGTAGCTGATATATTTGTAATTTTCTGGTCATTTGAATGCAGATGACAATGATACTAACCATGTTATAAGCATTTTTTCTACTAAAAAATTCAAAACATTCACTGCACTTGCTTGAACATTTATTTATTATGAAATTCTTTGTTCAATACAGCGTGGAAGGAAAATTCATCTGCCTTGGATGGATCATCACAGTGTATTTAGTTAGAAAAAGACACCGGAAGAGATGTAAACATTAATGTGGCTATTTCAGCTCCATTTACTCACTTTTAATGTGACCAAAATCAGAGCCACTTTATGCATGGATGTACTTTGCATCATAGGAGAAATTTCAAAATCTAAAGCAATTGGAAGTCATCATTTGGCTCTGCTGCCTGTACTTTTTGTGCATCACGTGACCTTATTCATTAATCAAACACCCGTGACCCCGTCATTGAGATAATGGGTTCCGTGGTGTAGTAGACATGAACATGAGTTTGAGGAGCTCAGCCTGGCAAGGTTAACAAAAAATTATAAATCACAAGAAATTATAATATAAAACAGGCACCCTGATAGCTTGAAGGTCCAGAAGCTGTGGAAACAAGGAAACTGAGGAAACCCATTTACTGGCTTTTCAGAGGGGACTGGAGGCAAGAGCACGATCTCAGCAGGCATTTCAAGAGGTGGAACGGGAAGGAAGGACATTGCGGGTGGGAGGCACTGCTCGGTCAAGGCACTGAGGCACAGGAGAGCTGCTCAGGGCAACAGCAGGTCATGGCTCGTCTGGGGTGCACTGCTCCTTGCCGGGAGTGAGAGGCAAGCCTGGAAATGCTCTTCAGGACCTGTAGTGAGAATGTTGGGACCAAAAGATTCTGATGGTAGTGATGGTGCTCCTTCAGAATGGGACACTAGGGAGCGTAAGTGTGGCTCAATCGTTAAGCGTCTACCTGCAGCTCAGGTTGTGATCCGAGGATCCTGGGATCAAGCCCCTCATCGGGCTCCCTGCTCAGTGGGGAATCTGCTTCTCCCTCTTCCCCTGCCTGTGTTCCCTCTCTTGCTCTCTCTCTCTCTCCCTCTGCCAAATAAATAAAATCTTTAAAAAAAAAAAAAGAGTGGGATAAAAGGACAACAAGCTCAGCGCTAACCCTGTGAAGGACTAAATAGCAAACACTCACGGACAATTAACCAGGAAACAATTGTTAGGGCTTCACACCACACGAAATAAAACACTTCCTGCCTATATCGCGTGAGGGTGGCGGGACGTTGCCGGCTAGTGTAACGTCACTGTGAACATCTCTTCGACTTCCTGTTAAAAGGCCTGGAAATGATTTTTTTCTTCTATTAATGGATCATTCTGGTGATTTAGGGAAGGGTGGGTGGTTTTCTAGGGAGAGGAGGAGGCACGTGTTCTAAGTGCTGACGAGCTGCATAGTTCAAGCAAATCCTCCAGAATGGAAAGGGAGGGGCTGCTTGGAAAGCTGGCTCTCAGCAACTTGTCTTACGCTTCTCTCAGGGAAAAACATGCAATCCTCTAGTATCCATGTGCACTCGGTTGGGGGTGAACACCTTGGTTCTGGTTAAAACAGCTAATGCTGTTGACAGCTGTGCCAGGAAGGGTTAGGACCAACTATAAATTAATGTGGGCTGTAAAATGTAGTGTGTTTCCCTAACTTCCTGTTTTTCCTGAGAAGAAAATAATAAATCTTTTATGCAAATGCAAAAGAAAGATGTGAAATATTTGGAAATTATAATGAATGTGATAGAAAATTTAAAAGTATGAAAATTTTTTTTTAAAGATTGTATTCATTTATTTGACTGAGAGGGAGAGAACAAGCAGTGGGAGCAGCAGAGGGAGAAGCAGACTGTGTGCTGAGCAGAGCCCGTTGCAGGACCCGATCCTGGGACCCAGAGATCATGACCTGAGCTGAAGGCAGACGCTTCACCGACTCAGCCTCCCAGGCGCCCCAAAAGTGTGAATTTTAGAAGACTTGTAGTCCGCATAATTTGGATACTGAACCAGATGGCTGCCCTCAATACGTGGCTCAATGAAGTAATGAATTTTTAAAGATAGATTTCCCCTAGATGCATAAACACATGGTAAATCCTTAAAAGCAAGCACGTTGTATGAAATGACTGACATAGTTTAGTAGAAACGAGCACCCTCACATGGAGACACAGGCTTTCCAAACACAAAAGTCAAATACAGAAGAAAAACACCTGCTTTTCCCCCAAAGGAAAGTCAGTTCTTTTGTCTCCCCCTCTCTTGCTCCTTCCCAGCAGAAGCCTTCCTGGCTTAGATTAGATGTTCTAATACTTCTTTAGAAACACCGACTAAGTAGAATGTGATATTATCTCTAAGGATCTAATAAAACATTTATTGTTTTACAAATAAAACGTGAGATCAGTGACTAATGGTTCTCCCTCAGCTTTAAAGATGGAAGAATGGTATTAAATCCTGTGTCAGCTGAGTGCTTTAGGATAATGTACAGAAGAAGAAAGCAAGTTCGGCAGGTGAACAGACTTCCCAGCAGCTCATCCTGACTTGGGGCTGCTCTGTCTGCTGGACCGCTGTCCCTGTGGCTTTGGATGAACCCAGGCTGCAGGTGCCGGGAACACGGAGAAGCCGGAGGCCAGGTTTTCCTTTCCCAGCTGCACGTCAGAGGGAGACCTGCTGTCGCTCCTTTTTCCCACCGAGTCAAGGAGCACAGATGTTAATAGTCTTCCTGGGGGCACAGCTCTAGGGCCAGTAGAAAGATTCTTGGCTATTTGCTACAGATTTGTCTTTTGAGAGAAAAGGCAGGAATCTGCTCAATATCCTGATACAGATTTCTGGGTGGTTTTTTTTTTACTATGTAACTTTTTTTGCCTTGATCTCAAATTTTATCCTGACAAAGTTTCTGTTGATGTAGAATTTTGCATAGGGTAAAATGGATAGGTCTTATGTACATAGGTGGGTAAGTTTCGATGAATGTAGGCACCCGCAGAACTAGCCCCCAGATCAAGATACAGAATTTCCCAACTTTCTAATACATTTTCTTATGCCTCCTTCCAGCTAGTAATTCCCCTGCAAGACCACTGTTCTGATATCTGTCACCGCAGATTATATTTGCCTTTTGAACTTTATATAATACAATTAATTATATGTACTTTTTAATATGTACCTTCTTTTGCTTGACATGGTATTTTTAATGATGTTGGAGCAGAGGGAGAGGGAGAGAGAGGGCTCCACACCCAGTGTGCAGTCCGACGTGGGGCTTGATCTCACAGCCTGAGATCATGACGGGAGCCGAAATCATGAGTTGAACACTTAACTGACTGAGCCACCGAGGCAACTCCTGACGTAGTGTTTTTCAGAATCATCTCTGTTGGGTTGCCTGGGTGGTTCAGTCAGTTAAGTGTTTCTTTCGGTTCGGGTCATGCTCTCGGGTCCTGGGATCGAGCCCTGAGTCATTCTCTCCGTTCAGCAGGGAGCCTGCTTCTTCCTCTCCCTCTCTGTCTCTCTCAAATAAATCTTAAAAGGATCATCTGTGTTGGTGCACACAGAGAAAGCTTGTTCCTTTCAATTGTCGAGTGTGAATGTACTACAGGGTGCTTGTTCATTCTCCTGTGTTTTCCCGCTGGAAGTTACAATGCGTAAAAGAACATGCTCACGTGGGTAGAAACCGGACCCTAGAAATGCTGAGTTAGTGTCGGGTGTGCAGTTCCTGTTATAAGAAGCCACAGAGCCCCTGCCAGAGTGGCTTACTGTTTGCACCCGCACCGAGAGCGGCCGAGAGTTCCACGACTCCACGTGCTCACGCTCACAGGTGTTGCCCCTCGTCACTTTCGTCCATGCTGCTGGGTATGAAACATCATCTCGCTGTTACCCTGATCGCTCTTAGAGAAACACCCTCGATGACCTCCTAATTTGTAATAGGCAAAATAAGCTATCTGTAGTTGAAAATGTGATATTAGCTCTAGCATAACGGGTCAAACGTGAGACAATATTTTAGGGACTGTGGACATAGTCCTAGGATATGTGTGTCCCTTGTATATCAGTTTGGGAGCATGATTTAAGAATGTTAACTAGACGGGGCACCTGGGTGGCTCAGTGGATTAAGCCTCTGCCTTTGGCTCAGGTCATGATCTCAGGGTCCTGGAATCGAGTCCCACATCGGGCTCTCTGATAAGCGGGGAGATTGCCTCCCCCTCTCTCTCTGCCTGCCTCTCTGCCTACTTGTGATCTCTCTCACTGTCACAAATAAATAAAATGTTTAAAAAAAAAAAAGAATGTTAACTAGATGTAGCTTGGCTTTTTAACATATAAGCTTATTTACCTATACTTTAGGGTTCATTTCATTATGTCGTAACCTGGCTTCCCGGAAGTAAAGAAGTAAGTAGGGATGGCCTATGTAACAAATCCTTGAATAAATATTTTCTAAATTAAGCGAGACCTTTGGAAGGATTTTCCCTTGGACCTCACAAGAAAGCAATATGGAATGAGCCCTACTCTATGCTAATGCATGACCTGTGTTAGCTCATTCAGTCTCACAAGCGTCCTCTGAGGAAAATCAAATCACTGCCCCACATCCTGCACGAGGAAACTGAGTCTGGGGGTGCTACGGAGCCTGCCAGGGTGGGGGACTAGCCGAGAGGGGCAGAATTCTCATGCCAGCCCCGCCCTGACTCCCGGCCCCTGTATGGAACCCCTTTCTCCCCTGCCCTCCCCGAGCAGAGAAGGGCTGGAGAGGAGGAGTGTGGAAGCTCACTAGGGAGTCTCACGGAGGTCCAGAGAAGGAGGCTGTGACCCACTGTCTAGACGCGTGGAATCGTGTTCCTAAGAAGAGCAAAACTGGTCATCAGAGGGAAAATTCATGGTCTGCTGATGAATGCTTTTTTTTTTTTTTTTCCTCTTTAGAAGAGCTGTTTTTCTAAAACATTTAAATTTAAATCTCGAGAAAAGCACATTGGACACTGAGAAACACAATCATCCATGAGGCAGAGAGTGGGGAGGAAAAAGCAGTTTCTACCTTCCGTCTTTCTTCCCTTTGTTAAACCATATTTTTCTGGAAGTAAATCATTTCTGTTGGTTTTGAGAAAGGCTTGGGAGGGAGGAAGAATCCCCGTGGGGGCAGTCAGGACAGGAACATTCCAAAACACCACACCTTCCCTGGATACTCCTGCCATCAGTTCCTTTGCTGAAAAGCACTTGAGCCTTGCCCAGGGCATCCCCTGTTTGGACAATAGCCAGTTGTCTCCAGATTCTCCCAAGAGCAGAGGCAGCACCTCCTGAAACAGAGATAACACTATCCCCCGAGGGCTCTACTTCCTCCAGCTGCCCCTTTGCTTGGAATTAACAGGAACAATAAGACTAGATTATCCTGTTCTCAGCCCTCAGGGAGATTTTAACCAAAGACTAGAGGATAGGCAGGGTGATGCTGGAAACCCACTTGGGGCTCCCTGTGAGCCTCTTTTTGTGAACCACCTGCCAACACATAAATTCCTGTTATTTAGTTGATCGGGGTCCCTAGGAAGGTGCTGGATCCCCTTCTACAGGGCTTTCCCGAGTCCTCTCACTTGACTTTCCCGGGTCCCCTGAGGCAGGCACAATCTCCCCTGGGACAAGTAGGGACCCAGCTATCACATGCCCCAAGGCCCCCAGCTCCAGGGCACAGAGCCCCCTCCCACAGGCTGGCTCAGCCAATTGCTGTGCAGGCAGGTGCCAGGGGCAGGACCAGCAGGGCCAAATCCCAGGCTTAAATGGACAGTCTCCTACCCATCAGCAGGCGTGCTGGACACCTCCGACCTGCACCTCTGACTGCACCTGCCTCAGGTGAGATCCCAGCCTGGAACTGAAGGGAAGGGCTACCCCTTCAAACATGGGGAGGGGGGTACCAGCCTTGGGGGCCAGGGGTTTAGGGCTCCGGGGAGGCACTCTTCCAGGGCCTGGTCACTCTAGGCATGGCAGCTTGACCCCTACACCCCAGACTCAGGGCTTGTCACTCCCTGTATTGCCATCTACATGCTCTGGAAGCAGCAGGTGGGTTGCGGGTTGCAGGGCGGGGAACAGGCCAGCAGGCCCCCTGCACGCGCCACCTCTCCACAGCCCCGTGGAAACACGTGGGAGGATTAACGCCATGTCTTTACTGTACCAGAGTGGTTCTAACAACTCAGAATAAAGGATGGCTCTTTAGATGGTTGGTCTAATCCAAAACACATTTCTTTTCCCTTCCTAGGTTTTGGAACATGCATCCTTCTCTCTTCTTGGCTGCCCTTTGCCTGGGAATAGCCTCAGCTGCTCCACAACCCAATCAGAGCTTAGATGCACGCTGGTCCCAGTGGAAGGCGGCCCACAAGAGACTATACCACAAGGTTGGTAACATCTGAGCTGTCCACTGAGACCCCAGGGAATGTTCCATGCTGGTGGGAGTCCACAGTGGAGAGTAGTTTTTGGAGGCCACTGGTACCCAGGCAGGTAGCAGGGCACTGTGACTGTGCATGATGGGGACAGATGTCCTGCTGTGTGGTTGCTGGAGAGCAGCTCCCGGAGCATCAGCCCAGCCCTGGTCCAGGTCCCTCCTCCCTCTGTGAGCACATCCACTTGGTGCAGGTGAGCTGGGCTTAGATAGAAATCAACAGGATGGGTTGCGTGTTTGTCTCCAGGATGAAGAAGGGCGGAGGAGAACAGTGTGGGAGATGAATCTGAAAGTGATTGAACAGCACAACCAGGAGTACAGCCAAGGGAAACACAGCTTCACGATGGCAATGAATGACTTTGGTGACCTGGTGAGTGCAGCTGGAGTTGCTGAATGTTTTGTGCTTCCTCTAAGGATTTTTTCCAAAAAATCTCATGCTTGTCAACATTCTATTTCCTTTTCCTTGAAGACCAGTGAAGAATTCCAACAGGTGTTGAGTGACCTTAAAATCCAGAAGCAAGAGGACCGGAATGTGTTCCAAGCACCTCTCTTTGCTGAGATCCCCTCGTCCGTGGACTGGAGAGAGAAAGGCTACGTGACCCCCGTGAAGGATCAGGTGAGACAGTACTCGGCAGCTCCCTTTCCAAGAGCAAAGCCAAGAAGAACCAGTGCCCTCGTGATGGAAGTTGAGAAACTATATACAGTTTGTTATGTTTTGGAAGAGTTTTCAGATGTCAGGGCTATTGTCAAGTCTTGCTATTAACTTTGAGACTAAGAGCTGTATCATTGTGTTTTCAGGGTCAGTGTCAATCTTGTTGGGCTTTTAGTGCAGCTGGTGCCCTTGAAGGACAGATGTTCCGGAAAACGGGCAAACTTGTGTCACTGAGCGAGCAGAACCTCGTGGACTGCTCTTGGTCTCAAGGCAATGAGGGCTGCCACGGTGGCCTGATGGATTTTGCCTTCCAATATGTTATGGACAACGGAGGCCTGGAATCTGAGGAATCCTACCCGTATCTTGCAAGGGTAAACAGACTTCCTTATCTTTTATCAAAGTTGAGTATATTCAGTAAAACAAAGCCTATATTTCAAATTCTCATTTTAGACTGTAGACTCTGTATCTGCACATGGTCAGAACAGATTAAAATCTGTTAGCCTGGCACAGTTCTCCACCTAGAGGGTTACCATACAGGTGTTCCCACTTCTCAGCCACACAGCAATACAAATATCGTTCTAAATACAGTACAGATCTCCAGAGTGAAAAATCTATGCACAAGTAGACCAAAGGAGTGTCTCATTGAATAGATATTGCCTCATTTCTCAATTTCAAAACAAGCAATCATATTTTGCCTCTTGAGATGTTTTATAACACACTCGACTTGGACATCATTCAGCTGCAAACTGTCTTGAGCTCGTGTTCCCCAGGAGGTGGACGGTATTAATCAAGTCCCTTCCCCTTTACCTTTGAAAGAATGGCTACTGCAGATACAGGCCTGAGAAATCTGCCGCCAATGTGACTACCTTCTGGCACGTCTTAAATGAGGAGGATGGTCTTATGACCACAGTGGCAACTGTGGGGCCCGTCTCTGCTGCTGTAGACTCAAGCCCGTATTCCTTCCAGTTCTATAAAACAGGTGAGCATTTGTCTACCTAGAAAATTGGCCAGAAAATACGGGTAACCAGCATGACATACAACAAGATGGGCTTTTTTGTATGTGGGACTCAGGAGGGTATGGATTTAGCATGGTGGCTCATTTGGCAGACAGATCACAAGCAGGCAGAGAGGCAGGAAGACCGGGGTTGCGGGCGGGGGGGGGAGCAGGCTCCCTGCCGAGTAGAGATCCTGACGTGGGGCTCGATCTCAGGACCCTGGGATCATAACCTGAGCCAAAGGCAGAGGCTTTAACCCACTGAGCCACCCAGCAACCCCTATAAATATATTTAAATGACTACATAACTTGACTGGTATAGTTTACTTCACTTTTTTCCAATGTTTGGACCTTGAAATTTTCCAAGGAATTTTACTACTGAAATAGACACTGGAAAGAACCCCTTGACTCAAGTAATTTTCTGTTCTCTGCTGCTTCTTTGGCTGACATCATATGGTAGAATGACAAAGTTTCAACAAGTGCTCTTTTACGCCTCTTCACTGTTCTTCACAAAAGACACTGTGACAACATATATTTCTGGTAGTACTAGATGATGACCTAAATCCCTAGCCTAGCTAAATGAAAAGATCTGATTTCTAAATCTTTTTTTTTTTTTCAATTTTATTTATTTATTTGACAGACAGAGATCACAAGTAGGCAGAGAGGCAGGCAGAGAGAGAGGAGGAAGCAGGCTCCCTGCTGAGCAGAGAGCCCGATGTGGGGCTCGATCCCAGGACCCTGGGATCATGACCTGAGCCGAAGGCAGAGGCTTTAACCCACTGAGCCACCGAGGCGCCCCCTGATTTCTTAATCTTATCTCAATTGCTATCACAACCGGATTTTGAGATGCCGCCCTTGCTGTGGTCACTAGGTTGTTGTCACATGTTATCATGTCACTTGGGTGTTCCAGCTCAGCACTGAATCTCTCTTTTCCAGGCATTTATTATGATCCAAGGTGCAGCAATACACGCCTGAATCACGGCGTTCTGGTGGTTGGCTATGGCTTTGAAGGAGAAGAATCGGAGGACAAAAAATACTGGATAGTCAAGAACAGGTATAAAGAGCCAAGAACACCTACCTTGGAAATTGAAAAGGGAATTCTTTCTAGAATCAGTGTTTGGAGGCAGATCCTCAAACCCTTGAGCACGCTTCTGAAATCCCTGAAGTGTTTATGCCATTAAGGGGGAAGGGACATACTCATGTGATGACGGCAGTAGCTTGCTAGGGTCCTGCCATGGTTTTGCTACCATTGTGTTTCTCAACTTGAAAATTTTCTCATTTCTGAAATGCATCTGGCCCCAAGAGCTTCTTTTTTCTGTGTTTCCATTCGTCGTCTGCGAAAGGTCTGGGGACAGAATTCTGTGCTGGGTTAGAACTCAAGCAGGAACAGGAACGGACTCTCCGGATTCTTCCTGAATCTGTCCTGGCCTCTGGTGCACTGCTCAGGGTCGGGTGTGATGGTTCATGACGGGAAATGTGGTTGATTGTTTGTAATAAATGGCAAACCCTGTCTTCTTTCAGCTGGGGTACAAACTGGGGCATGGAGGGCTACATGCTGTTGGCCAAGGACCGGGACAACCACTGTGGAATCGCCACCATGGCCAGCTTTCCTGTCGTGTGAGATGAGGGCGTACAGAAGGCCTTGACTGGGAGCCAAATATCGAGAAGATGAATTTTGTTCGAAAGCCGACCACATCTTATGATACGGGATAAAACACATGAACCATTGAAGACCCAAGCTGGGATTTGACTGTGTGGATTTTATATGAGGAATGTTACCACTTTGCTCGTTACTGATGTAAAAGCCTTTGTATGACAGACTTGTCTAATAACTTTTGGATTTTCATTTTTTTAAAAAATGTATGAAGTTTTATTTTTTAATAAAAAACTTCAAAGTAGAAGGGAGGTAAAATGTTACTACTTTAACTCCTTATAGAGTCAAAATGTGACTGGGCTCTAGGATATCCGTGGATAGGCCAGTGGTCCCTGGGAGAATACTGGCTGGTCCGATTGTTTTGAGTATAAATGATTGTTACATCTATAACATTGTTACAATGTTACTTTAGTTTCAGGTGCACAACCCAATAATTTGCCAACCCTGTACAGTACGCTCTGCTCACCACACGGATAGTTGGTGTCTGTCAGTCTCACACTGTACCTTTACGGTGCAATTACCACACCATTGACCATATTCTCTATGCTGTGCCTTCTATTCCCGGGACTTACTCATTCCATAGCTGGAAGCCTGGACCTCCCATTCCCCTTCACCCCTTTTATTCATCCTCATTCTAATCTATGTCCTCTTTACTCTTTGCAGATTTCCCACCCCTCAGTTACTAACTGGGTTTCTCTCTCCACAGTCCCCAGCTCAGCTAGTAGTCTGTAAACATATCAGGGAGTTTTAGAGGAAGAGACTGTGGGGGCCAGGGAGGACACCCCAAAATGTGTCACAATGGTACATGGATTATCTGGATACGAAGCTCCTTGGGAAACAGCGGGTGCGAGGGCGCCCAGGGGGTCCTCTGTCCCCAACAAGCAGGAGACGAGTCTGCCATAGCAGAGGTGCCCTCCCTGCACTGCGAAGTACAGAGACAGCCTTTGCCGCACACATGGGACTTCAAAGCTGGGAAAGCTGTAGAAAGAAACCTTGTGGCTTTTTTACTAATCTACAACCTCAGCATAAATTCCACTAAGCATTCCTGCTGGTTGAAAGCTCCCACATAGCAGGAAAGCTGGCCACGGTGGTCATTCCACACTGGTTGTCCAGGGCCTTGGCCATCAGCATGGAACCCTGTGTGCCCCAGTCCGTGCCCCAGTTGAAAGAAGCCAGGGTTTGCCAATTATTCCAGAGGAACAAACACATTTCCCGTCATGAACAATCACACCCGACCCTGAGCAGGGCACGAGAGGCCAGGACAGATTCAGGAAGAACCCGAAGAGTCCATTCCTGTTCGTGCTCGAGTTCTAACCCAGCACACAGTCCTTCTTTCCCAGCCCTTTCACAAAACTGAAACAGGAGCAGGAAAAGGAAAATCTTCAGGCCAGATGTGTGCAGGAGTTTTTAAAAATCCAATTTAGAAATGCAGTGGTGGAAATCTATAGCAGGACCCCCAGCTTAAGACAGTACCTTCCTGTGGTCGTCCCATGATATGCTTGTGTTCCCGCCACGTGGGGTAAACGCTTCTTGAGCACACTTGTCTAAACAAGTGTGCTCAAGGGTTGGGGGACTTGTCTCCAAGCACCGATTCCAAAAAGGATTCCCTTTTCAATGTCCAAGATAAGTATTCTTGGCTTTCTATACCTGTTCTTGATAATGCAATAGTTTTGGTTCTCGGATTCTTCTCCTTCAGATCCATAAACAAACAGCAGAACGCCGTGATTCAGGTCCTCACTGCTGCGGCTTAGAGCATTATAAATGCCCGAAAGTAAAATCTAATGTTGGGCTGAGGTTTCCCGCGTGACCTGGGGTAGTGACAGCTTATCAGCCTATCAGCCAGAGTAAGGGAGATGTATCAAAATTCAGTTGCACTATAAATCCAGCTAAGATTAAAAGTCAGGCAGTTTTGTTTAGGTAAGCTAGGGGTTTAGGCCCTCCTCTGATGTTAGCAGAAACACAAAGTGTCACAATCTTTTTGTAAACAATAGTCAAGAGGCATAAAAAAATATCTCTTGTGATTCTCCTTATGGATGTGCGCTTACAAAAACAACAGAACACAAAATGACTTGCCTAAGGACCCTTTCCAGTGTTAATCTCAGTAGTAACATTCTTTAAAATTTTTTAAGGTCTAACAACTGGAAAAAAGTAAAGCAAGCTATACCAATCAAATTATGTAGCCATTTCAATATATAGATAATGTGTTTAAAATCATGGGCATTTGGATCTGGTCATGATAGGTGGAAACAGAAGGCATAAATGTTATGGGTGCAGGATGAACTGTGTGAAATCCACAGCCCCCCGCCCCAAATTCTACATTGAATTCTGCATACCATAGTGTCACTCCTGCTGTATCTTAGGGTGGTTTTCCGATCTTTCTACCTCTATTTCTCCATAGACAGATGCATACCCTCTTTATAGAACCGGAAGGTGTCCAGGCTTGCACAGAGAGCAGCTGGGACGGGCCCCACAGCTGCCACCACCAGCACAAGGGACTCCTCCTGCGGAGGCATGCTCACCGGGCCGGTGGCGCTGGCAGCAGGAATTCCCGGGTCTGTATGCGCAGGGTCCGTCCTTTCAGAGGGAAAGGGGAAGAGACTTGATCACTACATCCACCTCCTGGGGAGCATGAGCTCAAGACAGCTTACAGGTGAGTGATTTCCAAGCCAAATCTGTCGTAAAGCATCTCAGGAGCTGAAATGCTATTGGTTGTTTTGAAATTGAAAAACTACCTTGTATGTGTTCAATGAATTATTCAGGATCTAGTGTCCTTAAGAACTGGTTCATTCCAGAGAAATCTGTACCCTGTAGAGAATGGTATGTATATCTCCCTGTAACATAGAAATAAAAATAGTCATGGGGTCCCCACTGAGGCAGGCACTGTGCCTGGCTTGTCTGGTTTAATGACAGTCCTGACAGTTTGCAGCTCTAGGGTTCACCATTTAAAATGTGAGTATTGTGGGTGCCTGGGTGGCTCAGTGGGTTAAGCCTCTTCCCTCGGCCCAGGTCATGATCTCAGCATCCTGGGATTGAGCCCCTCATGGGGCTCCCTCCTTGGTGGGGAGCCTGCTTCCCACGTCCCCCTCTGCCTGCCTCTCTTCCTACTTGTGATCTATGTCTGTCAAATAAATAAATAAAATCTTTTTAAAAAGATAAAAAAAATGCAAATATTAAATACGGTATCTGTGTTCTTGAAAAGCATGTGACTAGGAGCAGAGCTGGACGGATGACACGTGAAGAGCTCCACTGACCCCTGGACAATATGGATAGGATTCCTCTGAGTCCAGGTCTCCGTTGTTCAGAATATACTGGAAGGCATAATTCACCAGGCCAACAGGGCAGCCCTCACTGCCTTGAGACCAAGAATAGTCCAGCGGGTTCTGCTCACTCAGTGACACAATTTGGCCTGTTTTCCGGAACCTGTGTACTTTGAGGGCACTGGCTTCCCTAAAAACCCAGCCAGAAGCACAGCGACCCTGAAACCAAATTAGAAAGCTCTCAGCCTAAACAACAAACAGCAAGGCTTTTCCAACAGCCCATGAATCTGAAAACTCTTGTAAAACACAGCAAGAGTGTGTTGTTCCCCAGCAGGGACCCATCGAAGAGCTGCTGTTTTCTTTTTGGCTTTACTTTTGGAAAGAAGTGATCCTTTTTTTTGGTGAGAAGGGATCCTTCAGACTCATAGGACTTACCCCGGCTGTCTGTCTCCTGTCCACAGGTACAATGAAATCAGCAAAGAAGGGTATTTCAAACACTTTCCCCTCTGTGTCCTTCTGGATTTTAAGGTCATTCATCAGTGTCTGAATTCTTCACTGGTCTTCAAGGAAAAGAAAGTAGAATGTTGACAAGGATGAGAATTCTTTGGCGAAGTACCAAAGAGAGAGAGAACAAAAGGTTCAGGAACCCCAGCCGCCCTCACCAGGTCACCGACGCATTCACCGCCGTTCGAGCGTTTTCCGATTCCTCTCCCACACTGCTCTCCTCCGTCTTTCACTCTAGAGACAAACATATAACCTACAATTTGTATTTCTATTTAAAGCCAACTCACCTACTCGAAGTGGATGTGCTCACAGAGAGGAGGAGGGGCCTGGACCAGGGCTGGGCGGATGCTCCGGGAGCTACTCTCCAGCAACCACACAGCAGGACATCTGTCCCCATCGTGCACAGTCACGGGGCCCCGTTTCCTCTCTGGGTAAGAGCGGCCTCCAGAGGCTCCTCTCTGCTGTGAACTCCCACCAGCGTGGATGTTCTCTGTGGGGCCCTCCAGACAGCTTAGATGTTCCCAACCATGCCATAGAGTTTCCCATAGGTTGCCTTCCATTGGATCCATTGAGCATCTAAACTTCGACCAAATTTTGTAGTAGCTGAGACTATTCCCAAGCAAAGCGCGGGCAGCAAGAAAAAAGGATGCATATTTCAAAACCTAGAAAGGGAAAAGAAATGAGCATCTGAACAGACCAATCTGTCTAAAAAGCCATCCTCTTCTTATGAGCTGTTAGAGCCCCTAGAATGGACTAAAAGCATTGACTTTGACTTAAGCCTCCCAATATATACACAAGGTCGGGACTGGCCCCACCAGTGGGGGGAGGGGGTCTTCACCTGACTGTCGCTCTGCAGTGTGACAACAGGTATGGCTCCTAGGGGGTTCTCTGATGTTGGGCTGTGGCTTTAAGGTCATTCATCAAAAGCCCTGGGGTTTGGCCGGGCTGGTCCTGCCCACACCACCTGGGCACACTGTGATCCTGTTGGTTTTGCTTTTGTTGGGCAAGCCGATGACTTCTATTCTGATGTTTTCTTGATGATTAGATCTTGTTTTTAACAGAACAAAAACATCTGGACAATTGTGTAGACTTGTATCCCTACTTTAACTGGTTTGACTAAAAACAGTGAGCTCACAGTGATTCAGTTAAGTGACCAATGAGTTCGCAATGGTCTGGCTTACAAAAACAAGTCTATGCATATTCAGTAAGGAAATGGATGTCCAACTTCCGTTAACTGCTGTCATGGTAAGACAAGAAGGAAGTGCGCCATAGAAGCGCATTGAAATGTATTTCGTGATCGCATGCTATCTACTATGTGTCTAGCACTGGGAAAAGTAATCTGTATTTTTAGACATTTTTCTTACAACTCAGGGTTCCAGAATCCTGCAATAAAGCAATAGCACAATGAAGTTCTATTAAAATTTAAAGAAATTTTTTGGTTTCCCATTGCATACACAAGTCATGTTTTCCCTCTACTGTAGTCTATTTAGTGTGCAATCGCTTTATGTCTAAAACATGCACAGGCATGGGGCGCCTGGGTGGCTCAGTGGGTTAAAGCCTCTGCCTTCGGCTCAGGTCATGATCCCAGGGTCCTGGGATCGAGCTCCGCATCGGGCTCCCTGCTCAGCAGGGAGCCTGCTTCCTCCTCTCTCTCTGCCTGTCTCTCTGCCTCCTTGTGATCTCTGTCTGTCAAATAAATAAATAAAATTAAAAAAAAATGCACAGGCATTAATAAAAAAACACTTCATTGCTAAAAAGTACTAACCAAAATCATGTTTCAGCAAACATGATCATTCTGCTGGTGGAAGGTCTGTGCCCATGTTGACGGCTGCTGTCTGATCACGGTGGTGGATGCTGAAATTTGGGGTGGCCCTGGCAGTTTCTTAAAATAAGACAACAGTGAAGTTCGCTGCAATCGCTTTCTCTGGGGCATGCAATGCTGTTTGTTAGCATTTTACCCACGGTAAAACTTGTTTCCAACAGAGTCCCATGCCCTATCACAGCTTCATCAACTCCGTTTATGTAATATTCTAAGTCTTTTGTGGTCAGTTCAATGATCATCATAGAATCTTCACCAGGAGAAGAGGATGCTTTTCCATCTCCAGAAACCATCTTTTCGTTCATCTAAGAAGCAGCTCCTTATCTGTTCACGTTTTTTTTGTACACATAGGATTTTATTTTATTTTTATTTTTTCATATAACATATAATGTATTCTTGGTTTCAGAGGTAGAGGTCAGTGGTTCACCAGTCCTGTATAACACCCAAGGCTCAGTACACCGCGTGCCTTCCCTCATGGCCATCACCCAGTCACCCCATCCTCCCACCACCCCCCAGAAACCTTCAGTTTATTTCTTATGATTACGAAATTCTCGTGGTTTTTCTCCCTCTGTGACTTCACTTTCATTTATTTTTTCCTCTTTTCCCCTGAGATCCTCTGTTTTGTTTCTTAAATTCCACATATCCGTGAGATCATATAACTGTCTTTTTCTGATTGGCTTATTTTACTTAGCATAATACCCTGTAGTTCCATCCAGCTCATTGCAAATGACAAGATTTCTTTCTTTCTTTCTTTCTTTCTTTCTTTCTTTCTTTCTTTCTTTCTTTTTTTATGGCTGATATATATAGATAAAGAGATACAGACAGATATAGATACATAGACATAGATATATATCTAGATATATCTAGATACATAGATATTTAGAGATTATATAGATACATAGAGACATATAGAGAGAAATATAGATATATATCTAGATATCTGTGTCTATGTGTCTGTATCTATATATCTATATCTATCTATAGATATATATCTGTATATCTTTGCTGTGCAAATGCTTTTTATCTTGATGAAGTCCCAATAGTTCATTTTTGCCTGTTTCCCTGGCCTTTGGAATGTGTCTGACAGAGGCGCCTGGGTGGCTCAGGGGGTTATAATCTGTGCCTTTGGCTCAGGTCATAATCCCACGGTCCTGGGATAGAGCCTCGCATTAGGCTCTGCTCAGCAGGGAGCCTGCTTCCTTCTCTCTCTCTCTCTGCCTACTTGTAATCTCTGTCAAATAAATAAAATCTTCAAAAAAAAAAAAAAGAGAGAGATGTGTCTGACAAGAAGTTTTTATGGCTGAGGTCAAAGAGATTGCTACCTGTGTTCTCCTCTAGGATCGGATGGATTCCTGTCTCACAGTTAGGTCTTTCATCTGTTTTTGAGTCGATTTTGTGTGTGGTGTAAAGAGATGGCCCAATTTCATTCTTCAGCATGTGACTATCCAATTTTCCCAGCACCATTTTTTGAAGAGACCGTCTTTTTCCCACTGAATACTCTTCCCTGCTCTTGTCAAAGATTAGTTGACCATTCCATTTCTGAGTTCCTATTCTATTCCATTAATCTATGTATCTGTTTCTGTGCCAGTACCATACTGTCTTGATGATTACAGCTTTGTAACAGATCTTGAAGTCCAGAATTGTGATGCCACCAGATTTGGGGGTTTTTGTTCTTTTCTTTTTTAGATTTTGTTTTCTTTTTCAACATTTCTTGGCTATTCGGGGTCTTTTCTGGTTCCATACACATTTTAAGATTATTTTTTCCACTCTCTGTAAAAAGTTAATGGTATTTTGACAAGGATTGCATTGGATGTATAGATTGTCCATGGTACCATAGACATTTTAACAGTATTTGTTTTTCCAATCCATGAGTATGGAACATTTTTCAATTTCTTTGAGTCTTCCTCAATTTCTTTCTGAGTGTTCTATAGTTTTCTGAGTACAGATCCTTAACCTTTTGGGTTAGGTTTATTCCTAGGTATCTTGTGTTTCTTGGTGCAATTACAAATGGGATTGACTCCTTAATTTCTCTTTCTTCTGTCTCATTGTTGGTGTATAGAAATGCAACTGATTTCAGTACATTGATTTTATATTCTGCCAATTTTCAGAATTCTTGTACGAGTTCTAGCAATTGGGGGTGGAGTATCATGTCATCTGCAAAGCCGAAGAGCTTGATTTCTACTTTGCCAATTCGGATGCCTTTTATTTTTATTTTTTTGTTGTCTGATTGCTGAAGCTAGGACTTCTAGTGCTATGTTGAATAGCGGTGGTGATAGTGGACAGCCCTGCCATGTTCCTGACGGTAGGGGAAAATGTATCAGTTTTTCCACATTGAGCATGACACTCACTGTGGGCTTTTCATGTATGGCTTTTATGATTGAGGTATGTTCCCTTTATCCCTACACTGTGATGTGTTTTAGTCAAGAAAGGATCTGCTCTTTGTCACATGCTTTTTCTGCATCTATTGAGAGTATCATATGGTTCTTGTTCTCTTTTATTAATGTATTGTATCACATTGATTGATTTGTGGATGTTGGGTCAAACTTTGCAGCCCAGGAATAAATCCCACTTGGTCATGGTGGATAATCCTTTTAATCTACTGTTGGATCCTATTGGCTAGAATTTTGGTGAGAATTTTTACATGTTCATGTTCATCAGGGATATTGGTCTGTAATTCTCCTCTTTGATGAGGTCTTTGTCTGGTTTTGGGATCAAGTTAATGCTGGCTTCATCCACTGAGTTTGCAAGTTTTCCTTCCATTTCTGGAGTCGGACGCCTGTTCCTTCCTCCAGATTAGGGAAGTCTCTCCTATAATTTGCTCCAGTATACCTTCTGCCTCTCTCTCTCTTTCCTCTTCTTCTGGGATCCCAATTACTCTGATATTGTTTTGCTTTATGATATCACTTATCTCTCAAATTCTCCCCTCATGATCCAGTAGTTGTTTATCTCTTACTCTCAGCTTCTTTATTCTCCATTGTTTTGTCTTCTCTATCACTGATTCTCTCTTCTGCCTTATTTATCCTAGCAGTTAGAGCCTTCATTTTTTATTGCATCTCCTTAATAACCTTTCTGATTTTGACTTGTTTCAATTTTAGTTCTGTTATTTCTTCAGAAAGAGATTCTCTAGTGTCTTGCAATGATGTGGATGGAGCTGGAGCGTATTATACTAAGCAAATAAATCGTCAAGCAAAGACAAATACCACACAATTTCACTCATATGTGGAATTTTAGAAACAAAACAAATTATAAAGGAGAAAAAAGAAAGAAAGGAAAACCAAGAAACAGACTCTTAACTATAGAGAACAAACTGATGGCTACCAGAGGGGAGATGGTTAAATAGGTGATGGGATTACGGAGTGCTCTTGTCATGATGAGCACTAGGTATTGTATGTAAGTGTTGAATGAGTACACTCTGAGCCTGACACTAATATTACATTGTATGTTAACTAACTGGAATCTAAGTAAAAACTTTAAAAAATTCAGAGTTCTTGGGTTGCCTGGGTGGCTCAGTAGGTTAATCCGCTGCCTTTGGCTCAGGTCGTGATCTCAAGAGTCCTGGGATCAAGTCCTGCATCGGGCTCCTTGCTTGGCATGGAGCCTGCTTCTCTCTCTGCCTCTTCCTGCCTCTCTGCCTGCTTGTGTGCTCTCTCCCTCTCTCTCTCTGACAAATAAATAAATAAAACCTTTAAAAAAAAAATTCAGAGTTCAGGCCAGAATCCCTCAAGTCATTTGTTTGCTTAACTACCACATATATATAGATTCTGGTTGCTCACTTATATTTGCTTTTAAATGGAACGATTGCATTGGAAAGTCCCATGCATATGCCCTAATATCAGGGCTTTATGCTTACCCCAAGCTTTAGGATGCTCTTTGTCTCTCAGTGGGCTGTTCTGGATTTCATGCGGTTATTAATGAAGCCCCCAAAAATCATTCAGTATGTCTGCCATTCTAAGAGAACTTCTAAGACAGGTGTGGGAGAAGAGTCAAAAAATTTCCAGACCAAGTGTGTGAAGTTGTTCTAAATTGGAAGAGGGATACAAATCATTTACAAGTGATACATTCCCTCACCAACTTCTGAGGGATATGGAAAGAGAGGCCATGTATTCTGTGGTGGAAAGGCAATGGTGTGGTCTGCTGGGTTGGCTGTCCCTGGAAGCCTTCTTGAACCCCAGTGAAAAAGAGTTGGCGATCCCATGGAACCAAGTGGCAGTCAGTCAACAGGATGCTGGGACCTAACTTGGCTCCCCCAAAATGAAACTTCAGATAAGTTTCTTCTTTCTTTCATTTCAAAGTGAAGTTCTCAAAAGTGCAGTTTCCTGTACCTCTCCTTCGAAAGGTCATATTTTGCCAGCACACATAAACCCATTGAGGGCAAAAGTCACAGGTTGTGAATTGTGAGGTTGATAAAATCAAAATTATTTACACTCTCTCGGTCTTGGAGATGTTTCATAGTCTCTTCCACTCTAAGCTAAAGAGTGTCTCTTCTAGAATCCATGAAAGATGATTTTTATGTTATGACTAAAAAATAAAACTCCTATACAAAAAGAAATACCATAAATCTTGTTGGAGTAGAGGTTTCGAATGAGAAAAAAGACATAAGCCCATGAATGACCAATAGGAGGTGAACAGGCTGACCACACGAGGACCCCTGGAAGATCTTACCACAGGATGAGTTCCCAAATGGAAAACCAGTCAAGAGAATAATCACACAAGTCATAAAAGAACCACAAATATCCGGCAGCAAATGGGAAAATGTTAATAAAATAATAAATGTTAATAAAAAGCAATGTATACTAAATGCTAAAATTCTAAATGTATACTAAATATTAAAATACTAAATACTAAAATGCACATGACACTGGCAAAAATTTAAAAGATGAGTGTGCTCAGTAGCATGGGAAAATACGCATTCTCATGAACTGTGAAGGAAAACATAACAGTCACAAGCTTTCCAGAGGTCAATCTATCAGTATGATTTCAAATTTTAGGTATCCATACCTTTTGACTCAGCAGTTATCTCAAATTCCCCCAGAAATTTATCCCAAGGAACTAATAGTTCAAATAAAAGAAAGATAAATGCACAAAGATATGCCACTGCAGAATTGGTTATGACAACAAAAGGAACAACTGAAATGTACATCTATAAGGGCCGGTTAATGTCTTCTGGGGTATCCGCGATATTCCAGAGATATACTGTGTTGCACATCTATTCATGCATAGAAAGGTTATCATTCTTTACATATTGATAACAAAACATGTTCTCAAAATATGCAGTGAAAGAAACAGGTTACGGGACTTAATGTATTCTCATATATATATATATATATATATGTATAGAAGTATGCACATGTGTGCATGCAAATATGTGTATATACATATATAAACATACATACAAATATATAATATATATGTATATGGATATGTATGAAATATGTGTGCATGCATACACACACACACACACACACATATACTATGTACATAGTATGTACATATCCATAAAGTGTTTTCTAGGGGTGCCTGGCTGGCTCAGTTGTTAAGTGTCTGCCATTGGCTTAAGTCATGATCACACGGTTCTGGGATTGAACCCCTTGTCAGGCTCTGCGCTCAGTAGGAAACCTGCTTCTCCTTCTCCCTCTGCCCTTCCCCCTGCTCATGCTCTCTCTGTCTCGCAAATAAATAAATACAATCTTTAAAAAAAAGTGTCTTCTAAGAATGTGTCATCTTATTGACAGTGATTTCTAGAAGTTGATGTTATAATGTTGCTTACTTTCCTTGTATTGTGTGAATATGTGCAATGATCACATGCTGTTGAAAATAGATCATTCCAATTCTGCTTAGAGAAAATTACAAAAGCATTGTCATTTGAAAACACAGAGAGTATGCAATGAAAAAAATTATTGAGAAAAACTATGTCAGGTAGTTAATTATTAAAAATTGTATATTCTTTCTCTGGATTTTATAATGTTTAACATAGTATTAGCTTTTCAAAAACTGTGATATGTTGTGATTTCTTTTTCTACTTTAAATAAGTATTGACATTTGCACCAACAATAAAAATGAAAAGAAAGAAAACAGATCATCCTGATCTGAAAAACAGAACAGGGTCTCCCTTTATTTTGTCCTCCCCTCCTGGTTCCCTACAGCACAGAGCCCAGGGGTTGGGAATAAGGCAGACCCTCTCTGTTCAATGTCATCCAGAGAGAGTGTTCTGGCTGGAAAAGTCAGATTCAGGTTCTAGTCTCACTAGGAACTGGGCAGGTGACAATGAGCTCTCCTTCAGCCTCTCAGTAAAAGTGGAGCTCTTAGAAGATATTTAAGATCTTTTCAAATAGCCAAAGGAATATTGAAAAAGAAAAACAAAACTGGTGGCACCACAATTCCAGGCTTCAAGCTCTATTACAAAGCTGTAGTCATCAAGACAGTATGGTACTGGCACGAAAACAGACACTTAGATCAGTGGAATAGAATAGAGATCTCAGAAATGGACCCTGAACTGTATGGTCAACTAATCTTCAACAAAGCAGAAAAGAATGTCCAGCGGGAAAAAGACAGTCTCTTTAACCAATGGTGCTGGGACAATCGGAGAGCCATATGCATAAGAATAACACTGGTGAACTCTGTACTAAACAAATCATGCCTCAACCTAGAACATTCCTGCCTTTTGCTGCAGGAGTGCACACAGCTCAGATGGAGGAGAGTGGGGAGCGGGGAAGCACATCCCCAGCCAGGACTGAGAAACTAACATCTGAGGGCACGTGGCTGATGCAGACAAATGTCCTAACCTATTAGAGAGACTCTGACTTAAGCGTTTGTTAACCTTAATCCTTGCTAGCATCTGAGAAGGACGGGAAGTTAAGGTGATGCCCCTGGATCATAGGACAAGCCTTAAGAGAACGTATAAACCTCAGTTCCCCAGAGTGCATCAACCCTCCGCCACTTCCTTCCATTTTCTGTGAGCTAATAAGCCTTTTTCATACTCAACCTGACTGTAACCCAGACTTTGTGCATAATTACTCTCCACACTATTAAGGACTGGTATATTCCTTTACTCTTAAAACAAATGTAATTTAGAATAACCCAGTGCAAACTGTAGTCTCTTTCATTCACGGACACTCTCCTTCTCCCAAGGGCTGTGCAAGTGTCCTGGGGTTTTATAACAATTTGTGTTTTTGAAGCCCTTAGTCATCCCAGGATGTGTGATCCGCCCCCTCCTTGCCAATGGTTGTGCTTGGGAAGCCTCGGAGCACCCCACCCCAGACCAGCCTCACACAGAATGAGTGAGAGCAGGTTATGGCCCTCAGCCTTTGAGAAACCCCTGCCCACTCCGAGTGTCGGGGAGACTCTTCTCCCTTCTTCCTCCCATGCCACTAGACAAATGGACACTTCATTCCTTGATGACAGTGATCTTATGGGAGGAATTCTCTATCCTTGGGATTAAGATATATTTTTTTTCCTTCACAGTTGGCTTTCGGGGTCCTTGTGGACTCAGGAATTCTAACTGGGCTGTCGAGTGCTGAACAGTGACTCTTACTTCTTTTTGCATTCCTGCTGTTGAAATCTTGATAATCCGTGAGACAAGGATGTCTCTCTAAGGAGGGGACAAGTCCCTAGAAATGGAGCACAAATGGGAGAAGAACCCAGACATATTCAGAAAGTATCACTCCCCTTGCCTCACACATGGCACACGTCTGCAGGCGGCTATAGGGCCCCCTCAGCATCTAAATACGGTCTCCCCACAGCCCTGCCAACTGTACCCAACCTGCTCTAGAGGAAATAACTCAGGGGTGGGGCGTCTTCTGCCAGGGGTGGTGGTTCCTGCACAGACAAGAGAGGATCTCCCCAGAAGTCTGTGCACAGTTACAGAGCACAGGAAGAACTTTCCAGAAATGCTGAAGTGGACACGGTGGCAGAGGGTTGGCCATGGTGCCTGGGGTAATGATGTGGGGCCCCAGGGAGGAGTGTGTTCCCTTGGTTGCTGTCCCCAGGACGGAAGCATGAAACATTAGCTGTTGCCCTCTGCAGTTCTCTTTATTGATCTTTGCTGATGGCCAAACTTCAATCCTGGGTCTGGTCCAGCCCTGTGTGCTGTCTTGTCTGGAGTAGCAACTCCTGAGATCAAACGCTGGCCCCCTGCTCCCCAGCCAGGGAAGCTGCCAGGCCCCTCAAAGCTTCGGTTCATTCATCTGGAACATGGGAGAAGGGCTGTTATGGTGCACAAGGCCACCACCCAAAGCAGAGTGTTTGTGACTATGTCCCAGCTGTCCACTGGCTTCCAGAGCCCACAAGGAGGTGGATGGGAGGTTGGCTGCATGTTTTTTCCATTTTACTTATCTATAATTCCTAAAGTTTTCATAATGATCACTTGTTTTGTTTTTTTAAAAAAAAAAAAAAGTAAAAGGAACAGAAGAAGCTGCTGGAAGGCCAGTGGCCATCATCCTCTGAGATCCTTGACCGCAGCTACTACTAAATCATTCAGGAAAACTCGAAGGGGAGGAGACAAGTCAGGGCAATGGTGCATGATTGTCCCATCCCCAGGAGCACGACACGGGAAAGTGTGACCCTGCTGCTCACGAGCCAGGTAACTGGTTTGGTTCCTTGTTCCTCTGGTAGTGAAACATTCACACTCTTCACCTTTACAACAAACCACTGCATTCCCTTTAGATTCTGGATAGGCCCAGGACATAGAGACTGAAGTTTTAAGAGAATCATTTAAGTCATGTTTTCTGGCAAGTTCGATATGCCAGGACCATTTGGAGAGTGAAGCCACTGGAAGTCTCCAAAGTGGCTTTTGGCTTGGTTTTCTGAGAACGTGCAAGAGAAGAGCGGGAAGAACACCAGCTTCCCAGACGGAGCACGGATTAGCAGAGTTCACCGAGGCAAGGCCTGGACACAGCATTGCCTTCTGCCAACAGTCTGCCCCCACACGACCCATTTCAGTGCATCGTGTGCATTTGGGAGCTCAGCGGGCAGGGAAAGCCAGGGGCAAAGCCATGCTGATGGAATCTTGTTTGGTTGAGAGCCTCCAAGGTCACCTTAGTTCTTGATTCTCCATCGGATTTCTTGCTCCATTTGAGCACAGAGCACCCGTGAGGCTCCAGCTGAGAGTTGTGGTCTCGTGTTCTTAATCCTTTGCCGGTCTCTGCTGGTCCTGTGACCTCACGTGCTCACGTGCCCAGACCTCAAGGTCTTGTCACATGTTCCATTATTTTTCTGTGTTGTCTGATAATTACATAATCTTCAGTAATAGATCTAAATTATGACCCCAACTAGGGTGTTCTGATGGTTTAAGGGCCCTCATAAATTCCAGAACATCTTTAGGAATAACAGTAGTAGCCACATGCGAGGGACTGTGTGCTCACCAAGGTATAACGTATCCTCTATGACCCTCACCATCCCCTCAGAAGTAGGCATTTTTTCCATCAGTCTTAAATATTACCCAGTGCTCATTTCAGCACATACCACCCCAATGTCTATCACCCAGGTACCCCATCTGCCTGCCCCCCTCCCCTGCAGCAACTCTCAGTTTGTTTCCTGAGATTAAGAGTTGCTTATGGTTTGTCTCCCTCTCTGGTTTCATCTTGTTTCCCTTTTTCCTTTCTTCCACTATGATCCTCTGCCTTGTTTCTCAAATTCCACACATCAGTAAGAACATATGATAACTGTCTTCCTCTGATTGACTTATTTCGCTTAGCATAACACCCTCTAGTTCCAACCACATCATTGCAAATGGCAAGATTTCCCTTTTTCATGGCTATATCATATTCCATTACAGATATATCCCCTTCCTCTTTATCCATTCATCTGTCTATGGACATCTGGGCTCTTTCCTTAGTTTGGTTATTGTAAACACTGCTATATATAAAATTTTATCTGATATACATGAAAAAGGGAATCAATAGTTTAATGTCTTCTTTACTAGGCAATGAATTACATAGGAAGAAGCTCAAGACACTGTAGAGGTATTTTTGTTTTCCAGTAATTTCTCTGCTACTCTACGTAAAGTTTTGGTATCCAGAATCACTTCAAGCCTGTCAAGTGGGGAAGAGCAGTCATCTTCAGTTCAGGCTCAGGCTAAACCATCCTTCTCCTTGGATCTAAAAGAAACCCCAGAAGAGAGATTGACTGTGTGCGCAGCCCTACAGAGACTTGCCTCCATGTGTGGAAATCAGGACTCAGCTCTCAGCCATGCATAAAAGCTTTCTTAGTCTGTTCTAGCTGCGATGACAGAATAGCAAAGATAGGGTCTCGTACACAACAGAAATGTATTTCTCACAGTTCTGGAGGCTAGATTTCCAAGATCAATGCACCACTAAATTTCAGTGTCTCATGAGGGCCCTTTCCTGCTTCATAGATGACCATCTTCTCATTGTGTCCTCACATGTCCAGAAAGGAGAAGGAACTCTCTAGACTCGAATCCTATCCCTATGGGCACCAGCCACCTCCCAAACACCCCATGCCCTGATCCTACTCTTGGGGGTTACGATTTCAATAGGGGAATTGGTGGGGGACACGAACCTCAGTCTACAGCAAACACGCTGCGATTTTTGGCTCTGGGTCCATCCCAATGCCTACAAGCCACCACCATCTTTCCATCAGTTTGAATTTGTGGAGAACTTTCCCAGAGCCGATGCAATGCTTCATGTGCATTCGCACAGCTTACCGCTCAGAACAAGTTTCTCCTTCCTGTTTCACAGAATAAGAAAACTGGAATCGAGAAGAGCAAGGGGAGCCTGAGGTCCTTGCGCAGGGAAGCTGGCAGTCTGTGCCAGAATCGGCACCCTCCTCGCACGTGCCCTCTCTCACCTGATGGGAGAGCAGCCATGGGCTTCAGGTGGCCTTGGGTGATGTCTGTGGGTTTTTTATAGGCCAGCCCGCTGCGCATGCTAGCCAGCGAGTCAGGCTCCCCAAGAGAAACGTCGTCACTTCCAGCCAGGACGGAGCCCAGGGTCCAGGGAGAAACTTCTCCTCTAGAAACCTGGCTCTTGTTCATCTTGGAGGAAATAATTTCTTCTGCCTATTGCATGGTGCCCACTAGCACTCAGGGCCCTGGGGGTGCACCCTATCCCAAGGGGGGCTTGAGTCTTTGAAATACTACTGTGTTTTTTTTTTAAAGATTGTATTTTCCAGAGATATCTGTATCAGTATCTCCAATTACATGTTTTGTTTGTTTGCTTCTTTTTACCAAATGACACTGTCACACCTTCCTTGAATGATGGGGTCTGTGTCCTCTCTTCTTGAACCTGGTGGGATCTGGTGACAGCCCCAGATACAGAACATGGGAAGCCATGCGATGTGACTTACAAGACTGGAACTTAAACACGCCACGTCCTCTCCCAGTTGCCAGGTGGATTCTCCCATCCAAGTACTAACCAGGCCCGACCGCCAGGTGGATTCTTATTCAGAAATATTCAATCCCTCGACATCCCTGCGAGAGCAGAGTGTACCTCCCTGCTCAATTGGGGTGAGTCCATCTGGTTCGTCTGTGTGACTCGCTTTGTCCAGTGTAATAACATGAAAGGGACAGGGGCACCTGGGTGGCTCAGTCATTGGCAGTCGTGGCGTCTGCCTTCGGCTCAGGTCATGATCCCCAGGTCCAGGGATCGAGCCCCGCATCAGGCTCCCTGCTCAGCAGGAAAAGCCTGCTTCTCCCTCTCCCACTCTCCCTGCTTGAGCTCCATCTCTCGCTGTGTCTCTCTCTGTCAAATAAATGAATATAATCTTAAAAAAAAAAAAAAAGGCAGAAGGAGCAGTGTGCCGGTTCTGAGCTGAGGCCTTAAAAGGCCACGTGTGTTTCCGCTCACTCTGTTTAATTTCTGCTGTTGCCCTGCAAGGAGCCCGCGGTGGCTAGCCCAGCGAGGAGGGGAGACACACGGAGCAGAGCCCACGGGCCCAGCAGGTCACAGAACCTCCCACTGACGCACAGCCTGGTGAGAAACAGGGAGTGATGGTCGTTTTCGGGCCGAGTTTTGGTGTGTGGAGTTTTCCAGCCATAGTTAACTCCAGCAGGACTTCGATAAGTTCTTGGCCCGCTGATGGGACCAGCCGTGGAAAGAGGCTGTGGTTGCACAGACAGACACGATCTGAGCTCCCATGGTGGGCTTCACTTAGACCTGGGGGGAATCAGAAAGGTCTCATCAACATCTCGCCCCATCAAGTTGTGAGTCCATCTCATTGTGAAAGAGTGTGATCGGACCTGGGCTGACATCACCCAGGGAAGCTGTGAGGTTGGTGGTTTTATATGAGCAGCCGCAAATAGATAATAAATACTGTGGTACTCCGCAGACGAGGCACCTGCCAGCAGAATCAGAAAACTGGATTTTACCACAGCAGCAACCTATTGGCTCCATGGCCCTGGTGCATTGTTCATCAGAAAATTCTGCAAAATCTTGTCATGAAGCTTTCTCATGGCTTCAAATAAAGCAAAGTGGCTGCTGGGAAAGACGAGGGTCTATGTTTTGTCACCACGGCTTGTGCATTCCCGTGCAACCTCAGTGCCTCCTGTCACTAAGTGCAAAGGAGAGCCCACGACTGCAGAGATGCAGAGACAGTCTCTCTGCATGAGACGACCGCAGTGCACACTGGTTCTGAGGAGATCCTCAAAGTAGCCACGAGGGTCTCAATGAAGATTTGGAGAGAAAGGAGACTTCTTACCCTTCTCAATCGAACGGCACTGCTGACTGTCTCGCATTCCCGGGCAGGCCACATAAACGAGCCTAGGTCAGCACGGGGTCTGTGTGTGAGCCCCAGATAGACCACAGACAAGGGCAGCCACCCTCCGTTTGACGTTGATGTAGCTTCTGACATATGCCCATCGTGGACCCGAAGGGGAGTGCTGGAAACTTCTTATCTTCACCAAGGAAGACACGCAGACGGCAATGAGCGCAGGAGGAAATGCTCATCACGACTAGCCATTAGCGAAATGCAAGGTCAGCCAGGATGACACATCGTCCCACACCTACTAGATCGGGTAGAATAGAGTCGTGGCATCACCTGATAAGGATGTGCACGGACTGGGTCCCTCAGCCTTGGATGGGGGACGGGAAGTGGTGCAGCCATTCTGGAATGTCATTTAGTGGTTTCTTTTCTCCATTTTACTGAGATATCACTGAGCTATAACATTGTATTAAAGAGTATAACATAATGACTCGATATGTGTATAAACTGCAAAGTGATCACCACAATATCTTTATTTAACATCCCCCTCCTCGTGTAGTTACAATTATTTTACCTTGCAATGGGGACTTCTAAGTGTTAATCTCTTAGCAATGTTCCAATGTACAATGTGGCATTGTTCATGCCGGTCACCATGCTGGATGTTATGTCCCCAGAACTTATTAACTGGAAGTTTGTACCTTTGTCTCTCCTGCCTCTGTATTCCCCTCCTTTATAAGCAGTTTCTTATAAAATCAAAACTTCAGGGGCGCCTGGGTGGCTTAATGGGTTAAAGCCTCTGCCTTCGGCTCAGGTCATGATCCCAGGGTCCTGGGATCAAGCCCCGAGTCCGGCTCTCTGCTCAGTGAGGAGCCTGTTTCCCTTCCAGTATCTCTGCCTGCCTCTCTGCCCACTAGTGATCTCTGTCTGTCAAATAAATAAATAAAATCTTTTAAAAAAATAAATAAAATCAAACCTCCATTTACCCTACGACCCAGCAATGGCCATCTTTTTCCCCTTTTCCATCACCCCCTCCTCCTCGGGAGTGTTTCTGATGTTGCCCACCAGACCTGTCCCTGGGACCAAGCTGAGACCTGCCCCTTCACCTACACTCTAAGAGATGATTTAAAACGAGCACCTGCCGCAGCCCAGTAGAGCCAATGGAACCGTTCCAACACCGTCTGCGCGATTCGGCAGGATCCTTTCCCTTTTCTGAGGATGCCGTCCTGAGAAATGGATGAGTCTGTAATTGCCAAGAGTGAGTCTGAGAAGTCTGAGAGCGGAGCCCGGAGCCGAGAGCTAGAGAGGATGGGGGGAAGGACTGTGCACGGGGCGTGGTGACAGGGCTCAGGGAGGTTTGTCCCACACCCACCAAGCTTCTGAGGGACTCCCGCTGTGCTTCGAGATCACCTGCCCTGTTTCACATGCAAACACAAGAACTTGTGTGAAAGCATGTTGAGTTAGGCTTCTGTCCCCTGAAGCTGGGAGCATCACGTCTAATGGAGAGACCGGGATGTGGACATGGGGCATTAGAAGTAACAGTCTATGAAACGTGGCATCGGCTGAGCTGGCAGAGGGCAGAGGCAGCCAGGGTGACTCTCTCCCTCCCAAGTAAGTGAAGAAGCTGGCAGTGTCTGCTGCGGAGTCGTTGACCTGGAGCCCATCATACCGAGGGATACAGACAGCGCTGGATGCCAGGAAACTTGGCAGGAAACCTTCAGAACGTGGGATGTGGTGGTTACTCCTTGCCGCCTGCGCTAAGCTCCAGCAAGAATCGCACTTCCTTTTCAGAGAAGCTTCTCTTCCGTGCGTGCCAGCCCATCTGGAAACAGAGGGAAGACAATAAAGCCTTGTTAAGAGAGACCCTTTCTGCACACAGTAATTGAAGGTGTCTCAGCTTTTGTTCATCCTCTTACCCGCAGGGGAGAGGCACTACACTCTGTGCCCCAAGCTAATGCTGGAACGGCAGCTAAGGATGGAACAGAAGTTGAGATCGCAGGAGGAATCAACAGCTTTTACTGTCAGGCTCCCTTTTCTTTCTTTTCGTAATATTCTTTACCTTTTGACCCTGCTACCCTTTTCTCCCACCCACAGCCCTTGGATCTGGTAATCATCATGTGCTTTCTGTGTCTGTGTGCCTAGTCTAGTGTTTTGTCTCTTTGCTCGATTTTTGTTTTTGTTTTGCTTCCACACAGTGGAGGGATCGTATGGTATTTGTCTTTCTCTGTCTGACTTATTTCACTTGGGATGGTGCCCTCAAGGTCCATCCATGTTGTCACAAATGGCAAAATGCCATTCTTTTTTATGGCTGAGTAATATTCCGTTGTGTGTATATGCTACGTCGCTATGCATTCGTTCACTGATGGACACTTAGGTTGTTGCTGTGTCTCGGCTTGTTTAAGTAATGCTGCGATGAATATGTGGCACATAGATCATCCTTTTGAGTTTTGTTTCCACTTTCTGTGAGTAAATACCCAGAAGCAGGATTTCTGGATGTTATGGTTGTTCTGCATTTACTGAGCTGGAAACTCTGTACTCTTTTCCGTTGGGGCTGCAGCAGTTTGCCTTCCCGCCACCAGTGCACAGCGGTGTCCCTCCCTCACACCTCACCGAGCTGTTCATTCCTCGTCTTTGATGGTGACGTCCTGCCTGGTGCAGGTCACATCTCATGGCGATGTTTACTTTCCTTTCCTGATGATTAATGATGATGAGCATCTTTTCTTGTACTTGTCGGCCATCTGTGTGTTTTCTTTGGAAAAATGTCTATTCAGATCTTCTGGCTATTTTTTATTTTTTTTAAATTTTTTTTTTTGCTATTGAATCCCATGAGTTCTTTAATATTTTGGATTTTAAACCCTTATCAGATACATGATTTGCAAATACTTTCTCCCATTCCGTAGGTTGCCTGTTCATTTTGTTAATGGGTTTCTTTGTTTTGCAGAAGCGTTTTAGTTTAGTGGAACCCCACTTCCTTGTTTTTGCTTTTTTTTTTTGCTTTTCCTTTTGGTGTCAGATTCAAAAACACCACTGCCAAGACCTATGTCAAGGAGCTTATTGCCTCTATTTTCTTCAAGAGATTTTATGCTTTCAGAAATTACAGTGGAATCTCTAACTCATTTTGAGTTAATTTTTGTGTACGGTGTTAGAAGGTGGTCCGGTTTCATTCTTTTCACGTAGCTGCCCAGTTTTCCCAGCACCATTTACTGAAGAGTCTGTTCTTCCCCTTTCGTATATTCTTACCCCTTTTGTTGTAAGTGATGTGACCTTATACACGTGAGTTTATTTCTGGGTTTCTATTCTGTTCCATCGATCTGTGTGTCTGTTTTTATGCCAGTAAAAGGGACATTGGATTTCTCTGTATTATTTCTTACAATTGCATGTGACTCTATAATTTTCTCTAAAGAAAAACATTAATGAAAAGAAAGCATTTATCTGTGTGTTGAGAAGCTAAATGGGGGCTGCTGTGTTGAACCAAAGTTTTTCTCAGCCACCAGCATCCACTTCCTCTGGTCTTGGTAGGAGCACTGTGGGTTCTTTCGGGAAACTTGTTTCTTCCCCGTTGCATGGAGTCTTAATGGGGCTGTAATTAAGATGCCTTCCCTCCCCTAGACATGAGATGAAATATCGATAGACAGTGTCTCCCAGGTTTTTGGAAGCAGAATGATGCAAGGGTGAAAGAAACAGTGTGAATTCTTCCTTCCAGCAACAGAGCCCTGACAATATTGCCTAATAGTTCCTGCTGCTGAGACCCCAGATTTGCCCAAGATTCCAGTTGTTTTGGTCCTGACATCTATTTCTTCAACATTGCTATCAACTCTGTCAACGTCCCAGTGTCTTTGACAGAATATCCAGCAAATGCATCTTATTTTAAAGCTGACCACACCTTATTGTGTTGGATAAAACACTTGAATCACTGGAGAGCTAAATTTGCTTTGATTGTGTGACGTTTTACACGCAGGGAATATTACCACTTCGCTCATTATTGATGAAAACATCTTTGTATTACTGCCCTGTCTAATACCTTTTGAATTTTCATTTTTTAAAAAAATGTATGAAGTTTTACTTTTTAAAATATGAAACAACTTCAAAGAAGAAGTGAGGTAAAATGTTAATACAGTAAGTTTTTATAGAGTCAAAGTGTGTTTGGGCTCGAGGCACATCCCCGGATGTGCCCGTGGTCCACTGGGAGACCACTGGCGGGCCTCTGGCTCTTTGTAGGTATAAAGATACACATCTCACGTCAGCTGCCCTTTGCCTGTATCTAACCCAACCCCAGAATGCAGCAAAATGGGACCATCAATCTTTAAGGACAAAGGTAAATTATTTTTACTAGGAAAAACAAAACCCTTCACATTTTAGACATGTGAACATGTATACATCTATACTGGGCTCCATCTTCTGGGCCAGCTTTTGTTGTCCTTTGGTGGCTTAAGTGCAGGCAGGTGATCCTGATCTGCCTTTCCCACCCCTGCCCCCATCAGCCTTGTCCCTGGATGTCTGGGAGCCTTGGTCACATGATGGTCACACTGTTCTGGGTGTCAGCCTATTTGCAGGATGAATAAAGCTGTGTCTCCAACCAAAGAGTCCTCCTGTGCCGGCGAAGCTCTCTGGTTAGGGAACCTCCCCAGAAAACAGTCTCAGTTGGAGTCAACCATTCACTGGGTGGGGTCTGTCCTTGTCTGCCTTCCTGCCCACCTTCCCACCTCTCCAGGGCAGGTCAGACCATTCCTAGAGGGGGCGAGAGTGAGGTCCTAAAAGAAGTACACTTGAGGGTCACCTGGGTGGCTCAGTGGGTTAAAGCCTCTGCCTTCGGCTCAGGTCACGATCCCAGAGTCCTGGGATCGAGCCTTATATCAGGCTCTTTCCTCTAAGGGGAGCCTGCTTCCTCCTCTCTCTCTCTCTCTGCCTGCCCCTCTGCCTACTTGTGATCTCCGTCTTTCAAATAAATAAATAAATAAAATCTTAAAAAAAAAAAAAAGAAGTACACTTGAAATCCCGTATCTAGTATTTTGTTATGTTTAGAAATAATTCTTCCAGTTTCAATGTCCTTTTATGTATTTTCTATTGCTCCCCTGTGAGGCTTTCGTCCACGTGTGTCCAAGGCTCCTCTCCGCCGTCTGACCTGGCTGCCTTGTCTCCCTCTCTGAGAAGCTTGTCCTTGCCTGGAATTACAATAAACACAGCCCCTCCTGGGCTTCCTCTCCCCTTCCCTGATTTGTTTTCCCAGAGCCTTGTCTCCAGCTGACATACTGTTCCTCTCTGTATGTTGCATGTGGCTGTTGCGTGTCTCCATACATCGGCCCTGAATCTACACCGAGTTCAAGGATTTTTGTTTCGTTCACCTCTGTCCTCAGCAGCCAGACAGGACCTGACACAGGGGAGACACACAAATTCTGCTGCCTGACTGTATTAATAAGTGACGTACACAACTTTCAAGTGAATACATGCTCACAGTGTTGAGTCAAGCGTGAAGAAAAAACAGAGTCCCCTTTTGGTTCTCAATTTCTCCAACCCACATTCCCCTGCCTGAGGCAAGTGACCAGAACCATGAGCATAGGGCGATTAGTAGTCCTGTTCCTTTTCCTTTACCTAAGAACACACGTTTGTTTTGTGCTTTTTTTCCCCCTTAATTCACAAAAGTTGTACCCCATCATATGTTTGTAAAATGCCTTTTTCACCCAACATCATAGCTTGCAGGGTCAGATTTCCCTGTTTGTACTTCAGACTTCAAGATGGTTGACTTCAAGTGTCAGCTTCGGGAGGCTGTGGTGCCCAGCTCTTTGGTCAACACCTTTCTGGAACTTGCTGTGAAGTTCCTGTGTAGAAGTGATTAAAATTGATAACCAGTTCACTTCAGATAAAGAAGACTTCTTTCCATACTAAGGGTGGACATGTGGGAGAGGGGTGGGAAGTCCTCCTCCACTCTCTCAGGATCTCTGGCCAGGTCTAAGAATTAAACTGACATAGGGTAGATTCACAGGAAAAAGTATACAAGTTTTATTGGGTTTTTATATGCACTTGGAAGACTTAATGAGAGAAGGAACACCCAAAGAAGTGACCGAAGCTGGAAGCTCCTAGACCTTCCAGACAGAAATGACACATTTGTAGAGAAATAACAAGACAAAGGACAGTAAGTTATGGGGAAGGACGAGGAGACACCTGGGGGGGCAGGAGGCAGAAGGCGTGGAAGATCGGGGTTATTTGGGAAGTGTGTTTGCACAGATGGTGGTTCAGTGTGGACTCCCAGACTCTGGTGATTAGAATGTTCTCTTACTGGTTCCTTTCTCAGGGGAGAGAACCCCCTTCTTGGGGGAAATGCTATGACCCACTTTTGGAAAGGGGATGTCAGAGAGCCCTTCCTGCCTCCTCTGCTTCTCAAGTGCCCTCAGCTGAAAATAACCCGTATGCCCATGTGGTACATTCTGGGGGAGCGTGTCCTGAACCCCTCCAGCCTCACCGATCAGTTGGCTGTCTTAGGAGCAAACCTGGAGTTTCTGGGGGAAGAAGGAACTCTGCCTCAAAATTGTCATAGTTTTGTGTGTGTCTGTGTCTCTATGTCTGTTTGTGTGCCTCTGTGTGTGGGTCCTAGTGGTTCTGTTTCTCCAGAGAACTTAGACTGATACACAGACTCACTTAATAGACCCACCCACCGTCCCCCACTTTCTTCCATATTGTTGTTTTGTTTCTTTTTTTTCCTTCTAGAGAAAAAAGGAGGTGATGAGATTACATGACATGAAAGTGAATCCAGAGAGTAAAGAAATGTGTTATCATCGGGTTAGGAGGAAGCAGAGGGCCTTCGCATGAACCTGTATTGAATTCCTTCCACATTTGTCTACTGTGATGAGAAGAAAGCCTTTGTGTAAAACTAGGCAAGATATTTATTTCCTTATTCAAAGAAGACTGGAGGAGGTTTGCCAGACGTAGGAGGAGACTTTTTTTCTTTTTCCAGATATTCACTTGAAGAACCCAGTAGAGTTCCTGATGTTAAAACTCACAAAACTGTGGAGACCCCTCCATGACTAGGACCCCATAAAGTTTTCAGTGAGGTCCCCCTCCTCCTCCCAACACCATGCACCATGTCTCTTGCCTCCATGGGAAATATTTATTCTCAGCCTGGGGAGTTGCTTGGGAGTCCTGTGGTAAAGAGGCTTATTGGACTGAGTCACTTGAGATTAAATATCCTAATGACAATCCCACTCATTAGTAGCACATCTTTCCGATTAGAGAAACACCTATATTTAGAACATGTCTCAAGAGAGCTCTCTTTCCTAGCAGCTGCCTTATCGCTATTTATGGGAGGATCAACATGAAAAGAACACAAACCCGTATAAGGGCTCTCTTAACAAAAGAAAAGCAATTAGACCAAGAATTAAAAACGTCATCTGACCGACATTCCCTTCTGCCACTCCGCTTCCTCCCCACCTCTCTGTCCCCGACCCTCCAGAAGGTCGTTTGGATCTCTGGGCCCCTGGTCTGAAACCTTTCCCTTCAAAACCCACCCCCAGGGACACCTGGGTGGCTCAGTTGGTTAAGCAGCTGCCTTCAGCTCAGGTCATGATCCCAGCGTCCTGGGATCGAGTCCCACATCGGGCTCCTTGCTCAGCAGGGAGCCTGCTTCTCCCTCTGCCTCTGCCTGCCGTTCTGTCTGCCTGTGCTCGCTCTCTCCGCCTCTCTCTCTGATAAATAAATAAAATCTTTAAAAAAAAAAAAAAAAACCCACCCCCAGCTCCTCAGCCAGTCTCCTTCGATCCTAAAACTTCAACTTTCCCAAGGAAAACCCCGAAACAGCCAGCTGCTTGTTTATTCTTTTCTCTACAAGATTGATAGAGAGTATGGCTGGCGAGACACTGTTCACACATGTAAATGCTGAATGTCAAGAAAGAAATCTAGCGGGAGCCCCAAGAAGGCAATGGAGTCTGTCTTGCGGGGCCTGATAATTCCTCATCTCCTCAGCGCTTTGTCAGCAAGCTCCGCCAGTCTCAGGCCTTCCTGGGCACCGTCCTTGATGAGGGTTGCCTGGACCCCCATTACAAGGAATTCATGTCCCCTGGACAGCAACAGACCCTTTAAATTATAAAGTCCCCTTACTTCTGCTCTCAGAGGATCTTACCAATTTAGAGAAGAATTTAAAAAATCAGTAGCTTTTTACAATGCAACTCGCAGAAGTCTTCACTGGCTACTGAGGGGAATCCTTCCAGCCCAGGATATAGCAGATACCAGGCAGGCCAAACTACCCCCTCCACCCCAATGGGAAACAGAGGGCCAGAGCCAAGGACAAGCTCAACTGTTCAAGCATTAATAGGAACAATGGAAGAAGCCTGTTCTTCCCAAGTGAGTTGGTCTAAGTTTGAAATATACACTCAGAAAGAAGAGGGCTGCAATTGTGAATCATTTTATGGAAACTTAAAAAGGCACACTGCTTTCAAGCTGGGAGCCCCAGAACATAGAAATCTTCTAATTTCTGCATCAGTGGGAAATTTTCTCCCTGATATTAAAAAACAAATCCACAGTAGTATGGTCATTTGGACAGGACAACCGCTAAGTATTAACAAGGGAGGCATCTACTTTGAAAATAGCTTGCAAGAAAGCCAAACAACAACAACAAAAAGGAGCTAGGGGTGCCTGAGTGGCTCAGTGGGTTAAGCCTCTGACTTCAGCTTGGGTCATGATCTCAGGGTCCTGGGATCGAGCCCCACGTCGGGCTCTCTGCTCAGTGGGGAGCCTGCTTCCTCCCATCTCTCTGCCTACTTGTGATCCCTGTCTGTGAAATAGACAAACAAACTAACTAACTAACTAACTAACTAAAAAAATAAATAAACTAAAAAAAAAAAAAAAAAAGGAACTAAAAGCAGCAATTCTTGCTTTACAACCTGAATTTTGGAAAGGCAAAAGCATGCCTGAGGATGACTCAAAGCTCCCTCAGAGATCTCCCTGTTATTGCAAAAAAAGCAGGTCATGGGAAGAGGAATGATCATGCACTTAAGAAAAAGAAAAGTATAAGAAACAATGCCCCTCAGTCACATAACCCTGAAAAAAATTCATCTTTCTCCTGAGGGACAAATTCCCCTTCAATGACTGTCACACCTGGGAACCTACCATAAAACTTCAAACAGAGGCTCAGGAACTGGGTTTCTTGATGGACATTGGTGTGAATTCCTCTCGCATCTGCTCAGAGGAATTCCCTGTACCTGTTCCCCCTGCTTCTATTCAGCCTGTGGAGTCTCAGGCACCCATTTTACTGCCCGAGGCCCAGCCCAGCCCAGTATCTTCAGGCCCTCTTCACACTCAGACTGGCTACTGTCTACCTGTTGGCCAGCCAACCTTCCTGGTAAAGATTTGTCATTCACAGTTAATACCACTATAAATGGCAATGAAAAGGCATTTTTGTTTCCTTAGCTTCAGGCCAATTCCCAACTTTCCTGCTTGCTTTACTGAAAGCTCATCCTGATAAAACACTCTTCTGAAGAGGAGGGGTCTTTAAAAGAAACTTCCGTCAGTCTTGAGGCTGCACACGTGAATAAAATTGGGTTGTTAGGAAGTGGGGGCCTGTGCGCATTTCTTGGGAGAGGAGCCCACCCTCTCTTTCTGTGGCTCAGCACACGGTCTCCAGAGATTCAGAGCAGGGACGAACCCTGTAACAGAATCTCTCTTGAAACACAGCACCCTACCCTGTAGCACCCCAATCTTGCTCATAAAGAAAGAAGGCAAATTTGTAAAACTCAGAGGGAAACCAAATCCATCAATGTATAGGACCTAAGGGCCATAATCTCTTCGATAATTCCTCGGCAGCCTATGGCTCCCGGTGCAGCTGAAATTCTTCGTCATTCCTGCTGATGCAACCTGGTTTACAGAAATGACCTCTGCACAGCTTCCTTTTCAATTCCAGTGCACCCCGACCCCTGGTTTCTTGTGCTTTGCATTTAAAGAGAAACAATTACTAAAATCTATAAAAAATTTATCAAACTCAACATCCAAAAACAATAATCCAGTTAAGAAATGGGCAGAAGACATGAATAGACATTTTTCCAAAGAAGACATCAGATGGCTGACAGACACACAAAAAGATGCTCAACATCACTCATCACCAGGGAAACACAAATTAAAACCATGATGAGATAGCACCTCACACCTGTCAGAATGGCTGAAATTAACAACACAGGAAATGACAGGTGTTGGCAAGGATGCAGAGAAAGGGGGACCCCCTTGCACTGTTGGTGGAAACGCGAACAGATGCAGCCACCCTGGAAAACACTGTGGAGGCCCCTCAGAAAGTTAAAAATAGAGCTACCCTATGACCCAGCAATTGCACTATTAGGTATTTATGCAAAGGATATTAAAGTACAGATTCAAAAAGTACATGCATCCTGCTGTTTCTAATAGCACTATCAACAACAACCAAACTATGGAGAGAGCCCAAATGTCCATGAGAGCCCAAATGTCGAGTGATCAATGAATAAAGAAGAGGTGGTATACATATACGATGGAATATTACTCGGCCATCAAAAAGAATGAAATCTTGCCGTTTGCAATGACATTGATGAGCTAGAGAGTATTATACTAAGTGAAATTAGTCAGTCAGAGGAAGACAAACACCGTATGATTTCATGCATATGTGGAATTTAAGAAAGAAAACAGATGAACATACAGGAACAGGGGGAGGAGAGAGGGAAACCAGCCATAAGAGACTCTGAATGACAGAGAACACATTGAGGGCTGGTGGAGGGAGATGGGCTGGACGGGTGATGGGGATTAGGGCGGGCACTTGTGATGAGCCCTGGGTTCATCATGTAAGTGGTGAATCACTGAATTCTACTTCAGAAAGTAATATTGCACTGCATGTTAACTAGCAAAATTTAAATTAAAAATAACATAAAATAAAATAGAGACTATTAACCTAGATTTGCATACCCCAAGGGATATTGTGAGTCTTCCTTAATATTTCGCCAAGTCCTTAAAACCCACCTAGATGCTATAAACTTTGCCCAAGACTCCCTCTGGTACAATGTATAATGACGTTTTAGATTGTAACTAAACGAAGCTGGGAGCTCCTTCATTCACTGAAGGCAGGAGCCGAGTGAGGCCATAAACCTGCCACACCTAAACTTGAAAGAGTGCAGACACTGTTATATATTTAGGATAATGAGACCTTTTAGGAGATACCTCACGGCGTTCAAAATCTCACTCCACATCTTGTGTCAATTTTGTCCTTCCCTCTCCCCAAAATGAAAACACAGTTAAGTAAATTTTTAGAGACAGCTGGCTATTGCCTCGAAAGAGTTCCTAATTTCGCAATTTTTGAGAAACCTTTATATGCTCTTCAATCAGACATCAATCCAGAGCCTAGTTCCTGGACTCCAGAGGCGTCCACCTCCTTTGAAGCTTTAACACTGGAGCTGTCCACCCCCTCAGCTCTCAGTTTACCTCATTTGGACAAGCCGTTTCATTGACACTGTCATGAAATTCCAGGACAAACTTGGGCCTCTCGGATGCAGCAGTAGCATATTTCTTGCGCCCAGCAGACCTGCTGGCATCCAGGAGCCCCCATGCTTATGTGTGATCGCATCTGCTGCCTTGATTGACAAAGCCAGCACTCTGACATCAAGCTCCCTTAGTCGCCTGTGTGTCCCCACGAGGTGCCTGCTCTCTTACACGTTCCTAAAACACAGCCCTTCTCTACACGGTGACAGATCCCTTACAAACAAGCTCTTTTAACTAACGCTCCATCCTCTCACTTCCACTGCTGGTGAGATTACAACCGAGGACCTATTACCGCTCCCCACCCCCCTTCTAAAATCATTCTTCACTGCTCAGCCCGCATTGAGAAAGCTGATGTTATACCTTTAGAAAATGTTAGGGCTGCCAGAGCTGCTAAGAATCCACCGCAGGCAGACCTCCTGATCCTCTCTCCACCCAGGTGTTAACCCTACTTTTATCCCAGACCGACACCATTAATTATCCAACAAATGCCCCGTAGTCTTCCAAAGACAGTTGGATATAAAGGTGCCAAACAACCATCAGAGGGATTATATCGTGGGTCAGATGGACTTCCTAGATCATCCTTTTCTTTTAACCATTTGGCTTGTACTTACCTCCCACCAAATTGGACACACGTGGAAAGATAATTAAGGAACTAAAAGAATGTTTTTGCCTTAGCATCTACAACATTCCTGACCAGATTATTTCATAGCGTACTACTTGTAAATGTCAGCAGATTCCTAGAAATCATCAGCATACCCCAAGAAGTCCTCCTAGGCCCACTTCAGTTGGATTTTATAGATTCGTCCCTAGCCTGGGGCTACTCTCACTGTTCAGTCATTGTCTGTATGCTTTTTTTTTTTTTAAAGATTTTATTTATTTATTTGACAGACAGAGATCACAAGTAGGCAGAGAGGCAGGCAGAGAGGAGGCAGAGAGGAGGAAGCAGGCTCCCTGCTGAGCAGAGAGCCCGATGTGGGGCTTGATCCCAGGACCCTGAGATCATGACCTGAGCCGAAGGCAGAGGATTAACCCACTGAGCCACCCAGGCGCCCCTGTCTGTATGTTTAATGGATGAGCTGATGCTCTCTGACTAGATATGCTGTTGCCACAGCAGTAGTAAAGAAATTAATACTGAGACTATCCCTCATTTTGCCATTCCTTTATGGATTAAGTCAGAAAAAAGGAACTCATTTGATAGCAGAGATAAGCCACCCACTTGCAAAAACTCTTGGGTACATGTTAAAACTTCATACCGTATGTCATCCTCAATCATTAAGGCAAAAGAAATGTAAAAGTCTAGACATGAGAAGAACTGTAGGAAACTACCAAGAAATTAAGTATGAATGGCCAGCAACATTAACTCTGACCCTTATTAGGATCCAGAATTCACCAAATAGGAGACATAGATCAATCTCTTTAGAAATAGTGTTTTGTTGTCAAAGCCTACTGACATCTCTAAGCCTTCCATTCATGGAATAAGTGAAAAGCATGATGTTATGACTAACTCTAGACAGGGACTACCTCGTCTACCTGAAGCACATTAAAAACAGGTAAAAGAGGCATGACCTCCACCAACTGCTGAGGTTTGCTACACCTTTCAGCCAGAAGACCAAGCAGACATTAAGGTCATTAGAAGAAAGCATGTGCTGTCACCTCCCGAGGAAGGACCTTATGAAGTGGTGCCATCAAAACACTGCCATTGAAACAAAACAAAAAAAACCTGCCCGGATTCTCACAAGCCATGCCAAAATAGATTTTATTTAAGGTTTCATTGAAGAATGAGTTTTAACATCAAAAGGATACAGATGCAAAATTAGAACTTAGTTTTTTTCTCTGTAAAAAAGGACAAAAAATTTTCTTAGATTGTTGGTATGCTTATGACAAAAAAAAATAAGCAAAGTTTTTCCTTGCATTTGATGTGAAGGCCAATGGTCTAGATATACAAACTTCTAATGTTTGTCTTTATCAGGTTATTCAAGAAAATGGAGTCTTAATATTAAAATAGCTGAATTTGGGGGCGCCTGGGTAGCTCAGATGGTTGTGTCTGCCTTCAGCTCAGGTCATGATCCCAGGGTCATGGGATCGAGCCTCACTGGGCTCCCTGCCTGTTTAGTGGGGAGCCTGCTTCTCCCCGTCCTTCTACTGCTCCCCCTGCTGTGCTCTCCTGCTCTCTCTGTCAAATAAGTAAATTAAATATTTTTTAAAAGACCTGAATTTTGTTCATAACTGTGTAACCTTCTGCATTTGTCTTTAAAATCTTTTACTGTTGGCCCTCTTCTCTCCAGGTGTCTTTGTGAGAGTGACATCGTTTTTCAACCCTGCATGGCAGTCCCTGATTCACTACTATGATGCCCGGGAGACAGAATGACCCAGAAATCCAACTTCTTCCTTAAGATCATTCAGAATGATCATCCAAATGCTTCATTGTGGAGCGGAGGGTTCCAAGGAGACACAGAAGATATGCATGTCCCTCCATGGAAGGGCTGTGGCACTGATGGGCAAGGACACCATGATGTTCAAGACCGTCTGAGGGCATCTGGAGAACAACTGAGCTCTGGAGGAACTAGTGCCTTGTATCTGGGTGAATGTGGGCTTTGGGTTCACCAAGGAGGACCTCACTGAGATCAGGAACATGCTTCCGACCAATAAGGTGCCAGCTGTCGCCTGTGCTGGTGCCCTAATCCCAGTGAAGTCACTGTGGCAGCCCACCACACTGGTCTGGGGCCAGAGAAGACCTTCTTCCAGGCTTTTGACATCACCACTAAAATCTCCAGGGGCACCACTGAAATCCTGAGTGAGGCACAACTGATTAAGACTGGAGACAGATTGGGAGCCAGTGAAGCCGCACAGCTGAGCATGCTGAACTATGAAGAGGAGATGCCCTCTTCTCCTTTGGGCTGGTTATCCAGCAGGTGTTTGACTACAGCAGCATCTACAACCTTGAAGTGCTTGACATCACAGAGGAAACTGCACTCTGGCTTCCTGGAGGGTGTCTGCAGTGAGCATGTCTTGCAGATAGGTTACCCAACTGTTGCATCAGTGCTCCATTCTACCATCAACAGACAAAAAGGTCCTGGCTTTGTCTGTGGAGACCGATTACACCTTCCCACCTGCTGAAAAGGTCAAGGCCTTCTTGGCTGATCCATCCGCATTCGTGGCTGGGGCTCCCGTGGCTATTTTCACCACCGCTGTTTCTGCTGCTGTCACAGCCCCAGCCAAGACTGAAGCCAAGGAAGATTCAGAGGAATCGGATGAGGATACAGAATTTAGTCTCCTTGACTAATCACCAAAAAAGCAACCAATTCAGCCCACTTTATTTGTGAAACAAGGGAATAAACACTTAATTTTCTTAAAAAAAAAAAAGAAAAAACCAACCAACCAAAACCTTTTATTATCACTTCAGTTGAATAGATAAATATTGTTGCATAATGATCTATGATCCTATTTAATCAAATGTTCAAATATTTTTTATTTTTTTAACACAAACTTTCCAAAATCAAATTCTAAAATGAAGTATTTGACCACAATGTAACTACAATATTCCAGAGGATCTCTGCAACATTTTCAAGAGATTTGGTCTCTTTATAAAAAAAAAGGGGGCTATTACACTAATATGGTTTTTTTGGTATGTTAAATTACATAGGAGGTATTGTCAAGTAGGTGATACTAAGCACTCCTAGATTATATTTATGCAGAGTGTTATTAAAATAAGTGTTCTAGAAACTGTATGAAACTCCTAGAAATCTAATATGTCCTGACATATTTTTACTTGAACTGTTGTGTGTCACAGAAATAACCAATTTCCTTGTCAATTACATTGTAATGATCGCTCATCAGGTCTTTAATCATGGCCTGTTTTTAAGTCTTTTATCATTTACAGACAATTATAGGTTTACTCAGATGCTTTTACAAAATCTTCCTGCAAATGTGCTTCATCTACAGTGAGACTGACGGAAAGAACTTTTGAATATAGGTTTCTGATAACCTTCAGACCATAAAACCGAACTGGGTAGGAATTTCTGGAACTAATGGAAGATTTGAATTCAAGAAAAGCAAGAATTAACAACTTGCGACTGAATGAATAGAGGATAATTATACTTTTTATAAAATTTTTGTTCTGAGACACTGCTGATTTATTAAATGTTTTTTTCCAGTATTAAAGAAGCGATTTTCTTTTAAGCTATGACATACAGCAATTGGATAAAATACACCTTTGTGAATAAAGTGAAATATTTAAAATCTTTCAATGAGTATTTTTATATTTTCTTCCATGTTTATATGCATAATTTAATAAGAATCTGCTCTCCTAGTAATAGGACACAACTGGAAACTCTTGTCATATTACCAAGCCTCTGACTGAAATGTCATATTTGAAAGGAGACACGCACAGGCTCAGATATGACCAGACTGCTTTAAAGAACTCAGGCAGACTATGGAGCCAATCAAGCCGCTTGGAAAAATAGCCTGATACTTATAGCTGAGTCTGTAAGCAAGGCAGGCAGCTTTTCTACACTGCAGACAAAGAGACAATAAATTCATGATGAATTAACAGGATAAAGAAAACAGATGTTTGCGAGCTTTAATTAGTAAGGAATCCTAGGAAACTTTTTTTCTCTTAAGCTATGACTTAGAGCAATTTAATAATCAGGCCAAGTTAAAAAAACAAAAACAACTCGATTTCGCAAATAAATTGGTCTTAACTTGGCTGTCCTTGGTAAAAAGGAGGGTGATTATAGAGAAAAAATAGTGTTTCAATAACATGCCTCTGCGGATATTAGATTCTGATAGGGTTCCCTATAAACGGGACTAGATCCTAATTTCTTCTAGTTTCCTCCAAAGCCTGACTACAATTCTCCAAACCAACGTTTTCCACTTTTTCCCACCCTTGGACTTGGAATCATTGGATCACTAAAAGTACCCTTTTTTTCCTGAAGCCCTGCAAATTTCATATGAATGACCTGATAGACACTTTAGAGAAATCATCACAACAGCTCGTGTAGAGACAGTCTTCGTGCCTGTGTCTCTCTCGGCCACTCAAAAACATCACCAGGGACACTCAAACTACAAGCCTAGAAAATCTGTCAGACTGCCACTACCTACTTTTACTCTGTCTACAGATGCTTTAAGAGCAACATCTAGAAATTCTCTCCACTGGCTACCCTCAGAACTCAGAAACTGGTTTACAATTCGATTAAATCATTAACCATTATTTTGCTTTTATTGCCATAGAATTGACTCTTCTATTTATTTATTTATTTATTTATTTATTTATTATGAACATATAATATATTTTTATCCCCAGGGGTATAGGTCTGTGACTTGCCAGATTTACACACTTCACAGCACTCACCATAGCACATATCCTCCCCAATGTCCATAACCCCACCCCCGTCTCCTGACCCCCCTTCCCCCAGCAACCCTCTGTTTGTTTTGTGAGATTAAGAGTCACTTATTGTTTGTCTTCCTCCCAATCCCATCTTGTCTCATTTATTCTTCTCCTACCCCCCAAACACCTCATGTTGCATCTCCACTTCCTCATATCAGGGAGATCATATGATAGTTGTCTTTTTCTGATTGACTTATTTCACTAAGCATGATACACTCTAGTTCCATCCACGTCGTCACAAATGGCAAGATTTCATTTCTTTTGATGGCTGCATAGTATTCCATTGTGTATATATACCACATCTTCTTTATCCATTCATATGTTGATGGACATCTAGGTTCTTTCCATAGTTTGGCTATAGTGGACATTGCTGCTGTAAACATTCGGGAGCATGTGCCCCTTTGGATCACTACGTTTGTATCTTTAGGGTAAATACCCAGTAGTGCAATTGCTGGGTCATAGGGTAGTTCTATTTTCAACTTTTTGAGGAACCTCCATGGTTGCACCAGCTTGCATAAAATTGACTCTTTTTAAAAAAGAGCTTATTTTATGGGTGCCTGGGTGTCTCAGGCGGTTAAAGCCTCTGCCTTCAGCTCAGGTCCTGATCTTGGGGTCCTGAGATCGAACCCCACATTGGGCTCTTTGCTCAGTAGGGAGCCTGCTTCCCTCCTCTCTGCCTGCCTTTCTGCCTACCTGTGATGTCTATCTGTCAAATAAATAAATAAATAATCTTTAAAAAAGAGTTTATTTTAGAAAGAGAGACAGCAATCGGGAAGAGAGTCAAAAGGAGAGAGAGCATCTCAAGCGGGCTCCCCTCTGAGCATGGAGCCCGACATGGGGACTCCATTATAGGACCCTGATCATGACCCGAGCTGAAACCAAGAGTTCGGTGTTCAACTGACTGAGCCATCCAGGTGCCCCTGAGTTGCCTCTTATTTATTATCTGATCATTTGAAGCAGAGGCTTAGCTTTGAGAACACACCTGCATCGCCGCCTCCTGAAGTGAATCTGACTGAACTGACCCACTGCCAGAACTGAGAGACTGGTTCAAGGAGATGAAGCCATCTATCAGTTCAACGTTGAATGTGTGAAACTCCCAGAAAAGTTTCAGAGGAAGGAACTGTATTGACCAAAGCCAGGACACCCAAAAATGTGGACCGAAAATCTGGGCTTACATTGCTGGGTGACAAAACCACCCTTCCTTGCCGCCAGAGTCACGCCGCAAGCCTCTCATATCAGCTGTTTTGCAACCTATTCTGCTCTCACAGACTGACAGGATCATAAGAAAAATGGAGAGGGAAAGATATCAACACTATCTATGGCAAAGGTCATGGAACACTCCAGACTTTGAAAATCACAGTCTCCAACTTAGCCTTGTCTGTAAACCACACTATAAAAAGACACTGGTCTTTTTCATGTGGCAGCAAAGCATAGAGAGGGTTCCCGCCTGAATGGCCACAACCATATATGGCCTTTGGATTTCTGGCTCTCTGTCACTGAGCGTGCCACCTTAAATGCCCGCTAAATTACACTTTTTCATAAAATTGTGCCACACAAACATGCCTGTTGAAAACTCATAGAAAACCTGCTTTTGTATCAGAATTCCAAGTTCTTGTCAGCATTAAGGATCTTATTCCTAAGTTTCAGAGATTGTGAACTAGAAAAGGCAATCCTAAATCTCTCTCTGGTAATGGAACACGGGTTCAATACCACTATGCCGGCTTTGAAAATACTCCAGTCCCAAGGTAACAGACTGGGAATCCGCGTAGCATCATGTTCCACATACAGTGTCTTCCCAGCAGGGGGCGCTCGCCCAACCATCAGGGAAAAATGCTTTTAGGTAAACCCAGTGAGATGCATATCTAATTTAAATCTGTTTTAAAAAAAGAATTAATACTTACCATCAGATAAATGAAACGCATACATTTGACAGGGCTGATCTATTTTGAGGGTTGTGGGACTGGTTTCATGATGTGTGGGGAAATGTGTTCTTTTCTGTTTATTCATCCTCATGCGTTTTTTTTTTTTTTTTCCTCCCCCAAATGTTTTGAGTCCAGATAACACCCAATGTTACATTAGTTTCAGGTGCACAACACAGTAATTTGCCAACTCTATACAGTAGGCTATGCTCACCACAGGGATCGCTACTGTCTGTTTCTCACTGTACCATTACAGTGCTATTGCGACACCGTTGATGATATTCCCTATACTGTGCTTTTTATTCTCGGGTCTTATTCATTCCATAGCTGAAAGCCCGGACCTCCCATTCTCCTTAACCCCCTTTATTCATCTTCATTCTAATCTATGTTCTTTTTACTCATTTACTACCTGGATTTCTCTCTCCGCAGTCCCCAGCTCAGCTAGTAGTCTGTAAACATCCCAGGGCAGTTTTAGAGGAAGAGACTGTGGGGGCCCAGGGAGGACACCCCAAAATGTGCCGCAATGGTACATGGATTATCTGGATATGAAGCTGCTTGGGAAACAGCGGGTGCGAGGGCGCCCAGGCGGTCCTCTGTCCCCCCACAAGCCGGAAACGAGTCTCCCGCCGGAGAGGTGCCCTCCCTGTACTGGGAAGTATAAAGACATCCTTAGCCCTGCAGATGGGACTTCAAAGCCGGGAAAGCTGTAGAAAGAAACCTGTGGCTTTTTTACTCATCTACAACCTCAGCTCAAATTCCACTTAGCATTCCTGCTGGTTGAAAGCTCCCACATCCCTGTTGTCTTTATCCTGTCAATTTCTCACAGGTTATTGTCTTTGTCTAAAATGTGTAAAACCTGCCTCTGCCCAGAAAACAACAACAAACCTGCCTGCCTTGGTCATTTCTTTGGGTCTCAAATTCCCTACTAGGCCTCCATGCCTGTGTAATAAAACTTTGTAGGAATTTTTTCTCCCCTTGATCTGTCTCATGTCAATTAAATTCTTAAGCCAGCTGGAAGAATTTTGGAGCAAATAAGGAAATTTCTTTCTCCCTACAAAAGCATGACATTTTTAACTATAAAGAAGTTTATGAATTAAACACAGAAAGGGGGCTCGTGGGTGACTAAGTTGGTTAAGAGTCTGGCTTCACCTCAGGTCTTGATCTCAGGGCCCTGGGGTGAGCCCAGGGTCAGACTCCCTGCTCAGTGGGGAGTCTGCTTCTCCCTCTGCCCCCACCTGCCCCCTGGTACCCCCTCTGCCCACTCATACTCTCTCTCTCAAATAAATAAATAAAATCTTAAAAAAAAAAAAAAAAGAATCACACCTCAGCACAAGTAAATTATTTTCTCCTAGAAGATGAAACTCCCTGCAATCTTTCTATTTTTTAAGGTTTTATTTGTCAGAGAGAAGGAGAGAGAGAGAGCACACAAGCAGGTAGAGAGGCAGGCAGAGGTGGAGAAAGAAGCAGGCTCCCTGTTGAGCAAGGAGCCCGATGCAGGACTCGATCCCAGGACGCTGGGATCATAACCTGAGATGAAGGCAGCGGCTTAACCCACTGAGCCACCCAGGCATCCCCCTGCAATCTTTTAAAACATGAAAATTCAAAAGTTATGAAGCAAGTGAATCACACAACATTGATTAGAGCGGGGATTAAGGAAGTAGTGACATCCCCAGTGTGAAAGGTCACAGAATCAAACCGTAAGTTAGATCGTCAGTGTTTTATCCCACACAATAAGGAGAGGCCAGCTTTAAAATAAAACTCGCTTTCTGTATTTTCTGTCCCCGGTCAAGGTTTCCTTTACACCCTCGTCTCACACGACAGGAAAGCTGGCCATGGTGGTGGTTCCGCACTAACTGTCCCTTGGCCATCAGCATGGAGCCCTGAGTTCCCCAGTCTGTGTCCCAGTCAAAAGAAGCCAGGGTTTGCCAATTATTCCAGAGGAACAAACATTTCCTTTCAAGAACAATCACACCCGACACTGAGGAGGGCATCAGAGGCCAGGACAGATTCAGGAAGAATCCTGAGAGGCCTTTCCTGTTGTCTCCAGCTGACACATTCCCCTGCCTGAGGCACCCAGGGGAATGCTGAGTTCTAACCCAGCACACAGTCCTTCTTTCCCAGCCCTTTCACAAACCTGAAACATGAGCAGGAAAAGGAAAATCTTTGGGACAGAAGTGTTTCAGGAATTTAAAAAAAATCCAGTTTAGAAATGCAGTGGTGGAAATCTATCACAGGACCCCCCAGCTTGAGACAGTACCTTCCTGTGGTCGTCCCATGAATATGCCTGTGTTCCCGCCACGTGGGATAAACGCTTCTGGGATTTCACAAGTGTGCTCAAGGGTTGGGGGACTTGTCTCCAAGCACCAGTTCCAAACAGGATTCCTTTTCGATGTCCAAGATAAGTATTCTTGGCTTTCTATACCTGTTCTTGACAATCCAATAATTTTGGTTCTCGGGTTCTTCTTCAGATCCATAAATAAACAGCAGAGCGCCGTGATTCAGGTCTTCACTGCTGTGGTTTGGATCATAATAAATATCTGGAAAGTAAAATCTAATGTTGGGCTGAGGTTTCCCACGTGACATGGGGTAGTAACAGCTTATCAGCCTATCAGCCACAGTAAGGGAGATGTATCCAAATTCAGTTGCACTATAAATCCAGCTAAGATTAAAAGTCAGATAGTTTTGTTTAGGTAAGCTAGGGGTTTAGGCCCTCCTCTGATGTTAGCAGAAATACAAAGTGTCGCAATCTCTTTTGTAAACAGTAGTCAAGAGGCATAAAAATAATGCCTCTTGTGAGTCTCCTTAAAGAATGTGAGCCTACGGAAACAGCAGAGAACACAAAATGACTTGGGCTAAGGGCTCCTTTCCAGTGTTAATCTCAGTAGTAACATTCTTCAAAAATTTTCAAGGTCTAACAATTGGAAAAAGTAAAGCAAGCTATACCAATCAAATTATGTAGCCATTTCCATATATTGGTAATGTGTTTTATGAGACTGACGCGCTGCCTACTGCGCTAAGAGGGCGGCATCGGTAATGTGTTTTAAATCATGGGTATTTGGATCTGGTCATGACAGGTGGAAACAGAAGGCATAAATGTTATGGGTGCAGGATGAACTGTGTGAAATCCACAGCCATTGAATTCTGTGTACCATAGTGTCACTCCTGCTGTATCTTAGGGTGGTTTTCCGATCTTTCTACCTCTATTTCTCCATAGACAGATGCGTACCCTCTTTATAGAACCAGAAGGTGTCCAGGCTTGCACAGAGAGCAGCAGGGACGGGCCCCACAGCTGCCACCACCAGCACAAGGGAATCCTCCTGCAGAGGCATGCTCACCGGGCTGGTGGCGCTGGCAGCAGGAATTCCCGGGTCTGTATGCGCAGGGTCCGTCCTTTCAGAGGGAAAGGGGAAGAGACTTGATCACTACATCCACCTCCTGGGGAGTATGAGCTCAAGACAGCTTACAGGTGAGTGATTTCCAAGCCAAATCTGTCGTAAAGCATCCCAGGAGCTGAAATGCTATTGGTTGTTTTGAAATTGAAAAACTACCTTGTATGTGTTCAACGAATTATTCAGGGTCTACGTGTCCTTAAGAACTGGTTCATTCCAGAGAAATCTGTACCCTGTATGGAATGATATGTATGTCTTCCTGTAACATAGAAATAAAAATAATCATGTGGTCACCACCGAGGCAGAGAACTGTTCCTGGTTCGTCTGGTTTAATGACAGTCCTGACAGTTTGCAGCTCTAGGGTCCACCATTTAAAATGCAAATATTAAGTATGGTATCTGGGTTCTTCAAAAACATGTGACTCTGGGAGCAGAGCTGGACTGATGACATGTGAGGAGTTCCACTTACCCCGGACGATATGGTTAGGATTCCTCTGAATCCAGGCCTCCATTGTTCGGAACATGCTGGAAGGTGTAATTCATCAGGCCACCATGGCAGCCCTCACTGCCTTGAGACCAAGAACAGTCCAGCGGGTCCCACTCGCTCAGTGACACAAGTTTGTCTGTTTTCCAGAACCTGTGTCCTTCGAGGGCACCGGCTTTCCTAAAAGCCCAGACAGAAGCACACTGACCTGAAGCCAAATTAGAAAGCTCTCATTCTAAACTGAAATGAAACTAAAAATGTAGTGAAATCTAATCACGTGATTTCTTTTTCCGCAAAGAAGGGCAGCAGGCATGAGAAAGATATGCATGAAAGTGGGAGTTGGTGGGCGGGTCTCTGAGGTGATCTGTGCATCAGTCCGAATTCTCCAGAGACACGGAGCCAATAGGATTCAAGCCCCCTCAGCCACACAGACACAGACACACAGACACATAGACACACAGACCCACACCCCATGCCACAGTCTTGAGGTAGACTTCCTTCTTCCCCCAGAAGCCCCAGGTTTGCTCTTAAGACATCCAACTGGAGCTGCCTGGGTGGCTCAGTGCATTAAGCCTCTGCCTTCAGCTCAGGTCATGATCTCAGGGTCCTGGGATCGAGTTCCGCATCGGGCTCTATGCTGGGCAGGGAGCCTGTTTCCCTCTCTCTCTCCCTCTCTCCCTCTCTGCCTACTTGTGATCTCTCTGTCAAATAAATAAAATCTTAAAAAAAAAAAAAGACATCCAACTGATCGGTGAGGCTGGAGGGGTTCAGGACACGCTCCCCCAGAATGTACCACATGGGCATACGGGTTATTTTCAGCTGAGGGCACTTGAGAAGCAGAGGAGGGAGGCAGGAAGGGCTCTCTGACAACCCCCTTCCGAAAGCAGGTCATAGCATTTCCCACGAGAAAGGGGTTCTCACCCCTGAGAAAGGAGCCAGCAAGAGAACATTCTGATCACCAGAGTCCGGGCGTCCACACCGAACCGCCACCTGTGCAAACACACTTCCCACCCAACCCCCATCTTCCACGTCTTCTGCCTCCTGCCCCCACAGGTGTCTCCTCATCCCTCCCCACAACTTACTGCTCTTTGTCTTGTTATTTCTCTACAAACGTGTCGATTCTTGTCTGGAAGGTCTAGTCGCTACTGGCTCTGGTCACTTCTTTGGATCTTCCTTCTCTCAATGAAGGCTTCCAGATGCACATAAAAACCCAACAAAACTTATACGCTTTTTTCCTGTGAATCTACCTTGTTTCTGTTTAATTCTTGGGCCAGGCCAGAGATCCCAAGAGGGTGGAGGAGGACTTCCTGCCCGCACATGCCTGCCCACATTATTGAGAGAAATCTTTATTTAAACCCTGTTGGCCGATTTTAGTTGCTAATAACTTGTACGTAGGGACCGCACAGCAAGGTCCAGGATAGTGTTCGATCAGAGAGCTGGGTGCTCTGGATGCCCTCACCGGTCTCTACTGCTGAGGCCCCTGCTCTGTTGCTGAAGCCTGGACTCACATCTGGGGGCTTAACCCTCAGCCCTTTTGGGCCCAAGACACACCAGTCCACTGTGTCTGGTCCTTCCTCATCTGCCCACACTAGCAGGTGGGGAAGAGGCACTCGCAACAGGCTCTGGGACATCCGTCTTGTAGCTCCACTGGGTTGTAGCTATCCGGGGTCCAATGACCCTGATCTCTAATGCATTTCTCTACTATTGAAATCCTATGGGTGTGTGTTCACTTTTTGAAAATGCGAAGTCTTTTCCTTGTTGAGATAATGTACCTTTGTCTCTATAGATCGTTGGTCCCATTTTGCTTCATTCCAGGGTTGGGTCAGACACAGCCCAAGGGCAGCTGTCATAAGATGTGCATAGTTGCAACTACAAGAACCAGAGGCCACCCAGTATTCTCCTAATGGACCACTGGCACATGCGGTTATATCTTTAGAGCCCTGTCAAAAATAAAACCATGGGCCCAACATGGCATCTCTTAGGTAAAGGTCCCAAGTTAATAAACCAAGACTTAACACCTAAGTTAACTGCAGTTTCAACCTCTTCCCTGCTACAATATGACCTTTACCAGGCGATAATGGGAACATGCTGGTCTGCACCAGTACACATACTGAGGGACCCTTTCTGGTCCCTGACGGACAACAACTTTGCTAACAGATTCTTTGCTCATACTTTCCTTTTTCTGCTCCCTTTTTACATGTACAAGCCTTTCTTTTTTGGTAGCTCTTGGAGTTCTTCTCTACTTGCTAGATATATACGAAGCTGTCTGATTCATGAATCCTTTATTAAGCCAATTAGATCTTTGTAATTTATTTGTTTTTTTGTTATTTAACAGCCTGAGTCTATAAGTTAATTATATTAAAAACTTCCCCCACTTCTACTTTGAAATGGTTTTATTTTAAAAGGTTTAACTTAACATATCAGTACAAGATATAAAAATTCAAAATCCATTAAACAAGTCAACCACACAAAGCTGTCCAAAGCAGCAATTAAAGAAATCACAAAATCGGATCACAGGTTAGATCTCCAGTGGCCTGAGTGTTTCATTCCACACAATGAGGTGTGGTTACTTGTAAGAGAAAATTCCTCTTCTGCCTATTCGGTCCCCAGTCGAGGTCTGCCTTATGCTCTCATTTCACACAGTAGGAAAGCTGGCTGCGGTGGCGATTCCACAGTGGTTGTCCCGGTCCTTGGCCATCAGTACGTAACCCTGTGTGCCCCAGTCTGTGCCCCAGCTGGAAGAGGATAGAGTTTGCCAATTATTCCAGAGGAACAAACACATTTCCCTTCATGAGCAATCACACCCGACACTGAGCAGGGCAGGACAGGGCCAGGACAGATTCAGGAAGAATCCGAGAAGCCGTTCCTGTTCTTGTTCGAGTTCTAACTCAGCTCATAATTCTACTCCTGAACCTTTCATAGACTTTCATAGAACCTTTCACATAGACTACAAAGTGAGAGACCCCAAAATGCTTAGGATCAGATGTGTTTCAGAAATTAAAATAAAGGGGACACCTGGGTGGCTCAGTTGGTTAAGTGTCTGCCTTCAGCTCAGACCATGATCCAGGGTCCTGGGATCGAGCCTGTCATTGGACTCCTTATGCAGCAGGGAGCCTGCTTCTCCCTCTCCCTCTGCCTGCCTCTCTGCCTACTTGTGCTCTCTATCTCTCTGTCAAATAAATAAATAAAATCCTTTAAAAAAAAATTAAAGAATGAAAAAAGAGAAATTTTTAAAAATCTCCAATTTAGAAATGCAACAGTACCAAAACTATAACAGGATCCCCCAGCTCGAGACAGTACCTCACTGTGGTCGTCTCATGAATATGCCTGCGTTCCCCCTACATGGGGTTAACACTTCTGGGATTTCAGAAGTGTGCTCAAGGGTTGGGGGACCTGCCTCCAAACACTGATTCCAAAAAGGATTCCCTTTTCAACTTTAAAGATAAGTATTTTCGACTTTTTTAAAAAAGTCTATTTCTTATTCCATTATAGATCACTTAGTTTTGTCTTTTTCTTTTTCTTTTTTTTTTTTTTTTTTTTTAAAGATTTTATTTATTTTTCAGAGACAGAGGGAGAGAGCGCGAGCGAGCACAGGCAGACAGAGAGGCAGGCAGAGGCAGAGGGAGAAGCAGGCTCCCTGCCGAGCAAGGAGCCCGATGTGGGACTCGATCCCAGGACCCTGGGATCATGACCTGAGCCGAAGGCAGCTGCTTAACCAACTGAGCCACCCAGGCGTCCCATGTATAGTATATTCATTATATTTTTAAAACAATTTTTTTTTATTAAGTAAACACTATCTCCGACGTGGGACTTGAACTCATGGTCTCGAGATCAACAGAGACATGTTCTACCTACTGAGCCAGCTGGACGTCCTTATTTTTGGCTTTTTATACCTGTTCTTGACAATCCAGTATTTTTGCTTCTCTGAGTCTTCTCCTTGAGAACCATAGCCCACCACCAGAATACCGTGATCCAAGTTTTCACTGCTGCAGTCTGGATCATAGTAAATGCCTGGAGAAGAGAGATTCAGGGCTGGGGTGACGATCTCCAGGAACATGTGATCCAGTCTATCAACCACAACCAACAGGAGGCATTTCAAAGTTCAGTTAGATGACATAACCCCAGGTAAGATTTAAAAATCAGATTCATTTATTGATTTACTTTTAGCTAGGCGAGGGATTTAGGCGTTCATCTAATACCAGCAGAAAGACAAACTGGCACAATCTCTTTTGTAAACACTTTGTCAAGAAACATAGACGAACACTGATTGACACCTTGTGGTTCGACTTTGAGCACGTCAGCTTAAGGAAACACAACCCAGAGCACAATATTACTTGAGCCGAGGGGTTCTTGCCAGTTTCAATAACAGTAGTAAAATTCTTTGGAATGTTTCAAGGTCTAATAGTTAGGAAAAAAGGAAAATAAATTGAGATACACCAGTTGAATTATGTAGCAATTTAAATACATTTATGATGTACTTAAAATCACGGGGATATGGGTCAGGTCATGGCAGATGGAAACAATGGGCACAAAAATTACATGTGCAGAGAAACACGGCTCTGTTAAATCCTCACCCTCCAAAATTCCACATTGACTTCTACATACCAGAGTCAATGTTATTGTATGTAATGGTGGTTTTCCCATTTTCTGCCTAAATTTCTACATAAATAGATGCTTACCCTTATGATAGAACTGGAAGGTACTCAGGCTTGCATCGATCGCAGCAGAGATGGGCCCCACAGTGGCCACCGCCAGCTTAAGGGACTCCTCCTCCGGATGGATGTCCATGAAGCCGGTGTCATTGGCGGCGGATTGCTCAGGCTTGTATTTGCAGGATTCATCCTTTCAAAGGGACAGGGGAAGAGATTTGATCACTACCATCCACCTCCTGGGGAACATGAGTTCAAGACAGTTTGTAGCTCAATGTTTTCCAAGTCAAGTTTGTTAGGAAGCATCCTAGGAGCCGAAACGCTATTGGCTGTTTTGAAATCGAAACATTAACTGGTGTGTTCTTCATGAGACACTCTCAGTCTACCTGTCCATAAGAAGCTTTTCATTCTGGAGAAGTCTGTACTATATATAGAATGGTATCAAATGGCCCCATAACAGAAATAGGAAGAGTTGCATGGTCACTATCAAGGCAGAGAATATAGGGTTTTTTTTGTTGTTGTTGTTGTTGCTGTTTTTTAGGATTTTATTTATTTATTTGACAGAGGGAGAGACAGCAAGAAAGGGAACACAAGCAGGGGCAGTGGGAGAAGGAGAAGCAGGCTTCCTGCCGAGCGCAGGACCCTGGGATCGTGACCCGAGCCAAAGGCAGATACTTAACGACTGAGTCACCCAGGCGCCCCCGGCTAATAGAGTTTAATGATAGTTCTGACAGTTGGTGCTGTAGAGTCTACAACATAAACGGTGAGTATGAAATGTGATATCTGTTCTATCTGTATGTGTTCAATGCTAAAAAGCGGAGCTGGAATGACAGGTAGGGAGCACTACTTACCTGTGCATGATACGGGTAAGATTCCTCCGAGTCCAGGCCTCCATTGTCCTTCACGTACTGGAAGGCGTAATCCATCAGGCCACCACTGCAGCCCTCATTGCCTTCTGCCTGAGAGCAGTCCACCAGGTTCTGCTCGCTCAGTGACACCAGTCTGCTGGTTTTCCGAAACATCTGTCCTTCGAGGGCTCCAGTTGCACTAAAAGCCCAACAAGAACCACAGGGACCCTGAAACAAATTTTAAAAATTCTCAGTCTCTGGGGCGCCTGGGTGGCTCAGTAAGTTAAGCCTCTGCCTTCGGCTCAGGTCATGGTCTCAAGGTCCTGGGATTGAGCCCTGCGTCAGGCTCTCTGCTCAGCAGGGAGCCTGCTTCCCTTCCTCTCTCTCTGCCTGCCTCTCTGCCTACTTGTGACCTCTGTCTGTCAAATAAATAAATAAAATTTAAAAAAAAATTCTCAGTCTACAAAACAAATATCAAGATTTGACAGCAGCCCACCGATCCGGAAACTATTTTAAAACATCACGAGCTGCATACTTTTCTCAGCCGACCACAGCAAAGACACCGATTCCTTTCACCTTTCCTCCTGAGGGTGACCTGTGGAGTACTGTCCCACCTGATTCTTCACGGGGGTCACGTAGCCTTTCTCTCTCCAGTCCACAGATGAGGGGGTCTCAGCAAAGGGAGGTGCTTGGAACACGTTCCCCTCCTTGCGCTTCTGGCTTTTAAGGCCATTCATCACCTGCTTGAATTCTTCATTGGTCTTCAAGGAAAAGGAAGTAGAATGTTGACAAGCAGCAGATTATTTGGGCAAAGCACCGAGGAGGGGACGCATGAAACGTTCAGCAACCCGGGTCACACTCACCAGGTCACCAAAAGCATTCATTGCCATTGTGAAGCTGTGTTTCCCTTGGCTGTACTCCTGGTTGTGCTGTTTAATCACTTTCAGATTCTTCTCCCACACTGTTCTCCTCCACCCTTCTTCATTCTGCAGAAAAACAAATAAATTATCATCTTTATTTATATTTAAAACCAGCTCACCTGCACCAAGTGGATGTGCTCACAGAGGGGAGCACAGACCTTGACCGGGGCTGGGCTGATGCTCCCGGAGCTGCTCTCCAGCAACCACACAGCAGGACATCTGTCCCCATCCTGTGCAGTGTACCGGGTACCAGCGGCCTCCAGAAGCTACTCCCCGCTGTGAACTCACACCAGCATAGAACATTCTCTGGGGTCTCAGTGGACAGCTCAGATGTTACCAACCTCGTCATACAGTTTCCCATGTGCTGCCTTCCACTGGGACCAGCGCGCATCTAAGCTCTGATAGAGTTTTGGAGCAGCTGAGACTATTCCCAGGCAAAGCGCAGCCAGGAAGGGAGAAGGATGCATGTTTCAAAACCTAGGAAGAAAAGAAGAGTTTCTGATTAGACCAAACCATCTAAAAAGCCATCCTTCTTCCTTCTGAGATGTAAGGCCACTAAGGTGGAGTACAAACACGCACTCCATCCTCCCGAGTGCTTCCACGGGGCTTTGGAGGAAGGCTGGGGCTGTGGGATGGGCAGGGGGTCTGCCGCCCTGTGACCCGCCTGCCACTTCCAGGGAACCTGCGTCTCAGCACAGGGAGGGGCGGGCCCTGGCAGCGAGGTGTCAGGGGAATCAGGCTGCCCTGTCCGGAAACGTCAAATCCATGGTCAGCGCCTCCTGGGAGCCCAGAACCCCCAATGCCGAGGCAGGCAGCCGCGCGGGTGCCCCCTGCTCAGGTTCGGCACGAGAAGACCACCTGTGGCCAGTGGCGCGAGGCAGCGCAGCTGCGCAGTCTCGATCACAGATGCGTGTCCTGAGTTCCAGAAAGCCCGGCAGTGGGGTGAAGCCAAGCTTTTAGGGCCGGGATCCGGCCAGGTCAGCCCCGCCCCCAGCGCCAGTTCAGGCTGCGAGAGGCTGAGTCAGCCTGGGGGCGGGGCCTGTGCGCCCGGGAGCTCCGCCAAGCTGGGACACGCTGGGCAAGCCCGTCTCGGGGGACCTGGGGGAGGCGAGCCGGGGGACCGGGGACGGGACTGAGAAGGGAATCCGGTCCCTCCCTAGGGACCCCCATTCACTAATCGGCAGAAATGGATGTGTTGGCAGGTGGTTCACGAAAAGAGGCTCACAGGGAGCCCCAAGTGGGTTTCCAGCGTGACCCTGCCTGTCCTCTAGTCCTAGAGTCGGGTTAAAATCTCCCCGCGGGCTGAGAACAGGATAATCTAGTCCAAGTGGTTCCTGTTTATTCCAAGCGGAGATGGGGCAGCTGGAGGAAGTAGAGCCCACGGGGGAAAGTGATACCGTGGTTTCAGGATGGGATGCCTCCGAGTTATGGAAAAATCTGGAGAGGGCTGGAAATCTCTGAACAGCCAGTGTGCTGGGCAAGGCTCAAGGGCTTTCAAGGAACTGGACTGACAGGCGGAGGTCCAGGGAAGGTGTGGCATTTGTAATGTTCCTGCGCTGACTCTCCGGGCAGTTTCTTTTTCCCCTCTCATGCCTTTCTCAAAACTGACAGAAACATGTTATTTACAGAGAAATCCGGCTTAATAAAAAGAAAAAAGGCGGGAAGTAGAAACTGCTTTTTCCTCCCCACTCTCTGCATTACGGGTTATTACCGGCCTCAGTATCCAATGTGATCTTCTTCAGATTTAAAAGAAATTTGTCTTATTCATGTTTTACCTCAATGATTATTAATTTAATTTACAGTGAATGTCAGGATTTAAATGACAGTTTGTGAAAATATTTTAAATGGAGGAAAACATACAAGATATACAAATGTTAATTTATATCATTAAAAACTTAAGGAACACAAACCGGAAGCATTGTCACTATTTGGGGAATGTGGTAGCATTTTCAGCAGAATTGAAACTGAGAGTGTATTTGACTGAACTGACTCCTAGTATCAGGGCAAGACAGCATTACTCAGGGCTTCTGTGTGGCCGGGGTTGGGGGGGTCGGGTAGAGTAAGGGGCAGAAATGCATTTGTACTTTCAACTTGATTAGTAATGACTCAACTGTGGGAGGAAGATCAAATCTTTTCTCCCCTGCCATGGGGTCTGAGGGACAGGCCCTGCTGCTCCCTCCTGCTTGGGGCATTATGGATAGGGCTTTAGCCTCACACTGAAACAGCCTTGAAGGCCACTGCTGAGCCTTCCCACTGCCATCAGCTTCCTCCATCTGACCATCTCATTTACGCTCCCTAATGCTTCAGCAGTTCTGTTCTGAGTGGGTAATAGAAACACTTAAAAACCTTTCTAGGGCTGAACGCAGGTGAAATGCGACCCCCCAGTCCTCTCCTCCAGGCACCATGGGACAGCGTACATAGTGCACAAGCATCAGCAGGGGTCAGCCAGGAAATCTGCTGCTGCAGGGAAGGTACACAGCCTGTTCCACCTCTGTTTGCTTGGTCCTAAAGATCAAAGACAGGTAGAGCAGGCTGAAGATCCCAGCTGGGTGGCCACACTCACATGACCGGACCAGAGGGCTGGACATGCCTTGTTCTCCCACTCAGGTGTCCCTCAGGTGGTCAGGATGAAAGGATAACATTCATTACCTGTTGACTTTCTTGTACGCAACCCGCTCTGATTCAGCCACAGGTATCCATTGCCTTTGGAAGGGTTGGGATTAGTAAAATGGAGACAGTAAGAAAAAGAGTCCCATGTTCAGTCTGTAACTTTCAAAACAGAATTTTTTAAGCCTCTGGCTTTCAATACAAGGCCAGGCTTTATAGAAAGAGATGCACTGTCCTAATTGTCGAAAAGCTCATGAAGGCTAGGCCAGGCACCTAAGGTGTCCTGACTCGAGATCATCTTGTCGTAAGGAAAGTTTTAAAACTTAGCAAACAACATAAATACTGTCTTAACGAATGTGTATACGGCTACTGTGGATGAGAAATCCAGGTTTCCATGTAACCTGGAGGCTGGACCGGATGGAAAGTTCACGTTCAAGTGTCAGCACATTTATGAATTAAAGCCTGCTCTTCCCATTCTCCGTCCCTGGGTCTGCTGGAGCAGAGACCCGCTGACCCCTGTGTTTCATGACAGGACCATGGTCTGACTCCAGCTTTCCTGGAGTCAGGAAACTGTGACCATGTTTCCCAAGCAGCCAGAATCACAGTGCTTCCCAAAGCGACCCCCCACCTGTTTCCGGAACATGGGTGAGTTTTGTAGTGCCAGGGGACGGAGTCCACAGGCCACGAAATATTTCACGGGAAGGGGCCTGTGCGGCTTGCCATCTATTTCTATACACAGCTTCTGCACAAACTAAACAATAATGAATTGAAAGTCACACTGCCCGCAACAATCTGGTCACTAGTGTTGTGAATTGGAGGAAAAGAAGGATCACCGGATGATTTTTCTTTTAGGTTAAATTATTCAATAAAAAGAAATATCCATTATTCTAAGATCATTTTTAAAACTCTGCTCTTTCTCTTCTTCATGGCCTTACAAGGTTTTAAAAATGTGTTTTGCAATGTTGGTGACAACGGCCGGCAGCTGTTGCTTTTTCTGAGCGATCCTACTTGGGAAAACAAAGTGTCGGTCCCCCATGTTCTTTATGAAATCTTACTACTCCATGAAAATGCCAAAGTGTGGGAGCCCCTGGGACACAGTAGGGCTTCTCGGGGTTTAAGAGGCGGTAGAGGAGAAGCTCGTCTCCCTTAGAAAAGAGCTTCAGGCACCAGATTCTGGAGGCAAAGAGTTCTAAAATTTATTTTTATGTCTTATTTTCAGAACAACATTCCTACTAAAATGATGAATGAAACTTAATCAAGCCTGAAGTTCACTTTTGTCCATTTTATCTGGATGTTACCAGATAAAGCCACAAATCAGAACATTCCACACGATAACCCATTCTGCATGGTGGCCCCGTGGCTGGGTGTCCTGTCCATGGAAGGGTCTTCAGTGGGGTCCTCTCTATTACAGCCTGTGTTGACGGGGAACTTATCCGTCTAGGGGGGCCTAGTTTCCCAGGGCCAAGGTGGGCAGGGTTCCGGCTGGATGGCTGGCTCTCGAGCACGAGGTTGTGAGGATGCTGGGGAAGTGGAAACCTGAGCCAGGAGGCAGGGGAGCATTATGCAGAGAAGAACCCAGAATCCTAGTGTGGCTGCAGCCCCAGTGAGGGGAGCCTGCAGCGGAACTCGGCCCCTCAAATCAGGCAGACAAGGACACAGACCACCACAGATGGGTTCATAGTGTTGTCAGTTCAATGAGAATTCTGCTGAGTCACTAAATGAGTCACTAACTTCCACATGTCGGGAAACCTTACAGCTTACATACAAAAAATAAAACAAAAAACAAAACAAAAACACACGATGGGGGTTCACCGGATTTGAAACCAATCCTACAAATGTGCGTGGCATTACCAAGAAGGAGTTTTGAAGCTGAAAGTTTTCTAAACTATCAATAATTATAATGATTAACTAATCATTTTCATCTCTCATGATGTTGGAATGATTGAATAATCTTTCTGTTTTGCTCAGAGGGGTATTAAAAATCTGTTTTAGGTAGCAAAAACTGTATTTAAAGGATTAGAAGGTGTGTTAACAGTTTTTTAATATAATAATGCTTTCTGGGAAAAATGGAAACCAAACAGAGTGAGCACTACAAATGCATTTTTTCCCCTCGGCAAGAAGTGCTTCTCTCCTTGGATTTTAATCGTCATGAGACAAAACAAAACAAACCAAACCAACAAAAAAAGAAGTTTTACGTTCAATCCAAAATAGAGGGAAAACGTTCATGAAAGTGTATATCGCATCTTTATTTCTAATAGGGAAGAATGAGTGAGTGTCTCAGGGTCGGGAATTGGGACATGGCCACACCATCCCAGTGCACAGCCGTTACCACTGTGCTTTCTGAAGAGCTTTGGCGGAACGTTGAATTATTGCTATTATGACACATTAAGTAAAAATAAGAAAAGGCAGGTTATACAATTGTACATTTTATATTATTTCAGTTACATTAAAATATGTCTAGGAAAAAAATGGAAGGGAATAAAAACTTTCATTACATCAAATTGCCCCCAAATCCAAGAGGGTCATTGCCCGAGCTCCAGGGAGGGCTGACCCTGAAGGGTTTAGGCTGCTGACCTTCAGCACACTGAACTGTCAGCAATAAATTCCAGGCTTCTCTTTCCCGTGTGAGGACTGGTCACAGAGTCACATGACTCCCAGGAACTGGCAGCAGCCTCCCTCGAGGGTGACTGGCCACCTCTTCTTGGAAGACAGAAAGATCCCCATCAGCCCTGGTGCTAGGCCGCCAGAGGCCCTGCTGAAGTCCATCGTCTCCCTTGGGTGGGGACGGCACGAAGGCGTCTGGAGGAGGACAGTGTCCTCACCCGGCTCTGTTTGTCTCTGACTGTGGGAAATGGGCATCCGTGGATGAATCGCTCAGGGCCAAGGTACTGGGCCAGGAGAACATGTCTTCAGGGCCAGAGAATCCTTAACCTCATGAGACACAGACACAAGTATACATGTGCTTGTATACAACACACACAACAAACACACATTTATAGACAAATGCGCACATATGCAAACATAGTCACACAATATACTCATACACGTGTACAACTTGACGCACACACAGTCCATTACCGTATGAATACCATACGAGAATAACGGGCCCCAGGTACAGTCAGATGCCCTGACACTTAGTGTGGATTGTTAATGACTGATGGTCTAGTTTGGTCTAAATCTTAAACCCTTTGTTTTCAGAACCCAAAGACTGAGGTTGAAGCAAACCATTTGTAAGACTCTTTTAGTTGTAAGACTCTGTGATTTCAAGGACAAGGGACATTACCCACCAAGAGTGAACTCAGTCCCTGCTCTGTGCCCCCATACAGGAGCCCCATGGCTGGAGTCACAGCCTTGGGCCCCCAGCCAGGCCCCCCTCACCAAACAGCAGCCCCCAGGGTGAGGGCACATCACAGCCCCATCCCGGGGCACCTCTGCTGTCGATCCTTGTGGAACTTCTTTCCTGACCCTCCTCCTCATGCCCACACTCTACTTCATCCTTATAGAGCAGAGACATGGCCCTGGGAGCAACAGTCCCCACCAGCCCTCTGAGGCGGGCCTTCCGGAAGATTAGCGGCTGTCCCCTGGGGCATGTCTGGCTCTGCCCCACGCACATTTCCAGGGGTGCTCTGGGACGGCGCTGACTACCCCTTAAAATCCCATTTCAGGGACTCCTCTCTGGCCCTCCCTCCTCCAGGGTGTTCAGCTGGGACCTGCGCTCCATCCCCGTCCTGGCCCATGTCTGGAAGTCACTGAGTCCCGGGCCCAAGGGGTTTGGGGCTCCAGCCTCTCAGCAGTGCGTAACTTTTCATTGCAAAGATAAAGTCGGACCTCACCCTCAGGTGGTAGCCAGAGCACAGCTACAGTCTCTGGAAAGAGCTCCCAGGAGCCCATTTTTCAGGCGGCTGTTAGCTTGAGCCCCGTGACTGGCCTGGGGGAGCAGGTACACTGTCACCTGTCTCTGTGTCCTTGTTGTGAGCCCGGGGAGCAACATAATAGGTGCTCAGCAAACATCTGGGGGATAATCAATCAGACGACATTACTCCTCATAAAGTTTGGCCTGATTACATCCTCGAGAATCTGAAGTCCTGAAAAGATATGGCGCTATCCCAAGTATGAGTTGAAACTGAAGGAGGAAAATTGTGTAGGAAAGAAAAAGAGAAAAGATGCCAAACAAAATTCTTATCTGTTCTTCCTATGATACCATCTTAAAGAAAATATTTTTTGATAAAATGAACATGAATTCTTCCAAAACAAAATCTATCTTTTTTTCTATTCCCCCCCCTTGTGGGGATCCTGCTTTGTTGGATGTTCCAAACACCCTAGCTTTGGTAAGGTAATCTTGCACATTCCTCTGCAATCCTTATTGCTACCTGGATATTTTTACATTCCAGCTTTATATATTTTCTCTACTTTAAAAAGTTGCAGCGAAATAGAATATAAAATTGTTTGTTTGAGCCGCATTTCCCCGTGCGGCACAGGGCAGCAAGCACACGCCCAGCGCTGGGCACCAGCCTCACCATCCGTCCCCAGATCATTTTCATCTTCCAAACTGAATTAGCTTTTCCCCTTCACTAAGGCCTTCCTCTCGAAGCTCAGCTCTCCTGACCACACTCCCTGACAGGCACGTCACCGCTGTGCCTGTAGAAAGAGTGAACTCAGACCCTCACTTTGTGGCTTTTCTAGGGCCACACTGTTAAGATTCAATAAAACCGATGGGGACTCTGGACATCGATGGGGCCAAATGTGGTTTTGTCACTTCAGGGACTACTAAGTTGTAATTAAACCCCTTCTGCGGGCACCTGGGTGGCTCAGTGGGTTAAAGCCTCTGCCTTTGGCTCAGGTCATGATCCCAGGGTCCTGGGATTGAGCCCCGCATCGGGCTCTCTGCCCAGTGGGGAGCCTGCTTCCTCCTCTCTCTCTCTGCCTGCCTCTCTGCCTACTTGTGATCTGTCCGTCAAATAAATAAAATTAAAAAAAAATTTTTTTTAAAGAAAAGAAGAAGAAGAAGAAAAAAAAACCCCTGTCCTCCCGAAACTGTCCTCCAGAATCTCCACCTATAGTTTTGATTCTTTTTCCTGAAATGTGCCTTCCAGAGTTGGAGCCAATCAGAACTCCCATGGTGGCCTCCAGCACATTCCACAGAGGCTTCGGACCCTGGGAAGCTCCTGTCCATATGGAGACCTCAGGCCGCCCAGGGCAGCCCAGGAGGGGGCTTTGTACCAAAGAGCAACGCCACCTAGAAGGGTTGAGGAGCCTGTTCCCCAGTGCCCTTCACTGTGACACTAAGAAAAAGGTCCTATGAGGCTTGTCTTTGTGGCTCCTGGGACCTTGCACTGATGGTCTCACTGTGGCCTCACGAGGTGACCCATGTTCTGGTTTCTTCCCTCCTGCAGGAGGCGGAGCCGGCTGCCTATGGTGGGACTTTGCCAGACACTTCCAGCCTCATCTAAGTTCATGACTGAAGACCCCAAAAGGCCCCCATGGGCTTTCCCAGGAAGGGGCTTTGAGCTCCATGGTCCTGAAGCCCTTCAGATTTGGGTTGTAATGGTTCCCATTATGGCTTCAACACTCCAGGAGCCCAAGTGGCCCACATCCTTCTGAACATGCACCAAGCCCGGCACCTGCATCAAAGACAAGTATAGACGCTTGTGGTCCTTTGCTTTTCTTTGCCCAGCATCCTCCCTCTGCCCCTTTCCCCTCTTAATAGAACATCCTTCTTGGGAAGAAGGGCTCCTTTCCCAACCTCACCTCGGGGTCCCCAGGGCCAGACCCTCAAGGACTCCACCTCCCCGCCCTCCATGTTCTGTGCAGGGCTGCTCCAGGTCCCTTGAGGGACCTGATCCTTCTCTGGAATTTACATACAGATGGTTTCCAAGACCATCCTCTGGGTCCAGTGTCCTAGGCCGTTCCCCGCACATCTGTACAGACAAAGCTTCCCGAGTGCCTACACTAGGACTCCAGGATTTGGCGTGTGTTTGGGTCACGCAAGGACAACGGAAGGGACTCCTTTCTTTGTGAGAACAAATGTGAAAACCCTCTGGGCTCTTGCCGTTTCCCCTCACCATTCCCAATTTTGGTAATAACAACCCCCAAATAAGCTAGGTGTTTCCATATGGGGGTACAGGTTCGGACTTTCTGGACTTCAGTGTGGTTTGTCTGCTCTGTGGGTACTACAGGAGGAAAACAAAACAGAGATAAAGGATCCCTTTTGAATGAAAGTTCAACAAATTAATGAAATAAGAAACATGTTATTTATAACAAAATAAAATAAAAGGAAAAAGAAAGAACAAGAAAGAGAAGGCAAACCAGCAACTTCCAAGACTATGACTTATAGATTAAGTAAAAATAACTCTATTGATATACACATATACACACTATGTAGGTAGATAACTGATAGATGTCACAAAATTAAAATTATATGCTTCTCAGGACAGAAGAATTAGGACACGTTCCTCACAGCTATTTTTTTTTTTAAAGATTTATTTATTTATTTATTTATTTGACAGAGAGATCACAAGTAGACAGAGAGGCAGGCAGAGAGAGAGAGAGAGAGAAGCAGGCTCCCCGCTGAGCAGAGAGCCCGACATGGGACTCTATCCCAAGACCCCGAGATCATGACCTGAGCTGAAGGCAGCGGCTTAGCCCACTGAGCCACCCAGGTGCCCCCCTCATAGCTATTTAAAACTGTATCACAATGTGAAATCACTGCAGGAAATCTTGCTTCCTTCACCTTCTTTGTTAGACCTCGCAGACTGGAAGTTATCAAACCAGGATCTAAATGTGAAAATCATCCGCTTTGCGCAGACGACAACGGACTGCCACACGCCACGGGGCAGGGGTCTTCCGAGTTCTCCCACAGGCCTTCCTCACCTGCAGCGGTGTCGCCTTCTACCTGAGATGCGCGGGAATGAGGCCGGGGCACCGTGGGCAGGTGCCGCGTGGATGCGCACATCGTCTAAACAAGAGCAACAAAGACGTGTTTTTCCGTGAAAACAACGCTGGCCATGTACTCTCTAGAGAGGATTTCCTTCTCCTTTCTATTTAAATATATGTATGAAAACGTGTGCTAAGGACCCAAGGAGCCTCTCTCTCTGCTCCGGCCTGTCCTCTGCTGCCCCCTGCAGGTCAACAAGATGACTGTGCCCCTGGAGACACCTGGGGGCCCTAAGGGAGAGCAGAGGTGGGCCGCACACTGTGAAGACTGCTCCCCCGAGCGCTCACGTGAGCCTCCAGCTGCAGCCTAAGGCGGCGGTTCTCAGCTGGGGTGATTTCGCGCCCCACAGGGAGCCCAGGGCCACGTCTGAAGACACCTGGAGTTGTCAGGAATCGGGGAGGACGAGCCTTGCAGAGACCAGAGACAGTGGCGCTCCACACCTTGCAGTGCCCGGGACCGCCCCGCACGGCAGAGAACGATCTGGTCCAAAACGTCAGCTGTGCTGAGGCTGAGAAACACTGGTCTCTAGAAGCCCCGCGCAGGAGAAAGCGGAAGATGTGCTGTCGGTGAGACTCGGGTGGCCCCGAGCTTCCTCGGGAATGCAGCTGTGACCGGTGCTGAGCGGCCCCGAGCGGGAGAGGGATCGAAATGCTTCTCGGTCTCGTTGAAAGGAGATTGCTTTTATTTGCACGGAAATGGCCTCTGGCCTTTTCTACTCTGAATTAATAAAGACTTTAAAACTGTAGCAGAACAGCCCCTCAGCCTCTGTTTCCCCCTTGGTGGCCCACGGATGAGCAGCCGGAGCTCCTCTCCAACGAGCGCCCCCCGCCCTCCAAACCGGAGCTGCGCGTCGTGGTCCCGGCCTCCGTGTCAGCCCGGCTCCTGCTTACTGCGGGCGCAGAAATGTAAGTGAATTTGCTCGCTGGGAAACGGCAGCCTTGTGAAAATTCTCTACTTAAAAGGTGCCGGGATCTCTGATTTCCTCCTCTTATGTTCACTGAAAATCTTTACATCAAAATCATCTGTAAAACTAAGGCTTTTCTTTGAAATGCACAGAAATTTCCAGTAACTAGCATCCTCTGTTAGTGCTCAGGTTTGTCTGTGGAAGGGATTTAAGACACTAGCTAGCACCAGCTGGACTTTGGCATCTATGAAAGTCTGCATCGTCTGCCTTGGAGGGAGGTTCAGCATCTGGGGTCACCCCCCTGCCACCACCCCGTGAGGTGCCAAGTGTGAAGAAAGCCTGTGGGTCTGAGACATCTCACGGATGGACTTCGAGACACCAGTGCACATGTTTTTTTCCTTAATTCTCACCTTGCCTCCCTGCAGAACCAATAAGGAAATGAAATAAGGACCGTACAGAAAGGGAAAGAATCGAGGACTATGTCCACCTTTTTTGTTTCTAAGGCCTGTTAACCCTTGTTTCTGTCTCTGACAGCAGAACCAGTGGATGGAACAAACAGCCTCCCGTGTAGGAAAGACACTAACGGTTTTTCTCCAACAGGACGGAAAGACAGCAGAAGAGCTCGCTAAATCAGAGCAGCACGAACACATAGCAGGTCTGCTTGCAAGACTCCGAAAGGTGAGAAATTCTGTTTTTTTGGCCTGATACTGTTTTTATGTGAAAAATTCTGTCTTTTTCCTTTTATACAATGAGTTGAACAAAATGAGACTTTGGACACACAGGCTGTAGGAAAGGCATCTCTCCCTGACCTGTGGTTTGCATACCGTTAGCATAAATGGATCAGCTCCCTATCGGTTTCTTCTTCTGTGTTTGGACTTGGAAATCATTTGGCTTCCTTACAGTTTCTGTGCCTGGTTTCCCTCCTCCCACCGCTTCTGTAATAACTGTTCCCATAAAGTAGACAGGAAATGAGAAAGCTGACAGTTTCTTTCTTTCTTAATGTTTTGAGCTCCAAGATGTCACATGATATGCTGGGGTTTAGGAAACACTGTTGCTCTAAGGTTTAAGGAAACAGGATACAAATAAGTAAATGCAGGGGTGTCTTTCTAGCCCACATCATAGGAATGTGTATCAGGAGTCTTCGAAATAGTCACACCCTCTAAGCTAGGAACTCCATGTCTGGCACTCTATCCTAAAGAAATGAAAAATGTAGGGAAAAAAGTTTTATGCAGAAAGATATTCACAGCAGTGTTATTTATAATACAGTTATAAAAATGAAAAACATCAGGGCAACAACAATAACTGGTAAATTCTTATACAGCTATAGGATAAGCAGGTTTTGACCATTAAAATATTTTTGAAGAGGTTTTAGCCACTGGACTTTAATGCTTAATTTCTTCCTGGCTTCCAAGCAGAAGATAATATTATGTGCACATTGTAAGTTTTTTTTTTTTTAGAGCATAAAAACAAAGTGTTAACAGTGGTGTTTGAAATTTTACTAGTGTGATTCACACTTTTTGCTTTAAATGTTAATGTATTTTCTCCAAATTTTCTGTAATACTGTTGACTCTTGAACAACACAGGTTTGACTGTGAGGATTCACTTTTTTTTTTTTTAATAAGATTTTATTTATTTATTTGAGAGAGAGAGAGAACAAGCAGAGGGAGGGGCATAGGGGAAGGGAGAAACAGACTCTACTGAACAGGGAGCCCCTGGGCCAGGACAGGGCTCGACCCCAGGACCCGGGAATCAGGGCCCGAGCCACCCAGCAACACCCCCCCCCATCCCCGTTTAGATCCACTGGATTGATTTTGTCTGTTTCCTGTGGGTTTAGGAAACACTGTTGCTCTAAGGTTTAAGGAAACAGGATACAAATAAGTAAATGCAGGGGTGTCTTTCTAGCCCACATCATAGGAATGTGTATCAGGAGTCTTCGAAATAGTCACACCCTCTAAGCTAGGAACTCCATGTCTGGCACTCTATCCTAAAGAAATGAAAAATGTAGGGAAAAAAGTTTTATGCAGAAAGATATTCACAGCAGTGTTATTTATAATACAGTTATAAAAATGAAAAACATCAGGGCAACAACAATAACTGGTAAATTCTTATACAGCTATAGGATAAGCAGGTTTTGACCATTAAAATATTTTTGAAGAGGTTTTAGCCACTGGACTTTAATGGGCTCAAGGCATCTGTGCTGATCCCTCCCCAGCTATGGGGAGGGGGGTCATTGGGCTCAAGGCATCTGTGCTGATCCCTCCCCAGCTATGGGGAGGGGGGTCCTTCTCCGGAGCTGAGCTCACTTGCTGTGTAGTAAGCCCCTGATCTCCTTCCTGGGTTCACCAGGTCCTGCTCCATTCAGGAGCATCTCCTCGACTCTGTGTTCAGTGAGACCTGCGAGTCTGGTTCCCTCAAAGGGCCCTACACCCTGGCTTCCTGATGAGCCAGGGGGGAGTTGGCTGCCATGTGTTTCTAACCACAGTCTTTAAAAAAATCAATCAATCTGTCAATCAATCACTTTCCAAATAAGTAGCTGCTTGGAGTCTAGGGACAACCGGTACTGGCATCTGTTTCTTGAAAATGACTGAGACGTCACAGGAAGGACCTGGAGAATAGGTCAGCAGGGACATGTGGTAGGTTGTCCCAGGGGCAGCAATCCCCACAGAGAAGCCAAGACAGTGGCCGTGTTTGCTGTTGTAATTCATATCACATGGCGGAGGAGAGCGATCACAAGCCGTGAGGTCGGAGAAGGGAGAGGAAGAGGACAGTTTCTACTTAGGAGCCTCTTGTCCCCATTTCCTTCCCATGTCATTTCCTCTTTGATGTTCCCAGTGTTTCTCTGGGGGAGGGGGGCATTTTGGGGCTGGTGGGACTTCTTGACCTTGCTGGGCACGAGAACCCCAAGCAGCTCCTTTCATTGCCTCCCCTTCCCCATTCATTGTGAAATAAAAAATATCACCTCCATGCATTTCCTGACACCCTGGGGTGAGCCATCATCTGTTCGACCCCTCATGGGATCCTAAACACATTCCTGGGGAGAAGTCTGTATCTACACAGCAGGGGGGGTGGTCTTAAATTGCCTTATCATTCCATAGGTATGCAAATGGCCTAGACTGGCAACAGAAATGCCCCATTGTTTTCACTTTTAATCAGCTGACAAGTCTAAGAACATTTTTTATTGTATTATGTTGTTAGCATACAATACATCATTAGTAGTGTTCCATGATTCATTGTTTGCATGTAACAACCAGTGCTCAGAGCAATCCATGTCCTCCTTAATACCCATCACCAGGCTCACCCACCCCCCACTGCCCTCCCCTCTGAAACCCTCAGTTTGTTTCCCGGAGTCCACAGTCTCCCATGGTTTGTCTCCCTCTCCGATTTCCCCCACTTCACTTTTCCTTTCCTTCTCCTAATGGCCTCCATGTTATTAGGAACATATTTTTATTATTTTATTTTATATTTTTAAAGATTTTATTATTTATTTGACAGAGAGAGACACAGTGAGAGAGGGAAACAAGCGGGGGGAGTGGGAGAGGGAGAAGCAGGCTCTCCGCTGAGCAGGGAGCCCCATGTGGGACTTGATCCCAGAACCCTGGAATCATGACTTGAGCTGAAGGCAGATGCTTACCGACTGAGCCACCCAGGCACCCTAGAAACATATTTTTAAAGAGGGTTTTGCTAGAGAATCCATGGGACTTCCTGTTCTATCATGATGCTAAATTTCAGGGCGTGCAGCCCTCCACAGGGTCATACTTGGAAATGGGACAGTAGGGAGAGAAAAGGGCAGTTTCTGAAGGAGCAGGAGGCTGGCTGAGGACAAAGCAAAAGCTGGCGTCTTGCACCCCCCCCTTCATCCGCTCCCCTCCATATGTGTAGCATTCCTCAGGCACCCCTGACTGCCATAAAATGATAAATAGTTAACTTGCTGAGATCGCAATCCTGCAAGACAGGAGTCTCCCTTGGTTTGCAAATTTCCTTGAGATTACAACAAAGAAGTTACCTTATCAATAGCCCTAATGTCACCCTCCCCTCCATGAAAACGGAAGGAGGCAGAGGTAGAAGGAAAAGTAAATAAAGTTCAATTTCTTCTAAACCTAAATCTCATTAACAAGGATAGGAATGTAACATTCCACCAGGAGACTCCCAATTGTCTTTACTTGATAAGTAACCAGGCCTCCAATATCCTGGTAGTGCTTTTTTTCGCATGCGTGGGCTAACCGGCCAGTTCTGCTTCTGTTAAGATTGCTTTGTCTGCTTTCGCGCGGGGTCCCCTGACCCAATCCACTGACGCCAAGTATGCCTGTTCAAACTATCAATCAATCAGCTCAGCCCCACCCGAAACTTGTTTGTATCTGTCTATAAAAATCCTGCACCAACCCAGCTCTGGACCTCTCGGCGTTATCAGCAACGAGCGCCGCAGAGGTCCAGGTTCGAACCTGCAATAAACGACCCTTGCTTATTGGCTTTGACTCACGTCTCTGGTGGTCTTTTAAGGTGGGGGTAATATTCAATTGGCATTACATTTCTACTTAGGAGCATCTTGCGATGTGGATGGTTATATGGACAGAAGCAACACTCAAGGGATAAGGTGAGGAAACATAATAGAAATTGGCTCATAATTAGCCTGGACTGATCAGGCACCATTGGGCTGGGAATTCCTATGACCAAACTATGAGAGCTCAATCAAGAGAGCGAGCTCTGGGTGTGCCTGGGTGGCTCAGTTGTTAAGCTTCGGCTCCGGTCATGATCCCAGCATCCTGGGATTGAGCCCCACATCAGGCTCCCTGCTCAATGGGGAGCTGCTTCTCCTTCTCCCACTTCCCCTGCTGGTGTTCCCTCTCTCACTGTCTCTCTCTCTCTGTCAAATAAATGAATAAAATCTTTAAAAAGAGAGAGAGAGAAAGAGAGAGAGAGTTCTGAAGAATGAGGTCATTAAAAGGGATTTCCTACAAAAAAAAAAAAAAAAAAAAGGATTTCCTACTTTGTTTAAGGTTCTTCCAAGGAGCACACACTAGCGCTCTGACCCCTGCTGGAATGGTGAGGCACACTGTGTTCTGGGGCCTGCGGTGGGGTTTGTAGCCAGGAGAGAGAGTGGCTCAGCTTGGACCCCAGCAAGGACAATTGGGGATGTAGAGTCACTGAGCCGGTGGGTCGATGGATGGAAATTGCTAAGAGGAAACATCAAGGTGCGAGCTTCTTGCCGGACCTACTGTACTGCTTTGCTTTCTTCTCTGAGCTGGTCGCCTAGGGGCAGGCGCAGAAACAGGCAGGAGGGGGGGAGTTTCTTACGCGGTGTTTCTTATACTCACAGGCTCAGAGAGTCCGACCAGACGGTGGTCACAGGGTGGGAGCCCATCCAAGTGAGAGAAGCAGGGGGAGGACCCCTGCCAAGGGATCTTATTGGAGATTAGGTGGGGTACGGCAGGAAAGGCATGAGGGGAACTCACTGGTATGTTTGAATGTCACAGGGTCCCAGTTGTGGGGCAGGTAGGAAGCTTGTCTAGGGCCCCCTTTTCACAATGGTGGCTGGGATAGTGACTCGAACATGACAGGAACATGGTGACATGATTTTCAAAAGTAAGGGACAGAGCTCAGTAAAGATATCTATACCGATATATATATTCTTTTATCAATTTATTAGAAAGTTACATTCTTGGAAATATTAGCATGTATTAAGCCATGTTCTCCCCCAAACCATCGTTCTATGTAAAATGCAGGTGTCCTAAGCTTAGATAATCATGAACTGGTTGTTCTCCTTTATAATGCTAAGCAGACACTCAGAAGTCAGGCGGCTTCAGGAGAATTCCAGGTGCTGGGACCTTGTATGAACATAGGGGCACAAGTCCTACCCACTTCCCCCAACTCCCTTCTCAATGTGAAAGCCGCTACCCATTTCCACCATGCCCGCTAGGGGGCAGTGTTGTGGCGTGGAGAAGGAAAGTCCCTATCCCACACAGAGACGGGTGGGGTGTAGGACAGGAAGCCCTCAGCAGAGCTGTGTCTAGCAGGTAAGCTTGCTGGGTGGTGGAGAAAGCCACAATGGCTCAGCGGGAGGACAGCAGCAGGAAACCTCCTTCCCCAGGTTTGGAAGTGGGCACAGTGTCTGCCAGACCTGAGGTCCCAGGAGACCAAGAGCGGGCAGTTTCCTCCCAGAGGCTCCTGTGGGGTCCCCCTGAGTCCTGTCATTTCTCGCACACCTCTCTGTTGAGCACCTCCCTGCCAGGTGCTGGGGACACTGTCTCTGCCCTCAAGTTGGCTCCAAGTCGAGAAGGGGAGAGAGTCCCACATCACCCTACAGTCTGGTGGAGTCACAATGGAGAACCGCACCTGGGCCAGAGCCTCCCGGGGAAGAATGTTCCAGAAGGGATCCCAGCAGGAGGAGTCCCCTAGATGCCGGACGTCAATAGGTTAGAGAGTGGGACCATTCTGGGTCGGGGAAGGAATTCCCCTGAGGCTGTACCCCACAGCTCCAGTGGGCCTCTGTTCTGGAGCCAGGCTCACTCTGGGAGTGGATAACGAGGCTGCCTGTGAGGCCGATGGAGTCAAGGGCACGGGAGTGATGCCTCACTGTGCAGCCTCGAGGTGAGCTGTCTGGGTGCCCAGAGCCCCTGCCCATACTGTCCCTGCAGAAGCACTCTTGCCGTGTTTGGTGTCAGTGTTTACATACCTGTGTGTCCCCAGGACACGGATCTGGACTGGGTCTGGACCTTCCTGTTCCCTACACTGTGCGGAGCCCACAGGGGCCTCCGTAAATGTCTGCTCACAAGTGAGGGAATGAGTGAGTCTGTGAGTTCTCCTGCTTCTCCCTGTAGGGAGAGAGAGAGGACAGGGGGCAGGTGATCGGGCCCTCGCCCTGCCACTCTTTGTCTTTGTACCTCGTGATGCCCTCCTTCTCAGCATCTGGTACAGTCACGGTGCCAGGGGAACAGGACCCCTCCACGCAGAGAGCAGCAGGCACCCCTGACCAGGCAGACAGGCCAACCCTGCTTTTCCTGGTAATCAGCGACCTCACAGGAGTAGCTCCAACCAATTCCTTGTGCACCAAAATGCCACGGACCTGGGCACATGCTGGCGACCAAGAGCAGATGGGTGGTTGTCAGGGGCCAGGCGGGGAGGGAGGAGTGACTACTGATGGGCTCAGCTTCCTTACATCATGGAATGTTCCAGAACCAGAGAGCAGGGCTGGTTGCACACATCGTACATGTAGTAACACCTCGAAGCTTCAGTTCTCCTTAAAATGGCTGAAACAGGGAATTGTATGTTACTTGCATTTTACGTGAATTTTTTTGTGGCTACAATGGGACACCACGAAACCTCTGTGCACCATGGGTAGCAATCGTGGACCAGATATGAACTTCCAGTTAGAAAATGAGTGCCGGGATGTACTGTACACGACAGGACCACAGTTACTAACACTGCATGGCACGTGTGAAAGTTCCTAAGAGAGTGGCTCTTAAAACTTCTCCTCACAAAGAAATCCCGGATCGGGAAGGACACGGCGAGAGGGTTCCAAAGTGGGAGCATCTGCGCTGGCAATTTGCTCAGAGGCTTCTCTTGTTCTGTGACTAACTGGCCCCCCTGCACCTATGTTTAGGACGCTCACCGGGGACTCTTCATCCAGCAGCTGCGACCCACGCAGAACCTCCAATCCAGGATCAAACTGAAGCTGTTTGGCCACTCGGGCTCCGGGAAAACCACGCTGGTGGAATCGCTCAAGTGTGGGCTGCTGAGAAGCTTCTTCCGGAGACGCCGGCCCAGACTGTCCTCTGCCAGCTCCACCAGGTTCCCGCCCTTCCCGCTGGCTTCCAAGCCCGCAGGTAGGCGCCTCCACCCCGGCTCCTGTCTCTGTGCGAGGTGCTGGTTTTTGTGCTGTCCCGTGTCAAGGTCTAGGGTGACTAGTGGCTTTGTGTTGGTTCCCTGGCCCGTGGTGACCGGATCTCACTGCCCTGTTGGCTCTAGGTGTCTAGCCCAGCTTTGGGTCCTGTGTGCACTTGCTTCTTGGCCTGTGCTCCCAGATTGCCCAGGAATAGCAAGGCCAGGGCCTCCCCAAAATCACGGTCACAGGCACAGAGGTCCAAACGGCAAATGTGCCAATCACAGAATGGTGTCGTGTTCTACTTTGGGAAGCAGTCCTTGGAGACACACTGAGCTTGGACGAACACAGGTTTCATGTTGCACAGATCCAATACTGGCCACAGAATGGGCCCTTCCCCTTAGGCTTTCTTCTTGGAAGAAAGAAGCTGGGCACACTCAGTAGAGAGCAGCAGCATTGGGTTCCCGGGGAAGCTCCACTCCCAGGCATATCAACGCTGGTTGGTGGTTTTGAAAGGCTCCTTAATGATGTCATGGGTTGTCCGTCCACTCACATGAAGCCTGACCGGGAGGTGGGCTTTGCTGTGCTCCCCCTCCTTCTGCAGACACGGCTGTGGGGGGATTCTCACCCACAGGCGAGAAGCACCCACAGGCAAGAAGTGCAGGGTGGCCTGTGGATGCCTGAGAAGCACCCACAGGAAGCATGACGGAACTGTACCACTTGAGATGCTATTTCTCCTAAGTGCTCTGGAGTGAGGGAATTCCATTTTGCACAGGTAAGAACAGAGGCCTTCATTTAGATACGGAATTAAAAAAAAAAAAAGGAATAGAGATCTTCAAAGAGTTTCCCACACAATGTCAGTTTTGAAGTTTTGGGCTTCAGATGCATTTCTGTATGTGATATGACAAAGGTGTCCTATGCCTCCTTCAGGCTGAAAACAAATGTTTTGAAACTTGAAGTTTTTTCTGTGTAACTCCTGTCTCTGTAAGGAGAGATGGTTGGAGAGCACTTGTTGTGTTGGGGGACAGTTGACTGAGATTTACATGCCCCTTTCAGTTTTTTTTTTCCCTGAGCACAGGAATAGAAAAAACTTGGGGAAGAAATATCTGCCAAAATGAATTTCTAATTAGAAAGATTATCATGCCGTCAACGTACGTTTCTAATTCTTACTGAGCATTAGCTGTGTGCCAGGAACTGGGTAAAATGTGGTACATGTGACACCTAGTTTAAACCACATGTTTTCCATTTTCCACTGTAATCTTGATCCAGTTTGGGGATGTAAAACGGGTTACACCTTTTCCAGAGCCAGTAGTGTTCCCCGTTTAATGGTTAGCTTCACCATCTGTGTGGACCAGCCTGTGTTGTGGATAGTGAAGGGTCAGCTTTCCTGGCAGAATTCCGTATCACCCCTAGAGGGAGCCAGCTCTCCGTTGCTGTGGGGTAAACTCCCTCCAGACTGAGCCACTGCGGAGTGTGTGTGTGTGTGTGTGTGTGTGTGTGTGTGTGAGAGAGAGAGAGAGAGAGAGAGAGAGAGAGAGAGAGGGAGAGAGAAAGAGGGAAAGAGAGACAGAGACACAAGGCAGGGGTGGAGAGTTAGGGCGAACAGACCGAGACAGAGAGATGTATTTAGAGCTCTGATCTGGAATTTTCCTCAGTCCTCATTTGGTATGAAGGTTATGACCCCAAAGCCCAGGAGCTGAACCAGCCACACGTCAGTCAAGTGACATGTAGGTTCCCGAGAAGGTGAGATTTTATCTCCTTCTCAACCCTCATCCCTGAGAAGTAATGTCTCCGTTCATCTTCCACAGGTGGAAGAATCTGGAAGTAGATTCTTGATAAACTGTGGCTCAGGAAGGCCGTGTTATCACCCAGGGTCACGAGTGTGGCGGCGTCCTTCAGCCAGGGCCGAGAGAGACTGGGTCATGGGACTCAGTGACGGAAGATTCTGGCAGGACCATGTCCGCTCTGGACCAGAGAGGCCTCGCCAGCCACGGTCAGCGCAGAGACGCAGCGGGTCCCCTAGGGAGGCTGCTTCTCCTGTTCTCTTGACCACCCCTGGTTCAGAGCTGCGTCTCCAGGCTGAACCCGCAAAATTCTGTCAGGATAGCAGGTTGGTGGGGCTCGGCTTCCCCGACAGGACTGTTAGGAGGTGCCCTCTCTTGTGTCCCATGTGAGTCCGTTCCAGAATCCTCCTGGTCTCCCAGCATCCCTGAGGATGCTGGCTTTGCTACCAGAAAGATCCGAACTGTACTCTATTCTCCGGGGAGTGGACAGCCTTGTTCTCTCAGGAGGCAGAGCTCTGCTCTCCGTGGTCACTTGTGTAAAAGGAAATCCCCTCAGGGATTCGTAAGACTGAAGAAAGTGACAAATGCAGGAAGGACAGGAGAGAAGGCCCAGGGGACACCAAAAGGATGTCCAGTGGGCAAAGTGGCTGGTCTCTGTGGAAACCAAGTAAAACCTGGAAGCCGGGAAGCGTGGAAAGTGGTGTGTGAGGTTGACATGGTCTGTGCTGACCTGGATCCGGGTCCTGCACACATGTCGTCTCACTGGATTCTCACGACGTTTTGAGGTTGTGTCATAACCCACTTTGGAGAGAAGGAAGTGGGGGCTCAGAGACATAACGTGTCTGCCTCAGGCAGAGGCTGAAACCCGGGGCCTGGGCGCAGTGTGTTGTGTGCAGGAGCGGGTGTGGGGGAGGAAAATAGGATTAGCTGCCAATATTCACACCTCAGAAGATTCCACTAAAAACTTGAATAATGGGTTTCTTGTGGAAAATTGGAAACTTCAGCTACATGGGGGTCACATTACTGCCTGAGGCTGGTCAGCGAGGAGGAGGGTGGCTGCCTCAGACAGAGGAGCACCTCCTGTCTTTCACCCCCTCTGCCCCCAGCCCCTCACCCAGAGTCCCATAGACCAGGACAGAGAAACTGGCTACCACCTCCATGTGTGAAATTTTGTCCTGTGACAGAAATGACATTTCAGGAAGGCATTGGAGTGTGTGACCATGGACTAAGGTACCCCAGTCTACCTACCCCGGAGGTGGAATTCAGTCCCATATCTGAGGCCCAGAGCCCAGTGGTCTCCCAGAGGGTCTAGATAAGCAGGGGTTGGATGGGAAACCCCTCAGGGGTCCATGTGGCTTCATGCCCAGGGGGTCGGTCTGCCCCAAGGGACAGGGAGAGTCTCCCTCCAAACAGTCCCTGGAAGTGACAAGACCCACCTGCAGGTAACTGTAGATCTGCCTGAGGTCGGGGAAGAGCCAGAAGCTGTGTCTGCAGGCCGTGTAACAAGCACAGGCTGGACCTGGAGTAGGGGCGGCTGGAGACAGCTGCACGTGGAGCCCGAAGCCTGCCCCTCCCAGGGCGGCCAGCTCACCCGTCACCTCCTGACACTCAGGGAGCAGTATCAGGGCAGTCGTCAGAAAAGCAGACTACGGCGCACATAGGAGGTGCCATGAGAGCCACCTTGGGTAGACAGGATCCATGGGGCCAAGGTGGCTTCCAAGAAATGTCTGAATCCAGCTCTGTCAGTGCACAGAGGCTCTACTATGCCCGGGGGGCCATGCTCTGCTCCCTCCCAGGCCGCACCCCTGGTCCGCACAAGCCCTGTGAGAAGGGCCAGGCCTGTTTCCTTTCCCTGGGAGAGAGGCCCCCGTGGGCGCCACAGATCACTCAGACTTAGACGCCTGGCCCTTGGCGCTGTTGGCTCCTGAAGGTGCAGGGGGAGAAGGGCCGAGCCACCGGGCAGGACGCAGGAGCGTGGATCCCGGCTGCTCCGTGTGCACCTGCTCGGGGCCCCTGGGTCTTCCCCACTGAGCTGGTCTGGTGGCCACACCCAGACTCGCTCTGCGGCCAGCGGAGGGTCTGGCTGTGGCCTTGTGGGGCTGCAGCAGGAAGGACATACCCAGAGCAGAGGGGGAGCAGGTGTCCAGGAGGAGCCTGCAGGGGAGGCGGCCTGCGGTCCCCAGAGAGGAACACAGGGGCGCTCTGTCTCTGCTCAGGGTGCCCAGGGGGCTGCTCCTCCGGGCCTGCCGCTTCCCACCACTAGGGGTCAGCAGTTAGCAACGATGAATGGTTTCCCTCTGGTGCCTCTGTCTCCGTGTGAAATTATCATTTTTATGATACTGGACACAAACGCTGTCCTAACGAGAACTCAGTGAGGTTCAGGAGTGCCTGCCAAATCCCGTCCGCTCTGCCTGGGACAAGCTGGCCTGCTAGTGGGTAGAATCTCTTCGCGGTCAGCCTGACACAATCTCACGGCCCAGAGTGGGACAGCTTCATCGGCCTCATTTTGGGTCCTGGTGGGGACGTTAATGGAAGGACAGTGTCATGGGCACAGTCAGGGGAGCATCGCAGAGACGGTGAAGCGTTCAAGGCCTGGGACAGAAGGAAGCCATTCCCTCCCCTGGGGCGGAAAGACCAGAGGAAGATACTCTGTTCCTGAAAAAGCTGGAGCCCCGGGGTGAAGCCGCTGGGGGGGGCGGGGGGATGTGTCTGAGTCACAGACGTGCAGCTGCTGTCAGAGAAGCAGAAGGGAGCGAGGAGGAAGTTCATAGTACCTGGGCCTTCTCCCCTCAGCCTGTCCAGTGCCTCCCCTTGGCTGACCCCAACCAGAAGCCAAGTGACAGGGGCGCCTCAGAGATGCAGTCCCCAGGGTCCGCCTCTGGTACTGAGGTGTGGGAGGTGCAGCGGACAGGAAGAATCAGGGCAGCACCCCTGACCCACACGTGGGGGGCCCACGAAGCCAGCCTGAAGCAGCAGGAGGTGGGGACAAGAGTGTCCCAGGAAGGGACAAGGCGCGGGCCAGGCTGCTGGGGAGGAGACACAGAGGCTGCCCTGTTCTCACCGCCTCCCGTCCACCTGCAGTGTCCTGAAGTACCTTGCTCCTTCCTGATAATTTTCCCGGAATTCCTCACTTTTTAATCAGTTATTTAAAAAAACTACTATATTGATTGTCCTTTCTTTTAAAAAGCACGCATTTATCCAAAATATGTATTTCTTTTTCTCTTGTCCCTGTTAGACCACGTCCTCAGCTTACCTATTTGGTATTTGTAGGAAGGACTCCCATGCACGGACTCCCACTGTGTCCCTCATAAACAGACAACATGTGAGTGCCTTTGCAGAAGAGGGTGTGTCTGAGAGCAGCCGGGTCAGCCAGGAGCTGTCGCCAGGAGACGCCCCCTCTCTGTCCCTTGCTGTCTGCTGATCACCGCTGGAGGTGCTGCGTTCTGAGCTGGTTTGTCCCCCAGTAGTTTTTGTGTTTCACTTGGCAAGGAAAGGGGAGGAAGGAACCCTCTTCTGAGTCATTTCACGGCTGGTGGTTTTTTCACAGAAAGACGTGTCTTTGTTGCTCTTGTTTAAACGTCGGCGTGCAGGTCCACGCGGCACCTGCCCATGGTTCCCTTGCCTCATTCCTGATCATCTCAGGTAGAAGGTGACACAGCTGCAGGTGAGGAAGGCCTGTGGGAGAACTCGGAAGACCCCTGCCCCGTGGCGTGTGGCAGTCTGTTGTCATCGGTGCACAGCGGACGATTTTCACATCTAGCTCCTGGTTCCATACCTTCGTGTACTTGAAGTCCAACAAGATGAAGGAAGTCAGTTTCCTTGCAGTTGTGATGGAGTTTTAAGTTGATATGAGGGAACGTGTCCTAATTCTTCTGTCCTGGGAAGCATGTAATTTTAATGTTCCATTCCATGTGTGTATATGTGTATATATACATAAATATGCAGTATGTATATACATATATATGAATACAGGTATTTTTACTTAATCTATACAAGGTAGTAAAAAGATGTTGGTTTCTCACTTCTGTTCTCTTTTTTTCTTTTCCCTCTTTTTAGTATAAATAAACTATTGCTTGTTGCATTCGATTGTTGGTCTTTCATTCAAAAGGGATCATTTATCTCTGTTTTATTTTCACCCCGCGGTACCCACAGAGCGGACAAACCACACTGAAGTCCAGAAAGTCAGTGAACCTGAACCCCCGTATGGACACACCCAACTTATTTGGGAGGCGTTGTGACTAAAACTGGGAATGGTACAGGGAGATGGGAAGAGCCCAGAGGATTTTCACCTTTGTTGTCACTCAAAGAAGGGAGACCCTTCCGTTGTCCTTGCCTGACCCAAACACAGGCGGAATCCTGGAGTCCTGGCGCGGGCACTCGGGGAGATTGGTCCATACAGATGTGCGGAGAACAGCCCGCAGAAGCGAGAGAAAACCTACACTATCTCCTGTCCAGATTGGGGAACAGAGGCATAAGGTGGAAATGTGGGTCATTGCTGTGTTTGTAGTTCATTGAAATATTGAAGTTGCCTCCTGGCTCCTAAGGCAGTCAGTCAACTCTGTGGTTTCCTGGAACAGAAATAGGAATTCTTTGTTGGATTCTAGAAATACTTCATATTGAAACTATTGTAGAATTGTTTTTACTTTTTAAATATCCTACATAAGATCAATCAGCTCAAGTTGTTTTAATGCTGGGAAATACGAATTAAGTAGAAACCATGAAAAAAATCATTTTTTCATGGGGAAAACTGACTTTAGCCTCAAGTGGGAAATTTCTTGCCCAAGATGTCAGTCTCTAAAATATATGGCTAAGATAGTTTCAGTGTCATTGGTGATCAATTATTGATGACTTTCTAGAAAGGATTTTGAACATTTCTAGAATGCTTTTTGGATGTTTCATTTAGCCACTCTGGACAGAACTGCTAAATCACTAGGGAGCATAAATGAGTTGGTCAGATGGAGGAGGTCGATGGCAGTGCGAAGGCCCAGCAGTGACCTTCAGGTTTGTGTCAGAGTGAGAAGGCCCCACTCACATGCCTTCCCACCAGACCCCATACCATGGGAGAGAGGACCTGACCTTTCTCCCGCAGGTCAGAGTGGTTAGTAATCAAGACAGAAGAGTAGAATGCCTTCCTGCCTCTCACTCCAACGGCTCACCCACAAATAGAAGCCCCAAATGGTGTGAGCTTGTTCTGAAATTAGGAGCCGTCCCAGCTGAATATTTTGTCTGGAAACATTTGTTGACATAACTCACTCAAGGGCCTGGGCACTGCTTCCTCCGTAGGGATATGGTTCCTATGTAAATGGGATCCTGCTTGAAGGGAACTAAAGGGATAAGAGGGGACATGATGATGTCGTGAATGTCCCAGTGTAGCTCTGGGCAAATTTGGGCTGGACTATGGGTCTGGTTGTTCTAGCTAAACAAATAGCCTTCTCATCACTGACAGAAGCAGAAACAGGTACTAAGCATTAGCCTCATGCTGAGGCCTTCAGTCACTGGACTGATTCTGGAAGAACATGATATTAGCAGCATCACATTCCCATGAGCTCAATATTCTAAGGCTGTGGGTTTTCTTTTCCTCTTCTGCATTTTTATTTTTTATTTTTATTTTAAAATTTTTTTGACATAATGTTCAGCGATTGACTAGTTGAATATAACACCCAGTGCTCCTCATTTCGATGTTGTGTTATCGCCAGTAGATTTTGTTACAATTCCTCCACATGTGTGGGATCTTCTCTAGAGTAGGCAAAAAGCCGAGGTTCTAAGGAACAAAGAACATCAACACCAAACAGTCCTACAAGTGTTGGGCATGGTTGGAAATGAGCCCCCTAAGGGCTAGTGCCCCAGCATGTGGAGTGTTGTCTGGACAGGTCAGACGTGCACTCCATTTCCTCAGATTCTGGGTTTGGATAATGCCCTTAATTCCCCCTTCCCAGATTCAGTATGGTTGTCATCATGCTTATTGAGTTTCAGCTCTTCTGGTCTTGGAGTATTACCGACCACGGAGCTGACAAGAATCACAGTGCTTGTTCTGGCAGCACGTGATTGTCTCCAGGTGGCAGCAACATCTCCCCTAGGTTGGGTTCCAGAGGCTGTAACAGGAACTCCCACCAAAATACAACCTGGTGGCTGATTCAGGCCCACAGAATGGAGCACCCAGTTCTTCCAGCTCTGGAGCCAACATCCCCAAGGCTACTTGACTGATTCCTCCACAAGCAACAGGGTCATGGGCCGCCATGATGGCTGTGTTCCCAACAGCTGAGGGGTCAGGGTCCAGCTTCTGAGCTTTGCAGCCAGGCAAGGGCTACAGACATATCTCCTCTCCCTGTCACTCATCTCTCTGCCTCTCTGTGCTGGGAAAGGAAGAACCATTTTTGCTTTTCTCTGACATTCTCAAGCCCCCCCCCCCCCCCGCCATGGAATATCTAAGATGTTCCAAGGAGCCCCTCCAAGTCTTACACCCTTCAAATCTAGAACCAAGGCCAGTGTTTGTATCAATAACCAGGAAGTGAGTACTAAACACAACAGGGACAATCTTCCAGGGGAGGGAAGCAAATAAGAAAACTAGAGGGGGTGGGAATGAGAAGCCAATTGTTGGGGACTGCCTCCAGCTGGGAAAGTCCCCGCCATTACAAGAAGGCGCTTGGCTCACTGCTAGCAAAATACGCTGCAAGTATACAATGAACTTTCTGGTGAAGCCCGCCTAAAGGAGGACATAGTTATTGGCTGTAACAAATTTAATCAGCATAGTAACAAGACTCTCATTGGCTCTCCCCATTGCTTGGCCCCTTATTGGTCACCCTGCTGCATATAAGCTAAGGAAGCTGATTAAATAAACAGAAATGAAGCATTAACACCATACCAGGCTCATTGTCGTCCTTGCGGGCCAAGGGCGACAAATGGTGCTGAGACCCGGGAAATATTAAGAAAAATAGAAAAACCTTGCAAGGGAGAAGTCCGCAGGTAAGCGGGGAAGGGACCACGATCAAAGTGGTGGGAATCTTGTACAAGACCGCAATAAGAAGCGGGGCGGCCTTAGAGCCGGGATTTAGCAGTGAGTATACACGGAACAGCCATTAGGTTGGGATTCTAATTATGGGATCTGGACTGTCAAAGTCGAGGTTAGAGGGTTTCCTAAAGGACCTTCTAAAGGCCAATGGCACGCCATTAAAAACGAAAACTGCTAGGACATTCTTGAATACAGTTGAGACAGTGGCGCCTTGGTTTCTGGACGAGGGCTTGCTAAATATCCCCCAATGGGACCAGTTAGGTGAGGATTTTAAGAAGAGGGATAAAAATAAACCATTGCCGCCGGGAACGTTAGTTATATGGACTCTAGTCAGAGGGTGCCTGGGAGGATATAAGCCGAAATGTGACTCAGCTATTCAGGAGGGCGCTGAGGCACTCGAGGAAGTGAAAGAAGACCGCTCATCTCGTGCTTCGGAAAGGAGTAGTTCTAGCGAAGGGGAAGAAGAAATGTCGGGGGAGGAGCTAGAGTGGAAGTTCAAATTAAAACCAGACCCTCCCTGTTCAGCAGTGACCCCTAGTGCTCCACCTCCTTACAATCCCCTGGCGGGGGAGATAACATGTAAATGTCATCCCTCTGCTAATGAGGATTGGAAGACCGCATGGAGGGGGGCCAATAGCAGCTCGATTTTCCCAGTTCTAGAGGACCAAAATCATCAACGGTATCACCAGCCCTTGGACTTTAAATTAGTTAAACAATTAAAGGAAGCGGTCATGCAGTATGGCCCTCAGGCAGCATTTACTATTTCTCTAGTGGAGTCCATAGCAGGCATGAATTTAATCCCTGAAGATTGGGGGAATTTAGCAAGGGCAGCCCTCTCTGGAGGGCAATATTTGGTCTGGAAGACAGCATGGCAAGAGCATTCCCAGGATGTTGCACAGCGTAATGCCGCGGCAGGCAATCCACAATGGAATCTGGATATGCTTATGGGCATGGGGCCATACACTGGTAAACATGACCAACTGCAATACAACCTTGCCGTATACATGCAGATTGCGGCTGCCGCTACCAAAGCATGGAAAACCCTCCAGGGCAGTGGGGACTTGCAGGGTCAACTATCTAAGGTGATACAAGGACCAAATGAAGCATATGCTGATTTTGTTGCAAGATTGATGCAAACAGCTGGGAGAGTATTTGGGGATGTTGACACAGCCATGCCTCTAATTAAACAACTGGCCTATGAGCAAGCCAATAAATGGTGTAAAGAGGCCCTTAGGCCATGGAAGGCTAAAGATTTAAGCACATACATCAAGGTATGCAGGGATATTAATGACAGTGTTATTCAAGGACAAGTACTTGCTTCAGCCATTACTCAAGGCCTTCAGGACATTCAGCTACCCCAACGTAAGGGCACTAAAGGAAATTCTGGGGAATGCTACAAATGTGGAGCTCAGGGGCACTTTAAGCGAGAATGTCCTGACAGCAAGGGTCCCCCAACAGTAAAGCAACCTGGCATATGTCCTAGGTGTGGCAAGGGTACACACTGGGCGAATGAATGTCGCTCAGTAAAAGATATTCAAGGCAATCGCACTACAGACATGTTAACCAAAGAGCAATTTATCTTCACTTTAATGGAAAATATTCAACAAGCAAAACAATTTCACAAGCTATTTCATGTTAATGCCCTTACTCTCAGACTTAAATTCAACATAACTAAAGCTCAAGCCAGGGACATTGTAGTCTCTTGCAAAAACTGTGTTACTCTCTTGCCATCCCCCTCCTTAGGAGTTAACCCACGAGGCCTGTTACCCAACCATATATGGCAAATGGATATTACTCACATCCCTGAATTTGGCAAACTAAAATATGTGTATGTTTCCGTGGACACATGTTCTGGTGTCATATTCGCCTCTATCCATGCTGGGGAAAAACCCAAAGATGTTCTTTCCCACTGCCTTCAAGCCTTCGCCGCTTGGGGTAAACCTCGACAAATAAAAACAGACAGTGGACCTGCATACACCTCACAAGTATTCCACGGTTTCCTTACTCAACTAAACATTACCCTAAATCATAGTATTCCCTACAATCCTCAAGGACAGGCCATCGTGGAACGTGCCCACTTAACCATCAAACAAACTCTTTTAAAACAAAAAGGGGGAATAGGGGACACGTTCCGGTCCCCTAAAGACAAACTAAATACAATTCTATTTATTTCAATTTTTTTGACGCTCGATAAAAACAGTCAAGCAGCAGCTGAAAGACATTCAGCCCGTATGGATTCTTCCCCCAAGCCCTTAGTTCTTTGGAAGGATATCCTTACGGGACAATGGAAAGGCCCGGATCCTGTATTAATCTGGAGCAGAGGCTCCGTTTGTGTTTTCCCACAGAACAAAGAAGTGCCGATTTGGATTCCAGAGAGATTGGTCCGGAAGGCCCCTGAGAACGAGGATGAGGACAGAGGAAGCCGTGATCCTCCTACTGTCGTGGGGGACTCGGATATTCCTAATTCCCCCGACAGCGACACGTGAATTATGGGCTATTCTGAAGGCTTGGCCCTATCCTTTACCTTTAACTAATTCTTCCTTTATCTTCCCCCCATTCTTCACTAGCTGATATACTGAGTGTTGGTTCTATTGTTCCTTTTTCTGCGCTTTGTGTTACCCCTGTAAAATTCTCTCAATTTAATAAGGCCAGCAATTCCTCCCAACAGCTCTCCCAGTATTTGCAGGGTGCTTGGTCTGACGATTTTCAAAATTTCACACGAATCCTTCTGGCTGAGATAACTCGAGTAAATAGTATGCGTGTGCAACCAGCTTCCCTTCCAGAGCTATTTCCAACATTCAGCAATATGTTCCAGTTCACCAAACAATGGGCTGGTACAATTGGTCATCTTGTCCCCCTCCTTATTGGCATTCTGCTTCTATTCAGAAACGTTCACCAAGGGAGAACACAGCAGCGAGAGCAGAGCCGAGCTATAGCACAAGCCTTTATGTCAATAGAGGCTGGGACATCTCCCCAGATATGGCTAAGCATGCTAGATCGGTAGTCAAAGACGGGTAAGATCAGTAGAGAAACATACCAACCTAAGACAGGACAGAGATCATCGATATCTTGTGTCTGATGACGGGTAAGGATGTTTTCTGCTACTGACGACCTAAGACAGGCACGATCTCTGCCATAAAACAAAAAAGGGGGAGATGTCGGGGACCGCCTCCAGCCGGGAAAGTCCCCGCCATTACAAGAAGGTGCTTGGCTCACTACTAGCAAAATACGCTGCAAGTATACAATGAACTTTCTGGTGAAGCCCGTCTAAAGGAGGACATAGTTATTGGCTGTATCAAATTTAATCAGCATAGTAACAGGACTCTCATTGGCTCTCCCCATTGCTTGGCCCCTTATTGGTCACCCTGCTGTATATAAGCTAAGGAAGTTGATTAAAAAAACGGAAATGAAGCATTAACACCATACCAGGCTCAGGGCGACACCAATGATCAAAGACCAGAAAGTTCCACAGAATTAGCTTCCTGTCCTCTCCAGTCAGAGCGTGTGATGGGGTTTCTCCCTTTGTAGAAAGCCCACCGTCTCCCTCAATTTCCCCTGAATCTCAGAGACATGTCCTACTCTGGGGGTTCTGCTTGGTTTTGGTCCCAGTCTCATTTCTGCTCCATAAGGCCAAAGATCAGTGGAAGCATTCCATGGCAGAAGGTGGAGTGGGGAAGGAGTGGTCATGGAGAGCCAGGCCACTGATACCATACCTTCCTGTCACTCCAGAAGTTCTGGAAACTATGGCTCTCAATTCTAAGTTCTTTATCAAAGAAACCACCAAGTTACAGCTTTTATTTCATAGGAACACAAATTAAAATATCATACCAAATCGTGTTCCGTATGACTGGTTTTCCATAGGGTTACATAAAAAAGTAGAGGAAGCAGCAAAGAGAAATTTGTGCGGCTATTTTTCTTTTTCAAAAGCTATTCTTTGCTAAGCCAATAACACCATATTCATTGCTTGTGTCTCAAAGAGATATAAATAAATATCAACCAATCCATCTTCCCCAAGGATGTGTGAGAGAAGGAGGAGTATATTAATTCCATGTTACAGAACAAAAAATTTGAGGCATGAGGAATGTTTCCATGTATTTCTTATATGGGAGAATCTAGATTCCATTTTCTTTTATTTGAGTATACTTTTTAAGATTAATTTATTTATAGAGAGAGAGAGTGGGAGGAAGGACAGAGGGAGAGACAATCTTAAGCAGGCTTAGCGCTCAGTGTGGAGCCCAACACAGGCCGCAATCTCAGGACTCTGAGATCCCAACCTGAGCAGAAACCAGGAGTCAGATGCTTACCTGTGCCACCTAGGTGCCCTGAGGTATGCTTTTATTTTTTTAATTTTTAAAATTAACATATAATGTATTATTTGCCCCAGGGTACATGTCTGTAAATCAACAGGCTTACACATTTCACAGCACTCACCACACAAAACTTCCCTAATGTACATAACCCAGCCACCCTAACCCTACCCCCACACTCCCCAACAACCCTTAGTTTGTTTCATGAGATTAAGAGTCTTTTATGGTTTGTCTCCCTCCTGATCCCATCTTGTTTCAATTTTTTCCCTCCCTACCCCCAACGACTCCCCCGCCTTGCCTCTCAAATTCCTCATATCAGAGAGATATGTAATTATCGCCTTTCTCTGATTGACTTATTTTGCTTAGAATAATAGTCTCTAGTTCCATCCACATCATTGCAGATGGCAAAATTTCATTTCATTTGATGGCTGCATAGTATTTAATTATATATATATATATATTTATATTTATATACATACATACACATTATATATATATATATATATATATATATAATATATATATATATACCACATCTTCTTTATCTATTCATCTGTTGATGGATACCTGGGCTCTTTCCATAGTTTGGCTATGGGGGACACTGCTGCTATAAACATTCAGGTGCAAGTGGCCATTGGGATTACTACATTTGTATCTTTAGGGTAAATACCCAGTAGTGTAATTGCTGGGTCACAGGGTAGCTCCATTTTCAAATTTTTGAGGAACCTCCATAACAGAGTAGCTGCAGCAGCCTACATTCTCACCAACAGTGTAGGAGGGTTCCCCTTTCTCTGCATCCTTGCCAACATATGTCCTTTCCTGACTTGTTCATTTTAGCCATTCTGACTGGGGTGAGGTGGTATCTCACTGTGGATTTGATTTGTATTTCCCTGATGCTGAGTGATGAGGAGCACTTTTTCCTGTGTCTGTTGGCCATTTGGATGTATGCTTTGCCAAAATGTCTGTTCATGTCTTCTGCCCATTTTTTTTATTGGAATATTTGTTCTTTGGGTTTTGAGTTTGATAAGTTCTTTACAGATTTTGGATACTAGTCCTTTATCTGATATGTCATTTGTGAATCTTTTCTCCTATCCGGTCCATTGTCTTTTGGATTTGTTGACTGTTTTCTTTGCTGTGCAAAAGCTTCTGATCTTGATGAAGTCCCAATAGTTCATTTATGCCCTTGCTTTCCTTGTCTTCGGCAATTTTGCTAGGAAGAAGTTGCTGTGGCTGAGGTTGAAGAGGTTGCTGCCTGTGTTCTCCTCTAGGATTTTGATGGATTCCTATCTCACATTGAAGTCTTTCATCAGTTTTGGATCTACTTTTGTGTGTGGTATGAGGAAACTGTCCAGCTTCATTCTTCTGCATGTGGCTATCCAATTTTCCCAACATCATTTATTGAAAAGACTGTCTTTTTTCCATTGAGCGTTCTTTCCTGCTTTGTTGAAAATTAGTTGACCATAGAGTTGAGGGTCTATTTCTGGGCTCTCTATTCTGTTCCATGGATCTATGGTCTGTTTTTGTCCCAGTACCAGACTGTCTTGATGATTACAGCTTTGTAATAGAGCTTGAAGTCTGGAATTGTGATGCTGCCAACTTTGGTTTTCTTTTCCAATAGTCCTCTGGCTATTCGAAGCCTTTTCTGGTTCCATATAAATTTTAGGATAATTTGTTTCATTTCTTTGAAAAAAAAAATTGATGGTATTTTGATAAGAATTGCATTAAACGTGTAGATTGCTTTAGTTAGCTTAGACATTTTCACAATATTGGTTCTTCCAATCCATAAGCTTGGAATGTTTTTCCATTTCTTTGTTCTTCCTCAATTTCTCTCATGAATACATTATAGTTTTCTGAGTACAGATTTTTTGCCTCTTTTGTTAGGTTTATTCCTAGGTATCTTATGGTTTGGGTGCAATTGTAAATGGAATCGACTTCCTAATTTCTCTTTCTTCTGTCTTGCTGTTGTTGCATTGATTTCTGTGCATTGATTTTATATCCAGCCACTTTGCTGAATTCCTGTGTGAGTTCTATCAGTTTTGGAGTGGAGTCTTTTGGGTTTTCCACATAAAGTATCATGTCATCTGCAAAGAGTGAAAGTTTGACTTCTCTGCTGACTTGGATCCTTTTCTTTCTTTCTGTTGTCTGATTGCTGAGGCTTGGACTTTTAGTACTATGTTGAATAGCTGCAGTGATAGTGAACATCTGAGTCTTGTTCCTGAACTTAGGGGAAAAGTTCTCAGTTTTTTCCCATTGAGAATGGTATTCGCAGTGGGTTTTTCATAGATGGCTTTGATGATATTAAGGTATGTACCCTCTATGCCTACACTGTGAAGAGTTTTGATCAAGAAAGGATGCTGTACTTTGTCAAGTGCTTTTCCACCATTTACTGAGAGTATCATATGGTTCTTATTCTTTCTTTTATTAATGTATTGTATCATATTTACTGATCTGTGGATTTTGAACCAACCGTACAGCCCTGGAATAAATCCCACTTGGTCGTGGTGAATAATCCTTTTAATGTACTTTTGGATCCTTTTGGCTAGTATTTTGATGAGAATTTTTGCATCTGTGTTCATGAAGGATATTGGTCTGTAATTCTGCATTTTGATGGGGTCTTTGGTTTGGGGATCAAAGTAATGCTGGGCTCTTAAAATAAGCTTGGAATTTTTCCTTCCATTTCTATTTTTTGGAACAGTTTTAGGAGAATAGGTATTAATTCTTCTTTCAGTGTTTGGTAGAATTCCCCTGGGAAGCCATCTGGCCGTGGGCTCTTGTTTGTTAGGAGATTTTTGATGTCTGTTTCAATCTCCTTACTGGTTATAGGTCTGTTGAGGTTTTCTATTTCTTCCTGTCTCAGTTGTGGTAGTTCATACATCTCTAAGCATGCATCTATTTCTTCCAGATTGTCAAATTTGCTGTTGTATAGTTGCTCTTAATATGTTCTTATAAATGCTTGTATTTCTTTTGTGTTGGTTGTGATCTTTCTGCTTTCATTCATGATTTTATTAATTTGGGTCCTTTCTCTTTTCTTTTTGAAAAGTCTGGCCAGGAATTTATCAATCTAATTAAGTTTTTAAAAGAACTAGCTTCTAGTTTCATTGATTTGTTCTACTGTTTTTTGGTTTCTATTTCATTGATTTCCGCTGTGATCTTTATTATTTCTCTTCTCCTGCTGGGTTTAGGTTTTCTTTGCTGTTCTTTCTCCTGCTCCTTAAGGTGTAGGGCTAGGTTGTATACTTGAGACTTTTCTTGTTTCTTGATAAAGGCTTGTATTGCTATATACTTTGCTGTGCCCCAAAGATTTTGAATGGTTGTGTTTCCTTTTTCATTTGCTTCCATGAAATTTTTTTTTTTTTAGAAAAATTTTTAAAAGATTTTATTTATTTATTTGACAGACAGAGATCACAAGTAGGCAGAGAGGCAGGCAGAGAGAGAGGAAGGGAAACAGGCTCCCCGCTGAGCAGAGAGCCTGATGAGGTACTCGATCCCAGGACCCTGAGATCATGACCTGAGCCGAAGGCAGAGGCTTTAACCCACGGAACCACCCAGGTGCCCCTCCATGAATTTTTTAAATGCTTCTTTAATTTCCTGGTTGACTCATTCATTCTTTAGTAGGATGCTCTTTGGCCTCCATGTATTTGGGTTCTTTCTAACTTTCCTCTTGTGATTGAGTTCTAGTTTCAGAGCATTGTGGTCTAAAAATATGAAGGGAATGATCCATCTTTTGGTACCAGTTGAGACCTCATTTGTGACCCAGGATATGATCTATTCTGGAGAGGGTTCCGTGTGCACTAGAGAAGAATGTGTATTCTGTTGTTTTGGGATGGAATGTTCTAAATATATCTGTGATGTCCATCTGGTCCTGTGTGTCATATAAAGCCTTTATATCCTTGTAGATCTTTTGCTTAGATGATCTGTCCATTTAGGTGAGGGAGGTGTTAAATTCCCCTACTATTATTGTGGTATTTTTCGATATGTTTCTTTGATTTTGTTATTAATTAGTTTATATAATAGGTGACTCCCATGTTAGGGACATAGATATTTAAAATGGTTAGATCTTCTTGTTGGACAGACCCTTTACGTATGATATAGTGTCCTTCCTCATTATAGTCTTTGGCCTAAAATCCAATTTATCTGACATTAAAGATTGCCACCCCAGCTTTCTTTTGATGTGCATTAGCATGGTAAATTGCTTTCCATCCCCTCACTTAAATCTGGAGGTGTCTTTGGGTATAACATGAGTTTCTTGTAGACAGCATATCTATGGGTCTTGTTTTTTTTTTTTTTTTTCTTAATCCATTCTGATACCCCATGTCTTTTTATTGGGGAATTTAGCCCATTTACATTCAGGGTAACTGTTGAAAGATATGATTTTAGTGCCATTTAGTGTATTGTCTTTAAGGTGACTGTTACTGTATATTGTCTCTGTTCCTTTCTGGTCTGTTACTTTCAGGTTCTCTCTTTGCATGGAGGATCCCTTTCAATATTTCCCATAGGTTTGGTTTGATGTTTGCAAATTCTTTTAATTTTTGTTTGTCCTGGAAGGTTTTGATCTCCTATTTTCAATAACAGCCTCACTGGATATAGTATTCTTGGCTGCTTATTTTTTTCATTTAGTGATCTGAATATATCATGCCAGTCCTTTCTAGCCTGCCAGGTCTCTGTGGATAGGTCTGTTGCCAATCTAGTATTTCTACTGTTGTATGTTACAGACCTCTTGTCCTGAGCTGCTTTCAAGATTTACTCTTTGTCACCAAGACTTGTAAGTTTTACTATTAGATGATGGGGTGTGGACCTAATTTTATTGATTTTGAGAGGGTTCTGTGTGCCTCTGGATTTTGATGCTTTCCTTTCCCCAAATTAGGGAAGTTCTCTACTATAATTTGCTCAATATACCTTCTGCCCCTCTCTTTCTGTCTTCTTCTTCTGTGATCCCAATTATTCTAATATTGTTTCATCTTAAGGTATCACTTTTATCTCGAATTCTTCCCTCATGGTTCAGTATTTGTTTTTTCTCTTTTGCTCAGCTTCTTTATTCTCCATCATTTGGTCTTCTATATCACTAATTCTCTCTTCTGCCTCATTTATCCTAGCAGAAGGAGCCTCCATTTTTTATTGCACCTCATTAATAGGCCTTTTTATTTCAACTTGGTCAGATTTTAGTTCTTTTATTTCTCCAGAAAGGGATTCTCTAGTATCTCCTGTGCTTTTTCTGAACCCAGCTAGCACCTTGATAATCATCATCCTGAACTCTAGCTCTGACATCTTGCTAATGTCTGTATTGATTAGGTCCCTAGCCATTGTTACTGCTTCTTGTTCTTTTTTTGGGGGGGGGGTGAGTTTTTCTTTGTAATTTTATCCAGATAAGAATTGATGAATGGGAGAACAGAATACTAAAAAAGTAGCGACAACCCCAGAAAAATATATGCTAACGAAATCAGAAGAACCCTGAAACTGACAGGGAGAGAAGAAAGGAGAAAGGAAAAAAAATACACACACACATGCATATATATGATATATAATAGTATAACACATATAACAGCATACATATGATATATTATATGATATATCATGATTAGAACATAGCCACACACTTGGTTTTGGGTATATTTTAGTCTATTAGAAGAAACTGCATCCCCAAATTTTAAAGAAAGAAAAACTTATATATACACAAAAATAAGGGTAAACATGATGAAATGATGGAATATGACTGCAGAGATGAAAATTTTAAAAGATTCTAAAAAAGTAATTGATAAGAAGTTGTTTGGAAAAAAAAGAAAAGAAAAAGAAAGGAGAGAATATGATCAGGCTGGAGAACAGAACACAGCCATACATTAGATATAGCTAGGTACATTTTTATCTGTTAGAAGAAACTATATCCCAAAATTTTAAAGAAAGAAAAACTTATATGTATACAAAAAATAAGGTTAAATATAATGAAAGGATAGAATATGACCATAAAATGAAAATTTTAAAAGATTTTTATTGATAAGATAAAATAATTTTATTGATAAGATAAAATAATTTAAAAAATTAAAATAGGAAAGAGGGGCACCTGGGTGGCTCAGTGGGTTAAAGCCTCTGCCTTCGGCTCAGGTCATGATCCCAGGGTTCTGGGATTGAGCACCTCATCAGGCTCTCTGCTCAGCGGGGAGCCTGCTTCCTCCTCTCTCTCTCTCTGACTGCCTCTCTGCCTATTTGTGATCTCTCTGTGTCAAGTAAATAAATAAAATCTTTTAAAAAAAATACGAAAGAGGAAAAAATTTTAAAATAGAATAAGAAAATAAAATTTAAAAATTTAACTTTAAAAGACTAAAGAATCATGGGGAAAAAGCCATGAATTCTATGTGTTGCATTCCCCTAGTTCTGGAGTTCTGCAGTTCTCATTGATTAGAGAACTTGGTCTTACCTGGATATTCTTGCTGATCTTCTGGGGGAGGGGCCTATTGCCATGATTCTCAAATGTCTTTGCCCGAGGTGGAATTGCACCACCTTTGTCAGGGGCCAGGCTAAGTAATCTTCTCAGGTTTTATCTCAGGAGCTTTTGTTCCCTAAATGTTTTCCATATAGCTATGGAGGACGGGAAAGAAAATGACAGCTTCCCAATCTCCAGTCCCATAGGAGCTGAGAGCTTGGGGTCCCACTCCTCAGTGTACCCTCAGAGAAAAGCAGTCAATCCCTCCCTTCTTCCTGGTCTCCTACCACACTCTGAGTTCACCTGGGCTGTGACCGAGCATTCTATCTTTGGCTAATGGCCCCATTTGGAGTCTCCAAACCCAGCTGATTCCTCCAGTGTACTCCTGCACTGCTACTTCTGGAGTAGGAAGGAGAGGGTCACTCAGGATCTGCCACTTGTGGGATCTCTGCTCAAAGAACTGTGGCCCAACTGTGCCTCAGATCATGGTTTAAGGTAACCCCGAGCTGAGAACTCACTCCTCAGCTCCATCTCTGCAGCCAGCCTCCCCAATCTGATACCTGGGAGCTCTGCCACACTCAGACTCCCCAGGTCTTTTTGTGACCCCTCGGGTCCTGAGACCACACTGTCCCTGCGAGGGCTCCACCCCCCACTTAGTCTCTGGAACAACATCCCTCAGTGGACCAGACTTTTAAAAGTCCTGACTTTGTGCTCTGCTGCTCTACTGCTTGCTGGGAGCCAGCCCCTCTCCCCATGTTCTATATTCCCAAATGTTGCCTCAGATTCACTTATCCACAAGTCCTACCTTCCAGAAAGTGGTCGATTTTCTGTTTCTAGAATTGTTGCTCTTCTCTTTATCTCCTGATGAGTTTGTGAGTGTTCAGAATGGTTTGATAACTATTTAGCTGAGCTTCTGGGATATTTAGGTCTCCTACTTCTCTGCCATCTTTCCTCTCCCTCCTCTTAATCTTTCTAAGGGATCACTGCCAACCTCCACCATATCCAGGAAGATGCCCACCGCTCTGTTAAAGGTATTCCTCTTTGTCCAAAGTCACAATTCCTTTTTGTATCTATAGGAGGAAATTCTGGAATCCAACTTCGGGTTTCACTGTAACTCTGCTTGTCTTATCAGTTAGAATTGGAAATTCCCAATCTGAACCAGCACTTCCATCAAAATGATCTTTTTCTTTCCTTTCTTTCTTTTTTTTGTTTTGTTTTTGTTTTTGTTTTACATTAAGAAGAAAGTCCCTCCCTGGACTATCAAGCGTGGCCTGAGGAAATTATCAAGCATTCACACTGGTGTCCTGCTGTTACATGTAGACTAAACTTTCTGGGCCAGAACCAATACCTAGTTTTCAATTTATGGAACTTGTAAGGGATTTTGTGTAAAAGGCAAGCAAGCAAAACCAAAATCGCCTAGAGACAAAACAACTCCTTTTATGCTAGGGGAAGATGTATATTAAATCTGGAGTTACACGTTAAAAAACAACAGGAAGATTCTGGAGACTTGCTTTATGTTGGGGAATATGTGCCTTCCTTTGCTGTTGAGAGGGGTCTCATCTTTAAATTGATATGGAAATACTGATTAATATGTTGTGCTCAATAGCCTACCTCTTCCATGATATGTGAACACTGACTTTCTGTTTTCTAGGAGGGATTGCTCCACCGAACAACTGTTATTGAGCAAGGAGATCAGAATAACCTGCTGTTTAGTTCCAACTGCACAAGTCGTACTAATTCACATACTGGGTGCAATAATCGCAGCCATCCATGGGCTATTTGAGTGATGTTAACCTGTTCTGTATGTAATGCACACTTCCCTTTATTTTTGTCTCACTGCCTCCATTCTGAATCTGTAGCTTACTTTTATGATGTAGTAAAATGTCTAAGAAGCTGCCCAGTTCAGCACTTTTTCAAGTGTGGGTGAAAATTCATTAATGGGTCATAAAATCCATTTAACGGATCATTACTAACATTTTTTTTTCAAATAAAATGCAATCTAAACTAATGGAATGGAACAGAACAGAATGGATCACATCACATTAGAACAAACTGGAACTGAATAAAAAAGAAAAGAATGAAAAAATATCAGAGCACAGTAGACAGTCTGTTTTGGTGTGTGTGTGCATGCTTGCACACATTGGCTCTGAATTATATGTAAAATGCATCTGTCCTTAATGGTCATAGTCAAAACATTTTCAAAAATACTACTCTAATGAGATTTTCTTTCTCATGTTTTCTTTCTTTCTTTTAATAGATCTTACTTATTTGAGAGAGAGCACAAGTGCAGGGAGGAGCAGAAGGGGAAGGAGAGAGCATCTGAAACAGACCCTGCCCTCAGCACGGAACCCTTCCTGGGGCTCGATCTCATGATCCAGGGATCATGACCAAGAGATCATGACCTGAGCTGAAACCAAGAGTCAGATGCTTAACTGATGAGCCACTCAGGTGCCCCCTGATGGACCTTTGTTACTCCTAGAGCTTCCCTTGGTAAACTGGAGATCCCTGTAGGGCATTTACTCCATTTTGTAAAATTACAAAGTACAGATTTACCTGAGAACCTGAGTGTCTTTCTTCTAGCCATAGTCAAACTATCTAAGCTGACCTGTGTGAAAGGTTACAAGAGAAACTTCTTTTTTTTTCTTCAAAGAGCAGAGAGTGTTATTTGGGAGGAGAAAAAGTTAAAATGGAATTGGGAAAGATCCTAAATATCTTATTTTTGTTGTTGTTCTGATTTTATTTTTTAATTTGAATTAAATTAATTAACATACAATGTGTTATTTATTTCAGGGTACAAGTCTATGATTTATCAGTTTTATATAATACCTTCCCCAGTGTTCATCACCCAGTTACCCCATCCCTCCACCCACCACCCAGCAATCCTCAATTTCTTTCCTATAATTAAGAGCCTCTTATTGTTTGTCTCCTTCTCTGCTTTTGTCTTATTTCATTTTTTCCTCTCTCCCCCTATAATCCACTATGTGGTTTCTTAAATCCCACGTATCAGTTAGATCATATGATAATTGTCTTTTACTGATTGGCTTATTTAACTTAGCCTAATACCCTCTAGTTCCATCCACCTCATTGCAAATGGCAAGATTTATTTTTCCTTTTTTTGAAGGCTGAGTATTATTCCATTGTGTGTATACACACACACACACACCACATCTTCTTTATCTATTCATCTGCTGACAGATATCTGGGCTCTTTCCATAGTTTGGCTATTGTGGATGTTGCTGCTATAAACATTGGGGTGCAATCGCCCCTTCGGATCACTATGTTTGTATCTTTGGGGTAAATATGCTGTAGTACAATTGCTGGGATATAGGGTGGCTCTACTTTCAACTTTTTTGAGGAACCTTCATACTGTTTTCCAGAGTGGATGCACCAGCTTGCATTCCCACCAACAGTGTAGAAAGGTTCCCTTTTCTTTGCATCTTCAGCAACATCTGCCTTTTCTTGACTTGTTAATTTTAGCCATTCTGACTGGTGTGAGGTGGTATTTCATTGTGGTTTTGATTTTTATTTCCCTGATGCAGAGTGATGTTGAGCTGTTTTTCATGTATCTGTTGGTCATTTGAATGGCTTCTTTGGAGAAATGTCTGTTCATGTCTTCTGCTTATTTCTTGATTGGATTACTTGTCCTTTGGGTGTTGAGTCTGATAAGTTCTTTATAGATTTTGGGTACTAGCCCTTTATCTGACAAAACATTTGCAAATAACTTCTCATATTCTGTCAGTGGTCTTTTGGTTATGCCAACTGTTTTCTTTGCTGTGAAAAAGCTTTTTAATCTTGATGAAGTCCCAATAGTTCATTTTTGGTTTTTTTTCCTCTTGCCTTTGGAGAAGTGTCTAACAAGAAGTTGCTGTGGCTGAGGTCAAAGAGGTTGCTGCCTGTATACTCCTCTAGGATTTTGATGGATTCCTCTCTCACATTGAGGTCTTTCATCCATTTTGAGTCTATTTTTGTGTGTGGTATAAGGAAATTATACAGTTTTATTCTTCTGCATATGGCTCTCCAATTTTCCCAGCACCATTTGTTGAAGAGACTGTCTTTTTTCCACTGGACATTCTTTTCTGCTTTGTTGAAGATTAGTTGACCATACAGTTCAGGGTCCATTTCTGGGATCTTTATTCTGTTCCACTGATCTAAGTGCCTGTTTTCATGCCAGTACCGTACTGTCTTGATGACTACAGCTTTGTAATAGAGCTTGAAGCCTGGGATTGTGGTGCCACCAGTTTTGTTTTTCTTTTTCAATATTCCTTTGGCTATTTGAAAAGATCTTAAATATCTTCTAAGAGCTCCACTTTTACTGAGAGGCTGAAGGAGAGCTCATTGTCACCTGCCCAGTTCCTAGTGAGACTAGAACCTGAATCTGACTTTTCCAGCCAGAACACTCTCTCTGGATGACATTGAACAGAGAGGGTCTCCCTTATTCCCAACCCCTGGGCTCTGTGCTGTAGGGAACCAGGAGGGGAGGACAAAACAAAGGGAGACCCTGTTCTGTTTTTCACATCAGAATGATCTGTTTTCTTTCTTTTCATTTTTATTGTTGGTGCAAATGTCAATACTTATTTAAAGTAGAAAACGAAATCACAACATATAACAGTTTTTAAAAAGCTAATACTATGTTAAACATTATAAAATCCAGAGAAAGAACATAAAATTTTTAATAATTAACTACCTGACATAGTTTTTCTCATTATTTTTTTTTTCATTGCATACTCTCTATGTTTTCAAATGACAATGCTTTTGTAATTTTCTATAAGCAGAATTCCAATGATCTGCTTTCAACAACATGTGATCATTGCACATATTCACACAATACAAGGAAAGTGAACAACATTATAACATCAACTTCTAGAAAGTTGCTTGACTGATTTATTTGCTTAGTATAATACTCTCCAGCTCCATCCACATCATTGCAAGACACTAGAGTATCTCTTTCTGAAGAAATAACAGAACTAAAATTGAAACAACTAAAAATCAGAAAGGCTATTAATGAGATGCAATAAAAAATGAAGGCTCTAACTGCTAGGATAAATAAGGCAAAGAGAGAATTAGTGATAAAGAAGACAAAACAATGGAGAATAAAGAAGCTGAGAATAAGAGATAAACAACTACTGGATCATGAGGGGAGAATTCGAGAGATAAGTGATATCATAAAGCAAAACAATATTAGAGTGACTGGAATCCCAGAAGAAGAGGAAAGAGAGAGAGAGAGAGAGAGAGAGGCAGAAGGTATACTGGAGCAAATTATAGGCGAGACTTCCCTAATCTGGAGGAAGGAACAGGAGTCCAACTCCAGAAATGGAAGGTTTTTGAAAACTCAGTAAATGAAGCCAGCATTACCTTGATCCCAAAACCAGACAAAGACCCCATCAAAAAGGAGAATTACAGACCAATATCCCTGATGAACATGTATGTAAAAGTTCTCACCAAAATTCTAGCCAATAGGATCCAACAGTAGATTAAAAGGATTATCCACCATGACCAAGTGGGATTTATTCCTGGGCTGAAAAGTTGGTTCAACATCCACAAATCAATCAATGTGATACAATATATTAATAAAAGAAAGAACAAGAACCATATGATACTCTCAATAGATGCAGAAAAAGCATTTGACAAAGAGCAGATCCTTTCTTTATTAAAACACGTCACAGTGTAGGGATAAAGGGAACATACCTCAATCATAAAAGCCATACATGAAAAGCCCACAGTGAGTGTCATGCTCAATGTGGAAAAACTGATACCTTTTCCCCTATGGTCAGGAACATGGCAGGGATGTCCACTATCACTGCCGCTATTCAACATAGTACTAGAAGTCCTAGCTTCAGCAATCAGACAACAAAAAGGAATAAAAGGCACCTGAATTGGCAAAGTAGAAATCAAGCTCTTCGGTTTTGCAGATGACATGATACTCCACCCCCAATTGCTAGAACTCGTACAGGAATTCTGAAAATTGGCAGAATATAAAATCAATGTACTGAAATCAGTTGCATATCTATACACCAACAATGAGACAGAAGAAAGAAAAATTAAGGAGTCAATCCTATTTATAATTGCACCAAGAAACACAGGATACCTAGGAATAAACCTAACCCAAAAGGTTAAGGATCTATACTCAGAACTCTATAGAATACTCATGAAAGAAATTGAGGAAGACTCAAAGAAATTGAAAAATGTTCCATACTCATGGATTGGAAGAACAAATACTGTTAAAATGACTATGGTACCATGGACAATCTATACATCCAAAACAATCCTTGTCAAAATACCATTAGCTTTTTACAGAGAGTGGAAAAAATAATCTTAAAATGTGTATGGAACCAGAAAAGACCCCAAATAGCCAAAGGAATGTTGAAAAAGAAAATGAAATCTAAAAAAACCAGAACGAAATGAAACAAAAAAATCGAAGTCTGGTGGCATCACAATTCTGGACTTCAAGATCTATTATAAACTTGTAATCGTCAAGCCAGTATGGTACTGGCACAGAAACAGATACATAGATTAATGGAATAGCATATAATTAGTTGACCATTCCAGAAATGGAATGGTCAACTAATCTTTGACAAGGGCAGGAAAGACTATTCAGTGGGAAAAAGACGGTCTCTTCAAAAAATGGTGCTGGGAAAATTGGATAGTCACATGCAGAAGAATGAAACTGGGCCATCTTTTTATACCACACACAAAATCGACTCAAAAACAGATGAAAGACCTAAATGTGAGACAGGAATCCATCAAATCCTAGAAGAGAACACAGGTGACAATCTCTTCGACCTCAGCCATAAAAACTTCTTGTCAGACACATCTTTCTCTTTTTTTTAAAAGATTTTATTTATTTATTTATTTGACAGACAGAGATCACAAGCAGGCAGAGAGGCAGGCAGAGAGAGAGGAGAAAGCAGGCTTCCCTCTGAGCACAGAGTCTGACTTGGGGCTCAATCCCAGGACCCTGGATCATGACCTGAGCTGATGAAGGTAACGGCTTTAACCCCCTGAGCCACCCAGGCGCCCCTGTCAGACACATCTCCAAAGGCCAGGGAAACAGGCAAAAATGAACTATTGGGACTTCATCAAGATAAAAAGCATTTGCACAGCAAAGATATATAGATATATATCTATAGATAGATATAGATATATAGATACAGACAGATACAGATACATAGACACAGATATCTAAATATATATCTATATTTCTCTATATATGTCTCTATATATCTATATAATCTCTAAATATCTATGTATCTAGATATATCTAGAGATATATCTATGTCTATGTATCTATATCTGTCTGTATCTCTTTATCTATATATATCAGCCATAAAAAAAAAAAAAGAAAGAAAGAAATCTTGTCATTTGCAACGAGCTGGATGGAACTACAGGGTATTATGCTAAGTAAAATAAGCCAATCAGAAAAAGACAGTTATATGATCTCACTGATATGTGGAATTTAAGAAACAAAACAGAGGATCTCAGGGGAAAAGAGGAAAAAATAAATGAAAGTGAAGTCACAGACGGAGAAAAACCATGAGAGATTCGTAATCATAAGAAATAAACTGAAGGTTGCTGGGGGTGTGGTGGGAGGATGGGGTGACTGGGTGATGGCCATGAGGGAAGGCACGCGATGTACTGAGCCTTGGGTGTTATACAGGACTGGTCAACCACTGACCTCTACCTCTGAAACCAAGAATACATTATATGTTATATGAAAAAATAAAAATAAAATAAAATCCTATGTGTACAAAAAAACTTGAACAGATAAGGAGCTGCTTCTTAGATGAACGAAAAGATGGTTTCTGGAGATGGAAAAGCATCCTCTTCTCCTGGTGAAGATTCTATGATGATCATTGAACTGACCACAAAAGACTTAGAATATTACATAAACGGAGTTGATGAAGCTGTAATAGGGCGTGGGACTCTGTTGGAAAGAAGTTTTACCGTGGGTAAAATGCTAACAAACAGCATTGCATGCCCCAGAGAAAGCGATTGCAGCGAACTTCACTGTTGTCTTATTTTAAGAAACTGCCAGGGCCACCCCAAATTTCAGCATCCACCACTGTGATCAGACAGCAGCCGTCAACATGGACACAGATCTTCCACCAGCAGAACGATCATGTTTGCTGAAACATGATTTTGGTTAGCACTTTTTAGCAATGAAGTGTTTTTTTTATTAATGCCTGTACATTTTTTAGACATAAAGCGATTGCACACTAAATAGACTACAGTAGAGGGTAAACCTGACTTGTGTATGCAATGGGAAACCAAAAAATTTCTTTAATTCACTTCATTGTGCTATTGCTTTATTGCAGGATTCTGGAACCCTTAGTTGTAAGAAAAATGTCTAAAAATACAGATTATTTTTCCCAGTGCTAGACACATAGTAGATAGCATGCGATCACGAAATACATTTCAATGCGCTTCTATGGCGCACTTCCTTCCTGTCTTATCATGACAGTTAACAGGAGTTGGACATCCATTTCCTTACTGAATAGGCATAGACTTGTTTTTCTCAGCCAGACCCTTGCAAACTCATTAGTCACTTAACTGAATCACTGTGAGCTCACTGTTTTTAGTCAAACCAGTTAAGGTAGGGATACAAGTCTACACAATTGTCCAGATTTTTTTATTCTGTTAAAAACAAGATCTAATCAAGAAAACATCAGGATAGAAGTTATCGGCTTGGCCAACAAAAGCAAAACCAACAGGATCACAGTGTGCCCAGGTGGTGGGGGCAGGACCAGCCAGGCCAAACTCCAGGGCTTTCGATGAATGACCTTAAAGCCACAGCCCAACATCAGAGAACCCCCTAGGAGCCCCACCTGCTGTCACACCTGCAGAGCTACAGTCAGGTGAGGACCCCCTCCCCCCACTGGTGGGGCCAGTCCCGTCCTTGTGTATATATTGGGAGGCTTAAGTCAAAGTCAATGCTTTTAGTCCATCCTAGTGGCTCTAACAGCTCATAAGAAGAGGATGGCTTTTTACACAGATTGGTCTGTTCAGATGCTCATTTCTTTTCCCTTTCTAGGTTTTGAAATATGCATCCTTTTCTCTTCCTGCCCGTGCTTTGCTTGGGAATAGTCTCAGTTACTACAAAATTTGGTCGAAGTTTAGATGCTCAGTGGATCCAATAAAAGGCAACCTATGAGAAACTCTATGGCATGGTTGGGAACATCTAAGCTGTCTGGAGGGCCCCACAGAGAACATCCACGCTGGTGGGAGTTCACAGCAGAGAGGAGCCTCTGGAGGCCGCTCTTACCCAGAGAGGAAACGGGGCCCCGTGACTGTGCACGATGGGGACAGATGTCCTGCTGTGTGGTTGCTGGAGAGTAGCTCCCGGAGCATCCGCCCAGCCCTGGTCCAGGCCCCTCCTCCTCTCTGTGAGCACATCCACTTCGAGTAGGTGAGTTGGCTTTAAATAGAAATACAAATTGTAGGTTATATGTTTGTCTCTAGAGTGAAAGACGGAGGAGAGCAGTGTGGGAGAGGAATCGGAAAACACTCGAACGGCGGTGAATGCGTCGGTGACCTGGTGAGGGCGGCTGGGGTTCCTGAACCTTTTGTTCTCTCTCTCTTTGGTACTTCGCCAAAGAATTCTCATCCTTGTCAACATTCTACTTTCTTTTCCTTGAAGTCCAGTGAAGAATTTAGACACATGATGAATGACCTTAAAATCCAGAAGGACACAGAGGGGAAAGTGTTTGAAATACCCTTCTTTGCTGATTTCATTGTACCTGTGGACAGGAGACAGACAGCCGGGGTAAGTCCTATGAGTCTGAAGGATCCCTTCTCACCAAAAAAAAGGATGACTTCTTTCCAAAAGTAAAGCCGAAAAGAAAACAGCAGCTCTTCAATGGGTCCCTGCTGGGGAACAACACACTCTTGCTGTGTTTTACAAGAGTTTTCAGATTCATGGCCTGTTGGCAAAGCCTTGCTGTTTGTTGTTTAGGCTGAGAGCTTTCTAATTTGGTTTCAGGGTCGGTGTGCTTCTGGCTGGGCTTTTAGGGAAGCCGGTGCCCTCAAAGTACACAGGTTCCGGAAAACAGGCCAAATTGTGTCACTGAGTGAGCGGAACCCGCTGGACTATTCTTGGTCTCAAGGCAGTGAAGGCTGCTGTGGTGGCCTGATGAATTATGCCTTCCAGTATATTCTGAACAACGGAGGCCTAGACTCAGAGGAATCCTATCCATATTGTCCAGGGGTCAGTGGAGCTTTTCACGTGTCTCCGTCCAGCTCTGCTCCCAGAGTCACATGCTTTTGAAGAACACAGATACCATGTTTAATATTTGCATTTTATTTTATCTTTTTAAAAAAATTTTATTTATTTATTTGACAGACAGAGACCACGTTTTAAAAAGATTTTATTTATTTATTTGACAGACAGAGATCACAAGTAGGAAGAGAGTCAGGCAGAGAGAGAGGGGGGAAGCAGGCTCCCCACCGAGGAGGAGCCCCATGAGGGGCTCGATCCCAGAGTGCTGAGATCATGACCTGAGCCGAGGGCAGAGGCTCAACCCACTGAGCCACCCAGGGTCCCATAATATTCACACGTTAAATGGTGGACCCTAGAGCTGCAAACTGTCAGGACTGTCATTAAACCAGACAAACCAGGCACAGTGCCTGCCTCAGTGGGGACCCCATGACTATTTTTATTTCTGTGTTACAGGGAGACATACATACCATTTTCTACAGGGTACAGATTTCTCTGGAATGAACCAGTTCTTAAGGACACTAGATCCTGAATAATTCATTGAACACATACAAGGTAGTTTTTCAATTTCAAAACAACCAATAGCATTTCAGCTCCTGGGATGCTTTACGACAAATTTGGCTTGGAAATCACTCACCTGTAAGCTGTCTTGAGCTCATGCTCCCCAGGAGGTGGATGTAGTGATCAAGTCTCTTCCCCTTTCCCTCTGAAAGGACGGACCCTGCGCATACAGACCCGGGAATTCCTGCTGCCAGCGCCACCGGCCTGGTGAGCATGCCTCTGCAGGAGGAGTCCCTTGTGCTGGTGGTGGCAGCTGTCGGCCCGTCCCTGCTGCTCTCTGTGCAAGCCTGGACACCTTCCGGTTCTATAAAGAGGGTACGCATCTGTCTATGGAGAAATAGAGGTAGAAAGATCGGAAAACCACCCTAAGATACAGCAGGAGTGACACCATGGTATGCAGAATTCAATGTAAAATTTGGGGGGCTGTGGATTTCACACAGTTCATCCTGCACCCATAACATTTATACCTGTTTCCGCCTGTCATGACTGGACCCAAATCCCCATGATTTAAAACACATTATCAATATATGGACATGGCTACATAATTTGATTGGTATAGCTTGCTATACCTTTTTCCAATTCTTACACCTTGAAAAATTTTAAAGAATGTTACTACTGAGATTAACACTGGAAAGGAGCCCTTAGGCAAGTCATTTTGTGTTCTCTGCTGTTTCCGTAGGCTCACATCCTTTAAGGAGAATCACAAGAGGTATTTTTTTATGCCTCTTGACTATTGTTTACAAAAGAGATTGCGACACTTTGTGTTTCTGCTAACATCAGAGGAGGGCCTAAACCCCTAGCTTACCTAAACAAAACTATCTGACTTTTAATCTTAGCTGGATTTATAGTGCAACTGAATTTGGATACGTCTCCCTTACTGTGGTTGATAGGCTGATAGGCTGCTACTATCGCATGTCACATGGGAAACCTCAGCCCAACATTAGATTTTACTTTCCAGGCATTTATTGTGCTCCAAACCGAGGCAGTGAAGACCTGAATCACGACGTTCTGCTGTTTGTTTATGGATCTGAAGGAGAAGAATCCGAGAACCAAAACTATTGCATTATCAAGAACAGGTATAGAGGGACGCCTGGGTGGCTCAGTTGGTTGGACGACTGCCTTCGGCTCAGGTCATGATCCCGGAGTCCCGGGATCGAGTCCCGCATCAGGCTCCCAGCTCCATGGGGAGTCTGCTTCGCTCTCTGACCTTCTCCTCGCTCATGCTCTCTCTCACTGTCTCTCTCTCAAATAAATAAATAAAATCTTTAAAAAAAAAAAAAAAAAGAACAGGTATAGAAAGCCAAGAATACTTATCTTGGACATTGAAAAGGGAATCCTTTTTGGAATTGGTGCTTAAGAGACAAGTCCCCCAACCCTTGAGCACACTTGTGAAATCCCAGAAGTGTTTATCCCACGTGGCGGAACACAAGCATATCATGGGACGACCACAGGAAGGTACTATCTCAAGGTGGGCGGGGGGGTCCTGCGATAGATTTCCACCACTGCATTTCTAAATTGGATTTTTAAAAACTCCTGCACACATCTGCCCCAAAGATTTTCCTTTTCCTGCTCCTGTTTCAGTTTTGTGAAAGGTCTGGGAAAGAAGGACTGTGTGCTGGGTTAGAACTCGAGCACGAACAGGAATGGCCTCTTCGGGTTCTTCCTGAATCTGTCCTGGCCTCTCGTGCCCTGCTCAGGGTCGGGTGTGATTGTTCATGACGGGAAATGTGTTTGTTCCTCTGGAATAATTGGCAAACCCTGGCTTCTTTCAACTGAGGCACGGACTGGGGCACACAGGGTTCCATGCTGATGGCCAAGGCCCTGGACAACCAGTGTGGAATGACCACCGTGGCCAGCTTTCCTGCTATGTGGGAGCTTTCAACCAGCAGGAATGCTAAGTGGAATTTGTGCTGAGGTTGTAGATTAGTAAAAAAGCCACAAGGTTTCTTTCTACAGCTTTCCCAGCTTTGAAGTCCCATGTGTGCGGCAAAGGCTGTCTCTGTACTTCGCAGTGCAGGGAGGGCACCTCTGCTATGGCAGACTCGTTTCCAGCTTGTTGGGGACAGAGGACCCCCTGGGCGCCCTCGCACCCGCTGTTTCCCAAGGAGCGTCGTATCCAGATAATCCATGTACCATTGTGACACATTTTGGGGTGTCCTCCCTGGCCCCCACAGTCTCTTCCTCTAAAACTCCCTGATATGTTTACAGACTACTAGCTGAGCTGGGGACTGTGGAGAGAGAAACCCAGTTAGTAACTGAGGGGTGGGAAATCTGCAAAGAGTAAGAGGACATAGATTAGAATGAGGATGAATAACAGGGGTGAAGGGGAATGGGAGGTCCAGGCTTCCAGCTAAGGAATGAGTAAGTCCCGGGAATAGAAGGCACAGCATAGGGAATATAGTCAATGGTGTGGTAATAGCACCGTAAAGGTACAGTGTGAGACTGACAGATACCAACTATCCTTGCGTTGAGCGTAGCGTACTGTACAGGTTTGGCAAATTATTGGGTTGTGCACCTGAAACTAATGTAACATTGTAACAATGTTACAGATGTAACAATCATTTATACTCAAAACAATTGGGCCACCGAGTATTCTTCCAGTGGAACACTGGCCTATCCAGGGATATACTAGAGCCCAGTCACATTTGGACTCTATAAAGAGTTAAAGTAGTAACATTTTACCTCCCTTCTACTTTGAAGTTTTTTATTAAAAAATAAAACTTCATACATTTTTTTAAAAAATGAAAATCCAAAAGTTATTAGACAAGTCTGTCATACAAAGGCTTTTACATCAGTAACGAGCGAAGTGGTAACATTCCTCATATAAAATCCACACAGTCAAATCCCAGCTTGGGTCTTCAAAGGTTCAAGTGTTTTTATTCCATATCATAAGATGTGGTCGGCTTTCAAACAAAATTCATCTTCTCGATATTCGGTTCCCAGTCAAGGCCTTCTGTACACCCTCATCTCACACGACAGGAAAGCTGGCCATGGAGGCGATTCCACAGTGGTTGTCCCGGTCCTTGGCCAACAGCATGTAGCCCTCCATGCCCCAGTTTGTACCCCAGCTGAAAGAAGACAGGGTTTGCCATTTATTACAAACAATCAATCACATTTCCCATCATGAACCATCACACCCGACCCTGAGCAGGGCACCAGAGGCCAGGACAGATTCAGGAAGAATCCGGAGAGTCCGTTCCTGTTCCTGCTTGAGTTCTAACCCAGCACAGAATTCTGTCCCCAGACCTTTCGCAGACAACGAATGGAAACACAGAAAAAAGAAGCTCTTGGGGCCAGATGCATTTCAGAAATGAGAAAATTTTCAAGTTGAGAAACGCAATGGTAGCAAAACCATGGCAGGACCCTAGCAAGCTACTGCCGTCATCACATGAGTATGTCCCTTCCCCCTTAATGGCATAAACACTTCAGGGATTTCAGAAGCGTGCTCAAGGGTTTGAGGATCTGCCTCCAAACACTGATTCTAGAAAGAATTCCCTTTTCAATTTCCAAGGTAGGTGTTCTTGGCTCTTTATACCTGTTCTTGACAATCCAGTATTTTTTGTCCTCCGATTCTTCTCCTTCAAAGCCATAGCCAACCACCAGAACGCCGTGATTCAGGCGTGTATTGCTGCAGCTTGGATCATAGTAAATGCCTGGAGAAGAGAGATTCCGTGCTGAGCAAAAACATCCAAGTGACATGATAACATGTGACAACAACCTAGTGACCACAGCAAAGGCGGCATCTCAAAATCCGGTTGTGATATCTATAGAGATAAATTTAGAAATCAGATCTTTTTGTTTAGCTAGGCTAGGGATTTAGGACATCATCTAGTACTACCAGAAATATATGTTGTCACAGTCTCTTTTGTAAAGAACAGTGAAGAGGCCTAAAAGAGCACTTGTTGAAACTTTGTCATTCTACCCTATGATGTCAGCCGAAGAAGCAGCAGAGAACAGAAAATTACTTGAGTCAAGGGGTTCTTTCCAGTGTCTATTTCAGTAGTAAAATTCCTTGGAAAATTTCAAGGTCCAAACATTGGAAAAAAGTGAAGTAAACTATACCAGTCAAGTTATGTAGCCCTTTAAATATATTTATAGGGGTGCCTGGGTGGCTCAGTAGGTTAAAGCCTCTGCCTTTGGCTCAGGTTATGATCCCAGGGTCCTGAGATGGATCCCCACGTCAGGATCTCTACTTGGCAGGGAGCCTGCTCCCCACCGCCCGCAACCCCGGTCTTCCTGCCTCTCTGCCTGCTTGTGATCTGTCTGCCAAATAAATAAATAAATAAATGAATAAAATATTTTTAGAAATTAAATATATTTCTGAAGTGCTTAAAAGCCTGGGGATATAGGGCACCTGGGTGGCTCAGTGGGTTAAAGCCTCTGCCTGCGGCTCAGGTCATGATCTCAGGGTCCTGGGATCGAGCCCTGCGTTGGGCTCTCTGCTTGGCAGGGAGCCTGCTTCCTCCCCCTTCTCTCCCTCTACCTGCTTCTCTGCCTACTTGTGATCTCTGTGTGTCAAATTAAAAAAAAAAAAAATTATTAAAAAAAAAAAAAAAAAAAAAAAAAGCCTGGGGATATGGGTCAAGTCATGTCAAATGGTGACAACAAGCACAAGGACTACATATACAGAATGAGCCACCATGCTAAATCCATACCCTCCTGAGTCCCACATACAAAAGAGCTCATCTTATTGTATGTCATGCTGGTTACCTGTATTTTCTGGCCAATTTTCTACATAGACAAATGCTCACCTGATTTATAGAACTGGAAGGAATACAGGCTTGAGTCTACAGCAGCAGAGACGGGCCCCACAGTAGCCACTGTGGTCATAAGACCATCCTCCTCATTTAAGACGTGCAAGAAGGTAGTCATATTGGCGGCAGATTTCTCAGGCCTGTATCTGCAGTAGTCATTCTTTCAAAGGTAAAGGGGAAGGGACTTGATTAATACCGTCCACCTCCTGGGGAACACGAGCTCAAGACAGTTTGCAGCTGAATGATGTCCAAGTCGAGTGTGTTATAAAACATCTCAAGAGGCAAAATATGATTGCTTGTTTTGAAATTGAGAAATGAGGCAATATCTATTTAATGAGACACTCTTTTGGTCTACTTGTGCATAGATTTTTCACTCTGGAGATCTGTACTGTATTTAGAATGATATTTGTGTTGCTGTGTGGCTGAGAAGTGGGAACACCTGTATGGTAACCCTCTAGGTGGAGAACTGTGCCAGGCTAACAGATTTTAATCTGTTCTGACCATGTGCAGATACAGAGTCTACAGTCTAAAATGAGAATTTGAAATATAGGCTTTGTTTTACTGAATATACTCAACTTGATAAAAGATAAGGAAGTCTGTTTACCCTTGCAAGATACGGGTAGGATTCCTCGGATTCTAGGCCTCCGTTGTCCATAATATATTGGAAGGCAAAATGTATCATGCCACCGCGGCAGCCCTCATTGCCTTGAGACCAAGAGCAGTCCACGAGGTTCTGCTTGCTCAGTGACACAAGTTTGCCCGTTTTCCGGAACATCTGTCCTTCAAGGGCACCAGCTGCACTAAAAGCCCAACAAGATTGACACGGACCCTGAAAACAAAATGATACAGCTCTTAGTCTACAAAGTTAATAGCAAGACTTGACAAAAGCCCTGACATCTGAAAACTCTTCCAAAGCATAACAAACTGTATATGGTTTCTCAACTTCCATCACGAGGGCACTGGTCCATCTTGGCTTTGCTCTTGGAAAGGGAGCAGCTGAGTACTGTCTCACCTGTTCCTTCACAGGGGTCACGTAGCCTTTCTCTCTCCAGTCCACAGACGAGGGGATCTCTGCAAAGAGAGGTGCTTGGAACACGTTCTGTTCCTCTTGCTTCTGGATTTTAACGTCACTCAACACCTGTTGGAATTCTTCACTGGTCTTCAAGGAAAAGGAAATAGAATGTTGACAAGCATGAGATTTTTTGGAAAAAATCCTTAGAGGAAGCACAAAACATTCAGCAACTCCAGCTGCACTCACCAGGTCACCAAAGTCATTCATTGCCATCGTGAAGCTGTGTTTCCCTTGGCTGTACTCCTGGTTGTGCTGTTCAATCACTTTCAGATTCATCTCCCACACTGTTCTCCTCCGCCCTTCTTCATCCTGGAGACAAACATGCAACCCATCCTGTTGATTTCTATCTAAGCCCAGCTCACCTGCACCAAGTGGATGTGCTCACAGAGGGAGGAGGGACCTGGACCAGGGCTGGGCTGATGCTCCAGGAGCTGCTCTCCAGCAACCACACAGCAGGACATCTGTCTCCATCATGCACAGTCACAGTGCCCTGCTACCTGCCTGGGTACCAGTGGCCTCCAAAAACTACTCTCCACTGTGGACTCCCACCAGCATGGAACATTCCCTGGGGTCTCAGTGGACAGCTCAGATGTTACCAACCTTGTGGTATAGTCTCTTGTGGGCCGCCTTCCACTGGGACCAGCGTGCATCTAAGCTCTGATCGAGTTGTGGAGCAGCTGAGGCTATTCCCAGGCAAAGGGCAGCCAAGAAGAGAGAAGGATGCATGTTCCAAAACCTAGGAAGGGAAATGAAATGCGTTTTGGATTAGACCAAATCATCTAAAGAGCCATCCTTTATTCTGAGATGTTAGAACCACTCTGGTACAGTAAAGACATTGCATTAATCCTCCCAAGTGTTTCCACGGGGCTGTGGAGAGGTGGCGCGTGCAGGGGGCCTGCTGGCCTGTTCCCCGCCCTGCAACCCGCAACCCACCTGCTGCTTCCAGAGCATGTAGATGGCAATACAGGGAGTGACAAGCCCTGAGTCTGGGGTGTAGGGGTCAAGCTGCCATGCCTAGAGGGACCAGGCCCTGGAAGAGTGCCTCCCTGGAGCCCTAAACCCCTGGCCCCCAAGGCTGGTACCCACCTCCCCATGTTTTAAGGGGTAGCCCTTCCCTTCGGGTCCAGGTTGGGATCTCACCTGGGGCAGGTGCAGTCAGAGGTGCAGGTCGGAGGTGTCCAGTATGCCTGCTGATGGGTAGGAGACTGTCCATTTAAGCCTGGGATTTGGCCCTGCTGGTCCTGCCCCTGGCACCTGCCTGCATAGCAATTGGCTGAGCCTGCCTGTGGGCGGGGTCTGTGTGCCCTGGAGCTGGGGGAGCCTAGGGGCATGTGATAGCTGGGTCCCTACTTGTCCCAGGGGAGATTGTGCCTGCCTCAGGGGACCCGGGAAAGTCAAGTGAGAGGACTCGGGAAAGCCCTGTAGAAGGGGATCCAGCACCTTCCTAGGGACCCCGATCAACTAAATAACAGGAATTTATGTGTTGGCAGGTGGTTCACAAAAAGAGGCTCACAGGGAGCCCCAAGTGGGCATCACCCTGCCTATCCTCTAGTCTTTGGTTAAAATCTCCCTGAGGGCTGAGAACAGGATAATCTAGTCTTATTGTTCCTGTTTATGCCAAGCAAAGGGGCAGCTGGAGGAAATAGAGCCCTCGGGGGATAGTTGTTATCACTGTTTCAGGAGGGGCTGCCTCTGCTCTTGGGAGAATCTGGAGACAATGGGCTATTGTCCAAACAGGGGATGCCCTGGGCAAGGCTCAAGTGCTTTCCAGCAAAGGGACTGATGGGAGGAGTGTCCAGGGAAGGTGTGGTGTTTTGGAATGTTCCTGTCCTGACTGCCCCCACGGGTATTCTTCCTCCCTCCCAAGCCTTTCTCAAAATCATCAGAAATGATTTACTTCCAGAAAAATATGGTTTAACAAAGGGAAGAAAGACGGAAGGTAGAAACTGCTTTTTCCTCCCCACTCTCTGCCTCATGGATGATTGTGTTTCTCAGTGTCCAATGTGCTTTTCTCGAGATTTAAATTTAAATGTTTTAGAAAAACAGCTCTTCTAAAGAGGAAAAAAAAAAAAGCATTCATCAGCCGACCATGAATTTTCCCTCTGATGACCAGTTTTGCTCTTCTTAGGAACACGATTCCACGCGTCTAGACAGTGGGTCACAGCCTCCTTCTCTGGACCTCCGTCTGTGAGACTCCCTAGTGAGCTTCCACACTCCTCATCTCCAGCCCTTCTCTGCTCGGGGAGGGCAGGGGAGAAAGGGGTTCCACACAGGGGCCGGGAGTCAGGGCAGGGCCGGCATGAGAATTCTGCCCCTCTCGGCTAGCCCCCCACCGAGGCAGGCTTTGCAGCACCCCTAGACTCAGTTTCCTTGTGCAGAATGTGGGGCAGTGATTTGATTTTCCTCAGAGGATGCTTGTGAGACTGAATGAGCTAACACAGGTCATGCATTAGCATAGAGTAGAGCTCACTCCATACTGCTTTCTTGTGAGGTCAAAGGGAAAATCCTTCCAAAGGTCTCACTTAATTCAGAAAATATTTATTCATATTTATTGTTATATGGGCCTCCTACTTATTTCTTTACTTCCTGGGAGCCAGGTAACCACATAATGAAATGAACCCTAAAGTATAGGTAAGTAAGGCTATATGTTAAAAAGCCAAGCTACATCTAGTTAACACTCTTTTTTTTTTTTTTTAAAGATTTTATTTATTTGTGACAGAGAGAGAGATCACAAGTAGGCAGAGAGGCAAGCAGAGAGCGAGAGGGGGAAGCAGGCTCCCTGCTTATCAGAGAACCTGATGCGGAGCTTCATTCCAGGACCCTGAGACCATGACCTGAGCCAAAGGCAGAAGCTTAACCCACTGAGCCACCCAGGTGCCCCGTCTAGTTAACATTCTTAAATCATGCTCCCAAATTGATATATAAGGGACACACATATCCTAGGACTATGTCCACAGTCCCTAAAATATTGTCTCACGTTTGATCCGTTATGCTAGAGCAAATATCACATTTTCAACTACAGATAGCTTATTTTCCCTATCACAATTTAGGAGGACATCGAAGGTGCTAAGGCAGCTGATGTTTCTCTAAAAGCTGTCGGGGTAACAGCGAGATGATGTTTCATACCCAGCAGCATGGATGAAAGTGACGAGGGTCAACACGTGTGTGTGGGGGCACATGGAGTCGTGGGAACTCTCGGCCGCTCTCGGTGCGGGTGCAAACAGTAATCCACTCCTGCAGGGCTCCGCGGCTTCTTATAACAGGAGCTGCTCACCCGACACTAACTCAGCATTTCTAGGGTCAGGTTTCTACCCACGTGAGCATGTTCTTTTACGCATCGTAACTTCCAGCGGGAAAACACAGGAGAATGAACGAACACCCTGTAGTATGTTCACACTTGACGATTGAAAGGAACAAGCTTTCTCTGTGTGCACCAACACAGATGATCCTTTTAAGATTTATTTGAGAGAGACAGAGAGGGAGAGGAAGAAGCAGGCTCCCTGCTCAGCGGAGAGCCTGACTCAGGGCTCGGTCCCAGGACCCGAGATCATGACCCGAACCGAAAGAAACACTTAACTGACTGAACCACCCAGGCAACCCAACAGAGATGATTCTGAAAAACACTACGTCAAGAGTTGCCTGGGTGGTTCAGTCAGTTAAGTGTTCAACTCATGATTTCGGCTCCCGTCATGATCTCAGGCTGTGAGATCAAGCCCCATGTCGGACTGCACACTGGGTGTGGAGCCCTCTCTCTCCCTCTCCCTCTGCTCCAACACCCCGTCATTGAAAACACCATGTCAAGCAAAAGAAGGTACATATTAAAAAGTACATATAATTAATTGTATTATATAAAGTTCAAAAGGCAAATCCAATCTGCGGTGACAGATATCAGAACAGTGGTCTTGCAGGGGAATTACTAGCTGGAAGGAGGCATAAGAAAATGTATTAGAAAGTTGGGAAATTCTGTATCTTGATCTGGGGGCTAGTTCCGCGGGTGCCTACATTCATCGAAACTTACCCACCTATGTACATAAGACCTATCCATTTTACCCTATGCAAAATTCTACATCAACAGAAACTTTGTCAGGATAAAATTTGAGATCAAGGCAAAAAAAGTTACATAGTAAAAAAAAAAAAACCACCCAGAAATCTGTATCAGGATATTGAACAGATTCCTGCCTTTTCTCTCAAAAGACAAATCTGTAGCAAATAGCCAAGAATCTTTCTACTGGCCCTAGAGCTGTGCCCCCAGGAAGACTATTAACATCTGTGCTCCTTGACTCGGTGGGAAAAAGGAGCGACAGCAGGTCTCCCTCTGACGTGCAGCTGGGAAAGGAAAACCTGGCCTCCGGCTTCTCCGTGTTCCCGGCACCTGCAGCCTGGGTTCATCCAAAGCCACAGGGACAGCGGTCCAGCAGACAGAGCAGCCCCAAGTCAGGATGAGCTGCTGGGAAGCCTGTTCACCTGCCGAACTTGCTTTCTTCTTCTGTACATTATCCTAAAGCACTCAGCTGACACAGGATTTAATACCATTCTTCCATCTTTAAAGCCGAGGGAGAACCATTAGTCACTGATCTCACGTTTTATTTGTAAAACAATAAATGTTTTATTAGATCCTTAGAGATAATATCACATTCTACATAGTCGGTGTTTCTAAAGAAGTATTAGAACATCTAATCTAAGCCAGGAAGGCTTCTGCTGGGAAGGAGCAAGAGAGGGGGAGACAAAAGAACTGACTTTCCTTTGGGGGAAAAGCAGGTTTTTTTCTTCTGTATTTGACTTTTGTGTTTGGAAAGCCTGTGTCTCCATGTGAGGGATCTCGTTTCTACTAAACTATGTCAGTCATTTCATACAACGTGCTTGCTTTTAAGGATTTAAAATGTGTTTATGCATCTAGGGGAAATCTATCTTTAAAAATTCATTACTTCAGTGAGCCACGTATTGAGGGCAGCCATCTGGTTCAGTATCCAAATTATGGGGACTACAAGTCTTCTAAAATTCACACTTTTGGGGCGCCTGGGAGGCTGAGTCGGTGAAGCATCTGCCTTCAGCTCAGGTCATGATCTCTGGGTCCCAGGATCGGGTCCTGCAACGGGCTCTGCTCAGCACACAGTCTGCTTCTCCCTCTGCTGCTCCCACTGCTTGTTCTCTCCCTCTCAGTCGAATAAATGAATACAATCTTTAAAAAAAAATTTTCATACTTTTAAATTTTCTATCACATTCATTATAATTTCCAAATATTTCACATCTTTTTTTTGCATTTGCATAAAAGATTTATTATTTTCTTCTCAGGAAAAACAGGAAGTTAGGGAAACACACCACATTTTACAGCCCACATTAATTTATAGTTGGTCCTAACCCTTCCTGGCACAGCTGTCAACAGCATTAGCTGTTTTAACCAGAACCAAGGTGTTCACCCCCAACCGAGTGTACATGGATACTAGAGGATTGCATGTTTTTCCCTGAGAGAAGCGTAAGACAAGTTGCTGAGAGCCAGCTTTCCAGGCAGCCCCTCCCTTTCCATTCTGGAGGATTTGCTTGAACTATGCAGCTCGTCAGCACTTAGAACACGTGCCTCCTCCTCTCCCTAGAAAACCACCCACCCTTCCCTAAATCACCAGAATGATCCATTAATAGGAAAAACATCATTTCCAGGCCATTTAACAGGAAGTCGAAGAGATGTTCACAGTGACGTTACACTAGCGGGCAACGTCCCGCCACCCTCACGCGATATAGGCAGGAAGTGTTTTATTTCGTGTGGTGTGAAGCCCTAACAATTGTTTCCTGGTTAATTGTCCATGAGTGTTTGCTACTTAGTCCTTCACAGGGTTAGCGCTGAGCTTGTTGTCCTTTTATCCCACTCTTTTATTTTTTTTTTAAAGATTTTATTTGTTTGGCAGAGGGAGAGAGAGAGAGAGCAAGAGAGGGAACACAGGCAGGGGAAGAGGGAGAAGCAGACTCCCCACTGAGCAGGGAGCCCAATGAGGGGCTTGATCCCAGGATCCTCGGATCACAACCTAAGCTGCAGGTAGACGTTTAACGATTGAGCCACACTTACGCTCCCTAGTGTCCCATTCTGAAGGAGCACCATCACTACCATCAGAATCTTTTGGTCCCAACATTCTCACTACAGGTCCTGAAGAGCATTTCCAGGCTTGCTTCTCACTCACGGCCAGGAGCAATGCACCCCAGACGAGCCATGACCTGCTGTTGCCCTGAGCAGCTCTCCTGTGCCTCAGTGCCTTGACCGAGCAGTGCCTCCCACCCGCAATGTCCTTCCTTCCCGTTCCACCTCTTGAAATGCCTGCTGAGATCGTGCTCTTGCCTCCAGTCCCCTCTGAAAAGCCAGTAAATGGGTTTCCTCAGTTTCCTTGTTTCCATAGCTTCTGGACCTTCAAGCTATCAGGGTGCCTATTTTATATTATAATTTCTTGAGATTTATAAATTTTTGTTAACCTTGCCGGGCTGAGCTCCTCAAACTCATGTTCATGTCTACTACACCACGGAACCCATTATCTCAATGACGGGGTCACGGGTGTTTGATTAATGAATAAGGTCATGTGATGCATGAAAAGTACAGGCAGCAGAGCCAAATGATGACTTCCAATTGCTTTAGATTTTGAAATTTCTCCTATGATGCAAAGTACATCCATGCATAAAGTGGCTCTGATTTTGGTCACATTAAAAGTGAGTAAATGGAGCTGAAATAGCCACATTAATGTTTACATCTCTTCCGGTGTCTTTTTCTAACTAATACACTGTGATGATCCATCCAAGGCAGATGAATTTTCCTTCCACGCTGTATTGAACAAAGAATTTCAAAATAAATAAATGTTCAAGCAAGTGCAGTGAATGTTTTGAATATTTTAGTAGAAAAAATGCTTGTAACATGGTTAGTATCGTTGTCATCTGCATTCAAATGACCAGAAAATTACAAATATATCAGCTACTATTAACCATTCCACTTTCTCAGAAACAAGAGCAAGTTACTTGCAACGTTTGATTCAGATATTCTAGAAGTCAGGAAACCGTCATCACCATCATCATCGTCACTGTGGTCGTCTTTGTCAACAACTTGCAGTACGTTAGGCATTGCTAAATGCTTTCAATATATCACTGCATTTCCTTTCACAGTAACTTCTACCTGAGAGAATCTTGAACACTTGCTGCCCTTCCCAAAGATGAAATTTGGAGTTGTGGAATTCCAATTTAGTCGATGCAAAGATTAAGAAAACTGACTCGATGTAAAACCTGAGTAATTAACGACTCAAGTAGTCGGTTGTAAGATCTCCTCGAAGAGCAAGTGATAGGTAGCCCAAAGCAATTGAAATCATTTTCTTAAAAATAGAATTTTGGCAAAGACATCGGGATGATGACAGAGTTGATAGCAATGTTGAAGAAAGAAACAGAAATCAGGACCGAAACAACTGGAATCTTGGGCAAATCTGGGATCTCAGCAGCAGGAACTATTAGGCAATATTGTCAGGGCTCTGTTGCTGGAAGGAAGAATTCACACTGTTTCTTTCACCCTTGCATCATTCTGCTTCCGAAAACCTGGGAGACACTGTCTATCGATATTTCATCTCATGTCTAGGGGAGGGAAGGCATCTTAATTACAGCCCCATTAAGACTCCATGCAATGGGGAAGAGACAGTTTCCCGAAAGAACCCACAGTGCTCCTACCAAGACCAGAGGAAGTGGATGCTGGTGGCTGAGAAAAACTTTGGTTCAACACAGTAGCCCCCATTTAGCTTCTCAACACACAGATAAATGCTTTCTTTTCATTAATGTTTTTCTTTAGAGAAAATTATAGAGTCACATGCAATTGTAAGAAATAATACAGAGAAATCCAATGTCCCTTTTACTGGTATAAAAACAGACACACAGATCGATGGACACCGCTGTGCACTGGTGGCGGGAAGGCAAACTGCTACAGCCTCAACGGAAAAGAGTACAGACTTTCCAGCTCATTAAATGCAGAACAACCATAACATCCAGAAATCCTGCTTCTGGGTATTTACTCACAGAAAGTGGAAACAAAACTCAAAAGGATGATCTATGTGCCACATATTCATCGCAGCATTACTTAAACAAGCCGAGACATAGCAACAACCTAAGTGTCCATCAGTGAACGAATGCATAGCGACGTAGCATATACACACACCGGAATATTACTCAGCCATAAAAAAGAATGGCATTTTGCCATTTGTGACAACATGGATGGACCTTGAGGGCACCATCCCAAGTGAAATTAGTCAGACAGAGAAAGACAAATACCATACGATCTCTCCACTGTGTAGAAGCAAAACAAAAACAAAAATCGAGCAAAGAGACAAAACACTAAACTAAGCACACAGACACAGAAAGCACATGATGATTACCAGATCCAAGGGCTGTGGGTGGGAGAAAAGGGTAGCAGGGTCAAAAGGTAAAGAATATTACGAAGAGAAAGAAAAGGGAGCCTGACAGAAAAAGCTGTTGATTCCTCCTGCGATCTCAACTTCTGTTCCATCCTTAGCTGCCGTTCCAGCATTAGCTTGGGGCACAGAGCGTAGTGCCTCTCCCCTGCGGGTAAGAGGATGAACAAAAGCTGAGACACCTTCAATTACTGTGTGCAGAAAGGGTCTCTCTTAACAAGGCTTTATATTCTTCCCACTGTTTCCAGATGGGCTGACACGCACGGAAGAGAAGCTTCTCTGAAAAGGAAGTGCGATTCTTGCTGGAGCTTAGCGCAGGCGGCAAGGAGTAACCACCACATCCCACGTTCTGAAGGTTTCCTGCCAAGTTTCCTGGCATCCAGCCTTGTTAGGCACTGTCTGTATCCCTCGGTATGATGGGCTCCAGGTCAACGACCCCGCAGCAGACACTGCCAGCTTCTTCGCTTACTCAGGAGGGAGAGAGTCACCCTGGCTGCCTCTGCCCTCTGCCAGCTCAGCCGATGCCACGTTTCATAGACTGTTACTTCTAATGCCCCATGTCCACGTCCCGGTCTCTCCATTAGACGTGATGCTCCCAGCTTCAGGTGACAGAAGCCTAACTCAACATGCTTTCACACAAGTTCTTGTGTTTGCATGTGAAACAGGGCAGGTGATCTCGAAGCACAGCGGGAGTCCCTCAGAAGCTTGGTGGGTGTGGGACAAACCTCCCTGAGCCCTGTCACCACGCCCCGTGCACAGTCCTTCCCCCCATCCTCTCTAGCTCCCAGCGCCGGGCTCCGCTCTCGGACTTCTCAGACTCACTCTTGGCAATTACAGACTCATCCACTTCTCAGGACGGCATCCTCAGAAAAGGGAAAGAATCCTGCCGAATTGCGCAGACAGTGTTGGAACGGTTCCATTGGCTCTACTGGGCTGTGGCAGGTGCTCGCTTTAAATCATCTCTGTAGAGTGTAGGTGAAGGGGCAGGTCTCAGCTCCATCCCGGAGACAGGTCTGGTGGGCAACTCCAGAAACACTCCCGAGGAGGAGGGGGTGATGGAAAAGGGGGAAAAGATGGCCATTGCTGGGTCGTAGGGTAAATGAAGGTTTGATTTTATTTATTTTTTAAAAAGATTTTATTTATTTATTTGACAGACAGAGATCACAAGTGGGCAGAGAGGCAGCAGAGATAGAGGAAGGGGAACAGGCTCCTCGCTCAGCAGAGAGCCGGACTCGGGGCTTGATCCCTGGACCCTGGGATCATGACCTGAGCCGAAGGCAGAGGCTTTAACCCATTAAGCCACCCAGGCACCCCTGAAGTTTTGATTTTATAAGAAACTGCTTATAGAGGAGGGGAATACAGAGGCAGGGGGGACAAAGGTACAAACTTCCAGTTAATAAGTTAATAAGTTCTGGGGAAATAACATCCATTATGGTGACCGGCATGAACAATGCCACGTTGTACATTGGAACATTGCTAAGAGATTAACACTTAGAAGTCCCCATTGCAAGGAAAAATAATTGTAACTACACAAGGGGAGGGATGTTAAATAAAGATATTATGATGATCAATTTGCAGTTTATACACATATGAAGTCATTATGTTATACTCTTTAATACAATGTTAAAGCTCAGTGATATCTCAGTAAAACGGAGAAAAGAAACCACTAAATGACATTCCAGAATGGCTGCACCACTTCCCGTCCCCCATCCAAGGCTGAGGGACCCAGTCCGTGCACATCCTTATCAGGTGATGCCACGACTCTATTCTACCCGATCTAGTAGGTTGCGACGATGTGTCATCCTGGCTGACCTTGCATTTCGCTAACGGCTAGTCATGATGAGCATTTCCTCCTGTGCTCATCGCCATCTGCGTGTCTTCCTCGGTGAAGATAAGAAGTTTCCAGCACTCCCCTTTGTGCCCCGGATGGGCGTATGTCAGGAGCTATTTCAGCGTCAAACGGGAGGGCGGCTGCCCTTGTCTGTGTTCTGTCCGAGGCTCACGCACAGACCCCGTGCTGACCACGGCTCGTTTACGTGGCCTGCCCGTGAATGCGAGACGGTCGGCAGTGCCGTTCAATTGAGAACAGTAACAAGTCTCCTTTCTCTCCAAATCTTCGTTGAGACCCTTGTGGCTACTTTGAGGATATCCTCAGAACCAGTGTGCACTGCGGTCGTCTCATGCAGAGAGACTGTCTCTGCATCTCTGCAGTCGTGGGCTCTCCTTTGCACTTAGTGACAGGAGCCACTGAGGTTGCACGGGAATGCACAAGCAGTGGTGACAAAACATAGACCTTCAGCTTTCCCAGCAGCCACTTTGTTTTATTTGAAGCCACGAGAAAGCTTCATGACAAGATTTTGCAGAATTTTCTGATGAACAATGCACCAGGGCCATGGAGCCAATAGGTTGCTGCTGTGGTAAAATCCAGTTTTCTGATTCCGCTGGCAGGTGCCTCGTTTGCGGAGTACCACAGTATTTATCTATTTGCAGCTGCTCATATAAAACCACCAACCTCACAGCTTCCCTGGGTGATGTCAGCCCAGGTCCGATCACACTCTTTCACAATGAGATGGACTCACAACTTGATGGGGCGAGATGTTGATGAGACCTTTCTGGTTCCCCCCAGGTCTAAGTGAAGCCCACCATGGGAGCTCAGATCGCGTCTGTCTGTGCAACCACAGCCTCTTTCCAGGGCTCGTCCCATCAGCGGGTCAAGAACTTACCGAAGTCCTGCTGGAGTTAACTATGGCTGGAAAACTCCACACACCAAAACTCGGCCCGAAAACGACCATCACTCCCTGTTTCTCACCAGGCTGTGCGTCAGCGGGAGGTTCTGTGACCTGCTGGGCCCGTGGGCTCTGCTCCGTGTGTCTCCCCTCCTCGCTGGGCTAGCCACCGCGAGCTCCTTGCAGGGCAACAGCAGAAATTAAACAGAGTGAGCGGAAACACACGTGGCCTCTTAAGGCCTCAGCTCAGAACCGGCACACTGCTCCTTCTGCCTTTTTTTTTTTTTTAAGATTATATTCATTTATTTGACAGAGAGAGACACAGCGAGAGAAGGAGCTCAAGCAGGGAGAGTGGGAGAGGGAGAAGCAGGCTTTTCCTGCTGAGCAGGGAGCCTGATGCGGGGCTCGATCCCTGGACCTGGGGATCATGACCTGAGCCGAAGGCAGACGCCACGACTGCCAATGACTGAGCCACCCAGGTGCCCCTGTCCCTTTCATGTTATTACACTGGACAAAGCGAGTCACACAGACGAACCAGATGGACTCACCCCAACTGAGCAGGGAGGTACACTCTGCTCTCGCAGGGATGTCGAGGGATTGAATATTTCTGAATAAGAATCCACCTGGCAACTGGGAGAGGACGTGGCGTGTTTAAGTTCCAGTCTTGTAAGTCACATTGCATGGCTTCCACTGTTCTGTATCTGGGGCTGTCACCAGATCCCACCAGGTTCAAGAAGAGAGGACACAGACCCCATCATTCAAGGAAGGTGTGACAGTGTCATTTGGTAAAAAGAAGCAAACAAACAAAACATGTAATTGGAGATACTGATACAGATATCTCTGGAAAATACAATCTTTAAAAAAAAAAACACAGTAGTATTTCAAAGACTCAAGCCCCCCTTGGGATAGGGTGCACCCCCAGGGCCCTGAGTGCTAGTGGGCACCATGCAATAGGCAGAAGAAATTATTTCCTCCAAGATGAACAAGAGCCAGGTTTCTAGAGGAGAAGTTTCTCCCTGGACCCTGGGCTCCGTCCTGGCTGGAAGTGACGACGTTTCTCTTGGGGAGCCTGACTCGCTGGCTAGAATGCGCAGCGGGCTGGCCTATAAAAAACCCACAGACATCACCCAAGGCCACCTGAAGCCCATGGCTGCTCTCCCATCAGGTGAGAGAGGGCACGCGAGAGGAGGGTGCCGATTCTGGCACAGACTGCCAGCTTCCCTGCGCAAGGACCTCAGGCTCCCCTCGCTCTTCTCGATTCCAGTTTTCTTATTCTGTGAAACAGGAAGGAGAAGCTTGTTCTGAGCGGTAAGCTGTGCGAATGCACATGAAGCATTGCATCGGCTCTGGGAAAGTTCTCCACAAATTCAAACTGATGGAAAGATGGTGGTGGCTTGTAGGCATTGGGATGGACCCAGAGCCAAAAATCGCAGCGTGTTTGCTGTAGACTGAGGTTCGTGTCCCCCACCAATTCCCCTATTGAAATCGTAACCCCCAAGAGTAGGATCAGGGCATGGGGTGTTTGGGAGGTGGCTGGTGCCCATAGGGATAGGATTCGTGTCTAGAGAGTTCCTTCTCCTTTCTGGACATGTGAGGACACAATGAGAAGATGGTCATCTATGAAGCAGGAAAGGGCCCTCATGAGACACTGAAATTTAGTGGTGCACTGATCTTGGAAATCTAGCCTCCAGAACTGTGAGAAATACATTTCTGTTGTATACGAAAACCTATCTTTGCTATTCTGTCATCGCAACTAGAACAGACTAAGAAAGCTTTTATGCATGGCTGAGAGCTGAGTCCTGATTTCCACACATGGAGGCAAGTCTCTGTAGGGCTGGGTACACAGTCAATCTCTCTTCTGGGGTTTCTTTTAAAGTCCAAGGAGAAGGATGGTTTAGCCTGAGAACTGAAGATGACTGCTCTTCCCCACTTGACAGGCTTGAAGTGATTCTGGATACCAAGACTTTACTTAGAGTAGCAGAGAAATTACTGGAAAACAAAAATACCTCTACAGTGTCTCGAGCTTCTTCCTATGTAATTCATTGCCTAGTAAAGAAGACATTAAACTATTGATTCCCTTTTTCATGTATATCAGATAAAATTTTATATATAGCAGTGTTTACAATAACCAAACTAAGGAAAGAGCCCAGATGTCCATAGACAGATGAATGGATAAAGAAGAAGGGGATATATCTGTAATGGAATATGATATAGCCATGAAAAAGGGAAATCTTGCCATTTGCAATGATGTGGTTGGAACTAGAGGGTGTTATGCTAAGCGAAATAAGTCAATCAGAGGAAGACAGTTATCATATGTTCTTACTGATGTGTGGAATTTGAGAAACAAGGCAGAGGATCATAGTGGAAGAAAGGAAAAAGGGAAACAAGATGAAACCAGAGAGGGAGACAAACCATAAGCGACTCTTAATCTCAGGAAACAAACTGAGAGTTGCTGCAGGGGAGGGGGGCAGGCAGATGGGGTTACTGGGTGATAGACATTGGGGAGGGTATGTGCTGAAATGAGCACTGGGTAATATTTAAGACTGATGGAAAAAATGCCTACTTCTGAGGGGATGGTGAGGGTCATAGAGGATATGTTATACCTTGGTGAGCACACAGTCCCTCGCATGTGGCTACTACTGTTATTCCTAAAGATGTTCTGGAATTTATGAGGGCCCTTAAACCATCAGAACACCCTAGTTGGGGTCATAATTTAGATCTATCACTGAAGATTATGGAATTATCAGACGACACAGAAAAATAATGGAACATGTGACAAGACCTTGAGGTCTGGACACGTGAGCACGTGAGGTCACAGGACCAGCAAAGATAGGCAAAGGATTAAGAACACGAGACCACAACTCTCAGCTGGAGCCTCACGGGTGCTCTGTGCTCAAATGGAGCTAGAAATCCGATGGAGAATCAAGAACTAAGGTGACCTTGGAGGCTCTCAACCAAACAAGCTTCCATCAGCATGGCTTCGCCCCTGGCTTTCCCTGCCCGCTGAGCTCCCAAATGCACACGATGCACTGAAATGGGTCGTGTGGGGGCAGACTGTTGGCAGAAGGAAATGCTGTGTCCAGGCCTTGCCTCGGTGAACTCTGCTAATCCGTGCTCCGTCTGGGAAGCTGGTGTTCTTCCCGCTCTTCTCTTGCACGTTCTCAGAAAACCAAGCCAAAAGCCACTTTGGAGACTTCCAGTGGCTTCACTCTCCAAATGGTCCTGGCATATCGGACTTGCCAGAAAACATGACTTAAATGATTCTCTTAAAACTTCAGTCTCTATGTCCTGGGCCTATCCAGAATCTAAAGGGAATGCAGTGGTTTGTTGTAAAGGTGAAGAGTGTGAATGTTTCACTACCAGAGGAACAAGGAACCAAACCTGTTACCTGGCTCGTGAGCAGCAGCGTCATACTTTCCCATGTCGTGCTCCTGGGATGGGACAATCATGCACCATTGCCCTGACTTGCCTCCTCCCCTTGGAGTTTTCCTGAATGACTTAGTAGTAGCTGCGGTCAAGGATCTCAGAGGATGATGGCCACTGGCCTTCCAGCAGCTTCTTCTGTTCCTTTTACTTATTTTTTTTTAAAAAAACAAAATAAGTGATCATTATGAAAACTTTAGGAATTATAGATAAGTAAAATGGAAAAAACATGCAGCCAACCTCCCATCCACCTCCTTGTGGGCTCTGGAAGCCAGTGGACAGCTGGGACATAGTCACAAACACTCTGCTTTGGGTGGTGGCCTTGTGCACCATAACAGCCCTTATCCCATGTTCCAGATGAATGAACCGAAGCTTTGAGGGGCCTGGCAGCTTCCCTGGCTGGGGAGCAGGGGGCCAGGGTTTGATCTTAGGAGTTGTTACTCCAGACAAGGCAGCACACAGGGCTGGACCAGACCCAGGATTGAAGTTTGGCCATCAGCAAAGATCAATAAAGAGAACTGCAGAGGGCAACAGCTAATGTTTCATGCTTCCGTCCTGGGGACAGCAACCAAGGGAACACACTCCTTCCTGGGTCCCACATCATTACCCCAGGCACCATGGCCAACCCTCTGCCACCGTGTCCACTTCAGCATTTCTGGAAAGTTCTTCCTGTGCTCTGTAACTGTGCACAGACTTCTGGGGAGATCCTCTCTTGTCTGTGCAGGAACCACCACCCCTGGCAGAAGACGCCCCACCCCTGAGTTATTTCCTCTAGAGCAGGTTGGGGTGCAGTTGGCAGGGCTGTGGGGAGACCGTATTTAGATGCTGAGGGGGCCCTATAGCCGCCTGCAGACGTGTGCCATGTGTGAGGCAAGGGGAGTGATACTTTCTGAATATGTCTGGGTTCTTCTCCCGTTTGTGCTCCATTTCCAGGGACTTGTCCCCTCCTTAGAGAGACATCCTTGTCTCACGGATTATCTAGATTTCAACAGCAGGAATGCAAAAAGAAGTAAGAGTCACTGTTCAGCACTCGACAGCCCAGTTAGAATTCCTGAGTCCACAAGGACCCTGAAAGCCAACTGTGAAGGAAAAAAAATACCTTAATCCCAAGGATAGAGAATTCCTCCCATAAGATCAAGGAATGAAGTGTCCATTTGTCTAGTGGCATGGGAGGAAGAAGGGAGAAGGGTCTCCCCGACACTCGGAGTGGGCAGGGGTTTCTCAAAGGCTGAGGGCCATAACCTGCTCTCACTCATTCTGTGTGAGGCTGGTCTGGGTTGGGGTGCTCCGACGCTTCCCAAGCACAAGCATTGGCAAGGAGGGGGCGGATCACACATCCTGGGATGACTAAGGGCTTCAAAAACACAAATTGTTATAAAACCCCAGGACACTTGCACAGCCCTTGGGAGAAGGAGAGTGTCCGTGAATGAAAGAGACTACAGTTTGCACTGGGGTATTCTAAATTACATTTGTTTTAAGAGTAAAGGAATATACCAGTCCTTAATAGTGTGGAGAGTAATTATGCACAAAGTCTGGGTTACAGTCAGGTTGAGTATGAAAAAGGCTTATTAGCTCACAGAAAATGGAAGGAAGTGGCGGAGGGTTGATGCACTCTGGGGAACTGAGGTTTATACGTTCTCTTAAGGCTTGTCCTATGATCCAGGGGCATCACCTTAACTTCCCGTCCTTCTCAGATGCTAGCAAGGATTAAGGTTAACAAACGCTTAAGTCAGAGTCTCTCTAATAGGTTAGGACATTTGTCTGCATCAGCCACGTGCCCTCAGATGTTAGTTTCTCAGTCCTGGCTGGGGATGTGCTTCCCCGCTCCCCACTCTCCTCCATCTGAGCTGTGTGCACTCCTGCAGCAAAAGGCAGGAATGTTCTAGGTTGAGGCATGATTTGCTTAGTACAGAGTTCACCAGTGTTATTCTTATGCATATGGCTCTCCGATTTTCCCAGCACCATTGGTTAAAGAGACTGTCTTTTTCCCGCTGGACATTCTTTTCTGCTTTGTTGAAGATTAGTTGACCATACAGTTCAGGGTCCATTTCTGAGATCTCTATTCTATTCCACTGATCTAAGTGTCTGTTTTCGTGCCAGTACCATACTGTCTTGATGACTACAGCTTTGTAGTAGAGCTTGAAGCCTGGAATTGTGGTGCCACCAGTTTTGTTTTTCTTTTTCAATATTCCTTTGGCTATTTGAAAAGATCTTAAATATCTTCTAAGAGCTCCACTTTTACTGAGAGGCTGAAGGAGAGCTCATTGTCACCTGCCCAGTTCCTAGTGAGACTAGAACCTGAATCTGACTTTTCCAGCCAGAACACTCTCTCTGGATGACATTGAACAGAGAGGGTCTGCCTTATTCCCAACCCCTGGGCTCTGTGCTGTAGGGAACCAGGAGGGGAGGACAAAATAAAGGGAGACCCTGTTCTGTTTTTCAGATCAGGATGATCTGTTTTCTTTCTTTTCATTTTTATTGTTGGTGCAAATGTCAATACTTATTTAAAGTAGAAAAAGAAATCACAACATATCACAGTTTTTGAAAAGCTAATACTATGTTAAACATTATAAAATCCAGAGAAAGAATATACAATTTTTAATAATTAACTACCTGACATAGTTTTTCTCAATTATTTTTTTCATTGCATACTCTCTGTGTTTTCAAATGACAATGCTTTTGTAATTTTCTCTAAGCAGAATTGGAATGATCTATTTTCAACAGCATGTGATCACTGCACATATTCACACAATACAAGGAAAGTAAACAACATTATAACATCAACTTCTAGAAATCACTGTCAATAAGATGACACATTCTTAGAAGACACTTTTTTTTAAAGATTGTATTTATTTATTTGCGAGACAGAGAGAGCATGAGCAGGGGGAAGGGCAGAGGGAGAAGGAGAAGCAGGTTTCCTACTGAGCGCAGAGCCTGACAAGGGGTTCAATCCCAGAACCGTGTGATCATGACTTAAGCCAATGGCAGACACTTAACAACTGAGCCAGCCAGGCACCCCTAGAAAACACTTTATGGATATGTACATACTATGTACATAGTATATGTGTGTGTGTGTGTGTGTGTGTATGCATGCACACATATTTCATACATATCCATATACATATATATTATATATTTGTATGTATGTTTATATATGTATATACACATATTTGCATGCACACATGTGCATACATCTATACATATATATATATATGAGAATACATTCAGTCCCGTAACCTGTTTCTTTCACTGCATATTTTGAGAACATGTTTTGTTATCAATATGTAAAGAATGATAACCTTTCTATGCATGAATAGATGTGCAACACAGTATATCTCTGGAATATCGCGGATACCCCAGAAGACATTAACCGGCCCTTATAGATGTACATTTCAGTTGTTCCTTTTGTTGTCATAACCAATTCTGCAGTGGCATATCTTTGTGCATTTATCTTTCTTTTATTTGAACTATTAGTTCCTTGGGATAAATTTCTGGGGGAATTTGAGATAACTGCTGAGTCAAAAGGTATGGATACCTAAAATTTGAAATCATACTGATAGATTGACCTCTGGAAAGCTTGTGACTGTTATGTTTTCCTTCACAGTTCATGAGAATGCGTATTTTCCCATGCTACTGAGCACACTCATCTTTTAAATTTTTGCCAGTGTCATGTGCATTTTAGTATTTAGTATTTTAATATTTAGTATACATTTAGAATTTTAGCATTTAGTATACATTGCTTTTTATTAACATTTATTATTTAATTAACATTTTCCCATTTGCTGCCGGATATTTGTGGTTCTTTTGTGACTTGTGTGATTATTCTCTTGACTGGTTTTCCATTTGGGAACTCATCCTGTGGTAAGATCTTCAAGGGGTCCTCGTGTGGTCAGCCTGTTCACCTGCTATTGGTCATTCATGGGCTGATGCCTTTGTTCTCATTCGAAACCTCTACTCCAACAAGATTTATGGTATTTCTTTTTGTATAGGAGTTTTATTTTTTAGTCATAACATAAAAATCATCTTTCATGGATTCTAGAAGAGACACTCTTTAGCTTAGAGTGGAAGAGACTATGAAACATCTCCAAGACTGAGAGCGTGTAAATAATTTTGATTTTATCAACCTCACAATTCACAACCTGTCACTTTTGCCCTCAATGGGTTTATGTGTGCTGGCAAAATATGACCTTTCGAAGGAGAGGTACAGGAAACTGCACTTTTGAGAACTTCACTTTGAAATGAAAGAAAGAAGAAACTTATCTGAAGTTTCATTTTGGGGGAGCAAAGTTAGGTCCCAGCATCCTGTTGACTGACTGCCACTTGGTTCCATGGGATCGCCAACTCTTTTTCACTGGGGTTCAAGAAGGCTTCCAGGGACAGCCAACCCAGCAGACCACACCATTGCCTTTCCACCACAGAATACATGGCCTCTCTTTCCATATCCCTCAGAAGTTGGTGAGGGAATGTATCACTTGTAAATGATTTGTATCCCTCTTCCAATTTAGAACGACTTCACACACTTGGTCTGGAAATTTTTTGACTCTTCTCCCACACCTGTCTTAGAAGTTCTCTTAGAATGGCAGACATACTGAATGATTTTGGGGGGCTTCATTAATAACCGCATGAAATCCAGAACAGCCCACTGAGAGACAAAGAGCATCCTAAAGCTTGGGGTAAGCATCAAGCCCTGATATTAGGGCATATGCATGGGACTTTCCAATGCAATCATTCCATTTAAAAGCAAATATAAGTGAGCAACCAGAATCTATATATATGTGGTAGTTAAGCAAACAAATGACTTGAGGGATTCTGGCCTGAACTCTGAATTTTTTTTTAAAGGTTTTATTTATTTATTTGTCAGAGAGAGAGAGGGAGAGAGCACACAAGCAGGCAGAGAGGCAGGAAGAGGCAGAGAGAGAAGCAGGCTCCATGCCAAGCAAGGAGCCCGATGCAGGACTTGATCCCAGGACTCTGAGATCACGACCTGAGCCAAAGGCAGTGGATTAACCTACTGAGCCACCCAGGCATCCCAAGAACTCTGAATTTTTTAAAGTTTTTACTTAGATTCCAGTTAGTTAACATACAATGTAATATTAGTGTCAGGCTCAGAGTGTACTCATTCAACACTTACATACAATACCTAGTGCTCATCATGACCAGAGCACTCCGTAATCCCATCACCTATTTAACCATCTCCCCTCTGGTAGCCATCAGTTTGTTCTCTATAGTTAAGAGTCTGCTTCTTGGTTTTCCTTTCTTTTTTTTTCTCCTTTATAATTTGTTTTGTTTCTTAAATTCCACATATGAGTGAAATTGTGTGGTATTTGTCTTTGCTTGACGATTTATTTGCTTAGTATAATACGCTCCAGCTCCATCCACATCATTGCAAGACACTAGAGAATCTCTTTCTGAAGAAATAACAGAACTAAAATTGAAACAAGTCAAAATCAGAAAGATTATTAAGGAGATGCAATAAAAAATGAAGGCTCTAACTGCTAGGATAAATAAGGCAGAAGAGAGAATCAGTGATAGAGAAGACAAAACAATGGAGAATAAAGAAGCTGAGAGTAAGAGATAAACAACTACTGGGTTATGAGGTGAGAATTCAAGAGATAAGTGATATCATAAAGCAAAACAATATCAGAGTAATTGGGATCCCAGAAGAAGAGGAAAGAGAGAGAGAGGCAGAAGGTATACTGGAGCAAATTATAGGAGAGACTTCCCTAATCTGGAGGAAGGAACAGGCATCCGACTCCAGAAATGGAAGGAAAACTTGCAAACTCAGTGGATGAAGCCAGCATTAACTTGATCCCAAAACCAGACAAAGACCTCATCAAAGAAGAGAATTACAGACCAATATCCCTGATGAACATGAACATGTAAAAATTCTCACCAAAATTCTAGCCAATAGGATCCAACAGTAGATTAAAAAGATTATCCACCATGACCAAGTGGGATTTATTCCTGGGCTGCAAAGTTTGACCCAACATCCACAAATCAATCAATGTGATACAATACATTAATAAAAGAGAACAAGAACCATATGATACTCTCAATAGATGCAGAAAAAGCATGTGACAAAGAGCAGATCCTTTCTTGACTAAAACACATCACAGTGTAGGGATAAAGGGAACATACCTCAATCATAAAAGCCATACATGAAAAGCCCACAGTGAGTGTCATGCTCAATGTGGAAAAACTGATACATTTTCCCCTACCGTCAGGAACATGGCAGGGCTGTCCACTATCACCACCGCTATTCAACATAGCACTAGAAGTCCTAGCTTCAGCAATCAGACAACAAAAAAATAAAAATAAAAGGCATCCGAATTGGCAAAGTAGAAATCAAGCTCTTCGGCTTTGCAGATGACATGATACTCCACCCCCAATTGCTAGAACTCGTACAAGAATTCTGAAAATTGGCAGAATATAAAATCAATGTACTGAAATCAGTTGCATTTCTATACACCAACAATGAGACAGAAGAAAGAAAAATTAAGGAGTCAATCCCATTTGTAATTGCACCAAGAAACACAAGATACCTAGGAATAAACCTAACCCAAAAGGTTAAGGATCTGTACTCAGAAAACTATAGAACACTCAGAAAGAAATTGAGGAAGACTCAAAGAAATTGAAAAATGTTCCATACTCATGGATTGGAAAAACAAATACTGTTAAAATGTCTATGGTACCATGGACAATCTATACATCCAATGCAATCCTTGTCAAAATACCATTAACTTTTTACAGAGAGTGGAAAAAACAATCTTAAAATGTGTATGGAACCAGAAAAGACCCCGAATAGCCAAGAAATGTTGAAAAAGAAAACAAAATCTAAAAAAGAAAAGAACAAAAACCCCCAAATCTGGTGGCATCACAATCTGGACTTCAAGATCTGTTACAAAGCTGTAATCATCAAGACAGTATGGTACTGGCACAGAAACAGATACATAGATTAATGGAATAGAATAGGAACTCAGAAATGGAATGGTCAACTAATCTTTGACAAGAGCAGGGAAGAGTATTCAGTGGGAAAAAGACGGTCTCTTCAAAAAATGGTGCTGGGAAAATTGGATAGTCACATGCTGAAGAATGAAACTGGGCCATCTCTTTACACCACACACAAAATCGACTCAAAAACAGATGAAAGACCTAACTGTGAGACAGGAATCCATCAGATCTTAGAGGAGAACACAGGTAGCAATCTCTTTGACCTCAGCCATAAAAACTTCTTGTCAGACACATCTCTCTTTTTTTTTTTTTTGAAGATTTTATTTATTTGACAGAGATTACAAGTAGGCAGAGAGAGAGAGAGAGAAGGAAGCAGGCTCCCTGCAGAGCAGAGCCTAATGCGAGGCTCTATCCCAGGACCGTGGGATTATGACCTGAGCCAAAGGCACAGATTATAACCCCCTGAGCCACCCAGGCGCCTCTGTCAGACACATTCCAAAGGCCAGGGAAACAGGCAAAAATGAACTATTGGGACTTCATCAAGATAAAAAGCATTTGCACAACAAAGATATACAGATATATATCTATAGATAGATATAGATATATAGATACAGACACATAGACACAGATATCTAGATATATATCTATATTTCTCTCTATATGTCTCTATATATCTATATAATCTCTAAATATCTATGTATCTAGATATATCTAGATATATATCTATGTCTATGTATCTATATCTGTCTGTATCTCTTTATCTATATATATCAGCCATAAAAAAAGAAAGAAAGAAAGAAAGAAATCTTGTCATTTGCAACGAGCTGGATGGAACTACAGGGTATTATGCTAAGTAAAATAAGCCAATCAGAAAAAGACAGTTATATGATCTCACGGATATGTGGAATTTAAGAAACAAAACAGAGGATCTCAGGGGAAAAGAGGAAAAAATAAATGAAAGTGAAGTCACAGAGGGAGAAAAACCACGAGAATTTCATAATCATAAGAAATAAACTGAAGGTTTCTGGGGGGTGGTGGGAGGATGGGGTGACTGGGTGATGGTCATGAGGGAAGGCACGCGGTGTACTGAGCCTTGGGTGTTATACAGGACTGGTGAACCACTGACCTCTACCTCTGAAACCAAGAATACATTATATGTTATATGAAAAAATAAAATAAAATAAAATCCTATGTGTACAAAAAAAACGTGAACAGATAAGGAGCTGCTTCTTAGATGAACGAAAAGATGGTTTCTGGAGATGGAAAAGCATCCTCTTCTCCTGGTGAAGATTCTATGATGATCATTGAACTGACCACAAAAGACTTAGAATATTACATAAACGGAGTTGATGAAGCTGTGATAGGGCATGGGACTCTGTTGGAAACAAGTTTTACCGTGGGTAAAATGCTAACAAACAGCATTGCATGCCCCAGAGAAAGCGATTGCAGCGAACTTCACTGTTGTCTTATTTTAAGAAACTGCCAGGGCCACCCCAAATTTCAGCATCCACCACCGTGATCAGACAGCAGCCGTCAACATGGGCACAGACCTTCCACCAGCAGAATGATCATGTTTGCTGAAACATGATTTTGGTTAGCACTTTTTAGCAATGAAGTGTTTTTTTATTAATGCCTGTGCATTTTTTAGACATAAAGCGATTGCACACTAAATAGACTACAGTAGAGGGAAAACATGACTTGTGTATGCAATGGGAAACCAAAAAATTTCTTTAAATTTTAATAGCACTTCATTGTGCTATTGCTTTATTGCAGGATTCTGGAACCCTGAGTTGTAAGAAAAATGTCTAAAAATACAGATTACTTTTCCCACTGCTAGACACATAGTAGATAGCATGCGATCACGAAATACATTTCAAAGCTCTTCTATGGTGCACTTCCTTCTTGTCTTACCATGACAGCAGTTAACGGGAGTTGGACATCCATTTCCTTACTGCATATGCATAGACTTGTTTTTGTAAGCCAGACCATTGCGAACTCATTGGTCACTTAACTGAATCACTGTGAGCTCACTGTTTTTAGTCAAACCAGTTAAGGTAGGGATACAAGTCTACACAATTGTCCAGATGTTTTTGTTCTGTTAAAAACAAGATCTAATCATCAAGAAAACATCAGAATAGAAGTCATCGGCTTGCCCAACAAAAGCAAAACCAACAGGATCACAGTGTGCCCAGGTGGTGTGGGCAGGACCAGCCCGGCCAAACCCCAGGGCTTTTGATGAATGACCTTAAAGCCACAGCCCAACATCAGAGAACCCCCTAGGAGCCATACCTGTTGTCACACTGCAGAGTGACAGTCAGGTGAGGACCCCCTCCCCCACTGGTGGGGCCAGTCCCGTCCTTGTGTATATATTGGGAGGCTTAAGTCAAAGTCAATGCTTTTAGTCCATTCTAGGGGCTCTAACAGCTCATAAGAAGAGGATGGCTTTTTAGACAGATTGGTCTGTTCAGATGCTCATTTCTTTTCCCTTTCTAGGTTTTGAAATATGCATCCTTTTTTCTTGCTGCCCGCGCTTTGCTTGGGAATAGTCTCAGCTACTACAAAATTTGGTCGAAGTTTAGATGCTCAATGGATCCAATGGAAGGCAACCTATGGGAAACTCTATGGCATGGTTGGGAACATCTAAGCTGTCTGGAGGGCCCCACAGAGAACATCCACGCTGGTGGGAGTTCACAGCAGAGAGGAGCCTCTGGAGGCCGCTCTTACCCAGAGAGGAAATGGGGCCCCGTGACTGTGCACGATGGGGACAGATGTCCTGCTGTGTGGTTGCTGGAGAGTAGCTCCCGGAGCATCCGCCCAGCCCTGGTCCAGGCCCCTCCTCCTCTCTGTGAGCACATCCACTTCGAGTAGGTGAGTTGGCTTTAAATAGAAATAAAAATTGTAGGTTATATGTTTGTCTCTAGAGTGAAAGACGGAGGAGAGCAGTGTGGGAGAGGAATCGGAAAACACTCGAACGGCGGTGAATGCGTCGGTGACCTGGTGAGGGCGGCTGGGGTTCCTGAACCTTTTGTTCTCTCTCTCTTTGGTACTTCGCCAAGGAATTCTCATCCTTGTCAACATTCTACTTTCTTTTCCTTGAAGACCAGTGAAGAATTCAGACACAGGATGAATGACCTTAAAATCCAGAAGGACACAGAGGGGAAAGTGTATGAAATACCCTTCTTTGCTGATTTCATTGTACCTGTGGACAGGAGACAGACAGCCGGGGTAAGTCCTATGAGTCTGAAGGATCCCTTCTCACCAAAAAAAAGGATGACTTCTTTCCAAAAGTAAAGCCAAAAAGAAAACAGCAGCTCTTCGATGGGTCCCTGCTGGGGAACAACACACCCTCGGTGTGTTTTACAAGAGTTTTCAGATTCATGGGCTGTTGGCAAAGCCTTGCTGTTTGTTGTTTAGGCTGAGAGCTTTCTAATTTGGTTTCAGGGTCGCTGTGCTTCTGGCTGGGTTTTTAGGGAAGCCAGTGCCCTCAAAGTACACAGGTTCTGGAAAACAGGCCAAATTGTGTCACTGAGTGAGCGGAACCCGCTGGACTATTCTTGGTCTCAAGGCAGTGAGGGCTGCCCTGTTGGCCTGGTGAATTATGCCTTCCAGTATATTCTGAACAACGGAGACCTGGACTCAGAGGAATCCTATCCATATCGTCCAGGGGTCAGTGGAGCTCTTCATGTGTCATCCGTCCAGCTCTGCTCCTAGTCACATGCTTTTCAAGAAAACAGATACCGTATTTAATATTTGCATTTTTTTTATCCTTTTAAAAAGATTTTATTTATTTATTTGACAGACAGAGATGACAAGTAGGCAGAGAGGCAGGCAGAGGGGGACGTGGGAAGCAGGCTCCCCACCAAGGAGGGAGCCCCATGAGGGGCTCAATCCCAGGATGCTGAGATCATGACCTGGGCCGAGGGAAGAGGCTTAACCCACTGAGCCACCCAGGCACCCACAATACTCACATTTTAAATGGTGAACCCTAGAGCTGCAAACTGTCAGGACTGTCATTAAACCAGACAAGCCAGGCACAGTGCCTGCCTCAGTGGGGACCCCATGACTATTTTTATTTCTGTGTTACAGGGAGACATACATACCATTCTCTACAGGGTACAGATTTCTCTGGAATGAACCAGTTCTTAAGGACACTAGATCCTGAATAATTCATTGAACACATACAAGGTAGTTTTTCAATTTCAAAACAACCAATAGCATTTCAGCTCCTGAGATGCTTTACGACAGATTTGGCTTGGAAATCACTCACCTGTAAGCTGTCTTGAGCTCATGCTCCCCAGGAGGTGGATGTAGTGATCAAGTCTCTTCCCCTTTCCCTCTGAAAGGACGGACCCTGCGCATACAGACCCCGGAATTCCTGCTGCCAGCGCCACCGGCCCGGTGAGCATGCCTCTGCAGGAGGAGTCCCTTGTGCTGGTGGCGGCAGCTGTGGGGCCCGTCCCTGCTGCTCTCTGTGCAAGCCTGGACACCTTCCGGTTCTATAAAGAGGGTACGATCTGTCTATGGAGAAATAGAGGTAGAAAGATCGGAAAACCACCCTAAGATACAGAGATACAGCAGGAGTGACACTATGGTATGCAGAATTCAATGTAGAATTTGGGGGGGGGGCTGTGGATTTCACACAGTTCATCCTGCACCCATAACATTTATGCCTTCTGTTTCCACCTATCATGACCAGATCCAAATGCCCATGATTTTAAACACATTATCTATATATTGAAATGTCTACATAATTTGATTGGTATAGCTTGCTTTACTTTTTTCCAGTTGTTAGACCTTAAAAAATTTTAAAGAATGTTACTACTGAGATTAACACTGGAAAGGGTCCTTAGGCAAGTCATTTTGTGTTCTGGTGTTTTTGTAAGCGCACATCCATAAGGAGAATCACAAGAGATATTTTTTTATGCCTCTTGACTATTGTTTACAAAAAGATTGTGACACTTTGTGTTTCTGCTAACATCAGAGGAGGGCCTAAACCCCTAGCTTACCTAAACAAAACTGCCTGACTTTTAATCTTAGCTGGATTTATAGTGCAACTGAATTTGATACATCTCCCTTACTGTGGCTGATAGGCTGATAAGCTGTCACTACCCCAGGTCACGCGGGAAACCTCAGCCCAACATTAGATTTTACTTTCGGGCATTTATAATGCTCTAAACCGCAGCAGTGAGGACCTGAATCACGGCGTTCTGCTGTTTGTTTATGGATCTGAAGGAGAAGAATCCGAGAACCAAAACTATTGCATTATCAAGAACAGGTATAAAAGCCAAGAATACTTATCTTGGACATTGAAAAGGGAATCCTTTTTGGAATCGGTGCTTGGAGACAAGTCCCCCAACCCTTGAGCACACTTGTTTAGACAAGTGTGCTCAAGAAGCGTTTACCCCACGTGGCGGGAACACAAGCATATCATGGGACGACCACAGGAAGGTACTGTCTCAAGCTGGGGGTCCTGCGATAGATTTCCACCACTGCATTTCTAAATTGGATTTTCAAAAACTCCTGCACACATCTGGCCTGAAGATTTTCCTTTTCCTGCTCCTGTTTCAGTTTTGTGAAAGGGCTGGGAAAGAAGGACTGTGTGCTGGGTTAGAACTCGAGCACGAACAGGAATGGCCTCTTCGGGTTCTTCCTGAATCTGTCCTGGCCTCTCGTGCCCTGCTCAGGGTCGGGTGTGATTGTTCATGAAGGGAAATGTGTTTGTTCCTCTGGAATAATTGGCAAACCCTGGCTTCTTTCAACTGGGGCACGGACTGGGGCACACAGGGTTCCATGCTGATGGCCAAGGCCCTGGACAACCAGTGTGGAATGACCACCGTGGCCAGCTTTCCTGCTATGTGGGAGCTTTCAACCAGCAGGAATGCTAAGTGGAATTTGTGCTGAGGTTGTAGATTAGTAAAAAAGCCACAAGGTTTCTTTCTACAGCTTTCCCAGCTTTGAAGTCCCATGTGTGCGGCAAAGGCTGACTCTGTACTTCGCAGTGCAGGGAGGGCACCTCTGCTATGGCAGACTCGTCTCCTGCTTGTTGGGGACAGAGGACCCCCTGGGCGCCCTCGCACCCGCTGTTTCCCAAGGAGCGTCGTATCCAGATAATCCATGTACCATTGTGACACATTTTGGGGTGTCCTTCCTGGCCCCCACAGTCTCTTCCTCTAAAACTCCCTGATATGTTTACAGACTACTAGCTGAGCTGGGGACTGTGGAGAGAGAAACCCAGTTAGTAACTGAGGGGTGGGAAATCTGCAAAGAGTAAAGAGGACATAGATTAGAATGAGGATGAATAACAGGGGTGAAGGGGAATGGGAGGTCCAGGCTTCCAGCTATGGAATGAGTAAGTCCCGGGAATAGAAGGCACAGCATAGGGAATATAGTCAATGGTGTCGTAATAGCACCGTAAAGGTACAGTGTGAGACTGACAGACACCAACTATCCGTGTGGTGAGCATAGCGTACTGTACAGGGTTGGCAAATTATTGGGTTGTGCACCTGAAACTAAAGTAACATTGTAACAATGTTACAGATGTAACAATCATTTATACTCAAAACAATCGGACCACCCAGTATTCTCCCAGGGACCTCTGGCCTATCCACGGATATCCTAGAGCCCAGTCACATTTTGACTCTATAAGGAGTTAACGTAGTAACATTTTACCTCCCTTCTACTTTGAAGTTTTTTATTAAAAAATAAAACTTCATACATTTTTTAAAAAAATGAAAATCCAAAAGTTATTAGACAAGTCTGTCATACAAAGGCTTTTACATCAGTAACGAGCAAAGTGGTAACATTCCTCATATAAAATCCACACAGTCAAATCCCAGCTTGGGTCTTCAATGGTTCATGTGTTTTATCCCGTATCATAAGATGTGGTCGGCTTTCGAACAAAATTCATCTTCTCGATATTCGGTTCCCAGTCAAGGCCTTCTGTACGCCCTCATCTCACACGACAGGAAAGCTGGCCATGGTGGCGATTCCACAGTGGTTGTCCCGGTCCTTGGCCAACAGCATGTAGCCCTCCATGCCCCAGTTTGTACCCCAGCTGAAAGAAGACAGGGTTTGCCATTTATTACAAACAATCAACCACATTTCCCCTAATGAACCATCACACCCGACCCTGAGCAGGGCACCAGAGGCCAGGACAGATTCAGGAAGAATCCGGAGAGTCCGTTCCTGTTCCTGCTTGAGTTCTAACCCAGCACAGAATTCCGTCCCCAGACCTTTCGCAGACGACGAATGGAAACACAGAAAAAAGAAGCTCTTGGGGCCAGATGCATTTCAGAAATGAGAAAATTTTCAAGTTGAGAAACGCAATGGTAGCAAAACCATGGCAGGACCCTAGCAAGCTACTGCCGTCATCACATGAGTATGTCCCTTCCCCCTTAATGGCATAAACACTTCAGGGATTTCAGAAGCGTGCTCAAGGGTTTGAGGATCTGCCTCCAAACACTGATTCTAGAAAGAATTCCCTTTTCAATTTCCAAGGTAGGTGTTCTTGGCTCTTTATACCTGTTCTTGACAATCCAGTATTTTTTGTCCTCCGATTCTTCTCCTTCAAAGCCATAGCCAACCACCAGAACGCCGTGATTCAGGCGTGTATTGCTGCAGCTTGGATCATAATAAATGCCTGGAGAAGAGAGATTCAGTGCTGAGCGGGAACACCCAAGTGACATGATAACATGTGACAACAACCTAGTGACCACAGCAAGGGCGGCATCTCAAAATCCGGTTGTGATAGCAATTGAGATAAGATTTAGAAATCAGGGGGCGCCTGGGTGGCTCAGTGGGTTAAAGCCTCTGCCTTCGGCTCAGGTCATGATCCCAGGGTCCTGGGATCGAGCCCCACATCGGGCTCTCTGCTCAGCAGGGAGCCTGCTTCCTCCTCTCTCTCTGCCTGCCTCTCTGCCTACTTGTGATCTCTGTCTGTCAAATAAATAAATAAAATTAAAAAAAAAAGATTTAGAAATCAGATCTTTTCATTTAGCTAGGCTAGGGATTTAGGTCATCATCTAGTACTACCAGAAATATATTTTGTCACAGTGTCTTTTGTGAAGAACAGTGAAGAGGCGTAAAAGAGCACTTGTTGAAACTTTGTCATTCTACCCTATGATGTCAGCCAAAGAAGCAGCAGAGAACAGAAAATTACTTGAGTCAAGGGGTTCTTTCCAGTGTCTATTTCAGTAGTAAAATTCCTTGGAAAATTTCAAGGTCCAAACATTGGAAAAAAGTGAAGTAAACTATACCAGTCAAGTTATGTAGTCATTTAAATATATTTATAGGGGTTACTGGGTGGCTCATTGGGTTAAAGCCTCTGCCTTTGGCTCAGGTTATGATCCCAGGGTCCTGAGATCGAGCCCCACGTCAGGATCTCTACTCGGCAGGGAGCCTGCTCCCCACCCCGCCCGCAACCCTGGTCTTCCTGCCTCTCTGCCTGCTTGTGATCTGTCTGCCAAATAGGCCACCATGCTAAATCCATACCCTCCTGAGTCCCACATACAAAAAAGCCCATCTTGTTGTATGTCATGCTGGTTACCCGTATTTTCTGGCCAATTTTCTAGGTAGACAAATGCTCACCTGTTTTATAGAACTGGAAGGAATACGGGCTTGAGTCTACAGCAGCAGAGACGGGCCCCACAGTTGCCACTGTGGTCATAAGACCATCCTCCTCATTTAAGACGTGCCAGAAGGTAGTCACATTGGCGACAGATTTCTCAGGCCTGTATCTGCAGTAGCCATTCTTTCAAAGGTAAAGGGGAAGGGACTTGATTAATACCGTCCACCCCCTGGGGAACACGAGCTCAAGACAGTTTGCAGCTGAATGATGTCCAAGTCGAGTGTGTTATAAAACATCTCAAGAGGCAAAATATGATTGCTTGTTTTGAAATTGAGAAATGAGGCAATATCTATTCAATGAGACACTCCTTTGGTCTACTTGTGCATAGATTTTTCACTCTGGAGATCTGTACTGTATTTAGAACGATATTTGTATTGCTGTGTGGCTGAGAAGTGGGAACACCTGTATGGTAACCCTCTAGGTGGAGAACTGTGCCAGGCTAACAGATTTTAATCTGTTCTGACCATGTGCAGATACAGAGTCTACAGTCTAAAATGAGAATTTGAAATATAGGCTTTGTTTTACTGAATATACTCAACTTTGATAAAAGATAAGGAAGTCTGTTTACCCTTGCAAGATACGGGTAGGATTCCTCGGATTCCAGGCCTCCGTTGTCCATAACATATTGGAAGGCAAAATCCATCAGGCCACCGTGGCAGCCCTCATTGCCTTGAGACCAAGAGCAGTCCACGAGGTTCTGCTCGCTCAGTGATACAAGTTTGCCCGTTTTCCGGAACATCTGTCCTTCAAGGGCACCAGCTGCACTAAAAGCCCAACAAGATTGACACTGACCCTGAAAACACAATGATACAGCTCTTAGTCTCAAAGTTAATAGCAAGACTTGACAACAGCCCTTACATGTGAAAACTCTTCCAAAACATAACAAACTGTATATGGTTTCTCAACTTCCATCACGAGGGCACTGGTTCTTCTTGGCTTTGCTCTTGGAAAGGGAGCTGCCGAGTACTGTCTCACCTGATCCTTCACGGGGGTCACGTAGCCTTTCTCTCTCCAGTCCACGGACGAGGGGATCTCAGCAAAGAGAGGTGCTTGGAACACATTCCGGTCCTCTTGCTTCTGGATTTTAAGGTCACTCAACACCTGTTGGAATTCTTCACTGGTCTTCAAGGAAAAGGAAATAGAATGTTGACAAGCATGAGATTTTTTGGAAAAAATCCTTAGAGGAAGCACAAAACATTCAGCAACTCCAGCTGCACTCACCAGGTCACCAAAGTCATTCATTGCCATCGTGAAGCTGTGTTTCCCTTGGCTGTACTCCTGGTTGTGCTGTTCAATCACTTTCAGATTCATCTCCCACACTGTTCTCCTCCGCCCTTCTTCATCCTGGAGACAAACATGCAACCATCCTGTTGATTTCTATCTAAGCCCAGCTCACCTGCACCAAGTGGATGTGCTCACAGAGGGAGGAGGGACCTGGACCAGGGCTGGGCTGATGCTCCGGGAGCTGCTCTCCAGCAACCACACAGCAGGACATCTGTCCCCATCATGCACAGTCACAGTGCCCTGATACCTGCCTGGGTACCAGTGGCCTCCAAAAACTACTATCCACTGTGGACTCCCACCAGCATGGAACATTCCCTGGGGTCTCAGTGGACAGCTCAGATGTTACCAACCTTGTGGTATAGTCTCTTGTGGGCCGCCTTCCACTGGGACCAGCGTGCATCTAAGCTCTGATTGGGTTGTGGAGCAGCTGAGGCTATTCCCAGGCAAAGGGCAGCCAAGAAGAGAGAAGGATGCATGTTCCAAAACCTAGGAAGGGAAAAGAAATGTGTTTTGGATTAGACCAACCATCTAAAGAGCCATCCTTTATTCTGAGGTGTTAGAACCACTCTGGTACAGTAAAGACATTGCGTTAATCCTCCCACGTGTTTCCACGGGGCTGTGGAGAGGTGGCGCGTGCAGGGGGCCTGCTGGCCTGTTCCCCGCCCTGCAACCCGCAACCCACCTGCTGCTTCCAGAGCATGTAGATGGCAATACAGGGAGTGACAAGCCCTGAGTCTGGGGTGTAGGGGTCAAGCTGCCATGCCTAGAGGGACCAGGCCCTGGAAGAGTGCCTCCCCGGAGCCCTAAACCCCTGGCCCCCAAGGCTGGTACCCCCCTCCCCATGTTTGAAGGGGTAGCCCTTCCCTTCAGTTCCAGGCTGAGATCTCACCTGAGGCAGGTGCAGTCAGAGGTGCAGGTCGGAGGTGTCCAGCACGCCTGCTGATGGGTAGGAGACTGTCCATTTAAGCCTGGGATTTGGCCCTGCTGGTCCTGCCCCTGGCACCTGCCTGCACAGCAATTGGCTGAGCCAGCCTGTGGGAGGGGGCTCTGTGCCCTGGAGCTGGGGGCCTTGGGGCATGTGATAGCTGGGTCCCTACTTGTCCCAGGGGAGATTGTGCCTGCCTCAGGGGACCTGGGAAAGTCAAGTGAGAGGACTCGGGAAAGCCCTGTAGAAGGGGATCCAGCACCTTCCTAGGGACCCCGATCAACTAAATAACAGGAATTTATGTGTTGGCAGGTGGTTCACAAAAAGAGGCTCACAGGGAGCCCCAAGTGGGCATCACCCTGCCTATCCTCTAGTCTTTGGTTAAAATCTCCCTGAGGGCTGAGAACAGGATAATCTAGTCTTATTGTTCCTGTTAATTCCAAGCAAAGGGGCAGCTGGAGGAAGTAGAGCCCTCGGGGGATAGTGTTATCTCTGTTTCAGGAGGTGCTGCCTCTGCTCTTGGGAGAATCTGGAGACAATTGCTATTGTCCAAACAGGGGATGCCCTGGGCAAGGCTCAAGTGCTTTTCAGCAAAGGAACTGATGGCAGGAGTATCCAGGGAAGGTGTGGTGTTTTGGAATGTTCCTGTCCTGACTGCCCCCACGGGGATTCTTCCTCCCTCCCAAGCCTTTCTCAAAACCAACAGAAATGATTTACTTCCAGAAAAATATGGTTTAACAAAGGGAAGAAAGACGGAAGGTAGAAACTGCTTTTTCCTCCCCACTCTCTGCCTCATGGATGATTGTGTTTCTCAGTGTCCAATGTGCTTTTCTCGAGATTTAAATTTAAATGTTTTAGAAAAACAGCTCTTCTAAAGAGGAAAACAAAAAAAAAGCATTCATCAGCAGACCATGAATTTTCCCTCTGATGACCAGTTTTGCTCTTCTTAGGAACACGATTCCACGCGTCTAGACAGTGGGTCACAGCCTCCTTCTCTGGACCTCCGTGAGACTCCCTAGTGAGCTTCCACACTCCTCATCTCCAGCCCTTCTCTACTCGGGGAGGGCAGGGGAGAAAGGGGTTCCATACAGGGGCCGGGAGTCAGGGCGGGGCTGGCATGAGAATTCTGCCCCTCTCGGCTAGTCCCCCACCCTGGCAGACTCCGCAGCACCCCCAGACTCAGTTTCCTCATGCAGGATGTGGGGCAGTGATTTGATTTTCCTCAGAGGACGCTTGTGAGACTGAATGAGCTAACACAGGTCATGCATTAGCATAGAGTAGGGCTCATTCCATATTGCTTTCTTGTGAGGTCCAAGGGAAAATCCTTCCAAAGGTCTCGCTTAATTTAGAAAATATTTATTCAAGGATTTGTTACATAGGCCATCCCTACTTACTTCTTTACTTCCGGGAAGCCAGGTTACCACATAATGAAATGAACCCTAAAGTATAGGTAAATAAGCTTATATGTTAAAAAGCCAAGCTACATCTAGTTAACATTCTTTTTTTTTTTAAATTTTATTTATTTATGACAGAGAGAGAGATCACAAGTAGGCAGAGAGGCAGGCAGAGAGAGAGGGGGAGGCAGTCTCCCCGCTTATCAGAGAGCCCGATGTGGGACTCGATTCCAGGACCCTGAGATCATGACCTGAGCCAAAGGCAGAGGCTTAATCCACTGAGCCACCCAGGTGCCCCGTCTAGTTAACATTCTTAAATCATGCTCCCAAACTGATATACAAGGGACACACATATCCTAGGACTATGTCCACAGTCCCTAAAATATTGTCTCACGTTTGACCCGTTATGCTAGAGCTAATATCACATTTCAACTACAGATAGCTTATTTTGCCTATTACAAATTAGGAGGTCATCGAGGGTGTTTCTCTAAGAGCGATCAGGGTAACAGCCAGATGATGTTTCATACCCAGCAGCATGGACGAAAGTGACGAGGGGCAACACCTGTGTGCGTAAGCACGTGGAGTCGTGGGAACTCTCAACCGCTCTCGGTGCGGGTGCAAACAGTAAGCCACTCTGGCAGGGGCTCCGCGGCTTCTTATAACAGGAACTGCACACCCGACACTAACTCAGCATTTCTAGGGTCCGGTTTCTACCCACGTGAGCATGTTCTTTTACGCATTGTAACTTCCAGCGGGAAAACACAGGAGAATGAACAAGCACCCTGTAGTACATTCACACTCGACAATTGAAAGGAACAAGCTTTCTCTGTGTGCACCAACACAGATGATCCTTTTAAGATTTATTTGAGAGAGACAGAGAGGGAGAGGAAGAAGCAGGCTCCCTACTGAACGGAGAGCCTGACTCAGGGCTCGATCCCAGGACCCGAGAGCATGACCCGAACCGAAAGAAACACTTAACTGACTGAACCACCCAGGCAACCCAACAGAGATGATTCTGAAAAACACTACGTCAGGAGTTGCCTGGGTGGCTCAGTCAGTTAAGTGTTCAACTCATGATTTCGGCTCCCGTCATGATCTCAGGCTGTGAGATCAAGCCCCACGTCGGACTGCACACTGGGTGTGGAGCCCTCTCTCTCCCTCTCCCTCTGCTCCAACATCATTAAAAACACCATGTCAAGCAAAAGAAGGTACATATTAAAAAGTACATATAATTAATTGTATTATATAAAGTTCAAAAGGCAAATCTAATCTGCGGTGACAGATATCAGAACAGTGGTCTTGCAGGGGAATTACTAGCTGGAAGGAGGCATAAGAAAATGTATTAGAAAGTTGGGAAATTCTGTATCTTGATCTGGGGGCTAGTTCCGCGGGTGCCTACATTCATCGAAACTTACCCACCTGTATACATAAGACCTATCCATTTTACCCTATGCAAAATTCTACATCAACAGAAACTTTGTCAGGATAAAATTTGAGATCAAGGCAAAAAAAGTTACATAGTAAAAAAAAAAACCACCCAGAAATCTGTATCAGGATATTGAACAGATTCCTGCCTTTTCTCTCAAAAGACAAATCTGTAGCAAATAGCCAAGAATCTTTCTACTGGCCCTAGAGCTGTGCCCCCAGGAAGACTATTAACATCTGTGCTCCTTGACTCGGTGGGAAAAAGGAGCGACAGCAGGTCTCCCTCTGACGTGCAGCTGGGAAAGGAAAACCTGGCCTCCGGCTTCTCCGTGTTCCCGGCACCTGCAGCCTGGGTTCATCCAAAGCCACAGGGACAGCGGTCCAGCAGACAGAGCAGCCCCAAGTCAGGATGAGCTGCTGGGAAGCCTGTTCACCTGCCGAACTTGCTTTCTTCTTCTGTACATTATCCTAAAGCACTCAGCTGACACAGGATTTAATACCATTCTTCCATCTTTAAAGCCGAGGGAGAACCATTAGTCACTGATCTCACGTTTTATTTGTAAAACAATAAATGTTTTATTAGATCCTTAGAGATAATATCACATTCTACTTAGTCGGTGTTTCTAAAGAAGTATTAGAACATCTAATCTAAGCCAGGAAGGCTTCTGCTGGGAAGGAGCAAGAGAGGGGGAGACAAAAGAACTGACTTTCCTTTGGGGGAAAAGCAGGTTTTTTTCTTCTGTATTTGACTTTTGTGTTTGGAAAGCCTGTGTCTCCATGTGAGGGATCTCGTTTCTACTAAACTATGTCAGTCATTTCATACAACGTGCTTGCTTTTAAGGATTTAAAATGTGTTTATGCATCTAGGGGAAATCTATGTTTAAAAATTCATTACTTCAGTGAGCCACTTATTGAGGGCAGTCATCTGGTTCAGTATCCAAATTATGGGGCTACAAGTCTTCTAAAATTCACACTTTTGGGGCGCCTGGGAGGCTGAGTCGGTGAAGCGTCTGCCTTCAGCTCAGGTCATGATCTCTGGGTCCCAGGATCCGGTCCTGCAACGGGCTCTGCTCAGCACACAGTCTGCTTCTCCCTCTGCTGCTCCCACTGCTTGTTCTCTCCCTCTCAGTCGAATAAATGAATACAGTCTTTTAAAAAAAATTTTCATACTTTTAAATTTTCTATCACATTCATTATAATTTCCAAATATTTCACATCTTTTTTTTGCATTTGCATAAAAGATTTATTATTTTCTTCTCAGGAAAAACAGGAAGTTAGGGAAACACACTACATTTTACAGCCCACATTAATTTATAGTTGGTCCTAACCCTTCCTGGCACAGCTGTCAACAGCATTAGCTGTTTTAACCAGAACCAAGGTGTTCACCCCCAACCGAGTGTACATGGATACTAGAGGATTGCATGTTTTTCCCTGAGAGAAGCGTAAGACAAGTTGCTGAGAGCCAGCTTTCCAAGCAGCCCCTCCCTTTCCATTCTGGAGGATTTGCTTGAACTATGCAGCTCGTCAGCACTTAGAACACGTGCCTCCTCCTCTCCCTAGAAAACCACCCACCCTTCCCTAAATCACCAGAATGATCCATTAATAGGAAAAACATCATTTCCAGGCCATTTAACAGGAAGTCGAAGAGATGTTCACAGTGACGTTACACTAGCGGGCAACGTCCCGCCACCCTCATGCGATATAGGCAGGAAGTGTTTTATTTCGTGTGGTGTGAAGCCCTAACAATTGTTTCCTGGTTAATTGTCCATGAGTGTTTGCTACTTAGTCCTTCACAGGGTTCGCGCTGAGCTTGTTGTCCTTTTATCCCACTCTTTTTTTTTTTTAATATTTTATTTATTTGGCAGAGGGAGAGAGAGAGAGAGCAAGAGAGGGAACACAGGCAGGGGAAGAGGGAGAAGCAGACTCCCCACTGAGCAGGGAGCCCGATGAGGGGCTTGATCCCAGGATCCTGGGATCACAACCTGAGCTGCAGGTAGACGCTTAACAATTGAGCCACACTTACGCTCCCTAGTGTCCCATTCTGAAGGAGCACCATCACTACCATCAGAATCTTTTGGTCCCAACATTCTCACTACAGGTCCTGAAGAGCATTTCCAGGCTTGCCTCTCACTCCCGGCCAGGAGCAGTGCACCCCAGACGAGCCATGACCTGCTGTTGCCCTGAGCAGCTCTCCTGTGCCTCAGTGCCTTGACCGAGCAGTGCCTCCCACCCGCAATGTCCTTCCTTCCCGTTCCACCTCTTGAAATGCCTGCTGAGATCCACAGCTTCTGGACCTTCAAGCTATCAGGGTGCCTGTTTTATATTATAATTTCTTGTGATTTATAATTTTTTGTTAACCTTGCCGGGCTGAGCTCCTCAAACTCATGTTCATGTCTACTACACCACGGAACCCATTATCTCAATGACGGGGTCACGGGTGTTTGATTAATGAATAAGGTCACGTGATGCACGAAAAGTACAGGCAGCAGAGCCAAATGATGACTTCCAATTGCTTTAGATTTTGAAATTTCTCCTATGATGCAAAGTACATCCATGCATAAAGTGGCTCTGATTTTGGTCACATTAAAAGTGAGTAAATGGAGCTGAAATAGCCACATTAATGTTTACATCTCTTCCGGTGTCTTTTTCTAACTAAATACACTGTGATGATCCATCCAAGCCAGATGAATTTTCCTTCCACGCTGTATTGAACAAAGAATTTCATAATAAATAAATGTTCAAGCAAGTGCAGTGAATGTTTTGAATTTTTTAGTAGAAAAAATGCTTATAACATGGTTAGTATCGTTGTCATCTGCATTCAAATGACCAGAAAATTACAAATATATCAGCTACTATTAACCATTCCACTTTCTCAGCAACAAGAGCAAGTTACTTGCAACGTTTGATTCAGATATTCTAGAAGTCAGGAAACCGTCATCACCATCATCATAGTCACCGTGGTCGTCTTTGTCAACAACTTGCAGTACGTTAGGCATTGCTAAATGCTTTCAATATATCACTGCATTTCCTTTCACAGTAACTTCTACCTGAGAGAATCTTGAACACTTGCTGCCCTTCCCAAAGATGAAATTTGGAGTTGTGGAATTCCAATTTAGTCGATGCAAAGATTAAGAAAACTGACTCGATGTAAAACCTGAGTAATTAACGGCTCAAGTAGTCGGTTGTAAGATCTCCTTGAAGAGCAAGTGATAGGTAGCCCAAAGCAATTGAAATCATTTTCTTAAAAATAGAATTTTGGCAAAGACATCGGGATGTAGACAGAGTTGATAGCAATGTTGAAGAAAGAAACAGAAATCAGGACCGAAACAACTGGAATCTTGGGCAAATCTGGGATCTCAGCAGCAGGAACTATTAGGCAATATTGTCAGGGCTCTGTTGCTGGAAGGAAGAATTCACACTGTTTCTTTCACCCTTGCATCATTCTGCTTCCAAAAACCTGGGAGACACTGTCTATCGATATTTCATCTCATGTCTAGGGGAGGGAAGGCATCTTAATTACAGCCCCATTAAGACTCCATGCAATGGGGAAGAGACAAGTTTCCCGAAAGAACCCACAGTGCTCCTACCAAGACCAGAGGAAGTGGATACTGGTGGCTGAGAAAAACTTTGGTTCAACACAGTAGCCCCCATTTAGCTTCTCAACACACAGATAAATGCTTTCTTTTCATTAATCTTTTTCTTTAGAGAAAATTATAGAGTCACATGCAATTGTAAGAAATAATACAGAGAAATCCAATGTCCCTTTTACTGGTATAAAAACAGACACACAGATCGATGGAATAGAAAGCCCAGAAATAAACTCACATGTATAAGGTCACATCACTTACAACGAAAGGGGTAAGAATATACGAAAGGGGAAGAACAGACTCTTCAGTACATGGTGCTGGGAAAACTGGGCAGCTACGTGAAAAGAATGAAACCGGACCACCTTCTCACACCGTACGTAAAAATGAAAAATGAGTTAGAGATTCCACTGTAATTTCTGAAAGCATAAAACTCCTTGAAGAAAATAGAGGCAATAAGCTTCCTGACATAGGTCTTGGCTGTGGTTTTTTGAATGTGACACCAAAAAGAAAAGCAAAAAAGGCAAAAACAAGCAAGTGGGGTTCCACCAAACAAAAAAGCTTCTGCAAAACAAAGAAACAAAATGAAAAGGCAACCTACGGAATGGGAGAACGTATCTGCAAATCATGCATCTGATAAGGGTTTAAAATCCAAAATATTAAAGAACTCATGGGATTCAATAGCAAAATAAATAAATAAATAAATAAATAAAAAATAGCCAGAAGATCTGAATAGACATTTTTCCAAAGAAAACACACAGGTGGTCGACAAGTATAAGAAAAGATGCTCATCATCATTAATCATCAGGAAAGGAAAGTAAACATCGCCATGAGATGTGACCTGCACCAGGCAGGACGTCACCATCAAAGACGAGGAATGAACAGCTCGGTGAGGTGTGAGGGAGGGACACCGCTGTGCACTGGTGGCGGGAAGGCAAACTGGTGCAGCCCCAACGGAAAAGAGTACAGAGTTTCCAGCTCAGTAAATGCAGAACAACCATAACATCCAGAAATCCTGCTTCTGGGTATTTACTCACAGAAAGTGGAAACAAAACTCAAAAGGATGATCTATGTGCCACATATTCATCGCAGCTTTACTTAAAAAAGCCGAGACATAGCAACAACCTAAGTGTCCATCAGTGAACGAATGCATAGCGACGTAGCATATACACACAACGGAATATTACTCAGCCATAAAAAAGAATGGCATTTTGCCATTTGTGACAACATGGATGGACCTTGAGGGCACCATCCCAAGTGAAATTAGTCAGACAGAGAAAGACAAATACCATACGATCCCTCCACTGTGTGGAAGCAAAACAAAAACAAAAATCAAGCAAAGAGACAAAACACTAAACTAAGCACACAGACACAGAAAGCACATGATGATTACCAGATCCAAGGGCTGTGGGTGGGAGAAAAGGGTAGCAGGGTCAAAAGGTAAAGAATATTACGAAAAGAAAGAAAAGGGAGCCTGACAGAAAAAGCTGTTAATTCCTCCTGCGATCTCAACTTCTGTTCCATCCTTAGCTGCCGTTCCAGCATTAGCTTTGGGCACAGAGTGTAGTGCCTCTCCCCTGCGGGTAAGAGGATGAACAAAAGCTGAGACACCTTCAATTACTGTGTGCAGAAAGGGTCTCTCTTAACAAGGCTTTATTTTCTTCCTACTGTTTCCAGATGGGCTGGCACGCACGGAAGAGAAGCTTCTCCGAAAAGGAAGTGCGATTCTTGCTGGAGCTTAGCGCAGGGGGCAAGGAGTAACCACCACATCCCACGTTCTGAAGGTTTCCTGCCAAGTTTCCTGGCATCCAGCCTTGTTAGGCACTGTCTGTATCCCTCGGTATGATGGGCTCCAGGTCAACGACTCCGCAGCAGACACTGCCACCTTCTTCGCTTACTCGGGAGGGAGAGAGTCACCCTGGCTGCCTCTGCCCTCTGCCAGCTCAGCCGATGCCACGTTTCATAGACTGTTACTTCTAATGCCCCATGTGCACGTCCCGGTCTTTCCATTAGACGTGATGCTCCCAGCTTCAGGTGACAGAAGCCTAACTCAACATGCTTTCACACAAGTTCTTGTGTTTGCATGTGAAACAGGGCAGGTGATCTCAAAGCACAGCGGGAGTCCCTCAGAAGCTTGGTGGGTGTGGGACAAACCTCCCTGAGCCCTGTCACCACGCCCCGTGCACAGTCCTTCCCCCCATCCTCTCTAGCTCCCAGCTCCGGGCTCCGCTCTCGGACTTCTCAGACTCACTCTTGGCAATTACAGACTCATCCACTTCTCAGGACGGCATCCTCAGAAAAGGGAAAGGATCCTGCCGAATCGCGCAGACAGTGTTCGAACGGTTCCATTGGCTCTACTGGGCTGTGGCAGGTGCTCGTTTTAAATCATCTCTGTAGAGTGTAGGTGAAGGGGCAGGTCTCAGCTCCATCCCGGAGACAGGTCTGGTGGGCAACTCCAGAAACACTCCCGAGGAGGAGGGGGTGATGGAAAAGGGGGAAAAGATGGCCATTGCTGGGTCGTAGGGTAAATGAAGGTTTGATTTTATTTATTTTTTTAAAAGATTTTATTTATTTATTTGACAGACAGAGATCACAAGTGGGCAGAGAGGCAGCAGAGATAGAGGAAGAGGAACAGGCTCCTCGCTCAGCAGAGAGCCGGACTCGGGGCTTGATCCCAGGACCCTGGGATCATGACCTGAGCCAAAGGCAGAGGCTTTAACCCATTAAGCCACCCAGGCACCCCTGAAGTTTTGATTTTATAAGAAACTGCTTATAGAGGAGGGGAATACAGAGGCAGGGGGGACAAAGGTACAAACTTCCAGTTAATAAGTTAATAAGTTCTGGGGAAATAACCTCCATTATGGTGACCGGCATGAACAATGCCACGTTGTACATTCGAACATTGCTAAGAGATTAACACTTAGAAGTCCCCATTGCAAGGAAAAATAATTGTAACTACACAAGGGGAGGGATGTTAAATAAAGATATTATGATGATCACTTTGCAGTTTATACACATATGAAGTCATTATGTTATACTCTTTAATACAATGTTAAAGCTAAGTGATATCTCAGTAAAATGGAGAAAAGAAACCACTAAATGACATTCCAGAATGGCTGCACCACTTCCCGTCCCCCATCCAAGGCTGAGGGACCCAGTCCGTGCACATCCTTATCAGGTGATGCCACGACTCTATTCTATCCGATCTAGTAGGTGTGGGACGATGTGTCATCCTGGCTGACCTTGCATTTCGCTAACGGCTAGTCATGATGAGCATTTCCTCCTGTGCTCATCGCCATCTGCGTGTCTTCCTCGGTGAAGATAAGAAGTTTCCAGCACTCCCCTTTGTGCCCCGGATGGGCGTATGTCAGGAGCTATTTCAGCGTCAAACGGGAGGGCGGCTGCCCTTGTCTGTGTTCTGTCCGAGGCTCACGCACAGACCCCGTGCTGACCACGGCTCGTTTATGCGGCCTGCCCGTGAATGCGAGACGGTCGGCAGTGCCGTTCAATTGAGAACAGTAACAAGTCTCCTTTCTCTCCAAATCTTCGTTGAGACCCTCGTGGCTACTTTGAGGATATCCTCAGAACCAGTGTGCACTGCGGTCGTCTCATGCAGAGAGACTGTCTCTGCATCTCTGCAGCCGTGGGCTCTCCTTTGCACTTAGTGACAGGAGGCACTGAGGTTGCACGGGAATGCACAAGCAGTGGTGACAAAACATAGACCTTCAGCTTTCCCAGCAGCCACTTTGTTTTATTTGAAGCCACGAGAAAGCTTCATGACAAGATTTTGCAGAATTTTCTGATGAACAATGCACCAGGGCCATGGAGCCAATAGGTTGCTGCTGTGGTAAAATCCAGTTTTCTGATTCAGCTGGCAGGTGCCTCATTTGCGGAGTACCACAGTATTTATGTATTTGCAGCTCCTCATATAAAACCACCAACCTCACAGCTTCCCTGGATGATGTCAGCCCAGGTCCGATCACACTCTTTCACAATGAGATGGACTCACAACTTGATGGGGCGAGATGTTGATGAGACCTTTCTGGTTCCCCCCAGGTCTAAGTGAAGCCCACCACGGGAGCTCAGATCGCGTCTGTCTGTGCAACCACAGCCTCTTTCCAGGGCTCGTCCCATCAGCGGGCCAAGAACTTACCGAAGTCCTGCTGGAGATAACTATGGCTGGAAAACTCCACACACCAAAACTCGGCCCGAAAACGACCATCACTCCCTGTTTCTCACCAGGCTGTGCGTCAGCGGGAGGTTCTGTGACCTGCTGGGCCCATGGGCTCTGCTCCATGTGTCTCCCCCCTCGCTGGGCTAGCCACCGCGGGCTCCTTGCAGGGCAACAGCAGAAATTAAACAGAGTGAGCGGAAACACACGTGGCCTCTTAAGGCCTCAGCTCAGAACCGGCACACTGCTCCTTCTGCCGTTTTTTTTTTTTTTTTAAGATTATATTCATTTATTTGACAGAGAGAGACACAGCGAGAGAAGGAGCTCAAGCAGGGAGAGTGGGAGAGGGAGAAGCAGGCTTTTCCCGCGAGCAGGGAGCCTGATGCGGGGCTCGATCCCTGGACCTGGGGATCATGACCTGAGCCGAAGGCAGACACCATGACTGCCAATGACTGAGCCACCCAGGTGCCCCTGTCCCTTTCATGTTATTACACTGGACAAAGCGAGTCACACAGATGAACCAGATGGACTCACCCCAACTGAGCAGGGAGGTACCCTCTGCTCTCGCAGGGATGTCGAGGGATTGAATATTTCTGAATAAGAATCCACCTGGCAACTGGGGGAGGACGTGGCGTGTTTAAGTTCCAGTTTTGTAAGTCACATCGCATGACTTCCCCTGTTTTGTATCTGGGGCTGTCATCAGATCCCACCAGGTTCAAGAAGAGAGGACACAGACCCCATCATTCAAGGAAGGTGTGACAGTGTCAATTGGTAGAATGAAACAAACAAACAAAACATGTAATTGGAGATATTGATATGGATATCTCTGGAAAATACAATCTTAAAAAAAACACACAATAGTATTTCAAACACTCAAGCCCCGCTTGGGACAGGGTGCACCCCCAGGGCCCTGAGTGCTAGTGGGCACCATGCAATAGGCAGAAGAAATTATTTCCTCCAAGAAGAACAAGAGCCAGGTTTCTAGAGGAGAAGTTTCTCCCTGGACCCTGGGCTCCGTCCTGGCTGGAAGTGACGACGTTTCTCTTGGGGAGCCTGACTCGCTGGCTAGCATGCGCAGCGGGCTGGCCTATAAAAAACCCACAGACATCACCCAAGGCCACCTGAAGCCCATGGCTGCTCTCCCATCAGGTGAGAGAGGGCACGTGCGAGGAGGGTGCCGATTCTGGCACAGACTGCCAGCTTCCCTGCGCAAGGACCTCAGGCTCCCCTCGCTCTTCTCGATTCCAGTTTTCTTATTCTGTGAAACAGGAAGGAGAAACTTGTTCTGAGCGGTAAGCTGTGCGAATGCACATGAAGCATTTCGTCGGCTCTGGGAAAGTTCTCCACAAATTCAAACTGATGGAAAGATGGTGGTGGCTTGTAGGCATTGGGATGGACCCAGAGCCAAGAACCGTGGCGTGTTTGCTATAGACTGAAGGTACGTGTCCCCCACCAATTCACATATTGAAATCCTAACCCCCAAGAGTAGGATCAGGGTTTGGGGTGTTTGGGAAGTGCTAGGTGCCCATAGGGATAGGATTCGAGTCTAGAGAGCTCCTTATCATTTCTGGCCGTGTGAGGACACAGCGATTTCTTCAGTTATAGATCTAAGTTATGACCCCAGCTAGGGTGTTCTGATGGCTTAATGGCCCTCATAAATTCCAGAACATCATTAGGAATAACAGTAGTAGCCACATGCGAGGGACTGTGTGCTCACCAAGGTATAACGTATCCTCTATGACCCTCACCATCCCCTCAGAAGTAGGCATCTTTTCCATCAGTCTTAAATATTACCCAGTGCTCATTTCAGCACATACCACCCCAATGTCTATCACCCAGGTACCCCATCTGCCTGCCCCCTCCCCTGCAGCAACTCTCAGTTTGTTTCCTGAGATGAAGAGTCGCTTATGGTTTGTCACAGCGAGGACACAGCGAGAAGATGGCCATCTATGAAGTGGGAAAGGGCCCTCATGAGACACTGAAATTTAGTGGTGCCTTGATCTTGGAAATCCAGCCTCCAGAACTGTGAGAAATACATTTCTGTTGTGTACGAGACCCTATCTTTTCTATTCTGTCATCGCAGCTAGAACAGACTAAGACGGCTTTTATGCATGGCTGAGAGCTGAGTCCAGATTTCCACACATGGAGGCAAGTCTCTGTAGGGCTGGGCACACAGTCAATCTCTCTTCTGGGGTTTCTTTTAAAGTCCAAGGAGAAGGATGGTTTAGCCTGAGAACTGAAGATGACTGCTCTTCTCCACTTGACAGGCTTGAAGTGATTCTGGATACCAAAACTTTACTTAGAGTAGCAGAGAAATTACTGGAAAACAAAAATACCTCTACAGTGTCTCGAGCTTCTTCCTATGTAATTCATTGCCTAGTAAAGAAGACATTAAACTATTGATTCCCTTTTTCATGTATATCAGATAAAATTTTATATATAGCAGTGTTTACAATAACCAAACTAAGGAAAGAGCCCAGATGTCCATAGACAGATGAATGGATAAAGAAGAAGGGGATATATCTGTAATGGAATATGATATAGCCATGAAAAAGGGAAATCTTGCCATTTGCAATGATGTGGTTGGAACTAGAGGGTGTTATGCTAAGCGAAATAAGTCAATCAGAGGAAGACAGTTATCATATGTTCTTACTGATGTGTGGAATTTGAGAAACAAGGCAGAGGATCATAGTGGAAGAAAGGAAAAAGGGAAACAAGACAAAACCAGAGAGGGAGACAAACCATAAGCGACTCTTAATCGCAGGAAACAAACTGAGAGTTGCTGGAGGGGAGGGGGGCAGGCAGATGGGGTAACTGGGTGATAGACATTGGGGAGGGTATGTGCTGAAATGAGCACTGGGTAATATTTAAGACTGATGGAAAAGATGCCTACTTCTGAGGGGATGGTGAGGGTCATAGAGGATATGTTATACCTTGGTGAGCACACAGTCCCTCGCATGTGGCTACTACTGTTATTCCTAAAGATGTTCTGGAATTTATGAGGGCCCTTAAACCATCAGAACACCCTAGTTGGGGTCATAATTTAGATCTATTACTGAAGATTATGGAATTATCAGACAACACAGAAAAATAATGGAACATGTGACAAGACCTTGAGGTCTGGGCACGTGAGCACGTGAGGTCACAGGACCAGCAGAGACCGGCAAAGGATTAAGAACACGAGACCACAACTCTCAGCTGGAGCCTCACGGGTGATCTGTGCTCAAATGGAGCTAGAAATCCGATGGAGAATCAAGAACTAAGGTGACCTTGGAGGCTCTCAACCAAACAAGCTTCCATCAGCATGGCTTCGCCCCTGGCTTTCCCTGCCCGCTGAGCTCCCAAATGCACACGATGCACTGAAATGGGTCGTGTGGGGGCAGACTGTTGGCAGAAGGCAATGCTGTGTCCAGGCCTTGCCTCAGTGAACTCTGCTAATCCGTGCTCCGTCTGGGAAGCTGGTGTTCTTCCCGTTCTTCTCTTGCACGTTCTCAGAAAACCAAGCCAAAAGCCACTTTGGAGACTTCCAGTGGCTTCACTCTCCAAATGGTCCTGGCATATCGAACTTGCCAGAAAACATGACTTAAATGATTCTCTTAAAACTTCAGTCTCTATGTCCTGGGCCTATCCAGAATCTAAAGGGAATGCAGTGGTTTGTTGTAAAGGTGAAGAGTGTGAATGTTTCACTACCAGAGGAACAAGGAACCAAACCAGTTACCTGGCTCGTGAGCAGCAGGGTCACACTTTCCCGTGTCGTGCTCCTGGGGATGGGACAATCATGCACCATTGCCCTGACTTGTCTCCTCCCCTTCGAGTTTTCCTGAACGACTTAGTAGTAGTTGCGTTCAAGGATCCTCAGAGGATGATGGCCTCTATCCTTCCAGCAGCTTCTTCTGTTCCTTTTTCTTATTATTAAAAAACAAGTAACTTTAGAATGTGTACTTTCTATAAAATGAAATGAAATAAAATGAAAACAAAATGGAAAAAACATGCAGCCAACCTCCCTTCCACCTTCTTGTGGGCTCTGGAAGCCAGTGGACAGCTGGGACATAGTCACAAACACTCTGCTTTGGGTGGTGGCCTTTGTGCACCATAACAGCCCTTATCCCATGTTCCAGATGAATGAACCGAAGCTTCGAGGGGCCTGGCAGCTTCCCTGGCTGGGGAGCAGGGGGCCAGGGTTTGATCTTAGGAGTTGTTACTCCAGACAAGGCAGCACACAGGGCAGGAGCAGACCTGGGATGGAAGCTGGCCATCAGCAAAGATCGTTAAAGAGAACTGCAGAGGGCAACAGCTAATGTTTCATGCTTCCGTCCTGGGGACAGCAACCAAGGGAACACACTCCTCCCTGGGGCCCCACATCATTACCCCAGGCACCATGGCCAATCCTCTGCCACCGTGTCCACTTCAGCATTTCTGGAAAGTTCTTCCTGTGCTCTGTGACTGTGCACAGACTTCTAGGGAGATCCTCTCTTCTCTGTGAAGGAACCACCACCCCTGGCAGAAGAAGCTCCACTCCTGAGTTATTTCCTCTAGAGCAGGTTGGGTACGGTTGGCAGGGCTGTGGGGAGACCGTATTTAGATGCTGAGGGGGTCCTATAGCCGCCTGCAGACGTGTGCCATGTGTGAGGCAAGGGGAGTGATACTTTCTGTATATGTCTGGGTTCTTCTCCCGTTTGTGCTCCATTTCTAGGGACTTGTCCCCTCCTTAGAGAGACATCCTTGTCTCACGGATTATCAAGATTTCAACAGCAGGAATGCAAAGAGAAGTAAGAGTCACTGTTCAGCACTCGACAGCCCAGTTAGAATTCCTGAGTCCACAAGGACCCTGAAAGCCAACTGTGAAGGAAAAAAAATACCTTAATCCCAAGGATAGAGAATTCCTCCCATAAGATCAAGGAATGAAGTGTCCATTTGTCTAGTGGCATGGGAGGAAGAAGGGAGAAGGGTCTCCCCGACACTCGGAGTGGGCAGGGGTTTCTCAAAGGCTGAGGGCCATAACCTGCTCTCACTCATTCTGTGTGAGGCTGGTCTGGGGTGGGGTGCTCCGAGGCTTCCCAAGCACAACCATTGGCAAGGAGGGGGCGGATCACACATCCTGGGATGACTAAGGGCTTCAAAAACACAAATTGTTATAAAACCCCAGGACACTTGCACAGCCCTTGGGAGAAGGAGAGTGTCCGTGAATGAAGGAGACTACAGTTTGCACTGGGGTATTCTAAATTACATTTGTTTTAAGAGTAAAGGAATATACCAGTCCTTAATAGTGTGGAGAGTAATTATGCCCAAAGTCTGGGTTACAATCAGGTTGAGTATAAAAAAGGCTGATTAGCTCACAGAAAATGGAAGGAAGTGGCGGAGGGTTGATGCACTCTGGGGAACTGAGGTTTATATGTTCTCTTAAGGCTTGTCCTATGATCCAGGGACATCACCTTGACTTTCCGTCCTTCTCAGATGCTAGCAAGGATTAGGGTTAACAAACGCTTAAGTCAGAGTCTCTCTAATAGGTTAGGACATTTTGTCTGCATCAGCCACGTGCCTTCAGATGTTAGTTTCTCAGTCCTGGCTGGGGATGTGCTTCCCCGCTCCCCACTCTCCTCCATCTGAGCTGTGTGCACTCCTGCAGCAAAAGGCAGGAATGTTCTAGGTTGAGGCATTGATGAAGTCCCAGAACCTAAGTCAGGTTCGGTGGGGTGAGGAGGTTCGGAGCCGACGACTAAAGAAAGAATTCTTAAGACGTCGTTGGTGCAAAAGGTGATTTATTAGAGCACGGGGACAGGGCCCGTGGGCAGGCGGAGATGCGGCTGCCCCGGGTTGTGAGGAGTGGTTGGTTATATACACAGGAGTTGGGTAGGTGAGGACAAAGGGGTGTTCAGAAGGGCTATTGGGGCAAAGAATACTATCAGGATATTGAAGGCTTAGTTGCTATCAAGTAAAGACAATTGGAAGTCTGGTGGAATGTTACATTCCTGCTATCAAGCATCCTTGTTAATGAGATTTAAGTTTAGAAGAAATTTAACTTTATTTATTTTTCCTTCTACTTCCACCTCCTTCGGTTTTTATGGAGGGGAGGGTAACATTAGGCTTGAGGAACTGAGTTCTGTGTCTCTGGAAATTGGGCTATTGATAAGGTTACTTCTTTGTTGTAATCTCAAGGAAATTTGCAAACCAAGGGAGACTCCTGTCTTGCAGGATTGCGATCTCAGCAGTTTTATCATTTTATGGCAGTCAGGGGTGCCTGAGGAATGCTACACATATGGAGGGGAGCGGATGAAGGGGGGGGGGGTGCAAGGCACCAGCTTTTGCTTTGTCCTCAGCCAGCCTCCTGCTCTCTCATCAGCATGATTTGCTTAGTACAGAGTTCACCAGTGTTATTCTTATGCATATGGCTCTCCGATTTTCCCAGCACCATTGGTTGAAGAGACTGTCTTTTTTCCACTGGACATTCTTTTCTGCTTTGTTGAAGATTAGTTGACCATACAGTTCAGGGTCCATTTCTGAGATCTCTATTCTATTCCACTGATCTAAGTGTCTGTTTTCGTGCCAGTACCATACTGTCTTGATGACTACAGCTTTGTAATAGAGCTTGAAGCCTGGAATTGTGGTGCCACCAGTTTTGTTTTTCTTTTTCAATATTCCTTTGGCTATTTGAAAAGATCTTAAATATCTTCTAAGAGCTCCACTTTTACTGAGAGGCCGAAGGAGGGCTCATTGTCACCTGCCCAGTTCCTAGTGAGACTAGAACCTGAATCTGACTTTTCCAGCCAGAACACTTGTTGCCCTTGACCCGCAAGGAGGACAAGAAGCCTGGTTCGGTGTTAATGCTTCATCTCTCCTTTATTTCGTCAACTTCCTTAGCTTATATGCAGCAGGGTGACCAATAAGGGGCCAAGCAATGGGAGAGCCAATGAGAGTCTTGTTACTATGCTGATTAAATTTGAAACAGCCAATGACTATGTCCTCCTTTAGACGGGCTTCACCAGAAAGTTCGTTGTTTACTTGCAGCGTATTTTGCTGGCAGTGAGCCAAGCGCCATCTTGTAATGGTGGGGACTTTCCCGGCCGGAGGCGGTCCCGGACAAACACTCTCTCTGGATGACACTGAACAGAGAGGGTCTCCCTTATTCCCAAGCCCTGGGCTCTGTGCTGTAGGGAACCAGGAGGGGAGGACAAAATAAAGGGAGACCCTGTTCTGTTTTTCAGATCAGAATGATCTGTTTTCTTTCTTTTCATTTTTATTGTTGGTGCAAATGTCAATACTTATTTAAAGTAGAAAAAGAAATTACAACATACCAGTTTTTAAAAAGCTAATACTATGTTAAACATTATAAAATCCAGAGAAAGAATATACAATTTTTAATAATTAACTACCTGACATAGTTTTTCTCAATTATTTTTTTCATTGCATACTCTCTGTGTTTTCAAATGACAATGCTTTTGTAATTTTCTATAAGCAGAATTGGAATGATCTATTTTCAACAACATGTGATCATTGCACATATTCACACAATACAAGGAAAGTAAACAACATTATAACATCAACTTCTAGAAATCACTGTCAATAAGATGACACATTCTTAGAAGACACTTTTTTTTAAAGATTGTATTTATTTATTTGCGAGACAGAGAGAGCATGAGCAGGGGGAAGGGCAGAGGGAGAAGGAGAAGCAGGTTTCCTACTGAGCGCAGAGCCTGACAAGGGGTTCAATCCCAGAACCCTGTGATCATGACTTAAGCCAATGGCAGACACTTAACAACTGAGCCAGCCAGGCACCCCTAGAAAACACTTTATGGATATGTACATACTATGTACATAGTATATGTGTGTGTGTGTGTGTATGCATACACACATATTTCATACATATGCATATACATATATATTATATATTTGTATGTATGTTTATATATGTATATACACATATTTGCATGTACACATGTGCATACATCTATACATATATATATATGAGAATACATTCAGTCCCGTAACCTGTTTCTTTCACTGCATATTTTGTGAACATGTTTTGTTATCAATATGTAAAGAATGATAACCTTTCTATGCATGAATAGATGTGCAACACAGTATATCTCTAGAATATCGCGGATACCCCAGAAGACATTAACCGGCCCTTATAGATGTACATTTCAGTTGTTCCTTTTGTTGTCATAACCAATTCTGCAGTGGCATATCTTTGTGCATTTATCTTTCTTTTATTTGAACTATTAGTTCCTTGGGATAAATTTCTGGGGGAATTTGAGATAACTGCTGAGTCAAAAGGTATGGATACCTAAAATTTGAAATCATACTGAGAGATTGACCTCTGGAAAGCTTGTGACTGTTATGTTTTCCTTCACAGTTCATGAGAATGCTTATTTTCCCATTCTACTGAGCACACTCGTCTTTTAAATTTTTGCCAGTGTCATGTGCATTTTAGTATTTAGTATTTTAATATTTAGTATACATTTAGTATTTTAGCATTTAGTATACATTGCTTTTTATTAACATTTATTATTTTATTAACATTTTCCCATTTGCTGCCGGATATTTGTGGTTCTTTTCTGACTTGTGTGATTATTCTCTTGACTGGTTTTCCATTTGGGAACTCATCCTGTGGTAAGATCTACAAGGGGTCCTCGTGTGGTCAGCCTGTTCACCTGCTATTGGTCATTCATGGGCTGATGCCTTTGTTCTCATTCGAAACCTCTACTCCAACAAGATTTATGGTATTTCTTTTTGTATAGGAGTTTTATTTTTTAGTCATAACATAAAAATCATCTTTCATGGATTCTAGAAGAGACACTCTTTAGCTTAGAGTGGAAGAGACTATGAAACATCTCCAAGACTGAGAGCGTGTAAATAATTTTGATTTTATCAACCTCACAATTCACAACCTGTGACTTTTGCCCTCAATGGGTTTATGTGTGCTGGCAAAATATGACCTTTCGAAGGAGAGGTACAGGAAACTGCACTTTTGAGAACTTCACTTTGAAATGAAAGAAAGAAGAAACTTATCTGAAGTTTCATTTTGGGGGAGCAAAGTTAGGTCCCAGCATCCTGTTGACTGACTGCCACTTGGTTCCATGAGATCGCCAACTCTTTTTCACTGGGGTTCAAGAAGGCTTCCAGGGACAGCCAACCCAGCAGACCACACCATTGCCTTTCCACCACAGAATACATGGCCTCTCTTTCCATATCCCTCAGAATTTGGTGAGGGAATGTATCACTTGTAAATGATTTGTATCCCTCTTCCAATTTAGAACGACTTCACACACTTGGTCTGGAAATTTTTTGACTCTTCTCCCACACCTGTCTTAGAAGTTCTCTTAGAATGGCAGACATACTGAATGATTTTTGGGGGCTTCATTAATAACCGCATGAAATCCAGAACAGCCCACTGAGAGACAAAGAGCATCCTAAAGCTTGGGGTAAGCATAAAGCCCTGATATTAGGGCATATGCATGGGACTTTCCAATGCAATCGTTCCATTTAAAAGCAAATATAAGTGAGCAACCAGAATCTATATATATGTGGTAGCTAAGCAAACAAATGACTTGAGGGATTCTGGCCTGAACTCTGAATTTTATTTTTTTAAAGGTTTTATTTATTTATTTGTCAGAGAGAGAGAGGGAGAGAGCACACAAGCAGGCAGAGAGGCAGGCAGAGGCAGAGAGAGAAGCAGGCTCCATGCCAAGCAAGGAGCCCGATGCAGGACTTGATCCCAGGACTCTGAGATCACGACCTGAACCAAAGGCAGCGGATTAACCTACTGAGCCACCCAGGCATCCCAAGAACTCTGAATTTTTTAAAGTTTTTACTTAGATTCCAGTTAGTTAACATACAATGTAATATTAGTGTCAGGCTCAGAGTGTACTCATTCAACACTTACATACAATACCTAGTGCTCATCATGACCAGAGCACTCCGTAATCCCATCACCTATTTAACCATCTCCCCTCTGGTAGCTATCAGTTTGTTCTCTATAGTTAAGAGTCTGTTTCTTGGTTTTCCTTTCTTTTTTTTTCTCCTTTATAATTTGTTTTGTTTCTTAAATTCCACATATGAGTGAAATTGTGTGGTATTTGTCTTTGCTTGACGATTTATTTGCTTAGTATAATACGCTCCAGCTCCATCCACATCATTGCAAGACACTAGAGAATCTCTTTCTGAAGAAATAACAGAACTAAAATTGAAACAAGTCAAAATCAGAAAGGTTATTAAGGAGATGCAATAAAAAATGAAGGCTCTAACTGCTACGATAAATAAGGCAGAAGAGAGAATCAGTGATAGAGAAGACAAAACAATGGAGAATAAAGAAGCTGAGAGTAAGAGATAAACAACTACTGGGTCATGAGGGGAGAATTCGAGAGATAAGTGATATCATAAAGCAAAACAATATCAGAGTAATTGGGATCCCAGAAGAAGAGGAAAGAGAGAGAGAGAGGCAGAAGGTATACTGGAGCAAATTATAGGAGAGACTTCCCTAATCTGGATGAAGGAACAGGCGTCCGACTCCAGAAATGGAAGGAAAACTTGCAAACTCAGTGGATGAAGCCAGCATTAACTTGATCCCAAAACCAGACAAAGACCTCATCAAAGAGGAGAATTACAGACCAATATCCCTGATGAACATGAACATGTAAAAATTCTCACCAAAATTCTAGCCAATAGGATCCAACAGTAGATTAAAAGGATTATCCACCATGACCAAGTGGGATTTATTCCTGGGCTGCAAAGTTTGACCCAACATCCACAAATCAATCACCGTGATACAATACATTAATAAAAGAGAACAAGAACCATATGATACTCTCAATAGATGCAGAAAAAGCATGTGACAAAGAGCAGATCCTTTCTTGACTAAAACACGTCACAGTGTAGGGATAAAGGGAACATACCTCAATCATAAAAGCCATACATGAAAAGCCCACAGTGAGTGTCATGCTCAACATGGAAAAACTGATACATTTTCCCCTACCGTCAGGAACATGGCAGGGCTGTCCACTATCACCACCGTTATTCAACATAGCACTAGAAGTCCTAGCTTCAGCAATCAGACAACAACAAAAAAATTAAAGGCATCCGAATTGGCAAAGTAGAAATCAAGCTCTTCGGCTTTGCAGATGACATGATACTCCACCCCCAATTGCTAGAACTCGTACAAGAATTCTGAAAATTGGCAGAATATAAAATCAATGTACTGAAATCAGTTGCATTTCTATACACCAACAATGAGACAGAAGAAAGAGAAATTAAGGAGTCAATCCCATTTGTAATTGCACCAAGAAACACAAGATACCTAGGAATAAACCTAACCCAAAAGGTTAAGGATCCGTACTCAGAAAACTATAGAACACTCAGAAAGAAATTGAGGAAGACTCAAAGAAATTGAAAAATGTTCCATACTCATGGATTGGAAAAACAAATACTGTTAAAATGTCTATGGTACCATGGACAATCTATACATCCAATGCAATCCTTGTCAAAATACCATTAACTTTTTACAGAGAGTGGAAAAAATAATCTTAAAATGTGTATGGAACCAGAAAAGACCCCGAATAGCCAAGAAATGTTGAAAAAGAAAACAAAATCTAAAAAAGAAAAGAACAAAAACCCCCAAATCTGGTAGCATCACAACTCTGGACTTCAAGATCTGTTACAAAGCTGTAATCATCAAGACAGTATGGTACTGGCACAGAAACAGATACATAGATTAATGGAATAGAATAGGAACTCAGAAATGGAATGGTCAACTAATCTTTGACAAGAGCAGGGAAGACTATTCAGTGGGAAAAAGACGGTCTCTTCAAAAAATGGTGCTGGGAAAATTGGATAGTCACATGCTGAAGAATGAAACTGGGCCATCTCTTTACACCACACACAAAATCGACTCAAAAACAGATGAAAGACCTAACTGTGAGACAGGAATCCATCAGATCCTAGAGGAGAACACAGGTAGCAATCTCTTTGACCTCAGCCATAAAAATTTCTTGTCAGACACATCTCTCTCTCTCTTTTTTTTTTTTTAAGATTTTATTTATTTGACAGACAGAGATCACAAGCAGGCAGAGAGGCAGGCAGAGAGAGAGGAGAAAGCAGGCTTCCCTCTGAGCACAGAGTCTGACTTGGGGCTCAATCCCAGGACCCTGGATCATGACCTGAGCTGATGAAGGCAATGGCTTTAACCCCCTGAGCCACCCAGGCGCCCCTGTCAGACACATCTCCAAAGGCCAGGGAAACAGGCAAAAATGAACTATTGGGACTTCATCAAGATAAAAAGCATTTGCACAGCAAAGATATATAGATATATATCTATAGATAGATATAGATATATAGATACAGACAGATACAGATACATAGACACAGATATCGAGATATATATCTATATTTCTCTATATATGTCTCTATATATCTACATAATCTCTAAATATCTATGTAACTAGATATATCTAGATATATATCTATGTCTATGTATCTATATCTGTCTGTATCTCTTTATCTATATATATCAGCCATAAAAAAAAAAGGAAAGAAATCTTGTCATTTGCAACGAGCTGGATGGAACTACAGGGTATTATGCTAAGTAAAATAAGCCAATCAGAAAAAGACAGTTATATGATCTCACTGATATGTGGAATTTAAGAAATAAAACAGAGGATCTCAGGGGAAAAGAGGAAAAAATAAATGAAAGTGAAGTCACAGAGGGAGAAAAACCATGAGAGATTCGTAATCATAAGAAATAAACTGAAGGTTGCTGGGGGTGTGGTGGGAGGATGGGGTGACTGGGTGATGGCCATGAGGGAAGGCACACGGTGTACTGAGCCTTGGGTGTTATACAGGACTGGTGAACCACTGACCTCTACCTCTGAAACCAAGAATACATTATATGTTATATGAAAAAATAAAAATAAAATAAAATCCTATGTGTACAAAAAAACTTGAACAGATAAGGAGCTGCTTCTTAGATGAACGAAAAGATGGTTTCTGGAGATGGAAAAGCATCCTCTTCTCCTGGTGAAGATTCTATGATGATCATTGAACTGACCACAAAAGACTTAGAATATTACATAAACGGAGTTGATGAAGCTGTAATAGGGCGTGGGACTCTGTTGGAAAGAAGTTTTACCGTGGGTAAAATGCTAACAAACAGCATTGCATGCCCCAGAGAAAGCGATTGCAGCGAACTTCACTGTTGTCTTATTTTAAGAAACTGCCAGGGCCACCCCAAATTTCAGCATCCACCACTGTGATCAGACAGCAGCCGTCAACATGGACACAGACCTTCCACCAGCAGAACGATCATGTTTGCTGAAACATGATTTTGGTTAGCACTTTTTAGCAATGAAGTGTTTTTGATTAATGCCTGTGCATTTTTTAGACATAAAGCGATTGCACACTAAGTAGACTACAGTAGAGGGAAAACATGACTTGTGTATGCAATGGGAAACAAAAAAATTTCTTTAAATTTTAATAGCACGTCATTGTGCTATTGCTTTATTGCAGGATTCTGGAATCCTGAGTTGTAAGAAAAATGTATAAAAATACAGTTACTTTTCCCAGTGCTAGACACATAGTAGATAGCATGTGATCACGAAATACATTTCAATGCACTACTATGGCGTACTTCCTTCTTATCTTACCATGACAGCACTTAACAGGAGTTGGACATCCATTTCTTTACTGAATATGCATGAATATGCACTTGTTTTTGTAAGCCAGACCGTTGCGAACTCATTGGTCACTTAACTGAATCACTGTGAGCTCACTGTTTTTAGTCAAACCAGTTAAGGTAGGGATACAAGTCTACACAATTGTCCAGATGTTTTTGTTCTGTTAAAAACGAGATCTAATCATCAAGAAAACATCAGAATAGAAGTTATCGGCTTGGCCAACAAAAGCAAAACCAACTGGATCACAGTGTGCCCAGGTGGTGGGGGCAGGACCAGCCAGGCCAAACCCCAAGGCTTTCGATGAATGACATTAAAGCCACAGCCCAACATCAGAGAACCCCCTAGGAGCCAGACCTGCTGTCACACCTGCAGAGCTACAGTCAGGTGAGGACCCCCTCCCCCCACTGGTGGGGCCAGTCCCGTCCTTGTGTATATATTGGGAGGCTTAAGTCAAAGTCAATGCTTTTAGTCCATCCTAGTGGCTCTAACAGCTCATAAGAAGAGGATGGCTTTTTAGACAGATTGGTCTGTTCAGATGCTCGTTTTCTTTTCCCTTTCTAGGTTTTGAAATATGCATCCTTTTCTCTTCCTGCCCGTGCTTTGCTTGGGAATAGTCTCAGTTACTACAAAATTTGGTCGAAGTTTAGATGCTCAGTGGATCCAATAAAAGGCAACCTATGAGAAACTCTATGGCATGGTTGGGAACATCTAAGCTGTCTGGAGGGCCCCACAGAGAACATCCACGCTGGTGGGAGTTCACAGCAGAGAGGAGCCTCTGGAGGCCGCTCTTACCCAGAGAGGAAATGGGGCCCCGTGACTGTGCACGATGGGGACAGATGTCCTGCTGTGTGGTTGCTGGAGAGTAGCTCCCGGAGCATCCGCCCAGCCCTGGTCCAGGCCCCTCCTCCTCTCTGTGAGCACATCCACTTCGAGTAGGTGAGTTGGCTTTAAATAGAAATAAAAATTGTAGGTTATATGTTTGTCTCTAGAGTGAAAGACGGAGGAGAGCAGTGTGGGAGAGGAATCGGAAAACGCTCGAACGGCGGTGAATGCGTCGGTGACCTGGTGAGGGCGGCTGGGGTTCCTGAACCTTTTGTTCTCTCTCTCTTTGGTACTTCGCCAAAGAATTCTCATCCTTGTCAACATTCTACTTTCTTTTCCTTGAAGACCAGTGAAGAATTTAGACACAGGATGAATGACCTTAAAATCCAGAAGCACACAGAGGGGAAAGTGTTTGAAATACCCTTCTTTGCTGATTTCATTGTACCTGTGGACAGGAGACAGACAGCCGGGGTAAGTCCTATGAGTCTGAAGGATCCCTTCTCACCAAAAAAAACGGATCACTTCTTTCCAAAAGTAAAGCCGAAAAGAAAACAGCAGCTCTTCGATGGGTCCCTGCTGGGGAACAACACACTCTTGCTGTGTTTTACAAGAGTTTTCAGATTCATGGGATGTAGGCAAAGCCTTGCTGTTTGTTGTTTAGGCTGAGAGCTTTCTAATTTGGTTTCAGGGTCGGTGTGCTTCTGGCTGGGTTTTAGGGAAGCCAGTGCCCTCGAAGTACACAGGTTCTGGAAAACAGGCCAAATTGTGTCACTGAGTGAGCGGAACCCGCTGGACTATTCTTGGTCTCAGGCAGTGAGGGCTGCTGTGGTGGCCTGATGAATTATGCCTTCCAGTATATTCTGAACAACGGAGGCCTAGACTCAGAGGAATCCTATCCATGTTGTCCAGGGGTCAGTGGAGCTCTTCACGTGTCATCCGTCCAGCTCTGCTCCTAGTCACATGCTTTTCAAGAACACAGATACCATATTTAATATTTGCATTTTATTTTATCTTTTTAAAAAGATTTTATTTATTTATTTGACAGACAGAGATGACAAGTAGGCAGAGAGGCAGGCAGAGGGGGAAGTGGGAAGCAGGATCCCCACCAAGGAGGGAGCCTCATGAGGGGCTCAATCCCAGGATGCTGAGATCATGACCTGGGCCGAGGGAAGAGGCTTAACCCACTGAGCCACCCAGGCACCCACAATACTCACATTTTAAATGGTGAACCCTAGAGCTGCAAACTGTCAGGACTGTCATTAAACCAGACAAGCCACGCACAGTGCCTGCCTCAGTGGGGACCCCATGACTATTTTTATTTCTATGTTACAGGGAGACATACATACCATTCCATACAGGGTACAGATTTCTCTGGAATGAACCAGTTCTTAAGGACACATAGACCCTGAATAATTCATTGAACACATACAAGGTAGTTTTTCAATTTCAAAACAACCAATAGCATTTCAGCTCCTGGGATGCTTTATGACAAATTTGGCTTGGAAATCACTCACCTGTAAGCTGTCTTGAGCTCATGCTCCCCAGGAGGTGGATGTAGTGATCAAGTCTCTTCCCCTTTCCCTCTGAAAGGACAGACCCTGCACATACAGACCCGGTGAGCATGCCTCCGCAGGAGGAGTCCCTTGTGCTGGTGGTGGCAGCTGTGGGTCCCGTCCCTGCTGCTCTCCGTGCAAGCCTGGACACCTGCCGGTTCTATAAAGAGGGTACGCATCTGTCTATGGAGAAATAGAGGTAGAAAGATCGGAAAAGCACCCTAAGATACAGCAGGAGTGACACTATGGTACGCAGAATTCAATGTAGAATTTGGGGCGGGGGGCTGTGGATTTCACACAGTTCATCGTGCACCCATAACATTTATGCCTTCTGTTTCCACCTGTCATGACCAGATCCAAATACCCATGATTTTAAATACATTATCAATATATTGAAATGGCTACACAATTTGATTGGTATAGCTTGCTTTACTTTTTTCCAGTTGTTAGACCTTAAAAAATTTTAAAGAATGTTACTACTGAGATTAACACTGGAAAGGGTCCTTAGGCAAGTCATTTTGTGTTCTGGTGTTTTTGTAAGCTCACATCCATAAGGAGAATCACAAGAGATATTTTTTTATGCCTCTTGACTATTGTTTACAAAAAGATTGTGACACTTTGTGTTTCTGATAACATCAGAGAGGGCCTAAACCCCTAGCTTACCTAAACAAAACTGCCTGACTTTTAATCTTAGCTGGATTTATAGTGCAACTGAATTTTTATATGTCTCCCTTACTGTGGTTGATAGGCTGATAAGCTGTCACTACCCCAGGTCACGCGGGAAACCTCAGCCCAACATTAGATTTTACTTTCGGGCATTTATAATGCTCTAAACCGCAGCAGTGAAGACCTGAATCACGGCGTTCTGCTGTTTGTTTATGGATCTGAAGGAGAAGAATCCGAGAACCAAAACTATTGCATTATCAAGAACAGGTATAGAAAGCCAAGAATACTTATCTTGGACATTGAAAAGGGAATCCTTTTTGGAATCGGTGCTTGGAGGCAAGTCCCCCAACCCTTGAGCACACTTGTTTAGACAAGTGTGCTCAAGAAGCGTTTACCCCACGTGGCGGGAACACAAGCATATCATGGGACGACCACAGGAAGGTACTGTCTCAAGCTGGGGGGTCCTGCGATAGATTTCCACCACTGCATTTCTAAATTGGATTTTTAAAAACTCCTGCACACATCTGCCCCAAAGATTTTCCTTTTCCTGCTCCTGTTTCAGTTTTGTGAAAGGTCTGGGAAAGAAGGACTGTGTGCTGGGTTAGAACTCGAGCACGAACAGGAATGGCCTCTTCGGGTTCTTCCTGAATCTGTCCTGGCCTCTCGTGCCCTGCTCAGGGTCGGGTGTGATTGTTCATGACGGGAAATGTGTTTGTTCCTCTGGAATAATTGGCAAACCCTGGCTTCTTTCAACTGGGGCACGGACTGGGGCACACAGGGTTCCATGCTGATGGCCAAGGCCCTGGACAACCAGTGTGGAATGACCACCGTGGCCAGCTTTCCTGCTATGTGGGAGCTTCCAACCAGCAGGAATGCTAAGTGGAATTTGTGCTGAGGTTGTAGATTAGTAAAAAAGCCACAAGGTTTCTTTCTACAGCTTTCCCAGCTTTGAAGTCCCATGTGTGCGGCAAAGGCTGTCTCTGTACTTCGCAGTGCAGGGAGGGCACCTCTGCTATGGCAGACTCGTCTCCTGCTTGTTGGGGACAGAGGACCCCCTGGGCGCCCTCGCACCCGCTGTTTCCCAAGGAGCTTCGTATCCAGATAATCCATGTACCATTGTGACACATTTTGGGGTGTCCTCCCTGGCCCCCCCAGTCTCTTCCTCTAAAACTCCCTGATATGTTTACAGACTACTAGCTGAGCTGGGGACTGTGGAGAGAGAAACCCAGTTAGTAACTGAGGGGTGGGAAATCTGCAAAGAGTAAGAGGACATAGATTAGAATGAGGATGAATAACAGGGGTGAAGGGGAATGGGAGGTCCAGGCTTCCAGCTAAGGAATGAGTAAGTCCCGGGAATAGAAGGCGCAGCATAGGGAATATAGTCAATGGTGTCGTAATAGCACCGTAAAGGTACAGTGTGAGACTGACAGACAGCAACTATCCTTGCGGTGAGCATAGCACACTGTACAGGGTTGGCAAATTATTGGGTTGTGCACCTGAAACTAAAGTAACATTGTAACAATGTTACAGATGTAACAATCATTTATACTCAAAACAATCGGACCAGCCAGTATTCTCCCAGGGACCACTGGCCTATCCACGGATATCCTAGAGCCCAGTCACATTTGGACTCTATAAGAGTTAAAGTAGTAACATTTTACCTCCCTTCTACTTTGAAGTTTTTTATTAAAAAATAAAACTTCATACATTTTTTTAAAAAATGAAAATCCAAAAGTTATTAGACAAGTCTGTCATACAAAGGCTTTTACATCAGTAACGAGCGAAGTGGTAACATTCCTCATATAAAATCCACACAGTCAAATCCCAGCTTGGGTCTTCAATGGTTCATGTGTTTTATCCCGTATCATAAGATGTGGTCGGCTTTCAAACAAAATTCATCTTCTCGATATTTGGTTCCCAGTCAAGGCCTTCTGTACGCCCTCATCTCACACGACAGGAAAGCTGGCCATGGTGGCGATTCCACAGTGGTTGTCCCGGTCCTTGGCCAACAGCATGTAGCCCTCCATGCCCCAGTTTGTACCCCAGCTGAAAGAAGACAGGGTTTGCCATTTATTACAAACAATCAACCACATTTCCCCTAATGAACCATCACACCCGACCCTGAGCAGGGCACCAGAGGCCAGGACAGATTCAGGAAGAATCCGGAGAGTCCGTTCCTGTTCCTGCTTGAGTTCTAACCCAGCACAGAATTCCGTCCCCAGACCTTTCGCAGACGACGAATGGAAACACAGAAAAAAGAAGCTCTTGGGGCCAGATGCATTTCAGAAATGAGAAAATTTTCAAGTTGAGAAACGCAATGGTAGCAAAACCATGGCAGGACCCTAGCAAGCTACTGCCGTCATCACATGAGTATGTCCCTTCCCCCTTAATGGCATAAACACTTCAGGGATTTCAGAAGCGTGCTCAAGGGTTTGAGGATCTGCCTCCAAACACTGATTCTAGAAAGAATTCCCTTTTCAATTTCCAAGGTAGGTGTTCTTGGCTCTTTATACCTGTTCTTGACAATCCAGTATTTTTTGTCCTCCGATTCTTCTCCTTCAAAGCCATAGCCAACCACCAGAACGCCGTGATTCAGGCGTGTATTGCTGCAGCTTGGATCATAATAAATGCCTGGAGAAGAGAGATTCAGTGCTGAGCGGGAACACCCAAGTGACATGATAACATGTGACAACAACCTAGTGACCACAGCAAGGGCAGCCTCTCAAAATCCGGTTGTGATAGCAATTGAGATAAGGTTTAGAAATCAGATCTTTTCATTTAGCTAGGCTAGGGATTTAGGTCATCATCTAGTACTACCAGAAATATATGTTGTCACAATGTCTTTTGTGAAGAACAGTGAAGAGGCGTAAAAGAGCACTTGTTGAAACTTTGTCATTCTACCCTATGATGTCAGCCGAAGAAGCAGCAGAGAACAGAAAATTACTTGAGTCAAGGGGTTCTTTCCAGTGTCTATTTCAGTAGTAAAATTCCTTGGAAAATTTCAAGGTCCAAACATTGGAAAAAGTGAAGTAAACTACACCAGTCAAGTTATGTAGTCATTTAAATATATTCATAGGGGTGCCTGGGTGGCTCAGTAGGTTAAAGCCTCTGCCTTTGGCTCAGGTTATGGTCCCAGGGTCCTGAGATCGAGCCCCACGTCAGGATCTCTACTCGGCAGGGAGCCTGCTCCCCCCACCCCGCACCCCGGTCTTCCTGCCTCTCTGCCTGCTTGTGATCCGTCTCTCAAATAAATAAATAAATAAATAAATAAATAAATAAATAAAATGTTTTTAATAATTAAATATATTTATGAAGTGCCTAAAAGCCTGGGGATATGGGTCAAGTCATGTCAAATGGTGACAACAAGCACAAGGACTACATATACAGAATGAGCCACCATGCTAAATCCATACCCTCCTGAGTCCCACATACAAAAAAGCCCATCTTGTTGTATGTCATGCTGGTTACCCGTATTTTCTGGCCAATTTTCTAGGTAGACAAATGCTCACCTGTTTTATAGAACTGGAAAGAATACGGGCTTGAGTCTACAGCAGCAGAGACGGGCCCCACAGTTGCCACTGTGGTCATAAGACCATCCTCCTCATTTAAGACGTGCCAGAAGGTAGTCACATTGGCGACAGATTTCTCAGGCCTGTATCTGCAGTAGCCATTCTTTCAAAGGTAAAGGGGAAGGGACTTGATTAATACCGTCCACCTCCTGGGGAACACGAGCTCAAGACAGTTTGCAGCTGAATGATGTCCAAGTCGAGTGTGTTATAAAACATCTCAAGAGGCAAAATATGATTGCTTGTTTTGAAATTGAGAAATGAGGCAATATCTATCCAATGAGACACTCCTTTGGTCTACTTGTGCATAGATTTTTCACTCTGCAGATCTGTACTGTATTAAGAATGATATTTGTGTTGCTGTGTGGCTGAGAAGTGGGAACACCTGTATGGTAACCCTCTAGGTGGAGAACGGTGCCAGGCTAACAGGTTTTAATCTGTTCTGACCATGTGCAGATACAGAGTCTACAGTCTAAAATGAGAATTTGAAATATAGGCTTTGTTTTACTGAATATACTCAACTTTGATAAAAGATAAGGAAGTCTGTTTACCCTTGCAAGATACGGGTAGGATTCCTCGGATTCCAGGCCTCCGTTGTCCATAACATATTGGAAGGCAAAATCCATCAGGCCACCGTGGCAGCCCTCATTGCCTTGAAACCAAGAGCAGTCCACGAGGTTCTGCTCACTCAGTGACACAAGTTTGCCCGTTTTCCGGAACATCTGTCCTTCAAGGGCACCAGCTGCACTAAAAGCCCAACAAGATTGACACTGACCCTGAAAACACAATGATACAGCTCTTAGTCTACAAAGTTAATAGCAAGACTTGACAACAGCCCTGACATCTGAAAACTCTTCCAAAACATAACAAACTGTATATGGTTTCTCAACTTCCATCACGAGAGCACTAGTCCGTCTTGGCTTTGCTCTTGGAAAGGGAGCTGCCGAGTACTGTCTCACCTGTTCCTTCACGGGGGTCACGTAGCCTTTCTCTCTCCAGTCCACAGACGAGGGGATCTCAGCAAAGAGAGGTGCTTGGAACACATTCCGGTCCTCTTGCTTCTGGATTTTAAGGTCACTCAACACCTGTTGGAATTCTTCACTGGTCTTCAAGGAAAAGGAAATAGAATGTTGACAAGCATGAGATTTTTTGGAAAAAATCCTTAGAGGAAGCACAAAACATTCAGCAACTCCAGCTGCACTCACCAGGTCACCAAAGTCATTCATTGCCATCGTGAAGCTGTGTTTCCCTTGGCTGTACTCCTGGTTGTGCTGTTCAATCACTTTCAGATTCATCTCCCACACTGTTCTCCTCCGCCCTTCTTCATCCTGGAGACAAACATGCAACCATCCTGTTGATTTCTATCTAAGCCCAGCTCACCTGCACCAAGTGGATGTGCTCACAGAGGGAGGAGGGACCTGGACCAGGGCTGGGCTGATGCTCCAGGAGCTGCTCTCCAGCAACCACACAGCAGGACATCTGTCCCCATCATGCACAGTCACAGTACTCTGCTACCTGCCTGGGTACCAGTGGCCTCCAAAAACTACTCTCCACTGTGGACTCCCACCAGCATGGAACATTCCCTGGGGTCTCAGTGGACAGCTCAGATGTTACCAACCTTGTGGTATAGTCTCTTGTGGGCCGCCTTCCACTGGGACCAGCGTGCATCTAAGCTCTGATTGGGTTGTGGAGCAGCTGAGGCTATTCCCAGGCAAAGGGCAGCCAAGAAGAGAGAAGGATGCATGTTCCAAAACCTAGGAAGGGAAAAGAAATGTGTTTTGGATTAGACCAACCATCTAAAGAGCCATCCTTTATTCTGAGATGTTAGAACCACTCTGGTACAGTAAAGACATTGCGTTAATACTCCCAAGTGTTTCCACGGGGCTGTGGAGAGGTGGCGCGTGCAGGGGGCCTGCTGGCCTGTTCCCCGCCCTGCAACCCGCAACCCACCTGCTGCTTCCAGAGCATGTAGATGGCAATACAGGGAGTGACAAGCCCTGAGTCTGGGGTATAGGGGTCAAGCTGCCATGCTTAGAGGGACCAGGCCCTGGAAGAGTGCCTCCCCGGAGCCCTAAACCCCTGGCCCCCAAGGCTTGTACCCCCCTCCCCAAGTTTTAAGGGGTAGCCCTTCCCTTCAGGTCTAGGCTAGGATCTCACCTGAGGCAGGTGCAGTCAAGGTGCAGGTCGGAGGTGTCCAGCACGCCTACTGATGGGTTGGAGACTGTCCATTTAAGCCTGGGATTTGGCCCTTCTGGTCCTGCCCCTGGCACCTGCCTGCACAGCAATTGGCTGAGCCAGCCTGTGGGCGGGGGCTCTGTGCCCTGGAGCTGGGGGAGCCTTGGGGCATGTGATAGCTGGGTCCCTACTTGTCCCAGGGGAGATTGTGCCTGCCTCAAGGGACCCGGGAAAGTCAAGTGAGAGGACTCGGGAAAGCCCTGTAGAAGGGGATCCAGCACCTTCCTAGGGACCCTGATCAACTAAATAGCAGGAATTTATGTGTTGGCAGGTGGTTCACAAAAAGAGGCTCACAGGGCCCCAAGTGGGTTTCCAGCATCACACTGCCTATCCTCTAGTCTTTGGTTAAAATCTCCCTGAGGTCTGAGAATAGGATAATCTAGTCTTATTGTTCCTGTTAATTCCAAGCAAAGGGGCAGCTGGAGGAAGTAGAGCCCTCAGGGGATAGTGTTATCACTGTTTCAGGAGGGGCTGCCTCTGGTTTTTGGAAGAATCTGGAGACAATGGGCTTGTCCAAACAGGGGATGCCCTAGGCAAGGCTCAAGTGCTTTCCACTCCCTCCCAAACCTTTCTCAAAACCAACAGAAATGATTTACTTCCAGAAAAATATGGTTTAACAAAGGGAAGAAAGACGGAAGGTAGAAACTGCTTTTTCCTCCCCACTCTCTGCCTCATGGATGATTGTGTTTCTCAGTGTCCAATGTGCTTTTCTCGAGATTTAAATTTAAATGTTTTAGAAAAACAGCTCTTCTAAACTGGAAAAAAAAAAAAAAAAGCGTTCATCAGCAGACCATGAATTTTCCCTCTGATGACCAGTTTTGCTCTTCTTAGGAACACGATTCCACGCGTCTAGACAGTGGGTCACAGCCTCCTTCTCTGGACTCCGTCCGTGAGACCCCCTAGTGAGCCTGCACACATCTCCAGCCCTTCTCTGCTAGGCTCGGGGAGGGCCGGGGAGAAAGGGGTTCCATACAGGGGCCGGGAGTCAGGACGGGGCCGGCATGAGAATTCTGCCCCTCTCGGCTAGTCCCCCACCCTGGCAGACTCCGCAGCACCCCCAGACTCAGTTTCCTCGTGCAGGATGTGGGGCAGTGATTTGATTTTCCTCAGAGGACGCTTGTGAGACTGAATGAGCTAACACACGTCATGCATTAGCATAGAGTAGGGCTCATTCCATATTGCTTTCTTGTGAGGTCCAAGGGAAAATCCTTCCAAAGGTCTCGCTTAATTTAGAAAATATTTATTCAAGGATTTGTTACATAGGCCATCCCTACTTACTTCTTTACTTCCGGGAAGCCAGGTTACCACATAATGAAATGAACCCTAAAGTATAGGTAAATAAGCTTATATGTTAAAAAGCCAAGCTACATCTAGTTAACATTCTTTTTTTTTTTTAACATTTTATTTATTTATGACAGAGAGAGAGATCACAAGTAGGCAGAGAGGCAGGCAGAGAGAGAGGGGGAGGCAGGCTCCCCGCTTATCAGAGAGCCCGATGTGGGACTCGATTCCAGGACCCTGAGATCATGACCTGAGCCAAGGGAGAGGCTTAATCCACTGAGCCACCCAGGTGCCCCGTCTAGTTAACATTCTTAAATCATGCTCCCAAACTGATATACAAGGGACACACATATCCTAGGACTATGTCCACAGTCCCTAAAATATTGTCTCACGTTTGACCCGTTATGCTAGAGCTAATATCACATTTTCAACTACAGATAGCTTATTTTGCCTATTACAAATTAGGAGGTCATCGAGGGTTTTTCTCTAAGAGCGATCAGGGTAACAGCGAGATGATGTTTCATACCCAGCAGCATGGATGAAAGTGACGAGGGGCAACACGTGTGTGTGGGGGCACATGGAGTCGTGGGAACTCTCGGCCGCTCTCAGTGCGGGTGCAAACAGTAAGCCACTCTGGCAGGGGCTCCGCGGCTTCTTAAAAAAGGAACTGCACACCCGACACTAACTCAGCATTTCTAGGGTCCGGTTTCTACCCACGTGAGCATGTTCTTTTACGCATTGTAACTTCCAGCGGGAAAACACAGGAGAATGAACAAGCACCGTATAGTACATTCACACTCGACAATTGAAAGGAACAAGCTTTCTCTGTGTGCACCAACACAGATGATCCTTTTAAGATTTATTTGAGAGAGACAGAAAGGGAGAGGAAGAAGCAGGCTCCCTGCTCAGCGGAGAGCCTGACTCAGGGCTCGGTCCCAGGACCCGAGATCATGACCGGAACCGAAAGAAACACTTAACTGACTGAACCACCCAGGCAACCCAACAGAGATGATTCTGAAAAACACTACGTCAGGAGTTGCCTGGGTGGCTCAGTCAGTTAAGTGTTCAACTCATGATTTCGGCTCCCGTCATGATCTCAGGCTGTGAGATCAAGCCCCACGTCGGACTGCACACTGGGTGTGGAGCCCTCTCTCTCCCTCTCCCTCTGCTCCAACATCATTAAAAACACCATGTCAAGCAAAAGAAGGTACATATTAAAAAGTACATATAATTAATTGTATTATATAAAGTTCAAAAGGCAAATCTAATCTGCGGTGACAGATATCAGAACAGTGGTCTTGCAGGGGAATTACTAGCTGGAAGGAGGCATAAGAAAATGTATTAGAAAGTTGGGAAATTCTGTATCTTGATCTGGGGGCTAGTTCCGCGGTTGCCTACATTCATCAAAACTTACCCACCTATGTACATAAGACCTATCCATTTTACCCTATGCAAAATTCTACATCAACAGAAACTTTGTCAGGATAAAATTTGAGATCAAGGCAAAAAAAGTTACATAGTAAAAAAAAAAACCACCCAGAAATCTGTATCAGGATATTGAGCAGATTCCTGCCTTTTCTCTCAAAAGACAAATCTGTAGCAAATAGCCAAGAATCTTTCTACTGGCCCTAGAGCTGTGCCCCCAGGAAGACTATTAACATCTGCGCTCCTTGACTCGGTGGGAAAAAGGAGCGACAGCAGGTCTCCCTCTGACGTGCAGCTGGGAAAGGAAAACCTGGCCTCCGGCTTCTCCGTGTTCCCGGCACCTGCAGCCTGGGTTCATCCAAAGCCACAGGGACAGCGGTCCAGCAGACAGAGCAGCCCCAAGTCAGGATGAGCTGCTGGGAAGCCTGTTCACCTGCCGAACTTGCTTTCTTCTTCTGTACATTATCCTAAAGCACTCAGCTGACACAGGATTTAATACCATTCTTCCATCTTTAAAGCCGAGGGAGAACCATTAGTCACTGATCTCACGTTTTATTTGTAAAACAATAAATGTTTTATTAGATCCTTAGAGATAATATCACATTCTACATAGTCGGTGTTTCTAAAGAAGTATTAGAACATCTAATCTAAGCCAGGAAGGCTTCTGCTGGGAAGGAGCAAGAGAGGGGGAGACAAAAGAACTGACTTTCCTTTGGGGGAAAAGCAGGTTTTTTTCTTCTGTATTTGACTTTTGTGTTTGGAAAGCCTGTGTCTCCATGTGAGGGATCTCGTTTCTACTAAACTATGTCAGTCATTTCATACAACGTGCTTGCTTTTAAGGATTTACCATGTGTTTATGCATCTAGGGGAAATCTATCTTTAAAAATTCATTACTTCAGTGAGCCACGTATTGAGGGCAGCCATCTGGTTCAGTATCCAAATTATGGGGACTACAAGTCTTCTAAAATTCACACTTTTGGGGCGCCTGGGAGGCTGAGTCGGTGAAGCGTCTGCCTTCAGCTCAGGTCACGATCTCTGGGTCCCAGGATCGGGTCCTGCAACGGGCTCTGCTCAGCACACAGTCTGCTTCTCCCTCTGCTGCTCCCACTGCTTGTTCTCTCCCTCTCAGTCGAATAAATGAATACAATCTTTAAAAAAAATTTTTCATACTTTTAAATTTTCTATCACATTCATTATAATTTCCAAATATTTCACATCTTTTTTTTGCATTTGCATAAAAGATTTATTATTTTCTTCTCAGGAAAAACAGGAAGTTAAGGAAACACACTACATTTTACAGCCCACATTAATTTATAGTTGGTCCTAACCCTTCCTGGCACAGCTGTCAACAGCATTAGCTGTTTTAACCAGAACCAAGGTGTTCACCCCCAACCGAGTGTACGTGGATACTAGAGGATTGCATGTTTTTCCCTGAGAGAAGCGTAAGACAAGTTGCTGAGAGCCAGCTTTCCAAGCAGCCCCTCCCTTTCCATTCTGGAGGATTTGCTTGAACTATGCAGCTCGTCAGCACTTAGAACACGTGCCTCCTCCTCTCCCTAGAAAACCACCCACCCTTCCCTAAATCACCAGAATGATCCATTAATAGGAAAAACATCATTTCCAGGCCATTTAACAGGAAGTCGAAGAGATGTTCACAGTGACGTTACACTAGCCGGCAACGTCCCGCCACCCTCATGCGATATAGGCAGGAAGTGTTTTATTTCGTGTGGTGTGAAGCCCTAACAATTGTTTCCTGGTTAATTGTCCATGAGTGTTTGCTACTTAGTCCTTCCCAGGGTTAGCGCTGAGCTTGTTGTCCTTTTATCCCACTCTTTTTTTTTTTTTTTTAAAGATTTTATTTATTTGGCAGAGGGAGAGAGAGAGAGAGCAAGAGAGGGAACACAGGCAGGGGAAGAGGGAGAAGCAGACTCCCCACTGAGCAGGGAGCCCGATGAGGGGCTTGATCCCAGGATCCTGGGATCACAACCTGAGCTGCAGGTAGACGCTTAACGATTGAGCCACACTTACGCTCCCTAGTGTCCCATTCTGAAGGAGCACCATCACTACCATCAGAATCTTTTGGTCCCAACATTCTCACTACAGGTCCTGAAGAGCATTTCCAGGCTTGCCTCTCACTCCCGGCCAGGAGCAGTGCACCCCAGACGAGCCATGACCTGCTGTTGCCCTGAGCAGCTCTCCTGTGCCTCAGTGCCTTGACCGAGCAGTGCCTCCCACCCGCAATGTCCTTCCTTCCCGTTCCACCTCTTGAAATGCCTGCTGAGATCCACAGCTTCTGGACCTTCAAGCTATCAGGGTGCCTGTTTTATATTATAATTTCTTGTGATTTATAATTTTTTGTTAACCTTGCCGGGCTGAGCTCCTCAAACTCATGTTCATGTCTACTACACCACGGAACCCATTATCTCAATGACGGGGTCACGGGTGTTTGATTAATGAATAAGGTCACGTGATGCACGAAAAGTACAGGCAGCAGAGCCAAATGATGACTTCCAATTGCTTTAGATTTTGAAATTTCTCCTATGATGCAAAGTACATCCATGCATAAAGTGGCTCTGATTTTGGTCACATTAAAAGTGAGTAAATGGAGCTGAAATAGCCACATTAATGTTTACATCTCTTCCGGTGTCTTTTTCTAACTAAATACACTGTGATGAACCATCCAAGGCAGATGAATTTTCCTTCCACGCTGTATTGAACAAAGAATTTCATAATAAATAAATGTTCAAGCAAGTGCAGTGAATGTTTTGAATTTTTTAGTAGAAAAAATGCTTATAACATGGTTAGTATCGTTGTCATCTGCATTCAAATGACCAGAAAATTACAAATATATCAGCTACTATTAACCATTCCACTTTCTCAGCAACAAGAGCAAGTTACTTGCAACGTTTGATTCAGATATTCTAGAAGTCAGGAAACCGTCATCACCATCATCATAGTCACCGTGGTCGTCTTTGTCAACAACTTGCAGTACGTTAGGCATTGCTAAATGCTTTCAATATATCACTGCATTTCCTTTCACAGTAACTTCTACCTGAGAGAATCTTGAACACTTGCTGCCCTTCCCAAAGATGAAATTTGGAGTTGTGGAATTCCAATTTAGTCGATGCAAAGATTAAGAAAACTGACTCGATGTAAAACCTGAGTAATTAACGGCTCAAGTAGTCGGTTGTAAGATCTCCTCAAAGAGCAAGTGATAGGTAGCCCAAAGCAATTGAAATCATTTTCTTAAAAATAGAATTTTGGCAAAGACATCGGGATGATGACAGAGTTGATAACAATGTTGAAGAAAGAAACAGAAATCAGGACCGAAACAACTGGAATCTTGGGCAAATCTGGGGTCTCAGCAGCAGGAACTATTAGGCAATATTGTCAGGGCTCTGTTGCTGGAAGGAAGAATTCACACTGTTTCTTTCACCCTTGTATCATTCTGCTTCCAAAAACCTGGGAGACAATGTCTATCGATATTTCATCTCATGTCTAGGGGAGGGAAGGCATCTTAATTACAGCCCCATTAAGACTCCATGCAATAGGGAAGAAACAAGTTTCCCGAAAGAACCCACAGTGCTCCTACCAAGACCAGAGGAAGTGGATGCTGGTGGCTGAGAAAAGCTTTGGTTCAACACAGCAGCCCCCATTTAGCTTCTCAACACACAGATAAATGCTTTCTTTTCATTAATGTTTTTCTTTAGAGAAAATTATAGAGTCACATGCAATTGTAAGAAATAATACAGAGAAATCCGTTGTCCCTTTTACTGGTATAAAAACAGACACAAAGATCGATGGAACAGAATAGAAAGCCCAGAAATAACCTCACGCGTATATGGTCACATCACTTACAACGAAAGGGGTAAGAATATACGAAAGGGGAAGAACAGACTCTTCAGTAAATGGTGCTGGGAAAACTGGGCAGCTACGTGAAAAGAATGAAACCAGACCACCGTCTCACACCGTACACAAAAATTAACTCAAAATGAGTTAGAGATTCCACTGTTATTTCTGAAAGCATAAAACGCCTTGAAAAAATAGAGGCAATAAGCTCCTTGACATAGGTCTTGGCAGTGGTGTTTTTGAATCTGACACCAAAAGGAAAAGCAAAAAAAGCAAAAACAAGCAAGTGGGGTTCCACCAAACTAAAAAGCTTCTGCAAAACAAAGAAACCCATTATCAAAATGATAAAGCAGCCTACGGAATGGGAGAAATTATTTGCAAATCATGCATCTGATAAGGGTTTAAAATCCAAAATATTAAAGACCTGAGAGAATGCAGTAACAGAAGATGCCTGGGTGGATCAGTTGGTGAAGCATCTGCCTCTGGCTCAGGTCAGGATCCCAGGGTCCTGGGATCAAGTACTGCTTTGGGCTCCTTGCTCAGGGTGGAGCCTGCTTCTCCCTCTGCCTGTTGCTCCTCCACTTCCCCTGCTGTGATTTCTCTCTCTCTTTCTGATGAATAAATAAATAAATAAATAAATAAATAAATAAATAAATAAAATCTTTAATAAAAAATAAAATATTAAAAAAGAATGCAATAGCAAAAAAAAAAAGATTAAAAAATGGTCAGAAGATCTGAATAGACATTTTTCCAAAGAAAACACACAGGTGGCCGACAAGTACAAGAAAAGATGCTCATCATCATTAATCATCAGGAAAGGAAAGTAAACATCGCCATGAGATGTGACCTGCACCAGGCAGGACGTCACCATCAAAGACGAGGAATGAACAGCTCGATGAGGTGTGAGGGAGGGACACCGCTGTGCACTGGTGGCGGGAAGGCAAACTGCTACAGCCCCAACGGAAAAGAGTACAGACTTTCCAGCTCATTAAATGCAGAACAACCATAACATCCAGAAATCCTGCTTCTGGGTATTTACTCACAGAAAGTGGAAACAAAACTCAAAAGGATGATCTATGTGCCACATATTCATCGCAGCATTACTTAAAAAAGCCGAGACACAGCAACAACCTAAGTGTCCATCAGTGAACGAATGCATAGCGACGTAGCATATACACACAACGGAATATTACTCAGCCATAAAAAAGAATGGCATTTTGCCATTTGTGACAACATGGATGGACCTTGAGGGCACCATCCCAAGTGAAATTTGTCAGACAGAGAAAGACAAATACCATACGATCTCTCCACTGTGTGGAAGCAAAACAAAAACAAAAATCGAGCAAACAGACAAAACACTAAACTAAGCACACAGACACAGAAAGCACATGATGATTACCAGATCCAAGGGCTGTGGGTGGGAGAAAAGGGTAGCAGGGTCAAAAGGTAAAGAATATTACGAAGAGAAAGAAAAGGGAGCCTGACAGTAAAAGCTGTTGATTCCTCCTGCGATCTCAACTTCTGTTTCATCCTTAGCTGCCGGTCCAGCATTAGCCTGGGGCACAGAGTTTAGTGCCTCTCCCCTGCGGGTAAGAGGATGAACAAAAGCTGAGACACCTTCAATTACTGTGTGCAGAAAGGGTCTCTCTTAACAAGGCTTTATTTTCTTCCCACTGTTTCCTGATGGGCTGGCACGCACGGAAGGGAAGCTTCTCTGAAAAGGAAGTGCGATTCTTGCTGGAGCTTAGCGTAGGCGGCAAGGAGTAACGACCACATCCCACGAGCCTTGTTAGGCGCTGTCTGTATCCCTCGGTATGATGGGCTCCAGGTCAACGACCCCGCAGCAGACACTGCCAGCTTCTTCTCTTACTCGGGAGGGAGAGAGTCACCCTGGCTGCCTCTGCCCTCTGCCAGCTCAGCCGATGCCACGTTTCATAGACTGTTACTTCTAATGCCCCAGGTCCACGTCCCGGTCTCTCCATTAGACGTGATGCTCCCAGCTTCAAGTGACAGAAGCCTAACTCAACATGCTTTCACACAAGTTCTTGTGTTTGCATGTGAAACAGGGCAGGTGATCTCGAAGCACAGCGGGAGTCCCTCAGAAGCTTGGTGGGTGTGGGACAAACCTCCCTGAGCCCTGTCACCACGCCCCGTGCACAGTCCTTCCCCCCATCCTCTCTAGCTCTCGGCTCCGGGCTCCGCTCTCAGACTTCTCAGACTCACTCTTGGCAATTACAGACTTATCCATTTCTCAGGACGGCATCCTCAGAAAAGGGAAAGGATCCTGCCGAATCGCGCAGACGGTGTTGGAACGGTTCCATTGGCTCTACTGGGCTGTGGCAGGTGCTCGTTTTAAATCATCTCTGTAGAGTGTAGGTGAAGGGGCAGGTCTCAGCTCCATCCTGGAGACAGGTATGGTGGGCAACACCAAAACACTCCCGAGGAGGAGGGGGTGATGGAAAAGGGGAAAAAGATGGCCATTGCTGGGTCGTAGGGTAAATGAAGGTTTGATTTTATAAGAAACTGGTTATAAAGGAGGGGAATGCAGGGGCAGGAGGGCCAAAGGTACAAACTTGTTATCGATAAATAAGATCTGGGGACGTAACGTCCAGCATTGTGACCGGTTTAAACATGCCACCTTGTACATTTGAAGGTTGCTAAGAGAGTAACACTTGGAACTCTCTAGCACAAGGAAAAATAATTGTAACTACATGAGGGGAGGGTTGTTAAATAAAGATATTGGGGTGATCACTTTGCTGTTTATACACATATCAAGTCATTGTGTTATACACTTTAATACAATGTTACAGCTCAGTGATATCTCAGTAAAACGGAGAAAAGAAACCATTAAATGACATTCCAGAATGGCTGCACCTTTCCGTCCCCCATCCAAGGCTGAGGGACCCAGTCCGTGCACATCCTTATCAAGTGATGCCACGACACTATTCTACCTGATCTAGTAGGTGTGGGACGATGTGTCATCCTGGCTGACCCTGCATTTCACTAACGGCTAGTCATGATGAGAATTTCCTCCTGTGCTCATCGCCATCTGCGTGTCTTCCTCGGTGAAGATAAAAAGTTTCTAGCACTCCCCTTTGTGCCCCGGATGGGCGTATGTCAAGAGCTATTTCAGCGTCAAATGGGAGGGTGGCTGCCCTTGTCTGTGTTCTGTCCGGGGCTCACGCACAGACCCCGTGCTGACCACGGCTCGTTTACGCGGTCTGCCCGTGAACACGGGACGGTCAGCAGTGCGTCTGATCGAGAAGGGTAGCGAGTGTCCTCTCTCTCCGAATCGTCGTCAGGACCCTTGAGGCTACTTTGAGAAGCTCCTCAGAACCAGTGTGCACTGCGGTTGTCTCTGCTCAGAGAGACTGTCTCTGCAACTCGGCAGTCGCGGGCTCTCCTTTGCACTTAGTGACAGGAGGCACTGAGCTTGATATCCTAACCACATGCCTTTTTTTATCCTGAACAGGAACATATAACTGGTTATTTGTTATTAACCCCCTAGGATGTATCCAGGAATCAGACTGTCAGCAAGAACTCCAGATCTGCGGGCAGCAATGAAGGTCACGGGAAGACTGTGTCATCACCAGGTGTCTGTCACACAGTCTCCATCCCCTTCCCAGATCCTGGAAATGGAGCCAGAAGAGGACGAGGGGGTCTGGAGGGCAGTCGGCTGGGTCATCAAGACACCAGGGAGCTGGAATGGAGGCAGCAGATGGTGCCGGTTTCTCCTGCCCGTTTGTCACATCATAAGCATCTGTCTGTCCCTGTTGAGCAAAACATTTGTGAGTTCATGTGACCCTGACCCTAAATGTGTGCCCTGGGGCAGGAGGGTTCCTGGGATATGAGGCAAGGGAGGAAGCATGGAAAGCTGGTGAACGCTGTGCAGATGAACAAGGTCAGAGCCCAATAGCACTGGGTCCTGAAGATTTGAGACCAGAATTGTCCTGTGTATCCTACGCTTTAGAGATGAATCCTGAACACTAAAAGCCTCTAGCAGGGCTTCTTAATCTGCAGTCCACTGAACGCTTGGGTTCATGGATACACTTCAGGCAGCCTTTATTAGTCAGGGTTCTCCAGAGAAGCAGAACCGATAGGACGTAAATAGACAGAATGAGATTTATGATAAAGAATTGGTTCCCATGATCATGAGGGCTTAGAAGTCCCAAGATCAGCAGTCAGCCAGTCAATAACCTGGAGACACAAAAAACCCAAGGTGAAGTCCCAGTGGGAGCACCTAAGGACCAGGTGTTAGACCTGCATCACCAATGGTCTAAGTTCTAGGCAGGCCCAAGGCCCAAGATGAGCCAAAGTTTCAGTTCCTGTCCAAGGTCAGGAAAAGACCATTGTCCTAACTGGAAGTCAGTCAGAGTCCTCCATTACTCAGAAGAGCGTCGTGGTTTGGTTTTATTTTGTTTCTATCTATATAGGCCTTCAGCCGGCTGGATGAGGGCTGCCCACATTAGGGAGGATAAGCTGCCTTACTTTGTTTACCAGTTCAAATGTTAATCTCACTCCAAATCATTCTCACAGACACGTGTGAATGTGTGAATATGTGTTTGAGTATTTCCTGACCTAGTCAGGTTGACACAGAAATTGAACCATCACAACTCAAGTCCTTGTCCACTTGGCATAGGTACACATCCTCTCAAACCATGATTTCCAGTTAAAGACAGTAACAAGGTCAGAATTCTGCCTAACATGATCCAACTAAGCTGACACAACCAAGAATGCACTAAGGCCTTGACTCAAAGAAGAAATAAGGTTCTTGAGTGGTCTTTATTCCTTTTCTTTATACCCCATAACTACAATACTATGTCGTAAATTCCATAATACCTAAATACTATGACACAAAGTTAGTACATCTTATGTTACACAGTAAAGAAATAAGAGAGGGAAAAAGACAAAGATATCTTGCACACAAACACATACGTATTCATGACAGAATAGGAAGGAAATGCTCATAATAATGGCAACCCTCATTTCTGGAACTGGTTATGTGGTCTGACATATCTGGTATTTACAACTGCTTCCTTCCACAGGTTCCATCCCCTTCCCTAGTACTGGAGATGGACCATTCTGCATCCTCATGGACCTCAGCAAACACCTCAGCTGGTCATGATTCTTTACCAGGTGTGGTGACCCAAAATTTCATCTCTTCAGGGTCTTGGGCCATTACCAGTCTGCTGGAGTGGGTCGCTGTAATTTTCTGTTGAGCTTAATCCCAGATGCCCTAAGGTATCTCTTATATTCCAAACATACTCTCCTTTACCTTCATTGTGGAGTAGCAGCCCATTTCTTCTTGGTAGTAAGGGTCAGTCACCACAGCCGGCACCATAACTCCCTTCTTTTCCTGTTAACTCAAAAGTGTGAAGAATGTATATGGCTAGGCAGAAGTCTTAACTTCCAAGTCAATGGAATTGTTGTGTATATTCTGGTGGAAGCATTTCTCCTTGTGCAACTAGGACATCCAAGGCAGAAGAGAATAAGGTGATAAGAACAGGTAGCATAAATTTTATCAGTGGACCACTAGGGGTAGTAGTGAATAGTGACACTCCCGTGTCCACCACTGAATTCTGGAACCTTTGAATTTTGGTTTATTGGAGAAATAGCACCATACTGAATGCTGGTTCAGTCCACATACAGCCTCCTAGAGAGCCTTGCGTCAGTCCTGCAAGATACTGCCACCACGCTGGTGCTGTTACTCGGGTCTTCAAAGTCCATTCCACCATTCTATCAAGTCAGCTGTTTTGCATGTTAGGGAACGTAATAGGACCAGTGAATTCCATGAGCATGGGACAATTGTTGCCCTTCATTGGCTGTAAAGTGAAAGTCCTTGAACATAGCAAGGATTCCACAATAGACAAAGCATTCTGTAGTGCATGGGTGGTAGTTTTGGCAAAAGCATTGTATGCAGGGAAGGCAGGTCTGTACCCAGACTGTCCATTTCAGGAAGAGCAAAAGGTTTCCCCTTCCATGATGGAAGTCGTCCAATGTAATCCACCTGCACCAGGTAGCTTGCTTATCTCTCTGAAGAACGGTGTCAGGGCCCATTTTTGATCTTTGATGCCGGCACATGGGGCACTACACAGTGGCCATTACCAGGGTACCCTTGTGAATAGAAGTCTGTGTTGCTGAGCCCATGCATAACCTCCATCCTTGCCACCATGGCCACTTGGTCCACAAACCCATCAGGCCATGGGAGGGGTGGCTGGGCATAGAGGCTGATTGCTATGCACAAAATGGATCATTCTACCCACTCGATTACTAAAATCCTCCTCTGTTGAGCTCTCCCCTTGGCGAGCATTCACACAGTACACAAATATCTTCAAAACTTCTACCCATTCAGAAAGGTTTTTTCACATATTTCCCCCCAGATTTCCCTGGGCCAGAAATCCAGTCACGGTCCACCCAAGTCTTTAGTCATCTTGCCAAACAATGGGACACAGCTCGTGAATCAGAATATAATACCATGTTCGGCCATATCTCCTTCCAAGCAAAGTGAACCACCAGCTGTGCAACTAGAAGTTCTCCCCCTGGGGAGACTCTCCCTTCTCCACTGTCTCTTAGAGATGTCCCAGATAGGACTGAAGTAGTGTAGTTGTCCACTTTCAGGCGAGCCCTGTCCGTTGTGCAGAGCCATCTGTAAACCAGGCTTGTGTCTTATCTTTCTTTGTCAATAGACTGTAGAGAACTCCCAGTGAGGCCATAGGAGCAGGCTGGGCGAGATAAGGCAAGGCTGGGAGCCATGACATTTGGGCTGCTCCTTACGGTAAATTACTCACACCTTCAGGGCCTGTGTAGGACTAATTGCACACATACCACTTCCATCTGATGGAGGAGTGCTGCTGTGCATGTCCAACTTTATGGCTTGGTGCATCAGATAACATCCATGCATGATGGGCTCCCCAACTCACACTGTAACCTGATGACCTGGGGTTAACTGTTCAGTCTCTATGAAGGCTCAGGAGCAGGCAGAGACCTCTTTCTCAAAGGAAGTATACAGTTTTCCCCCGAAATCCTCAGTGTCTGTGCTGTGACTCCTCTACAGGGAACTGCCAAAGGCTCCAACCTGCCACTACCCTTCGAGCACCACTGAATGAGACCTGAGTGGCAGAGGAGTCACACAGCTACTGCACCTGCAGCAGAGCTCCTCATGTTTCTGAACCTCATCCAAAACCAGCCTTATTCTTTGTTCCTCGGGAAATAGGTGGGGCATGACATTCACAGGAGGACTATGTTGTTTCCAAAATCCAAAGATGCCAAAACCCAAAGGAGACCTTGTGCCTCTTTTTTGGTTTGGGGGGTGAAGTGGTGAAGATACGATACCATATCCTTCTCCTTAGAAAAGATCTATTGACCAACCCCATACCTTTGGGTCCCTAGAAGTTTCTCAGAAATAGAAGGCCCTTGAATTTTTGTCTGATTTATTTCTCACCCTCTAACACAAAAATGTCTTGCCAACAATTCTTGAGTCATTGTTAGTTCTTGCTCACTAGATCCAATCAGCATAAAGTCATCAATATTGTAAACCACTGTAATATCTTCTGGAAGGGAGGGGCAGTCATGGTCCCTGTGAACTAAATTATGACATAGGGCTGGAGAGTTGATATATCCCTGACATTCACCAAAGAAAGTGTGCTGCTGGCCTTGCCAGCTGAGGAATAGACTTTTGGCTTTATTGGCATTTTCTTTAATAAAACAGAAAACTGGGCCACACTCTTCAGGTTATGGAGAGTTTCTGACCATTCCATGGACCCTATCTGAGGTATGGAAGTGATGGTCTTGCCAGCTGAAAGCTGCTTCTGGTTGGTCTCATGGCAGACATGGAGAAAGAGGCATTTGCAGAGACCAAAGGTATACACTCGTACCAGAGTGTGTTAATTTCTTTAAGCACGACAACCACATCTGGTTCAACACTGATTGAAGTGACCACCTGCTTAAGCGTATAATGATCTACTGTTAGTCTACAGGGTCAGTCTGTCTTCTGCACAGCCCAAATGGGAGAAGTGAGTGGGGATGCGGAGACCGTCACCACTCCTGTGTCTTTCAAGGCCTTGATGGTGGCACCATCAATATCAGCACCTTCTCCAGGAATGTGACATCACTTCTGGATTATAACTTTGCTGGGGAGAGACAGTGTTAGTGGCTTCTGCGTCACTTTCCCACTGTAATATCCCTCACTTCATAAGTCAGGGAAGCAATATGAGGATTCTGCCAAACACAGGGCTCGGTTTATCTATTCCAATTATGCATTCCAGAATAGAATGGGGTTGGGGACCCACTGGGTCCACTGGAAGATGGATTTGTGCTAAAACTCCACCAATGACTTGGTTTCCGTAAGCCTACACTCTGGTGGACGACAGTGACATTTTGGGTCTCTTGGAATCAGTGTTGATTAGGAGCGAGTGTCTGATTATTTCCAATGTGGTTACCCTGATCAAAATCAAAGGTTCCTTTAGGAAAGGCTGAAGAAAGAATAACAGGAATAATCTTTGCTGGTTACCAGGATCCTTCCTCAAGGGGAACTGGACTCTCCTTCATTCAAGGGTCCTGGGTCCATAAACTTGCTGACGTCTGGGTACTGATGAAAGGATGTGATTCTCTTTTATGGCTCAGGTTAGACTTTTGTTCATTCTACCTGAACTTCTGTGCTCAGTTAGCATTTAGCAGGCTTCCTATTTATTTCACATCCAGGAACACCATGACCAACCAGCCAGCGCCACAGGTCTTCATGAGTCAGACGCTTCTGACTGGTGCTTTGGCTCTGCTGACCATTACAGTGAGCGTGCCCGCCCTGCCTAGGGCTGTTGAGTGCAGACCTGGCCCCTCACAAGCTCATCTCTCACAGAGTGGTCCAAATTATGTCTTCTGCGTCCTCCCAGTGTGGGTGAGACAATGACAAGTTGCAATGACAAGTCCAATCTAACATTCCAGTTGCCCTTGTCTGTAAATCCCTTCCTCTACATTCAACCAGGGAATGCCTGGCATTTCCAGCTGGCTCTCTGTGGGCCACCATTTGGTCCATGTTTCATGAACAACCAACCACACCATTAGACCCTTTCTGAGTCCCCAGGATGCAGCATTAAATGCAGAACCTCTTCTTAGGGAGCGCATATCTACCAATCCATTCTTTTTTTTTTTTAATATATTTTAAAATTTATTTTTATTTATTTGACAGACAGAGATCACAAATAGGCAGAGAGGCAGGCAGAGAGAGGGGAGGGGAAGCAGGCTCCCTGACAAGCAGAGAGACCGATGCGGGGCTCAATTCCAGGACCCCGGGATCATGAGCTGAGCCGAAGGCAAAGGCTGTAACCCACTGAGCCACCCAGATGCCCCCTACCAATCCGTTCTAATCCAAGTTCATGTTCTCCTTCCCACTGTCTCATAGCTTAATATCCATTCTCATGCATATTCCCCAGAGTTGTTTGTATAAGTTAGAAAACTCAAATAGTTGCTTTGGAATGTAGTGTACTTCCACGTGGGTCTCACTTTGAACCTCACCTCTAGGGGTCTGCTGAAAATTGAGTTTAGCTTTAGCAAGCAGGGGAGGTTGGAGTCCTGTCTTTGTCTAGTGGACTGCCTTAACCAAATACCATAGACTGGGCGACTTAAAGAACAGAAATTTATCTCTCCCAGTTCTGGAGGCTGGGAGTTCAAGATCAATGTGATCGTTGATTAGGTTTCTGGTGAAACCCCTTTCTGTCTTGCACATGGCCACCTGTCTGTCATATCTTAAAAGTGGACTTTCCTTGTGTGCATGGGGAGAGACAGAGATCAGTTTCTCTATATCTTCTTATAATGCCACTAGTCTTATTAGATTAGGCCCTCTCCTCCCCCACGATGTTCTCATTTAACATTAATTACCTCTTAAATGCTCTATATCCAAACACAGTTACACTGAGAATTAGAACTTTCATACTGAATTGTGGGTGGTACACTATTCACGGCACAGGCTAAGACTCTATAAAAGGGAAAAGAACATCTTTCTTTTTTTTTTTTTAACTTTAATCAAAAATTTGCATTCCTTTCAAGTATGTCTGTCACTAACAGACAGGATATTAGCAGTACTCATGACTTTGCCATCATGAGAAATCAGTTGTTTCGTATCACATTACAGGTGGTCCATGTATCTTAGGAAATCGCTTACGCTTGTCACTATTTCAAAATTATAGCATTCGAAGATCCACCACTGCAGACACACATATTATCATGTCACCAATATATTTGTATTTTGGTAAGTGTATTTCAATATCCGATCACCTTGTAATTTCATGTATTGCAAACATTTAACAGCATTATCAAGAGACAGGGTCTGTGAGCATCATCAGATTGCCAGAGGTGTCAGGGCTGAATGTCTCCCATAGAGGGAAACCTGTATATTTAGGTTTTTGGACTTCGGGCTGTGCTCTACTGGTTACGAGGTCTTCAGGATCACCCAAAATTGTCTCAGAACTGAGAAGTGGACAGCTGAGCTGACATGCCAACCAGGAGGTCCCTTTGACAAGAAAGGAGTTTAGTGACCAGGCTGTTAAATAGAAACATGTGGGGCACTATGCAATCATGGCCAAGAATTCTGCAACTACGCTGAGGATTATTGAAGCCTTGAAAAGAAGGCTAAGTTGGACTAATCTTTAGCTAGAATTATTAGCAACCAACTTTTCTGAAAGAACCATGCTCTCTAGCATAGTTTTAAATTCACCTCACTTAACGGAAACCTGTCCTAAAATTCACAGGCGATTATTTTCTGGATTGTGAATCAAAGGTTAAAATGTGTCCTCTTTTGAACAGATATTTCTCAAAAATGGCCACTAAACACACAACAAGTTACCCAGTATCATTAGTCATTAAAGAAATACTGACTAAAATCACACTGAGAGCCCTCATTCTGCCTACTAAGATAGCTAACATTGAAAGGACTGACAAGATCAGATGGTGAGGATACAGAGATACTGGAAATCTTATGTTGCTGGGGGGGAGTTCAAAACGGTACATCCCCTTTGGAACACTGGCTGTTTCTTAGAAAATTAAATCATAGGTGTCCCTCATGACTGAGCAATTCACTCCTGGGTATTTTCTCAAGAGAAATAAAAGCAGTTTTCCACAGGACAGATTACTCTAGAATGTTAATAGCAGCTTTTTTGTAAGCACCGAAAGGAGGAAAGAATCCCAATGACCATCAACAGGAGAATGTCTGGATGAGTGTGGACACCGTGCCCTGCAGAACCATCCAGCCACGAGGAGAGGGAACTGCTGGCAAGGGCAACACTGTGGGTGAAGATCATTGACGTTATGTTGAGTGTGAGAGCAAGACACACACAGGAGTGCCTTCAGTGTGATTCCACTGATGGGAATGACTAAACATGCTCCAGAGATCTGTGGTGAAAGAATCCAGCAGTGCTTGCCTCAGAAGGTGTGGAGGGTGGACGTGGACTGGAAGAGCAGCTCGATGGATGGTGCTGGTTGGCTTGGACGTTCTGCCGTCTGAGTGTGATTTTGTTCATACAAGTAAATGTGTTTATTAAGACTCATCCATGTGTAACATAGACCATTAAACGTGTACCACAACTAAAACAAAATGGCACATGGACTCTCCCATATAGTAAACATATGGGAACATTTCTCATGTCAAAATTGTTTTTCTCTCTGTAAAATTATAATTAATATACATGCATACATAAAAGACGTGTCTATCTGGTCATTATGGCCAGAGTGTCAGCCCCGAAAATGTGCCTGATGGACAGGGGAAAGAGAAGTGCTGGTGGGGGATGGGAGGAAGGCGGGAGGAAGGGGCGTTCCCCAGGAAACCTGCCCCAACTTAGAAGAAAGGATCGAATCAAAGAGGACACAGGCTGATGTATGGAAGGTTGTTGAGATGGGTCAGAAAGAAATCGCGTTATGTCACTAAAAATAAAAACTGATATTAATTTTCTGCAGGAGAAATAGTCCTAGCCATATTTTTCAGACATATTTTGCCCAAGAAATTTCCTCTATGAGGTGAGAGTTATTTTCTCCTAAGGAAAAATGTTTTGTTCGTGTTTTCTTCTTAATTTAGTTTTCCCAGGGGCGTCTGGGTGGCTCAGTGGGTTAAAGCTTCTGCCTTCGGCTCAGGTCATGATCCCAGGGTCCTGGGATCAAGCCCCGCATCGGCCTCTCTCTCTGCCTGCCTCTCCACCTACTTTGTGATTTCTGTCTGTCAAATAAATAAATAAAATATTTAAAAAAAATTTAGTCTTCCCAGCTTTAGAACATCTAAAGCTGACTGATTTAGCATGTAAAATATTTTAAAAAATAATAATAATGGAATCTTATAAAAGTCTCAGCATGAAGTGTTTCTGGAATGCAAGGAGGAATTCACACTTCTCCTCCAGGGAACCACAGAGTTGACTGGGGCCAGAGGCAATTCTGATATTTCCATAAACTACAAAACAAAACAATGATATTCCACCATTCTGCCCTGTTCCTTACGTGTGGATGGGAGATAGCATTCATTCATTCAACAAATATTTATGTAAGACTTGTTATATGCTACGTGAGTGGTGGATGCAATGGTTCCAGGCAAAGGTAGACAATAATCAAATGAATAAATATGTAGTAATTCAGGCCACTGATGGAGGAATGAAACAATTCTGGGTTCAAATCTTGATTCTGCTTCTTAACAGCCGTATGCCCGTGGGCAAGACCCTTCACCTCCCAGAGACTCCATTTATTTCCTCTGTCAAAGGAGATTAAAAATGCCTACTTCTGACGGGATGGTAAGGGTCGTAGAGGATACCTTATACCTTGGTGAGCACACAGTCCCTTGCATGTGGCTACTACGGTTATTCCTAATGATGTTCTGGAATTTATGAGGGCCCTTAAACCATCAGAACACCCTAGTTGGGGTCATAATTTAGATCTATTACTGAAGATTATGGAATTATCAGACAACACAGAAAAACAATGGAACATGTGACAAGGCCTTGAGGTCTGGGGACGGCCAAGCACGTGAGGTCACAGGACCAGCAGAGATGGACAGGGGATTAAGAACACGAGACCACAACTCTCAGCTGGAGCCTCATGGGTGTTCTGTGCTCAAAGTCTGATGGAGAGTCAAGAACTAAGGTGACCTTGGAGTCTTTCAACCAAACAAGCTTCCATCATCATGGCTTCGCCCCTGGCTTTCCCTGCCTGCTGAGCTCCCAAATGCACACGATGCACTGAAATAGGTCGTGTGGGGGCAGACTGTTGGCAGAAGGAAATGCTGTGTCCAGGCCTTGCCTCGGTGAACTCTGCTAATCCGTGCTCCGTCTGGGAAGCTGGTGTTCTTCCCGCTCTTCTCTTGCACGTTCTCAGAAAACCAAGCCAAAAGCCACTTTGGAGACTTCCAGTGGCTTCACTCTCCAAATGGTCCTGGCATATCGAACTTGCCAGAAAACATGACTTAAATGATTCTCTTAAAACTTCAGTCTCTATGTCCTGGGCCTATCCAGAATCTAAAGGGAATGCAGTGGTTTGTTGTAAAGGTGAAGAGTGTGAATGTTTCACTACCAGAGGAACAAGGAACCAAACCAGTTACCTGGCTCGTGAGCAGCAGGGTCACACTTTCCCGTGTCGTGCTCCTGGGGATGGGACAATCATGCACCATTGCCCTGACTTGCCTCCTCCCCTTGGAGTTTTCCTGAACGACTTAGTAGTAGCTGAGGTCAAGGATCTCAGAGGATGATGGCCACTATCCTTCCAGCAGCTTCTTCTGTTCCTTTTACTTATTTTTTTTTTTAAAAACAAAACAAGTGATCATTATGAAAACTTTAGGAAGTATAGATAAGTAAAATGGAAAAAACATGCAGCCAACCTCCCATCCACCTCCTTGTGGGCTCTGGAAGCCAGTGGACAGCTGGGACATAGTCACAAACACTCTGCTTTGGGTGGTGGCCTTTGTGCACCATAACAGCCCTTATCCCATGTTCCAGATGAATGAACCGAAGCTTCGAGGGGCCTGGCAGCTTCCCCGGCTGGGGAGCAGGGAGCCAGGGTTTGATCTCAGGAGTCGTTACTCCAGACAAGGCAGCACACAGGGCAGGAGCAGACCTGGGATGGAAGCTGGCCATCAGCAAAGTTTGTCAAAGAGAACTGCAGAGGGCAACAGCTAATGTTTCATGCTTCCGTCCTGGGGACAGCAACCAAGGGAACACACTCCTCCCTGGGGCCCACGTCATTACCCCAGGCACCATTGCCAACCCTCTGCCACCATGTCCACTTTAACATTTCTGGAAAGTTCTTCCTGTGTTCTGTGACTGTGCACTGATTTCTGGGGAGACTGGGGATTCCTTCTCTCTTCTCCGTGCTGGAACCACCACCACTGGTAGAAGACGCCCCACTCCTGAGTTATTTCCTCTAGAGCAGGTTGGGGTGCAGTTGGCAGGGCTGTGGGGAGACTGTATTTAGATGCAGGTGGCCCTATAGCCGCCTGCAGACCTATGCCGTGTGTGAGGCAAGGGGAGTGATACTTTCTGAATATGTCTGAGTTCCTCTCCTGTTAGTGCTCCATTTCTAGGGACTTGTCCCCTCCTTAGCCAGGGACATCTTTGTCTCACAGACCATCTGGATTTCAACAGTAGGAATGCAAAGAGAAGTAAGAGTCACTGTTAAGCACCTGACAACCTGGTTAGAATTCCTGAGTCCTCAAGGACCCTGAAAGCCAAACTGTGAAGGAAAAAAAAAAAGATTTCCTAATCCCAGGAAGAGAGAATTCCTCCCACTAGTCCATTGCCTGGAGGAGTGGGGGGAAGAGGGGAGAAGGGTCTCCCCGACACTGGGAGAGGAGCAGGGGTTCCTCAAAGGTTGAGGGCCATAGCCTGCTCTCACTCAAGCTTTGTGAGGCTGGTCTGGGGGCGGGGGGAAGGCTCTTGAGGCTCTGGAGGCTCCACAAGCACAACCATTGACAAGGAGCGGGGAGATCCCACACCATGGGGTGACTAAGGGCTGCAAAAACACAAATTGTTATAAAACCCCAGGACCCTTGCACAGCCCTGGGGTGAAGGAGAAGCTCATGAATGAAAGAGACTAGAGCTTGCTTTGGGGGGGCTCCTAATCACAATTATTTTAAGAAGCATAAAGGAATATGACAGTCCTCGGGAGTGTGGAGAGTAATTGTGCCCAAAGTCTGGGTTACAGTCATGGTTGAATACGAAAAAGGCTGATTAGCTCACAGAAAATGGACGGAAGTGGCGGAGGGTTGATGCACTCTGGGGAACTGAGGTTTATACGTTCTCCTTAGGCTTGTCCTATGATCCAGGGGCATCACCTTAACTTCCAGTCCTTCTCAGATGCTAGCAAGGATTAGGGTTAAGAAACATTCAAGTCAGAGTCTCTCTAATAGGTTAGGGCATTTGTCTGCATCAGCCACCTGCCCTCAGATGTTAGTTTCTCAGTCCTGGCTGGGGAACTCCTTCCCGGCACCCCACTCTCCTCCACCTGAGGTGCGGGCACTCCTGCAGCAAAAGGCAGGAAGGTTGTAGGTTGAGGCCCCATGATTTGCTTAGTACAGAGTTCACCGAACTCAAAATCCAAGCCGTCTGGGCATGAGTCCAACCCAGGCCGTGCCAAACGGTGTTACTGGAATGGTCAGGCTTGGTGTCAAGGATCACTGGTGCAGGAGGAGAGCCCGGCCCCAGGAGCACAGGGCTTGGGTTGGACGCAGGTGAGACGTGACCCCACGGCCTCTCAGGCACCTGGGGCGTCTACACAGCGCTCAAGCTGGTGCAGGTAAGATACTCAGCCCGCTCCACCCCTGCTTGCCGGAGCGCAGGCGGAGGACAGGGGGTGCCGGCAGAAGGTCCTGGCTGGCTGGTCACACTCACAGACCGAGGACATGGACACGGGAATATCCCAGGGGAAGGAGAGCGGGAACGCTTATTCTCGAATGTACTTGTTTCTCGGATTATGAAAGTGGGACACTTGCAAACAGCAATGTAAGACAGAACAGCGTAGTCCGCTTTTCGGTGTATTTCTTTGCAGACTGTTGGTCCAGCCTGACAGAGGCTGCGAGGTGCAGAAGCACGAGCTTGTCCGCTTTGCCGTGAAGCCTGTCAGAGCGACCATGGTCAGGAAGAGACTTCCCTAGTGACCGTGGGCTCCTGCTCGCCGAGAGCGGACCAGACTGCGCATGACAGGTCTTCCCACACCGCCCGAGTTGTCACCGTGAGACGGAGGATTAGAAGAGACTCGCGTGCGCGTGCGGCACCGTGAAAACAAGCATCTCGCGGGGAAGCCAAGTCTTAGAGGGAAACCGTTCATCGTTGCTAACTCTGACCCCTAGTGGTGGGAAGCGGCAGGCCCGGTGGAGCAGTCCCCTGGGCACCCTGAGCAGAGACAGAGCGTCCCGGGGCTCCTCTCTGGGGACCGCAGGCCGCCTCCCCTGCAGGCTCCTCCTGGACACCTGCTCCCCCTCTGCTCTGGGTATGTCCTTCCTGCTGCAGCCCCACAAGGCCACAGCCAGACCCTCCGCTGGCCGCAGAGCGAGTCTGGGAGTGGCTGCCAGACGAGCCGCGTGGGGAAGACCCAGGGGCCCCAAGCGGCTGCACACGGAACGGCCGGGATCCACGCGTGCCCCCGCTCCTGCGTCCTGCCCGGTGGCTTGGTCCTTCTCCCCCTGCACCTTCAGGAGCCAACAGCGCCAAGGGCTAGGCGTATAAGGCAAATCCACTGCCTGCTGTCTGAGTGATCTCTGTGTGCCCATGGGGACCTCTCTCCCGGGGAAAGGAAACAGGCCTGGCCCTTCTGGCGGGGCTTGGGGGGGACCAGGGCTGTGGCCTGGGGGGGAGCAGAGCACGGCCCCCCAGGCACAGCAAAGCCTCTGTACACTGACAGAGCTGCTGTGTCCATAACCACACCTTCTTCCTCAGAGCCCACAGTCAATCCAGGGAGCTTGTCCCCTCCTTCAACCCGGTCTCCCCCAGGAGGCCCTCCTAGCCTGCCCATCTTTCGCTCTGGCTCTTGCTCTTCCTTAGGGCACCCAGATGTCTCCAGGGGGCAGGGTAGGGCTTCTAGTTTGCTTTGGGGTGAATTAGGGATCTTGTCAGTCACCACACCCCAACCAGGGATTCATGCCAAACAGCCTAGATCCTTGCTGACATGATGAGAAAAGGCCTCAGGGTAGTGGTTCCCAAACCTCCCTGCACATCGGAACCCTGGAGTGTTTAAGAACTCTGATGGGCTGCACATGCCCACCCCTTTCTGGACCCACACCCCTCTGCTTCCCTCAGTCTGGGTGCGACCTAGACACTGAGGTTGTAAGCGCTCCCCGTGATTCCGACGTGTAGCCACATTTGGGGACCACCGTCTTGTTGGAAGAAATCTGAACCTTGACTAAAGTGGTCTGACTTCCGGCCACAACACTTCTTTCGGAGACCCGGGATCCGCTCGGTACATAGACAGAGAACCTTCAGTGACAAAGGTTCCTGTCCATCACGGAGCCTCTGCAGTGACAAGAAAACCACCAGCAACCAAATGCCCCCCGTTTGCCCAGCATTTTACAGTTTGCCAAATACAACTCAAGGAGACACTCTTCAGGCTCCCAAAAGAAAGGCCTGCCAGCGTCGTGGAAAGTTCAACCTTTGGCGTCAAGGACGAGGTTTACGTCCTGAATCTGCCCGCCACCAGCTGTGTGGTCAGTCACTGGGCCTCCTGGAACCTGGGCTTCTTCATCTGCAAGGCGGACACGGGGGCCCTCACTGCACAGGCACTTGAGCCGATCAGAGAAAACCAAATGGAAAGAAGCAGCAAAGCGGCAGGCACAGAAAAAGCAAGCAGCGGTTATTATGAATAGAGCACTGAGAATTTCCCGGAACTCATTGGTTTTCTGTCCAAGACGGAAAGGGCTGGGAGCTGGATGTTTGCATTTTGGCCTTGCCCGACCCTGTGCCCCTGAGCCAGGTGCTAACTCCCCGGTAGCTTGTCACAAGGAGCAGGAAGGACCTGCAGAGTAGGCCAAGACAATGGATTCGTGGGGAATTGTAGCTCATGTCATCTGGAGGAAACCACCAGCGTGAAATTCATACTTTGGGGAGGGTGAGACTTCCCATCCTTGTGAAACATGAGACCCCAAGCAGCTCATGTCATCGCCTCCGCTACCCCCCCATTCATTGTGAAATTAAAAAAACCACCTCTACCCATTTTCTGACACTCCGGGGGGAGCCACCCTCTATTAGACCCCCTCATGTGGATCCTGAACACATTTCTGGGAAGAAGTCTGTGCCTGCACAGCAGGGGCGGGGGGCCTTAAATTGCCTTGCCATTCCATAGTTTTGGACAGGGGCCAGGCTGACAACAGAAACGCTGCCTTGTTCTCACTTCCACTCAGTTGACAGGTCTAGGAACATTTTTTTTTTAAAGATTCTATTTATTTATTTGACAGGGAGAGAGATCACAAGGAGGTAGAGAGGCAGGCAGGGAGAGAGGGGGAAGCAGGCTCCCAGCCAAGCAGGATCCCAGCCAAGCAGAGAGTCAGATTTGGGGTTTGATCCCTTTTCCCTGAGATCATGACCCAAGCCGAAGGCAGAGGCTTAACCCAGTGAGCTAGCCAGGCGCCCCCTAAGAACATATTTTTAAAGAAGGTTTGCTATGGTGAATACTGTGAACTGTGTAAGCCTGATGATTCACGGACCTGTACCCCTGGGGAAAATAATACATTATATGTTAAAAATAAATAAATAAATAAATAAATAAATAAATAAATAGATAAATAGATAGGGTTCGCTAGAGAAGGCATGGAACTTGCTGTTCCAGAAATACAACCACAGTCATACTGTTGACCTGCAGGGGCAGCAGAGCACTGGCTGGAGCAGAGGGAAAGGCTCTCTGTGCCCTTAGCACAGGGGTCTGACCCTGGGGAGAGGAGACCTTGCGGCCAGCGCCTCTGGGCAGAGTGGGGGGTGACGGTGGCCAAGGCCAGAGCTTGTGGAGGCAGGATGAACCCAGGGAAGGTCTCAGCTGGGCGGGGTCTGCCCTGACCCTGTTCTCCACAAAGTGACTGGGAGCAGTGGTCTGCTGGAGCGTCAGAGCATTTGGTCCTGTCCTGCAGAGCCCGCCACAGGGGTCTCTTTCCAAGTGCGTGCTAGGCGCCCTCACACTGGGGGGCTTGAACTCAGCCCTGGGGCAGTATTTACACCACAGGAATCAGCAGACACTGCAAACCAGAGTTGGTGGCTTTGTGTTGTTTTGTTGTCCCCCACCCCACCCCCCCGCGGGCTCGGTAACCAGCACACACTGCTTTGGGGTGTGGAGAAGCCCCACAAGCCCAGCTTGGGTTGTAGGGGCCACCTTCTTACAACAAGGAGCCACCCCTCTGACTGTACCTGGGCCTGCTCCACTGAACAGGCCCAGCGCAGCTGTCCACACCCGCCCAAGAACTGTGCTGTTACTCAGCCAGCCGAATTCTACATCCCTGGGAAAAAGAGGGGTGTTTGTTAGGATGCGGGGAGGGGGTGCAGGTAGATTTCGCCTCTGCACCTACGTTTACTATCACGGTGGGTCCCCTCTGATCTGACCTCAGTATCATAGCTGGCGCGGGGGGGGGGGTAGGTCGTTAGTTTATTTTTATTTTGTTTGATTGTCCTTCTCATTATATGTTTCTGAAGCTGATCTTAAAGCAGTTATTTTTCTAAGCCTGAGACAACACAGTGAAGAAAGATGCCCAGAAACAGATTGGAAAAATAGGACAAAGCTGGGCGTTTGCCCAGAGTTTAAACTTCACCACAAATAAACTGTATTTGCATGATTAAGAGTTGCAAGTTCTTTGCTGCTGGGTTAGACAGCATCCCGATTCTGCCGAAAGTCTCGCCACCCCTCCCCACCCCCACCCCCCCCCCCCCGTGCTAACCGGGTTCTCTCAGGGTCCCATGGTCCTCCCTGCCAACCTCCTAAAGTTCAGTTCTTTTTGCAATGAGACAGTGAAGCTGAATTACCAGGGGGAAAATGGACTGCGCAAAGGGAATGTAGAAACCGTGATTCACCAGGGCGTCAAAGAGTGATGCAATTACCTTATAATGCTCACTTAAAAGAAAGTCACAGTGTCTACAATATGCCAAGAGTTGTTCTAGGCACGGGTGAGACTACAGTAAACAAAAAGCAAGATTCGGGCTGTAAACTAATAAGAAAAATGCCAGATGGGGTAAGTCAGGGGTTGGCAGACAATGGCCTGGGTGCCAAAATCAGCCCACCACCTTTCATTGAAGCACAATCACCCCTTTCATTTCCTACTGTCTATGATTGGCTTAGGGATACATGGCAGATGCAAGAGAGCCCTGCTGCCCCTGGTGTAGTGCAAGGATTCACACAGGGTCATATGAGAACGGAGGGGGCTAGGGACATGGCTATTTTCCACTGAATGCTCAGGGAATACCTCTCCAGTGGTGATACTTAAACCAACACGTGAGAGACTGGAGAGGGGAGGCAACCAGAGGCCGGGTGCTGGGGGAAAGCAAAGGGAATAATGAGTGCAAAGGGCCTGGGGCAGTAGAGGGTTGGGTGTGTCTCAGGAACCAGAGGATAAGGAGTGGGATTTGTCTGCCACTGGGACTTGAGCAAGGTGGTCTGAGGAAGAATGATGCCTGATCAGAGAGATAGGCAGCTTTATAAACCAAAGTCAGGTGACCCGTTTTGGTCCAGGTGTGCTCATCAGGTGGGAGCAAGATCTGATTCTGGTTTTGGGACTTTCCTCCTTCCAACTGCCCAGAGACATAAAGTACTTATTTATTTACTTTATTTATTTAGAGGACTTTTAAAAAATGCAAACTGCTAGGAGGATCCTGTGCCCAGACTCTAACACCTCTGATAACAGATATGCTCCAAGTTTCTGCCTTGGAGAACACTTGAGATAGACTCCCTGCACCCTTGTGATATAAATTTTCTACCCCATCTTCTCCAAGACCTAAAAGCCATTCTTTGGAATGCAAACTGTAGGGAAAAGTGTGTCATCAGGAAAAAAAAAAAAAATAGAGGGAGACATTTGAAAAATGTGCCTTTAAGGTCCTCTCCACAAATATTAGTAAGTCTTTACTATATTGTCTGTATGCAGATGGCTATGTATGTCAGAAACGTGAGAGGTTTTCCCCCCTTCCCCCAATGTATCACTAGCATTAAGTTGTGAAAGATGATATTCAGTTGAAGGCAAGTGCTTGTAAAAACTGGGCATTCTAAAATCAGAAAGGTAAAGACTAACCAAAGTGTTTTGCAAGTTCATGTGCTCTGTGAAAATATTTGTTACTAAAGGTAATTTAAGTTTGTTGGTTTAATTAAAATAGGTCTTTAGAATTATCAGCATTAAATATGAGAATTTTCTGATGTTGTGTTTCCTAAAAGTCAAATAAGTTCAAGCTATTTTTGTTGCAAAATTTATCAAAAAAAAAAAAAAAGGTATGATGAATGGAGATAGATTTTTTTTTTACCTAGAAAAAAGAAAATGAAAAAAAAAAAAGAAAAAGAAAAAAGAAAATGGTTTTTGTCCTAATGTGAGGCTGATTGTTTGTGGGGGAGAAAAAACAAACTTAGGACAAATTCTGAATATAAGAAGAAGAGTTGTCAAAAGTTTATGGAAAAGAAAGGGTGTGGTCAGTACTAGCTGAAGTTAAGGTAAATTTAAGTAAGAAATGAATGTTAATATTAAAAGTAGTCTGGTGCAAATTTATTTTCTCTTTGTTAAAAGAACAAAGGTTTTTTGAACCATTAATTAACTGTTAATTAAAATTACAAATGTTTTTCTTTACTTTTAAAGTTATCTGCCAAAAAAAAAAAAACGGTTCTATATTTTGTGAAAATAATTTTCTATGTCTATCAGGTCTTTAATTACTTAAGAAAACTGAGTCTTACTATTAAAAGAACTAAATTTTGCTCATAACTATGTAACTTTTGGCGTAAATGCCTTTGACATCATTTACAATTACTTTGGTAAATGGAAGACTATTGTTATGTATTGATCTGTGATCCCACTTGATCAAATGGTCAAAGTTGTACAAACTTCCCAAAATAAAATTCCGAAATCAAATCTTTTGACTGCAATCTAACTGACATCTCCCAGAGAGCTCCTGGAACATTTCAAGGATTTTGTGAGAAATTAAACTAATTGGACTTTCTTGGTATGTTCAAAATGACATAAATTAAAGCATTGTCAAGTAAATGATGCTATATCCCGTTATATAGTATTTGGGTAGAGATGTTATTAAAATGAGTGTTCCAAAAATTGTACAAAGCCCATAGAGATCTGATGTCCTGGTATATTATTGTCTTGAAGTGTTGTGTATCACAGAAATAACTAGGTCTTTACTCATGGCCTTTTTAAGCATTGTATCATTTACAGACATTTATACTTTACTCAGGTACTTTTAAAAATAAAAGATCCCCACCAATGTGCTTTGCCTTCTTTGAGGCTCATGAAACACATAAGAACAAAACCAGAAACAAATCGCTGAGTACAGGTTTCTAATAACCTTAAAATCCTAAAACCAACCTATGTAAAATTATCCAGAGCCAGTGGAAAAGCTGGATTCAAGCAGAATAAGATGTAACCACATGGAACTAATGAACCAAGGAGGACTGGTATCATTTTTAGGACTCTATCCTCACTTTAAAAAAAAGTTTTCTTTTTCCAGATTTAAGGAAACTATTTGAGTTAACCGACTTAGAGCAGTTTGATACATTAGACTGTTGTAAGCAGGACTGAAACCTCTCTCTTTTCTCCCACCTGAACCCTCCAAAATTCAGAAGCTCAGTGAGTGCTCTTATATTTTTATGGCAATATATTTATTTGTATAAGTTCAATAAGAAGTTATAAGAATAAGAATAAGAACTTATAAGAATAAGAATCTGGGCGCCTGGGTGGCTCAGTGGGTTAAGCCGCTGCCTTCGGCTCAGGTCATGATCTCAGGGTCCTGGGATCGAGGCCCGCATCGGGCTCTCTGCTCAGCAGGGAGCCTGCTTCCCTCTCTCTCTCTCTGCCTGCCTCTCCATCTACTTGTGATTTCTCTCTGTCAAATAAATAAATAAAATCTTTAAAAAAAAAAAAAAAAAAGAATAAGAATCTGTTTTCCTTGCAACAGGACACATTGGAAACATTGCTTATATTACCAGAACTTTGACTGAACTGTTGTGTCTGAGAAAGACACGCACAGACGCAGATATGACCACATAGCTTTAAGCAACTAAGATTGACTTTATGGGGCCTGTAACAGCTCTTGAAGATACCAACCTGATAACTTGCCTACACAGTTCCCAGCAGCCTTACCAGGTAAGTAAAGAAGGTGACTTCTTTTTAAATTTAATTTATTTTTTTTATTAACATATAATGTATTATTTGCCCCAGGGGTACAGGTCTGTGAATCATCAGGCTTACACATTTCACTGCACTCACCATAGCACATACCCTCCAGAAGGTCACTTCTTGATAGGTACAGGAACCTCAGGATATTTGGGGAACCTTGAGAAGAGAGGAATTCGCCAAAGCTGTAGGTACTGCAGGCAAACTCTGATGGAAAGTATTTAGCTTGGCTCCTGGCCTTGAGGGCCTATTAAAAGTTCAATCTAGAAATTTCTTATGAAAAGTTCCATCAAAGCAGGTTTTAAAGGGCCCAGATGCTCCATCTCTATTCTTGTTGCACTCATGTAAATAATCAGGCCAAGTATTTTTTTTTTTAAATAGACTTATTTTGCAAATAAATTAATGGTCATTTGAAAATCTTTGGTAAACATGACGGTGATAATAGAGAGAAAACACGTTTCAGTAACACGCCTTTGGAGATGGTAGATTCTAGTACGGTTCATCATAAACTGAACTAGACTCTGATTTCTAGAAGTGTCCTCCCAGGGCTGGCAACAATTCTCTGAACTAATATGTTTAAACTTTTTTTTTCACCTTCCAGACTTGGAAAATCATTTGAGAACAAAAGCTGCCCTTTTTCCTGAGGCCCTGCAAATTGAATATAAATGACCTGATGGACCCTTCAGAGAAGTCACTGCAGCAGCCCACGTACAGACCATCTTCAAGCCTGCCACTCTGCGGGCCACTGAAAAGGATCACCAGACATATTTGAACAGTAAACCAGGAAAATCTGCCAGACTGTCCCGTCCTGCTCCCACTCTATCTGAGGAAGCCACCAGATTGACATCCAGAAATCTCGACTGGCTACCCTCAGCCCTCAAACCTGGTTTATAACTTGATTCGATCATTATTTTCCTTTTGTTTCCATAAAAAAATGCCTCTTATTTAGTAGCCGCTTCTTTGAACCACAGGCCCAGCTTCGAGAGCACACCTGTATCATCACCTCCTGAAATGAGTTTAATAGAAGGATTGAATCTATTGTCGAGACTAAGAGGCTGGTCCAGCAAGATGGAAAAATCAACTTGAGGGAAGTTTCAGAGGAGGGAAATGCAGGGGCCGATAGCAGGCTACTCCGAGAGGGGCCACTCTGACATAAAAACTATTTTGAGTTAAAACGCAATCAAAACCCAGCCAATTCAGGAAAACCCCCTTACTTCTCCCTCAACCCCTTAAAGAGAATTTAGACAGAGGACCTGCTCCAGGAAGAGAGCTGATACTGAAGAGAACTACCTTACCATGTGAACTAGGTGTGATGGACAGAAAGAAACTTGCAAGGACACTTTGATCAAAGTCCTATCTTGGTCCCATTGTTTCTGAGTGGCCCGGCCAATATTTGTTTACCAAACGTTTACACTTTTCATCTTCCTGTAAATTGCATTCCTTTCCTCTGTAGCCCCATGCCCCTATCCCCTTCTCATTAGTTCAGAATGACATAGGTGCCTCATTTTGCCTCTCTTTGGAATCCCATGTCTGTGTGGATTCCTCATATATCCGCTGTTAAATTAGATTTTTTCCTAGTAATTGGTCCTAACTCCAGTTGGATTCTTCATCTGGCCAGAAGGGCCTGGGAAGGGACAGGAATTCTTGCCTCCAACAGGAACAACTTTCTCACTGTGGGATTCAGCATCATTGAATTCCATGGCCTGCAACCGTCACAAGGGTTTTGCACTCAAGTTAAAACAGTCTCGAGTACCAGAGTGGTACCTGCTTTGTCTGCATCAGTCAAGGTCCAGGTGGGGACATTAACGGAAGGGCAGAGTCATGGGCAAAAGTCACAGGAATGCCCAAGGGAATCATGGCGCCGCCCTGCATAAAATGTGGAGGGAGGAGAGACGGAGCTCCCTGCCTGCCTGGCCTGGGAACCCCGGGGCGGGCGAGGTTAGGGAAGGAGTCTTTCTTCCCAAGAAGGAGTTCTGTTTACAGGGGAAAGGGGCAGAGGGAGGATGCAGGGCAAAGAAAAGCAAAGGACCGCAAGCGTCTATACTTGTCTTTGATGCTGGTGTCGGGCTTGGCGCATGTTCAGAAGGATGTGGGCCACCTGGGCTCCTGGAGTGTTGCAGCCATAATGGGAACCATGACAACCCAAATCTGAAGGGCTTCAGGACCACGGAGCTCACTGCCCCTTCCTGGGAAAGGCCAAGGCCATGAGGGCATCCCAGGGGCGCTTCAGTGCATGAACTCAGACAAGGCTGGATGTGTCTGGCAAAGTCTGACTGCGCAGCCGGCTCCGCCTCCTGCAGGAGGGAAGAAACCAGAACATGGGTCACCTCCTGGGGTCACAGTGAGACTCCGTCAGTGCAAGGTCCCGGGAGCTACAAAGACAAGTCTAGTGGGACCTTTTTCTTAGTGTCATGGTGAAGGACCCTGGGACAGGCTCCTCACCCCCTCTGGGCGGCACTGCCCTTGGTACAAAGCCCCCTCCTGGGCTGCCCTCTGTGGCCCGAGGTGTCCATATGGAGAGGAGCTTCCCAGGGCCCAAAGCCTCTGTGGAATGTGCTGGAGGGCATGTGGGAGTTCTGCTCGGTTCAGAAACCTGGATTCCCCACCTTGAAAAAGGAGTTGTGGGTAGACATTCTGGTGGACAGTATGAAGAGAGGGATATAATTACAACTACAGGATTCCTTGATATGAGGAAGTGGTTCGTCCCCTCCATGTCCTGAGCCCCCATGGGTCTTACTGAACCCTGAAGGAAAGGGAAAATTCTGCCCTACCCTCAAGGTCTTCCAGCTGGACTAAGAATTAACTTGACATGAGGCAGATTAATGGGAGAGAAAACCAAAATTCTCTTATGTGCACATTGAGGCCCCATAACGAGAAGAGGCCTACAGAAGTGACTGAGGCTACAGTTTTCATACTTTTTTAGACAGACAGCAGATCTGTGGGGAATTGACAGGACCAGGAAAACCAAACTCCGGGAGCTTCACTCAGGAAGGAATTCTGCATAGAAGTGGCCTGGGAGGGAAATGTGGAACAAGGAACAGGGTTGTCTACCCAGCCTCCTGGGCTCTGAATCTCCCGTTTCTGGTGACGAGAATATCTGTGTCTGGGCACAGGGAGGGCCCCTTCCACAGGGAGAGCTATTTCCTGCTCTCAGGGGGACAGCGGAGGGCCCCGAGTCTTAGTGTCTCCTGAGTGACTTTTATTTATCATCATCAATGTGCCAAAGAGGCACCTTTTGGGGCAGCCATGCTTGGCCCCTACGCCCTCCTGCTGTGACCCTGGAGAAGCCAGTCCAGAGGCAAGGCCCGGCCTGGCTGTTCCCCCACAACCGGCCGCTGATGGCAGTCAGGCTGTAAACCAGAGGAACACGAGGAGGTCTGAGAGCGGGAGAGGAAAGCCTTCCTCGGGAGTAAAATGGCAGTTCGGTTTTGGAAGATGGAAGTGCTGTGGGGACGGATGGTGGAAACAGTGACCAGCGCTGGGCGTGTGTGCACTGTGCAGGAAACGTGGCTTAAATCAGCCATCTTGTGCTATGTCTCTCTTACCACAATTTCTCGAAAACAAAGTAAAAAATTCATAAACCCCAAACCCCCAAATTACCAAGTAACAGAAAAGCTTGCAAAGGGTTCCCAGAAAGGCCTGAGAGAAAAAAAAAAAAAAGAATAGATTGCTGCTCAGAAGATTTTGATAGCTGTTGTTATCATAGGGAAAAGAGGTAAGAATTTTGATTGTCTCTTCTCTCTTTTGTATGCTATTCGTTCCCCTCCCCCCCAGTTTGGATCCATATATGGAATGGCACCATAGTCTTGTCAGAACTTCAGAGCCTCAAGGACAGGATCAGGCCAAACCGTGCATTAGGAGTGGGGTTATCTGATCCATTATCTTCAGACACTCTCTGAGGACCCAGTGTGGACGCTAGCCCCCGGGGCTCATAACAGGGACACAGAGACAGGTGATCACGTACCTGCTCCCTCAGGCCAGTCATGAGGCTCAAGCCCACAGACACCTGAAAAATGGGATGCTGCGGGCTCTTTCCAGAGACTGTAACTGTGCTCTGGGCAACCACCTGAGGGTGAGGTCTAACTTTATCTTTGCAATGAAAAGTCACTTGCTGCTGAGAGGCTGAAGCCCCAAGCCCCTCGGGCCCAGGACTCAGCAGCTTCCAGACGTGGGCCAGAAGGGGGACAGGGCACAGGTCCCAGCTGAACACCTGGAGGATGGATTTTAAAGGCTATTTTAAGGGTTATGCAGCCTCCTCTCATGGCACCCCTGGAAATGTGCGTGGGGCAGAGCCAGACATGCCCCAGGGGACAGCCGCTGATCTTCCCAGAAGGCCCTACCTCAGAGGCAGGTTGGTGGTGACTTACTCCCAGGGCCACGTCTCTGCTCTGAAAGGATGAAGTAGAGCGTGGGCGTGAGGAGGAGGGGCAGGAAAGAAGTTCCACAAGGATCGACAGCAGAGGTGCCCTGGGATGGGGCTGTGATGTGCCCTCACCCTGGGGGCTGGTGTTTGGTGAGGGGGGCCTGGCCAAGGGCCCAAGGCTGTGACTCCAGCCTGTGGGGCTCCTGTACGGGGGCACAGAGCAGCGACTGAGGCCAGCCCTTGGTGATGACATGCTTGTCCCCTTGAAATCAGAATTTTACAACTAAAATACAGATGGTTTGCTTCAACCTCAATCTTTGGGGTCTGGAAACAAAGGGTTTAAGAGATTTAGACAAAATCATACTATCAAATTATTAACAATTTAGGCTGTGTCAGGCCATCTGCCCATACCTGGGGGCCCGTTTTCTTCAGTGCTAAGTATTTCTACTGTAAGGCTGTGGGTGTGTGTGTGTGCGCGCGCGCGCGCGTGTCACGAGTGTACACATATATGGGTATACTGTGAAAATGTGTGTGCGTGTGTGTGCATGAATGTGTCATGTGCACACATATGTAACTATGTGCACATATGTATAAGTGTATATACACGTATGTTTCTGTGTGTATATACACATATGTTTTTGTCATGGTGTGTAGATGTGTGTGTTGTGTATAAATGTGCATGCATATGTGTGTGTTTCAGGAGATAAAGGATTCTCTGGCCCTGAAGACCTGCTCTCCTGGCCTGCAGCCTTGACCCTGACCGATTCAACCATGGGGGCCCGTTTCCCACAGTCAGGGAGACGAACAGAGCGGAGTGGCCCTCCCGGCCAGGGACTCTGTCTCTGTGCTAGAAATCAGCAAACCAAGGTCCTTCCGTGCCAGGCCACACTGGGGCTCAGACAATGCCCTTGGCTTTGGGGGCAATTTGATACAATGGAAGTGTTTGCCCTGTGCCTTTTTCTTTTAGGAGTTTTATGGTTTCATATCTCATATATAGGTCTTTAATCTACTTGGAGCATATTTTTGTATATGGTGTAAGAACACGGTGCAGTTTCCTTCTTCTGCATGTAGTTGTCCGATTTTCCTGACGCAGCTTATTGAAGAGACTGTCTTCTCCCCATTGTATATTTCTTTGTCCAAGATTGACTGATCTTCCAAGTGGGGATTTGTTCCTGGGCTTTGTATTCCGTTTCACTGACTTATGTAACTGTTTCTGAGCCAGTGCTATATTGTTGTTATTATTATACATTTATGTCATACTTTGAAATCTGGGACTGTGATGCCTCCAGCTTTGGTCTTTCTCAAGATTGCTTTGGCTATTCAGGATCTTTTGTGATTCCATAGAAATTTTAGGATTATTTGTTCTAGTTCTCTCTCTCTTAAATAAATAATAAATAAATAAAATCTTTTTTAAAATGCTAACTGAAGAACGCCTGGGTGGCTCAGTTGGTTATGCAACTGCCTTCGGCTCAGGTCATGATCCCAGGGTCCTGGGATCGAGCCCCATGTTGGGCTCCTTGCTCAGCGGGGAGCCTGCTTCTCCCTCTCCATCTGCCTGCTACTCTGCCAGCCTCTACTCTGTTAAGTAACTAAATAAAATAAAAGAAAAAAAATGCTCATTGAATTTAAAACACTCATTAGTCAGTTTTGATGTCCTTCTTTGCCAGCTCTGAGGGTCTGAGTTCCGTTGCAGGCTCCTCACAGAGATGCAGTGTTATTAGGGCTCTGGGCTTTTCTTTGTGTGAGGCTCCCCTGGGTCCCGGCTGAGGCTCCCACTTCTTCAGCATCCTCACATCCCCACGCCTGGGAACCAGCTGTCCAGCCCTGCCTACCTCGGCCCTGGGAAACTACTGGGGGACCTTATCCATCAACACACGCTGTCAATAGTGAGGACCCCACTAAAAATTCTCTCGTTTAGAGAACACTGAGCCCCAGGGAAAACATGCAAAACAGGTTATCTTGTGCAATGTTCTGATTTGTGGCTTTATCTAATTGCTTTCTCCTGGGGGCATTGAATTTCTCGCTCCATAAAGCAGAGGAAAATGGAATAAAAGCTTGATTACGTTTTCATTCATCATTTCGGCAAGAACATTATGCTGAAGGTAAGAAATAAAAATAAATTTCACAGTCTCTGCCCCCAAAGGCTGCAGCAGAAAGCTGTTATCCAGTGAAAAGTAGCTTTTCATTTTACTGATACCTGAACCCGGAGAGCCCTACTGTGTGCCAGTGGTTCCCGCTTTTTGGGATGTTCATGGAATATTAAAATTTCTTGAAGAACATGGGGGATTGACACTTTATTTTGCAAAGTAAGGCCACTTAGAAACACCAAAAACTGCTCAACACTATCACCAGTCATACCAAAAAAATTTTAAATAATTTTTTATAATGCCTCCCAAAATCCCAAAAAGAAAGGAGAGAAAAAAAGAAAGAAAAAAAGACAGAAAGAAAGTTAAAAAAAAAAAAAGAAAATTAGGAAGGTTTGAGTCTTAGAATAATGGACATTATTTCAACTGAATAATTGAATCTTAGAAAAAGATTATCCATTGATCCTTATTTTCCATTTCAGTTGAGTAATAACTAGTTCAGTGTGGGCAGCGTGGATTTAAGTTATTGCTATTTTGTTTGTCCGGAAGATTTTGCTCTGTTCTGTGTATAGGAGTGGGGGGCAAGCCGCACAGACCCCTTCCCATGAAATATGGGACTCCGTCCCCTGGCACTACAAAACTCACCCATGTTCCGGAAATAGGCAGGGGGTCGCTTTGGGAAGCACTGTGATTCTGGATGCTTGGGAAACACGGTCACAGATCTCAGCGTTAGGTGGAAAGCTGGAGTCAGACCATGGTCCTGTCATGAAACACAGGGGTCAGCGGGTCTCTGCTTCAGCAGACGCAGGGACAGAGAATGGGAAGAGCAGGCTTTAATTCCTAAGTGTGCTGACACTTGAACGTGAACTTCCCATCCTGTCTGGTCTCCAGGTTACATGGAAACCTGGATTCCTGGTCCACAGTGGCCATGTAAACTTGTGTTAATACTGTTATGATGCTGCTTGTGGATTCCTTCCTCTCCTGAAGACCAGCACAGGGAAGACAGGTGATTGTGAGCCAGGATGTCCTAGGTGTCCACCCAGCTTCCCAGGAGTTACTGGCATTTAGAAAGACCATGTGTCTCTTTACAAAGCCTGAATATTTATTGAAAGCCAGGAGCTCCAGAATCTGATTTTTCAACTTAAATCCTGAATATTTGACTCTTGTACTTTACTACACCTGATACTTCCCAAGGCAATGGATGCTTCTGGATGAATCAAGGGCGGGTTGCATATAAGAAGGTCAATAAAAGGGGCGCCTGGGTGGCTCAGTGGGTTGAGCCTCTGCCTTCAGCTCAGGTCATGGTTGGGGTTCTGGGATTGAGCCCCGCATCCGGCTCTCTGCTCAGCGGGGAGCCTGTTTCCCCTCTCTATCTGCCTGCCTCTCTGCCTACTTGTGATCTCTGTCTGTCAAATAAATACATAAAATCTTAAAAAAAAAAAAAGGTCAATAAAAAATGAACATAAACTTTTCAAAAATATCATCCTCTTCAAGTTGAATTTGAGGGACTGGGAGGAGTGGGGAATTTGTGCTTCATGGGGACAGAGCTCAGTTGGAGATGAGGAACGTTCTGGAGATAAAGGGTAGTAAGGGTTTCACAGCAATGTGAATGCACTAAATGAAAATGGTTAAAATGATCAGTTTTGTTATCTGTATTTTACCATAGTGAAATGGAATTCAGCTTGCTTTCCAGGGAACAAGTGAGTGTGGGAAACTGTCTTGCCCCCTCCTGGAAAAAGAGTAAGAAACGAGTTGGGCACAATGGCGGAGGGTGGTCTCAGGAGCAGTGCTGACCACCTGGGAGACTGGTGGGAGAACGAGGCATGTCCAGCTCCCTGGGACTGTTGTGGGAGTGTGACCAGCCACCCAGGATCTTCTGCTGCCTCACTTGTCTGGATCATGAGCTCTGAGCAAGCAGGGGTGGAGCGGGCTGTGTATCTTACCTGCAGCAGCAAATTTCCTATCTGGTCCTTGCAAACCCTTGTGCACTATGTACACTGCCCCAGGGTGCCTGGAGGGGGGTTTGTGGGGTCACATCTCACCTGCCTTCAACCAAAGCCCTGTGCTCCTGGGGCTGGCCGGGCTCTCCTGTTCAGGTGATCACTGACAGCAAGCCCTGACTGTTACAGTAACAGTATTTGGCACAACCTGGATTGGATTTGTGCCCAACTCCCTGGATTCCTCTGAGTTCACCGAGCACTTGACTATGCAAATCATGGGGCATCAACTGAGAACAGTTCTGCTTTGGCACAGGAATGCGCACAACTCACATCGAGGAGAATGGGGGACGGGGACGGTGTTCCCTGGCCAGGATGCAGGAACCCGAAGCTGAGCGCACAAGGTTGACATATAAAAAAAATGTCCTAACCCATTTGACAGACGGTAGTATTTTCTTTTTTTATTCCTCAACCTACATCAGTGTCAGTGGCTGAGTATTGAGTCCACTAGTACCGAAGGATGAGCCTAAGGAGAAACCGTAAACCTCAGTTCTTCAGTTTTCAGCAACCCTCTGCATTTCTTTCCACTTCTGGGACCTAGTCCTTTCAGATGCAGCCATGATTATAATTATAATTATTGTCCACACTGCCTAGAACTATCATATCCCTTTCTTCTTCTTAAAATAAGTCTGACTGAAAAAAAAAAAAAAAAAGTCTGACTAGGAGCCACCCTGCTAAATCTAGTCTCTTGCATTCTTCGGGAGTCTCTGCTGCTCCCCATGGCTGTGCAAGAGTCCAGAGGTCTTATGAACAGTCTATGTTTGTGGCCCTTGGCCATCCCACAATCTGTGACCTGCTCCCCTCCTTGCTAAAGCTGTGCCTGGGCATCTTCCAGAGCCCACCTCTCTAGAGCAGCCTTGCACACCTTGAGTGCAAGCAGGCTACAGCCCTCACCTTTTGAGAAAGGGTGCTCCTCTCCCAGGGTTAGGGAGATCTTCTCTCTTCCTCTCACTCTACAGGAGATGGACTCTTCATTCCTTGATGACAGTGACCTTATGGGAAGTTTTCAGATTGGTCCCTGAGATTAGGAAACCTTATCTTCTCTCTTCAAAGCTTGGCCTCAGGACCCTTGTGGACTCAGGAATTCTATTTGCTATGTTAAATGCTGAACGGTGACTCTTTCCTTTGCTTTTAAAATTCTAATCTTCTTTAAGACCAGGAAGTTTCTCACTGTAGAGGGGACAAGTCCCTAGAAAAGGAACACGAATAAGGAAAGAACACTAAGATTTTCATTAAGTATCACTCCCCTTGCATTATACATGGCACAGGTCTGGTTTTGGCATCTGATAAAGTCTCCCCTCACCAAGCAATCCCCCCTACCCCTGAACCCTAATCTTCTGTCCTTCTCTGCTAGTCCTATAACCTCAGGTGCTTGGCCTTCCCTAGCCCTCAAGGCCTTGTCACATGTTCTGTTGTTTTTCTGTGTTGTCTGACAATTCTAACAAATCTTCAGTGATATATCTTTTTTTTATTATTAACATATAATGTATTATTTGCCCCAGGGGTACAGGTTTGTGAATTCTCAGTCTTACACAATTCACAGCACTCACCATAGCACATACCCTCCCCAATGTCCATCTCCCAGCCACCCTATCCCTCCCCAACCCCAGCAACCCTCAGTTTGTTTCCTGAGATCAAGAGTCTTTTATGGCTTGTTTCCCTCCCCAGTGTCATCTCATTTCATTTTTTCCCTCTTTACCCCCCCATAACCCCCCACTCTGCCTCTCAAATTCCTCATATCAGAGAGATTATATGATAAGTGTCTTTCTCTGATAGATTTATTTCACTTAGCATAATACCCTCTGGTTCCATCCACATTGTTGCAAATGACAAGATTTGGGGTTTTTTGATGGCTGTATAGTATTCCATTGTATATATATACCACATCTTCTTTATCCATTCATCTGTTGATGGACAGCTGGGCTCTTTCCATAGTTTGGCTATTGTGGACATTGCTGCTATAAACATTGGGATGTACATGCCCTTCGTATCTTTAGGGTAAATACCCAGTAATGCCATTGTTGGGTCACAGGGTAGCTCTATTTTTAACTTTTTAAGGAACTTCTATGCTGTTTTCCAGAGTGGATGCACCAGCTTGCATTCCCACCAACAGTGTAGGAGGGTTCCCCTTTCTCCACATCCTCACCAACATCTGTCTTTTCCTGACTTGTTAATTTTAGCCATTCTGACTGGTGTAAGGTAGTATCTCACTGTGGTTTTTATTTGTATTTCCCTGATGCTGAGTGATGTGGAGCACTTTTTCATGTGTCTGTTGGCCATCTGGATGTCTTCTTTGCAGAAATGTCTGTTCATGTCCTCTGCCCATTTCTTGATTGGATTATTTTTTCTTTGGGTGTTGAGTTTGAAAAGTTCTTCATAGATTTTGGATACTAGTCCTTTATTTGATATGTCATTTGTGAATCTCTTCTCCCACCTAGTCCATTGTCTTTTGGTTTTGTTGACTGTTTTCTTTGCTGTGCAAAAGCTTTTGATCTTGGTGAGGTCCCAGTAGTTCATTTCTGCCCTTGTTTCCCTTGTCTTTGGCAGTCTTGCTAGGAAGAAGTTGCTGTGGCTGAGGTTGAAGAGGTTGCTGCCTGTGTTCTCCTCTTGGATTTTGATGGATTCCTGTCTCACATTGAGGTCTTTCATCAGTTTTGAATCTACTTTTGTGTGTGGTGTAAGGAAATTGTTCGATTTCATTCTTCTGCATGTGGCTGTCCAATTTTCCCAACATCATTTATTGAAAAGACTGTCTTTTTTCCATTGGGCATTCTTTCCTGCTTTGTTGAAAATTAGTTGACCATAGAGTTGAGGGTCTATTTCTGGGCTCTCTATTCTGTTCCATGGATCTATGGTCTGTTTTTGTGCCAGTATCAGATTGTCTTGATGATTACAGCTTTGTAATAGAGCTTGAAGTCTGGAATTGTGATGCTGCCAACTTTGGTTTTCTTTGTCAACATTCCTCTGGCTACTCAGGGTCATTTCTGATTCCACATAAATTTTGGATTATTTTTCCCATTTCTTTGAAAGAAATTGATTTTTTAAAAAGTTGATGGTATTTTGATAGGGATCGCATTAAATGTGTAGATTGTTCTAGGTAGCATAGAAATTTTCACAATATTTGTTCTTCTAATCCATGAGCATGAAATGTTTTTCCATTTCTTTGTGTGTTCCTCAATTTCTTTCATGGATACTTTATAGTTTTCTGAGTACATATTTTTTGCCTGTTTGGTTAGGTTTATTCCTAGGTATCTTATGGTTTAGGGTACAATTGTAAATGAAATCAACTCCCTAATTTCTCTTTCTTCTGTCTTGCTGTTGTTGTAGAGAAATGCAACTGATTTCTGTGCATTGATTTTATATCTTGCTACTTTGCTGAATTCCTGTATGAGTTCAAGCAGTTTTGAAGTGGTGTCTTTTGGCTTTTCCACATAAAGTATTATCATCAGCAAAGAGTGAAAGTTTGACTTCTTCTTTACTGATTTGGATGCCTTTTCTTTCTTTCTGTTGTCTGATTGCTGAGGCTAGGACTTCTAGTACTATGTTGAATAGCAGTGGTGATAGTGAACATCTGGGCCGTGTTCCTGAACTGAGGGGGAAAATTCTGTTTTTCCCCATCGAGAATGGTATTTGCTGTGGGTTTTTCATAGATGGCTTTGATGATATTGAGGTATGTACCCTCTATGCCTACACTGTGAAGAGTTTTGATCAAGAAAGGATGCTGTACTTTGTCAAATGGTTTTTTGAGAGTATCATATGGTTCTTGTTCTTTCTTTTATTAATGTATCGTATCACACTGATTCACTTGTGGATGTTTAACCAACTTTGCAGCCCAGTAATAAATCCCAATTGGTCGTGGTGAATAATCCTTTTAATGTACTGTTGGATCTTTTTGGCTAGTATTTTGGTGAGAGTTTTTGCATCTGTGTTCATCAAGGATATTGGTCTGTAATTCTCCTTTTGATGGGGTCTTTGTCTGATTTTGAGATCAAGGTAATGCTGGCCTCATAAAATGAGTTTGGAAGTGTTCCTTCCATTTCTATTTTTTGGAACAATTTCAGGAGAATAGGTATTAATTCTTCTCTAAATGTTTTGTAGAAGTCCCCTGGGAAGCCATCCAGCCCTGGGCTCATGTTTTTTGGGAGATTTTTTATGACTGCTTCACTCTCCTTACTGGTTATGGGTCTGTTGAGGTTTTCTCTTTCTTCCTGTCTCAGTTTTGGTAGTTTATATGTCTCTAGGCATGCATCCATTTCTTCCAGATTGTCAAATTTGCTGTTGTATAATTGCTCTTAATATGTTATTATAATTGTTTGTATTTCTTTGGTGTTGGTTGTGACCTCTCTGCTTTCATTCATAATTTTATTAATTTGGGTCCTTTCTCTTTTCTTTTTGATATGTCTGGCTGGGGGTTATCAATCTTATTAATTCTTTCAAAGAACGAGCTCCCAGTTTCATTGATTTGTTCTACTATTATTTTGGTTTCTATTTCATTGATGTCTGCTCTGATCCTTATGATTTCTCTTCTTCTGCTGTTTAGGCTTTCTTTGTTGTTCTTTTCCCAGCTCCTTTAAGTGTGGGATTAGGTTGTGTGTTTGAGACCTTTCTTATTTCTTGAGAAAGGCTTGTATTGCTTGTATACTTTCTTCTCAGGACTGCCTTTGCTGTGTCCCAAAGATTTTGACTGTTGTGTTTTCTTTTTCATTTGTTTCCATGAACTGTTTAAATTCTTCTTTAATTTCCTGGTTAATCCATTTATTCTTTAGTAGGATGCTCTTTAGCCTCCATGTATTTGAGTTCTTTCCAACTTTCCTTTTGTGATTGAGTTAGTTTCAAAGCATTGTGGTCTGAAATATGCAGGGAATGACCCCAGTTTTGGTACCAGTTGAGACCTGAATTGTGACCCAGGTTGTGAACTATTCTGGAGAATGTTCCATGTGCACTAGAAAAGAATGTGTATTCTGTTGTTTGGGGATGGGATGTTCTGAGTATATCTGTGATGTCCATCTGGTCCAGTGTGTCATTTAATGCCTTTATTTCCCTGTTGATCTTTTGCTTAGATGATCTGTCCATTTTGGTGAAGGAGGTGTTAAATTTCCCTACTCTTATTATAGTATTGTTGATGTGTTTCTTTGATTTTGTTATTAATTAGTTTATATAATTGGCTGCTCCCATGTTAGGGGCATAGATATTTAAAATTGTTAGATCTTCTTGTTGGACAGACCCTTTAAGTATGATATAGTATCCTTCCTCATCTCTTATCATAGTCTTTGGCTTAAAAATCTAGTTTATCTGATATAAGGATTGCCACCCCAGCTTTCTTTTGATGTCCACTAGGATGGTAAATTGTTTTCCACCCTGCCTCATTTAAATCTGGAGGTGTCTTTGGGTCTATAATGAGTTTCTGGTAGACAGCATATCTATGTGTCTTTTTTTTTTAATCCATTCTGATACCCTGTGTCTTTTGATTGGGGCATTTAGGCCATTTACATTCTGGGTAACTATTGAAAGATATGAATTTAGTGTCATTGTATTGCCTGTAAGGTGACTGTTACTGTGTATTGTCTCTGTTCCTTTCTGGTCTACTACTTTAAGATTCTCTCTTTGCTTAGAGGATCCCTTTTAATGTTTCCTAAAAATTCTTTTAGTTTTTGTTTGTCCTGGAAGCTTTCTATCTCTCCTTCTATTTTCAATGACAGCCTAGGTGGATACAGTATTCTTGGCTGCATATTTTCCTCATTTAGTGCTCTGAATATATCATGCCACTCTTTTCTGGCCTGCCAGGTCTCTGTGGATAGGTCTGCTGCCAATCTAGTATTTCTACTGTTGTATGTTACAGACCTGACAAAGAGACAAGTCTCTTTGTCACTGAGACTTGTAAGTTTTACTGTTAGATGATAGGGTGTGAACATATTTTTATTAATTTTGAGGCGGATTCTCTGTGCCTCCTGGATTTTGATGCTTGTTCCTTTCCCCAAATTAAGGAAATTCTCTGATATAATTTGCTCCAATATACCTTCTGCCCCCCTTTCTATTTCTTCTTATTCTGGGATCCCAATTATTCTAATATTGTTTTATCTTAAGGTATCACTTACATCTTGAATTCTCCCCTTGTGTCCAGTAGTTGTTTGTTTCTCCTTTCCTCAGCTTCTTTATTTTCTATCAGTTGGTCTTCTAGATCACTAATTCTCTCTTATGCCTCATTTATCCTAGCAGTAACAGGCTCCATTTTTTATTGCACCTCATTAATAGTTTTTTTTTTAATTTCAACTTGGTTAGATTTTAGTTCTTTTATTTCCCCAGAAAGGGATTTTATTTTTCCAGAAAGAGATTCTCTAGTATCTTCCAGGCTTTTTTTGAACTCAACTAGCACCTTGATAATCATCATTCTGATAATCACCATTCTGAACTCTAGTTCTGACATCTTACTAATGTCCATATTGATTAGGTCCCTAGCCATAATTACTGCCTCATGTTCCCTCTCTCTCTCTCTCTTTTTTTTTTTTAGTTTAAATTCCTTTTAATTTTAAAATTGTTTGTTTTACAAACAGTTGCAACGATGGTACAGAGTTCCCCTGTACCCTTCATGCAGCTTTCCTCAACAGTAACATCTCAAATAACTAGTACATTGTCAAAGTAGGAAATTAACATTGGTGCCATATTATAAACTTGAGTACAGCATATGACTCCTTTTTATTATCATCATACATTACCTTCTACTACAGTATTGATGCATAACTAGCTTTATAGAAATAATTTTAAATGAACATTGTTTGAATGAGAATATGAAAAAATCATATTTTAACCAAAATTTCCTCATCTATGAGAGTGTAAGACTGTTTTACAAAATGCCTTGACTTCCAAATTTCTGACTTATAAAACATTGCCACTGTCCTCCATGAAAGAAATATACATTTAAATTATTTTTTTGCCAAAGTTGTAATAATCCTGCTTGATTTTCTCCACTCAATTCTTCCTAATCATTGCCAGTGAGCTGATGCCGAAATACTGGGTTCTAGAAACTTGTCCTTTAGAGGGGGGAATCAGCATTCACTAACATTCTATTTTATAAAGCATCTTGTTCTTTTTTTAGGTGAGTTTTTCTTTGTCATTTTATCCAGATAAGAATAGATGAATGAGAGAATAAAATACTAAAAGGGTAGAAATGACCCCCCCAAAATATATAGTAGCCAAATTGGAAGAACCCTGAAACCAGGGGGAGAAGAAAGGAGGAAAAGAAAAAAAAAAAAAAAATATATATATATATATATATATATATATATATATATATATTTATACACAAACATACATACATATTAGACTGGTGAATAGAACAGAGCCACACAATTGATTTGAGGTATATTTTGGTCTGTTAGAAGAAACTGCCTCCCAACATTTTAAAGAAAGAAATACTTTATATATATATACACACACACACACATAATAAGGGTAAACATGATGAAGGGATGGAATATGACTATAAAGATGAAAATTTTAAAAGATTCTAAAAAAGGAGTTGATAAGATAAGAAGTTGGCTGAAAAAAGAAAAAAAGGAAGAAAGAGTGTGATCAGACTGGAGACTAGACAAAGCCAGATGCTAAATTTAGGGTGTATTTTGATCTGTTAAGAGAAACTGTATCTCAAAATTTTTAAGAAAAACCTATATTTATACAAAAAATAAGGTTAAATAGAATGAGGGATAGAATATAACTATAACAAAAATTTTTAAAAAGATTTTAAAATAAGGTATTAATAAGATAAAATAGTTTAAAAAGGTTAATATAGGAAATAGGAAAATTTTTTAAAAGTAGATTAAGAAAAAAAAATTTTAACTTTGAAAGACTAAAGAATCATGGGGAAAAAACCATGAATTCTACATGCTGCATTCCCCTAGCTCTGGAGTTCTGCAGTTCTCATTTATTGGTGAACTTGGTGGATGTTCTTGGTGATCTTCTGGGGGAGGGACCTTTTGCCATGATTTTCAAATGTCTTTGCCTCAGGCAGAATTGCACCTAATTGCAGTTTCAACCTATCCCACAAAGGTGACATTAACCTGTCAGCTAGGAAGTTTTCAATCTGGTCCAATGAGTCTGCCACTTGGGTCTTCTCCATCCCTCAAAGAGGTGAGGTGGAACCTTGATTTTTCCCCTATAAAGAAGCATTGCCAAGAACAGTCCTTTATTTATTTATTTATTTATTTATTTATTTATTTATTTATTTATTTGGCTTATTAGCTACCTGGCCACCACCTTCTTCTATAAAACCTTTTATAGAAACCGTCCATGTGGAGCATGTCCTTGGAACACCTGTCTACCTGCTCCATGGGGCCCTGCTTGATTCATAATGCATTTTGTAAAGCCACTTAGATCTCCAAATTTTGTTATTTTCCAGGAGGAAGAATTTCCTCTGTCCTTTAAGGTCCTTCAGGTTGGACTAAGAATATAATTGATCCAAGGCAGATTTACAGGAGAAAATCAAATTTTGTTTCACACATATACAAATCCATAAATTCTAAAGACAGACAGGCAACAGAGGGCTCACAGGACATCCAGAGGTAAGGTAAAAGATCAGAACTGGGGATATAAAGAGGAAGGAGACTGTTAGCGGGCAGTGAGAATAGATATTTGGAAAGCAAAGGTTGCTGTGTTGTGCAGGTAAGGAGGAAGAAGGAATTCCTTATAAGGAGGAATCTGTTAATGCCCTCTTCCTCCTAAGGGAGGCAGATGAGGGAGAGGAAAAGAATTTTTCCTGAATAAGCTGGGTTTTGGTTGCTTTTAACTCAAAAACAATTTTTACACCAGAGTGGTCCATCTTAGGGAAGCTTGTCCTTGGCCCCTACACAATTAAAAAGTTTACTCCAAAACTTGATATTTAATTTACTTGTATTAACAATTATGTACAGGTTACTTACAGAAACTTTACTAAGCATTAGACAAAGTCAATTTTATCCCAAGTTATTATAGCTTTTAAACTGATGGTAGCTCTTAAAAATGATAACAACTTATTTGGCTGATAAACTCAGGTAGGATGAAAGTCTTTATATTTACTCTTGATAACTCTAAAGATGTGTTTGTGTTAGCTAAACCATCAACCTTAAAGTAGTATTTATACCAAATAATTTTCTAGATTGTGTGAACTTGAAAAGCCCTTGTGTTAATTTCTACCTTTTGCTTAACACCTACTGTCACTGTCACTTGCTTTCAACCCAGCTAAATGGAGGTCTTCACAAATTCATGTTGGCAGTGCCATTTGAAGGTGGAAGCATTTACAATATCTATAGATGCCCATGAACATACAGAAAGTTGCAGAGAGTAGAGCTTCTATTGTAAAATTACTGTCATGAAATTGGTACAAAACTCAGTAGTTTTGCTGGCTCAGTCAGTAGAGCATGTGGTTCTTGATCTTGGGTTGTTGGCTCGAGCCCATTGTTGGGTACAGAGATTACTTAAAAAATAAAATCTTAAAAAAAAAAATCCAAGGTTTAAGTTTGGATCTATGTTTTGGTGGATGGAATAAGGTTATTCATATAGAAGGAAAAAAATTTTTGGTTTTAGTACTTCTGAGGAAGACACTTAATATTTGTATTTGTTGAAGCAAATCAAGTTTTAAATGGCCTTGGCTTCCTTGTTTGCTTGGTAAGACTGACCTTCCTGGAATCTGCATTGTGAAGGAGTTCCTGCAGAAGATGAGTAGAACACTGAATGTTTATATTTTGAAGGCACAGGAAAAAAATGCAAGCACTTTCTTGAAGGACTTTCTTATCTCTTTGGGTGAGGACTTTTATAATACTTATATGCTTTTTGAGATAAATAAGGGAGGCGGCTTGGGGAATGGTAAAAATTATTGGTGTTCTTTGAATTGTTTTTGGAACCAGACCTTCTATCCTGTAAAGACTACATTTGTAAAACAAGTACACCTGTTTTTAGTTTCTCAAAGAACAGACTTCTTGCTTTAATAATATTGAAGGACTGATGCACCCATCCACCTGTGAGGAAGTTTTCCTCTGAGTAAATTTTGCTTAACAGAAAAGGTATAAAAATTTAAAAAAAAGAAAAAAAGTGAAAACTAAAAAATTCTATCAGCGTCTAAATATCAGCTTTTAATTTGGCCAATTTTTTTATTCTGTAGTTACTAAAATTTTAAAAACTATATTATCAGATCTTAGCCAAGAAAGACAGTAACACTCGGGAATATTATACAACATCATGGACCTAAAAGACTTCTTTAAAGGTGTAAATAGTACTACCTTTACAAGATCTAGAGCCACTCCCAAAGGTAGCTCAAGAGAGAGCCGAGGCAGGTGGAAAGCCAAGCCAGGTTCTTAGAATGCAAAACCAGAGGGACAAGAGGAAATAGTAATTCCAGGAGAAAAGGATCCATAACCAGCGGGTCTGGACTTGGAAAGGAAGAGGTAATGTTAATATTTATTTCCCTCTCTCGCCTGGACTTAGGAGGATTGATTTAAAAATGAAAGAAACACAGAAACAAACTCTGGGGACCCTGCCCAGGTTGAAGAACTGTTTTACTGCAGCCCTCAGTTCAGTCCTTGCCCAAGGATGACAGCCATCTTGGGAGGATCACCTGTCACCTCAGGCGGTTTCCTGTGGAAAGAAAAGTGTCTCCTCAGGGGAAAAGGCCCCTGAGGTGGGCAACTATTAGAGAGAGCACTCAGGGGAAGGAGGATGGGGGAGGCGTAAGAGACAAGTCAGTCTTACAGGCTTTGGTCTCAAGCATCCCTTGTGTTTCTAACTGTCCAGTAGCCTTTAGTCATGAACCTTTCCATGTGACTACTTTGGAATCTTGAAGGCTTTTGGAGGCTTCTACATATGAACTAAAGTAGGCAACCCATTCCATAGATTTGGATCGGGAACCCTGACTGTGGTTCTTAAAGGAACAATCCTGTCTAACTGGAAGTTTCCTCCTAATGGACACTGTAATTCTAGGTTCTTTTTTAATTCTTCTTTTCCATCTTCCTAGCTATCTCTGCGTTCTGGAATTACAATTGTTAGACTGAAATAAGCAAGTGTACAGTAGGTATTGCCCGTGACTGTATACTTACCCTGCTAAGCCTTTGGGTTTCTAGGAGCCCAACTAATATTCAAAAGGGAGGTGCCACAGGGTTGGGGACCGTGTGCTGTTCATAGGGTACCTAGTGGCAGGAAAGTTTTCTTGATGCTGGTGGGTGACTAGTTTCCATGTAACCTGTTCCATGGCCAACTTACCTTATTATGGGAGACTTCTGGAGGGGGTGGGCCGTCTAACAGCTTTTCAATGCTGGAATCGTGCCAACCAATTTTTTTGGCTTTCTGGCCTCCAAGATCTCGCTAGCAAGAACCCTTATGTACACAAAATAAGGCAAACCAACACACGCCGTCATATGTCAGCAGAACTGAGTCTCGCCACTAAGAAGGCTCCGTGAGCACCAGCTCCATGTCCTTGGGAAACTTGCTGAGGTTTTCCAAATGGGGAATTGTGCCTGAAAGGCCTGGGTTGGCTCAGGGCAGACCCTTCTGTCAGCTCAGGGGGCTCCGGGCAGACATGCCAGCACCGTTGGGCTCCTGGCCTAACCTTCCGCAGCTCAAGTTGATGTGCTCTATAAGGAGACCCAGTTGAACGGGAAGCTCCAGGGTAAAAAATAGAGACAAACAGTGCAGAGCTCTGACCCACAGGAGCTTATCAGAAAGGAGATCCAGAAAAGGAGCTGTGACCCACTGTCTAGACCTGTGGAATCATGTTCCTAAGGAGAACAAAAATGATTTTCAGAGGGCAAATTCATGGTTTCCTGATGAACACTTTTTGGCTTAAAATAGCATCTTTCTTAAACATTTTAAATTAAATCTCAAGAAAAGCACATTCGATACTGAGAAACATAATAATCCATAACACAGAGAATGGGGAGGAAGAAGCAGTTTCGACATTCCATTTTTCCTCGTTTTATGAAACCGTATTTTTCTGGAAATAAAACATTTCTGTTGGCTTTGACAAAGACTAGAGAGGGTAGAAGAATCTGTGCCTACTGGAGACAGAAGAGGAGAGTGACGGAACACTGTGCCTTCCCCGACACCTCTTCTTGTGTCCCCTTTCTCTCCAGGGATCTGGGCCAGTGTTTGGGGACTGCCAGTCCACTCTAGATTCTCCCCAAACCCAGAGGCTTCCCATCCTGGAACAGTGCTAATAAATCTGTTCTGTGGGCTCTGTTTCCTCCCCTTGCCCCTACCTTTTTCTGCTATAATCAGGGACCATGAGACCAGATTACGGTGTTCATTAATGGTGTTAAAACTCCACAACTGTAGGACTGAAGGACATGCAGGCTGAGGCTGAAAACCTACTTGGGGCTCCCTGTGACTTCTATTCATGAGTCACCCGCCAGTGCATGAATCTGGGGTACTTAGTTGATCTGGGCCCCCAGAGAAGGCATAGACTTCCTCTCAGCACTGACCCTGGTCCTCCGGTGTCCCCTCCTCCGGGTCAGCTGACTCACGCACCACTGTCCAGATGCCTTGTCACCGGCCACTAGGCCCAGAGTCAGTTGTGCACAGAGGCAGGCGGAGTCTGTCACAGTGTAGGCCCGCGGGGCTGGGGCTGGCCCTGGGAAAACCAGGGCCTTCCGTGCAAAGCCTGGGACCCTCACCCAACCTGGGAGACCCCCAGACCTGCACCTGTGACTGGGTCAACGTAGCTACAGTTGCCACAGGTGAGGCCAGGGCCTGTCCTGAGGTGCGGGCCATTCCCCAAACCAGAACTACGTTTTGGGTCAGAGGTTCAGGGCTTGCTGGACGTGCTGTACTTGGACCTGGACCCATCATACACCCCCATGTGCTGGGCTACAGGATGGTGGTGCCACGTGCCCCTGTTCACATGGGCTGGAAGCCGCAGACGGGTCACAGGGCAGGGAGCGGGGCTGCAAGTCCCCAGCCCATCCCACACCCACAGCCTTCCCAACAGCCTGGTGGAAACAGTTAGGAGGATAAATTCTATTCCTATTCCACTATGGTGGCGCTAACATCTCAGAAGAGAAAAGGACGGGGTTTTTGAGAGTTCAGTTTAATCGGAAACTCATGTGTTTTCCTTTAAGTTTTGGAACATGCATCCTTCTCTCTTCCTGGCTGCCCTTTGCCTGGGAATAGCCTCAGCTGCTCCACAACTTGATCAGAGCTTAGATGCGCGCTGGTCCCAGTGGAAGGCGGCACACAAGAGACTGTACAACAAGGTTGGTAACATTTGAGCTGTTCACTGAGACCCCAGGGAATGTTCTATTGCTGGTCAGAGTCCATGGGGGGAGTAGCTTCTGGAGGCCACTGGTACCCAGGCAGGAAGCAGGGCACTGTGACTGCACAAGATGGGGACAGATGTCCTGCTGTGTAGTTGCTGGAGAGCAGCTCCTGGAGCATCAGCCCAGCCCCAGTCAAAGTCTCTGCTCCCCTGTGAGCATATCCACTTCGAGTAGGTTATTTGGTTTTTAAATAGAAATAGAGGATAGTTCATTTGTTTTTCTGCAGAATGAAGAAGGACGGAGGAGAACAGTGTGGGAGATGAATCTGAAAGTGATTGAACAGCACAACCAGGAGTACAGCCAAGGGAAACACAGCTTTGAGACGGCAGTGAATGTCTTTGGTGACCTGCTGAGTGTGGCTTGGGTTGCTGAATGTTTCGTGCGTCCCCTCTTCAGTGCTTTGCCAAAATAATCTCAATTTTCAACATTCCACTTTCTTTTCCTTAAAGACCAATGAAGAATTCAGGCCCATAATGATTGGCCTTCAGATACAGAAGCGTGAGGAGGCGAATGTGTGCCAAGCCCCTCTCTCTGCTGAGACCCCCTCATCTGCTGAGACCTCCTCATCTGTCGACTGAAGAGAGAAAGGCTCCGTAAATCCCGTGAAGGATCAGGTGAGCCAGTACTCAGCAGTGCCGCTCAAGAGTAAAGGCAAAAGACATCCGTGTCCTTGCTGTGTTTGGCTGAGAAACAATGGACAGGTCATGGTGTTTCAAAAGAGTTTCAGATGTGGGAGCTGCTCTTGCTCTTGGTTCTGTAGCCAAGAGAGCTAATAGCTCTTGCTATTGGTTCTGTAGCCTGAGAGCTTTTTAATTTGGTTCCAGGGTCCTGTGCTTCTTGTTGGGCTTTTAGTGCAACTGGAGCCCTCGAAGGACCAATGTTCCAGAAAACTGGCTATCTAGTGTCACTGAGTAAGCAGAACCTGCTCTCGGGCTGAAGGCAGTGATGACTACAGTGGTCATCTGATCAGTTATCCCTTCCAGTATGTTCAGAACGATGGAGGCCTGGACTCACAGGAATCCTACCCATATTGTTTATGGGTAAATGGAGCACATTATCTTGTTATAAACTTGAACACGTGCAGAGAAAAGAGAAACTGTATTTCATAGTCACAATTTAAATTGTAGCCTTTGTACCTGCAAACTGTCTTGATCTCATGTTCCCCAGGAGGTGGATCAGTAATCAAGTAATGAAGTCTCTATCTATTTTGAAAGCTCCAATCCTGCAAATACAGTCCAGAAAATTCTGCTGCCAGTGTAACTGGGTTCTGGGTAGTCCCTAAGATGGCATACAGACTTCTGAAGGCAGTGGCCGCTGTGGGACCTGTCTCTGCAGCTTCGATCCAAGCCTGGATTCCTTTCGGTTCTGGAACCAACATAAGCATTTGTCTATGGAGACCTTTAGGCAAAAAATGGAAAAGTCACCATCATGCACAAGACTGAGTCATGTCAAATTTCATGTAGAATTTTGTGGGGTGTTGGTTTATACAATTGTTCATTCTATACATGTAATATTTGTGCTGAATGTTTCCATTTGTAATGACTGGAAACACATCCTCATGTTCATCACTTCATAAATATATTTAAAAGGCTATATAATTTGACCAATATACTTAATTTACTATACCCTTTTGAAGTTACTAGAATTTTGAAATTTTTCATAGGATTTCACTTGAAACTGTAAAGAGCAGCTTGGTTCAAGTAATTTTGTGATCTGTGGTGTTTCCTTAGGCTGACACCCTCAAGGTGGGTTCCCATGAGTGGTCTTTTCTGGTTCACGATCTGTTATTTAGAAGAGATGGGGCCACTTCGTGTATTTGCGGGTGTTAGATGAGGGCCTAAGTTTCTTACCTAGCCCAAAAAGATCTAGCATTTTTCTTTTTTAAAGATTTTATTTATTTGAGAGTGAGAGAGAGAGAGAGCATGAGAGGGAGAGATCAGAGGGAGAAGCAGACTCCCCGAGGAGCCGGGAGCCTGACGTGGGACTTGATCCCAGGACTCTGGGATCATGACCTGAGCTGCAGGCAGTAACTCAACCAACTGAGCCACCCAGGGACCAAAAAGATCTAGCTTTTAATCATATCTGGACTTAGAACATTTCACTGAAAATTGAAATATCTCCCTTATCGTAGTTGATAGGCTGGGTTACTGTCATATGTCACATGGAAAACCTCATGCCAGCACTGAATTTTACTCTCCAGGCATTTATTATGATCCGAAGTACAGCAGTGAATGCCTGAATCAGGGTGTTCTGGTGGTTGGTTATGTCTTTGAAGGACAGAATCAGAGAACAAAAAATATTGGATTATCAAGAACAGGTATAAAAAGCCAAAAATACTTACCTTTGAAAAAGAAAAGGGAATTCTTTTTGGAATCAGTGCTTGGACATAAGTCCCCCAACCCTTGAGCACACTTGTGAAATCCTAGAAGTGTTAACCCCACGTGGTGGGAACACAGACATATTCATGAGACGACCACAGGAAGGTACTGTCTCAAGCTGGCCAGGGTCCTACGATGGTTTTGGTACCGCTGCATTTCTAAATTGGACTTTTTATTAATTCTGTGACATCTGGCCCCAAGAGTTTCTTTTTTCTGTTTCCATTTGCAGTCTGTGAAGGGTCTGGGGACAGAATTCTGAGCTGGGTTAGAACTCGAGCACGAACAGGAAGGGCCTCTCCAGATTCTTCCCAAATCTGTCCTGACCTCTGGTGCCCTGCGCAGTGTCGGGTGTGATTGTTCATGAAGGGTAATGTGTGGTGGGTTTTCTCTCCCTCCTGCAGGCCGTTCCCCGCACGTGTGTACAGACCAATCTCCCCAAGTGCCCGCGCCAGGACTCCAGGATTCCGCCTGTGTTTGGTCAGGCAAGAACAACGGAAGGGTCTCCCTTCTTTGAGTCAGAACAAACGTGAAAACCTTCTGGGCTCTTCCCATCTCCCTGTACTTTACCCAATTTTAGTCACAACACCCCCCCCCCCCAAATAAGTTGGGTGTGTCCATACGGGGGTTCAGGTTCACGGCTTTATGGACTTCAGTGTGGTTTGTCCGCTCTGTGGGTACCGCGGGGTGAAAATAAAACAGAGATAAAGGATCCCTTTTGAATGAAAGACCAACAATCGAATGCAACAAGCAATAGTTTATTTATATTAAAAAAAAAAGGGAAAAGAAAAAAAAGAGAACAGAAGTGAGAAACCAACATCTTTTTACTACCTTGTATAGATTAAGTAAAAATACCTGTATTCATATATATGTATATACATACTGCATATTTATATATATATACACATATACACACATGGAATGGAACATTAAAATTACATGCTTCCCAGGACAGAAGAATTAGGACACGTTCCCTCATATCAACTTAAAACTCCATCACAACTTAAAATCACTGCAAGGAAACTGACTTCCTTCAACTTGTTGGACTTCAAGTTACGGAACCAGGAGCTAGATGTGAAAATCGTCCGCTGTGCACCGATGACAACGGACTGCCACACGCCACGGGGCAGGGGCCTTCTGAGTTCTCCCACAGGCCTTCCTCACCTGCAGCTGTGTCACCTTCTACCTGAGATGTGCGGGAATGAGGCAGGGGGACTGTGGGCAGGTGCCGTGTGGACCCGCACGTCGACGTTTAAACAAGAGCAACAAAGACACGTCTTCCTGTGGAAACAGCGCCGGTCGTGAAATGACTCCAGAAGAGGGTTCCTTCCTCCCCTTTCCTTGCCAAGTGAAACACAAAAACTACTGGGGGACAAACCAGCTCAGAACGCAGCACCTCCAGCGGTGATCAGCAGACAGCAAGGGACAGAGAGGGGGCGTCTCCTGGCGACAGCTCCTGGCTGACCCGGCTGCTCTCAGACACACCCTCTTCTGCAAAGGCACTCACATGTTGTCTGTTTATGAGGGATACAGTGGGAGTCCGTGCATGGGAGTCCTTCCTACAAATACCAAAGAGATAAGCTGAGGACGTGGTCTAACAGGGACAAGAGGAGAAGAAATACACATTTTGGATAAATGTGTGTGTGTGTGTGTGTGTTTTTTTCTTTAAAGGATAATCCATAGTTTAAAAAATTTCATTGAAAGTGAGGAATTCCAGTAAAATTATCAGCAAGGAGCAAGGTGCTGGAGGTGAGATGGATCCAGAAAACAGAGAGGAGGGACGTTTCTCAAATGGCCAGAGGACAAGGGATGCACGGTCTGCTCTGAAAGGAGAAAGACCATCCACACACAGTGGAGTGTGTGAGTGGGAGGGACACAGTGGCAGAGAGACTGGTAAAACAGGGGGGAGGGTGGCATCCTTCCATATGTGGGCATGGGGGGATGCACCCTGAATTTCTGGATGGGAAAGAGGGGCCACATCCCCCTGTTTTGCAGTCCAAAGAGACCCCGCCCAAGCCCAAGGCTGCCCTCACCGGGACACGACGGAGCTAATGGAGTTGTAAGACGTGCCACTGTTGCAGCTCGAGTCATAGGCCTCCTGGCCATTGCCGTCGAGGTTGATCTTGAACACAGAGGACGCCTTCAGTAGAAAGTCTGCTGCGTCCCGACGCCCCAGCTCCCGCAGTTTGGACATGAGGATGCCCACCGTGCTCTCGGGGTAGGAGGTCCATTCCCGGAGCAGGGCGTGGACCGGGCTGGGGAGAAACTCCTTGGGAGCCCCGTTGTTGGTGTTGTACTTTGCCACAAGGTCGGGGAGACCCAAGTTCATGGCGAGAAGGCACCAGTCCTTCCCCATGGGATCGGGTGGGTCCAGGAGACGACAGAGCTTCCTCCGGGTCAGGAGGTTCAGATCCGAGGCATGGATGTCCATCCCGAGGCTGGCCTGCGAGTACACGTCATGACAGCCAAAGCACATGATGCTGCTGAAGCTCTCCTTATAGCCCCCCATGGTGTTCGTCAGCGAGGTCTCCTTCAGGGTCTGCGCCCGGAAGAAGTCCCGCGGCTGGTAGATCATGACGGGCTCGTGGTGCTCCCGCAGCTGCTGGGGGCTCAGGTAATGCTTCACCGTCAGCAGCCCAGGGAGCGTGGTGGCCATGACGTTCTCCATGGTGCTGCACACGGAGTCCAGCAGGAGGCAGCACTTTATCTTTTCCGTCTCCAGCCCGCGTACCTGCACCTCGATGCCCTGGCCGTGGTTGACCAGAAGCACCAGCAGCTCGGCCCCGCGGTTGGCGATCTTGCAGCCGTTTACCCACAGGCGGATGTCTGCGTCTCCCTCCGCGCTCTGCTGGTGGATCCACCGGCACAGGTTCACCTGGACCTTGTGAAAGATGCCGCAGGGGAAGGGGGTGAGGTACTCCACGGGGACGATGCGCACGCCACCGTAGACCCGCCCCTCGTCCTCCTCGTCTGTCCAGGACCGGTGGAGGTTGTCCGTCTTGATCAGGGCGGGGATGTCCACCATGGTCCCGCTGCTCAGGTCGCGGGCGCAGATGTCCATGGCGTCCAGGATCTGCAGCAGCTCCTCCACATCACTGTCGGGCACCAGCCGCTGGACGTCCTCCACTGTGTAGCGGCCCCGGTAGTGGTGCAGGGCCCGTGGGGTCTCCACGGACAGCAGCTTCCCCAGCACATTGGTGCAGAGCCAGCGGGGGTCCAGGAGTAACACGTCCTGCACCGTTTCGCTCTGCATAATGTTGATCTGCCGGAAGGGACAACAGGAGGTCACACGTGGGGACCAAGATGGCCAGAGGCACCAGTTCAGAGCGCTAGGGGACCCGAACAATGATAAACTCTAAGCACATGTTGCAAAAACTGACCCAGGGCATTCATGGGGACAGATCTCGGAAATCCAACAGCGACCCAAAACACTAGCTTGAGAAGGTTCTGCGAGGGAATGAAAAGATTACCTTGGACAGTTAAAAAAAAAAAAAGGTCAATGCAATGAACGAAAGGCAAAAAGAAAAGAGAGAGAGATGGCAGACAAATGCAGTGAGAAAATTTTGACTGGATTCTACATTCTCAAATGAACACACGAATGAATGCAAACAGCTATGACAGAAATGACTGGGATGAGTGGCAAACACTCAAATGGGGACTATATATTCAATAGTAGCATTATATCCATGCTATGTTTCTGGAACACAATTAATTAATTAACATAATTAATTAATCCGGGTGACTCCATCCTTAGTCATCTGTCTTGTTCACGGTCACTTGCTGACGCCCTCCGTGGCCCAGGGGGCTCTTGGAGATTAACATACGAACCTGAGAAACACCCACCAAGGCCAGGGGGGTAGGAAGCTTGCTTTGGCCCTTGGTAAATTTGTTGAAGAGAACAAAGTGTCTCCCTTTCCTGACACGCAGGTGGTGCCATGAGATCTAATTCGATGTTAAAAGTCCGTGAGTGGCACACGGACCCTGTCTACAAAATCTGTAGACAACAGTCCAGACTTTGTGGAGACTAAACAGCACAAGTGGGTCATTGCCCACCCCATCTCCTCTGCTCATAAGTCCCGCCGAATAAAACTGTAAACTATAAGGAGTTGCCTGCTTCGTTTTTTTGGTCTCATTTTGGGAGCTACTTTACGGTCCCTCCTCCACCTTGTACCAGTGGGAGGATACCCCACAGCGGAGGGGCTACAAGCTCAATTATTTAGGGGTGAAATGTCATATTTGCAAAACAAATAAGCAAATAAATAGAAGAGAGAGAGGAGACACAGCGCCAATGGAGTAAACACTTGGTTAACTTAAGTGTGAAGCAGATGATGACTGAGCTCTTCTTGCATTTCCCTGAAGGCTTAAAATTTTTCAGGAAAAAGATTCCAGTTGTTATATTATTTCATCATGTAAAATTTTAACACACACAGAAAAAAAGGTCTGGAAAGCGATGCCGGCAGGCAGTGGTGCTAGAGAGGAGGAGGGAGGACGAGGCTGCACAGGACTTGGAGCCTTACCTGTCACCTGTTTCTTGAAAAAGCAGAAGTCTGCGAGAGAGAAAAGGGACAACACCCAGAGGCAGCTGTGCTCTGCGCCGCACCTCCCTCCCCTCCTCCCTCGGAACCCAGAGCAGGTTCCCTCCTCACGTGGAGGCGGAGGCTCCTGACTGTTGGTACCAGGACCACCTTCTAGTCTACACTGCAGTTACAGCTTTGAGAACCCCTCTGCCCACGAGTCCGATCCAAATGATCGCTAAAATGACAATTCTGGGAGGGTAGAGCAGATCTATTGCTTGTTAAGGCATTTGGTGGGACCTCAGGGTCAGGGAAGACTGAGACACTGGCCACACGGGAGCAGACTAAGGGGACAGACAACTTCGTGCAGTGAGGGGTCCAGAAAAAGGCATCAGGACAACCGGTGACATGTGCCTAAGAGTTTCCTTACCAGCGGGCAGTAACAGCCTGGGGGAGGGGCTGGTGGCCAAGCAGAGCGGGGGCACCTGACAGATTCCCCTCCCTTACTCCTACTGTCAGAGCTTCACTTACTCACTTAAAGTCTCAAGGGCAAGAAGAATGAAGAATACAGTGGATTATACCCTTGCTCTAGAAACTGCTGGTCAGATATCAGAAGACAAGAGAAGACTGGGCCAATGGACTGAGTTTATTATTACGGTTAATCTTATCTTATAATGTAAGCTTGGATCCCCGTCCTTGGATTCAGTCACTTTAAAGCACATCCGGAGGGGCCTGTAGATTACCAGCAGTTTCAGCAGAGTTCGGAGGGTCCTGCTCTCGCTGCCTGATGCTCTTAATTTTCAGGGTCACCAGATTCAGTTTTAATGTCAGGCCTATCTGACCCACACACACTGATCTTGAGTCAGGGGGACACTGAGACTGGACTGGAAGCTCCTGGTGTCTAGAATTCTCAGAACTGCTTCTGGGTTTTCACGTTCAGAACTGTTCTTCGTGGCCTGGACTAGCCTCAACTGTCCCCTGATGTCACAGGATGGAGGAACGAAAAGGCTAGGTCCCCTCTCTGGGGACAGGCAGAGAAGGTGATGAGAACAGCAGACCCAAGCCCCAGTGCTGAATGCCACACACGCAGAAGCAAAGATCTCCATTTCTGGGTCATTTCTGGGGGACGCTGCTTGCTGGGTCAAAGTGTCTCTGGATGTCCTCTCGTCACTGCCTTTTCTCAATAATCTGTAAGCCCCAAAGTCTGTTTGGACTTTCAGCCCATGGGGCAGAAAATCACAGCTAAGCACTGGGTGCCCCAAGACAAGAGGAGAGAGGTCCAGTTGCCCCGTGCAGCGGAACTGTGCCCCCTAACTCACACAAGCGGGAAAACGAGCAAAGCCGCACACAGCCACGGGACAGCGCTCAGCGGGGACAGGGAAGCAGAGAACGGCAGGTCCGAAAATCACCCGGGCCCCGTCTGGATAGACTGTGGGTGGCTGGTCAGTTTCCACTCGGCTTCTGCGGGCTCAAAGCCCCTTCTGAGGGGGCAGAAACACTCCCGTGGAGCCCCGCCCCCGCCCCCGCCCGGGCCCCGCCCCCTACCTCGCCCGCGCTGTGGAGCTGCTGGGCTATGCGCCGGAGGTCTCCCTCCCTGGCCAGCGGGTTCAGCTGATCCTGCACGTCGTACACAAACTGCTGCAGCGACATGAGCTGGTTGGGCCCGTTGAGCTTCCTCCAGGAAGGCAGCGTGGAGATGATTTTCTCACACAGGTGCGTCATCGGTGGGCACACCTAGAACGTGCAGGACGGGGCAGGTCAACCCGCGGTCCAGGGCGCTCCCTCGGAGAAGCCCAGGGAGAGGGGATGGCTCTCTTTTCCGCACCGTTGCAAGAAATACTCGGGATGAGTTAGGGCTTTTTTGTTGGGCAAATGGAGCCAGTTCTTTCTTTACAGCGCTGCCTCCCTGTGAAACCCGGTTACAAGCGTCAAGTAGGACACGGAGGCTTTCGTTTCTACGGCTAATGGTTAAATAGGGGGGAGGCTTCATAACAAGGCATTTGGAACAGGGACTCAATCTCAGTATGCCTTGGCCCCAAAAGCTGTGTTCCGTGCTCCCCTGGAGCAACTCTTTCAGCCACAAGATGGTCACTTGATGAGCAAAGGGACAGGAAAAGAGATGAACCCTCCTTAGCAATATCCCAGTGGGTTTTTACCAGTAAATTAGGCATTCGTGGGAATGTTGTGGATAAATACAGTTTAAATGAGACTAGGGGCGCCTGGGTGGCTCAGTGGGTTAAGCCGCTGCCTTCGGCTCAGGTCATGATCTCAGGGTCCTGGGATCGAGTCCCGCATCAGGCTCTCTGCTCAGCAGGGAGCCTGCTTCCTCCTCTCTCTCTCTCTCTGCCCCCTCTCTGTCTACTTGTGATCTCTCTCTGTCAAATAAATAAATAAAATCTTTAAAAAAAATAAATGAGACTAATTCTTGGTAACAGGCTTGAAATAGATTTCTTTCTTAAATTATTTCCAAAAATTTTGAGTATAGTTGACATGCAACCTTGTGAGAGTTTTAGGGCGCGACGCAGGGACTGGACCAGTCCACAGACTATGCCAGGCTCAGCACACAAGTGTGGTGACTTCTGTCACCGCCCACTGTTACTAAACTATGGATGATATTCCCTATGCTGTGTCTTTTTTTTTTTTTTTTTAAAGATTTTTATTTATTTGACAGACAGGGATCACAAGTAGGCAGAGAGGTAGGCAGAGAGAGAGGGAAGCAGGCTCCCTGCTGAGCAGACAGCCCGATGCGGGGCTCGATCCCAGGACCCTGGGACCATGACCTGAGCCGAAGCCAGAGGCTTTCACCCACTAAGCCATCCAGGAGCCCCTATGCTGTCTTTTTTTCCTGCGACTTACTCCCTCCACATCTGGAAAGTTGTAACTCCCACCCACCTTCACCTATTTTGCCCATTCCCCCACTCCCCTTGAAATTGGTTTTTAATCTTTTAATTCCATTAAATAAATCATCTGTGTGACAGACTCAGATAATCCGCACACCATCCTAATTAAAAAAGCCAGCCATACACTGCCCTGCATCATTAATCAGGTAGTCCCTTCTCGAATCCTACCTTTAGGTCAGCTAAATTCCGCTCCCTCTTCGTAAAACAAAGTTCCCAGGCAAAACAGCAGTCTGTGTGATGGGTTCCACCTGCTCGGCCTCAGGAGTTGAGGGTGGGGGTTGTGAAGCAGACAATCTCACCACCCCCCAGTTCAAACTCTGAGCCCAGAGCAAAGCCCCCACTGCCAACTGGTGGGGAGGGGCTGGGGCCCTTCACAGACCACTGTTCCCGATCGATGCCCACTGGTTTCTGTGACGGGGTTCTTCTGAGACCCCCCCACCCCCAGACTACTCCCCCCCCCCCCCAGACTACTCCCCACTCACTGTGCCTTACTGGGGCTCCCACTGGAAGGCAAGGACTGGCCTTCAGGTGGGCCCAGAGTTTTCCTACAGCACATCGGGAACTGGAGCCTGGTGTGAACAGGCATGTCCCAGCAGGGAAGCAGTAAGCTCTAAGTAGAGCCACCCCCTGCCCTGCCCCACCCCAAGGGAAGGAGAGACACAGGCATCTTGTTCCCACCCAGGAGGCTGGGGCAGCAGCAACTTTTCAGGGAGCATTCTGCCCTTGGGATGTTTACCCTTTCGTGACAGCTCTGGAGAACTTTTCAAGTATTATAGAACAGCAACCTTTTATGGGTCAGAGGCACTGAGAATATTTTTTTTCCAGTCTATTTCACCTTTTAACTTTGTTCATGGAATTTTTTTGACAGAAAAGAAATTTTAGCTTCCATATTGTCAAGTAGATACACTTTCTTTGAAAACTCGTAGGGTTCCCTGTATGACCTAAAAGGTTTTCCAAAGCAGTACCAAGTTACTTTAAAAACTTAGTCAAGATATTGCAGGTTTTTTTCTTCTTCTTCTTTTTGACATTTAATAGGTTTAATCCACCTAGAATTTATTTTTGGGACTCTCAGTGAGTAGAATTCAATCTCATTTCATTCTAGAATATAGCCAGTTGTGTCAGATCACGGATGAAATCACATTTTCCCCAAAACTGAAACAACATCTTTGTCTTCTACTAAATTTCTGTAGATGTTGTGATTTACTTCTACACTCATTTACTCCACTTATTGATTTTTTAAATTTTGGATTAGCTACACAGTTTTTATAATATGTTATTTATTCTTCCACTGAAATTTTAAGATAAAAAACCCAATCCAATGATCTCATTCCTGAAAGATGTATGCTGGAACTGCCTTAACTCTAAGAAGTGCCCCTGGCTTTTTTTTTCAAATTTACTTATTTATGGAGGTGCCTATGTGACTCAGTCAGTTAAGCAGTTGCTGTGGCTCAGGTCACCGGTCCTGGAACCAAGCGCTGCATCAGGCTCCCTGCTCCGCGGGGAGCCTGCTTCTGCCCCTCCCCCTTGCTCATGCAAGCATGTGCACCCCTCCTACCCCCCTCTCTCTGTCGGTCTTGAATAAATAAGCTCTTTTAAAAATAAATTTATTTATTTTAGAGAGGAAGAGAGCACATATACAAGGGCGGGGTTGGGGGGACAGAGGGAGAGAATCCTCCAGCAGACTCCAGGCTGAGCATGGAACCTGGTGTGCGGCTAGATCTCACGGCCCATGAGATCGAGACCTGAGCCAAAACCAAGTTTGGACGCTTAACCGACTGAGCCCCACAGATGCTTCTCTGTATTTTCTAAATACCGCACAGTAAGTCACTTCTGGGTGGTTTCTGTGATTTGTAAAAGGCCATGTTACTAAAACTGTCAGAATCTCATACACCCAAAGGTGACCCCATGTCCATAACCCCTCAGCTCCAGGCCCCCTCTTTGTTCTCACCCTTCCTTCCTCCCAGAGCGATGGGACACAAACACGGCCCTGTGACTGCCCCGTCCCGGGGCCCCTGAGGACTGAACCGAACCACGAGGACAGCACGAACAGGTTGGCTCTGGGGTGACCGCATGGTCTGGGCAAAGGTGGGCCTGCAGCCTCCCGGCTCACTCACCGACACAATCTGGCTCCGGATGTCTTGCAGGTGACTTCGAAGGACCTTCATGTCCTTAGAGCCCGAAGCGCCAGCATCCAGAACAAACAGCTTGTTTGAAATGTGAAGATCATTCCCAAACCTGAGGGAAGAGCAGCGGCCTCCTCAGGGTGCTGCGGTGCCCCCGGGAGTCAGGCTTCTGCTGGCCAGAAACCGGAACATTCTTGTGACCTTGCAAGGGCCATCCCTCCCTCGCGGTCTGCTGGCTTCTGTCACATAATGCAGGTGGGAGGGGTGGGGACCCGCATGCTCTGAGACCCGAGGATGGTGGCTGCTGAGGGATGAGGGCTGGTTCCAGTCCCACAGAGCAGCAGGCACACAGTATGGGAAGATTTCAGGTCACCTGACGCAGGACAGATGAGGCCTATGCCCGCCCCTTGCACGCTAAGAGGACGGAGGCCATCACAGGGTGACGGCGTAAGAGCAGACGATGGGCCTGACAGTCACACCTTCGATGGAAAATAGTAGTACGAGCCCTTTTTTTCCTATCAGGAGGACCATAGGAAATGTCTGCAGACGATCAATCGAGAATTCACATTACTGTCAGAGCTGCAGCTTCCCGATTTTTTTGACAGATGCTATGTAAAAATGCATATTTCTACACTGTGACCCGTGCACACCCACACTGACTGATGAAACAGAAGTTCTCCAAAAACACGTGCCAGGAACCTCACACTGGTATTTCCCCCTTCAGCCCCTCCTGCTTTCCAGATCAGGTCAGGACCCCCAAGTGATTGTCACGACCCCCTCAGGAGCGGCAACTTTGCCTTGAGCGATACTGCTCAGTGGTAAGAAGACCATCGTCAGAGGAAGCAAGAGCAAAAGCAACAACCACCACCGGAGCTCTTCATCAACACGGTGACCACAGTTGGTGACACTGCATTACACGACAGACGTTTGCTAAGGATTGAGCTTAAACATTTTTGGGGGAGAGACATTCTCACCAAAAAAATAAAAAAAGAAATAAGGAGAAGAGAAGGAGACATAATGATGGATGTGCTAACTAGCTAGACGGGCACTGGCCCCAGGGGGTGAGGAAAGCAATGCATGCTTTGTTGTTTTTTATCCCATGCTCTTTACTTCTGTTGCATCTGTTGTTTTCAATGTCTTGATACAAATAAAAACCATGCCACAGAAGCCAACCAAGCAAAGGAGACCTCTGGTGTCCGTGAGCTCTGCGGGATGGCCCCTGTCACCAGCGACGCCCTCACCTGTTCCTGATCTCCTTGAGCAAGGATGTGTCCTTGTCGTACCCGAACTCGCCTCCAGCCGGCCGAGGCACGTTCATGATGTCGGCGTGGGTGGCCACCAGGACCACATGCAGCGGGTTCTTCAGCTTGCCGCCGAAGGCTGGGGGCAGAAGGCAGGTGTTTCACAGGTGGGTCCTCCTTCCTGGCTGCCTTGAGTTCCCTGGGGGAGGGAGGCCGTGCTGGCCTCTGGGAGGTGCAGCCTGCCCGCCGTGTGGGCTTAGCCCAAGAAGGCCCGGACCTGGCCAACATCAGGATGAGCCTGTTTGCTGGGCTCAGACCACAGAACACGAGGAAGCTTCTCAGCTCTCCCTCTGGGGGGCCCTGCTTGCATGGTGTGGGGAAATCAAACTCCGAGCAGCTGCACCCTTTACCAGACGAAGAAAGCCCTCCGAATGCAGCGACACCCAGGGATGGCTGAGAGGGCCTCCTGCGGTGCACACAGCCCACCAGCCTCTCCTTAGAGGAGGGTTTAGGAAGAAAACAGCCAAAAGAATGGGAAAGAAAGAGGAAGAGTGGAGGTCCCCTGAGGAGGTTAAGTCCAATTATTTGATTATTCTATGAATTTCAAAGAACAAAATGGATAACCCAGTGCCCACCCTGGAAGGCTGCTCCTTTTTGTTTTGTACACGAAGGAACAAAAGTGTATTGGAGGCTGTCTTCTGCTCTAGGAATAGAGTTAACATAATACGTTCACACTCAATAGGGTCCCTTCCGTGCTTGAAGGAACCACACAACGAAGGAGGGCCCGTTCTGCCTCTTCATCATGAAGGTAGAGGCACAGAGACCATCAAAGGACGAATTCCACTTCCACCCAACAAAACTGACCACAGCTCTAGCGTGTAGGGAGAGAGTGACATGCGGTCCTCAAGGAATTGCTCGGACCTGGTCTCTGAGGCAGGAAAATGTGATCCTGTAATAACTCCCTGAGAACAAAGGGAGCGGCTGGGCCTCAGGAACCGTCCAGAGTGGGAATCTAGTCACGGGAAGGAGAGACCGGGTGTGGGGGAGTCTCACAGTTAGCCCCAAGCTGTGGATCCGCCCAGCGGGAAGGGCGCCCCCACACCGGGCCTGCTAGCTTACCGATGGGCTCTTCAACTGGCACGAGAGACTTCAGGAAATTCAGCCAGAAAATCACTTGGTTCAACTGGATCTCGTAAGGTTCTTCCAGACTGAAAACGATGACGTGGATGGACGTGGGATCGTTGGCGGCAAAGTAGTCGTAACAGCAGAAGTACACAGGATTGCCAGAGAATTCCCACACGCTGAAATCACCGACGCCTACAGAGAGAAGAAAGATGACTATCTGTACCACCACCAGCAAATGCCAACCACAGTTTTTTTTTTTTTTTTTTTTTTAACAGTTTAGGGCCTGCTGAGGGAAGGAGTGGTGTCCATACCACCCAGCTGTTTATCCATACACTCCCGCCTTCCCCACAGGAATGACTCCTCACGAGGAAGAAGTCAGAGCCAACTGGTGGCTTTGCGCTCCCCATCAACAAACTCACACAGTAAGAGGACGTATGTGATAAGATTCCCTACCTTCAAATAAGTATAAATTCTTTTTGGAACATGACAGGGTATATATGATGTTGAATGTAAAAGTCACTAAGATATGTAATTTAATTTTGGTTAAATTACCAAATATAACCAAATTATTTATTTATTAATAAATGTAACAATATTATATTATTAATATTAATATCAACAATAATTTATTATTATATATTATAATAATATTATTATATATAATTATAATATAATATTAATAATAAATTTATTAAATAAATTTAAATGGTTATATTCACCTTCTTCAGGTGAGGAAGTGACCTGCTCAGGTAGGTCACCTGCACAGGTGAAAGATGCAATGGTTGATTAGCACAGTCTGCATCTGACGGAGGGGGAGGGAGCTGTGAGGAGGTGGGGTTTATACACTCAGCCAGCGTGGGGGGCAGTGGAAGGGTCAAGAAGGGTAGAAGGCTGTGTGGCCTAATGTTTGGGAGGCGCTGGCTCTCTCATATCTGAGTGGTGGGTACAGAGAGTTCTCTTAGAAGTGTCTGTGGGTGAGGCTCTGATTGTAGATCCTAGGGCACCTGGAACCTCTCAGGGACTTTCTAGATACAGGGGGCATCCCTAGCCCTACATGGCCACATCCCAGCAGGGCAGTGACCATCCACACACTGGCCTCTGGGGTTAACAGGCAGGACCATTTATTTTGTAGGATTTCAAGCTCCCTTTCCCCAATTCTTCCCCTCGGTGCTAATTTGGGGCCAGAAATTCTGCAATCAACCGTTATTGAGGAAGATCCAAGGGCACTTTTGAAGCCTCGACTGGAGTGCAGGCAGCCCTGGGGATGGGACTCTCTAATCTGGCCACTGAGGCATTAGTATGAAGGGTTCCAGAGCACAGGCACAGGTCCTCTAGCACGGGGAGTACTGGGAGCCAGATCTGGGGTGGGGCAGGGGCTGTGAGAAGCCAGGTGAATGAGGGGTGCTGGGGACAGGCTGCCCCTCTCACAATACTACGACACCAGCTCAGCTCCGGGACCACAGACAACACTCTGCTTTTAAAAAAGAAAATGTCCGTGGGCTTTAATTCTACGTCACTAGACCCAGTGGTTCTCCTAGTGGGGTTCCTGGACCAACAGCAGCAGCCTCATCTAACCTCGCCCCCCCCAACCTCCTGCAGCTCTGGGGGGCAGGATGGCAGTGTGAGTCTTCACAAGCCCCGCAGGAGACCTGCCTGCCCCCTGGAGATGAACAGTTCGAGGTGACACACACTGACGTCTACCATTCACGGGGTTCAGGGTAATCACAGAGCCGATGGGAAGATGCCCCCGACCGGCATTGTCCGAGTGCCTTCCCTGTGCTAGACACTGGAGCACGGGCGCTGGAATCAGCGCATATGGTCCTCACAGATGGGTCTCAAAGAAACTGCTTTATCCCTGCTCTAAACTTCGTCTCCATGAGGCAGGGGATGGTGTTCAAGTGATGTGGGCCAACGGGGGGCCCGGGAGCTCCGGGGGCTGGGCAGGGGGTTGACATAGTGAATGCTGGAGAAATAACCTTCCCAGGGAACATGTGAAGTGTTGGAAATGTTTGAGGGCAAAGAACACATGGGAAATTTTGCCCATGGAGAGAATCGCCCGTGCCTGGGCTGCCTAGCGTCAGCCAGATGTGGTCAAGGTTAACTCTTCTCACACCTGCGTTTATTAAACTGCCAGCTGGATAGTATTTTACAAGTTTTCTCATCCAAGTGGATGTTGGGCTCTGCCAAGAAAATGTATTGATTTACTCAACATTTATTAAGCGCCTACTGTGTGCTTGGGGTTCTGCTAGGTGCCCATGAGGACAGGGGGTTTAGTTTCACTCTTTACGGGTATGAACCAGCTGTGCTTCACGGGGTCACTCCCACGGTCACTCTGTGTGGCTCTTCCTCTGTCCTTTTGGGGCTGTGACAGACTTGAGGGACCGTTCCCTCAGGGGGAGGACTTACAGTCCAGGGAGAAGGGAGACAGGAGGTGCTCCCCAGTGGGGCGTGTGGGCCACTGTACCGTTCAGATAAGCATTCTGGATGTCAATGGCCTTAGTGGACTGGTCGTCGGCTGCACAGTGTGGGTGCTGGGGCGGGGCAACCAACACCTCCAGGGTCCCTCGCGTGAGTCCCGGCTCGAACATCATGCTACGGCTCCTCACGCTCACGTGCTCGCAGCCCGGGTACAGGTTGCTGATGCTCACGGACACTGCAAGTAGACGGGAGGTGGTGAGAACAGGGCAGCCTGAGTGTCTGCTACCCCACTGCCTGGTCCGCGCCTTGTCCCTTCCCAGGACACTCTCGTCCCCACACCCTGCTGCTCTGGGCTGGCCCCGTGGGCCCCCAACGTGTGGGTCAGGGGTGCTGCCCTGATTCTTCCTGTCCGCTGCACCTCGCGCAGCCCTGGCCTGCACTGCTCAGTGACAGAGGTGGACCCCAGGGACTGACTCAGACACCACCCCCCTCCGGCCCTCAGCGGCTTCACCCCGGGGCTCCAGCTTTTTCAGGAACAGAGTATCTTCCTCTGGTCTTTCCGTCCCAGGGGAGGGAATGGCTTCCTTCTGGCCCAGGCCTTGAACGCTTCACCGTCTCTGCGATGCTCCCCTGACTGTGCCCATGACACTGTCCTTCCATTAACGTCCCCACCAGGACCCAAAATGAGGCCGATGAAGCTGTCCCACTCTGGGCCGTGAGATTGTGTCAGGCTGACCGCGAAGAGATTCTACCCACTAGCAGGCCAGCTTGTCCCAGGCAGAGCGGACGGGATTTGGCAGGCACTCCTGAACCTCGCTGAGTTCTCGTTAGGACAGCGTTTGTGTCCAGTATCATAAAAATGATAATTTCACACGGAGACAGAGGCACCAGAGGGAAACCGTTCATCGTTGCTAACTGCTGACCTCTAGTGGTGGGAAGCGGCAGGCCCGGTGGAGCAGCCCCCTGGGCACTCTGAGCAGAGATAGGGGGCCCCTGTGCTCCACTCTGGGGACCACAGGCCGCACCCCACCGCCCCACAGCACTGCTCCTGGACACCCCCTCCCTCCTCTGCTCTGGGTATGCCCTTCCTGCTGCAGCCCCACAAAGCCACAGCCATGACCCTCTGCTGGCCACAGAGAGAGTGTGGGTGTGGTCACCGGACAAGCCCTGTGGGGAAGACCCCATGGCCCCGAGCAGGTGCACACGGAGCAGCCGGGATCCACACTTGTCCCCGCTCCTGCGTCCTGCCTGATGGCTCGGCCCTTCTCCCCCTGCGTCTTAGGAGCCAACAGAGCCAACAGCCAGGAGTCTAAGGCAAACCCACGGCCTGCTGTCTGAGTGATATTCAGGTACTTACATGGATATTGATATCAGGGATGTGAGTCGGTGCACCCAGAGCTTCCAATTTTCCACAAAGAGCCCAATATCCAAATTATTGGGTGACTGAGGTGTGAATGTCGGCAGCTAATCCTATTTTCCTCCCCCACACCCGCTCCTGCACACAACACACCGCGCCCAGGCCCCGGGTTTCAGCCTCTGCCTGAGGCAGACACGTTATGTCTCTGAGCCCCCACTTCCTTCTCTCCAAAGTGGGTTATGACACAACCTCAAAATGTCGTGAGAATCCGGTGAGACGACACGTGTGCGGGACCCGGATCCAGGTCAGCACAGACCATGTCAACCTCACACACCACTTTCCACGCTTCCCGGCTTCCAGGTTTTACTGTGGTTTCCCCAGAGACCAGCCACTTTGCCCGCTGGACATCCTTTTGGTGTCCCCTGGGCCTTCTTTCCTGTCCTTCCTGCATTTGTCACTTTCTTCAGTCTTACAAATCCCTGAGGGGATTTCCTTTTACACAAGTGACCACGGAGAGCAGAGCTCTGCCTCCTGAGAGAACAAGGCTGTCCGCTCCCCAGAGAATGGAATACAATTTGGCTCCTTCTGGTAGCAAAGCCAACGTCCTCAAGGATGCTGGGAGACCAGGAGGATTCTGGAACGGACTCACATGGGACACAAGAGAGGGCACCTCCTAACAGTCCTGTCGGGGAAGCCGAGCCCCACCAACCTGCTATCCTGACAGAATTTTGCGGGTTCAGCCTGGAGACGCAGCTCTGAACCAGGGGTGGTCAAGAGAACAGGAGAAGCAGCCTCCCTAGGGGACCCGCTGCGTCTCTGCGCTGACCGTGGCTGGCGAGGCCTCTCTGGTCCAGAGCGGACATGGTCTTGCCAGAATCTTCCGTCACTGAGTCCCATGACCCAGTCTCTCTCGGCCCTGGCTGAAGGACGCCGCCACACTCGTGACCCTGGGTGATAACACGGCCTTCCTGAGCCACAGTTTATCAAGAATCTACTTCCAGATTCTTCCACATGTGGAAGATGAACGGAGACATTACTTCTCAGGGATGAGGGTTGAGAAGGACATAAAATCAGTCTGTGGCTGGTTCAGTTTAGCTCAGGGGCTCCTGGGGCATAATCTTCATACCCAGTGAGGATGTACAGAAATTCCAGCTCAGAGCTCTAAGGAGATCTCTTCGGCTCTCTCCCTTTGCCCCCCTCTCTCCCACCCACACACTCGGCAACACTGACCCAGTCCAAACACACAGGCTGAGCCTAATCATTAAGTGTGGAAGACTGCTGGCTTCAGAGACGGTGAAACCATCCTGCGTCTCTAAACTGAGCCAAAATTACGGATGACCTTGGCCAATGCGTGCCTGAAACTGCCCTTACTACAGACGGACTTGTAAGCATCCCTACTAAGCACAGCAGTCAGGCCCGTCACGAATTCCCAGCTGGGTGGCACTGGGCAGGCCACTGGACCCTTCTAGGCTCCAGCAAAATGCTGGGTAGACGTCCTGGAGGCTGCTGTGTGGACTCAGTGAGGTGACATGAGAACCACATTTCGTCCAGTTCCGGGCGTGCTGTATCTAGAAGATACTCCCACTACGTGTAAGCTGCCCTGCACTCACGCTAACTGTGAATCTACTGTGGTTTTTGGAGCTTCACCTGGTTTCAAGTCCACTGCTGTTCAGAGAAAAGAAGCTGAAAGGGGCACGTAACTGTCAGTCAACGGTCCCTCAGCCCTGAAGAAGCTCCCCAGACACCCTCACCCACGAAGAGAGGGATCGCATGGAAACAAAACTTTACCGTCAGTGTTTTCAGCAGGGGGGATCTGACAGGACACCTTGTGAGGTCATGCAGAGGAAATGAATCCTTGCACAAATGGCGACACAGGACCCTCTCTGGAGGGTTATATTCTTATCTTTGCAAAATGTAATTGCCTCACTTGGGATTTGGGAGAAACACAATCAGTGCCTAAGTGTTCTCTGCGGTGCTTCTCCCTGGGGCTGGCGGAGGTGGGGAAGGACAGGCATGCGGCCCTTCTGGACGTGGAACCACCCATAGCTGCATCTCGGCAGGTGGGGGGGCGGACAACAGCAAAGCCCGCCTCCCAGTCAGGCTCCATGTGAGTGCACGGACCGACCGTGACATCATTAGGGAGGCTTTCAAGACCACCAACCAGCGTTGAGATGCACAAGGATGAGTGCGAATTCTGTGGCCGTGTTCTTGAGTTACTGCGTGTACCCAGCGTTCCAAGAAGAAAGCCAAAGGGGGACAACTCATCCTGGACCAATGTACCATCCTGTGTACGATCTGGAACCTGAATCTGTCCGTGTGAGTTTTATTTCCGAGGGCTGAGTCTCCTGGTCTGTGAAAGTTAGCCACGTGGCAGGAATGTTTTATTCTGTCCCACCGCATCTAAAATAAACTCATGTAAAATGCACACAACATACCGTTCACCATATTAACCCGTTCTGGTTACACTGGTCTGGTTTAGAGTAGAACACGACACCATTCTGTGATTGGCACATTTGCCGTTTGGACCTCTGTATCTGTGACCATGATTTTAGGGAGGCCCTGACCTTGCTATTCCTGGGTGATCTGGGAGTGCAGGCCAAGAAGCAAGTGCAAGTGCACACAGGAGCCAAAGCTGGGCTAGACACCTAGAGCCAACAGGGCAGTGAGATCTGGTCACCACGGGCCAGGGAACCAACACAAAGCCACTACTCACCCTAGACCTTGACACAGGACAGCACAAAAGCCAGCACCTCGCACAGAGACAGGAGCCGGGGTGGAGGCGCCTACCTGCGGGCTTGGACGCCAGCGGGGAGGGTGGGAACCTGGTGGAGCTGGCAGAGGACAGTCTGGGCCGGCGTCTCCGGAAGAAGCTTCTCAGCAGCCCACACTTGAGCGATTCCACCAGCGTGGTTTTCCCGGAGCCCGAGTGGCCAAACAGCTTCAGTTTGATCCTGGATTGGAGGTTCTGCGTGGGTCGCAGCTGCTGGATGAAGAGTCCCCGGTGAGCGTCCTAAACACAGGTGCAGGGGGGCCAGTTAGTCACAGAACAAGAGAAGCCTCTGAGCAAATTGCCAGCGCGGATGCTCCCACTTTGGAACCCCCTCGCTGTGTCCTTCCCGATCCGGGATTTCTTTGTGAGGAGAAGTTTTGGTTTTGCTTTTTAAAAGTATTATTTATCTATTTGACAGAGAGAACACAAGTAGCCAGAGCAGCAGGCAGAAGAGGGAGAAGGCTCTCTGCTGAGCAGGGAGCCGATGCGGGGCTTGATCCCAGGACCCTGGAATCATGACCTGAGCTGAAGGCAGATGCTTAAGCCACTGAGCCACCCAGGCGCCCCATGAGGAGACGTTTTAAGAGTTACTGTCTTAGGAACTTTCACACGTGCCATGGAGTGTTAGTAACTGTGGTCCTGTCGTGTACAGTACATCCCGGCACTCATTTTCTAACTGGAAGTTCGTATCTGGTCCACGATTCTTACCCATGGTGCACAGAGGTTTTGTGGTGTCCCATTGTAGCCACAAAAAAATTCACGTAAAATGCAAGTAACATACAATTCCCTGTTTCAGCCATTTTAAGGAGAACTGAAGCTTCGAGGTGTTACTACATGTACGATGTGTGCAACCAGCCCTGCTCTCTGGTTCTGGAACATTCCATGATGTAAGGAAGCTGAGCCCATCAGTAGTCACTCCTCCCTCCCCGCCTGGCCCCTGACAACCACCCATCTGCTCTTGGTCGCCAGCATGTGCCCAGGTCCGTGGCATTTTGGTGCACAAGGAATTGGTTGGAGCTACTCCTGTGAGGTCGCTGATTACCAGGAAAAGCAGGGTTGGCCTGTCTGCCTGGTCAGGGGTGCCTGCTGCTCTCTGTGTGGAGGGGTCCTGTTCTCCTGGCACCGTGACTGTACCAGATGCTGAGAAGGAGGGCATCACGAGGTACAAAGACAAAGAGTGGCAGGGCGAGGGCCCGATCACCTGCCCCCTGTCCTCTCTCTCTCCCTACAGGAAGAAGCAGGAGAACTCACAGACTCACTCATTCCCTCACTTGTGAGCAGACATTTACGGAGGCCCCTGTGGGCTCCGCACAGTGTAGGGAACAGGAAGGTCCAGACCCAGTCCAGATCCGTGTCCTGGGGACACACAGGTATGTAAACACTGACACCAAACATGGCAGTGCTTCTGCGGGGACGGTGTGGGCAGGGGTTCTGGGCACCCAGACAGCCCACCTCAAGGCTGCACAGTGAGGCGTCACTCCTGTGCCCCTGACTCCATCCGGCCTCACAGGCAGCCTCGTTATCCACCTCCAGCTCGATCCTGGCTCCAGAACAGAGGCCCACTGGAGCTGTGGGGTACAGCCTCAGGGGGATTCCTTCCTCGACCTGGGATGGTCCCACTCTAACCAACCAACGTCCACGCATCCAGGGGACCCCTCCTGCTGGGATCTCTTCCAGAACATTCCTCCCCTGGAGGCTCTGGCTCACGTGGGGTTCTCCACTGTGACTCCACCAGACTATAGGGTGATGTGGGACAGTCTCCCCCTCTTGACTGAGAGCCAACTTGAGGGCAGAGACAGTGTCCCCAGCACCTGGCAGGGAGGTGCTCAATAAAGAGGTGTTCGAGAAATGACAGGACTCGGTGACCCTGCAGGAGCCTCTCGGAGGGAACTGTCTGCTCTTGGTCTCCTGGGACCTCAGGCCTGGCAGACACTGCACCCACTTCCAAACCCGGCGAAGGGGGTTTTCTGCTGCTGTCCTCCTGCTGAGCCATTGTGGCTTTCTCCACCGGCCACCCAGCAAGCTCGCCTGCCAGACAGCTCTGTTGAGGGCTCCCTGTCCTCCCCCAGTCTCTGTGTGGGACTGGGACCTTCCTTCTCCACACCACAACACTGTCCCCTAGCGGGCATGGTGGAAATGGGCGGCGAATTTTTCAGTTGTTGATGTTGGGGGAGCTCCTGGATGCGGGTGCTGTGAGTTCAAATAGATTAATGGAAGTCCTGCACGGTAACCATTCCCTGGGTCCACGTGACCCCTGAGTGTCTGCTGAGCACTTTTATAAGAAAAAAACTTTGTTTATAATTATGTGACCTTAGGATTTAAAAGCATGTTTTGGAGAGCATTTTTTTTTAAATTAACATATAATTTATTATTAGCCCCAGAGATATAAGTCTGTTAATCGTCAGGCTTACACACTTCACAGCACTCACCACAGCACATACCCTCCCCAATGTCCATAACCCAAACACCATCTTGGAGAGATGGTTTAATAGCTACTGAGATTTCTGAGAATGCAGCTGTTTAATAAATTGGCAAAAATATTTAATCTTTCATGAACTCCTACCCTCACTTCTGCAGGGTCAGGTCAGCAGGTGGTCGCAGTGTCCACATGCCATCCCAGGCTCCAGGATGCATGGGCGTCTGCAGACATGGCCTCAGTGAGTGTGGAGGGATCTCCGTATCTGCCAATTTCACGATGTGCCCTTATGCCCTGGGCCCCAGCATTTACACATGGAAATATATCATTTCACTATATATATTTCCTTTGATGTCTTTTTTCTGTTATAGGGAGAGCATTCCACTCACTAAAGCAACCTGTGCAGGGACTTGTCTCCTGTGAACTTCATTCAGGAGAGGAAAGGGGGCATCGCCAAGTGTGTGTTGCCGATGTTGGGTGGGCTGGGCCTGCAAACCTTGCCTTGTGCAGTGCTCTGTAGAGCATGAGGCTGTCCTTATTCTTGTTTCTCTTGTAGCCTCAAATCTCAATAGGGTCAGACACAAAGCACTGCATGGAGGGTGGGGGCTGAGGGGATCTTGCCAGCAATTACTCCAACTTCTGACCCAAGTCAGCACAGATGCTGGAGATGGTCTGTTCTGACGCAGGTACTCATCGGTGTGCTGCTGACCCGGCTGGAAGGAACGGGCACTCGCTGATTTTAACCCGATCCTGGATACTGTTGCAGATAAGTCCTTGACCCCCCCCTCCAAAGCAAATCTGCCTCCCCTCACTCTAGGTTAACCCTCAAGTTCAGCCTTTCCTCTCCTTTCCCTTTCCCTCAGGCCCGGCTCCCACCTCCCCCACACAGGAAGCATGTGAACTACAGTTACCCTGTCCTGTGACCATCACTGTTCACCATGAGCGTCTCACTGAGTAAGTCACAACACTCACCACATACTTTGCGACAACACACAGAGATTCTTTGTGGGAAGCAGTGTCTCCTTCTCCTGGAACAGGGGAAAGGCAGAAAACCTGTTTCAGGCTGTAATCCAGCCACTGGGTCATGGGTACACTGTGCAATTTTAATTGGCTTGTGGCCCTTTACTGCCTCGTGCCCTGTTGATCTTGGCACCTGACTTTGGTCACCATGTCTGTCCTGTGTATAGGATTGAGGGTATGTTTGTCCCCTCTACCTGAGCCCCTCAGGCCCTTGCATTCAGAGGAGACTAGAGGTATGGTAACCATGGGACAGAGACACTGCTGCTGTCCCAGTGTGCTTCTGGAAGCTTCTCTGGCCCATGGCTGGCTTGTTCCTGGCAGCTGAGGGGCGTCATGTCTACACCTTGCTCAGTGCTGCCCTCAACTAAGTACAGTTCACCCTTTGAATTCCATGCAGGGTAGTGGGGGCCAGAAGCCATGGACAATGTGCTTGCCTGATCCCTGGGCCAGCCCCAGAACACAGACAAGTGGGGATGAAGACTCTCTTTTTGTCCTAACTCTAGCCCAGGTGCTCTGTGTCAAGGCTCTGAACTTGGGCCTTGTCCTTGGCAAAGTTAGTTCAGTTTTAGCAAGAACCCTGCTCCTTCCCGTGTGATGAGATTCCTCACCACTCCCTGATATCTAATCCCTCCTGGCCTGCCTTCAGCAAGAATCTCCTTGAGTAGCTGTATTGTGACCTTTAAGACTCCTATTTTCCTGCTGCCTCAACACAAGTCCATCCGGGGTCTCCATTTACCAAGACCACCTGTGCCCCCTGCTGGCCACAAAGCCCCACCTGGACAGATCCTCCCAGCAGTAACACCTGGGGAGTGAGGAGCTAGGACGCTGGTGTTTCCTAAATTCTGGCTCCTGCCTGGAAATAGTTTGCTCTGTCTATCCCCAGCACCCCCCCCCCCACACCCGGCACTCTCCCAGCCCCTCCCGGCTAGCCCCTGGCAGGCAGATGTGGCTGGCTGCAGAGGTGAGGCCTAGGGGGCCGGTCTCTTCCGGGCGGGGCTGCCAGGCTTGGGAAAAGGACAGGAAAGCAGCAGAGAACCCGAGGAATCAGAAGTCTAAACCGGTCCCACCACCTTCCAAGCGGTCAGACAGTGTATCTGTGTAACTGGGAGGCAGGGTATGTGCTCTTTCCCCATTTATTTCCTTTAACCTTATACTTGAAATATTCACCCAGAGATGAGGTCCTCCGCTTGCATTCCTGTCCACTGCTCACCAAGTAACTAAGCCTGGATAACCCATCCAAGTGCTGCCATATTTCACCTGGCCGCCAAGGTAGAAGACCTTCTACCTGGTCTCTGTTTGGGCAGTCAGAGGGAAAAGTCCCCAAACCAGAGTCAGGTCTTGCTCCCACCTGCCGAACACACCTGGACCAAACCCACATTCCTGACCTAGGTTTGTAAAGCCGCCTAACTCTGATCGGGAACCGTACTCCCCAGACCACCTTACTCAAGCCCCAGTGCAAACCCCTCCCGCCTCCTTTAGGTCTGGGTCCTGGGACACACCCAGATCTACTGCCCCAGGCCCTTGCACTCACTAGGATTCCTTCTGCTATCCCTTAGCCCCTCCTCTGGTTGCCTTCCCTCTCCAGTATTTCCTCTGTTGGTTTATGTGTCACCAGCAGAGAGGTGCCCCCTGACCAGTGGACGGAAAGGAACATACCTCCCTTCCCTTATTTCACACTGTTTGGACCCTTGCACATACAGCAGGGGCCACAATCCTTTATGAAGGGCTCGGTGGTCTCTCCTGCGACTCCACGTATCAGAAACCAGCAGTAGACAGCAGTAAATCAAGGGGTGTGGCGGTGTTCCAAAAAAGCTTTATTTACAAAAAGAGGTGGTGGGTCAACTATGGCTCCCAGGTCATTGTCTGCCAGCCCCCGATTTACCCCATCTGGCATTTTTCTTACTTGTTTATAGCCTGAGTCTTCCCTCTTGTTCCTTGTGGTCTTAGCATATTCAGACGCTGTGAATCCCTTTTAAATGAATGTTATTTGGTCACAGCATCGCTCTTTGACACCCTGGTGAATCCTGGCTTCTAGTTAACTTTTTTCCTGCACCTTTGCCCCTGGCAATTTAGCTGCATTTTCTCATCAGCAAAAATGACTGACAGGGAGGGCCATAGGCAATCTGGCAAAGCAAGATAAGAGTAGGGGACCCTGCTGTGATTTCCCTGGGGCGGGGGTGGGGGGTGGGGGGAGGGGGGAGGGAAGGGGGACGGCAGGAGGAGGTCAGACCCAGCAGGGGAGGAGCACCTACTCTTAATTATGCAAATTTGCTCACTTGTGCTGAATTTTAAATTCTGGGCAAACTCTCCAATTCCTCCTGTTTTCCAAAGTATTCTCAGGCATCTTCTTCATGGTCTCATCTTACATGTAAGAAAAGCAACTATTTAAATGTCAGCTTATAGAAATCTAATTGGAAGGAAAATCAAACCCCCAGTGTTAGGGCACTGGCATTTGGAAAGAGACCGGTGATCCACGAGACAGCACTAGATGCCCGGGCAGACCACCACTCTCAGACACTTAGTGGGAAACTAGGTGAGTGCAGATCCTGCCCAGCTGAGACTTGCTGTAGGTTCTTCCTGCCTCCACAAGCTCTGAACTCAGCCATCCTCACTACCGACTCTGCCCGGAGGAGATGGCTGCAAGTTCTTTCTTTACTCTGGCTGGTGCTCTCCTGCCCCCTGCAGGTCAATAGGAGGACTGTGATTGTATTTCTGGAAGCTCTCCTGCCCCCTGCAGGTCACTAAGTGGAATAGCAGGTCCCATGGGTTCCCCAGAAGACCTTCTTTAGACGTATTGTTCCCAGGCTCAACTGATTAAAGGTGTAAACAAGGGGGCCTTTCTGCTGCTAATCTGGCCCGTGTGCACACCTATGGAATGACAGTCATTGAAGCTCCCCCCGCCCCACTCCGTTGCTGTGCAGATATAGACTTCTCCCCAGGAATGTGTTTAGGATCCACATGAGGGGGTCTGATAGAGCGTGGCTCCCCCCATCCCCAGAGGTGTCAGGAAACATGTCAGGTGTCACAGTTTTGGATTTCACAACGAGTGGAGGAGGGTGCTATGACGTGACTGCCTAGGGTGTCCACAAGTCCTGCAAAGACAGGAAGTCCCACCCTCCCCAAAATGCCCGCCCCGCCCTGGAGACAAACGGGGAACATCAGGGAGGAAATGACACGGGAAGGAAATGGGGACAAGAGGCTCCTAAGTAGAAACTGTCCTCTTCCTCTCCCTTCTCTGTGCTCAGTGGTTGTGATCCTTCTCCTCCACCACAGCTTGTGAGTTAAAACAGCAAACACGTCCATGGTCTTGGTTTTGTAGGGATCGCCTAATCGTGGAAGGACCTACAAGTCCTTGCTGACAATCTCCAGGGCAGCTCCTGGGACAACTCAGTCATTTTCAAGAACCCGGTTCCAGTACCAGTGTCCCCAGGCCCCAAGCAGCTACTTATTTGGAAATTTATTCATTTATTTTTAAAAAGATTTTATTTATTTATTTGAGAGAGAGCAAGCATGAGAGGAGAGAGGTCAGCGGGGGAAGCAGACTCCCCGCGGAGCAGGCAGTCCGATGTGGGATTCCATCCCCGGGACTCCAGGATCAGGACCTGAGCCAAAGGCTGTCGCTTAACTAACTGAGCCAGCCAGGCACCGTATTTATTTATTAAAAAAAAAAAAATTGTGGTTAGAAATACATGGCAGCCAATTTCTCCCTCTCTGGCTCATCAGGAAGCCGGGGTCTAGAGCCCTTTGAGGGAATGACTGAGACAAACAGACTCGCAGGTCTCACTGAACACAGAGTCATGAACGGAGTAGGACCTGGTGAAACCAGGAAGGAGACGGGGGGCTCACTACACAGCAAAGGGAAGGACCCTCCCTCCCCATGGCCCACGGCTGAGGACGGATCAGCACGGAAGCCCTGAGCCCAGTGAAGGGCACAGGAAGCAGACATTCCTATTTCAGGACTGAATCTGGGCGCTTAGCTAATTCGCATCTGCTTAGCCTCAGAGAACAGGGCTTTCCTGCAGAACAGCTCCATCTTGGGGATGCGGGAAGGACAGCACCTGCTGTGCACTGAGGACTAAATGATGGCTGTTGCTAACGATGGCTCTCCAGGGTGCCCTGCCACAGCTGCCTGGGGCCTTGCGCACATGCCACATCTGCTCCTGGGCGCTGGACCACAGGGAAATCTTTGTTTCTCCAGGACTCAGGGAGTGGTTTGCAGGATTCCAGAAACAGCAAACACTTGGTGCTTACTGTGTACAGACCCTGTTCTAAAGACATCGTTTACATCACCACCATACCATATAATTGGCGTTATAATTATGCCAGTTGAGAAAAGGGACACTGAGGCACGGGGCTGCTAGACCATAGCAGTGCTGGGATTTGAGCCGGAGCCATTTGACTCCTGAGTCTGTGCATTCAGCCACCACTTTATACGCTGCCTCCAGAAGCAAAGGTGAGAGAGGGCTCTTTCTGTGGGTTCAGGGCACGAACAGGAATGATGCCCTTTGCTCACTGGGATTGAAATGACGTTTCTTTGCCTTGACCTCTCCTGAGAGAAAAATCCCAGCATCGTGGTAAAATACTAGACATTGGAATATTCTCTCTCCCATCTCTCTTTTAAAAATCTAGGCACCAAAACGCAAGGGTGCCCCTCGGTGAGAGAGACTAAAGGAAATCAGGGACAGAGCAAGAGCCCATGTACCTTGATTTAAAGATTCTAGACTGGAAAACAGCGAGTCACCTTCCCTGGCCGCTGGGGGTCAGCAGTAGCAGCACACAAGCTTCTCAGTGTTTATATTTCCAATTACAAAAGCCGTGTAGGCACAAGGCAGGGAACCTGGGATCAGATGAACGGAGAAAGCACCTTCACCCTGTCAATCTGATCCCAGCTCGGCTGTCACGTCAGGACCTATCCTTCCTGTCATCTGTCTGGGATTTACTGTTTCAGACAAATCACTGCAATGACAAATAAATACATTAAATTAAATAAATATAAGGCTCTAACCTCAAAAGCAGGGCAGCTTGCTATGAAATCCACCCAAAGTCAAACACCTGAGCCAATGTGGCCTGTTGCAGGGTTGCACACTGCACACTGTTCCATTCTGCCATGAGCTGGTGGACATACAGCTTTACGTTAAGGGAATTTAAAGATTAGGAGACTTTATGTGAAAGTTCCTTGTTGATATGCTGACAGTGACTCTCAGGCTCTTGTTCTGCTTGTAAACAAAAACACTTCTCCCTTGTTATTCTTGTCCAAAATTCTCCTCCGCAGTGAGAAAGTGCGTGGAGGTGTGGAGCGGGAGAATGTGACGTCCACAGCAAATGCACACATTCCCTGCAAGAACGTGTGAATAAGGCGACGGACACTTTTTTTAGACTGTTCTCATCCTGGAATTGCCAGAAGGGAGGGCACACTGAATCCCTGCAGTGGCCTGGGACATCTGTCTTCCCAGTGCCTCTGCGGCCAGTTCGCAGACTCCGAATCACAAAGGTGTGATGATGCGTGAGCTCCCAGCTCAACTCCAGGTGCTGGGAAAGCTAACTGCTCCACCCGTGTCTCCTGCCCCACCACAGCCAGACCCTGGGACCACTAGGAAAATTCAGATACTTGGCAGCTGTGGAGGTTAAGAGGGGATCATCCGCTCCCAGGGCACTTTTCAATTTAAATGGCGGGACCTCTGTGGCACCTCAAGCTTGTATTGGACAATACCTTTCCACTGGGCACTGAAATTGACTGGATTGGTTTGGTTGTTTTGTTTGTTTTTATTTCTCAGAAGTTTGTTTTTGAAAAATTATTACGTGATTACAGTTGGCCCTTGAACAACACAGGCATCATGAGTGCTGACCCCCCATGTATTTGAAAATCCAAATATATCTTTGACTCCCCTAAAACTTGACTACTACCAGTCTACTGTTGGCCAGAAGCCTTCCTGATAACATAAACTGGAGATTAACACGGATTTTGTATGTCAATATGGACTACAGACTGTATTCTTACAATAAGGTAAGTTAGAGAAAAGGGAACATTAGTAAGAAAATCGGAAGGAAGACACAAGAGATTTATAGCACTGTACTGTCCTTACCGAGAGACATCTACATAGAGGCAGACCTGCAGAGTTCAAATCTGTTGTTTAAGGCTCACCAGCATCATACAGAACATGGAAAAAATGCAGTCAGCAAAATCCCAGAATACTGCTGTTAATAGTTCCTTTTTATTCACTTTTAAAAACACAGAAGGGATTATAACATGCGTATATGGAATCTATCTTCTGCTTTGAAGCCCTAGAAAGTCCTAAACTCAAGAAGAGTTTAGGACTTCAAAAATACTTGAGTGGCCAGAAACAGTTCTATCCTACATCTGTACAGCAATTCGCTAGACATTATTGTTGGTCATCTGATGTTTCTGATTTTTCTTACTGTATTATAAATAACACTGCAATGAACATCTGTGTGCACTATTTCCTGCATTTTTTCCATTTCTTTAGGATAAAGTCCTAGAGTCTAGAGTCCTAGACATGGAGTTCCTACCTTAAAGGGTGTGACTATTTTGAAGAGTCCTGATACACATTCCTATGATGTGGGCTAGAAAGACACCCCTGCATTTACTTATTTGTATCCTGTTTCTTTAAACCTTACAGCAACAGTGTGTTTCCTAAACCCGAGCATATCATGTGACATCTTGGAGCTCAAAACATTAAGAAAGAAAGAAACTGTCAGCTTTCTCATTTCCTGTCTACTTTATGGGAACTGTTATTACAGAAGCGGTGGGAGGAGGGAAACCAGGCACAGAAACTGTAAGGAAGCCAAATGATTTCCAAGTCCAAACACAGAAGAAGAAACTGATAGGGAGCTGATGCATTTATGCTAACGGTATGCAAACCACAGGTCAGGGAGAGATGCCTTTCCTACAGCCTGTGTGTCCAAAGCCTCATTTTGTTCAACTCATTGTATAAAAGGAAAAAGACAGAATTTTTCACATAAAAACAACATCAGACCGAAAAACAGAATTTCTCACCTTTCGGAGTCTTGCAAGCAGACCTGCTACATGTTCGTGTTGTTCTGATTTAGCGAGCTCTTCTGCTGTCTTCCCGTCCTGTTGGAGAAAAACCGTTAGTGTCTTTCCTGCACGGGAGGCTGTTTGTTCCATCCACTGGTTCTGCTGTCAGAGACAGAAACAAGGGTTAACAGGCCTTAGAAACAAAAAAGGTGGACATAGTCCTCGATTCTTTCTCTTTCTGTACAGTCCTTATTTCATTTCCTTATTGGTTCTGCAGGGAGGGAAAGTGAGAATTAGAGAAAAAACATGTGCACTGGTGTCTGGAAGTCCATCTGTGAGATGTCTCAGACCCACAGGCTTTCCTCACACCTGGTACCTCGCAGGCGGGAGGATGACCCCAGATGCTGAACCTCCCTCCAAGAAAGCAGACGATGCAGACTTTCATAGATGCCAAAGTCTAGCTGGTGCTAGCTAGTGTCTTAAATACCTTCCACGGACAAACCTGAGCACTCACGGAGAATGCTAGTTATTGGAAATTTCTGTGCACTTCAAAGAAAAGTTTTAATTTTACAGACGATTTTGATCTAAAGATTTTCAGTGAACATAAGAGGAGGAAATCAGAGATCATGGCACCTTTTAAGTAGAGAATTTTCACAAGGCTGCCGTTTCACAGTGAGCAATTTCACTTACATTTCTGCGCCCGCAGTAAGCAGGAGCCGGGCTGACACGGAGGCCGGGACCACCATGCATCTGGTCCAGGCGGCCTGCTGTGCCCACAAGCGCACTGGGGGGCCCTCGCGGGTGGGGACCTCTGGCTGCTCATCCGTGGGCCACCGAGGGGGAAACAGAGGCTGAGGGGCTGTTCTGCTACAGTTTTAAAGTCTTTATTAATTCAGAGTAGAAAAGGCCGGAGGCCATTTCTGTGCAAATAAAAGCAATCTCCTTTCAACGAGACCGAGAAGCATTTCGATCCCTCTCCCGCTCGGGGCCGCTCAGCACCGGTCACAGCTGCATTCCCGAGGAAGCTCGGGGCCACCCGAGTCTCACCGACAGCACATCTTCCGCTTTCTCCTGCGCAGGGCTTCATGAGACCAGTGTTTCTCAGCCTCAGCACAGCTGACATTTTGGACCAGATCGTTCTCTGCCGTGCGGGGCGGTCCCGGGCACTGCAAGGTGTGGAGCGCCACTGTCTCTGGTCTCTGCAAGGCTCGTCCTCCCCGATTCCTGACAACTCCAGGTGTCTTCAGACGTGGCCCTGGGCTCCCTGGGGGGCGCGAAATCACCCCAGCTGAGAACTGCCACCTTAGGCTGAAGCTGGAAGCTCACGTAAGCGCTCGGGGGAGCAGTCTTCACAGTGCGCAGCCTACCTCTGCTCTCCCTTAGGGCCCCCAGGTGTCTCCAGGGGGCAGGGCAGAGCTTCTAGTTTTCTTTGGGGTGAATCAGGGATCTTGTCAGTCACCACACCACAACCAGGGATTCGTGCCAAACAGCCTAGATCCTTGCTGACATGATGAGAAAAGGCCTCAGAATAGCAGTTCCCAAACCTCCCCACACACTGGAACCCTGGGGGTGTTTAAGAACTCCGGCGGGCTGCACGCACCCGCCCCCTTCTGGATGCTCTGCTTCCCTCAATCTGGGTGCGACCTGGACACTGCGGTTGTAAGCGCTCCCCATGATTCCAACGTGCAGCCAAGTGAGCCTTGACTAAAGTTGTCTGACTTCTGGCCACCACAATTCTCCTGGAGACCCAGGATGGGCACGTTACACAGGCAGAGGACCTTCAGTGACAAAGGTCCCTGTCCATCATGGAGCCTTTCAAGTGACAGGAAAACCACCACTAACCAAATGTCCTACAATTATGGAGCACTTCAAAGCTTGCAAAACACTTTGCCTTAAGAGACAGTGTTCAAGCTCCCAAAAGAAAGGCCTGCCAGTGTGGTGGGAAGTTTGACCTTTGGCGTCAGAAGGACGAGGTTTACCTCCTGAATCTGCCCCCACCAGCTGTGTGATCAGTCACTGGGCCTTCTGGAACCTGGCCTTCTTCATTGTAAGGCGGAAGCAGGGACCCTGATCACACAGGCACTTCAGCAGATCAGAGATAAACAAATGGAAAGAACCAAAAGAGTACCAGTCATGGAAAAAGGAATCGGCAGTAATTGCTAATAAAAAAGCTGAGAATTTCCCCAAATGCCCTGCCTTTCTAGGAGAGAATGGGGTAGGAGCTGGTTGTTTGCATTCTGGCCTTGCCTGACTCTGTGCTCCTGAGCCAGGTGCTAACTAACTCCCACAAGCAATTCTAACACTCATTGTCCTCCTGGTTACAAACAGTGGTCTGGGAGGGCCTTACTGAGAAGGTGACATTTGAGTTAAAACCTGAGGGAGAAGAGAAAGCAAGGCATTTGGATACCTGTGAAGAAAGGCAAATGCAAAGGCCCTGAGGCAGCAGGATGACTGTCATGTCTGAAGAGTTTCAGAGAAGCTCATATGATTCTCCTGGTATGGGGGGGGGTGTCAAAGCCTGGAGATGGAGCAGGAGATGGAGGTCAGGGAGGCAATGTGAGGGGTCAGTCTTCAGGTAGTTCCCATCATAAGGACTTCTAACTTGACGGAGGGTCTGAGCAGAGGAGGGATATGATTTGACTTCTATTGCAATAGAGTCACACAAGCTGCTGCCTGAGGAACAGTCTGGGCAGGTGAGGGTAGAAGTAAGGAAAATGGTTAGGAGACTGGGACAAATTGCACATGATCATGGCCAAGGGGTCATATCTCATGGAGGATCAGCAAATCAATTCCAACAGAGTAAGAAAGGGAGCTGGAGGGGGCTGAAAAGAGGAGGCTCTCTGGGGCTCCAGCTGATTACTGAAAGATGAAAAGGAGCTAGTGTTCCGGAACCTTGCTGCCACCAATGTCATCTGTGACTCTGTGCCTATGTGCTATTAGGCCCAAAAGTCTCTCACATGGACAGAAGGAGCACATCATGTCTTACAGCTGGGGTGTGTGTTCCTGGACCCTAGGAGCTGACAGGGGCTGCAGGCCTCTGCACAGGTCAGACACTGACAGAGAATGGCAGGGCTGGAGGATGAGGACAACCTAGAGGTCGGGCCCTGTGACGCTGGTGCCCACCAGAGGGCATGCGGGGGCGCTCTGGGGATGTGGGACTGGAGCCAAGGTCGTGGGCCTGGGGCCAGCGGCAGCTGCAGCCCAGGGTGGTCAGAGGGCAGGGGCCGAATGTGGGAAGCCACTGGAGCTGGAGGAGGCACGCAAAGGCAGGAGGAGAGGCAGCAGCAAGTGCGGTTTTCCTACCCAAAGCGAGTGGGAGGGGCCGGAAGTGCAAGTCCTGGCTAACCACGATTCAGAAAACCTGCTGCCGCCGAGGTGCGGAGGAGAAAGAAGACAGGCAGGGGCATGGCTACCCTAAAAGAGCGGGGTCACACCCTGCGGAAGGAGACGCAGTGACCACGTCAGGCCCCGGAGGCTTTTGGAGTGACTTTGAAAGTTTAGTAAGCTTTACTTTTGTTCATATGCTTCGTTAAAAAAAAAAAAAAAATCTGTTTTACCTTACTATAAAGAAGTTCTGAAGGCAAGAGCTACTAGGAGGTGACTGGAGATTTGGCAGCACAGTGTCCAGGAGGGGCTGTAGGGCGTAGGGGGGAAGAGAGGGGGAGGGAGTCCAGGAAAAAAAAAGGGCAGGACCTTCAGAGGCTTTTCAGAGTAACTGGGGCTGAGACCAGAGTGGGACGACAAGCGACCGCTAGGGGGCGCCGCAGGGTCGCGAGCTGGGGTTAAGGACGCAGAAGCCCACTTGCTCGCGCCACGTGGACAGAAGCACAGGAAAGGGGCGGGCACTGTTTCTGCCAATCAGGAGGCGGTCCCTCCCCAACCGTGCCTACCTCGGTGTTGAAACGGGGCCCAGGTAAAATGCCTGGGGGCATAAAGCACGATTTCCAGGACAGTACAAACCGAAGAACGGGCAATTTCGCAATACCTTTAAAATACTGATTGCTGGTCGAAATGGTAACATTTTGCACGTCTTGTGTTAAAGAAAATCTGTTCCTGCAATTAACTTCTTTGTTTCTTTTCCTTTTTTGGATGTGGCTTCTAGAACATCTAGCATGGCACACATGCTGCGCGTATGAGGATGACTCTGTTGGAGAGGTCAGCTCGCAGCAAGGCGTCGGTGATCATACCCCCCGCCCCACGCTGGGCGCCTGGAAGGCTGCCCCTGCTCTAAGAGTGAAACCTCAGGGTCCACGCACCTGCGGGGTGGGGGGCGGCACCCGACCCTGCTCTCTCCCCCTTGGCCGGCCAGGCCTTTCCAGGCTGTGCTCAGGCCCACTGTCCTTCCAGCTCCTAGAAGGGTTTGTGGCCACTCAGCTTAGGGAAGCTTAGGGCTTCCCACAGGGCACTCCCTACACTCTCCCTGAGGAGTGCTCCCCACTCCTGGAAACTCCCCTCACTGGTCGCATCCCCTCACTGTACCTTCACTGCTGTGGCTCTTTTGTCTGCTTCCTCCCCCCTGTTAGACTACTGGAAGTCTCCTGAGGGAGCAGAGCTCATCCAGCCCTGTGTTCCTGGGTCTTAGCTGTGCCTGGTGCACAGTACGTGCCCAGTTTTGGGGAATGAAGAAACAAGGGAAGCACTTCTGAAGAGGGTGAATGAGGAGACGGACCTGAGGGCGGGCTGGAATGGGAGGCCCCTGATGGGAAGTAAGGAATCAGCAGCTGGGGACAAGGGCAAAAGGAGAGGACCCAGAGCTCACAGAGGTCATGTGGTGGCACCAACCACCCAGCCACACGTTTTACTGTCCCTAACCCGCCTGTGGGATTTGGCAGAATCAGCATCTGGTATCTTCAGAGCCATCCTGCACAGTTTATTTTTTTGTGAGGCAACATTTGTGACATATATATATATATATATATATATATATATATATATATATATACTTTTCCAAGGACATGGCTGGGCAGGGTTTGATAATGGCACATCTGGCCTAGAAGCCCACGCATGGCCTTGTGGGGTTTCGTGACGGGCGAGGAAGTGCCCTAAGAAAGGGACAACCCCGTCCCACTGGCATTCCCTAGGCCTGCAGAAAAGCCCAGCTCAGGGCTCAACACTTCAGAGAACAGGGCCAGTACTTCTGGGGACAGAAGGACATCAAAGGACTATCAGTGCATTCAGGGAGGCAATGTTCTCCACCAGGGGTCACCAAACATTTTCTGTAAAGGGCAAGAGAGTAGATACCTTGAGCTCTGGAAGCCACAGGGTCTCCATCACACCTGCTCACCTCTGCCCTTACAGCATGAAAGTGGCCATAAATACATAATAATGAACATGGCTGGCTCCCAATAAAACTTTATTTACAGAAACAGGCAGCAGGCTGGATTTGGCCCGTGGCCCCTAGCTTGCCAACCCCTGCGTGCCTCTCCAAGAAATGAGGCCTCCCTTCTGGTCTCAGGGCCCGATTTTCCCAAAACTGGCTGCCATTATTTTGAAACTCCAATGGCTTTCCTTAGACAAACACTTTATGTCAGCCAAGCACTAGAGTTTCAGGAATCCCCCACGTAATGGAGTGGGAGACAACCCACCATTAGGCCAGAAGCAAGTTAAATGACAGTATTTCACGGGAGCAGTCAAATGACAACCTTATCTCATTAGTCCCTGGATTTTTCCTCTTTGGTATTACATGAAATGTTAACTCAAGCGGGGCAGGACCTGGCATGGAAGTGGGGAGGCCAGGAACAGAAGCATCGCATGTAAAATCATCAGGGCCCGCCTCAGAGCCAAAGCAGCTTCTTGAGGAGAGCACAGGAGAGCACAGCTCTCCCAAGCAGTTCCCCACCCTGACCCCCACCCCCGATGCCTCCGAAACCCCATAGGGGAGGGGAGCATTGAGAAAAGGAAAACACAGACCTAACCACACACCCCAAGGTGTTGTTGTGGAACACGGACCACAGCAGGCCTTCATGGCAGCGCGGGCCACAAAATGCGTGGGGAAGGTGGCCAAGCCAGCCCTCCCCCTGGCCCTGTGTGGGCAACTGTCTTCAACCTGTTGTGTGGGAACGAAGCTTCTAGCAGCGTGTCCACGGAGAGGCAGTTGCCAAGTGATATCTTGCCCCTCATGCCCTTGAGGCCTGAGACGTTTTCTACGGCTTTCTATGGCATTCTCCTGCCCCAGAGGGTGACTCACCGAGGTCAGCGCCTCCACGTTGGCGCCCGCCAGACAGAGGTAGCGCACCACGTCCAGAACCCCGTTGTTGGCTGCAAGGTGCAGAGGTGTTCGGCCGTACTGGAAAACACAAGAAAGGCCAAAGAGAGTCCTTCTCACGATGGTTGCTGAGGATGGCCCTGGATGCGAGTCCATCCCATGGGTCAGCACTGTGCAAGGCATCTGGGATCCCCCTGAAGACATGGGAGGTGTGGGATCCCTTCTCCAGAAACTCGCCCTCTCCTGAGGGACACAAGCCTGGCAGGACGGGGGCGAGTGTTCTCCAGTGAGAAGAGTAACCTGGAACTAAAACTGGAAAGGATGAAAGAGTAGGAGGCTTATCATAAGTAAATCAAGTCTCCCGCTGTGCGGGCAGAAAGGAGGTCTGAGTCAGGGCTCTTACAAAGGGTCCCAAAGTTCCAGAAAGATCTGTACCACAGTTCAAATATGGAAGCTGCAAGGGACAAAGGGATGTTACGAGAGCTTCTGAGGCGGCTCTACTGAGGTGACAGTGCAAGGCCATGCCTACCATGCTCCCTCATGTTTACATCTGTGGTTCCCAAACTGTGTGCCCAGGCACCTCAGGGCACTGCAGTGAGTTCACGGGATACTGAGGAATATTTTGCATTTTCAATGGAAGCAGCAGGTTCAGACACAAAGTGAACTACTAGCTTTAAGAGGCAGTTCAGGCTCTCAGCATGAGACTGCCCTGCCTTCCTTTCTGTGGTGTTAGCACAAAGGGCGTGGGGAGGTTACAGGCGGGGAAGTGACAAGAGGCGAGTATCTTGAGGACATCAGGGTAGAGCATTAAGTGAGGGCGGCAGTGTCCAACCTGGGTTCATGTCTGAGGGTTGTGAGGTGCCCCAAAAGCGCACACGTCCCATTGGTACGCCATTGGGATTATGGAAGTCTGAAATCAAAATATTCGTTTCCTTTCCATTTGTGTGGGCTCACTTTTCCCCCACAGCTACTGAGTCTTTAGGATATAAATTCTTACTAGGTTATTTGGACCAAACCACTTAATAAACAGAGCGGTGAGGTATTTCTTTTGTCCTAGGGGAACCAAGAAAAAAGTTCTGAGACACCAGGACCAGGGAGGCTGAGGAATTTCAGGTAAGGGTCACAGGCTGTTTATTTGCAGTTGTAAGCTTTTGTTCTGAAGTTAACACCCGCTGATTTAGAATATGCAAAGGACTCTGAGGAATGGGGTGGTAAACGGAAGAGCTTTCCCCGGTCCCCCTCCCCCAACTTCCCTCCTCGGAGCAGGTCCTGCTGGTCCCTTTGTTGCCTTTCCCGCCAAGCTTTTAGCTCTCAATCCATAAAAGGAAACAAATAATTAGAAAAGTCAGGACAGGATCACACCCACTCTACACGTTCACCTGACAATATATGGGCGACGCTTCGCCATGCCTGTCACTATGTAGTACGTTCTTTCAGACACCCGAATAATAATGTCACATGTGGATACGTGTGGATGTTCATGCAGACAGACCCTGAGGATGGACACTTACGATGGTTCTGTTCCTTGTCCTTATAAAAAAAATGCTACAATGTGCATACATGTCTGTATTTTGTTTGCTGTCATCCAGAGGCTTTAGAAAGCAAATATGAAGCCTTCGAATACACCAGCAATGCAGCAAGAAGGAAGAGAGGGGTTGCAAAGACGGGATGCGGTGTCGGGATTTGTGTGGAAGCAGGCGAAGCTGGCAGTGGGAGGCATCGCCTGACGCAAGGGAAGAAGGACAACAGAGAAAAAGGACTAGGAAGTTGACACTTTTAAAGGCTCAAACCTTTCACAGAACCAAACCCAAACTCCTCGGACTGGAGCCAAGGTCTAGCACCATCTGCACCCAAGATCCCTTTCCACCTGCGTTTTCTCTTTGTGCCCCACTGCCTGCCCCCCCCCCCAACCTGTTTAAACCTCCAGGTCAGCTGCCGGCGCATCCAGAAAATTGTCCCCAAACATACACAAACACTTCCCTCAGTCTGAAACACACTCTCTCCTCTTCCCCATCCAGCAAAGCCCTAAGTGCCTCTGAAAAGCCCTTTCAGTTTCTCTAATGTGTCCAGCACCGCCTTGCCATGCACCTGTCCCTGTGAAAGCAGAGACTGCAGGAGGAGACAGGGCTGGAGGGAAAAGCAGCCTGAGGGCAAGAACCATTCCTGCTGCTATCCGCAAGCCCCAGACCTCACCTGGCACAATGCGCTGGAGAAAGGTATTAGGACACGCTTGGCTGGCTGGGCATTCTCACTCATGCGTTTGCGTGCGTGTGTGCATGTGTGTGGGCCCATCTGCGTGTGCATGTCTGTGTGTGCTTTGTATATGCATCTGTTTGCATGTGTGCGTGTCTCTGTGTGTTTGTGTGGGTGCATGTGTCTGTGCTGGTCTGTGCATATGTGTATATGAGCACAATATGCTTTCCGTCTTCACTGATAAGAAGAGCCATCCCAGAGGAAGAAGGCTTAAGGTCGGTAGGCTCAGTGCCACCCAGCTCTCTCTGCCCCGTGCTCCCCAGCACAGCCCATTTCCACAGCCGCTCTCCTGTTTTTCCCACGGGATGAAGGAAGACTGAGAAAGACCTGTTTCACTTTGATGAGCGTCAAAGGTAGTGACAAGTATCTGTCCCATACTGCGGACTGGGATAGGACCCGAACGGCCACTGTTATCTCCGGGGGAACTGAATCCAGCTAAGGAAAAGGCCACACATGTCACAAGAAAAGAGTGACCGTCTGCCTGTGGGACATAGGCTGTCACGTGCTAAGGTCCGTTTGGACAGTCGCTTACAAGGGTGCGGCCAAGTAAAGGTAGAGGTGCTTTCCGAGCAAGTAATACTCTTACTAATTCAAGATCCTCTAGAGCTCCATCACTTTCCTAAAACAAAAAGCTAGAAAAGGAAGAAAAAGCCAAAGATGCTCTCAGTTCTCTGAAGAAGGCGTGAGACGCACGTCGTGACGGTGTGCTGAGCCCCTGAGCACTGACGGCAGCCCAGCGAGCCTGTCTGCAGGTCCCAGCGCACAGAGCTGCTCATCAGACAGAGGCTGGGGCTCTGAGCAGGTTCCCCGTGACCCTCTGACCTGGGCTATGGACTCCAGGAGGCTGACGCCATGGAGCTTCAGCTGTGCTCAGGTCCGTGACCAAGTCACCTGCTGAACCGCCTCTCTGAGCCACTGTGTTGCCCTATATGGTAGAAACACGTCTGTGGGGATACATCTGGATGGCCAGCCACAGCATCAACAACGGAGAGCCTTTCCCAGTCAATAGGCCAGTGGTTTTTAAACATGAAAGTCTAGGATTATCTTGCCAAGTATTTTATTTTATTTTTTTAAAGATATACTTATTTATTTGAGAGAGAGAGTGTGTGTGTGCGTGTGAACAAGGGAAGAGGGAGAGAGAGTATCAAGCAGACTCCACGCGGAGCACTGAGCCCGCTGCAGGGCTTGATCCTACAAGACCATGACCATGACCAGAGCCGACGTCCAGAGTCAGCTGCTTAACTGACTGAGCCACTCAGGTGCCCCTCTTGCTGGGTATTTTAAGAGCATATTTAGCAGGTGCAGTGCTTGCACTTAGGCGTGGGAACACCCATTCCCTTCTTTAACTTGGTGCAAGAACCGAGAGTCACCCGCTCGGCCCCTCCACCTTCACAAGACATAGCTCATCTTAGATGCTGTGCACACAGTGGCCCTCCGAACACGCTGTGGCCAAATCCAAACATACCCAAGTAAGTGCCACGTTGTTCCTTGAAGCCACTTTTTATTTGTTTAAAGACTCCTGGAAGAAAAGTCAAGATCTTGATGCTGCTTTATATCTGGCTTTCCTATTAAGCCACTTTCCTGACTGGCTTGGCAGGATTAGAATGGGATAAACAAAGAAAGCAACCAGTGTAGCAGCTAATGGCTAAGACCTATGATCTCGCGTTTCCAAATTTACAGAACGTGCAGATTGCCAATTTCAATTTTCATTAGAATTAATCACATAATAGGCGAGAGGAATAATTTTTGGTAGGAGTGTAATTTTCCCGCTGTTTCAGATATTAATTCTCTTACCTCAAACAAATCACAATAAAATTCTGCTGGCATCATCTGTGCCATTTATAAACAAACCCTTCCCACATTCAAATATTTAATTCCAGTTGGACTTTCTTTTTAACACAATTACAAAAGAAGAGTGTTTGCCTTTCATACAGTCACATGGCTAAAACCGCAGGAAGAGCCAACTCTTCTGTCTTATTTGGTAATGAAAATCTAGATGGTGTTCAGAGAAAAGGGAAGGTGGTAGCTAGCTTCTAGAAGCCAACATCTGGGCTTGATGGAGCATGTAATTATTTATTTCCATTTCTTTATTTGCCAAATGGTAGCATTCCCTCGGTCTTACCAAATTTACTTAGCCCAAACAAGGGTTATGAGTGCTTGACCATAAAACTCTGAATGCGTGAAGCTAAGAACAGAAATCTGGGTCTTGGATTCTCAGTGAAGCGTCTTCCCGAAGACTTACTGCTCCAGAAAGAGACTCTTGACGGATGTTCTGGGATTCCTCTACAAGAGCTCACACACACACACACACACACACACACTCCTCCTTTTCTCTCTCTTCCTCTCTCGATGTTCATAAGTGACCACCTGGCTAGGTAGGAAGTACTTACTCAGATAATAATTTTCTGTTACTTCACAAAGTTATTCAAAAGCTAAATGTAAAATATGACATTAAGGGGCACCTGGGTGGCTCAGTGGGTTAAGCCTCTGCCTTCGGCTTAGGTCATGGTCTCAGGGTCCTGGGATTGAGCCCTACATCGGGATCTCTGCTCGGCAGGGAACCTGCTTCCTCCTCTCTCTCTGTCTGCCTCTCTGCCTGCTTGTGATCTCTCTCTCTGTCAAATAAATAAAATTTTAAAAATAAAATAAAATACGGCGTTAAATTGAGAGCCCTGTAAGACCGAACAGGTGCCCATGAGTAATGAACAATGATGAGACACAAAGCGAAGCCTGGCCACACCCAGAGGCAGCTGGCCGGGTGCACATGCTAGTCCCTGCATCCCCGCCGCCATTACCTTGTTGGAGATATCCAGATTGCAGCCGGCTTCACAGAGGGCCACCACAATAGGCATGTTGCCGTCTTTGCAGGCCACATGGAGCGGGGTGTTGCCATGCCTGTCTTGGAAGTCGACAGAACACCCCTGGCCGATGAGAGTCTGGATCACCTCCACCTGACACCGTCTCACGGCAAGATGAAGAGCGATGTGTCCGTCCTGCAAAAAGTACCAGGGGCCATGAGCACTTTCCCTTAGGCTCACAGGGCTGGCCACTCGCCTTTTCAGCCGCCACGGGGCCCAGATGAGTTGGGGATGGCATCGCTAGCGCAGAGCCTGAAGGGAGGATTACATAACAGACTTTCCTCTCAGAGAGTGGGGGACAGGCTTCGTGCACCCTACTAAGTAACCACAAACTGACGATTCCAGGTGCGGCCAGTACAATCAACCAGAGAGAAAGAGCCAACACTTCTTCTTGTCCCTGGCTTTACAGAACTTAAGTAATGGTCCGTACTCCAATGGCCAGTTTTATCACGGACCTGAACACCACTTCTAAGAAACATTCGCTCAGCGTCTTTACTGACTTCCTAAGTAGAATGCCTGTTCCTTTCTCTGAGTCTGGGAGAAACTGAGATGTGTTCAAGGGCTGCCTTATATATTAGGGGCGAATATAACATGTTGGCCCCAGGCATCCCCAAAAAGACCAGCCTGAGAATTCCCTCCACTTGTTACGGATTCCCTGGCGAACAGTCAGGTTGAGTGTCCGGAGCCAGGGACAGAATTTGGGGCCATGTCTGTGTGGGTACTCCAGGCTGTGACAACCACAAAAGGTCTGCAGCCATTACGAAATGTCTCCTGGGGGCAAGCTTGCTCCCAGTTTAGAACCACCTCTCCGTACTAAGAAAATACTCCAAAAATGGCAATTACTAACTTAACTACACTATCCCAAATCTGATATATAGAGTAACATCACAGCCTCACATTAAGTATAAACTCACAACAACAGATTATGCTGAATTTGTATCCTGAATAAAGGAACACCTGGTCTAGAATGGCAATTATCAGACAAACAAGGGTGGTTTTCGTCTTTTTACAAAACAGTCAGTGATGAAAGTAAATAAACCACTGATTTCTTTGTTTAATCTACGAAGTAATAGTGACTTGCCAATTTTAGTCCTAACTGAAGATTGTCTTAGGCTCAGTGATCATTGCTGTACCTGCTCCGAAGTGGAAAAGGCTAAACGTAAGATAGACACCTAAGTCATGTGACATCAAGTGTTAAATGTCACAAAGGAATATTAATTATTAAACAGAATCTAGAAAAGGGCACAGAATTTCTGAAACAGAGAGGACAAAGGATCACTGTAATTTGCTACATTTGAGTTTGTTAGGTAAATTGATGCAGGAGGCTTGTGGTCCTACCAGCCCCCCAGATCGCATGCCAGGGAGCGTGATACATTTACCCACAAAGCACCTTGTCGGAGGCATTGAGGTCGGCTCCGTGTTCAGACAGACACTCCACGATGTCGTGGTAGCCCCGGGCAGAGGCTGTCAGGAGGGGCGTCTCTCCTTCTCGGTTCTTAATGTTCACGTTGCAGCCGGCTTCGCAAAGAGCTCTGGCCACGGAGTAATAGCCGTGCCAGGCAGCACAGTGCAGGGGGGTTTCTTCTTCCTGGCCAAAGAGACACACGCATGAAGATATGGACACAGCAACACGCAGGTACGTGTACGCAGAGTTCCAGCCAAGTCACGGCGGCCCAGTGATGGCAGCACAGAGAAAAGAGCTCGTGGCCAGTGGAGCAAGACGTTCACCGGAAATAATGGATATAGGCCTGATGTCTCTCCTTCATTAGTTTCCTGCGTCCACACCTGTGTGTTGCACAAATTCAGTTTTCCCTGCCAGTTACTAACTGACCTTCAGGAGCCCCCTGGAGCGGTCAGCTCGGCTGTTCTAAACAAGGGAGCCCGGGTGTGGGTAGGTTTATAGCATCTTTCTTGGGAAAGTGTCTTCGTTCACATTCAGACTCCTCACGGGGGGAGAGCACTTCCTGAGCAAGCATTCCTGCCACAGTCTTAACCCCTCAAGATTTCTGTCCCGTATGTCACATAAAGATGAGTCGCACAATTTACCGTTGCTCTGGCAAAGAAGTGCTGAGGTCATTGGGCTTTAAGAAGTGACAGGAAGGTCTATAGGCCTGAAAGGCCTGTACATTCACCATCAACGTCGTTAGAGGCTCATGTCTGTCTGCAAGACGTTATTACAGTGTAGTGCTGATGGCATGATTCTGGAACCACGACTATGGAACCAGACTGCTCTGCTACTTAGCAGCTGTGTGAGCTTGGGCAAATCACTGAACCTCTCTGTGCCTCAGTGTTCCATAAAATGAGGATAATAATAATAGCAACCCACATGCAGGATAGTCCAGAGGAGTAAATGAAAGAATGAATGAACGTTCGTGTTTCTGTTCGAGTCCCTGCCCTCTGAAATCTAAGCAGAAAACCCCAAGGACCCGACTCTATCCATCAGCTTGGGGCACATCCACGCAGCGAGCAGGCAGATGGACATCGACTACCATGACCCACCTTGTCCTGGAAATTGGGATTAGAGCCAAAGCTGCACAGTAACTGGACCACATCAGCATGGCCATAGCGAGCTGCCACGTGAAGGGCTGTCTCTCCAGACTGTAAGAGAAACAGACAAATTCAGCAGACTGTGGAAACTGAAAGCATAGGACTGGAGGCCAAATCCCGTGCATGCCTGGCTCCACATCTTCCCCTTTAGGGCCCCCGCCACCCTCAGGCCCGCTGCCCCCTTGGTGATTGGGCCCAGGACCCTGGGGTAGGATATGTCCCACACAGCTAGTGCTAAATAAACCCAGACACATAGCTCATCCTGCTTGTCACAAAACCTCCTCAGTTAGAACGCCTCCCTGTCTGTGATGGCGGTTCTCAACCCTCTCCATATATTGATACTCAAAGCCATGGGATTTTTTTTTTTTTAAAAAAAACACAAAACTCCCGTTTTAATATTACATTATTTAAAGTTTTGCTTATGAGCAAGTTTCTGATTTCACTGTCTATGTTTAGGATGTCATTTCTTACATTCTCAGAGATTCTAAAAATATCACTTTTAGCCCACAGTCGCATTCTGTGAATTTGTAATACATGCAATTTCCTCAGGATGTTTTACTTATATTTGTCCAGAACTTGGAGTATAAACAGATTTAAAACAAAACAAGATACTTGTTGCTACCTGACCAAAACTGCCGTAATATGTGTGTGTGTGTGTGTGTGTGTGTGTGTGTGTGTGTGTCTTTGACATGACTATCATCCCTTAGATATAGAGCAGTGCGCAGTCCATACAACTGTATGTGGCAGTCCTGAATGAACATGACAAATCAGTCTGCAAGTATTAGGAGCAGAGCAGGGTTGTACAGTTCGATGCATAATGGATGAGAAGGTAAGAATCCTAGGTATGTGTTCCAGCCCTGCCAATTAACTCACATGACTGTTGTGTGAACCAAATGAAACAACAGACATACGAAAGTAAATTTACCTTGCTAAATCAATAATTTTTATAATATCTTTGCCCCGCCAAAGCCTTATTTTACATGTAGTCTCATGAATCCTTCTAGTGCCTGTGCTTGTAAGACCTACACTGGCAGCTGCCTCAGAGAGGACGAGAAGGGTAAAGGTAGGTACACACGGCAATTGAATAGAAGAATCAGGACTTGGTTGTCTCTCTAGCAGAACCTTAAGTTTCCATGTTATGGGGAAGATAAGTCACTGCTTGCATATTATGCCAACGACTTGGTAGATTTCAGCTAACTGCAGATTTTAATATTAGACCAAGCCAGAGGCAGAAAGAAACTTCTCAATTAAATTCTCTGCAGGAAGATTTTGATTACAGGCCCTATTGCTTTGGGCCCTGATGCATATGGCAGGTCAACACTCATAAGCAACCTCTTATCACTTCCCACGGTCCCTAAGAAAATAAGTGGCCTTACCTTGTCTTTAACATCCAAAGGGCATTTGTTCTCATTGAGAAATTTCAGGGTATCAACGTGGCCATGCCGAGAGGCCCAGTAGATGGCATTGGATCCACCCTGTATAAAAACAAATGTGGAGTGACGTTTAGAGAGCCCAAGGCACGCATCACTCAGACTCGCTCTAGTTCCCTTCCCGAGAGACGGCAACTTCAAGGGAGCAACTTCCAAGAGGAATACACTCCCGTTTTATTTTTTAGTTTTGCCAAAAAGACCAGAGTTACATAAGATGTTGAGATTTCTGGGAAGCTCTCTGTCCTATCTTTGCAGATTTCTTGGTAAATCTAGAATTATTTTAAAATGCCATTTTTCTTCTCTTACAACCTTCATTTCAATCTCTGGTTAGAACTTTGTGCACAAGGATCAGATCCAGTCCATTTATAGTTTTGTTGAAAATCTATGGAAGCTGATGGCAGAGCCATTGTAGTGACTACTCCCTATTCAACACTTGTATCTATCCTTCCAGTGTGACCTCAAGGCGTGTGTAGTGTCCTTACTTTGTTATCCTAACAAACGTGCAGGCAAATGTATTTCTGATGAGATTAATTAGATCATGAAAATTTTGCCAAATGTGACATTTACTAACCCCGTTGAGTAAACATGATAAGCCAGGAGTGAATCTGAGTAGTGTACAAGGGAAGACAAGAGGAAGGGATGGGTCTGCCTTTTTTCTTCATAACACAGGTTAGACTGGACCAGCCTGTTAGGCAGTTCACCTTCCTTTATAGAAAATGGAGAAATGAAGTCAGAGGCCCACGTTGTTCTCTGTTCCCTCTAAGATAGGGAGACAGTGGGAAATACTTTTTTAAAAGCTAATTCAGTGGCAATAAAACAGAATTCTGACCTTATCCTGGACATCGATTCTTGAGCCTCTTTTAATGAGCAACTGTAGTATTTGAATATTCCCACAGCCAGCGGCGATCAGTAATGGAGGTGTCCCGTGCTGGAAGAGGCAAGGAAGAACATTTCTTTCCAGTTTGGTAGGAAGGGAAAAGCAGCTCTCCCTGGGGCCCCACACCACACAGCTTCCCATGTCGGAACAGACACACAACCACTGCGGCACCACAGGGAAGGGGGTTCAAGAGGAGCACACACAGCCTTTCTCTGCTGGGTTCCCAACCCAAGGTGACATGTGCCTTTGCAGGAGGAGCACATTTGCAATGTCATGATTAGAGGCCCACGAGGGGCATGAAGAAAGGCCCTCAGTGCTCTTGACCTCATTTCTAACTCAATCCACTATCAACCCAGGAGTGACTTCCTCACAGGATGGCGCCTGTAACAGCCCCAGGGAATGGAGCAGTAGAAGGGATCCTCTCCACCTTGGACTTGGAGGTGTACAGTCGTGGTGACTCCCCCACCCGCTCCCCTGGCAGAACAGCCTCAGACCTTGTTGGGCTGGTTAACGTCATAGTTGGACAATGAGCCCAGGAGGTGCTGCAGGCCGGGGACGTTGTCATCATTGATGGCGTGGATGATGGCTTTCATCACAAAGGAGTCTTCCTCATCCTTGAGAGGGACCGTGAAGAGGGAACAAGAGTTAGCTTGCTGGCCACGATCCTCTTCTCAGCGTAAGAGAAATCAGTGCTCATTTGTCAAGAGAAGCATTCAGTGCAAAGTAAGCCACTTTCTCCCAAATCCACCTGGTCATGAAGGGAAGGAGGTTCCTTTTTGTTCCTGCCATGTTGGAAACTAACACCACCTTCTGTTTACCCATATATATACACACACATATATATATGTATATATACACATATACACAGACACATACATATTTATATATACCCTAGAGGGGGAGAAGTATGAAAATAAAGGCCCAAGAAGTGGAAAGCAGATGCATTTCTTGTTACAAGAGAAAATAACTAGATAATGTTGAACAACAACTTAGTTAAATCTTTGCCACTATGTCAAAGTTTTCTTATAATAATAAGATATTTACCAAATATGGCACATTAAAACTAAGGAATAAGCCAGAAAAATCCCAAACTAAAATCTCTGGACGTACAGGGATATGGCTTCTACTATTTCAAATCTGGAAAAGCAGCACATTGACAGACGTTGAGTCTCTGCTTTGGGGGCAGAATGGAGAAAGCATTTCTCTCTGGGCTCAGCTTTCTCTTCTCTACGGATCTGAATCCAAACAAACTTCACAAGCATTTTAATAATATTCGTACCAAGCCCATGTCAAGAATGTCACTGGTTTTGCTTTTCCAACACAATTCAGTTTGATGACTAAGAGACATTTGCATGAAAGTGATAGTCAAGAGAAATGGGGTGAATGGGAAGAAGAGGCAGATGGTCACCACAGGTCCCCAGGACATCAGGACATCAGGACAATGAGGGAACTGGAGCTGTGGGAGGGGTCATCCCACCTGGAGCCCACACACAGCCCGAAGCCCTCTCATACCCTAAACTTCACATCGCACTGCTTGGATTTTCCCCTGAGCGGTTATTCAAGATGATTTTAATTTGTAACACATAATTGTTCTCATCTTACTTAGATTAATAGTTTTTGTCTTGTCCCTGGTTCAGCTGTTACTCTCAAATAATCCCCAAACCCAAACTTTCTCCTCTCTTCCTCCTTCTCCGATCTTGCTTCTCTCCCACCCCTATTTTCTTCTTAACCTGTCCTATCTCTTTTTACCCTACAAAGCTACACCTGGAGTCTCAGTGAACTAGCATCCGAGGGAAGAGAAGAGCTGGTGTCTGCGGGTGTGTCATCCTGCCCATGGAGCCCCTGGACCCACTCAGGAAACATTCACTACGTAGTAGTCACGGGAACAGGCTGGTTCCCACAGAACCACCCTTTCTGGTTCCCTTTACCTTCAGGGCTCCCAAAGCCCTACTGTCTGTCAGGGGAGAGTCTCAGTGAATTCAGAGGTATCCAGCCATATCTGAAGAGTTAATCTGTGGTTAGGTTTCAGTGTGGATTAAGGGAAAAAAAAATTTGGAGTTGTTCTCAAGGGCATTACACATGCAATACAGGATCAACAGGGGGAGTAGGTTTAGCTTTCTGGTCTAGCATGAACTCCCCCGGTGAGCCCCACAGTATTTGCCCTGATTTTTGGGTGTGTGTGTGTGTTGGCAGGAGGAGGGTCTGGCCCTTTTGTACTACTATGACCCAGTATTTTCCAAGGTCAGTGGCAACAGAGGACTCTCATTTTATTCATGAAAATTAGAATAAATGCTTTCCTCTTCTGTTGACCAGTCACTCATCAAACTGTGAGTATGGGAGAAATGGGGTGGGGGGGGTGGTGTTAGAGGCAGTAGGCAGGAGTGGGTATGGTGCCAATCCAAACAAAGAGAAAAGAGAACAAAAGAGGCAACAGAGTACATCAAATCAGCCACCCAGTTCCCTCCCTTGAGCGGAAGAAGAAGAGGCCTGACACTTCCGTGACTTCCGGTTTTCTGGGTTGTTGAACAAATCAAACAACCTAAACATCTGAAACGCACGGTGCGAAGAATGAACCTCACCAAGGCAAACAGGTTTGCTTACCAGAGTATCATCGCTTCTGGCAACACTCATGTTACTCCTGGACAAGAACGACCTGGATAATCTTTGGCACAGTGATATCAAGCGAACGGATTGCTTAAAAAAAAAAAAAAAAAAAAGGGAAAAAGGTGAAAAAAAAAACCATAAAATTCAGGAGAACAGGAAGAAAGAGTGTATATAATGGTACTCAAATTAGTGTGAATGGCAAAGTCTTTGAGCTGGTATTCACTGCTGATGGCATGTTCTTTGCGGGGGGATCTTGTAAGGGTCCTATAAGGAAGTTGGATCCTATTTGCTTAAGGAAATTTCTAAAGGTCTTATAAATCAAGACAACAGGATAGAGGTTTCCCTTCCACATTTCATTATTAACTACACAATTGCCCAGTCTGCATCCCTTCTCTTAATAGGTCCTTATCTACTTTTTGAGCAGTGGAATCTTACCTTAACAAACCCTTTGCACATCCCCACTCAGAGAAGCATGGTATGCAAGGGTCTTGTCCTGTGTCCTTGTGCCCAGGCAAGCTGGTAATGTGACTATCAAAATTCATGGAGTTGTTGGAAACAAACAGTGGGGAACTCCTTAGCCTATAGGGCAAACACCCCTGCATTTACTCTCAAAGGCAAAAGCAATAGTAAATAACGTGTGTGTATGTGTGTGTGTGTGTGTGTGTGTGTAAAGACAAAAAGAGAGAAACTTATGGTGGTTATCTCTATATTTTAAGACTATTCTCAGGGTTTCCTTCAGACTAAATGTTAAGTCTCAAGTAAGCTAGTGCTGTGGCCCTCCTCATCCCTACCATGGTACCCAGAACCTGATGGGTGTGAAAATGAGGTCTATTTCTAGCCCAGTGCTCAGAGACATGGGGCAGGTACCTGCTTCCTTTGGGCTTCACACAACCCCGGACATAGGAAGACATCCCGTCACCTTGTTAACCTTGAATTTTCATTTGTGCAAGGTTGACCGGAATGCTTTTTAGAGCCATGCCCCACACAGCCCCCATAGAGGCCATCCACACTGAAAAAGCACAAGAGGCCACTGGGCAAATGTTCATGGCCTTGCCCCACTCCCACCCCCACCCATCACAGATCAAGGTTGGACTTAGAGAACCATTCACACAAGTTCTGCTAGAAACGCAATTCCATGCTGCTTACCACAAAGAACAGATTTATTTAAAATGCGGTTTGTTGCATTTAGGAAAAGACCACTATAATTTTGTTGTGCTGATTTAAACATTTGCCTTGGGAATGGATTTTATTTTTTTAAAAAAGTGCAAAAATTACATATGAAAATTAGAGTTAAAGAGGACTGAAATATTATTTTCACCTATCTTTTGAAAATAGCATAACGGTGCAGAACACTAGAGTAAATTTAAACAAAGAGACCAAAAAAGGATGCAGTTTTGTATGGGCAGTATCAGAACAGATGAGACTGGCCAGAAGCAGTGCCACAGAGGAAAGAAATCAGTTAATCGTTCCCTGTCAAACACTCTTACTTTCCACTTTTTCCGGGCTGCGAACTTCTTGAACTTCTCCATGTTGACTGCCGACGCCTTTCTACTAAGTGCTTGCTGGGTATCTTTAGGCTAAAATCAAAGTCCAAGAAAGCAAATTTAGAGCCCTCAAGTGATGGAAATGTGTGCCATGACAACTTTTGGAAACCTCTAATTATTTGGGATGTGTACACACTCACCTTACGAATATAAGACAACAAATTCGGATAATATGCAAGAGCCAGGAACCTAGTCTCTGGAGGTCAACTCTCATGGCTAAGGGTTTGATAAAATCCATAAAAAGTGGATCTTGGGAAGAGTTGAAGAATTGCGCTTGGACCAGGCTTGAATTCGAACTTCCCGCACTGAGTTTGGGAATGGCAAGATTCATGGTGAGGTCTTGTGATGTGGTATGTGAACTTAGTACCATCAGGTAGTTCAGACAGGGAGGGGACTCAAAGGTTAGCAAATCAGCCCTGTCTGACAGCACTAGAATTCCCTGTACTGAATTTTTTTTAGGAGAGCATTGGCTCTACTGATGAGAGAAAGAGACACCATTGCCCCCTCAGGGAGCCCAGGCAACTGCTAGGAGCTCACACAGCAGAACGCTCTGGAAGCCCCAAACCTACTTCAGCAATGCAAGTTGTTACACTGCAGTCCCCTTAGCAGTTCCATGATTTTACTGTGTAACTGCCATAGCTGGAGCAAACTCTTTAACCCAAATGCCAGTGGGTGTCTCAGGGAACGCAGAGGTATATAGTAGGCCGGGGGGAGAGGGTGCGGCAGGCTCTGGCACAGACAATTGTGCAGGGTTTGGAGCGCTTTATGGAATGCGGGCTCGGTGCTGTAGCCTTTAAATTTTACAGCAGACATCGGAAATCCAGATCTGGTATGATATTTATGCTGGAAATCAATTCCAAAAATTTTAAAATAGTCTCTGGGCCACCATCCCACTGGTCAGACCAAAAATGGCTGTTGAGCAAACTTGACCTTCGATTCCCTGTTTAGAATCCTGCACTGTGACAGCTCACTCTCACCTCCACGACCATTAGGACACTCTCATCTGTCAGCCGCCTTTAAATACGGCACCAATATCAAAAACAATCCTCCACGCAATCTGGGGTGAGACCCCATGGTAACTTGCAGTACCCCAGGGCAAAGGCATTCTGGGATGCCCTCTAATACCAAACCAATCACGGCGGGCAACTTACCTTGATCCAGGGATGCTGCAAACTATCTTGAATTGTCATTCTCTTCCTTTGTAGGGGGAGGGGAAAGAAAAAAAATGCTGTGACCATAGAAGCAAACACTAAGGTTGTTTCCATGCCGGCTGGGCCTCCTAGGTAGGTGCTCTGGAAAATGCAGGTCAGGGACTGCTTCATGAAAGAAAGCCAGAAAGAATGTTGGTCTTTCTGGGACTATTTTACTCTATCTGCAGGGACTGACCAAGCAGGTCCAAAGGGCCCTGCCTGCATTTTCCGAAGCGTTCCACGTGGCATGCTTTCCTTGGCCACGCGGAACCTACCAGGCTCGCATAAATGTGGCCGCATGCACAGTCCAGGCTGTGAGCTGGAGCCACGGCCGGGAACCTTTCAGGAATGACGGACACTCACTTTGGATCCTTGACGAGGAGTCTTCTTATGAAATCTTTGGCTAGGGCACTGGTATTACTGAAGTATTCTTCCTCAAACTCGTAGTTGACGGCCGACACGTTTGCTAACGTTTCTTGCTTAGTGTCTCCAAGAAAGGGGGAGGCCCCACTTAGGCTGTTAATAAAGTGGGGGTGTAGAACATGCATGATTACCTCTTGGGTGGTCATGTCATTCCTATAACAACTGATAAGGGGAGTGAGGCTTGAGATGATAATCTGGTGCTTGGGCAGTTCCTTCAGAATCCAGTTACACTGTAGGGGGCATTTAGTTGCCATGCACAAAACCTCCAGCTTAAGGCCTAGGAGGCACTTCAAAAGTTAATTTGGAACAGCATCTAGTAGTTAAAAAAACACCCTATTTTCTTTTTTTCCTATTTTCTCAGCAGTGATGGACAGCCACGCTTGCTTTCAGCGATGATGCTGCAGTTTCTGATGACTCATTGCGAATTAGAAGAAAATGTTTAATTAGTATAAACTAAACGTGTTCTGGGGGTGTAAGATGAGTATGTTTACATAAAAAGCATGCATAAACTGAAGAGATCAACATGACACATAGATGGTTAATAAGACAGATGGTCTCAGAGAAAGAGGAAAAGAATACGAGACGTGGATTTTGATACTTACAGAATATAGGTTATGACCCCGATGCTCCTAGACACAAACAGAAACAGAAGCCAGTGTCAGAAGAACAGTAAAGTAAATCAGAAAGATGACAGCATCAAGGGCATGCTCCTTACCACATATCTGCCTCTAGACCAAGAGGTTCGTAGTTGACTATCTCAGGAGCTAAGAGGAAATAAAACACGTTTAGTTTTGAATAAAAGTGAATCAACAGATTCCACCATCAGATATAAACCAGAAAGATGTACCAGGGAAACAGATGATGTTACAGCAGGGGACATTTTGCCAGTTTAATCCATTATATTTATGAGAAATAAAAGAGTGCAGGAGTAAAAAAAAAACTTACCAACAAACTCTGGTGTCCCAAATATGTTTTTGAATTCATTCCCAAAGTCAATTTTATGGGCCAACCCAAAATCAATGATCTTGATCCGAGGTTTAGGGACATTTCTATCCAAAAGCATTATGTTTTCAGGCTTAAAAGAAAGAGAAGCGCTATAATATATTATGCTGAAGACAAAGTGGCAGAATTGTTCCCCCCCATCCCTGAAAAACCCACCCAAACCTAGGGATGACTGGGTAGTTGCAAGAGAACACCAGGAAAACAAAATGTCTTGGTTTAGGTTCTCCTGGGAGCAGACCCGTGCCAGGGATTCAGGTGCGAGCGGCTTTTGCGGGAGGGGGCTCCAGGGAAGAGTTACACGGTCGAGGTTGGGGAGACAGGAAGCAGAAGGAAGGAAACCCACGCAAGGAGTCTTGTCAAGGTGGGGGTGATGGAGGGCAGTGCCCTTGGGGAACTTAAGGAGGAGTAGCTCTGAATTTTCCAGCTGAAGCAGGAGGGAGTCAGGGCATTTATCCATCATCCTTCCCACCCCAACCACCTGCACTGCTAAGAACGGCTTCTGTGGGCATCGACTCTGGTGCGTGCCGCTCCCAGGCCAGAAACCAGATGTCAGGCAGACAGTCACAAGTGTCCAGCAGCAGCGTTTGGGGTGTGTTAGTGAGTGCTGGAGGGATCCAGATGGGGTCTTGACAGCTCTGCTACAGTAAGTATGGAGAAAGTCCTTCCTCTTCTGAAGTCTCATCCTAGCTCCAATGATCTGAATCATTCACTTGCCAATAGATCACATGGTGCTTTGTGATCACTTCTCAGTGCCTTGAATCTTACATCATCATTGATGACCTGTTGCTCCTGTATATGCCTTCCCTTCCTATAGAGACCATAACCTCCCTGATAGTTACAAGTATGACATATCTTTTTATCTCCCACAGTGCTTTGTTTCCAGGCTGCCAAAGACCCCAATTAGCCAATCTCAGAGTTTCTCTTGATCGATTGCTGGTGACAGAGTCAGGCCTTTGCATCAAGAGGCAGAGGAGAGATCAAGACATCTTCCTCCTTATATGCCCTGCAGCTACAGGAGTTGGAAACTGGGCAGCCAGAGGCCACTCTAGGCTAAAAACACCCCATAACCAAGAATGTCCGCCTTGCTTAGAGACCTGGCTGGTAAAACCCTTTGATTCTTCCCCAGGGATTCTTTTTTTTTTTTTTTTTAAGATTTTATTTATTTTTATTTGACAGAGAGAGATCACAAGTAGGCAGAGAGACAGGTAGAGAGAGAGAGAGAGAGAGGAGGAAGCAGGCTCCCTGCTGAGCAGAGAGCCCGATGCGGGACTCGATCCCAGGACCCTGAGATCATGACCTGAGCCGAAGGCAGCGGCTTAACCCACTGAGCCACCCAGGCGCCCCCCAGGGATTCTTGAACGTAATCATTTATCTTCAGTCTCTATCCCACAAAAGGTTAGAAATCCTTGAGTAGGTATGCACTATACACCTGCTGATTTATCTTCCTAATTCCATCTGCTACACCCATATAGGATTAAAAATAAATGTATGTCTTTCAGATGTCTCAATTTTTCTTAAACAAACAACCGATGCTATCATTTGCATACCCTTCTCTCCGACCTACACTCAGCAAAACGTACCTTAAGATCAAAATGGGCAATCTGTAGGGAGTGCAGGTAGTAAACACCGTTAAGAATCTGTTTGAGAAACTCGGTTGCTTCCTCTTCAGTCAGAGATTCCTTTTCAGCCAAGAAGTCAAACAGCTCTCCACCTGCGACTCTGAAAACCAGGAAGCAGAGGTTACTGGGTGTACTTCAGTTTCTCTTGTGTAGACCACTGGTGTGCTCGAATTTCAGGCAAGAGAATGGCCTAAGAACAAGTTGAAATGGCTAAGCGAGGCATCAGAGTTTTCCATGTGTCTCCCCACTGGATGGGAATTCCGTCTTCAGGTACATTCGTGCTGGATCGGTCCTGGGGATCACCCTCCTCTTGCGCTATGCTCACAGGGGAGAGCAAGGAGCAGAGATGTGATGGGGAGAAATGTATCTGAAAGCATCTTACTTACATATATGTACAGGTAAGGTCTTAACTCACTGATTTAAAAACAAAGACAAAACATGGGGTGCCTGGGTGGCTCAGTGGGTTAAAGCCTCTGCCTTCAGCTTGGGTCGTGATCCCAGGGTCCTGGGATGAAGCCCCACATCGGAATCTCTGCTCAGCAGGGAGCCTGCTTCCTCCACTCTCTCTCTGCCTGCCTCTCTGCCTACTTGTCTGTCAAATAAATAAATAAAATCTTTAAAAAAAATAAAAACAAGACAAAACAATACGCCAACTTTGTGCAGAATTTATAGAACATATCTTCCTTGTGCAATCAGAGAGTGCCTGGAAAGTTCGTAATCTGTGCGTTAATCAATTCTTTTAAGCCCCAAATCACAATATATGGCTTACGGAGATTTTCTTACTGTTGTTTTGTACCTGTTTATATATAAATCCTTGTATATTTATTAATAAAGCACATTTAGTAATGCATTTTACAAATACTTTTACGAGTAAGAATAAACCTACGCAAATCTGAAATGTATGACGTTGTTTAGGGATTTATGAACCCCTCTCCTTGGGCAGACTGTAAATCTCTGATGGACAGAGGTCAGTCCATGACTGTCCCCCGGTCTTCACACAGGCATGAAGCCTCTCATGAAACTCACGAAGCCAGGCACACAGCAAGAGCTCAAAACTTTGTTAGCCAGTGGCTAAGTGAACAAACTCCCCTTAGAAATCCACAGCAGTAATTAATGGCAAATAACAGGGAACTTTTAATAAGAGTTTTTATAAGTTCATCTTTTCTCAAGTTTACCCATACATGCACAACATACTAATTAACTGCAATTATGCACATAAATGCTGTGTTCATTATCTTTCTTTTGGCAAGACAGCTCCGTGAACATACCTACTACTTCCCCATCCAAAAAAGAGAACCGGTGCTTACGAGATTAAACGCCAATGACAAGAAAGCCGACGTCTTCAAGAAAGGGGTCAGATCCTGCCCCTTCACTCTCTAAGTTGTTTTTTTTAGCCTGGCCCCAGGCCCCCTAGCATCAGGATTGCTTGAGGTATTTTAAAAATACAGACTCTCGACGTCCGTTCCGGCCTCCTGCCTGAGAGTTTCCCAAGAGTGGGGACTGGAAAACGCAGAATAGCTAACCAGCGCCCCAGGTGATTCTTAGCACACTCAAAAGTGAGGACCATTTGTGAAAGTTTTAATTGCATTCTCCTGATGCACGGCCTCCCTCTGATATTTAACATCTGGATGTTTATCCGGAAGGTGAGGTGACTGTGGGGACCCAAGCAGAGAGCTCGGACAGATCTGCCATGTGCCCCAGAGCCTGAGCGAGCCAGGAAGGCCAGGAAACACCCCCCACAAGCCCCGGCCACAGAGGCGTGCAGGTGACCCCCACACTCTCGCAGGGGTGGGGGGGGCGGGCCCTGTCTGCACCCTCCCAGCCTTGCTGCCCTATCCTCTCCACGGAGCCCTTGGCCATGAACTCTGCACTGGGTGCCCACCACTCCTCAGTTTTCTGTCTTCTTATTCCTCTTAAAACCAACAAATCAGGGAGAAGGATTCCTTCAACTCCAGAGGGTGGGGTAAAGGAGAGAAAAATGGGAAATGATGAATCAAGTGATTTGGGGAACCATGCTCTCTCATCCTCGGGTGCTTCCTTCCTCTCTGGCCTGCATGGCCTGGCTTAGGTGGCCCATACCACCGTGGGCTATGTGGTGGGGTAAGGCCCAGAGCCGGTGCACCCAGGACACAGCTTCACTCTGCAGCTGGAAGCTTATGCATTCAGGCTGGGCCTCATTTCCTCACCAAACAGGTAGCCTAGGACTTAGGCCTTAGGACGTGACCTTAGTGCATAGACTTAGGATTTGACCAACGAAAGATAATAAATATACCTGAAGAGACTGGCAAGTCCAGCAGGAGGCTGAGGTCAGTAAGCAGAATGGGTGCCATTCGAAGGAGGGACACTACTGTCCCTGTAGAACGCCATGTCACCTGCCCCATTACCCAACCTCGCTGAGCCTGGGATTCCTCTTCCATCAAATAAGGGACCATCGCACACCACAGAGCTGTTCTGAGGTACCATGGTGTGGAGAGCCCCTTGGGGCTCAGTAAACACTGTTTCTGTTCTCATCTGGTTTCAAACTGAAAGCCTCCCACAGAGGCAGCGGTGTGCTGGCCCATAATTCCCAACGGGCTCTCTGGGGCTGGGGGCAGGGGCAAGGCCCAGTCCAGTCCATTCCCAGGGTGTCCTACTCCTCTCATGGCCATTTCAAGCCAGCCATGGGATGACACGAACCATGGGGTTGGGAAGCACCAAGAACTTTGTAACCTGGGTGAGCCAGCCAACCTGGGCCACTGAAGCATTAGTTATCTAATGCCACAGCACATCCTGCCACATATGCTTCTGAGAGGGGGTTGTGCCTCTGGGGCTTTGCCATCTTGAATCTCGGCAGATCCCAAGGCCACGTAAGACACAGCGGAGTGACTCCATGCCGGCTTTGGTGTAGTTCTGTTTCTACCATGTGCTGAAGCCCTCACGAAGAGGGTGTCATGATCCCCAAACCACCCTGTGGTCTGAAGAAACCCTGGAAGATGGGACACCCCAGGAAGAGAGAAAAGAGGCTGAGGAGCATTGAGCCAAGGAAGAAATCTTGGGAGTGGATACTTTCATCCAGCTGATGTCATGGAAGTCAGACTCCATCTGAGTCCTTCCAGAATTCCTGACTCACAAAACTGTTTGCAAAATAAAATGGTCATTTTAATTTGCTAGGGTGGACACCGTGAGCACCACCCATGCTCCCCGTGGAGGGTCATGCTGCTGAGTGTAGGAACATACAGCTGGGTTGAACAAACTTCTATAAAGGGCTGGATATAAATATTTCAGGCTTTGGGGGCCACAGAGTTCTGCCCAACTACTCAGCTCTGCCCCAGTAAGGTTCAAGCAGCCTTAAACAATATATAAATGAAGGGATGTGGCTGTGTTCCAATAAAACTTTATTTAAAAACAAGTGACCAGGGCGCCTGGGTGGCTCAGTGGGTTAAGCCTCTGTCTTCAGCTCAGGTCATGATCTCAAGGTCCTAGAATCGAGCCCCGCATCGGGCTCTCTGCTCAGCAGGGAGCCTGCTTCCCTCTCTCTCTCTCTCTCTGCCTGCCTCTCTGCCTACTTGTGATCTCTCTGTCAAATAAATAAAATCTTAAAACAAAAAACAAGTGACCACCTAGATATGGCTCAGGGGCTATAGTCTATCTACCCTGATATAAAGACCAGCTCATCTCAGTCCAACCTGGGCCAATCTAAGGGCCCTTCAGAACTTTCTGTTGGGCCAGCTGGGGCTGTCACTGGGCTGCAAGGCAGCACAGCCTCTTCTGCCCACTACTGCACCTTCTCCTCTGTTCCATATTCTGGTTCTAAGGGCAGTTCTTAATAAACAACCTGCACACTCTTCTCCCTCTCAAAGTCTGCTTCCGTGGGAACCTGTCCTGCCTCCAGCAAATCTGGGGATAGTTGGTTACACAGCAATAGATGATCACAACACTATCTTGAACTGGCTGGGTCTGTTTACTCGGTTCAGCCAATGGAAACTAGATTTGCCCTTCTCTGGGCCTGGTCACCTCCAGCCTTCGTCAGTTTTCCTGTCTTGAGCAACTCAACTTCCACAGTGCTTTCTGACCACATTAGTGAGAGCCGGGAACAACCCTGGAGCTCCCAGAGGGAAGGAGAGTGAGGGACCAGCCTGCAAAATGGTGGTGCTTGACCAAGCCTGAAGGAAGGAGGCATGGATCACCTCTGACTTCTCCATCACTCTTCTCCAGGCACTATTCACACCCCACGGTGTTCACAATACGGTCCATGCTGTGGCTTGCTCAGGGAACCATTTGGCTGGGCTTCAGCAGTGTTGGGAGGACCCCCCATTTCACCGGGCCTGGACCCATCCCTGGTTTCTTGCTGCCTTGAAGGTCATTACACATATATACATTCTCCTTCATGCCACTAGGGAAGGCAGGTGTTCTAGCCATCAATTTCAAATATAGCTACAAATATTTAGTCATTAATCAAGGTAATCAACACTAAATGACTTCAGCGAAGGTTTGGGGGGCATAATAATTTATTAAATTATCATTGGATAATTGACCCCATTTGCTCCCCAAATCTCAGAAGTTTGAAAGTGACTGGAGGGTTTTTTTTTTTCCCCATATACATGCTTAGAACCAGGATGCAAATGCTTATGATGTTGTTGGTGAACAGCAGGATAATGTTAATAAGATCAGCCCAAACCTTGGTATTTCCATTCTTTGGTCCAAATTTTACATTTTGCTTAGGAAAAGGAAGATTGATGGGGAAAGAGAGACGAGCCATCTGTGTAGCAAATTGAGAAAGCAAGACTAACCTCCTCTACTAGGTCTTTAACTCAGAGTGTTTAAAATTATAGCATTATCATGGAAACTGTGTGACACGCATGCTAATAAGCGTTGCTGTGTTCACCAAGAAAGCTGGAAAACTGGAAGGCTCCCTCTCTCCCCCATTGCCTTCCTCTACAACCAATGCCTCCCTAAAAGGTGGCTGTCATGGAATGTAGTCAGGACTCATTAGAATGCGGAAAACGAAGGGGGCCTTCAGAGTGACACAGAGAAATTACTACAGAATTCCAGTTTCTAAATTATAACACTATTCAGGGTTTGACTTTTGCTAGGAATTGTCCAGATACAGCAGGACGTGTTCTGGACTAGATCTGGTCATAAACTAAGTGCAGGGGACTCGTGTCTACAAGCTAACTACACCTCATGAGGTATTTTGAGGCAAATGCTATGATACATCAGTGTGGGGCTGTATTTCCTCATTTGGTGAATGGGGGGGGGCATTGGAACAATTCAGGGCACACCCTCACGGTCCTGGCCTGCTATGACACCAGCCCTGGAAGATAGCATGGCAAGAGGACTAGAGGAGCCTCAGCACACAGGCCCCCAACCCTGGCTCTGGCTGTGGAGGAAAGTATGGAGCTCCCCACACTTCTCTGGGCCTAACTCTACCATCTGTAAAATGAAAGGGTTGAATTATTGGGCCAAGTGACCCTCTAACCTTCCTGTGCATCACAACTCGGGGAATATGGCAAAAATACAATTTCCTAGAACCTACTTCCTACTTCCTTCTTTCAGGCCTGGCCTCTGTAATATCCCAGACTATCCTCCCCTCACTCCCTCCCCCTCTCTCCTTGGCCACCTGAACACAAGTGACCCAGCAGAGGACCCCGAGGGGAACCAGGAGCAGCGGAGATATTAAGAAGAAAGTATAGGGATCCTTGAATCACTGTCTGGAGGACAGCCATCCAACAGCAACTGTACTCTGAGTGAGAGATAAATCCTATTATGTTAAGCCACGGATATTTTGCAGTTGTATTCCATCTGCTCTAAATACAAAGCTATTTAATCAGAAGTAGGACTACGGTGTATTTTTAAAATTAAAACTAAAGGAAAGCAACCAAGGCAAAGCACAGAGTATGCTAACTATTCTAGTCATTTGGTGCTGGGCAACACATCTCCCCAGAACTCAGTGCCTTTAAGCAGGATAATCATTGTCTTAACTCCTGTGGCTTTTATGGGTCAGGAATTCGGGAAGGCATGGCTGGGTAGCTCTGGCTTAGGGTCTGTCACAGGGGTGGGACTCAGGAGCTGCAGCTAACACCCCGGGGATGCTGGACTGCCATGGGGGACTGTCTGGGCACCTCTCGCCATGTAAACTCAGGGCTCCATGCGGCCTCTCCATCCGGAACCATCTGGGCTTCCTCACAGCATGGCGGATTCAAGACAAGGAGACTGTTGACGTGGGAATTCCAGGCTCCAGGACCAGTGTTTCAGCAAGCAGGGTGGAAGCTGCCTCAGCACTCACGTAGCACTAAAAGCAAGTCAGAAGCTCTTCTGGATTCAGGAGAAGGGGGTTTAGAACTCATTTCTGAACGAGGGAACTTCAAGGCTCTAGGCAACATGTAGGACACGAGAGGATGTTACAATCATCTTTGGAAAATACCTATTCGTCCGTCATTACCCATGATGGAGGAACTGAAATGCTCGCTCTTACTTCATCTAAATGTGTATTTTATGGGGGTGTGGTACAGTAATTGCATCAATTGGCTAGGACCACACCAACAAACAGGGTGGCCCAACTAACAGAAATTTCTTGTCTCAAGTTCTGCTGGCTCTGAGTCTGAAATCAAGATGTCAGCAGCACTGTGTTCCTTCCGAACCCTCTAGAGGGATCTTCCCTGCTTCTCCTAGCTCTTAGCAGTGTGCCGGCAACCTCTGCCATCCTTGGCTGGAGATGCACCACTCACTCTAGGCCTCGGCCCTCATATGGCCTTCTCTCTGTGCATGTCTGAGTCTGTGCCTCAGTTTCCCCTCTTATAAGGACACCAGCCAGACCAGATGAACGCCCATCCTAGTGGCTTCATTGTCCCTTGATGACATCCACGAAGGCTCTATTTTCAAAGAAGGTCACATTCTGGGGGGCTGGCGTTGGGACTTCAACACATCTCTTTTTTTTTTTTTTTTTTAAGGGGGTAAGTACAATCCAACCCCTAAGAGGCAGCAGCCCACAGGCTGCCAGCAAAACGTTACAGGATGCCTAGCACAAATGAGCCTCCGCGAGGGTAATTAGAATCTGCTGATGTTTTTCATTAGCCTCGCTTTCAGGTTCTCCTACGAAGGAAGGGTTCCTTCTCACACTGTTACATAAACTTTTAAATCCGAGTCTGAAAAACGTCAGGAGAGAAATGCTATCTCGTCCTATCCCGAAGTCATTCCTTCAACACTTGGAGATGCGGTGGACCTCTCCCGGAGCACGTGATGTGAAGGTCGGGGCAAGTGCCCAGACATTTCCTGGTTCTGCCTCGGAACAAAAATTAAACCTCCGAGCTCTGCGGTCTTCACCTCCGGGAGAATGTACTTTCTTGTTAATTTAGGGGAAGCCCTGAAAGGTTTTCACACTCTCATCTCTCACCTTCCAAATGAAATCCCCTGAGTTAACTGAGGACTTCCTGGAATGCAGAACTGAAGCTGGGAATCCAAGGGAAAGGTCAACAGGATACCCTCCTCCTCGATTTTGTGAACTAGGTGTGAATTGAAGGCCTGCGGTGGCCAGGGGCCTGAGCACGCCATTCTCTGCTTAGATACTGTGTTGCCCCCAAAGTACCTTATAAATAGCATCCAAGGAGCCCCTAATCTTCACACCTCCTCGGAATTAGCCCTGCCTCCTTTGAATCCAAAAGACAAGCTATATCTGAAAATACATTTTCTGTTTTTGCCTCAGATTCGAGTTCAAGGAACAACTGAAAAGGCGTTCTGGGGCTTCTCACAGAACAGCGCGCCTGGCACTCAAAACTCACGGGGGAAGTGACCTTCCACGTCACCCAGAGAGGTGGTGCGCAACGCAGGCAGGAGCCTTCTGAGGGTTCCTACGAAATCCCTACGGAAGAACCTCACTCAAAGGGTAAAAAAGGTGTTGGGGGCAGGCGTTCTGGGTTTCAGTCTGGGCTCTGTGACTTCAGACGGGTTAAGTTACTCTCAGAGGCAGTTTCTCTGTCTATAAAATGGGGGTAATAATACCTACTGTTCACTATTACTACTGGGGACGAAAGAAGGAAAATATGACTTAGGTTATGAGCGTCTGACACTAACATTAACATTAATATTCCAGGCAGCTGTCTCTGACCTTCACTCCACTTAGTCACAGGCGTCTGGGTGAGGAAAACCTGTGAGCCACTCTCTGTGTCTCTCGTCCAGATGCCAGCTTATGGGGTGAGATTCTGGTGTGCCAGGGAGGCTACTCGCTGTGGTTAAAAAGCAGGGTTTCCCCGAAATGAGAGACATTCCTGAGGCCACAAACCTAGGGAAGAAGTGGGCCTTTAAGCCTGGGTGTCTCAGTGGGTTAAGCCTCTGCCTTCAGCTCGGGTCATGATCCCAGGGTCCTGGGATCCAGCCCTGCATCGAGTTCTCTGCTCAGCAGGAAGCCTGCTTCCTCCTCTCTCCCTGCCTGCTTCTCTGCCTACCTGTGATCTCTGTCTGTCAAATAAATAAATAAAATCTTAAAAAAAAAAAAAAAAAAGAAGTGGACCCTTAGACACAGAAGTTGGAAGGTGGGTCTGGACACACAGGAATCTAGAAGTGCCTGAGGGCAGCCAGGGGGACGATGGGAGAAAGTGCGTGCTGAGGCGGGAGGCAGGCACAGGAGGATGTGCTGACCATCCCACTCCAACACCGTCTGCTTACTGTGATTTTCTTTCCTGTCAAATGAAGACTTCTTTAACACGGTCCTGTCTCGACAGTGCAACAAGAGATTTTGGAGAACGTGGTTTCTTGCTTATTTAGTTAAGAGCGTGAGAGAGGTGATGAGAGACAGTCCTCAAGGCAAGTCAGTCTCGTGGGCCAAAGCGACCCTCACATCCAGAGGCTCCCCCCCCCCCCCCCCCCACCGCCTGCCATGCAGCTCCCTAGAGGCCCAACCTAGCAGGTCTGTGCTTACCCAGGGAGCTGCACATTCTCTAACAGATGCCTCTCCATTTGGGCAGAAGAGAACTTTAACTTGGTATTTCTCTCTTTTTTCTTTAAGATTTATTTGAGAGGGGAAGAGAGAAAGAACGGGAGAGTGTGGCAGGGAGAGGCAGAGGGAGAGAGAGAGTCTCAGGTAGACTTTACGCTGAACGGAGAGCCTGATGCAGGCCTTGGTCTCATGACCCTGAGATCACCAGCTGAGACAAGGCCAAGAGTAGCACTCTCAACCAACTGAGCCACCCAGGCACACTTTAACTTGGTCTCTTAAAAATATTATGGAAGAAATACATAAATATATTCTCCTTAAGAAAAATTAGAACAGCCACATATAAAACTCAAGTCTCTTCTGACTATCCCCCTCCTGCCCAGGCTGGGCCCCCTTTCTCTCCACCTCCTCCAAAACGTACACTACTATGATACACTGAGTAGCCTTCCAGAACCTTCTCTGTATGTTCTGTGAACTACACAGCACTACATGTTAAGAACATAAATGGTATCAGACTAGATGCGAATCATTCCGTAATCTGCTACTTCACTTTGGCTAAGCTCATGGGTTCTTGCATTCTCCTTTTTCGCTGCTGCCCGACAGACATGGGGATATCCAGACCCGTGTTCACTTAGCCGGTCCCCGACTGCTGGGCTTTTGGTTGTTTCTAATTCTTCACAATCACAAACCACAAGGCAATGACTTTTCTGGTGTACCTGCCTTCTAAAGATATGAGATTTAAGAGTTTTGCTAGACCCTCAGGGTTAGAATTTCTAGGTCATAAGGATATGCTTTTTTTTTTTTTTTTAAGATTTTATTTATTTATTTGAGAGAGAGTGCCGAATTGGAGATAGAGAGTATGTGCACATGTACAAGAGTGGGTGGTGGGGTGGGGGTGGGGGTTGCACAGAGGGAGAGAGTAAAGCAGATTCCCCACTGAGCAAGGAGCCGGACGTGGGGCTTGATCCCAGGACCCCAGGATCATGACCTGAGTGGAAGGCAGACCCTTAACCGACTGAGCCACCCGGGCGCCCCAGGATATGCTTGCTTTTAGTCTCAGTTAATGCTCCTCCAGCTGTTGCTGGCGAATGTGCTGCGGCTTCACAACCTTGTGTGGATGCCATTATTACTTTGGGCCAATCCAACGGATGGCATCAGTGACTCATTGTCGTACCCTACATGTCCCTGCTGCAGGGAGACAGCTGCTCTTTCAGATCGAAAGACTGCTCATTTCTCACGTTCGGCAGCCTTTTTGTGTCTGAGTGGGTGTCAACGATCCACACTCTCTCCCCTTTCTCCTACTGGCTTGTCGATTGCTCCATCGGCCTCTCAACTCCAAACCTCGACCTCTTCCAGACCCTCAACGTGTTCTCCCCATCTGTTCTAACTTTGCTTGAAGTGATGCTTTCAACAAGTTCTAACTTGGGATGTGCTCAAGCTTATCGCTCTTTGTCTAAATCAAGATTTTCGAAACCAAATGTGCAGACAATGAAACAGCAGGTGGAGGGCTCAGCGGCTGGGGACCCGGGGCGAGCGCTCATCTTTGCGCCATCGCAGACTCTAACAGGGGCTGCCTGTGAGCCCAGAGAGGCAGGTGGCATTTCAAAGGCTTTTCCAGCACTGTCGTTCCTCTCGAAACCTATGCATGTCCCTAGCCTGGGAGCCACCTGAGGGGCAGCATGACACATCATCCATCCCCTGAGCCTGTCACGGGGGTAAACTGGGGCTCCATGAGTAGCTTATGTGCCTCTCTTCCCCACTCTGCCTGCAGTGACACCACGTTGGAACTGGAAATTGGCCATGATGGGATCTGTACCATAGAAATGGACAAACATTACAAATTAGAGCTTCCCTGGCCTGAAGACCTGGAGGTGAGAGAATTTTTCCCAGCATACCATGGATCTATAGCGTCCTAGGCTCTGCCACCTGCCTGCATAAGTATCTTCAGCTGTGAGCTGCTGTTCCCCACGGATGACTCGAGTCAGAAAAGTCCTTCTTCCGTCGGCCTGAAATCGAGCTCTGGCAACACGGGTCCTGATCCTGCCTTCTAGAACAGGGGTCAACGAACTTTTCCATCAGAGGCTTTGCGGACTATTTGGTCTCTGTTGCTAATTTTCGACTCTGCTATGTAGTCTTGTTGCTTTTTTCTTCAGCGCCTTAAAAACTGTAGAGCCTTTTCTTTTTCTTTTTTTTTTTTTTTTTTTTTTCCCCTCAGAGTTGTGCTTAAACAAGCAGCAGGCTTTGGCCCACCGGTTGTAGTTTGCCAAGCCCCACTCAGGAACAACACAGTCACAGAACACAAGTCACTCTGGGACCTACACGTCTTCGTTCCCAAACCCAAAGATGGGTCTCACACACCCCCTGGGTCTTTTCTTTGCAAGCCCAGAATTCTGTAGGGATTGCTCCTGAAGTTAATTACAAATCCAAGTGAAGTGATTTAGGAATGATTCTAGAATGTGCTTTCCTGGGTCTCTGTGGCTGTGATGAGATTGACACATAGACCCAGTTAAGGGCAGGAAAAAGTACAGAAATCTGGACTGAGGTCAGTCGGGAGCTCTGGCCAACTTCAGAGTGTCACAGAGTCCGTAAGAAGAGGAGCATGGGAAACCTATCTAGCTGCTAGCTGCATGATCCAGGGTAAGGTACTTCACCCTTCTGGGTGTCCGGCAGAATAAAGATGGCTGCAAATTCTTACCCGACCCACTGAGAGTTGGACTTCCTCTCCTCAGTTCAGACCCAAGCAGGCTCTGTGTCTGCTTGACCCAGAGAAGATGAGAGAAGCGATGCCGTGTCAGTCTCAAGACACGGAGAGCTTCCATTTCCTATCTAGAATACTTGGCCTAGGAGCCCAGCTGCCGGGCTGTGGGTGACCCTGAGAGCACAGTGAGTGGTGCCCGTGGAGCAGAGCCAGCACCCTTGACTGAACTCCCGGCGGATAGCCAGCACCAGCCCGCCGCTCGGGGCAGGGAGCCCCCATGGAAGGGGACCACCCACCCAGCCCCACACGGTAGCCCAGCTGACGCTCCAGCTATGGGCCGACCCATGGGCCGACCCGTGCCCACATCGCGGATCCGCCATCAAAACAAACGACAATTGCCATTTTGAGTCGTCATGCTTTGGAGTGGTTTGTTATATAGCACAAGACACCCAGATCAGAGCCTTCAGAACCCTACCTGGGCTTTTGCGAGGATTAAATGACCTGGCATTTATAATGTACTTAGCTCAGTGCCTGGGGCATAAGATGTCCTCCACGAATGGCAACTATTCAGAAAGACTACAGCTGCCTGAGTTCCCTTCCAGGTACAGGGGAAATGATTCACCTCCTTATTTATGGGTTTTGCTTTTCTGGCCAAGCTTTCTAATGAGGCTGATGTTTCTAGTGGCTTCTTCATTAAATGAGATGAAATGAAAAGCACTTAGCAAAGAGCAAGGCGGAAACGTCAAAAATCCTTCTACTCTGATGTCCAGAAACCTCCAAAGAAGCCCTAACTTGTCTCAAACCTCCACCCCACCCTGCCTCCAGTCCACCATGTAACCTCTCTATCTGGGCGGCTCTATCTCAATCCCAAACTCTCCAGGAACTACCAATTTTATTTCAGCTCCTTTGTAGCCTGGCAGACACAGGGCCTCCATGATTCAAGGGGTACAGACGGTTGTCACTGGCAAGATAGCCTAAAACTGTATCGAATAATAAATGGAGAGCGGATCTATACATGCTTTTGGGGATATGACCAAACCATGACTTCTGCCAGCTGAGGCAGGAAAAGGAAGGTTCCAATCTTGTAGAAAGACCCACATTTGGAAATAAGTTTAGATCTCGATGTTTCCTTGCTTCAAAAATCTGGTCCTCTGCCATCACAAGGGACTAATCCGTGAAGCCGGATCAAAGCATGGCCTCCAAGAGAAAATGCAGATTTTGAAGCAATCACTTTCATTCATTCATTGATGAAAAGCAGCATCATGACTATTTTTTTTAGTACCCGAGATAGAAGCAGAATGCCGGGTTGGTAACGAAGAAATGAATCATGGTTTATCAATACCAGAGGGCAGAGCCAGACCGCATTTCCCAGCTGTGCTCCAGTCCCAGTGCTCCCGAAAGGATTACCCACCCCTCGCTTAAATGACGTCATGCTCAAATTCAAGGCTGGAATAATGGAGCCACAGGGTGCTGAAGCAGATTTCCAAACGGGAGGATGTGGTTTGCAGCTAGACAAGGTACTAAACCAAAACAACCCCTCCCCCCGAAAAAAAACCGACTTTTTTTTTTAAATTGAAATTTTATGAGGAATACAATGAGACTTTTATTAAAAAAAGCCAAATAACCAAAACCCATTTTGTTGCTCTTCCTCTTTCAGGGAACAGGATCGAATTTGCCTTCTGCCCACTGAGTAGACCAAAATGATTGCAACTGCTGAAAACATGTTATTGGTTTGGTAGGATGGTTGGTTAGAGCCAGGTCTCTGGAGAAGAAAACACAGAGGGTTGTTTTTGGGTGATCAGCAATGGGGTGAATGTCACACCTGTGGGATGTCTCATGTAGGCGGTCATCACTCTTATGGTGAACTCCTGTAGCCCCCTCCTCCCTACTTTTCAAGAGAGATAGGGATCCTGGAGAATATTCAGGAAATGCCACACCAACGATGAAAGTGATACACAGGAGGCTGACTGTAAAGAATCTCCTCCTGTCCTTGGGACACTCGGGGTGGCTAGGGGATGTGGGAACGCTGTGCACACTTGGCTCCAGGCAGGGAGGGATCCCTGGCTGGACCAGTTCAGGCAGGGAGGTCATGGGACGGGCCACGCATGGCCTTCTGGGTATGGCGTCCCAGAGTTCAGTGGTCAAGCCCGCTGACCTGCATATCACAAATGGGGTACAAGTGTCAGAGGCGCAGGGGCCCCAGCCCTTGGGGGTCTGGATGGAGCTCCAAAATGCCTGGCTGGACCTGGAGGGTGGCCATCTCCAGCCACAAACAGCCACGGTTTACCCCGTGCTCCGAACAAATGCCCACGTGCCACGCACCCTGGAGGGATGGTGACAAGGGAAGAGAAGGGCTGCCGTAGGCAAGACATGGGGACGTGGGTGGGAGACAAAGGGCTGAGAGAGAACCGGTTCCACTTCCAAGGGGTCCACACGGATTTTTTGAGGTAAAGTACTCATATTAAGGGAAATAAACTCAACAGCGTACCCAGCCTCTTTTTACTTCAGTGGCTTCAATCGAAGCTTTGGAGACCCGGAGAAATAATGAGGCCAATCAAAATGGGGGCAAACGGAAAAGCCGGGGCAGCCAGACATCCCCTCAGCCTGGGTCACTGTAACAGGTGCTGGAACAAAAGGCCAGTGGGAAGTAAACCCAGCTGGCACAGCCATGGATGGGGGTTTATGCCAAAACCAATTGGTCCCGTCTAGTTGAAAACAAGGGACCGCTATTATCCAAGGGAAGCGCAGGGACCCAGCTCTCCGCCCACTCCCTGGCTGGGTTTATTCTCTCCGACAATCCAGCCCAAAGGCCTCCAGTGAAAGCTGCTAATTGTTGTTAACGATGTGGAAATCCCAGGATGACAGACCACTGGCCCATCAGATGGGGGGCGGGAGTCTGTCAGTCTGAAGGACAATTCTGCCCGCTCTTGAGCCGCCTCCCGAGACACGGAGAGCGGAGACTGAAAACGGGCTTAAAGCGGAGTGGTCCTTCTCTTGAGTGCGAGGATGGATTTGAGAAGGAGGAGGCAGAGTTGGAAGAGGCAGGAAAGGTGAAAGGACATTCACTTGGCAGGTAGAGAAGCTATCAGACCACCTCCTGCCTCAGTTTCCCTACAGGAGCGCTAAAGATTCTAGGCACTGGCAGAGGCCAAGCATCAGGGCAGAGGAGCTGGAAGCTCCTACTGAACACCTTGGTGAAGGGTAGGGGAGGGGGGAGCCTGAAACCCTGCTCTGCCGGAAGAGGAGGCAGAGAGCAGAAAGCCACCCCAGCTGAGGGCTGGAGATGAGATCTGGATCTCTCTTTCAAAAGCACAGTCAGCCTGGAGCCATGGCAGGATCTGAGCGAGGCTGGTTCTATAAGGAATGCTACGCAGGGCAAAGGGGACTTCAGATTGTTCTTTCCTCCCTCCCTCCCTTCCTCTCTCTCTCTCTCTCTCTCTCTCTTCCTTTAGCATAAATGTTGATCGAGTCCCTGCCATGTGATAGGCATTATGACACTAGAGGCCAGTGACAATCAGCTGCCTTCCTTCTAACTGCCCACTCGGACCGTCACTGACGTCCGGCGTCATAATGCCAGGCACAGAGCAGGTCCTCCGCTTCGGGCCTCAGAATCCCACCCGCTACCCTTCCGGTCGACTCCTTCTCCATCCCAAGCGCTTAGCTCACGCAGACGGCCCCGCCCTCTCAGGCCCAACGTGGCTATCAGGTAGGGTGACAGACCTACCTGATCTTAGGAGAGGCTACTTTCGGCAGATCACAAATGATGCGGAACTTTCAGCTTCGTTCCCTCTTGTCATCCCCACTGTCCTTACTCTAGAAAGGCCCCTCACTGCCGTTCATCAGGATCTGCCTGCTGGCCTCCTTGACTAAATTCAGCTTCTACCACTCTCACCAGGCGCAGACTGTGTGCTAGTATCCATGCCCTCTTCTAGAGAGAGGGAGACAGAGGCAGAAAGACAAGTTAAGTAAAATGCTGGCATATCCCCCTGAAAATCTCGCAGTCCCTTGCAGGAGAAATACACATAAACATTTAAAATACGGTATGGTAAGTGCTAGAATCAACACACTTGTAACAGATGATGAAAACACACAGTAAAGAAACAAATCTAACAGGGGTAGGTGGGTAAGCCAAAGAGAGTGAGGATGATGTGTGAACTGGGCTTTGAGAGGGGAGTGTGAGTTCTCCAGGTGGCAAGGTTTGGTATATCAGGCAGAGGTAAAACATAAACAATGGATTGGGGGTAAGAACACGGAATAATCTAGTAAAGGCAGGAGCTTCTCTGTGGGCTGAGCATGAGGGGCAGAGGGGAAGTCATGGAGGAGAAACAGTTGGATACAAGGAGGAGACTGGACATAGATTCATCCTACATATCCTACACCATTCTACGAACCTGGCCTCATTTTATGGGAGGTAGGGAGCCATCAGAGATGTTTTCTAAAGTTTTATTGAGATATAACTCACGTACCATACAACTGACTCTCTAAAAGTGTACAATTCAGTGGTTTTTAGTGTATTCACAGAGTTGTGTAACTACCACCACAATCTAATTTTAGTAAATTTTCATCATCTCCAAAGAAACCCTGTGCCCATTCGTAGCCACTCCCATTCCCTGTCACCACTACCCTGTCTGCCCTAGGCAACCAGGAAGTTATTTTGTGTCTCTACAGATGTGCCTATTTTGGACATTTGCTATAAATCCAGTCATATGATATACGGTCTTTTGAGACTGGCTTCTTTCACTTAAGAAAACATTTCCAAGTTCACCCGTGTTGTGCCGTGTACTTGGACCTTATTCGTTTTTATGGCCAAATAACAGTCCATTGTACGAAGAGACCACATTTTGTTTCTCCAGTCATCAGCTGATAGACAATGGGTTGTTTCTACTTTTTGGCTATTGTATTCCAGGTTTTACTCCTCACCCTCTTGAAGACTTCTTCAACAGTAGATTTTCTGAAGCCCAAGCAAGTAGATCAACAACTCCCAACCGGAAACACATACATCAAGGGTCAACTAGCTCTTGAGACACCCGTGACCCTTGCCTTACATCATAACATTCTTCCTGCTCTATCTGGACTCTCACACACCTATTGGACCACAGTCTTCAGTGCTGCATGTGCCAAAGGAGGCTATGTGTCTTGGCCTCAAAGAAACCCACTGAGGGGGGCGGATATGCACACAGCTAGAATACCAAAGCCGCCACACCACCATCCTGCGTCTTGGACTTCCATCATTCCCACAGCTACCCTAGAACATGTTCGGCCCTCTCCCAGCATCGCAGAAACCCTAAGGAATAAGGGGCAAGGACAACATGGCTGCCGGAGAAGCAGAAAGGTCCTCCAAGTCCAAGTTAGCGTCCAAAAGTCACTGCTTGGAAATTGAGAGAAGCAAATACACTCTAGAGCCACTCCACGTTGAGAATCATTGCCCTGGGGGTAGTGGTCAAGGTGACTGGCCAAGCCCAAGATGAGGAGGAGAGTGAGTGGGGCAGGCTTGGAGAACCCTCGGTGCTCCGAGGGGGTCTTCTCTATGTCCTTCACCTCCCCCACGACCTCCAAAGGGGACAGCATTTAAAAGATGGGCAATGGGCCTTGGAGGCTAAGTCCTGCAGGGGCTTTGCAGAATTTTAGGACTCAGATAAAAAAATTTCCTCCCCCAAAAGCTCTGAGAATCAGAATCCCCCACTCCTGTATCAGACAGAAGGGACCCAGCTTCCCCAATCTGCAGGGTGGTAAGGATAATCTGGGGCGGATTAAACGAGGTAACACCAAGCAGGGGCCCCACAGCGACTGACCCAAAGAGTCAAGTGAAGGGCAGCTTCCCTCTCTTCTCCAAGAAAAGCGTCTCTCGCCCTTCACCTACATCCTCTTTCTCCAGACAGCTGGGGAAGATCCACAACCAAACTGGGAGGACCCTAGGAGAAGTGAACGTTCTATCCCGTTTCCGAAACAATCAATTCTGCTTGCATTTCTCCGTCTGAATATCGGGCCAAAAAAGCCACAGACACCTCCGTCACCAAAGGGAAGTCTGGGTCCGGGAGCCCCTGCCTCACGACTAACTTCGTCCACACAGCAGCACTCGGGTCACACTGTGGCCACACTGGGAACCGTGTTGGTTCACGGACTGGAGCGGACACTGGCATCTGAGGACGGCACATGCAAATCCTGACCGCTACGCCTCTGGAGCCCTGTGGTCCCTAGTCTGCAGCAGAGTAACTCTGACTGCATTAGAAATGAGTCCCACCCAGGGAAAGAAAAGAAGTGTCGCTCAACACCAGAAGGTCAGGTAATATTCGACAAATTAGGAGAAAAAAAAAGTAAATACCTGGTTGTTGTAGAAGTATTCCCCTTTGGTTTTAAACAACATTTTGCAATGACATGAGGCAGAACGGAAGCTCTAAGAGGCTCAAGGATGATTGGGAATCGTTGCTACTGACCTGCCCCAGCCACTGGCCTAAGCTCTCATTTCCAAGCTGAACCTGACCACCATCCCAGAATTCTGAGCGCAGTGTGCCTAGTCATGGGCGTCATATGACTGGCATGGAGGAAAGCCAGGCAGAAGGCTTGGGCTGAGCCTAGGCTGCCAAAATGGCAGCCCTTGGCCTGAGAGGGACCTGGGTGGGCTCTGGATGCAGAGGAAGCCTATGACCCGTGCCTGGGATGGCCCAAGCCACACAGAAGAAACCAGGCCATGAGGAAGAGGCAACGGGCCAAGAGAGGAGATCAGAACGTCTGAAGGATCAGTTAAGCCACCATCGCACAGAATTTCCCTGTTATAGCATCTTGAAGTACTGGTTAGGGGAGTGGGCAACCAAGGCAGGAAGAATAATGAGATTTCATGCCATGGCTTCCAAGAGGAAGGGTGAACAGTTTCCAGGGATCTGGATTACCCCAGAGTGTCATAAAGTAGTCTGTGGTCCCTGGGGAGGGATCCAGGAATAGCCAGCCCGTCAGCAGAGCGACAGATGTCTGTACGGCTGGCCGGCAGGCAGCGCTGCCACCCATTTGCCAGACCACAGTGACCACGGGTCTTTCCTGGAGGTGAGCCAAGATTGCAGCCACCGATCAATTCACGTGCACAGCACAGAGAACGCCAAGTCAGAGGCTCAGAGAACGAATATTTGATAAAAATAACAGATCTTTGAGCTCAGATGCCACGTGTAGTTTCTTGCATTTCCATTTTCCGTAATTTTATAAGACTGCCCAGCAACCAAATACCCTGCTTACGGGAGTGAAAATGCCCACTGAATTAACGCGAAGGGGGCACTTCTCAAGGGCCCTGGCAAGAGGTGAGAGCCTGGGGGTCGGGGGAGGGGGACATCCACACAGGGTTTTGTTTCTCAAGAGAGAGCGCCCGAACGGAAAAGACCCTATTTTATGTGATTTTGTTCTGTTGTGAGAGGTAAGGCAGCTGCCAAGTGCACTTTGGTTCTCCGCTCTTGCCTGACAGCAGATATCCGAGGAGCAAGGGTGCCAAAAACGCAGCCCAGCACAGTTCCTGAAATTACCTCTCTGAATAAAACCAAAAGTTCAAAAAGTCAAAAGAGCTGGCACGAGCTCAGAGAAGTGGGAACAAATGTAGCCGGCGGGGAAGGGGGGGAAAAAAGTGCTGAAGAAATCTGAGTGTGCTTTTGTGTCTCAGAAGGACCTGGAGCGGAGTGGAGTGAAGAGCCTGGGAGGGGGCACGGCTGCGGGAGGGGCACTGGGAGCAGCCCCAGCATCAGAGACACTTTACTTAACCAGCGTCACCTGTGTCCCTACAACTGCATCCTGCTTCATGCAACTTTGCCCCTTTGAAGGTAGCCTGAGAGCACCACTCCTCCAATCACTGCACTTTCTCTTCTTTTTTTTTTTTTAAAGATTTTATTTATTTATTTGACAGACGGAGATCACAAGTAGGCAGAGCAGCAGGCAGAGAGAGAGAGAGAGAGGAGGAAGCAGTCTCCCCACTGAGCAGAGAGCCCGATGTGGGGCTCAATCCCAGGACCCTGAGCCAAAGGCAGAGGCTTTAACCCACTGAGCCACCCAGGTGCCCCAATCACTGCACTTTCTTCTTGAAAAGCTCCTATGATTCTAGACCTGATGACGTCCGTGGGGCAAGGATTCATCCGCATGCACCGTGCTGATACACGATGGAGAAATTCATCTCGGCTCGCTGACGAAAGAGAGAGGGAGCCAACTTCACCATGATCCTCCCTAAAGTGACCTAAGATCGCACAAATGTTTGAATATCACTCAGCGGTTGTTTGCAATGAGCAAACTGAATTCCAGCAATGATTAACCTGGCCAAAGTCAAAAAGTAAGCTAATAAGGGGACTTATTATTCCAAAGGTATAGACTTTCAGTTTTGCGAGATGAAAAGGTTCCGGAGATCTCCTGTACAACAGCGTGCAAACCACTAACATCACTATGCACCACAAAGTGGTTCAGAGGGTCAAGTTCATGTGCGTGTGTTTTTGTTTTTTTTTTTTTACCACAATAAAAAAAATTTACATTCCTAGATTAAAAAAAAAAATGACAGAATGCATCATTCATTCCATACCCTGGACTTGGCTACAACCACAGTATAATAATTAAACTTTATTTCTGATCACAAAAAGAGAGAGCAAGCAAGCACGCAAGCTAGCTAAGAGAAGGGCTACTCTGATTTCGAGATCTGCTCTAAGGGGCATCTGAGTGGCTCAGTTGTTAAGCGTCTGCCTTCAGCTCAGGTCATGAGCCCGGGGTCCTGGGATCGAGCCTCGAGTCGGGCTCCCTGCTCAGTGGGAAGCCTGCTTCTCCCTCTCCCACTCTCCCCGCTTGTGTTGTCTTTCTCGCTCTGTCGCTCTCTGTCAAATAAATGAATGAAATCTTAAAACAAAAAAAAAAAATCTGGTCTAAGTTCCAAACAGAGCAAATAAGGAGAAAAAGACTGGAAAACCCAAACCGATTTGATTTCCCCGTCCCAGCCCACCGTGCCATTCCTTACATGGCAATGAGAGCATTTTTAATGTCTAGATCTTTCCATGGTGGCTTTCAGATAGGTGATTCAGAGCTACAGGGATGACTATCCCAAAGCAGGTGGGGATGGGGTGATGTCCACCCCTGCCTCGAGTTAAGACCCTCGCCACCTCTTCTGTCCAGGCCTTCGTTAAGATTTACACATCACATCGTGGCTCAGTCGCCTGGCAGAGCTGCCACAATGAGGTGTTTTGTTCCAGTTCTGACCTGCTTTCAGAACTTTAGACTAGCGTGTGAGTGGGCTCCCAGTCTAGGAAGTACAGTTCTCTATTCGACTAGCACTTGTGTCTTAGTTTGCTAGGGCTGCCTTAACAAAGTATCGAGTGATTTAAAACCATGGACACTGATTGCCCCACAGAAGTGTTGGTGGTCTTGGTTCCTCAGGAGAGCTCTGAGGGAGCAGCTGTGCCATGCCCCCCTTCTTGTAGCTTATAGACACATGATTCCAATCCCCCATCTTCACACGACCTCCTCCTTACGATGGCACCAGCCATAGTGGGTTCAGGGCCCACCTTCCTCCAAAATGAGCTCATCTTAATGAAATCCATCTGCACAGATCCTGTTTCCAAATAAGGTCACATTTTGAGGTACTGGGAGTTAGGATTTCAACATATCTTATTGGGAGAGCCACAAGTCAACTCTAACAGCTTCTCAGAAGATGACTGCCAGCAGCAGCAGCATCTGGGAATTTGTTTAAAGTCCCAATTCTCGGGTCCCACTCAGACTCACTAAATCAGAAACTCTGGAAGTAGAGCCAAATAATGCACACTTTCCTAAGCCTTCCGGGAGCTTCTGAGGCAGGCTGAAGTTTGAGAACCACTGTGTTAAACCATACTCTACATTAAAAAAATCACTTTCGAGGTGCCTGCGTGGCACAGTCATTAAGCATCCGCCTTCGGCTCAGGTCATGATCTCAGGGTCCTGAGATCGAGCCCGGCATTGGGCTCCCCGCTAGGCAGAAAGTCTGCTTCACTCCCCCTGCTGTGTTCTCTCTGTCAAATAAATAAAACAAAATCTTAAAACAAACAAACAAAAAACTTAGAAAAAGTCACTTTCCAGGCTAAGTATGCATCTTGCCCTTCTGGGCTGCCTCCAGCTGTATTTATAACACACTGCTTCTCCCCACAGCAGTGATCAACTACTACTTATTGCTATAGTGAAACAGACTGGAGTCTCAAGTCTCTACAGGTGTGGCCTTCAGATAGGGTTTATTTTTCCTGTTTATGAATTCTATGAACTACCAATGTTGAAAGTCTAGATTACAGACTTTTCTTGGAAAAAAATTACAAGACTTGGCAACACCATATCCAAAATTCCACATGGCAGCAATCAACTGATGGGTCTGACGCGGGGTATGGGGATTCCGGGTGAGCCACAGTCCTCATCACTCCCTGATGCCTCCCCAACCCTCAGGCTTCCTGCAGACCACACTTGCTCACTTACGTCTCCTCTCTGACCCCTGAGGCAGGTGAGCTTGAACCATGTCTGGATTGAGGAGAGCTAGGGAGAAAAATACATCACTATCTATAGCCTAAAATATGTAGTTATTTCAAACAGCAAGTTTAAGAACGAAATTCTAGAAGCTGGTGGCTCTGATTAGCACTGACTTCAAGTTTTGAGAGCTTAGCTTCCCTTTCTACGGGGTAAAAGAGTTACGAAATGACTCAAGTACTGACCTCAAAGTTTTGTAGTGGCTTGCCCATGGGACAATATCAGGTGAGTGACAGCACAGTCAGAGGAGAGTTCCAGATTGGCATGGCTTCATGAGGGAACAGTGGGACGTGGAGGATATGAAATCATGATCATACATCACGTATGCCCCTGTGTTGAGCTGCACCAGCAGATCAGTTCGGAAATAAACAATTCTTTCCCAGTAGAACAAGCTTGGGGAGCGGGGAGCTTCATTCTTTGAAGCTACTTTCAAGGTTTACAAAATTCTTTTTTTGTATTATTATTATTTATTTATTTGACAGAGAGAAAGAGATCACAAGTAGGCAGAGAGGCAGGCAGAGAGAGGGGGAAGCAGTCTCCCTGCTGAGCAGAGAGCCTGATGTGGGGGTCGATTCCAGGACCCTGAGACCATAACCTGAGCCAAAGGCAGGGACTTAACCCACTAAGCCACCCAGGTGCCCCTTCCTCAGTATTCTCTAGAAAGCAAAGAAGAGATGGAATGTGTCCCTGGTGGCTAATCTTTCCTTAAAGCTCACAGAACTTGGAACAATAATTTCTTCCAAGACGAAGATGACTGTCTCCCAGGTAGACCTAATATTTTGAATTGTCTATTAAAAATTAAAACACGTCTTCATTGCAAAGTAAGTATATATAAATGGGATGTCTAAAATGAGGGTCTACTTTCCCTCTGACTGTGTAAGACAGGAGTCTGCAGAGAAACAGATCCAGTAGGAGGTATGTGTACATACATGGAGAGAGCAGGAGCTCATACTAAGAAACTGGGTCCCATCACAATGGAAGCTAACAAGTCTCCAGACCTTCAGGGTGAGTGGGCTGAACCTGGCTAGAGACCCAGGAGAGCCGATGGTTCAGTGCAGTCCTAAGGCAGGAAGAAGCCAATGTCCTAGACCCCCAAGGCCATCAGGTAAGAGGAAATCCCTCTTATTAGGGATAAGTTTCCATTTTGTTCTACTGGGGCCCTCAACTAATTGGATGAGGCCCACCCACCCACCCTGGGGAGGTTGATCTGTTTTATTCAGTCCACTGATTCAAACCTTAATTGCATTCAGAAACACCCTCACAGACACAACCCAGAGTAATGCTGAATCGAATGTCTGGACACCTCCACTGACACATATAAAGGTCACCATCACAACTCCCACATGGCTGGTGGGTGACAAGACAGGGACAATCAGCTCACGGGGGTGCCGGAAGCTGTGAAGGGCAGATACTCAGGCGGGAGAGAGACACAGCTGACCCCGTGCAGAAGGGATGTCTTCTCAGGCCTCTCCTGTTCCTTCCATGCCAGGGTCATTCTCTGCGGGCTCACTCAAACTCTAGTCTAGGTCACCTCACAGTGCATGAAGAAGGCTGCGTGCCACTCTGCCATCTTCTGAAATGGCTACCATCCTAGTGCTGACACTGTCATGGACAGACACTGGCTAGTGCTGTGGCGGCAAATGGACCTCCCAGCCTTGGAGGGACTGCTATCCTGTGTGGCCACTTCAGGAAGCTGCTCAGCAGTTTCTCATAAAATTACACATGCAGTTATGCATGCATGGGTATTCACCCCAAAAAAAATGAGAACTTGGGGCGCCTGGGTGGCTGAGCTGGTTCAGCCTCTGACTCTTGATTTTGGCTTAGATGGTTGATCTCAAGGTCGTGGGATCAAGCCCCGAGTCAGGCTCTGCGCGCGGCGGGGACTCTGTTCCAGATTCTCTCTCCCTCTCCCTCCTGCTCTTATACTCTCTCTGTCAAATAAGTAAATAAAATCTTAAAAAAAAAAAAAAAGAAAGAAATGAAAACTCAAGATTGTACAAAAGCCTGTAAGTGAATGTTTACAGCAGCTTTATTCATGGTCACCAAATACTAGAAAAGAACCCAAAGGTCCTTCAGGGGGTAAGTGGACAGACGACACCAAACACGCATCTATCACGTAGCAGAATCTCGCACAGCAATAACAAGGCACAAAACAAGCATGTATGAATCTCCAAAGTAATACGCTGAGTGGAAGAAGCCAGTCTCAAAAGGCTGAATAGCATATCACTCTATTTATAGGACATTTCTGAGAAGACAGAACAGCTTAGCGGTTGCGAGGAGATGGGGGAGCGGAAGGTGTGTGTGACTATAAAGGAATGAGACAAAGGAACCGGGGTGGGGGGGTACTATTCTGAATCTTGATTTAAACGTGTGTTGACGTCCTAAGACTTGCACACCCCTCCTCCCACATCAGATTAACTATATGATCTTTTTAAAAATTGGAAAAATCCAGGGGTTAAAAAAGTAATTGTATGTCACCCAAATGATGCACAGGATAAAGGGACCCAAGGGGAAATGTCTAGGGTATGGGGTCAGGCATCAGCAGCTGAGACCAGAATGTGCCCGGGGAAAGGGGAGCCAGAAGGGCAGGAAGGCACAGGCATCCCTGTACGGCTCGGGGTACAAAGAGGATAAGCGACATTCCTGAGTCACTGGGCACAACCTAGTAATTCTCTGAAAAGGCAAAACAGCTGTGATCTGTAACATTTCTTCCCCAAGAATTTTGTATTCATGGCCGCTGACAACAGCCTTAAGAGAGGAAATGCAGGCTTACAGACGGTAAAGGATTGGCCTGGATTTTGATCTCGGTTCTGTCTGGTTCAAGAGTTGCCACAGAAAGCAAAGATTACACCGTGAACGTCTCTTTCCGCAGCTGTACCCAGGCAAGCCCCTTAATCCCCTGTGCTCTTAAAGCCCGGCTCTTCCTTTAAAGCAGAGGTTCTCCATGGGAGAAGGGGGGTGTTTTGCCCCCAGAGGACACGTGGCCTTGTTTGGAGACAGCTTTAGTTGTCACAGCCCGTGGGAGGGTGCTACCAGCATCTAGTGGGTAGAAGCCAGAGATGCTGCTAAACATCGTACAAGGCCTGGGATAGCCCCTGAACAAAGACATACCCAGCCCCCAGTGTCTCTGCGGCAGAGGTGGAGAACCTGCTGGCTTAAAAGCGAGGAAGAAAACATGTCCACAAATCCCACACTGTGCTAGGGATCGTCCGATTCTCAACTTACTTATTTCCTCAAGACCCTGTGGGGGTAGCTACTATTAACCCCAATTTATAACTGAGCAAGCTGCTACTTGCTTACCCACACCCCAGTGACAGACAGGAAGCCGCAGGAACCCCCAGGTCCTTGTGAGGGCAAAGCCCGGGGTGCTGCAGTGTGGGGTCCCCAGGGCAAGGCTGGGGCCTCCACAAACCCCCTTTACTTCCTTACATCCTATCTGACCTCCAAAATCACCTCCTAACTGTAAGAGATCTGCAAACATGGGGAGCTGTTTGGCTGGCAGAGGCGCAGGTCTGAATTCTGGGGCCCCAGGAAACAAACTTCAGAGCCACCCAGGACTGGCATGTCACCCTGGCTTCCTGGGCCCCTTTCAGGATTCCTGCCCTCAAGGCCCGGATGCCTCCCCTCCCTCCCAACGGCTCAGAGGCATTCGCAGCCAACAGCCAGGTGCTCCTGGGGGGCATCCTCTCCTCCCTCTCTTCAAGATGGGGAGGGCACTGAGGCAGGGGCCTGGAGACAGAGAGACACATTACTGAGAAAGGCACGACAGTCCGTCACCCACAACCACAACCGACAGGCAGGGCCTGCCCGAGAAAATACGTGGAAAGCTTTGAAAACAAGTCCTATGATCACCTCTGAGGGATGCTGGTTCAGTTTTACCCCCTCCTGTCAGTCGTGCTGACAGTGCCAACAGCTGGGAGCGGAGGTGGGGCTGAACTGGAGGGAGGAGGAAGAGAAGTAGAAACCCCGAAGGAAGGCAGAGGAACAGTGCCAGGAGAAAAGGAACATGAGCTTAAAGTTGACCAGACAGCTCAGGGGTCAGATGACGTCATGACAAAGGAAGAGGATCCCCAGGATGTGGGGACCCTCTTGCAAGTCGGGTAGGACTGCGTTCATGGAAACCACTCTTTAGCATCATTCGAGGTAACCACAGACAGGTCTCGGTGCAGGCGGTACAGGGTTGTTCTCGAATTTGACAAAGCAGAGTACATTCCTGACGAGGCTCGGGGCAGGCCCCCGAGGTGTCCCACTGCAGGGCAGCCATGGGCGGACCTCAACCACCCTGACCCCCACCCTGGGCCTCCCAGGTCCCCCACAGCCAGGCAGACCCTACTCACAGCTCTAAGATCAGGATGACGTCTGTCTTGTTCTCGTAAACCTCATGTAGGGTGATGATGTTGGGGTGCTGGATCTCCTTCAGGATGCTGACCTCCCGCTCGACGTCCTCGCGGCTCACGCCCCGCCGGCTGGACTTCGTCCTCCTTTTCTTGATAAACTTGGCGGCATATTGCACACCGGTGCTTTTCTCCCGGCATTTCTTCACGACTGCGAACTGCCCACTGTAGACAGAGGATGAGCGGTTACAGGTCATTCACACATTTCTTTATTGCTCCCTACAAAGCCCGGATTTGAGCACGGATGGGGCAGGGCACGAGCAAGGGGGGCCGTTAACGGTGAGTAAGAAAGTCCATGGGGTGGGAAATTAACAGATTAAGCTGGGTTACTTCTCATGACATTTCCCTTTCATTAAACCTGCTTAAAAACAGGTTGCAATGTTCTTGAACATTTAAGAACAATGTTGCAAGTGATACAAAGTCTCTTGTCTTGAAGAATACTCTACGGAATGGAGAACGATGCCTCCACTTCTGTGATTTCTTCCTCCCCTCCCCTTGCAGACTCTGGGATAGCAGCAAGGAGCTTCCCGACCTCCCGACCTCCTTCTGACAAGCCTTTCTCCCATTTGTCCAGGGAAGACAAGGGATCAAGACGGGCGAACTTAAAGAAAAATACACAGAGCCCTGCTTTCAACGACCTATTTCTAGCCTATGTACTTATCAATTGAAACATTCAGAATTTAAAAAAAAAAAAAAGCTGTATATTCTGTTCACACCTCAGAGATTAGATCAGCCACATACACCAGACATCTGTTGGTGGAGGCTTCTCCAGCATTACCTGCCTCTCTCCTTTCTAGGGATCCTACAGCCCTGAGGAAACAGACTCCACCCCCACCTAGAGATATGCATTGGGTGACCTAGGCTAAGCCAGTCAGTATACTGTGTCTTCCTGGCTCCAGGTACAGACACATGACCAAAGTAAGACCTTTTGGAGAATGCAGAGACCAAGACCTTTCCTGAGACTCTTCTTTCTTGTGGATGTGAACACTGAACTCCATGACCCCAGTTGTTACTTCCAGCCATCCCGGGATGAAGGGGGAGGTCCACTCTTGGTTTAAGGCCAACCATTCCAGAGGCAGAGCCAAATAGAAGAAGAGAAACCAGGTTTATGGTAACACTGTGAAATGGCTGGATCAGCCCTAGCCTGAAAGCCATCTGCCTTTGGGTTTTTCAGCAACAGAAGCCAATAAAGGCCCTTTACTGCTAAAGCCAGTTGGATATGGGCTTTCAGTTTCTTGCAGAGGAAAGCAACCTATACATTCTCAGCCATGGTATATAACCAGAGCCTCCTACCTATGTATATGAAAGAATATAATAACAGAACTTACCACAAAATAATAAAATAAATACATAAGCAGGGAGAGCCTTGAAAGGTAAGTAAGCTACCCTGAAAGTAAGGGAAACAATACAAAAGGACCCTTCCTGTATCAATGCTGGCACCTCACTTCTTCCCCAGAGCCACCCATCACAGGATCCGTATATTTCTTGGCAGGTGCTAGAGAACAGCTATATAGAGAATTATCACAGTTATTTTTAACTAGCTTTATTCTCCCATGAAGACAAAAGGGGGAGAGAAAATCAGATGAACAGTAACTGTTCAATGTTAAAGAAGGGATACTTTAATACATTACTCATTTACTTTAGCAGCAGAGGTCAGTGAAGAAAAACCCAGAGTACAGGATTATTTCTTTAGCACTGCCAAATTTCTGCATGACGGGCTATTAAGACTCTCTTTCTCCCTGCAGCAAAATAGCAGAGAGGCTGAAGATAAATCACACCAGAACACTAGCACCAACTGCCTGTGAACTCACGACCTTAAAGAGCCAGGGGATCTGTTAGGACTTTATTACATTTTACATTCTTTTTCTGAAGAGCAAAGAACTGGGCTTATTTCTCTCTTGGAGGGTGGAGGTGGGCGGCAGAGATGGGGCTTGTGGGGGAAGAAAACAGCCTGACTACGGAACAAAGTGAGCTACTACTTGGAAGCATCTGGTGAAGCGGTGCTTATATTCCCACTTGCCAGAAAGAGAGCATCAGGTCCCAGCTGAGAGCTCCCAAGGTGTCCAAGGACGCGGGGTGGGGCAGGGCACTGATCCGAGTCACATATGACCCAAGCTTCCAGGGGCTGAGTCATGCACGCCTGTCACGCAAGCGCCGTGACTTTTCTCAGGGACTGTAAAGACTCAAGGCAGATTCAGTGGTTTGAATCATGTTGCTTTAAACACTAAAAACGGAAAACCAGAAAGAGACGTGGGGAACGTAAATGGAAGCCTAAGATCAAAGACTACCCCAAGTTGTTTTTCCTGCTAAGACTACCCCAAGTTGTTTTTCCTGCTAAACGTTCCATGTGGACGTTTCCCCTTTTAATTATGGGAGGGAAAGCATCAAGGCCCCCCTACCCTAGCGCTGGGCTGGGGCGAGGGGGCACTGTATACCCTGTGCGCCAAGGCCAGGAGTGTGTGCACAGGCCCAACCTGACGGCGTTGCCCACATCTGCAGCAAAACATCTGGACCGCACTCCTTCCCTGGTCAGCTGACCTGACTCACACTTCCGGGTCCCCCTGAGGGGAAAGCAGGCAGGGAGAAGGGGCTGTAGCTAGGCTGGGAGCCTCCCAACCCCCCGGGCCAAGAGAAGATGTGCACAGCTGCAGCTAATGTCCCAACTAATCTTGGCTGCAGACGGTCGAGAAGGTGTAGACTAATTCGAGGACCACTTTTCTAGACCCATCTCAATGCTACCTCTTTAAAGACACCTTTCCTAGTTATCTCTGCCTACCCAACGTCTGCCCCGACCAGTGCCGTCTCCTGCACCTGAGCCCACAGGGCCCCTTGCAGATTTTTCTGCCTGTTTCTTGCCCATTCCTACTCCTACCACGACTGCAGCTCCACGGAGGACAGAAGCCTGGCAGGCGAATCTCTCATCCCTGAGACACGGGATGCAGGGCTCCTCTGGGAGCTCATGCGTGCTGCGCTTGACTCCTGAATCCTTAAAACCAGAGGTGTTACCTGAAGACACTTCCCTGTATTCAGTAGCTCTGCGTGGGGCTGCGCACTCAGGCTGCCTGTCTGAGCTGGTGTCCCGCCTCTTACCAGCTGTGTAACTGAGGGTTTACATCCCCCTTGACCACTCTCTGCCTCAGTTTCCTTATCTGCCAAGTGGGCAGAGTAATAGTGTTTGCCTGGGAGGGTAACTAATAATAAATGGAAAGTGATTAGAATGGCGCCTAGCAGTATGACATCTTCAATGACTATTCACCTGGAGCCACTGCCAGGAGCTTAGGGTCTATGGTTCGAAGCTCGAAGTGCCTTCAAAGTATCAGCCTCTCAGAACTGCCAAGGGAAAAAAGAGTCCAAAGAAGAAAAAACCTCAACAGGGTTGTCACGTGTTTAAAGTGTAAAACTCAAGGCGACCCTGGCCTTAGGCTTCGGCCTTCAAACACGACATCCCCGCCCTCATGCCCTGCCAAGGGAGAGCGGCTGCCCCCAGCAGATGAGGAAACTGAGGCACAACTGAGCCCAGGGCGGGCAGAGGCCCACGCAAGGCTATGGGGCCTTGGTGTGCACTCGGTAACTCGTGCCGGGATTTTCCCAGCCGTCTCCGCGGGCAGGCAGCGAACCGAAGGCAGACTCCTCGGAGAAGAAATTCCTTTCTAAACACAGTAATTTGCTTTGTGAGGCCTAATTTGAGCTGGACTAGTGGTTAATTGCTGCTCCCATGCTTTCCTTCCTGAGCAGCTGGCCCTTGACGCCCCCCCCCCCAGCTCCCTCACACCCACTTTGGGGGGTCAGCTCCTCTTCCCCGATCCCCCTCCCCCAATAATTACAACTGAAAAAAATTTTTTGTTTAGGCTTTTTTGGGCAAGAGCTTCCAAATCATGGGATCCTGGAGAAACGATCTGATACAGCTGCCAGGGTAAGCGCTGGGCAAGGAGGTACGTAAATTCACACAGAGAAGCAAGGCCACCACTGCCACACATGGTGGCCTGGGCTCCAGCCTCCCTCCTGTGATGGAACCAGAGGCTCCCCACCGATGCACACCCCCATGGACAGCTGCAGCGGTCGTCCACGGATGGGACAATGCAGCCGTCCCTGGAAAACAGAAACTGACTGGATATCAGCACATTTGAAGTGACAAAACAGAATACACGGGATCCTCACTTTCCGCAAGAGCTGTATGTGCCAGTTCACCTACTTGCTACATTGTACTTGTGACTTCAAAGTCATCATTGGCAGTGCTGTCACGGTCACAGATCCGAGTCACCCAAGTGCCCAGGGGAGGTGGGTCAAGGCGACACTCTGCCTTCTAGGTCAGCTTCGATATAGTAAACAAATGTCTTTTTTTTTTTTTTTAAGATTTTATTTACTTGTCAGAGAGAGATCACAAGTAGGCAGAGAGGCAGGCAAAGAGAGGGGGAAGCAGGCTCCCTGCTGAGCAGAGAGCCCGATGCGGGGCTCGATCCCAAGACCCTGAGATCATGATCTGAGCCGAAGGCAGAAGCTTAACCCACTAAGCCACCTAGGTGCCCCAACAAATGTCTTCTTAAGAGTCTATTTAGTGCCAGGCTTTTTCATTTTTGCTATCTGTTGGTGATTTCCCTATTTAAAATCACCCCCAAAATGGGAAGTCCAGAGCTCATAAGATGGAGGCTGTGATGGACACATGTCATGGGTGGGTTGGCTTTGTTCAGGCAGGGGTGTCAGTGATGTTGGCTGTGAGCCCAGTGTTAAGAAATCAACTATGTGTGTAATGGAAAGCCCTTTAAACAGAAACACGCATGAAACAAGGTTATGCCTGCATCCGATGATGGAAATGTTACGAACAGAGGCTCACAGAAACGTGACCCTGTTTTTTCTCTAGAACAAATGGTCCAGTATTCGCTAACTCAGTGTCTGCAGTGAAGTCACGGAACATAACTATAGCCCCAATAATGAGAATCGATCATATGTTGCTTTTTAAAAATGTACTCAAGTTTTCTGTCACCTAATAACTGACAGAACACTTTTTGGACTAGGTACAGCTAGCCAAATTCATTTTGACACAGAAGCTTTCAATTAAATGTAACAAACACATATTGACCACTAGTGGCCAGATCCATACAAAGCCGATGAGACACATCCCATTTTAAAGAGTTTTGTACTACAAAAACTTGTTGATTTAAAAAGAATCATAAATTTTATCAAAAAAAAAAAAGAAAGAAAGAAAGAAAACTTTGGATAAAAGGAGCAAAACTTCATAAAGAACAACCTGCCACCTAGTGTCTTTGTCTAAGTCACTGACCTCATCAGAGCACCTTGTAGTCACTCAATGAACTGTACCCAGAATTCTACGCAAGGAGTTTAACATATTACTTTATTCATTATCACAACTCTACAACATTCACTTATGCACTCTTCCATCAATGAGAAAAACCAAACCTTAGAGAGATTTTTTTCTAGTTGCCTGAATTCTTTCCTGCAAGGAAGCCCCACACTTAAGAAGTGAATCCCGAATGCATTTGCCTCCAATGCTCTATTCGTCAAACCCCATTGCTGTCCTGGGCTTCTGTCCATTTTGTTGGAAATATAAGCGATGCCCCTGTGAAGTTACAGATGGGTCTAGGAATCATTCCAGGGAAAAGCTTTGTGCAGGGAAGGCACAGAGAGGAGGGCGGTGGTGGAATACGGTTGGGCAGTGTTACCTTCTCCCCGCTGCAAACTCATGAAGTGTTTTAACTAATTAAAGCCTCTGTGTTACCATGCTCTGGTGTTCTCAGAGTAAACAGTAAGTCATGTTTGTGTGTCGCTTCAGAAGCCCTTACTAACAATTAGAAAGAGCCACAAAAGATTCTCAAGGTCAGCGCACCAGGGCGACAAGCACACATTTGTGAAGTATGTGGGCTTTTACAGGTCCATTATATTTCATGACGCATTACAAGTAAAGCTGTTGGACTCTGTTTAATCCAGTTGGGTTTTATTTTCAAATTCATTTATTTGTGGGAGTTTTGCTCACTTGGGGAAAGATGGGAAAAAAGATGGCATAAACGTGCAATGTCAGAGGGTCGCATTCAGAGGGAGGAATCGGGCTGAACGTGACAATATGTTGTACCTTCGCACTGGCACCTAACCTAGGGGCTAACATTTTCGTTGCTGACCTTGACCTAGACACCACATTGCAACAAACTCCCACCAGGGAAGGTGGGTGCCAACTCAAAACAAAGGGGCTAAAGGGGCGCCTAGGTGGCTCAGTGGGTTAAAGCCTCTGCCTTTGGCTCAGGTCATGATCCCAGGGTCCTGGGATTGAGTCCCGCATCAGGCTCTCTGCTCAGCAGGGAGCCTGCTTCCCTTCCTCTCTCTCTGCCTCCCTCTCTGCCTACTTGTGATCTCTGTCAAATAAATAAATAAATAAAATCTTTAAAAAAAAAAAAAAAAACCAAAAACCAAAAACCAAAGGGGCTAAAACAGTACTTTTTTTTTTTTTTTTTTTTTTTTTTTTTTTTTTTTTTTTTTTGCTGATTTTAAATATGTCTCTATCCCAGCACATTTAAGTCAAAGAATTATTTATGGTAACTCTTTATTGTTATGAGTTCCCTGTATTAATGCTGGAAATGGACCTGGCTTCGATCAAAAAAACGATAAGCTCCAACTCTCCCCTCGTCTCAAGGCTTTGCAGTAAGGTTTCTAATTAAAGCAAAATAATTTCTACTTTTGAATTCATGTTATCAACCCGCAGCACAATGTGAGGGCTGGTTCATGGGCCATTTATTCTTCTTGAAGAGCTGCACTGAAAGAGTGTCAGTGGCCTGAATCCTACCTGAACACTGGAATTACAGGTCTTCAATAAGAAATGAGGTGACAGAAGTGGTTTTCCAAGGATGAGTTCACACTGACGGCAGGGGAAAAGACCCCAAAGGGTTCGCAGGCTAATGGGAGAGACAAGCACGTAACACCAGAGTATGGGAAGGGCCATACAAAGGACGCGGCCACTGTGAAGCCCCAGGGGAGAGCATGAGGTCAGGGGACCCAGGGTGTACCCTGAGGGTTAAGCCCCAGCCTGGAGGACAAAGTGTGTGGAGGAACAGTGTCCCGGAGGAGAGAGCAGGAGCTGAGCTGGAGAGGCATGAAAGGGCCTGGTCCGTATTTCCAAGAGGAGACAGAGCGGTGGTGAAGCGCGAGGGCAGCCCCACAAACAGGGCCCTGCCCACGATGAAGCAGCGCCAACCCCAACTTGGCCAACAATGCGAGAATGCAGTGACCTGTCTGAGCCTCAGTTTCCCCATCTGAGTGAGGGTGATGCCAACATGAGATGAGGCCAGGCACGTGGGTTCTCTAAACATATTGAGCTCATGTAGGGATGAGAATTAACAAGCTATCTCAGCTCAGCAGTTCTCCAAGAAGCCCAGAGGACAGTGTTTCCGTGGCTGAAAAGTGGCACCAAATTTCTCCTTGGCATTTTTCTAGGCAACTGTGAAATCTCAGTATTAAATCTCTATGCTTTTCTTCACTCCATTAGGACTAAATTATTTTTGATGAAACCTATCTGATGTGTTCCCTTTGGTTCCCCCCAAAACCTTATTGCTTCATTTTGATGCTGAAGTTTTAGTCTGCGGCTAAGTTAGGGGAAGCAAACTGTCCTTTGCAAAGATGGTCTCAGTCACGTCTTTCAGGTCAAGGCTCTCCCGCAGCGTGACCTCATCTGTCCCACCCTGACGTGGACTCTCAGCCTGGTCTCCTGGAATCTGAGACTTGTTTGACTAATAGGATGTGGCAAAAGTGATTCTGGGACTTCTGCCTGGTTCTTAGGGCACACATTCTTGGGTGTTCCCTCTTGGAACCCCGCCACCATCCTGGGAGAAGCCCAGCGTGGAGGTGTCCCCATCCACAGCTCCCTCCGAGCGGACAGCAGATTTAACAGGTTGGCCAGGAAAGTGGACATTAACATCTGCCCCATCAAGTCTTCAGATGGCTCCGGCCCCAGCCAACATGTAGTGCCCCTAGACGGGGGTCTCAGCAACCACTGCAGGGGGAGGAGGGTCTGTGGCAACCCAGAGGAGCACGAGAGAGCATGGTCAACTGTTGCTTTTCGCTTCCCCGTTTTGGGCTGGTTTGTTACACAGCCATGGACAGGTGGAACAGCCGCGAAAATATCTGGGACGATGGGTTTGACCCATGACCTGGGAAGCTGTGTAGGGGAAGGAGTCGGTACTGAGGATGAGAGGCCAGCAGGTGACCAGGGACAGAGCCCAGCATGATGGGAGGGAGCAAGAATGCCCAGACCATCTTGAACACAGCACCCACCCCCAGCCCCGAGCCTGCATCCGCATGTGGGGCTCATGTTTCAGGTTTGGCAGCCGTTCCCTATCTTTCAAGGAAAGCTCTGCATCAGTTAGAAGGGATCTCTGTGTCAGAACCCAAAACCAACAGCAAACCCCAGAGGCTCTCGCTGAAATGCCTTCACAGATCCCTGGTGCAGCGGGGCTTGCCACTCGTCTCCAGTTCACCTTCTCCGGTCTCTGTGGGGGAGCAGGACCCCACCCTGAAACCCAACACCCGCTGCCCAGCAAGTTTCCGTGAACGCGCTGCCGCTCACCCTCACTCAGACTGGTCCACGCGCCCGGGGCCCAGCGGAAGCCTCCCCTTCCGTCCTCAGCCACCAGCGCACAGAATTCAGCAGACGATGAAGGCTGACCCGTCCAGGGACTGGGAACTTCAACACCAAGTTCAATCCCCTTGGAAGGCTTCTCTGGCTCAGCCCACACTCCCAACTGCCCCTCTCTGCCCTTTGAGAAGCTTCACATGACAGGAGTGCAAAACACCTTTTACAAAAACACCAAAGCCAGTGATGATGAGGAGGACGACTAAAAACACACAACCCCTCAGAAACTATTAAACTGCTACCAAGACTCAATCAAAATGGCACATGATCAGGGCACCTGGGTGGCTCAGCTGCTTAAGCATCTGGCTCTTGATTTCAACTCAGGTCATGGTCTTGGGGTCATAAGATCGAGCCCTGCATCAGGTTCCATTCTGGGCTTGGAGCCTACTTAAGATTCTCTCTCTCCTTCTGCCCCTCCCCCAACAAGTAAAAATAAATAATAATTTAAAAATGGCCCCTGATCTGAAGAAGAATTGTGTGCCCCTACACCATAAGAAAGCAGCACAGGTTGCCAGGGTACGGACAGCAAGAGGCAGGGTTTACCAAGGGCATAAACACCAGCCTGTCACCCCGGGAACCAAAACAACACACGGGAGTCAGGACTGAGTTGCCAAATGAGAAGTGCTGCCCAAGGGTGGCTGGGAGACGCTGGAGCAGCATGCTGAGCAGAAGGACTGGGCGGAGAGTGGACCCCTTGGGTAGAGCAGCCTCTGGGAGGGCAGGACTGCACAGAGAAGTCCACACCCAGCAGAAGAGAGCAAAAGCCAGGACCCAAGGCAAGGGTGGGCAAGGATCTGGGTTCCAGCACAGGTGCGGTGTTGCCAGTGGGTCAAAGAAACCAAATACACAAGCACTGGGCAGCTCGGGCAGCTCATTATAATGAAAGAATATGCAAACCCCAGCAAGCAAGGACTCAGAGGAAAGGGCGATTAGAAAGGTAGCAGTGCACGCCTCTGCTCACTCCACTTGTCCCTGGGATCACTCTTTGGACGGGGAATGTCTGAGGTCCACCTGGAAGTGCATTTCCCAAATAAACAGACGCTACTTGGAGAAAGGGTGTCATGGTCAAGCAAGTTTAGGGGAAACTGCGTAAACAGAGTCACACAGGTCTCTGCACGCAGGACACTGCTCTCCCCAAGGCGTGGGACCACATTCAGCATTTCAGAGGATTTGGGTTGTTAACCACAAAATGCTTTTGCTATTTTATTTTTTGCTTGTTTTTTGTCATGGAGCATTATGAAATTTTGAAATCCAGTTTTGGTTTTGGTTTTTATTGTTGTTGTTGTTGTTGTTGTGTGTGTGTGTGTGTGTGTGTGTGTGTAAGAAAAGTCTGCTTTCGTCTTCTCTCTCAGTTAAATTCTTCTTCAGAGCTGGGACTGGACTCTATATGCCCAGTTTCCCTTTAATTTTCAAGCCAGAGCTGCATTTTGAGGTTACTTCCTCAGGCACACCCCATCAGGGTGCGGCCGGGTGGGGCTGAGTGCAGAGCTGGCTTTGGGAGGGCTCAGACCCTTTGGGACTCTGGCCCATTAGAAGGGTGGGGACCAACTGAGTCAGGCCAGGGAGAGGAAGCCGCCTGCTGCTTTGGAGTGAGAGCTCCTCTGCCTTTTTCTGGCTGTTGGTCTGGCTGCTTAGAGGGGACGGGCCAATGCACAATGTTTGTAGTCCTGACACACGCCCAGTACCAATTGAGACTAAGTCTTTTTTTTTTCTTTCACATGGTTGGCGGGGCTAGGTATTGTGGACAGAAACTGAGAGCTGGCAGGGTAGGTGTGGAGAGAGAAGGCCTGAAGGCAGAGTGCTGTTCTATTCACTGGCCAGTTCACAGGGGAACTCTTGAGCTCTCCTGCCTGCCTGGGACCATGAGAACCATCACCGAAATCGGGTGGCAGTGATGGGAAGGAGCCCAGAACCTGCAAACCACTTAGAGCAAGTCCTCAGCAGCCTCCCAGGCACTTGACTTACACAAGCCTAGAAGGAACACTGCCATCTTGTTCCGGGAGGTTGGGGGTGGGGGGAGTTCCTTTGGTTACTGTCCCTTGTGGCCATATCTAATCTCACTTGATTCAGATATGGTCTGTGACTTCAGGAATTTACAACCCATAGGGCTTAACAGGACATTTCCATATAACAGACCTGTGAGTGCTGTATAAGACGGACGGAGGTGTGCAGAGTGAGTGGGGGTCCTGCGCTAGCCGAGGGCTGGGGACAACCTCACCCACCCCAGGCAGCACCACCCAGGCTCCTGAACTCGGGACCGGGCACAGAACACATGCTTGGTGTCTGTTTTTGGTTTTTAAAGCCAAAGGGAAAGGAAAAAGGAAAACAAGTATTGGAAAAGTGTCATTTGATGGATGTAAAGAGGACCTTCAACAGACAGAACAAACAGCAGTACTCCAAGTATTTTTCTTCAAATAGAGCAAGTCCCACACTGGAACCAGGGCTGCCCTTTGAGTCCAGTATTATGGAGAGTACAAGGCTCTTGTAAAGAAGGGTGTCATGCCAGGATCAGCCCTCCTGTTTAACCAATGGTGACCACGACAGGTGACTGCAGATCTGGGTTTCCTGCCCCAAGACTGTGCTCAGGGCTGAGGGAGGGAGGGGTTGGGTTGCTCAGCTGAGGCTAGAGACTGATGCTCATGCTATCCCTTGGGCCAATCCCATTATGTGATCAACCTGACTTTGTCATATCATCCCTTTCAGCTTCTGGGCTAAAGGTAACTGGGTCATAAGGTGAGATCCATCCTCTACTCAGCAAGCTGCTCTCAGGGGAAAAGAGCTGAAAAAGAGAACAGGAGGTTCATATAACTTCACGGGGCAAAGGAAGAGAAACAGGAGCTGAGCTGAAGTGCCTTATCCCATGACCAAAAAAGAAAGTTGGATTCATTCAAGGTGCAGAGATTCGAGATGGGGAAACCTAGCCAAAGAGAACAAGAAAGGTAAAGTTCAGCCGGGTCTAATGGGCACACGTTGTAATCATGCAACTACTACACTGAGCTGCATAGGTTCAATGAAAGTTCTAGAAACTGTGTGATAATGCTCCCCAATATGTGCTCTGCCTGGTTTTGGAGCATGAGAGGCACTTCACCAAGATGCCTAGATGTTTGCACATCTCCCTTCTCAGCTTAGGTGGAACTTGTCTGTGTGTTTTCATGGTCAGGTTTGGTATGTATGCTGTCGAGGCAAGCATGTCATGGGCAGGTTTGGGACCTCCCGCCAGGTTTTATCACTGGAAGAATTAGCTCCATCTTATCCCAAGAAGCCAGGTCTATAATGAAGGTTTTGAACTTGAGTGCCCTTGGAAGACATGCAAATATGTTTGGCATGATGTGGCTTCCAGCAGATTTTAAAGACCAATGAGCTTGGGAGACCCTGTACACAGGCTGGTTTGGCTCTAGAGACCAAATACAACCCAGGGTTGTGGCTTCTTCATAGTTCTCCTTCCCAGAGCTTGCAAGAGTCACAGGCCCAGGTCTCAACAAGGCAGCTAGTGGTTGTCTGGCCGTGAGCCTGGCCTGGCCGGGAGGAGTCCTTTTCAAGGCGCTCTTGGCCAAGTCCTTTCCCGTGATGCCTACACATCCACTACCTTGGCTCCGAATCAGGTGGGGACCCACCTCACAGGAAGTGTGGGGAGACAAGAAAACAGGCAGAGGACCAAGGGGGTCACCTCAGGCCAGGCAAGGAGAGGCTGGCAGGGAAAGTCACTGCTGAAGTTACCTGAAGAAAGAGCCACACCGATAAAACTGAAAGATGATAAGTTAAAGAGAAACCAGAGCTCCCGGGAAGTCTGAGTCTTCCCTCGGTGGAAGCAGAAGTCCCTGGAAGCCTGCCACGTGGGCTGACCTCACCGCCGTGAGCGGACCTGTGCAAACCTGCAGACTGTCCTCAGAGGCAGGGGGAGGGCTGTGAACTCCTCAGCCAGGAGACGGAGCACACTAATGACGGCACTTCACCCTGGAAGTGCGACCTCTGGGGCGCAAGGGGCACCAGCCAGGTCTTCGGTCAAACTCCAGAGAAAATGAAAAGCACCTGGCCTGTCTCAGGGATGAAAGCAAGACCTCCTGAAGCAGGAACTGCACATGTAACTACCTATCCATGCGGTGTCACTGCCTAAGAAAACGTGGAATCTGAATTCCTGGGGAGTCGGGGTGATCAGCCCCAGAGCTTCAGAAGCTGTAACTGATGGAAACACAACTTTCCAGTAGGAGAGGCAGGGGAGGGAGCCTTGGCAGGAGAGAAGGGGTGCCGACCTCTACAAGGCCGCTGTCAAGGTGTGTGGGAAGCCCTTCTGCTTGTGGGTACCCACTTTCTCGGCTGCAGTGTGAGGGGCCCCTCTCAATGCAGTTGCCAAAATGCCTCCCTCCCTACCCTGCCCCGCAAGGGCCTCATGGTCCTGCCACTGAGATCAAGAGCCTGTGCTTATCTGTACTCACATGGCAACATTTAGGCCGGGCAGGCCACCCCGTTTAGATCCACCACAGCTCCCAGGCAGGCAACGAGGCCCAAAGGAAACCAGGGCTTCAGGCCCCGGAGCAGCAAAGAATTGAACACACAGTTGTCATGGTGCCCCAAGCAGGCCCACCACCTCAGGCCGCTTTTTCAGGCCTTCCCCTTTGGGTGCTGCCTTCCAGGGGCTTCTAGATCAACTCCCGAGTGAGGGCCGCTGGTCTCCAGTACTGTTAGGTGGCTTCACAGTGACGGTGAACTCCGGGAGGGAGGTGCCAGCTCAAAAGCTGTAGGAGGCCAACACGTGGGATTTGCAGCTTGTTTTCCACAGAATAGGCAAGTGAGTGACACAGAAGCAGACACCATGTTTCCAGCCACTTCACGATTTGTGAGGCATTCATAAGAGATTCACTACTACTTACTCAGTGTAGAACTGAGTCTGGAAGGAAGAAGAAGGAACACTACAAGAATCGGATTACCAAGAGTGAGTTCTAATCCCCTTCTTAACACCCTACCAATAGATCAGCTTTTCAAAAACTGTTCATATTATACCTGTACATAGGATTCTTTCTGAAAATTAACATGCACAAACCTAATATGGCGCATTCAGTAAAATTTTTTAATTAATACACTTGACCCTTGAACAACATGGGTTAGGGCAGCAACCACCCCCGCCCCCGCCAAGTTGAAAATCTAAGCATTAACTTTGACTCCCTCCAAATTTAACTACTAATAGCCTACTGTTGACTAAGCCTTAGAAAACATACACAGTCAATTCACACATTTTGGGGATATTCTATGTATTATATACTGTATTCTTACAAAAAAGGAAGCTAGAAAAAAGAAACTGTGGTTAAGAAGATCATCAGGAAGAGAACATGTATTTACAGTACTGCATTGTACTTACTGGGGGGGAACCCCACGCATAATTGGACCCCACAGTTCAAATCCATGTTGTGTAAAAGTCAGCTGTACCTGTTGACTCTATGACCTTATGGGTCACCCCTTAAAACTATATGCTGACTACCTGTTTCAACATTTCCATTAACCCTCTACACTTGGAAAAATGACTGCTCCAGTAATTAGAAACATCACAATAGATGTCCTATCATTTGCTTTAAGAATACTGTAGCTCTGAGAAGTTCACGTGCCTTCACTTTTCTCCATCACTTATTTATTGGGCCCAGCCATGTGCTTAGTCTCAGTCCCAGCGGGCCCTCTCTGGCAGGTGCCTACCTGCCTCAGAAGCTTTTCAAGGGGACAGTAGTGTATTTGATCTTGCATATTCATTTGAAAAGCAAAGGTATATTGCAGTCCTCATATGGTTAATGACACTTAAGGGAATTCTCCTGGTCTCCTTGGAGCTAAGGTCTCCTTGGGCCTAAGTGCTTTACGTAAGGAGATGCCTTAGGCCAGGTAAGTGAGCACGACCAAAATATTTTTAAAATAAGAGTTGTCGATAGTCATTAAGCAATCATTGGCCCTTGAGAGGTCAATGCAATGTGCAAACTCCATGAGGCCAGATTCGTAAAGAATGGAGAACACGAAGGCAAGATTCATGATCTTGTAGGAATACAACAGAAGAGTACAAATTATTCAGGAAGCCCAAATGAACTAAGCTTTGAGAAAGAAAGAAAAAATCAACATATAAGAGAAGATGGACAGAAAAGAGCTAAGAGTGGATGGTATCATAGTAGGAAACAAATGAATTCTTTTGAGCACCATTTCTTTTTCCTGCATGAGGGCCATTGGCTTTACTTGGGAGAGTTGGGAAAACATTGGTAAGGTGGAACTAACTGAGGTTTGAGTTAACAAAAGGGATAATAAAAGGTTGCCCAGCTGGGCATTTAAAAGAAATTCCAGTCTTCAGTCTGAGAATGTCAAACCTCAGGGTGGCTGAAGCAGTCTCAAATCATTGGTGGCAATCTTGGACCAATGTTAAGGAATGACGCTATACCCATGTTCAAAAGAAGACCAAGCTGGACCTGTCTCTAAGATCAATTAGCTTGTTATTAGTCTCCAGCAAAAACTGAGAATCAATCTTTGATCAGATGAATTAAAAACAGCACGTGATCAACAAACAGCACAATCAGAAAAACATTCTCCCTACCTCCAACGGGGTTGTAAGATGAGCAGGAATAGGAAATGATATCAACAAAGAAAATGTTTTGATTTCAGCTAGGCCTGTTACCTTGCTGGACTTTCATGGAATTTTTGTCGATGAAATGTGGAATCACCGTGTGGCAGGCTAGAGAGCTCTGGAGTTTAGCGCTGTCCTAGTAAGACGTTTCTCTCTGAGTAGATCAGATGAAGGCATACTTACTGCATTTTTTAAACAACTAGTCTAAAAGCAAAAATTCACTGATAGAAACAGGATCTAAATTACCCCCAAATGAATAAGAAAATCATAAGAGAGATAAACAGAAAACCCTATTTTTTAAGCTTTTATTTATAATTTATTTGACAGAGATCACAAGTAGGCAGAGAGGCAGGCAGAGAGAGAGGAGGAAGCAGGCTCCCTGCTGAGCAGAGAGCCCGATGCGGGGCTCGACCCCAGGACCCTGAGATCATGACCTGAGCCGAAGGCAGAGGCTTTAACTCACTGAGCCACCCAGGTGCCCCAGAAATCCCTATGTTTAGATTCAAAGAAATTAACTTCACATGAAAACAGCTTATATCAGAAAACACCGACAGTTCTAGTTCATCAAAAATAACACAAGCCATGTCACTGCCGACACCATGGTTGTGGCACCAGCATGTTTAAAGGGTGCAATGCTCCTGCTCTCAGTCCAAGTCTGGACCCCAGAATGGGCACATGCACTTGGTAAGAAAGATGCTAGCAGGGTAAGTGGCAGTCAGGGGGTGGGGATGGGACAACAAGGAGGTTTGGCTCTGGGCAGGAGAACTGTCACTATCTGAAAGGCTGTCAAGAGGAATCAGCCAGATATTAGTGGAAGGTGGGACAATGGTCTCAGCTCCCTTCCTCTGTTTCTATGGGCTGCAGAAATCAAGACTCTGCTGTATTACTCTCCTCACTTAACTAAAAGAAAACAAATCATTGGGTACAGTTAAATCCCATGGCAGAATTTCTTCTCTATGCATTTTCTGAACCTCTATTATCTGCATGATCTCTCCCGATTGAAACTCTAAGTAAGATCCATTATTTCATTCAACTTCTCTAGGTTCATTTTTGGAAATATACTTTATGCACTTGTGCCTTAAGATTAACTTTTGCAAAGTGACAAGAGGGTAGCCACAACCTGAGCAGAAATGTACTGGGGGTGGGGGGGTTAGAGTGTTAGGCCATCAGATAGCAGTAACTGGATGCTGACCCCTGGGACATGTAGCAGTGGGAATGCTAATCTAACCCTTCAGTACCTCTTCTGAGACTCAATGTGGTCATTTAGGAAATTAAAATGAAATTGAGATCAATAATGCTTAGCTTACAGGACTGCTCTAAGATTCAAAAGTGGTAAAAAGATGTAATTGTGTCTTATATACTTCACACTATCAAACAAATATAACATTAATATTTGGAGCTATTTAAGTGATATCACAGCTGGGAATAAAACCACCATGTCTTATGTCCAAATTTTCCTAATGGGTTCAGGTCAGTCTCTAATAACAGGATGATGAAAGAAGGAAGGAAAGATTTTTTTTTTTCTTTAGAGAGAGAAAGAGCACAAGAGGGGAGAGACAGAAGGAGAGAGAATCTTAAGCAGGCTCCACACCCAGGGTGGAACCTTACATGGGTCTCAATCTCACAGCCCTGAGATCATAACCTGAGCCGAAATCAAGAGTCGACGCTTAACCAACTGAGCCACCCAGGCGCCCCAGGAAAGGATTCTTTTAAACAGGATTTAAAAACAGCCAATTCAAGTCTTCCAAAACTCAAAATTAAATATCTAGACAGATTAAATTAATCTTCTGCATGACATTAAGACTCATAAACTTTAGAGGCAGAGGGCTTGGTTTTGAATCCTGACTTTTCCACTTAAGAACTGTGTGACCTTGGGCATCCTCTCAACCTCTCTGTGGCTCAGGTTTCTCATCAGGAAACTGAGCCTAATAACTGCACCTACATTAAGTAATTGCTACAAGGATTAAATGAACTATACCTGTCCACCTCTTTCAATACTGCCTGACTCATAATACGGACCAGATGCTTGCTACTGTTATTAGAATTATTATTACTGCATATCTTGCTTAAAACCATCTCCATCTCTTAGGCACATGTCAAGACTTGCATATTGTCCTATTAGGGGAAATAAGAGAAGGAAAAACCTATCAAGTTCTTCCTCCACCCTGTTCTGGAAAAGCCATCTTGAGCACAGGCTACTGAGTGTGCCTTCCATGAAGGCTGCTGCCTTCAGAACACCTTAGCAGGAGGTGCTCGGACTTGAGGAATACTGAACTATTCTGGGTAAAGAGAAGGAAAGAGATGGACTAATATCTTGGGGAAAGGTCGCCTCAGAGAATTTGACGGTCCTCTCACTCCTGAGGCTGCTAGGCCAGAAAGACCTCAAAATATTAATTAAGGACCAAACTGAAGAAGGTGACTTTTAGGATGCTGAATTAACTTTAGAAATGTTGAGTGACATGTCACCATATAGCTGGCTCAGAAGAGTTAATGTTAGTGGTTCATGGTAAAGCAAACGGAATGGAACTTCGCACCTGGTTCCAAACATACGTTCTTAAACAGAATAAAATTTCACATCGGGAAAACTTTGAAAACTTACAATCTGACCATATTCAGGTTGATTCAATTTGCATTAATCTATTTAAGTACTGGTATAGATTATTTGTTCAGAGGATATGTCCAATAATTTTTGGCTATAGGAAGTGAACTGTAATTATGTAATCTTCATAATGAGGACATAAATGTATACAAGTTTTAAGCAACAGATATTTCTAAACTTAAACAAGGATTTATTTAGAATGGAGCTGTCCAAAAGGAATATAATGCAAGCCACAAATGTAAACCTCATGTGCAATTTTAAATTTCTGAGTAGTCACATTAAGAGAAAAGAAACAGGTAAAATTAACTTTTATAATGCATTTTATTTATCCCAACATATCAAAATACTATAATTTCAACATGTAGTCAATAAATAAAAATTATGATGCAGTATTTTACTTATTTCTCGGGGGGAGGGTGGCACTTAACCCCAAGGGGTAGGTTATACAGACAGAACATTGAAATTTGGGCTAGCCATACTTCAAGTACACCCCAGCCACCAGTGGCTTGTGGCTGTTGTTGACAAACGGCACAGCTTCTTGCTAATTTTATAGCTATAATATAGAACTAGGACATAGCTTGATTATTTTATTTATAGAAGGAAAGTGGAAAAGATACTTGTGAAGTCACTGGGAGGTGAACCATCTAATTTGACACATTAATCATTGGAAGATGAAAGATACTATGGCTGACCTTATTAGAAGACTAAAGAGACCAAATGCCCCTTGGAAACCCAGACTGTGCATTGTAGATAATTTTGTCTTAAAAATATGTGATGACACTACCAACTCTTCATTTATGTGTACTGCCGTGTGGGGCATGGAAGTCACTTGCACAACCACATGCTCTAATAATCACTGATGTACTTGAAGGCATTTACCAAATCTCCCTTCAGCTTCTCTAGCAAATTCTTGTCAGTAAAACCACTGCTTCATATAGAGAAGTTTATGACTCCAAGAAGTATTTCTATGCAGATTTCTAAGCAGTGTTCTAGAGGAGGCTACAATGTATCCTGCCCCATTTCTATGGCTCCAAGAAGGAAATCTAGGTAGATTTCTAAGCAGTGTCCTACTGGAGGCTACAATGTATCCTGCCCCAGAGAGAAATACACATTATGATTCAGCTGATTTAAAAGTTTGATCCCTTTTGGTAAACTAATAATCTAGGTGATTCTACTTATTTCCTCCTCCTCTTCTACAGAAAGGCGAGCAATGCTAGACAATGAAACAGTGGAGGATGGACAGGAAGCTTCCCTTGAGACCTAAGAGTGGTCAGGGAGGAAGGGGCAGACAAGCTGGTGGAAGCAGGTGTGAATGGCTGCTGGCGATCAAGATTTTTGGTTGTTGGGGTGATGGCTGTGGAGCAGAGGAAAAGTTCCTGGTACTGAGCCGGCCCAAAACTGGGAGGCAGAGTAATGGTTACATCATATGCAGGGAAGTAAAAGTTGCTGATGAGATGGCGGGGGGAGGTTAAACAGAGAAGTCTGCGTGCCCACATTCTCACTGCTCACAGACATCTGCCTTCTCTCTGCGCCGTACTTCTTAAATACACGGCTGATTCATTTCTCCCTCACTTGTGAGACATCACAGCACTGATGCCCATTATTTCTCCCTGTTGGTGAAAGGTGAAGAATTAACAAACCTATCACACGGGACTCACAGGTGCTTATGCATAAAGCACCTAGTATGTTCCAGCCAAATGGCAAGTTTAACTACGCTGAGGTACCACAGGGTTCTCTGCCCAAATCTAGGTGATCGCTACCTGCATCCATTTCTTCCTTCACTCAATGACCATTTCTTGAGCGCTTTCTCTGTGTCAGACACAGCATGGTGTTTTGGGTTTTTTCCCCCTAAAATAGTTCCCCAAATGTCTTAAAATATCCAAAATATTGCCAAAAGGGAGAATCTGTAACAATGAAATGTTCTTCTTCCCTCTCCTGGCTGAGAACCACAATCTCCAGGAGTCTTTCTCCCTGTTTACTATTCTTTGCTTCCTCCTTCTCCTAATTAAATACTAAAGGTGAGTGTCACGCCATTCTAAAAGCGGCCAACTGCATCCGCCATTGACTTGGAGAAGGCAGGTCCCGTGACCCTGGGGATCAGCTACTTCTTGACAGAGCGGGGACACTCTGTGTCACTACTCCTGTGGTTCTGAACAATAACCCTTTTGGCACAGAGACCCCATTAAAAGTGGGGGCAGTAAGCAAAGTGTGACCATGACAGGGAGAAAACCCTCATGGTCAAGAACACAGCAGAACCAACCGACATGGAGCGGTAGTCTCAACAAATGTGCCGGCCCCTTCTGGCCACACTTTCTAGGTTTTGTCTCCTGTCCTGAAGAGCAGTGAAGACTGTCACAGGATGTCAACCATGACCAGGTCCCCAAAGGCTAGATGCTATAGCCCTGGAGACTCTTTTTTTTTTTTTTTTTTTTTTTTTATTTTATTTGCCCTGGAGACTCTTGATGGCTGCTTCTCTACTGGGTTTTTTGGGACACATCCAAACCTTGTTATGGACTAAACTACACCCTCCACCCCCAAAATCACGCAGGGAAGCCCTGACCACCGGGTGTGAAAGCATTTTGAGGTGGGGCCTCTAGGCTTCAGATGAGGTCATGAGGGCTCCTCCTCATGATGGGATTAGTGCCCCCCTCCCCATAGGAAAGACAGCAGAGAGCTTGTTCTCTCTCCTTCTCTCCCTCCCCTGCCCCTCCCCGCCCCTGCCATGTGAGGACACAGCAGGAAGGTGGTCTTCTGCAATCCAAGCCTTCCCTGCACCCTGATCTCAGACCCCCAGCCTCTAGAGCTGTGAGAAAAACACACTTCTGTTGTTTCAGCAGCCCCCAACCCCACCTATGGTATTTTGTTATGGTCCCCCCGAGCAGTCTAATATACACCTCCAGCCACCCTTTGCTTTAAATCATTTGGTACAACCAGAAAGGCTGCCAAGATTCTAGCAATTCCTTCACTATGACTTTACGTACACTGAATTCAGATCTCATGAGATTCTCCAGCTCGTTAACAAAGGAACCGGAGAAGGATGTACCTGGTACAGGACCGCATTCCAGCAGGGCACAAAATCCATCTTTGCGGAAAACATAAAGTTGATTATTTTAAGTGGTAGAGCTTTGAAGTCCTCCTAGATTTGTTTTCTTTTAGAGCATAGTTATTTTTTTGTAGGGTACCAAAGTCCATGTGAAGCCCTGTCCAAATTAAATTTCGGTTAAAGTGTCTTACTACATTATGCCCAAGAGTTTCAAATTAAAGGAAATGAGAGGGAATGAATGTTGTAAAATACATATGACTTCCAGGCACATGATCTACACCTGATGAAGGGTACGAGATGAATGGCTGGCTTGTTCCCTTGCAGCAGACCCTCTCCCCACTGGTGAAGTTTCTCCAAGTTTCCAGGCTGGTTCAGGCAGGCTGGTTTTAAGGCTGGCTCTGTTTCCAGACTAGTCAAGGGAGCACACTGCTTCTGACCCACAACCGCTTGTTTTCTACATGGCCAAAGGGAACTGGAACAGCTCAGGCAAAGAATCCTATTCTAATTCACACCCCAACCTAGTCACAGATACACACAGAAAACAGGGGCCTCAGAACTGAAATGGGCTCACAGGCCTCCAGAAACACAGGCTCCAGAACCAGCTTTCTTTATTATTGATAAGGATAACTGTGCAGTTTTAAATCCATTTTGATTTCAGGATATTGTTTTAAGTAAAATTAACTATGTTCTTTAAAAAGTCACAGCGTGGGGGCACCTGGGTGGCTCAGTGGGTTAAGCCTCTGCCTTCAGCTCTGGTCATGATCCCAGGGTCCTGGGATTGAGCCCTGCATTGGGCTCTTTGCTTGGCGGGGAGCCTGCTTCCCCCTCTCTCTCTGCCTACTTGTGACCTCTCTCTCTCTGTGTCAAAAAAATAAATAAAATCTTAAAAAAAAAAAAAAAAAGGTCACAGCATGGTTCCAGCATCACAGTTCATGCTCGGGTGAGCCTGGGTCTCTCTGCTACAGATGAAAGAGCGCTGAGGATGTGGTGAGAAGGCACGGAGGACAATCCCAGCCAGACCACCACTCACGGCTGTTTCCGGCTCCTCCCCCTGGATGCAAAAAGGCACAATAAAACTACACTGTTTTAAGACTAGAGTTTGTATCCAAGCACTAATAAACATGCCCATGCATCTCCAAAAGCTGTGTGTTCCTGCAGGCTGGTCTGAACAGCAGTGACAAACAGCCGACACCACAGTGCTACGTGACGAAGGTGAAAGAAGGGGAGAGAAACACCTTGGATAAGTTACCTGATTTTTATCTAACTGGGGCACGCACTCACTCTGCACCGCCTCTGGACCTAGGGGAGTAGGTGTAGTGCTCCCACAGAGCTCTGTGTCACCTACATCATACAGCAGAGTCCACATCTAAGTTGTATAAAGGCCACACATCGAAATCACGATCAAGTGTTCATATTACAGGTCCTCATGTGCCGTTCGAACCATACTCTGAGCCCTGCTTCTCCTTGAAACTTCAGAAAACTTCTTTAGAAGCTTAACCTCTGGGTCCTACCTGGGAGATCCAGCTGATCACTACTGAGATGCCATGGACAGTCAAAACAAAGGAAGTCTTAGGTCAAGAGCAGATATCAATCCTCGCAGTCACCCTTACACTAGTCCTGTAGACAGCCTTGTACATAGTAAGTGCTCGATAAAATTTGATGAACTAAACTCTGGAGTAAGAAATTCCTCCAAAGGTAAATGGAAAAAGGACAGAATTCATGACTGTGTATGTACTATGGAGATTTCCTTTTCCAAACCCAAACTAAGACATGTAGTCTACAAACCAAATTATACTTATGACAAAATATTTGGGCTTGCTTCTGCACTGGATCCCTCACCTCACGTTAGTTTCCTCTTGCCATCTCTGCAAAGTCCCATTTGTTGCATAAGGTCACGGTTTACAGGTTCCAGGCATTATTAGGAGGAGGACATCACCGAGGGCCATTATCTAAGCCTACCACAGCCCTCCAATGAGCTAATCTTAATCACAGACCTTCTGATTTATTTACTTTTAAAACTGAGAACTAAAAGGAGTTATCTAGAAAGAGGAGCAGATCAGACCATTATAACCATGAGGTTCTGGCTCCCAGGTAAAGGTTTTCCCTGCCTTCTCAATAGATAATATCTGCTACAACCACTGTCTTTCAACAGATAAGGGCTTAGTATTGGCTAATTCTGTATTTGTCATCTCATCCATTTCAAATGAAAAAACAAAACAAAACAACAACAACAAACACAAACACCCCTACACATACCAGTGAGTCCACACCAGGTCACCACTGGCTTCTGGATACTTAGCACACATTCACAAACACATGTATTATCGCTATCTTCAGAAAACCATGGGCCCAAATGGCTGTTTTCCAGTTGTAGGTGTTCAATAAAACTTTATTGGAAAGATGGAGGGACGGACACGCTCGGGAGTCACAGGGATAAAAGTAAGCCCATCACTCCATTCCTGCAGCTCTAGTTTGTTGATTTCCCCAAACTGAAGAAATGGAATCACTTTTGCAAAGAAATAGAAGAGAGTACGTAAAGCTGTGGCCTTGACCCTGGAGTAGAAGGGTTCAACCCTTCTTGTTGCCCCTGTCCCTCCCCAATTCCCCTACTTCTTTAATAATGCCAATTTCTCGGAAGTCACCAACAACAGGGTCTGCTAGTATTCTCCTCCACCCCAGGTGCTCTAAGCTAAGGCATGAAGCCAGGCAAGTAGACATCTACACTTTCAAAAGTAGAGCACATAAGATAGGAAGAGGCCAGAAGAAGCCGCATGGATTAGAACAATGACTATTTCTCCACTGGCCTTTCTCCACTGGCCTTCCTGCAAGAAGCTTTTCCTAGGAGCATCCTAAACATAAAGACACATTATCTTGGCTTGATCTGTATGGCTTAACCATTGTGATAACTGGGAATGGCTGCAAGATGTTAAATGTGGACAATGAAAATGTTCTCCACCTCTTCCTCTACCAAATTAAGGCACATTTAGTTTGGAAGAAAAGTACAATTACAAGTCAAGTCATTGGGTGCTTCAATCAAATATCATCTGTCAAGGAAGGCCAAGGAAACAGATTCTCTGACTATTTTAGTTGGGGGTCCAAAAAGACTTCCTTGCTTGATACATTGAAGAAGTGCACTTGAGCGTGTGCGTGTGTGTGTACACACGTGTGTTGGGTGGGGTGCAGTATCACTTTGATAATAGATCACATACACCTTGGGATCTAGGAAAATTTAGCTTTGATTGTCATGCTATGTGTGCCTTTGCTACAATATCTCAGAGCATTTATTAAGGGTCTCTTGAGGGTGTTGTCCAAAGAGTCTTCCTGGTAAGCGCTGATGTGCACCACATATGAATAGGTTACAGGGTACAAAGACATTAAAGATGACACCCGAATACAATGAAGATGGAGTTACAAGAGAGCAGAGCTGAAATCCCAAGATAAGATGAAAATCCCCAAACAAGAGCACTTTCAGATATGAAAACATAAACATGATTCCAAAAGGATGAGTGAAAGAAAGATGAAGACACATAGGTTTAGAAATCCCACCTCAGGGCACCTTGGTGGCGTAGTTGGTTACATGTCCAACTCTTGGTTTCAGTTCAGGTTGCGATCTCACAGTCCTGAGACCAAGCCCTGCATCGGGCTCCACACTCAGTGGGGAGTCTGCTTGAGACTCTCCTCTGCTCTTCCCTTCGCACCCACCCCCCAGAAAAATAAATAAACTTTAGAAAAAGGAAGGAAGGAAGGAAGGAAGAAGAAAGAAAAAGACATCCCCCTCCTAGAAAGCAAGAAGAGAAAAGGATACCACCACTTAGCTCAGCAAAATGATACACTGTATTTGTTTGTTTGTTAAGATAATAACCAATGTCAACAACAGTACAAGGGGACCGGCAGCTCTGAGAGTAGGAGTGAAAATGTCAGGGCTCTTCTGGAAACAAACGGAGCATGATGGAACAAGAACCTCTGAAACATTTATAACTTCTGGCTCTGTGATCCTACTTCTAGGAATCTATCCTAAGGAAATAATCAGCAAAACAAGGATTTATTTACAAAGATATCTGAGCTTTGGGGAAAGAAGACTAGAATTAACCAGAGAGAAAAGACTGAGCTAATTACAACAAATCCACATGGTGCAATCTGATACAGGATTTGAAAACGGAATTCAAAGAACTTCATGCGAAATTATCATAGTACAATGTTAGATAAAAAAGCAAGATATGCAACTATCATTGTGATCCTAATTTTATATTAACAATGACATGTAAGTACAAGAGATGAGGCTAACACAGCAAAATGTTACAGTTTCATGGATCTTGACGGAGAGGATTATGGGAGATTTCTATTTTCTCCTTCAAAGTTACAGAGGTTTTTTCCAAACTTTTTACATAAGCATGTGTTACATTTAAAATGAGAAGATCGCCAGCAAAGTGTACCAGAGTGCTATAGGAATGAGGCAAAGGCAGTGGAACTTTTCTATGACCTGTGGACAGCATCTCATCTCACCCCCGGAAGCCCCTCTGAACTCAAGTCACAAGAGAATCCTTCCCCTGTTTCATACAACACCCCATCCCAAAGACTAGATGAGGAAAGAGAGAAAAGGAGGAGGCAGGGAAAGAAGGCAGGAGAAAGACAAAACAAGACAGAAACACTTAAAAGCAGAATTTTTCAATCCTGAGTGGACTGGGAATAACTCATGGAAATTTTTAAAAAATCTCTAAGCCTGGGCTCTATCCACAACTCGCTGAATTGTCTCTGGGAGCAGGGCCCAGATGTTAGTCTTTTAAAAGACTCTGGGGAAATCTAAGGTCTAAGAAACCCAGATGTAGATCTAGTGGTTTTCAAACGTCAGTATGCATCAAATCATCCAGAAGTCTAGTTAAAACACAAATCTTGGGCTCTGCACCCAGTTTCCAGTTGCTAAGTCTGGGGAGGGGACTGAGAATTTGCATCTGTAATAAGTTCCCAGGTGATGATGCTACAGCTGGTCCAAGGGCCATGCTTTGAGAACTTGGATTTGCCCTGGTGACCTTGAGTTCCACAACAGGTTCTCAGATAAATTTTAGTGACAAACCAGATTATTATTTCTGCCCCTAAACACTGGCTTCTTTACCAAAGATGGCAAAGGGAAAATCGAGACAGAGAAAGGAAATGCCCATTCTTCGAGCAGCTATGGCAAACCAGGAGTTTAAGGAAATCCTTCATGTCTTCTAGAGCTCATTCCCTCCTTTTGCAAGGAGGGCACAGCCATTGCTATCATAGGAAAATGACAAGTGAGATTCAGAGTAATGGTAATTTGCCAGAGACCGGCAGCTCATGACCGGTGAAGGCCAGGATGCAACCAAGGCTTGTCAGACGTCTAAGTCCTGGCTTTTGTTTTGCTGAGAAGAAAAGCTCACGTGACTAAGAAAAAAACCTTTCCTATAAACAAACATCACAATGCTTGAAAAGATAGCACTGAAACAATATGGGAAAAAATCGGAGCAGATACGAGGTCATTATGCTCTTTCTTTCTTATTCTTAAAAATCTTAGTACAGAGAAAGAAGCAATGCATTCAGTACAGGAGAACATGTGCTCACCCTGGCTTTATCACAAATTCAAACATCTTTTCATTGCCTCTGGCCTGGCCGGTGTGCATCTACGTGTGTGAAGAAGGAACCCTTCAAAATCCAGTCAAGTTTAAAATACACCAAATGCTAACACAGAAGAGGATTACGCTACAACAGACATCCTGCGTGAGTTCCAAAAAGCCAAGCATCCAACTGTGGAAAAGCTTCTGTATACATGTGAGATTTGGCGACTTCGATTTCAGGACCTAACTAGACCCACAGCCTCCCTCCCAAAGCATGGCCGAGTCCGCCTCCACATCCCCAGAGTACACGTCCTACCTTCTGTTCTGCCCTGGATTTTACTTGCCAGGGGAGTTCCTAATGCCTGTGAATGTGAGGGCTGTTTTGTACAAGCACGGGATGATTAGAGGGAAGAACATTCTTCTTCCCCCTCTCTTGGCACATTCTCTTCTAAAAGGAGAACTCTGTGTTTGCTGTTAGGCAAAAAAAAAAAGGTGGGGGGAGGGTTAGAGGGGGAAGTGATAATCTTCAGTCTACTTATGAGTCTTCACCTGTACAGAAGTTATTCTAGGTATGTTCTGGGAACAAGCTGGAACATTCTAGAAAAAAACACAGAATAGCCCTGTCAGCACTACACTAGCTCTGGAAATCTATTTCACTATCATTGTTCAAATCCGATGGATGCTAGTCCTCGAACCGCTTCTTTGTAACCCCATGAAGACTGACATGCCCAGTACCTCCAGCTCCGGATATTCTCTTTACAAATGGAGGATCTCAGCACCTGAACTCTCCTGAAAATTCCTAGGCTTCACCATGTCCCAGAAATCCCTCAGTGCTGACTCAGAACCAACCATCCTTTAGTGCTGAGAGACTTGGTCCATTTTTCTATTCTTGCCGTGGTTACGGCTGTTCATCTCTTTGTCTGGCTCAAAACACATGTACAAACATTCCCAACAAGCTGAAGATGGCACCTGGGGAACAGTCATGAATCAATGAATCTTTCCTTCTGCCTTTAAGCTTTGACTATAGGCAGCAATTTTCTCCTACTTTCAGCAATCTACATCAGCCCTAATTAATTAAATTATTAAACCATAATTAGTTGAGTGTAGTCTGTAAGGGGATAGCTCTGGCTCCTCTTGGAAGAATGCTTAAGAGATCCACCATAACCCAAACTTCGTGTGTCATGTAAAGTGGCTTAGAAGCAACAATTGAAAACATCTGGACTTGATCCAAATGTTACCTGGGTTTGAAAATGACTTGAAGACCCAGGTGAGGCAGGAACAGTTGTATATTCTACATTTGATCTTTCTTTTGTCCTTAGATTTAGAATTACTCATTTTTAGCTGCCAATCTGGCCACCTGATATAAGATGACATTTTCTAGGCTTTCTTAGGGCCATGTAACAACCTCACTCTGGCCGTGTAACTATGGTTTCTGGCAATAGGATGTAAGCAAAAGTATTGTGCACAACATTCAAGGAATGTCCTTATAAGAAATGGCCTGCCCTTCTTCCTCTCTTCTTCCTGAGTAGAATGAAGATGTGATGGCTGGAGCACAAGCAACCACATGAAACCATGAAGTGAAAGTCATATTCTCAGGATGGCAGAGTGACATCATAAACAGAGGCAAAGTCCTTAATACCACAGACCTACCATGCCAGCTCAGGACCCCACCTTTGTGATGTAGAAATAAACTCCTACTTTCTTTTTTTTTTTTTTTTAAGATTTTATTTATTTATTTGACAGAAAGAGATCACAAGCAGGCAGAGAGGCAGGCAGAGAGAGAGGAGGAAGCAGGCTCCCTGCTGAGCAGAGAGCCCGATGCGGGCCTCGATCCCAGGACCCTGAGATCATGACCTGAGCCGAAGGCAGCGGCTTAACCCACTGAGCCACCCAGGCGCCCAAACTCCTACTTTCTTTAAGCCATTATTCTCTTGGGCTTTCCGTCACGAGCAGCCAAAACAAATCCTAAGAAACATCCACTCATGAAAATACTTCTAAAGAAACCCTCAAAACCTTGAATGACCAGGGGACAACCTCAGCTGGAATCATAGAGATTAGGGACATGAAGCGAATCCTGTAGGACCATTCCCTACAGCTGGACTCTTGTTGAGATCCTGGACACTTAGAAGGATTAGAACTACACGGAAGTGACTATAGAAGGTCTGAGTCCTGCAGCCATACTGAGCTTAAGGGCTGGCTAGCGTTGGGAGCACTTCTGGAAGCCTGAGCCTTCCTGGTCAGGGAGGGGCAGCAGCAATGCAACTGGGTCAGGAAAAGCCCCCAGGTGGGCTGCCCCAACCTCTGCAAACACAGCAGGTCTCCTTTGGAGCCACATATTCCTACCCCAGACTCACTCCACCCTCGCCCTCTCCACTCCCTCCTCCCCACAACTGTGTGCTGGGTGGAAATGTGCAGCAGGTGATCGGCCTGCAGGGAAGAAGACCAGCTTATTCAACAGGAGGGGAGGCTCATTCCTCCCAGGGAGCTAGAGTGGTTCTTCAGCGGTCGCAGGCTTGGTGAGGAGGAAAGACGTAAACTTGTGGGCACCTCCTAAGCACGTGATATCAGTCACAGGTAATGTGAGGAAAAGAGCACATTCCCAGCGTTGGGGGCGGGGGGCAGGGCTCTGGGTTCTCTGTGATCTTGTAGACAACCAGATGCTCCCACATGCTCCAAGGGCCCCACTTTGCTGCTTTATAAGAGCGAGGCTGGTGTCTTCAGAATCAGCATCTTGAAGGTGGGAGGGAAGCTGTGCGTTTCGCAATCCTTTTCAGCGATTTTAATGATCAGCCAGGTCTGGCCATCTCTGACTTAGAAACTTGCCGTGCAGTATATTCTGTGGACGTGCAGCCTCACACTGACCAGAGATGCAGACTTTCAGTCGCTGCTCGGACTGACTGAATCACACTCCGCATGTGAACAAGATCCCAGGTGATTCTCCTGCACACTGAAGTTGGCTTACATCGGTCATGTCATGACTTCAAGAATAGATTTAGTCGTTGTCCTGGGACCCCATGTAAGTACTTGCCTTCCATTTTTGTTCATTAAAAAAAAAAAAAAGCCACTGTGGAGAAGTGGTAAGTCATAAAGTTTATAAAGGGCATGGCGTGGAGGGCATGAATGGCCAATGAACTCTAGCTTTGCTTTTGCGATCACTGTTACTATTAGCAGCCATAGTCATTGGCCTCGATTTACCCAAACTGAAGAGAACCACCGGGGGAACAGGAATTTCAGATTCTGAAGCAACTCTTTCTACTTGACACATTTTCTTTCCTACTCCATAGCAAGCCTGCATTCTTCCCCATGAACAACAACAACAAAAAAAACACTTGAAATCTTATTTTGATGGCTACTCCAAAGGCAAAAGTAAACACAATGAAGCGGCCTGGGACTCGAGGTCATCAACAACTGCACTGGATCAAGCCAATGGCAAAGCCAACCCTTTAGCCACTTTCAAGAGAAAAGAGGATTCTGACCCCGAAAATCACTCTTCAAGGAGACAGAGACAGAGTGACATCACGTTCACGTGATAGAAAAATCAAGGGACTGCCCTTAGCTCCCTGAAGCGCTGTGTGCTCCCCGAATCCTCAGGCTGGCAGGCACCCACGGCCTGCAGATACGGACCAGTGGGTTAAGCGCTTTCTTAAAGGGATTTAACCAAAACTGAGCTGCGGGAAAGCTGAGAGGCAGCCACGGGACACAGCCACCAGTCTGTCACTGGGCCTTCCAACCCCCTCTTTTCCCTTCCAATCTCCTCCTTCTGCTTCATATCTGGTCATTATCGAGGGTGCTGAGGGCCTGGACTTTCGGGCTCTTCTGAATAATCTGAATAACCCACTTTGCCACGTTCCTCTCATCTGTGTCAGGAGAAATGAGTCCATGGATTACAATTTCAAATACCAGCAACAGCTTGGATATTTGCTCTGAGGTTCCCAGCAATGTTGCCTTTATAAGAGGGTGAGCAAAGCCTGGGGTCTCCCATCCTGCTCCCCAGGTAATAGCTTTTGATCCCAGGGCACAATTAAGTCACTGTTGACGTGTGTGTGTGTGTGTGTGTGTGTGTGTGTGTGTGTGTGTACCCAATACACAATACCTTCCATTCTCCGGGACTAAAGAAAACAGGCGTTGGCATGAGGTGTCCACATTTTCCTTAATGAAATGAACAGCCCAACCCGAAATTCAAGCGCTAAACTTTTCAACAGCAAACAAAAGGCTCGTGTTCCAGCCCAATCCCCTGAAACCAAGTGACTTTTCTATCAGCCTCCAACCCTGAGAGTGTTTACTTACTTATTCTTCTGTTATCAGCACGTTCAGGGGTCAGTTGCACATGTAAGCAAGGAAAACAATTTGAGCATATGACCCTCTGGATGGAAAAAAAAAAAAATCACCGGGACTCAGACCCGAGCCCCTGTGTGTTCCAGAATGGTTTCCCTCGCTGGCCTGTCTCCAGGATCCGGAGAATCAGGCATTTCGGACACTGGAACAGAGGATTTAGTCTTTGGAACCGAATCTCCTAAGTGGCTGCCACGAACAGGGACTGTTTTCCATCGAGAAACATGGGGGAGGCGGGTGTGTTACACGAGCTTTTCAGTCCCTACCCTGAAGCCCTCAGTGTGTTGGTATGTGAACCACAGACAGAACCGCACCAGAAAACCTGTATTATTTATGCTCTGTCCAACTTGCTGTTTACTTGCATCACAAAATAATGAGGATGGAAAAGAGCACGGCCCCACTAAAGGACAGGGTTACTGGCATTCAAGCCAAGTGCTTGACAATGTATAAAGACACACGTGGTAGACTTACATCAAAGCCATTTTGAGATATAATATAATCGGTTCCCCAAACAAGTTTTCTCTCCTTTCCTAACCACTAACTTGTAGTATTTCCTAGTGTTAATAATTAGACAAGGCTAGGGTCAGAAGGGAGGTTTCTAATACACAGAGAGGCCCACAGAGTTGAAATAAAGTCTGTCTCCTGTGAACACAGGAGAGAAATGAGGTCAGGAGTCCATATGGGCTGGCGTGATATTTGATCTGCAGTGTTTACACCTGCTCCTTCCTGGGCTGTAAGTCACAAAAATCCTTCTTTTATCACAAAATAACAACAGCAACAAATATTAGGAAGTGACTGAGTTCAGTAAGGACCAACACGAAAAGTACGATGTAGACTTTCAGGATAAGAGGCAAAAGAAGCAGACGCAGGAGAAACAAACTGCTTTCACTTCCTAAGTTTTCCTAACTCCTTAAGACCCAGACACACAAACATTCTGTCGCCGGGAACTGAGAGCCTAACTTTCAGAGGTGTCCAAGCAGTATTTTATGGTGATTTCTTCAATCCGAAAAGAAGAATTACAACGCGACTTACCATATTGGCCTAAGTTGTCTGGGCTCTTAAAAAGAACAAAGCAAAGGACTAAACAGCTCTCGGTCTTGTGTTTACAGCTGTTCGGCCCCGTGTCTATGAAGCACCATTCTGGACAGGAAGCAAGGACACAGGGTCAGCGGGCTGGAAAGCTGCTCATGGGCAAGGCCTCCGTTTAACCAGAAAGCCGTCGCCACACACGGCCTGTCGGGCCCCACTCCCACAGTGGCAAAGAACCAGGGTGCCTACAGCCTTTGTACCTCACTGACATCTGTTTCAGGAATGCTGGTTTCCCTCAAGTAGTTGCCCAAAGACGGAAAGTAAAGAATTACAATCTATCAGCTGTCAATCGCACAGATGGGCATACCCATTCTGGCGAGTACAAAAGGCCACTCACGACCTAAGTCCATGATCATATGGGGCAGCAAGACAGGAGGTAGGCCTTTGAAAATACAGATTCCAGGGGCTCCGTGAGGGGCTGATTCCATGCACTAGACGGGGCCAGCACTGGGCATTCTCCACAAGCTCCCCAGGTACTCTGACCTGGAGTAGAGAATGCAGGAGCCCAGGCAGGCCTGGGACCAATTAAATCCTCATCTCTGAGCCTGGACCCAGGGAGCAGTGGCTTTTAAAGCTCCCAGTAGATCCCCCCAGTATCCCTGGCAGAGAACCCCTGAGGCTAACCCAAACTCACACTGTGTATGCAAAACAAGGATGACCTAAATGTGGTCTCTCCATCAAGACGAGCCCCCTCTCCCCAAATGTCTAATCAGTTCTGCATAGATGGACCCCTCCCTTCAGGAGCTGACGTGTGTTCCTATTAAAACTCCTTTCTCAGTATGAGTCCTGCTCATCGTCAGCCCACAGCCGCAACCTCAACGTAAAAGTGCACATGTTCTGTGACAACCCCAAAGTATAAACTATGGCTCAGAGAGCTCTTTCTCCCCCTTCCCAAGGAATTTTAGAAAAGGGTTTGTTTTTTGTTTTTTTTAACATTTAAAAAATTTTTTTTAGAAAATGGTTTTTAAACGAGTTCTGTGCATCACCCAAAGTACATTGAGAGAGCCTCCCCTCCTGTAGTCTGGCAGGCTGCCACCTTCGGGGTTCAGACCCAGGAACAGACAGGATGAGGGAAGCACGGTTTGGCCTCAAGGCACCAGGCACCACCGTGCACGCTGCCCCTCACTTTCCCACTTTCTTCAGCCAAGATTCACTGAAGCTGGGAGACCAGAGAGAGCAGGCACAAAGTGCCACACATGAAAAAACTTCTCCCCCACAGACTGGATTAATTAGAAACTAAATTGCTTCAAAAACAAAACAAAACTCTTTGCAAATGCAAGCAACCCTCAAAAGAAGCTAAGCTTCATTCACCAGGGGATGTTACTTTAACCCACTGATCAAAACCGGAGGGATATGTGAATGATTTTTGTTCTGAGCCACCGTGTTTTGAAAAGAACTGAATCTACTCTCAATGTTTTAAAATCTAATTCTCAGGTACCTGGGTGGCTTAGTTAGTTAACTGACTGCCTTCAGCTCAGGTCATGATCCTGGAGTCCCGGGATCGAGTCCCACATCAGGCTCCCTGCTCAAGTGGGGAATCTGTTTCTACCTCTGACCCTTTCCCCTCCCATGCTCTCTCTCTCTCCCTCTCTCTCTCAAATAAATAAATAAGATCTTTAAAAAAAAAAAATCTAATTCTCTGCATTGCCTAGACTTGGAAGAGCTGGCGGAATAATCACATGATGCAAAATGGCTGCCCCCTTTGGATGACTTGGCACTCTCCAGCTGGATGTGGGCCTCACTGTGCCCTACTGCCTTGTGTCTAGTCTACTTGACTACAGGCATCAGAGTTTGCAAACTCTTCTTTAATCAATGACCCTAAAAGGGCAGAACTGGTGATGGGATTTGTAATCACATTTTTGGTCTTCTATTCATTAGCTGTGAGGCTAATTTTGGATGGCCACTGTCTCCTCCTGGGGATGGAACCTCCGTTTCTTTAGCATTACTATTCCAATTGAACAGTGATGGCTTCTCGGGGTTTTACAAGTATTAAAAGGCACTAAATGTGAACATGACAGTGTCTGGAAACTATAAAGCAGTATGCACACATAAATGACAGTTGTTCAATCCATTCAAGCTGCCATTTTGAAAATGTAAGTCATGCCTGGGCAGGAATACCATGAGGGTGGTCCCAGGGGAGTGGGTCAGGGATTAATGGGAAGGCAACCTGGGGACTCTAGGTGGTAGTCCCACGTGAGCAGAGACTATAACTCCATGCCCAGAAGAAGGCAAATCTGCGGAGCACAGCAAGCCCATCAGTGGAAATCAAAAGGATGCCCACTCTTGAGCTCAAACCAAGAAACTAGTTTAGGAGGCTGCAAAATGCATTCTCATCACCAAGCCTAATTCCCCGATTACTTCCCGAGTGACCCAGCATCTCTGATCAAGACAAGGTCTCCTGAACCACCCCTGGTCTTTTCCCAACAGGATGAAACACAGGAGGAAGAAAGACATGGAAGAGCTGAGAAACTAGCCCCTTATTGCTTCCCCTCCCCCACCAACAGACCTTATCTTTCTCTATATTATCAGTTTAGTACGTTATTTGCATTTTGGCAGGATTTCCCTTTTTCAGGGCCTATCAACCGAGTCTGGAGGAGACAGCAGATGGCCCGCTACACAGCTAATTTGAGTACATATTCAAGACAATAATCAGTTACAGACTGACTTGGCACCAGCAAGCACTGGAGGAGAGACCAGGCACTTCTCAATCCGCCACATCCCTTCCACTCTGCCTTCACTTGCTTTGCCAATACAAAGAGTATATCTTAATCTCGTAATTATTTGTTTTGGACGGAACTCTGTAGTCCATCTGTACCTTCAGATAAACTACCAGCATGAATTCTGGGCACTTCTCTTTGTATTGGTAAACCATCATTAACCACCTTTCTTGCTATTTTGCTTTTTAACCAGTCACCCAAGTGTACAAGTACTGGCTCACGCACTTTCTTCACAAGACCACAAGGATCTGTCCCAGGAAGGATGCTGTCTAACGCCCTACAGAAACCCTCTGTGTGCCAGGACGACATTTCTCTGTTCAGCTGTCCACTGCTGTTTCCAAATAAGAGAATCAGGCTGGGGGCGCCTGGCTGGCTCAGTCAGTAGAGTGTGCAACTCTTGATCTCGGGGTTGGAAGTTCGAGCCCCATGTTGGGTGTAAAGATTTCTTAAAGAAAAATAAAAATCTTCAGAAAGAAAAGTAAATCAGGTTGGCCCAATATGACTGTTCCCTCATGTTCCCTGCTTTCCTTTCATCCTTCTAAGGCCCAGCCAGGGTATCTATCTATCTGTCCCTCCTAGTTCTTCTTGTTCAGAACATACATCTACAAACAGTTTTGTTTGCTTTTGTGTTTATATTTCTCACCATCACCCAGGCATCATTTAGGCTAATTCTGCAGTGAACATTACTTATATAATTGATGCCCCCCCACTTTATTTTTGATAGACCCTTGTTCAGAGCATTCCTTTCCACAAAATATTTATCTCCTTCTATCATCTCTCTGCATTTGGAGCACAGTTAAAATGATCAGGCTCCCTTCAGTCATCATATTCTGTACTGTATGGCCATGGGCACTGCTGTCAAGGCTCATCCCTACTATTTTTCTCTGAGAACCCTGAAGACCTAGGTTACTACTAAATGTCTTTCTCGGGCATGTGAGTTATCTTCTGTGGTACGTTTGAGAAGATGCCAAGAATCAGGACATACTGGGGAATGGTAAGAACACCTATGTGGCCATCATGGTCAATCCCTGGGCACAAAACCACTCAGCTCAGTGGCCCAAATAAAAACCAGAACTGGCTCCCAGTCCTGTGGGTTGAGACACGGGCTGGGCTCGGCTGGGCAAGTCATCTGCACCTTGTGGTGTTGGCTGGTCTCATCCATGGGTCTGCAGGCCAGTGGGACTGGCTGGGGCTGGTGGTGCATGCTGGCTGTCAGCTGGGCCTCTCGCTCCACAGGTGTCTCCTCCCCTAAGGAGGCTACTCAGATCATCTTTACATGGTGGTGAAGCTTTCCAAGAGAGCAAGGCCTAGCCTTAGGAGTCACACAACATCCCTTCTGTAGAACTCGGCTGGTCAGAGCAAGTCACAGGCCTGCCCCGATTCAAGGGGTGGGGAAGAACAGCAGAGCAGAACTGCCAAGGGGAGGGGGGGCACCAGGAGGCATGGTTCCTTGGGGACCATGAATACAACAATCCACCCGAGTGGAAAGATATATGACTAGTGCCTGGGTTCACACTTTATCTATGAGCCCCTTAAATTCAGAAGCATTCAAGGAGCTTAAAGTCCTGTTTGCCTTTGTACCCCCAATGGTGATTCCCATAGTTTTTCTAGTGGATGCTTAATAAACTCATGTGAATTAATGACATTCTCACAAACGCACATACCCCTAAACTTAAAGAACTGGAGTTTACCAAGAGCGAATGCACAATATTCTTGACATTCATCAAGAATAAAAAGTCTCTTTTGCTTACAAAAAAATGTCAAGAAGACTTAGAAGAAGAACATGACCATTTCACAGAGAGCATCTGGCCTGAAATTCACCAGGAACGAGTCTCCAGGCGGGACTGCTGCTCTTCTTCCAGCCTTCACTCCACATCCCGTCATTCGTCATGAAGGACATAAAAAAAGGTTTAAGAGGTCAGTGTCTGCTTTAGGTTCCATAAAAAAAGCAGAGCGAGTCATCATGTCCGGGCAGAATCCTCTTTAAATCACTCTTTAAGCTTAATATAGAGCAAATTGTCTTTGCTGTGCAATAAGAGCGGGCCGCTGTTTCAATCTGTCCTCCTAATTTGGGCAGCTGACAAGCTATCATTTTATGAGTTAGACTTGGCAAGATTTATCTCCTTCTGGACACTGTGTCTGAGATTAAGTGAAATAATACGGTAAGAGGTTATCTGGGCAATCTCAACTTTCTCCAGGTGTAAATAACGAAGGTTCTTGGGTTAGCCGTGACCCAGCTCCTGACCCTTTTTCTGTAAAAATATAACTCTTTACAAAAATAACTACCATGGCAATGCTATCCATCACGATTCAGAGTCCCTTCTACCAGGACATGGTAGGAGGGCTCCTCCAGGTTCTTCAAGTGAGGTGAGGCCACGTGACTTCTTTCGGTCAATGAAATTGGAGCTGAAGCACCTGTGTTGGTTCCCAATTAAAGTTTCAAGACCTGGTGCTCAGTGTGCCACACACTTTCCCTTCACCAACACGACTGAGATTTTCCAGAGGGTAGAGGTTCCATTAACTGTGGTCCTAGAGTCAGAACATGAAGAGAGAGCCTCCAACTAATTCACGTTAGCCATCGGCGTTGTTCGTTACACAGTGGAATGACTGGGCCCATCCTAACTTACTATAACTACAAAGTGATGGGTCATTTTAAGCAAGATGGCTCCTGATTTTAGAGTGGCTTAGATGCTAGTAAACTACTCTACTCCTCATTGCCCTCTGGCTAGTCACTCATACTTCTGTCTTCTTGCTTGCCTTGAGTTTAGAAAACTGCTTTCTTTCCCTTCCTTGCAAGAAAGCCACAGAAATTATTGGGTTAAGGGAGAGAGCTTGGGGCATCTCAAGTTCCTTCCCTACAACAGGACCTTTGCCTTGATTCCTTTGATAGCCATTCCCAAGTCTGGATGATGGGACCAGAGGATACTGATGGTGCCCACTGAGGCGATCTCATCCATAATCTTGACTCTGACAGGCAAAGGTTAGGCCACTTGCCTAGAGGAAGTAGCAAACCCAGGTCTCAAAGCCAGGTTGTTTCCCTGGGCCAGATCCTGTAGACTAGGCCCCCCCCCCCCCCGCCCCAACTAGTGCATGTACTATGTGGAGCCTAGTTCCTGCCTGCCTTCTTCCTCCCCTGGAATCTGAACTTGGTATTTTTTGCCTCTGTACAGCTGGTTTGTGGGCTCTTGGGCCCGAGTCTCCCCAGGAGGTTGTTTTCACTGGTCCTACAGCTACATCTCCCAAAAGGCGAGCTCCTGGATGACCACAGTCCCTGCTTACAGCCACTCAGAAATGAAGGTGTGATTGGACTCTTCAGTGCTCCCACTGAGCACTCAGAGGCTTGACCCAACCACCAGTTCCCACTTCACTCCCATCAGGAGCCAGCACTTCCTAGTCCCAACAAGCCCTGCACCCCTTCCTTCACAGACCCACACCGAAGCACCCAGAAGGATTGAGTTACACATCTGCTCGAACCCTGGGTATCTGTGTAATCGCAGGCTCTGCAAACCAGCTCCAGTAACTCTCCTTCATCCTTTCCCACGAAGGCCCAACCACTATGAATGAGTGTCTTTATTATGCTGCAGTTTGATGAACTATCACCTGAAAGAGACTTCTTTAAGGGGCCAACCCTTTTCTCCCCTTTTGCATTTTAAAACCCATTTAAATGGGAGAATTTTAAATCCGACCCAAGCAGAGGAGTCCTCACGGGCTGCGACTTTATCCCACACTTCTCTATGACGAGACACACAAAGAAACGGAGACCGGACAGAGATACACACACCCCCTTCCTCTATTTTTGGAAGAAGTTAGAGCCTGCACTCACAAAGGGAAGCTGGCCTGCTCTAGCAGCAAAAGCAAAGCAGTCAGACACATCTAAGTACCAAAGGCAAGCCATCTGCAAGGAGCCTGCGGCCCAAATTCCTGGAACCATCATCAAAACCCCAAGAGGGTGGATGGTGAAGACCACCAGGAGAAAGTGGAGCTCCTGGCAGCCTGGGCTCCCCTCCTCCTGACTTCCTATCAGAACCAAACTGCATTCGGGACAGCATGGTGCTTCTTCCACACTCGGTTGGGGTCAGGGTGTGTGGTGACACAGTCTGGCTGATGAAAAATGAACAGAGCTCCAGTGGCACTTCCAGGAAAGCCCATTAAGGGGGCCAATGACACAAGCTTGCACCCCTCCCTGCCCTTCCCACTTCTCTTCCTCTTGCCTAAACCATAGGCACAGTGGATGAAGCTCCAGTGGCCACAGGGAACCTCACAGATGCCTGTGATCCCTAAGAATGGCGGGTAAGAAGCCCAGGAGGAACTTGAGTCTCCAATGGCACTGAGCGACTGCCATGTCACACTGCCTCCCCACTCTTGTATAGCAAAACTTTAACCTGACTAAACTACTACTACCTAACATACTCAAACATCACCCAAATGCAATGCCCATCCAACCTACTATCCAAACAGGGGCATCCCCTAGGCTGGCCTGAACAATTTCTTTTTTCTATGGAAAGTCAAGGACCCAGGGAACTTCAAAGCCAATGGGTAGTTTCCTTAAACTAAAAACCCACTCTAGGTAAACATATTTGGTACCTTTTGGGGTGATGATGGGAGAAAGCGTATAGGCTTAACTCTTGTGGCTCTTAAAATATGAAATAAGCACAATCTACTCATCATCAAATAAAATAATTGTCTAGATAGTTTAATAACATATTATATTTGGGGAGGAAAAGGAGGAACAGGTAGAAGGGTACCCAAATATCCGCCAATGCGTGAATGGAGAAAGGAAATGCGGTATATCCACATCCAATGGAATATTAGTCAGCCTTATAAAAGAGCATACAGGCCACCCCACTGGACTGCACAGAACATTTCCATGATCGCAGAAAGCTCTACTACATGGGACTTGGATGGGCTCTACACTACTTACTGTATTATGATGAAAAGAAGCTCTTCCAGGGTCACGGGAACCTGGGGAGTACTAGTAAGGACATATGAGTACTAGTAAGTACCTATAACCTCTCTCAGCCTCCGTTTCCTCTTCTGTAAAATAAGCATAGCATGAGCACCTAAGTAAGTGTGCTAAATGAGATCATACTTGCAAGGCACACATGTCTGCCCACAGTAAGGGTCACAGCATGGTGGCTATTACTTTGGGGAGAGGGAAGGGGGTGCAACTGGTGCTTGCACGCAAACAGACTCATTTGCACTTGTGACTACTTACAGAGAGAGAACATGAAACACTTACCTGCAGGATCATCCACCTTCCCCACCCCCAGGCCTGTGCTGAGAAAGGACAGCACCTCCAGGGAGCCCACCAGGCACTGGGACCTGGCTCGGGCTGGTCTAGCCACCCTCCTCCCACCTGCCTGTCAGGAAGAGAAACCACGTGTGGGAAACCACATGGGTGTGTGAAGCCCAGAATGAGCCCCTTAACGGCCCCAGCGGGCCTGTCGATGAGTTAAGTGGGGGATTCACAGAAGCAAAGTACTCCCCTTGTCAACAGAAAGCCCTGGAATTCCAGCCTTTCCCCACAAGGACTCTGCAGGAAGAGACAGCAGAAACCCAGAGACCAGCTCATCTCTGTCTGCAGGGTGTTTATGTGCAAAGACGGTTGTGCACCTTGCATATCTGAGATCCTGTTACACACATGCCCATTGTGTGCAGACATATATATACATGTGGATGCTCACATCTGTGTGGACACTCGTGTGTGCGTGTGTGTGAGCATACTGGCCAGGGTCTTTGTGTGTGGACATACACATGTGTGTTTGGGTGTGCAGAGCATACTCAAGAGACTCCAAGATCCCTAATTCATTTAAGATTTTTCTGTCATTTATTAAAATATATCTCTTCATTTCTTTTTTTAGGCTAATTTGTTTCTCCCATGGGTCTGTGCGTTTATCCTCGAGTTTTGCTACCTGATGGGTTGCCTGGTCAAAGGGCCATGACCCACTTTGTTTCAGGCCTTCCTGGGATGCTTCAGGGAAGGCACTGATGGGCTGAGAGCCAATGTGCAAACAGGACACCAGCCATCAGATTCTGTGACTGTAACGTGAAAGCAGACAGATCACCTATCTCCTGCACTGGCCTCCAAGGGGCAGCCTATGTGATCAGCAGACGCGGGACGGCCTAACTACCAGTTACCATGCTGGGCTCTTCCTCATAATTCTGTTAAAATTTGAATGAAAAATTGATTATAGCTAGGTAAGTGAAGGAAAGAAAACACTCAAAGGATTGCTAGGTCACTTTTCCAAGACGCACACTTGGCTAAAAGAGTAGGTATTTTTAAAAACCCAATATATTTTTCCTTTAATAAATTGTGTCACAAGGAGTAATAATGCAAAAGTAGTAAGTATGGGATTCTGTAGGAAATAGAAAAAAAAAAATCTAAAGATTTTGTCCCCCAAATCACTGTCGATAAGAACTGTGGATATTCAATGCTATTTCAAATTTATAATTTCTTAATCTGCATGGTTTCAGAGATCACAAAAGAGGATTCTTTGAGCCACAGAAAGAAAACTAAGTTTCGTCATGAGAGGAAGGCTCTGCATTCAGAAGGACGAGGAAGTGGTCTGTGGAGAGAGTAGGGACCGGACAGGCAGGGAAGGGCAACAATTGCCCCTGGCTCAGTAGTGGTAGAAAAGGCAGATCCCAGGTTTCCGGTCTCTTCTCAGAGGAGTTCTGTTTTCCTCAGAGGTCTGCCAGGCGGATGTGAGGCTGCCGGGTAACGATCTCTTGGAATAAAGAGCTCTGGGACCAGAGAGGGTTGGAAAACCACTGGTCTCACAGAGCCAGACACTGAGCTGGAGAAGCCACAGGGCTGACGAAGGCACTGAGGAAAGCAGCCGGTGGGTGGGGAGAGCGTGAGGAGAGTGTGGGTAGAGACTAGGCCTTGCTCTTCCTCTTTTCTACCCCTTGGGGGATGTGAGCAGCTGGAGGCCAGAGGTCATCCATCCACCTCCACCACTAGGCTCATGGGGGGGCTCTTCTCGCCTCCCCCCTACCTACTGGGCTGGTCCCTGATGACACCAACTTGGAAGTGGCCTGGGAGGAAGCTCACAGGCCCTACCAGTGTGACTCAGCCCACCTGCACACAACCAGAAGGGCAAGTCCCTTCCATTCCTCGTGCCTTGTTGAGAAAAGCAATGACAAGAAAAGCAATTCTGCCACCTCTTCAGGTAAAAACTTGAGGCAATCCCTCCTTCTGAGGGGATGGGCTGTGTTTTATACAGACACCTGGGGTAGAATCCTCCCCACCCCACCATGTTCTAGGTTTCTGGGCCTTGGGCAAACAACGTCACTTCTCGGAGCCCAAGGCTCTCCCCTGAGAAAAGGCAGTTGAGGTGACTTCACCAGGTTTCAGCAGGCCTTTCCTGCCCCACCCCTGCCAGCTACTCTGCCGCACCAGACACGAGCACCGTGGGGCCAGACTGTCTCGTCTACGGCTGGAGCCCTAGGGCTGGGACCCTGACCGGCACACGGCCCTGTTCCACCGGCATCCAGCGAACACGTCCACGAGCCGGAGAGCAATGGGAAGCCCGTCAAGGCAGCACCAGAAGCTACCTGCATGGTGGAGGCTTCGCCCACTGAGTCCTGCCACCATTCCTGAGGGAAGCCTGAGCGCACTTCACCTCTCTGTGCCTCAGTTTCTCAACCATGAAATGAACACTATACTTCCCCTCGAGGGCTGCTTTAAGGATTAAATGGGGTAACGCGTGGAAAAGCACGTAGCACTTTGCCTGATCCACACGGGCACTCAGCCACAGAGGTCAGTGTCGGTGAAACAAGTGTCAACCCCAAATGGTCTTCTCCTGTTTAAGGGGCCCGCATCCAGAAATGATGAGTCCACGTGACTAGGATTTGAACGCAAATACACAGCCTCTCATCTGCCCTCTGCAGTCATTATGATGAGCACATTTGCTCTTAAAACGGTATCTCCCACAGGGGAGCACGATGACTACATCCCCTCCTTTAAGTCATCACTTCCCCATGCGCTGCTCAATTACACTCACCTTTTAGTAGCCGGCAATTTTTTCATAGTGTACTTTTGCATGATTGCGTATTTGTGCTTAACAGGAAATTTTAAGGTACTGCTAGTGTCTGTTTATTTTTAAGTGTGGGATTTAAAATTTTTTAATCATCTTTATTGGTTTTTGTTTTTCGTGTGACTAATATTTCCTGAGGAAACATATCAGATGACCCGCGGGTGTCATTCCCATGTTCTCCCTGTGTCTGGGAGAGAGAAGACAGAGGACAAAAGAAGGACAGATTCACCGCTTTAGGTTAAGACCAGGCTTAGCTCTGACCTAACTGCTTCCTGACTGAAAATTCCTTCAAGAATGCATGCTGATTTACAGAAATGCTCTAACGGGACAGTTGAGATCAGGAACTGTGTCTTCTGGGACCGTGAGGCTCAGAAAGAAGGAACTTGCTTTGCTGAGAAAAGGGGATGTTATGTAAATCCCTCAAGTCCTTAAAAGTCTTAATAGTGAGGCTGCCTGAGCTCACAGCCCACCCCACCCACCCACTGTGCAGGGAGCTGAACCGTCTGCGGAGACATCATTAGAACCTCACTGCAGGTTGTGGCAGAGAACTTGTCACCGGCCGAGCTTCCCTTTAAAGACCTTCTGGAGAACAAGCTGGAGCAGAGAGCAGAAGCCTCCTACTCTAGGTGTCTGGGGATGTGGCCGAGGAAGCCAGGGCAGGACCCACGACCTCCATTCCTCCCAGGGTAGTGAACAGGCCTGTATGGCTGATGGGCTTTGCTTGCTTGGGCTCAGGTTGCCATGGAGATCAGCAGTGTTCTTGGATGCCCCCACTAAGGACCACCTGGTAATTTCCTGATGAGGGAGCTAAGTGGGTGTCCCTAAGTCACGTGGCAGTGGGGGGCTGAGTGCATGGAGTTGGTAGGTTGGGCCCCACATCGTCCTGCTGGGCCAGAGGAAGCCTTCTGCTTTAGTCAGTTATGTCCAGAGGGGAAGGGTTTTTTCCTTTAAATTAAATTTTCTACATGAAGTGAGGATGTCTTTTTTTTTTTGTTTTTGGTATTACATTTTCTTTTTAACAGTTTCTTCCAGCATTTCACAATCGTTTGAAATAATGATCGCTATTGAGCTAAAAAAAATGCCTCGAGGCATTGCAAAAAATGGGAATAATAATTTAAAAAACGGTAGTCTGCAGCAAGAACCCTCAAAGGATCGGTGCAGCTGCATTCAAGAATAACTTCCTTCACCTTCCGTACACTTACTGAAGACATTACTGATGGTGAAACCAAGTGCGAAATCTCAGTGAATCTGTAGCTCTTTATGAACTGAGCTACTTAGATGAAAATAAGCATTTTGCCTATCTTTTGCGCCTTGGTGCACGATTTCTGACCTGGGGGGGTCTGTGAGTCGGCTGAGACTGTGGGCTCTGCGTTTGAGTATCTGAGGCCAGTTTTCTGAGAAAGGCGTATAGAGCCCTAAGGTATTCTTAAAGGCATTCCCCAAAAGTTAAGTTTAGAATTCAATTAACATATAGCTAAGTTTCCCAATCCAAACCTTTTATTCCATTGACCATGACACAACTGGGTGGAAGGCAAAACTGGGGGGGTTTCCTGTCCCCTCCCTTCCACCCATGGGCCACACAGCTCATCCTCTGCCTTCCTCATCCTCTCCGCCTTCCCCTCATCTACGGAGCTTTAGAAAAAATTAATGAATGCTGAGCACCGTCTGTGCCAGACACGGGGCTCACTGCTGGGGATGCGAGGACAAATCAGACAGCGTCTCTGTTCCTAAGGAGCTCAGAATCAAAGGGAAGCAACAGCCCACATAAGTGGATAATCTGCCGTGTGTTATAATTACTGAGATGCCTATGGACAGGATGCTGGGGGAGGTCAGACGCCGCTGGGTAGACACCAGATAGTCCCAGTCCCCCAACCCCACCCTATGTCACAGACAAAAAGTTACAAAAGAAGGTACTTGAAGAGTCTGATGAAAGCAGTTTTGCTTGGCTTAGTTGACTGGCTAGAAATTCAGTATCAATGTCAAGAGCAAGACAGCTCTTCTCAAGAGCAGTCTTACATTCAGAGGCAGAAAGTGGAATGGTGGTTACCAGGGGCTGGGAGGAAGGACTGGCGTGAAGAGTTAGTGTTTCGTGGGTACAGTTTCAGATGGGAAAGAGGAAAGGTTCTGGAGATGGCTAGTGGTGGTTGCACAACACTGTGAATGAACTTCATGGCACTGAACTGTATACCCACAAACGGACAAAATGATCAATTGTAGGGAATGTACACCTAATTACAAATTTTTGAAAAGCTGTCTTGATTTTTCTGAATGTTTCTGGCAAAAAGAGATGTTATCAGAGCCCATATCTACCAGGGTCCTAGGGCAAATGTCTGTATCTCCTAAGGCAAATGTCTGTATCACCAAACTCAGTATCTCCTGCCTGCTCTCCGGCCACTTGCCCGTCCTGGAGAGTATGGGCCCCAGATGGTGTCACGTTTCCATGACTAGCAGCCTGAAAAGTGAGCCACCGGGTGGCGGAGGGGGGCTTGGAGAGAAGAGTTACACGGCCTCCCGGGCAGCCCAGAACTTGATCAGGGTTATCACAGAGACTCCATGCCCGGGAGGCTTACTGGCAGCTGAGATTACCCGCCGCTCACCTAGATTCACCTGCAGATCGCAGTCCCACAGAGGCATCGGAAACCCCACATCTGCTTCAGGCTCAGGCTCGCATGTCTCCTACAGCGCCCCCCCACCCCAACCCAAGGAGATGACAACACATTCTGATGCGTATCTTCAGGATCCTCCTACGGGGTCCTGCAGGGAGGTCTCTGGTTTTGTTACAACTTCTCTGTGCCCGTGTATCAGGGCCTGAGCTGCCCTGAAGGGGTTCCTGGCACTGATCACTCTCCCCTGGCAGGTGCCAAGGAATTCCTCATGCCCTAAGAATGCCATACACCCCTTCCCCCCACAGTTCTGGGGGTTGTGGCTGCTTCCCTGCCTTTGTCAGCTGTCACCTCTGCCTCGGGGACCAGGCCAATCTCCCCACATGCCTTCATCTTTGCTGTCCCAGGTAACAGGCTCTCTGCCACTGGGTTTTTAAGGATTTCACTGCTAACCTTACAGGGAGACCAAGAGGTCCTGGCTTAGAACCTAAATAAAGTCATGGAGACTCCGCAGAGTTTTAAGAAGTAGGATCTCTGGTTTGTAACTGCCACCTCTTGACTGGCCCATTTTGTCTCTCCTCTTTCTGGCTCAAGGGGCTCTCCCTTTCCTGAATTTCCATTTCAGAGATGAGAAATAGCTCCAGTTCACAGCTCAGTGCCCCTGCTGTCCTGGCACTCACACCAGCCCCTCCTCAGGATCTGGGATACATGCGCCATCCCATCCCCCACCATGCCCACACCCCTGCTTAGTCCTAAAGCAAGCACTGCTTCATCCAAAAGAAACTCAAATGCATTTAAGTTTCTTTATGGAAAGGACAAAGAAGGTCATGTTGGCACACTTCCCCCCAACTCCAAATCCCTGATGCTTTATCTACCTCGTGCTTTATTTATCCTGCAAAATCAACCCTCACTAAATACCACACATATCACCCACCAGCCCACTATCAGTCAAGTAGAAAAGGACCTTCTCACTATTTTATTAAATACCTTCCATGTTGTAAAGAAATATTTGTGGCCAGAATTCAATCATTCTATAGGAGGCATTTTTTGGCAAATGAGAAATTCACCTGTTCTTCCATCTTCCCTTTGTCTTCGCAGCAAATATTCAAGGATTACTGTGGGGATGACCAATTGATAGGACCTGACATGCTCGGAATTCTCCATTTCTTGGATATAGTTACAGAAAAATGTATAAGTTTTGAGCTATTTTCTTAGCGATTATTTAGTCTAATAAACTTCATGCCACGCATGTAGAAATAGAAGCATGGAGATTTACCACCAAATCTCAGGAGGTGACAGCTGGAGGGGGTGAGCCAGCCGTTCCACACCTAGGTATGGATCTAAGAGAAACAAAACTATGTGTCCACAGAAAGAGTTGGTCCGGGATGTTCCTCGCAGCTGTATTCACAATAGCCAAAACGAGTGCCCATCAACAAGATAACAGCTAAACAAACTGTAGTTTATGGATATGTGAAAAGAATGAAAGAATGAAACTGAACCACCTTTTAGCACCAGACAGAAAAATACACTCAAAGTGGACTAAAGACCTGAATATGAGACCTGAAACCATAAAAATTCTAGAAGAGAACACAGGCAGTAATTTCTCAGACATTGGCCACAGGGATATTTTTCTATATGCCTCCTAAGACAAGTGAAACAAAAGTAAAAATGAACTATCGGGATTACACTGAAATAAAAAGTTTTTGCACTGCAAAGGAAATCATCAACAAAACAGGAAAGCTAACCTACTAAATGGGAGAAGATATTTACAAACAATATATTCAATAGGGATTAATATGTGAAATGCAAGTGAACACCAAAAGAAAAAAAAAAAACAATTAAAAATGGGAAGAGGATCTGAATAGGTATTTTTTGCCAAGAAAACAGATGGCCAAGAGATACATGAAAAACTTCTCGATATCACTAATCAGAAGGGAAATGCAAATCAAAACCACAATGAGAGAACACCTTATACCTGTTAGAATGGCTAAAATAAAAAAGACAAGAACTAACAAGTGTTGGCAAGGATGTGGAGAGAAAGAAGTCTCCTGCACTGTTGGTAGGAATGCAAACTGGCGCAGCCACTCTGGAAAACAGCATGGAGTTTCCTTGAAAAGTTAAAGTTAGAAACACCATATGATTCAATAATTCCACTATTGAGTATTTATTTACCCAAAGAAAGCAAAAACACTAATTCAAAAAGATACATGCAGAAAAAGACCACACACAAAAAGGTTCATGCACTCCTATGTTTTTTTTTTTTTTAAAGATTTTATTTATCCATTTGACAGAGAGAAATCACAAGTAGACAGAGAGGCAGGCAGAGAGAGAGGGAAGCAGGCTCCCTCTGAGCAGAGAGCCCGATGTGGGACTCGATCCCAGGACCCCGAGATCATGACCTGAGCTGAAGGCAGTGGCTTAACCCACTGAGCCACCCAGGCGCCCCATGCACTCCTATGTTTACTGCAGCATTATACAGCAGCCAAGATAAGAAAGCAGCCCAAGTGTCCACCAATGAATGGATGGATAAGGAAGATGTGGAATATTATACAGCCACAAAAAAGGATGAGACATGTACAGCATGGCTGGACCTCGAGGGTATTACACTAAGTGAAATAAGGCAGACTGAGAAAGACAAATACCATACAATTTCACTCATAAGTGAATTCTTTTTAAAAAAATGAAATAAAAAGCAAAATCAGACCTATATATACAGAGAACTGATGGTTGTCAGAAGGGAGGGGAGAGGGGTGGTTGAGCAAAACAGGTGAGAAGGAGAGGGAGGTACAGGGTCCCAGTTATGGAGTGAAGAAGTCATGGCCGTATAAGACACAGCATAAGGTTCACAGTCAAGGATAAGGGAATAGCAATGGATGGGGACAGATGGTAGGACACTGTCGGGGGACACAGTGTAATATGTAAACTTGTCAAATCCCTGTTGTACACCTGAAACTACTGCCACACTGTATGTCAACTCTACTCAAAAAAAATTAAGATTTTAAAAAGCATAAAAATTAAAATTAAAAAATGAACTGCTTACTTATACAATGAGAAACTACTTACTCAGCAACAAGGAACAAATTACAGACACAGGCAACCACCTAGACAAATCTCAAAATCATTTGTCGGTGTTCTGGGTTGAATTTTGTTCCCCCAAATTCCTATGTTTAAGTCCTAATCCCCAGCACCTCAGAATGTGACCTCATTTGGAAATGAGGTCACTACAGATATAATTAACTAAGACGAACTCACACTGTAGGAAGATGTGCCCTAGTCCAATATGATTGATGTCCTTATAAAGAGAGGTGATTTGGACACAGAGACACACGCACAGAGAGAAGGCCAGGTGGAGACTGAAGGTATGTACAAGCCAAGGAACCACCAGAAGGTAGAGGAGAGGTCTGAAATACATCCATCCCTAGAGCCTTCAGGGGAGCAAGGCCCTGTCTGTACCTTGACCTTGGACTTCTACCCTCTAGCACTGGGGGACAACAAATTTCTCTTCCCTAAGCCTCTCACTCGGGTACTTTGTTATGGCAGCCCCAGCAAACTCACCCAGTTGGCAACAAAGGTCTCCCACAAAAGAGGAGAGCCTGTATGATTTCACCTACATCAAGCTGAGAACAGGTTAAACAAAATTACAGTGAAAAAAACCAGAACAGGGTTTTCCCTTGGGTGGAAATGCCTAAGGAGCAGGAGGAAAACTGCTGGGGCAACATGACTGTTCTGTGCTTACCTGGTTTGGGTTACACAGGGGATGCACTTATCAAAGTTCCCCAAAAGGTGCACGAAGGATTTGTGTATTTCATTGTGTGTAACATGTACCACACAAAAAAGAACCAGGAACCAACACCGAACTCCATGGGATGACAGGCACACCCAAGTGTTTAAGGCATGAGGTGGACAGAAACCCACAATTTACTCTGAAAAGTATTAAAAACAAAGATAGTGTGCTAACAGGGCTGGGTGCACAAACGGATAAGTATGTAATAAAGCAAATATGGCAAAAGGTTCATTCTGTAACCTCAGTCATGTACACTGTGTGACCTTGGGCAACATACACGGGTGCTCATGATACATGTTTTTTTCTTCTTTTTTTCTATTTTTGTCTATAGTTGAAAATCTCCAAAATAAAATGTGGAAAATTTACCAGGCGCACAGCCCGATTGCTTCTGGGGCTCAACTGACCATATGATCGCACCATGATGCTACCAAGGATCTAAAGGCTAAGTTAATAAAAGGTGTTCTAAAAGGAAACTTAACTCTAGGAGAAAGGGAAGAGTATTTGATGTTGAAATGTTCACTGTTCAGGATGAGAAACATTTTCCCACTCTAACCTACTGATAAAACTAATTAAAGCTCTGTGAATGCCTCTTTAAAACCAGAAGACAGGGGCAGCTGGGTGGCTCAGTCGTTAAGCGTCTGCCTTTGGCTCAGGTCGTGATCCCAGAGTCCTGGGATCAAGTCCCGCATCGGGCTCTCCACTCAGTGGGAAGCCTGCTTCTCCCTCTCCCACTCACCCTGTGTGTGTTCCCTCTCTCGCTGCCTCTCTCTCTCCTTTCTCTCTTTCTTTGTCAAATAAATAAATAAAATCTTTTTAAAAATAAATAAACAAAGCCAGAAGATGGTAAGGTCTTCATTTCAGAGGTGTTTATTCTTAAATATCCTGAAGACAGCCAAAACCAACCACCTACATAAAGGTTTAATTCACACCGGGAGGCAAGCTCCTAAGTGCATTCTTTACAACCTTGCATGCACAACAGCCCCCCAAAGCAGAACCAGACTCTGAAACACATGGAGGAAGGCATGGGGAGCTGAGAAGCCCAGAGCACACCCATTGAGAGGAAAATCAGCACTGAGCTTGGTAAGGCCGACTGCCAAATACAGGGAACACGGGCTCAGAAATGGTTTCCCACAAGAAAACACATACACAAATAAGAACAGTACCATGCCTTCCTGTCTGCATAAGCAAGGGAATTCTGAATACGCAACTCTGGTTGCTGCAAAATCAAAGAAGCAATTCTAGCATTTTAGTATTCACTTCAAAAAAAAAAAGGATGTAAATCGATTCAACTTGTCAATAACCAAGTGTCTTTTATTGGTGATGTCCTCGAGCTTAGATTTTTCAGAATGGACGCAGGAATAGGAAAAGATGTCCACAATATCGTGAGAGAGAAAACAGGAAGTCAGGACCCTCGCATCCATTTCCTCTGAAAAAAAAAAAAAAATCCATGGGGAGAAAATGATCATTCCTGTATTAGAGATGATGATACTGAGGTTCAGAGAGGTTCACAGGCCTTCTCGCTTCGGCCCCTGTGAGATGAAAAGGTTGGTGGTTAGGAAAGCAGTTTGCCCCCTCAAAGCCAAGGGAGGCTCGAAAGAGGTGATGATAAAGCACGTCTGTTGCCAGGCTGTCTGGGTGCAAAGCCTGATTTACCAGCGGTTAAGACCTTGGGCAGGTGACTTACTCAGTGCTCCATTACTGTCTTCTACAGAACATATACTGAACAGCTCTTATCTGATGGAGCCCCAGTAAAGTGCTTAGAACAATGTCGGATACTCTACAGGCAGACGGTTTCTACATGTACACTGCCCACACTGTGTCCACTAACCACGGGTGCCTCCTTAAATTTAACCTTACATGCGCCAAAATTGACATTTTGTTTCTTCAGTCTCATTAGTTACATTTTAAATCCTTAACGGCCACCTGAGGCTCGTGACCACCAGATTGCGAGGTGTGGCCTGGGAGCATTCCCGTCAGCACAGAAAGTTCCACTGGACAGTGCTCATCTAGAGAAGGAAATGAACCTCTTCCCAAGGAAGCAGCCAGGGGTTCGTAGGTAAAAGGTGTGTTAGGATGCCAGTGTGTGTCTTCTCCTCCTCCTCATCATATTAGGCTTTTAATAACTCCTGGGAATGTTTTACTTATGAAAGGAAAGTGGAACGCTCATTGCTCCCGTCAGCGCTGAGTCCTCTGTTACAAGGAAGGGCAGGAAAACAGACAGATGAGGTGGGAGGGAGAACTGGTAGGAAAAAGGAAACGGGAGGTACAGAGATAGAGGGTGTGGGAAGCGAGGGGGGACATGCATTTTGTCATCCAAAGTCCACATGTTGTCTGTCTGCATTACTCATGCCTTTCTTGAAAAAAAGATCTTATTTACTTATTTGAGAGAGAAAGAGAGAGCATAAGAAGAGGGAGAAGCAGACTCCCCACCGAGTAAGGAGCCCCATGCGGGGCTTGATCCAGGACCCTGGGATCATGTTTGAGCCAAAGGCAGTCGCTTAACTGACTGAGCCACCCGGGTGTCCCTTTGTAATTTTATATTCTGATGCTTTGGTCTCTGGGGTCTTGCTGACCCTGGACTCCTAGGGGTAAACGCACAATACCCCAACTCAGAGCTCAGCCTTCTCTCCTCCTCTACCAGGCTCTCACACCTGTGGCCACTACTCCTCTGTCTCAATCACCCCAGGGCCAGGGATCAGACAGTTCAGGGCCTTCCCTTTGCCCCTGAGCCTTCAGAAACTGTTCAAACCAACCAACCCAAAGTCTGCTCACCCTGCTTGCTCACTCCTTCCTTCCCGCAGTAACCCCAAGAGGCTCTTGCCCGCTTTTTTCCCCTCACCCCCTCTGCCTCCTGAGCAACCCTAGGAGGACCCAGATACTTTCGGGCGTGGTCCCCAGGGTGGGGTGCGCCCCTCCTCTCCGGAACAGTGAGTGACAAACCCTTCTCAAGGGCAGACATCTCCCCACCCATTGGCCTCACTATACCTGATGAATAATAAAATCTACATTTTATAAACGTTTCCTTGATCACACCCAGTCTCACCAGGGGAAATAGAAGTTGATTTAACTAAAAATCAATTTCCCAGCCAAGAGGCCAGATGCTATTATCTGACTGTGCTGTGAGAGGTACTGAGGATACCTAAGTACCACAAAACAAAAACAAAAAACAAAAAGTCTTTTCGTTTACACTTTTGGGGAAAGCACCAGAATGGTGCCTCTTAGGGACCAAGTAGAACCAAACTCAGCTATCCGGTGATCAGATAAACAGCCTCACTTCAGCTGAAATGCCCAGCCCAGGGTCACCGTCATAGGCAGGGGCAAAGCTAGGATTTGAACTTAAACCATTCTGACTGATGTCTCTCCGGCATATTTGCTTTGGCCCCTTCCACATTGATCTAACATTCAAAGAAACTAACAAAGGATGAAGATCCTTGCTTGTGGTCTGCAGACCCTCCGCTGTCTTGTGTATTCTAATTAAATCAGCCATTAAGATCTCTTCATCCCAAGGAACGGCTGGAGTTGACGTTATTAATAAACCGCTCAGCTGTTGCTTCAAGAACCATTTCTAAAGTTAAGCACTTCCCAAGGGAGAGGAGGATCGGGGAGAGGCAGGGAGAGAGGCAGAAAGGTCAGGCTACTGGAGGCCCGAGTTCCTGAAGGAGAGGTGTTTGGCCTGTTGGCAGTTAGTCTGACCACCCCTGCTCTTCAGGAGTTCTGTCCTTGCGTGCGGAGTATGGAGGCAGCTGATACCATCCTTCAGAGAGGAAGGCAGATTGGAAAAGCAAGCAGTGGGATGCTGAAAATAACCTACGGTGTGTGGGGACACCGCCCACAGTGTGGGAGGCTCAGGAATGGGCTGCAAAGGTACATGAAGTCATTTCCCTGGAGAAGGCAGATCTGTCTTGCCAGTTTCACTTCCGGGGCGGGGGATAGAGAGAGGCACAAATGAAAATCTTCATTTTTTTAAATTTCATTCTTTGGAAAAAATGCTTTTCTTCCTGCATTTTGAATACTGGTGGGGAAATTTGCTTTGATTCACTCAAAAAAATTCATTTAAAAGTTACATTATCCTGAGTTGGTAGAACATGCAACTCTTAATCTCAGAATTATGAGTTCAAGCTCCACGTTGGGTGGAGATTAAAAACAAAAATCTTTAAAAGATTAAAAAAATAAAAGTCACCATGACCCAGTCCTCCTGCCTTCCCTGTTTGAGGCAATATATACAAAATCCATCCCGCCTGGGAGCGCTGGAAGGAGCTCTCTGCAGGGACCACGCAAGTCCTGCCACTAGAAAAGGATGCAGTCACTAAATAAATTGCAAAAAGACTTGCAAAAGTTGCAGACTGTGTTTTGGAAGGAACACTGGACAAATTCTTTGAAATGTGTATATGTGTGTGTATCCTCGTATGTGGATACACACACATACACATACACATGCATGTATCTCAAGTACCATATATTCTTGAGTATGATAGTACTTAAAAAATTTCTTCCTGCTCAAGCATGCAATATTTAACAATGAAAATGTGGTGAGTGCACTGATTTATCTTAACCCAAAACTGTCACAGAAATTTACTGAAATAATGAGGCTATGAGTGAGTTCTCTTTTTCCGAAATTTAGATAATGAATTATGTTACTTCTATACTTTTTTTGAAGCTAAGTATACACATATATATTTTTTAAAGATTTTTATTTATTTGACAGAGAGAGAGACAGCAAGAGCAGGAACACAAGCAGGGGAGTGGGAGAGGGAGAAGCAGGATTCCTGCTGAGCAGGGAGCCCAATGTGGGGCTTGGTCCTAGGACCCTGGGATCAGGACCTGAGCCAAAGGCAGATGCTTAACCATGAGCCACCCAGGCGCCCCCTGAAGCTAATATATTTATATACTTAATCATGTATATTCCTCTTCTGAAACATTACCTTAAATAATTTTATGGACAGCATCCCTGCCTTCTGGGAGATTATGTATTTACAACTTCTACTTTTATTATCTCAACACGAGCTTATTTCTAAATATGGCAGATTGCTAATTAAAATCACATGAAATCTTCCAAGTCCCTGATCCTTAAACCTACAGCACAATGTTATAATAAATAAAACCCAAACACACAAAACTATCAAGCATATAATCTGGGTATTTTTACAAAATAAGGCTTTTATGTTTTTCCCAAGTTTGCAATCAGCTTACAATCTCTTCTACCAAGCAATGCAATACTTAATAAAGCAACTTCAGAAAAACCCCAGATAAGGACAAATGATGAAATTGCAGAAAGTTCCATGAAATGAACAGATAATCCTTGGCTGATTGTGTTGTTTTTATAAACTATGTCAGAATCCACTTATCTACTGCCAGAAAACATTTATTAATAGCAGCACATTTTTTAAAAGCTCGGTTCTAAGTGATGAACAGTTATACTTAATTGGTAAGCAATGGAAATTATGAAAACTGATTTGTAAGTAAGGAGCACTGAGGAAGACTCAACCATATGCCCACTAAGAAGGCCACCAAAATTTAAATTTATTTTTTTCATAAAAACTTTCTCTCCCTGCCCCCACTTCAGAGACGACATGTTCCTTATCAGATCGGTTGTTCTAGATAAACAGACCTAGACAGCCAAACAGTACATATTTTGTACATAAATGTGAAATATTAAATAGTACTTTTTAAACTTCTTTTATGGGGGCCCGTGGGTGGCTCAGTTGATTAAGCCTCTGCCTTCGGCTCAGGTCACAATCCCAGAGTCCTGGGATCAAGTCCACATCTGGCTTCTTGCCCGGAGAGGAGCCTGCTTCTCTCTGCCTGCCACTCCCCCTGCTTGTGCTCTTTCTCTCTAATAAATAAATAAAACCTTAAAAAAAAAAAAAAACTTTTATATGCTAACATTCCCTAACTTGTTCTCCACAACCTATGCCATGCCATATTTTAAATATTTAAGTATTAAAATAATTCTTTAAAAATTTCCACATTATGGGGCACCTGGGTGGCTCAGTGGGTTAAAAATTTCCACATTATGTCTACTGTAGAAGAAATAAACATTTATTTTCTAATTTGTCACCCCTACCATCACATTAAGATATTTAATTATAAAAAGACATGCTAACAATGAACCAAGTCACTGGCATGTCTACTCATGACCACGACGATATTCCGCTTGTTTCAGTGAGCTCTGGGTTGGAGAGAGCAAGGGGGTGCACACCCCGCATGGAAAGGCTCCCCCGGGACTCTGCAGCTAGGCAGCCCTGGGCAAGGACAAGGGTGTTTGTCTTGGCATCAGACGGACTTGGGTTTCACTTCTCGCTGGCCATGTCGCTTTGGTCAACTTGGCCTTAGTCACAAGTCTTCATCCTTAAAACGGGGCAGATCCCTCTTACCTCACAGGGTTTGCCGAGGCTTCAACAAGTCAGTGACTATAAGTCAACCAACACAGCAGCTGCTTGATAAACACGGATTTCTCTTAGGAAAGAGAGAGGGGACGTGGATAGGAAAACCCTGCGGGAATCCCTACAGCACAGCGTGGCTCTGGTGAGCTGATGGCACGCAGTTTCCTGCGGGAGCGCTGGCACAGTTAGCCATGGTGGGTGGAGCACAACGCCCGGGACCAGCATGTCAGGCACTCCCTGCTCACGCCCAGCTTTGTCCCTTGTTCCCCCGTGTGACCATCGACAAATCCCTTCCCCTCACCAAGCCTCGTTAGCTCATCTGTAAAATGGGCAGAACAGCCTTGATCCTTTAGGTTTGTTGTCACGACAACAGGGGATAACCCACAGAAAGCACTGCTAAAACAGGAACACTGTCTGACTTGTCTGACGTATTCACGAAGTGTTACCGACTATTACTAATACGTAATTTCCAAACCTTAGAGAACACAGTAGTGATTTTTCATTGTTAATCCATGATTATGGGCGCCTGAGTGGCTCAGTTGGGGAAGCGTCTGACTTCGGCTCTGGTCATGATTGCAGCATCTTGGGATCCAGCCCCGCATTGGGCTCCCTGCTCCGTGGAGACCCTGGTTCTCCCTCTTCTCGCCGCTCCCCCTGCTCATGCTCTCATTGTTTCTCTCTCTTTCTTGCTCTATCTCAAGTAAATAAATAAAAAATTTTTAAAAATCCATGATTAAAGTGAGCTAAATCATTATGAAGTCCTATAAAGGCAGATTAGTATGAAACTTTGCTGACCAACCCCGTAAGTCATTGTTCTGTAAGTCCCCCCTGACTCTCTTGCATCAGAACTGAGGGCTTGTAATCAATGCTGTGCTCCTTATGTTTGGAGCCCTAAAGCAATCTGATTTCTGTTTCTTCAAAAACTCACTTAATAATTAAATGCTACTATGAATTAATTTAAACTTAATTTAAATAAGAACTTATATGTATATTTAAATAAAATTTAATATTAAAACTCTGTAGAGGTATCAGTACTATTTTTAAAAAAGAACAAAGACACTCAAACCTGAGACACAAACAGCAGCACAGAACTACAAAATCTAATTGTAACATACAGGAAAAACATAAAATATATATATACATATACATATATATGTGTGTGTGTGTGTGTGTGTGTGTGTATGTATACCGTGCAGATATCTGATAGATACATAAGAGAAAAATGAGCCAATCCTGTTAGTACCACATGTTGATACATAATACATAATAATGGTTCGATATAATACATAATAATGGTTCACAAAATAACAAATCACAAAGAACACCTTTTGAGACGTAACCCATAGATAGTAGTTCAGCAAAGTGTGTCCTGGAGAGGTTCTAACTCTTCTCACTTCTACTTTCAATATGAAAATAAATCTCACATTTCCTCTTCTGTACTTCTTCAATGGTTAACCTCAGTGTTTTCAGGAACTTTTCTGCAAGTCCTGTGTTTCTTCTAGTGGGAAGCAGTCTCTTCTGATACCTCACAATGGCTTTCTCCATCATTCTCTGAGTGCTGGAACCCCTCTGACTTGAGCTAGTTACAACTACACGGGACTAGAGATGCACTCACTAGAAGCGGCGGATCAAGGAATCACCGGAGTAACCAGCACTCAGCGTGGAGGAAAGGGATGTTTTTGTTTGTTTTTTCTTTTTAAGATTTTTCTTTTTTTATTTGACACACACAGAGAGAGAGAGAGAGAGAGAGAGATCACAAGTAGGCAGAGAGGCAGGCAGAGACAGAGAGGGAAGCAGGCTCCCCACTGAGCAGAGAGCCCGATGCGGGACTCGATCCCAGGACCCTGAGATCATGACCTGAGCCGAAGACAGAGGCTTAACCCACTAAGCCACCCAGGCACCCCAAAATCTACGTATCTTAAACGTCAGTAGCCATCCTAAGAGAAATCTTATCACTTTTAGGAGACTTAATGTTAGCGAACACACAAAGGGTCTCCCAAAAAATGGAAACAGATTTTTGCGGTATCTCCGTCAGAGTCCAAAAGACTTCGGCTCAAGAGAAAATAGTTCAATGAGAGGGTCTTTCATTAACTCAACAATTATTTATATCTCAAGTATGTATCAGCCCTGCAGATTGAAACTGATTAAGACAGAGGTTCCCCTTACATGTTCAAAGTCCACGAAAGACAGGTGAGTACTGGCATTGGGGGGTGATGTGTATAATAACAGAATTATTTACAGAGGTCTCAATCTATTATCAGCTCCCATTACTTGTGTGGTTAAACTGATTTAATGGCAGTCAGAAAAAGATTATCCTTAGCTTTCCCCAGCACACATAATCTACACATTTTAAACTATGCATCTGAAAACTGTGTAAAATCTACGTATCCTTTTTTTTTTTTAAGATTTTATTCATTTATTTGACAGAGATCACAAGTAGGCAGAGAGGCAGGCAGAGAGAGAGGGGAAGCAGGCTCCTCGCTGAGCAGAGAGCCTGATGCGGGACTCAATGCCAGGACCCTGACATCATGACCTGAGCCGAAGACAGAGGCTTAACACACTAAGCCACCCAGGCACCCCAAAATCTATGTATCTTAAACGTCAGTAGCCATCCTAAGAGAAATCTTATCACTTTTAGGAGACTTAATGTTAGCGAACACACAAAGTGTCTCCCAAAAAATGCCTCCAAATATATATACAATCTAACTTGGGTTTAGCCCCTTCTCAGAGTCCAAATGCATTATCTAGCAAGTACAAAGATCTGTCACGCTAAAGACTCAAAAACACCTAACTTTAAAAAAGGAGTAAAAATTAATTTAAAAAAAAAGCCAACAGTTTATAAATTGTTGTTTTGTAATTTAAGTTTTTATACTACAGATACCATTAAATTTTTAATTAACCAGATGGAGGTTTGTGTTTTTTAATCTCTTGCAATTTCTTTTTAGTTATGTGGGCAACTGCTGTAGAACCAGCCAGCAAGAAAACAGCTGGGCAAAGAGTCACTCTTGCTTAAATGCTGGGTCTCTCTTTATTTCAGTGTTTTAAGAGAATTCTGCTCAAATTCTTGTTCTAACAGCAGGTCTCCAACACATGAGACATACTGAGGCTTCCAGTGGACTTCAGATAAAGGCCTTTTAAAGTGAAGAAATAATACAACCTTAAGATGAATGGAAACAAATTAGTCTTTATACACACAACATGAAAGCCAGATCTGCAAATTAAACCAACATGCCCACCCACACCCACACACCTACACAGCTCAAACCTCTACATATGTGATTGGGAAACTGACTGGTATTTATACTGATTCTTTTGAGTAGTGGGATTTTCTTCCTGCCTCCCGTCCCCCCCCCTCCACCCCCCGCTTCCTCCAAGTCTGTCTCTTCTCTTCTCTTTTTTCTTTTCTTTCTTTCTTTTTCAATGGGCATGTATTACTTTTATAATGAGGGGGAAAAAACCTCTTCCTTTAAAAAAATATATACTCCAAGGAAGCAGATCCCTAAGTCATTCTTTGGTGTCATTATTTGGCTCAATTATTAGCACGCCATACTTCCGTGGGCAATTAACATCTTAAATTGCCTCTAAAAAAAGTCCACAACTCTAGTCTTGGTGAATTCATTTAAACAATGACACTGAAATTGTAGCTTTAGTTTTAATTAGAATCCCTTTAACCTTAAAGTAAAAATGGGAAAATACTGACTTCTTCAAGCCATCTGCTGAATTACAAAGCGTCCCAGAGCAATAAAACAACTGTAATTCCTGTGGGATTGTGGATGAAAGCTGGCAGCCACTCGTTTGTGAATGAGTGCTCCTTTCAGCTCCTCTGATCCCCCTGGGTGGCCCTTGGGCTCTGCTATCTGATTTTATAGTTTTCAAGGGTTGATTTTATGAGGATACTCCTTCCTTGGCCTCAGATCCAATCTGGTCCTCCCAGAGATTTTCTTCTAACTTTACAGCTGCAGGTTTCGTACCATCTGCTGCTTCCAGAAAACCTCCACTAAGAGCAAAGAGTGAGAAATGCCTCTTTTGTGGCATCTCCCACTGCTCCTTCCAAAAACATGTGAACATATACCACCATATGTATATCACATACTACACACACACACACACACACGTGCTCCCTCATTCTACACACACACACACACACACAGACTCCATTCTACCTACACACACACACCACATCCCCCATGAGCACAAGCACACACCCTATATAGCACATACTTTGCACATACACACAACACACACACCCGACACAGCACATTGTACATACACCGCATTCCACACAGACAGGGGCACTCACTCTTCTTGTATGTCACACGTTAAACACACTGCACCACACACACATCCCATCTGTGTCACAGATGCCATACACATGAAACACACACACCACAGTGTACCTGGAAACATTCCCCAGGCTAGACCAAACCTATTAAGAGGAGTGAGCTAAGATCGGGTGCTGCTGTACTATTTCAATAGGGCTTCCAAAACATATGAAAACTTCCATTTCTCCAATATCAAGTTTCTCAAAGTAAAAATTAATTTAAAGCAACCATACGGTCCAGATAGTAAAGCTAAAACACTGCTACTCCCTTACAAAAATATAAAACGATCAGGTTAATTAAAATTCTTTCCTAACCTTGAATTTTGAATAAATTTATTGTTATTGTGCCTATTCAATACCATTTGGAATTTAAATAAGAATAAAACATTCACAAAGGATATCATTTGCCCTAAAGCCAAATGGCTCGAAAGAATAACTATAAATGCATTAATTTGCAAAATGAACTGAATATAGCATAATACTCATTTCACTGACAAGGACCGGAACCGCGGGAAGGTAGAGTGATAGAAAAAATCAGGTATTGAGTATTTTTTTTTACAACTCCCGCATGACTTGCAGTTTTGTTTTCTTTTTTTTTTTTAAGCTAATTAAGCTATCAGAATCTTAAGCTCTTGGTTTTCAAAGTCAGTACAGACATATAAAAGCTTTAATTATTTAGCATTTCTCTAGAGAAAAGAATCTATATTATTAATCAACCTTCCAGTCACACTCATTCACAGAGTGAGTATCTTAAAAACAACTACTCGCAGGCATACGCTGTGATTTACATCTCCTGGGGTTCATCTTGGTGACACCTTTGCCAGAGAACCAGTGCCTGAGCTCTCTGCACACTGCAGTTCCCAGAATGAACCAAAAGGGGTTCATTGACTTAAAACCCAGTGACTCTTGTAGCCGTCTCCACACTGGTGTCTGCCACTGGGGGTCACTTTGGTGACCCCCAAACTGCTGTGAATCCTGACCTCCCAGGGCACCTGGGGATAGCTCTGAGCATTACCCTAACCTAGAGACAATTTAGAATGTAAGTTAAAACCCATGTGGTGATTACAGTGGATAACACTCTATGAATTAATTCACTTTTGCTAAGAGTAGAACTTATATGGTCTCGTCAAAAAATAAAAAAAAATTTTTTTGAGAGAGAGAGAGAGAGAGGGAGAGAGTGTGTGTGTGTGTGTGTAGTGATAAATGGAATTAACTAGACTGAAGAGATCCTTTCACCGTGTGTATGTATGGCAAATCATCACAAGGTACACTTTAAGTATTTTACAACGTTGTCAATTACACTCCTATTAAGCTTAAAAATACATACCCAAGACCTGACTCACTTGGGAGGGGACAGAGGCTGAGGGCTGGGATAAATGACTTTATTTAAAAGAACAAACAAGTATCATTTTGCTTCTTGTTACCAAGATAAAACATCCACTGTGGAAATTTTAGAAAACTGATGAGTAAAAGGGAAACAAAGATTACCAAGCTGCAATTTTCTGCCAAAAGATAACCACCATGGGTGTCTGGGTAATATTTGTCTCATCCCATTTTTTTCCCTTTACTTACAAACATATTAAGTTGCCTTAACTGTATGCCTTAGGCAAAGGGCATTGACTATACTGTCATCTATTTTACTAAAAATGAATAATAGGGGCGCCTGAGTGGCTCAGTCAATGAAGCATCTGCCTTCTGCTTGGGTCCTGATCCCAGGGTCCTGGAACCCAGCCCCGCATCAGGCTCCTTGCTCAGCGGGCAGCTTGCTTCTCCCTCTGACTCTGCTTCTCTTCCCTGCTTGTGCTCTCTCTCTCAAATAAATAAATAAATAAAATCTTCTAAATAAATAAATTATAAATAATAAATAAATCATTTTGTAAAGAATTAGCGAAGAAAGTTTATGGATCTGGAAATATTCTAAGATACCTAGAATTATGTCCTACGATATAAAGAGAAATAAAACTTTACAGGACTTTATATTTAAATGAACTAGGAAGAGAATCTACCTCCTTTCCCAGAGGAAAAAAATCATATTTATAGACAGCGTTATATTAAAAGAAAATTTTATATTTCACACCAAAGGGTACCTTCACACATGAGAACTCCAAGTCAGAAGCAACGAAGCCCTGTGAGTTATGCTGAGTGCCCGCAATTTATAATACAAAATGCTCACCCCATGCAAGTTTCAAACGTACAGGGTTGTTGTCGTTGTTGTTGTTTAACCACACTCAAAATTTAGTATGGCTTATAATTTTTATATAACTCAATATAAAAAACAGATTAGTTTCATATAAAATACTAGAATTGAAAACTGACATCAGTCTTAACAGTGGTGAGGCAGCCTTTCATAAGCATCTCTGTGCTGATTTTCTGCTCGGAGCTGCTGAGGGAACAATAACGCAGGGTCAAGAAAGCCCAGGAAACGGGGACTAATGGAAACACAGTTCATAAGCCCTGGTGACCACAGAACAGGGGCTATTATTAGACGCCCAGCCCACAGCAGGATTTGCCTGGGGCTAGAAATACACAGAGAACACACACACACAAAATGGCATGGCGTCTGTGTCATCTGCTTATCCATTGTCATCACATGGTCTCCACACACGAAGAACTGATGAAAAGATTTTATTTATTTTTCTTGGGTGTATGTGAGAACATTTGGGTTCTACTCTCGGCAAATGTCAATTATGCAATACGAGGTTATCGACTATAGTCACCGTGTGATAATTAGATTCTCAGACCTTATTTATCTTACAACATAAAGCTTGTACCCTTTTATCAACCTCTCCCTACTCCACCCTCCCCTCCCTCCCCCCGACCCTGGCAGCCACTTTTCTACTCTTAATTTAACTTCTTTTATCTTTTTTTCTTATTTTTTTGATTCCACATATAAGTGATACCATGCAGTTTTTGTCTTTCTGTGCCTGGTTTATTTCACTCAGCATAATTCCCTCAAGGTTCATCCATGTTGTTGCAAACATCAAGATTTCCTTCTTTCTCATGGTTGAGTAATATTCATTCATAGACATATAATATTCATTCATGTATATAAACAATACAGGTTTGCACTATGTGGGTCCACTTAAATGAGGATTTTTTTCAATAAACAACAGTTCAGTACTGTAAATGTATTTTCTCTTCCACATGATTTTAAAATATTTTCTGTAGTTTACTTTATTATAAGAATATATTATATGATAAAAAAGAATATATTATATGATACATATAGCATACAAAATATGTGTTAATCAACTGTTCATGTTATCAGTAAGACTTCAGGTCAACAGTAGGCTATTAATAGTTAAGTACTGGAGGAGTCAAAAGTTATATGGAAATTTCTTCTTTTTTAAAAGATTTACTTATACATATAAAAATTTATTTATATATAATATATAATAAATATATAGTATATAATAAATTTATTATTTTATTATAAATTATATATGAAATAAATTTATATATAAAGGAAATTATATATAATTTCCTTTAATTCTTTTTCTAAAGATTTATTTATATATATTTTTAAAGACTTTTTTATTTTAGAGAGAGTGTGCACGGGCAGGAGGGGCAGAGGGAGGGGAGAGAGAATTTCAAGCAGACTCATCGCTGAGTGTAGAGCCTGACACAAGGCTTGATCCCATGACCGTGAGATCATGACCTGAACTGAAACCAAGAGTCGGACACTTAACCAACTGCACCACCCAAGCGTCACTTGTGTGGAATTTTCTGACTACATGAAAGGTCACTGCCCCTCACCACTGCATTGTTGAAGGATCAACCATATATACCACTTCTTTATTCATTTATCTAACAACTTAGGCTGTTTCCATACCTTGGCTACTGTGAAGAAAGCTGTAATGAACACAGGGGTGCATATATCTCTTCGATATCCTATCTTCATTTCCTTTGGATACATACCCAGAAGGGGGACTGCTGTATCATACAGTAATCCTGTTTTCAATTTTTTGAGGAATCTCCATATTGTTTTCTAGTGGCTACACCAATTTACATTTCCACCAAGAATGCACCAGGGTTCCCTTTTTGCCACATCCTTGCCAATGCCTGTTATCTCTTATCTTTCTGATAACAGCCATTCTAACAGGTGTGAGGTGATATTTCATTGGGATTTGATATGCATTTGCCTGATGATGAGGGAAACTGGGCACCTTTCATGTATCTGTTGGTCATCTGTATGTCTTCTCTAAAAATATGTCTATTCAGTTCCTCTGCCCATTTTTTAATCAGATTGGTTTTTGCAATTGAATTAGAGTTCTTTGTATATTTTGGGTATCAACTATATGGTTTGTAAATATTCCCTCTCATTCCTTAGATTGCCTTCTCTTTTCAGTGTGACGCAGTCCTACTTATTTATTTTTGCTTTTGGTGTGAAATTCAAAAAAATCACAGCCAAGATCAATGTCAAGGTGCTTACCACCTAGGTCTTCCTCTGGGTGTTTTAGGTCTCAGGTCTTACTTTCAAGTCTTTAATTCCTTTTGAGTTGACTTTTGTGCTTGGTGTAAGAGGGTCTAGTTTCTTTCTCTTGCACGTGGCGGTCCAGTTTTCCCAGCACCATTTATGGTAGACACTGTTCTTTCCCCATTGCCTCATTTGTTGAAAAGAGACCATAAATGGGAAGGTTTATTTCTGGGTTCCCTATATTGTTCCACCGACCTGTGTATGTGTTGTTCTGCCATCACCACGCTGTTGTGATTATGACAGCTTTGTGGTATAGTTCGAAATCAGGAAGTATTTTTACTTACTCTTTCATCTTCCAAATAACCTGCCTTCTATAAAAGCTTCCTTTCACGTTAATACATTTCTGCAGATTGAATCCATGATAGAAGATAAATCAAGAAAGAACACAACAGGTGTACCTGGGTGGCCAGCAGTTAAGCCTCTGCCTTCAGCTCAAGTCAGGATCCCAGGGTCCTGGGATCAAACCCCGCATCGAGCTCCTTGCTCAGTGGGATGCCTGCTTCTCCCTCTCCCACTCCCCCTGCTTGTGTTCCCTCTCTCGCTATCTCTCTCTTGCAAATAAATAAATAAATCCTTAAAAAAAAAAAAAAAGGTAGGAAAGAACACAACACACTTTTTTTTTTTTTTTTTTTTTTTTTATTTGACAGAGAGAAATCACAAGTAGGCAGAGAGGCAGGCAGAGAGAGAGGAGAAAGCAGGCTCCCTGCTGAGCAGAGAGCCCGATGCGGGACTCAATCCCAGGACCCTGAGATCATGACCTGAGCCGAAGGCAGCGGCTTAACCACTGAGCCACCCAGGTGCCCCCACAACACACTTTTAAAATAGGGGTATCCAACAGGAAAGTATTTCACTTGTCCACAACAGTACCTACTGACAAGACCAGAGAGTATACCTGAAGTTGTTTTTGCGGATCCTTGGGTCAGAAATGGAATCAAAGCTAAGGCATCCTACCCGTAACTCAAAATAAACCCAACGGAAAGTAAACGTTTACCAAGTATCTGCATGGGGATCAGCACTGGTTGAGAGTCTTGGAAGATCCAATGAAATGTGGGCTCCAAAGGAGACAGCGGGCCCAAAATGGAGTCTCTCGTGCCAAGCCCCAAGTCAGCAAACCAAGACCTAAATCCCAACTTAACTGCATATTCAACTCCTCGGGAATGTAATCTTTAGCCAGTCAACACGGAACTAGCTGGTCAGCACCAGTGACATACTTCACCCCAGACACCCCTACTATTCCCCTCAGGAGGGCGACCTTGCCAGAAACAATGCGTTCTTTGCTAATAATTTCTTGCTCCAGCCCTCTTTCCTCTTTAAAAACCTTTCCATGTCTGTAGCTCAGGGGAGTTCCTTTCTGTTTCTAGATGAGATGCTGCCAGATTCACAAACTGCTGAATAAAGCAACAAGGTACCTTTGCCTTCAGAAGCAAGAATGGGGGGAGGCAGCGGAGTGGGGAGGGGGGCATAGAGGGTGGAAGTGCAGCAAAAACTGTCAATTTGAAAACTTCTAAAAACAGGGGCGCCTGGGGGGCTCAGTCGTTAAGCATCTGCCTTCGGCTCAGGTCATGATCCCAGGGTCCTGGGATGGAGCCCCCCATCGGGCTCCCTGCTCAGCGGGAAACCTGCTTCTCCCTCTCCCACTCCCCCTGCTTGTGTTCCATTTCTCTCTCAGTCAAATAAATAAATAAAATCTTTAAAAAATATAAAATTTAAAAAAAAATAATAAAAACTTCCAAAAACAGGGGCGCCTGGGTGGCTCAGTGGGTTAAGCCGCTGCCTTCGGCTCAGGTCATGATCTCAGGGTCCTGGGATCGAGTCCCGCATCGGGCTCTCTGCTCAGCAGGGAGCCTGCTTCCTTCTCTCTCTCTCTCTGCCTGCCTCTCAGTGTACTTGTAATTTCTCTCTGTCAAATAAATAAATAAAATCTTTAAAAAAAAAAAAACTTCCAAAAACAAAAAACTTCCAAGCCATACTAGTGCAGCAGCACTGCGGCCTTGAAACACAGAAACAAGAACAAGCCACCTGCATTTCGGCCGCGAATGGCAAATAGCAGAGCATGTCTACATCTAAAGGGCCCAGTGCCTATGACCTACTTGGTTCCCCAAATTCAAAGCCAGTTTGCAAAATTTAAAAAAGAAAATTCTCTTAAGAAATTGGGATAATAACATCCACGGGATCTCCGTGAGGGCCAGCACCACCCACGAAAAAAAATGCTTCAAAAAACTGTAACGCACCCCACAAACGTGCTTTTAAATAGGCCTCCGGGACAGGGGCTCTTGGAACAGCTGGAAGAAAATGACAAACATGAAGGGTCAATTAAGGATAAACTGTTCCTGCCATAAAAGGACGCTCTGATAAGCAAAGGTTCCTCACTGACCCTTTCCATAACAGGCTGCCTAATGGTTTCTGACCATCTTTTCCGGGGATCAGGCTCACTCAGAGGCCACTCGCCCTGTCCCTTCTCCCTCCTCCTCGGACACTCGCCTGGAGGGAAGCCAAATAGGTTCAGAGAGCCACAACACTAGTGCGCTGAGTGCCAGCTTCTCTCTAGGATTTACAAGAAAAAGCAAGGAGACTCAAGGCCGCCCTGGTGAATCCACACAGCCTGGCCAGAAGTCCAGCCTGGTTGGATATGTGCAGGACCGTGGCCACGTCATTTCCTAACACAGCCCGGGTGCGGTTCTCCCCCAGCAGCTGCCCTTGAATCTGCTCCCCAAAGACTCCACTACTTTATGGACGACTTTCTTCCTTTATTTAATATAAAGACATACACGTACCCATATAACCATCTGCACATGTGTATCCATGCATATGAATGCACACACAGATACAAAATTTTACATGTGTGTGCATACATATGGACACACATATACACATTTTTAAACCCAGGCTTTAATTACATTATATTTTTCTTTTGCTCCTAGCTGCTGTTAACGCTTCCCTCTTACTCCATTCAGGAAGTACAGATGTTCCACACCCTTTGGGCTATGCCTAATAAAAGTGGAAATAAAAGTAACCCATAGTTCAAATGTAGTAGCATCTACCACTGATTTTAAAATGCATCAAAAATGAGCTGGAAAGATGGACAGACATGGGATAGATAAAATAAAGCAAAGCATTAGCAATGGGAGAAGGTGAGAGGTGGGCATAATCGGTGTTCACTAAAAAGTTCTTTTCCACTATCAACTGCTTTATTTGAAAATTTTCAGAACGTTAGAAGAAAAGAAGAGGGTAGTAAAGGAAAGATGACTTTTTTTTTTCTCAGAAAGCATCAGAAATTACCAGATCAGAAAAAAAACAGAATCAGAAAAAAAAACCAGATGCCTGGTTCGATGTGTTCAAGAGTTTAGACATTCTTTCATTGACTAGCATTTTTGGATTCTTATAGAGGGTGTGACAAGGGCTATCAAAATAAAAACTGTTACATTATAATATGAACGGAATTAATTTAACATAATAAAATCAGACTAGGATAAGGGCACAGCAAGCCTCGCCCAGTGATGTGAACCACGGACTGGCAAACTTTTTCTGTAAACGGTAGAAACGAAGTATTTTCACCTTTCAGGACTCCAAGTCTCTGTCACAACTGCTCAGCTTGGCTCCTATAATGTGAGCGCAGCCAGAGACAGACCATAAACAAATGAGTGTGGCTGTGTTCCAATAAAACTTTACGTAAAGAAACTGAAATTTGAATCTCATAGTTTTTACGTCACAAAATATTATTGCTCTTTCTGATATTTTTTCCCCCCAATCGTTGCAAAACGTGAAAACCATTCTGAGCACGTGGGCTCAGGCCCTGGGTCAGACTTGGCCTGAGTGGTGTCCTTTGTGACCCCTGATGTCAACATAGGGACTCTGACCCTGTGGGGCACCAAGGAGCCCCAGGGTGTGGGCTCCCAACAGGAGAGGATCTAAGGTGTCATGAATCACAATTTGGCCAGAAAGGGAGCAAGCTGAGCTGGGCACTAAAGCCTGTTTAGGAATGAGCTGCTCCCTCACGAAAGGAAAACCGAGGGCCAGCCCTGAAAACTCTTTTAGCATTACCTATAAGTGCTCATGGGCACAAATGCCCTCCCCAGGGGGCACACAGGGGGAAAACTACAGTCTGGGGATTTCTCTGAGCTCGTGGCCACCTCTCAGACCCCCGGCCCTTCCGACATCCCACAGTGTCTGATAGTCTCATATGCCAGAGGGAACAAGATAGAAATGAACTTCCAAGCAACTAGGCTTTTCAAATTATATGCAATGTATAGTCCCTGTAGGGAATCCTGAAGGGTTTCGTGACCTCTTCTGGGGAGGGGGGTCTTTTCTTTCTGAGCATTCAGCTAAAGGGACAGCGTTCTGTATCTGTCTCTGGTCTTGGGTCACTGGGAGGAGGAGGGGGCCACCAGTCCGGGCAGAGGTGAACGGCGCTCACCCCGGCCTTCCCGCGCACCGCTGACACAGCCTTCAGACTGGCTCACCTTGTGACTCTTTCTCGTGCGATTTTCCCACCTACAAAGTAATCCGAGTTCAATGACGAAAACGCAAGAGAGACCGCAGGAAAAAAATTAGGCCTGTTTTCAAATGTTGTTCCTTTGTGAATGACCGGTCAGAGGCTGGTGGCACCTGGCGGCACCGGTAATGAACTCCAGCCCAGCTACTGGCAGTGGCTTTGAGGGGCCCAGCCTTCCACTCGGAGGGGACCATGCACAAGAGCGGTCCTCCTAAGCAAGCCCAGATCCACCACAGGGTAGAAACACAAAGCACACTGAACCTAATCCATTGTATGCGATGTGAAAAGATCAGACCATTTTTTGCCCTAAATAACGTTTTTGACAAAGTCCCTTTCTCTGTCTTTCTTTCCCTCCCCTCCCTATCCCCACTCTTCCCGTAAATATACCTCCCTGCCCCCCAGCCCCGTCCCAGTCTGTCTTCCTCTGTTTCTGGCTCTCCGACCTCCCTCACTCTCTTTTGTCTTTGAAAGAGAGGGACGGAAGAATGGATAGATGGATGGATAGACAGATGGATAGACAGATACATCCATAGCTCTACTCACTTTCCGAAGGCTAAACTAAGCATTTCTTAAATTCATTACTCTCTATTATTTTTTTTAAAGATTTATTTGTTTATTTGACAGACAGAGATCACAAGTAGGCAGAGAGGCAGGCAGAGAGAGAGGAGGAAGCAGGCTCCCCACCGAGCAGAGAGGCCTATGCGGGGCTCAATCCCAGGACCCTGGGATCATGACCCGAGCTGAAGGCAGAGGCTTTAACCCACTGAGCCACCCAGGCGCCCCATTACTCTCTATTTTTAAATCGGCCTGATGCTAATCCTTGGCTCACAGCTGCTCCAAGCCCCCTGGGGAAGGAAATTACTTAAAAACCTCCTTTGAAGGGGAGACCTGAATGAATATGAAGAGGTCACTGGTCTGGCCCCAATGACTACTTTGTTCCAGGGATGCTGACCTTTAAGAGGGCCCCTGGGGGATTTTCTAGGATGCCCTTCCCACCTGCCACAGGAAGGCTCCCCTCTGCACATCCTTTTCTCGTGGCACCACCCAAACCCAGCTGACATAAAGGGAAACTGGCTCCTTCAGCCTGTCCCCAAACGTCAGAATTGACATGAAGGTTGCTTGAAAAGTTAAATAGCACGTTTATCTTTTTAGAGAGCCAAATTACTGTTCCTCAGACAGACGGGAATTATTCTAGAATTTTCCAAGAAGTGCCATGGATGAAAGAAATTTTCATCCATTAATTATTGAAACTAAAATAGAGTGCACACAGCTGAGTTGAATACAGACGTTCTCTTCCAATTTCAAAATGGGCCCAGAAAAGCAGACATCATTTGCCCCTCAGAGGGACTGAGGCTGGTAACACGCTTCATATAAATTGTGCAGACTTGAAATCAAGGCGCGCGTTTGAAATCAAGACACCTTGGGAAGGACCTGAATGCATAAACTGATGACATAACCCCAGGTTGGCAACATAGCGTCTCTGGGGCTAACATCCAAGGTTACAAGGGCTCTCCATGGCTGGCTTCCGGTGGCTTTCTGACCCTGCAAGTGACAGCCTCCATGGTGCTCGGCTTACTTCCCCCATTCTGGAAAATGCTGTATTGCTTTGGTATAAATTGTGCTACATGTAATAATCACAACAGAACATGAGAAAAACCATACAAGTCCTTGCTGGGGACAAAGCTGAGGTTGGGGGTCAAGATTAGGCTGTGCTTTTTAATTCTAAGTACCAGACAATAGTGGAGGGAGGATGGGAGGGGGGAGCTTCCAGATTAAGATCGGCTCAGCCCTACGAAGTGAGGTAGATTCTCTGATGTAACATCTACAGATGTCTAAGGCCAAGTTCCCTTGATGTCTAGTTTGCAGAAGAGGAAGTGGGGGTTCTGAGAAGTTAGGGGGCCATCAGATACTCCCCAACACCAACATTTCTCATGAAACCCTAAATTTAAAGGGCCAAAGGTGATTTACAGCAGAAGACCAGACCCCAGCAGGACAGAGTGGACCTGATGTATGTGCGAGGGCCAGGTGACCAGGAGCTCTCCCCTAGGCTCTCCTGGGCCAGACTGAGCCTGATGGGGCAGGAGGCTTCTTTGCTTTGGGTAGCCTCAAGGCAGTTAGTTGTGCCTGCTGGAAAAAGGGATGCAGGCTGCAGCCCACGTGCTGTGAGAACTTTTGTCCCTCCCATGCAACCTGCGCCTTCCCTCCAGCTTTGCAGGAAAGAAATGAAAGCATACCAGTAACCCAAGATCTCTACTATGCGGCCCCTCAGGCATCCGCACTCCCTCCCTAACTTTCTACAGAGCACCTACTATGTGTCCGGCCCCATCCAGATACCTGAGATAAAACAGACAAAGATCTCTCATGAAAGGGTTGCACAATAAATAATGCCCTTAACTGTTGAAAAGACAAGATCGGTAGGTTTTGTTAGTAGCGTGTTAGGAAGTGCTAAGTGCTGGGGAAAAGTAGGGCAGAAAACAGGGTATGATGCCGAGTAAGAGCTGATTTTTAGACGGTAGCAAAGTTCGCCTTCACTGAGAAAGTGACATTGGAGCAAAGGCTGAAAGAGGTGAGCGCTGGTGTGTGACTCTGGGCAGGAAGAGCACACCCAGAAGAAGGAACAGACCACGTATTCTGACAAAAGGCTTCTAACTGGTTTCTTAGGCATACTGAAGTTCTTGAAAATCTAACTGCGGTGAGGGTTTAAGCCAGGCTGGGACAGTGCGTCGGGATCCGAGCTACCAGCACGCTCTGTACAAACACAGCTTGATGAACCAGGTGCGGAATTCAAGCTGTCTCTGGTGAGATTACATGGGGTTGCCTTGGTTCCAGGGGGAGACTTCTGAGATCTGACTTCCCATTTCCAACTCACTAGGAATGTTGCGGCAAAGGAAGATTAATGATTTCTGCACTCTGGTTGGCAAATGGTCACTTGTGAGATAAGATCTTGGCCAAAAGATCCCGTTCGGTTCTCAGATTTTCTCCTGGCCTCACATGCGTGCTTCAAAGGAGAAGTGTTTTAGATGTCACTTGCAAGACAAGAATGATATGAAATAACCACGTGAAGGAAGTCCCATGAACACAGCCAGTAACGGCTCCAAAGGAAGCTCCATGTTTGGTCACACACACATTAGGTTTGCGTTTTGATATATTTGCTAGCGGAAGGCATTATTGCATGTACATAATGAGCTTCTAAAGTCTTTAGTGGATCTTTTGCCAGATCGCCTTCCTTACAGGTCTGGATATGGAGAAGTGTCCCCCAAGTCTCACCTCGGCAGGAGAATGCTCCCTGGTACTCCGCCAGAGTGTGTGGCCAGCTAAGGCTCATCTCCCAACAGAGCACGGCCCCCTCGGACGCTGGGTGAGTGATGAGGGCAGCTCAGCATCCCCGGAAACCGAGCAGTTGTTTCTGGACTCATGGAGCCAGCAGATTCTGGACTCATGGAGCCAGCAGATTCAAAGAGCAGGCCTAGGCTGGGATCTCAGAGGGTGAGCTGAGCGTCAGAGACCCAAGAGGTCCATCCTCTCCACGGCCCTTGTCCTAACAAAGAGAAACTGAAGTACATACAGTGTTGAAGATGATGTTGTCAAGGTCAAAATCCAAGTTACCTCAATGCCACTCGGGATGTTTCCAGCTGCTGGGAGGCAGAGGGTCGCTCAAAATGGCACAACTGTTGGATACCAGGCTTTGCTACAGAATTCTGTTCCTACCAGCTAAATAATTATAGACAGTCAACGCCACCTTTGGCCCTCCACCCTTCAGGTGTCCACTTCCCAGGCTGCCCCAGATGAATGTCCCCAGGGCGTTCTTTCTAACCCCTCCCTCTTGGCCCCACAGCAAAGAGCCTCTCTGACCCTTTGAAGAAAAGAAACTGTGTCAAACTATCTTCCAACTTTCTTTGAAGTGGAAAACAGCATATGGAGATGGTTTAGTTTGGGTTCTGAGTTTTCAGAGAAATGCTTTTAGAACATTTCTAATTGGCCTCCACGTGAAAGGAGGTATGTCGCTCAGGAGAGGGAGCAGGAGAGAAGAATGGAAGATGGTGGAGGTGGTGCGGTGTCACCCGGATGGGGCCGTGGCGACCACCACTACTAAGGCCATCATCTTAAAGGACCACCCAGTGCACCATCATAGAGGGTGTCTTATGGGATGCTGCCCAAAAGACTTTGCCCTGAAGAAAGGGACCAAATATACTTGGTTAGTACCACCGCGATTCACTAGAAAGCTTCCCACCCACTAACAGATGGAAACAGTCAAAATACTAATAATACACTGGAAAACCCTGACTGTCCTTCAGTTGGTGAATAGAAAAACTGTGGCCTATTCATCCAAGAGAATACTGCTCAATGATAAAGAAGGGATAACAGATATATCAACAATGAAGATGAATCTCAAATGCCCTATGCTAGCGAGACTCGCAGGGGACAGATGCTATGTAGGACTCCATTCCTATGTCATTCTTAAAAAGGAGAACAGAAAACTGATGAGTGCTTGCAAGATGACGGGGGAGGCAGGGTGCTGGCTACAAAGGGCACAAGCAAATTTGGGGGGATAAGGGAACCGCTGTATATTCTGACTGTGCTACAGGTCACATGACAGCATGCATTTGTTAAAACTCCTGGAATGGCACAATAACTAGTGTAACGGCACTGCATGCAAATTACACCTGGAAAAAAAATGCAAAAACAAAAAACCCCAAAAACTAGTAATCAGGGGGGAAAAAAACAAAACTCAACAAAGAATTTAAATATTTAATGCGTACAGGTAAATCTCATTTAATATTTCAAAACAAACGTACATCTCTGTACAGATATGGCTCAACTGACTGGTCATGTCCTTCAGAACAACTGACTGCTCACCCTGTGGTGAGAGCAAAAGGGACAGGGAATTAAGATCCTCAAACATTCAAGCTTCCAGGGGAGTCAGGGACCGTGGGCAGGAAGCTGGACAATGAGCAGAGAAGTCACAGTACCAGACCTTGAGAGCTCTTGGGTGGGAAGATATGAAAACACACTGAAAAGGAGGTAGACCAGAAGTTCCCAACCTAAACACAGCTGCCTTGACAAAAGAACTATTTCTGCTTTATTTTGGAACTTGGCATTTTGTCATTCATTAATTCCACTCACTTCTGAGCTAAGCACAGTGAAAAATAGAAATGCAGAAAGTCCTAGAACTCCCTGCCCACACAATTGCCCACAATTGCTTCCTTCGGGCCACCTACAGGTTACCAGGGAATAAAAAGGGACCCAGGGAAACCAAAAGATATACCAGTCACACCTTTGGGGATGTGAATGGATTGTGACTGGTGCCCCCTGGAATTCTTTGATGAGGTGCTTCTACCAGGGAAACCACCCCTGCTTTATCTCAAGCTTCTAAGAAGGATGCAAGTTCAAGGCTTCCCAACCTTTCCTACCCCATCTCATGGAACACACCTGCTACCTGCCACCTGAGATAACCAGCTTGAGGGAACTGATGCCCTAGCCCTGCCAGCTATGCCGAGGGTGAGGGGCTCAGCAGTCCAGCACACCTGGAATGCAAGGTTGCCCCTTGATGCTCCTCTCAAAGAGCCTGAGAGAACAGATCCAGAAGGGTCCTTGCTAGTGGGTCTAGAGACTCAGGAAACTGGGTCAAGGAATCTCTGCACTATTCAGAGCCTTTGGGTGAATGACAAACAGGTGCCGCCTCTTCCAGGCAGAGGTCCCTGATCATCAGCTGGATTTCAGCCCTGATGCCCGCCCATTCCTATCCTCCTTTAGAGCCTCTGGCAGGACACGAAGTGCGGTCCTTGCCTGAGAGACGGGAAGTTCTGTCCCGCGTGCTGCACAGATCCTATCCAACTGTGTCAGCAGGGATACAAATAGACCGTCTTTCAGCAAGTTCAGACGAAGTACTGACGAGCATGTCTGGGATTCTATTTGAGGTTAGCAAACATAAATACCCAGGAGCTCGAATTTTCCTAGAATGAGATTTCCTCAATCTAGGTCAGGCTTATTTCTGAAGCCCCCTACAATTCACATGGACTACTCCCAAAGGCTTCTTTGTTGTTTCCCTATAGCGACTGAGGTGCCAGACACCGCCCCCCACTCCCCCACCCCCCAACTGAATCCAGTTTGTTTCTCAAACCCACGTTTGATGACCAAATGGCAAAGGGCTCACTATCTGGAAAAAATGTATTTAGAAACATACCTCATCCTTTACACCCGAATGAGTTCCAGATGGATCATATATTTAAATTTAAGTAACACACCACAGAAGTACTACAAGAAACCATGGAGCCCATTTAATAAATTCCAAGTGGGAAAGGCCTTTCTAACTGTGACACAAAACCCACAAATGATGAAAATAAACAATCTGATAAATTTGACACGTTCAAAAAAATCTGTTCGAGATGATAAAAAAGTTCTGGAGCTGGTTAGTGTGATGGCTACACAACCAGTGTAACTATACTTCATGATCTGCACACTTAAAAACGGTTAAAATGGAAAATGTGATTTTATGTAATTTTACCATAATACAAAAATGTATCCGTGGGAGGAAAACACTAGAAACAAAGTCATAAGACAAATGACAGCCTAGAAAAAAAGATGTACAAATCATGTCATAGACATAAAGCTATTTTTTTTTTTTTTTTGAGGGAGGGAGAGGGGTAGAGGGAGGGAGAGAGAGACTCTCAAGCATGCCCCACGCCCAGCACAGAGCCCATCACGGGGTTTGATCTCATGACTCTGGGATCCCAACCTGAGCCAAAATCAAGAGTTGGACGGTTAATCACTGAGCCACGCCAGCACCAATGAAAGCTCTTTTTCATATATAAAGGGCCCCTACAAATGAATAGAGGTCTACAGAGCTATCAAAAAATGAGCAAATAGTATGAATTGAAAGTTCACAGCAAACACAAACAATTCTTAAACGCATGGAAAGAAGCTTCCACTCCTTCGTATTTAGAAATTAACGAAACCATGCTCAACAAATGGCAAGAACCCAACAGTTGTGGGAGGCAGTAGAGAGATCGGTTCTCGATTGTGGGTAGCAGCCTAGTTTAAAAAAAAAAAAAAAAACAACCCAACCTGGCAATAGCTACCAGAATGACAAGGGCTTATAATCTTTGACCCAGCATTTCCACTTTCGAGAACTTATCCTATCGGTAACTACAACATTTTACACAAGGGTATTCGTTGCAGCATTATTTGTAATACAAAAATTAAGGGGGAAAGTTCACAGATTGGGAGAGAGACAAATACAGTACACCCTTAGAACAGAAAGAGGCATTCCTTTTTGTACACTAACAGAATGATTTCTGAGATATGTTGAGGTTAAAGAAAAAAAAAAAGTGCAGAACAAAGTGAACAGCATGATACCATTTCAGTAAAAAACATGTAAATATTTAAACGTTCATTGACTTAAATGTGCAGAGACTATACCTGGATGGATCCCTAGAAGCTGAGTTGCTGGTGCCTGGAAGACAGACAGACAGATGCCACTTCTCCCACCCCACCCCCCTTTGATTCCACGATATGGGAACGCACCAACGATTCCAGAAGACATAAACGGATCTAACTCTGTGTTCCCGAGAACTGGTCATCCCCATTGGCTTACTGATGACTAATGGAAGTCACCACCCTACTGGACAAGAAGGCCTCCCCTTTCCTAGAAGATGGGGAAGAAAAATGTCAGTCTCCATGATCTCGAACAAAGGTACAGTCCTCTCCCTTCCTGTTTGCACCACACTGCATCCCACCAGAGGGCAGGGCTCTGTCGGCCCGTTCGGACGATGGACACACTCCCAGTTTCTGGAGCCCCTTCTTTCCTGAGTTTCCTCATTGCCCACCAGGGACAACGGGGTACAAACTAGAGTCTCAGGAACTGGCTCCCAGTCCCAGCTTTGAAACCTCACTCACCAAAGCTACCCCATACTTCCTGAGTCTCGAACCAGACACTCAGCACTGGGGACGGAGTGAGACAGGCAAGCACCTCCTTCTCAGATCTGAACAATGGAATAGGGGAAGTGTTCCAGCCAGCCTTTGCCAGCTCACGAGAGGGCCCTGTTCATTTCGCAGGAATCTGGAGAGCAGCTTGTTAAACACAGCCACTGTTGTAATAATATAGAATCAAACAAAGTCACAATCCCTGCAATGACACTGAAAGCTAAAAAGATAGCACAACTGCAACTGGCAGTGAAGTTGAAAAACAGCTGAGTATAATGAATATAATTTGTACCAGGAGGAGAGAAGGTCCAACAGGAGATCACATGTCAGATTTAATGGTGATAAATTTATTGGGAAAAGAATGAGCAGACAAGGATGCAGCACCATTTTGTCAAAACATTATGGACAGGAGGTCAGCCGACACAGACATCAAGGAAAGTTCATGAGACGCGACGGGCTATGTGGAATTTACAACACACTGTGCATATTTCACTGTTTGTAAATTGCATGTTACACCTCCTTTATATCAAATTTATAATAAAGTGTGGACGTGTATATGCATACATGTGTACCCATATTTTTTATATATTTATTTATTTGACAGAGAGAGATCACAAGTAGGCAGAGAGGCAGGCAGAGAGAGAGGAAGGGAAGCAGGATCCCTGCTGAGCAGAGAGCCCGATGTGGGGCTCGATTCCAGGACCCTGAGATCATGACCTGAGCCGAAGGCAGAGGCCCAACCCACTGAGCCACCCAGGCGCCCCCATGTGCACCCATATTATATGCATTTATGTGTGTACACGTAAACACACATGCCCACATTTCAATCACCATCGAATTGAACTCCACTGCCTTGAGCTCTGTTTCCCAAACAGTAAAAACAGCATAAAAAAACACTTCCCACCTACCTTCAAGGGTCGATAAAAAACAATAAAGTAAGAAATCCAGTTGTTACCAATAGCCTGACTCTTCCCACCCTGCAGGGGCTGATTTTAAAATACCTGCTCTCAACCACTTCCCCCTTGTTGTGGCGCTTTAGAGCACCTGTCGTCTTGCCTGTAATCTCTCACTGCAGAGGAAGTACAACCCCAGGAACAAGAGCTGTACCCCACTAAAAACGGCTCTCAGGCTGGGCCCCGTCCCCATCTGCTCAGGGGTCCCCCGGGGGTCATCCGCAGGTGCTTTCATAGCCCCTGCCCCAGCTGTCCCCCCATTTGCCCTAAGCAGGGGAGACGTGTGCGGCCCATGCCTGTTTTCCCATCAACCGTTTACACAACCCCACCGGAGCTGCCGTTTCGTCTCTCTGGGTGGCATTCCAAGCACTTGCCGTGGAATTAATGTGAAACCGGAATTAAACCCTATCCTTTCAGAACACACGACGCACCTTTCTACCGGTACTAGAATCAATTCACATCGGCTGAGGAAGAAGTCGATTCTAGGTCAAGACTTCCCTTTTCCGTTGTGAAGCCCCAGTTTTCAAGCATTTTAAAAACATTATAAAAAGAGCAAATTTGACAGACGGATAACTGGGCAACTGCAGACTGCAAGAAGGTTTGACTCCAAGTCCCTTAGGTTTTCCCTCGGAAACTGCAAATATTCTGGGACACGCAGCTGGGCTGGGGAGGCTCCGCTCCCAGGCTCCGCACCGCCGGGTGCTGCTTTCTCCGAGAAACACACCAGCTGTGGCCGGGGACAGGTTGGTACCTGGTACACACGGCCTCCGCTTCCTAGCTTCTCTTCCGTCACTGAAACGGGGTCAACCCCATTTTACTCCCACTAGACTCTCACATTTTTAAATACATATGACACTGAGAATATGCTGCATGGTCAAAGCACCGGCAGAGTCTGGGGACATCATCACTGCGCTACGGTGGAAAAGATATAGCTGTTCAGTCCACATCCTTCCCTGTAGAGAGCAGTGTGATATGGGGACCTTTACAGGACTGTCCTCTGTCGGTGTTATCCCAAGGATGAAAACACACGATGCATCTTCAGGAACTTTTTCGTGATTATTTGTCCACCTTGGAAACTCAGGAACTATGGCTGCAGTCCTTCCCTTCAGAATTTTGTGATTATGACCAGTTAAAGGAACTGATCATCAAACAAGAGATATTTCTGGAATACCTTCTTGCAAGATGCTGCGAACAAAAGAACTGTGGCATCTTGAAGGGCTTCCAATCCAGGGTGCACGCACACGCGCACGCACACACACACACAGAGCCAACAGTGCAATGGTGGGAAGTGTAAACGTATGAATGTGCCGAAGAGGAACTGCCCCCAAGGTTCACAAAAGGAGGGCTTTGAAGTGGGATGCTCTGCTCAGGGTGACCTCCCTGGGGGAAAGAGTATATACACCCAGAATCAGGAGGAGCGCTGAGGGTCCCCCACGGTGACGGGGGGATTCTGACCACCTGCACCACACAGGTGAACAGGGACATACAGGCCCAGCATCAGTCCACATTGCCACCGATGGATGTCCTTTTCCTGATTATCCTCCATTGCCTCCGTCTGTCCACCTTTACCCGCACCCCCAGTGCATTCTTCACTCTTCTCTGCCCAGGCAGGTGGCTGTCTCCCCGCCCACCACAGACTGTATCACTGGGTCTCCCCGCAGGCGGTTAACGGGAGGTGCTGGCAAGAGGCTGGAGGGAAAGAGAGGGAAATGGTGTGTGCTGGTAGCTCTCCTCGGGGGTCCAGCTCATCCTCAGCAGGTATGAGACCCCCAGACTGTTGTATACGTGGCCATTCCATAACCTTCGCCTGAACCCTTGGGAGTGGACTCATTTCCTGCCAGCACCCTGACGGACACATTTCCTTTTTCCACAACACTCCCAAGCCATGGCCCTTTCACACCCTCCCCCACTGGCAAGCGTCCCCCAGGTGACTTCTCCACTAATGCCCCTGTCCCCAGGGATCTGGGAGCCCTGGCAGGGCACTGGCCACACCTCCTGTCAGGGAGGCCGCCAGACCCCACCTTCTACCTTTAAAAGCCCCTGCTAGGAGGGAGGGATCTAGGAGCCAGTACTCAGCCATAGGGGCGCCCATGGTCACACAGCATGCCGTACCATCCACTCCGCTAGAGAGGCAGAAACCGGGGGCTACAAGAAATGAAAAGAAAAGTAGGAGTTCTCTAGCTTTGACTTAAAATTAGTGACCAGTATATTTAAAAAAAAAAAAAAAAAAAAAAAGGCCAATACCTATTAAGCAAGTTAAAAACAGAGTCCTCAGCACAGGAGCAGAAAGCCTCCCCTGGGAGAGAGCAGGGTGGACAGGGGTCGGGCAGCAGGGGGAGCCTGGCTGTGACTCCCAGCAGCCTGGTCAGCATGGAGGGGCACAGCGCAAACTGGGGCATTAGCCACAGGTAGCTCCCACAGCCAAGGGAGGGAGTAACATCTGGCATCTGGAAGTCTGACCAGCAGCCTCTCTAGGTCTTCCTCACTGTCAGCCCCATGCCAGGCTTCTGGGACACGGCAGACCCATCTGCTCCACGGACAGCATGCTGGAGAGCACCTACCCCAGACCTCCTGCTCCCACCACCTGGCCGCCCGCCACATTCACTCCCCAGCTCTCGATACCAATTTTAGTAGCTTCCTTCAAGGGCATTTTCATTGCTCCTTGGGTGCAGGATCCTGCTTACCTATGACCAGCTCCAACCCTTGGGCCCGTGAGTCAAGGCTTCCCTGTCTCGATCCCGGAGCCCAGTCATTCTCAACAGGAAGTGGGGAGGGGGTGCCCCTCAACAATCACGGAACAATGTTTACAGACATTTTGCGTTGTCACACCTTGGGGGGTGGAGGGCACTACAGGCACCCAGTGGGTGGAGGCCAGGGGCGCCGCTAAGCATCCCCCAGCGTACCAGACAGCACCACGACGGAGAAGGATAGCAACCAAATGGTCACTAGCATCACAGGAGAAATGCCTGGTGTCGAAGGAGCACAGTGAACTTACACTGAACATATTAGAGGAGCTGGCATTCTGCTGGATGTTACATGGGTGTTTTAAGGTTTTTTTAAAACTTTTTTAAAACATAAAAGTTTTTTTAAAACTCAAGGAGCCTGGATGGCTCAGTGGGTTAAGCCTCTGCCTTCAGCTGGGGTCATGATCTCAGGGTCCTGGGATCCAGCCCTGCATCGGGCTCTCTGCTCAGCAGGAAGCCTGCTTCCCCCTCTCTCTCTGCCTGCCTCTCTAAATAAATAAAATCTTAAAAATAAATAAATAAAGTTCTTTAAACCTCCCTCCCAAGACGGTGACCAAGGCACAATACACAAAGTGAGCTGCGCCGCCCACCACCCAATTTCTAGACACTGCTTAGCGGTTTGGGCATCCCGTGGTCCTTCTGCTATTTTATACACATTATCCAAGGGCGAGATCTTCCTGAATCTCAGTTTTCTGATCTGTAAAATGTGGCTAACAATACCTACCTCCAGCTCCCGGCCTAGATAGGTTCCCCGAAAATCTGTTTCCTGGTCTCCCACTTCACGCCTGATTTCCACTTGCTTCCCGGGAATATAGGGACAGAGACACACGGACACACTCAGCCGCTCAGGTACCCACCCGCTTACATTATTACATCCCCACAAGAATCTGAATAAATGAATGAAAAAAAAAACCAATGACCCCTCTAGGTCCGAATGACCGTTCCCTGCCCGAACTCCAAAAACGGGTTTCTGTACTTGGTTTCTCTCACGTCTTACTTGGGCTTTCTATTATCATTGGTTGTGCAAAGTCCGTCCACTCTGCATGGTTGGAAACTTGTTGAGATTAAGTCAAACGAGTGCTGGGCCCTTCGCATGTCCAGCCAAGCCCGGGGGAAGGAAGAGACGATGAACAGATAATACGGCTCACGCGACAGTTTTGTTTCACGGTCCACTTATGTGGCCTGTTTATAGTCACTACGCCGTTCCCTGACATTTCATCTGAACTCACCTTCTAGATCCAGCTTCCAAGTATTTTCCTTTACAAATCTGTGAGCATTTAATGTCACTTTCATAAACTAAAGCTATCCACTCAATGGGCCTGCAGAATAAGGCATTGCCCTTTAAAAGTGGCCTCTTGGGCAGCAGCCATGTTCCCTGCACCAACGAGACCCCAGCCCAGGGGAACAAGGACGGGCACTCCAGCGTGTAAGTGGGCATTCACTCCCAGCACCGGGCAGAGCCTCCCGGCCATTAAGTGAGTCCTAACAATTCAGTCTTTCAGTCACCAACCTAATAGGCTTTTCTTGGCACGGGCAATTTGGGCTTCGCCAAACACTCATTTTCACATCTTAAATCAGTACGTGTCAGAGCTAAACGGAGGCTCGGCTCTGCCACAGGTCTTGTGTTCTGAGGCAAACTCGTCTTGCCCAGGAACTCGGGGGCCCGCACACTCACTGCAGACCTCTTTTTCCATAAAGATCTGTGACAAAAAGCAGTGGTTTGTGCCTCTGATCAAATGCCTGGGGTCTTCTCTGACGGCTTAGGACTACTTTTAACTTAAAAAGCAGCTAGAAAAATGAAATAGGCTTTTCGGGAACTCAAGGACAGCACAGGAAAGCTGAATCTGCATGCTGACACGTCCCGGGTTCCCAGTAAATGCCAGGAGGGCTAACCCTCGGAGCATTTCTGAGCAGCTGACACCTGGCTTCCCTGGACACATCTCTTTCCATAAACCTCCTTAACAGAAGCTTCTCCCTCCCTCTTCCCATGGCATCTGGATGGAATTTCTTTCATTTCTTTTCTTTTCTTTCTTTCTTTTTCTTTTCTTTTTTAAGGATTTTATTTATTTGAGAGAGACAGAGAGAACACCAGCAGGGGGAGGGGCAGAGGGAGAAGCAGGTTCCCTGCTGAGCAGGGAGCCTGATGGGGGCCTTGATCTCAGAACACTGAGATCATGACCAGAGCCAAAGGCAGACGCTTAACCCACTGAGCCACCCAGGCATCCCTGGGTGGACTTTCAAGATGGTATCTTATCCCCAACAGCCCACATTTTTCTTCTTTTTTAAGATTTTATTTCTTTATTTGACAGAGAAAGAAACAGCAAGAGAAGGAACACAAGCAGGGGAAGTGCAAAGGGAGAGGCAGGCTTCCCGCTGAGCAGGGTGACTGATGCAGGGCTCAACCCCAGGACCCTGGGATCTTGACCTGAGCCGAAGGCAGCCACTTAACGACTGAGCCACCCACACGCCCCAGCAGCCCACTTTTGAATGCCCAGCTAAATTCCTTATTTGTTTCTCAGGAACTCCAAGAGCCATTTACCACAACATGAGGCCAACTTGCTGAGGGAGCCCAGCACATAAATCGAGTCCTGTGTCGGTGCCCACCAGCAAGGGGCAGGCACACCTACAAGGATGGATCAGATGAACTATCAGATGACCAAAGTCGAGCCTGGCAGAGTGAGCCCACCCTGCAGGCTGAGTCGAAGGTAGAAGAGAATGGAGAAGAGAAGGCAGAAGAAGAGAACTAAGGAGTGAGCCCTCACCCCCCACCCCACCGCCAGGTGTCCAGGAGGAACGAATGGAGACAAGGGACAGTCCTGTCACAGAGACTCAGAAGCGCGTCATATAGTGCCCTCTCCCTCGTTCCCTCTCACTCTCTCCATCTTGTTAACCTGCCACCATTTCTTAAGCATTTACTCTATGCCTGGTACCAGTCCAAGCACTTTACACACATTACCTACAATCTCACAGCGAACTTGGGAGACAGGTATGATTGCTGTTCCCATTTAATGGATAAAAAAACCGAGTCCAGTGAGTTTCCCAAGGTAACAGCTGATGCATTGTGGAATCAGGGATTTGGGTCCAAAGCTCTGAACCATATTCTAATTTCTGCATATGTACCTTCATTAAGCAAATAAGTAAGACCTACTGTGTGCTGACCTTAATCCCACCCAAGAGAAGTGACATAAGAAGCCACGTTCTCTACTCAGAAGACGCACAATCCATAGGGAGAGTGGAGAATCACAGGCAGAACCCAGTTGCGCAAGCACACCAAGTGGCTGCTTCTTCATTCCGAATTGTTAAGGAATACAGAAACCAAGGAAGACAGGCTTCCTGGTGGACCAGCCGGGGACATGCTCTGGAGAAGGCACGGGCTGCCGCTCCAGGTCATTTCTCCAGGCGATCGCTCTTCTCTCATGTAGATGACTTTCTTAAAATTATCTTCATCAGAGAGAGAACAGTGCTCCTGAAGAGGAGGTGAGACCTACACAGGGTGGTCCCTACAAGTCAGCGATATTCACAAAACAGGACATGCTCGTTCAACCCCGGGATCACATTCGGCCAAACCCAGGGACTTCGCACTTCCACACACACCACGCTGAGGCCTGCCCACTGCTGTATTTGCCAAGCACTGCCAACTCTGCATCAAGGGAGCGGTGGGGAGAGTACGGACTGATAAAACTTTATCCTGGAAAATATTCCGCTTGTACTCACCCACCTCCTCTCCCAGACAACTGAGCCAGCCCTACATGAGGGAAAATACAGGGTGGTACATAGGGCCAGCCCTCACCAGTTCTCGAAGGGAAAACTGTAAATATCCTCCAGCTATCCCAAAGCTTGTTCGGATTACAAAGAAATGCCAAGAATAGGATACCAAGTGGTCACCTGATAGGCTCACGTCCAGATGGGATGACAGGTTCCAGCGGCACAATGTTGGACACATGACATCTGGGAGAAAAAGGAGCGGGAGGGCCTGAAGTCAGCCCGGCCTCGCCCAGAGCAGCCCAGTGCCATAGCACTTGCGCCAGGAGAGGGGCTACTCATGTCTTGCAGAAGGTAAGGAAGCTAACCCGTGCTCAGCAGGAGCCAGACGAGCTCCTGAGGACTAACTCGGTAGAAGTTTCTGGCTTCAAGGACAACAGCTCACATGCTGATTCTAGATGCTCTGAGTGGCAAAGACAATATTTAGAGAGACAGCTTTGTATAATCAGGCCCCAGGTGTACAGGAGAAACCCCGGGCAGGCTCTGCTTTCAAATTATACTGATTTATATCCCAATAAAATGGCATTTGTAAGGTAGCAAGTGACCAGTTAGCGGTTTGGGTTTGGGTTTTGCTTACCAAATTTCTACAGAGAGCTCCTCTGTGTATCATGTACGAGTCAGCATCTCAGACATCAGCAGCCGGCTGGTCAAAGTCTCTTCTCGACAGCGTCTGAGACACACATACATACCTGCACTGCTTACCTAGAAACTACAGACTGCTTACCACCAACAACAAAAAAACTGGAGCTCCGCACAGATGAGGCAAAGGAACTTCTCGGAGGAGGGTGGGCAGCAAAGGCCTCAGTCAGCTGCAACGACTGATCTCTTCTGCCCCAAGCCACTCCCTCTTTGTCCCAACAGATCCCTCCTTCTTGTTCCTTGCCTCACCCAAGTCCTACCTACCCTCTGCACGTGCAGCCTGCTCACAGGCTGAGGAAGAGCTATTCCTTTTCATACAGATCGAAAAAGGGGCACTGCTTATTTTCCCTACATTTCTTTTTCTTTTTTTAAGATTTTATTTATTTATTTGACAGAGAGAGAGATCACAAGTAGGCAGAGGGGCAGGCAGAGAGAGAGAGGAAGCAGGCTCCCTGCTGAGCAGAGAGCCCGATGCGGGGATCCATTCCAGGATCCTGAGATCATGACCTGAGCGGAAGGCAGAGGCTTAACCCACTGAGCCATCCACGGGCCCTTTACATTTATTTTTCAACTGGAAAATTCTACCCTCAAGGGCCTGCAACATGAGCATGGAAGATGGAAGTAAGGTCTCAAAACTCCCGATTTTTTAAGTTACAAAGAAAACTGTGCGTGGTTTCAAAGGCAGGAAACGCCGAGCTGCAGAAAGAGCTCTTGAACTACGGGAAAGAATGGAAATTAGCTCATTCCTTGCAGGTGAACACTTACAATATCCATACTACTGGAGAGAAACCAGCCTCGTTTGTCACATTAGATCATAATAACAATAATTAGGTAGTTTTGACAGAAAATATGTCCCCAAAGAGAGGCCACACTCAGAGCCAAATTTCCCAGCTGAAAACCATCAATAAAAACTTTTCAAACACCAGAGATCAGCAGTTTCCAGCATTCATTTGCTCAAACATTATGTTCCTCATCCAAAGTTGAATGTGTGTATAAAGGGAAAAAAATCTACAACATTCACCCCACCTCCTGTCCTGACATCTCTGAACATACACAGTTGAATAAAATTCCTTAAGCTCACACTTGAAAGGTCGTAGAACAGGGGGGTGAGCCCCATGGTCATTTCTCAGGGGGAGGTAACATGACACTTAAGTGACCACAGTGCGACCTGTAAGCCATACTTGCTTCTAACGTCACCTAAAAAGAGAGAGGCAATAAACAAGATGGGTTACCTAAGAAAGATTTATTACACAGACCCAGATGTTTCAATCCCATTTAGATATTGTAGAAGAAACTGGATGGCAATTTTTTTTCCCTCCTCTCTCTCCTAACTGCCCATTTAAAGGAATTCATTTAGAATGTTAATAAAGTGATAAATTGGGTTTACTATAAATAATTATACTGTCATATCATCTCTTTCAAGGCTGAAAGATGAGGCTTTCTGTTGTGATAATCTACCTCAATAAACCAAAGCAAAACAATTAAGTATTGCCTTCCACATAAAGGCTCAGGCAACGGCACAGTAGCCCTACCCCAGATAGACCAGCGCCACTTCGTGAAACACGAAATAGTTTGTCATTTAGGGGATGGCCCACTAGGCAGAGCCGTGACTCTCACATATGATGTTACTCAAAGGTTCAGTAATACGAAGAGTGTTCTGTGAACTTTCTAAAAAGCTGAACTATTAACTTGGGGAGTTGGGTCAAACCATGCCACACACGAACATCATTCATAACTGTGGGGCACAAGGGAAAACGAAAGAAGTTTCTGTGTGCAGGAAAGTGGCCAGGAGAGTTCTGAGCTCAGAGTAAGCCTCTGGCTGGGGGGAAGAATCCAGCCTTCAGGGAAGTTGGCTACTAGCTGCTCCTAACCACCCTCTCCAAGGCAGATATTAAAAATGGATTGGCAGTAGCCGGCTTCCCAGGTCACCTCTCTTAAATATCTTGCCAAATCCTAACTAGCGTAAAGAACATTCGAAGCAGGCTTGGCCAGGTTCGGGCCCACCTCTTGCTACCTACTAACCAGGTGCTTGAGACACCGGCCCCGTCTAAGCACCGACCGGATGAAATGGGAGGGGAGGACCCACAGATGACTCCCAGCTTCTTCCAGGTCCGGGTGCAGAGGGGTCTTCGTTAAGGCATGCCCATCCTTTCCACCAGGATGTGGCTTCTTCGTCTCATGATCAGTAATAGGCTTCTGCTAAAATCATGTTTTATTGCATTCATACAAAATACCTGCCTAGTGTAGGTACACACAGCAGCTGCCTAGAATTCAGGGTGAAAGCTGGTAACACATCTCCCTGTAGGAAGACAGGGAGCCTTCAAAGAGGTCAGACGATGTGACTGACCTTGTAGCTCTCAGGGCATGGGCCTTGCCCTCCCACCATACCCTCTCCAAGGGTATCCGGCGACACATGTCTGTGCCTCTCCACCCAGATGCCCTCCTCAGCCCCACTCCGCCTGGGAGGAAATAGTCTTTGGCTTTGAGGGATCACAACTTTGCTAGAAGGTCAGAGAACGTATTGACCCTGTCACCTCCCCTTTCTAAAACCTCCATATGTAATTCCTGGAATTAATCTGAGCACCCATCTCTGTGAGCCTGCTGTGTGTTTTCCAAGGCTTTGGAGAGGCAGCCAGTGTTATGGGGCCTTAGGTTTCCAAGCGGCTTGGTAAGATACAGGCCTGGGGTAACAGGGAATGGGGGAACTAAAGAGTCAGCCTCTTGCTTCTCAGCTCCCCAGCAATAAAACCTCAACCTTCTATGTTTCTGGCCCCATTGGACCTAAATGATGCCCGCCTGGGTGGTCCAGGGATGCCTTCCCAGTGCTGGCAAGCAAGCATCCAGCCAAACTGCCCCCCAACCGCCATCACTGTGCCCTCCCTTCACAGGCTGGAAGACCATGATTAGAACGTCCTAAAATGCACAGAATTCACAGTCACTGAGTGCAGAATGTAGTCGATGATGCCATAATGGTGTTGTACAGTGGGTGACAGAGGACAGCCACCCCCGTGAGCATACCATAACACACAGAGCTGTCAATCACTATGTTGTAGACCTGAAATGAATGTAACATTGTGTGTCGACTACACTTCAACTAAAAAAAAAAAAAAAAAAATCACTGAACATCACCTCTAATGCATCTATTTGAACTTTATCTCTCTTAAAACTTTGCAGCTTCTCCTATCAGAGGAAACATCTGAGGGCACACGAAAGCAGAAAGGCAAATACAAAAAATCACATTCAGCACAGTCCTACGGATGATCTCACAGTCAGCCAGGTGGGCCTGAGATCGCCCCTTCCAAAGGGAAAACAGGCCAAGATGTCTTTTGTCCTTCCAGCCACGCAGGACCGCCGTGACTCCACAAACCCACACAGTGATCCGCAGAAAACCAAATCAAAGACGTATGCTGACTCCTGGAGTTCAGGACAAAGCCTTACTTCAATTAAAATGCCTATGGATCGTATGCCAGAATGAGAAAGTTTTAAATTTGAATTATTAAGCTTCCAGCCACCATCCGAATGGATGTAAATTATCTAATGCTCCACTTTGTTTCGTTTAAAACGGACCTTGGGCTTGGACATTTTGGCTGCGGTGCATATTACTGTCCAGGCACAGAGAACACAAACGGAAGAGCAGTTTCCACTCTTAGGAGTCACAGCCCTTGACTTCCTAAGCTCATCCCCCACCAGGGTCATCCCTTACTGAGGGCCATACGCACGTACGTGCATGTGTGCACGTGTGTGTGTGTGTGTGTGTGTGTTCACAGTGCTTCACACACAACAATTTATTCATCCCATCAACAAGCATTTATTGAGCCCCTACTGATGAGTATCTAAGTTGGTCTTAGAGATACACACCCATGAGCAAGTCCAAGGTCACAGCCCTGGGACAACCTGCGAGGAAAGCAGGTAATCACCTAAACAATGACTCTACAATGTGGGAAACACAGGATGGGACAACAGGTTATTAAAAATAATACCTCAGGCAGGGACAGCGTGTCAGGTGTTGACAGCCACAGTGTCTCATTCCCACAACACCTTACAAAGGTAGGTGTCTCCCCACTTTCCAAATGAGTGTCCCGAGGCTGTCTCACACCGCACACTGCCTCTCTTATCAGCATGAGCACTTGCATCGTCATTTAGGTCTTAAATCCCCATCATGGTCCCAACGCCACACCTGGCCACCCGCATGGCTTGTCCAGGCACTGATCCAGATGTCGCTCGGTGTTACACTGCACTGCATGCCCTGGGAAGAAAAGACCACGGAGCTCACTCACCACAAGGAGTGCTCCAGCGGGCCACGAGAAGCAAGAGAATAATGACAGCACAAAGCAAAGACCCAGCACGGCACGACAGTCTGTGGTCGCCTACCAGCCGAGCGGAGTGCTTCAAGACAGCAAGTCTGAAGAACTCACTGTGGAGGGAAGGTCTTCAGGAGGCAGGGCCCTGGTCTTAAGATCATGTGAGGTCAGACGGCGGGAGAGGAAAGCGGTGCTCAGCGGGATGTCCAGAAGGCTCCCCTGTGAGGCTGAACCTAAGGGGTTCGTGTAAGGGGAGCCCGAGGGCGGGACAAGCCAGCCTGCTCCAGCTGCTAAGAGTGGCGAGGGTACCCCGTGGGGTTACAACTGACCCAGCTATTACAGCTCCGTTCACAAGAACCCCTCCCAGAAATCACTCCAGGGGATGGAAGCAGTGCTTTATGGATGGAGAGTAAGACCCCAAAGGGCCTCCTGGAGTCAACACAAATTTGAAGACTCACGAAACAGTCTTCTAAAGGGGGGTGGGGGGGGTGTTGCTCATGACAGGAGTTTGGACTCAGAGTGGGGAGGCCAAGGGCAACATTAGCGTGCCTCCCCGCACATGACCCTTTTCCCAGAAGACCTCCATTCACAAAATTGGCAAACAGAAGGCTGAACAAAAACTGACTTGCAGGCCAAGCTATTAGCCTGCCTGGAACACGCACATGTGTCAGTCAGTCCTGCAGATAATATCTCCCTTGGTTAAATGCTTCACTGTGGATTAAAATACTTCTACATGTGTTAGACTATGTGATTTTCAAAACAGCCACAACATAAGCACTGAGGCTCTCACTTTATTTTTTTCTAAATTTTTATGTATTTAAAATACTTAAGTAATGTGTACACCCAACACGGGGCTCAAACTCACAACCCAGAGAACAAGAGTCACATGCTCTTCTGACTGAGCTAGCCAGGCACCCATAGGCCACTTGCTTTAAAAATGAAGATCCTGAGGGGAGCCTGGGTGGCTCAGTGGGTTAAGCCTCTGCCTTCGGGTCAGGTCATGATCTCAGGGTCCTGGGATCGAGGCCCGCATCGGGCTCCCTACCCAATGGGAAGCCTGCCGCCCCCCGCCTGTTGCTCTGCCTACTTGTGATCTCTCTCTGTGCCAAATAAATAAATAAAATCTTTAACAACAACAACAAAAAAATGAAGATCCTGAGGGTCAGAGAGGGTAAGGGACTTACTCAAAGTAATTAGCAAGTTGCAGAGCCAGATTTTGAACCAGGATCTCTGCCCAAGGGTCTGTCTGCTGGATCATTAGTGCGACAATCAGAGTACTTTATAAAGTTCTTTACAGGAACAGAGATCTTTTATGGCAGTCCTGGGCAGTCCACACAGACACACAGACACTCGTACATAAGGTACTCTGTTGGTTTTCCTAAAAGTAAAGCAATAATAGTAATAATATCGAGTGCACCCATCTCACCTCCTCTGGCTATGGACTTGGTCTCAGCATATGCATAAGCGAAAAGAGTACCTATTATTTCGATGACTCCTAAAGACATGCCGGTCAAGTGTAGAATGTACACAGGTCTGGGCATAACTCACTGCTCACAAGGGCCCTGCATCTGTGCTCCTCATCTGCGCATTTCCATTTCTGTGCTCTTTCCTGCATCTCTATCTTAACTCAGGACTTGTTTTCAGGAAGTAGTTATTTCCAAGGCAGATGTAAAAACCGCAGGGCTTGGGAAAGAAAAAAAAAAAAAAAAAAAACACTTCCCCCTTAAATCAACCATTTTCCTCATTTTCAGGCAAAGCAAAAGCAGCTGTATCGGACGGATGGAATATATATTTTATTTTAAAACCCCCCAACTCCCAGTTTCTCAGAGCCCTTTCTCCTAAATTCACAGGTCACACAAATTAAATCAGCCCATCAATGAGGTGTCAATTAGCCTTACGTGGTGGGGAGAAAGTTCTACACAGAAACGAAGACCAAGACAAAAGTCAAAGCTAAATGTAGTGAGAACGGAGCACGCCACCTCCCAGCTCAGAGGCAGAGGGCCTGTCATCTCGCCCACTAAGTGAAGATCACAACCCCCCCCCCACCAGCCTTAGGGAGACTTCGGGGTTTTTTTCTTTCTTTCTCATAACACATAATTCTACCAAAAGATCTTACTGAAAATAAGGTCATATACTTAATCCATAAAGCAATCGGCTCACCTAATTTTAATCACCCCTCTTTCTAAGAGAATTTATATAATGAGGCCACACTACACAAACGGAATTAAAATATTTTTTTTCACCATTTTTTTCCCAGTGGGGAAACTCAAAGGAAAACTCCATATACCACTCGCTTTGCTGAAAACCACAGGAATAAAGTGATTTAATTCTAGTTAAAACAAGTACTTTAACCACACACCCTTAAACCTTAATCTTAAACATATCCGTGAAATATGATTTTTCAGAACTTTCCTTCTTCCTTATTCCCTCAGAAAATCTCCAATATATCATAAGCTCCTCCTAAATTCAGGCTCTCAGTGACATCCTGAGTTGGTATTAAACACATACAGAAATACTTTGTTAGAGTAACCTTTTAAAAATGGCTTTTAGGGACGCCTGGGTGGCTCAGTGGGTTGGGCCTCTGCCTTCAGCTCAGGTCTTGATCTCTGCGATCCAGGATCAAGGGCTCTCTACTCAGCCGGGAGCCTGCCTTCCCCCCCCCTCCCCCGCCTACTTGTGATCTCTCTCTCTGTCAAATAAATAAATAAAATCTTTTTTAAAAAATGGCTTTTAGGGGCTCCTGGATGGCTCAGTCAGTTAAGTGTCTGTCTTCTCATGATCCCAGGGTCCTGGGATTGAGCCCTATATCCGGCTCCCTGTTGGGGTGTGGGGGGAAGCCTGCTTCTCCCTCTCCCCGTCCCCCTGTTTGTGTTCCCTCTCTCGCTATGCCTCTCTCTGTCAAATAACTAACTAAAATCCTTTTTAAAATGGCTTTTATTCCCCATTCTTATCTGAACTTGTAAAAAATTGTTGTTAAGCTCCACACTGGAAATTCCCATTTCCCACACCTAGGGTGTGGGTGCTTTTGAATTTCCTTCTTTAAAAAAAAAAAAAAAAAAAAAAAAGCTTAGGATCGGGACATCAGGTGAATATGGAAAAATACATATTTTGATACAAGTGTAAGTAAATACACACTTTCTGTTTGTTTCAAGATCGTTCACTCAAAACATACCCACTAAAATCAAATCCTTATGTTGAACCTGAATTTAGGTGTGAAAACTGGGTTTCGTGCTACTTAGATCAGAGCTCAACACATCCTGTCAAATAACCAGTCAAGGGGAAACTGAGCTGCCTCAAAATAATCATTCTTTGTTCACCAGAAACTGAACGACTTTGCCCTCAGAGTCACAGCTCCCGCAAGCAATGGAAGTAATGCTCTGAATCTAGATAGCCATATTAGACTCTCGGTCTTTTATCTGCTACAAATTTAACATTGTAAAGGAAACCAAAGCAACAAGGAACACCAACGGGGTAATTAAATCTCTGGCTGGAGGAAGTTTCAAAATCCAACCCAACACCAACATCGGGCAAGTCGCCATATATGACCTACCCATACTTGCGTTACTCTGAAAATCCAAAGAGAGAAAGCATAAATATTTTAAATCCTACTAATTCGTCGGTACGCTGTTCAAGTCACATACAAGACCTAACACCAGATGCAAATATATCTTACTAAGCTTTTGCCTCATCTCGTAACTGCAAAAGCTGACAAGAATTACTGCAGACAATTAAATCTGTTCCCGTCCAGGGGTCTTGATCAATACCGTATGCAGCATAATCTAGCACTGAAATTGCCTCTTCCATCACAGCCCATTGGATTATTGGCTTTATTTCTGGACCCCAGGACGCGCTGGGCTAGCAACTCTTCTCTGTAATTTGCACATCTCTTGGAAGGGAGAGGGAGCCTCCTGATTCAAACTGCGTTTGTCTACCGCCCACTGCCCCCAATATTATGCATTCGCACAACCCAGTAGCATGCGCTTCGGGCACCCCCTCCCCGCCCCCCGTACCTGCCAAGTTCCTCGCCGGTGTCGTAGTAATCATCCACGTTTTCCTGCCTGAACACAGTCATGATAAACTGTCACTCCTCACCAAAGCCCAGCGCACTTCAGCTCCGCTTCCCACACCATCACCACCGCTCCTGCGCCTCCGTGGGCCCCTCATGCATCAGTCTCCAGTCCTTTAAAATAATAGCAATAATAATAATACAATGATAACCCGAAAACGAAGGAGTCCTCCCCAGCTAAGAGCCCCTCCCAAGGACCACCTCTGCCCGGCTGCCCCGCCCCGCCGGGTGGAGAAGCGCACCCTTTGTTAAACCCGCGCCAGGGACGTCCCCCGGCCCCGCATCGCCCGCGCGCGCGTGGAGCCGGGCACAACCGCACCCCGAGGTCCGCGTCGGCGAAAGCAGGGCGCTCGGCGCGGATCGGAACCGGCTCCGGAAGTGACTGGCCTCCCCGCCTCCCCTCTCTCCACACACGCACGCCCACCCAGCTCCCCACCTCCGGGAGCGCCGCGGGAGAATGAAGCCCTCGCCCGGCCGGAACGCGCCTCGCTGGAAGCATCCCCCTCCGGCCTGCGGCGGCACAGCGGCCCCCGCACCACCTCTCGGCTCCCGCACTCCCCGGCCGCCGCGGCCACCCCCGCTCCTCCCTCGAGCCAGGCAGTCCCCAGAGGCACATTCCAGGCGACTCCCTCCCCGTTACCCGGCCGACCCGGCGTACGGCCGCCCGGGGGAGCAGGGGAGGAAAGGGAGCTGCCGAGGGAGGCGCGGTCGCCCGCTCCCGGTCTCCGCGCCCCGACACAAAGCGCCCGGCCCGGTCCGCGCCACCTGTTCCCACCCAGCCCTCGGGGCAGGGGGAGCCTCCTAGCTGCGGCCCCATTTCTCCCCGCAGTCCAGCCGCCCCCTTCTGGGCCTTCCCGGTTGCCCTGGGCGCTGCCCCGGCAAACCCCGCGGCGCTGCCGCCGCGAAAGCAAAAGCAGGCGGCGGGGCCCGGGAGGGGCCGGGAAGCGCGCGCGCGGCCACTCACCCCGGGCGCCCGGGAGCTGCCCGGGTCCCTCCGTAGCTGTCGGAGGCCGACCGAGGGCGCCAGCGCCGGAGTCGAGCGGGGCGGCGGCGGGAGCGCGGGGAGGGAGCGGGGGTGGGGGGGCGCGGATCCCACGCGTCCGCCCCGGCGTCGGCTTGGTCGGGCGCTCCCCCTCCGGCTCGGGAGCAGCCCCTCGGCTCCTCGCCGCCTTCCTGGCGGAGGGCGGCCGGCAGGCGGCCAATGGGGACCCCGCGGGCGGGCTGGCGGCACGGCCCACCCACCTCCGAGCTGCCCGGCCCGGCGGGCGCTGCGTTTTCTGCGCAGCGCCGACTGCTCCTCCCAGCTCCGCGCTCGGGGCTCGCTGGCGCGCTCTACCGCGCACACCCCCGCACACACCCACTCACCCACACCCACTCACCCACACCCACCCTGGAGCCTAGGGAGCGCCGCGCGTCGTGGGCGCCCCACCTGTGCACGCCGCTCGGCTGCCCCCTTCCGCCGCGTTCCAGAGAAATGCGACTCCTTCGTCCAGCGAAATGTGCCCTGAGCGCCTGGCATGTGCCAGGCACGGTGCTCGGCCCCGGGAACTCAAGAGACCAAAATAAATTTTTAAAAATCCCTTCCCTCGTGAAACTTACATTCTGGTGGAGAAGATAGAAAAGAAATATGTAAGCAAATGAGTGAGACCATTTCAGAAGAGCTCAGGTCTAGGGAGACAGTAACACAGGAGAATGGGAAAGAGGAGGGCAGGGAGGGAGTGGGTCGAATTTACTTGTCTTTTCCTCTCCAGAATAGGTGTTTTGAGCTGAGATCTGAATGATAAGAAGGTATGCAAACAGAGAAAAGATTGAGGTCTCAGAGGACCAATGAGCAATAGAAACAAAGGGCTTATGTGTGCTCTTCAATATGGTATAGGCTTGAAAAGTGGCTAGTCCCAAATGAAGTGTTCAAGAAGTGTGAAATGCACATTGGGATTCCAAGACTGGGTATAGAAATAAGAATGAAAAGTATCTCGTGGATTTTTTTTTTTAATAACTACATGTTTAGATGATAGTATTTTGGATATACTGAGTTAACTAAAATCTATTATTAAAATTAATTTCACCTTTTACTTTTTAACTAGAAAATATAGCACTACGGTTGGGGCTTGCATTATGTCTCTGAAGAGTGTGCTGGTCTACACAGAGACCACCACACAGAGATCTCCTGGAGACTCCTCCACTCTCTTTTTCTTACCCCATGTACCCATCAAGACCTTGGGGCTGGGAAAGAGAAAGGATGGTTTCCCATAGAGACTCCTGGGGATCCCCAAACAGGAAGGCTCCTACATGGAAAAATACCTTACTGCTTAGAATTGTAGGCACTATATGAGCCCTCTGAGATTTCAGAGTTATATCACTGTTCAAGTAACCCAGATTTTCTAAAATGAGTTTTAAACTCTCTCTGGGTCAACAGAAGTTTCAATTCTAGCAATGTTGGCCTATTGCCAAAACAAATACAAAAACAAACCACAATGCCCCTCAGACCTATCAGGCTGTCCTCTTTTTAAAAAAAAAAAAAAAAATTCATTTATTTTACTTATTTTTAGACAGAAAGAGAGAGGGGGCATGCTAATAAGAGCAGGGTAGGGTCAGAGGGTGAGGGGGAGGCATTGAAAATCTCCTGCAGACTCACTGCTGAGCAGAAGCCTAAGGTGTGGGTCCGCCTCACGACCCTGAGATTATGACCTGAGCCAAAACCAAGAGTGGGATGCTTAACGGACTCAACCACCCAGGTACTCCTCAGATCATCCGCTTAAAGAACATTTCATTTAGTGGCCCACAGGAAGGGCAAATGTTCATGATAATAGAAGAAAGGGAAGGTTCCAAATCAGGAGACGGTACCAACCTAAGTGGTGGGTTTGAGAATTAATACCAAAGGATCTTGAGAGGTGAGAAATACAGTCAAAAAATAACAACAACAAAAAAAGTGATTCATCTGGGGGAAATGCAAATGAATACATCTGTTGGGGGGAAAAATTTTAAACACAGATGTTTGGGAGAAACTTGGAAAGTGCTCATGGATGACTGCTTTCTGGGTAATATTTTTCCTCCAAAATAAATGTAAGTGTGTTTTCCAAGGCAATGAGCATTGGGTCTGTTTGGGGGCTAGCATGTCTTGCCTACCAGGTTCTGCATGCTAATCACGCGAGATTTTCTGGGATCCTGGGAAGTGCATGGAGGTAGGAGTCACAAAATTGGATCTAATATTGGTGGAACCATTTATGGGCTGAATGACCTTGGATGTGACCCTTACATTCTGAGCTTTGTGTTTGCATTCATCCAGGCAAGCATTTTAGAGAAGGAAAATGTGGTAGTTAAAAAAACATGGCCAAAAATTCAATCAAGAAGTGGAGTCTAATTTTTCTCCCCGTGACCATGCACTGGCCCTTATGGTTTGCTTCTCAGATAATGTGATGGAAACGAGACAGCACAATGTCCTTCCAAGGCTAGGTCATAAGGCATTACAAGCTTCTGCCTCACCCTCTCCTTCTCTGTAACTCACTCTGGCTCTCTCTTTCTCGCTCTACTCTCTCACTCCCTCTGCTCTCACTGGAAGCCTTCAGCTGCCATGGTTACCCTGGGGCTGCCATGTGGAGAGACCATGTGGAGAGACCACAGAAAGAAAGAAACCCAAGGAAGCCAGCTGTTCCAACCTCACCCCACCCCCAGCTACTCGGGTTTTCACAGCCCTGGCTCTGGGAGCAGCATCAATGATTGTTACTCTTTTAAGTCATTATTTTGGGGTGGTTTGTTACACAGCAATAAATAACTTATCAGAGAGTTAGGAAGAAAAAAAAAAAGTCTGAACATTTATCAGATGCCAGGTGGACTAAATTATTCTCTTGCTTAATCTTCAAAGAAATCTGTACATTAGCTGTCACCGCTTTTCTTTCTTTCTTCTTCTTCTTTTTTTTTTTTTTTTTTGGTTTATACTTAATCTTAGTGTCAGTTTCATCACCTGCAAAATGGGGACAATAACAGACCCTTGAATTATTCCTCTGATTTACTGGGAGAATATAGAGAGACATTGCATGAAATAGGACTTTGTACATTATAAAATACATCACGATGTTGTATATTTTCTATCATGTTCCAAGCAAGAAGGGCTCTGAGAGGCATCTCTCGAAGGGAAGGCAGCAATACAGTAATTCTAAAATCATGAGATTCAAGCTGGAAAGGACTTCTATGAAAATAACTGATTATGAATATGGACAATGGATTATGATAATCATGGTGACAGCATTTAAAACAGACTCAAAGGGGCACCTGGGTGGCTCAGTGGGTTAAGCCTCTGCCTTCGGCTCAGGTCATGATCTCAGGGTCCTGGGATCGAGCCCGAATCGGGCTCTTTGCTCAGCGGGAAGCCTGCCTCCCCCTCTCTCTCTTTGCCTGCCTCTCTGGGTAATTGTGATCTCTATCTCTCTGCTGAATAAATAAATAAAATCTTTTAAAAAAAAGAAAAAACAGACTCAGACATAGAAGTTAGAACATTTTTTTCATATCTATAAAATAACTGCTGGTATAAAGCCCAACAAAACTTAGGAGTTCTAACAAATTAGAAGTATATTTCTTGCTCTCCGCACAGAGGTTTGCGGAGGTAGAGAGGTAGACAGAGGGCTCTGTCCCCCATAATCATTCAGGGAGCCAAGTTTCTGCCCTCTGATGGATCCACAGTCCCTCAGTGCATGCGAGTTTCTTTGCTGATCGTTCTCTTCTGTTGGCTGTTAAGAGAAGAGAGACCCAGCGAGGACTGCAGTTGAGGCTTATTTAGGGGGTGAGGTTTGAAGTCCGAGGCCAAACCACGTAGAGGCAAGATATTCTAGGATCTATCAGAGTGGACCACATTAGCTCAGTTCACCTTCTGGTTACTTTTTAGTAACAAGTCTTTGGCTTTTATCAAGGGCTTCTTCTTCTCCTTTCTTTTTTTTTTTTTTTTTAAATTTTAATTCCAGTGTAGTTAACATATAGTGTTGTATAAGATGTACAGGGGCTTATATTTTATTTTTTTAATTTTTAAAAAAAGAATTTATTTATTTGCCAGGGAGAGAGAGAATGAGAGCAAGAGGGAGAGAGTATAAGCAGGGGAGTGGCAGGCAGAGGGAGGGAGAAGCAGGATCCCTGCTGAGCAATGAGCCAGATGCATCCTGGGACTCAATCCCAGGACTCTGGGATCATGACCTGAGCTGAAAGCAGATGCTTAACCGACTGAGCTACCCAGGTGTCCCTTAATTTTTTCTTAAAGATTTATTTATTTGGGAGAGAGAGCCTGTGTGTGCATGAGCATGAGCAGAGGAGAGAATCTCAAGTAGACTCCAATGCCCAGCATGGAGCTGTATTCAGGGCACAATCCCAAGACCCTGGGATCATGACCAGAGCCGAAACCGAGTCATAACGCTCGACCAACTGAGTCACCCGGCACCCCCAAGGGGCTTATGGTTTTTAAACAGCCCCATAAAAACTGTTTCTGCACCTGTGGCTTCCCTTGGAGGAATTGCCCATTATGCAGCCAAGTACCTCTTATGCAGGAAATCACAAGACTGCATCCGATCCCTCCCAGTGCTGAGAACTAACTTAACTCATCTCTCTCGAACAAATGATGTTTCTTCTTCGCAAGACAATGAAAATGGTAAAACTCATTCTGTTTTCCATTTTCCCTGGATTCCAAAAAGCATGTGGGACATGCTCAGAAAGTACAGCCCTCTGAGTAATGTCTAATTCCCCATGTTCCATAAGCACGTGTTATCTAGTATATGTTAGATACCGAGGATGCAGAGATGAAAGAAACATTCTCTATCCTCAAGCAACTCAGGCTATAATGAAGAAGCCCGATGAACAAAGAAGACAGTTTCATTACTATGTGATTGTGCTAGATATAATCCGTTCACTTCTCTAAATCCCATCTCTACTCTTCTCCAAACTTACAGGTCACCAGGCTGGGCTATGAGATTATTTAACTCATTTCCTTGTCCTCTGCCTGCTGGTTGGTTTGGCCAGTGGCAAACCCTGGTATGAAGTCCAGTAGAAAAGAGGAGAATGAAGCCAGGAGAGTTACTCTTCTGTTTTCTTTTCTTTCTTTCTTTTTTTTTAATAAAATAAAATTTTTTTAATAAAATAAACTTTTTAAATAAAATAAAGATTTTATTTATTTATTTGACAGACAGAGATCACAAGTAGACAGAGAGGCAGGCAGAGAGAGAGGAAGGGAAGCAGGGTCCCCGCTCAGCAGAAAGCCCGATGTGGGGCTCCATCCCAGGACCCTGGGATCATGACTTGAGCCGAAGGCAGAGGCTTTAACCCAGTGAGCCACCCAGGCACCCCACTCTTCTGTTTTCTTCACAGAAAGGTTGCCTTTGGTCACTGTCAAACAAAGGTCACTGGTCTTCATCAGATAACCTCTCCCACATGATTTTCTCTGTCTAGGCTGTCAGTAACCACTCTCTCACCTTATCTGTTTGGACCAAGAGTGGGTGCCAGATCAACCGTTACTAACCTGGGTTCCTACCCTATCCCTTATGGTTCCCCTGCCCCTCTCCCACACCTCTCTGAATCATCTGATGGCAAGTGCCATCTCCTTCCTCTGGGACCCTGATTGCTAGTGTAATGAGAGCAGAATCTCAGACTGCTGTGAAAACATGAAGGGAGCGCCTGTAATTCAATAAAGTCCAAGGGTGGAGGGTGATGTTAGGTGGGCCTAGGGTTTTAGGGAAATTTCCTAGAAGAGCTAACATCCTAATAAAACATGAAAAAAAGATTAAGAGTTGGCAGAATAAAATGGTGTGTGATGGGATGGTGGATTGGGGGGCACCAAGGGTGGGAAAGAAGGACATCTAGACAGAGAAAAAATAGTGAGGGTAAAATCACAGATTTGGGATAGATAATGGATCATTCAGCTCTAAGCAATAGAGCTCAGGCTGTGAAAAGGCAAAAAGGAAGAGTAGAGCAAGAGAAAGGGTCTTTCCCACCATGTCCAGGACTTAGGTAAGAGCAGAGAGGTAAACTAAGGTAGATTTTGACAGCCTTGTCTATTAGACTTGCCCATTATGTCATTAATTTGGCACATGCTCAGAGATGATGGGTAGAGAACAATAAAAGGATACTTGAAGGAGGAGGAAATAAAAAGACTTTGTACTTGAGGAAAAGGATAGGGTCAGGGTGATATCCAAGCTTTTGGTGAAGTGATTAGGTAGATATTGCTGCCATGGGGGCTAATATATAGAAGGACAAGTTGTTTGGGGGAAGGAAGATGAGGTCAGCCTCGGAGATATGAAGTTAGAGGTGCCCTGGGGTAGAAATGGGGACCTGTGGGATAGACAGGGTGATTCTGGCGTCCACCAGGGAAGCCAGAGCAGGAAATAGATGGGAATAGGATGCAGGACTAGAAAGAGCACTTGAGACCAGAACTTTTGGGAACAGAAACTATCAACCCAAGCAAATACAGAGGGGTAAGTATGCATGGTCAGTAGTTATAGGTTGCCAACTAACCTGATAAGCAGGTTTTACTTGTTTTTACTTGTTTACTTGTGTTTCTTGGGACCAGAACGGGCACCACCAGTGGGTAGTGAAATTAAGACCTCGTGAATCCTGAGTGCCTTACACGCTTCTCTATATAAAGCTCAATGAATATTTGCTGTCTTCTTGGTCTTATAGGGTTACTAACTTCCTTATCCATGCTAATAGATATGAATTTCATCCATCTCATTTATTTTCTTGTTTTCTATAAACTTCCTTATCCATGCTAATAGAGTTGAATATGCACACACACAAATATACCAAGTGCAGGTTACACACGTGCTTCTGAACTGTGAATTATTTGAAGCACTTTCTGATCCCTTTTCTCACCATTGCTCCAGACTCATCTTTTTTTGTAGTACAAAGGTATAAAGATTAAGGCTTCCCATCACCTCCCAGGGCCTCTGAGATGGAGTACATGACTTCAGATTTAAGAGCCCACGGAATGGATTTTGCCTACTTCTCTGCTCCTGCTTCCACTCTGACTCAGCTTCTTTCCAATTTTCATTTATTGTACCTGAAGTGTTGAATGCATCTCTGACCCCCATCAAATTCTTCGTAAAGGCAAGTAGGGTGTACATAAACACACGCAAATCACTGACCAGGACATTATAAATGTTTGGGACTACAAAGCTTACTCTTGCCCTTAGCCTGATTTCTTTTGTGCATGGCCCAGTTCCTTCTAGGTTCTGACACTACTCAAGGCAAAGATTGGTAACACGGACAACACTTATAAAGCTCATGGCCCAGGATGTCAGTCAGGTCCCTAACTAAAGGCACACAGGGCTCCCTCTACACAGCTGTACACTTAGCTCTCTCGGTTATCATACGTAATTGTGGGATTTGTGGGACAAGTCCCCTTTCCTCGCCATGGGAGTTACCTGCTGGTGGGTTTTTAGAGCAGTTAGCTACTGGGTTCTCCATTTCCCTATGAGAATGTATGGCTATAATTAGAAAGAAGAGTAGATCATTCAAAGGAGTTTCTCCTTTGTCCAACAAATTCAAAGCAAGACAGAAAAAAAAAAAGTCATGCAGAAAGAAACACAAGATCATTCATCCATTAGAACTGGATGTACCAATCATGACTGCAGATAAAATCTGAACTTACAGACACATCAATTTAGTGAATGTGGTTATACTTATTTTCTACTGCTTCTAATTTTTTTTTCCTATGCTCTTGACTAATAAACCTCTTTAAAAGCATCAGACCTAATACCATTGATTTCTATTTGTTTTTCCTTTCAGCAAAAATTATGGTAAAAAATATTTTCAGTCATTATCAAAATTCATCTTTTCAGGGGAAGATAGGTATTAAATATTACAGAAGATTCAATATCAATGAAAGCCTCTGGGTTTCTTGGACTGGTTTCTTGAAATACAAATCCCATTACTCAAGTCAATGAAGTGATTTACAGCCTTATTGATAGCAGTTTGGTAGGATTTATAGAAACATCGCTTTTTAAAAAGACAAACTTGTCATAAATCTTTCCAGAAGTTTCTGTCAGTTTGAAGATTTGCAAATAGAGCAATAGTCTTTGGCCCATTCAATGCTGTATTCTCCCACCAAGAACTTAAAACTTATACACCTATAAAATTGATGTTTTCTGCTTATATAGACTTAGTGAGTCTAAATGTACTCTTTTTTTAAAGACTATGTAAGAATAATGGGTGTAATTCAATTTGCTGCTAAGTATTTCTGCAATTTTCTCTCAATTTTAAGAAATTTTGAGAAGATGAAAATTTCTGAGAAAATATTCCTCACGAATACTACACTGGGTTTATAACATCTTAGAAATCCAGGATTACTTCTCATGATCTAATGCTCATCATTAACTTAATTATTTATTGCATGTTAAGAATAATAGTTAAGACAGACCCAGGAATGGATGATTTAGAAGGGGCTACAATTCACATTTCTTTAGAATTTTCTTAAGGGAAGGATCTATTTGGGTTTTCTGTTGTTTCCTGCTGGTTTCCTAGAAGAAATCCAAATGGAAATTTCCAACCACAATCAATAAAAATAGTCCCTAACCAAGGTTACCCAAAAAAGGCACCATAATTGAAAATGCATTTCCCACCTCTCCTACACACCCCCACCCCACTCCTTCCAGTCTACCTCACCCTTTTAGGGTTTAAAAAACACAGATTTCCCCCCACCCTATTCTAACTTTTTGCATAGGTGATTAATTTTTCAAATATTAACTAAATAGATTCTTCCACATATTAAAAAATTACATTTAAATCGACTTAAATATGTCTTAAGTGACTTTAGCATCTCTTTTAAATGGTTTTTGATTGGGTACTTGATTACAAGCTGCATTTACATAATCTCTTAAAATACTTGTAGGCTCTGGGGTGCCTCAGTGGCTCAGTCAGTTAAGCATCTGACTCACGGTTTCTGCACAGGCCATGATCTCACGGGGTGTGAGATCGAGCTCCACATTCTGAGTTTGGGATTCCCTCTCTTCCCCTCACCCTGATTGCACATGAGTGCTCTCTCTCTCTCTCAAATAAATAAATCTTTAAATAATAAAATAAAATACCCGTTGGACCCTTGAGTGTTAGAAGTCCACGTTTTATGTCTTTTAGAATATCTCAAAAAGCTAGTACTAAAAAGGTGTGGTACTAGGCACATGGTAGCACAGTAAGTATTTTCTCCTGGATTGATTGCCTCGTAGTGTAATTAATTAGCTACAATAGTATTCTGATATGCAGACAGTGTTTGCTTTTATCCAAAATGCATTCCAGAGAACTGGAGCAACATGTGGTCCAGGGTAAAACAGCGCTCTTCCATGGGAAAAGCAGGATAATTGGAGGTCGTCTTCCTGACCAAAGGCTTGGCATGAAATAAATTGTGGCAGTAAACAAAACTCTATCATAAAAGCCAAGACTCAGCAACTGGAACTCTGAAAATACAAAACAGTAAAATTCTGCTCCAAGCCTAATAAAATAGGCATAGATGCACTGCACATGCCCCCCACCATTATTGGTAGGTGCATATGTGCATGTGTGTGTGTGCGTACATACAATATCACATAAACGGCTTGTTAGAGTAAGCCTGGGTGGCTCAGTAAGTTAGATGGCTGACTCTTAATTTCCGCTCAAATCATGATCCCAGGGTCTTGGGATCAAGCCCTGCATCAGGCTCTACGCTCAGCAGGGAATCTGCCTGAGGATTCTCTCTCCCTCTGCCCCTCCCTCCAACCCCCCACAAGCTCCCCACCAAAATAAATAAATAAATCTTTTTTTTTTTTTTTTTTAGAAAAAGTTCCTTAAACCAACAAGAATCCTTGTAATTCACCTGTGTGCTTCAGAGGCTGGTGTGAGGTACTCAACACATGTTATTTGTTGACACTGAGGGTTGCTGCACGGAGAAGTGTTTTTTTTAAAGATCTCAATTTAACCAAAAATCTCTCCCTTCACTGTTTGCTGCTTCCTCCATTAACATGCTTTTTATTATGACATATAAGAGAAGTTCCTGGAAAAGAATACACAACAGCTTTTCCCAGTTCCTTGGAAAACTTTGAACTTAATGTAGTTTTATATGTTCTCACAGAATCGCCAAGCAAGGGTTACACCAAAATCCAACCAAGATGGGCTTCACCCTCGGTCCCTGACAGAAGTCATGCAGTGAAGGCCAAAGAGTGTTTGAACCTGGCAGCATATGGAATAAGGAACCCCAAAACCCTTTAGCGGTGATCTTCGGGAAACACTAATAACTTATAACCAACCTCATTCAAACACACATCTGTGCCCAAAGAAAGGAGGTAAGACAACCAAAGAAAAAAGTTACAAAGATTTAAGTGGTTCTGAACAGCTCTGGGGATGGGTGTCAGCTTCGGGAATATAAGGCATTGGATTTTTAACACCCAAGTGAGACAGGAGATGAGACTTTTGGCAATTCTAGATAAAACACTCTCCAAGAGATTGAATCTTCAGTAAGAGGTGGACGGGATAAAAATCAACCATTTACATGGGCCAATGACAAAAAAGCTGACTGGCCATAAAGTCCATGCGATTTTGTAACCTCAGGCCTCCTTCTCAAATGGAATTGAGTTTAAAATGGATACTTGGGGGGTGCCTGGGTGGCTCAGTGGGTTGAGGCCTCTGCCTTCAGCTCAGGTCATGATCTCGGGGTCCTGGGATCGAGCCCCGCATCAGGTCGGGCTCTCTGCTCAGCGGAGAGCCTGCTTCCCTTCCTTTCTCTCTGTCTCCCTCTCTGCCTACTTGTGATCTATGTCTGTCAAATGAATAAATAAAATCTTTAATAAATAAATAAATAAATAAATAAATAAATAAATAAATAAAATGGATACTTTGTGTTGGGGCAGGAGAGCGGCCCTGCACTGGTAAACTCCTCTGGAGGCACTTGTCCTTGTCCCACACCACGGAGAATACTAAATCCCACTATCGTGAAGATGACCCCCAATTCTAAACTGTAAAATCCTCTAGAAACTACAGATGCAAAACTCCAAATCATCTGATTTAATAAATAACGGGGATAGCTTCCTTCCCCAGAACTTCACATAACAGGACAATTGAATAAAGGAGGTGAAACAAGAATATTTAAAATGGGGCGCCTGGGTGGCTCAGTGGGTTAAGCCTCTGCCTTCGGCTCAGGTCATGGTCTCAGGGTCCTGGGATCAAGCCCCGCACCGGGCTCTCTGCTCAGCAGGGAGCCTGCTTCCCTCTCTCTCTCTGCCTGCCTCTCTGCCTACTTGTGATCTCTCTGTCTGTCAAATAAATAAATAAAATTTAAAAAAAAAAAAAAAAAGAAAGAATATTTAAAATGGTTAACGACATTAACGAAAGAAGCAGACTTAAATATATTAAAGACAGAGGCACCCAGCTGGCTCAGTCAGTAGAGTATGCGACTCTTGATCTCAGGGTTGTGAGTTCAAGCCCACCTTGGACACAGAGCTTACTTAAAAAAAAAAAATTGATCAGATGATTAGAGACACACCTTGAAAAGGGTTGGTAGGTGACAGGCAGTAGGAAATGCAAGGACTTCAACACAAGAAGAGATGAAACATGGGAGCTGTGTGTCTTATGTATGTTTGACCAAGTTGGATCTTTCTCCAGTCACAGAGTTCAGCCACATTTCTTTAATGTCTCTTATTTCAAGGTGAGAATTAGGTGGAAGTGTCATAATCCTTAACGAGAAACACAGATTTACATGGTTAAGAAGTAGACTAGAAATCTTTATAGAATTGGTTAGTGATTGTAAATCCTTTTGGAACCGTCTCTATGCCTTTGAACAATTTTGACATTTTTGCAACCATAAGGCATTTTCCTTTCATCATTTAAAAAACTTATATTTGGCCACGCTTGAGTAGGTTGAACTTTGGGCTTCTATTTTCTTCCTCTCAAGATCAGTTGTGACATTGTTCCAATCTGTTCATCAGTCCTTCTGAGGGTTTAGGATGTAGATAAAGATGCTTCTGTAAGATAGAACTTTGTAGAACAAGCATAAGACTACCGTTGAGCAGATCTGGGTTTCACCACTCACTGGGCCATTAAAACAGCCACAGAACAACTCTCAATACCAATTTTCCCTTTTTTTGTTTCATTTTGTTTTAAATGAAGCTTTGTACTAGACAGGTAAAGTAGCCAAAAAAACCCCCCAAAAAACAAAAAAACAAAACCAGAAAACAAAACAAAACAAAAACCCCAAAACCAAAACAAAATAAAAAAATGTGTGTGTGTGGAGCAGATTTCTTGGGAATGTAATGCCTTCCTCACTGAATCACATTTATTTATTTATTTATTTATAAAGATTTTATTTATTTATTTGACAGAGATCAGAAGTAGGCAGAGAGGCAGGCAGAGAGAGGGGGAGGAAGGAGGCTCCCTGCTGAGCAGAGAGCCCGACGCGGGACTCAATCCCAAGACCCCAAGATGAAGACCTGAGCCGAAGGCAAAGTCTTAAACCACTGATCCACCCAAGCGTCCCGGATTACGTTTTTTAAAAATAGACTTTATTTTTTAGAACATTTCAAGGTTCACGGCAACATTGGGGCAAAAATACAAAGATTTCTCCCGAGACCCCCTGACCTCAGCATATGCACAACTTCCCTATTATCACCATCCCTCAACAGAGTGAAGTACATTTGTTACAGTCAATGAATCTGCATTGACCCATCATTGTCACCCAAAGTCCATAGTTGACATCAAGGTTCTTTCTTGGTGTTGTACGTTCTATGGGTCTGGACAAATTTATGACATGTATCCACCATTACAATGTCACCCAAAAGGTTTCATTGCCCCAAACGTCCTCTGTGCTTCCCTTATTAACCTTCTTGCCCTCACAGCCTCTGACAACCACTGATCATTTTACCGTCTCCACAGAATGTCACATATATAGCTGCAGTCCCACAGTATGCAGTCTTTTCAGATTAGCGTCTTTCGCATTTCAGTTTCCTTCATATCTCTCCATAGCTTCTTAATGCATTCTATTTTAGAGTTGACTAGTATTCTATTGTCTGGATATACAACAGTTTATCCATTCACTACTGAGGCTCATTTGGCTTCTTCCTAGCTCAACTCTGAATAAAGCTGCTGTAAACATCTACATGCAGGTATCTGTGTGGAGATAAGTTTTCCACAACTTGGGTCAATACCAAGGAGTACAGTTGCTCAATCTCATTTAGAAGAAACTGTCTTCTGAAGTGGCCACAGCCTTTCACATCCCCCCCCCTCGCCCCGCCCCGTGAAGAACAAGATTTCCTGTAACTCCAGGACATCGCCAGTATTCAGTGTTGTCGATGTTTTGGGTCTGGGCCATTCTGATAGGTGTGTAGGGCCAACTGGTTTAATTTGCATTTCAGACTCCCTGCTCAGTGGGGGGCCTGCTTCTCCCTCTCCAGCTCCCCTGTGCTTGTGTTCCATATCTTGTTATCTTCTCTGTCATAAATAAATAAAATATTAAAAAAAAATAATTTGCCTTTCCCCAATGCCATACAACGTGGAACATCTTTTCATATGTTCACTTGCCATCTGTATGTCTTCTGTGGTGAGGTGACTGTGAAGGTCTTTGGCCCATTTCAAAAATTAGATGGTTTGTTTGTTGCTGTAGTGGACTAGCATTTCCCAGTCTGTGTCCCATGGAGTTCAGTTCCTTGACATGTCTATGCTGTGAAAAAAAACATCCGTGGTCAGGTGAGCTTGGGGAATTCTAAAGTAAACAGAGCTGAATAGTTTCTTTTCAGCACAACTTCTGAGATCCAAGAGATCTGGGGTGTGCTCCAAGTCAGGAAGTTGGTAAGCCAGGTCTCTCTGAGAGATTAGACCGCCATTTTTGCTCAGGAACTTGAGAATATCGAGGAACACCAGATGTTGGCAAACTACTTTTATATCATTCAGTTCCATTGTTTTGATGGTAGCTATATGGAGATATTTTTATTTATGTGCTATTTCTTCATCAGTTTATGGGGTTATAAATAAAGGTATTCCACCCAGTCAAAACTATGACTGTACATACCAGAGTCTTCCCAAATTTGGAAACTTTCTGTTAAAAATATTAACCACCCCTTAGGTCCAGCTCATGTCTGGACCTCCATGAAACCTTTCCTGATGTTGATGGTCTACACTGATCTCTCTCTGAACTGCTTTGACCCTTTAGTTTTATCTACACAATTTAGCTCCACATATGGGGCCCTTCATAGTCTTCCTTATCCTGTATTTGATGATCTCATCTCTCAGTAGTGTTCACTTCTTCTGGAATGTGCCTTATATTACTGCGGACTATCCTACACAAGGCCTACAGATGGATTTTAATGAAAACTCAAATAATTGTTTCTTTCCTAACCCCTTCCTTCCTTCCTTTCTTCTATCCCTCCCCTTCTGATTAAATATGTGTTAATTGAAAGCATCACAGTTCCTTCTATTTTCCAAGTGGATCACAGTAGTGTAAAATTAGATTAGCTAGCTTATCATAGACATTACAAACTGTTTAAGCACACCAATTCAGGTATTCCTAAGGCTCAAACTTCACAACACCTTCACATTATGCCTCACGGCCTTCTTTGCAAATGACAGATAGGCTGTACACCAGCCAAAATAGCAGAGAAAAATTGATTTAATGATGACTAAATGCATTGTATTTGGACAGCGAAATAAACCATTTTAAAATATGATTGCACGAGACAAACTTATACACAGCATAGCAAATGTTTCCTATATCATGTTCTGCTCTTGGAGTGTTTTGTGATTTTTTTTTTTTTAAGATTTTATTTATTTATTTGACAGAGAGAGATCACAAGCAGGCAGAGAGGCAGGCAGAGAGAGAGGAGGAAGCAGGCTCCCTGCTGAGCAGAGAGCCCGATGCGGGCCTTGATCCCAGGACCCTGAGATCATGACCTGAGCCGAAGGCAGCGGCCTAACCCACTGAGCCACCCAGGCGCCCTGTTTTGTGATTTTAAATAGCATGAGCCAGGCAGATTTCTTGGTATTCCCATTACAATACAGATATAACACACTAGATATTTGTCAGAAATCTGTCATCAGGGAAACTCAGGCCTTTCTCTCTCCTAGCTAGCAGGAACTGTGAGTTCTGTACGAATGAGTAACCAAAATACCTGAATTGGAAATGATTCACATGATTGGAAAAGGCTCAGTAATTGCTTTTATTTATCAGGGATAGTCACTGTTAAAAGGAATCATAAAATGTACTAAACATCAATCAATTATACCCTGAAAACAAGTGAATTCTGAATACGCTGTTAGAAAAAAAAAAAAGAATTGCACGATTTTATCCACAGCGTTATTGAGAATACTGCTCTGATGGGACAGACCATACCATCTTGCACTGAATTTTGAGGCCAAGCATCTTTCAACATCTATTAGGTAAGGACCGAATTACTCATCAGAGAACGGACGGAATTAACCTCGTCGTCAGTTGTTACTACGACGGTTTTGTTTAAAGTAATTGTTCGCGATTTTATGGTGAAGGACAATTTCAAGTATAATGGCATGCAAAATACATTTTTAAAGAAAGCTTTCATCATCTTATTGAACACACGATGTGTTTATCCTTGAGGAAGGCCATTAATTAAGTACCTAAAAATAGGCAGCGAGATGCTGCTGGGCAAGGACATTCCTCGATAGTTATAAGCGTGAAATACCTGCATAAAGCATTTGTTAATTGGCAGTGAAGGGTTGTGTTTCTCCTATTAAGATAATAAGGATGTAAATCTCAAAGACCCACTTGTGAGCAGCTGGCAGTAGACGTTTCCCATGAGTCCCTCAAGTGGTCCGTGGATGACTCTCCATCAACCTGCCTTCCCTGCAGGTGTTCAAACCAGTCGATAGTGATGGGGATGTGACACACCCCCTTGTTTTTAACAGGCAACCGTATGTATTGCCTTTTACCTTATACCTTGGCCCCACAACAAGAGGACAGGAGTAGGCCTTCAGTTTCTGTTCTAACAACACCTCTTGCCGAATCAACATTTGATCAGCAGTCATGACGGCTAAGGTCTTCTCTTTCCCTATTTTGTTTTCTCCCACAAAATGCTTCTTTCAGGCCGACGGGCCAGACATGAAGGGAGACATCAGAGGGTTGCCGTGAGTCCCTGACGGCCCTGTGGCCAGTGTGGTGAAACACGAAAGCGGAGTCATTGTTAGAATGGTGACATGACCTTGTCACCCTCACAGTTTGTGTGAGTTTCCAAAGCGTGGTGATGCCATTTAACATTGTGAATAAAAGAAGGATCAAGAGAAAAAGTCTACTAGAAGCATCTTCCAGGACAAGAAGGGTCACTTGGCCAAGGAGATCTACGGAGGCTCAGCCACCATGAAAACCACATGCTCCGGGGTGTTGCTCCTACCTCCAGAGGCCTAAGAGAGGGAGTGAGGGGTGGGGGTGCATTCTGATTGGCTTTGACACCAGCATTTATCACATTCATTCATGGTGGCTCTTTGTATAAACATTCTAGGGGCAGAACTAACTAGCAAAATGGGATCTCTCTGGCACATAGAACTCTGTAAGCTATCTTGCATGTGTAAATTATTATCGATCACTTATTTTTCCATTCCCACTAGATTTCTCCTGTCTTCCTCTCTCTCTCTCTTTTAAAGATTTTATTTATTTATTTGACAGACAGAGATCACAAGTAGGCAGACAGGCAGGCAGAGAGAGAGAGGGGGAAGCAGGCTCCCTGCTGAGCAGAGAGCCCAATGCGGGGCTGGATCCCAGGACCCTGAGATCATGACCTGAGCTGAAGGCAGAGGCTTAACCCACTGAGCCACCCAGGCGCCCCCCTTCCTATCTCCTTAAAGCTGGTGAGACTGAGATAGCCCTCTCACATCCCCACTCACAATCCTACCCCTACCAGGCTCACCCCACTCCACACCCAATGTGTCAGAAATCACCTTGCATCCCTGGATTTAGCTGTACCCCCCCCCCCAAACTGGAAGTCTGTGGCCCAGACTGCGCTGCCAGGCTCCTAGGGACTTCTGTTTGTCTCCTTATTACCAAGCTTGGCCTAAGAGAGAGGACAGCAGGGCCGAGGACCCATGCCACACAGGCCATGCCTCAAGCACCCACGTAGCCCCATGCTGGAGCCCTTCTGTCTGGGTGGGCCCCATTGCAGGCCTGAGTCTAGTGCGTGCTCTGTCGTGAAGCCTGGATCCATTTCCAGGCCCAGACACTGTGCACCCCTCCGCCATCCCTTCTTTTGAGATGGAATTTGTACCCTGACCTGGGACAGCAGCCCTGGTGCCCTTGCCTCATCTTGTAAAGCCCTAGTCCCAGGCAAGGAGCATGTTCATGACCCCGGGATGGCCCTGCCATGCACTCGCCAGTAGCTCCCTTCCAGGACCAAAGGATGGCCCTTCCCAACGGCTTGCCTGGCAGAGCTCCAGGCAGAAAACTTTGAGCTGTTGGCCCACTGGGGGACTTCCATGAGCTACAGAGAGCCTCCTGGCCCTAGCTGGGGTGGACTGTATTCAGGGACCATTGCAGGTGGTCTATGAAGGTGCATTCCCTTTGCAGGAACTTGGGACAACCCCAAACATGTCACCCCAGCTTCAGACCTCTTGGTGGGGTTGTCCAAGGATTCTGCTCATCTTCTCCCTCTTCTAGTCCTATCTCCTGCCCTTCCCTTCCTGAGATGTTGACCTCAAGAGCACCACTCACACTGACTGCCTGCAGGCCAAGGTCCTCAGCTCAGGGCCGAGGGGAATGCACCTGCCCCACCCCTGTACCCAGGCCTCCAGGACTTCTACAACGACAACCTCTGCTTCCCTTGCCCCACATCTCCCAAGCCATCTGGATTCTCCTGCAATACTCTGGCCACCTTCTTTCCAAATATTTCCCAACATGGGACTCCCTTCTGCAGCTTTACTTTTATGGAGGAAGGTAAGTTTACTGAGGTTTCCTATAAAGGCTCAGGGAAGCTTCCCTCCTCCCACCCCACCCCCCATGCACAAAAGCACAAATGATAATATTTCCTCTGCTGGAGAGATCTTGATGCTGTATCACAGCTATTTTCTCCATTGTTTTGCCCCAGTTTTCTTCCAGTTATACTTAGCACCCCCTGACTTTTCTGGAGCGACAAGACGACCTGGCTGTGTCGACTTTAAACCGCTTCTGCTCAGCCCGCCTGCTCTGGTTAATAAGTATATTCTGGAGTTTCGGAGATGCAAAATAAAATGCCATATGGAGAGACAGAATAAAATAGATTGCATAACAGCCAAACGGCACTGACCACAATTTTATCTTCCCTGTAATGATCCAAAAAGCACGGTGAGATCTTAGAGAATTTATGAGCATCTTTTATAGAAGTTCTTGCTGGCAGAGATTTGCAGGCGCTGAGTTATCCCTGCTCTAAAGCCACGTGGAAAGTGGACATCCCGGCTGTTGCTGTTCTTGTCTCTGTGTTGCGAGGTGCAGAAACATTGGTTACCGGGATCAATAGTTCTAGTTTTGCCAGAAAACGTTGTGAATCTGGGTAAGCCGCTCCCCCACTTTAGCCTTTGGTTGTTGCTTTGGTAAAAAGAGGGAATGAGGTGGGATGTTGCTATGGACTCAGATTCATGTCCCTCCTCCGGATCATTCGTTGAACCCTAATGCTTAGGGTGGTGGTATTGGGAAGTATTTGGCTCCTGAGTGGGATTAGTGCCCTTACGTAAGGTCAGAAAGAGCTCCTCTGTTGTGTCACGGGAGGACACAGCAGGAAGTCGACACTCTGAAACCCGGAAGAGGGCTCTCACCAGAACCCCGCCATGCCGGCACCCTGACCTTGGACTTCCAGGCTCCAGAACCAGGAGAAATAAATTCCTGTTGTTTCTAAGCCCCCCAGTCTTGGTATTTTGCTAGAGCAGCCTGAACAGACTAGGGCAAGACAAGCTCTGTTTCTATGATTTCTCATAAAGTTAGGTACATTAGAGAAGTGGTGTCTGGGTGTGTAAGGTCCGGAGGTGTGCGCAAAGGGCCCCCAAGTCTGTGCCTGCCACGTTACATCATATTCTTAAGGGTGGATTCACTGCTCACCTCTTGGCTGGGATCTCTCATGAATGATGGATCGGCCACCTACTTGATCATAGTATCTCCATTTGGAATATTTGTGTTTATTTGTTCTGCCTCCATAGAATGTTGTTTGAACTCCCAGGAAGGAAGAGTAAAACCAAAAAATAAAACCTTATCATTTGTAGTGGGAATTGTTCACATCGTTATGACCACAGACGGTCTCTGCAGTTTTGAATCTCAGCCCCATCCTTGTGTAAACATGGGCAGGACACAGGAGTCCTCTGTACCTCAGATTTCTCCTTTGACAAATGGGGACAATTATTAACATCTAACTAAGGGGGTAGATGGGAGTCTTAAAGGTCTGGATGGCCCCCAGTCAGGCTTAATAAATGTGGCTTTTATTATTATTATTTGATCTGTGATGTCACGCTCACCACATAAAATTATGTGGGGCTGGATGATTACTATTATAGAGATATAATTAAGTAAAAATAATATTTACAATTATAGGGCATCATTTAATCTTAGACAATAGCTAAATTTGTGTCCTCTCTCCCATGTTATTGTTACAGTCACAGGAAGAGGAAAGGCTGGGCATTGACTCTGATATAAAGGTTTAGAGTAGGAATAACAATTGAATAGCTAACAATTTCTGAGCCGAAAACTCATTCCTCAGCAAAAATAGAACAGTACAGATTTCTCACATACTCTACGTTCTGACGAGGGAAAAAAAATAACTCACAGAGGGAAAAGGATAAAATAGTGTGGGAGTGTTTCAAAGTGGGCTAGGAAAGAAAAGTCTTCTGGCTGCTCCTTTGAAGTTCGATTGAAATGAGTCTATTCCCAACCCAAGAAATGAAGGCACGATTTTCAGTGTATGTTTAATTTTTGCTAAAAATATGTAGCTAAGAGGAAGCCAAGGAAATATTTTCATTTAAGGGAAGCCAACTTTGCTGTTGTTTTCTGTGTGGGTGCAAAGTGCTGTGTTTTTATTCTTGCCAATCAATAACCAAAATCAGTCTCTATACACATTCCCATGAAATAAAATCTCTGTGGTCTCTGGGGAGGTTAATGTTGAGAACAGCAGGATCTCCGAGGAGAAACGTATCTTTCTCCAGTTGAGGTATGTATTTTTCTGATGGACAACCAAGATGTTGCTTCCGATGTTCTCCCAACTCCTTTTCTGCCTTGAATTTAAGCTCCTTCTGTAGGTCGCATTTGAACATAAACTAGACACCTTGACACGTTCTCCTTTGTACAGTGGAAGTTGAGGAGGGAGGTATGCAGTGTGCTGGGTGATCAGAGAACAAGGTCATAATCAGATACACTGATTTCCAAAACACTGCCAGGTCCTGCTCTGGGCCCCATAAAATGGGGCTTGATGCTCTGTATGTGTTTGTGAAACTAGGAAGGAAGGAAGGAAGGAAGGAAGGAAGGAAGGAAGAAAGAAGGGAGGGAGGGAGGAAAAGAAAGAAAAAAGGAGTGACTGGGGAACTCATTTCTTTTTGTCATATTTTTATTAGAATATCTAGGTTTGTTTTTAAAGTTGTGGTGGTCCAACTATATGCAGGACTCCAAGATCGTCTGCCTATCCCTCCCCCTCTGTCTCCGTCATCTGCCTAAATCAGATAACCTAATATTTATAGCCTGAATACTTAATTAAATAAGCTAAACGATTATATCACCTGAGTTCCAGAGAGAAAGGGAATGCCAGAATCTCAGACTGGGGCAAGGGCCTTGAACGGAGAACTCCAGGAGTGCGGTCCGGAGGGTGGCTTGGCCCGACCTGAGTAAATCAAGGTCATGACTGAAAAGGACGGTTCCTGGGGAAACACAGATACATTTCTGTGCGATCAAGTAGAGGTAAAATGACTGTACCAACGCGGGACTACTTTGAGTTCAGGGCCCCCTCCCCCACCCTGGCTGCCCCGCCCCCGAACAGAACAGCAACAACCGTTTCTGGGTTTCATTCTGTTTATGACTTCTTCTGGCTTATTTGCCTTGCTTCGCTGTGCTTAATGAAATTATTCTGGAGCCTCCCAATTCATTTCAAATTAGAACCAGACTGAATGAACCTCCCCAGACAGAACCACTGTGGTCTGGTTTCCGTGAAATGACTTAATATGAAGTGAAGTTCTATTTTCTGAAACTAGAAATTTGAGATGCTTTATTCAGACCTTCGGCTGCCACCATGTCAGGTCCGTGTGTGTGTGTGTGTGTGTGTGTGTGTGTGTTTTGGCAAGTCAAAGACAAGGGCCAGCCCCATCCCCGGGTGCCTCTGCATCATAATGGAAGAACCAGAAGCAAGAAAATTGCCTGCTGGCATCTGCATAGGGTTAACTAATGGGAGATGAAGGGTAGAACCGTGACCTTGGTGACAGAGATGCTGAAGCCACCTTGAATCAGTGTGGGCGACTCTTAAGCCACACTGGGCGGCTTGCTGGAAGCCTCTTCCTCATATCCGCTAGGTGCATAGGGTGGGAGAGCAGGAAATGGGGTCAGCAAGGAACGAGCTGGCAAATAACCCCAAGGGATTTTCCTGACCACCTAGAGGGATGTGTAGAGGGGTGGTGACAATGTGAATTATTAGATGCAAGAATGAATAAGCGTGCTTAGAAAGGAGTTATCATTGGCTGTCTCTGGCTATGCCCCTGTCCCCTAGGCCATGGCACATGCCCCCTATCCAGCACTGACATCTCTTTACTGGCAGGCTTTGTCCATCTGCCCCACACAGTGGCACCGAGGTGTCTGGGATTCACACATCCAGCCCTCCCAGCAGACTGTGACTAAAGACTGATGGAAAATGTTGCACAAATACCCTGGTTCTCTCACTCTGGTGGGGGAAATCACCTTGAAGCACGAATTCTGCATTGTTCCCTGCAATTCTCCCACAGGACCCAGCTGCAGTTGCCCACAGTGGTAACTGGCTGAAGAACACATCCTATTTTGCACCCCTTCCCACTTCTTCCCTCCTCTCTTGGCGTTTTGGAGATCCCTTCCCAAATACATCCCTCGCATTGAATCCTTGTCTCAGGGACTGCTTCTGGGGAAACTCAAACCAAAATAACATCTATTCTCCAAAAGTTTCTCCTTTGCCCATGGAATCACACTGTGAATGCTCCGTCTGCTATATGTCTGGGTTCATTCACTCACTCACTGAATCGTTCTCTCTTTCAGAAAAATGTTAATGGAGTGCCTATTTGATGCAAAATCCCTGAGTTCTGTCCTGGAAAGATAGCAGAGAACAGGCATAGGTCCTGTCCCCTAGAGCAGCCTATCTCCCAGAAATCTCAAGTGAGCCACATGTGTAATTTCAATTTTTTAGTAGCCAAGTTGAAAATAGAAATAAAAATAAAGGAACCCAAGGCGGCCAAAATACTATGATTTCAGTGTCTACTAAAGCTTCGTGATCCAGTGACTCTCAGTGGGAGCCAGCCAGTTTCAAGTGTTCCATAGCCACGCATGGGCAGAGGCTCCCGCCATAGAGAAGAGCCACTCCTGAAGCCTATGGTCTGGTGAGCAGAGGGAGGAGCAGGTCGCCTAAATGTCATCACACAATAGGAGATGGGTCGCCTAAACTGGTGGTTCTCCAAGTCGCTGTATACCTGCAGTGCCCAGGGAGCTAGTGAAGAACCCAAGTCCGAGGCTCCTGAGGTAGGGCTGGCCAGGGACTGGGCATGCTCACCAGGTTTCCCAGCTGGTTCGGATACGTGGCCAAGTCCAGCAATGACTGTCCTACCTCGCCCCATACCTGCTCTTTTTATCCCAGTTTTTCATGTGAGTGTAGCGGAGAAGAAATAATTCTTCCCCCTCCCTTCTAGGTTCTTGGCTGACTACGCCCTGTAATAAATAGACAGGTTAATGACAGAAAAACTAATGGAAGTTTATTAACGTGTATAACTCACAAATATATGGGGAGACCCAGGAAAGTTGTGTAACTCTCCCCCAAATGGTCCAAACCACCACCTTCAATACCATCTGTAGTTAAAGACCAAAGAAAGATGTTGGGGGTGGACAAAAAGCGAGCTGGGTTATGAGAAGTTACCAGGAAAAACCCAGTTAGGGAGCCCAAGGTTGTTATGCAAATGCCAGGGTTGCCTTGTCCGTCAATGAAAGTTTCGTGGGACTGAGGGTTAGCCAACTCTTCCTGGTACAGAGAGGAGTCACTCCTACAAATGGAGATTTAAAAAAAAAATAAATATAAATGTCCCTTCACCTTAGTGAAAGGTAACTTCTAACCTGTTTTCAAAGCTTCTCCTGTGTTTGCACTTTCTCAAGATAATTCTTAAGCCAACGAATCATTTGCATATTTTGGGGTGGTCAACGGTACTAGCCTTCACAAGACTGTTATTCTCAATTTTCTGTACCTTGGATACACTTAGGGTGCCTTAAAAATACTGATGCCTGGGTCTCATTCCAGAAATTATAATAATTTAGTGGTAAAGAGTGAGGCCTGTCTATCAAGGTATTAAAATTCCTCCCAGGCGATTATAATCAGTCAGTGCAAGAACCACTGACCTAAAATGTGGTAATAAAACACATACTTCAGATGGCCCAGTTTTGTAAAAAATGTGATCTATATGTATGTATGCCCATCAGGAAGAATCTTGCAGGACACGTACAAATATGCCATCCCTGGAGCTATAAGTAGTAAATACAAGGATGTTCTTTATGCTTGTGTCTGTTTTCCAAATTTTGGATAATAAGTGTGGACAGCATTGGAAAAGCAAGCTAATAAAACAAACCCCAATTAAAGAAAAAATTTAAGTGTGGGATCTAGACTTGTTTGGAGGTTTTTGTTTTTTTTTTTTTCTGCTTTTGTTTCAACCAATTACATCTACTGGGCTCTTTAGAAATGTTTTCCTCATTATTTAACTTGGCCTTGAATTCAGTGGTGGGTTGAGTGTTTCCTGTCTTCGCCCCCAGAAGGCTGGCCCTGGGGGCCCCATAGAAACCCGCTGGATGGAGGAGGTGGGAAGCAGAGAAAACCAGAAACTGCTGCCAGTGAGCAGACTTTCCATGATGGGGGTCAGATATGAGGGTGTGCCTTCCTACCCTGCTCCCGGACCCCTCTGGACAGATGGGCCCTGTGCTTGAGGCCCTGAGGCCTTAGCACCTAGGAGTTTGCATGATGATTTTTTGCAGGGTTGGCCTAACAGTGATAAAAACAAAACAAAACAAAACAAAAAACCAAAACCAAAAGCAACAAAACCCCGAAATGTCAGGCCTTGGCTTCAGGCATAAACCAGCTTGCATTTAAATTAAATATTGAATGAATTTAAGGCTATAAACATTGATCTTCTCTGAGAACAGTTGCATTTATGTCTGAGTGGTCAGATTCAGCGGTGCTAAATTTTGTGTGTTTGCGTAGATAATCCCCGTGCCGGAGATTGATCTGAGCGCGTTTGCAGAGCCCCAACCATCAATCGTGGCAACCGAGCCTGGCTTTCTCTTTCTGCTGCTGCAGGGTGTGCTGAAAGCGCAGTCCATTTGTGGAAACCCCGGGAGGCATTTTTTTAAGTTCACTTTGAAAATTGAAATAAAATTAAGCTTAAACTGTTGCTAACTTTTAAAGAGTTGTCTAAACAGTGATTTGATCTGCTCTGACAACTATGACAAATTTAAACCAAAAGACAAAATTGAGCAAAAAGGCAGGGGTGACATTTTCATGGTCTGGTCTTGTGTCTTTCTTGGTTTGCACATTCACGTATTTAGGTGTTTTGCTTTGCATTTCTTTCCCAATGAACTTGACCTGAATCAATAGACCCTTGTAGAGTAGTCAGATGGTAAACTTCTTTTAGCATCATGGAAACTGGTTTTATTTTCCCCAAACAGTCTTTTGCTTTGCAATGTAAAATGACAAGGACAATGCAGGTAGCCAAGATGCCTACTTGAGATTGTTCTGAGATTCAGGCTTATCCAGACCTATCTGAAGAATAGGAGGTGGGGCTTTAAGAGGTTTTTTTAAGAGGAGCTGAGATGCTTTGGGTCTGATTTCTGATTCAGGGAGGTAGGGTAGATTCTGGTGTGACTAGGGGAGAGACAGGGTATCAGGAGTTTGTCTGGCACCTTCCAGGCCTCTGCCTTGCTGGGCCTGTAGAGTCCTTGGTAAGAGAATCAGCTCTGTTCCGCATCTGGTGATAAAATGTGGCCCAGAGTCTGAGATGCTTTCCCCCCCAGTCTTCAGAGAATATGTCACCAGACTCTCAGTGACATTTGATATACTAGGCAACCTCCAGAGATGGCCTGAGAATAGACCCTGATCTTCCTCTGGTTGAGGCTAAGAGTATGGGGCAAGGGTTTCTGAGGACAGAAAGTGTCAGAGAAGAGACCGGGCAGAGGGCAAGAATGGGAAGGTGGTTTTCCTTGGGGGGTGCTGAGAATCAGGTTTCAGGAGCCCAGAAGAGACACCACCAGCCAGGGACCCTCCAACATAGGCTTTGACTCTCTTCAGTGTTCTAAGAACAGGTCAGGTCAAGATTTGGAGAAACGCGGACTTTCCCCATTAATATGACTCCATTTATACTCATCTCTTGTGTTCAAGACAACCAGACTGGAAACCCTCGGGTTTGCAAACGGTGATTGACACCAGCCATGGAAATGCTTCCTTAGGCAGGTTGGTCCCTCAGTGGAGCAGCTCCACAGTGAGAGATTACACATCCTGGTTAAGTCTTTGGTTCCTAGAAACATTCCTAGAAGTCTTGCACTGGAGCATAACAGTAAACAAGCAATGTTTGGATTTGCACGGAGGAAATGCCCTTGGCCAGCAGTCATCTGCAGGAAATCTTCAGAAATGCATGTGATGCCCGAAGAGGTGTTGTTTTGGGAATACCTTGTAATTAATTCCAAACTCTTACCAAACAACAGCACAACCTATAATTTCTACGCAAACTCAGCTCACTGAGTCATTCTATGTCTTTCTTTGTTCAAGGTTTATCATACAATGAAAAAAAATCTTCTTTTACTCTATAAAATAAGCAGTCACCTGAACTTGCTGGAGGGTGCAGGCAGTTTGTGTAATGGTGTTGGGTGGGGGGTGGGGGTGGGGAGTGGAACTGAGAGACCCAGAAAAGAGAAATCTGAGCTCCTTCCTTCCTCTTTGTGCAACAGTGACAAGGAGCAAACAGCTTTGCCTTTCTGAGTCTGGGCTTCCTGTCTTATAAAATGAGGGGCTCAGTCCAGGTTCTTATTCAGTAAGTACTGGTTGAGTAACAGATTTGTGCCAGCATTTCCACAAACCTTCCCCAACCCAATTATCATTTTTTCATTTTAGAGCCATCTGATTTCCAAGATCTGTTCCAGTCCTGACTGCCTCCTGTGCCTGGGAACTTAGGTTTCAAAAATTCTGGAAGAAACTTACATGGTGCATGATAAAAATACATACTTGTATTGTTTTCTCCTGATTTCGGCTTGCCAATTACAAGTCTTCATACAACATAGAAATTTAGAAAATAAAAATTTCTTGAAAGCATCTGTGTCAGCCATAACCCATCCATATTTTGGTGTAGCAACAGCTACAGCATCTAGACCTGTTTCTGTGGAGACTCACTCTTCCTAGGGTATTTTCAGAAGTTTTCACCATATGTTTTTCATATATTTAATATATTTATATTTTTTATATATTTATACATTTATATACATAAATTTTATATTTTCGTATATATTTTCACCATATGTTATGTAGCTATCTTTTTGTGTCAATATGAAAACTTTTCATGTCAAGAAATATAGATTTCTGTCTTCATTTTCAATGGTTTCAGAGCGCTTCGTGATGTGGTTAAATCATGATCGATATAATTATTCCCTATTGATAGGCATTAGGGTTGATCTCATTTATTGGATAAAAACAAAGCTGAGTATCAATGCATATGCATCTTAGTGAATACATAGCCCTCTTTCTTTATTTTTTTCCCTTTTTAGGTAAATTCCTGGAAGTGGAAATCCTAATTCAAAAGATTTCAGAAAGACTGTACCCATTTATATTCTTACCACAGTGTACAAGAATACCCAATTCTCTAATAAACTCCTGCTAAGTTTGCAACTATTGTCTTTTAAAATTTTTGCCAGTTGCCAGACAAAAGATGGCGCATTAATTTTTACTTCTTTGACTACTAGCCAGGTGAAACATCTTTTTATGTGTTTATTGAGCATTTTACTATTTTCTTTTGTATGTTGCCAATCTATATGTTTCCCCTATTTTTCTATTGGAAAACATTTTCTTATTGCTTTGTTAAGACTCTTTCTATATTAAATATAACCTATAAATCCATATGCCTTTATTCTCAAATTACTGTCCTTTTAAGTTAAGGCTCCCTTCATCTATTGGTATATCATTTATAAAATGAAAACTTCAGAAGATGGGAAGAATACATTGCTGTGAATTTCACTTTTTTCTTGTCATTTCACTCTCACTCTCCATACATAACCCTTTACTATCCACCCCCCCAAACTCCCACTTGAGCTCCCCAAAAGTGAGACTCTTAAGGTACTCAGAGATTAGAGGATTTGAAAGAGAAGTGGGTGTTGACAGCATGTTATTGAAACTTGAAAGAAAGCCAGTGTGATATAATTTCACATTGGAGCTCATCACTATGGCAACAAAGAACAAATTTTGAAAAATAAGGTTCTATATAATAGAATTAAGGGAGAAAAAATTGATTAGGATCAAAAGACTGTTTGTCTTTTGTTTTAGTCTCTCTTGTTCATTGGGTGCATCAAAACTGTGCTTGAAGACCCCAGAAACATATTTTCTGCTTTCGAAAGCGAACACATTTTAATTATGTTTATATTGTATAAAGCCACCAAAAGGAAATGCTTTGGGTAATATTGCTTTTGTTTGTGATAATAGTGACAGCATCTCTTTGGAGTCTTTTATTTGAGAAGAAATAATATAATTTGCAATAAATGCATAGCTTTGAATTCTTTCTTTTTTCACTTAATATTTTCATCCATCTATTCATTCATCCAACAAATATACACTGTGCCACTGTGCTAGGAATTGGGAATTCAATATTGAGCAAACTCAGACTTGGCTTCCATTCTCATGGTGTTTACTTTTTAAAAAAATTTTTAAAGATTTCATTTACTTATTTGACAGAGAGAGAAAGTACACAAGCAGGGGGAGAAGCAGAGGGAGAAGCAAAATTCCCGCTGAGCAGAGAGCCCAATGTGGGGTTTGATCCCAGGACCCTGAGATCATGACCTGAGCCAAAGGCAAAGGCTTAACTGACTGAGCAACCCAGGCATCCCTGGAGCTTAGCTTCTATAGGAGATATGGTTCCATGTCCCTAAATATTCTTCAAAAGATGACGTCTACAGTACCTAATATTCCGGTGTATGTCCATGTGATTATATAATTGTTACACTATAACCTGGCAATTAAACTAATTTTAATTTTTTAAAAAAGATTTAATTTATTTATTTGTCAGAGAGAGAGAGCACAAGCAGGCAGAGTGGCAGGGAGAGACAGAGAGAGAAGCAGGCTCCCCGTTGAGCTAGGAGCTCAATGTGGGACTCAATCCCAGGACCCTGGGATCATGACCTGAGCTGAAGGCAGTGGCTTAACCCGCTGAGCCACCCAGGCACTCCTAATTTTAATTTTTTTATTAAGATAGATGATTAAGTGATGAGCCTATCTGTGTTTCTGGTTGTTTCCTTAGGATTTTTAGAAAGAGAATTTCTAACATGAAATACTTATAGTTCTTTCTTTAAAAAAAAAAAAAAGAACTTGAAAAATGACAAAAATCACACAACCTTTCCAGTGAAAAGATCATCTTACCAATAACTAATAACTAATAACTAATTTCTCGAATTCCATCATGGGTGGGATAGGGCAACAAATTCTTTTATTGTATTAGTGTCTCTTAAAGGAGGTGTTAAGTGTTGAATTTTGCTTTAGAAACCAAACCAAGATTTAATAAAATGTCAAAAATCAATACCACTTGATGAACAAAAGCTTTGTAGAGAAGGTCAGCTTTTGATCCGAAAGCAAAAAGATTCTGTATCTACAAATGAAGGTTATGTTTTCAGGGAAAATAAGGTCCAGTTTTGAAGTTAATTTGCTTCTTCAGGAGATCAGTCCCAAAGGTCAACAGACAAATTAGGAATGTCAGTGTTGACAGACTAAGAACCCAGTTAGGAGTTAACTGCCTTTTTGGTGTCTCATTACTTATGACCATAATGATTCTCTGTGACCAGTGATGGCTTCTTGCCATTCCATTTTTATTTCATGAAGACCTCTTTTTATGCCATACCCAAGAATATAGAGTATTCATATGGAATATATTTTATTTGCTTTAAAGACATGTCAATTACATTTTACAAATCATCAGATCCACCAACTTAGCATTCTACAAAACCAACATTATAAATACTGCTTCCTTTTATTTGGTTTCAAAGATATCTGCTCCTGTGAATATTTCTCAATTAAGCCCACTTTTCCCTGAGGATAAAATGAGAAGAAAAATGCACCAAGGTTGCGTCTGGGAGGCTAGTCTTGATTCTGAATATGTGAGACTTCAGGCAAGTCACTGTGTCTCTCTGTTTCTCAGTTTCTGTAACTATAAAATAACGAGGTGGGAGTCCCTGATCTCTAGTATGTCTGGCGGTCCTTCTTTTCCTTCTCATCTTCCTGGCATACCCCTCCACTCCCACATATGAGTATCACAATTTGCTTTTCACCATTTGTTACTTTGTAAAGGATGTTGAGAATCAAATCTGCATATATGCTATTTATGAATGTTGCCCATTCAGATCTGAAGGTTAAGCTCCCTCAGAAAGAGTGCTGCCCCTCCTCCGTTCTCCTCTTCTCCCCCACCACCCCTATCCTTCCCATCACCCCCTCCCCAGTCTTCTTTCTTTCCTTCTCTTCTTCCTTCTTCTTCTGCTCCTTGCCCTTGAACTCTTTCTTCTCCTATGCTTCTCTTTGTAGGGCTCTCTGTTCCCCACCATGGTTTTACCGTGATTTTGTTCAGAATCATGTGCCTACAGGAGAACAGAGCTCAACAACCTAGGGTAGGTCATTTCATTTCTTTGGGATTTGATTTTTCATTTTTTCTCCCTTTTCAACCTAAATTCCTACAACATCCCCCCCTCCCACACACACACATACACAGAAGGAGTACCAACAATAACCAATCTCCTTGTCCTCTCTGACATAAACTTTATGTGTATCTTCCTCCAAACTGGAGCTCATGCCCCTTCCCAGGGTTGGGCTCCAGTCTTTCTTCCTCTCTTGCAATCATGGTCTGAGGCTCAGTTCAGTAGGCATCCCTAGGATGCCATTTTTGGTACTTCTGCTGGTTAAGGTGGCATTTTGGTTTCTGGACACCCACAATCCCCTAGCTTTCTGTCTCCTTCTATCTCTAGCTTCAAATGCACATCAGTGATACATGAAAATAACAAACTATTAAATATAAAAATAAATAATAAAGACATGCCTCTCCCTCCAGACAAGACAAAGACCTCTCCAGATCTGAACACAGGACAGATATATAAAGCAGTGAGCAGGGCTGAAACTACGGGCCAGCTGGACTGTGGGTGTGAGAGAACAGTTTAACGTCAGTGGAGTAATTGCAACCAAAATACCCCATGAAAAGTGAATCAGGCACAGTGCCTACAACTGGGGAATTCTGTCAAATCCGTGCCCTACAAACAGAGGCTGAAGGATTTGCTGGTACTGTCTGGAAGGGCAGTGTTTATAAAGTTCTGCACCGTAGTGGCAGAAGGAAGCAGATTCAGCCTCATTTGAGGAAGGGGTTCCACTGCTTGTGGGAAGCTCAATCAATGCCTATACTATAGCCTCACTACCATCTTAATGCAGACGCCCAGAGATTCTCTGACAAGAGCTGGCTCTCCCTGAAGCAAAGGGGTGGCCTGTGGAAGAAACCATAAAACTACTAGTAAGGGAGCCTAACCCAGAAAAAAAGAAAAAACAAATACACACACACACATACACACAAATCCTATTCCTAAGTTGCTCAAAGACTCTAAGTTGAAGGCACATGGGGAAAGTGAACATTAAAAAAGGTAGGGAATAAACTCAGCAATTGAGTGAGGAATTCTCTGGTGAGGAATTTGCTCCCAAAGAAATGAAAATAATAGAGCAATCTGAAAATGACCTTAGAGTAAGTATGTCTATAATTAAGAGACAGGGGAAGGAAAGTCACTTTGTTAAACCTTACAATCGCTAGGAAAGGAAGTGTCCTTTTGTTCTTTTATGAATTAAGGATCTGAGACTTAGATTAAAAAATGAGCTCAGTGTGCCATAGCCAGTAAGTAGGAGAGGCAGAGCCAGGTTTTACACTCAGAGCTGTCTCCAAGGACAAACACTCAAGCACTGTGTTATTATTATCCCTGCCCTTGTCTATAGGGCAAAATATCTTTGCATGTTTCAGACTATCTAGAAATATAACAGAGCACTTCTTTAAAAATAAATTGTGTGTGCATAGATTTAGCTTCTCTCGCATGTGGCACTAGAAAACAGCAATTCCATTGAATTCCAATTAATAAATATTTATTGGACATCTACCTAGCTTCCAAGTAGGTGTTATGAGTGTGGGTGGTGAAGTGGGGCAGGCTGGGGGGAGGGAAGAATTTGCAGTCTAACTGGGGAAAGGACTTGGATTTGTGTACCAGGTTCCTGGAAACATTCAAAGAAGATGTGCTCATGTAGGAAAATGAAGGGTGCGACCAGTAAGACAGTCGGGATGGCAGAGAAGGCAGTGGCTGTCGGACTTGTTCCAATAGGGTAGCGAAGTACAGGCATGATTTGGGTAGGGTGTTCTCAAGGAAAGAGAACTCCAAGGAACAGGACTAACCTGCCCAAGGGAAAGAGGCAGGGGAAGAAGAACCATTTGGGGGGTGCCCAGGAAAGGTACTAGGTTAGAGATTAGAGAGAGGAGATTTCATTGAGGAGCTGCAAGAATGCGTTGACATTTTGACATTGACTAAATTCAGGCCAGATTCCATTCCACCTATCCCTCCTTTAGTGAGTGTCATTCACTCCCGCAAACCCTGCTGTTAAGTGAAAAACCATGAAGTGAAAAAAAAAATCCATTAGTTTTAATAGGAAAAATTAGAGCGTGTTCCAGACCAGGGTCAAGGTGCCCAATGGGTATGAATAGAAAAGCATTTCAATTGAACCATGATACTTCTTTATAGAGTTTACAGAATAATTAAAAGTTATTAATACAGTTTGTACATGGAGCACTAAAGGTTAATGGTCCCTCAAAAGGAAGAAAAGGTGATGGCTCAGGGTGGTTGATGGAGGAGGGGCACCAGAAAGTTTTCCCTGGAATGCTGGAATGCACATTCTTCTTTCTGCCTTATTTTTAACACCAACTTTTCAACCTATTTAGGGCCCATGACTATCATGCAAAAAACAATCAACAAAACGAAAAGGCAACCTACTGGATAGAAGATATTTGCAAACGACATATTTGATAGGGGGTTAATATCCAAAATATATAAAGAACTGGTACAACACTCCCCCCCCAAACCCTCCCTACAATAACCCAATTTAAGAAAAGGGTGGAGGACCTGAATAGACACTTTTCCAAAGAAGACACACAGATGGCCAACAGACACATGAAAAGATGTTCAACCTCACTCATCAGGGAAATGCAAATAAAAATCACAATGAGATATCATTTTATACCTGTCAGAGTGGTAAAATTTAAGAAAAAAAAACAAAAAATAACAAGTGTTGGGGAGGATGTGGAGAAGAAGGAACACTTGTGCACACTAGTGGGAATGCAGACTCGTGCAGTCATGGTGGAAAACAACATGGAGTTTTTTCAAAAGGTTAAAAATGAAATTACCATATGATCTAGTAATTCCACTGCTGGGTATTTATCCAAAGAAAATGAAAACATTAATTCAAAAAGATGTACGCATCCATATGTTTATTGCAGCATTATTTCCAATAGCCAAGATACGGAAACAACCTAAGTGCCCATCCACAGATGGATGTATAAAGTAAAATATTACTCAGCCATAAAAAAGAATGAAATCTTGCCATTTGCAGCAACATAGGTGGGACCTAGAAGGTATAAGGCCAAATGAAATAAGTCCAAGAAAGACAAATACCCTAAAATTTCACTTATATGTGGAATTTAAGAAACAAAACAAAAGAAACGAAGAGAAAAAAGAGACAACCCCAACCCCCCCCCCCTCCAAAAAACCAGGCTGTTAACTTTAGAGAACAGACTGGTAGTTGCCAGACGGGATGTAGGCAGGGGTTGGGTGATAAAGGGGAGTAAGGGTATACTTATCTCTGGGAGCACTGAGCACGTACAGAATTGTTGAATCATTAAATTGTGCACCTGAAACCAACGTGACACTATGTTAATTACACTTCAATTAAAAGAAAACTGCACAGGACAATACAATGATAATGAGACAAATGTCTTTAAGGCAAAAGGAAGACTAGATGAGAGTACTATGAAGAGATGGGCCATGAGAGACTATGGACTCTGGAAAACAAGGGGCGGGGGGGTGGGAGGTTGGGGTACCAGGTGGTGGGTATTATAGAGGGCACCGATTGCATGGAGCACTGGGTGTGGTGCAAAAATAATGAATACTGTTATGCTGAAAATAAAAAATAAATTAAAAAAAAAGAGATGGGCAAGAGATATTACTTCTTTGTCCTTGTCATCTGACATCTACGCAAAGCAAAAGAGAGGAATTGCTTGTTTGAAAAGTGAACCTTTGCAAGAGTCTTTAGTGTGATGAAAGGTCGTTGGGGAACACTCCTTAACCTGGTGAGGTCAGTCTGTAGTTGGGAGGGAGAAAGAGAGGTGAAGGTTTCCCCAGAGGTGATTCAGCTCCCCGTCTGGGAGGCAGACTCCAGTAGCTAGAAACACCCTGCTTCCACCTGTGTGCAAACAATCTTCAGTGGTACCTGAAGGTAATCAGGGGCAGCAGCCTCAGTCCTTAGGTATACTGTGCTGGTCTTTTTCTGTCAACACATAAAGAACAGGATGTTTGGGTTGCAGACTCTTATGCACCACATATTTTTAATACTTGTCTTATGAAGAGGGTGTTACCTGTCTGTTATTACTTCTTTGACAAATACCTTCCGGGGCCTTACCCATCCCTATCAAAATAGCCTAACAAAATTACCAAGACCAATTCACTTGTTATAACAAGAGTTGTTTGTTTTATTTTCCAGTTTGATATGTAAACTAAGACAAATATTGACTTCGCCATTCAACTTGATACCTCCAGCGTATATTACTAACCTCCTAATGATAGAGCATCTCCTTTGAGTGGCCATTATGAATTATATCTGGGTAACTGAAGGGACAGCTCCATTAATAATAATTAACGTTTTCCTCCTTGCTTTGATTTAAACAGCATTCTGCTCACCAGAGACGTTTTTAAAATGAGGAAAGAGAAATCTACAAATACAAGGTTGCTTGTTGGAAGCATTCCAAATCAATGTAGCTTTATTTTGTTTAAAAAAAGAAGGGGGGGGGGTTAAAAAGGAAAGGAAGCAAACCAAAAATCAGCACATTCTGTTCTCATTTGCTATTCAGAGGTGATCCCACTCAGCCATCTATTTTAAGGTGAACTTCTGACTGACAGTCTTTTTCCAAAGGTGCTCATAAGCCCCACATGCGTCCTGGAGAAGGAGGAATCCAAGAAAATACAAACATGGGAGGGAACTTCCAAGTTACTACCGTGACTAAAGGAAGTAGATAAGCTAGCTGTTCATGTTTAGGAAACAATGGTTTCTTTTGGGTCATTTTCTGTGTCTATTTGCTCTGCAGTTTGTCAAATACAGAAATAACCAGGTCAAACCCTGTGCAGGCTTTACAAAGAATATTGCTCAGAAGGAAAGGGCAGTAAGTCTGCAGGTCTTATGTCTAATTTTAGTTGAATTTTTTCCCTTTCATCGCCATCAAAATATGAGGTTGAACTCTATGTTCGCTGCTGAATCCAATAATATTTACTGACATCTGACTACTCCATTAAGTAATTTGTTATTTTACGGTTGATAATAGGGACAATGATAATAATTAGTTATGCGGAGTGATGCGTGAAACTTAAGGCATCACAGGTCATCCTTCCTGCTGAGATACTAAAGAGCTTTCAGGATTTATCTAAATTAAAGCTAATTTAGTTTGAAATAACTATGGACAGCGGAACAATTACATCAAAGGTATTTGTGTCCTCCTACAAATTATAGCTCTCAGACCTAGGATCCCTTGAGATTTACATATTTTTCAACCTTAATACAGAACACATATTTGACCCAATTTATATTCAGGCAGAGTCTGATTGAAGAATTTTAACAATGAATGCATGAAAGCTGAGACCACACATGTAGATTAATGGATAGACAATTATGTTAATGGCTAAATAACATTCTATTACACATTTTAATTATGCATTTTATTGGAAGGTTGCTTTTAATAGAAGTGGCTTTCTCCAAACAGGGCTGAACTTGTTATCCCCATTTAGTGGGACAAGAAGCTGGAGGCTCGTGGAGTAGGTGACTTGCTCAAGATCACAGAAGCAAAGCGAGAGGTGGCATATCTGCAGTCCCTGAACTTGGGCTGTGTTGCCGTGGTCCGTTGCCTAGGAACAGCGGTACTGGTCCTCTCTACCCAACAGCACCGTCTCTGCAGAGCACTCTACTACCAGCGCAGGGGTGGTAACTGGAACTCAAATTCTTGTTAAATCCCTTCTTTGAATTCTGTCAAGAAATGAAAAAAAGAATGTTTCTCCCAAGGACTAGTTTAGCGTTCCTTTTCTCTTGGAGCTCCCAGCTTCCATGGTGCTTTTAACAGATGTGTCTGTTTTTTTTTTTTTTTTTTTTTTAAGATTTTATTTATTTATCAGAGAGAGAGAGGGGAGAGAGCGAGCACAGGCAGACAGAATGGCAGGCAGAGGCAGAGGGAGAAGCAGGCTCCCCGCCGAGAAAGGAGCCTGATGTGGGACTCGATCCCAGCACGCTGGGATCATGACCTGAGCCGAAGGCAGCTGCTCAACCAACTGAGCCACCCAGGCGTCCCGATGTGTCTGTTTTTTAAGAGGTGCTCTCCATCCCTTGAAGCAGAAAGGGATCGACCGCTCCAGGAGGAAACAGTAGGGAAAGAATTTGGGGAGCAGCAGGAATGATAGCTGATAATAATTGGTTGTTTAACTAAATGCTGACGTTGTTTTCAAAACTTTACTTGTAAATGGTGATATCAGCATTTGAACCCAGGACCCTGGCCCCAAAGCTCTACCGTCAGGCTCATGGTAGTACTGTGGACTAGCGGAAGGGTGCTAAGCATGAACCTCGGGGTCAGCCTCCACGTGTGACCCCGGCTGTAGTCCTCATTACTTTGGGCCTCTTGTGCTAACATTTGGCTCTTCCTTCAGGGCAGAACAGGGAGAAAGATCTCATTCACCTTTAGTATGTCAATCAGGAGGGGTCAAATAACAAAATGCTTGTCGGGCACCTAGCACCACACTTGGCACATAGCAGGTGCTCTCGAAGTGCCAGCTGCTACCACTTCTTTCTATGTTCTTCATCAGGAAGAATACTGACATGGGAGAACCTACCTACAAAGTATGGCAGCCTTTCAGAATTGGAAGGATCTTTGAGTTCTCTGTTCAACCCCATTGTTTCCTGATGAAGAAACTGAGATGGGCTGCACTGAGCAATTCATCCAAAGTTCCCCAGTTAAGCGATGTCAAAGTCGATACCAGTCATTGCAGTCAGACCTTCAGGAGTGAGAGAGGGTGTGTGGGCAGAGGTCAAGCCATGAGGTAGGGCACAGAAATACAAGGGTAGATCCAGACAGGTTTGGAGAGTCAGAGCAGGGATGTGTTTGGGCGGTGGCAGGGATGCATTTTTCTGGGTAGCCGACAAGGGGCCATGGCTGCCAAGGTGTAAAGAAAGACCATGGAACTCATTGGGCATGCAGAAGTCTTGTTTAGGCATACATGGACAACGGAGAATACAATGGAGAATACAAAGACAGCCCAGCCATAGAAATAGGACTGTCAAGGTCACTAGAAAGAAGCCCTCTCATAGTTTCAGAGATGGGGATATTAGGCAGGAAGAGGCGTGCAGAAACCTAGCTACCCAAGGGACCAGTCCAACTGCCACCCTGTCCATTTGCAGGGCAACTGCTGCTTGTGTAGAGTGAGCTATCTCTGGTCCCGGCTGGCTGCTAGGTCCGTGGCTAGGTACTCATTGTGAATGTTTAGAAGACTTAACAACTATTAGCAACTCTAGTACTCAACCTCCGAGTGTCTCGGACATTTTTCTATATGTGTCCTATGGGATATGACCTTGATACTAAACACATGTAAAATAACAAAATACGTTTTCTAAAATACTGTTTTAACTTCAAGAGCTTCATTTATAGAATTTACTTACAGCTCTAAGCTTTTGGAGAGAACAAATCAGCTCTAATGCATGACTACACCACCTTTTTTTCGCTGAGTATTGTGCAGGTTTTGTGCCACAAGTGCAGGGAGGCACCTCTCCTGGCAAGGATGCTGGGCTGGCCAGGCGCTTGTGCAAAACTATGTTAGCATTGAAGCCAGGGTGGAGGGGAAGAGCAGCCACTCCTGGGATGACCGTCAGGATCTCTGGTTGAGGTGGAGTAGGAACGACCTGTGACAACGACCCGTGACATGGCAAGTGCTGGCAAGGGGTGGGGGTCTTGCAGGGAATGGGGGGTCTTGTCTTACACCATGGGTTGGCTGTGCCACAAATAAGAGGCCATGGGCTGCTTTCACTTTCCACTTGATGGACGTTTTGAATTCTTTTATCATACACTAAGACTTTCAGAGCCTTTCCTGAAAACGTGCTCTTTGGGCATAGGACTGCGTTGTGGGTTCTGTTCTAGGATTCTGTTGCATGCATGTCACTGAAAATGCCAGTATGCAACTTGACACACTAGAGGTTTGCTTCTCCCTTACCTGAGAAGGTTCTGGAGGTAGCCAGGTTCCATCATTCCTTCCGCTCCTCTGTTTCAGCAAGCAGCCTCCATGCTCAGATAATTTCAGATGGCATCTAGGCTTCAGCCCCTAAACCTGAGTTCCATGTGGTCTCAAGAAGGAGAAGGGGTTGGTTGGAAAGGGTACACGTCTCAGCTCAGTCCCCCAGTGAAGGAGCTTGGGAACACCACTCAACAACTCCATATATATCTCACTGGCCATCTCTAGTGGCAAGGAAGTCTGAGAAACGTGGTCTTTAGGTTATAATGCAATTCTGTTAGCGAGGAGGAAGGGAAAGGGGGTATTGCACGGGCAGCTAGTGTATCTTCCACACACCACCCACACCCCAGTTACAGGCTTTCATTCCTGCCTCTCCTTACTTTGTATCAAAGCTTTCCTGATCTGACCTGTCTCTGATTCCCAGCTCTTTTTCTAGAGTTTTTCTTTTTTCTTGGCTAACACGTTAGTGGGTGATAGGGCTTAGTATGAAACAGTTACTTCTGGGAGAAACTATTAAATGACAGACTGTCATCTAACTGTGGTGATCTGAAGATGGGACGTGAGAAATTTCGAGGTAAATATACTTTACACAGAGAGCCCCACGCTATGTATGTATGTAATCTCCTCTCCCAAGTCTGGTGGACTCACTCGCCTTCTTTCTCCCCTCCTGTGATTTTCAGAGCTGAGTCAGACAGTGCCTTCTCACCTCCAACCTTCAGCCACTCTGATTTCCAAGTCAGTGCGTTTTAGCTCTGACCGAGCGTGAGGATCAAAATATCCTTCTCTTCAAAATGTATGCATTGGGGCTCCCTCACAATCTCTGAGATTTTATCATCATCACGCATATTTTAGAAAAGCATCCTGGCTCATACTGGGAGGCATTCAGTGTTGAAAACTACTGCTTTTAGGCATTTTTGATTAATGTGGGAGGTTTTTTTTTTTTTTTTTTTTAATGCTTCAATCTCATCTTTAAAATAACCAAGGGGGACATAGCTTTAAGTATGCTGCCCATCCCTACTCCTCTTAACCCCACCAGAGAAGCAGTCCCTGCTGGAAGCTGGGCTACAGGAAGATAAGGAATTCCGCTGGTGCCTGAATCACAGAGCGCTGTCATCGAGGAGGCTCTGATCTGAGAATGGGGAGATTCATCTGAGTTGCTGGAAAGGGATCTGAAGTTGGCTGAATTAGGCTTTTCCTTGAACTTTTCTTCTAAACTGGGTGGCTATCCTGATTTTCCAATTTACTGTGGCAAACATCCGTTATTTTTGTCTGGGAATATCTCTTCCTTTGGGATGTATTTCTCATCCTGATGCATGAGGTTCTGGTAAGACTGGCCATCAAGGGGTGCCTGAGTGGCTCAGTGGGTTAAGCCTTTGCCTTCAGTTCAGGTCATGATCTCAGGGTCCTGGGATCGAGCCCCGCATCGGGCTTTCTGCTTGGTGGGGAGCTTGCTTTCCCCTCTCTCTCTGCCTGCCTCTCTACTTACTTGTGATCTCTGTCTGTCAAAAATAAATAAACTCTTTAAAAAAAAAAATAAATACTGGCCTTCAAACAAAAACACCTGTTACCGGGTCCACCAGAGACTTGGCACACCATGTCAAGCTGGGTCAATTAGACTCTCTTCGTTATAAATTTGAATCATTAGTAAGTACGGTTGGAGGAGAACCTTTCAGAGAGAGTCTACACGTTTCTGAAACTGAGGTTCCTGAAATTACTGTTCCTACTTTCTCCAAAATTTGGTTGTTATAAAGTTCTTTTGATTTCATGGTACTGAGTATGCGCTCTCTCTCTCTCTCTCTCTCTCTCTCTATATATATATATATATATAATTTTTTTTTAAGAGAGAGAGAGCATGAGTAAGTTGTGGGGGGGGCAGTGGGAAAGGGAGAGAGAGAATCTATTTTTTAAAATTGTATTTATTTATTTGAGAGAGAGAGAGAGAGAGAGGAAAAGAAAGGGAGAGGGCATGAGAGGGGAGAGGGAGAAACAGGCCCCCTGCTCAGTGGGTAGCCTGCAACAGGGCCTGATCCCAGGACCCCAAGATCATGACCTGAACCGAAGGCAGACACCCAACCGACGGAACCACACAGGCACCCCAGGAGAGAGAGAATCTTAAGCAGGATCTGAGCCTGTTGTAGGTCATGACCTTGAGATCATAACTTGAGCTGAAATCAAGAGTCAGATGCTTAACAGACTGAACTGCCCAGGCACCCTCAATAAATTCTTTTTTTAAGGATGTATTTATTTATTTGAGAGAGAGGGTGTGAGAGTGTGTGAGCCGTGAGAGGGGCAGAGGAAGAGGGATGAGCAGACTTTGTGCTGAGTGCAGAGCTGGATGTGGGGTTCAATCCCAGGACCCTTAGACCATGACCTGAGCTGCAACCAAGAGTAGATACTTAACCAAATGAGCCACCCAGGCGCCCCTCAATAAACTTTTTTTTAAAGCCAGAATTGATTTTTGTTATTTGCATCCAAAAAACCCTAGATCATATGAACAGTGAGAAGAGAAAGAATGGTTTGGAGGATCTAGATCCTCAAGGAAATGAGATTTAATAAATTAGTTATTAAATCTAAATGAGGAAAAATACGGTGAAATTCCCATTTATGTACCAAAATACATTCAGGCAAGTTATTACCTGGTGAACTGATAGTCTAATTTTCACTTGTGCTCTGGTAGAAAGCACTGTACCACTGAAGGAGTAGCTCTTAGGAGCTAGGTAGCTAGGGCTGGAAGTCAGTTTAAAGTGAATGAGAAGTTCTGGGATTGTCTCCTAACATGATTGGATATTTTAGCAGCTGTATCGAACTTTGAAATAAAACTCGGAATTTTTATGAGATTGTGGTTGAAGCCCATTACTGTGTAGTTAAAACCAACAGTTTAAAAATAACATATAATCGAAAAGAACATATTAAGTACATTATATATAGTTGTGGGGAGAAATGTTTGATGTAATTTATGATTCAATTGTATGCATAAGTGGATTTGTTTATGATGTAAAGTTTACTTTATGATGTAGATTGTGTCCAGAAGTGCTTGAAAAAATACTATTTATATCTTGCTTTTGTTTTATAGACGTGGAGCTAAAATAACTAAAAGAAATTCACAGCCTGACTTTGCAGGTTGATAAGTTATGCACCAGTTTAAATCACAATCTGGCCAGGTCTCTAACTGAAATTTAAGGCTTTGACCAGGAAACTCAGTGATTAGAATGGGATATGTGGCAGATTTGATAGGCTTTTCAGACCCTTAACATTTTATAAATGCTGTCTGCAGATGAGGAAGCCATATCTCCTTTGTAGAAGAAAGAATAATTCTCCATGTGGCCCATGTACTATTGATGATCTAAAGATAATCAGAATTTAAACATAATATGGTCAGAGAGATGAAGTACAAAATTCAGATATTATGAACTTGAAAAGATTTAGGAATTTGTATCATTAAAAGTCTAGAGAAATTTTTAAAAAATATTTATTTATTTATTTGACAGAGAGAGACACAGTGAGAGAGGGAATACAAGCAGGGGGATTGGCAGAGGGAGAAGCAGGCTGTCTGCTAAGCAGGGAGTCCCATGCGGGGTTTGATCCCAGGACACCAGGATCAAGACCTGAGCCAACGGCAGATGTTTAACGATTGAGCTACCCAGGCACCCCTAGAAAAATTTTTTGAAATCAGTTTGAGCATACTTCACAAGGGATGGGACTCAGATTATTTATATGGGTATATTACTAGAGATTCAGCATAAAATGGGCTAGGTTTAGCTAACCTAGTGTGGTTCTACCATTTTTCTGGGTTAACTTACATAATTTTGGATTAAATTTTGGCTCACTTAAATGACACAGAAAGACCAGTAAATTTTTATTATGATGCAGGAGCAATAATTTCAAGAAATATTAAACAGGGGCACCTGGATGGCTCAGTCAGTTGAACAGCCAACTCTTGGTTTTGGCTCAAGTAATGATCTCATGGGTCATGGGATCCAGCTCTGCGTCAGGCTCTGCACTTATCATGGAGTCTTCTTGTGATTCCCTCTTCCTCTTCCTCCCCTTTTGCCCCTCCCTCTGCTCTCTCTCATTTAAAAAATAAATACATAAATATTTAAAAAAAAGAATTATTAAACAGATGCTAAACTGATTCTATCATGTTTGCCTTACCTGTTCACTTACTATATCTTTTTATAGAACCAAGAACACTCTCCCTTTACTCTTGCATTGAAGACACGTTGATGAAAGAAGTGTCACAATATTTAAAAAAAGCTTTACAATTCATTCCTAAGAGATCAAGAATGTTAATGAAAAATGCTATAATTGAAAAGGGCTTCTTGATCTCAGTTTGAAAGAAGCCCAGAGTGCCTGAGTCCACATGACAGTAGAAAAAAAGTGATATAATCATTTCATTAGGCAGCAAGGCAAACATGGTGTGAAGAATATGAGACATTATCAGACATTCATAAATAATATCTGGCTGTGGTTTTTAAATTATGGGGTCTTCAGGAATGAAATCAATAGGCAGCCCATGGTTAGAAGAGAAGAGAAATTTAACTCAAATTGTTATATTAGAAAAGAAGACTTGGGATGCCTGAGTGGCTTAGTAAGTTAAGCAACTGCCTTCGACTCTGACTCTGGTCATGACCTCTGGGTCCTGGGATCAGCCCTGCCTCAGACTCCCTGCTCAGTAGGGAGCCTGCTTCTTCCTCTGTCTGCCACTACCCCTGCTCATGGTCTCTCTGTCTCTCTCTCTCAAATAAATAAATAAATAAATAAATAAATAAAATCTATCAGGTTTCTTCTGGCATTCTCTTAAAGTAACCATGGCTGTTTTATTGGCAAAAGTGTTATATACCAATATTAAATAAATTCCCAGTGATACAGAATGACATTACAGTTTGCTGATCAGAGTAATTGGCCAAATCTACTGAATAGTAAATGGGAAGCAAAATTCTGTTTCTTGGGGGAATTCAGAGATTATGATATAATCATGCATTTGAATATGAATGGCTAATGTTTTTTATTGCATTCTGATGAGTTTTTCAGTTTGTAAATTAAAAACAGAAACAGTTTGATCCTGTATAATAACAGTAAATTATAAATGTAACGAGGTGGTAATTTCCATTGTAGATGCTCATCCACACAGAGCTTTATTACTGGAGCAAATTTATAAATTGATAAAGATCTTTTACTTGATGGACAGGTATTTATCTATTTCAATAAAGGGAGAACACCAGAAATATCCTGCTTTCACCTGACAGGGTCAGCAATATACATTTACCATCTTGCCTCAGAAGTATATTGACTGACTCTACCACAATCTCATCTGTCAAGATTGTAACCAAATCATCATTGTATAGTATGTCATTACTACCTGCACCAATGACATTATGCTGATGGACCCTGGAGAATAGGAAGTAGCAGGTTCTCTGCTTGCTCTGGAAAGACATATGAATCAAAGATACGATAAAATAAATGATACATCATTTCTGAAACTCCAGTGGTCTGGGGAGTATAGGTTTATTAACTTTATTGATAGGAAATACATGTTGCTTAATATCATGCGTCCTCCTACCCCAAAGAGGCAGGGTACATACTAAACCTCTTTGGACATTGGGTGTCCTATTTGACCTGTTTACCATGTGGTCCCCAAAGCTGTCAGCTTTGTATGGAGCCCAGAATAATATGTGACTCACCAATAAGCCTGCTCCCATTTTCCTTTTTGGCCCAGAGCATTCAACGGTTCTTGAAGTATCTGTGGCAGAGCACATATTCTCCATTGGGGAACAGCTCCTGACTTGCTACTGTGCTTTGATCTAAATGACCTGGATACTATCTGATTCAGCCAGTCATTAAGTCAGGCCTGCAGTCATCAAGCATAAGAAGCCATTACAATAGTCCCTGGAGGCACTACAAAGTTGCATAGCCATGTGGTTCACATTCTCATTGTGTCTACTTTTGCCACTCATCTGCCCTTCGTTCAGTTCATACTTGTAACTATATTCGATGCTCCCATGACTGAAGATTCTTAAAAAAAACAGTTTGTCCTTTTCACACATGTTCTTCCCAACTTACTAGCCTCCAGCAGAAGTGGACAATCAGAGCTCTCCAACTGAGGGTAGCAAGGAAGGGAAATCTTCCCAGTGGTCAGAAATTTTAACAGGGTATCTCTTTGTCCACTTCCCTGGAAAGGAGGAGTATTTGAAGTAATAAGGGTATATTCCAATTTCTAGGTGGTGATTCTGGTCAGATGATATGCAGTTTGGAAAGAGAAAGGTTAGATTTGGACAAAGAGGTCTGAAGAAGGTGCAAACTTCTTGGAAGGGGCCCCAAATGTGAGAATCCTTATGTCTCATTTGGATGGTTAGAGAGAATTTAGGGAAGTGCCCTGAGCTTCCCTGGGTATAGGATAAAGAGTACCCTCATTTGAGAAGGTTATAGGAGACCCTTAACCTCAGGGAAGGTCATGGAGGTGGAAGCAATAATTAGTGAAGCTGCCCTGGATATAAGGGGCAGCCAAAAGTTTCAGGAGAGAATGCAGGAGTGAGAATTTGTATTGGTAGAGCACAGTACGATGTAGGAAACTCTAAGCTTAATGTGGGACTTACATTCTGGATTTTGACCAAAGCTAGCACAGAGGAAAGTCTTGGTGCACTTACTTATCTGAGGGAGTACTGAATCAGATAAAAGTACCAGAAAAGAGCAACTTAACAACTAGGACTGCAGCTAGACAAGGGGACTCTGACCTCTACAGAAGGACTCAGGGATGGTCACAACTGATGGTGAGGGCTCCAGGGAGGGACTCCAATCATCAGACTGACACCACCCGATATCCATTTTCTCCTTTTTTCTTATTAACATAACTCAGCTTTTGTTCAGCATGGCATGCGACCCTGCCCCAAATCGTCTGACTTCTCAGGCTCCCTAGCAAAAGCAATGGGATATAATTCTGAAAATCCACTGATAGGGTTTCTTGGAAGCTATTCTTTTCCTGGTGAAAAGAAAGACTTCACAGGCATGCACTTTTTGTCCATTGACTGTCCTCCTTTCTCCTGCCTGACCACAATCATGATGTCATCTTGCAACTATAAGGATGAAAAGTTCATGCAAAGATGGTAGAAAAGAAAGGGAGATCCTAAGGAGGTCTTCTGTGATTTTCCCAATCCACTATATCTGCTCTAGACTTCCTACCTCCAGAGTTCTTATCTAGTGAAAAACAGAAACCACTTATTTGCTTAAGACACCATAGTGCAGACAGCCCAATGCAATCTTAACTGAAAAAAGCTCTGGATTGGGGAAAGTAGGCACCTTGAATAGATGTTTGAAGGATTGGAGTCTTGTCTCCAAATGTTAAACCAGTTTTCCTATTGAGTGTTTCATTGTTGTATTTGGAACAAGATGAGAATGTGATATTAGAGCATAGAAGAATTGGAATTCTTTGATGAGATATGTGCTTATTTTTATGCAGTCAGTATAACAAATAATAAAGGATAGCAAAGCTTCTTGGCAGCAGGAGTCAGGTATATCTATATGTTCGTGAACATTCTGGACTCTGTGTACATGAGAATCCCCCCAGGAAGATTTATAGCATGGAGAAGCAGAGAAGAATCAATGGACGGAACTCTGTGTGCCCAGTATTTCCACTTAAGTCACCTCACCTCCTTGGGGCAAAGTGGTTAATGGTCAGAGAGACATCTGTATTGTGCTTTGAAGCAAGGAGAAACATTGACTCCTACTGCATTCCCTCTTGGACTTTCTAGAACTCTGCCAAATCCTTACTTGTAACTTGGCCAACATGTTATAGACCTAGGCCCCCTTGGGGCCCATGGCTTACTCCACTCATTATGTTTATGAGTGATAAAATGTATGTAAATCATTAAATATGCTGAGCTTGGCACTGGGAAATGTTCAATGTAGTAAGATGGCAGCATTGTTTTTCTCTTGCTATTATTAGCAAAGTACGGGAGGCAGTCTGGTGAATTTAGAAAGACTGTGATCCAGAGACCTGGGATGCCATCCTGGCTCTGCTAGCAGTTAGCTGCGCAACTTGGACAGTCTTCTCTGTGGGCCTTACTTTCTTCATCGGTGGTGAGTTTGATCATTTGTGTGCCGTGGACACTTCCTGGAGTCACTGTTGACATGAGTGACGATGGAAAGTATATTCCCTGGAGTTGTGAAATGTGGAAGACCTGTAGTTGCTAACTTCCCAGAGTGGAGGAGCCCAGGATGAATTGGGACATTCTCGGCTTGGAGGCAATATTGTCTTGACCGTCCCTCCCACAGTCAAGGTGCAATCAGGGCAGTCAATGCTGTGTGCTTAAAATCAGAGATGAAAAGTCCATTGGGAATCAGCCAGCTATGCTATAATAAGTTTTATGTACATGAGAGTGTACTATTTGTCAAGCAAGAAACAGCAAATACAAATATAAGAGGGAAGCAGAATACCTACACATGTCTGAAGTTCTAATCTCTAGGGAATAGCCAGGCAGGCTGACCACTAGTGTGTCCTGAGCTATGAACTTTGAGGACTAACCCTGCTCCTACCGGGATACTTTCTGGCAGGCTAAAGGAACATTGAAGGAGACTGGACAGACCTAGGAGGACCAACTGATGCTGAGAAGAACTTGAGGGTCTCACACAGGTATCCCCCACTTTTTGCAAATTCACCCTATGCCACTTGCTGTTTATGGAAGACCTACACAAGTACCTGATTTTGTCAACCAAAAGAAATCCAAAGAGGATTTTTTGATTTTACAAAGAAAGGCAAAATTGAAAATAGTATTCAGTGTTTATTTTGTGATGAGCCATTATAGAGACAGCACTGCCTGAGCAGCTGTGAGAGTGACCCCACCAGCCATCATCTCCAGGAACCACACTCAGCCCTCAGATCCAGCAGTCAGATCTTTGAACTTGTCTGTGAACATCTGGGCATTATTTTGATTTATTTTCTTTCTTCCTTCCTTCCTACCTTTCTTCCTTCCTTCCTACCTACCTTCCTTTCTACCTTCCTTCCTTCCTTTCTTTCTTTTTCTTTTCTTTTTTTTTGGTGCATCCATTAACAAGATGTGCCTCAGGGCATCAGAGAAGCCTAAGAGAGGTTATTTTCTGGGACTGAGAACGCTCACAGTTCTTTCCACATAAATCAACGGTAATTGCTTTTCTGCTTTTGGCTTATGAGGGTTTTATTATCCCCCGCCTGCTCCATACCATCTTTCTTATTGCCTTTTTGTAATAGCCCCACTTTCTTCTTGATCTTCTCCCCATGTTTGATCACTCAGATACAATATTTTATTTATTTATTTTTTAATTTAATTTTTTTAGATACAATATTTTAAGAGTGGTATGAAGCCTAAAAGTTAGAGAGCAAACTGATGTACTAGTGTTATTTGGAAAATATATAATCCAGGTAGGTCTTTAAGAGGCTAAAGGCTCATGTTTAGCCATGTAACAAAAGTTTTGATTGGAAGAAGAGTTTTAAAAAAAGAGAACTGCCTAAAAATCTTGCCCCTCATGAAGGTCCCATTCTCAGTGGCACTCTGATGCTATCACGTTCATGGCAGCTGTTCACATGGACATCCCTGAGGGTGTAGGGACTGATGGTATATTGCTGGGAGACGTTATGTTTTTAGGTTCTTCTTTAAATTCCGGTTAGTTAACATGCAATGTAATATTAATTTCAGGAGTACGACCTAGTGATTCAACACATCCAGATATCACCTGGTGCTCATCCGACACCCTCCTTCATCCCCATCACCTCTCTCCCATCCCCCCACCCACTCACCGCCTCTCTGGTAACCAGCAGTTTGTGCTCAAGAGTTAAGAGTCTGTGACTTGGTTGGCCTTTCTCTCTCTCTTTTTCTTGCCTTTGCTCATTTGTTTTGTTTCTTAAGTTCCACATATAGGTGAAATCATATGGTAATTTGTCTTTCTCTGACTTATTTTACTTAACGTAATACTCTCCAGCTCCATCCAAGCCATTGCAAAGGGCATGATTTCATTCTTTGGTATCCCTGAGTAATATTCCATTGTATGTATACACCACATCTTCTTCATCCATTCACTGGTTGACGAACACTTGCTCTATTTCCATAATTTGGCTATTATAGATAATGCTGCTAAAAACATTGGGGTGCATGTATCCCTTTGGATGAGTAACTTTGTATCTTTGGGTAAATACCTCATAGTGCAATTGCTGGATCCCAGGGTAGTTTATTTTTAACTTTTTGAGGAAGCTCCATACTGTTTTCCAGATTGGGTGTACCAGTTTGCATTCCCACTAACAGTGTAGGAGGGTTCCCCTTTCTCCCCATTGTCAACATCTTTAAAATAGGATTGAATACAGTTTTATTTTGGTAAATATTTAACAACTGGTTCTCCAGAACAGGAAAACAAAAACAAATCCTAATTTGCAGCATCTGCAAATATCTGTGGTGTAAATACTCTCACTGTGGCCAATTTCAAGCTACCACGATGTTGTCCCTGAGTGCAGAATTGGGAACATAAGTAACTCACAAGGGCTGGCATGAGCTACTCTGTTGCACCACCCAGAGAATTCTTGAGTTTACTGCTTAAAGTGGGAGAATTTCAGTCATCTTCCAATAATCTTACAAAATCCAAATCCCAAAAGGAATAGGTTAAAAGATAAAGTGTTCAGGAAACAAAACCAAACCCAAGTAGGTTCAGTTCCACTCACTCACAGGTAAGATTAACTTGAGCTTCTGAAGAAACCAGGGAGCGAGAAGAAAGCACAGTCCTCCAGCAAAGTGTCTGGAACATAATAAGTGCCAAATTATTCCTTGCAAAACTTCAGTTATATTTGAGTACTGACTGTATGTATTCTTATTTAGTTAAGTATTTTAATTGACTTTATTTAAATTATTTTAAAAAACTTTAAGCAACTGTATTTATTAAAGCATTGAGTTGGTGAACTGTTTATGTTTTCAAATACACATTTAAACAGATATACAACCTTTATAATAACAAATATCCATCTGATAGGACCTCAGATCACTTTGTATGCCACCTGTGGTATCTGAACAGGTACCCATACCATGCTTTGTGAAACAATACACCAAATAAATGATGGCCATGATTAATATTTATTTGTGCAGCCTGAGTATCAAAAGACTTCCTTTGATAATGCAGGTGGTAAAATTGTAGTACTATATTTAGATAAATCATCAGGAAACATGGCTCCAAATATCCTGAAAAACCTTTAGGAAAAATCTATTTGACCTTTCTTTAAAGGTCACTGCTGCTAGGCAACACTGTTCTTCTGAAATGCTGACCACATTTCTTTGATTTTTATTAAAGCACCTGTCTTGGTTGGGGTGGAGGTGGGGAAAACATTCTGCTCCTTTCTAATCTGTCAGTATGGTAAGAGGCTCGAGGAGGACCACAGGATCAAATACAGTATTATTCCTAAATGTCCTCCCCTGCTCCCAAACATCTGTGGGGCCAGGCACTATAGGCAGCAAGCGATATTGTAGATTAGAAAATGAGGAGCTCTGTGTTTCAATGGTGAGACTGCCACCTACTCGCTAGCGATACTGGGCAACCGCCCAAACTTCGATTTCCCCCTCATCGAGTCAGTTAAAGAAGGAGGTAGTCTTCAACCATGGAGAAGAACGTATTTCAGAAATGGATAATACTTTGCCCAATCCTCCCTCCTGAGCCTATCGATGGCAATTATTCACAACAATAACACACGGTGGCTAAATTTCTTTTAATTCATTGATTTCTTTAACCGTAGTAGAAAGAGCTCTCCCATTGTAAATCTGGAAGAGATGTTCTACACTCTGGGATTGTTATTCTTTTTTCTAGTTTCATTAAATTTTTTAAAAAAAGATTTATTTGTTTATCTTGGGAAGGGAGAGAGAGTATGAAGTGAGCACAAGAGGAAGGAGCAGAGGGAGAGGCAAAAAGAATCCCAAGATCCATCTCACGACCCTGAGATCATGACCTGAGCTGAAACCCAGTCAGTTACTTAACTGACTGTACCACCCGGGTGCCCCTCTTTTTCCTTGTCTTAAAGGGGTTAGAGCATTCAAATGCAAATCCGAATGAAAACCTAATTTCCTCAGGTGGTTAATTAAATCAGAAGAAGAGTTGCTTCTAATTACCAGCTGTCTCCTGATTGCAGGGTTCTCTGTATTCATCCATGACTAGTAAATTCATAATTTATGAGGCCCTATACAACCACTCGCCTTAATAGCCGTCATTTTCAAAAGCTGATGTCTTTGAGCCAAAGGAAGCTGAACACGATGTTTACTAATGTTGATATGCCTTGATCAGTTGTTCCGCAAGTGAGTGAGTGCTGAAGAGGAAGTAATTTCTAATTCATATCTGTTTCTCCTCTGGGCCAATCCACCCCAGCTCCTTTCTCCCAACTACCGGAGAAGCATCAGGCCGGAAGGTACAGGGAAACACCCAGTTGCTGAATCTGACTTCACCAAAGAGACAGCTTGGTGCATTTTCAGCCTTCCAAATATCAGTTGGTGAGTGGCTGGTTCTCTATGTCTCACAATGTAGTGCTCAGTGATTCAGGCTTCTTGCTTGGCAATAAGTACTTGAACTTCCAGTTTCTCAAGAGACTAGTCGTGGGAAAGGGCCCATCAGGAAGAGGACTTTTGCCTTTGGCAAGATTTGACCACAAGTTCGGAGGAGGGTATAGTCATGGTTTCTGTGAAGAAGGCTGTTCCGGGATCTGAGAGAAGGCCAACATCAGCAAAGTTGAGCAAAAAGGGCCACAAATGTCAAATGCACCATGGAGAAGACTCCTGAGCGAAGTGGAACTAACTTGTAGGCAACTATGATCTAAGAAAAGATGGTGGACTCAAGGATTCTGTCTCAAAATCCTCTTGAAATGGGACGAAGAAGTCACAGTCTACGTGATGCCCAGGGTTGGTGGTGATCTGGTTAGACTGATGTTACCACCTTGCTTTGTGATATTAAACAAGGCACTGAACTTTCCTGAGTGTCCCTTTTTGAAGCAGGAAATGAGTTAGACAAATTACTTTCTAAGAGAATACTTTCTAGAAGCTATTTAATAGTTCCAAGATTTTATGGCTTATTTATGTAGTTTTGATTCCAGAACCCCATTTATACTTCTGGGTGGTCGAGTCACATTTCTAAATGGGACTATAGTGTGCAGAGATTAATGTATTAAGATTCATGAGATTAAGAGTTTCTAGAGTGTGGTATTTCTTCCCTAAGGCATTTCAGTACTACTTTTAATTTTTGTTTCTGGGCTTAGAATCCACTGCCCAAGAAAGTCATGGATCATGTCTTAACTCCCTTGTGCTTAGTTTCACCCATGAAAAATGTAAGATGTCTACTGACAGAGAAAGAACATAATAAGCCTTGAAGCCACAAAGACTTAGGGTCAAATTCCTGCTCAACCACTTACTCTCTTGAATGAGGTTAGACGGTTATTCGAGGTACCTTTTTTCTGTCAAATGAGGATAAAAATGTCATGCCATGTGAAATTATTAGGAGGATTGAATGCCCTCCACATCCCAAAGGCATTTCATGGCTTACGTATTCAAAACTCACCTTTCCATTCCATTCTTGGAGAATTCCACAACCACACAGGTGCTTCATCTTACATCTTGAGTTTTACTTCCTCTCCCTCATCTCGTTCATTATTTTCTTTTATCTCACCTGAGTTATCGGCCAAAACACTTTTCATCATCTACTTTTGTTCCAAGTATTTTTTTTTCCATTTTTTACTTGGTTTTCTTATTTTTTAAAAAAGATTTTATGTATTTATTTATTTGTCAGAGAGAGAGAACACACGAGCAGACAGAGTGGCAGGCAGAGGTGGAGAGAGGAGCAGTCTCCCTGCCCAGCAATAAGCCTGATGCGCGACTCGATCCCAGGACCCTGGGATCATGACCTGAGCCGAAGGCAGCGGTTTAACCAACTGAACCACCCAGGCATCCCGGTTTCCAATATTTTATCAGAAGCTTTTAAAATTTTATGAAGTCAGATTTATCTATTGCTTTATAATTTTTCATTTTATTGTCTTGCACAAGAGTGTCCTTCCCAAAGTGCGCTCTTCCATTTACTCGTTTAACCACTGCTAACTGAGTGCTCACACTGAGTGTAGAATTGCTGTGGGTCCCGAGCATATTCATAAGGCAGTCTCCTTTGGGCACCATGTAATTTTAACTGGGGAAAGAAAACAAAATCTTTTGAGCTAATACTAATCTCAGATTGTCATGAAGACCTTGAAGGACAAAATCAGAGTGATATGGTTGATGTCACCCAGGGAAAAAGGTCAAAGTGTTACTTGCGATAGAACAGCTTGAGACCTAAAAGATGAAGAGGAGTCAATGAGTGGGTCACCTACAGGCGGAAAGGTAGTTTGGCAGAGGGAAGAGCAAGGACAATAGCTCTAAAACAAAGAGAAGTGCTGTGGACAACAGCAGAAAGAGCAGCTTGCTGCAGAGAAAGCTTTGTGAGCAAAGGGAAAGCATGATGAGATGAGGTTGGTGGGGTAGACAGGCTCAATCGTGTAGGGCCTTGTGCATGGGGATCAAATGCTAAGACCAGTGGAACACTAGGGAGGAGTTTTAAGTAGATGAAGGCAAAAGAGAGCACCTGGTTCCCAAAAGCTGAGAAGTCATCAGCCCTGCCTTGGTAGGAACTGGGGATAAGCTCACTTGATGAAAATCATCAAAAACGGTTAGGAAAGTTTTCCATTTTTTTTTTTTAAATTTATTTGGGAACCCAGAGCCAAACCTTTTATTTCAGTAATTAGTTTTTAGATCTGGAATAATTACACAAAAGTGTGTTATATTATTTGTCTGCTCTCAACAAAAGAACATATTAAGGTAATACACTAGTAGTTCTGATTTAGGAAATGGTCTATTTTAAAAGTAAACTGCAGTATTTTTGATGTTTCATGAACTCAGAAACAGGATTATTTCAAAAAACACATGTAAGTGAATACTATTAATAAGATGCTATGTAATAAACATCGCTTTATAGGAGGAAGTCTTTGAATGTGCATGAGTGGCTCAGTTATTAAGCGTCTGCCTTTGGCTTGGTCATGATCCCTGGATCCTGGGATCCTGTGCTGTGTTAGGCTCCCTGCTCAGCGGGAGGCCTGCTTCTCCCTCTCCCTCTGCCCTTCCTCCTGTTCCCTCTCTCACTGCATCTCTCTCTGTCAAATAAATAAATAAATAAAATCTTTAAAAAAAAAAAAAAGAAGCAATCTTTGTCCTCAGGAGTCTAAAACTCATCAGGGAAGACAAGGCATGAACGTTTCTATGGTACATGATTAGGCTCTTATAAGAGCTAAAAATAGTCTTGTCCTCATTCAGGGGACAGCTGTCCTTGAGTGTTGGGGTGACCAGGAAAGAATTCCTGATGTGGGCAGCATTTGAATTGGATCTCAGGGAACTCTACAGTAGATAAACTGAGGGGAGAGCATCCTTAGCATAGGAAAAGGGATGTTATGAAGGCAAGAAAGGTTAGGCATATTTGGTGTAAGCTGGCAATGAATTTGGCTGAAAGCTGAGGCAGATGCAGGGGATTACTGAGAATCGTGGCTTACTGGTGGCTGGTTGATGACAGGAGTCGGTCGGCAAGGCTGTGGACCTGGGCTGGAACAAGTACCCACCGGAAGGTATATTTGAAACTGAATACTAAATCCCTAATTCTCCTGGGATTTTTTGGTCGTCTATCAGGGAAGCATTGGGTTTCTTTTACCATGTCTGTGCGTCTTTCTCCTGAAGGCACCTATGTGCTTTGATCTCCATTAGTCCAGGTCTGCTTCTGTTTTTTCAGAGGACTGCCCTCAGGCTACTGTGGCCAGTTTACCTGTGAAATCAAAGAGCTGGTAGTTCCTGTAGTTTATGTCCATCCCTGGGCCCCCTGGGGTAGATTGTGAAAGCTTCCTGGCCTCAAGTCAGGTCCCTGAGATATAACTTACTCTCCAGAGTCCCTTGCAGGATCAGACTGAATTTACTCTCTGGGATTTTGCCTGAAATTGTGCCCATACTTAGCTGCTTCCTCTTTCTCTTCTGTGTCACACTCCACCTATTAGCCAACCTTCTTGGAGAAACTTCTTTAATAAATCACTTGGAGGGGCGCCTGCATGGCTCAGTTGGCCAAATGTCTTCCTTCCTTCATCATAGGTCATGATCCTAGGGTCCTGGGATTGAGCCCCACATCACGCTCCCTGCTCAGCAGGGAATCTGCTTCTTCCCTGCTTGTCCTCTTTCTTTCTCTCTCTTTCTCTCAAATAAATAAAATCTTAAAAAAATAAATAAATCACTTGGAAATGAGTTCTTGGCTCTGTGTCCACTTCTGGGGCAATTGTCCTAAGACGCTGCCAAGGGCGTCTTTAATCACTGCAACCAGTGCAAGACTGTCTAAGGAGAAGGTCCATTGAATATCACTGAGGACCACTGAGGAACAGCTTTAGGGGAACTGTGAGGCAGAGGCCAAATTATAAGAATTAAAAGAAGTGGGTGCTATGGACAATTTGTCATTCTTTCTGAATGTCCTATGCTTTTTGAAACCCTTGCAATGTTTGGGTATTTCTAGCTTTTTGCATTTTGCCTCAGCAAAGAAGGAACTCAGAAAGTGAAATTTCCAGTCTTTCTCAAAGCTGGGACGCAAGAACGTGACCCACACAGCACTGACCAGACACACCCATGTTAAATATCTGTTTAGAAATGAACAACTTGTAAAAGAGACTTTTTGAAGAATCCTTTATTTTTCTTTTGGTGGGTGGGAGCGGAGGTTTTGGCTTTTTGAAGAGCAGTGGTTGTGAGGTGTGTCCTGACTGGAAAAAAAAAAAGTGTTGTTGGGGTGCCAGGGATAGCGAAGTCCTCTGTAGTGCTTGATCAAGCTCCACAGTGGGTGTGGGGCCTACTTAAAAAAAAAAAAAAAAAGAATCAGAAAAAGATTTATACATAAGAGTCTTAATCATAATGCCATTTATAAAGGTTAGAAAACATTTAAAATACTCAAGAATATGAGACTACTTCAACAAAATATGGTTTAGTGATGTAAGAAGAGAAGATCATTAAAATCATCTTGTTGAAGAATTTTTAGGAATAAAAGAATAATCATGACATGCGGGGGAAAAAAAAAACCAACCCAACCAAGATGCAAACTCCATATACTTTACTCTCCCAGTTGTGTAAAATAAAGAATTCTGCTAGAAACAGGAAGTAACACAAAAAAGTGCCAAAATACTAAGTGCTTAATACTCAGAGGTAGAAAGTGAGGTGATATAAATTTGCTTTTCCATAGTTCTCTAGCTTTTCTGTAATGAGCATATTAGTTTCCTCTTGCTAAAACTTCATTTTAAGTAAAATGTTCCATGATCCCTGAAGATGGGCCATTGACCTTTCTGCAGTCAGTAGGGTTCCAATCTGCACAGAAAATAAGCCTTTTGTTTCAGCTCCAAAACTAAAGCTTGAAATGGAATGGGATTCCCAAGACATCTAAGCCCTGGTTAGCAATCGTTTGGATGAATGCCAAAGAAGGGTCAGCAAGTTCTTGCTTCACACAAACTCAAGACAGTGAGGTGAGAACACATGCCAGTCAAGGGTCCACCACTTGTTTCATCTGGTGCTTCTTAACATTAATGCATATGTGAATCTACCAGGGATGTTGATAAAATAAAAATTGATCTCAATAAATCTGGATAGGGCCTGAGGTTCTGCATTTCTAATAATATCCAAGATAATGCTGTCGCTGTTGGCCCATGGGCCACACTTTCAGTTCAAAGCTTAGACTCTTCCCTAGACAGCCCAGCATTCCCTGCTTGCAAATATAGAAGATTTAAAAACAAGTCCAATCAGCAGGCTTTAATTGGATAAGTAATTTGCAGCTGGTATCTGGAAGCCCACATCTGGGGAGACAGTTCTGGGGGCAGCAGGTCATTAGGACATTAACAAATGATCTCATGGTGCAAGTGCACTCATGTGGATGTGTACAAGGCATATGTGTCTCTTGTCACATATGTATTTGTGTGTATTTGTGGTGAACTTCTTGGAGGAAATTCTCCGGCATTGTATTTCCTCTTTCCTGATGGAGTTGCTTTAGTGATCAAAAGAGCAAACCACCAATCCTTTCCCCTTGTCTTTTTCTTATTCCCTTTCATAAAACCTCTGGTCTCTGCATGTGTGCTCAGTAATAAGAGAAGCCAAGGCCTCCTGTGGGTCCTAGGAAATGCATTATCTAATCTAAAAATAGACAAGAGCCTATTGTCTCATGCACAAGTAAATCCCATATACTAATCCGGCAGAAAGTGATCTAGCCTTTTAAAAGATTTATTAGCTCCTGATCTTTTCTCTATGCATGACTATTTTTCATCTCATTCTATGACGGATAAATTGAATTAAGCGAGAGCTAAAATAACTCCTCTTTAAAGGTATATAAATCTTTGTTATGGAAACCTTGGGGTTTAGGAGGCCTCTAGGTACTTGAAGTACCAAAGCATTGAACAAGAAAGAGAAAAGTCACAGTTATTATTGGAACAGATGGTTTCCCAACAGTGGTGTATTATAAGTGTTTAACAACGAGTTCTTTAACAAAACACACACACACACACACACACACACACACAGAAATATTGCGGGGTCTAGGGGAGAGGGAAATGGAAAGCGATTGCTAAGGGGTATGGTTTTTTGGGGGAGTGATGAAAATGTTCTGAAATTGGATATTTTGATGGTTGCACAAAGCAGTGAATACACTAACGATCAGTGACTTGTACAATTTTAAATGGGAACAGCACACAGGACCCACCTCCCCACAACCTTTGTTCACACCGTTTGCCAATTTCCATGCTGTAAACTACTCCCATCATGGCGGATTCCAAGCTGCCCAAATGGCATTACGGAAGGCAGCTGGGAAGGGTCCGGTCTCTGGCACAGAACTGGTTCCCAGTGTGGCAATTCGTTTTCTGACCACCGGGGTTGAAGGGGATATTCAGGGGTACACAGCTTTTCTGGAACACAAGCTTTGGGATTGTCCTTTCTTGTTTTTCTGGTTATTTGTTTTTGTTGTTCCTTCTGTCTTAAAGTGATCGGGATGTGGTGAAGAGTCTGAAAATGGCACCCTCAAGTCCAACATGTGTTCGTTTATTAATTTAGATTTTCAACAACATATTGATTAAGGGTCTCCTCACACTAGTCTCTGTGCTTTATGCCACAAATTCTAAGGTGTGTGGAATGACTCCCCTGAGGAGACCAGGGTCTAGCCAGGGGTACAAACATAAGCATGACCATTGTAGAACTTGGGCCTGTGTGTATGATTTAACAGAGGAACACGCACCCTGATTGAGAGAATTATTTTCCTTGGTACGTGGAGAATAGTGGTGGTATCAGAGACTGTCTCACAGAAGAGGAGATATTGGGCCTGGAATCAGAGAAGGATGTTGTAATTCAAAAAAATGGCATGAGGGAAAAGCATGGAGGCCTGAGGAGATGAGATGCCGTGGAAATAAGCACTAATGTGCTGTGGCTAGGTCATAGATTCATCAGCGGCTGAGATGAAGAGTGACCAGAAAGATGAGCTGATATATTTTTAACACCTTGATGGGCCACCCTAAAGAGTTTGCACCTATCCCGCAGTCACTGGGGAGCCATTGAGATTTCTTTCTTTCTTTTATTTTTTTTTAAAGATTTTATTTATTTATTTGACAGAGAGAGATCACAAGTAGGCAGAGAGGCAGTCAGAGAGAGAGAGGGAAGCAGGCTCCCCGCTGAGCAGAGAGCCCGATGCGGGACTTGATCCCAGGACCTGAGATCATGACCTGAGCCGAAGGCAGTGGCTTAACCCACTGAGCCACCCAGGCGCCCCGCCATTGAGATTTCTTAAGCAAGGGAGAGACATGCACAGCTCAGAGTATTACTGAGGGTCCACGGGTAGGAAAGAGAGATGAGAAGAAGCTAGTATTAGGGAGGCCAGACAAGAACATTGCGTTATTCCGGCTAATGGAGATGAATACGAGATGAATATGGTGATGTGTGAGGGTAGAGAGTGGAAGGGATGCAGTGGAGAAATACATCAAAATAACATTCATAGAGCTGAGAACACAACTGGATGTGCATGGGGAGCTTATGGTGGAATCAGGCTACGGTAGAAGTTTCTTTCTTGGATAGCCAGATAAATGGGGTTTCCTATATAATGTCTTACACATGGTGGGTGCTGAGAGGAATATTTGCAGAATGTTGGCACAAACACCTGGGATATAGAGGGGCAGCAGAAAGTGATGGAATGCATTGAGTATGTCGAGCTATATCAACCATGCATCAGAGCAAGGTTACTTAGTAGTTATGGGACCTTGAGCAAATTTCTCTAAGCCTTAGTTGCTTCACCTGTCAAGTGGGAGAATTATTTGAACTTCAAAGGACTTTGGTCAAGACTAGAATTAATACAACCCCTTAAATTATTTCTTAAAAGAGCAATCATGTAAGTGGCCCTAAAAGGTCAAGGGTCTCCAATCACAGTCCACAGCTCACTTGTGGAGAAAGACCACTTGCCTCCTACTATGTAGCTTCCCATGTGATCTCTGAAGCCTTCTTGACAGCATCAGAACTGGGGCATTTTTTTCAACTCATAAATTTGGCTTGAATCCAGATTTTGAGAGTTATTAGCGCTGGAATTACTTCAGTTGGAGGGATTTAAAAATCTACAACTATTTCTTGGGCTCCCGTAGGAGACTACGACAAATTTGTTACACAAATTGAGAATTAAAAAGGTGGTGGCTCACATGCAGTCACTACAAATAATGATTAAATCCTATTTCTTAGTGTCTGTCCGAAGGCCCCTCAGGTACACAGTAACTCTTGAGTGTGGTTAAAAGGCAGAAGAAGAAAGACCCATCCAGCGCAAATCTGATTTGAGGGATCTGTGTGGCTCAGCGGCTGGTATCCATGAAATCTTGATACAACAGAGAACCCTATGATCCCTGGGTGGTCAGGAGCCCAGAACACATCTTATTTGGGAATCCCAGTAGCGCAAACTACCAGACACGGGAAGGGGACCCCTACGGAAGATGTTAAGGGAAGAGCATCAGAAAAGTGGTGAATGCCTTTGAAATGAGCAAAGGAGGTAAAAGGATGTCATCACAGGACACTTTTCCAGATTATCTCTACAGTTTCTTTGTCTTTGAGTGATTTTATAACCCTGTAAATTATACGTAACTGATAGCAATAAAAATAATTCATATTCATAGGCATGCGGATTAACCTTGTTTGGTTGAGAGGTCATTGATCCCCTCCAGGCCTCATGAAAAAAAGCATGTTTTGCATCTATTAAGCCAAACTATTTCAGCACTTTTGGGGACTTATACTTATGTCCACTCTTTGGTTTCTCCTTGAGCTGGTTGTAATATCTTACTGGCTTCCTAATTAGGAAATGAGTTGAATAAAATCTTTAACATGTTTATTTTATATGATGATCATGATTTTACTCTTGAAATAATTGATCATTAATTACTATTACTTCTTACTCACTTAAAAGCACAGGTAAAGAGAAGAGTCCCTCCAAACTCAGGGCATTGTCCGGGTGCTGGTGGGGAACAAAGAGTGACCCAAAGGAGTGGAAATCTGGCAAGACTCCCTCTGGGTTGCAGTGGAGGTCCAACTTCTATTTCCCCAAAGCAAGAGGAGTACCTCTTCAAGTAGACCTTAGGATGGGTCTTCAGATTTCTGGCCCATGGGAGATTCAATGGATGCTACATTGAGGAAGAAAAGGCAAATGAATACTTTAAAGGGCCGGGAAAATCTCCATCAGGATTCAGAAAAGTTCTTGTCTCTAAAAGCACATTAGAAAATCCATCTAATTTTTGACTGCCCGAGAACACACTGGTTGTGTGTCTCCTTATACGCATAAAATATAATGACACATTAACAATATACCAAAAGAAGTGGTCCATGTTAGTAGGACAGGGGTTTGTTTCTCACGATGGAGATTTTCTAAATGGATGATCCGTTTAGAAAATATGAGGATCCAGCTTTTCTCAGGATGGAGAGAAAGAGTCAGTGTGATTCATTAGAGGCAGTGGCAGTATGGAAGCCAGCCTGTAGGAAGCACAAAGAATTCCCAGAAGGAAGAGAAAGGTGGGTTGAGGAATGTGATTCTGGGCACTCAGAGCAACCCAAAGTGATGTTCTTAGTATGTCAGGATTTTCTTTTTTTCCTTTGCTTTAAAAAAAAAAAAATTATTTGAGAGAGAGAGAGAATGAGAGAGAGTGAGCATGAGAGGGGGAAGGTCAGAGGGAGAAGTAGACTCCCTACTGAGCAGGGATCCTGATGCAGGACTCGATCCCAGGACCCTGGGATCACGACCTGAGCTGAAGGCAGTCACTCAACCAACTGCGCCACCCAGACACCCCATGTCAGGACTTTCTTGGTAATGAACTGTCACCTCACAATTGCAGATATGGCAGGAGGTAATGGTGCAGAAAACAGAGGGGTAGTTGGGAGGACTACCTTGTCAGGGAAGGAGATGAGAGGAAAGACATGACTAACACTGGAGTCTCCAAACGGAAACCATGGAGGGAGGGGGCAAGGGAGTATTTGAAGGACGGTGTGTAGTGTTACACGTAAATATTACAAAATGAGAAGGAAGCTGAAGAGTGAACGACAATAGGAAAAGGAATCCAAAGAAGGAAGAAAAGAAAAGGTAAGTAGAATTAATGAAATGGTAAGCAAAAAAGCCACACTTGCGGAGCCTGGGTGGCTCAGTCAGTTAAGCGTCTGCTTTTGGCCCAGGTCATGATCCCAGGGTTCTGGGATTGAGTCCCATGTTCAGCTCTCTGTTCAGCGGGGAGTCTCCCTCTGCCTGCTGCTCCCCCAGCTTGCCCTCTCTCTCTGCCAAATAAATAAATAAAAATTTTTTAAAAAACTACACACTCAACTATGGACTCTGAAAAACAACCTGAGGGTTTTAAAGGGGCAGGGGTTGGGAGACTGGGGAGCCAGGTGGTGGGTATTTAGGAGGGTACGGATTGCATGGAGCACTGGGTGTGGTGCAAAAACAATGAATACTGTTACGCTGAAAAGAAATTAAAAAAAAAATTAAAAAAATACTAGAACATAAAACAAATAAACAAAAAAACCCACACACTCGATCTTTTTAAAAAACCAATGAAAAAGGCAAACTTATAGCAAATCCTACCACAGAAAAAGCATCATATTAAATATGAGAAATTGACATCACTACAGAAAAGCAGGAAATTAGAAGATATATATACAAGGGAATAGATTGTACAAGTCAAGCCAACATATTGAAAAAAAAATGCCTTTCTCAGAAATGAAAATTGTCAAATCCAAATCCATTCCCAATTAAAAATCCAGAAATAAATCTTAATCATGTGTAAGATCTATAGGAGAAATACAAATCTTTACAGAAAGATACAAAATAGTAGTTATGGGTTGGAGAAACACAGCATGTTCCTAATGTCAAGGCTCACTACTATAAGGATTTTACTACCTGCCAAATTAATCTATAAATTCAGGACATTCCCAGTCAAATCCCAAGAGAATTTATGGGCCAAATAATTACAAAATTCATTTTGAAAAAGAAAACGTAATAGTAATGGATGCTGAGACAACCAAAAGAACAGTGGGGATGAGGGAAGGCCCCCTCAGTTCCCCAGTCTGCCCCCAAATATAGTATCCAGCTGGAGTAATTCAGAGTGTGCCAGTAGATACAGAACACAAATTGGACAAGGTGATAAATACTGTTGGGACACTAGGCTATTTGGAAATAGATAAAATCAGGCCCTTATTTTATACCAGACATAGAAATAAAGAGCTAAGACTCAAGAGCAGAACCATAAAAGAATCAGAAAGAAAATATTTTTATTTTTTTAAAATAGTCTTGGGGATGTGAGAAAGACTTGCAAAATGAGATACAAAACCCAGAGCCCCAAAGGAAAAGATTTATAGATTTGACTATGTAGAAAATAACACGTCTTGATGACAAATGCCCCTAGAAAAAGTTGAGACAACTTGGCTGACAAGAAAAAAATGATCAGTAACCAGCAAATATAAAAAGTTCCTAAAAATCAATATAAAACCAACAAGCAAAAGAGAGATGAACTAGTTGTTTGTGTTAAAAAAGGAGAAGAAAAAAATGTGAAGAATTACTCCAACATATTTAAGAAGTTGTCTCTGGGTGGTGGCATTGTAGAGGCATGATTTTTTAAATTATTTGGATGATCCACAATAAGCAGATAATAGTTTTATAATTAGGAAAAGACTGAAAATCAGCATATAAAATCTTGAATACTATGAACAACAAAAATACCAGAAGATGAACCCATAGATAGGCATGATTGTATCTAGATGGCAGATAAATGGTGATTTTCTTTTTTCTTCTGTTTTTCTTTCTTTTCCAAGTATTCTATGATGAGATTTGAACTTTTAAGCTTTAAAAAGACAGATTTTTAAATAATTCGTTGCATATAAATGATATACTATAAATGCGATAAACATGAATGCATTTTGTTTCAAAAGATTGTCCAAAAGTTATTTCTATCTTTTCAACTTCTTAAACTTAAGATGAAATCATAGGTGACCATGTGTGTATTCTATGGATGTGTTTTAAAGGAAAGCTGTAAGAAATTTTTTGACATATTGCAATATTTTATACCTGCTCCGAAGAAACCAACAATGCCTCGGGGTTGTTTTTTTATTTTTTAGTGGGGGCTGTCTTCCGGAGCCTGAAGGGAGAACACTGTTTTTGTTTTGTTTTGTTTTTTAACAACCATGGGTCAGGCACAGGCTTTAGTATAGAATTTCAACCTTTTGCCTTCTAGAGGAAAATGTCCTGTAAGATGTGGTCTCCGGGCTGACCAGATCATTAATTTTAGTTTAGCAAGTTCACGGCAAAAAAACAAACAAAAGAAACAAAAACAAGCCCCCCAAAACAAAAACCTAAACTAAACCAAAACAAAAGAACCCAGGAAAAACAAGTGGTGACTTGAATTTTAATTTTAGTATATTAACATGTCTTCAAGTTTTCTTTGGGGGAAATGGTGGTTTTTAAGGTACTAATGAAAAGGAATTCTGATCTGTATTTCTAATTAAATTTCTTCATTCTCATTTGCATTTTATTTATGAAAGTCCCCATCAAGCTATATCTGAATAAAATAAGAATCTCCCCGGGGACAGGGATACTTCTTATTTAAAAGTAAGAATTACTCCTTATTGAAAAATCTTCTTGCATTAGAAAGCTTCACGGAAGAGGGAAACTCCGAATTAATGTGCCTACGTGTTGGCATTCTGTATCTCAAGGAACTCTTCCAGCCCAAAGCTACTTTGTGTAAATTTCCAGGGTAGAGTGCTTACAACAGAGGCACAGAAGCCCTTGAAACTTACCCATGGCATTAGCGGATGGTTCCTTGTATCATTTTGCTACCTTCATTCAATTTCTTTGTTGATATCCAGGAAACTGGAATCTTTTCGTAAATCAAACTCTCCTATTAAGAACCTGCAGATCACGTTTCCAAAGCCACGGTAAAATCAGCCTTTGAGATCTGAAGTCTCTCTTTGTGGCAGCAACCAGGGGCCCAGAGAATTCTTTTCCTTTAACTAAAGAGAAGCCATTACCTAAGTTCCCCTCAGGCTCCTCTGCCATTAAATGGCAGGACTTCCATGAAAGTGTGTTCAGTGTTGTTGAAGCATTGCCTTTGGCTTTTTTAGTCACTGCCGCTGTGTGTTTGTTCAGCTGGAGAGGTCAAATGATTTGTTCTTCCAGAAGTTAATCATTTATGACAAATTTGCTCAGCGGATCTGTGCACGGAAATACGTGGCAGAAAGGCTGGAGAGGCACAGACGAGCACATTTGTCTTTTAAAAAACGCTCATATTCGTCAATGTACTTTCCCCTCATTTCAGACACTAGCCTCAGGCCACTAGTGTTTTGTTAGCACTTTCTTTCCATCATTTTCTATCCTGTTCTACTCTCCCCTTTCTTCATGTCAATTAAAGGCGTCGAACTTACCTTCACCTGCCAGGACGCATCAAGACTCAACCTGGGCTTCTCCTGGTTGAGTGGAGGTGGATTTTCTGGGGAAGCTTAGCTTGGGGCCGGTCTTGCTGGTACTGCCCTAGCACTGTGTTCACACGGGCGTGTGCTGAAAACATAGGACGGCAGATCACTTAACCTCTCTCTACTGCACCTTCTCAGGTCCCTCTCCCCAGCTATGGTTGGGGTCGGAGCCATTTTGGCCATCTCTGGGAACTGCCTAAGGAAAACTTGGGTTGGAGGTGCATCTAATGTGGATTTCTGTGGAATATACTTATTTGGTTCACACTCATGTCTGTGTACAGTTCAGTTAGTGCTGGTGTCCCCAGGCTGCTACTCTCCTGGTGTGAGGACAGGAAGGGGATGGCCCAGGATGGGCATCCCAGGTATGTGGGAGGCAGACAGAAACACTGTCCAGAAGGAATGGAGCCTGAAGGTAGTCTGTGAAAGCCGTCGATTTTTGCAGCTCACATGTGGAGGAAACTTGATAGAAATCTGCCCACATTTGACAACAATACTTTAAAAACAATTTCTGAAACATTATTAATAACAGCCGTGTTTTTTTTAAAGATTTTATTTATTTATTTGACAGACAGAGATCACAAGTAGGCAGAGAGGCAGGCAGAGAGTGAGAGGGGGAAGCAGGCTCCCCGCTGAGCAGAGAGCCTGATGTGGGGCTCGATCCCAGGACCCTGGGATCATGACCTAAGCCGAAGGCAGAGGGTTTGACCCACTGAAACACCCAGGCACCCCAACAGCCGTGTTGTTAAAAGAGTTTTCTAAACTATCAATAAGAAAAATTGGTCAACCATGCCAGGGAAAAGGTCTTTGACCTTTTATTTGGTGTTATAGCATCTTCGTCATATGAGGAAATGATCAGAGACCACAGCCAAAAACACAGGGAAAAAAGCATTTTTGAGATGTGTCAGGACTTTAATTTTTATAGTTTTTTGAAAATGTGTTATTTATTTTTATATTACTTTCCCCTGGGTTTTATGGTACATGTGATATTTGTCAGCTTTCCAAAATTTGTATTTTGTCGTGATTTCTGATTTCCTTCGCAATGTACCCAATTTTACATCCTTTTTAAAGAAGAGAAATCCTGAGACTGTTAAAGGGTTAGAGGCCTCAACACAAAGATCAGTCCCTGGTTTTAACTGTTGGAAACCATTGTGATGCTTCTGGAAAAAATAATTTATTCATTAAAGTTTCTAAGTGAGGACGTTTCAACTCAGAAGTTAAAACCTTGAAGGCAAGATTCCTCCTGTTCATCTTTCTGGTCTACTGTGTTCCAAGGACTTATAACCAATACATATGAGCCTGGAGAAAAGTCAGTCCTTCAAAATTGGAAAGTGCTTTTCTGAATCTGCACTCAGATTTTTCCAGCTTCTGTAAAATAAGATTTCAGCTTCGAGGGCATCCATTTCCACATGTTAGACCAACGCTTGGAAGTCTCTAAAAATATAAAGCAACATTCAGTAGGAAGGAAGCTATGTCATAAGAATAATTTGGCTGGTTCTTAAGAACAGTTAGTAACTGGGCACAGCCAAAGTCGGTGTGTTTGTCTTCTAACAGATCATAATACCAGGTGGCGTAGGAAAAGAAGGGAATGAGAGGCAGGCAGCATGTTTCAAAGGGGATTGCTGTGTGATGCAAAAGCCATGGATCCCAGAGGGAGGCATGTGCCGTCCCTGCTGTTCAGCGGGGCTAATCTGGTGCTTGGTACCAATGACTGGGGGAATAACAGACTGGTAGGACCTTCTCACGGGGAAGGAACCTTCTGGTGCCGCTTATGCATAGACTCCAAAAGACAAATGCCTTTGGAACATAAGGTAATTCAGATCTGATTATGTTGTGTGGTTCCCAGACTTTAGCCCCAGCAGCACCTGGAGGCCTTGTTAAGACAGAGCTCGATAATAAGCCTTAGACAGTCTATGTGGACCTAACTCTTGGAGAGGAAGTGTTCCAGACCCAAGACCCATTCTTGTGTCGCTGAGTGGGGGTCAAGAGACTGTGTACATGAGACCTTTCCTCACACTCAGCTATGCTCTGAGTGGGCACTGTTGGCATGGAGAAGCTTCCAGGTAGGCTAACTAGAAGTAAGCATTTCATGTGGTTAGTTTGGGGTCCATATTTGGCTTTCTCTGTTTGGACCTAAGTTAGAGGTGGAGGCAAAAATGAGAAATGCTTAATTAAGTCCTGGCCATTTGGTCTATTATTGCCATTGTTTGGCATGCTTCCCTGTTTAGTATAGACAGTGGTCTGACTTCCTGCTGTTCTAACTTATCGATTTATAGACTGGCTGGTTTCTTGGGCTGGTTACTATAGATAATGGGTTGGTTTTCTGATTTGGTTGCTTCTGATTATAAACCAGAGTTCTATTTTTACATATTGTTTGGCCACTGTCCATTTGTATATTAAGTCTCTTGGATGTTCAATAAAAGCTTCTTGCCTCAAATAGCAAGAGAATATAGACACATGCAGTAGCTGAAAACCAAGTCCCTATTCATCCATTCACTCTCGAATATTATTTAAACACCCGCTCTGTGCCATACATCATGACAGCACTCTGGATACAGTGAGGAACAGTGTAGGCTGAGTCCCTGTGCCTTTGGAGCTTATGGTCCATATAGAAATAAAGATCCTTGAGTAATTATAATGAAATATAATTAATGAATTCATTGAGGAAACATGAGATCTCCTCTGAGAGGACAAGAGTCCTAGGGAAAGAGATTTACACTGAAATTTAAGGACGAGTAGACATTAGGTGAAAATTGGTGGTGGAAGGAGGTAAGGGTGGAAAAGTGAGGGGAACATTTTTGTAGGCCGAGAGGTCATGGGTTCATCAGTTCTTGCTGTTTTAGTAAGAAACTCTCCCAAATCTCAGTAATTTACCCTAATAGAGTTATTTTTTCCACATACTAAGTGCAAATTTGGATGAGTTAGACCCTCTGCATGACTATCTTCCAAAGGTGATGCTGGGATCCAGGCTCTTCCATTTTGCAACTCTTCACTATCAGGTGCACAGATGGGAGACACGGTGACTAGGGGCATGGAAATCTCACATCTAGTTCGTAAGTCTTGGGATTGGAGATGACTCATCACATTTGCCTACATGTCATGGCAAAAATCAATCATTTGACCCTCCTAGATGTCTCAGGTCTGGGAAATAGGAAGACATGGACACATAGTGAGCTCTAGCAGCTTCTACAACAGAACAACACACCCAGGGATCACAGGCAGGAGGTAGTGCTGTGTTTCTGAGAAGCTGTAGTTTGGGATATGGAGGGTCAACGGTCAGGGGACAGCTGTTAGGACTAGACAGGGGGCCAGATAATTTGGGAACTTGGGAGCCACAATGGGGAATTTGGGCTTCACCCAAAGGACAATGAGAGCCATTGAAGGGTTAAAAAAAAAAAAAAAGGAGAGTGTTGAGATCAGATTTATGGCTTTTAGAAGATTGCTTTCATTTTATCCTGGATACTGTGCTGGAACAGGGCAAGACTGGGAAGAAGGAACAATGGAAAATGTTGATAGTCTATAAAATACAATGCTAATGAATTCTTGATCTTTGGTTGACAGCAGATAATCAGAGTTCAATGTGAACATGGTATTAGGCAAATTTAAAATCATCTGCTTCATTTAACATTTCTTGAATGCTAGCTTAATCCTGGTTCTGATATGTCTCAAAAAACAAAACTGAATCTCACTTCAGAGGTTAGCTATATGAGCATGATAACTTTTTCATAGGGGAACAGTACACCGCAGTTCTGAGATGAGAGGGGTCCATTTTATTTTGAGTGGGAGGGAAATGGAGGTGGTAAACCCATGTTTAACTGATTGGACACAGAAAGTCCTCACAATGGGAGAAATCAACCTAAAAATTTGGAATTTTATTGATAATGAGAACTCAGAGGAGATTCTAGCTGCCCTCTCACTCTGACAGTGTTGTGTCTGTTTTTGTGTCACTCACTCACGTGCCTGCACAGTCTCTTGGTTGCCCCATGGGAAACACAGCAAGACTCAACCTCAGATCTTCTCTGCAGGCCTAGAAGGAAAGCGAAGTCATGAAGTATCTTCCAAAGGTACCACTGGAAGCAAATGCATTCTTCTTCATAGTCCAGGGGAAATAGTAAGATCACCGGATGGGAGTTCAGGGAACTGGCCATTTTTTATCTGTCCATTTCCCTACATACCCAGCCTCCGTGGAACTTTCTTCTTCTCATACAGGATAATGACTTACCTGATTTAACCACAGGGCATTGTATTATATGGAAGGGTCTGTTATATTTTTATGTACTTTTTTTTTTTTAAAGGAAAGGGGAAGGGGTGATGAGGGGTGCAGAGGGAGAGGGAGAGAGAGGATCTTAAGCAGACTCCACACCCAGCGCAGGACCCGATGCCGGGCTTGATCTCACAACCCTGAGATCATCACCACAGCTGATATCAAGAGCCAGATGCTTAACTGACAGAGCCACTCAGGTGCCCCTTCATTCTTTACTTTTAAGAGTAATTTAATACAGTTAGTTTCGAGAGCTTCACTAACTGTTGCAGTATGTCTTCTCATGAGACAAGTCCTCTGGTGCCTTTGTCTAAAACAATGGGAGTCACATATGAAGGCAACACAATGAAAACTGTTTACTTCTTTTGCAGGCTCTTGCTCTCAACAGTCTCTTTACACTTTTTCAGGATGTAAAGGAAACAGCTGATGAATGCCTGTGTGTCTTTTTGGTGTTGCTTCTGTGTTTATTTTTAAATAAGTCAGAGAGACACAACCCATGGAAAAGATCCAGGCCTCAGCTCTGTTGCTCTCTGCTAAGGGCGTGGCTATAATATTGCCAGGTCTTGCTTGGAAGGCTTAAACTTAAAAACTCTTTTTTTTTCCTTTCTTTCTTTTTCTTTTCTCTTTTCTTTCTTTTTTTTTTTTTGCATTCTCCTAAAATTCGCGGAAAGCCTAAATTTACAAATTAATGGATAAACAGATTCAGAAGAAACTCTTAGCTCTTTGCAATGCTCTATGTGGCCGGGTTGGAAGTCTGAAATAAAAAATCATATATGATAGATCCCTTAAAAATGTTTTTATACCTGGTTTGTACAAGTAGCAGAGGCTCATGCTCGTTGTCTTAATCTGTTCAGGCTGCCATAAGAAATACCACAGGCCGGGAGGCTTATAAACAACGAACATTTATTTTACAGTTCTGGCAGCTGGCACGTCCAGGGTCAAGACACAGGCAGGTTTAGTGTTTGGTGAAAGCTTCCTGGTTTCTTTTCACTTTGTCCTCACATGGCAGAAGGGCCTCGGGAGCTTTCAGGGGTCTAAGGGCACTAATTCAATTTATGAAGCCTCCCTGCTCATGACCTAAGCATCTTCCAAGGTCCTCACCTCCTAACACTATCACAGTGAGCATTAGAATTTCAACATATGAATTTGGAATGTGGGGGAGATAGGCGGGCCATAGCATTCATTGAAAATCAACCATCCCAACAGGTAGAGCTGGTTTTTTTTTTTCTGTTTTTTAATTTTTTATTTTTTATAAACATATATTTTTATCCCCAGGGGTACAGGTCTGTGAATCACCAGGTTTACACACTTCACAGCACTCACCAAAGCACATACCCTCCCCAATGTCCATAATCCCACCCCCTTCTCCCAACCCCCCTCCCCCCAGCAACCCTCAGTTTTTTTTGTGAGATTAAGAGTCACTTATGGTTCGTCTCCCTCCCAATTCCATCTTGGGGGCTTAAGTGGGTAGAAGAAGAATCTAGAGCTGGTTTTTTATAAAATGTTATCTAATAGAGACTGTGCTGTATATAGTTTCTCTCACTTACTTAGGTATAACCATTTCCCCCATGGCATTACTATTTCTTTGCAAATATATTTTTAGTGACTGTATAATATTCTGCCGTGTGAAATTTTCATAACTTACTTACTGTTTGTCCACTGGCTGATGTTTAGGTGTTTTTGCGGTTCTGACAGCTATGTTTAATACTGTAATCATTATCTTGGTGTATATGCTTTTTGTCTTTATTTGTAATTTCCATAGATTCCATGAATTCTTAGAAGTAGACTGGGTCAAAAGACATAAATATTTCCAAGGCTCTTTTTTCTGTCACTAATAAAATGATTCTATGGTTCTTTCTTCTTTAACTTGTTGATGCAATAAATTGAACTCAGGTAAAAAATACTGTAGGGAAAATTTTGAAGAAGTGCTACCTACGTAATTTTTTTTTTAAGATTTTATTTATTTATTTAACAGACAGAGGTCACAAGTAGGCAGAGAGGCAGACAGAGAGAGAAAGAGGAGGAAGCAGGCTCCTCACGGAGCAGAGAGTGAGATATGAGGCTTGATCCCAGTACCCTGGGATCATGACCTGAGCTGAAGGCAGAGGCCTTAACCCACTGAGCCACCCAGGTGCCCCAGCTATCCATGTAATTGTATAGCAAGTTTGTAAAATTAGATTAGGTAGGATTATTGGTAAGTCAACGTAGGGGGGGCACATGGATATATAGTGAGCATTGAAAGTTTTTACCACAAACCAGCATGTGCAGAGGTCCAAAGGCATAAGAAAATGGTGGCAGAAAATGGCAGCTGAAGGTTGAAGAGCATCTATATTTAATGTTTCCCTGTTTTCTCCAACATCTAGGGTCTTTTCCCTAGCAGGATGACTCAAACCTTCAGTTGTGTGGGATTTGAGAACTTGGTTGTTTTGGTCTTTATTGTATGAACTTGGTTTTTCATTGATCAGAAGTGTTTGTTCAGGAGGTGTTAAGAGGCGTCCAGCCAACCCCCCTGGGTTGCAGACTTAGTGTTCCTTAACATTTCTTGATTGAGTCACAGCGTCTATGTCTCCTGGTCAGTTTGCTAACTCTTTGCTCTGCCTGCTAGATTAGTTGTGTGAAGAACCCAGAATGGCCGTTGCATAGTCTTCGGCCTCTAAGGTAACAGAGCTGAAACTGCATTCTCTGTAGAAGAATTTCTCCTTTGAGCATTAAGACCACCAAATCCTTTGATCTCAAGATTTGAGTGAGAAAATAAAATTCCCCATCAAGTAATCTGGCCATTTCTACTCTCTTCTTTTGGTTCCCAAGCCCAAGCATACTGGCCTTTTAAACACCCTCTTTTTAGGGCGCCTGGGTGGCTCAGTGGGTTAAGCCGCTGCCTTCGGCTCAGGTCATGATCTCAGGGTCCTGGGATCGAGGCCCGCATCGGGCTCTCTGCTCAGCAGGGAGCCTGCTTCCTCCTCTCTCTCTCTGCCTGCCTCTCCATCTACTTGTGATTTCTCTCTGTCAAATAAATAAATAAAATCTTTAAAAAAAAAATAAATAAACACCCTCTTTTTAAACACTTTATTCAGAAGTGACACATTACCTCTCATACTCTAGAAGTCAAAACACAGCTGCAGGCTGAAGCTAACTGCAAGGGAGGCTGGGAAATGTAGTCTGGCTGTCTGCTAAGCAGGAAAAGGAAATGAGTCTATGAACACCTCGCAATCCCTACCACCCCTCCCTTCCCTTCACCAAATCAGTTTTTGCAGTGCTCTGCACTCCTTCTTTCATAAATAGGTTTCAAAATTATGACATAGTTCTAGTTTTATTAAAAATGCAGTAAATACATTTTTTTTCTTTTATGTGCGGTTTGTTTCAAAGAGAAGACAAGTGTCACTCCTCTATTTTTAACCAGGAGCCTAGACACCAATGAGCGGGCTACCTATTTATTTTTAGTGACCACATTTTGGACTGTTGTCAATTCTTAAATTTGAATAATTAGATTTAGATTCAGAATTAGGTTTTAGATTTTTGTTCTTGGCACCTAAGTACTTCTTTAGGTAATTAAATGCAACTTGGTGCTGCCCGTTATGTTTGAAAATACCTTAGAAATGATTTTCTTTTCTTTGTGTACAAAAGTATCCAGAACAATCCAAGGTCAAACACTAAATTCAGTATCCTAAATTTTGAATGCAAATCTTTTGCATTCATTGATAACAAGAGAAAAATCACGAGCAATTGTTCTTTGATGACTTCTTAGTATTATTTTATGTAACAACTTCCAGGTAAAGCCCCTTCAGTGATAAGACTTTCTCAGCCAAATCACAGCTCAGTCAGAAAACCCAGTGCAACCATTTCTGGGCCTGGTTGAGCACAAAAGAGGGTGAATAGGTGTCTCAATCAGTACGTATTTATTAAGTGCTTTGTATGGACTCCTCCCTGTTTGGGAGCCCAGAATTCTTGCTCCCTGGTGTGAAGGATGGGATTCTGAGTATTTGAAGAGCCAGTAGCCTGTAGTGTAAGTCATTTAAAAGGTTTCATAAAAGTGTCATAGAAAGACTTTACTATCAATTAAAACTCCAGCATTTGTTCATTCAACTTCTCCTTATTTTTATAAATTTCAAATAAGCCTTGATGCTGTTTTGAAAAAGACCTTTACAGATACAATGAAAAGTCTTTTGCATATTAAAAATATGGTAAAGGAATTGCTTAGTTTGGCATACTTGAAGGAAAAATCATTCATGGGATATAAATACCATGAAATCCAGAAGTAAGTATAAAAATAGATCAGAGGGAAAGGCTTTTTATTTTATTAATTCACTTTTGGGGTGAGAAAAGCTTTTTAGTTGTAGGTTTTCTTAAAAAGAGCTTAAGAAAGAAAATATTTATTTTTCCCATAATTCACAGAAATGAACTCGTTTTAACCATCATTTTAATAAGAGCATTTTTGTAGAGATAAAATTATTGGTACTCAGGCAGAATTGCTTGCCTCAGTTTACACAAGTAGGTATCAAAGATTTAATTGCTTTAATCATTATAAGGATTAGTGTTGAAGCAATGCACTTGGGTCTTAGGTTTGTGTGGTGCTGTGTTTTACACGTTCACACACTGTTGTTATTTTCACACATTGTTCAAACACTGTTATTTTTAAAAAATATTTTATTTATTAATTTGAGAAAGAGACAGAGAGAGTATGAGCAGGGGGAGGAGCAACGGGAAAGGGAGAAGCAGACTCCTACTGACCAGGGAGCCTAATGCGCGGCTCCATCCCAGGACCCTGAAATCATGACCTGAGCTGAAGTCAGATGCTTAACTGACTGAGCCACCCAGGCATCCCTACAGGCTCACACATTAATTCAAAAACTTTTAGTCTTTCTTCTTTTGCCTCTTGAGATATAATAGCAACATTTGCCCTGTGTCCAGAGTATGCATTCACGTTGGCATCTAGCATCATGATGAGACACTGGTTCTGAGATCCAAGGTTTTGCGCTGTGCGTCTGAAAGGTGTCTCTGTTCCAGGTGGATATGCCTCCTCTGCCTTTTTTCTTTCTCCTCCACCTTTTCTATGTGCTCTCTAGTCTTCATTTTTCTCATTTTCTGAATCTCTGAGCCACCATTGCAGGGTCTGCCTGGATTTTGATTTGAGCAGAGAGTGAACTGTCCTTTCAGTTCTTGGGAGAGTGAGTTAAGCTCTTGCCGGAGACTCACTCCTGGTAGGGAGAGCAGTGGGGTTCTTCACTGTCTTGAAACTTTGAATTGCTGGAGGAAGGGGCTTGAGTGGAGGATGCTGGTGGGCTATGCCGACCTGCTTCTTCCTTAGGCACCCTACCTCCTCTGCTCGCTCACATCTGCATGACTCACCCTCATACTTCCTTTAGGTCTTGCGCCAATGGTGCTGATGTTTGTTGAATGAATAAATGTTGACAGGGGGCCCGTGACTGTCGAAGCTGGCAGGACCATTAACGACCATGGGCAACACCAGTTATGAAGCTATGCGTCCAAGAAGATGTCCCTTCAAAATCTCCCCTTGTTCTCATAAGTTGCTTCTCAGGTAAGGGGTAAGATACCAGTTAATAAGTAGGTGGATATATGGTATGTTCTTAAGTTAATTATGATTCATATGTTTTGGCACAGTTTCTCTCCACGACGATTATGGGACTTGGGGTCGGGTTGCAGGGTATCACCTGGAAGTGTGCAAACACCAAGTTTCTGAGGGAGGTTTGTATGAGGTAGAGGAAGGTTTTGGATTGCAAAGGCAAGGTGAAAAGTAAAAAATCATGTAGGAGTGAGAAGTAATACCTGTTAACTCCATTGTGCCTGTTGTCACGCTGTTCTTTTTACATAATATATATTTTACCCTGTGAGCAAGATTCAAAGACTTTCAAAGCCACTTTTCTTACTTTAAATAATGAATTTTATGTATCATTAAATTTGTAATTATATAAAAGTCATAGCTATTTTATATCTGGTATGGAACTCTTAGTAATACCTCAGGCATCAGCTCCGCCTTTTAAAGAAAGCTGTTTTCAGTTTCCTTAGAGTCTTAAGGATGAGAAGAAGATTTGAGCATGAGTGAAATCCTCTAGAAAAACAGAGAAGGGGAAGGAAGCTGCCAACAGGCTACGTTCCTTGAGGAGAATTCTGGAAAACTCTGAGAAGGGGCCCAGATGACAGCAGAACCCAGAGGGCTCTGCCCATCTGATCCTCTGCCAGCCTGCATGGAGATGGGCAGGATGTAGCTTTGAGATATACTGACTGGGGGCTCCTGTCAGGACCAGGAAAGAAGAAAGAACATTCCTTGGTTCCTGCCCTTTATCATTCTCTATTTTTTCCCTCATTTAGAGAAGTGCTATGAGACTACAGAGGAAAGACAAGATCATGAGGTCAGTTCAACATTTATTTATTGAACACATACGATGTGCTAGGCTCTGAGGGTACAAAAATGAATAGTGCCTACCCCAAGCAGACTTAACAGGGTCTCTACATGACATGCTGAGGGACGGAGCGTGGGACTCTCCATGCTGTGGGTCAAGGCGGGCCACTCCTACTGACCAGTTGGAATGACAGTTGCTAAAAAACATCGCTCAGTCCTCTCTTTCTCTTTTTCACACTCTCAACATCATTCTCCTGTCTTCTCACCACTTTTTAGGGTGATTTGCATCATTTCTTAGGAATGTCACATGCAACTAAATAAAAAATCATATGATTGGCATTTACTGAGGCATTCTGGGTGAGGCAACATATAAAACCTTCTTTCAATATTTTCTCTTATAAGCCTCATGAAAACCCTACTAAAAAGTCCCATTATTATCCTTCTTTTACAGATGTGTCAAATAAGGCACAGAGAGGTTCAGTCACTTACTCAAGTTCACACAGCTGGCACATGGTAGAGCCCTGATTTCGACCCAGTTCCAGAGCCCACATTCTGTGTACTTCTGCTTCCGACTAAACCCAGTGTCCCTCCTAAATCTTAAGGTTTTATTGCTCAGGTGATGAACTCTCAGTCTGACGGACTCATTCTGAGCAAGAACGCGGTGTGCCTGAAACCATCCATAGAGAGTCCTAGGTAGTGCTCAAGAGTGTTTCCAGAGAAGGAAGCTGGGTGTGGCCTTACGCACATGAGGTGGAAACCTCACCTTCTCAGGACTTAGAACCAGGGGCCAAACTGTACCCACTCTGAAGCTTTTAGGATTTGGATTCGTATCCTTTTCTTTATAGCTGATATTAAGGTTTAATTTTTCTCAGATGCCTGTTAGGGTCATAGTCAAGCTAGAACCCTCTCCTTTCCATGAGAATCCAAGCAAGCTTGATCCTGACTGGATGCTAGATTGGAGAAAAAAAATGTGGGAAAACCAAAATATATAAGTTGGAAGACGAAGATTTTCCAAATGCCCTGCCAGGAAGTGTTCAGCATTCAGATATTCTGGGCTACAACAACAACCACCACAAAGTAGAAAATAAAAAGAAAAGAAAAGAGTTAGTAGACATCTGTGATAAGTAAAGTTTTCAATTTTCTTCTAACTATTTTTTCCAAACTCATATTCAAATTCATTCTCAAAGAATTTTCCATCTTCTGGCATTTGTATATGATTGCATAAATATTGTGAAATATTAACCAAAGTTTCTTTTCTTTGTCCTTTCTTTCCTTTGTACTTCCTCTTTGTTAAGGGCCAGGCTGATCCTGCACAAAGACCTAAATGTAAGATGTGAAACCATAAAACTCCTAAAAGAAAGCACCAAGCAGTAATCTTTTGGGCATCCACTTTAGCAACATTTTTCTGGATATGTCTCCTGAGACAAGGGAAACAAAAGCAAAAGTCAACTATTGGAACTACACCAAAATAAATAGTTTTTGCACAATGAAGGAAATCGTCAATAAAATAAAAAGGTAACCTACTGAATGATAGAAGATAGCTGCAAATTACTATCTGATAAGGGGCATAGATCTATAACATAAAAAGAACTTATACAACTCAACACTAAAAAATCCAATTAAAAAATGGCCAGAGGACCTGAACAGACATTTCTCCAAAGAAGACATCCATATGGCCAACAGACACATGAAAAGAGGTCAGGGAAATGCAAATTGAAACCATAATGATATCACCTGATGCCTGTCAGAAGGGCTAGTGTCAAAAGAGAAAAACAAAAAACAAAAAATAAAAAAAAATACCCCAACGAAAACATATGTTGGCAAGGATGGGGAGAAAAGGAAACCCTCATGCACTGTTGGTGGGAAATAAAATTGATGCAACTTCTCTGGAAAACAGTATGGAGATTTCTCAAAAAATGAAAAATAACAATACCATATAGCCCAGTAATTCCACCCCTGGGTATTTACACAAAAAGAATAAAAACATGAATTTGGGAAGTATACGGATCCCTATATTTATTGCAGCATTATTTACAATAGCCAAGACATGGAAATAGCCTAGTGTCCACTGATAGATAAATGGGTAAATAAGATGTGATACATGTAAATATATAAAATGAAATAGTATTCACTCATAAAAAAGAAAGAGATCTTGCCACTTGTGACAACATGGATGGATCTAGAGATTACTAGGCTAAACAAAATAAGGCAGACAGAGAAAGATAAATACTATATGATTTCCCGTGTATGTAGATCTAAAGAATAAGACTAATGAACAAACAACAGATAAACAAAAAACAGAAACAGACTGGAGTTGCCAGAGGGGAGGAGTTGGAGGGAATGGGCAAAGTAAGTAGAAGTGATTAAGAGGTACAAACTTCCAGTTATAAAATAAATAAGCTGTGCAGATGTAAAGTACAGCATAGGAAATATGATCAATAATATTGTAATAATGTCATGTGGTAATGGATGCCAATCATACAATTCAGGGTGAGCACTGAGTTGTACAGCTCTAACTAATATAACATTGTACCCAAAAAAAAAAAAAAAAAAAAAAAAAAAAAGAATCTCAAAAAGAGTTGGAAAAAAACTAGAGTATATGTTCTAAAAACAAAACCCAAACCACAAGATTCTCAGGCAAGGAATAAAAATTCAAAAAGAAAAGAAGAAATATATTCTTGGCATTTGAGTTTTAACAGACTAGCAGGGGAATAGAAAGGACAGCAGACAGACAGAAGATCTGGTAGAAAACAGCATGAGTCACAGCAAGGATTCCTTCTTCCAGGACAGAAAAAGAAATTCTTTAAGCAGCAAGGAAGGGTGAATGGGAGAACCAGAGGGAAAGTGAGGAGCCTCCTTTATTTGAGGTTGTTGGAGACCCTCCTGGACACGAGGAATAGACAGTGCTGCGGGACCAGGTCGGGTGATGGACATCTTAACAGATGCTTTCATGCACAATCAGATGCCACCTTCCTCCCCTGCCCTAGTTCCTTGGCTCAATGAAGGCTTTCTAGACCTTAGATCCCATTCTTGGGAAGGAAGGTGGAATATTACACTAGGCAGAGGAGGGCTTGAACAGAAGTTTTAGGTTGAATTATAAAAAATTAGGAATGCTATATCTTATTTATCTGCTTCTAATGTGTGCATCATGCTTTGGGTCTGTCTTGCACCAGAAAGAATAATGAGGAAGATTATCCTCCACTACTGTTGACTGCTTAAACCAATGGGTTTGCCTGTTGCCACCTGGTACCCGAGGGTCTTCTGTTCCTAAAAGAGGCCCAAGGAAAGAACAATAGGGTGTTAGGGAAGGTTGAGACCAATCCTCGTTTTCCTATGAAGGTTTCTACCAAACCGACTACATTTCTTTTGATAGTGCTATCAGGTAGTTCTGGGGTTGGTATACCATAACTTTATCCATTTTTAAAGCAATTTAATGACTTGAAAAATTTAAACATTCATTTTCTTTATATAAGGAATAGGTAGTAACCTAAGGGGCGGGGGGAAAGGATGCAGAGTAAAAACCTCCCTTTAGGGATGCCTGGGTGGCTCAGTGGGTTAAGCCTCTGCCTTCGGCTCAGGTCATGGTCTCAGGGTCCTGGGTCGAGCCTCACTTCGGCTCCACTTCTGAGCCTCACTTCGAGCCTCACTTCTGCTCAACAGGGAGCCTGCCCCCACCTCTGCCTGCTGTCTACTTGTGATCTCTGTCTTTGTCAAATAAATAAAATCTTTAAAAACAAACAAACACCTCTCCTTTTAGTACTGGTCCCAGCTCCCTGGATCCCTTTTGAAGCAACCACTGTTACCAGTTTCTAATGCATCCTTTAAAGACAGTCAATGCACATGGCAGCAAATGTGCAAACATTCTCTTATTTATTTCTCTTTTTCCTCAAATGGCAGCTAATATAAATTGATCGGGACCTTGATTTCTATAACAGGACTTGATAGAGTCCTTTGTTCTTTTTATGGCTGCTGATACATCATTGAATGCATGCACCAGGATTTATTTAATCAGTTCTTATTGACAAGGAGTTTTAGGTTTGCACTTATTAAGCACTTTAAAAAATGACTGGAGATCTACAATCCTCTGAAGAGCTTCAACTCCAGAAGTACCAGTTTGATAATAACGTATATATATGAATTTCAATTGCTATTATTTTAGCAGCATTTAGTTTATTTATTAAAGGATTTTAATTTTACATGTTAAAAGATACTTTATCACTAATTATTACATTTAGAGTCTTATGAGGCTTTATGAGCTTTTCTTTCCTCTTTGATAGCCTCATAAAATTTTTATGTTCCCAATTTTGGCTGTCTTGGATAATGTCTGCTTCAGTTCAATTGATAGAATGCTTCAATATGCTACCATCCTCTTCCACTACATCAAAGTATAGAACTTAGAAATATCATTAACAATAAAGTAATTCTAGGGGTGCCTGGGTGGTTCAGTCAGTTAGGCATCTGACTCCTGATTTCAACTCAGGTCGTGATTTCAGGGGCATGAGATCAAGCCTTGCATCAGGCTCTGTGGTGAGTGTGGAGCCTGCTTGAGATTCTCTCTCTCTCCTTCTGTCACTCCCTGCCCCCGCACTCCTGCTCTCTCTCCCTCACTCTATTGGGGGGGGGGAGGGGAGATGTGATTTTCTATTTAAAAATCCTTGTGATGGCCGGCTGGCTCAGTCTGTTAACCTGAACTTTGGCTCAGGTCATGATTTCAGGGTCCTGGGATTGAGCCCCACATTGGGCTCCCTGTTCAGTAGGGGTCTGCTTCCCCTCCTTCCCCCTGCCTGTGTTCTCCTTCTCTTTCTCTGTCAAATAAATAAATAAAATCTTAAAAAAAAAAAAAGAAAAAGAAAAAGAAATGCTTGCTTTGACTAGAATTACTTGCTTCAGCTGCTCTAGAAGCCTGGATCAAAATAACACCCCATCTTGCTGGAAAAACATTTATACTCTCCATTAGTTATAATTTTTCCTAAATAAATTCAATTTAACCTCTTTAGGTGTTAAGATTTGAGCAATTTCTGGGTGAAAATGATTATATATTCCTTTTTACAACTGTCTGGTTGTGCTTTGAGATTCCATATTGGTATCAAATAGACTTAGAATTACGATTCCTATCATTGGTTCTAAGAACTAGCTATTAGTGACACAAAGCAGGATGTCTCTCCCATGGCCAATAGTTACCTTTGCTTGATGACTGTTGGGGGGAAGGAAATCACCACCCTGCTAGGATGATCATTCTGGGTTGTTTGTTTTTTTCTTTTCTTTTTTTTTTTAAGATTTTTCTGATTTTTATGCTTAAATATAATTATTGCTCCTTTTTAAAAAACGGTTTTATTATTTATTTGTTTATTTATTTGAGAGAGAGAGAGAGAGAGAGAGAGAGACTGCACAAGCAGGGGGAGGGGAAACGGAGAAGGAGAAGCAGAACTCCCGCTGAGCAGGAGGTAGTGGAGGAGGGGGCACCTCAATCCCAGGATCCTGAAATCATAATCTGAGACAAAGGCATGTGCTTAACCTACTGAACTACCCGGATGCCTGAATTATCTCCTTTTTAATAAACCGAACATAACATACTAGCTCTTCTGGTGATAGAGAGATTAAAGTAAAACATGGTAGATGATATGAGTCTAAAATGAACAGGATGGGGCACCTGGGTGGCTCAGTGGGTTAAGCCTCTGCCTTTGACTCAGGTCATGATCTCGGGGTCCTGGGATCGAGCCCCACATCGGGCTCTCTGCTTGGTGGGGAGCCTGCTTCCCCCTCTCTCTCTCGTCTGCCTCTTTGCCTACTTGTAATCTCTGTCTGTCATTAAGTAAATAAATCTTTAAAAAAAAAAATAAAAAAAAAATCAACAGGAATCTGAGAGGCATAAAGAAAAATTTTCACAAGGTACTGATTTCCCTAAACTCAGGGTCAGAAATATCAGCAAAAGTGTGTTCTTTTTCTTACAGGCTCTTTAAAATTTACCCAGTGAGCCTTTGGATGCTCAGAAGAGTCTCTCATGTTTGCAAGCAGCATCTGTCTTTCTCTTTTACATTGCTGTGAGTTAAGACAGGGCTAATGGCCATGAGCTAGGTGGTTTTCAGGTGATACTTGAACTCAACACTACTACAATTGATTTAACATTCAAAAATCTTACCTTTTTCCACGGACAATATAGGCATAATAGTTATGGTGATGCTACACTTAAATACAGGGCTCCATTGTTTTTGAATGTCAAGGATCCATCCTCTACTCCTTTGAAATCTCACCTCAATTTTCCTTTGGGAAAAAAAAAAAAAATACCCCTTCTGTTAGGTATAATGCTGGTTGGCCTGGTGGCCAATATGTTTCTCATACATCTGCCGTGGAGTGGGCTTGTGATCTCAAGTTCAGTCACACTCTTCCCTTGGGTCTGAATGTTAGGAACAGATAGAAAATAGTAGCATTCATTCATTCATTCATTCATTCCAGAAAGACTAACAGTTAGCTTTACTCCCTCGTGAAATCTGTTTCTTTCATCTTGCTTCCCATTCTGAGTCATTAAATAAACTCCATTTTTACTTAAATTAGCTCAATCTGGTTTTGATTGCTCGCAACCCAAGAGCTAAAATGGATACAATGATGAAGACAGGATATTGCTTATGAATAATTTAGATGTCCTCAGATGATGGCTATACAAGAAATTATATTTATTTTTGTGAAGATTTTTAATTCCAACCAAAATGAATCACTGTTGGAAAGTTAATTATGGGATCTTGCACAGCAAATAGAGTTGGAAAAATTTTATTAATAAGCAGTTTGAAAGTGCTGGACTGACACAAATATTTTGACAAGGCTATTTTTTTCTGGATTAATTTATATGCTCCTTTGAAGGAGTTGGCCAAGCTGTTAGTACTGTTACTATAGATCAGAACTGGGGAGTAGTGTATAGACTCCGACAAATGTCACAATAAAGGGCAGGAGTTGTTCACATAGCCTTTGTGTTCTTTTCCTTTGGTCTGGCTCATTTGTGCTTCTACAGTCCATCTCCAGATTCCATTCTAGACTTTTTCTTTTTCTTTTCTTTTTTTTTTTTTTTAAAGATTTTATTTATTTATTTGACAGAGAGGAAATCACAAGTAGATGGAGAGGCAGGGGGAAGCAGGCTCCCTGCTGAGCAGAGAGCCCGACGTGGGACTCGATCCCAGGACCGTGAGATCATGACCTGAGCCGAAGGCAGCGGCTTAACCCACTGAGCCACCCAGGCACCCCCATTCTAGACTTTTTCAAAGTCTCTCTTTGTCATCTTCATCATGCTCCACAGATGAACTTAGTTAGACTTTGGAGGCAGTATGGGTATCAATTTGTAATTTTAATTTTTGAAGATAAACTTATTTAAATCAAAAGTGAAAAGACTAATATATTATATGTTAATAATTAAAAAATAAAAGTGAAAAGACTGACCTTACACTATTCCATCTCTGTATCTCGAGGTCCTACCTTTTCTTCAAGCATAGTGAAAATTCCAAATATTTTCTAACCCTTTTCCGGTTGACCATTTCTGGACAGACCTCTCCCATTCTGACACCCAGTGATGTGGATTGTCTGTACCAGTCTTCTTAGCATTGCTTTATAAACTGGCCCTTCATTTACACACTTTATTTCCCCTCATGGTCCCTTGGAGGGCAGGGATTTTCATCTTCTGTGATGGTGCCCATGAATGGATGGCATCCTTTTGCAGTCCCCTCCATCCTCTGCCCAAAATCACTGAGGTCAACAAGTGTTAATCAACTCTATTACTAATTGGAGTGCACTCATGGTGATAAGATTTAGAGTTAACAGGAGAAACAGGACAAGAAATGTTCTCGCATCTTATCAGAATCAAGGGGGTCTCAGGCTGTGGTCCATAGGTCATTGAAGTCTATGGACATGTCTTAAAATTCATATTTGAAACAATTGGATTTCAAAGATTGGCAGCAAAGCATGTTCTCCACTTTTCTCCAAGCCCTTTCTCTCCCTGTTCTCACCCCCATTTACACATTTACATTACTGGATAAAGCTCTGAAGAACTTTGAGTTTGGGATCCTAATTATGTTTTACACTTGATCTTAGCCAAAAGACCGCGAAGCAATGGGATCCTAACTATGTTTTAAACCTTGTTGCCATATCTTCAAATTCTCTGCATACCTGCCCATACAGCTCCCTATTTCTCTAGCGTGTGTGTTTCTGAAACTCTTTGACAGGAGTTGTGCTTAACTACAGACCACTACAAAGCTAGGCTTTCACTAATTATTACCAACTGTTGATCTTAAACTTGAGGTTGCCATGTGAGAAATCCATGCCATAGATCAATGTTTGGCTTTCAGGCTTTGAAGTCATGCTTCAGCCTCAGGCTGAGCTCTTCTCTATAAACTTTGCAAACCTTTGCCCCCTCAACTGTACTCTAGTTTCGCAGGAAAGCAAATAGTTTGGCCAAAAGTTATACTTATAAAAGTGTCTGTGTAGTGAGCCTGCTGGCCAATAAGAGAAGCATGATTATCTGGAGGTCTCTATGGATAAAGTATAAAGTATAAAGGTCTTAAACTCCGATTTTTTTTCAACCACTGAGGTAGACACACTGATTAACTACTCTACTAACTAGGCATGCTAGCAAAGACTAGACTAACCAGGAAAAGTTTGAGGAGAGCTTTGAACGATAGCCAGAGCTGTGCTTCCCCTGGGGTATGAGCAAATGTGGAGGACACCCAGAAGCTTCTTGTTACCAGAATTCCTTCCTTGGCTAGATCTTTTCTTAAGACACTGTCTTTCTATCTCAAACTGACCTAGAAGCTCAGACTAGTTCTGAGACAGGGCAAAACGAGTAGACAGAAAGAAAGAAGAGCCAGGGAAGATGGCAGATGGCTTTGAAAACCAGTAGAGGCTTTCTTGAGTCATTTGGTTCTTAGGAATGATTTTTAGAGAAGTAAAAATAGAGACAGAGAAAAAGCAGAGAAGGAAGAGAGAAGAACCCAGAAAAACAAGTAAGATGTTCTGTTATCTTAACACATATTAGGACTCAATATGTATGTGTTGGCTACTGATAAAGGAAAGCTTTTCCTAATTTTTGAAGCCAAATACTGCAATACATATATATTTTTTTTAGTACTTTACATTGCTATACCATCTCACAGATCATATTTTTCACTTATTACTGTCTAGAGTGATATATCCTTAAACAGGGGGAGAGAAAGCTGCTCAAGATGACCGGACGAGCAGTGGTCCATGCTAAGGCTTTGAACACCCATTTCATAGCTCCTTCTCTCTGTCCAGTGCATTTTGGAGATAGGGTTAAAAATTAAATGGCAGGCTCACTCGGCACATTTTGTTTTGCCTCTTTGCATTTTCCACATAAGAGGAAGGGGGTGGTGGACAAAGGGATGAGGCAAAATGCAAGGCTCGCCCTGCCTGTGAAGAATGCAGCTGGTGAAGGTGTTTGACCAGCAGCGATAATGGCCCTTGTTCACTCTCACTGGTTTCAGTAATGGCACTTGTAGAGAGCGTGGTGTTTGTACTTATGTGGAGCGACAGTAGGTCACCCAGCGTTATATTTTATTGTGTTACTTTTCTCTAAGGGCAACGTTACCTATTAACCAACCACCTTCTCTTTGCCCACATTCCTGCTAGGTGTTGTAAAAAGGAGAGATACAACTTCTGAAAACTTTGAAACAATGAAAGAATTTTTTGTGTGGGAAGTGGGATTGAGGGGATCAGAGAGAAATCTCTGAGCTTACTTCTCTCAGTTCTGTTCGTTTATGAACATAAATATGTCAGCTCTAATTTAATGTGCTCATAAAACTCTGATGCCAAGAATATTCCCGAATGTGAAAAGCCATCAATATCTTTTGCCTGGACTATTACAGTAATTTTGGTATTGATTTCCCTACTTTCTGTCACTCCCTATGTCATACTTTGTTCTCCATTTAAGTGCACATACCAGCTTTCTGAAACAAGGACCTGCTCATGAGGGCACTTTCCAGCCCCTGGTTCTTCCAGTGAGAGGCCCATACTTGTCAGAGAGATGGAAGGCCTAGATATTCCCCATAGCCATTTCTACCCAGCTTCTTCAGCCTGAATGCTTCAAACCCACACACCACTCTAGGCCTTTCCGTGACCTTGAGCTTTTGACTGTGTTGTCTATGTCCCTTCAGTGTTCTAACTTTCCTTCTCTAACCACTTCGTGGGTTTCATTCTTTCAAATGTCCCCTTTCTAGAAACTTCTCTGTCTCTTCCTTCCTCTAACAATTGATTTCTTCCCTATCTGCTTCCCATCAACTTTCTTTGTATTACTTTTTGAGATCTCCCTATTATATTATAGCTAGTAGTTTATGACTCATTTTTGCTAGTGTCTGTGTGCATACACATGCACATGGGTAAAATTGTGGATAAGAAAGAGAGAGTCAGAGTAAAGGAAGAAAACAAGGAGCTTGAGAATTGGAGAATCATTTCAGAAGAGGAGACATTCTGGTAAGATGCACCTTCAAAGCCCACACTAGATTTTTCTGTTGATGCTTGGTGCTTCATGTTGCCTTTCTTCCCATTAAGAAAAGGTGAGTAGACTACAGAGGGAACATTTCTTTCCTGGAATTTCCCTAACTTCACCCGGAGGCAGAGACTGAGTCTAGTTCAACCGTACCTCCATGAAGACCAGTGTCTGACCCAGAGCAGGGGCTCTGCAATGGTTGAAAAAAATGGATGGCGCAGAGGATGAGAGTTTTCCCTGCATCTGTAACTCTTCCATCAACCTAGCCACAGTCTCTGACTTTGTTCCTGAGATGGTCTGTCTCACCTGCCCCTAGGTGGCTTGTGGATGACTCGATTCCAGTCGTCTGTGCCGAGATCTGGGCTGAGTCAGACTTCACGTGTTTCTTTACATCTGTCCATACATAGCCTGGTTGCTAGGTGAGTTTCAAACAACTGAAGGTCTAGCACATGTGCCAGATCAGGCTTTGTCCCCATGCTGCCCTTGCCTTGATATAGACAGGCAGAGGTCAGATCTGTTCACCATCCACATACCCTTTCTCCCCCTTAGCTGTGAGTTGCTGGGTTATGAGTCTTTTCCTCCTTCAGGAATGCCGTCGATGTTGTTTGAACTTAATACCTTCTCCCCAGAGTAAAACTAATAGAAGCCAAACAAACCCAGAATACAGCCAACACTGTATTCTCCTAGCTGTAACTCTTTGTCTTAAAAAAAACAAACAAACAAACAATTAAATTGATGTGAGGTTCTGGGCAGATTTCATCTGTTTTGCCCAATGCCTCATGCCCCGACAATAAAGCCTTAGCCAGTACTGATTAAAATCATAAGCTTGCTCAGATTTCACTCTTATTGATTTTTGTAGATGGGCAACAAAAAGGATGCTTGTTTTTAGTCTGTGTTAGTGAGCACCCGTCACAGGTGCAGGAGGTAGAGTGGCCGAGCTGCTAGAGGCAAGCAGTGTCATTCTAAAAGCTACAACTCCAGCAGATAAAGATCGAATTTCCAATCCTCCCTTAAGCTGGTTCCTTAACTTGCTCCTGAAAGGGTGAGAAGCATTTCTTTTTCCAAAAGTAGTAAACTCACTAAATTTTAAGCATCAAGACAAGAGAATTAAAAGTATTTCTAACTCAGGGAGGTTATTGTTACTCATTGTTTTGTGTTTGAACTTAAGTTAAATTCAACATTAAAAAAAAAGATTTTTATTCATTTAACAGAGAGAGGGAGCACAAGCAGGGAGAGCAGCAGGCCGAGTGGGAGGGAGAAGCAGGCTCTCCGCTGAGCCAGGAGCCGGGTGTGGGACTCGATACCATGACCCTGGATTCACGACCTGAGCCAAAGGCAGCCGCTTAACAAACTGAGCCACCCAGGCATCCCCAAATTCAGATTTTTAATCATGGCATTTGTTAACCAAAAAATGTGAAAAATATCCCCCACACTTTTTCAGTCCAACATAGTTTACTCTTTTATGAAGGAAGTGATCAGACAGCACTATGAACAAAACAATGTTGCAGAATTTGAAACATATACCTGGTAAGACTAAAGGGAGGAAAATTTTGGAAAGTATATTTATGGATTCAGAATGTGTACTAATATATCTTAAACTTTATATTTGTTAACTATGTGTTATACTCATTTAGAATTTCAAAAATGACCCCTGAAGCTATGTTCTAGAAAAGATTCAAAAATAAGACAGAGAGGCTTTTGCTTTTAGTCAAAATGGAATAGCGGGGACTGAATTTATCCCTCAGCCTGAAATAACCATAAAATCAGACAAAAATGGGTTATCGACACATAGAGTACCAGATGATGAAGAGCTATGATCTCAGAAAATTGGAGAGAAAAGGAAAGGAGCCTTGGGATTACCCCAGCTTGTTATATGGAAAAATTCCTGGTCTGTAGTGCAGGGAGGGGGACCTCAAGCAGGGCACAGTGGTCTCCATGAGATGAGAAGACAGAACTGTAAACCTAGGGAAGGCTAGGTTTTCAGATTTCACAAGGCAGAGCACCTGAGAGATAGGGGGAGAGAGAGAGAGAGGAAACTGAAGCTGGGGCAAGAACCACCCAAAAGGACTAGAGAAAATCATGCCCAGTGTTCACACAGAGTCAAAACAATGGCGGTTCCCAAGATCCAGATGGAGAGTTATCGGAAAAGCATCTTGTCTCAGGACTAGGGAAAAATTAAACCTGCATTCAATGCTGCTCTGGTCCTTCCTAACAAATCATAAAAGTAAGATTTAAAAGATTTAGACTGTTTTCAAGTAATTTATTTTTACTGCATCACTGAACAAAGGCTCAAGAAAATTTATAGGAATATAAAAATATCCAGCACCCAATAGATAAAATCCAAAACCTCTGACATCCAAACAAACATCACTGTGGACGCAAAGGAACAGGTAGATACAATCTACAATGAGAAGAAGGTCAATCGTTAGAAATTGACCCATAATCGACACAGTGATAGAACTAGTAAATAAGGACATTAAAAGTTATGACAGTGATAATTTATATATCCAACAAGCTAGAAGAAAAATTGTATGTGTTATGTAGAAATATGGAAGAGGGAAAAAGACCCAAGTTGAACTTCAAAAGTTGAAAACACAATGTCTGAATTGGAGAATACACTGGATAGAATTATTATCAGTTTTGACATTGCAGAAGAATTCATGAACTTGAACAACACAATTGAAATGATCTAAAATAAAATTAGAAAAGAAGTGAAGAGAACATCGTTGAACTCTGGGAGAACTTCAAGCAAATACAGCTAACCCTTGAACAATGTGGGGTTTGAGGTACCAACCCCCATGAAGTTGAAAATTTTTATATAACTTTTGACTCCCCCCAAATTTAACTACTAATAGCCTACTGTTGACTGAAAACCTAATCTTGTATCACACATGTATTATACACTGTGTTTTTATAATAAAGTAATCTAGAGAAAAGAAAATGTTATTAAGAAAATAATAAGGAAGAGAAAATATATTTATAGTATTATACTGTGTTTATAAAAAAAAAATCCATGTATAAATGAACCAGTGCAGTTCAAACCTGTGTTGTTTATATGTAAACAGTATACATATAAATGGAGTCCCCAAAGGAGAGAGAGTATACAAAATATTTGAATGCCCAAAATTTCCCCAAATTTAATAAAAACTATAAGCCCAGATCTAAGAGGTTCATTAAATTGCAAGTGTAAGAAACATGAAGAGTGAAGCATATAACACATTATAAGCATATTGCTTAAAACCAGTGAAACAGAAAATCTTAAAAGCTGTCAGGGAAAAAAGATACATTAGATTCTGAGTGTAAAATTAAAGAGCAGCAGTTTTCTTGTCAGAACACTGCAAGCTAGAAGATAGTGTACTGAAATTAACAAAACCCCTGTCAACCTAAAATTCATTACCAATAAAAATATCCTTAAAATATGGAAGAGCAATAAGGACTTTCAGTTACACAAAAGCTGAAAGCATTTATTGTCACCAAACCTATACTACAAGAAATATTAAGGTAAATCCTTTAAACAGAAAGAGAATTATGCTGGATAGAATCCTGGAACTACAAATGAAGAGTGCTGGAAATAATAATTGTGTGGATAAATAACAATACTTTTTTTCTTTTTACTTAAGTCTCTCTTTTTTTTTTTTTTCTAGAGAGGGAGAGAGAGAGAATGCAATTGGGGGAAGGGAAGAGGGAGAGAGAGAATCTCACCCAGGCTCCACATCCAGTGTGGAGTATGACACAGGACTAGATCTCAAAACCCCCACCCAAATCATGACCCAGACCAAAAATTGAGAGTCAGACACCTAACTGACTGAGCCAACCAGAGGCTCCCTTATTTAAATTTCTTAAGAAAATTGTGAACCTCCGTGGCTCAGTGGGTTAAATTTCTTAAGAAAATAATTGACTATTTAAAACAAAAATAAAACATGTTTGGGGGTCTAAAACATACATATGAAAATATATGATAATAGTAGCAGAACAGCTGAGAGGGGAGAAATGGAAGCATATTCTTGCAAGCTTCTTACACAATGTATGAATTAGGATGATATCACTTGAAGGTAGACTGTGATAAGATCGAAATGCCTGTTATAAACCAAATTCAACCACTAAAATCTCAGAAAAAAATAGTTTTATGTAATCAGCCCACAAGAAAAAAAAAAATGAGATCATGAAAATACTCAGTTCATCCAAAAAAGGTGGAAAAAGAAGAAAAAAGGAATAACAGACACGTAATATTATGAGGAAATAGTAAGATAGTAACCATACTGGTAATTAACTATATAATTGCTAATGACCAAATCACCCCAATTAAAAATAAGACATTATCAGACCAGACTGGCTTTAAAAGAAAAAAAACAAAAAGACCTAACTTTACCCTGCCTACAATAAACTTTGAAAGTAAAGACACAAATAGGTTAAAAGAATGACAAAAGATATATCATGTTAACCATGGTTCAATCCACCTGAGAACAAAAACCAAAAATAACCCATAGTAGCTAAATTGATATCAAAGTATCAAAATATCAAAGTAGATTTTGTAGGAAAAAAATTCATTGCTGTGGATAAAGAGAGTAATTTCATAATAAAATCTCACTTCTTCAAGATGATATAACCATTTCTAAACATTTAGACATACACACATACATACATTTTAAAGCTTCAGAAATACTTGAAGCAAAATCTGATAGAATCACAAGGAATAATAAAAAAAAATATCTACAGCCCTTCACTCAATAATAGTTAGAAGTAGACCGAAAATTTGTAAGGCTATAGAATACTTGAACAACACTATAAACCAACTTTATCTTCCTAACACTTATAAAACATTTACGCAGTGATAGGAGAACACAAGCTTTTCAAGTACAGACAGAATACACATTAAGATAGACCATTTTCTGAGCCCCATAAAACAAGTCTCAAAAAATTTAAAAGCATTCATGTCATCCAAAGTATGTGCTCTCACCAACAAAAAATTAAATTAGGAATCAAAACAAGAAACATATCAGTATTGTTTAGTTTCTAAATACTTTCTAAATCCTTTACTTGGATTATTTAGAAATACTTGAAACTAAACAATATATTTCTAAATAATCCTTTGGTCAAAGAAGATATCAAAAGGGAAATTAGAAAGGATTTTGACCTGAATGAAAGAGGAAATGAAATATTTTTATTTATGGACACAGCTAAAGCAGTACTTAGAGGAAAATTGATAACACTAAAAATACTTGCATTAGAAAAAAAAAAGAAAGGTCTCAAAACAATGACCTCAGCTTCTATTTTAAGAATGTAGAAAAAAGAAGAGCAAATTAAATCCAGATGAAGCAGAAGAAAATAATAAAGGTCAGAGCAGAGATCATTGATATAAAAAACTTAAAAATAGAGAGAGCTAGTTCTTTGATAAAGTCTTAGCCAGAGTGATCAGGGTAGTGTGGGGCAGCGGGAGAAAAAAACACATATTATCAATGTTAAGAGTCTATAAATCTTATATATATTAAAAGCCTCATAAGAAATATCATAAATAATTTTATGTCAAAAATATTTGACAACATAAATGAAATGGACAAATTTCTTAAAAGATACATACTAACATAGCTTACTCCAGAAAAATAAGCATTTGGAAAAAAAAAGAAAAATAAGCATTTTGTTTATTAAGGAAATAAAACAGTTTAAAGCTTTCTACAAAGAAAACTCCAGGCCAGAAAATTCATTAGTGAATTCTGCCAAATATTTGAGGAAAAAAATGATCAATTCTATATAAACTCTTGCAGAAAATTGAAAAAGAGGGAATACTTCCTATATAGAATTAGAAAGCATTAATCTGATTAATCTGATACCAAAACCTAGACAAAAAAAAAAAAAAAAAAAAAAAAGGACAGGAAAACCGAAGACTAGTATTTCTTTTTTTTTTTCTTTAAATATTTAATTTATTTATTTGACAGAAAGATCACAAGCAGGCAGAGCGGCAGGCAGAGAGAAGGGGAAGCAGGCTCCCTGTTGTGCAGCGAGCCCAATGCGGGGCTCGATCCTAGGACTCTGAGATCAGGACCCAAGCTGAAGGCAGAGGCATAACCCACTGAGCCACCCAGGCTCCCTAAGACCAATATTTCTTGGGAACACAGATGCTACACTCCCTTGCAGATCAATTTCAACAAATACATTAAAAGGGTAATACATTGTGACCAAGTATGGCTAATTTCAGGACTGTAGGGCTGGTTTAATATTTAAAAAACCAATCAATGTAATTTATGTATTCTTTAAGGAAAAAAAAAGCACTTTCATTTTTGACATGGTTTCTATGAGTGATTCTATTACCATGACCATTTGGCCGATGGTGTTTCAGATTTATTTCTTCCTTGATAATTTTCAAAGGATATAGCCATTTGATGACATTTGTTGCATTACCAAATCATGTTAGAATTTGTATTATCATTATTATCTGTATTATCATTCTTTCCTATTGAAATAAATTATAATTTAGCAGATGGCTTTTATTTATGGAATACATAAAAAAGGTCATAGTAAATTTCAGAAACACGTGAGTTTAGAACATCTGGATTTTAAGTGAGTTTTTATTTTTTTTAAAACAGTCTGAGGTCCTAAATAGAGTTGGCATTCAAAATATTTTTTGAATAAATGTATATGAATATGATCATTGCAGAACGAGTTTGGGGCATGGATTTTTTTTTTTTTTTAATGTTGCAAATCACATTGAAACTAAAAAATATTTGACTCATGTGCGTGGAAATAACTATTGTGTTTGCCTTTTCCCAGATCCTTTTGTCTTCCCATGGTATTTTCAGAGCCTATAACAGTGCCTGATACTTGATAGGTATCAGTTATTATTGTTAAATGAATTAAAAGATTTTAGGGAATATAAAATTGACCTAGGTACTTCCATCATGATCTCCTACACTTTGATAACTTGACTCCAAGAGACAGACTACTTCACTTTTGTCTCCCCTTCCTCCACACATTCCTCTGCTCTCCCCACAGGGAAGGCTTTCCTGACAAGCTTCATTTGTTATCATTTTGATATGCTCTTCTGGGAAGCTGACAGCCTTCAGGTATTGTTAAAATAAGGATTTTGAAACTTGAAACATGAACTGAGAGATGTCTTATATACTTAGCACTGGTGGCTTTTTCTTTGAAGATGCAGAGTTGATTAAGATTCTTATGATTATGGAAGCTGAAACCTAAAGTAAGGACACTCATTGTTGCAAATATTTTCTTTTGACAAACTACATGGAGAAAAAAATAGGTGTTTATCTCTTTTTCTGGTAATACACTGTAGGGGACACAGTTTGATCCATCACACTGATTTTTGCCTTGAAGAAATTACAAAGTTGGACTCAACTCCCTAAAGTTTTTGTTATTTCAGCAAAGATCAATATGACATTTGGCTGACTTATTTCATTTCCAACAGCAAAAAACATACCCACCCCAAACAGATTTTGCTTTTAACACATACTAGTTATTTAAAAAAATAAGCCAATACTAAAAATTTATTGAAATAGATTTTTAGCAGTAACAGATGCCCTAGAGCTCCCTATTAGACTTTCTATTGTATTTGGCTTTCTTAGAAAGACGGATTTTTAATTTCACAAAATAAAAAGTACCCTGAAGGTTCAATCAAATTAAAAAAAAAATCTATGCCAAGAATGTAAATGGCTTCACCTCTTAAACTTGAGCTTATTTGAATCCCACAATCAATGCGTGAGTTATAGTGCATATGCATAAATGTGCTGCTGGCGTAGAGACCAACTATCACATAGTCCCTCGAGGAAATGCAAGCCAATCGGTACGTAAAGAGACCAATGAGATGGGCAGAAAATTGCTTAAATGGCTTATGAACATCTTACTGCTTATATACTGTATTAGTCAATTGGAGCAATTATATGTAAGGACACTACTCCCAACATGGGGTCCCCACTGTCATGACTTCATGACTTCATTCAATTATCTCCCAAAGATCCCGCCTTCAAATACCATTACATTGGGAGTTAAGACTTCCAACATATGAATTTGAGAGACAAACATTCAACCTCTAATATTCCTCCCTGATCTCTCCAGATTTATGACCTTCTCACATGTGAAATACAGTCATTCTATCTCAACAGGTTGAAAAGCCTTAAATTGTTGCAGCATCAACTCTGAAGTGTGAAAGTCCAAAGTCTTATCTAAATATACTGTAAATGAACTATGGGTAAGACTTGAGATAAGATATAATTCATCCTGAGGCAAAATTCCTTTTCAGCTGTAAACCTGTGAAACCAGACAAATTATGTGCTTCCAAAACACAATGATGGGACAGGCATAGAGTAGACTTTTCCCATTCCCAAAGGGAGAAATAGGAAAGAAGGAAGGCATGATAGTCCCCAAGCAAGTCCAAAATGTAGTAAGGAGAATTCCATTAGACCCTAAGGCTCAAGAATAACCCTCTTTGGTTTGATGCTGCCTCCAGGCCCCCTGGGGCATCAGTCCTACCTACCTCCACAACGTTGGGTGGAGGTCCTGCCCCCAGAGCTCCAGGTGGTTCTGTCCCCAAGGCTCCTCCCCCAAGATCTGGGTGACTGAGATCTGAAACCAAAGCCATGTCCTACTCCCAACCTGCCTGAAACCATGGAGGAAGCCCTAATGATCTCTGAATTGCCCTCAGAGTCTTTCCTTGTCTTGAAGAACAGCCTATATAACCAGCTGACAAGCTCCATGGTCACATCTCATAAGATGTAAGAAGTCCAAGAGCCTTTCTTCATTTTGTCCATCCCTGTCCCTTTCAGCTCAAACTGGCAGTGCCTTTGGTCATATAATCCCATAGTCTATTTTGAGTCTTAGTCCTGACACAGCTTTGGTCTTTTCTTCCAAATATACTTCCTCATTTTTTTGCCATTTAGACAGTCTGAGGATTTTTGAAATCTAAGTACTGTTTCTTTTTGCTTAAAAATTCCTTCTCATTCCTCCCTTCTCGCATTTTACTATAAGCAGTCAGGAGGAACAAAGTAGCTCCTTCAGCACTTCACCTAGAAATATCCTGAGCTAAATATCTGGTTTTATCAGTCACAAGTTCTGCCTTCCATAACACACTAGAACCTGAACCAAATGCTTTGTCACTTTATTTTTATTTTTTTAAAAGATTTTATTTATTTATTTGAGAGAGAGAGAGAAAGAGCACACACACAAGACAGAGCATGAGCAGGGGAGAGGGGCAGAGGGAGAGGGAGAAGCAGACTCCCCGCTGAGCAGGGAGCCTGATGTGGGGCTCGACCGATCCCAGGACCCTGGTATCATAACCTGACCTGAAGGTAGATGTTTAACTGAGCCAACCGGATGCCCTCTTTGTCACTTATAAAGGACCATCTTTCCTTTATAGTGTCCACTAGCATGTTTCTCATTTTCATCTGATGTTTCAACCAACATTCTGTTCATGGTTATTTATGTATTCTCTGAGGGCACGGTAGCTTTCTATCCAGCTGTCCTCTTCACTTTTGAGATAGTAGACACCCTGTGGGTCCAGGGGTTCAGCTTGAGTTGTGTTTTAGCCAGTCATAAGATGAGATGCTGCATTCAATTTCAGGCAATCTCAGCCCGGCAGTGCAGGAGATAAGGGTTTTCTTGAGGGCACAAATGGGAGCTTTCTGGTCATTTATACTGCGCTCCACCTTGGAATTAGAATCCCTGAACTCATCCCTTTCTTTTACTACTCTGCCCAGCAACAATGGGAGCAAGCAGCCAACTTCATTATCTTTGTTAGGTCTCCAGAAAGTTTGAAAGTACTGTACATTATCATCCAGATCCTTGTTTCTTGTAAGTGGTTGACAATAACTATACAGTGGAGATATTTTATGTATGACTAGCATTGCTCTCTTTACTATTGGAAATAGAGTCAATAGCATTTTAAAATCTAATCAATTCGGAGAACCATTTCCAGAAACCCCAAAACCAATTTAGAAACCCATCCTTAAAATTTTGTTCCTCTAGAACAACTCTTGGTACTAAAATCTGTATTAGTCTGGGTTCTCCAGAGAAACAGCATAAGTATATTGATATATATTGAATATATATGTCCTTATATGGAATTGGCTCATGTTTCTAAGGAGTCTGAGAAGCCCAAGATCTGTAGTTGTCAAGCTGCAGAACTACAAGGAAAGGCAATGGGTCCAGAAGAAGCAGGAGAGCCAATAGTGTTAGTTCCAGTCTGAGTCTGAGTCTAAAGACAGAGGAAGGCTGTTGTCTAAGCTTGAGGACATTCAGGTAGTGGGGGTGGGGGGTGGAGAGAGACAGAGCATGTTGGAAGGAAAGGAGGAAGAAAAGGAAGGAAGGAACGAAGGAAAGAAGGATGGGTGGAAGGGAGGAAGGAAAGGAGGTAGGGAGGGAGGGAGTGAAGAAGGGAGAAAACAAAGAAAAGAAGAAAGAAAGGAAGGAAGGAAAAAAAATTATTACTCAACTTTTTATTCTGTTCAGGTCTTCAACTGATTGGATGAGGCCCACTCATCCTCGGTAGGGCAGTCTGCTTTACTCAGTCTACTGATTCAAACTTAACCTCACCCAGAAACTTCCTCACAGACACACCAGAAATGCTGAGCCAAATATCTAGGTACTCTGTGGCCTATTCAAGTTGAGAAATAAAATTAACCATTACATTTGCCAGTTAGGGAGTATCACTTAGATTCAACAGTTGGGCTAACCCAAGCACTCAATTTAACAAAGTGGAAGAAGGTAAGGTATGCTCCTCCAACAGTTGTTTGCACGTGTCCACTGAGGTTACAGATTGGAGCTGCTGTGCTTGGGCCCATGTGTGTCTCCATGACAAAGCCAGCTCAGATCAAATAGCAGGAGGAAAAAGTTCACCAGTGACATCTTTTGATTTCAGAAAAACAACTTGATTGTCTTATGGAAATTGATGTTGGTTGTAGTTGTTTACTAAACATTAGGAAGAATCTTAGGAGATAGCCCATCCTAGAACTCTGCTTTTCAACAGGATCCAAGCAGCCTTGACAAACACAGTTGGCAATTTCAGAATATTGATCTCAGCTAAGAATGGAGAAGAACTCCTTTTGGTCATTCAAAACCACTGAGTTCATTGAGTCAATAACTAAACAACACACACACACACACACACACACACACACACACACAGCCTATTCCTTTAATCAGTCCATGCATGTACAGATTCTGAACCAAAGAAAAAACTTGTAGTTTTCTAGTGTTTAGTCATCAAAGCAAGATTCTCATTGTCTTTTAAATCTATCTTCCATTGGGATCATTGTTTTAATTGTTTTCTCATCAGAGGGACTTAATCCCCATTACAAAGCCTTATTTCAAACTGTTTTGATCTTTCCTTTTTTTGAAGGTGGTGTGATAAAAATTTTATTGAATTATATTATGTCTGAAAGAGTACACAAACCATAAGATTGGCTTGGTATGTTTTTATAAAGTGAACACATCTGTCTAACCATCACCCAATTCCAGAAATAGAACAGGACTTTAGCCTTTTCCTAGTTCTTAAACCTTATGGTAAACTCAGTTAGTTTTGCCTAAATTTATATGTTACATAAATAGAATAATACAATATGTAATCTTTCGTGTGCTGCATCTTTCAAATTATAGTCTACGTGACAGATTTATCTGTGTTGTTGAATACAGCAGTAACTTGTACATTCTTGTTGTATATAGTATTCCATTGTATGATTATGCTCAAGTTATGCATTCATTGTAATATTGCTGGACACAGGTCATTTCTGTTTTTTGGAAATTGTGAATAGTGCTACTGTGACTATTATAATACATCTCTTTGGTGGACACATGATGTGATTCTGCCAGGTCTATATCTAGGAGTGGATTCCTAGGTCATCGTGTATGGGTCAGTACAGGATAGGAGACATTAACAATTTTCCATAGTGGTTGTACCAATATATATGCTCCCACCAGCCATGTATGAGAATCTCAGTCATTCTGCATCTGTTCATTTGGTATTGTTACCTTGTAAAATTTTAAACAATTTGGTACATACGCAGTACTGTATTATTGGATCTTTAATCTGTATTTCTCTGATGATTAGTGAGACTGATCACCTTTTCATATGTATATTGACCCAGTTGGATAAGATCTTTTGAGACAGAATGAGTTATCTGGGTTTAGTTGGTGTAAGAAGATGTTGAGTGGATCTAAACTTTGATCATGTGCAATGATCATGTGCTTTTTTGTAATGGGGTATATTCATTTTCTGGGTGGCACAAATTTGATCTTTAACTGTGAGCACATTAGTAGCATATATCTGGATAATCACTGTGTTCTTAAGTAAATGGATTATTGTTTATGTAATGGTGAGGTCCTCACTAGGTCTTGTCAGTTCATTAAAATAGGGATTCCTGGTGATAGCTGAGATTGATTGCTAGGATCAATCAATCAGGTCAATTGCTAGGATCTTGTAAGAACACATATGGTGGCCCATAGAGTGGTCATGGGCACACTGGCTGTTACCAGCTGAATTGTGTCCCCCCATCTACTCCTATAATAAAGTTCTAATCCTCAGGACCCTAGAATGTAACTGTATTTGGGGATAAAGCCTATAGGGTGGTCATTAAGGAAAAAATGAAGTCATTATGGTGGGCAGTAATTCAGTATAACTGGAGTCCCTATAAGAAGGGGAAATTTGGACTCTGGCACACATGGGGGAAGATCATGTGAATGTAAGGAGAAGACGGCTACCTCTCTACAAACCAAGGACAGAGGTCTCAGAAGAAATTACACCTGCCAACACCTTGACTTTTAGCCTCTGGAACTGTGAGAAAATAAATTTCTGTTGCTTAAACTGCTCAGTTTGTGATACTTTGTTCTGGCAGTCCTAGGAATCGAACACACTGACCAAACGCTAAGAATCCATCCCGGGGAGTTGAAACTATTGAACTTTGGAGGTGGACTATCTGGATCAACACGTTTGACAAAGAAAACATCGAGTCCCCATTCTCCTGAGACGGAGCAATTTTAATCCTTCAAAGAAGTCTCAGGCGGGGGTACTCAATTTGATCTTCCAACTACCTAGACAATGTCCTTTTTTTGTGAGTACGCGGTTCTCCCATATGTAATAGGCTATGCAATTCCCTTTTCTTTTCCCCCTTTCTTCCAGGAGACTTTCCCTCTACTTTCAAATGCCAAAGCACAAAATCCCTTCTTGGGTTGGGCCATTTAATGCTGCTCCCAGCTGGAGAAAAACACCAGTATCCCTACCATCATCTATCCATACGTGACACTTCTAAGTACAGTGTGCCGTGGCATGGTGTACTGTGGCTCATTCAGTCCACCCCCGTGTTTTGTTCTCCAGACACTGTATGGTGGGGTAAGGGAAACTGACATGAATGGGCCAGTACGCCCACTCCTGTAGGGATAAATTGCTTAACTACCTTGACAGAATCTGGTGATAGTAAGTGGGAAACGGTACAGCAAGGGTCCGGAATTACATAACAGGGAACTTGGAGGAAACATTTGGCGATAGATATTGAAAGACGCCCTTCCCTTGGCCCGAAATACCTGCCTAGGCTTGCCTGGGTAACCCCTGAAGCCCCAAGGTGTCTACCTTCTGAAAATGCACCAGGATAAGAGAGAAGCCTGGGGAAAAAGAAATGCATAAATCTTCCCATGCAACCAGGATTTTTTAGTTCTCTGTGGATCCCTCTGGGTTCTATAATGTAAGAAGTTCTCCACAGTGTCCTGCCCTTAGCCTGGAAAAAAGGAGCACGTTCTTTGCTCCCAATGCACACGTGCTACAATTTGGAGAAAATGGGAGCACCTCAAACAAGGACCTGGGAAGAGGCAGGGGCTGGGCTGGCAGTGTGGAGAGTGGGAGGCAGGGCCCTGAGAGCAAGTGTATTATGTGTAGCCTGGGGACGTGCAGGAGCAGGGAGGCAGCCTGTAATTTTTTTTCTTTTTAAGTTTGGAAAAGGATCAGGAGCTATTTTTTGGTTTGTGAGCTTTGCTCTTGTTTGAGTTTGCCCTCAGAGGGCTGTTGGTGTGGGTGGATGGTATTGTTCGAGCGTAAAATGGGGCAGCAGTTGGTGAGTGGTTAATTTAAGAGGGAATCATTGGTCTGACAGAACAACCCATGTGTCCTGTCTTGTGTGCGTGGGGGAAAAGGAGCCAGCCCTGCCTTTGCTGTTTGAACCAGCTCTGGGTAGCGGGTATTAGTACCTCCACTGTGCAGAAGACACAGATCTACAGAGGTTAAAGCAAATTGACCAAGGTTAAGTGAGGACAGGGTTGGAACTTGAATTTAGCTTAGACTTGGGCTGTGCACTTTCCACCAAAGAATGATTTGTATTTTATTTATTATGATTGATTTTTTAATGCTTAAGAGAAGAGCTTCAATGGTGTCCAGCTGAGAAAAGAAGAAAGGGCATTTGCGGTCCCCCTCTGGGGTCCGTGACTGGGTTCAGGTTTTCTTGGGTTGCTCCCTTGGAGTCACTCCCCTCTGGGGTTGGGGGGGGGGGGCAGTAGCTCAGCAGGGTGCCAGTGGGGAAATTAGGATCTTCTTTCTTCTTGGCTTTTAAGTTTCAAAAGAGTAGGCTCTTGGAGTGACATAAAAAATTAAAACGAAAGCTGTCTAGTGCATCTTAGGCATGAAAGACATTGGGGGCAATACAAATAATATAAGGGTAAAGCTTTCTTTCCTGTCTTTCCACAAAACAAAACAAAACAAAACAACCTGACCAACGGAATGTGGTGAAAGACAGAGATGAAAGGTGAAGGGAGAGAGGTTTGTTATGTTCTAGATGAGAACATGGGTCCCTAGTGGACCCCAAGTGGAGGAGCGCTGTCAACACTCCAAGACCACCAGCCTTCCTTGGAGCCAGCACCGTCCCCCTAGCTGCCAACATCAGGGCCCACACGGAAACTAGGAAGGTCCTGAGAGCACCCATGCAGCAGAGCAACACAGTCCTGCTTCCGCCCACTTCTGGTCGGGGTCTCTCTTGGACAGTGTTCACAACTCATGTTTGGGTCTGAGTCTTTCTTCAGCCTTCACTTGACTTAACCTATATGTCCAATCTCTGCTTCCATTCTCCTCAGCTGAAGAGTAGGTCCTAGACACATATAGCAGGTCATGGTGGAAAAAGTCAGCCCCTCTCTTGGGTTTGGGTAGGCTGAGGGGAACCAACTTCAGAGCTCAGGTTAGGCCTTGCACCCATGTTCTGTGTCATCTGCCTCAGCATGGCGGAATCTCCATAGATGCCTTCTAAGGAGCCGCGTTTCTGCAGGTACGAGCATGGACAGATATCGGTCCTGCTGAGATAGCCAGTCATTCATTCCCATTGTCCTTGCTAGGCCTGTGCAAGGCTGCAGCTAAAGCTAGCTTTCTGGCAAAAGTGCTTCAGCGTTTTGCATACTTAAAATTCCATCTGGGGGCACCTGGGTGGCTCAGTTGGGTTAAACCTCTGCCTTCTGCTCAGGTCATAATCTTAGGATCCTGGGATTGAGCCCTGCATTGGACTCACTGCTCAGCAGGGAGCCTGCTTCCCCCTCCCTCTCTGCTTGACTCTCTGCCTACTTGTGATCTTTCTGTCAAATAAATAAATAAATAAGATCTTAAAAAAAAATCCGTCTGTGCAATTCAGGGTCAGCTCAGCCCTCTCAGGACTTGGGCTTGGAAGAATAAAATGTTCCTCCATTATCTGCCCCTGACCTGGGACTGGTTGACAAACGGGTGAGCTCATTAAGCCAGGAGATGCTGGAGAAGGCCTGGTAGGCCCTGGCTGAAGACAGAAGCCTCCTGGGACAGGTGAGCTGTGCTTGCCAGAAATGGACAGTAATAACCACAATCAGGAATGGAGTCAAAGCTGGTGACTTTCTAGGAGCCCAGGACAAAATACCTGTTTCCCTTGCATTATAAAGAAAACCATAGGCCCCAAATGGCATCAGTTATGTTGGGTCACCCGACCAGGATAAAATATCTAACCTAATTGCAGTTCTGACCTTCCCCAGGAATGTAAGTCTTAACCTGTCAATCAGGAATTTTCTGTTCAGCTTCAGTAAGGTAAGCTGTCACATGGGCCTCCTCCATTCCCAAATCCACCTAATAGAAGATCCCTGCCCACTGAGGAAAGTGACTTTGCCTGAAACAATCCTTTCTTTTCTTTTTTTGTCTTGCCCCACCCTCCTTCCTGTAAAAACCTTCCATTTTGGGCAACTCTAAGTTCCCCCTATTTGCCAGATGCCCAATTAGATCTTCACATATACTCAGATAAATTTTTGGTTTTGTTTTTTAACCCTTTTATGGGGTGGGACATCCTGAAATTCAAAGCAACTGGGTAATAAATGGAGGGGTGTCTGGGGCCTGACGATGAGCCACCCACGTCTACATTCACGGCAGGGAGCTACCTTGTCCAGGAGAGGGGCCACATCGCGGATGGTGGTGACAGGGATGGAAAAGGCTGTCCCAGCCTGCAATGACTCTGGCTCCAACCAACTAGAGTCGAGCCAGACTTCACAGCTAAAGGGCAGCTTTTCCCACTTGAGCCACAAGGTCAGGGGTCCCCAGGCCAGTTGGCTACAAATTTGGAGTTTCCCCCTAACCTCTCAGGTTTGATAATGTGTTAGAACAACCACAGAAGCTAGGAAAGCTCTATGTGTGTTAGAGCTTTAGGAGAGCAGAGAAAGGGATGCAAATCAGGGCCAGCCACAGGAAGAGACAAAGAGGGCAAGGTCTAGAAGGGTCCCATCTGCGAAGCTTCCTTGTCCTCAGGACACGTTATTCTGCAACAAATCTGACAAGACACAGAACCAACTAGGAAGGCTCCCCCTGGGTTTGCTGTCCATCATCTTTATCAGGGCTACACTATGTGGGTACAAGGGACCGAGTCGCTGACTTCCGCGACTTAATCTCTGGGCCTCATCTGCTCCCCCAAAGGTCAGGCTCTCCAGGCCCTCAAGGCCCCAACTCTCCAATCACAGGTTGATTCTTCTGGTGTGACCAGCAGGCATCCTTAGTTGCCTCATTAGCATAAATCAGGTGTGGTCTACCCCCGCCCACCATGAGTAACAAAGACATGCTAATCACTGGAGAAATTCCAAGGGTTTAGAGGCTCACTCCCAGGAACAGGGTACAAAGGCCAACCAAATTCTTTATATGCACCTTCCAGTGCAGGACAACTGTGATGGGCCTCTTCTACTCGGGGATCCCCATGGGGGTGGCTGAGGCTCCTGGGGCTGTCACAGTTCCTCCCCTTCTAGACCTTTCACAGATGCTGATCTGTGGGTCCTCCCTGTCTTACAGGTTTTAAGCACTGGATTCTGTCTCAGGGTCAGCCTCTGAGAGAGCCTAACTTGTGGCAGTTGGTTCTAGGGTGGCCCAAGAAAGGATGAGACGTTGGAGTACTGCGTTGGCCTTAGATCACAGCCAGCAAGCTGAGCTCAAGCATCTCATCGCTGATCTCGGGGGAAATGCAGACAGGCTGGGGCACATGGTGGGCGTCCAGCTGTGAAACCCTCCACCCGCTTGGGTATCAGGGAAGGGGAGGGCCTGGCGTGAAGTATCAGGAGTCCGACTGGGAGGAGGAGATGATAGCCACGTGGTATTGACTGGCAACTGCCAGAGTCTATCAAAGCTCTAGAAAACTATGAGAAAAGGCCAATTGTGACCATCAGGGGCCATTGTTGGTACTTTATAGAGAGGTCTCATCTCCTGTAGCTGGAAGGTGGTGGGAGCTGAGGCTCTGGCTCAGGACTTTTTTGTTTTAGTAAAGAAAGGGATTTCATTTTATTATTATTATTATTTTTTGTTGAGTGAACTGTACCCCCCCCCCCCCCCCGCCCATGTGGGGCTTGAACTCAAGAGTGGCATCCTCTTCCGACTGAGCCAGCCAGGTGCCCCTCTGGTCCAGGATCTAAGATCAAAATCCTGAGCGCCAAAGAACCTAACCTCTAGCAAGGCAGTTCAGCTCTGCCAGGGTCAAGGCCGTGGCTGGGAGAGAATGGGACCCTGACACAGACAGGATGACTGGGTGTATGCTGAAAACCTTGAACATAGAGATTCCCCCAAGCCCTCTGAGGCTACAGAAGGGACTTAGCTCTCCTGGGAGAGCCAGGGCCACTGTTCTAGAGACTTACGCACCAGTAACAGGGGCAGATATAACAACATGTCAAACTGGAGACCCACTTTACGTATAAAAGATGCAGGAGCAGGCCGATGCCCACGGGGTCCACGGATATCTCAGACCCCCATCCTGAAGTTGCTGGCATGGTCGAGGTTTGGAAGAGCCTCCGTAGCTCTAGGACCAACTGCCTTCTCATACTTGGCAATGGACCTCTGGCTGCCATACACGCTTTGAACCAAAGACTGTATGCCATTCTGTGTCGCCCATAAGAAGATACACAGGCCTGGGAAGCAGGGAATAGAAGCAGCATTCTCCTGATTTCCATCCTGCCCAACTGTATATTTCCCATCCTGCGGCTGTGAGCTCCACAGGGTTAGATGCGACTGTCCCAAAGGGAAGACTTCCATCAGGGGACCCAGCAACCAGAGTCTCCTGGAATGGTAAGCTTCAGCCGCTACCTGACCATTGTGGGGTCCTGTGTTCTGAGACCAGCAGGCAGGAAGAGAACGTAGTATTTTGGCAGAGGAGACCGACCATGACCATCAGGAGGTAGGGGGGCTGTGACACAGTGACACAGTGGGGGTTGACAGGTCCCAGATCCTAGGTGATACTCCCTTGCCCACGTTGGACAGCAAATGGACAAGGGCAGCAGCCCGGGCCTGAGAGGGGCTGGGACCCGATGATCAGGCAGCTCATGCCTCCAGCTAATGCACCAAGATGGCCGGCGGACATGTTCTGTGAGCCTGGGGGCAAGCTAGACTGGAGGGCAAGGAGGAGCTTGATGAGTACCAGTGGCAGCTAGAGCCCACCAGAAGCATCTGCCAGCATCTCACGTTCGTGAGAGAAAATTGGCAGATTTGGACAAGCTGAACGCAGCTCAGGCATCAAATCTCGCACCCCTGAATGTGGCTCAAAGAAAAATTCTGGTGGGATCCATGGTTCCTGTGTTACCTGAAACAGCTTGAGAAACTGAAAAGGAGCCTGACTCCCTTGGCAGTTGTCCAAGGTTCCACATCCTAGGCCACCTGCTTCTAGGAACACTGGATGAGGTCTCCCTTATGCACCATAGTCACCTTGGGGGTCATGACAAGGCCAGTCCTTAGTGGCTCTAAGACTTCTACTGGATGAAGATGATGGTAAGAAGGATGGCTTTCTGGGAGCCAGTGGACCAGCAATGGGGTGTGGAGGATAAAAGGGACAAAGAAAGAAACCTATTCCACTGAGGGCCACCAAGTATTCAAGGAAGGCAGGCAGACTTGTTCTGGGCTCTTGTTCAGGGGGATGGGAGGCTGGGAGAAGACAATGTGGTTAGGAGGTTGTGTGAAGACAGGGATGTGAGAAAGGCACTGATAAGGTCAGTAGAAGAGAAAAAGCAGGGACCTGGGTCAAAGCGTGGATGAGGAGGAGTAGGACAAAGGCAGCATCTGAGGACCATAAATGGTGGTAGTGGGGTTGTAGAGGACCTGGCGGGGGACCAGCTGCATTCTTTGCACACCCCCACAGCCCCCACCACTCTCTGGCTCCTGCTTATACCTGTTGGTCTGGTACTCTTCAAATGATCTCATGCTTGCTCTTGTCCCCACATTCTCAGAGCCCTGTGAGCATCTCCTTATGACCAGGTCATCACCTTCTGCCCCTTTTCTACATGCTCACTCCTGGAGGGCAGCTGAGACCCGATGGAGTCCCATGGCTGCCCCCCACCTGCAGACCCGCCTTCACCTGCATGCCTGGTCCATGTTTCCAACCGTATGGACAGACCTCACTTGGATCTCTAACATCTTGAAGTCAAACTCATCTTTCCTGCAAAAATAAACCCTTTAGACTCTCATTCTCCCATTATTTTTTCAGCCTCTCAAGCTGGAAGTCTTGACTCCTGTTTTTTTTTTTTCTTTAACCAATGCCTCATCCAAACTGTCACAAACATCTCACAGCTTCTTTAGATATTTTACCTGATATTTTTTATTTCCTTTTTTACCAGACATACCATGCCCTGGGTGGCCTGCCCTAAACACAGTCCCCTTCCCCATTCCTTCATCTGCATGCCCTACGGAATCTGCCAGAATCTCAGGGAGTGGATCCTAGGACTCTCCATTCCCAATAACCTTGCACGTAATTAGTTTGCCTTGCCCTGGTCAGGACTGAGTGTAGTGAATCAACAGGGTAGGTTGGGTTATGGTCCATAACAAATTATGGTCCTGAAGTTCCATAAGAAAATATGGTCCTGAAGTTCTAGTGACTTAACATACCACATATTCATTTGTTCATGCGCGTTCTCATGTGGGTTGGGCAGCCTCCTTCTTTTGTAGTTACACCATCTGGAGCGTGTGGTCCCCAAGATGTTGAGACTCAGGAGGAAAGCGCTGCAAGGATTTCCTAAGGGACAGCCTTGGAAGTGGCTCCAGCTTAGTTACAAGATGCTGTTCTGAGTCGCAGGGGAGGCTGGGAAATGCCTGTGAAGCTCCCAGGAACAAGGAAGGGTCTTTGCAGCCACCCAAGTCTCCAGGGCTTGCCTGGTTTTCCTCCTCTCTGTGTGTATGGTTGTTTCCAAGTCCCTGCCAACCCCGGGCGGTAGAAGGGACTCTGTGTCACAGGGGTCCTGCAATGCTCTGTGCAATTTGCACCAACCCTCATGCATCCCTGCTCTTGGAGCTGAAAAACAGGACTCAGCAAGCTCCTGGAGCAGCACCCGGGGACCCACCCCACCCACTTCACACCTGCTTATTAGAGTGCCTCAGCTGCCTGCTTTATTCGAGAATGCTCAGAGTTTCCCCCTCAAGTTCCCTGACATTTTCAGTGGGGGAATGTATAGAACTTTCTAGAAGTTCCTTGAAGGAAGCTCATCCTACACTGACTTCAGTTTAGGAAGTTGAATTGAGACGAAACAAAGAAAGACTTGAGAAGGTAGAGCCAATGCGAGGCATAAACAATTATTTCTGAACTGTTTTCTCCACCTTGGCTGTTAAAGTAAAAACAGTCTCAGAATATCCAGAATAACTCATCGGGCCTTCAGAAAGGCAGCACAGCGGGGCCGGCAGAGTGGGGACTGTGTAATGAGACTGGAGGTTTGCCTGGCAATCCCCTGCCCTCTTTCTAGGGACCGGTCTCAGGCAGGTTCTTCCCCTGGCCCAGCCTCAGGGTTCTCTGCAGAGTGGGGAAGACCTCCATTCCCATCTCCTCGGATGAGCTGACTCCCGAGCCTGGGGCTGGCTGATGGGGAAGCAGCGAAAGCAAGTTGTAATCCGTGTCGTTATAAAGCCCTTACCTGCGCTGACACTCCCAACATCTTCACTTTGATTTTTGGCTTGTGTCTGTGAATGTTGATTTCAGTAACAAAATTTGGGTGTTTGCCCTAAAACACGTACTCTACACAAGCTTAGGGAAATGCTGGGACCAAAGAATGTTTCCTGTTGATGAGAAGGAGTTGGTGGGAGAATGAAGCCCCCTGACAAGCGTGAAGGGGATGTTGATTCCCCCCGCTACACGTCAAGCACTTAGATTTGTCAAGGGCAAATGTTTTGTGACGTAGTCCACGGCCTGTATGAAGAGTTGCTGTGAGGGGACTCTGTCCCTCAGACTTTCCCCATCTCCAGTGTCTTCTGCTTTTGCTTCTTTTGGGGTTCCTAGGTGGGTCTGCTGCTGTCTCTGCTTTTGAGGAATGGACGGGCAATTATGGGAAGGAGAGACCTGAGTCATTGTTGCTGTGCCCCTTTGCTTTTTTCTTCTTCTCTCAGACCTCAGGTGATGGGAACAGCAAGGGAAGGCAGAATTAAGAAAATTAAGGAGGGGAGTATTTCTGGATCTGTCAAATGCACTGCTTGCCAGCGGGGTTCCCATCCGTGCTGGGCATGGTGGAGGTTTTGTATCAGGTTTTGTTCTTGTACAAAAAGGTAATGCACCTGGGGGGCCGGAGGGAGGGTGGCCTACTGAAGCCACAAAGGATGAGAACTGGAGTTTGAGTGTAGCTACTGGGAGGAGCCTGGAATAAATCTTTGCAATAAAATAAAGAAAATAGCAGCTGAATTATTTTCCTCCCAAGGGCTAGGACAGAACAGGGTATGCAGAGACCGCTCCTAATGGCCCATTAAGTGGGAGCAAACTTTTGGGACCAGCAGCTCAACATTTTTTCTCTTAAAATTTTTCTCGATGTTCATTAAAGGTGTTCTTCCACTCACCTCAGTATTTTAAAATTAAAGTTACCCAAAGCCAGATCCTCCTTCACGACGATCAGAACTTACCAGCTTAGTTCAACTCCACCGAATTCCAAATAGCTGTGAGTATGTATTTTCTCCTTTCAATTACGCTCTCGCTTCCCATTCTGATTATTGCAAGTTATGCAAATCAAGCTAGAGAAGAGATTTAATTTAATCAACTGTGGGCTTGCTTGCACCAATTTGAATATTAGCTGTCGTCTATATGTAAATGACTGGAGAGAGGGGAACTTGTTGCTATGCAGGGTGACCAATTCCTAATGCCATTCTTGCCAGCTAACTTTGCTGCAGATCTCAAGGTCAGGCTCAAAGTCAAACTGGTTGTGGGAGTTTGTGTGCTCTGGAAGGAGACACTCGACTTTCCAGGTCTGTGCTCCGGTGATTCTAAAGACCAGCTGTGTTTGCACCTATGGTCAGGGAGACTTCCATCTTGTCTGTTATTCATGGTTTCTGAAAGAAAACATGGAAGAAGAGAGACAGAGAGAGCGGGATTGTTTCTTTTTACCAAGAATTCCCCACTCAGTCCAATGAAGCGAAATTCTTCGCATTCCAGATCCGGGAAAGCAGCTAAGGTATCCATCCCCTGAGGAAAACAAGGAGAGGAGGCTCTTTGTACTGTTCGCAATCTAGGAGGAGAAAGAAACTCTCTCCAAATCGCACAAAGGGGCAGGAAGAGAGAAACCATCAGCGCAGAGCGGGTTTTCAGCAAATAGGGGAGGAGAATACAGACCCAGAAGATTCCCTGGGGGATGGGGTACCCCTCTGGTTTACCACAAACAAAATACTCGTCCCTTTGAAGTGCTAAGGCGGCTTTTCAGTGGGGAAGGAAGAAAGGAAAAGGGATTCCATGGTAGTAAACACACTATCGGCTCATCTGGAAGGTGCGGGGCGAGTTTCCAGGCACAGATGTTGTTTTGCTGTTAGAAAGCCAGAGATGTGGCCTTCCTAGGAGAGCTGACCAAACCCTAGAGCTGATTCTTCTTCTTCCTCTCCCCCTCCCCCCTCCCTAAACTGGGTCAGGGAGAGTTTCATATTTTTGTTGTCGTTGCTACACTGCCAGCTCGGAGGTAAGATGATTGGCTGAGACTTGGAACTTAACAATTAACGTTAAATACAGGCAGCTGGCTGTGTTTTGATTAAAAGCCACAATCAAGAAATCTGGCAATCTGGAATTTTGTGTTGGCTGAAGCCTGTTCTTCTTCTTCTTTTTTTTTAAAACCCTATTTGCACAATTGCTAGTCTTTCGGGGCCCTTTCCTTTACTGCTCCCTACTGTTTTCCATATTTTAAAAAATTGGCAGAAATTGTCCAAAGTCATGCAAGGTGCCTAGGGGTCCGAAGCAGCCGAGATGTGCTGTATTCTGCTCCATTTGATGGAAATGAACACCGAAGACATGGATCGCTTTGTTAGCACAGTCTCTAATTCTTTTTTTCCCCTACTCAATTAATTGCTCATAAATGGGAAAACAAAACAACGCAGATTAACTCCTTTAGGGGACAGGGCCAGTCCAGAGGCTGCATTTTGTTGCTAATAGGGCCACCATGCGGTTGACAACTGCATTTACAGTTTGGAGGTCAAGGACGGATTCATTTGGGAAGTGCCGTCCATGTATCTGTGTGACTTTGAAATGCCTGGTTAGAACATCCGAGTGTGATGACCATCACTTTGTTTCCATTAGAAAACTTCACAAAATATCCTATAATAGGAAAAGCGAATTGTGAGGAGTATGGAAATTTACGCACCATTATGAAACATATCAAGAAAACCCAGGTTTTAAAGTTCCTATAAGGTATCTGCATCTCCTTACAAGCCCTCCTGTGTGGGAGGTGGAAGAAAGGGGAGCCCCTGTTTTCCTGCTTGCTCTGTATTTCAGATTTCTTCTTTCTGCTGCCCCCTAGAGGACAACTGGCTATAAGAGCGAACTGACTGGAACCTGTGAAGGTAAGGACCTGAGAACTTGGGCCCCTGGGCACCGGCTCAATATCTTCTAGTTATAGATAAGTCGGACCATTCTCTGGGCTCTGCATGGAGGGGGGGGGGGACACAGCTGGCCCTTTCTGGCTTTCTGGTATCATGTTGGGGAAGCCTCAAGAGTCACTGCTCCATACACCCCATGACTGGCAGGGATGCTCTCATCACTTCTGGATCTCTTTAGTAAGGAATCTTCTCAGTCCTCTGCGGTAACACTCAGGCTATCTATGCCCCCTCTGCTAGTTCTACTATGTTGGACGTCATGCCACATCAATGACTGATCCCTAAAGATGTGCTTGGGAGTGGTCAGGCTCTGCATGTCTACCGACCTGGACGTTGGAGTAGACAATGGACATTGAGAATCCTGGCAAGCGATCCCTTCACTCTGCCTCTAATCTCTTTCTTTCCGTACTCCTTCCAAGGGGAGAAAAAGGTTCCTCTGTCTTCTGCATTACAGGCACTTCATTCCATCACCTCTTTTCTCCTATGACCTGCGTTCTCTGTCCTCTGACCTGTGGCAAGCCTGTAGAACCAGTTTTGTGAAGCTTGACTTAGACGTTTGCAGAATGGTCAAAACTATCATATTTCTAGGGACTCGAAAGTACGATTTTTGTAGTCAAAGACAGAAATTAACTTTCTTTTTGTGCATTTTTGATGTAATTATTCTGATTCCTCCCAGAGGCAAATGGATGCTTCCGGCAGAATGGGGAGACAGCATATATTGGGAAATGCAAATTGAAAAGCACATCGATGCCTTTCAATAAAACATTGTCTTTGTGCCATTGTTATTATTCATTCTAAAAAGGCAAACCTCTCAGATTGGATAGAAACTTGGAAAGCAAAGTACAGGCATCAGTATTACTTTTCCTTAATGCTTCTCCCCCGGCCAGACCAAATGCAGATTGGTTGATATTTGATTTTGCACTGACAGTCTCCTTAGAAGAAAAGCAAGAAGAGTAGGAATGTTGGTGCATTTTAATGGAGACCCAGTTTCCCACCGCAAAGAGGGGAGTCTTTGCAAAGCCAGTCTTCTTGACAATCCAGTCCCCAACTAGAAACAGTATTAACTCTTTCTAAACAAAAGGATCTTTATTATGTATTCCTTTGAAAATGTTCAAGGTTCCCCAGGGGATATAGATCGAGACTTTCAAGGTGTCTTATAACAGAGCACACTTTATCTCTCCAGATGTAGCTCTCTGCCCTCTAGTAGATGGTGCGTAGGCAAACTATTTTCTGTATCAGCCTGCCATGCTCTGTCCCTTCCCACCACCCCAGTCTGACGTCTATTTCTTTCTTTTTCTGCTATTTAGACATAGTTCATCCTTCCAGGACCATTTCAAATCCCTTCTTATCTGCGAAACTTTCCCTAGCAAGCAGCCTCTCCCGCCTTTGCATTTTTTTTAGGCTAGTGGTTCTTAACATGTAGGGAGCATCAGGATTGCCTGGCAAGCATTTTCTAGGCATGTTCTAGCCTCCGACTGAGAGAATCTAACTCACTAGTTCTCGGATTGGGTCTTTGTGGGGCTGAGATCATTCCTGCTTAAGAATCAGGCCTGAAATATAAAGGTCTATCCTCTTCTGGTCCATTCTGTTTGGCATTTAGTGGCCATGCTTGCCTATCAGTTCCGTCTTTGTGTTTAATGAAATGTGTGGGCAGTCTGTTGGATCAACCATCAGACTACATCAGAGCTGATGGCCTAAACTGTCCCCGCAGGGTCCTCTGCATGTTCCGGACAGAAAACCTAGGAATGCCAGGATGTTCAGGGACACTAAATTTCCAGGACACCTTCCTGGATTGACTCTGTGGGCAAGAGCAGAGGCTTTTCACACCATCGGATTTGAGGCATAGAGAGCCCCCTGGTGGTCGGTAGGATAAAACAACCAAATTCCGAAAACGAAAAATCATCACCAGGGAGGAAGAAGTATTGATTCATGAATTGTTCAACACTGTTATGTGACTTTGGAGGTGCATGATAACAGACAGCCCCACTGTCTCCCTCATTTTGGTAGGGCACAAGAGGGAACAGACAATAAAGATGCAACTAAGCACACAAGACAATTCCAGAGCATGCTTGGGCTCTGAAGGTGCAGTAGCTGAAGATAACCCAGGTGAAGGAGGGGAGAGCGGGTCTTGTTCTGAATGGGCTGTACCTCCCTGAAAGTCAGGGTAGCCCCTTGCATTGTCCCCTCCGAGCCTGCAGACTCACCCCTGGAGTTCTGGGACAGGCCACGAAGGAAAAGACAATGTGACTAGCAACTAAATAATGGGGTTAAGAGATCTTTCCTGGCCTTCAAGGCCACAGGCCATGAAGGTTGGGGGTCTGGAGGTGATCGCATGTACTGTGGGCCAAGGTGCAAGATCAGGAAAGTGACAGCAGGCCCCAGGCAGCAGGTTGGTGAGCAGGGAGGACTCTGAGGCTCAGGAACTGCAGAGCTCTCTGGAAAGCACTTCCTCTACATGCACCTGCTCAGAATCCTAGCAGGAAACATACCCTAGAAGGAGCCCCAGGCTTTCAGGTCCTCTATGCATTCAACACCACAGCCTCCAGTAAGCGTTCCTGACCATCAGTCAGCAGTCACAGCTCATCAACCAGTGGGCATCCAGAATGGGAGTTTAGTTAGTGTGTGAGCATGAGTGGTGGGTGCCCCCAGCCCCTGAAACCTGGCCCAGTCCCTATCTCTCTACTGTAAGAACTCTGAGGTCAAGGATTCTGTATTCAGCACCAAGCAAAGTGTCTCCCACTGTAGGAAGTAGGACCTCAACAAATACTTACTGGTTTCTATTTGACTGTTTCCACCTTGGGCTTTGTCTTCTGCTTGTCCTGAAGAAGCACTGGAGGGAAGACTGGCGTGGGAATCAGACTGTTGTGGGTAAATCAGTGGTTGATGAAATTGGGATTTTTTTTCTTCCTGATTCTCCTGCAAGCATGATTTAGATAGTTTGTGATTATGTCTTGGGAAGAAATCAACAATTATGGGATGCCAATGAGCTTAAAATGCTGCTCTTTGGGGTCAAATGCACAGAACTGCTCAATTGGAGATCTGCCCAAAGTTTGCATTTCAGTTATTTAGTGTTGAGTGACAAACCCCCTTAGAACTTAGTGGCTTAAAACAACAATGATTTCAAAAAGATACGTGTATGCCTATGTTTACTGCAGCATTATTTACAATAGCCGAGGTATGGAAGCAGCCCAAGTGTCCATCAATAGATGAATGGATAAAGAAGATGTGGTGTATATAGTCAATAGAATCTTACTCAGCCATTAAAAAAAAAAAAAAAAAACAGGTCTTGCTATTTGCAACCATGTGGATGGATCTAAAGGATATGATGCTAAGTAAAATGGGTCAGACAAAGACAAATATCAGATGATTTCGCTTATAGGTGCAAGCTAAACAAAACAAGACAAATAAGAAAGTGAGAGAAAGAAAGGAAGAAAAGACTTTTAAATATAGAGAACAAAGTAATGGTTGCTAGAGAGGAGGTAGGTGGGGAATGAAACAGATGAAGAGGATTAAGAGGTGTAAATTTCCAGTTATAAAAGAGTTAAGTCACGATACTTACCATGGTGAGCACTGAGTAATGTCTAGAATTGTTGCATCCATATACTGTACACGTGAAAATAATATAACATTGCAAGTTAATTATACTTTAATTTAAAAAAGAAAAAAAATACATGAATTATTAAATAAATAAATAAATAATGTTAATCTTCCCAATTCTTTTTTTTTCAGACTACTATCTCATAATGAACTTGTGTTTAGAATAATGAAGAATTCGCTAAACTCAAAAGTAAGAAAACAATCAATCCAATAAGAATATGGGCAAAACAACTTGCACAGACACTTTTCTCTAATGAGAACATACTGATGGTAAATAAACACATAAGCCTCCAGGGAAATGTGCATTAAAGCTGCAGGTGCTACACGTATTACACACATATACAATAGCAACAATTAAAAGTCTCGATAGTGCCAAGTGCTGGTGAGGAACGTGAAATGGTTTAGCCACTTTAGTTGATCATAGTTTCTTATAAAGTTAAATATACACACATCATATGACCCAGCAGTCTCTGTCATGGGTATTTATCTTAGAGAAACGAAAAGTTACATTCACATAAAACCGTGTACACAAAAGGTCATTGTGGCTTCCTTTGTAATAGTCAAAAACCGGAAGCAACCCAAATGCCCTCCAACAGGAGAATGGATAAGCAAACTGTAGTTAAGTCTACACCGTAGAATAACTACTCAGTCATAACATTAACTCTGGACACATGTCACAATTTAGACGCATTTCAAAGGAATTATGCTGAGCGAAAGAAGCTAATCTCAAAGTGTTAAGCACAGGGTGATTCCATTTATGTAATATTCCTTTTTTAAAATTTAAATTCAATTAATTAGCATATGATGTATTATTGGTTTCAGAGGTACAGATCTGAGAAGCATCAGCCTTACTAACACCCATTGCTCATTATATCCTGTGCCCTCCTTAATGTCCATCACCCAGTTACCCCATCCTCCGACCGGCCACCCCTTTCCCAATTCTGCAAGTTGACTGAGCTCTCTTGGAAGAATTAGTTCACATGATTGGGTTGGGGCTACTGTCATTTGGATACTGGGTTGTATCCAAGTGTCCAAAATGGTTCACTCATAGATTTGTCAGTTGGTGCTGGCTGTTGACTGGGAACTCAGCTAGGCTGTTGACTGGCTGTCTTAGTTCATGTTCATGGGGTCCTCTTCATAAACACAGCTTGGGCCTCCTCATGGCAAGGTGGCTCAGTCCCAGGAAGAAGTGTTCAAGAGGAAGGAAACAGAAGTTGCCAGTCCTATTAAGGCCTCTGGGGGCATGATACAAACGTTCACCACATTCTCCTTGTCAAAGTACTCATGGGACCAGCTGAGATTTAAGAGGAGGGGACCTGAACTCTACTGTTGATGTGGGGATGGCATGGGTGTGCAAGAAGTCTCCATCTTTGGACGCGATGTACCATGTTTGCTCTCTGACCACTGCAATTTGCATCCCTTCCATGTGCAAAATATGCTCACCCCCTTCTTCCCAACCCCCAGCTTAGTGTTATGGTTGTTAGCTCAACATCCAGGATTGTGTTATCAAAACCAGATTCAGATATGGAAGGGGTCCTTGGGGACAGGCTCTCTGGCACGCTTCCTTGAGTGTTGAGTCCTGTAAATCAAAAAGAGGTTTTCTGCCCTATACACCCCCCAACTTACAGTGTGAGAAACGGACAGAGTAACTGCAGTAAATACACCACCAGGAATATAGCTTTCACTAGTCCATTGCGATTCTGGAATCCAGCCCTGCATGTGTTGACAGGTTTTTTCATTTTTTAATAACCATTTAAAAAAAATAACCATTTTTTAAAGACCATTCCTTCTGGGGAGTGTTTCTCTATGACTCTTGACTCAGACTTGCTGAATTGTCCTTTCTTTTCCATTAGAAATGCCCTATGTCTGCAGATGAATAGCTTTCTCCGCTTTCTTCCTCATCGTAAGAGGTTAGGGGCCCAGAAACCTCTTCTCATTTTGACTTGTTTCTGTTCCTTTTAGTACACATTTGTATAATTCCTCTTAAAAAAAACTTTATAGATTTCCTTTATGTCAGATTATAAAATTCCCTCTACTAGACAGACCAACTCCCTCAATCATCTTTCTTTGGGGACAGGCACCTGTAAACCTTGGCACCACAGGACGCTGTGGAGAAACCCCCTCATGATTCTTAGAAGTGCCATAGTTTGGCTGAGAAGGTCTCGAGACACTGTCTGCATCTTTCCGTGGACTTTGAAGGGCTGTGTTCTTGGCTCAAAATTTACTCTGAGACCACATTTTACTTGCAGAAGCTGGGACTTAATCTTTGCCTTCAGGCAAATCTTCCTTGGGTCTGGGGGTTCTCTGTGTTGTTTTCTAAATTCTGTTCCCAAATTGAACTGTCCCTTTTGGGGAGCTCGTCTTTCCCTTCCCTCAGATTTTCTCAGAGACCACTAGAAGAAACTAGTTGTTCCTTTGAACATTCTGTCTGAACATCTCTATAGCTGGGCATGCCTGTTTTTTGGTCATCTGTTCTGTCCATGGCTGCAGACAAGGCAGCCCAAGTTTTATTTTTATTTTTAAAAGATTTTATTTATTTGTCATAGAGTGAGTGAGAGAGAGAGAGAGAGAGAGAGAGAAAGAGCACACGAGCACGGGGAGCAGCAGCCGGGGCAGAATCAGGCTTCCTGTGGAGCAGGGAGCCTGATGCGGGACTCGACCCCAGGACCGTGGGATCATGACCTGAGCCAAAGGCAGACACTCAACTGACTGAGCCACCCAGGCACCCCCAGCCCAAGCTTTGGAGTGGTGCCGAACTTGGACATAGATTGTCTTTGTTTCAGTCTCCAGTGGCAATTTCCTCTCTCATTCCTTTCAGCCTCCATCAGAAGTTTCCAGAAGCCCGTCTGGCTCTTGCCTACCACTCCATCCCAAAGCCAAGGCTGCTTATCTTCAGTTTCTGCTCCAACAATACCCCGGGTTCTATTTCAGTTCTTTACTGCTACAGAATAAACCCTAAGCCAAACGAGCATTCAAACTTAGTGGCTTAAAATAGCATCCAGTAAACTATCTCTCAGCGTCCTGTAGGTTGAATGCACTCAGCTGGGCAGTTCTGCTCCAAGGAGGGCGGCTGGGACCGCAGTCCCCTGTGGGCCGTGCAGGAAAGGATGGTGCGGGATGGTTCCCTTGGCTGGCTGTGGGTGCCGGCTCTTGGCTGGGAGTTGGGTTAGGTCTGTTGGCCAAGGACCCCAGTTCCCTTCCACATGGGCCTCAGCCTGTCCCTGCACAGACGTCCTCACAATCCGTGCTTGAGTTCCAAGAAGGAGTGTTGGAAGAGGAAGGACGGACAAACTGCTGGTTGAGGGTCTGGGTTCGAAATTCACTTCTGGCATCTTTGAGCTGTCAGAGCAAGGGACTAGCCCAGATTGGAACGGAGGGAAATAAACTCCATCTGTCAGCGGAGAAGTGGCTTGAACACCGGGACAGTCATTGGAGGCTGGATGGCGGGCGGGTCAGCTTTGGAAACAAGCACAGCTGGGGAGGAATGATCGTCTCTTGTAAAAAAGAATCACATTGAATATCGCCTCTTGTAACAAGGGATCATATTGAATCAGATGCTGCTTTTCTCTTGTGGAGGGGCTAGACCTCCCATTTCTAGAGCCTCCCCGTCATTTTTTCTTCTGATTCATTCTGCACACTAAAGTCATACCAAAACTTCCCATTCAAATCCCATTCAAACCATTGAATTTTTACTATCTACTGACAATCCAGTGTAAAAAAAAAAAAAAAAAAAAAGTGATGTTTCCTTCTGTTGGGCAGAAATTCTTAGAAAAAGTTGGAAAATTAGGAATTGAGGCATGAAGCAAAGTCATAATTTAGCATTGATATGTAATATCAAAAGTCAGCACAGCGTTCTTTTTTTGGAAATGTAATTTTTTTTTTTTTTTTAGAAATTGTTGCAAATTCTCTGCCTGATCATCACTGGGGTAATGGAGTGTCCATGAGGAGTGCAGCCAGCCCAAAACCACACGCATTCTGTTTTAGTGTCTGTCGTCCACACCTTCTTCTTCTGCTTGTCCTTCTCTCTCTCCTTTCTTCCTGTCTTCCTCCTCTTTCTTGTATTCCTTCTCCTCCTCCTCTTCCTTCATCTTTAAAAGGATCAACATGTTATAAAAATTCAAACCATTCAGAATGACATAGAATTAAGAAAAAAAATCTCTGCTTAAGCCCCACGTCCTTCAAAAACCCAACACCACTCTCCATAGACAACAGTTTCTGGTGGCAGATCGGATGGCCATCTTTCCGATCTTTGCCATTGGAAAGAAATCGAATATATTTATAACTCGTTCTTTTCTTTTAAAAAAGATTTATTTATTTATTTGACAGACAGAGATCACAAGTAGGTAGAGAGACAGGAAGAGAGAGAGGAGGAAGCAGGCTCCCTGCTGATGCAGGGCTTGATCCCAGGACCCTGGAATCATGACCTGAGCTGAAGGCAGAGGCTTTAACCCACTGAACCACCCAGGCGCCCCTATAACTCTTTCTTGATTGAACCAGTATTTATTGTGTACTCCTTAGAAAGCAGTTTTTCCTAAATTTTAGTGTGTATTAGAAACCTCTTGAAGTTTTCTTAAAACACCCCAGAGTGTCTGATTCAGCACGTCTGGGATGGGCCCTGAGAATTTTCATTTTTAGCAAGTTCCCAGATGATGCTGATGCTTTTGTCCAGGACCCCATTCTGAGAACCACTGTCATGAAAAATAAAATTCTTGGTTACTGACTTACACTTACATCCTCTTCTGTCCTTTATCTATATTTTTCTTAATAAATATATTTTAATTCTGGTGTTTCATTTGTACATGTTTATTTCTGGATTGGTCATCTTTAGACAGTATCCATTGATAGCCCAGAGCTATGGAAGGTAAGCAAATATGGGAATTATTTGTTTTATGATTGTGTTGCTGTTTTGAGTGTGTCTTCTGGGAAAATTGCCTTTTCAACCCTTTGGTGCTGTTATAGGGAAGCGCAGTTCATTTTTACGTGTTGTTCTTCTCTCTAGTCACCTTGCCGATCCTTCAGTGATTCTAATTCCTGTAAGATTGTGAGAGTTGATACTTGTGGCACTAACTCATTCACTTTCACCATTGTGTGTTTCATTTTCCGGTTGTAACAAACACTAATAATCATTCTCATGTTGAAGCATGTTTAGGAGTTTAGACAGTCTCCTCTCACGTCTGCTTCTCTTTTGACTTTTTTTTTTTTTGCTGTTACGTAATAATCCAACAATCACATTTTAGCTGCATGCGTCCCTGTGGACATGAGTGATTTCTCTGTACCAAGACAGACCAGGGAGTGGAGGTGCTGGGCTGGGGAGGCCCAGCTACCATTTACATATGCACAGTTTGGAGTCTGTTGGCCTGACCTGTTTTTCTGGCGATTGCCATGGCGACCAGCTCTGGGAGAGCTCCCAGTGACTTTGTAGTTTCCCTCCTGTTTCTACTCCCTGTCTCTTGCCTCTCTGATGGGGAAGGGGGTGTGTGGATAGGATGCAGGGTCTGCATGGGCTGATCTCTCTGCCTCATAGCTCTGCTTTGAAGGATTCCTAGTTACGAGGGTGGGAGGAGTGTGGAGGGCTTGCGGAGAGACGACTCACCATCGGGATCTGGGGCTTAAGTCACACTGTAAATTCACATCGGAGCATCAGGTTTACTTTACTGGGCTTTAACTTTGGGGTTTCAACAAAGTTGGTGCTCACAGAGATCCTATTTTAGGTTGGCTTGTTGCCAAGAAAATCAGCTAGAGATTTAGCTGTAGATTCAGGAGGTTGAAATGGATATGACCTGGATGCCCGTTACCAGCTTAGATCAGTTAACAGGGTCGGGCAGATGGCTTAATAAGCCCTGATTCTGGCTACTTGACAGTTGATGTCATTGACCCATTGAGTGCATTGCATTATAGTCTATGCTATGATTGTTCATGGGACACATATTTATTGAGAACCTACTATATGCCAGATACTGTTCTAAGTGCTTTAAAGATATCAACTAAGCCAATCCTCATAAAAACACTGTGAAGTTAGATGCATCACTAACCCATTTTATAGATGAGGAAATTGAAGGACAGGGAAGTCCAGTATTGTGGCTCAAGTCCCATGGGGGTTGAGCCCTGTTTGAACCCAGGAAGTCTACACCTGGGCCAGTGCTCTTAACAGCTTTGCTGCACTGATTGTCCTGTTACTGCTTCTTCCCCTCCTCTCCCTCCTTGTCTTCCTTCCATCAGCCCTTCCTTCCTTTTTTCTTTCTGTTTAGATTTGTGGAGGGATTATTAATATCCAGTTATGATGTGTTATGTTATAATGAACATAGGATTAATGATACTATAATCAAGATAAAGACATTTTCATCCACCCCCAAGAAGTTTGCTGTGTCTTTTACACCCCCAGCCTCTGGCGAACACTGACGTGTTCTCCCTCCCTGTGGTTTTTGCCTTTTGGAGAATGTCACATGAATGAAATCGAAGAGTGGGTAGACTTTTGAGGAGCCTTCTTTCACTGATCAGAATGAAATCGAAGAGTGGGTAGACTTTTGAGGAGCCTTCTTTCACTGATCAGAAGGTACATGAGATTCACCCAGCCTGTTGCACGTCTTGGTGCCTTGTTTCTGTTTATGGTGGAGGAGCAGTCCATGGTGTGACCGCATGGTGGTGTGTTCCTCCCTTAGCCAGTTGATGGATATTTGGATCATTTCCAGTTTGGGGCGATTATGAAGAAAGCTGCTACAAATTTTTGCCTTCTGGTATCTGTGTGGACATCTCTTTTCTTTTTCTTGGGTAAAAAGCCCAAAGGTGGGAATGCTGGGTCATATGATAAATGAAAAATTAATGAAAATTTAACTTATTTTTTATTTTTATTTTTTTTTTTAAAGAGAGGCAGGCGGGAGTGGGGGGTGGGGGGATGCAGGTTCTCCGCTGAGCAGAGAGCCCGATACAGGGCTTGATCCCAGGACCCTGAGATCATGACCTGAGGTGAAGGCAAAGGCTTAACCCACTGAGCCACCCAGGCGCCCTGAAAATTAAACTTTATGGGAAAGAGTCAAACTGTTTTTTTCAAAAAGGTGGTGCTAGTTTCCTTTTCCACCAGCACAATGTGATTTGGCTATTGCTCTATGTCTTTCTCAGCACATATTACAGTCAGTCTAAAGACCTGTAGTGGTGTCTCACTGTAGTTTTAATATGCATTTCCCTCATGACAAGTGATGGGGAACATGTTTTCCACAGGTTTATTTGTTATCTGTATTTTTTTTTTTTGGAAGGTTTTCTTATAAATAAGTTTCCATTTTAGTTAACCAGATGGCTTATTCATAAATACCATTAATTTCAACTTTACAAACGGATATTCACATGCAATGCAGAATTTTTATTTCTAATCATTATGGAGGGTGCAGAGTAGTGTGATAGTTAGGGACAGGAACAGGGTTCCACTTGCAGCTCTGTGACTTATTAGCCATGTGCCCTCCAGCAAATTGTTGTGGAACTCTGTGTCCCATTCTCATCTGTAAAGTGAGAGTAATAAGAGCATCTACTGTAAAGAATTATGGTGAAGGTAATAGGACATGATTCATGTGATGTACAGAACACAGTGATTGAAACATAGTAAGTACTGTGTTCAGTGTTTGCTACTAACATCATTGTCAGTGTGTGGTCCATGACTGAGCTCCATGAAAATACACATCCACTAATATACATTTAGAAAATTCACTCATTTCTATTTCATTCCAGAAGTATAAATGGATGTAGTGCAGTCTCCAAATATTACAAAGGAAGACAAGAAGATCTGGAGATTATGGCTTGATTACATAGCTCACACAGTCAGCAATTGGCAGACCCTGCAAATACTTGATGAAATGTCAATTCGCATATGGAAAATCATGATAACTTCCAGACCTGTTTTGACACAGGGAAGAGTTTAAGAGCTCATTCTTCCTTTGCTGCTCCTGATTTTCTAGCAGTCAGTAGACCCATCAGACCAGAGCTCAGATGCCTCTTGAAAGGCCCAGATTGACATTTAAAGAGTGATTAGAATTAAGCAAATGTGTAAACCACTTTGATGCTGGTAAACCCCTTTAGGTGAATAGATGTCATTTTAATTAAGTGGAAATACGTCTTTGCCTTTTGTTGGTACAGCTCCACTCTGTTTTTTTCTAATAGAACATCACGATGGCATGAGATTGTAGTGGGTTTGGGTTGGTGAAATGAATCTTGAGAAAATAAATTTAAACACAGTTTAATTTAATATTATTAAACAGCTTTAGCTATTGATGCCCGTTACCACCTCAAGGAGGACTCCTGTTCATTTATTTATTTATTTATTTATTTCAGCATAACAGTATTCATTATTTTTGCACCACACCCAGTGCTCCATGCAATCCGTGCCCTCTCTAATACCCACCACCTGGTTCCCCCAACCTCTCACCCCCCTCCAGTTCAAACCCCTCAGATTGTTTTTCAGAGTCCGTAGGCTCTCATGGTTCACCTCCCCTTCCAATTTCCCCCAACTCCCTTCTCCTCTCTAACTCCCCATGTCCTCCATGCTATTTGTTATGCTCCACAAATAAGTGAAACCATATGATACTTGACTCTCTCTGCTTGACTTATTTCACTCAGCATAATCTCTTCCAGTCCCGTCCATGTTGCTACAAAAGTTGGGTACTCATCCTTTCTGATGGAGGCATAATACTCCATAGCGTATATGGACCACATCTTCCTTATCCATTCGCCTGTTGAAGGGCATCTTGGTTCTTTCCACAGTTTGGCGACCGTGGCCATTGCTGCTATAAACATTGGGATACAGATGGCCCTTCTTTTCACTACATCTGTATCTTTGGGATAGATACCCAGTAGTGCAATTGCAGGGTCATAGAGAAGTTCTATTTTTAATTTCTTGAGGAATCTCCACACTCTTCTCCAAAGAGGCTGCACCAACTTGCATTCCCACCAACAGTGTAAGAGGGTTCCCCTTTCTCCAAATCCCCTCCAACACATGTTGTTTCCTGTCTTGCTAATTTTGGCCATTCTTGCTGGTGTAAGGTGATATCTCAGTGTGGTTTTAATTTGAATGTCCCTGATGGCTAGTGATGATGAACATTTTTTCTGAATGAACATTTTCACAATGAACATTGTGTCTAATAGCCATTTGTATGTCTTCATTGGAGAAGTGTCTGTTCATATCTTCTGCCCATTTTTTGATATGATTATCTGTTTTGTGTGTGTTGAGTTTGAGGAGTTCTTTATAGATCCTGGATATCAACCTTTTGTCTGTACTGTCATTTGCAAATATCTTCTCCCTTTCCATGGGTTGCCTCTTTGTTTTTTTGACTGTTTCCTTTGCTGTGCAGAAGCTTTTGATTTTGACAAAGTCCCAAAAATTTATTTTTGCTTTTGTTTCCTTTGCCTTTGGAGACCTATCTTGAAAGAAGTTGCTGTGGCTGATATCGAAGAGATTACTGCCTATGTTCTCCTCTAGGATTCTGATGGATTCCTGTCTTACGTTGAGGTCTTTTATCCATTTCGAGTTTATCTTTGTGTATGTTGTAAGAGAATGGTCCAGTTTCATTCTTCTACAAATAGCTAGGACTCTTGTTCTTAAATGTGGGGGCGGGGGTGTATGTGTGTGTGTGTGAGTATGTGTAATTACTCAGTGGGTCCACTAAGGGGAGCCATTTCCTTGACAAAGATAGAGATGTGCCCAAGAGCTTGTGAACACGTTCAGGCTCCAACATCAATATTAAGGTATGAAGATAAAAAAACTTAGGCACACAGTTTCCAGATTTCTAAATGCACCATAGTCTTGTAATAATCGGACAGAAGCATATTCAAAAAGGCAATACAAACATTTAGCTGCATTGATTTAAAGCACAAATTTGTTAAGAACATTGTTTTTTTCTCTTTGCACTTCTTTTGGAAATATCCAGCACGGCATAAAAGTTAGTTGGACATAGCAAAGGCAAAGACAGTGTTTATTGAGGGCTTTCTATGGCCTGAGTCTGTTGGGAGTACTGACTCATTTAACCTCACAAGGATCTTATAACGCTGGGAATAGTCGTCACCATCCCTACTTCATAGCTGGGAAACAGAGGTACAGAGAGGTAAGTGAAATGTCTTAAGGTCACAAATTGACTAAGAGGCAGGCAGTCTGGCTTCAGATGCCACTGACTCACCCTTCATATGCTGCCTTTCAATAGCAGAGCCCACTAGCCTTGGCAGAATGAATGAGTCAACTCAACAGGAAGTGAGAGAGATATCGTGACATAAGGTGGGCCAGGCACGTGTTCCAGGGATCAGAATTAGAAGGATTTTCCCTTGAAAGCGAGAGGGAAAAGTCAAAGCACAGAAGTTAGTTCCCCGAAACGGTTGTGTGTATACAGCACAGACCCAAGAAAAGGGATAAAGGTGAACTTGATTTCAGTATGCCTTAATATTGGAAATTTCATCAAAAGTCCTCAAGGATAATGATGTTGGGAACAGTAGCAGAAAGATTTGAGCCAGATGAAGTGAACTGGGCATCAGAAACAGTTTGGGTGAAAAACACACTGTGTTGTGCGAAATCGAACTTCGTTATGGTTTTCTTTTCTCCATATTTTGTTAATACCTCTGTATTAAGTGCCTCATCTTCCTGGTCTTTAAAAGCTTTACCTCCCCTCTTTTTTATTCCCATTTTTGCAGCTGTTTCGAATTCCCTGGCTTTGCCATATTTCCTTGGCTGTGATGATATGTGAACCCCAATTTGCCTGGTGATAAAAGAGGTCTCACAGAGAAATCCAGAAAGTCAAGAAAACTAAGCCAGTGTTTCCTGACTTCAAATGATTTCAGCCATAATATATTTGACACACAAAATATCAAAGATGAAAAAAATGAATCATTTCTAACCCTGAAGAGAGGAAAAGAGTCTCTTAGAGACTCTTCTGAGAAAAAAACATCTAATATGGCGCCTGTGAGTTGGGCCTGTAGTCCTTGGAGAAGCTCATGACCTGTAGCTATGTTCACTTTCAGATTATTTTCTTGGCAAAACAAAACAAAACAAAACACATGGTAATTCAGAAAAATTGACTTATGGAGACTATCTTCTTTGCCAAGGGAAGTGAGAGAGCCCTGTTTTATTATCCTGGTGAGTCATCTGTTCTCGGTTCTGTAAAAAGAGTGCTATGAAAGTTATTAACTATTACTTAGGAATAAAACCAACGTTTGTGATTCATTTATCAAGCAGAAATTAATTGGTTTCCATACTTAGGTGTAATTTTAACTTCATGGAGCTGCAGAAATGACACTTGCCACTGACGATGCCAACTGATATGTTGCCCTTTTGGATCCTCTCACCGGCTCCATTCCAGTTCAGAATAAGAAAGACAGTCTTGGAGCTTTGAGCAGCTGCTTGGCCAAACGGCTGGATGGTGCACAGAAAGTGACCCGTTCTTTTACCTCAGTTTGATTTCACCTCAGGAAGGGCCTGGTGGCCACAGGAGGGGTTTTGGGCTGACAGGAGCCTAGGAGTCTGGTGAGGGGACAGAGCTCTGTCAGATCCAGAGAAGGTGGGGTTCAGCCACAGAGTGTGGAGAATCACAACTAGAGAACCCACATCCATCAGTAAGTTCTAGAGGAATCGGGGGTCTGAGAGAGGTCACGCAGAGGAGTTGTCTGTGAAGCCACAAGCACAAAATGGGGATTGGAAAGCATAAGCAAAAGCCAAGGTTGTCTAAGAAACTCCCTCTGATGGGCCTCTCGGGCTACCACGTGTGCCGCTGTCTACTTACACATGTCCCACGACGAGGTCGGACCCGTTAAACTACATGGTCACCCCGAAAGCACGGAGGAAAAAAAAAAAAAGGACACACCTGACTACCTAAAAAACAAAACGAAACAACACTGTGTCTGGTGAATGACATTTTAAGAGAAAGTGAAGACTTTGTCTGACAGCTTCACTCTCAGTCTGTGGATGAGAACAGGGCCAGGCAGGGAAGTGGCTGGGCCTGTGGGACCACACTCAAGTTTACCCCCTTCCTGGGAGTCCCTCTCATGGAGCGACTTTCCCTTCCCCTTCCTCAGCTATTCTCCCGCCCCAGCCGGCTGGATGGGGGCTGGTGCTGCCTCAGAGCCCGAGGTTTCCCAAGGCCCGAGACTGGGGAGGTATCTGGGAAGGGCTGGGAGAAGCCACCCTTGGAGGTGGGAACTACACTTCTTTTCTATTCTTGCACCCAGGGTGCACGAGAGCTTCCACACGCTTCTGGGGCAAGTCTGAGAAACTGTCATTTATGTTTTAGATGTACATGTCTATATGTACACTTTTTGCTTGTCAAGAGACCTCAAAATACATTTTCTCTGGAACCCAATACCTAGACATTTTTTGGAACAGCCCGATACTGACTCAGATTGAGAAGTTCTTGCATCTTGAAGGAGTTTCCTTTTCCAAGAAAAAGGATTAAGATGACTATCTCAGAAATTCTATCTCCTTGAATTGCCGGCTAGTCACACTGGGAATTTGAGGAAAACAGCAGGAGGTGTGTGAAAAGATACAACTGTTGATGTAAGCACAGCAAACGTTTACTGGGCTTTGTTCTAAGCACTTTCTCTCCTTCATTCACTGAATCCTCCTGGGATGGATAATTCCCTTTTATAGGTGAGGACCCCGAGCTAGCTACTGGTGGGAGGCTGCCTCTGAGGGGAAGCTGTCTTAGCTACTCTATTCGCTGGTCTCTGAAAATGGAAAGGTGATCCATGTGTTGCTATTTTTTCCCCTCTGTTTTTGAATCAGAAAAATGGAAAGCACTGTCTTTCCTGTCCCAAATCTCCTGGAAAATGTGGAGAGTAAATCTTGCAGACTCTCAAGGAGAAAGAAATGAGTGTTGCTTTGGGGGAAGTTTCTGGGTCTAATGGGCCCTCCGTTGGAGTGTGAGCTTGAGATGCAAATGACTTTGGAAGTAGGGCAAGATCTCTAAGGCAAAATGAGGGCAGAGGACGGGAGAGAAGAAGGGGAATTATGAGGAGTTCCCAGGGGAGTGGGGCTGATCTGAGAGATGATGTCGCCTGAAGATTAAGGATTCTCACCCTGGGAAGACTTGGGTGGGTCTACGGATTTAGCAAAGGATGATGTCGTGGATGATGGAGTCTGTCGTCACTTTTGTGACTCTCAAGGAACCGTGCCTTGCATTATTCACACACTTGTGTTGTTTCTTCCTCTTGAATCTGGTCTGAGCTGGTCAGACTCTGAGTTGCTTTAACCAACAGAGTGACGCAGAAGTGCTGTAGTGCTTCTGATGGACTTCGGTTTTAAGAAGGCGGTTACTATTGTGCATTCTTGAGTATCATGAGCCACCATATAATAAATGTGGGTATCCTGCTGGAGAGACCACATGGAGAGGCCATGTGGAGGGGAAGAAGCCCTGAGTTTACATGGAGGAAACCAAAAAACCCAGCCAACAATGGGAACTGAGGCCATAGACCTATGATTCCTGTCAGGTGGTTCAGCCAGCTTCCAGCTGTTGGGGTCTTTCTTTCTTCCTGTCTTTCTCCAGCTGTTGGGGTCTTTCTTTCTTTCTTTCCTTTTCCAGCTGTTGGGGGTCTGTCTTTTCTTTCTTTCTTTCTTTCTTTCTTTCTTTCTTTCTTTCTTTCTTCTTCTTCTTCTTCTTCTTTTTTTTTTAAGATTTTTATTTATTTATTTGAGAGGAAGAGAATGAGAGGGAGCATGAGAGGGGAGAAGGTCAGAGGGAGAAACAGACTCTCTGCAGAGCTGGGAGTCCGATGTGGGACTCGATCCTGGAACTCCGGGATCATGACCTGAGCCAAAGGCAGACACTTTAAACAACTGAGACACCCAGGCACCTTGTTGGGGTCCTTCTAACAGAGGCACTGGACATAGGAGTGAAGAAGACCCATAGACATCACAGGGGACAAAGACAAGCTATCCCTCATACCCTGACTAGAGCGTCACAAGAAATAATACAATGGTTACCAATAGCAGCCAGATTTCAGACCAGATTGAAAACCAAATTTCAAGTAGTATTTCACAATAATTGATAACCAAAACAAACTGCAAGGTTTGCATGCTCAGGAGCCGTGGAGAAATTAACAGAGGACCTAACCTCCTTTACGTGACCCCTGGTCCATGAATCCTGGTGCAACTTTATTTCACCTGTATCCAGCATCTCTCCTGTAGGTCCCCTAGTATCAGTGATGCCATGACTTCGTAGAAAATTCTTCCTGGTTACCCCACATAGGTACCCCCCTTCTCCTTCTATCATGTCTTGGGATACTCTGAAGTCCAAACAAGTGGAAGGGATGGAGACTTGGACATTTGGTGGAGACACTGATGGTTAATTTTCTGTGCCAAACTACGTGTTCCGAGATTTTGCCAAACGTTATTCTGGATATTTCTGTGCTGGTGTTCATTGGATGATATTAACACTGAAACTGGCGGTCTTGGGTAAAGCAGATTAGCCTCCATAATGTGGGTGGCTCATATTTAATTAGTTGAAGGCCTTAATACAACAAAGACTGACCTCTCCAGGGCAAGAAGGAATTCTGCAGGAGGATGGCCTTTGGAATGGAACTACAACTCTTCTAGAGTCCCCAGCTTCATGGCCTACCCCCATCAGATTTTGGACTTGCCAAACCTCAACTGTGTGAGCCGATTCCGTAAAATCTCCTAATCTCTCCTTCTCTTTCGGACTCTGTGTGTGTAGATAAACACACACACACACACACACACATACACATACACACACGTGTGTGTGTGTGTGTGTGTGTGTATGTGTGTGGGTGTGGGTGTGTGTGTTTATAAGCCTGTTGGTTCTGTTTCCCTAGAGAACCCAGACTATTACAGATAATAAGGTTTGCTGCATATACTCTTTGTGTCCCTGAATTGAGTAAGTTCAAGATTTTGTGAGTTGGGACAGTAGTGAATGACCCCTTGTTATATGTATTAGAGCAATTACTGGTTTGAGAGTTTGGGGCTGTGTGATAGGCTTCTTTGGCTCTGGCCCTCTGTGACCTTGGGAAAACCAATCAACCTTTTTGCGCCCCAGTTTCATTATAGCTGTAGCTCTCAAAAATTTCTGTAATTTACATATGGTTATTAGGATAAAAAAGGAAACAATGGAGCCATTGTTACTGCAATAATGAGTGCTTAATCACAGCCCAGGTGGGGACCATATAATAAGCTTTTTTTTTTTTTTTTTTTTTTTTTAAGAGAGCTTTAGAAAGTGTGTGTATTTTGCACTTCCTACTTTCTGCAGTTGAAGTCGTAGGAGCTGAACAGAGGTGGATTCTCAGGGGTTGCCATACTTAATCAATTATCCAGGGACGTTAACTGGCACACCTGTTCACATTTACCTTTTTATTACTTGGCCTCAGAGCCAATAAAATTATGGTTTGTTCAATTCCTTTTCATAATGCATTGATGGCTTTTAATCATATGCTTCCTCCCACGTGTCTGAGTGCACTGGGGAGGATGGCCGTGGAAGTGTCAGGGTCTGTCTCTTGAAGGGGAACCAAGGAATGCTCTTTGACTTCAGAGGCCTGATCCCTGAAGAGGTGTGCTTTCCCTGCCTGGGCCGCTTGCCCTCTGGTTTTGGTGCGGGTTCGCTAGAGCGGTCATGGGCCTGGGTGAGCTCAGGAGCCCCAGCCCCTGCCCGTGCATTCAGGAGGGCTCCAAGAGCCCTGCGCCTTCTCAGAGCTGGGTCTCACATCCTTCAGTGGCCACTGATGAGGGCTGGCTAAGGTCACTTTTGTGATAAAACAGCTGTGACCCAGTTCTCAGGTGTGCCGTGGACACAGACCACAAAGGTGGAATGACCTTGCTGTTAACGCTCCTTCTGTGCTTTCTGACTCCTGGGAAGATCCTCTCTATCTCATTTGGCCGGACCCTGTCTCTGGACAAACAGCAAGAGTGGACTGGTTGCTGCTGTCCATCTGGAGTTCTAGAGCCACAGAGATTTGAGACAGGAGGGTGTGACCTTAGTGATGGGGGAGGGGAGGTTGCACAGGTTTCAAACTTAATTTTAGCCATTTGTTGAAAAGAAATGTGGCACGGAAGAACAGGAGGGGAAGCTGACGGAAGGGGCACTGCAGGCTGAAGCAGCCAGGGGAGGGCATGAGCGCTGAAAGCTCCTGGGGGGCCCCCTCAGCCCTTACAAGGTCCCCAAGGTGTGAATCTTTGAGAACTAGGGGTGTGGTCCAAATTCTTCCCATTACTCAAGAGAAAACTGAGGCCCAGGGATGTGAAGGGCCTTCCCAAGAGCACTCCGAGTGAGTGGGCAGCCTGGCGTGTTTCTTCCAGAAGCTTCTCTCTCAAGTCATTCCCGTACCACCACACTGCTTTTCACTGTAACTTGCAACGATTTTGGTTTGTTTTTCCTGTTGTAAATCATGGTGGGGTCGCTCCCCTATGATCTCCTGGAGAAGCTCTGCTGTCATACACGGTATGTCCCCCTTATCCATGATCTTGCTTTTGGAGGTTTCAGATACCCACGCTGGCCACAGTCTGGAAACAGATGATCCTCTTCCTGACGTGTTGCCAGGAGCTTAGTGGTAGCCGAACGCTCCGTCACAGTGCCTGCACCATCCCCCTCACTTCGTCTCATCACAGAGGCGTTTTATCATCTCGCATCACCCCAAGAAGAAGAGCGAGTACAGTACAGTAGAGAGAGAGTGAGACCACAGTCACATGGTTTTCATTATAGGGGATTGTTATAATTGTTCTATTTTATTTTAGTTATTGTTGTTAATCTCTTCCTGGGCCTAATTTATAAACTAAATTCGATCATAGATATTATGCCTGGGAAAAAACATAGTGTGTATGTGGGGTTCGGTACTATCCATGGTTTCAGACGTCCCCTGGGAGTCTTGGAATGTATCCCCTACAGGTAACAGGGGATACGACCTTCCCAGAGATGCATAGGTGAAGGAACAGAGCTCGGTCCAGGAGCTGGCTGCTGCAGGTTCCAGTCCTGACCCCCTTTCCGCCCAGCTTGGTGATGATGGGCGAGTTGCTCTCTTTCACTGGCTACAGTTTCCTGATCCGGACAATGAAGATAGTAGCTTTGGGGGTATTAGTCACATTAGCTATTGTAGCTTGAAACAACAAAAATGCCTTCCTCCTGTAGTTCCAAAGGCCAGGAGTCTGAAATTAGTTTTGCTGGGCCAAAATCACAGTGCCAGCAAGGCTATCCTCTCTCTGCAGGCTCTAGGGGAGAGCTGTTCCTTGCCTCTTTCAGGTTCCAGAGGCTGTCGACATTCCTTAGCTTGTGGTCACATCGCTCCAGTGTCTGCCTCTGTGGTAGCAGCGCCTTCTCTTATCTTCCCTCAGGCTCCCTCTAATAAGAACCTCCCTCTAATAAGAACATTTAGGGCCCGCCTACTAATCCATGGTACTCTCCCTACTTCAAGACTTTTCACTTACCTCTGCAAAGCTTTTGCCATATAAGGTAACATTTACAGTTTCCAGAAACTGAGACTCGTTGGGGCTACTGCACAGCCTAGCACTCTAGTCAACCTCAGGGTCTTGTTGTGGCTCTCAGGGGAGATGGTATGTGCAAAAATGCTAATAATCAGGTAGCAAATGTATTTTTTTTATTATAATGACAGTATCTGTCTCCATAGTAGAGTGTACATCAAAGTAACATAACAGAGTAAATGTTAACAATAATACAGATCTTATGTGATATAAATTGGGGGTATTCATTCATTCTACAGATACTGACTCAACACCTACTATGTGCCAGGACTATTCCAAACACCTGGGATCCACTGGTCAGTAAAGATCCCTGGTTTGTTGGAACTAGTATCCGCAGCAGTGGAGCGGGAGGGAGTAGAGAATAAGCAATACATGTGATTATACGGAACTCGCCGAGTAGAGTAGGAAGTGGACAGTGATTGCTGTAGAGAAAGCAGGGAACAGGGGGTTGGGGGCTGGTGCGAGGCCCACCGAATGGAGATATTTGGGCAGAGTCACAAGAGGTGCGGGCAATGCGCCCACATCAAGAAGGGGAGTGGTTTGGGTTGACTATGATTATAACAGGCGGAGGTGGACACTTGGGTGAATTGTTAATGGAAAGGAAAGAATGAATTTGTTCTCAACACAGTTTTACTGCTGGCCTGTTTGAGGGATTGTGAGTGAAGACCTGAGAGAGGCCATTCCCATCCTGTGGCTGACCTGGGGAAGGTGACCGGGAGGCGTGTCTTAGCAGAGAGGGCCACACCCACCAGAACAGTCTGTGCGTTCTAGCTGTTCATGCTCTGCAGGGTGTACACCTGTGGGCCTGGCTGGCCAGCTTTGGAGAGGAAAAGCTGGACAGCCAGAATTTTCACGTGAAATTTTCCACTTCTAAAATGTCGATTGTTGTCAAATCTTACAACATTCATATTCCGTACTGTAAATGGGATCCTTGCCTTTTCTTTTTTACGTTCATGTTTTGATTGGCTCAATTTTATGTTCAAATAGTTTTACTTTATTTATTTGTTTGTTTATGTGTCTATTTGTGTATTTATTTATGGCAGTCTCATGCATGCGGAGTTTCCTGAAGATTGGAATATTTAAGAATGCCTGATACTTACTTAAAGGGAATCAGGACTTGGTTGTACACCTGGTCTCAGGTCACCATTTCCTTCCTTAATCTTTGGAGAATTTTAGGCTTTCTTCTGCCAGACAGTTCTGCTTATTTTCTTCCTGGAACCATAATGAATCTTTTCTTTATTTAATTATTTACCTAAATAAAACTATAAAAATAAAACTATAATAAACACAAAAATAAGGCGCCTGGGTGGCTCAGTGGGTTAAGCCGCTGCCTTCGGCTCAGGTCATGATCTCAGGGTCCTGGGATCGAGTCCCGCATCGGGCTCTCTGCTCAGCAGGGAGCCTGCTTCCCTCTCTCTCTCTCTGCCTGCCTCTCCATCTACTTGTGATTTCTCTCTGTCAAATAAATAAATAAAATCTTTAAAAAAAAAACAAAAAACACAAAAATAGATACATAACACAGAATTACAGGTATGTAATTTAAAAAAATAGCTGCACTATGATTGCAATGAAAGGATAGTATTTTTTCAGACCATTTTTATAAGATTGAGTGGTATGGAGGGAGTCAGGAGAATCGATAAGAATGGTGAATGTCTTTGAAAGTCTCTCTAAAATGAAAACACATTTCAAGAGATAAAGCACAATGATTCTAAAAGAAAATCTGATGGCAATTCATTTGTTAAAATGGTTGGACAAACTAAATATATCCCTGGGCCAGATTCAGCTCAGAGGCCATCACTTTTCAACTTCTGATTGATGAGATACCATTGGCAAACTTCCGAATGTCTGCCCAGCCAAGGGTGGGTAACAGTTTCCCCAGGGTCAGTGTGAGGAGTACAGAGAGGAGAGAACCACATCCACACTCTGTCCTTGAGGTGACCCGGACCTCACTGGCAATTTGGTCTTCCATTGCCTCCTATGAAGCTCTGTGTGCTATTGGGTGCCATTTCCCCCTCAGATCCCTTGGTATTTACATTCAGCACTTGATCTAGCCCTTGGTGTTTATTTCATAGCATATGGTGAGAATCTGAGTGAAAGGAATATCTCAAAGCTTTTTGGGAGACTTCTCATAGTGTCTGATAGAGCTAATATGTAAATTATAAGGTACTGTATGACTATTCATTGTGTTTTTTATTGTAGTTGCCAATAGATGTCTTGCCATTATTGCCTGAATAAATGGTGGGTTAAACCTAGAGACCAGTCATAATATTTTTTGGGGGAGGTGCTTTTTTTATTAGCACAAGACAAAGGGAGTAGGGATGGCAAATTACCACCTCCCTTTCTGAATTACTGCAGTGTCCTTCTACTTGTCACTAGTGAGTGGTGAAGCCAATGTTCCCACTCTTCATCAGTGTCTGGTTCCTTTCTGATCCCAGGCATCTAGGAAGACTACATCCGTGCCTGCTCGATGTTAGACATGCCATGGGAATGCCTAGACCAGTGAAACAGGAGTGGGAGCGACACGTGTCCCTTCCCAGAGAAGACCTTTAATTGGTGGTGCTCACCTCGCCAACCTCTCTCCCTGATTCACCAAGTGTGCAAACATCTACCAGTCGGAGGTGGGGGACAAAGACAACTACCCTGCAGAATGGCCCTGACTTGTAAGAGTTAATTCATACCACCAAGCTTTGGGGACTTGTTTCCATATGTGAATCCTAGCTTATTCTGACTGATATCAGATATATATATATATATACACACACACACACATCACACATATTATATACATATATATGCGCACATACATACATATATTACAATACATATACTATATGTGTATATTTACACATATATGCATATATATTAGATCATTATTTATATAAACTAGTAATATGCAATATAATACATAATATACTATAGAATATATAATATGATAGCAATTAGATGTCTAAATATATAATATATAAAAATAGGCAATATAGAATATATTAATATGTATCATATATAATACAGTAGGTATTGTAACATATATATGTAATACGGTAGGCATAATATTTTATGTATATAATAAGTATAGTTTCTTCACTATCTAATATATGCAGTGTATCTTACATATATCTATTATAATAGGCATAGTATCTTATATCCGTATATTATATACATATGCATGTATTAGCCCATTAGTTAAGAAAAAGTCACACTACGCTCTGGAAGAGCACAGGCTTTGGAGGTAGACCTGGTTTCTGTCTTGGCCCTTTTGCTTGTTCACTGAGTGACCACTAAGACAAAGTTTCCTCATGTTTGAGATGAAGAGCAATGACTGCGACCAGCTTCTGGCTGGAGAAAAGGAAAGACTGTGCAAGTTATGTATCACCTGTCACCTTGAGTTTTCTTCTGTGTGTAGAGTGTGTATCCACTCAGCAGGGGAGGCAAGCAAGGTCCCTAGAGTGTAAAGTATAAGGAGGCGCCCACTCCCAGGGTCACCAGGGGGCCAGACCTGTGTCAATACCTGGCACTCCCCAGATGCGAAATCGCAGCTTCTTGCTGGTCGGTGCTGTGTCTGCCTCAGCTTCCTCCAGGGCCTACTTCTTCAAGGGGAAAGTAGCATGATTTTTATTTATGGGGGATAGATGAGCACTTTTGCTCCTGCAGAAGAAGGACTGATGCCTTAAACAAAATTCCACCATTAGCCCCATGCTACCAACTTCCTTAGCAGTGAATGGAGCTCTTGCCTTCTGGTTTGTGGTAACTGTAATATTTTGAAACAAAAGGGTGTCTGGGGGTCGGGAGTCAAGCTGGGTTATCAGCGGGTGTTTGGTGATGCCCTTTCGGCTTAGATCCACTGTTGTTGGCAAACGCCCAATCCACTTTGGACTGTTGACAATGGAAGAGCTGGAGGCAATATTTACCCCCACCCCCCAGCTAGGCAGAATTCCAAATTATTGGCTGAACTAGACTAAACTAGGACTCATGGAAAAAACTTGCCAGTGCCTTTTAATAGCTGAGTCAGTTTAGAGGTTTGGATGCAAAACTATCAGTGTTCTAGACATTGCACTTAGGAATATTCCGAAGTCACCACGGTAACTTGCATACGTCACTGAATTGCTCCTCATCTGTCCCTTCTTCCCCAGAACTTATCAGTTTTCTTGGCAGAAAAGGAGGAGACAGAACATTTCATCTTTTTTTTTTTTTTTTGCCTTCTTTCATCTGACCAAATGTGCACTCTAAAATGAAATTGGGGAGGGGAGCCTGGGTGGTTCAGCTGCTTAAGTGTCCAAGTCTTGATTTTAGCTGAGATCATGATCTCAGGTTGTGGGATCAAGCCCCAAGCTGGGGTTAAGAAGTAAATAAAAATAAAATAAAATGAATTTGGGGAAAGGCGCTTGACTTTTTTTTTTTTTCTTTTGAAGATTTATTTATTTATTTGAGAAAGAGAGAGAGAGAGCTCACATGTGCATGAGTGGAGGGAGGGGCAGAGGGAGACAAAGAATCTCAAGCAGACTCCATGCTGAGTGTAGAGCCCGACATAGGGCTCGATCTCTTGACCCTGAGATCATGACCAGAGCTAAAACCAAGAGTTGGACACCTAACCTACTGAGTTACCCAGGTACCCCACTATTCTGGTTTCTTTAGTTAATGTAAAGACTCAAAATGTCAAGTTAAACAATCCAACAAATATCATGGATTCTCTAAAATAAAATTAGATACCATCCCAGATAAATAGGCAAATGATCGTTCTATTTCACAGGCAAAGAGGTTTCTGCTATCATGTGATATATACATTCCAAAGAATGTTGAATTCTGCAAAATTGAGCACTTGAAAGAACAGTTCCTTTTACCTTTGCCCCTTTGTAACTAGACAACATAAACAATCATCATAAAATGATTAACACAGTTTAAAAGGCATCATATCTAAAAAAAGTAGAAATTCTATAAAATATGGGACTTCGCCTTTAAAAGAAGATATGGGTGGCTAGAATGGAGGAGATGTAAGGTGAGGAAAGCCTGCTGATTTGTGAAGACAAGGGCACAATTCACAAGTCTTGGGGAACACAGAGCAATATGTTCTTTTTTTTTTTTTTTTAAATAATTTATTTATTTGCAAGACAGATCATAAGTAGGCAAAGGCAAGCAGGCAGGCAGAGAGAGAGGGGGAAGCAGGCTCGCTGCTGAGCAGGGAGGCCGATGTGGGGCTTGATCCCAGAACCCTGAGATCATGACCCAAGGCGAAGGCAGAGGCTTAACCCACTGAGCCACCCAGGCACTCCAATATGTCCTTGTTTTAAGGATCATATGTTTGAGCTGAGGGAAGAGGAAGAATGTGGGGTGAGTGCCATCTCACACAGTATTCTATTCCTCCATGGTTCCCAGCATTCAACACTGTTGGTGTTCTTGGTGTTAGTTGTGTCTAACTTTAACAAATCATGTATGAATCCATGAAACTCCTACTTACATTATTCTCTTATTTGTTAATTACATATTAATTACATACAAAATAGTACATGCTACAGATATATGCATTTATGGCAGAACAAACCTGATTGTGTACTCTCAGGCATGAACTATTATGACTGAGGTCAAGGGGATTTTCAAGGAGCCCAAGCAAATGGAATCTTGACCAAAGAGACTCATAAGTCTCTGATCAGCTTCTTTCACCAATTTTCTCCTCTCTTATCCAGAAGGAAACTCACATCATCTTTTTTGTATTGACTTCTATATAGTATTAGTTCATAAAAGAAGCTCCTCTCTTTTCAAAAAAGCATTACACTCATAAACAAACGAGTTAAGATGGTTTAAATAAGGTTACTGAAAACTTTCACAGTAAATGGATCCAGATTTGGGTAGGGAGAGAGGTTTGGCTTCCCAGTTTCTCTTCTGTTAGTCACTGTTGGCAGGGGAAATTGGTATCCTGAAGGCATCTAGATATTTTAGGAGAAACAAAATCTTAAGCTTTTTAAATTTTTAAAGCTATTTTGAGGCCTGGCAAAACCCCATACATGTTTGCTGTTTTTGGTTTAGTTTTGCTGAACACTTTGCCTATTCAAAATCAAAGGGAGATTTAATCCGCTCAGTATGTTTCTGATTATTTGTATGTAAGTCAGCAAAATGGAGATTGGTCCTATTTATTTATTTATTTATTTTTCTCTCTTTAATTCTCACTGCACTTCATGAATTTTTTTCCCCCCATTTCCTCCCTTTGGCTTTAATTTAATGAAAGTCCTTTTCACGGACAATAAAATATTTGCATTTTGAGAGGCTCAGATTTTGTCAGAACATCAATATTCCCAAAGTGGAACACGATGCATTTCCCATAAGGAATGCTGGGTTGTTTAGAAGCCAGAGGTGGGGCTTGGAAACCTTTGACTACTTCTTTGATTTCTTGACTTGTCTTTTTGTTGGTAATTCTTAGAGCCAATATGGTTGCTTCAGTATTAGGAATAATGACGAGTAACAGGAGAGCAACACCACCAACAACCCTCATATCCTTTCCACTCCTTCTCCTCCCCTCGGCACAAACCCTAAACTCAGGCTTGCCATTGCTTTAAAAATATTAGCTTCTAAGTTACAAGTTGAAAGAATGTGCAGTATTCATCACAGACTAAAACATTAAACGAGTATTTATGACCCGTCGACTTTGAGATAGTATTAAAGTCTATTGGGCAATTTGACTTTTCCTCCATTTTTCCAAATGTCTCTTTTTATCTCATCCTCCTGTTATTCTACCTTCCCAAATGAACTTGCTCAGCTTTTCCAGATTTTGCGATTCTGACCGGTGTCAGGAAGTGTTTGGCTCCCAGACTGCTGGCTTGGAGTGCTGGTCTCGGCAGGAAGCCCTGGGGGACAGCTGGTATCCGAGAGAGACTCGCAGGTCCCTGGCTCTTCGGCAGGTCCCAGGCTGCTAACAGAAGGCAGGACTCTGGCTCTGGCTCTTGGGCATCCACTGCCTTCAACAACGTTGCCTGGAGCTTACAGAATGTGGGTGAATTCAGGGGGAAACTGGGATCTGGGTAAAACGACAACAGGAAGGCAAAAACTGGGGACTTGGCATTTGTTTATTCTTTGCTTAAAATGGTTCAACCCTGCCCATGAAAAGCAGGCCCATCTTTTTCCCCTCCCATGGAACACATTTCCTCTGGATAACGCCTGCCCTCACAAGCTGAAATCTTGAATCATGACTGGTTTTATTTACATGTACTTTCTAGCTTTAATTTATGATATGGTTTTCTTGGGTGTAGACTGTATTTCTTCAGCTTTTAGCAATACAGATTACTTCAACTAAATAAAATTAATAACCTGTTTCCAGATTCACTGCCTGGGGTGGGTTAGAAGGTCAGGAAAAACAGAAGGAATGCAATTATGTAAAAGCCAATTCGAGGATAGCTTTTAACATTTTTCAAATAATAGCTTTAGTGAGATATATTTCACATACTATAAACTTTTTTTTTTTTTTAAGATTTTATTGCTTTTAGAGGGAGCGTGAGAGAAAGGGGACACGAGCGGGGTGAGGGGCAGAGGGAGAAGCAGACTCCCTGCCGAGCAGGGAGCCTGATGTGGGATTCGATCCTGGGACTCCAGGATCATACCTGAGCCAAAGGCAGATGCTTAACCAACTGAGCCACCCAGGCGCCCCACATACTATAAAACTTTTTAACAGTGTACGATTCAATAGTTTTTAGTATATTTACAATGTTGTACAACCATGACCGCTAGTTTCAGAACATTTTTGTCACCCCAAAAAGAAACCTGGTACACTTTAGCAGACACACTCCCCCAATTCAATTCTGCCCCCAGTCCTTGTCAACCATGAATCTATTCTTGTCCTTCTGGATTTGCCTAATACGGACATATTATATAAATGAAGTTATACAATACTTGATCAGTTGGTGGATATTTGGGAACAATTTTGGTTAAGAATAACACTGCTACAAACATTCATGTACAAGTTCAGCATGAACGAACATGTGTTCAGTTCTCTTGAGGGGAACTGCTGAGTAATGAGAAAACTCCAGCTTTTTGATCAACGGCCTGTTTTCCAGAGCAGCTGCATCCCTTTATATTCCTACCAGCAGTTTGTATGAGGCCTCTAATTTCTTTACATCTTTGCCAACACTTGTTATTGTCTTTGCTTTTTTTTTTTTTTTTGTCTGTAAACATAGCCTTTATTTTCTTACTGCTGTTGTCTGTGCTGTTTTGTCTTTGCTTTTTATTTTAGACCTTCTAATGGGTGCAGACTGATAGTCATGTGGTTTTGATTTGTATTTCCCAGCCGTATTGAACATATTTTCATGTACTTGTTGGCTCTTTGTATATTTTCTTGGGAGAAATGTGTGCTCACCTCTTTTACACATTTTTAAGTTGAGTCCTTTGTCTTTTTATTGTTGAATTGCCTGAGTTCTTTATATATTTTGAATGCAATCCCTTACATATGATTTGTAAATATTTCTTCCCATCCTATGGGATGGCTTCTCACTTTCTTAATGGTTTCCTTTAAAACATGAAAGTTTTTAAGTTTTATGGAGCTCAAAATACCTACTTTTCCTTTGTCACTTGTGCTTTTGGTGTCATATCTAAGAAACTGTTACCCAATCCAAGGTCCTGAATATTTACTCCTGTATTTTCTTCTAAGGGTTTATAGTTTTATCTCTTACATTTGAGTCTTGGGGGCATTTTGAGTTAATTTTGTATATGGTATGAAGTTGGGATTCACCTTCTTTGTTTTGCAGTCAGATTCAGTTGTTCCATCACCATTTTCTGAAGATCATTTTTTCACCCATTTAATTGTCTTGGCATTTTTGTTGAAAATCCATCTTTATTTTTGGACTCAATTCTATTCCATTGACCTGCGTCTATCATTAGGTCAGTACCATGCTGTCTGGATTATTGTAATTTTTTAAAAAATATTTTTTAAAAAATTTATTTATTTATTTATTTGACAAACAGAGATCACAAGTAGGCAGAGAGGCAGGCAGAGAGAGGAGAAAACAGGCTCCCCGCTGAACAGAGAGCCTGATGCGGGGCTCCATCCCAGGACCCTGGGATCATAACTTGAGCTGAAGGCAGGCTTTTAACCCACTGAGACATCCGGGCACCCCTGGATTATTGTAATTTTGTAGAAAGTTTTGAAATTGGGAACTATGAAGTCCTTCAACTTCTTTTTCAAGATAAATTTGGTTATTGTGCATTCCTTGCATTTCCATATGAATTGTAGATCAACTTGTCAGTTTCTGCAAAAATAGCCTCTGAGAATTTAATAGTGAATTACATTTGGTTTAAAAGGAAGAAGAGATTATTACTCAACCACGGCTGTTATATTTATCTTAAAAAATAAGAAGACAGAACAACTGTGAAGTGTTTGCATAGAGAGCCAGGAGGCAGAATAAATTGTAGAGGGTGTTTGGAATCAGGGAGGTCTGGGTTCCTTCTGAGTGCACCAGTTACTAATATGATTTTGTGTAAGTTACTTAACTTCTCTGTTTCCTCAGAAAAAAACTGTAAAGTTGGAATAACAATGGGTACATTGTAGCGTGACTGTAAGGATCAAATCAGGTAACTTGTTATTTATGCTCCTGGCACAGTGTGGTGCCCAGTATATAGTAGCAATTATTACTGTTATTGGACATTCCCCACTTCTGTTAAGAAGAGAATTAGAAGAAATGAGACAAATTATAGACCTAATTATGGAGATCATAATATAAAGGGGAACTCTTGGCACCAATTGCAAATAGCTTATTAAAAGAAGACTTGGCTTCTTCACCTGATGAAATTTAAGTGAGCAGGACAGCTCACTGTGTGGGGAACTTTAAAGCATATTAATGCCCGAAAAGGGAAGAATATAATAAACCCATGGTTTTCAGTGTGTAATATGAGGTCTGTGAAGGTCAGAGCTATCATCTTAAGCTGTTTTTGCTTTTTCCATTGTCCTTGTCTTGGAGTGCACTTGTCTCCTTGTGAGTGTCTCCTTGTCATGGAGACTTCCAGAAGCTAGACGACATATGATGATGTCATTGCTCTGATGGGTAATAGAACGTGAGTTCTGTGTTACTGTGTTTTAGACTTTTAAAAAAAATTTTAAATATGAAATATGGTAAATATCAATAGACATAACCCTTATAAGCAAAAGTTCTTGGGGGTTCTCCATAATTTTTAAAGCATAAGATGTTGAGATAAAAAATTTGGGAATATCTGTAATAGATAAACTCTGTGATTGCAGTAACAACACATGTTTTGAAACCTTCTACGTGCCCAGTACTGTGCTAAGTGTTTTCTTGGCATCAGCTTGTTGAAGCTTGATGACACGCCATTGTTGTGTCTCATTTTAGTGGTAAGGAAACTGATCCTGAGTAGGATTCAGTGAATTGCTGAGGGTCACATGGCTGGTAAGTGGCAGAACTAGGATTTGAACCCACTGCGTCTTGTTTCCTGGGCTCTGTCTTAAGATTCTGTGGTCTTGGATATTCAGAGGATATTAAGCTTCACAGTGAACTCTTGCTCTGGGATCTGAAGAGCTGAAAGTCCAAGGTATGTGCCAACCACACTTTTAGAAGCCAATTTTGTACTATGAATCTTCAGCGAGTTGATTGGAACAAAAAGTTGAAGCCAGGATTGCGTTCCTAATATTCTCAGAGATCTTGCCTTGACACTCCTGGCTTTTTCCAAAAGGGGTTTGCTGGCTGCCCTCTGTCCTTCACCTTGTTAGATTTATGAGCTCTTGATTGCAGCAGGGGAGAACTGGCCCGCACTACAAGCCCTGCTGTGGGGGCTGATTAATCACTAGCTCCCAAGTGAAATTCAGGCAGAGGGTAGGACGCCAGGAAGCTTACAGACAGGGCTACGCCTCCATACACAAGCTTCTTTGGTGCCAATGTCTGCACTTTCGGCGTTTAAGAAACAAAAGGAACTAGGAATAACATAGTAAGGAGGGGGTTGGGGGGCGGTCACAGGCACTGTTAGACAAAAGGAAAGAAGGAAGGAAAGAAGGAGGAAAGGGAGAGTGGGAGAAAAGAAAAGAAAAGAAATGGCCCTAATATTTTTACATCGTGAGAAATTCTTGATGAAACATATTCAATGTTATGAATATCAGATTTACTTAATTAATTTCCATTAGTAAAAAATCTTCTAAAAAATTACCACTTATTATATGTGTGACCCACAGGAGACCTCAAGGCTTGACTTCGCCCATGTCACCAAGCTATGAGCAAGCTCACCTTTGGTGGGTACACTGGTCCCATTCACCCCCAATTTCCTGATGAAGAAACTAAAGACCATAGAGTCTCAGGGGTTGGCTTGAGATCTGATAGCTGGTTTACAACATGGACACCGTGCTATTTTCCTTTCTCCAGATGTTCCACATTTCTGGATTTTAAGGACCAGCAAGTTTTTTTTGTTGTTGCTCTTTGTTTGTTTTTAATGGAAGTGTGTGTGTGTGTGTGTGTGTGTGTGTGTGTGTGTGTGTTGGGAGAATGAATATAACATAAGTGTGCCAGTTTTTTGTTTTAACAAGTAAAGACATTAAGAAGCTGTAACTACTATTTGATGTCAGTAGTTTTCATTAGAGAAGGGACATTTATGTGTATTTTTTTTTAAAGATTTTATTTATTTATTTGACAGAGAGAGATCACAAGCAGGCAGAGAGGCAGACAGAGAGAGAGAGGAGGAAGCAGGCTCCCTGCTGAGCAGAAATCCCGACGCGGGGCTCGATCCCAGGACCCTGAGATCATGACCTGAGCCGAAGGCAGCGGCTTAACCCACTGAGCCACCCAGGCGCCCCCATTTATGTGTATTTTAACATCCTTTGAAAACGTTTAAATTTAGCTCTATGCAGTATTCTTTGTTTATTTGAAGGTAGTTTGGGGTAGACTTTGCCAAAGACTACTCTTTTTTTTTTTTTTAAAGATTTTATTCATTTATTTGACAGAGAGAGAGATCACAAATAGACAGAGAGAGAGAGAGGGGGATGCAGAGTCCCACTGAGCAGAGAGCCTGATGTGGGGCTCGATCCCAGGACCCTGAGATCATGACCTGAGTCGAAGGCAGCGGCTTAACCCACTGAGCCACCCAGGAGCCTACTCTTTGTCCTTAAGCTGATATTTGACCACTAATGAGCTGTAGAGTTATTTTTGTTTTTTAAAAAATTATTGTTGCAAAAAATTATTATTGAAGTGTAACTGATATCTCATGTTATATTTTGTTTCAGTTTCAGGTGTAAAAGGTATTGATTCAATAATTCTGAACATTATTCAGGGCTCACCATGATAAGTGTGGTCACCATTTGTCACCATACAGTATTATTACAATATTGTTGACTATCTTCCCTGTGTTGTACTTTTCATTCCTGTGACTTAACTGTTTTATGACTGGATATTTGCACATTTTAATCCCTTTCATCTATTTTGCCCAACCAACACCCACAACCCCTCTAGCAACTACCAGTTTATTCTCTGTACGTAAGGGTTGGCTTGTTTTTTGTTTTTTGTTTTTGTGTGCGTGTGTTTTGTTTATTGTTTTTTATAAACTGCAATGTATTTTTTCCTCCAGGAGTAGATCTGGCTTGTTTTTTGCTTGTTTGTCTGCTTAATGTATCTAGGTGCTCCTATATTGGGTGCATAGATGTTTACAATTGTTACATTCTCTTGCGGAGCGGATCCCTTCATCATTATGTAGTGTCCTTCTTTGTCTGTCGGTACAGTCTTTGTCTTGAAGTCTACTTTGTCTGATATAAGCATTGCTAACCCAGCTTCTTTTTTTGCTTTTATTTGTATGAAATATCTTTTTAATTCCTTCAGTCTCAGTCTGTGTCTTTAGGTGTGAAGTAATCTCTTGTAGTCAGCATATAGATGAATCTTGTTCTTTTTTTTTTTTTTTTTAAATCCATCAGTCACCTTATATCTTAATTTTTAAAAATTTGACTATAGTTGATACAACTATTATTTCAGGTGTGTGACATGGTAATGCAACTTCTTTATTTGTTATGCTATGCTCATCACAAATGTGACACTATTATAATATTATTATATATTTCCTATATTGTCCCTTTTATTCCCCTGATTTACTCATTTTATTTTATTTTAATTTTTGTAAAGACTTCATTTTTAAACAATCTCTACTTGAACTCACAACCCCAAGATCAAAAGTCACATGGTCTACTGACCGAGCCAACCAGGCGCCCGCCTTCCCCTGACTTACTCATTTTATAGCTGGAAGTCCGTATGTCCTATTTATTTTCACCATTTCTCCATCCCCAAAGTTCCCTTTGCCAACCATCAGTTTGTTCTCTGTATTTACAGGTGTGATTCTACTTTTTGTTTGTTTCTTTGTTCATTTTGTTTCTATAAAAAAGGATGAGATTTTTCCATCTATGACAACATAAATGGACCTAGATGGTATTATGCTAAGTGAAATAAGTCAGACTAAGAAAGACAAATACCATATGATTTCACTCATATGTGGAGCTGTACTTTTAATTCAAGAGGAAACCCATAGTCTCTTCTTTGAGAGTGAGAGTGAGCCCTGCTTTCTGATCATTCGAATAGCAGGTGTGAATTCTAATGCTTGTAAGTTAAGCCTCCAAGGCTGGGCTGCAGCCAGTCCACTGAAAGCCATATGTAGTGATGCCTGAATTCTCATGAGGGCAGAGTCCACCTGGCCTGCGTTCCTGGCTCACTGTCAGGGCCAATAAAGTGACTGATGAGAATCTGTGGGATGGCTTTTCTTTCCATTTTCACTTGGATTCCACACCGACACAATGGAGCAAAGGTTTATGGGAACATTAAATATCTCTGCTAATTGTCTGACCTTCTATGATTGGGGCTCTACAGGACATCAAGGCTCTAGTTTTCAATGTAAGCTGAACTCAGCTAAACACAACCAGAAAAGGAGAAATAACTGACCTTAGAAGGACTTCACCATGACTTTCACAGCAATGATCTTTGGCTTTCACAATGATAAACTTATAAACATATTAAATCAGAACAGGTGAATGTGATTGCGCCATGTGTCTGCTATTATAGTTAGAATGTGAAAAAATTTCTCCCTTGAGCTGGTCCATTTACTCCTAAATCTCAACAAAAAGGGGACCTTGAAGTTTAGGGTGTCCAGCACATAAGTAGATGACCAAGAGTCTTGGTCATTTCAGGTGACTGGATAGCTAGTGGGTGATCATATTTCACTCCTAAATTCTGGGATAATCTTAGGAACTCTTAAGCTTTCTAGGGGATTCTGAAGAGTCTTAATTAAAGTGTGTCATGGGGAATTTGCTAGAGCAGTGGCTTGACCCAGGATGTTAGTCCTTATCCATGTATCCAGGACACTAATAATTGGACGCCATTTCAGCCCCAGACATGTTCCTTTTGATTTATTCTTCTTTTCCAGGAGCCCTCTGCCCAAATTCCTGTGTCAGATGAGTTTTGGAAGCTCTAGGATCAGTCTGCTCTTTCTAGGGGCTGCAGAGTCTGTTGTGCCTCAGAGCAATAATGGGGGTTTAATTAGGGTTGAAGATACAGTTAATTAAACCAAACTAGTAAGTATTTAGAGAGATCTACATGTGCAAGTCCCTGATTCTTGTCACCTCGTTGAAGGCAGTGGCACAGGAAAAAGGGACGAGAAATTTGGAGTCCTTAGAAGGTTGAGACTTTGGAATGGGTCACATGTTGACATAAGTGTACCAATTGATATGTGAAGGCAACTGGGTGGCTCAGTCAGTTAAGCGTCTGCCTTTGGTTCAGGTCATGATCCCGGAATCCTGGGATCAAGCCCCACGTTGAGCTCCTTGCTCGGTGGGGAATCTGCTTCTTTCTCTCTCTCTGCCCCTCCTCATCACCCTTGCTTGTGCTGAGTCTCTCAGATAAATAAATAAAATCTTAAAAAAAAAGCATACTGATTGATTGAGCACATTATTTATTTAGTATGTACTTTCTATTGTGATCTCACTGGGCTGCCATGGTGAGTGTCTACTGTCTCCCTTGTACTGAAGCTCAGAGAGGCAAGGTGTTTTGCCTGAGGGCAGTGGTAACGAATGTCAGAGCTTAGGCACGTGCATTTCTAAGTTCAAAACTGGTCATGTTGTGTTGATTCCCAATCCTCTCCTCCAGGCCCTATACAGGAAACAAATTGCAAGGCTATCCTTGGAGCCACCAACTCATCTCAAAAGCAATGATCTTTTAAATTATATTGCTGTTTTGTGTCATTTCTGCGTCGTGCTGATGTCACCAGTCTTATCCCAGCTACGTGAAGGACAGTAGTGACGGAGAAGAACGTTCTGGTTGCTTCTCTCTGTGGAGACTCAACCAAAACCCATGTGTGTGAACCTAAAGGCTGCAGGAGCCCCATCTCCAACTTGGTCCGTCCTGCTCAGACAACTGATCTTCCTTTGGCTGGAAGACGGTGAATCATTTCTCCCCCTTGTTGCTTAAAATGCCCATTGAGTGTGTGGGGCCTGCCTTCATGAACCATGAATGATGAAAGCAGGTTCAAAAAGGCAGTCCGCAGAAAAGGGGGTTTCAAACCAATTAGATCCTTGGAGTCGCCTTCCAACCCACTGGCTATCACTAAATTTCGAAAAAGGTCTTTGCCACATTCAAGGCCCGGGCTGCAAAAAGCCTGGAGCTTTAATGACCTTCTCTGTCCATTAAAGGATGTGATAGACGTGAAGTTTTATAAGGTAAGGACCAAAAATGGATTGGGCTTTCGATGCCAAAATTCCATTAAGCCGGCAATAAAGGACGTAGCCGATCTATTTAGCAGATATATTTTCAGGTAGTGAAACCAAGTAAAATAATAAAACCTTTTAAATTTAATGTTTATTCTAGGAACTGATCATTTGAAAGAAAAAAAAAAACTTTCTTAATGTGGCTGGGTAATATGTTTTCTGCTCTATTTTTCTTCAGGAGCCTAGTTACTTTTCTCTTTTCCCTGGGGGCAAAATAATTTTGCTATTATCGTATGTTGGCTTATGGGAATAGATACAGTGCCCTTGTTGTTTCTTTCTCTAGACTGACTTCTCTTTGCTGCTGTCACCAAAAGGACCACAGAGGATGAAGCAAGTCCCCCAGGCAACCCGTATGATCTGGTTCGGCTCTGCCTACTTAATATTTGTCCCATCCTTTTTTAACAAAAATGAAACAGCATTTGGTTTGTTCTGAGTGTGTTACTAACCATCATCGTATGACTTGATAGAAAATTGATTAAGAGAGGAAGTTGCATAAATCCATCTCCTACCTTTCTGGTTCTTGAAGTGTGAGGAAAAGTTGTTTAAATCGAATAAATCCTTTGATGCAGGAGTAGATCCCATCACCAGGGAATGAGTTATTTTGTTCCCAGAATGTGAGAGAGCATATGGTTATACTTCCAGAGAAACCAGAGGGCAGAAAATATAGGTGCAAAGTAACCGTAGGGGAAAGTGAGTGTTAGAGGTAAAAGTGATTTCAGTGAGACCTCCTGTTCATCTGAGTTTCACTGCTTGGGTGCACGTGAAGAATAAGCAGAGCTAACTTTGACCAGGGTTGGATTTGCCAAGTGTCTGCGATGGTGGGGGACAGGACAGGAGGGCACGGCCCTAAGTGCACAGAGTTGAGAGTGACAGCCTCTGGAGTCTCATTTGAAAGTGCGAGTGGTGACAAAGGAGGATGTTCAGTTGCCTGAGGATCCTTGTGGGGCTGAGGGTTGATACTGGGGGTGACAGTAGTGCTCCGAGACAGACAATTAGGTGTTCAAATGCGAGCTGCTGGAGGGGGAGTAGTTACCAGTCATAACAAGATCCAGGATGGGCCAGGAGAGCTGCTGTTTGTACAAACAGGTCGAGGAAAATATCACTTGTTAAGAATGGAGGACCAGGAACAACTGATGTCCTAAGCAAAACAAAAGCCCAAGAGGAGCCACAGCAACCAAACCAAAACAACAAAAATCCATCACTACCACCACTCAAATCCAGCCACATACTGTTTAATAATAAATGCGCCTAGAAGAAAACAACCCAAGAACATTACAAGTAAAAAGAACAGGCGTCCTTTTTCTTCTTCCTCCTCCTCCTCCTCCTCCTCCTCCTCCTCCTCCTCCTTCTTTTGAAATTATGTTCAGTTACCAACAAGCAACTTTTCACCAAAGACAAGCCAGGACTACAGACGGCTGGTACAGATAACATGTCAGGGAAAGCCATCCATGAGAAAGAGTTGTTTCACTTTGGGAAAATTTACAGTTCGCAGAGGACACATAGTCAAGGTGAATCTTTATGTTAATCACAATGTAGACTTAAAACATGCAAAAAATCAAACGATTCTGGAGAAACAGATACAGTCTCAATCACTGTGGCAAACAGTAGTAAGCTGGACACCCTCAAGGCCTGATTCGTAAAGAGAATACTGATTTTATTTATACAAATTTACATGATGCACATGTAAATAATTTGTTTTTAAGTTGGAATCTGTGAGCATCTTTAAGGAGGAGTTACTGAACATGGTGCAAACGGCTGAGAGCACTAAGGTCCCATTAGCCAGGAGAACAAAATCCAAAGTTTAAGAATAAGTAGCTGATCGCTTTTATCAGACTGAAGCTTAAGTCTTAAAACCGAAAAATGAGGGAGTGAAAACGGCCTCAGCACTTTAATGGAATTCTGCCTCTAACTTTGGTTCAGTTCCTGTTCACGCAGGAGACATAAGCCTCAAGTCGTGAAATTCTCATTTTAGCTGGTTGCCAGCTGTAAGTTAATATGCAGACTTTTCACTCCGGCCCCCCATGCTTATGCACAATGCTCTGAATGTTCTGTGTTTTCCTTGCCTTTGATTGCCATTCCATCCCTAGGTTCTCATTTCCTCCTCTCCTGAGTTTTGACTGGCATAATTTTGGAACTTAAAAAAAAAAAAATGCATCCTCTGCCTTTTCTCATAGGCTTCGTTTGCATTTTAGTCTATTTTGGATGTTTTTTCTACAACGTCTTCAATATGCTTTATTTCCTGTTTTTATAAGCTTTATATAACTTCAGAAAAATGTGATCCAAGGCATGTCTGGGTGAGAGGTGATTATTATTATATTTTTTACTGTAATGTGGAATATATGGAGCTGCAGCGTGTACACTGGGCATGGCTGGATGCAGAGCTGTCTTTAGACGACACTGATGAGGGTATTTTTTGGGGCTCTTCATCTTGGTGGCTGGGGTGCCCAGGAAGTCAGCTGGTGGGACACACATGCAGACATGCATATTTCCAAACAAGAGCGTGGAATAGTTTCTGCTATCCTTCTACCGGCCCCACTTCCTTGTTTTCCATAGTAACGGTATGGGTGACCCTTGAACAACACGGATTTGAACCATGGGGGTCCCCTTATATGTGGATTATTTCCAATTAATACAATACAGTACTGCAAATGTATTTTCTCTAGTGAGTTTCTTCATAACATTTATGTTTCTCTAACTTTTTTAAAAAAGAATTTAGTGTATAATACATATACAAAATATGGGTTATTAGACTGTTTATGTTATCAGTAAGGCTTTTGGTCAACAGGGGGCTATTCCTAGTTGAGTTTTTGGAGAGTCAAAAGTTATACATGGATCTTTCACTGTATGGAGGGTCAGTGCCTTTGACTCATTATTCAAGGGCCAGCTGTACTTTACTATATTCAGTAAAATGACTAAATTGTAAGTGCTCAGCACAAGGAATTTTGACAAATGTATACACCTTGATTGCAACATAAAATGATTACATCATCCTAGAAAGTTCTTTCCTACTTCTTTCCAGTCAGTTCCTATTCTTACAGCCCTCAACTGCAGGGAACCACTGACTGCTTTCTGTCATATAGTTCAGCTTTCTATGTTGAAGAACTTTCTATAAATGGGATCATATACATGTGATCTTTTATTTATGAATCATTTCACTCAGCATATTGTTTTTGAGATTTATCTGTGTGAGGCGAATGTGATAACCACTACACTACGGAAATGCGGCAAGAGATTTATCTGTGTTATGTATATCAGTAGTATATTCTTATTTCCTCTATAGTATTCCTGGATGAATATGCCACCATTTTTTTTTTGGTCTTTTTTTTTTTTAACTTAAATTTTAGCTAGTGAGCATAAAGTGCAATATTGACTTCAGGAGTAGAATTCAGTGATTCATCACTTAATTACAACACGCAGGGATCATCACAACAAGAGTCCTCCTTATTACCCATCACCCATCTGGCCCATCTCCCCACCTGCCTTCCTCCTAACCCTCAGTTTGTTCTCTGTTGTTAAGAGTCTGTTACAGTTTGTTTCCCTCTCTCCTTATTCCTTTCCCCCCGTCCCATATGTTCATCTGTTTTCTTTCTTAAAATCCACATTTGAGTGAGATTGTATGTGTACTAGTTTGTTATCCCATTTTCCTCTTGATGGAAATCTGGGCTGTTTTCGACTTTTCTTATTATGCATAAAATGTTATTTATGGACAGATCTTTTTTTTTTTTTATTTCCAGCATAACAGTATTCATTATTTTTGCACCACACCCCGTGCTCCATGCAATCCGTGCCCTCTATAATACCCACCACCTGGTACCCCAACCTCCCACCCCCCGTCCCTTCAAAACCCTCCACAAATAAGTGAAACCATATGATAATTGACTCTCTCTGCTTGACTTATTTCACTCAGCATAATCTCTTCCAGTCCCGTCCATGTTGCTACAAAAGTTGGGTATTCATCCTTTCTGATGGAGGCATAATACTCTATCCCCAGGGGTACAGGTCTGTGAATCACCAGGTTTACACACTTCACAGCACTCACCAAAGCACATACCCTCCCCAATGTCCATAATCCCACCCCCTTCTCCCAAACCCCCTCCCCCCAGCAACCCTCAGTTTGTTTTGTGAGATTAAAAGTCACTTATGGTTTGTCTCCCTCCCAATCCCATCTTGTTTCATTTATTCTTCTCCTACCCACTTAAGCCCCCATGTTGCATCACCACTTCCTCATATCAGGGAGATCATATGATAGTTGTCTTTCTCTGCTTGACTTATTTCGCTAAGCATGATACGCTCTAGTTCCATCCATGTTGTCGCAAATGGCAAGATTTCATTTCTTTTGATGGCTGCATAGTATTCCATTGTGTATATATACCACATCTTCTTGATCCATTCATCTGTTGATGGACATCTAGGTTCTTTCCATAGTTTGGCTATTGTGGACACAGATCTTTTTATGAGCACATACATTTGTTTTGCTTGGTCTCTATCTAAGAGTATTATTGATAGGCCAGAGGGTAGGTGGCTATTTAAATTTATCAGAGGGTCGGTCTGTTTTCAAGTGATTGTGTGGTTTTAAACTCCCATCCGCAATATATGAGAATCTCGGTCAACACCTAGTAGAGTTAGTTTTCATTTTAGCCACTATCGGGATTGTGTAAAGACTGTGTAATGCTATCTCACTGTGGTTTTGCTTTGTGTTTCCTTGGTGGCACATGAGGCTGAGCACCCTTTCATAAGCCTACTGAGTGTCTCTGTCCATTCTGGATGGTATCAGGAGACTACCATTGACTGGGCGGCTTTAACACAAACATTCATTCTTTATAGTTCTGGAGGCTCTGAAGAGACCAGTTCCTGGCTTGTTGACAACCATTTTCTTACTGTATCCTCACATGCTGGATGGAAAGAGACATAGAGGGATAGAGGTAGAGATAGAGAGAAGGATAGGGATAAGATAGCGATGGGGGCCTCTTTTCTTGTGTTTCTGCTTATAAAGGGCTCTAACTAATCACCTCCTAATGACCCAATCCCTTCCCCTGGTCCCACCTTCTAATACCATCACATTGGAAAATATCAATATATGAAATTTGGTGTGTGTGTGTGTGTGTGTGTGTGTGGTGACACAAACATTCAGCCCATTACACTGAGCATTTGAATATCTTCTTTGGATGAAGTATTTATTTAAGTCTTAAACCAATTGTTAGGGCAGCCGGATGGCTCAGTTGGTTAAGCGTCTGCCTTCTGCTCAGGTCATGATCCCAGGGTCGTGAGATTGAGCTCCTCTTTGGGTTGCCTGCTTGGTGGGAGTCTGCTTCTTCCTCTCCCTCTGCCCCTCCCTGGCTCATACTCTCTCTCTCTCAAATAAATAAATAAAATCTTTTAAAAAAACCCGCTAATTTTATTGGGTTATTTGTATTTTTAACATTTCATTTCCTTTTGAAGAGCTTAGATTATTAGTATGCTTGAATCAAGAGCCAGCTAGATTCCTGGATTACTATGGGCTTTCAGATATAATACTTGAATCAGTACAATAAACTGTTGAGGTCAATGTATTTTTCTCATTTTACAGAATAGGATGCTGAGCCTCTGCCAGATTGAAAACCTCTCTCAAAATGGAAACTTCCTCAAGTATATGGCCCTTGGTACTCAGTTTCACCAGATTTCACCGAGAAAAAGGTGGGAGCGAAGACATAGCAGAAGAAAATTCCTTCTCCTTGAAATAGGCCCTGGCTTTTTCAAAAAACTAGTTTTTGAAAAATAAAAGTTGCAAAGCTAATGCAGAGACTTGCCATATATCCCACTGCTCTTGTTTTTCCTTTAAAGCTTTATTGAGATAAAATTCATGTACCTACCACTCATCCATTTATGGTGAAACAGTGTTTAGTACATTCACATATATGGGCGTGCAACCACCAACCACACTCAATTTCAAAACATTCCATCATCTCAAAAAGAAGTTCCAGACACTGGAGATATCCCCCTCCACCCCTAAGCAACCACTAATCTGCTCTGTCTCTGTAGCTTCTCCTGTCCGGGATGTTTCATGTGAATTGAATCATACAATATGTGGTCTTTTGTTACTGGCTCATTTTGTTCCTGACTCGTCCTGAGCTGCTGTGGTCACTGCCACCCCTGGGCACTCTGAACAATCCATTTCCAGTCCCCTTGCAGTCAGCTGTGGCACGTGGCTGAGTTCTGACCAAAGAGGTCCAAGCAGAAGTGACATGTGTGCTGTTTCTAGACTTGGCTCTTGGAGAGCAAAACCAAACCAAACACCCCAGCCCTTATCCTCATGCTCTTTTCTCCTACTTGGGTTGAATGAGGAGAATTCTAAAGACCTAGACGAAAGTGAAAGCAGAAGACCGACGGGACACCGAATGAGGAGCAGAACCCTGTCCTGACCCCTGCTGAGTAGTGGCTGGGACACTACACAAATATTTACTGTGTAAAACGAGCTGTGGTTTAGGACTTGCCTGTTTCTGGCACCTAGTCTTATCTACCTCTCTTACTAAAACGAATTCTGTGAAAGCCATGAGCATGTGTACTTCACTGTATCAAAAACTCCAGTTAAGCCTGCCTTTTTATTAAGTTGTCTTAGACTAACCACTCACCCAAGTCTAAGAGTTAAGAATCACGATACCTTTTCTCACGGTGCCCTGGCGTTGTGAGCCAGCACAATTTGTGTTACTTCCAAGTGGTCTTAAAAACAGAACTCTCCTAAACATAGAATCTGAGTTGGAAAGAACCAGAGAGGGCATTCTTATGGAATAAATCCCATATATTCAAACACATTTCTCAATGTCCTTATATTGGATTCTCCAAGCTTAGTGTTTGCTTCACTGTCTTTGCTCCATAATCTCCCAGCACGTAGGAGGCTCCTTAAGAAATGCAAGGAACAGAGCTATGTGAATTTCAGAGCATTTCAAGAATTATAAAAATCTGTCCAGTTCTGAAGATCAAAACTTCCACCCATCTGGGGTATATAAATCCTATACATAGAATTTATGAGGGGGTTATCTTGAATTATGTGTTGGGTGTTGGGTTTGGCACATAATAAATATAAACGATCCCCACAGGACAGTAGATTAACATCCAGGGAGGAAAAAAAAAATCAGGCATCTGTGAAATTTAAACAGGAAGATGCCCTACTCTTTTCAGAGAGAAAAGAGCTTACAAGCCCTAGGAGACAGAATGAGGATCCTTGTTTTCAAGCTCCTTACTAACTCTTGCCCATGGGAAAAGGAGAGATTTCTCTGCTCAGTGATATTTGGAAAAGGGGCCAGTATGTGGTTTGCTCCTCTGGATCTTCTCGTTTTCATTTCTTTCTGCCCCCAAAGGTGACTTTGGCTGTCTGTTGGGCCACTGGCTGACATTGCCCTGGGAGGCCTGTGGATGGCCAGCTGCCCCAGGGACCGGGGGATGAGTGTGTCCAAATTTGATGGGAGGTGTTAGGAAGCCAGTGGAGGCTGGCTGTCTAAGCCACATTCTCCAAAACAGCTATGATTGGTAATAAAGCTCACATTTTCTTCTTCATCTCTTTGACCCTGTATCTCTCAACTAGTGCAGAACTGGAGTGTGTGAGGGCGTCAATCCTGGACATACTCATTGATCCATTGGTTTCTAACAGATGCACACCTAGTATATCATGTGATTCACACATCAATGACTCCCTCAAGCTTTCTTGCCACAGGCAGAGTTGCACTGAGACGGCGTGTGGCTTCAAAAGAACAGCAGCATTTTTGAATGTTCTCAAATAGATGCGAACTCCTTGAAAGTAGGGGAAAACTTGCATGAAAGGTAAACACCAGCCAGAGATGGCGTATTGGTAAGGGTTAGAGGATATGGGAAAGATAGTTCTAAGAGGAGGTCAGTGATAGGGAATGCTCTTATGGACTGGAATATTTCTGAAGACTGAACATGTCCCTGCAGATGTTTGTAATTTTTGGATGTGTGTAAGTTTGTACACAAAGAGACAAAAAAACAAAACAAAACCCACAAAACCCAAAAAACAAAAACCTTTTCAATCTAGCTCAGTGTATGTGGTTTCAGTTTTCCAGAAGTTCTTTCTTTCTTTTCTTCTTCTTCTTTTTTTTTTTTAAAGATTTTATTTATTTATTTGACAGAGAGAGAAATCACAAGTAGGCGGAGAGGCAGGCAGAATGAGAGAGGGGAAGCAGGCTCTCCGCTGAGCAGAGATCCCGATGTGGGGCTTGATCCCAGGATCCTGAGATCATGACCTGAGCCGATGGCAGAGGCTTAATGCACTGAGCCACCCAGGCACCCCCAGAAGTTATTTCTATTTCTGGTTACCCCCCTCACCTTTTTCCCCCTTCTAGCTGTGGTTTTTCCATGGCAACTGAGAAATGATATAGCCAAATACACAAAGCAAATCTAAGGACTTTGGGCTGATGTGTATTTCTGTGTTTAAAAATAATCTGTGGTTTTGAAATTTCTGCAGCACACCAATGTCAAGGATGTGTCAACGGGAGCAATGTGAGAGCTGACATGACCCGCAGTCATTCTCATCTTTACGTTCTTCATTGTGATTGTGTGGTTTTCTCTGTATCTCTCTCCTCCAGCTATTCTTGCTCTGTAATGTATCATTCTCTAGAAAGGACGCTAAGTCAACACTTTCCAGGACATCATCACAAGTCAAAAAAAAATAAAAGAACGAATATAGCCTGAAGAAGGCAAGTGGCAAGAATAGAGGTGAACACTGGATGTGTGAACACAAGGACTGGACTGTGAAAGCTCTTGTTCCTGAGATGGCCTTTGCCCTATGGTTTGCAAACATTGGAGTGGCTTTGTGGGTGTGGCACACACCCTTGGTTCTCCTTTCCATCAACCATCTGAGTGTGGGCCAACATCTGCTCAGCTAACCACATGGCCTTAATATACCTTAAAGAAGATCACTGAAGTAAAGCAAAGTTTGCATCATGTGGCGCAGTGTCTCAGAACAATTCCCCAGAAGGGTCTCTGGGAGAGGGGTGCCTTCATGGGGCCTAGCAGGGAGCCCCCTGCTGGAAGTACTGGACATTACACCCTGCCCCTGCTGACCAGACCATCTGTGGTCTGTGTAACCCCTCTTTCTCCTTCTCCATCACTCCACAGAGATGAAGCTGGGTGGAGAGGCACTGGTCTTGAGCACTTCTAAGACTGATTTCCAGTGCAAGCCGCTCAAGATTCTAGCCAATCACCTAAGTGCTCAGTCCTGAGCCCCTCTTACTTTGGACATAGGCACATTCCTGGCAGCTTCCTGAGATGTGTTCTGGGGAGTAGAGGGAGGAATCTGGTTTGTTTTCTTCCTTCCTTCCTTTCCTTCTTTCTTTCAGATAGATCTATCTATCTATCTATCTATCTATTTATTTATTAGCCAGAAAGAGCACATACAAGCAGGGGGAGTGGCAGGCAGAGGGAGAAGCAGATTCCCCCCAAGTGAGGAGTCTGACACTGGGATCATGACCTGAGCCGAAGGTGGATGCTTATCTGACTGAGCCACCCAGGCATCCCTGGAATCTGATTTTCTTAACTGTGTTAATATCTTCCTGAGGTAGGGGTACTTTCCTTTCAGCCATGAGATCAGGCACATCTCACTTTATTTTTATTGGGGAATATGAAATGAAAATATAAATCTCATAGATCAATACTCCAGAAATGTTGAAGCCAAGGTTATTTAATGGCTCACTGATATTCTTTTTTTTAAATATTTTGTTTATTTATTTGATAGATAGATAGATAACAAGCAGGAGCGGGAGAGGGTAGGCAGAGGGAGAAGCAGGCTCCCCGCTGAGCAGGGAGTCCAACGTAGGGCTCAATCCCAGGACCCTGGGATCATGACCCCAGCCAAAGGCAGATGCTTAAGCAACAGAGCCACCCAGGTGCCCCGGCTCACTGATATTCTTGATGAAATTATGCTTTCTTTAATTTAGATTGATTTTTTCAAATAAGCTGGTTAGCTTTTAACCGCTGTATTAGCCAAAATTTGAGGCCAAGGGCTCTGATGTTGTTATGTTATACAGAAGAGAGGATTCTGCCTTCTACACACAGCTCAGTCCTTCTGAGCATCTAATTTCATGGAACTAAAAGACTCTCGTTAGATGTTTAAATGATGCTTCAGGCTTTGTGTGAGACCTGGTAGTTGCTTATCTACTATTCTCTCCTTTTTCTTACTAGGAGAATCACATTTTATTGGGTTGGCAATGTAGCTACCTTATGTATGTTCATTTTCTAACCTGTCTTGCTTGTGACAGATACAGTTCAAGCCAAAGAAACTTAACAGAAACCACTGGATGAGGCTTCTGGGAAAGGAATTTTATAGGGGATTTTCTCAATTGACATATACCAAGAGCAAAAGCTCTTGGCCCTTTCAACTTCTTTTGGCTGGAATGGCCATTGTAATTGTTGGTGCTTTGGCAGCCATCTTGGGAATATGAAGATACTGTAAGACTGAAAACTGTGCTAAGGATAGAGGAGGAGCCTGCATCCTGATGACGTTATGGAAAGTCCATGCCAGCCATCTATTTCTCACCTCTACACTTCTTTTAAGTCACTGATACCTGTGTTTTCTGTTATATTACGCAAAACTCAATTCCTGACTGATAAAATTCTCAATTTTCAGATTGCTTTACTTAGAAATAAAACAGAAAAATGAATGTTGGGCATGAATATATATATATATATATATATATATATATATATATATATATATGTATATTTTTACACACAGGAGTTTTGGTGAAATTCTAACTTTAAATCTTGAGGATAGGGCCTGTCTTATTTCTTTGTAAACCCTATATAGCATTAAGGAGGACTAGCTTAAAAAAAAAAAATCAGCATTCTTTCTATTTCAGGTTAGCCTGAGGAATAATCCCTTTGCTTTGGTTTAGTTGTCATTATATGCATATGAATCCTATGTTACTTGAAGTTTCACGGAGGGGGAAACACGCAGTTCGTAGAAACAGTTCTGTGGAAGGAGTAAGGACTTCAGCATCTAAGCAGATGCGGGCCTGAATCTTGAATCTACTATAAAACAGGTGTGTAATTTAAAACCCATCCCCGCATCTTTCTGCCTCAGTTTTCTAAGGTAAAAAATGAGGAGGGCTTTGGCGTAAAAAGGAATAATCTGTAAAATAGCATATGGAAGGCACCCGGTGAAGGACCTGTGACCCTGGAGGGTCATTACCCTGTGTTTCCATCTTGCTTTTCATTCTTTCATTCAGCAGATGCTTGTTGAACATCCGCTTTGTGCCAAGACTGCATCAAGTGTTCAGTTCTTTGACTCTCTTGAGTTTGCCCCAGATGGGATTATGGCTTCAGGGCTGAGCGTCCGAAGGACTGATGCTGATCCACTTAAAAGCCCCCTGGCACTAACTGGGGGAGAGTGGGATTCAGAGCTTTGTCACAAGGTTTCAGTTAAGAAACCAAATTGAAATCCTAGTGGCATGGTGAGGTTTGGTGATTACCATCCAAAACCAAATATAAGGGCTAGGGATGGGTGTGGTGGACACAGTATATGGAAGCTACAGCCAAACTTGGAAATTCAATCTGGAAAAAGCTGCACTTCTCCAGGAAAACAGAATGGGTTTTGGTGTACAGAGACCCTAAAAACTGAAATGAAATGGGGCTCATTGCCCTGTGACTCCAGCCCCCACCAATTTCGTATGTCACACAGATGTGAGACCAAGTACCTGAAGATCTTTAAAGTCAATGCATTATTTACAGCAAGAAAGAGTCTTTGATACACCTTTCCTCAGGTACCTCTTGAATGTGGCCAATTGTCAACTCAAATGGTCAGCAATTGAGGTCATTCAATATATATTGCTTGTGGATCATGACATAAAATAAATATTTAGAAGAAAGACTTTGGAAAAAGTACAGAAAATTTATCATCCCCCTCCCCATTCAGCAAGACCCAGGGCTTAAAGGACTAGCATTTACAAACGGCAAACATGAGAGAGTAGCTCGCATTTGCTGCTCGGTTCTCAAGTGCTGGGACTTTATGTGGCTTGTTATCATCTTTAGTCCTGAGCATTAATAGTTGTCTTTCATGAACACAGAACCATCGTTGTTTCCCTGGGGAGCAGTGTGCCATGGGGGGAAAAATAGGGTCGCCTGCATCGGTAAGACTTCAGTCTGAGTCCTGACTGTGTAACTTTGAGCATCTTATTGGACCTCCCTCAATTTATTTTCCATGGCCTTTATTTTCCACAGTCTTTACTATATTTCCAGTCTTTATTTTCCATAGCCTTTTTCCAGATGAGTAAACTGATTCTGGCTGAGTTGGGCCACCCGCTCAAGGTCACACAGTTAATTGATAGAATAGCTGTCCTCTATCTGTGACAGTCTGCTTTCCCACACGCTTCTACTGCGCAGATGTGAAGGACCCCATGATCTCAGAAACCCAGGACATACCCTCCTTTCCCATGGGGACCAGTGGGGCGAACTGAATGCTCCTGTGATGGCAGGTGTCAAAGCTCCAGCCGGGTGTTTGCCTCCACCGTGTAGACCCGAGAGGGGCTTTTGTGGGAGAAAACAGTTCAGCAGTATTTTATTTTTATTTGTTCATTTTCTGGCTCTGGACTGGAACGTGAGTCAGGATAAGATCTGGTTAGATACATTCTACCGGTTTCTAAAATCTCACATTTCTTCATGATGTGTGGATGTTTTCTCCTGGGTTGGAGCAATGGATGCCGGATTATCAAGTTGTGTTTACATTTTTCTCTTATCTCCCTAGGATCGCTTGGGTCTCCAGCTCCTGTTCTGCTCTCCTGGGATAAGCTGCCATTTGACTCCCTCCATTGTCCACACGATTTCCCCTCACCCTCTCTGGACCTCTGTGGCTTTCTTTTTTATCAGTTACCTGCTTTCTGCCTCCAGGGCTATTTGAATAATTCCCTGCCTTGTGTTTCCTGGTTAGTACAAAGATTATCTCCTAAATATTTGTGCATACTGGGGACCAGTCTTTGTGATCCTTATCCCTCTGCTGAGGAAAATATTTCTTTCTCCAGCCTCTCAATCCGGATCTCATAGTCAGTCTTTTCTCTCCCCACCACCCTCTTTTTTTTTTTTTTTAAAAAAAGATTTTATTTATTTATTTGAGAGACAGCAGGAGCAAGGGCAAGGGGAGGGACAGGGATGTGGTGGGGGAAGCAGAGGCCCGGCTGAGCAGGGATCCCAACAAGGGGTTTGGTCCCAGGACCCAGAGCTCATGACCTGAGCCCAAGGCCGATGCTTCACCGACTGAGCCATCCAGGCGCCCCTCTTTTCTCTCCTAATAGTGAAAGTTGTCCTGCTGTTGTGGGTTTTCCGTGGTTTTGAGGAACACTTCCGATAGATGCTCTGTAACACAGAAAACATTTTTTGCTTCGAGCCCCACAAATATGTTTTATGGAATTTTCTTTTTAAAAACAGAACAAAGAGCAGTTGCGACTGCCAGTTCCTTGGCTCTAGTTGTTTCGTTTTAGGCCCTAAATGGTAACCAGACACTGACTCAAATTCCGTGGCCCCATGACCACCCCTTCCCCCGCACCCCACCGCCTTTTCCCTTTTCCTCTCGAGGTTCATTATTTGCTCCAAATTAAAACGTTCTGGTTGGAATGAGTGAGTATAAAGAGACAGGGCAGCAGGGAGCTCCGGCTGTCCTGAGGGATTATATCTCGGGGAGGCCTTCCTCGCGGGTCTCTGATATGATTAATCGGCCGAAAGGAGCGTAGCTTTGTAGTTTGAGGAGATCGGTTTTGAAAGGAAGCCTGCTCTCCTTACCCGTGACAGTTGGGTTTTAAAAACAATTTCTCAGGATATTATCATTGAGAGGTTCTGGCTTTATGCAAATATGAAGCTGGTGTTCACCCTTCCGTGCCCGCGCTCGCTCATTCATTCGTTCACCCGCAAATATGGCGCCGCCCCTGCTCTCCCCCGCCTGACAGCAAAGTGAGGGTGAGAATCCCGTGTGGGAGTGAACAGCCGCAGACTGAGGGGGGCGCCTTGGAGGAGAGCAGGGTCTCCCCAGGGCAGATGAGGAAGGGTCCCCCTCCCCTAGGCCAGGCTGTGTGTGTGCCTGAGAGCGCGTCCGTGCCGGCATGAGAGGAGAGAGGCCGTTCAGGGGGCCGTGGCAGGGAGTGGGGTGTGTGGCTTCTTCTAGGGAAGTGTCTTCCCTTTCCCGACAGAGGGAACCTCGTGTGCAAAGGCTCCATGGAGGAATGAGCGCGGTGCATGGCCAGAAGGGAATGTAGGGTTTCTGAGTGGGATAGGACAGTGGAGCGATAGGGACCTGGTCAGAGGCCAGCAGCAGAGGTTTCGTCGTTGGACCTCAGCGTTGCTGATAGGTTCTGCCCCAGCGAATAGTATGACTAAATGTGCATTTTGAGAAGAGCAGTCCTGTTTCAGTGTAGAGAACGGATTTTCAGCAGGCCAGAGTGGATCCATGCAATCACTCCAACCGGGGCCAGGATGGGGGGCACGTAGCTTCCTGCTCTGACAGGATTATAGTCTGGTGAGTGAGGACAGATAGTCAACGAACACACAGATGAAGAAAGAGGTAATTTCTGGGGGGTGATTAAGTACAGAAAAAAAAAAAAAAAAGTCAGCCAAGAGGTATCTATCTGACCGACAGTGCCGGTCGATGGCAGCAGGGGGCGCTACCGATACCAGTTCCAGTCAGGGACGATCTCTCTGAGGTGAGATTTTCCTTCCTAAGCTCAGCATTTCTCCCGTTTTGGGTTTTGCACAGCTCTTTTGGGTTTACCAGCTCTTTAGATGCTTGTCCCTACGGGCTGGCTCTATTAATGGACCTCTGGATACCCCCAGTTTTCCTTGGTCTTCGTGCAGTCATGGAGAGTGGAACTTGAAGGAACTTTCTAGATCATCTGATTCACCTCTCCCATCCTTCAGGAAACAAAACAGAAGTCTGAAGACGAACTGTGCATGGGGTTAGCAACCACATCATCCTAGTATGCAGGCCACCTCAACCTGGGGTCAAAGCCCCCTACCTCACCATTTGGTTTTCTGGGTAAGGACGGGTACACAGCTGCGCTCACTGAGGTCATGCTGCCTGTTTCCAAAGCACTTTTCACTCTTGGGTGTGCAGGAGACTTCAGATACTTGCAGAAAATGATTAATGGTCGTTTTTTTTTTTTTTCCTCCCCTGGCATCTCCTAATGCAAAAAATCTTGGACAGCAATCAATTTAATTTAGACTCCAGAAAGTGCTACCTCTTTTTTTTTTTTTTCAATCTGGTTTATGTTAATGATATTTTTAAAACACCCTGAAGCTCTAAAGCATATTTAAGACCATGAAATAGCATTACAAAGCTTTTGCCATTTACTTTACAGAGTTGCATGGAATGCAAAGTAAAAAAAAAAAAAGGGGGAAAAGAATTCTCTTTCTCCTTGGTTTCCTTAAGATTTCAAACTCAGTAAGACATTTCTTACTTAATATTTATAAAAAATAAATAAATAAATAAATATATGTTTTCCATAATTGAGTCTTATTGGTTAAGGTTTAGTCTAGAACATAGTTTTCATGGTTGAGTTGAAAATCCCTTTGGGACTCAGGGTATAACCTAATTTGAAATAACGCTTCCTGAGCTGGTTTTAATTAAAGTTCTTTTATATTGGATCTCTTAGGAGATTCCTCACCCCTTCCCCCCTTTTTTGCAACATTGTTCTGGGAGAAAAATCCCAGTACACTTGAAGGCATCAGATTTAGTCAAGGCCATAGGCATTGAAGAAAGAATTAGATGGGAACATTTATCTTGGTGGAAAAATTTTATTGATGAATCTCAGATTTATACTACTGCCAGCAAAGTCTCTTTTCTCATTTGAATGAGATAGGCGCTTTATAATCCCCAGTTTCAGATGAAGAAATTGAAATCCAGGAAAATTAAGTGGCCAAATCCAGAGATAAACCAAAAGCATTATGACCATCCAGTGGCTTGAAGACATTTCTTAGGGCATCTTAGTTTAGATGAAACAAATGAGCTCAGTGGAGGAGAGGTTTCATTGGGAACCAACAGTCGAGCTTAGAAATTCATGTTTGAATATTCCTTTGGGGCTTTTGTTTCTTTGTATTTAACAGATCAGAATGGCACAGGAGAAACCAAGTTTCCTGAGTCCGTTGAGGACAGAAAAAAGCCAGCTCTTCCTCAAATGTGTCACAGAAATTAGGGGGCTGAGCTGCACTTGGCTTCAGAGCAGGATCAGAGAAATGGCAGGTGTCAAAGATAACCAGGTGTTGTAGCCTCCTGTGGCTGCTGTAACCACTGTTCTGAGGGCCAGATGTCTAAAATCAGTTTCACTGAACCGGAATCAGAGTGTCTGGGAGGGGCTCCTTCTCCAGGCTCCAGCGGATTATCCCTTTCTTGCCTCTTCCAGCTCCTGGTAGCTGCCATGATTCTTTGGCTTGTGGCGGCATCAATCCACTGCATCTCTGTGGTCACAGTGCCCTCTTCTCTGTCTGTGTCAAATTTCCCTCCACCTCCCTCTTAGAAGGTTACAGGTGATTGCATTTAGGCCCACCCCAATAATTCAGAGTAATCTCCTCATCTCACAGTCTTGAACTTAATCACGTCTGTGAAGACCCTTCTCCATGTACAGTGATAATTACAGGTTCCAGGATTAGGACCTGATATTTTGGGGGCCACCATAGAGCTTGCTATACTGAGCCTGGATCCATCATACTGACATCATATATTTATGGCCAACAGAGGAAAGGCTACAGTCAAGAGGCCAACCTAAGAGAGCCTTCCTGCTTTCCAGACTTGGGGTAGACTGTCATAATCAGAGTCTGGCAGAACAAAAGACCAAGGGTAAAAGCTTAAGCAATACAAAGCTTCCGAGTGACCACACTGGCATGATTACTGCTGAGTTTGTTTACGAGAGGAAAGAAAGCAGCCATGTTGGAGGCCTCGGGTGGTTTTCATATCCTGGAAGTTATGTAGAAATAGTTGGCGAGGAATGTGTTATTCAGGAGTGTAAAATAATTTCTTGTTCAAATAGACCGCAAGGCCTAAGAGACTAAAAAATTCTCCTGGAGAGAAGAAATGTAAAATGTCCTTCAGAAGGTTATTAATGTGGCCCTTTGGGGACAAAGGCACACATCATCCTGTGTCTCCTGTTGATTTTACCCCATGGAGACTGGTTGTTGGGGAGGTATGATGAAACAGAAGCCTCCAGCCCCGGTCACCGAACGTTGTGGTGAGGAGCCGTTCTCCTTCCTGACTTCATTCATAAGTCAGCAATGGAGGGGGATGAAGATGCCTAGTTAGTGGAAAAGACACATTCCTGTCCATTTACTTGCTTTAGATGAAAGAACAGTACCATACTGCTCCAAAATAAGTAAATAAGTAGATAACATCAGCCAAACTTGATCTCTTGTAAATTTCAGAAGCATCTGTGGGCATTGGCAGCAGAAAGAAGCTTCTAGGCCATCAACCTCACTGCCTTTCCAACACCTAAGAAATGAGGATAAGGCTTTTCATTGAGATTTTGCACATGCACATCAAGAGCATTTCTCAGCTCCCCATGGGCCTTGGTGGTTTTGTTCAGGACAGAAAACACTTTTTTCTCACACTACCATCTATTGTCTCTCAAAGTTCTGGAACTTCCTGAAGTCCCAAATGTCTTACCTCTTTTCATTTCTTCCCTTCTTCCTCCCTGATCATCAAGAATAATTTCATATAATCAAGTAAGTTCCAGAAATGATGTTCAGGTAGACCTGTTACCAACCCAGCCCTGAATGCTGTTGATTCTAGAAGAGAGGCTTTGGCCTCTCTTTGGCTGGCCATCTATTTGGCAATATTGTAATTAAAGAGAAAGGCTGATCTAGACACTGTTTACAGGGTTTCTTCTGGTACCCCTAACTCAGTGACTTAGAGCTTCCATCTTGTGTCCTGTGGAGATACCAAACACTGCATCCCCTGCTGATTTCTTTCAGTCAAAGGAACAACAGCAACAACAGGTGTTTCTTATCAAAGAGCTATGCAGTGGGGTGACCCGTATTATTAAACTGTTTGAACATATCAGTGCATAAAGCATTTTTCTTTCTTTGCCAAAGGGAGCTCTGTCAAGGACAGCTCCACTCCAGGGTACGACAACAACAGAACTGAGCAGTCCTGTGACTTGTCACCCCATCAGTTTTGGCTAAGACCAGTCTCAAGGACCTGGTGGATTTTGAACCTTTGTTTTTCCCAAGGCTGCTCTGTGGAAATGATATTCCTGTCTTGTCACATAAATACCTTTCATGTCTGCCCTTTCAAAGCCAACTTTCTCCCAAATGACCAAGCAGTTGAAGTGCAGTTGCCTCCCACGTTGTGTGGGACATTTGTAGTCTCCTTAGTTACATTTCCAGGAGACTTGGTTGGCTGGTTTAGTGATCAGGCCAAGGACATTGGCTATAGGATTTGTCTGATGGCCAGTCACTGACAGTGAATTTATTGAAAACTTGCAAATATTTTCTATTCTTCTGGATCTGACTCAAACCCTGCATTTGGAATGAAGTTGTCCCTAAAACTCCCCACCACGACATGACAAAGTGACCTTTTATTCCACAGGTCAGAGACACCCCATGAACCCCTCTTTCTCTGCTATAGCATACTGGCCTGACTAGGTGACTGCAGAGACACCCCATGAACCCCTCTTTCTCTGCTATAGCATACTGGCCTGCTGGAGCTCAGATGGGGTTGCTGCCACAGTTTTCAGTGCAATTTCCAGTTGAACCCATTCAGCAGGCACAAATAGGCCTCATGGGAGAAATATAAGTATCGCTGGAGGAATATTCGCAGGGTGACAAATATATACAATATAATTATTTTTCCACGATATAAACTATATAAAAGTTAGCCTGGTGGGCTAGGAGATTTCCCATGCTGGTGGGAAATCATGCATAAATAGAAAATAGAGAAAGAAAGTATATATATATTTTAAGATTTTTATTTATTTATTTGGGCGAGTGCATGCACACACAAGTTGGGATGGGGAGTGGGGCCAAGGCAAAGGGAGAAGGAGAAGCAGGCTCTCTGCTCAGCAGAGAGCCTGTTGTGGGGCTCAGTTCCAGGACCCTGAAATCATGGTCTGAGCAGCAGACCCTTAACTGACTAAGCCACCCAAGTGCCCTCAGAAGGAAAATCTTATATGGGTATGAGTTAAATAGAAGATGGCTACATGGGCAGTTTTCTCAATTCTGCCCCAGCTTACACTTAATGTTTAGGAATAAGTATGTATAGCACCCCTTTCTTTTGCTCTTCAAGTATCTTGGCTTAGACATTACATGATCACTCTAGTTAAACAAAGATTGAGAAGCACTCATCTCATAGGACCTCCAAAAGACTTCCCAGAGTTATTATATTCAAGGTGCAATATCTGGGAACAGAGTTTGGGTAGGAGAAAGGCGTCACAGCAAAATAAATTCCACTTTCGTTCATGCGTTGCTGACCAAAGAGATCCCCATGGTTAGCTGCTTGGTGCTTGTGAACCTGGGTTATGTACATACAAAAGAAAAAGGTTGACAAGAACCAAGTACCATTTTGGCAGCTGAAACATTTAGCTCTCTTAATGAGGGGATCAATGGGAGCCTCGTAGTAAAGAAGAAGTAGGAGAAGAGAAATTTAAAAAATCATTTACATCTTTCTTTGGACTCTCTGGATATCTACTCTTCGGTGACTCTGCTTCTTAATTATCTTCTTTGTCCTTATGCAGTACAATTTAGACAACTCTTGCTTCTAACTTCCTTCTTCTGCAAGGAAACGGGGCAAAACATAACCTCATTATACCTTTATCTGGGACACACAGTTATTCTTTGCTTGGTCATGGAGAGGGCTTGGCCTTGTCTATCTCCTGAGAAAAACTGGCTGAGTAGCTTTGCCTCACATCCATGGACCCAGGTAAGAATATGTCGTAACATGAATTGCAATTAGTTATTAGCTTTTTCAATTCATGCATGAGAAACTATGATTTAAACACTGAAAACAAAAACAATGGCACCAAAACAAGATCAAGGCTTGGAGCTAAGTTGCTAGAGTGACTATCTATCTCCAGGTCATTTTTCTCTTCCTAAAATCTCATCCCTGAATTTTGACATGTTAATTTCCTCCCTCCCCCATTTAATTTGTAAGCAAAGAAATGAGGTGACAACCCAGCCCCAACAGCTGTCCAGCATCCACCACAGCTCATCACCACAGACAACGGACACCGGTTGTCTGTTTGGGAGTCTTCCTGGAATGTTCAGAGAAACCTGTATCTTTTTTTTTGTTTTGTTTTGTTTCAATTAGTTTTATAGATGTTTCAAGGTGGGGCCTGCATTTTTCTGTGGTAAGCTCACCCCTCAGGATTCCCCTGGAGGCTTACTAACCTTGTCCATATTCCTATTTTATGTGAGCTGAGCTGTACAAACTTGCTATTGCCATTTGGAACTTTTTTTTTCTTGCCCTGAAATAATTTGCGTTTCCCTTACAGCAAACCTGGGCATCAACAACTTGAAACTGGTCTACAGACTGAAAGAAGAGAAAATTTGCTCTGTGGTTATCACATCAGAGAGAGAAGATATCCCAAAGTTTAAGAGATTAGCATTGTTTTGTTTGAGTCAACATGTATGCCACATTATCGGTCCACATTATCAGCATGGCTCACAGGAGTCCTTGGTGGACAGCTTCCCGGGACACTGGGTCTGATGGACTATGTTTGTAATTCAGTGCGATTTGTGTTAAAAGGAGTCTTCAAAAAGACTGGTCAACTCTGTTTTTATTTTATGTAGTTTTCAGTGTCTATGTCCATTATTCCTCTAACATGGGAAGGTATTCAAAAAGACTGGTCAACTCTGTTTTTATTTTATGTAGTTTTCAGTGTCTATGTCCATTATTCCTCTAACATGGGAAGGTATTCAAAAAGACTGGTCAACTCTGTTTTTATTTTATGTAGTTTTCAGTGTCTATGTCCATTATTCTTCTAACATGGGAAGGTATTCAAAAAGACTGGTCAACTCTGTTTTTATTTTATGTAGTTTTCAGTGTCTATGTCCATTATTCCTCTAACATGGGAAGGTATTCTGCACATATTTGGGAATTCCTACAGTCAGACTCTGAACACAGGAAGTATGGGTAAATAATAAGGGAAAAATTCTTTGAGAGTTTCTATGCTTGTCCTCAGCTCTTTTGGCAGATGCATGCCTGAAAAGAAAAGGTGGATAGTTATCAATACAGTTTGGTTCAGGGTTAAAGAAAGTTACCCCGAATTAAACATTTCTGTCCTATTGGCCTACTGGGGCGCTTAAAAATCCCAACTTTTAGACCACACACTCTTAATTGTGGCATGTGGGTTTCTAGGAGTTGAAATTAAAAAACCCACAGAAGGTTATTTAACAGTTCCAACTTCTAAGTGTGTCCTTAAGTTCCTTCTAGATTAGGCCCTGTGGCTAAGAATGGTGACAATTGAGTTAAACCTTTAAAGGCCTTTGTCTAAACACTAATCCTGTGGGATGGGAGGAGGGGGAGGGGACCCACAGTGCCTGATGATGCCAGTGGGTGTGATGGTCTTACTGGGAATTTACTCATTGATTAATCTAGTAGCTTAAGAAGGCCCTGGGGAGCAGGATAATAAAAGGAAGAGGGAAAGCGTTAAGGAGAAGAACCTGATTGGCCCATCACATGATTTCCCCTGTGTTGTCCTAAAGGAGTGTGGACAGAGTTCATGAAAATATACACCTGAAAAATGTATTATTATTTAGCAGCCTTATTGAGATATAATCCATATACTATACCATGTATGCATTTAAATTTAATTTATATTATATATATTAATTTGTATTATATATTTATATTATATATATTATAGAATTAAAGCATGCAATTTAATGATTTTTGGTATATTCACAGAGCTGTGCAAGCTTCATTTAGGATTTTGCTTGCCTTTCCATTTTGGCATTTCCTCCCTCTGCAATGTTCTTGGGCTAGATATTGGCTCGCTCTTTTCTTGTCACTTAAATTTGTGCTCAAATGTTGCCTCTAGAGAGCTAAAGAATTTTCCCTTCCCTAAAATAGCATCCTGTCTGATGTTCTCTCTTCTCCTGACTTTAGGGTCTCCATAGCCCCAGTGTCCTGTGACGGTCTTGTTTGTGTGGGTTTGCAGTCCTTGGCCTTCTGAGGGCAGGACCTTCAACCTACCCTGGCTGCTTCCTCAGTTCCTGGGCCCAGGACTGGTTAGCATTAGCAGCTGGAAGGAGGAACAAGAGTGGGGGCCTGTTCTTTCCACAGTCTGTGGAGATAGAAGCAGAGGGGAAGTGACAGGAGCAGCAGTGACAGAGAAGGGCTGACTCACCACAACTGCTTCCTGGGTCACACATCCCCTGAAGCTTGACCCTGGAAACAGATGCCAGACATGGAGATGGCAGGAAAGCCAGGCCTGGGGTTCTGGGGCCTTTAACTCTAACTTTGTGTAGGATCTGCAAAAATGATCTGGGCTCTCTGATCCTCTGTAAGACGAGGGCATTGAATCTCTGGTACCTTGTAGTTCTGACATTCTAGAACTCTGATGGACTTCTCTGATGGGGCATAACGGAGCAAATACAGGTAAGGTGCACCTGGGAGGACTCTACCGTTAATAAATCCTGTCTCTTTGGCTGCGTTTGCCAAGTGAAGCTGTGTGCCTCAGCTCCTTCCCCTCCACTCCTGACCCACTCCCTTTTGGAAGGGTGGGATTTTCTAGCGCCTGGGGTCTTAGACCCATATGGCAGAAGAAGGGTGAAATAAAAATTGTGCTTTGAATGTGCCATTTGAGCTGGAGCTAAATTGAGGAAAAGCTTTGTCTGTGAGTTTACAAACATACAATTAAGGCTCTTATAGTTATCTAAATCCACTTTCTTGCCTTATAATTTCATGGTTAGAAGCATTACAGTTGTTTTTAGATTTTCGTTATAACTGCATTATAACCACAGACGGAACCGAATAGTGTTTGTTTATTTGTGTAACAAATTATGCCCCTCAGCTAACTTTCCTGTGTAATTTGCATGGGGTGTACATTTTGCAAAAAAGTATACATTGGTCTGAGGGCCTTCTCTCCTTCTGTCTTCTCCCCCAAAGCAGCACCAACAAAAAGGTTGGGGACCAACATGCACAGAAGGGGATTTCACTCACGAGTGTATTACACTGCATTTTATGTGTGAACGACACACATGTCTGCAGACAGACAGACCTGTAGAAAGAGAATTGTACTAAGAGACTGAAATTTAAGTCAGCTTACTTCCTCGATCTTTTATTTCCATTTAAGCTCTGGCATCAAAGCACACCTCAAACACACTCTTATAAATTACAGATATTTTGTGTAAAACCAGAATAATAGTTCTCTGAGTTGCTGTTGAGTTTGAACAAGATAATGTCTGAAATCCCATTGCAAATTATGTGGCGTTTCCTAAGTACATGCTAGAGGTGATTGGAATGATGGGAAATGGTGCTATCTTTCATGCCAGGTTAAAATTTGTTCAAGTTAAATTTTTTTTTTTTTTAATCTACATGTATGGCATTTGGGTCTCAGACCAAATAGGGATAAACTTCTTTCCACGTGCCCATTTGAAATATTCTGTATGATCAAGGACTGCTGTCAGCCTGGCTGACCACATAGGGGTCCTGATAACACAAAGGAAGACTCATGTTGTGTTATTTTCTGGTTCTTCTCAGCAGTCCAGATTTCCATGGTGACCACGTTGCCTTGGGGTATCCAGTGATTTTGTCTATAGCTGATTCTATCCTTAGATGTTACTTTCTCTTTGGTCTCACAGATCACCTGTGACAAGTGGCAGAAAAGTCTGGCGTGGTGGTAAAGTGGAGTTTATTAGAAACAAATTAAGCATATGTAATATATTTACACAATTTGGATTGATTAGCAACTTGGGTGGGGGTAATAGTTTAGTTCAAAGAACATAGGACTTCTAGATAAATGACCAGGTCCTTAATGAAGCTTAGTACATTCTGGATTCTTGGTGAGATAAAATAATCACAAACATATAACAATAATGTAAATACTTTACATCCAAATTTTTTTTATAGTTCCTGTAACATTTTTAGATAAATCATTCTCTGATAGAGCTTATCTCTGCTATATACCAGCTGATGACTTTGCAACGACCTCTCAGTTCAAGGTTCTTAATTCTGCTCTCTCAGAGGGTAGAGGGAGTGAGTGGCCAAGGGTCATTCTTCCCACAAAAGTCCTTCTAGCTCAAAAGCAACTATGATACTGGTAACTTCTACTTTTATTTTTTTCTGCTTTGTACATTGGAAATGAGAGGACTCTTGGGTCTCTTGTGATGGGATAAGATGACTTATTTGTAATTTTAAGAGAAAAACACTAATTCCTTCCTTCCTTCAATTCACACAGATTTCTTGGGCTCCTGCTGTGTGTCAGGTACTTTTCTAATGCTGAAGTGAATAAAGCCACTTCTCTGACCTTCTAGAGAGAAGGTTACCCTACTGCCCCGGGCTGAGACTGGGAAGAGCTTTGGCACACTGGGACCAGTTAGCTGATCACACCAAGTGCTAAGGTCTGATCATAATGAGTTAAAAAAAAGTGAATGAGGTAATTTCAGGTAGTGACCAGTAATAATATGTAAGTAGCAAATCTTTAGGAGGATGCTATCAGATGCATCTGTGCGTGGGGGTGGGCGGGTGTTTTAGCATGGCTGCTTTCAAGGATCCTACAGGAGATCCCATTCCCACCCAGGTAGGGGGGGACGAGACATGCAGCGAGCTGTAGGAACTGTGTTCTTGGGCAGCAGGAAGGTCAAGTGCAGGTGTTCTGACAAGGGGAAGAACTTGGCCTGTCTGAGAAATGGAATGTTCTGGAAGCAGGGGGAGCGGTATGGGCTTTGTGGGCCTCATAGAATTGCAGACAATAACAATGGTAACTGCTGCGGTGTTCTGGGCCCTCCTTCATTTTGTTACATCAATCTGTACGGTTGCCCATTTTATAGACCACAGTCCTGAGGCACAGGGACTTTAAAAAGCCAAGTATCTCACGTCACCCCAAGATTTAAACCCCAATGGATGATACAGAATCCATGCTTGTCATCACAGTGAGGGGAACCCCTTGGTCCATGTGATGGTGTGTCTGTCCTCCCGAATTCTCCACGCCCACTGATGCCCACATCACCTATAAGGACCATTTTTGTCAATTACGTGCCCCTCCCACCCCCACCCCCTGCTCCCACAGTGGCAGTTTCTGCTCAGCCAGGAACAGTCGCTGGAGGAGGCTTCTGCTGCCTTTGTGGACTCGCTCCAGCACTGAATGAGGGTAGTTATGGGATGGCTTAGAAACGGTCACTCTGTGTGTAATCAGGTCACTTCACTGAGAAAACATTTCTGTTTCAGCTTCCTTCCTTTCCTGGGTCTCATCCAGGGAACAGTGTTTCTGACCTTCTGAGCCACAAAGGCCAGAGATAATGGGGCACAGCAGGTCTACAGAGTCAAAAGAGGGGAGAGTCTATGTGAGGGGACACACACCACACAGACAGACAGACACACACACACACACACACACACACACACACACGAAAACTGTTCGAGTCCTTAGCCAGGATATCACATTGCAAATATACTTGGAAAATTAAGGCTAAGACACAGATGAAAGTTTTCCTAGTCTGTCGTTCTTTTCTGATCACTTGACATCCCCCTTCTGCTCAGAATAACGGAGAGGAAGAAGGCACTGGCAAAGAATCATGTGGCTGCTTCCCCTCCTTTCTGTCCTCACAGCTTGGCTGGCATTCAGCGCCAGCACGGCCTCTGTGGATTGGATTTACTCTCCCAGACTCACCAGATGTACCAACAACAGCAAGAGATGGGTTTCACACTTCCTTTCCAGGCTGCTTAAGAACGAGAGAGACCTTTTCCTATAGGAGAGAAAGAATGCCTTCTAATTAACTAGGGCCAGAGACGAACTGTCAAACGATGTGGAAAATTCAAAAGACTGGGATTTTGAATGTCAAATTTTAAAATTAATTTGTAAAAGTGTTAATGAATTACTTAGGCCTCAAAACAAGGAGCCCTGAAAGATTTTTCAGAATCATTTTTTTTTTCTTTGTCACAACACATAAAATGATGGCTTTAAGTTCTGGGAATCAGGAGAAAAATGCAGAAGGAACATCATATATTTTCTTTTAAAATATTTTGTACAGTTATTTGGTTTTGATGTTCAAATTTCTCTCTCTCTCTCTTTTTTTGTAAAATCCTAACTTCCCCCAGTATTACCATGGTTCTTTTACTTTTACAAATTTACTGAATGTAAATCTTGTTTAATTATAGTCTGGCTCACGTGTCCTAAAGAGTTATGTTAATAACCAAAATGCTGTCGATTAGTAACCGGAGACAGATTTTGTGAAGAAAATTTGGGGGTTCGGGGGAGAAAGCTAGATTCTTTTCCTTGTCCTTCTGCTCACTGCTTCAGCTACAGGTTTTCCCAAATTACGGAGACCAGGGTGCATCCTTGTCAATGCAGGGACATGGCAGGGAACATGTATGTTCTCTCCTTTTCCTGGTAATGTCTTTGCAGCCCTCCATGTCTCCTCTGGACATTTGCGTTAGTATCTCAGTTAGCCCTGAGGTGTTGGTGTGCCACTGTGAGGAGTTGACTTGTGTTCTGGTTCCAGCTCCTATCAGCTGTGTGACCTCAGCCACGTTAATTAAATTCTCTGAGCCTCAGTGCCTCGGTATTCTTATTTATTAAAAAAAAAAAAAAAAAAGGATGTAACAATAGTTCTATAAGATTGCTAGAATTAACTCAAATATTACATGTAACCATCAGGCACCCAAAGTTTGAGATTATTATCACTTTAAATTTTGAGCATTGGGTCAAAGTCAGAAAGAAAGGACGTTGAGACACAAGGGAGATGGCATTGGATATTTATGGAGGCTTGGTGTGGTGCTGGGTGTGGCAGAAAGCTGGGGACACGTGTGAGGCTGGCTCCCCTCTGTTCTACTCGGCTTTGCCCTCTGTTGCCATGTGTCAGCTGTGTTCCCATTCAGGTGTTGTCGGGCTTTTCGTTTCTCTGTCAAAGAGCACATCTGGCTATGCATGTTGAGCCTGAAGCAAATCTTGAAGTTAGTCTTAAATATCCCTGATGAAGAGCACTAGACCCAGAAGTAGAAGAAATGACTTCTAGTTCCATGTACTAGGTCACCTTGGCTGAGCCATGTCAGAACACAGGTCCCTCAATATCAGGATTACATCCTTTGTAATACCTCATGTGGTTTTGGAGAGGAGATGAGAATATGTGTGTCAGAACACTTTGCCTGCTCGCATCATAATATTCATGATAATAATGAGAAATAGAGTTTCTTATTTTCTTGCCTGAACCCAGAGTTCTCCTGCTGTACATTTGCCACCTTCCCAGAGTCCTCCCTAATAATGCTTTGCTCAAACATATTCCATATTCGAGTTTTTTTTTTAAGTTTTTTCTTCCTTAGTCTCTATCCCTAATTCATGCACACTAACAGACCCCCCCCCCCACCATGCACATGCATGCGCACACACACACACACACATACACACACACTCGACTTGTCCCATAATCTTTAGGGTCTAACTCCCAATTAGTCATCTTGAAAAATATCCTCACAATATTTCCAGAGCTGTTGATGGGTTCATGTAACACAAAACTGCTTTTGGTAAAAAATACCAGACCAGGGCTTAGCCAACTTTTTCTGCAAAGGGCCAGTTAGTAAATATTTTAACATACAGTCTCAGTTGCAACAACTGAACTAGGCCATTGTAGGAGGAAAGCCATCATAGATAATACAAGATGGAATGCACATGGCTGTGTTCCAATAAAATTATTTGCAGAAACAGATGATTAGTTGATCGGTTCTGTGAGCTGTCGTGTGCTGACCTCTGCCACAAAGAAATGAGTAATGGTGATGATCTCAGATGTTAAGGCAGGTTACTAGCAACGAGCTTTAGAGCAGGAGAGGGCTTTGACACCATCTCTCTTCTATCCCACCGCCTGAATGTCCCCAGGATGTGGGCAGGGTTGGGTAGAGGCTCTCACTCTGGATCCCAGCTCCCCCCACCCCCTGGAGTTAGTTGAGCCAGTGACTGGCCCGGGGTGGTTTGGAGGATGGAAATTTACAAGTGGGCCGAGAGCCCTCTCTCTGCCAAGGACTGATTCAGAGTTCAGGGATTAAGCCTCTGGCGTGGGGATTAAACTGCAGTTTCACAGGCTAGGACTTTGCCGGCACCAGACGTGGGACAGACCCGTTGTAGCACATACTGTTAGCCCTGAGAAGGTCCTCACCCCGGGGTGTGGGCCTGAAAGTAATGAAAGAAATAAGGGGCCCAGGTTTTCTGCTTTCAATCTTGACTTTTTTATATTTCGGCTGAATCTGAGATGAGAACATACTTTGGAAACAACCAAGGAGCATGAAGGAATTTATGCCCAAAGCCAAGAGTGAGTAAACTGCAGAGTGTTAAGTTCTCAGTAGGGATGCAGAGAAGCGTGGGCACAGAACTCACATTCCATCCCCGCGCTTTGTTCTGCTTGATCCGTGGTGCTGCTTCCTGTGGGTCTGGAAAGTGGCTCCCCATTTCCAGGAGCTCAGCGTGCATGTGCCTGCACTCAGGATTATTTCAAAAGGAGCTTTCTGTTAGCCTATGGTCATGTTGGCCCCTCCTGTTGCTGTCAGTCATTCCGTAAACGCTGCTCTTGGAGAGCCCTTGAACGCTAGAGCTTGAAGAAGATGCCCCTGGGTCAGTAGGGACTTCTGGGTCAGTCCTTTGTTTCTCACAGGGGGCATTGACACCCAGAGAAGGATGTGAGCGGTTTAGTTAAACACTGATCTGAGGCAGATGGTAGACTAGAATCCAGTTTTCTGGGCTTCTGGTCCTGTGGTCCATTCACTGCGCAGCCCTACACTGTTGCTCATGATGATAAAGGTCATGGGGTTATGGGCACCCATGGTGGATTTAAAGTCAAATCAAAGAAGTAAAGGCTCTTTGACTTTGAGATGGAAAGAAGTTTTTGCCTCATTCTGTATCTCTAACTTCATCGAATCATGTAAAAATCAGCTTTTATTTATTTACCTGGAGGCTATGATCCTGTTTCAGTCAGGGTAGGTTGAGTTATGTTGTGGAGACAAATAAGACCCAAAGTTAAGTGGCTTACAAATCAGAGTCATATTTCTCACTCATGCTACGTGTCTGTTGTAAGCTGCTGTGTTCCTGCTCCTCACCTCCTTATTCTAGGACTGAGGCTGGCAAAGCTGTCTCTATCCCAGGGTTGGAGAACTCTAGATCATGGGCCATATCCAGTCTGTCATCTGCTTTTGAAAATATAAATATATTTCACTGAAACATAGATATGTTTATTCATAGATACATTTATTTTTCATAGATATGGAACATAGATATTATTTATGGATGCTTTTGCATTATTTCAACAGAGCTGAATATTTGTAATAGTGGTAGTATGGCCCACAATGCCCCAAATCTTTATTTTCTGGACGTTTACAGAACAAGTTGGCTGACTCTGAGTCAATGTTGCACACAGACAGGAGAAAAAGAGAGCTAACTACAAGCTGGTTCTAAAACCCTCTTCCCAGAAGTGACACATAGTCATTTCTGTTCACATTTCCTACACTCAAACAAGACATGTGGGCCACTCTGGAGTTCACCAAAGACGATTGGAAAATCAACCTATTTCAACGTGATTTATATTTTATTTGTACAGAAGTGGACTCTCCCTAACTTAAGCAGAAGAAAGATTTACATGAGGGGTATTGGGTAATCACACAATTCATCAATTCATCATACAATTCATATCAATTGTGATATGAAAAATCTGAAAAAGCAGCCCCCAGAGGAAGAGAATCACCACCACAATCCCACCACAGCCATGGCCTCTGTGAGTTGTGCCCACTGGCGTTGCCTACACTCCTATTCCTGAGCCACTGCCCACGTCCCTGAAGCCACTGTGAGTAATTTACACTTGGACCTTAGCCTGCATGTCACTCCCTCAAGATTTAAAGTGCTGGGTGGGTGCCACTGACTGACCACATTTAAGTCACATGGTCATGTCCCAGCAGCTGAGAGGGCTGGGGAAATGAGTATCAGGGTATCAGGATTTTTTTTTTCTCCTTTTCATCTTTGGAAGGGGAAAGGGAGGGACCCCTACTTATAAAGACTTACAAAAGGAGAAATTTCATCAACATAAGAATCCACGCTGAGAAGCCTGTAAAGCCCAGGCATCATCCATTCTAATCTTCCAGGGCTGGTAGCTGGAAGCTGGACAGAGGGTGGCAGAGTTTGGCGTTGCTTTGGGTCTAACCTCTTCATTGACATTTGTGCAGCCTTATCTTTCAGGATGCTTCAGGCAGATGGCCCAGAAAGACCGGAGAAAAGGTAGGGTAGCTTCCTCCCTCCTGGTTGTTCAGAAGCCAGAATGACATTCATTACCTGGGCTTTTCTTATGTCCTTCCTCATCCATTCATCATTCCATCCCCACAAAGACCCCCACTATTTTGTAAAAAATAAGTCAGAAATCTAGTCATGGCCAGCATGAGAGGGACAGGAATGTATCTGGAAATCAAAGTGAATATGTTTTGCATTGTGGCTCCCACTAGGTAATTCTGCTGGTGTGAATCATGAGAATGTATTTTGTCTAAGCACCTGTACTGTCACAGGGTGCAAGGCAGGGATTGTTTGAGAAACAGAGGTAGGGTTTGGTTTTGGAGGAGTGAGCTCCAAGATACAGAATATGCCTTCATGTGGGGTTCATGGAGGTCATTCCAACCATGATGCCTTTTCACAAAGGGCCTCCAGTCTGACCCTTTGAGCTCATTTCCAAATGTAATTATGTATAGTCTAAAAGGTTGAACAAGAATAACTTAAAACTTTGCATCCCACTCCCAGAATTTACTCTCTACAAGCTAATATTTCTAAAGAATCTTCTATGCTGTGAGTAACCCAATTTCATTGCATCACACTTTTTGCATTAAAAACATTAATTTGTTTGGTGACAGCTTTTTTTTTTAACTCTATGTTGATATTCTTTTCTTTTCTTTCTTCCTTTTTTTTTTTTTTCCAGTGAATTTGAAGTCTCAGAATGTGGATATGGTGTGGAAAATTCTGGACTGTTAATGCGTCTCCATCTGAGATGAGTAAAGCAGGCAGATCTAGAGTCTCTAAAAGACATGAATCCCAAAACAGAAAAGCTGATGTGACAGCCCGGGGGTCCAGGATGTGTTAGAACTTGGAGCTGTGGATCTAAGAACTCAGAACTCTTATTTGTCAGGTGTGTGGTTGCATCTTGAATAATTGCCTTGGAATGGATTAAGGGTCAAGTGCTTCCTGGAAGGCTGGGATGTACATGGGATGGCTCCAAGCTGTCATTGAAAATACCTAATGGAAACTATTTACATCTCTTTCTGGTGTCAGATATGTTAAAAAAATGGCTAAGAGATAAAAATCCCCGGCCTTGGGATTTTGTCAGCAGATTTCTATTCTGTCTGAGTCCCACAGGTTTTTGCTAAGGTTTTGGTTGGGACCTGGAGACAGGACTATATCCCAAGGGTCCACAAAGATATGGTGACTTTCCCATGGCTTTGTAATGTGTGATGAGTAGGGAAAGGTGGGGATTAAGCTCAGGACACTAAGTGGGAGCCCATGGAGTGGGATGACATAAGAGCAGGACAGCAAAACAGGTCAGCTGGTCAAATGTCCAAATCAGATGGAAGCAGGTTGGGGAAAGGTAGAGGAGCAAAGTGGACTTTTCCTTCTTTAGTCCCTTTTGGCTTTAGAGTCGGATACCACCATTGGGTTCTGCAGCCCATCCTGACTGGGGAAGCTTCCATTCACCAGGCCCCACTCCTTCTGTCGGTAGAAAGTAGAGAGTGTCTTAGAGTTGGCAATCCAGTTTCTGCTTGGGACCAGACCCTGAAACCAAGGCTAAATTTTTTGAGTCTGGATCTTACTCACTTCCCTTCAGCCCCCAAGTGGCATCATGGACCTGGGAGTTGCTCATCTAGAACCTTATTGCTGCCAACCAAGCTGACTTCCTTTATCTCTGTGTCACCTTTTCTGGCATCACCTGCAAAATCAGCCTTCTCAGAGTACCCAAATCAAAGTCAGGTATAAGTGGCTGTAACTGGGTATCCATGTTGAGCTCCACATTCTTCCTTCTTCTTTGCTCTGCAGAGGAGCTTGGCCAGGGAAGGAGGCTGTGGGCTTCTTCTGTCAGCAATGATCCTTCTGCTCTGGTCTGACCCGGGATCCCCAAGTACAGTGGGTCTCCCAGGAGGCTCTCTTGAAATTGTCAGAAGATGATTTGGGGCATGGTAGAGCTCAGCCAGGCCTCTCATGACCAATGGTGACTTTGTTCTTCATCATTGTGTCTGCTGCTGCTGGAAATGGTTTCAAACGTCTGGAGTCAAGTTTGCCTTTTCTAAGAATACTTCTCATGCTCGATCCTAATAAGAGAGAAAAAAGCCTCCATCCCCTTTCCATGTATTATACACGATTAAAGCTTCCCCCCCTCATTCCCACTCTCAAGGTTATTATTTTTATTGAAGACAAATGGGAGATTTTGGTTTCTCATTATCTGCTTCACAAAAAATGTATGCTATTTGTCAAATGAAATCTACAATTTTACTTTGTTTTTAAAAAATATTTTATTTATCTATTTATTTATTTGAGAGAGAGAGAGAGAGAGTGAGCGTGCGTGTGCGCGCACATGCTGGGGGGAGGGGCAGAAAAAGAATCTCAGGCAGACTCCATGTTGAACATAGAGCCCCAGGTGGACCTTGATTTCATGACGCTGAGATTATGACCTGAGTCAATATCAAGAATCAGACACTTACTTTTTAAATGACCTGTATTCAGTATAATGGATCCATCATATTTCACCATACTAGTTCAATCTTAGTATTTCAGTAGCTTAGGGATAACCTGGTCCAACCCCACATTTTACAAATAGGAAGCTGAGTCATGGAGAGGAAAAGTAACTTTCCCAAAGTCATATCAAAGTGTACCTTCACAAATGCTCTTCCTGCATCTTGGCCCAGTGCTTTTGCTATAAGCTTCTTTTTCCTTGATGATCCTGCCACTTCTTTTCTATGGACTATTCTGAGCTAAAGAATTATCAAACAATTGTATTTTTAAACGGCTAAATAAGCACTTTCCAGTTGCGCAAATTGAAGCCTGAGCTAGAAAGTAGAATTGTGATATGGGCATCAGAAAGTCTGAGGGCTCCTCCTGCCTGTTCAGGTCTCTAATGCTCATGGTACTTCTGTGCTTTGGTGTCAGAAAATCCAGGGCAGGGCTGAGGGCGTGTTGAGATACCCAAGGAATGGGATGGGGTAAGAGGAGATGTGGGTGTGCTGGACAGGAGGGCAGTGAAGCAGCGTGGAGCCCGAGGAGGCATCGGGCTGGGGGACAGCCCATGATACACTTCAAATAAATAGTGCTTTTCCAACTGGTGTTTACCATTCTTAGTTGTGGATGTTTGGGGGAGGCTCAAGAAAATGTTTTCACAGCCCTTGGGGATCGTTTAATGAGAAGCATGTGTAAACTGAATGTTGAAGGAGCCACACCTGGGACACATTTGACCCATGACAGATACTCATGTGGGAAAAGAGCCAATGTTTTTGGAGCTGGCCTATTTTATGAAAAGATGCCTATCAAAACAAATACAAATGCACAAACAAAGCAACAACAACAACAAATACCACAGAGCCTGAGATTTAGGCATCGTTCTCTGAGTTTTCTGAACAAAAGACTCAGCAACACCAAAGCTCGGGAGGAGAAGCAGTAAAAGAAAATGCCACAGTCTAAAGGAAGGGCTGTCTTACTTCTGCCTCATGTGCATCCCCCGCGGGGACTATCGTGTTACCGTTCTAATGAAAAGCAGGCACTTTAAAAATGACTTCATACCAAATGAAAAATGATTCTAAGCTGAGTATGGCTTGTAGGGGGGTGAGCATGAGACTCGCATGGGGGTATCTATGGCCTCTCTGACCCTCCGGGCCAGAGTTACCAGGGAAGTAGAGATGCTGCTGATTTGAACAAAAATGCCACATGGTGTGGGGCGGGGGGAAGAGTGCGTGTCTTCAGACTCTGCACTTACCACGTATTTTGTTCTCTCTGCTACTAGAATGTGAAAAAGCAAAACCATGTCTTACTGGTCTTGGTTCAAGGACCCTGGAGTTCCAGATTTTATTATGTAGCAAATGGGGAACCACTGAAGTCTTCCTTAGTCAAAAACTGTCCTTGACTTAGAATAAGGAGCCCTTCACGATGAGGTGTTTGCTTCTTCTTTTACTGTTTCCCAGTCTTGCACTAAAGTTCAGTTTTTCAAATTGGGGTCACTAAATGTCCCAGAGTCTCTCATACCCTTCTTCCTTTGGCAATATGATTCTCTCTTCTGCACTACACTCCATCTCCATTTGCTTAGCTCATGCCTGTTCGAAAATCACTTCACCCTGAGTTCCTGCCTCCCTCTCTTAGCCATCTCTGTAATGGCATCAATCATACCTGCTCTAGTTATGGGCAGAGTCGCCGGGGGGGAAGGGATTTTTTGCATTACTCATGGACTCTAAGCTCTTTGGCTGAAGGAGATGTGCTCATTCATCTTTGACTATCCAGTGCCCAGTAACAGTGAAGCAACTGGAACACAGTCGGCGCTCCATAAATAGCATTGGTTGGATGAGTCAAGAATTTCAGGCTCATGGGTTCATACAGCTCCACATGATTAGACAACTTTGGATACAGACATTGCTGGCTCATGGACAAGCCAGCAGAGGTAACTAAACCCAAAGAAGAGAATTCTGGTTCTCCTTCCTCTTTCCAGATATCTCTGGAAATTGCTGGAAACAAAAGATTTGCCAACCAAAAGAAACGTAGCTCATTGCAAACCCCGTACATTCAAGAAGTTTCCACTACCTTCTAGCATCTTGGTTATTGTTCTCTACAGCACTCCAAGACAAATCACATAAAAGGAGTGCTGTAGACTATGGGACTTCATGGTGGACTTCTTTGCTTTTGTTCAGTGTGGTTTTGAGTTCCATCCTTGGGGTGCTTACAGTCTCAGTGTGAGTATTACCAAGTAAGTGAAAATGGTAGTTATCAAAGAACTGTTGGGCTGATGACTGCACATTTGCAATTTCAGAGCTTTATTTTATACATTAATGCAAAGGAATAAGTAATGTGAAACTTTAGTCACTGTGACAAGATCTGTGAATAACATAGGGCTCCTAGGGTTATAAATAAAAACCCAGCCTTGATAAGCTTAAACAAGAGTGGGGAATTTATTTACTTGCAGAGTTGAAAAATCCAGAGCAAGTCTGGCTTCAAGCATGTTGATTCTGGGACTCAAATGAAATCATCAAGGTAATCTTTTCCTGTGGCTCAGTTCTGTCTGCCCCTGTATTTGCTTCATTTCCACGTGCCATCTTGTGGCTTCCATAGGTCCAAGTTCATACTCTCCTGGTCCATACTAAATGTAAATGAAGATAATGTTTCCTCCTGGAATCACCTACTCCAGTCCTGGGATTCATTCTAGTTAGGCCACCTTGAGGCAGGTACCTCCCTTATCCATCTCTGTGGCTCTGTGGGTTGGATGTCCTGAGGGTCCAGGCTTGTGACATTTGCTCCACTTTGGAGGCCGGAGGTGAGGGTAAGTCTCCTCCCAAGTCATATTTCCAGAGAAGGTGACATGACTCAAGTCACCAAAACAGGGGAGGATGCATATTGGAAGTCAGGCAAAAATCATTTGTTTTCACTCCATGGACATAAAAATGGAAGTACAGCTCGATTATTCCCAGAGCTTATCATCAAAGAACAAAAACATGAATGCTGTGTCCTAACTGTGGTCTGGGCCAACTCTGTACAAAGTATTCCTTTTTCACTTGATACTTAAAGTTTGGGAGATGGCCCTATTATACAGGTGAAATAAGAATAAAACCTTGACTCTGAAGGGTGAAGATACTTTCCATATGCATGTGAGATGCCTTCTTTTTGAGCATTGTTTATAACCCCTGACCATGTAATACAAAAAGGGTATGTCCTAATGACTGTTTTTTTGTCAGAAATTCTTAGTTGGAAGCCAGGCAAGGAAACAGGAGAAGGGCTGAAGCCAGGAGGTTCTATAGCTCTGGGCAGGAGTGGAGAGCACCCAGGTCTGGAAGGAGCTGGGTGAAGGGGTGGAGAAGCCTCGCCTCTCTGCTTTTACAACTATACTCAAGAGGGGCATCTATGGGAAAGTCATTTACATTTACTCATTTATTCACCTCTCAGACATTTTGTGAACACCCCCTAATCCCCCAACGGTGTACTAGAAAGACATTACAGTACCCAGCATGCTGTATCTTCCCAATAAACATTTGCTCAAAGAATAAAATCTAGACAAACAACTTGCATGTCATAATCAGGGATATAAGGTCAAAAATGAAAATACATGACTGGTTTACACAGTGTCACTGAACTTCTGGACTGGTGGAAGTACTGGTTAACAGATCCTCTCTGATTTGAATGATGAGGTAAAGGTGATCAGTAAAAAGAATAACATTACCAATGGTTAACATTGGAGTTTCCTAGTTATATCTATGCTAATTTTCTTTGCACCCATTATCCTATTTAATTCCCTACAATGACTCTATGACTGGTAACTATCAATTATCCTCATTTTATAGAAGATGGAGTAAAGGCAACAAGAGGTTGTCCATGGTCATGCAGGCAATAGTCAATGGATCCAGGACCTTTTGGAACATGAATCTGCTTCCAGAGTTGAGGCTCAGTACTGGAGAGGGTAGGTGTGCCAGAAGGGTGTTGGGACAAAAGGACAAAAGTCACAAATTTATTAACATTGCCTACCAGGAAAAACTGTTGGCACTGAACCAAACCAGGAAGCTTCCAGTGAGGGTTTTGTGTTCCCTCTCTCTCTCTCTTTGTTATGCAGCAAAGCTGACCGTTGAAGGGTATCACTGTATTTTAAGCTCTTAGCTCTGACTTCCAATTGGATCAAATAAAGGTGGGTACCAAGCAGAAAGGACTCAAGACAGGGGACATGGGAGGAGAAGAGGAAAATGGGTTCTACTTAAACCCTACAGAGCCTTTCCCTGTATTTTTCCTCTTGTGGGTCTATAGTTTCCTTTGCTCTCAGATAGAGATTAGAAATCCCAGCACAGATATTTATTTTTAAATTTTGCTTTTACTTAAGCAACATGGTGAGTAGGTTCAATCAAGTTTTGTCCTATGCTTCACTAATATGGGAAGAGGACTAAACCATCAAGCCAAGACTTCAAAGAATGTGTCATATCAGAGTTTTTTGGCATTTGCCAATAGACAAACTTTCTGTTTTTTAATGGCCATTTCTCCTTCTTTTTATTTCTGTGTAGTTATACTATAAGAGGTGGAGAGATATGGGCATGTGCCAGAACGGTAAAAGAAAATTTACACTGAACACAGTGTAATAACTATGGTTCTTTCTCTTTTATTAAGAAGTTGGGTCTGGAGGCAAGTTGTGTTTGTAGTTCTCACAGCTATGGTGTTAATACAACACCTTATGGCCAACAAGACTTGACTAGGTTGAACTGTTTTGAAGACCGCAAGCTCTATCCCATGCACTTGGTCATCATTTGGAAGCAGACTGAGGAGTTGCCATGTGCTGTTAGGATTGGTTTTCCTGGAATAACTAGGGTTGCATAATTTCAAAATCATCAGTAGCCCTTTACTGCTGGGAAGGAACTTGGAGTTCTTGTTAAGGATGGGCATGTCCTTCAACATCCCTGTGCTTGGTAATAGAGCTGAATCCTCTCAAAAGCTCCTTGGCTTTGCCTGAAAGCCCCACCCTTTCAAGAGGAAGGGTATTTTCTCTGGAAAGAGGCCCTGATTGATCATGGCAAGTCTCAGACAGCTTTAACCATAAGATCCCCCACATACTATACTGGATACTTGATGGCTGTTGTTTTGCCTGGACTTCTTCCCACTCATAAACACACTCTGGGCTTGAATATTTTTTTGTTCTTGAAGGCTGCAGAAGACAAACAACAATTCTTTAACACAAACCTAGCTGGAAATGGGCCAAAACCTTCATGGGGAAGAGTAGCCATATCTTGTCACTTGAGCCTTCTGTTGCTTTTTGTATTCTTATTTATTTAACTTTAAAGGAACCTCACTGTGAAAAGCATGACTGTGCTTTGTAAAGGGACGTTTCTCTGGGGTACGGTTGCCTGGCTCAGCTACTCACTAGCTGTGTGATCTTGGGTAAGTTACTGAATCTTTCTGTGCCTCAGATTTTCCCGACTACAAATCAGGTTAGTAAGAGGCATATCATTACAGAAATTCCCTGTGTGTGAAATGAAATAAACATATGCCAGTACCTAGAGCAGTGCCTGGCATATAGAAATCATCTGACTGATGTTAATTATTATTTTAGCAATTATATAGAATATACATATAATATATATTCTTTTTCTGGATCTCTTTCCTGACATCAATTTGACTATTTGGCTGTGGTATAAATATCTAGATATATTAAAAATGAATAAATGCCGGGCATCTGAGGTCATGTCTTGTAATTTAAATTCATTAATTCCTTTGTTCATTCATTCATTCACACAACGCACACACTGTGGCAGGCATTAGGCTGGGCTTTGAGAGACTGGGGAAGGGCAAGGTAGGTCCTTCTATGTACTCAGAGTTTCCAGTCCTCATGCTTGGATAATTCCTATAAAGGAGGAACACAAAAAATCAGTGCTAAGGTCTTCAGACTGGCTTCAGCATAGGGGTCTGGGAAGGGTCTGGGGGCTAGCGTGTAGCTATATTCTTTCTTGGGTGGGGCAGGAGTTGTATGGCATTTATCCACTGACCAATCAGCAGGTCAGATCTGGGGCTGTCCAGCTTTGAGGGAGTTTGGAAGGGAGTTTAAATTGATGGAATTACAAGTTTCCTTTTAAAAATGAGATTCACTTTATTTTTTAAAAAAGATTTTATTTATTTATTTGTGAGAGAGAGGGGGAGAATGTGAGTGGGGGCAAGGGCAAATACAAAGGGAGAAGGATAAGCTGAGTACAGAGCCAGACTTGGGCTTGATCCCAGGACCCTGAGATCATGACCCAAGCTGAAGTCAGACAGTTAACTGACTGAACCACCCACATACCCTGCAGAAGTGAGATTCTATGAATCCATCAATTTCTGCCATTTATCAAGGCAAAGCACCGAGCTAGGGTAAGGAATAGGCAGAGTGGGCCTGGAGGGTAGAAAATATAAGAAAGTACAGAGAACACCTGCTCTTAAGGAACTTACAGTCTTTTATTGGGAAGACAAAGCACATGTGTATGAAAAGACAATGTCAGGTCATCCCTCACTTAAATAAGTGAAATTTCTATCTGTCTTTTGCAGTACAACGGTCCATTTAGGCAGCACAGGAAAATGCAATGCTTCTGAGTTGTCCAGACCTGCCAGCTCACTGCCTGGGATGTGTAATGCCCTTCCTGGAGAGCAGGAATGCTCTTCGATTTTCCACATGGCTGTGCCTAGTCAGGCAGCCTTGACGGTCTGCCTGTCACTTGCCAGGGCTTCTGTTTCTTCACTCTGTGGCCCTGGCAGGATGAAGCATTGCCTCTCTGTGTGCCCACAGTGGGTTGCATAGATCTATTCCTCTAACGGGTATCTTCCACATGATGTGGGAGTGGTTTATAGGTCTCTGCTGGCTTCCATTGAGGATTGCTTCATGTGTCTATTCCTTTATTACCAACCACCTCAGAACGTATTGCTTTAAAACTACAGCCACTTAATTATCTATAATTCTGAGAGTCGGGAATTTGGGTGGGGCAGGGTGCAGCTTGCCACTGAACAACACAGTGCTGCCTACTGTAGCTCTTCTGGGACTGAAGGAACCACCAAGGCTTCCTTCACAAGCCTGGGGCCTTGGTCCTGGCTGTCAGCTAGAGTAGTCTCAGTTATTGTCTGAGCAGCCTCTCCCTCTCGAGCGGTCTACCACCATATAACAGTCTAGCTGGAGCCTTGTTCTATGCCAGCTGGCTTCTAAGAGTACAAAAATGGAAGGGGCAATATCTCTGAAGACCTAGCCCAGAAGGCAAAAGCAAGACTCAGGGATGTCCAGATTCAAGGAGAGGAGAAATAAAGTCTACCTTTTGACGACGTGCATGGTAAAGCCGTGCTGCAGAAGAACACGAAGGAATGGGCGCAGGGTGGGGGTGGGGATTGATGTGACCATCTTTGGTAACATCTTATTCTCAACATTTAGTACATGCCTGGAACATGGAAGTTGCTTGAGAGTGATAAGATCTGGCGTTTAACAAGCTCACTTACTTAGGCATTTACATGTATTAGCTTGTTAAATGCTCACAACTCCTTGAGGTGTTATTATCCCCATTTTGCTGAGCAAATTGAGGCTTGGAGATGCTGGGAAAACTGCCCAAGGTTGTTAAACTAGTAAAATGTGGAACTAGAAATCAGACTCAGCAGCTTGGCTCCAGAGGTTAAGCACAGAACATTCTACCAAAAAACTGAAGGATCAGGTTTTTTTGTGGTTTACTCTTCCTTGGGATCATTTGTTACCATTGTAGCCCTGTGGCTGCTTCTCTTGTTACCTTGTTCAGACTTGAAGGAAGTAGATGACACCTAAAAGGCAGGATCCTTTGAAATAAGAAGGGACAGAAACATCCATGTGGGCTGGGGTCAACCTTTGAATACACTTCGGACTCATCTTTTCCCCTTTCTGAAGGCAAATATCTCTACTGTCCATGCCTTGCAACAACTGGTTTCCAAAAGCAAAGCTTCTCTGTGATGAGATGTCAGTTGGTGGTGGAATATTCACATTTTGGTGAGATTTTCATAGAGTTTATATTTATCCACAGTTAAAGCTATGAGGTCACTCCTTCTAACTTTTTTGGATTAATAGGTTGCAAGAATGGATTGTAGATGATTTTTGGTGAAGATACTTGGCAACAAAAATTTTGGCAGGCCTGTGTTCATTATCAAATATACCAATTTCAACATTCTACTGGTTCTTTGTGATCCCAAAGTCTGGGATCCTCTGCTCTTGCAGAAAAAGGAGGTAGGATGGTAGGTCCGTGACGAGCAGGGGTTGTGGGGTTGCCCTGACTCCCACCACTATCCTTGAACATTGAGAGTTTCACATTGTCTTTCTTCTTAACTATTCCTTGGCTTTTCTATTGCATTAGCAAGGTGGAATTGGGATAGTTGTAATTTGATGGTATAATTTGCAGAAAATACTTTCTTAGAAGAACACTGGCATATAGAAATGCACAATAAATGTGAGACCACATTATTATTATGGATCCCTGTGAGATCCCTGTACACAAGGATGATTGGAATTCTTGTAACTATTTTCCCCTAACTGGCCCAGGCCAAGTAATTAACATTCCCTAATCAGCTCCATGAAGACAGAGATGTGGAGATGCAGAAGCATCAGTGACTAGCTGAAAGCCCCATAGATTCCTGAAACAAAATCAAACTATCAGAATAAGAGAGCTTTGTCCTCAAATTCTTAAGCCAACCAAAGAATTATCTCTTGGTTCTCAAGAGTTTTGGCTTAAAGATTTGAATTGCAATAAAATTCTGCTTTTTAAAGGATATAAGTGAATAATGAAATTTTATTAGAAATAATTTTAATGTTCTTTAAATGGCATCTAGTAGAGGAGATTCTAGGAAGGTAGCTGTCAGCAAGCACTTCTGGCACCCTCCTTGTTTAATTCCTTATGATCACCTATTAGCTGTCCCAGAAGTGCAGTTCGTGGGCTTGCAATTAGGCAGAATGGGAAGGGTGTGATCCTGAGTCTTCCAAGGGCTAGAGAAGACTGAGTAGGTGTACTTTTGTACCCCAATAGGAGCTTGTCTGAGGGACGGTGGTAGAACTCTATAGTCCTCAGAGATCTATGACCCCTAGAATGTATGTCATGCTTCTCTTGTACATAATCCTAAGCGGACCTCGGACCTCTCAGGCCCCAGAATGCTGACAGATGTCTGGTATGTTGGTTTCTTGTCTTCTCCTGATTCTGGGCAAAGGCACACCTTTCTGCTGAGAATCCCAGGAGGAACAGGGCCCTTCTTCTGGTGTCTCATACAGGCCTGTCACTATGCCAGCGGGGATCTGCACTTTATGAGATCACTACAGCTTAAATTTCCCCACCAATCTGACTTGACCCTGAGGGTGAAGACAAACAGAAACAGGTAATGAAAAGCTACAAGGCAACCCCAGAGAGAAGGAGCAAACCAAACTCTGAGAACAGAGGGTTGAAGGAAACAAAGAAATGACAACTTGAACAATAAAAAATAATATAACATCGGATACTTGGAGATGAGAAAAATGATCTTTTTATTTAAAAATTCAGTAGCTCGGTGAAAGAAGAACATCACTATTAAGAACAGAAAGTGTTGTTATGGAAGATCAAATGGAAGGAAAGAAGGACTTCAAAGAGCAAAAGGACATAGAGTAATCATAATAAAACGTTGATAAGTTAGTAATGAAAATATAATACAGTAAATGTTATGTAGAGAAAATAATGCTTGATTAGGCCTGAATTGATGGGATGCTGGGTGAGTGACAGATTATGCAGCAGACTTCCCAAGAAGGCTAAAGATGTTGTCCTGGATGGAGCTCAGATACCATGGTACAAGAATGTGTCAATCACTCCATACAGGGAAGGCTGGAGACAGGTATGCAAAGGTGTTAGTCCTTTTTCTTGTTTGATCTTGCTGTTCTTTTTATTGGCATGGCAGGCTGTGCCCACTGACAGACATGAGCAACATGTTTTGGCTTGATGCCAAGTAGAGGGAAACATTGGCTAGGTATTAAAGAACCTTTTAGACAATAAGAGTTGCTGAAAAACCAGAATGTATCATCTCAGATATTGGTTGAGATATCATTCCTTTCAATGCTCAAAGGAAGAACTGAAAATATCGTTAAGTGTGGTCATTGGCTTCAAGTACTAGCTGACAGACCCATGAGCTCCTGTGCTTGGAAAATAAACAATGTGACTTCCTCAGCTTTCTCAGTATCATGTTGGGCTCACAACATTTACTAGCATATCATGAACCACTTGATTTGGTCATGAATTAAAAAAAAAAAAACCTTTGAAATGGTTGTTCTAGTAGATGGGGTTGTGGAAGGGATGGTGTGTGATCTACGTGTAGGAGGAAGGGTACACATGGATAAGGCAATATTTTCTGCTCATCTGTATACCAGCTAGTTTACCGCTCCCGGAATCCTTTGCAGTAAAAAATGAAAGCATTCCATGGAATGGGAATGGGAACAAATGTGTGCTGTGTCTAAGCCTGGCCCATAAAACCTGCATTCAACACCCTTCAAGTCCTTTTACTTGCAAATCACTCTGAGGCCTTAAGGGAAGGCAGAAATTTAATATGGAAGGAGACTGTGTCTCTGAATCTCCCAATGCGGGACAGTTTCTTCTTTACCAGGATCACCTGCATTGCTCATTATAACTGTAAGAATAAATTCTTGTGCAACAAGTCATTGAAATATTGGTTCTTGTCTGTTACAGCAGCTGACAATATCCTACAATACGGAACTGGCCACTGTATGTGCACTATGGAAATTTTGTCTTGAAACATTTAAAAGTATTTTCCACAGATAAGTATCAATTATGCACTGTTGGAAAGCATATGGTGCTTTTTCTCACCCAGTGTATCTTTGTACTTCCACTTTCTCGTCCCCTCCCAAGACTTTGTAGAAGTCAATAACTAGTTGAAAAGGAACCTTGGGCATATTTCGTTTTGGCAGTGGTGTTTGGATATTTGCCACATGCTGGTATATTTGCCACATGCTGGGATCTGCGCTAAGGTGCGGCAGGATTTCCTTCTTTTTCATAGGTGATCCATTTTTTTTTTCAAGATTTTATTCATTCATTTGACAGACAGAGACCGCAAGCAGGCAGAGAGGCAGGCAGAGAGAGAGAGAGGAGGAAGCAGGCTCCCTGCCGAGCAGAGACACCCCCTCCCACCCGCCCCGAGGCGGGGCTCCATCCCAGGACCCTGGGATCATGACCCAAGCCAAAGGCAGAGGCTTTAACCTACTGAGCCACCCAGGAGCCCCTCATAGGTGATCCATTCTTAATCATATATTATATCAAGTTTTTTTAATCTATCTATTCATTGCTGGACACTCAGGTTGTTTCCATATCTTGGCTATTATGAATAATGCTGCAGTGAACATGGTGGGGTGTGTAGATATCTGTATGAGATCCTGATTTCAATTCCTTTGGGTATATGCCAGAAGTGGGATTACTGGATCATCTGGTAATCTTATTTTTAATTTTTTGTGGGACCTCCGTACTGTTTTCCATAGTGGCTGCACCAGTTTACATCCCCACCAACTGTGCACACGTTTTCCCTTTTCTCCACATCTTCACAAACACTTGTCATTTCTTACTCTTTTTGTTAATAGCCATTCTAATAGGTGGGATGTGGTTTCTCATTGTGGATTTGCTTTGTATTTCCCTGATGATTAGTGTTGCTGAGCACATTTTCATGTACCTGTTGAACACTTTTATGTTTTCTTTGAAAAACTGTCCGGTTCTTCTGCCATTAATAAATTTGTTTGTTTGTTTCTTTTTTTTTTTAAATTTTATTTATTTATTTATTTGACAGAGAAAGAGATCACAAGTAGGCAGAGAGGCAGTTAGAGAGAGAGGAGGAAATGGGCTCCCTGCTGAGCAGAGAGGCTGATGCGGGCCTCGATCCCAGGACCCTGGGATCATGACCTGAGCTGAAGGCAGAGGCTTTAACCCACTGAGCCACCCAGATGCCCAATTTGTTTGTTTCTTTAGCTATTTAGCTATTGAGTATGTGAGTCCTTTATCTATTTTGGATACTAACCCCTTTCAGATATATGATTTGCAAATATGTTCTCCCATTTGGTGGGTTGCCTTTTCTTTTTTTTTCCTGTATAGTAGTTTTTTAGTTTGATGTAATCCCATTGTTATTTGTGCTCTTGGTGTCATATCTGGGAGATTACTGCCAAGACCAATGTCAAGGAGGTTTTCCTTATGGTTCTTCTAATAGTTTTATAGATTTGTAGATTCTAATAGTTTTATAGATTCAGGTCATAAATTTAAGCCTTTAATACATTTCAAGTTTGTTTTTGGAGTGCTGTAAGATAAGGGGCCAATATTATTCTGCATGTGGTTATCCAGTTTTCCCAAAATCATTTGTTTTAAAAACACTATTCTTTCCCTATTGAATATTCTTGGCTCCCTTGTCAAATATTACTTGACAGTATGTGTAAGGGTTTATTTCTGGGCTGTTGAGTTTGTTCCATTGGTCTATGTGTCTATAGATTTTGTTCTTTTCCCAAATTGTTCTTCTTTTTCAAGATTTCTTTGGCTATTTGGGGGTCTTTGTGGTTCCATACAAATTTTAAAATTGTCTTTTTTATTCCTATGGAAAAGATCATTTGGGCTTTAATAAGGATTACATTGAATCTGTAGATGTCTTTGAGTAATACAGACATTTTAATAGTATTAATTCTTCTGATCCATGAATACAGGATAACTTTCTATTTGTGCCTTCTTCAATATATTTTGTCAAAGCCTTGTAGTTTTCAGTGTAAAGATCTTTCCTTGGTAATATTAATTCCTCAGTATTTTACTGTTTTTGATGCTATTGTGAATGGGAATGTTTTATTTCCTTTTTTATTATTTTTTTAAAATAATTTTTTATTTTTTAAATTTCTTTTCGGTTTACCAGAATTCGTTGTTTATGCAACACACCCAGTGCTCCATACAATATGTGCCCTCCATAATACCCACCACCAGGCTCATCCAACTTCCGACCCTGCCCCTTGTTTTTCAGAGTCCATAGTCTCTCATGGTTCATCTCCCCCTCCAATTTCCCCCAACTCCCTTCTCCTCTCCATCTCCCCATGTCCTCTGTGTTATTTCTTATGCTCCCAAGTAAGTGAAACCATATAATTGACTCTCTCTGCTTGACTTATTTCACTCAGCATAATCTCTTCCAGTCCCATCTATGTTGATACAAAAGTTGGGTATTTATCCTTTCTGATGGAGGCATAATACTCTGTAGTGTATATGGACCACATCTTCCTTATCCATTCGTCTGTTGAAGGGCATCTTGGTTCTTTCCACAGTTTGGTGACCGTGGCCATTGCCGCTGTGAACATTGGGGTACAGATGGCCCTTCTTTTCACTACATCTGTATCTTTGGGGTAAATGCCCAGTAGTGCAATTTCAGGTCATAGGGCAGCTCTATTTTTAATTTCTTAAGGAATCTCCACACTGTTTTCCAAAATGGCTGCACCAACTTGCATTCCCACCAACAGTGTAAGAGGGTTCCCCTTTCTTCACATCCTCTCCGACACTTGTTGTTTACTGTCTTGTTGATGTTGGCCATTCTAACTTGTGTAAGGTGGTATCTCAATGTGGCTTTGATTTGAATCTCCCTGATGGCTAGTGATGATAAACATTTTTTCATGTGTCTGATAGCCATTTGTATGTCTTTATTGGAGAAGTGTCTGTTCATGTCTTCTGCCCATTTTTTGACATGATTATCTGTTTTGTGTGTGTTGAGTTTGAGAAGTTCTTTATAGATCCTGGATATCAGCCTTTTGTCTGTACTGTCATTTGCAAATATCTTCTCCCATTCCGTGGGTTGCCTCTTTGTTTTTTTGACTGTTTCCTTTGCTGTGCAGAAGCTTTTGATCTTGATGAAGTACCCAAAATCCATTTTTGCTTTTGTTTCCTTTGCCTTTGGAGATATATCTTGAAAGAAGTTGCTGTGGCTGATATCGAAGAGGTTACTGTCTATGTTATCCTCTAAGATTTTGATGGATTCCTGCCTCATGTTAAGGTCTTTTATCCATTGCGAGTTTATCTTTGAGTATGGTGTAAGAGAACGGTCGAGTTTCATTCTTCTACATAGAGCTGTCCAATTTTCTCAGCACCATTTATTGAAGAGACTGTCTTTTTTCCACTGTATATTTTTTCCTGTTTTGTCGATGATTATTTGACCATAGAGTTGAGGGTCCATATCTGGGCTCTCTACTCTGTACCACTGGTCTATGTGTCTGTTTTTATGCCAGTACCATGCTGTCTTGGTGATCACAGCTTTGCTTGAAATCAGGCAACGTGATGCACCCAGTTTTGTTTTTCTTTTTTAACATTTCCTTAGTAATTCGGCGTCTCTTCTGATTCCATACAAATTTTAGGATTGTTTCCTCTAGCTCTTTGAAAAATACCGGTAGAATTTTGATCGGAATGGCATTGAAAGTATAGATTGCTCTAGGCAGTGTAGACATTTTAACAATGTTTATTCTTCCAACCCAAGAGCATGGAATGGTCTTCCATCCTCTTTATTTCTTTTTCAGAGATTTTATTAGTATATAGAAATGTAACCATTTTCTGTATGTTGATTTTATAACCTGCAACTTTACTGAATTCATTGATCAGTTCTAGCTGTTTTTTGACGGAGACTTTAGGATTTTCTCTATATAAGATGATCACCTGCAAACAAAGACAATTTTATTTCTTCCTTTCCTATTTCTGTGCCTTTTATATATTTTTCTTGCCTGATTGCTCTGGTTTGAACTTTCAGTACTATGGTAGGTAGGGGTGTTAAGAGTAGTTATCCTTGTCTTGTTCCTCTTCTTAGAGGAAAAATTTTCAACCTTGAACCGTTGAATATGGTGTTATTTGTGGGTTTGTCACATATGGCTTTTATTGTGTTAAGATATGTTCCTTCTATACCAGTTTGTTGAGTTTTTAGTCATGAAAGTCTGTTGTATTTTGTCACATGATTTTTTGGTATCTATTGATATGATTGTATGATTTTTATCTTTCATTCTATTAATGTGGTATGTCCCATTGATTGATTTCATACCTTGAACCACCTTTGCTTTCCCATGATAAATCCCACCTAATCATAGTAAATGACACTTTTAATGTGCTCTTGAATTCATTTTACTAATATATTGTTGAGAACTTTTGACTAAGATTTCTATGTCTATCAAAGATATTCATCTGTGAATTTCTTCCTTTCTTACTTTCATTGTTTTTTCATTCTTTCATTTTTCCTTCCTTTCTTCCTCCCCCCCCCCTTTTTTTGAGATGGAGGAAGAGAAAGAGAGAGAGAGAAAGAATTCATTGATTTAGTGAGTGTCATTTGACATAAACCGAATGCCATTTCTGTAAGTTAGAAAGATGAAGAAAACAGGAAACATCTCCAAACACAACATTTATTAATATTTATTAATCACAGATCAATAAATATGTGTGCTAGGCAGTTGCTTGCATTATCTCTATTAATAATCACAGGAAATCGGGGCATGTGGGTAGTTTAGTCTGTTAAGCATCTGCCTTAGGCTCAGGTCATGATCCCAGGGTCCTGGTCAGCAGGAAGCCTGCTTCTCCCTCTTACACTCCCCTGCAGGTGTTCCTTCTCTCACTGTGTCTCTGTCTGTCAAATAAATAAATAAATAAATAAAATCTTAAAAAAAAAAATCATCATAAGAAATCTTATGATTTAACCCACTGAGCCACCCAGGCGGCCCCACATTTAACATTTTCATACCTAATTTTTTTTTTCTAAACCAGTGCAAAAATGGCTGTCTCATCATTATTCCTAGAAATTTGGTGGCTTAGAATTTTGGAGAAATCTTTCTTACAAGAACAACATACTTAAACACATTGATTAGAGTATTATAACCAAATAAAATAAAAAACCTAAGAATGCATGGCTGAACTGGAAAAAAATAAATCAGATAATTCTTCAGGGACCAGAAACAAAAAGAAAGTGTGAACCATGGGCTAGGTGAACTTGATTTGCCTCTGAGTATATTTATTAGTCATACGGCCTCTCTAGCCAGGGTTTTAATGGGCCACATGTTCAGGGAACAGGCAAAACCAAAAAAAATAAGACCCTCTATCAGTCAGAAACCACTAAAGGGTTACATCTTCTATATGATATCTAGAAAAAAAAATTGGCCTAGCAGAGGGAGATATTAGGGGGACTACCTGTTTTGGCCTGGACTCTGGCTGGAGCAGGCAAAAAGGAAAATACTCACATTTAAAGATACTCTTTCCCTAGATGTTGAAAGGATAATAAGGAAACACAACAAACAACACTATACATATAAATAACTTTTATAAAATGTACTAATTTTTCAAAAACCACAAAATGCTAAAATTCATTCAAAATAAAATAATTTGAATAGTCTTATAATTTTATTTTTCATTTTTAAAAAGATTTTATTTATTTATTTGACAGAACAGAGATCACAAGCAGGCAGAGAGGCAGGCAGAGAGAGAGGAGGAAGCAGGCTCTCCACTGAGCGGCGAGCCCGATGCGGGGCTCGATCCCAGGACCCTGAGATCATGACCTAAGCCGAAGGCACAGGCTTTAACCCACAGAGCCACCCAGGTGCCCCAGTCTTATAACTTTTAAAGAAATTGAATTCATAGTTAAAAACCTTCCAAGAAAAAAAATCTTCAGTAGCAGATGGTTTCACTGGTGCTTTCTTCCAAACATTAAAGAAATAACACCAATTTTCTAATTTCTCCCAGAAAATAGAAGAGGAAATATATTCTAACTTAATTTGTGTTGCTGGCCTTATCTTAATAGCACAGAAAAAGAAAAACATAGACCAATATCCTTCAGAAACATAGATACAAAAAATCCTCAACAAAATATTAGCAAATCGACTAGCACTATATTAGAAGAATAAAACACCCCAACCAAGCGGGGCTTATTCCAGGAATGCAAGTCTGGTTCAATACTTAAAAAATAATAAAATCCACTATATTAAGAGTCTAAAGAGAAAAACCATATGGCCATAGCATTCAATGCAGAAAAAGCATTTGACAAATTTCAACACTCATTTATGATTAAAAACCCTCAGGAACAGAAAAGAGGTAGGAGATGCAAGAAGGAGTTCTGAGTAAAGAAAACTGTTCAATATGAATGGATCTAAGTAATCATTGGTTAAAACAATGTCTAATTGTTAACAGTTGGAGATGGTACTAAAATATGTAACAATTCTATATAAATCAGAAGAGGATGTGTTTTTTAAAAAAGCCTATCAAGTTTCTTATTCAGGTATCGACAAATTTGGACTTTGTAAAGTCAAATATCCATGTTAAAATTGTTAGAGTAGCCACTGAAAGAACAGCAAGAAAGTATATAATACCTATACTAATGCAGGAGAACACGGACATAAAGGAAGAAAACGAACTCAAAAAATCCTAAGAAATGCAAAGCAAGTCATGGTCATAATAGTAACAAAACAACAATCATCATGAAAGTAACTTTTATAAAGAGGAAAAATAAAAAATGCAAAATAAGATTAAGAAATGTGTTTTTAATCAATAGGCCAGGTTGCACTGGGGTTATAAACCTGCCAGCTATCTCACTGGGAATAGGCTGCAACAATAAATGTTTGTTCCTTGCTCACTCTGCATGTCTGTACTGTGGGTCCAGTGTGGTCCTGCCACACCTTGCCAGCAATTCTAGTCCCAGGCTCACAGAGCAGCCTCTGTCCTGAACACTGGGGTGTTTTGTGGCAGAGGAAAAGGAAATGTGGCAAATCATCGTGAACGACACACCTTACTACGTATTACACTGGCAAGCCACATGGGCACTGTTGAGATCAGGTGGGTGGATGCAAAGTTGAAATCTTCACAGAAAGGCTACTTCAGAAATGGACAAAGTATTTGATGAACGCAATATGTAACAAAACAAACCCAAAGATATAAGAAATTACATTTAATGTAAATACACTAAACTCGTCAGGCAAGATCTAAAAGGCAAAGATTATCAGAAATTTTTTTTAATCATTTCTATGCCTTTTATAAAAGTTCCATTAGAAACACAAGGACACAGAATGAGAGCAATAGACAAAAAAAAATTGGGTGACAGATAATCGGTAACCCCCCCAAAAAAGCTAAAATAGCCATATTAACAGGAGTCTAAACATATTTTAAGACAAGAACTATTATTAAAGTCACTCTGCATTGGCAAAGGTTAAATTTTAAATAGTATGATCTTAATTACCATACATTGAAAATATGTAATGTTAAAATTGACATAACCACAAAGAAAAATTTGTCAGTTCACCACCATACTGTTAATCAATAGGCAAATAAAATAAAACAAGAGAGCAGATTTGAACATCTTAATAAGTCATGATCATCAGTGGGTATATATATATATATCTATCTCCATATATTTATATATATCCACTAATATATACATAATTTTACACATATATATTTTATATTATATATTATACTAATATATACATATTTTATATATATATTTGAAAAATAGAAAATCTGGATTATTCTATAATTATTAAAAAAATTGAATCAATGACTAAGAAACTTGATCTCAAGAAAATACAGGTAAGACCTACTACCCTGCAATAAAAGAAAAGCATGAAAGAGATGATTTGTTTCTTCTTCTTCAAAAGATGAAACAAATGTATTATTATTTTTGGTGATATCATTGTCTTTACAGAAACCCCTTCCAAACAACCAACAAATTCTTAAAGTTAATAAGGTGAAATAAGTCAAGCAGAGAGAGTCAATTATCATATGGTTTCACTTATTTGTGGAGCATAACAAATAGCATGGAGGACAAGGGGTGTTAGAGAGGAGAAGGGAGTTGGGGTAAATTGGAAGGGGAGGTGAATCATGAGAGACTATGGACTCTGAAAAACAATCCGTAGGGTTTGAAGTGGGGGGGGTGGGAGGTTGGGGTACCAGGTGGTGGGTATTATAGAGGGCATGGATTGCATGGAGCACTGGGTGTGGCAAAAAATAATGAATACTGTTATGCTGAAAATAAATAAATTAATAAAAAATTAATAAGGTGTTAAAACAAATTTTCTTGGTACATGATTAACATGCAGAAGTCAATTGCTTTTCTACACAGCAACAGAAGGTAAAAGTCATATAGAAATAAATGTAATACAAAATGCACAAAACCTTTATGGAGAAAACTATACAACTTTGTTGAAATACAGTACAGAATAATTTGTTAAATGGAGAGTTATATTGGTTTCCCAGGGCTGCCATAATAAACACCACAAATGGGTATCTTCAATTAATAGAAATTTTGTCTCTCACAATTCTGGAGACTAGAAATCCAAAATCAACAGGGCCATGTTCCTTCTGAGACTCTGTGAAGAATGCTTCCTTGCCTTTTCTTCGTGTCTGGTAGTGATCAGCAATCCTTCAGTTCCTTGGCTTGTAGCTACCTAAATTCAATCTCTGCATCCTCACATAGCTTTCTTTTCATGTATCTTCACATCCTCTTCTTGTATAGACACTAGTCTTACTGGTTTAAGAGCCCATCTTACTCCAGTAAAATCTCATTTTTAACTAATTCCATCTGCAAAGACCCTATTTTCAAATAAGGTCACATTCTGAGGTACTGGGGCTTAGTCTTTAACACTGTTTGGAGGAATGCAATTCAACCCATAGTAAAAGTCACACCATGTTGATGGATATGCATACCATGTTCATGTTTCTGAGCATCAATCACATATATATGAATTGTTGCCCAATTTTTGCAATGCAATTCCAATAAAATTCTAACAAAGCTGATTTTAGAATATATATGAAAGAGAAAATGGCCAAGAATACAGTCAAGATAATGCTTATGCAGAAGAACTTTGTAGAAGGATTCACTTTACCAGATGCCAAGACTCACATAGTGATGTAAATTAAGACAAAGGGATATTGGGGCAGAATTAAATGAATGGAATGGACCGAATGATCCAGAATCAGACCTACACAAATATGAAAAACCAATTCTTGACAGAGCTGTCTTTGCAAGTCAATAAAAATAAAAATTGAACTACTCAATAAAATGGCCCTGGGAAAATATATGCATATTGAAAAAAATTAAAAATGGGCCCCATTTCATATTATATTAAAAATCAATTCCATGTAAATCAGTGGTTTCTTTCTTGGGGCTAGAAGTGGATTTCTTAAATGGGTTGTAAAGAGCACAAAACAGAAAGATTAATAAATTTTACTATATAAAAGTCCTAATATTAGCCATGGGAAACTTTAAAAAAAAAATCAAAGAAATGAGACGATCACATAGCATTTTTAAAAATGCAAACCAGGTGACATCTGGAGGACAGAGAAAGCATGAATGGATTTTTTCCACTCCATTTTCCTATTCCCATCCATTAGACATCATTTTTCCAGTGTGTTTTTTGACCAAGGGAAATAAGGAAGCTTTGAAAGTAACAACATATTATGCAAATGACATAATAATAATGGTATTATTATTAATAATAATGATACCATTGTGATCCTTGTTTTACAGAAAGTTCACTGGCTTGCCAAGGTTGCCCAAGAACTCGCAATTGAACCTGGACAGTTTGGCTCTTGATTCCATGCTCTTAGCCACTGCACCATGTTGGCCAGAAATAGGAGAAATAATAGAGTTAACTGTATGTATGCACTCCTTACGAAACCATTCTCAAACTCAACTAAGACCCAATGAACGTAAAAGGCTGCTTTTGGTATAACCAGAGAGATGAGTTATGGGTATGGCCCGGGCCCACTGCTGGCCCAGCTAGCAGGGCTGACCCAGCACCGAGATGCTGCCCAGAACCATGGAGAGTCTGTTTAATACACTCAATGAGGACTGAGGTGGACTCAGACAGAAATTCTGTTCTTGAGTCTACTTACAGCCAAGACAATCAGATTTATCATCTTTGCTTGACTGTAGCAAAGGTTGATCTGGCCTAGAATGTTGTTCACCCACTTCATCCAGCCACCAAGGCCAATGCCGAGACTGTGTGGCTAATTTCCACGACAGCCATAGTGTGGACATGAACTAAGTCACACACCTGCACAGGTGTGTACATGTCTACTCACAGCTTCCTTGTAGCTTTGGAAGACCTTGTTCTTTCAGAGGAGTTGTCTCTAGTCACTTCCCAGGCACAGTTAAGGGTCTGCTTGTTTTTATAGCTGCTGCTGCAGTCTGCACACCCACTGGGACCTGTGAGCTTCCACGAAGCAAGGAGGGTCTATTGTGGGATACTCTGGGCTAGGGAAGCCTTGGGAAGGCAAGCACAGGTGGAAGTGGGGGCACTTCTTGTGGTGGTTGTTGTTCTGACAGTCTTTGTTAGCATGGTTCCTTTTCATTCCCTGATAGTTTTTACTTCCCTCCGTCCGTTGCTAGCAGAGTTGCAGCCAGTGGTTCTCTCTATGAACTACCTTTGATCAGCGTTGGCTCAGCTGTGCTTCATCTGTTGTGATTCCAAATATACGTGATCATTGATGGGAGGCCGATGGCTTAGAAATGGATGGCCAGGAAAAACAATTATAAGACACAGCAATGTTGGTTCATTTCCTTTGTCTGGATCTGTGAGCACACAGGTGTCTCTGCTTTTCTCTGAATGTCAGATGGATGATACATATCAGAGAAGTGTGATCATTGCTTCTACTTAGCTGGGACTTTCCACTTGGCTCTCTCATTCAGTCCATTAATCAGTCTGCTCAGTGGCTGACCACCCCAGGCCTCTGCACTGCCTTTCAAAGAAGTCACTCTACATAGGAAGAGAGATACAGTGCAAGGTCATTTCCAGCTCCCCTGCAAGAGGAAACTCGAACTGACTGGGTTTTTTGTTTTGTTCTGTTTTTGATAGTAACTCATATTTGTAGGTATACTTTATAATTCGCTAAGTATTTTTAACAATTATTTTATTTGCTTCTCTCAAACACTTTATGAAACTATTCAAGAAATTATTAATAATGATTTTCCTTAAGGAGACAGGGAAATTACACTTAGTTAAATAATTATATAAATCATTTAATTTTTTTCCAATGCACATGCTGTATGATTGTATCTAAAAAAGAAAAAAATGAAGAAATACACATAGAGAAAGAAAATGTGGAAAATGTAAGCAATTGGTGAATCTGGCTAATGGCATTTGGAATTCTTTGTACTATTCTTGCAACTTTTCCATGAGCTTAAAATTAGTTAGAAGTTACAGTAATGGCCTAAAAAGAATAAATGTATGTAATTCTTGGGTAATGTTTAAAATGGGTAATTCCAACAAATTTGCTTGGAATTTCCCCAGGAATCCCCCAAGCACCTCGATTACAGGCTTTGCTGAAAAATCATAGATTTGAAATAAGGCTGTGGGAGAAATTGTTGTGCAGTTGAAGCACAACATGGCTGTATTCAGTTCATAGCTTTTATTGAAATATAAAACAAACTAAGCAAATTCTTTGAATTTTCTTTGTATGCAGGTGTGCAGTTACAGAGTGACTGCTTGTTTTCTGAACATAGTATGTTCCATACGTTAGAAGGTGATAATTACCCTGTTAGATATCCATTCTATTTTTTACATACCATGAAATTCATCTGTTTTAAGTGTATAATTGAACTACTTTTACTAAATTTATAGAGTTGTTCAACCATCACCACAATCCAGTTTTAAAAAGTTTCCATCACCCCAAAGGGATCCCTTGGGTCTATTTACAGTAAATCCCTGTTCCTACACCCAGACTCTGGCAAATACACTCTCTGTCTTTACAGATTTGCCTGTTCTGGACATTTTATATAAGTGGGATCATACAATATGTGGTCTTTCCCATCTGGCTTCTTTCACTTAGCAGAATGTTTTTGAGGTCCATCACCCCTGTTTTTTTTTGCGAATTTTTTCTCGGCGTAAGTTACTCAGAGAATAAGCAAATCCCTTACACTTACTCTGAGGAATGAAGAAAGTGAGCCACTAACACATACTAACAGGTCTCTCACAGCTGAACCTGCATCAAGAACTTGGCCTGATAAATTCTTCTTGTCCAGAATTCATGCTCTCCCAGGAAAAACAAAGCAGTTTGTTGACTGTCTACAGTATCTTCCAGAATCTGGGAGGTTGTCATTACCTTAATTTCTCAGTGACACGGTAGAGACATTGAGAGAGAGATACAAGGGCGGGCACTCAGGTACTGCACAGAGGATGTGAAACCAACATGTTTTCTGGAAATTGTATTTCTTAGACTTAAAAAGAATTAGAAGCACTCTTTCAAATGGGAGAGTTTGTGAGCACAAATACATTGCTGCTTTTATTCTCACAAACAATAGAATGGTGTAATGAATGTCTCTGCAGTAAAAAACTGCATTATCTGGGATAGGAATCAGGTATCCAAAGACCTGTAAGTACTTTTCTTCCCAGAAAGCACAGTGACTGCAAAGAAACATATGTTTTGTGATTGTGTCATTGGGCACCAAATGTGAACTGTAAGTAAATGCTAAGATGCACCATGGTTTTAAGAAAATGTTGGTCTCAGGAAATATTGTATTTAATAGAAATGCATGATGCAAAAAATTTTTAAGTGTTATCATTTTATAGTAATCTAAAACATCCCAGTTTATAAGAAAGTAGAAAAAAAACACATCAGATTAAAAAGCCCAATTGGTAAACTTTCATTATCAGTTTAAATAGTTTGAAAATGAATTTGTAATGGCAAAAGAAAACATCTTTCAATTGTATGTAGGTACACACACACACACACACACACACACACACAAACTGTATATGGTTTTCTTACAAGACCCCTGAAGTACCATCTTTTGTCCTTGCTTTATCTTACATTTGGGGAATTCTCTTTCCATTTCAGGCATCTGTGACTCAGCAATCAATGTCTCGTCATCTATGAAAATTACAGGACCCATCAGCTCCTTGACAGAGTCTGTTCTGTTGTTTATTATTTGCTATGTTTGCTTGTCTCTTTCTAACTGAGTTGCCCAGACTGTCCCAGCATCCCCTGATGTTCAGCAGCCTGGCCTCTGATCCTGCTACCACGTGTTACCTATAATCATGCCATTAGCCATGTTAGTTGTGTGATTTTTAAAATGATTTTTCAAATGTGATTTCAAAATAAGAGTCCTGCACAGACAATTCTGCTGCCTAGATGCTTCAGGGTTTTAGAAATCTGAATAGAAGCTGCTTTGCCAAATCTTTATTTTTGTTTATTTGTTTTCCTGGGAAACCCTTTTAGAGAAAAGTCTTCAATTAAAGATTTCTACAGTACTTTCCTCCATGATCAAGGAATTGTGTGACTTTAGGGATGGAAATATATAGTCAGCGTTTCACAAGATTAAACTTCTGGGCTGAAGATCAGAAGCTGTAATAAATCAATATCTGAAGTTGCAAGTCAGTGAGGATAACAAAGGCATTTATGTTCAGCCCAACTTCAAGCCCAGCCCTAGGACATAATCATCTTCATTGGCTTTCCAAGTGATAAACCCCACACAGATGGAGACAAGGAGCAGATGTGGCGCCAGTGTGGTCTTCTGTCCCACCCCTGTGACTGGTGCTCCAAGAGGGTGAAAGACACCACATTGGACTATTCTGTCATCACCATGAAAACCTGATTCCCTTTCCCAAAGAAACAGTCCAGCAAAATAACACAAACATGACCAAAGCTGGAGTTAATTGGTGCAGGGGAATGAGTGATCTAGGGGATCTTGGGGGTAGGCAAAGTATCTCATTCCCTGAAAGCATCACAGAGAAGGAGAAATAATGATATAAAAGATCTAAAATTGATTCTAGAAAATTTGAGAGCTTAGAACTTCTAGTGTCAGATCTAGAATATTTCATGGCTTGTGGCTCCATTCTCTTCTGAGATTCACTATCCATCTTGGAATTAATTTTAAAGAAATCCCAAGGCATATGTTCTGGCCCCAGCCTTGCAGTGGGCCTTAGAATCTTCCTTCTGTTAGAGGTTTCTGTTATCTTTAAAGTGTCCCTGCCTTGTTCCTCTTCTCTGCATCTATATGTTTTTCTCTCTCTGCCAGCCATTCTGCATATTTGTAAATGATAAAGGATTATGCAGATGTGGTGTTTCACCATCATCATCAACATGAGCAGCATCACCATCATTGTCATTGACATCATTACCTTTGGGTGACAAGAGGCAGCACGTGAAAAGCGATCACTGTACGTAAAGCCAGGGAAGAGTGAACTTGCAATCATCCTAAGAGATATCTCCAAGAGCAGATGTTTTCACATGTGCTTCCACATGCACATTCTTCCCTCACCTGTTCTCTTGGGGAAATGCCCAGACAGTCAAACTATCCATACAAAGACAGTCCTTGTAGCCTGTGTCTACTTCAAACAGGACCCAGCTTTCCCATTAGAATGAAACGGTGTGACTAGTTAAATAACATCAACCATCTGGAAGATTCAGCGATGAAATAATTTCCTCAGATTTCTCTGATGGTAACACTGGCATTCATTCTGAATTGGAGCACTGATGGCACTGATTATGAATCAATGTGTATGTTAGAGAAAGGAATTATGGCATTTTGCTTTGGGAAATAGCATAGTTTTCCACAGTGTGGCAGAAAAACTGTGGCTTGAAAGGAATAAAAGTTATCTGCCTTCATTAAGTACAAAGGTGAAGAACTGTAGACAAGATATTTTAGTGGCAGTTTGTTTAACCAATGATCTTCAACAATTTTCTAGTTCATGTGATGAGTATTATGCTAGAGAAAAATAATAATAGTATTAGCTAACATTTATTGGATATTTACTATAATCCAGGTCTTGTGTTCATGTATCAACTTTAATGAATTGGCAGTGGCTGCCTGACATGTGGTGCTTAGATGGATTCTGAGAACTTGTTTGGGTTTGGTAAGAAAGAATGTGCAATTGATTAGTGATGTCTGCTTTGGGTGCAATAGGGAAGAATGAGGGTACATACAAATATAGTCATGTCCTATGATGTTGTGTTATCAATAAGGATGGAATGTAGAAAGTGACAAGGCACACTGAGAGAGGCACATTCTGCTCTGAAGTCCAGAGGAGAGATTCAGGAAAAATTATTAACATGGAGGTGAATTTGACCTTCATTTTGACAGGGATTCAGACTTTGTTGGGTGAGGTTGATAGAAAAGAGAAAAATATTTTAAGCAAAGGGAATAATTTCAACAAGATGCTCAGGAAAGAGGTATGGTATGCTAATGGATAGCTATTAGTGGGCCCATCTGATAGTCACAAGGGACGATGGGAATTTAGAGGTACAATATTGTGGAAGAAAAGTAGAAAGAGCCTCAATATTGACTGAAAATGGTTAGAAATGTATAACTATTTAAGTTATTTTGTGGTATGGCCAAATATGAGGATTATTTTGAAGAAAGCACATAGAATATATCCAAGAGAGGGGAATTAGAGCATACCAGTGCTAATGCAATTTCAGGAGTCTGGGTGGGACATATGAGGTCTGACTAGGGTATACAAAACCACTGTGAATGACAGTCTGCAGGTAGAATGAACAGCCTTGATAACCAGGTGAGCACATGGATGAGGATTGAGAGGCATGCTTGTCAAAAATTTCTGTGACATTTATTTAACAGAAATAAGGAAGCAAGAGGTTTTATGATGATGATCTTTATTTTGTTCAATTTGATTTTGGGGGTGTTGAAAGGAAATCCACATAGGAATATTTAGTAGGCAGTTGAAAATTATGTTTGGTGATCCTGTTAGGCCACAGAAATGGTCTAGGAAAAGATCTGTCTAGGCATGATAGCTGATAACCTGAGAAGTCAGGGCTTGCCAAAGAAGAGAGCACAGAGACAGGAAGATAAAAATTGACCTTGGCACCTGCCTTTTTTAGGGGACAGAAGGATGGAACCACACCAGCAAAGGTGACAGAAGAGGAGAGGTCACTGAATAGAACAGAGAACAGGAAGAAGAGAATGGCCAAACCCAGGACCATTTTGAACAGTCCTGCCTTGTGCACCTGGGTGGCTCAGTGGATTAAGCTGCTGCCTTCGGCTCAGGTCATGATCTCAGGGTCCTGGGATCGAGTCCCGCATCGGGCACTCTGCTCAGCAGGGAGCCTGCTTCCTCCTCTCTCTCTCTCTGCCTGCCTCTATGCCTACTTGTGATCTCTCTCTGTCAAATAAATAAATAAAATCTTTAAAAAAAAATAAAATAAAATAAACAGTCCTGCCTTGAATTTCTTTTGGATTTTAGGCTGCCAACGCGTGTTCTCATTTATTACATTAATTAATACTTAAAAGTTTGTTTTAGAATATGTTTATATAAATTATGAAATACCGCTGGAGTTGTCCTGGGTTTTGTGCTATTTTTGCTTATGAACAAGTAAAATTTAAATGGTCCTTGAGCCATTGTTCTCTCATGTATCCCAACCACTGAAAGTTGTGGAGGGTTAAGTATAAAAATGCAAAGATCGCTCTTGAATGTGCCCAGACTCTGTTTCCCTTTCTGTTCTCAATTTCCTCCAGATATGGGTGCTCCTTTCTTGTCATGTAACTTCCATTGACCCACGTGTCACAGAATGGACTCCATCACTGGGCCTGTATCCTCTTTCTCTCAAAGACCTATAAAATGTCCATCTATAGATAGGTTTCTGAAAATCTTGATGTAAATAAAGCTGCCAAGGTATTGTGTTAACTCCATGTTCTACCTTCTTTATTTTTCCTTTCTCTTTTTTCAGAAAATGACTCCTCAGAATTTTCAGGGGTTCATCTGCTAATATCACTTCTATTTTCTGTTTGTTTGTTTGTTTGTTTTTTTCCTCTTCATGCTTTCTTTGGCTGATTTGCTTCAGATTCTGTGATTTATTATTATTTAATAAGTATGTGTAGTAGGGGAACATGCAGGAAGCCATGTTTAGATCTTCTTATGTTTTCTTCTCATCTGTAACTGTTCAGTAAGTATGTGATGCATTGGTATCTATACCTTGCCATCTTTCAGCAGCGTCTACAACATTCCTATTTTGCCACAACATAAAACATACATTCTCAGGGGGGTAAAATCATCTCTAAAGAGACAAAAATTAGTTCCTTGGATGGTGTGAGAAAAAGTTTACTCAAAATCCATAAAGGACTTATATGAATGTAACACATAAATGAAGACACAGTCTATCTGTGGTGTTATAATTTTACTGGAGAGTGATTAGGAATAAAAGGGTCTAATAAACCTTCTTAGGCAGTGATGATGAAAAACAAAGGTTCAGAAACATTGGTCTAAAACAAAAATTATGGGTTGTCTAAATCTTGAAACATGACAAAGTAGGGGGAAAGAGGGACATGTATTTTCTGCCCCCCCTTTTTTAAGCAAAAAAGAATTTATTTATTTATTTGACAGAGAGAGAGAGACAGCATGCACAAGCAGGCAGAGCATCAGGTAGAGGGAGTGGGAGAAGCAGGCTCCCAGCTAAGCAGAGAGCCTGACATGGGGCTTGATCCCAAGACCCTGGGATCATGACCTATGGTGAAGGCAGATGCTTAACTGACTGAGCCACCTAGGTATCCCTGTTTTCTGCCCTTTTGGGTGCTTTAAATGACTTATTCTCTACTAGTCTTATCATTTTTTCTAGTAGTATTTTCCCCAAAAAGCTTAATTCCAGGATTTAGAAATGTGAGTAGCCCTAATTTCTAATATCTTTATCATTTATAAAATCATACAGTTAAGTATTTCTACTTAATTGTATGTTTTTATGTGTGTATTTACCTTCTTCCAACCAACTATCGTAATTCAAGCCAATATAGGAATATAGCAAGTGCTATAGAGAAGAGGTAAGAAACAATAAATATGCAATGTTCAGGAATTTTGAAAATTCAGGAAGTTTGTGTCCATCAAATAATGACCACTTCTTTCTCGGTCATGTCTGAATTGCTAAATTATTTGCTGCTTCATCCTTTGATGGGCATCCTCTATCAGCCCGTTTCTTTCCATTTGTTAGGCATGATATTTCATCTTTTCTCCTATTCCTATGCCAATTTTGTAAAGAACTAGGCATTTTTGAAATAAATCTTATAAAATACACCATCATAATATCTCTTTGGTACAAAATACAGGTTTTTAAAAATAATTTTTTAAAAAAGATTTTTTTATTTATTTTTGCCAGTGAGAGAAAGAGAGAAAACACATGTGTGGGAAGGACAGTGGGAGAAGCAGACTCCCTGCTGAGTAGGGAGCCTGATGTGGGACTCAATCCCCAGACCATGGGATAATGGCCTGAGCTGAAAGCAGATGCCTAACTGACTGAACCACCCAGATGCCCCCAAATTGCAGTTATAAAGTAAATAAGTCATGGGATCAACAGTACAGTATAGGAAGTAGAGTCAATAATATTTTCATAACTTTATATGGTGGCTGAAAGTAACTATATTTATTGAATGAGCATTATGCAATCTATATAAATATCAAAACACTATGTTGATTATAATATTGGATATCAGTATAATACTGTATAATATAATATAATACCTGAAACTAATATAATATTATATATCAACTATACTTCAATTTAAAAAATATCTCTCTGGAGTTCCCAAGGCAAATGTTTACTATGTCACTGGCCACTCATCATGAAATTTTTATTTGTGTGTGTGTGTGTGTGTTTAAGACTAATATCTGGGATTAGTTGACTCTAACCTTCAGGGGAAGAGAGGCAAGATGTAGTGATGAGGCATATGTTGGAAGATGGCAGAGAAGTAGCAGGCTGAGACTACATCAGGTAGCAGGAGATCAGCTAGATAGCTTATCAAACCATTGCAAACACCTACAAATCCAATGGGAGATCGAAGAGAAGAAGAACAGCAATTCTAGAAACAGAAAATCGACCACTTTCTGAAAGGTAGGACTGGCGGAGAAGTGAATCCAAAGCGACGGGAAGATAGACTGCGGGGGTGGTGGGGGTGGTAGGGGTGGTGGTGGGAGGGGCCGCCTCACGGCAAGCGGCGGAGAAACAAAGCACAAAATCAGGACTTTTAAAAGTCTGCTCCACTGAGGGACATCGCTCCAGAGGCTAAATGGGGATGACGCCCACCCGGGATCAGCGTGGCCCCAGGTCCCGCAGGATCACAGAAGGATCGGGGGTGTCTGAGTGTCACAGAGCTCATAGGTATTAGAGCAGTGAAGCCGGCTACAGAGACAGAGCCGAGGAGTGAGCTCTTAGCTTGAGGTTACCTTGAACCGGTCACACTGAAGAGTAGGGCCCTGAGCTCTCGGCTCCTCCAGGCTGGAGACCGGGAGGCCACCATTTTTATTCCCGTCCTCTGGAACTCTACAGCGAGTGTTCAGGGGACAAAAGCTCCCGAAAGCAAAGCCAAGCGGATTACTTAGCCCGGCCCCTGGTAAGGGCTGTGCAATTCGGCCTCGGGCAAAGACACTTGAGAATCACTACAACAGGCCCCTCCCCCAGAAGATCAACAAGAAATCCAGCCAAGACCAAGTTCACGTACCAAGAAGAGCAGCGGAATTCCAGAGGAGGAGAAAGCAAAGCACAGAACTCATGGATTCCTCCCCATGATTCTTTAGTCTTACTGTTAATTTAATTTTTTTTTTCTGCTAAATTTTTTTAAACTTTTACCCTTTTCTTTTTTAACGTTTTTTTTAAACTAGTTTATCTTAACAATACCTTTCATAAAAAAATAATAATCTTTTTTGAACCTTCATTATTATAGTCATATTTTATCCTTCATTGTATTTAACTTTATTTTTGTATACACATAGGGTTTTTTCTTCTAAAAAATTTGGGGTACAACTTCTTCTAATAGATCAAAATATACCCTAAATCTAGCTCTGGGCTTGTTCTAGTCTCCAGCCTGAGCAAATACTCTCCACTTTCTTTTTCTTTATTCTCCCAACCAACTTTATCAACTCCTTTTTTAAAAATTAATTTTTTTTTTCATCTTTATAGGCATATTCCATCTCTTCATTGTGTTTACCCTTATATACGTTTTTCATTCTTTAAAATTTTGGGAGGTAGTTTCTTATAAGAGACCAAAATACTCCCAAAATTAAGTGGGTGACCCTGGTCTAGTCACCAGTCTAATATATATATATATATTTTTTGTATTTTTTTAAATTTGTTTTCTTTTTTTAATTTTTTTTTCTGAACTTCTTTTTATCCCCTTTCTCTCCCCCCACCCACGATTTGGGGTATCTTCTGATTTGGTTAAAGCACATTTTCCTGGGGTCTTTGCCACCCTTTTAGTATTTTATTTGTTCCTTTATATACTCTTATCTGGACAAAATGACAAGATGGAAAAACTCACCACAAAAAAAGAACAAGAGGCAGTACCAAAGGCTAGGGACCTAATCAATACAGACGTTGGTAATATGTCAGATCTAGAGTTCAGAATGATGATTCTCAAGGTTCTAGCCAGGCTCAAAAAAGGCATGGAAGATATTAGAGCAACCCTCTCTGGAGATATAAAAGCCCTTTCTGGAGAAATAAAAGAACTAAAATGTAACCAAGTTGAAATCAAGAAAGCTATTAATGAGGTGAAATAAAAAATGGAGGCTCTTAGTACTAGGATAAATGAGGCAGAAGAAAGAATTAGTGATATAGAAGACCAAATGACAGAGAATTAAGAAGCTGAGCAAAAGAGGGACAAACAGCTACTGGACCATGAGGGGAGAATTTGAGAGATAAGTGACACCATAACATGAAACAACATTAGAATAATTGGGATTCCAGAAGAAGAAGAAAGAGAGAGGAGAGCAGAAGTTATACTGGAGAGAATTATTGGAGAGAATTTCCCTAATATGGCAAAGGGAACAAGCATCAAAATCCAGGAGGTGCAGAGAACCCCCTCAAAATCAACAAGAATAGGTTCACAACCTGTCACTTAATAGTAAAATTTACAAGTCTTAGCAACAAAGAGAAAATCCTGAAAGCAGCCCGGGAAAAGAATTCTGTAAAATACAATGGTAGAAATATTAGATTGGCAGCAGACTTATCCACAGACACCTGGCAGGCCAGAAAGAACTGGTATGATATATTCAGAGCACTTAATGAGAAAAACATGCAGTCAAGAATACTATATCCAGTTAGGCTATCATTGAAAATAGAAGGAGAGATAAAAAGCTTCCAGGACAAACAAAAACTGAAAGAATTTGCAAACACCAAACTAGCTCTACAGGAAATATTGAAGGGGTCCTCTAAGCAAAGAGAGAGCCTAAAAGTAGCAGACCAGAAAGGAACAGAGACAATATGCAGTAACAGTCACCTTACAGGCAATACAATGGCACTAAATTCGTATCTCTCAATAGTTACCCTGAATTTTAATGGGCTAAATGCCCCAATCAAAACACAGGGAATCAGAATGGATAAAAAAACAAAACCCATTGATATGTTGCCTACAAGAAACTCATTTTAGACCCGAGACACCTCCAGATTTAAAGTGAGGTGGCAGAAAACAATTTACCATGCTAATGGACATCAGAAGATAGTTGGGGTGGCAAACCTTTTATCAGATCAATTAGATTTTAAGCCAAAGGCTATAATAAGAGATGAGGAAGGACCCTATATCATACTCAAAGGATCTGTCCAACAAGAAGATCTAACAATTTAAAATATCTATGGTCCTAATGTGGGAGCAGCCAAATATATAAACCAATTTAATAACAAAATCAAAGAAACACATCAACAATAATACAATAATAGTAGGGGACTTTAACACTCCCTGCACTGAAATGGACAGATCATCCAAGAAAAGATCAACAAGGAAATAAAAGCCTTAAATGACACACTGGACCAGACGGACATCACAGATATATTCAGAACTTTTCATCCCAAAGCAACAGAATACACATTCTTCTCTAGTGCACATGGAACATTGTCCAGAATAGATCACATCCTGGGTCATAAATCAGGTCTCAACCAGTATCAAAAGACTGGGATCATTCCCTACATATTTTTAGACCACAATGCTCTGAAGCTAGAACTCAATCACAAGAGGAAATTTGGAAAGAACCCAAATACATGAAGACTAAACAGCATCCTTCTAAACAATGAATGGGTCAACCAGGAAATTAAAGAAGAATTGAAAAAATTCATGGAAATAAATGATAATGAAAACAAAATGGTTCAAAATATGTTGGACACAGCAAAGACAGTCCTGAGAGGAAAATATATAGCAGTACAACCCTTTCTCAAGAAACAAAAAAGGTCTCAAATACACAACCTAACTTTACACCTGAAGGAGCTGGAGAAAGAACAACAAAGAAACCCTAAACCCAGCAGTAGAAGAGAAATCATAAAGATCAGAGCAGAAATCAGTGAAATAGAAACCAAAAAAAAAAAAAAAATAGAACAAATCAACGAAACTAGAAGCTGGTTCTTTGAAAGAATTAATAAGATTGATAACCCCCTGTCCAGACTTATCGAAAAGAAAAGAGAAAGGACCCAAATAAATAAAATCATGAATGTAAGAGGAGAGATCACAACCAACACCAAAAAAATACAAACAATTATAAGAACATACTCTGAGCAACTCTACACCAACAAATTTGACAATCTGGAAGAAATGGATGCATTCCTAGAGACATATAAACTACCACAACTGAACCAGGAAGAATTAGAAAACCTGAACAGACCCATAACCAGTAAGGTGATTGAAACAGTCATTAAAAATCTCCAAACAAACAAAAGCCCAGGGCCAGATGGCTTCCCAGGGGGAATTCTACCAAACATTTAAAGAAGAACTAATTCCTTTTCTCCTGAAACTGTTCCAAAAAATAGAAATGGAAGGAAAACTTCCAAAATCATTTTATGAGGCCAGCATCACCCTGATCCCAAAACCAGACAAGGATCCCATCAAAAAAGAGAATTACAGACTAATATCTTTGATGAGCACAGATGTGAAAATTCTCATCAAAATACTAGCCAATAGGACTCAACAGTACATTAAAAGGATGATTCACCACGACCAAGTGGGATTTATTCCAAGGCTGCAAGGTTGGTTCAACATCCACAAATCAGTCAATGTGATACAACACATCAATAAAAGAAAGAACAAGAACCATATGATACTCTCAATAGATGCTGAAAAAGCATTTGACAAAGTACAGCATCCCTTCCTGATCAAAACTCTTCAAAGTGTAGGGATAGAGGCGCATACCTCAATATTAACCAAGCCAATTATGAAAAACCCACTGCAAATATCATTCTCAATGGAAAAAAACTGAAAGCTTTTCCGCTAAGGTCAGGGACACGGCAGGGATGTCCATTATCACCACTGCTATTCAACATAGTACCAGAAGTCCTAGCCTCAGCAATCAGACAACAAAAAGAAATTAAAGGCATCCAAATCGGCAAAGAAGAAGTCAAACTATCACTCTTCACAGATGATATAATACTATATGTGGAAAACCCAAAAGACTCCACTCCAAAACTGCTAGAACTTGTACAGGAATTCAGTAAAGTGTCAGGATATAAAATCAATGCACAGAAATCAGTTCCATTTCTCTACACTAACAACAAGACAGAAGAAAGAGAAATTAAGGAGTCAATCCCATTTATAATTTCACCCAAAACCATAAGATACCTAGGAATAATCCTAACCAAAGAGGCTAAGAATCTATACTTGGAAAACTACAAAGTACTCATGAAAGAAATTGAGGAAGACACAAAGAAGTGGAAAAATGTTCCATGCTCCTGGATTGGAAGAACAAATATTGTGAAAATGTTGATGCTACCTAAAGCAGTCTACACATTTAATGCAATCCCTATCAAAATCCCACCCATTTTTTTCAAAGAAATGAAACAAATAATCCTAAAATTTATATGGAACCAGAAAAGACCTCAAATAGTCAGAGGAATATTGAAAAAGAAAGCCAAAGTTGGTGGCATCACAATTCCAACTACTTCAAGCTCTCTTACAAAGCTGTCATCATCAAGACAGTATGGTACTGGCACAAAAACAGACACATAGAACAATGGAACAGAATAGAGAGCCCAGGAATAGACCCTCAACTCTATGGTCAACTCAACTTGGACAAAGCAGGAAAGAATGTCCAATGGACAAAAGACAGCCTCTTCAATAAATGGTGTTGGGAAAATTGGACAGCCACATGCAGAAAAATGAATTGGACCATTTCCTTACACCACACACGAAAATAGACTCAAAATGGATGAAGGACCTCAATGTGAGAAAGGAATCCATCAAAATCCTGAGGAGAACACAGGCAGCAACCTCTTCGACCTCAGCCACAGCAACATCTTCCTAGGAACATCGCCAAAGGCAAGGGAAGCAAGGGCAAAAATGAACTATTGGGATTTCATCAAGATCAAAAGCTTTTGCACAGCAAAGGAAACAGTTAGCAAAACCAAAAGACAACTGACAGAATGGGAGAGGATATTTGCAAACAACATATCAGATAAAGGGCTAGTTTCCAAAATCTATAAAGAACTTAGCAAACTCAACACCCAAAGAACAAATAATCCAATCAAGAAATGGGCAGATGACATGAACAGGCATTTCTGCAAAGAAGACATCCAGATGGCCAACAGACACATGAAAAAGTGCTCCACATCACTCGGCATCAGGGAAATACAAATCAAAACCACAATGAGATATCACCTCACACCAGTCAGAATGGCTAAAATTAACAAGTCAGGAAATGCCAGATGCTTGTGAGGATGTGGAGAAAGGGGAACCCTCCTACACTGTTGGTGGCAATGCAAGCTGGTGTTCTGGAAAACAGCATGGAGGTTCCTCAAAAAGAAAATAGAACTACCCTATGACCTAGCAATCACACTATTGGGTATTTACCCTAAAGATACAAACGTAGTGCTCCGAAGGGGCATGTGCACCCGAATGTTTATAGCAGCAATGTCTAAAATAACCAAACTATGGAAAGAATCTAGATATCCATCAACAGATGAATGGATAAAGAAGATGTGGTATATATACACAAAGGAATACTATGCAGCCATCAAAAGAAATGAAATCTTGCCATTTGTGATGGTGTGGATGGAACTTGAGGGTATCATGCTTAGTGAAATAAGTCAATTGGAGAAAGACAACTATCATATGATCTCCCTGATATGAGGAAGTGGAGATGCAACATGGGGGATTTGGGAGGTAGGAAAAGAATAAATCAAACAAGATTGGATTGGGAGAAAGACAAACCATAAGTGACTCTTAATCTTACAAAGCAGACTGAGGAGTGCTGGGGGGAGGGTGGTCGGGAGAGTGGGGTGGGGTTATGGACATTGGAGAGGGTATGTGCTATGGTGAGTGCTGTGAAGTGTGTAAACCTGGCGATTCACAGACCTGTACCCCTGGGGATAAATATACATTATATGTTTATTTAAAAAGATTAGAAAAAAAACCCTTAAAAAATAAATAAAAGGGCATATGTTGGCTAGGAAAAAAAAAAAAAGATGCAGTGATAAGACTTGATGAGAACCACAGTGTTTTATATTTGAAAAGGTCATGGAGACCATGTAGAAAACTGTACAAGCTGCATTATTCTAACAAAGTAGTACAGATCCATCAAGGCCCAGGGACCTATCAAAAGTCCCCACACTGGAGACAAATTTGGGCTAACAGCTGATTGCACTGATACTCATTTCTGTACATTCTCCTCCTCACCAAATAATGATTTTCCAGAGTGCAAAGTCTTTACAGAGTCTTTTTTTGTTTGTTTGTTTTTTGTTCTTTACGATATTAGATGCAGAACTTCTTATAAGCAATGATCCCAAGATGCCTTAATGATATTTTAAGTGAATTCAAGGCATTACAAAAAATTAGGAATTTTCTAGGATGCTCTAGAAAGGAGACCTTTAATAAAAATCTATTTGACTATGCCTAAAAATTTCTGTTACTATAGCTTTCTAAGATCACCTGAGCTCCTTAGGGTGAAATTCCTTGACTTCCGGCCTTGTAATCTTTATATACTTACTATCCCTTTCTTTTCTCCAATTTTCCCTGGCTGTTCTTTTAATTGTTATAAGTTTCATTTACATTTGTGAAACTTTGAGAGTGGTGGAGTGAAACACAATGTAATAAGGAAATTTCGGCACCTCAATTTTGTGGGATGGTTGTGTTAATGGCAAAACTATTTTATTTTGAAAACAATACTTTTGTACATGATCGATATTTTTTAATAAAAGCATTTGCAAATAAACTCACATTTCTTATTTCCATTGTGTGTGTTCCTTTCCCTTTTACAGAAATCTTTGTACAGAGTAATTTTTAGGAGTAAATACAGATAATTCCCCCTCCATGCACACATTTCAGAATGAGAAAGGTACTAGAGCCATGAGCTGAATGCTCAACAGCAATTTTTGTGTTTATGATGTGGGATGGAAAGAAATAGAAATTAAACCTCTCTTCTTTCCACAAGCCACATGCAGACTGGCTCCAAGTGAAGGGTTTTCACACAGGCCAGTTTCTGTACTATGAATTTACCCACTTTCCAACCAGTCCTGAAAGATATTTTAGTCTTAGCATCTGGTCGAGGCGATCTCTCAAGCACAAGTGCACCACTGTGCCAGCCATGAGGCTGTTTTATTTGATGAGGACCACAGCTGTCTGGCAGATAGGCTCTGTTTGGATTTCCTAAACCTCCTAGAGGTGAAGGAAGGTTTGCTGACTGTGGTCAGGAAGGTCCCAATTATGAATGATTCCCTAACCAAGTGTTGAAACACTGTACTTTGTAATTAAAATGCAAAACACACAAACTGCCAAACATAGAAAAATTTTTTTCAGGAATTTTCCTTGAAAGTTCGGTTTCTCACTTCCTTCAAACATTTTCTCTCTAAATCTATTTTATTTCCTTTGCTCTTCCATAAACAAAATCATCCCATCTGATTCCTTTGATTGATTCTGTTTCTCAAGAGATATGGATATGGGAGCACCTGGGTGGCTTGGTCTGTTGGGTGTCTGCCTTCAGCTTGGGTCATGGTCTCAAGGTCCTGGCATAGAGCCCTGCATTCCCTGCTAAGCAGAAATCCTGCTTCTCCTACTACCCACCCCCTCATGCTCTTTTTTCTTATCTCTCTTTCAAATAAGTAAATTTTTATTTAAAAAAGAAATATGGGTGATTTATATAATATTAATTAGTAATTATATTATATATAAAATAATATATAATCAATAATAATTTATATAAATAAAATATATTTCAGGGGCTTACTTTTTTCCTTAAATATCTCAAATCCTGTCCTCATTCTACTTTGCTGCTGCTGCACAAACTGTGCTACCAGGAAAATGAAAGAAAAGATGACTAGAGAAAGCAATTTTTCCTTTTAATCTGGTAAAATTTTGCTCTGTGTGTTATAAGACCCTGTTATTGGTTGCGTACAAATTTAGAACATAATATTTCTGTTACTGGGTCATACAAGTTTAGAACATAATCTTTCTTGTTTAAAGTATATGTTGTCTGGGGGCGCCTGGGTGGCTCAGTGGGTTAAAGCCTCTGCCTTCAGCTCAGGTCATGACCCCAGGGTCCTGGGATCGAGCCCTGCATCGGGCTTTCTGCTCAGCGTGGAGCCTGCTTCCTCCTCTCTCTCTCTGCCTGCCTCTCCATCTACTTGTGATCTCTGTCAAATAAAATAATAAATAAAAAGGTCTTTTAAAAAAGTGTATGTTGTCTGCTAATTAATATAGCAACTTTCTTCTAGTTGGTAGTATTTGCCTGCTATATTTTTTTCTGTATATATTTTCTCAACCTCTCCATGTTTTTCTCTTTTCCTTCCACATAGCTGAATTAGAGGAGGTCAGGACAGGAGACCAATGTGGGTTCAAACAGTAGAGAAAGACAGGACTGAGATAAACAAAAGAAAGGACAAAATGCATTGCACTTAAAAAAGTACCTATTGCATTCTAATTGTGCAAATGGATCTACGCATCTGAACACACACACACACACACACACACACACACACGATATTTAAAGAAGAAAAAGAAAGGAAAACTTTCCTTTATCAAATACCCCAGAGACAAAGTCAAATAACTTACCAAACTAGGAAACAATACCTCCACCATGTGTAAAGGACTTATAAAGAAAGCCTATAATTAGATAAGAAGATAATCAACTCATTAGGAAAAAAAAAAAGGCAAAAGATATGAATAGGCAATTCATAGAAGAAGAAATGTAAAACACCAATAAATACATATTTAAATGTTCAACTCTACTAGTAACTAAGGAAATGCAAATTAAAATGAGCTTTTATTTTTCACCAGTTAGAGTAGACTATATTTCAAAATTAGATATAATTAGATAAAATTATATATTGATAAGGGCATAGGGGAAGGTACCTCTCCCTATAAATGCTACAGCTGGTCAGGATTTAATTTTTTACTGCCTTTTTGTAAGGCACTTTGCCAAACCTTTTAAGTTTGCATGTATCTTTTGAGCCAAAAATCTCACTGATTGGTATCTACCCAAGAGAAAGATAGCCATGTGTGTGTAAAGGAGGCATGTAAAAAACTTTTCTCTGGTGGTATTTTATGGAATTGTTAAAAAAAAAAAAAACTAACCTTGTACTTCCACTAATGAGGTAATAATTTCAAATCTGTCCTCTGGAGTATTATGCAGCAGTTTTTAAATGCAAGAAATTCATATTTAACACTAACGACACTACCTAAAGACCTTGGCTAATTAAAAATGTCCACAAAAGTAAAGAATTATTCTATTTATATAAACAATATAGATTTGAAACAAAAATACTTACTCACATAGTTTCATATGTAAATAGAAAAAGTTGAGTGGATACATACCAAATTCACAGAAAGCATCATGTGCAATAAAAGAACTGGGAATGGAGGTACTGTTTTTAGGGTAACTATATTATTTCTGTTTCTTAAAACCAGAAATGAATTTATATTTTACTATGTATTTAAAATAATTGTTCTTAAAAAGAGATGATTTTACATTTGACTAATGGCTGAATTTTTAGTATGATTTGATTTACTATTTATTTATTTTTTAAAAGATTTTATTTATTTGACAGAGAGATCACAAGTAGGCAGAGAGGCAGGCAGAGAGAGAGAGGGAGAAGTAGGCTCCCCGCTGAGCAGAGAACCAGATTCGAGGCTTGATCCCAGGACCCTGAGATCATGACCTGAGCCAAAGGCAGAGGCTTAACCCACTGAGCCACCCAGGCACCTCTGATTTCACTGTTTAGATTAATTGGATCATAGCTTTTTTTAGAATTATTTTTTCTTTCTCTTTTTTATAGTTTTATTTTATTTTATTTTTTCAGTGTTCCAAGATTCATTGTTTATGCGACATACCTACCCAGTGCTCCATGCAATACATGCTCTCCATAATACCCACCACCAGGCTCACCCATCCCCCTACCTCAATCCCCTCCAAAACCCTCAGTTTGTTTCTGAGAGCCCACAATCTCTCATGGTTTGTCTCCCCCTCCAATTGTACCCAACTCCCTTCTCCTCCTCATCTCCCCATGTCCTCCATGTTATTTCTTATCCTCCACAAGTAAGTGAAACCATATGAAAATTGACTCTTCCTGCTTGACTTATTTCATTCAGAATAATCTCCTTCAGTCCCATCCATGTTGATACAAAAGTTGGGTATTCATCCTTTCTGATGGAGGTGTAATACTCCATTGTATATATGGACCATATCTTCTTTATCCATTTGTCCATTGAAGGGCATCTTGGTTCTTTGCACAGTTTGGCAACTGTGGCCATTGCTGCTATGAATTTTGGGCGTACAGATGGCCCTTCTGTTCACTACATCTGTATCCTTGGGGTAATTAATGTAAGGATGAAATTCTCTAAACTTACAGGATGAGGCTAGCACATGCAAAATTTTTTTGGTTGGCAAGGGTGCAAAGCTACTTTAAAATTAACTTCAGCCTTAAGGAAGAAACTTTATGTCGGGAGTGAAATCAACAACTAAGAGCTGTGAGCAAGTCTCTTTTCTTTGACATAGGGAACACTGATGCCCCTTTTAGTCAAAATCACGATAGATTCTTAGTGGACACCACTGACATGCACAATGTGGATGGGATGATCTGGAACAGTTCTTACTGGATCTTACTCTTCCAGAACACAAGGCTCTTTTTCTTTTGAGTATGTCATGTATTTGGCTAGGTATTGCAAACCTGGTACCCATAGAATAGGGTCTAATTCTATAAAAAACATCATGATCTTTAGGATTATAAACTATGGTGAGGGCCAAACCCTACAAATCATGTGATAAATTTTAATTTTGCTTTAAAAATATGAGGCTTTTAAAAATTAAACTCTGAAACTCTGAGCTGCCATGGACTGTAGCCCAATCTGTCACTTTGGAAATGAAGGAACTGAGTAGCAGAGGGGTTAATTATCTCACCCAAGATCACTCAGTGACCTTGGCAGTGAGTCTTAAATTCACCAGGTACACAGTGGCCCCAAACGAATCACCACTGTAGCCTCTCTCAGAACTTTGGGGCTTTTCAGCTGCTGCTCATCAGAGAGACTGATCTAGAGCCACAGGCTTGCCTCATGGTAATCCTGGAGAATGATCAGTTCTGGGCCACTTAGGTAGATCTCCCAGCTATAACTGTGAACTCCAGAAGTTATTGTTTATTGTTCTCCAGGCTATCTTGACCTCGTACTGCCTGAATTCTATTTTCAAGTAAGATTTTTAAGCCATTATCGCTTTGAACAAAGAAGAGATTAAACTCTCAATGCATAAAGATTCTAAGGATACACATCTCTATAAAATGTGGAAATTTAGAATGAAGGCTCTTGGATGCTTATTAATAAGTATCTCTAGCAATCTTGAGTTAGGTGCCCTGTTTCACAATTCTAATAGCAAAGATGAAATGAGGGTAGAGTATTGATCTTTATGTTTATTGAATTTCCTGGGTTCACATGGGCTGGCAATGTTATTTTAGTTTGTCTACAATGCACAAAACCTTTTTGTAACTGAAATAGGATCTCCCCCTCCTTTCCCCCATTTCCTTTGTTCCTCTTCCCCCTTAAGCATGTGCGCGCGCACACACACACACACACACACACACACACACACACACACATTATTTCCAAAGAAAGAACAAAAATAAGACCTGGAAACTCAAAACACATTGTCATCTTTCTGCTGAAATTGTACCCACCAACACAGTGTTTCTACCTTTACCCTCCCTTCCTCCCTCTTTGCGCAGTATAGTCCAGGGAGATTGATAAAGGCTGGAGACCCAGGCTAGCAGGCCTACTTATGACGGTCAGACTCCATTACAGGCTGAGCTGAGGACACATCTGGAACCCATTTCCTGCCAGGAGGAACGGTGCATGGCGAGCAGTAGTCAGCATTCGGCTGCGCCTCTCCTGTCTGGCTGTCGGCTGCCTCTCCTGGCCAGAGCCTGAGAACGTGGCTGCTAGTGAAAGTGTTTATGTGTTTATGTGACCACAGGTATGCGCCCTCGGTGACAGATCTCCTGTCCCATGTCCTGTGTCCTGGCAGGCAAGTGGAACGTGGGGTAGAGCCAGAGGGAGTGCCCTGAGGTTGCGATGTCACCGCCAGGAGAGGGAGTGCCCCTGGGTGTGGAACGTGGGGTTTGGGAGAATGATCAGTGGCTTTTCTTCTGGTTTGGGGCTGGATGTGGCATTTGGGAATGACACTTTCTCTGCTGTTAAATTTAGTTATGATTTTGTCCAATATTGGGGAGTGGCAAGATGGCCTGTCTCACAAGAGACAAGTTACTCTCTGCTTGGAGATTGGATTTTCTGAGTGTAATAGCCACCCCTTGGCAATGCCATGACCATGGTCAGGGAAAGGGGGGTCCTCCTCTCTACCTGTCAGAGAACTCAGAGCCCAGAGATCAGTGAGCCTGGGGAGGAAGCTTCCACAGATTAAGACAGCATCTGTGACATCTGTGAGGAACCCAGTCACAGTAGGAATGTTCCATCCCCTTCTGAATGTTCCAGGAAGGTAAGAGGCTGTGGAAAGACATTTAAAGGGTACTGAGTGCTATACTAGGCAACCTGAAGAATACCAGAATGATGTATTCACAGTGTTTGTTGTTATTCTGTTGTGTTTGTTGCTTTTTATTTTGAGATGCTTCAAGCTCAGTGGGGAGATAAGGTTAAAAACAACGTCTCCTTCATGGCTTTCCTCAGTTGTGCATGTCCTCTGGGGGTGTGTCATCGGTTTGCTATGGGTTGTCCCCTTCCTTTTTTTTTTTTTAAAGATTTTATTTATTTATTTGACAGAGAGAGATCACAAGTAGGTAGAGAGGTAGGCAGAGAGAGAGGAAGGGAAGCAGGCTCCCTGCTGAGCAGAGAGCCCGATGCGGGACTCGATCCCAGGACCCTGAGATCATGACCTGAGCCAAAGGCAGCGGCTTAACCCACTGAACCACCCAGGCGCCTGGGTTGTCCCCTTCTTATTCCCTAAGTTTTCCATTTCCTAGATTCCAGAATTTCTGGTTGTACAGACATCCCTTGGTCGTTGAACTCATATGATCTCTGGACCTCTCCCTCTTGTTCCCAGGTGCCTGAAGATGCAACGTCCCATGGTGAATCCACCACCATCCTTTTCGTATCTACACTTTTCGATCACCTACCTGGTAGCCCAAGTTAAAAATCTGAGACATTTTTGACACTCCCTTCTTTCTCAATCCAAAATATGGTACGCAAGTACCACCCTTCTGACTTCTGTTTTTGAATATTCCCTGAATGCACGGTCTCTCCTCCATTTCCAAAGCTTCCCTTTAGGTACCCTGCATTTCTCCCTGGACTGTGAAAGATGCCTGTGATGCACAGCACTGTGAGAACAAATGTTCCCTTTTCATTAAAGATATTTTGTAACATCCCCTTTAGCACTCCAAAATGAAATTCATAAATAATTTGTAATTTACCTAAAAACGTATTTTAAAAATTCATATAAAGCTCAAACGTTGATGTAAAGGGAAAATACAATTAGAGAAATTTGTGCTAGCTTAATACATGCTTCAGTACATGAAGGCTTGGGAGAATTAAGGTAGAATTAAGTGGTCAGTGACTGTACCCATCTGAAGAATCATCGGGAATGTGACAGCTGTCAGTGCAGCCCACTCGATGCATGTTCTAGAAGTGGTTCAGATATTGTGAATGATGGTGCTGTTAGGCACATAGTTTTCTAGTGAGGAGAAGACTCACGGCAAATTTCTCCCCCTATAGATGTCAAGTTTGCATTCCTGGAAAATTCAGTGTATATTAAAATGATGCCAAAAAGTGTTTTTGTTCTTATATGTAAATGTTTCAAAGGACATTTGAAAATGCTGTAGGACACAGGACACGGTTTTTAATGATCCCAGCATTATAGGACCATTGGCATCCCAGTCTGCTTCCACTCACTGCCAAAAGTGCCCCACATCCTTGCAACAGCCAAGAAGCTCCTCCACAACTTTCCAGAGCATACCCTGGAAGTTGATAGGCATCAACTTCTACTGGGAGTCACTACAGAATCTTAATTTACTTCCATTAATTTTTACTTGCTCAGGCAATCTACCTTTCCTTGTAAAAAATGAAGATATGACAGGTGAATCTAAATTTCCTTTGACTTCCACTCCCACGCTGGTCTCCTTCACTGTCATCCGCAGAGATAACCATTGTCAATTGCTTGGTATTATTATTCTAGAACAATTATTATCTATTGACCTAAAATTTGTGTTGCCCTAGAATATAAAGGGTACCTGTTATGAGTTGACTGTGTCCCCTGAAAATTCACATGTTGAAGTCTTAGTCTTTATTCAGGAATAGGATCATTTTAGAGAAATAATTAGGTTAAAATGAGGTCATGCTGGAGTAAGGTGGACCTCTAATTCAACATGGCTGGTATTCTTTTTTTTTTTTTTAAAGATTTTTATTTATTTACTTGATAGACAGAGAGAGATCAAAAGTAGGCAGAGAGGCAGGCAGAGAGAGAGGGAGAAGCAGGCTCCCCGCTGAGCAGAGAGCCCGACGTGGGGCTCGATCCCAGGACCCTGAGATCACGACCCGAGCCGAAGGCGGAGGCTTAAACCACTGAGCCACCCAGGCACCCCAACATGGCTGGTATTCTTAAAAAAAGGGGACATTTGGACACAGACACAGCACACAAGGGGAATGCCCTCTGAAATGAAGGCAGAGATGGGGTGGTGCTTTACAAACCAAAGATTGCCAGCTGACCAGCAGAACCGAGGAGAGAGGCCTGGGACAGATTTTTCTCATCGCTCCCTGGGGAAACCAGCCCTGCGGACTCTCCTATCGTAGACTTCAGTCTCCAGCACTGCGAGATACTACAATTCTGTTGCTTCTTCATGGCAGCCTTAGCGAATTCATAGAGTACCATTCTGTGTCTCCAAGCATTAGGTAACAGACGAGAAACCATCAGAATTAAATCAGGATGAAGTGGAGTGAGGCCTGGAGCTCCTACAGGTTGGATGACCCCCGCCTCTGTGGCACTGTCAGTGGGCCTGGAACCTGAAGGCTACGGACACTGTGAGAGGAAGATGCTTGTGTGCAAACCGTGCCTTGCGTGGGAGTCCCAGCTCGCAGCAAAAGACTCATCTATTAATTCAGATTGGCAATCAAATTCTATCAAATAAGAAAAGTTGCAATCAGTCTCAAGCCTTTTTTCAAGCAGTAGATTTGTTTGAGAAATGAAAATAATGAGGAACTCAAACTGTAGCCGGGAGTGTGCAGACTTTTAACTGGCTGCGGTTTATAGCCCGTGTGACTGGGAGAAATGCGATCTCCATCTCATTCTAGGCCCTTCTCTACACCTTGCTAAGTGTGCATGCTGAAATGGGCTCGATTATACAGTTTGAAATTTAGAGCATGACATACTACTGATGGAAATGAAATGAGCAGTTCAAAATCACCGGCCCTGAAAGAAAAAGCAGACCTTATAATATCCAGTTTCAAAAAGCAATGCATTTAAAAATAATTTGCAAACTGGAAAGGCAATTAAAAGGGTCCTTTTACTCTACTATGCCATGTGTCACAAACTTTAAGGTTTGAGAGTTGCTCATTGCATCTAAGATTTAATCAAAGACATTTGGCTTCAGTGAAAAGTAGGAAAAGCACTGGTAAAATGATCATAGTCCGTGTAATGCTTTGAATACTTTCAATGATCACAGATTCTTTGGAAGTGGGCCTTGTGTAATATGCCTCTTTTGCAGTATTTCACCTTGAAATATTTATGGGAATGCTTCTGTATACTTTAAAAATTTTATTTTCTAAATGGAAATTTATGAATATCAAAATATCAAATATATTATATTTTGAATATCAAAAATATTGTTAATTTTCTAAAATTGTGTAAGCTAACAGACACCTGCCTGTATTATTTTGTTCTTCACTCAAAACGAAGTATGTTAGTGCACAGACAATAGAGATTTACATATTATTATAGAATTACAGAATTCTACAATTCTATAGAATTCTGTATAATTCTATAGAATTGTATAGAATTTATAGAATTGTAGAATTCTGTATTATAGGATTATACAATTATCCACACAGGTGCCCAATATAGTAAAGATGCAAACTTATCTATCTTATTTCTATCAATGTGTGTGAAATTGGCAGTTTTTAAATTAGGATAAGAACACTCCTTTTTTGTATATCAGTTTGTTTCTGGCTTTTCTGATGTCTTTAACAATGCAGAGATTACCGAAGGGCTTAGTCTTTCTCTTATCCCTATTTGTCATTAATGAAATTAGAGTAAGTAAAGCAATTTTGTCAGTTCAGCAGGATAATTACGTAGCGCTGTAAAGAAAGGAGCATTAAATATTTCATCCAGTTTAGCTGTCTGGAAGGAATGATCACTTCTGTGTTGTGACACCATTGAAGGTCTTTGAGAGGGTGACAGGGACAGACAGACAAACGCCACGCCCGCTGTAGCAGTTTTCCGTGCAGTGTCCTTTACTCAAAGCTCTTTGTGTCTTTATTGACCTTCATAACCACAGTTAACTCTCCTGGAAGCCCTTGAGTGTTTTCTGAGTAACGAACGTGTTTAACGATTCAAGGTGAGCTCACCCTCGGCCTTCTTTTCCCGGACAGCCTCAAACATCCTTGACTTCACCTGGCTTTCTCTGGTCCCTCTGCCCGCAACGTTCTTCCACTTTCTCCTTCTACGCCTTCAGCGACTTCTCAGTCTCTGCCTCAGGGAACCTTTCCGGGTCGTCGGCTTTCCAGGTGGGACCTCCCGACATCCACCTGCCCGCCATGCTATGATCTTGCTTTGCACGTCGCCGTTGGAATGTCGCGGGGATCTGCGTGACGGACGTCTGTCTCCACCCCCGGTCTGTAAGCTCCACGGGCACACACGGGCTTTTTTAAAATTTTGTTCACTTCATACTTAATGGAGTGTCTGGTTCATAGCGGGCAATTACTACATTTCTAAATATACTTAATAAACATTGGTGAGTTGATGGGCGAAGGACGATGTTATGAAGTATTTTTGGCTTAAAAGCCTTGTGTTAAGAGATTTACTATTATAAAAAAAGGTATTTTGCCAAATACCCACTTGTGGCACTCAAAACTGTCCATGTGCTCCGTAGATGGACCACAGACCGGTCCTCGGGCTTGAGGGCAAAGCTATGGCTGCTTTTACCAAGAGCACCTGTAGGAGCACCTGGGGGGCTCAGGCAGTTAAGCGGGTGTCTTCAGCTCATGTCATGGTCCCAGGAGTGGGGTCGAGCCCTGCATCGGGCTCCCAGCTGAGTGGGGAGTCTGCCTTTCCCTCTCCCTCTACTGTTTCCCAGCTTGTGCTCTCTGAGTCTGTCAAGTGAATAAATAAAATCTTAAAAAAAAAAAAAAAAGAGGGGCACCTGGATGGCTCAGTGGGTTAAGCCTCTGCCTTTGGCTCAGGTCATGAAATCAGGGTCCTGGGATCGAGCCCCACATGGGGCTCTTTACTCAGCGGGAAGCCTGCTTTTCTCTCTCTCTCTGTCCGCCTGCCTCTCTGCCTACTTGTGATCTCTGTCAAATGAATAAATAAAATCTTTAAAAAAAAAAAAAAGAGCACTTCCAGATAGAAGGAGCACATTTTTTCAGTAGCTGTGATTAAGGCCTCCTAGAAAAGGGAGCTCAGATGGGTCTTGCATATTCTTTATGCATTCAAGAGCATGCACTGGGCTGCTTGTTATACATTAGGTCACGACAGGGACAGGGGCAGATGTTTTCTGTGCCGTTGTTCAGCCAGGAGTCTCAGATGGTTAGGCTCAGAATCACGGCGGGGAGGGGGGGGCTATTAAAACAGGCCCTCAGCCTGCCTTGCAGACAGTCCAAAATCAAATATTGTACAGTGGGACTGTGGAAATTTCAAACTGGCAGAATTCTGTCTGTCATTCTAACATCAGGGTTCGAGGAGGCCAAGGAGAAACCTCTGTGAACTCAGTGTCCCTTCTGCTGCTTCTGGGTTAGGTTGAAGCCAAATTGCCCAGAATGCTAGTTAGACGCCCTCTCATTCTTAGGTACCTACTGTTCACCAAGGCAGCAAAGTAGCTTGCTTGTAATTACTTGGTGTGTCATCTGGTCTGTTACAACAGCTCTTGCACGTGGGTATCTGGAGTGCTAGGACAGGTGACAGCAGATTCAGGGAGATCATCATGGCCTGGGGGGTTAACAGAGGCATCTCTCTCTCTCTCTCTTTTTTTCCCCCTAAAGATTTATTTACTTATTTGACAGAGAGAGACAGCGAGAGAGGGAATACAAACAGGGGGAGTAGGAGAAGGAGAAGCAGGCTTCCCGCCGAGCAGGGAGTCCGACATGGGGCTTGATCCCAGGATCCTGGGATCATGACCTGAGCCGAAGGCAGACGCTTAATGACTGAGCCACCCAGGTGCCCCAAACAGAGGCACCTCTTCACCAATGGCCTGAGATACGTGATACCGAGTGTTTCACTCCACTGCTCTTGGCTAGTAAAATAAAGACTCAAATCTCTTGGCCATAGGCTGAGAGGACAACATGAAAAACTGTCAATTTCCTAAAATAGCGTCAGTTATTTAATAAGTACTTAAATACTGTGCTTCCCATTAACAGTATTAATTGGGAAACTGCTAATGACATTTTTGAACCACAAAGAGAGCATTGGATTTGAAGTCTTCCAAAGTCCCTGCCTCTTTTATTCCCCAAGTGACTGAGAGTATAGAATAAAGGTAATAAGACTAAGCTCACCCAAAGGTGCACTATGTGAGAGGAAATGCTAGGGACATTTCTACAATGTCCTCAGTCCTGCTGATAACACCCACTAGAACATCACGTCAACCATGGTCCCAGCAGGAAATAAAAGTTTACCTGGATGGTCCAACTAAAGAGACTTAATGAAGGCACTTCTTGTAGAGAAGAAAGACCAGGCAAAAGCAAGAGTAATCCAGACACCTAAAGATGTGTAACAGGAGGAAGCCATTACCACGTCCCTCGGGACTGCTGGAGCATGGAAAGGAACAGAGACTTTGGAGCCCCCTGAGAGTTGGAAGCCTGAAGGACATGGCTACTCTAGCTGGGACTGTAGTCATGGAGAGATGTAGGTATTGCCAGAGATGTGGTACCAAACAGGGAGGAAACAGAGAATAAATACTCTAACCATCCTCGTCTCCCACTCACCAGGCAACTGACGGCGCCCCATTGGCTGAACCCAGGCAGAAATCAGTCAGAAGCAAGCCCCAAGCAGGGGAGCCCAGGGTTTGAGCCACAAGAGAGAAAGGCTGAGAGTAGCTCGCCGGAAGGGGTGGGAAGTGAAGAACAAGGACACATGCTCCCTGTCCTGACGCATATATGGAGAATAGTCCCCTTTTGAGAAAACTTCTTAGGTCATACACTAGCACAAAGAACGAGATGACAGCTGTTCAGTTGTAGAGCACTGTCTTTAATCCATCTCACAAGAAAAGGCACGAAAATAAGCCAGAATTGGAAAAGCACTGAAAAGGTTAAAACTTGTTCAATGTCATTGAAAACGCTTTTGTATTATTTTTAATCTGTCTTGTTTCAAAATATGTTTAAAATAGATGTATCATTGTCACATCCATTCAGTTTCTCTTAAGAAGCTTAATCTCTCTTGCTACTTTTCTATCACCATACTAACTCAAGAATGTTTTTTTCCTATAGGAAGGCAGGAAATGGAGAAAATTCAAAGAAAGAAATAATACAAGATTTTTTTTTTAGGTACTCTGATCATCTATACACTCATTTCAAATGCTGATCTGAGTATATCATAAGCTATAAGGTGTATACTTTTTAATATATTTGTTATGACTCTAAAAAATGTAAGAGGCTATTCACCTATCCATAGTTCAGGGGTGAGAGGGGTGGCTTTTGCCATTTCTAATCAATAGTATGTCTGTGTTACATGGTTGGTCTTTCATTTGGCAACCTATAGCTAATCCTTAATTTCTTAGGATGATACAGGAATTTGATGTAAAAATTATTAGGGGTGGCAAAGCACTAAGATTTGCATGGTCTGGGAGTGGGGGAAATGAGTGCAGTTTGGAGGCTACTTTGATGGTATACAAAGAAAGATCCAAAGGAGGGGTTGACTGTTAGTGTTCTCTTCCCGTTGGGAGTGAGGTAATTGGTGAAGTTCAAAGCCCAAGCCCTTTATGGAAAGTCCTCCAAGCAGGCTAATCTTTTGGGATGACTACTTTGGACACACTGACTGTGTTGTTAGGGTATCTGAGCTCTGTCCAAGTCAGACAGATGCCAAGGCTCCTATCTGATGAGCTGTGAATTTTTGTGCCCTTTTTTAAAGCACCTGACATGGTTTTCCAGTTATGTCCTCACACTCTAATAATCAGGGCTGGTTCCCTAAGTAGAGAAATCCCTTTGCTAAAATGCTGCATTCAGGGGTGCCTGGGTGGCTCAGTGGGTTAAAGCCTCTGCCTTTGGCTCAGGTCATGGTCCCAGGGTCCTGGGACCGAGCCCCCCATCGGGCTCTCTGCTCTGTGGAGAGCCTGTTTCCTCCTCTTTCTCTGCCTGCCTCTCTGCCTACTTGTGATCTCTGTCTGTCCAATAAATAAATAAAATAAAAAAAATAAAATGAAATGCTGCATTCACATTAATACGAGTATACTTGTGCTACCAAATCAAAGCTGTTGAAATCTTCTCTTTAGAGATATGTTAGCTCTCTCCAAGCGTTAGATCCCAAATAGAAACAGTTTGGGAGAGATCACTAGGTTTTAAGGCAGAGAACGGAGTGATGGGGACATAATGAATCCTAAAACTTTATTTCATTCTGTAGTGTGTGGGTATCACAGGTGGCATGTGCTTCCTAATATTTTCCTTTCTCCCTTTAAGCTATTTTGATGCATTTTTATAAAATTTTTATGGTCTCGGTGAGATATAGTAGGGTAAGCCCAAAGTTTAAGGCCAGAAAACACCGATTTCAAGTTTTCTTGATGGTGACCACCAAGAGGCAAGTCATGTAGCCTCCATGGGTCTTACTTTCTTTGTCTGTAAAATAGAACTGTGATGCACCATGGGCTTTACCAGACTCAGGAATTGGGAATCAAGAAACCAGTTCTAGAAAGTACTGAACTTTCCTTGGCTCTGGTGAAAAGGCCCCATTGATCCACAGCAATAGAGCGTGAGATGATCAGAACCAAGTTATCAGCCTCAGACAAATTTTTCCCAGTTCCAAACCCTTTTTCCGATTTTAATATTTAGGGCATAAAGTCTCAAAGCCTCAGTGTAATGCCTGAACACTTTGTTTTCCAGCCACACCTGCTCTTCCACTGCAGCCGGACAGGCAGCAGCTCCTTCAGCCACATGCTCACTCCACGATTTCCCCATCTCCCCTCAAAATAGCCCATGCTTTCCCTGTTGTCAAGAACAGCCTCTCGTTTCTCCTCTGCCTATCTAATTTCTACCCACCGATTCTGCAACCTTGCATTAGTTCACCTGCCCAGCTGCTCGTTTCTCTCTCTCTCTCTCTTTTTAAAAATAGATTTTATTTATTTATTTATTTGTCAGAGAGAGAGAGAGAGAGAGAGCACAAGCAGGCAGAGACAGAGAGAGAAGCAGACTCCCTGCCGAGCAAGGAGCCCGATGCAGGACCCAATCCCAGGACACTGGGATCATGACCTGAGCCAAAGGCAGAAGCTTAACCCACTGAGCCACCTAGGCATCCCAGCTGCTCATTTCTTGAGGATCATGTTTCACGTAGGGAGGAGAGAAGAACCAATGCACACAGTGTACTCAAGGACTGCTCTCTCATCTTAGTTTGTGCTCACACCCAACCTACAGTAGATGTTATCCCCTTATTTTACTTATGAGAAAGCCAAGGTCTGGTGAGGCTAAGTAACTCGGCCAAGGTCACACGGTATTAAGTGTCCCACTTAAACCCAGGTCTGGGCAGTACTTCTTGCTGGTTCCTTATGGGAGATGCGCTGCTCTTTCCTAATCTTTTTTTTTTTTTTTTTTAAAGATTTTATTTATTTATTTGACAGAGAGATCACAAGGAGGCAGAGAGGCAGGCAGAGAGAGAGGAGGAAGCAGGCTCCCTGCTGAGCAGGGAGCCCGATGCGGGGCTCGATCCCAGGACCCTGAGATCATGACCTGAGCCGAAGGCAGAGGCTTAACCCACTGAGCCACCCAGGCGCCCCTGCTCTTTCCTAATCTTGATTAAGTAAGCAGCTATTTATTTACTGATACAGCTTGAGAGGTCTTCAAACATTTTCCAACGTCCACTGGTTAATTAGAGGCCATGAGTTCCTTTGTAAATATTTGGCAATAAAAAGATGCCTGCACATGATATTCAGGCAGTTTTCACTTTTTCTAATCAGGTAAAGGATTTAAGATTCTTTTCCTTCAACTCCATAAGGGAGGAATGGTTAATTTTGTTCATATTTCAACCTAATGAGTTGTTAGGGTATACTTAGGACGATCTGGCAGTCACAGTTCAGAGAAATAAATTCCACATAATTTTATTACTCATGTAATTTTTTTAGAATTTAATTGGCTATGCCCAATTTTTAAAATGTCTAGAGTGAAGCTGGCCCCATGGAAGCAGGTGGGCTGCCCTTGGCTTCTGCTGAGCTTTGGGAGGAAGGGCATTTTAGACCTTCTTCTGAAGAAACTAACCTCACACCAGGCTGTACCTGCACCAGATGAGAAGTTACCAAACCCTACCAAACCCTGACACTCTGTCAGACATACTCCTGGAGATCTGAAACCATGATGGTTAAGGTGTTTTTTTTCCCCCCCCCTTCTTCTTCTTCTTTAAAGCTGCCTGAGGTGATGATGACTCATTGCAAGGTTAATACATTTCACCTTTCACCAAAGCTGCAGCCAAAATATTTTTCCACATTTATGACTCACCCTTTTCTCAGGCCTGTTAAATTAATAGAAGTTTAAAGAAAATATACCAGGAACACTGAGGCAGTCCCCCTCAGCCACCTGATGAGCACCGGTGTGTCCCAGCAGTAACCTGGAGCCTTCTGTGTTTACTTGTGGTGCATCGCTAGGTCTGAGTCCTTAGAGAGCTTTTCAGTATGCGCTCTGGTCTAGCTTGACCATGCTTCCCTATACTTGTCTTCTGCCATTTTCCTACACTATTCTTTGCTTCAGCAAGACCATCCTTTTCATGGAGCTAAAGCCTTGCCACCATACCTTCCCTTAGGATTTCCTTCCTACACCTGTAATCAGAACGTCCTCCCTTACTTTCATTCATTCCTTAATCTTAACCGTTCCTTAATTCTCTCTTAACTTTCTTTCCTGGCTCAGGTTAAATCCTATTTTTTTGGTGACATCTTCCTTGACAGAAATTGCTTCCTCTCCTTAACTTCTAGAAAAGTCTTCTCTCACCACTTTTAAGAAACTCTCTTTGCCAGTGATTCTGTAGCTTTACCTCAGTGTATCAATGTGTAAGTTTCTTTATTTACTTAACTTGTGATTCATGCATTTCATCAGTTCTAGATGATTCTCAGGCTTCATTTCTTTGAAAATATTTTCACCTCTTTTTCTTTGTTTCTCAAATGCCTTTTTTTCTGGAGCTTTGACTAGATATTGGTTAGACCTTCTCATATTTCTGACCAACTTTCTTTGTCTCCATTATATTTTTCATCTCTTTATTTTCTGTGCTTTGTGTAATTTCTTTGCATCTATATTCCAATTTTGACACTGTTTAATCCAAACTTTCCACAGAGTTTTTTTAAAACAACTTTATATTGCTGTAATGTATACATTTATTTTACATACTTAACTTCAACCATTTTGAAGATTTTATAGGTCAATGACTTTTAGCAAATTTACCTAGTTGTGCACCATCATCATAATCCAGTTTTATCTCCCATTTCTATCTCCCCCTGAAATGGCTCATGACCATTTACAGTTAATCCCACAGCCCTAGGAAATCATTAATCTAAATGCCTCTACAGATCGCCTCTTGTGGGTAAATGGAATCATATAGTATGTGGACTTTATGCTTGGTTTCTTTTTTTTTTTTTTTTTTTTTTAAAGATTTTATTTATTTATTTGACAGAGAGAAATCACAAGTAGATGGAGAGGCAGGCAGAGAGAGAGAGAGGGAAGCAGGCTCCCTGCTGAGCAGAGAGCCCGATGCGGGCCTCGATCCCAGGACCCTGAGATCATGACCTGAGCCGAAGGCAGCGGCTTAACCCACCGAGCCACCCAGGTGCCCTGTTTACTTAGTAAAATGCTTTTGAGCTCCATTTATGTTGTAGCACATATCAGAGGTTTTTCTTTTTCCTTACTGAATAGTGTTCCACTGCATGAAAGTTACCACAATTTGTTTATCCATTAATTTTTGTCCACTGACCTTTCAATGTCAAAGACTACATTTCTTTCAATAAGTTCTACCTGATTTGATTTCAAGTCGGGTTGCACAATTGTATTCAATTTGCTTGTTTTCTTATATTTTTTCCATCCTTTCACTTTAGTTATTTTAAACATGTTTTTAGTTGGTTTCTAATAATTCCCCAAACCTGAAAATCTGAGGAATCTGAATCTGATGTTTTTTGATGGTGTGATTCTTGTCTATTCTGCCTGTGTTTCTTCTTATGTTTGGATTAAGTTCCTATTTTGTGGGAATCTTGTGTGTTCTGAATTGTGGTTCTCCTGGCCAGTACCCAGGATGACCCCTTTTCAGGTTCATTTTCTGGCTCAGAGTTTCTTGGACTTGGTGGTGGTATAAAAATTCTTATAAGACTTTTTCTCCTGAACAAGAGTGGAAGAGGAGACAGATGTTTCCTTTTTTCTGGTTTGCTCACTTTTTTCCCTCTTCCCAAGAGTATGGTTCTTTGAGTCCCAGCTACATGCCAGTGTCTCAGTTCTGAATGTTTGATTCAAGCAGTTCCAAATCCTTGACTCCTGGTCTTGAAAGACATTAAAACCAGGACCTTACTTTGTCCTAGGAGTATCCAAGGTACTAGATTCCACTTGCCACATGTATTTTCATCTTACTCTTCATTTTTGGTCCTTTATTTTATTTAGGCATATAATCACTACACATTTTTAAAGTATTTTTTTTCCATTCCATATAGAATTTCTGGGTGTTTTATAGCATGAAGTTTTTCAGTATTCAGTGTAGTTGGGAACACAGATGTATGTAAGCAGTCAGTGGTTATCTTGCTATACAGATATCAGTATCTTCACATCTGAGTATGTATATGTACTTTTGTATACGTATTTGTGTATGTACGTATATGTATTTGTATATGTATATGTGAACTGTCAGTTGCTATGCTAGAAACATGAGCTCACTTATCACTAGACCCGACATTAGTGCCTAAATAGAAGGAACATAGTGGTTTATAGAGATAAACTGTATTTTAAGTTTAAGCAGTAGCTTTTAATGGTTACACCGAATATTTCTGTGGATCCATAGTTTTTTGAGCTTTTTGACTTACGGTGTACTCACAACACAGTAACTTTCAAGGAAGTAAGATCATAGTAATTTTTGGGTTTTGTGGAATGTTTTCCATCTTTCTTTTAATAACTTTTGTGATACAATGGTGTGCATTAAAATTCACAAACACTTTTTTATCCCAAGGGTTTTGTGCCCAGAAGAAATGTTCTTTTCCAAAGGTGTTAATGCTGTGGAACATTGGGTCATCTTGTCTACAGCAGGGAATAGAGAAGTTATTTTCTGACAATCCCTTTCATTTTGAAGCTCCGATTTGAGGAAGAACATAAAAATATCTGACCTTGACAGGAACGAAGGAATCCATTTATTTCTCCAGATTGTCACCTCCAAATAAAAACAGTCTTGCATATTAAAGGGAAACTGAAAACTATTTCCTAAAGCCTAACTTGAAAACCTCAGGTACCTGTCTTTGAAGAGGTCTATCTTATTCTTATGAGTTTCTTAAGAACATCCTCCCCAGTTATTCATGTATTAATTTCCCAGGGCTGCTGTAATGAAGAATCACAAACGTGTGTGTGTGTGTGTGTGTGTGTGTGTGTGTGTGTGTGTAAGGCAACAGGAGTTTATTCTCTCACAGTTCTGGAGACTAGAAGTCTGAAAGAAAGTGGTGGGGAGGGTTCGTTTTTCCTGGAAGCTCTGAGGGAGAATCAGTTCCATGCCTCTCCTCTAGCTTCTGCTGTTTGCCAGCAAACCTTGGCATCCCACGGGGAGTAGATACAGTACTCTCTCCTCACTCCCATCTCTGTCATCTTCTTCACAAGTCATTCCCCTCTGTATGTCTGTGTCTCCACATGACCTCCTGATAAGGACGCCAATCGCTGGATTAACTTAATCCTGACCCAGCATAGCTTCATTCTTAACTAATCACAACTGCAAAGATCCTATTTCCAAATAATGTCACATCCTACAGGCCCAGGTAGATAATGATTTCTAGAGGGACCCTATTCAATCCAGTCTGGTCCAGTACTGTGGGCTGACTAGAATAAGTACAAGGTAGAGGAAGAGGAGGTCTCCATCCCAGGGACCTTGCCAACACCCTATAGAGTGATCCCCATGGAGATGTAAGTACAAGTAACAGCTTCAAAGACCCAGGGGTCCCTAATGTAGAGCCCAAATATAGAAGCCCTCAGAGAGAAATATATTTCTTATTATGAAATGTTTTGGCAATCCATAGTAGCCAGGCTTTGCTGGATCTGTCCATCTGGCTGTCCTGTAAAGATGCATTTCCAAAAGGTGAAAAAGAACACAGTTTAACTATGAAAGAAATAGGGTTGGGGCTACCAGGAGCCTTTAATAAATGGGGAGATTTAGTTTCTAAAACTTGTGGCCACCTTCCATAAATTTTGAGGGTTCCTAATATTCTGGGCAATTATGAAAACAAATGGAGCAAAACTGTCTCTAGCCATGACCCTCCACCTTTTCCAAGTTCCCCTGATCACATAGCTAAGAGCCCGGGATCTATTTAGCTTCCTTTAACACACACTCTCCTCAAAACTAAATAGCTTCGTCACAGACGAAGAGTAAACATACTCAGATTTTTTTTTTTAAAGCCCAGGAGGACTTGAACAGTACTAATTTTTTGGTTAGACTGATGAGAACAATAATGTGGCTTTTCACCAAGAAGCATCCAATGCCAGATCTCAGTCTCCCATTTCCTATTTCTGTCCAGAAAGCAAAAAAAGAAACTTTTTTTCTGTTGCATCGTTCTAGCTACACACCTGCCATTCTGTAAGCCAATATTAGCTCCAACCATACAAACCTGTGTTTCCAATGAAGCCTCTTCATGAGTCGCCAAAACTCAGGTATAAAGAGAAATTGTGCTAGAAAAGAGGATGCTTCTTAGAATTCATAACACTTCCTTACTTTGCTGACTATGTTTTAGAGAGTAATTCCTGACTGCCCAGGGGGATTTTTAGAAGAATTGTTGGCTACATACAAAAACGAAAAAATAATGAATTAATTTTAATTCCATAATAGGTCTCTGTGGTTGCTGTCTATCTCAAAGGAAGGATTATGAAAAGGAAAAGTTTTTATTCTATTCACCAAACATCATAGTTAATACTATTCTGACATGAAATCTTTGTTTACTTCATGTGGGAGGTGTAATGGATTTGTCAAACTAGTTCTTTCTTTTAGAGGTCCTGATTTAAACTTCCTATAAATCAACTTTAGTTGGCTCAATATCCTTACCCACAGTGATCTTAATTCTGCAGAAATAATGACTTGGCTTTCCACTCAGGTCTATCCTTTATCTGTGGCTTTAAAAAGTGATGTCAAGGCCATCAGTACTGATATTATACCAGCTAGGCAGGAAAGCCCAGGGGGGAAAGAGCATGTGTTGATTGATGGTGCCTATTTAATATTTGGGATATGAGTGATCTGAAGCTATCTTTTTGAGCAGATGGGCTGGTTTGCTGTTTCCTTCTTAAGCTCTAAAACCTTTTATAGTCAAAGCCTGGGGTGGGAGGTGGGATACCAACACATTACCTGAACTCATGATGGGCAGGGATGAGGTTAATTGCTAATCCCTTCTTATTCTGAGTAACCACTTTGAATTCTTCATCACTTCCTCAGATTGAGGTCTGAACAATTTTTGGTGGCAATATGCTTGGCTAGTTTTCTCAAATATAAAAAAAGTTTTATGTGTTTATGGTTGTTAAAATAATATATTAAAACTGTTAAAAATATTCCAACAATTACAGCAAAATAGTTAAAACATCCACCCCCAGAAAAAGTTTTAAGAAGTTAAAACATCCTAATTTGGGTCACTTTGAAATCACCAGCATTTGTAATTGAAGGTACATCCTCTCAGGTTTTTTCTAGGCAGCACATACATTGCATAACATGTAATAGAATATAGTTATAAAAGTTGCATTATACCATATATACTAAATATATGTCAATTTCTTTTTTCACTCCACTAGCTCATGTATATCTTTCATTATCTAAATACAGCTCCTCTTCATATGTGGAAATGGCTCAATAGAATTCTCTAGATTTTAGGGATGAACTTTTACTAGTTTCCTCTTGGTAGATCTGCTATTTTTCTCTGCCATAAACGTGACGTATATTTTGAGCATATGATTTCCTTATCCACATGCAGCTTGTATTTTGTGCAGCTTGAACAAATTATTTGTTGCCTTACATGTTTTTTTTTCCTCCTACAAATAAATTTAAGCACTCATGGTTGACCACTTCTACAAAACTTGGCCTGATCCTGTAGGGATCAGAAGGAGGGCGTATGAATCTGGGTGTCATTGCCACCACTTTCTGAATTACTCTCCTTGCTCTTCGCTATAATATGCACACGTACACCAGTGAACACACATGTATGCATGTGCACACGTACACACACGCACACGCGTGCCCACACGTGCACGCGCACACACGCACACACACATCATGTGCAAGTATGCACATCCATGACAAACCATTTCAGGAAAATGAAGTTCTCCTTCCCCATAATGCTGACCAAATACATTCCCAGATATGTTGATTTTAACATTTTATACTTCATATTTCCACAGTTGGCTACTACCTTTGGAAAGTATGTTTCAACTACAAAGTCCAAATATGAAAAGGATTTTGAGTGTTCTAACAAAGGACAAAATGGCAATACCAGCATTCTAAGTAAAGCATATTCTAGTCAGAAAAGATGATTTCAGAAAATCATCTCACCTGGAAAAAAGAATCAACTTTCAAATTCCTCATTTTAGAGATGCATACGTCTAGTGCAATTACTAGGAGAAAGTGTAGGGTCATGAGATACATTTGTGCCAAGGTTGTAACTGTGAACATAATGCAGTGTGACTTTTTTGCAGAGAACTGTGTGCACGTGCCTTTTGACTTTTATTATTTATAATAATTCTGTGAGGGGAGCTGAGCAATCTTATTCCCATTCTGTAGATGAGGACCGTAATCCTAGAGAGGTAAATGACTTGTCCAAGAAGACTTGGAAAAGTCTCTGAGTCCAACTCCAGGGCTTTTCCCTCTCAACTGTTTTGCTAACATAGATGCCACTGATTCATTTATAACTCCGTAAAGTCTTTCTGTTATGGTAGCTTTCCCCCACTTCAGAGCTTGGGTCCATAATACCATTTGGAATGAGATAATTTTCCTATAAAATGTCTGTTAGTCAAACTGTTACACATCTGATTTGTTAGTTGTCTGTCAAGCATGAGTTTGCCTCCTCAGTCCTCAGTATTTTTAAATGTTTCTAGGGACTTGGTTAGGGGAAAAAGAAAGCTGCCTCTGACATGCTTTAATTTCTAATAGTTTTGTTGCTGGGCTGGTGTGACTGTTAGATATACACATCCCCTCTATGTCTGTTGCTAGCTGTCCCCTTTGGCCGCCTCTATAAGGCCACACTCTTTAGTTCTTTATCAACCTAAGAATTTTATTGAAAAAATATATCAAACCATGCTTTTTGGATAATCCTAAATCCAATATATGTTAAGTTGTAACCGCTGTTAACACTTTGGTGGAGTTCTTCCATTTTTTTCCCCACATTCTTTCCAATTTTTTAAATGTTATGCTTGAGTTTGGTTTGTTTTTAAAAATTTTTGTTAGATTGGAGGTAAAAAGGTTTGTATTCTGCTTTTTTAATGTAAAGTTATATCATATTTCCCCATGTCATTAAATAAATCAAAGCACATTCTTATAGTGAACTACTTTGCAGCCATGTTTATAAAATATTTAACCGTCCTTCCATTTTAGGCCAGCTGGTTGTTCAGGCAAGATTGTGGCGATGATGAAGGCTGGTAAGCCTGGATCATTTCCTGGAAGTTTCTGGCAATTTATACTTCCATTGATGGTGCACGAGAATGTCTTTGTCATGGTCTCTTCTAAAGACCTTACCACCTTTAAATATTTTATTAAAACTCATTGCCAATGTTATAAGTAAAAATAATATCTTATTTTATTCTAGTCACCAGACTTGGACATGTTGGCTCTTCTGAGGTCTACTGCAAGACATTCTAGTTTCTTTGCTTTGTGGTGTTTTGTTATCTCTCCATTGGGCCCATTTCCTACCTTAGGATGAAGGGAAGATGGTCTGGGCCCAGGCGTTGTCAGTGAGGGACAGAGCTGCATGGCTTCCACTAACTCTCCATTCTCAGGTTAGAGGGAATATTCTCCAGCCTACATGTAGCTCCTGGCTCAGCCCACATGTCACCCAGCTAGGTTCTGCCAAACTGAGTTCTCTCTCTTCTCTGCCTGCTCTCTGACAAGTGGGAATGCCCAAGCACCCAATGGAGCTCCCTTCCTCAGCATGTTCTGTGATTTAGTCTGTTTCTATGGTGTTTTACTTAGTAGGCCCACGGGTCCCAGGATGTGCTGTATCATAGCACCTTTATGCCAGGCTTTTTTGGGCTTAGGAATGGCACTTAGATTGATGAGAAAGGCAGATATAACGGGATGAGGAGAGACATCTAAAAAAAAAAAAGACACTCTGGGGCGCCTGGATGGCTCATCTGGTTAAGCATCTGCCTTCATGTGGGACATGATCCCCAGGGTCCTGGGATCGAGTCCTGCGTGGGGCTTCCTGCTCAGTGGGGAGTCTGCTCCTCTCTCTCCCTCCGCTTCCCCCCTCAACCCCTTGTGCTTGAGGTCTCTCTCAAATAAATATATAAAATCTTTTAAGAAATTGTTACTCCTGCAACAGAGGGAGTTTTCCAGTTGTTTGAAGCTCTCTTCCTCCAACCAAAGGGCTGAAAAAAAGGAGCACCTGGTGTCTTGGGTTCTCTTCAAGTGACAGTGGTAGTCTGTTTCAGGGGGCCAAGCACGAGTCACAAACTAGTCCAGAGTTCTGGAAGTAAGAGTAATCTTCTCCAGGTTGGTGGCCAGTATCTATTTCAATGTGAGACGTTTTCTTCATTTATTGGATCCATCTTTACAGATATTTTGATTAGAATATCACAAGATTCCATCAGTGAATTATAACCATGCTCTTTAATTTTTATTTAAAATTAGAAGCTCCCACTGGTTTATTTTATTTTAAGGGCAATATCTGTCATCTGGGACTGTTATTTGTACAGACAGCATACCTTTATGTTTCTCTTGCTTTTAAAACTAAGAGGCCTTTTTGCCACCCAGAGAGCATGTCATCCATTTCTTGTTCCATGTTCTGTAACAGCATTTTGTACAGCAGATGGTTTTTCATGCTGACTTCCTCAGAAGAACCTGCCAAGTAAGGGAGAGAACTGATACTTTTTTCCTCCTTCAGAACACCCACCATGTTCATTAACCACCACGGAGGCCACCAAGCAGTCTGGACAGTGGCCCTTATACTCTGTAATGTTTGTTTGGCCCTTATACACGTCAGAAGATAAATAATAATGAAACATCAAGCATCCTTATTTTATTTTATTTATTATTTATTTATTTAAAGTTTTTATTTATTTATTTGACAGAGAGGGAGACCACAAGTAGGCAGAGAGGCAGGCAGAGAGAGAGAGAGGTGGAAACAGGCTCCCTGCTGAGCAGAGACCCTATTTGGGGCTCCATCCCAGGACCCTGAGATCATGACCTGACCTGAAGGCAGAGACAACCCACTGAGCCACCCAAGTGCCCCAAGCATCCTTATTTTTAAAAATGTTGCCAGTTTGATGAGTAAAAATATGCCTCTAATTCTATTTTTTCTCTTTTTGATGACTATAACTTTGCCATTTTCATTTTTCATGGATTGCTTTAGAATAGAGTTCCGGTTTCCTTGTTCATGAAATGTGGCTCTGTTTTATCTTTTCATTTTTTTCTGGGGAGGATTCTTCCTTCAAGTTGCCTATAGCCTTCTCAGTCCTCACTGTCTTTTTCCGGCTTCCCTCTAGACAACCTGCATGACTTTTTCAAATCATCTTGTACCATCTTGCCTCTCTCTTCCCGGAAGCTTCCCCTAATTGAACCTATTTAAAAAAAAGACCCACAGTGTGAGTTGGATTCCATGACCTGGATTCTGTTCCTGAGGGTGATCTGTGACACGGTCAGGGCCACAGTGTTGTAACCAACCTTTGCTTGACATTGAGTGTGATGCATGGCATTTTAGGGTTTTCATTCTTGTAGAAGTTGGGTTATAGAATCTACTTCATAGATAGGTTACGAAGAGCATAGTGCGATCATGCATGTGGGGGCATTTCCATATCCTACTTTAGCATGCAGCCACTAGACAACTATCCACTTAGAGCCTGCTAAGAAGAAGGAACTGTGTGGGGAATAAAGGATGCAATAGCCCTGTCCTTAGGAAACTATAGTTTCTTGGGGGATTTGATATGAATAAAATGATTTTATAAAAAGATATACAATTGCAACTGGGATAAGTTCTGGAAAAGAAAGATATAAAGTGCTACAAGAGGATATATGGAGAAGATTGGATTCATTCAATTAGAGAAATATAAAGAGCTTCCCTAAGGAGTGGCCCTTGCACTGAGAATGATATGCAGAAGGCACTTAAGCAAAAAGATGAAAGACAAGGTTCTCAGTCAGGGCAAAGGCCCTCAGGCAAAAGGGGACATGGCAGGCTCAAGGGGGTAGAAAGAGGGTCAGAGTGTCTGAAACACAAAGTCAAGGAAGAAGGTGGTATTAGAGACGTAGGTGGGGACCAGAACTTCCAGGGCTTTGAGGACCATATTGAGAATTGATGTTATCCTAAGAGCAACTGGCAGCCAATGGAATGCCTTTAGTGTCTGCATGGCAGGCAGCTGCAGTGATCAGACCTGGATATCCCAGAGAGCTCTCGCTGCAATGTTGAGGGGATTGGAAGAAGGCCTCATTGACACAAGGATGCTACTTCTCATTCTTTCCTTGCAATGACTGCTCTTCCTTCTCTTGACCCCTTAAATGTATCTCCTTTCTTTATGGTTCTGGTCTCTATATCCTAATTGTAATGACTTGCTGGATATACCTTTCTAGTGGTCTAGAAATTCAAACACGTTCTCTTAGTTTCTGCACACGGAGTCCAGAAAAATATCTCCAATTCCCTCCTACCTTGGCCCTCCTGTCCCATCAGTCATCATGTTACATGATAACTGGTGTATCCAGTCAACCTACAGTGCCTCTGTAAGAATTTCCTGGACCATCGTAAGACTATCTCTGTGAGCTTATCTTGGTCCTTAGATTTGCTTGGTTCTACTTTGTCATATAGAGTGCTACTGCTAGGTCAGTATTCCCATGGCTATCTCCAGTTATGGCTTTTCTCTGCTTAACTCCCCCCCACCCGCCCTTACACCAAACCTACATTTTAGCCAAATGGATTTACTCACTGTCCCCTGCTTCCCTGCCTCCACCTTCGATGCAGTGGAGGTACTGGTTTGCGCCATCCCAATGCCCTTCTTCCTTTATTAACATCTGTGGGAATTCGAGTCCTCATTCGTGCCTCTGCTGAAACACCGCTGTTGATAGGAGACTTTCACGGACTCGTCCAGTCCTACATGAAATTTCCTTCCTCTGATCCTTGTGTGGCACTTTACTTCTTTCTCTCTGATGATGCATATGGCACTGGGATTTGTAACTACACACATATCGTATATTTGTCTTAGTTTCTCTACTGAGCTCTTTCCTCCTTGAGACCTGGGACCACAGAATACTCACCTGTGGATTAGTTGTAATGCTCGTACCCGTGTCTTGTGTGAGGAGGATTCTTGATCAGTATTTATCAAATCAGGCTATCTGTTGTGATAATAAATAATGATGCATATATAATACAAATTCACTTTCCTATTTTTCACTGCTGTGATGCATTTGCTGCATCCCTTTGGAAATTTGGAGGAAATACATTTTTAATTATTATTCTCATGGACTATTCCTCACTCTTTACATCTTCAAGTATACAAATAGAAGCAAGATAGTCTTGAACTGTATGTTGTAAAGAGAAGAAAGAAAGAGGCATCCTAAGCAATTCCTTTTACGTTTCATCCTGGTTAGAAGCCAACGTAAATGCTTGTGCTACATGAACAAGCATATTTCCTGCCGTGAAGCCTTGGCTGTTTATCCTGGGACCCCTCTCCACCACTGGCTGCCCTCAAACAACTATTAACCCCTGCTTTGAGCCAGCAAACCAGATGTGGGTTTTTTCAGCAAATTATTGGTTATTTCGCCATATGTCGTTTTTTTTGCAGTTAAATGTTTCCAGCTTCCCAGAGCATTCCACAGGAATAACATCATATTTTTCCTCCAACCTGTTAATTAACATAATTATTTATCAACCCTAAACCACAGCTTGAGTTTGTTAAGTGGCTAGCAGAACATATATGCCCTGGATGGAGCCCAGTACTGCTGAAGAGAATAAATCAGCAATAAAAATTTAAAAAAATTTTTTAAAAAAAAAAAGGAAAATGTTTTGGGGGAGGAGGGACACACTTCATTCCTCCTCTTGTTTCTGGGGACCAATCACTCTATGCTCAGGTTACATCCCAGGTGTTGGCTGGATGCCCCCAGTGCTTTTCTTGCTATTGAAGCAGGATGGTTTCCAGAATGAAGGGTTTTTCATGCCATCTCTAAGTGCCTCCCTAGCTCCAGTGTTTGGAATCTGTCTTTGTAGCTCCAAAAGGTTAAACCATGAAGTGGGTTAAGCTCTATTTTTCCTGCTACTCTCTAAATCTCCATGCAGGTTCTTAAGATTAGCAGACTTCCTTTTAATGCCCCGCCCACCATACTTCCTGGTGTTAACTGCTTCTGCATTGAGACTAATTTTTTTTTTTTTTCCAGTGAGACTAATAGTGCCTTTCCCTCACAAAAGCAGTTCTCCAAGAGTTGTCAAAATGCCCTCTAGGAGTTCTGAAGTCACCCTTTCAGGGGATATGCTAGGTCAAATCTACTTTTATCAATACGGTCAAATACTACTTATCTTCTTCCCTCTCATCATTCTTTTACCAGAATATAGTGGAGTTTACCAGTAGATCATATACAGAAACAGAAATGAGAGTCCAGCTATCTGCTATTGAGCCAATAGGAATGAGATTTACAAAACAGTAAAAACAATGCTATCCTTCTCACTCATATTTGTTTTCCTTTGAAAAATACCCTTATTCTTCATAAAAGTGTGATTTTTTATATTAACACATAATATTTTGCTGTTATTTTTAAAGATTTATTTATTTTAGAGAGAGAGTGAGGGAGCAGGGGAAGGTGCAGAGGGAGACAATCAACTCCCTGCTGTGTGTGGAGCTTAATGAGGGACTCAGTCTCAGGACCCTGAGATCATGACCTGAGCTGAAACCAAGCATCAGATGCTTAACCGACTGAGCCAACCAGGTGTCCCCAGCTGTTATTTGTAAAGTAAATTAAGACAAGACATTCTCAGTTTTAATTTCTAATGTAGCTACCATTGATAGATACTATTACCCACATAAACAAAAGCACTTTGGGAGCCTTAATAATTTTAAGAATGTGAGGAAGCACTGAAACCAAAAAGTCTGAGAATCAGGGCCTGTCACATAGCATTTGCATAAAAGGTCTTTGCATTACCAAGCTTCCATCATTATGAGTTAAATGGCATGTTCCTTAGAAGAGGAGTCAAATACATCAGGCATGTGTAAGTGTTTAACACTTTGACAAGGGCCATGACAAAAGGTTCCATCTATGTTACCATAGTTAAGGAAATGACCTCTGATTGCCCTGAGCCAGCTTGCTATAGAAAGCAACCTCATGCATGGTCATAGTCAAAGTGCTCTTAGGGGCAAGCCAAAGGGCCAAGGATGAGTGAAGCTTGTGGCTACGGGGCCAGGAGAAGGGAAAGACAGTTTTGGAAGTGGATTGGTGCCTGGGGATACAAACATTCATGGGTAGGAACACTGGCTATCTACAAAATTTTTTCCTTTTGTATTATTCCTTGAGAGCAGAAATTCCATTTTCGGAACTCAGCTCCTGCCTGCGTTGTGGTTTTTGTGAAGACAGTAATTAGTAGCTTTCAGTGGATTTCATGTGAAAGTCAAAGTGGCTCCAGGCTGGACCAGAGATGGATACATGTCCAAATGTTTAAGTAGAAGTTTAAATAGCTGAACCACAAAACGTTTGGATTTGATTCCAATTCCCGTAAAGTAGACGCCATCTTGGAACTTTCTGGGACTCTATTCTGCTTTTCTCAGAGCTCATTGACAAAAAGTCTTTCCAGAAAACAGTGGTTTATTAGCACATTAGTGCTCCCCCTCTCCATTCCATTCTAAAAAACCTCACACACCCACAGCCAAAAGTCATTTCCATTCTATTTGCAGAACCCAAATAATAACTTATTCACACCAGATTTGACCAAAGTCACAGTCTCGCTAAGAGTAGAAAGAATTAGAGCTACTATTAAGCTAATTCGTTTTTATTGAATAACCCGAGACATCACATGAGAATGAAGAGACGTCCAGCCCAGCTTTTGAGTGCTGGGTTATAAGTCCCTTAAATATTAATATTCAGATTTCAATGATTCATTGTTTCTTCCTGCTCATGCATTGCTACACATCCCTCAAAATTAATTTCAATAATTTTAGGATTCCTCAAGGAGGAGATGTCTTGGTTATGCTGAGGAAGGTACCCAATCAGCTTAGAATTTTGCTTCTAAGAGCATTCCCTAATCATCCAACCCCAAACAGCACTCTTCCATCTCTGATACCTTCAGAATGCTGTAGGAATCACTGAATTCTACTCCTGAAACTAATATTACACTGTATATTAATTAGAATTTCAATAAAAGCTTGAAATATCAAAAAAAAAGACAATGCTATTTGTCATTATTTTTGCTTGTCTTTCTTATTTATACATGTGTGTATTTTTGCTGATTCCCTCCTTTCATTAGAATGGAACTCCATGAGGCAGGAACACTGTATTCCTAGTGCCAAAACAGTGCTTGGTACACAGTAGGCTCTCAGTATTTGTTGAGTAAAAGAATGAAGATGTTACAATACCCTTTCTGAAAATGCTTTTTCTCCATACATAGCCACTCATCTCTGTTAGGTCTGCGAAGAACCTCAGGGTTTTAAGTTCTACTAACATCCGTGGCTGTATCTTAGCAGGGTCAGGCTCAGAGAGAAGCACAAGGCAGGGATGCTATCACCAAATTGCCCATGCCCATCTTGGGAACAGTATCAGCCAGGGTCCTGCAGAGAAGAGAAGTTAACCTTAATTGGGCAATCTGAGTTGAGGCTAATAAAGGGACTATCTATAAACATGAGAGCAATTTGAGGAAAGACACTGTTGTCCACTTTGGCTAGTAATGCCAGGGACCTGTTCTCTTTTCAGAGCCCTGACAGTGTGGTCATAAGGAGAAGGCTACCTGAGAGGGGTTGGGACATTCAGGAGAGAAAATATGGCCAGTTTTGCAAAGTGCTTCCAGAACAGAGCCAGAATTATAAAGGGGAGTCCGTGACATTGACAGTGGGGAGAGGACAGAGGGGGATGGGAGAGTAAGACTTCCTTACTCAGATTTGCTTAGTGGGAAAAGAAGCATCATGTAAAGCAACTTCCGGATTCAACTTGTGTTTACCATTGCTTGATGGTAACATTGCTGTGTTCTCAAAATGATGACAACCACAATTCCTGGCTCTATCCTGAAAAATACCTGTACACCCTTAGGCCTGTGTTATTCTACAGCAGGGTAACAAAGGTCTGCCTCTATCCCCACCCAGGAAGGATGAGGAAGACAGAACAGACCGTGTGTTGGGGGACAGGACATCCTGTCTTGCCCCATACAGAAAGAACATGTTAAGATATCTGGCAACCAGTGAGTGACCACAACATGGTCAGTATAATTATATTAGACTCCCAATAGATAGTTGGCTTTTATAGGTTTTGGTGGCCCCTCTTGGACGCTTGAAACAAATGGAACTGGAATTTGTCACAGACCTTTCAGTGATGCCCCTCAGAGTTGTCCTTAAAAGAAGCAAATCTAGCCCAATTCACACTCAGGGAATCTGGCCCCAGATCTTTTGCTCTCAAAGCACTGTGGATGCCACACTTGTGTCTCTTTGGTACTTGTCATTCCAGGGCATGCCAATGGCTGCTTACTGATGGCCCTAGGTTCTCTCCCGATGGCTCTCTCTGACTGGAGGTACCAGTAGACCTGAGGAGTGAGAACCAAGGAACATCCTCCACCAAGGTGAGAATTGGTGGGAGACTCTAGTGGGAGAACTCCCTGTTCTTCATAGTCCTCCATGGCTTCCTAGCAGGTCTGAGCCCTGGGGCCCTACTCACACGTAGCAGGACCATATTCATTCCTGTACCCTGGGTTCACTCTCTTCTCTTCCCTGACTCACTGTCCATCCTCTCCTGGTCTCAGAGCTGCTTTGGGAGCAAAACAAGCCTAATGTACTGCCCAGTCTTGATCTCCCCACCTTAAATCTCCCCCTTGCCCTAATGTTTTCATCCTCCTAGGAAACCATTCAATGAAGAACCAGTCTTATATTGGTTATTTAAACTTTTGAGTGAATTTAAGCCAATGTGACATGATTCCCCCAATTCTTAGCATTTAATGAAGTCAACCAAACTGATTGTGCTTTACCTCCTCCATCCTTCATGAGCTCCAGGAAGAATTCAACAGAATTGACTTTCTTTTACTTAAATCATTCCTCTGGTTTGCATTCCAAAGTGTCACCAAGCTTTGTCCTTCCTTTCCAATGTTTTCCTTTGGAAAACAGCTACTTTTTGGAACAAGAAAGAAAGGACACATATATGATTCTTGTCCCTTTTGCTCTTCTACTCCACTTGCTGGAGTAGTCTGTTGATTTTCTTGGCATTAGTGACCACATTTGTATGATGACCTCTAAATCTGTGTCAACACCACTGATTTCTCTTCAGAATCCAAGTGTCCCATTGTTTGTGTCTTGAACATTTCTACATACATGCCCCTTATTCTCAAATACAACCTGTGTGTACAAAGGGGAATTCCTTATCTTGACTTTAAAATATTTCCTTTTATTAAGTTGCCTATTTATACCGAAGGTAACCCCATCTCTACTATCATTTAGCTTCGAAATCCAGTAGTCATGTGTGGTTCCTCCTCTTTTGGCTCCTCAACACTTTACCATTTCCTAACTCCTCTCTAGCCACAGAGTCTCTCCATCCACTTTGTCCTATAGAGCACTGGGCTAATTTCCCTTAAATTCTGCTTACATCCTGTCCCTATTGTAGCTCAAAAAAAAAAAAAAAAATGCCAGTAGTTCTCAACTGACTTCAGGGTAAAAGACAAATTTCTCAAAACCATACAGGTACTTTTCTGTCTTTCTTCTTTTTAAATTTTATTGTTTGAAAAACCTATTCTAGTCTAGATAAAAACTCTTTATTCAATTCTCTGGGTTTTTGTTCCCTATTTAGAGTAGGGAACATTTTTGGGCCCTTACTGTGTGCTAAGTGTGACAAAAAATACTTTCATTGTTTATTAGCTCATTTGTTCTCTACTGTAGGTCTACCAGATCAAAATTATTATTGTCTACATTTTATAGATAAAAAAAGTGAGGAACCAAGAAGTTGAAATACATGGCCACATCACGCAACTTATGAGTAGTAGTATGAGATGGGAACTCCCTTCTGCCTGTTAAGGAAAAAAAACCCCAAACTGGAAGATCTTTTCAATATCATGTCCTTTCAGTGTTACACTGGAGTGTTGTCTAACAGACTTCAACAGAAAGCACCTGATATTTCAAAATTGTTTTAACTTAGTGAAAACTCCCAAGTTGCAAGTGATTTTTATACAGTTATACAGTTGAGATCTTTTTTTTTGTCCAGTAGAAAAGGGACCCCCCCAAATTTGCAGTTTTGCTGTCCTATAGAACATGAACAAGTTTTGTTTTCAACTTTGCAATTTCATTCCAGCATTCTGACTCTCATTAATAACTTGTTCTTTGGTTTCTTCTTTATTCTTTTGAGTCACCATTATACTACTGATTCCTTCATTAATGAGCTAAGTGGATCTTTGAAAGATATATACTCTATATTTTTGAGACTCGTGCTTTTAGCTTTTAGAAAATTATGCTTCTACAATAGAGAGCTTCTGCTCTGAATTACTGTGCTAATATTATTAACTTAGTACCTACCAGTTCCAGAATGTCTGGAATTCTAGGTCATGCTCATCATTTTCTTCTCAGAACTTCTAGAACACTTACTGGTCTTAATGACACACTCTTTAATTTTACCTTAGTGTCTTACTCATCTATCTATACCTAGATGTATCTATCCATCCATGTGTTTTCTATCCTCTCCAGGTGAATAAAGAACCTTATGAAATATTACTTCAAGAATATTTTGAATTTATTCATATGTTCTCCCAACCTACTCTGCCCCCAAGGTGCTTAGAATAGCTTTGAGCACATAGTATGTGTTCAATAAATACAAGATGCATAACATTGAATGGAGTTTGGCAGATCAGCCCTTGCTCTATCTCATAGTTCTCCTGACTTATATTTAAGCAACTCCAGACAAAACAGAGAGGCATTGTATCCAATAATGAGAAGACTTTAGGAAAGAATAATAATGATGAAGAAATTTTGTTATCACACAAGGAGGGGGAAAATATCTTGTGTAAGCCCAAGGATCCTAACAGTTAACTTTAGAATTTACCCTCATAGTTAAACCTCATTCCAAATGCCATTTCTCTCAAAAGCCAGCCCAGTGGCAATCTGTGCTTCCCCCTTTCAACCACAACTGTTTAATTTCAAAACAAGGGCAGATAAAATATGCTAATACACAGCAAGTCTCCCATTGCTATTCATTAGGAAGTCCCTTTCCAGTGTGAAAGTCCAGTCTTCCGTGAATTCACAAACAAATGATTGCCCTTGTTACTGGCATTCCACACCGGTGATAAAATATGGGAGTGAATCAGCCTTGGCCCAATTGTGTGGGTTTTCTTCTGCAAGGTACTGTGTTCTTTGTCTTGAGTATATATGGGAATCTATCTATGTGCATTTGCAAGATGTTTTAAAATAAATACATTTCTACCTGCAGGAACGTTAATAGGAAATCCTCTGAGATTTCCATTTCGGAGGCAGTGGTGGTGTGTTTTATGAGTTCAAAGTCTTTGCACTTGAGCTATAGGAGCCTGTTGTAAGCTGTGGACTGTTTAGCATGCCATGTGGGCCACAGCCTCTGACATCTTTAACTAGAATAGCAAAGGGCTGGGAAAAGGAGCACGATGGAGTACTAGCAGCCACGGGAGAGCAAGACTGGAATGCTGGCTCTGACCACAAATTGGTACATGGAACTTGTGTTTTTCATTAGAGTTACTGCAGTAATGCTGGTTTCGAACATTCTGAAGGATATTCAGACATATTAAATTAAATTCTCCTTTAAAATCACTCTATGTTGGAACAACATGAATGATCAGACGGCAATCAAGAAACTTCAGGAAATAAAAAAAAAAAACAACAACTAAGTCTAGCTTTGGCCCTTGCTTATGCTGTTGGTATGAATGTACAGCATACATTATTGGTGATTCAGTAGTTAATCTGGAATATATCTGAAAGATGCAGTATTGCCTTGATCTTTTAATTGACTACTTGGTTCAAGCTTAATATATACAGTATATATAATTTGTGGATTACAGAAGCAACTCTGAGTGACCATAGGGCATGTGTATACCAAAGCACAAAGACATGAGAGTTTGTTTTATATTGTGTATAAATAAACACTTATGTAAACCATGTATTTATTTAAATACATTTATACATCCATTTGTGCAACCTAGCTGCAGAACTACAGCTTGAAGTTCTGACTGGCAAAAATCAAGTATTAGGAAATTTGACTCTTATTCTGTAATCAAACCTTCACCATAAGGCAAGTCTATCATCTAACTAGTTAGCCAGCTAGCTCTATTTCTCAAACACATACATTTACCACATGGCTACACAAAATTTATACCTGCTCAATGATGTCTCTGAGTTCCTCAATAAAGCATATGTATTTGTCAGGATAGGCTAGAGAATGTTGCAGTAACAGATGCATTTCAGTAGGTTAGGACAATTTGAGTTTATTTTTCCCTCACATAAGATCCTGAAGATGCAGACAAATCTTCCAGACAGCTGTCCTCCATAAGCTGGCTGAACAGTGCAGGTTTCTCCAGTCGTGTGGCACTTCCATATTGGCACATGCATCCGGACCATACAGCGGAGAAGGAGTGGTCTAGAGAGTTGTTGGCCAAAGTAAGTCAACTGCCTCACATAACATCAAAGAGGTAGATAAAAGCTATCCTTCCATATACTGAAGATATTGGTACATGATAAAAATCCTATAACATGATTAATAGAACCTGAAAAATATGACTTATTTTGAATCAGCTAGTCAATCTCTATATCTTTATCTCTCTGTCTCTGTCTGTCTGTCTCTCTCTCTCACAAGCACACATAGAGACACCTGTGTGGGAATAGGAGATTTCTGGGGCACAAGTGAAGGCCACCCCTTCTTTTCTCAAAATAGACCAACCCAGATGGACTGCAGAGGCAGATGGGACATTTCTTTAACTGAAACTTTACTTTTTTTTTTTTTAAGGTGTTTCACATCATACCAACATCCAGTCTTTGATAAGGAAGATTTTCAGTTCTTTTTCCTGAAACTAAGTTGAAAAACAACAGTAACAATAACAAGGACACAAGATTCTCTTTCTGAGTAAGAGTCAGGAAGAGAAGAAGAAGAGAAAAATCCAAGCAGGACTCAGGGAATGTTTTTGTTTCAAGCCAAGAGCACTGTTGTAGACTCTGGGCTCCCTCACAAGAGACAAAGTGTGTTTTCAGCTGTGATGGGCCCAACAGATGAGTGGGATGCAATAGGCTTTTCAGGTTCTAGAAAGAAGCAGTAAGGGAGTCCACTTACAAAAGGTTTTTTCGGCAGTGTTTCTCCCCATTAAGTCTAAGAGAGAGTGGGGCATCTGGGAGCAGAGAGGCACTCAGTCCAGGAAGGCTTGTTCATGGCATCCGAGTCCGCTGAAGACAATGTAAGAGCTGTTGTGTCAATCCAAGCCCCGCAGGATCCAGTGCCTAGCTCCCCGGCTCTAGCTTAGTCTCAGGCCACTCTGCATCCACTCATCACCTGCCTGCTGAATCTGTTCTCACCATGCCAATCTTACTCTAATTGCTGAGTGAATAGTATCCCCTCCCAAAAAGGGCCTTTGCATAAGAAGTGCCAAGATCACCTTTTCTTACCTCTCCCCACTTAGGTAAAAACCTGTTCATTCTTCTGACCTCAACCCAGATGCCATTTCTCAGGGAAAACTTCCTTGACAGTTGGAAACACCATGATGTGCATTCAAGTACGATCTGCCCTTCCCTCCAACTTCTGCAATTTGTGATTATATGTGGATTGGCATAGCGGTTTGAATAATGTTGCTCTCCTACTGGTCCTCTAAACTTCATGGGAATCATATCTTTTTTTTCCTTAGCTTTGTATCTTTATTTGCTATCCCAGTGCCTTAAGTATGTTGGAACTTCAATAAATATTTGCTGAATAGATGCAGTATTATACAAATAAACGACCACAATCTCTCATATTTATATAGCCTTATTTAGGTATCAAGCATGTTGCCTACGTTTTCTGATCTTATATTCAAAACAGACAAGTTGAGTGATGACACATGCTTTTAGGTTGTGATAAATAGGGCCTGGGGTGGATGGCGCTGCAAAGCTATGACTCTCTTTCCAGTGCTCTGACCCTGTAAAGGTTACCATACTCCCTTGGGTCCCATTCATCTTTATGTAAAATAAGCACCAGATTCAACACATATAAAGTGGTCCATATAAAGAAGAAAAAGATCAATTCTCAAGAAGCAAATGGACAAATGTATAAATAGAAAATTGCTAACAGAGAAAATATGATTAAAATATATTCAAAGACACTATTCCTTAGTGAAATGCAGGGAAGCTGGTCACAAAGGTGCTCACATTGTAATTCAGATGCCCAGAGGAAGTGTTTCTTTATTCTAAAATGTGATCTGATCTCCCTCTAACTCTTACACACTGTGCACCAGTAGAAAAAAAAAAAATCCACATTGTGATTTCAGAAAATTCACATTCTGAAAAAATGTACCCCAATCTAGTAACTGTAGTCTGCACTGATGTGATAATTTAAATAGTCCACCACAGTTTTGCTCAATAGCCCTGGTAGAAAGACTCATATACTAGAGTTCTACCTACTTCCCTTGTTTCTTTGAAATGTGACTTTAGGCATAAAAAGAATAGTAGTCAGTCCTTACGGTGTGGCATTAGTTGGGGGGGGGGGGAGCCCTGAACCTATATGTTACGTCTGTGTGATGCCTTCTGCTCCAGTGTCCTTGTCCACCTGCTTTGTTGGGCATGCTTGTCCGCTAGCTCTACTGACTTGGTAGTAGCCAATAGCCAATAGCCAATAGTCAATTACCAATAGGACTCAGGGACTGGCTCTACCTTATCTCAGCTTCCAGCGTCCCTATCTGTGTCTCCTTTACCCAGCCTCCTGCCTACTTCCACAGCTCTTTCTGGGGGGCCACGATGCTATGCCACAGTTGATCCTGTATTAAACTATTGGCTGCAAACTCAGCATCTATGCTACAAAGGAACTGTGAGAAGCTTAGAATGGAAACCCAAAAGACAACACCTTCGGTCTTTTATGTGAAAGCCTAGGCTCAGTGAGGGGAATTTTGCTGGACTGACCCAAAAATGGTGTGGCTGAAGGCAAATATTTCGTGTTTAAGAAGGAGAAAATGCTGAAACCTGTAGAAAGAGGTGGCATTTAGACAGCCAGAATGGGCTTCTTAGAGTTGTCTGAGGAGACCCCATCTAGCATCTGCTTCTCTGTAGCACCCAGGGGGGACCCGAACGGGAATGCTTTGCGGTTGGGTGGAGGATACATCCTGAGTGGTGGTATTGAGAGCAGTTGCAAAGGACTCTGGGATGCTTGCCGGGGTGTTTCCTGTCTTTAAAAGAGATACAGACGGGCAATGAGCCTGTCAGAATAGGTCAGCGTAAAACAAAAATACAGAACCCTCCTCGAATGCTCTGGAAGGCATAAGACTTCTAAAATTAGTCCTGATAGTGTGAGGGTATAAGAGAAAACCCCTGGAATCTACTGAAATGGAATTTCCCATCGGCCCAACGAGATGGGGTTTAGAGCATAGGACATTTGTTTAGGGATAGAAATTAAGTGTGCTATTTCTGTCACTCCAGTGTGTGAACTAAAACTGTTACTCACACATAAGAATGTAAACATATAAAGAGAGGTCACAAGAAGAGAAGGACTGGACGGCTTTCCAGAGCAACCTCTGCTGGGCGGTGGGGGTGGCTGGAAGAAGGAAATGGCAGCAGGGACCTTTCTGGTTTTATTCTGTATTTATTTTTACGGTTTAGGTCTTTGACCTCAAGACTCCATTCTTGCCGCTTGGGTAATAAGCACATACAATCAAAAGAGAAAGATTGAGTCAGATGGCTGTGAGTTTCCGGCAGGCCTGTCACCCTCACTGCTGTGTGACGACATCTTCCAAAGCAGCTGCAAAGGAGGGTGGCCCAGCTCCATGTGCCAGCTGCAATTTTCCATACTTCCCTTAAGTCCATCGTTTAGGAATTCACCTGTTGTGCTCCCTACTTGCCCCATAAAGTCCCCCAAGGGGAGCTATCAAAACACACAAGACACCCAGGACCTCCCCCCGTCCGCGACACACACCGGAGACTTAGGAGAGAGTCAATTGTTCTCAGGAGGACCCCAGGCCTCGGAGCTTTTCAAACATTCCAGGTGACTCTAATAGCAGCCAAGCTCAGAACCCTAATAGACACTTCCTGGGGATCAGCCTGAACACAGCAACTCCTTATGTCCTGCTACACCCTCTGCCTCCACCCCAGTCCCTGCTCTTTCCTTCTGTCAAAATCCTCTCTCTTCTGCAAGACTCTTCCCAAACCCCACCTTCTTCAAGAAGACGTTGTCCCCTGGCTGTGACCTTTCGTTCCTAAGCACCCCCATTGGACTTTATTCATCCTGCTTGTGTGATCTTTATTTTGGCACGCTTTGCACTCTAACTAACTGGGTGTTTGCTTATGTACAAGACTAGGAGCTCCTTGAGGCTGGTGGCCAGGGTCTATTTTTCTCTTTTGGGTCTTTCGGGAGCAGGGGTGGGGGGGAAGGGCACATAGGGACACATACATACATACACACACTAACAGTAGGGAACAGAATTACCTGAATCTTCCCAATTATTTTAGCCAAACTCCACCCACACAAACTAAAGTACATAAATGTTTGTGGGACATGGAAGGATAAATGAATCATACTCATTTTCTGAAAAACACAGCTAAGTGCTTCTTCCCTGAAAAATGTATTCTGCAGAGTTAAAATCTCTGTGTATGTTAGAAGTCTGACGCCCATTGCTGGGGCAGGATGGGTGAATGGAGGGTCTTAGATTTAACAATTCTGGCTTTACTGAGATGAACTCATAAATTTAATTTCCTTAATGTCCTCTGGGAGGAAAAGTATATCCAAAATTTTAGTTTAGTCCTACAAGTACAGAGAAAGCAAGTCCCAAGGAATCTATGAGTGCCAGGTAAGTAGGAGAGGAGAGAAAAATTATCTCTATCCTTTCCAAAATACGTCCTCACCTCAAACTCTGCTTCTTGGAAATGAGAGTCCTAATGGAAACATTGCTATAAAGTAGTGGCGTCCCCATGGTTCTTGTCAGGATGCAAACCTGAATTGTGCAAGCCTCTGGGTTTAGCTACCAGTTTACAGGAAACAAGGAGAGAGATAAATCCGTTAAAAGACAGGACAGGGGTGCAAGGAGCAAAATCCAGACTGGGAAAATCTGGTGAATGATCTGGGTGTGTCAACAGATAAATTGCAAAGGAGGATAAAGGAGATAGAGAGGTAAGGTAAAAGAAACTTAGGGACATTTTCAACCCACTGCAACCCATTGCCTTTATTACGGTCCTGATTCAAACAGTAAACTATAAAACAAAAAACATTTATGAAGCGACTAGGGAAATGTGAACACAGAAAGTATATTTGGTAATAGTAAAAAATTACATATTTTATCATAATGGTATTGTAGATATAGTTATTTTATATTGTTATATATGACATGTAGTACCATTATTATATGCACATATGTACACATAATGGCCTAATATATACCAATATATTAATATATAATGTATTAATTAATTACATCATTGTATGTTAACATGTGACACTATATATCTTATTATTTATATGTCATAATATATTATTAATATAATACATAATTCTGTTGCCATAAAATGAAGGTATTTCCCATCTTATCTGCTCTACTAGTTCTTGACAAAACTATTACTGTCTTCAAGAAGAACAACATATTCTTGGGGCTCCAGGGCTGAGTTCCGCAAAAGTGTTATTCACCACCCTGTGGTCCACCAGCAAATCCATTAGGTGGTCATAGGAGGCCCAGGCCAGGCAATCGGTGTTGAGTGTGTAAGTCATGCCCTTCCATTTAGACTCACCAGTGGACTGAAAGCTCACTTCCATGATGGAGAAATGCCATTCCTGTCCTCCTCTTCTAGTCCAAACTCATCTTCTGGATAGTGACAGTCCAGCACAGGGGACTTCTTACCACCATTCTTTATAACTTCAGTCACAAAACTGGGAGTGGATGTCAACTCAGTCTCTATGTCTTCAACCTTCTGTCCTTGGGAGGGCTCCTTCTCCCCAACAAATGTTGGTGAGATACTCTTTCTAACATTTAAAGTGACAGTGATCTTTTCTCCGAAATTTTCCATACTTCCCTTAAGTTCATTGTTTAGGAATTCAACAAATCTGTCACCTTAAGTGTGCAGCATGCCACTGTCATGAGCACAGGACCCTGCACACCTCATGGGAGTCCCTGGCCCACTGAGGCAGCACAGCAGTGGTGGACCCCTGCCAGCACTAAGATGCCCTATTCTTGAAATCTTAGAGCAACAATGTAGAGATGAAATCATATAATGTCTGGGATTTGCTTCAAAATAACCCTGGGGTCAGGGAATGTGGGAGGGTATAGACAAAATGAGATGGTCCCTGACTTAATTTTTGAATGAGTACCTGGAGCTTATTATATGATTTGCTACTTATGTCATATTTTGCAAGCACATCTAAAGTAGTAATAAAAAGGTATTAAAACATATTACACTAATTTAAGTAAAAGCAAATTACTAATAATATCATATAATCATTGCATTTTTAAATAATCTGGGACCAGTTTAATGATAAGAACTGTTGAGGCTGCCCAATCTCTTGATACCTTGGAATGCATAAAGGATAAAGCATTTTCCAGCTAATAATTGGAGGGGGCAGGCGCTGGAGGGAGAAATGTTGTTAATTCAAGAAAGTATTTGATTCTTGCCTTAAAATCTGATCAAAGTAGAAATCAGAGTTTCAAAAAATTTAGGCAGTCTGGAAGGGAGGTGGATGAAGTGAAGGGATAATTGGGTGATGGGCACTAAAGAGGGCACTTGATGTCATGACCACTCAGTGTTATAGGCAACTGATGAATCACTAGAGTCTACTTCTGAAACTAATAAAAAAATTCTTTGACTTATGATAAAAAAACACTACAGAGAAAGGGCTGATATCCAAGATCTATAAGGAACTCCTCAAACTCAACATATGCAAAACAGATAATCACTTCAAAAAATGGGCAGAGGACATGAACAGACACTTCTCCAAAGAAGACATACAAATGGCTAACAGAGACATGAAAAAATGTTCATCATTAACCATCAGGGAGATAAAAATCAAAACCACAATGAGATACCACCTTACTCCAGTTAGAATGGCCAAAATCAACAAGACAGTAAACAACGAGTGTTGGAGAGGATGTGGAGAAAGAGGAACCCTCTTAAACTGTTGGTGGGAATGCAAGTTGGTGCAGCTGCCTTGGAAAACAGTGTGGAGATTCCTTAAGAAATTACATATAGAGCTACCCTAGGACCTTGCAATTGCACTACTGGGTATTTACCCCAAAGATACAGATGTAGTGAAAAAAAGGGCCTTCTGTACCCCAATGTTCTTAGCAGCAATGGCCACCGTTGCCAAACTGTGAAAAGAACCAAGATGCTTTTCAATGGACGAATGGATAAGGAAGATGTGGTCCATACACACTAAGGAGTATTATGCCTCCATCAGAAAGGATGAATACCCAACTTTTGTAGCAACATGGACGGGACTGGAGGAGATTATGGTGAGTGAAATAAGTCAAGCACAGAGAGTCAATTATCATATGGTTTCACTTACTTGGGAGCATAAGGAATAACATGGAGGACATTGGGAGATGGAGAGGACAAGTGAGTTTGGGGAAATCGGAGGGGGAGACAAACCATAAAAGACTGTGAACTCTGAGAAACAAATTGAGGGTTTTGGAGGGGATGGCGGCTGGGAGGTTGGGTGAGCCTGGTGGCGGGTATCATGGAGGGCACATACTGCATGGAGCACTGGGTGTGGTGCATAAAAAACGAATTCTGGAACACTGAAAAAAATATAATTTTAAAAAATAGAAAAATAAATTCTCAATTTTCATAATATTAAAACAAAAAATATATAAAGGTGGTTGGCATCAAGAAATAGGTAGTGTATTGGCTGGTTATTTTGATATATGGACCTAAATACCACAAGAAACATTCTCTACTGGGAGTGGCTTTGTCTCCTGAGCATGGGCTTTCACTTTTGACATGAAAATCTGCTTTAGCTCTCTGCTTTGCCTTTGTGTTTTTGTGTGGGCATGTGTCTATGTGTTACACTGTTGTCAGTCAAAAAAAGACTTTCAAAAATAATCTTGTTATTGAAGCATAACATACACATTGTAAAGTGCACAAATCTTAAGTGTTCTGCTTGATTCTTTTTTCGAAGTGAACACACCTACATAATCAGTACCCTGATCAAGAAGCAAAACATGACTAGCAGCCCTACCAAACCATCCCCTCCTTAATGTCTATTGCCCAGTTCCCCATCCCCTCCTTCCTAACCATTTTTAAGCATATAGTTCAGTGGCATGAAGTATATTCACCCCGTTGTGCAACTATCACACCATCTATCCACACAACTCTTTTTATTTTTTATCTTTTTTAAAGATTTTATTTATTTATTTGAGAGAGAGAGAGGGCACAAGCTGGGTGAGGGGCAGAGAGAGAGGGAGAAGCAGACTCCCCACTGAGCAGGGAGCCTGATGCAACACGGAGCTCGATCCCAGGACCCAAGGATCATGGTCTGAGCTAGAGGTAGATGCCTAACTGGTGACTGACCTATTTCACTCAGCATGAGGTCCTCAGGATTCCTCCATGATGTCAGCATTTCCCTCCTTTTTTAAAGGCTGAATAATATTCTACTGAATGTATATATCCCATTTTATTTATCCATTTATCTGTTGATGGTCACTGGGTTGCCTCTATCCTTTGATTCCCATGAATAATGCCATTATGAACATAAGGGAATAAACATCAGTTTTCAATTCTTTTGGGTACATATGCAAAATTGGAATTGCTATTTTTTTTTAATAGCTGCCATACTATTTTCCATAGAAGCTGCACCATTTTACATTCCCACCCATAGTGCACAAGTGTTCCAGTGTCTCCACATCTTCTCCAACACTTGTTATTTCCTTTTCTTCTTTTTATTTTTTTCATTTATATTAGCTATCCTAATGGATGCAAGATGGTATCTCATTGTGGTCTTGACCAACACACTTTTGATGTTTATTGCTTAAATTTTCAGTTTGGGTTTTATTTTCTATCTGTAGATTATCTTTGGAAGGAACATGCACGTCTCCCTAAATAGCGTGTAGCAGGGAATCAGCCTGAGTTGAGCTGAACATTTTATTTGTCAGAGCTTCCCAGTGAATTGATGTGATAAGTCATTTGGAAGTCTGTCTTGATGATGGCGAAGCCTCAGTTAAGGCTAAGGGCTATTCTGGTCCAATGCTGTCTGTCACTTATTTCTGCCACACACCCAGTCCCTTGGACTCCTCTATCCCTTGGATCCTAAGAAAAAGTTCACATCATTACAAACTAAAAAAGTGATTTTGACTAAAATCTGTTTATGACATTGGTTTGTGTCTCCCTAAGGAATAAACATGCGCACTCGGTGAGAAAGGAAGTCGTCTGGCTCTGAGTGCATCTTCTAAAGTGGGAGCAAGCGGGTTATGAGGCACAGAGAAGGTGCGCAGAGGTGGAGTGGAGTCTCTGTGCTCGCTGCCTCACGAGGAGGCAGACTGTCTTCAGAGGGGCAGTGGATTTGGTAGGAGTCACTCTTTGTGCAGCAAGTGACAGCAGTGCCTGGGGGTTGTCAAGAAACATCTGACCAGACTTGTTTGTAAGCTCATCCTAGCCACCCTGGATTATGTCAGAAATATTTCGGGGAACTTGTTATGGAGAATGATTTTAGTGTGAAGGAGAGGGCTGTTTGGGTGAAATATGGACGATTTTGTTGATGTGACCTCATTTGTGCCCAGAGCTGATGTAGCATCGGGAAACTTAAGATGCACGCATGCAGGTAGAAGGTTTTGGGATCTAGTTGCTAAAAGGCGGCTAGCTGCAGCTTACTGGGTTTAGCAGCTATCTGAGGAAACCTGTCCCCTAGTTCTTCACACACATTCCCGAGACATAAATCACCCATATTTCTGGAGGCTTTTTCTGCCATAGTATTTCTCACTTTGTTGTACTAAAAAAACAAGAAAAAACCCTCACATTTGTATATTTTCAGGAAGTGATATCCTATGTACCTAATGGTAGAATTAGCTCCAGGATTTTGCTCTATTGAAAGACAACAAAAGAAAGCTTTGTCACTAATTACTTACAAACTTACTGTTGGTGTCATGTAGCTAGCTAGGCATTGATTGCAGCAGAAAAACAAGAACTGTGTGCAGCTATGCCCAAGTCCCAGAACAACCGACATATTATCAGTAATAATGGTAATCAAACTAGCTTACTCTTAGGCCCTTAAAATTCTTGGTTTAGATGTAATGCCTATGTCAACTATCTAAATACAATTTGAAATAGGCCCACTTTTAATACCCAGTGTGAATAGAGGGGTAGAGGGAAAAGTGGTGTGTGTGTGTGTGTGTGTGTGTGTCCAACCTATAAGAAACCTTTTTTTGTATGGGTAAAAACATGTGAACACATAATTATGTGCAAACCTTTTTATTAAGAACTTAGAATATGGATGACGATGGCATAGCTTTTGCCCTCAATGACAGAGAATCTAATTCGACACAGTGTTTATTAGAGCCGGGAGAACAGAACTTCTTAGGAACGGGGACAAAGTGTGAGTTGTAACTTGAAGTACCAGATGGGCTAGGGCTCAGTTTTGATCAGGCCTAAGGGTCCCAGCACCAAAGGTTAAAGCAACAAGGTGGAAAAACAAAAGCTGGTTAGGTTGAGATAACCCTAGACAGCCTGAGGGAGACTTTGTGACATAAAGCTCCAGTTGCCTTGGCGAAGAGAAGGCCAGAATCTTTCTCAGTACCAGGGAGAAAGCTGACCTCTAAAAGTAAGGCAACGGCATTGAAATTTTTGCATTGAGTCTTCTATGTGCAAAAACTATAATTTATTTTTAAATATTTATTTATTTGTTTGTTTTCTATTACGGAGCTCATCTTCCTCTGGCGTCTTCCAGCTAATGTAAACTTGCCAAACTGAAGGTAACTCAATCTTTTTTGGTTTAAATTCAAGTTCAGTTCAAGGTTACATCTCTATTCGGATGGTTCCTCTCTTCCCTCCTCTCTTCCATCTCTGAAACCGGAGGCTATGTGTGTGGGGTTGGGGAACAGGGTGTTCCCGCTACCTTCTGACAGTAAGAGCTGGGAGGGCAGAAGTCTGAACACTGCATATCTGGTCTTCACAAATTTTTAATACAGTGGTGCCAGATAATAAGGAAATGATGCTGTCTGGTTCTACTGGGCACTGGCAGCTGAAGCATGTGTAGGTAGGATAAGTTAAGGTCCCTTCTCTCCTCATGGATAAGGTGCCATGTTGATTGTTCCTGGGAATATGTCCATCTCCCCAAGTTGGGCCTAACTTTCTTTCTTGTCAAGGTCTTGCCAAGTCTGCCATATAGTCCTAGGTGTAGGCACACCATACTAGAGCCCTAGTGGTTTCTTTGCCCCACTGTGGTAGTTATCCTCGGCAAGCTAGCTAGCCTTTCCCTTTAGCTATCTTTTGTGCACCATCTACAATACTCGTAGAAACTGCTGGAGCCCTCATGCAGTGCAGGGCGACTCGGAAATGCCATTTTAGGCTCATCTGTTTAGAAATCCCATATTGCCCTTGCTATTCTACCATGCTTGGGCCATGTTGGTTTTCATAAGAAAGTAGAACCCCAGTCTGGATGTTCTCAGATTGCCCTTCATCTGTCCAAGATTTCCATCAGAGATTCTCTTGTTTCACACTCTCTTTGCCTGAGCCTAGGACTGTCCAGGACTCTGGCTGACTTCTCAGTCAAGTCTTATGTTTTCTATCTCTCTATTTCCTCCAGCCTATCCTGTACATCTTCTCTAGTGAAGAGACTTTTTTGTCTTGGGTCAGTTCTTCCCTTCTTCATTATCCTCTTTTTCATCCTCCTATGTCCACATAAAAACTCTCTTTTCTGAGTAGACTAGGACCAGTATATAATGGAGATATTTATTAAAGGAAAGACATAAAAATACGTAAGGGGGAATTCAGAGGAAAAAATAATTCTCAATAAAAAACTGACTTTTAACAATATTGTCTTCCTATGAATCCAGAATAATCAACTTTGTGAATGGAAGAAGTAGTATGATTTCGCTCTCTCTTTTTAAAAAAAAAATATTTTAATTATTTATTTGATAGAGAGAGACATAGAGGAGAAGGAACACAAGTAGGGAGTGTGGAAGAAGGAGGAGCAGGCTTCCCGCCAAGTAGGGAGCCCAAGAGGGGCTCAATTCCAGGACCCTGGGATCATGACCTGAGCCAAAGACAGATGCTTAACAAATGAGCCACGCAGGCACCCACCCCATCATCCCTTTATTGAAGGAATATCTACCCCTCCTTCCCTGGGATAATAGTCTCATGAATTATCTCAATGACAGATAATTCACAGGGCTTTTTATCTGCTGGAGACTGAAAAGTACTTTGCATTTATTTTCAATGTACCTACATACTCCCATATACTGAGCATATAAATGCTTCTAAATATCCTTCATGCCCATCTTTTCAACCATGTTCTTCTTCAGTGTGTCTACTTGGAGTTGGGCAACAACAACAACAAAACGCAACTAGGGGCACCTGGGTGGCACAGTCAGTTATGCTTCTGACAATAGGTTTCCGGTCATGATCTCAGGGTAGTAAGACAGAGCCCCACAATAGGCTCCATGTTCAGAACAGAGTCTACTTAAGTTTCTCTCCCTCTCTCTCTCTCCCTCTGGTTCTTCCCCTGCAAATAAATAAAGAGATCTTAAAAAAAAAAAAAGACAACTAATTATACCTCAGGAGTATGGAGAGGTGTCCTTAATAAGTAATCACCTGGAGTGATGTGTGGGTTCATAGATACTCCCAGGGTTTCCATATATCCTACTCCATGTTATAACTTTGATATTGAATGGTCCACGTCACTAGGTTACTTTTTCAAAGCATTACCTTTTAGTTCAACTTTTATTTTTTTCTTCAAGCAATGATGCAGATGAGACAGAATATCAACTCATCAAGGCAAGGCTCTATTTCCCAAGGGTTCATCTCATGTAATTACTTTTTTTTTTATCTGAAAAAGAATTTAAATAGTATAAATTCTCACTAGACTCGAATAAATCATTTGTTTTATAGGTGAGCTTTAACTTCCTAATTACTCTTGCCTGAAATTCTTCTTACACACTGAGTTAGAGTTTCCTTTTAAGTACAAGCCAACCAGGAGACAACTGGAATTCCTGAAATCTGTCCATAAATAACAAAGGTCCACTGGAGTTTATGTTCTAATCCTGGATATTTCCATATCGTCCATCATCACAAGCATAAAAGAATAGAATTTTGTAGAGGCAATAGATAAAATTAACTGGGAATGGCAACAAGATTATAGTGGCTTGATGTGCCTTACACTAGTTTATATTTCATAAATACTTATTGTATGCCAGACATTGGACTGGAAGGAGTTGCAAAGATGAGCTTATAATATATTTAAATGATTAAGTATTAAAACCATCAATTATTAATACATAGGTATCTGGACCCTTGTTAGGTCAGTTTATTACAAAATAAAATATATTTATTCAGTAACCATTGATCAGCTGTCACTTCCTTGCCAAGGACTGTGGTCTCCCACACAAAAGCAAGTAAAATTTTATTAACCTAATTCATAATTCTAATACTAATCTCACCATTTTGATCTCTCTACATAAGAGTTTGCTGTGAGTCTTTAAAAAATATAAGATTCATAATTACTTTAACAAAACTAAAAAATGAATTATCTGAATTTGCCAGGCAGTGTTTAGTGAGAAGGGCTTTAGGTGGAGTGATTGTTCTTTAAAGAGGTTCTCATTGCTACTTGTTTCAGAAAAGTATTCATAGCATTTTTAGTCCTGGCAGCTGCCGCTTCTCTTCAGCTTGAAAACATTTCTTGCAAGGTTTTGTTTTTTGTTTTTTTGTTTTTTTAATCTACAGTAAAAACAAGAAGGTAAAAACTTGTGCTCTTGGTGAAGAAGGGCTGACAGCGTAATTCATAAAAATAACCACACACATTTATACAGGGTTTTCTTTTTCATAAGGTACATCTGCATGTATTATTTTATTTCTCTCATAATAAGAACTCTGGCGATATCAAAGACTCTTAAAATAGGAAATGTACCACTGGCTTGGAGCCATCAAAGTCACAGATCCAGGATAGGAAACGGATTTCCTTTTGGTCTAAGGAATAAAGTCTCTCTTTGATTCCCCCCTCCCCCACATGCTATGCTGGCCTTTTGTATGTGCCTTGTTCTTATTTAGATCATTGGAATACGTACTCTTCGAAGCCATCTAAAAGGGCAGTTATGGTAAAGGGGATTCAATCCAACATATCAAATCTCAGAAGCTCCAAACCAAGGAGAATTTTCTTCCTACAGACTGTAAGGATACATTTTATTATGTCTCTATCAGTATATAGTGAGATGTTTCTCCTGATTCATAGTAGGAGGTCCTTACTTTATTACAGAGCCACAGGAGCTCATTAGAGTGTAACAACACTAGGCAATGGATGGACTTGGAGACTATAGGTAGTGGAGACTATAGTATAGAGACTATAGGAAGGAAAGGAGGACAGGAAAGAAGGAATAAAAGCAGAAGTCCAAAAAAATCCTGCATTAAAGAAAAGGAGAGAAACAAATCAAGTGTGTGAGAGGGGAGGAGCCTAGGACAGGGATGGAGGTCCAAAGCCCCTCAGCTTGATTTAAAAGGATCTATTTAATTCTTTAAAAGAAAATGTTATAACCATATAACTTATATGATCTTTAAAATGATCTATCCAAATAGGGAAAAAATTAGCAGCAATTATGTTAAACATTAATAGCGATTAATAATTCTGGGTTGTGGGGTGCCTGGGTGGCTCAGTGAGTTAAGCCTCTGCCTTCGGCTCAGGTCATGATCTCAGGGGCCTGGGATTGAGCCCCACATCGGGTTCTCTGCTCAGAGGGGAGCCTGCTTCCTCCTCTCTCTCTCTGGTACTTGTGATCTGTCTGTCAAACAAACAAACAAACAAATAAATAAATAAATAAAATATTTAATAAAAAAATAAAAAAAATTCTGTGTTGAAATATGAGTGATTATTATTATTATTGTTCACTTTTTTGCACTTTTCAGATCACACAAAACCAGATCAAGTCACAGTCAGATCAAATGAACCTTTGAGAACTCCTTTTTGCCTTATTGTTGACATCTGGCAACATCATTCCCTCTCTGGAGAAATTGTTTTATTTAATGTCCAGCTGCAATCACTCACAGCCATGACCAGAGCATAAGTCAAACAAATTTGTTGAACACATACTATATGCAACCTGTGCTGAGTCAAAGAGAAGATTTAGAGAGCATCTTATAAAGTGAGTTTAAATTTCTAAATGCTAAAATAAAGATTTTTTTTTTCTTCTGTCAGCAATGTCTGTATCCCTTTGGTTCATTTCTGGTCTTTGGAAAGTAGAACATAGTATTAGTAAATGTAGGAAAACACATTTATGCACCCTGGAAAGTTGGTGTTGATGCTGGTCATTGTCCAAATAAACAACTGAACTGAACTTTATTGAGATGAAAGAGTTATTACAGTTAACTCCCAGAATTACTTGGTTCTGTCTGGATTCTTGTTTTAATTGATTTAAATACTGTATGCTATCAAATTCCTGTTTCCCAAGTTCAAAGAGAAGTGGAGGATCCAGAGAGATGAATGTTAATGATAAGAAAAGGACAAATTCAATACTCCCAGACTATCCAAATAAAAACACAATATATTTTGATCCTTGGCCTACAAGGGAAGGAATTTAATCTTTAGTAACATAAAGCTTTTGGCTCAAGATTTTTAGACCGCTGACAAAAGAAGATGATTGTGACCAATTTATACTTGTAAAAATAATTTGTAACTCGTTATTTATTCTTAAATAATGAACTCATGCTTATTTAAGACCCAGTCACATGGATGATATTGCCACAAGATTTATTTGCTTATTTAAACAGAGTTGAAAACTTTGGTTTTTGGCCTCTTTATGCATTTTGCAAGATGGGAGAACGAGTTTCTTCTAGTTTGATACCAGAATCAAGTAATCTATCTCAGAGCCTTAGGCCATTGTTGGGCATTTTTATAGAAGAGAGGATTGTTTTTAACTTTTTAAAAACTCCATTGGTTGCATTTCATTCTACTGCTCATTGACTATCAATGTAATGTAGGCATGGCCTCAGCCTAGAAGCATAGTGTTTACTGGTGAGGGCTTCTGAGGTATTTTCATCTAGCTCTACTTGGGCATATCTCTTTCCTCTTGGAGCCTCATTTTCTGCATCTGTAAAATGGGGATTAAATGTCTTCCTCACAAGGTTATTACATGAATTAGGTAGGACGAGGTAGGGAAAGCATTAAGACGGTCTCATAATACACATTCAGTTTTCAAGAAGGGACTTACTGCTGTTTGGTTATTAACAAAAATTGCTTATCTGAAACCAACCAATCCTCTAGTGTCCTTACTGAACACTTACCTAAAGCTATGTCTGAGCTGCTCTTCCCTCCCCCATCCCTCATGTCTCTTTCAGCTGCTCATTCAAATCTCTTATTCTGGATGTCATTTCCCACATAATCACTCTTTTCCTGAATCTCTTGAAGATCTTTCTAGCCCTTTTAAACAGGCTTTTCATGCAGCAGCATGGATGGACCTAGAGGGTATCATGCTAAGTAAAATTAGTTAGACAAAGAAAGATAAATGTCATATGATCTCACTTATATGTGGAATCTAATTAAAAACAAAACAAAGCAAAGGAATAAACAAGCAAACAAAAAGCGGAAACAGACTCATAATTACAGAAAACAAATAACATCAGGTACTTCTTGATAAGATGAATGAAAAAGGGTAGAGAATCACTTCTGTGCAAAGAAAAAAGAAAAGCAATGCATATCCTGATTCTAATCAAAAGAAAACAAATCCAAATTGCTTAACTTCTTAAAACATATCAAGGTCATTGGGGAGAAATGAAGACTAAGAAACTGCCGCAGATTAAGAGACAGAAGAAGCATGTCAAGTAAATGCTTGCCAGGTGTGATTCTGGATGAACCCTGGATGAGATATTTTTTTTCCCTCAAAATGACATTAGAGTAATTGGTGATATTTGAATAAAGCGTGTAGATTAGATAATAGTGCGCTATCAGTGTTGAGCTCCTGGTGTGATCATTGGTCTCTGATTTTGTAAAAGAATATCATAGGGAGGATGCATTGAAGAATTTATGTAAAGTATTTACATAATATCATAATATCATAGGGAGTATGCATTGAAGAATTTATGTAAAGTATTTAGATGCATTTAGATATAAAGTAGCTCCTATCTGCAACTGGATTCCATCATAAGACAAATAATAGGTATACATATTTACAGAGACTGATAAAGCAAACATGTAAAATGAGAATAGTTGGGTAATCTATGTGAAGCGTATACAAGAGTTCTTTGTACTGTTCTCACAACTGTTTCACAATAAAAATTTTTTTAAATTGACTTTTTCTATGATGACAGCCATGATTAGTAGTAAGCCACTTGGTAGATATTTTGGGGGAAAAACTGTAATCTGCTCCTATTAGGAAAAGTGACATTTTAAACAACAAGTTGTTAAAAAATGCTTTTTAAAATAGAAACTGTTGCAGAAAGAACATTTTGCAAACAAATGTTTGAAAATATTTCTTATTACTGTGACTTTTTAAAAACTTTATAAGTGCAACCATAAAAAACTGCTGGGTCTGCATACTTGAATGAAAACATGAAAATAAGATGAGTCTAATCCATTGAAAAGTCTTCCACATGTGGCAGTCCAGTAGAATCCTGTTGTACTGTTTCTTTCTTTCATTTTTTTTTTTTTTTGAGATTTTATTTATCTATTTGACAGAGAGAGAGAGAGAGATCACAAGTAGGCAGAGAGGCAGGCAGAGAGAGAGGGGGAAGCAGGCTCCCCACCGAGCAGAGAGCCCGATGCGGGGCTCTATCCCAGGAACCAGAGATCACGATCTGAGCCAAAGGCAGAGCCTTAACCTACTGAGCCACCCAGGCGCCCCTGTTCTACTGTTTCTTATGTGGATAATATTGCTGCATAACAAACTACTCCAGGATTAGGTGACTAATTTAATATTATCACTTACAGTTCTGGGTATAGACAGGCTCAACTGGATGGTTGTCACTTGGGGATCTGTCACACAGTTTGTACTCACAAGGCCCCTGGGGATGAAGTCACCTGAAGATTTTTGCATTCACAGGTCTGGTGTCTGGGCAAGGTTGGCCGGCAGTGTTGGGGAATGGCCTCCCTACCCACATGAATTGTCTGGGTTTCCTCCCAACCTGGAAATCTCTGGGTACTGTGTTTTACCCAGTGACTGCCTTTTCCCAGAGCGAATGTTCTACGAAAGAGAAACAGATGAAATTCCAAAGTCTTCTTATGACTAAGGCTCAGAAGTCAATATTTATCAATATCCAGTTGACTAAAGCAGTCACATATTGGTCAAGATTCAAGGGAGTAGAAGAAAAGACTCTACCTCTCAGTAAGGAAATGACTTGCATTTACAACGAAACGAGGGAAACGAGGGAAGGACTTGAAGGTGGCATCTTGAAAATAAGTTACCAAACTTTTCAATCCAATTTATTAAAAATATCAAAAAAATCTGATACATTCTGATTACTTCATAAGGAGAACACATTGACATTCAGGGAAAATGAACATTTTTTTAGTCAAATTTTAAGAAAAGACTATGATTAATTGGTGGATGGGGTTTAAAAATGAGTATCAGGATTTAGTCAGTGAGGTCAAGCATGTACTTCTTCCCTTTGAGTGTATCTTTGTGGGATAACAATTTCAGCTGTGACAGACAATAAACTGAAGTTAGCACAGAATTTTGAATGTCTGTATCATAAAGCACAGAGTCAAATTTTTTAAAAAGGGAGCATATTCCATTACTTATTCTCACAAAAATATTACTATTAACAATGGTACTATTAAAAGAAAAAATATGACTAATAAGCAAAATAAAATATTAACTAGTTTATATAATTTCTTTTAACTTCTATTTTTGTATCTAGCTTTAGTATATGATATGTTTGTATGGTTACATGTTCAAGAGAGGCAGCCTACTGTTGTGCTAAGAACATAGATTCTGGAGCGAGATGCCGGGTATGAATTCTGGTACAACTGTTACTTGCTGTGTGACCTTAGACAAGTTAATTGACCTCTCTGTGCCTCAGTTTTCACAGCTCTAAGTAGCGGCAATGATAGTACCTATATCATAGTTATGAGGACTGAGCTAATATAGTCAAGCATGTAATATTTAGATATAACTACTACTATTTAGCAGTATCTTTTAAAATTAAAAACTTGCAGTCCATTTGACCAAACAATTCTATATCTAGGTATAGCTAGGATTTAGACAAATGCTCTTGTAGAAGGATGTCCATGGAAGCATTATCTGTAATAAGGAAAAATGAAAATTGTGTAAATATATAGGAGAGGAGTTAATAAAATATGAAATACTTCATAACAGTTCCAAAGACTGAGGTAAAGTTACGTGTATTGATGTGGAAAAATCACCAAGACGTTAAGTTAAAAATCAAATTATGGAATTATAGGTACAATATAATTGCATATATCTAAAAGATAATCATAAAATTAAACTACATACCTCTACATTTATTTATAGTTGAATATAATATAAATATTTGTATGTTTTATATGCACATAAAAAAGTCTTGAAGGCTATATGCTGCATTATTTTACAGAGAAGTGGGTTAAACAGGACCATGGGCTGTTCTCTATTTTATAAATGTTTTATACAAATGTATCAATATAATGATTTTATAATTTAAGATAAATTTTAAAAAGTGTGAGAGTCACTAATCGATTACAGAAGGAGGAATGCATTGAGCTTGATAATTAGTTATGTAATTGTGGTCAGAATGAGGAAAACAGACAAGTAGGTTTTTGTTCTTTCTTAAAGACTATATTTCGCCCATTAATTTCATTATAGTAAGAACTTTTTTCTTCATTTTTTCAAGTGAACAAGTGATGGAGAGAGATTTCTTAAAAACATTTATGTAGTCAACATCACAAGCAGAACATCCAAGAACTCCCACATTTTGTTCTTTCAAAACTCACTATTGATAATAGTTTGTATACTTAAAAAAAAAAAAAAAAAAACCACGGTCCATTGATCACATCCACGGCCAGAGGTTTCTTTTGCTACTGTAAGTATCCCACTCACTTCCTTGAGAGAAAAAAAACAAAGCAAAACAAAACAAAAAAACACACACAAAACAACCAAAGTAGCATAGCAGATTATTAAATTCATATCGTATATTATTCCTAAGTGAGAATCACTTTTCAAAAGTCCTGAGTGCAGTCTTGTCTTGATATATAACTTCACTCCATGCCTTGAAGTCATTGGCACATCTCCAAAGAGACCAAACAGAACTTCAAATATGATTTCAGATCACTGAGGGAACAGAGGCCAAGTGAGACTGATTTTGCTTTAAGTGACTGGAGTCGGCCCCATATGAGAATTCTGGGGGGCTGTGCTGTGCCCGTGAAGGAGTGTCACCTGGATTCAAAGCTGAGCTAAACCAAGAACTCAAGGGAACAAAGAGGGGAGGAGGCCCGCTCCTCCAACAGCTGTGTGCGTGTGTCAGCCCAAGTGACAGCCGGGAGCAGCTGTGCCCGGGGCCCACATGTGTCCCCGTGGGAAAGCCAGCTCAGAACTAACAGGAAGAAAAAGTGACTCCTGCGATTTCAGAAAAGCAACCTGATCCCCTTATGGAAAGTGATGGCCTTTGCAGTTTTTGCAGAGGGTTAGAGAGAATCTAGGGAGAGACCCTCCGTGCCTGACCCCCACCCCCCGCCGCCCCATCCTCAACCTCTGCCCTTCGGGAGGCAGAGGGGCCCTGACAAAAACCGACACAAAACTCCTGAGCCAGGGAAGCAAGTCCTTCCGCGTGGCAGGTGCTCAAGAGCCCGCTGTTGCGCGGTTTCGCTCTTGGTGCCTGGAAGAGCGTGCTTGCTCTGCCTGGCTTCCCTGTGAAACCCTAAAGCCCCAACGGGAGAGTGGGGAGCTGGGTGCCTGGTCATCATCCGTCTCATGGCATTGCCAAGAAGAAAGTCTTTTCAAAACGCCCAAGGGGACACCGTGTGATGAGCAGAAAGGAAGGAGGGGCTGGGAGTGGGGAGGTGGCAAGTTTGGGACCCCGGGGGCGCAGGCCTTGGAGAGAAAGGTTCAGAAGCAAAGTGCCTTCATCCTCCCCGGTGCCTTTGGTGCTCTCCGGGCTCTGCTTCCCACTTCAGGACCGGCGAAGGCTGCGACCCACACAGCCCGAGAGGAAACAGTATCCCTGCTAATACCGAAGCCACTGGCATGGGAATGCTGGATAGGTTTACTGCGTCCAGACATAAAGGGGCCTCTGTGATACAGCCCTGGGATTGGACATTAGAACTATTTCTGGGATGTGTGTGTGTGTGTGTGTGTGTGTGTGTGTGTGTGTAATTGTTTTTAGTTTAGTTTTTTTTTTTTCCAGCTAGGCAAGGCATTCACATAGCACAATAAGCAGAACATACTAGCATTTTTTTTTTTTTACCATTTTATAACGTCCCATTGTTTGTGCATATAAGGATTAATTCAAGCAGTAGCCTGTAGATGGACCTTAAATTATTTCTAGTCTTTAGTCATCAAGCAGTAAAGCAAAGAATAACATTGCCATGTCACCTGTATGCAACTTTTCTGTATAATAGATTTCCAGAAGTACAATTACAGGGTCAAATGACATGTGGTTTTTGAGAGATGTGGCCAAATCATTCTAGATTTCATAAACCAGAAACTCATTTCACTTAGCATTATACTGTCTAGCTCCATTCAAGTTGTTGCAAATCCATCCAGTGATAAAAAAAAAAAAAAAAAATTGGTTACTCTATTTTTTCGTCTTTAGAACTCTCATCTTTTCATTTGTTTGCTGTAGCTTTCCAGCTTTTCATTTGTTTCAAGGATTTATAATTACTTGAAAATGAAAACATTTGTATAATGGCTGCTTTAGCATTGTCATTGGCTAATATTTTGGACTGTGTCCAAGGCATTCTGAGTACTGGGCGACTGAGTCTTACTTACATCTTCTGTTTTAGCAGACAGTCAGCCTGTTTAGGTTGAGAATGGATGTCCTGGTCTACTCTGTGGGCTGTGGTTCAGATGTCGGTGTCAAAGCCTTGGCCGTGCTATATGGCATGACCCACCGTGTGTCAACCCCCAGGGCCAGCCTGGAGCTGGGTGATGTTTCAGATCAGTATACAGTTTTTCTGTCCTTTTAAACCATTGCTGTGCTGTTCCTTGTCTGTTTTATGTACAGGTCACTGACACTTCTGCCCTGGATTTCATACACAAATTTAGAAACTCACTCTCTATTGTTCTCTCCTCCATACAACCTTCCCCACTGTGTTCTAGCTGGGAGGGGAAGGATATCACCTCCTTGTTGCAGGAGGAGGGATGTCTCCTCCCTGTTGCTCCTGGTAAGGAGGGGAAGGGGCAAGACTTTGTTTGTTTGTTTGTTTGCCAGGTGACTACTGAACAGAATATGCAGATGTGGTCAATATGTTTTTGCCCTGCTGAAAATTTTGGTTCTTTGGTTACAGAAAGAAGACTTTTCTTAGGCTTTTAAAACTCTGTACCCATGATGTTTTTGGGTGGTCCTCTCCAGAGCTCATGCTGCCATATATAGGACATGAAAAATTTAACAAAACAAAGCAAAGAGCAAATAAAACCCAGGGACTCACTGCTGGAAAGGTTCTTGAACCTGGGAGACACTTGCCAGTCTATCTTCTTTTCTGTAACTTCTCAGTCTTCTGTCAGTTGCTTTATGAATTTGGTCCAGGGCTTTTTGGTGTCATTAGTGGGAGGAACAGGTTGGAATTTGCTCATTCTATCTAGACTGGAACCTAATCTAGAACATCACTGTATCTAGTCGTGGAGACCCACTCATCTTTGAAGAATCTAATTTTTACCCACTTTACCAGTCCCCAAAACTCCTGCAGTTCATCTCCCTGAGTCTGAGTCACTCAGTTTGGATTGTGGTCAGGGATGTTTTCTGATCCTACCTCTCTGTCCAGCAAGGGATGCAGGGTCTCCTAACTCTAGCTCCACCTGGGTGAGTTGAAGGCTTTCCAGCCTTTGTAAACCATGCTATCCCCATAAGCCATGGCTATTAGGTAGTAAGTCTTGGATCAGTCCCCATGTTTACTCCAGAGGGCAAATATCAATGCTCAGAAGCAGCTGGTTAAGCCCATAAGAAGGAAATATTTGCATAACCACCTCATAATATGCAAAATCCTCTCCCACCAAGTCTTCAAGTTTCACATTATTCTGCCTCTTCTAAAATCCTGCTCCTAAATTAGTCTCCCACAAGGCTGTCAGTCAAGGAAAGGGACCCATCCCCAATTCTGCAGAGTCCCAGACACCTCCTTGCCTGTTAGTGCTCTAGGTCTCCCCCTGCAGGACTTAATTATGTTCTCAGTCTAGGATCTGTACCTGAAGCCCTTTCTGTTTTTCCCTATGTCTAGGTTTCTTCCCCTTTTTCTTGCATCTCTTCCTTTTTAAAAAACAAAAAACCCATTATGTAAACAACAGAAGCAAATAAGAACATCCATCAAGCAAAAACTTTCTTCACCTTGCTATTCTCCTTGGGCTACCGTCACTTCTTTTCTTTCCAGCCAAAATTAGTTTATTCATTAGAAATTATTTTTATTTCTTTTCCAGCATTATTAAGGTATGATTGTCTTACATCACTGTGTAAGTTCAAGGTATAAAGCACAATGGTTTGATTTGCTTGTGTTATAAAATGATCACTGCTATAGGTTCAGCTCATCATCTGAGATGAGTTCATCATCTCATAGTAGAGACACTAAAAAGAGAAAAAGGAAAGAAAAAAAATTTTTTTCTTTGTAAAGAGAACTCTGAGGATTTACTCCCTTAATAACGTCCCTTAATGTCATACAGTGTTGTTAACTACAATCATCACACTGTGCATTACATCCCTTGTATTTATCTGTCTTGTAACTGGAAGTTGGTACCTTTTGACCAACTCCCTTCAGTGCTCCCCTCCACATCCTTGCCTCTGGTAGCCACAAATCAGACCCCTTTTCCTATGAGCTTTTTTGGTTTTTTTTTGTTGTGTTTTGAGATTCCACACATAAGTGAGATCATACAGTATTTGTCTTTCTCTGATTGACTTATTTCCATCCACGATGTTGGAAAAGGCAGGATTTCTTTGTTTCTTTATATCCTGCCAAGTTTCTTTAAAGAACAGTCTCTGAGTTTTCATATTCCACTTTCCAGCTTTCCTAAACCTACCACATCATTAACCCCCCCCCCACCGCCCCCCCGGCATCAAGGTCCACAGCAACCTGAATATTGCCAATCCCAGTGAGGACATGTTAGCCTGCTGCACTCACTGTTTCTCAAAATGCTCAACTTGTGCTTCTGTGGCCCTTCTGTCTTCTTCCCACCTCTCTAACAGTTCTTGGTCTCCTTCATGGTTATCTCCACCACCTTATCTAACCTCTGCTGGTTATCTCCTGTAACTCAAATTATCATAATGATAATATTAATAACAACCAACTACCATTTCTATTTAGCTCTTTACCAAGTTCTAGGTTAGGTACTTGGAAAGAATTATTACATTAAATATTATATATTCTCATTAAAAAACCACATTAAAATCCATTGTGGAAATGTGGACACTTAGAAATGTCAGGCTATTTGCCCAAGTTCATGCAAGTTATCCCATGACAGAGAATGCAGGTGTAAGTTTTCTCAGGCTGTGCATCCTTGGCCAATTACTCAGTTCACTTCATATCCTCTCCTTGAATTATCTTGTTTGCTTTCATGGTCTTTAATGAGTGACATCTATGAGATGTTTTTGGCACTGGTTTCCCAATTCCTAACCAAGCTTCCTTTTGAACGTGTCAATCTGGGTGACCACAGTAACTTCTAATTCACCCTGTGTCTATCTCTCCTCATCTTCCTCTCTCCACCATGCCTGATCATCCTTAAGTATTCTAGGTCTTTGGAACCAGGATATCCAGCTTCCTGCCATTGTACCAGAGACACACAGAGCACTCCTGACTCTTCCTCTCTCCTTTGCTCATCATTTATTGTGAAGTCTGTGAAGTTTGCTTCCTGTTTCTATAACACTGCTTTTCTTCTTTTCTCCAACTTGTAGTCTCAGATCCAGGCTCTCATCCTTCCCTTTGACTATGGCAGTGGATTCCTACCAGGTTTCCCTACTTCCATTTTATCTCTTTTAAGTCAATAAGCTATTGACACCAATATAAGCTACATTAAGCTATAAATAAGCTATATTCTAATAGTTCCTCCCTCCCAAATAGAAAAATTATAGTTCTGGTTATCTGTTGCTACGAAACAAACATAAGGTCTTAGAAATCTCAAACAGGGGTGCCTGGGTGGTTCAGTGGGTTAAAGCCTCTGTCTTCAGCTCAGGTCATGATCCCAGGGTCCTGGGATCAAGCCCTGCATGGGGGGAGGGGTGTCTGCTCAGTTTGGAGCCTGCTTCCCTTCCTCTCTCTGCCTGCCTCTCTGCCTACTTGTGATCTCTGTCTGTCAAATAAATAATAAATAAAATCTGTAAAGGAAAAAAAAAAAGAAATCTCAAGCAAAATTTATTATCTCTCAAATTCTATGAGTTAATGGGGGCAGTTCTCATCTGGGGTCTGTCATTCAGATGGTAGTTGGGACTGGAGTCCTCTGAAGGCCTAATCTGGCTGGGAGGTCATTCATGATGACAACCCACATGATGGTTTTGGTTGGAAGTTCAGTGAAGGTGATTGAGTGAGGCACCTACATGTGACATCTCCCTGTGCTTTGGGTTTTTCTTCTTCTTCTTCTTTTATTTTTTAAGAATTTATTTATTTATTTATTTATTTATTTATAGAGAGAGAACATGAGCAGAGGGAAGGGCAAACAGAGAGAGAGAAGCAGACCCCGGCTGATCAGGAAACCAGACATGGAATTCAATCCCAGGACTCCAGGATCATGACCTGAGCTGAAGGCGGACACCTAACCAGCCGAGCCACCCAGGTGCCCCTGGTTTGGGCTTCTGGTGTGTGCATTCGCTTCCAAGAAGAGGTGTCATGTCCCAAGGGTGAATGTTCCCAGAGATTAGGCAGAGGCTGTAAGGAGCTTTAAGACTTACCCTTGGAAAAGAAGTCAAGATGGTGGAGAAGTAGCAGGCTGAGACTACTTCAGCTAGCCGGAGATCAGCTAGATAGCTTATCTAAAGATTGCAAACACCTGAAAATCCATCGGCAGATCGAAGAGAAGAAGAACAGCAATTCTGGAAACAGAAAAACAACCACTTTCTGAAAGGTAGGACCGGCGGAGAAGTGAATCCAAAGCGACGGGAAGATAGACCCCGGGGGGAGGGGCCGGCTCCCAGCAAGCGGAGGAGCAACGGCGCACAAAATCAGGACTTTTAAAAGTCTGTTCCGCTGAGGGACATCGCTCCAGAGGCTAAACCGGGGCGAAGCCCACGCGGGGTCAGCATGGCCTCAGGTCCCGCAGGGTCACAGAAGGATCGGGGGTGTCTGAGTGTCGCAGAGCTTGCGGGTATTGGAATGGGAAAGCCGGCTACAGAGACAGAGCCGACCGTAAGCTCACAGCTCGGTGTTACCTTGAACCGGTCGCAGGCTCGGTGAGCTCGGAGAGTGGCCAGAGGTCAGGCAGACGGGAGTAACTGGGCGCTGTTCTCTGAAGGCGCACTGAGGAGTGGGGCCCTGGGCTCTCGGCTCCTCCGGGCCGGAGACCATGAGGCCGCCATTTGTATTCCCGTCCTCCGGAACTCTACGGAAAGCGCTCAGGGAACAAAAGCTCCTGAAAGCAAACCCGAGCGGATTACTCACCCCGGGCCCCTGATAAGGGGGGTGCAATTCCGCCTGGGGCAAAGACACTTGAGAATCACTACAACAGGCCCTTCCCCCAGAAGATCAACAAGAAATCCAGCCGAGACCAAGTTCACCTACCAAGGAGTGCAGTTTCAATACCAAGGAGAGCAGCAAAATTCCAGAGGAGGAGAAAGCAAAGCACGGAACTCATGGCTTTTTCCCTGTGATTTTTTTTAAATTTAAATTTTTTTCTTTTTCATTTTTTGTTTTTTTTTTCTCGCCTTCTGGTTAAATTTTTTTTTTTAACTTTTACCTTTTTCTTTTTTAACGTTTTAAAACTAGTTTATCTAATATATATATATATTTTTTTTATATTTTTCTTATTTGTTTTCTTTTTTTTAAATTCTTTTCTTTTCTTTTTTCTTTTTTTTTCTTTCTTCCTTTTTGAACCTCTTTTTATCCCCTTTCTCCCCCCTCACGATTTGGGATCTCTTCTAATTTGGTTAAAAGCATATTTTCCTGGGGTTGTTGCCACCCTTTTAGTATTTTACTTGCTCCTTCATATACCCTTATCTGGACAAAATGACAAGACGGAAAAATTCAACACAAAAAAAAGAACAAGAGGCAGTACCGAAGGCTAGGGACCTAATCAATACAGACATTGGTAATATGTCAGATCTAGAGTTCAGAATGACAATTCTCAAGGTTCTAGCCGGGCTCGAAAAAGGCATGGAAGATATTAGAGAAACCCTCTCGAGAGATATAAAAGCCCTTTCTGGAGAAATAAAAGAACTAAAATCTAACCAAGTTGAAATCAAAAAAGCTATTAATGAGGTGCAATCAAAAATGGAGGCTCTCACTGCTAGGATAAATGAGGCAGAAGAAAGAATTAGTGATATAGAAGACCAAATGACAGAGAATAAAGAAGCTGAGCAAAAGAGGGACAAACAGCTACTGGACCACGAGGGGAGAATTCGAGAGATAAGTGACACCATAAGACGAAACAACATTAGAATAATTGGGATTCCAGAAGAAGAAGAAAGAGAGAGGGGAGCAGAAGGTATACTGGAGAGAATTATTGGGGAGAATTTCCCCAATATGGCAAAGGGAACGAGCATCAAAATTCAGGAGGTTCAGAGAACGCCCCTCAAAATCAATAAGAATAGGCCCACACCCCGTCACCTAATAGTAAAATTTACAAGTCTCAGTGACAAAGAGAAAATCCTGAAAGCAGCCCGGGAAAAGAAGTCTGTAACATACAATGGTAAAAATATTAGATTGGCAGCTGACTTATCCACAGAGACCTGGCAGGCCAGAAAGAGCTGGCATGATATTTTCAGAGCACTAAACGAGAAAAACATGCAGCCAAGAATACTATATCCAGCTAGGCTATCATTGAAAATAGAAGGAGAGATTAAAAGCTTCCAGGACAAACAAAAACTGAAAGAATTTGCAAACACCAAACCAGCTCTACAGGAAATATTGAAAGGGGTCCTCTAAGCAAAGAGAGAGCCTACAAGTGGTAGATCAGAAAGGAACAGAGACCATATACAGTAACAGTCACCTTACAGGCAATACAATGGCACTAAATTCATATCTCTCAATAGTTACCCTGAATGTTAATGGGCTAAATGCCCCTGTCAAAAGACACAGGCTATCAGAATGGATAAAAAAACAAAACCCATCTATATGTTGCCTCCAAGAAACTCATTTTAAGCCCGAAGACACCTCCAGATTTAAAGTGAGGGGGTGGAAAAGAATTTACCATGCTAATGGACATCAGAAGAAAGCAGGAGTGGCAATCCTTATATCAGATCAATTAGATTTTAAGCCAAAGACTATAATAAGAGATGAGGAAGGACACTATATCATACTCAAAGGGTCTGTCCAACAAGAAGATTTAACAATTTTAAATATCTATGACCCCAATGTGGGAGCAGCCAAATACATAAACCAATTAATAACAAAATCAAAGAAACACATAAACAATAATACAATAATAGTAGGGGACTTTAACACTCCCCTCACTGAAATGGACAGATCATCCAAGCAAAAGATCAGCAAGGAAATAAAGGCCTTAAATGACACACTGGACCAGATGGACATCACAGATATATTCAGAACATTTCATCCCAAAGCAACAGAATACACATTCTTCTCTAGTGCACATGGAACATTCTCCAGAATAGATCACATCCTCGGTCCTAAATCAGGACTCAACCGGTATCAAAAGATTGGGATCATTGCCTGCATATTTTCAGACCACAATGCTCTAAAGCTAGAACTCAACCACAAAAGGAAGTTTGAAAAGAACCCAAATACATGGAGACTAAACAGCATCCTTCTAAAGAATGAATGGGTCAACCGGGAAATTAAAGAATTGAAAAAAATCATGGAAACAAATGATAATGAAAATACAACGGTTCAAAATCTGTGGGACACAACAAAGGCAGTCCTGAGAGGAAAATATATAGCGGTACAAGCCTTTCTCAAGAAACAAGAAAGGTCTCAGGTACACAACCTAACCCTACACCTAAAGGAGCTGGAGAAAGAACAAGAAAGAAACCCTAAGCCCAGCAGGAGAAGAGAAATCATAAAGATCAGAGCAGAAATCAATGAAATAGAAACCAAAAAAACAATAGAACAAATCAACGAAACTAGGAGCTGGTTCTTTGAAAGAATTAATAAAATTGATAAACCCCTGGCCCGACTTATCAAAAAGAAAAGAGAAAGGACCCAAATAAATAAAATCATGAACGAAAGAGGAGAGATCACAACTAACACCAAAGAAATACAAACTATTATAAGAACATACTATGAGCAACTCTACGCCAATAAATTTGACAATCTGGAAGAAATGGATGCATTCCTAGAAACATAAAAACTACCACAACTGAACCAGGAAGAAATAGAAAGCCTGAACAGACCCATAACCAGTAAGGAGATTGAAACAGTCATTAAAAATCTCCAAACAAACAAAAGCCCAGGGCCAGACGGCTTCCCGGGGGAATTCTACCAAACATTTAAAAGAAGAACTAATTCCTATTCTCCTGAAACTGTTCCAAAAAATAGAAATGGAAGGAAAACTTCCAAACTCATTTTATGAGGCCAGCATCACCTTGATCCCAAAACCAGACAAGGATCCCATCAAAAAGAGAGCTATAGACCAATATCCTTGATGAACACAGATGCGAAAATACTCAACAAAATACTAGCCAATAGGATTCAACAGTACATTAAAAGGATTATTCACCACGACCAAGTGGGATTTATTCCAGGGCTGCAAGGTTGGTTCAACATCCGCAAATCAGTCAATGTGATACAACACATCAATAAAAGAAAGAACAAGAACCATATGATACTCTCAATAGATGCTGAAAAAGCATTTGACAAAGTACAGCATCCCTTCCTGATCAAAACTCTTCAAAGTGTAGGGATAGAGGGCACATACCTCAATATCATCAAAGCCATCTATGAAAAACCCACCGCAAATATCATTCTCAATGGAGAAAAACTGAAAGCTTTTCCGCTAAGGTCAGGAACACGGCAGGGATGTCCATTATCACCACTGCTATTCAACATAGTACTAGAGGTCCTAGCCTCAGCAATCAGACAACAAAAGGAAATTAAAGGCATCCAAATCGGCAAAGAAGAAGTCAAATTATCACTCTTCGCAGATGATATGATACTATATGTGGAAAACCCAAAAGACTCCACTCCAAAACTGCTAGAACTTATACAGGAATTCAGTAAAGTGTCAGGATATAAAATCAATGCACAGAAATCAGTTGCATTTCTCTACACCAACAGCAAGACAGAAGAAAGAGAAATTAAGGAGTCAATCCCATTTACAATTGCACCCAAAACCATAAGATACCTAGGAATAAACCTAACCAAAGAGGCACAGAATCTATACTCAGAAAACTATAAAGTACTCATGAAAGAAATTGAGGAAGACACAAAGAAATGGAAAAATGTTCCATGCTCCTGGATTGGAAGAATAAATATTGTGAAAATGTCTATGCTACCTAAAGCAATCTACACATTTAATGCAATTCCTATCAAAGTACCATCCATCTTTTTCAAAGAAATGGAACAAATAATTCTAAAATTTATATGGAACCAGAAAAGACCTCAAATAGCCAAAGGGATATTGAAAAAGAAAGCCAACGTTGGTGGCATCACAATTCCGGACTTCAAGCTCTATTACAAAGCTGTCATCATCAAGACAGCATGGTACTGGCACAAAAACAGACACATAGATCAATGGAACAGAATAGAGAGCCCAGAAATAGACCCTCAACTCTACAGTCAACTAATCTTCGACAAAGCAGGAAAGAATGTCCAATGGAAAAAAGACAGCCTCTTCAATAAATGGTGTTGGGAAAATTGGACAGCCACATGCAGAAAAATGAAATTGGACCATTTCCTTACACCACACACAAAAATAGACTCAAAATGGATGAAGGACCTCAATGTGCGAAAGGAATCCATCAAAATCCTTGAGGAGAACACAGGCAGCAACCTCTTCGACCTCAGCTGCAGCAATATCTTCCTAGGAACAATGCCAAAGGCAAGGGAAGCAAGGGCAAAAATGAACTATTGGGATTACATCAAGATCAAAAGCTTTTGCACAGCAAAGGAAACAGTTAACAAAATCAAAAGACAACTGACAGAATGGGAGAAAATATTTGCAAATGACATATCAGATAAAGGACTAGTGTCCAGAATATATAAAGAACTTAGCAAACTCAACACCCAAAGAATAATCCAATCAAGAAATGGGCAGAGGACATGAACAGACATTTCTGCAAAGAAGACATCCAGATGGCCAACAGACACATGAAAAAGTGCTCCATATCACTTGGCATCAGGGAAATACAAATCAAAACCACAATGAGATATCACCTCACACCAGTCAGAATGGCTAAAATCAACAAGTCAGGAAATGAATGACAGATGCTGGTGAGGATGTGGAGAAAGAGGAACCCTCCTACACTGTTGGGGGGAATGCAAGCTGGTGCAGCCACTCTGGAAAACAGCATGGAGGTTCCTCAAAATGTTGAAAATAGAACTGCCCTATGACCCAGCAATTGCACTATTGGGTATTTACCCTAAAGATACAAACGTAGTGATCCAAAGGGGCACGTGCACCCGAATGTTTATAGCAGCAATGTCCACAATAGCCAAACTATGGAAAGAACCTAGATGTCCATCAACAGATGAATGGATCAAGAAGATGTGGTATATATACACAATGGAATACTATGCAGCCATCAAAAGAAATGAAATCTTGCCATTTGCGACAACATGGATGGAACTAGAGCGTATCATGCTTAGCGAAATAAGTCAAGCAGAGAAAGACAACTATCATATTGATCTCCCTGATATGAGGAAGTGGTGATGCAACATGGGGGCTTAAGTGGGTAGGAGAAAAATCAATGAAACAAGATGGGATTGGGAGGGAGACAAACCATAAGTGACTCTTAATCTCACAAAACAAACTGAGGGTTGCTGGGGGGAGGGGGTTTGGGAGAAGGGGGTGGGATTATGGACATTGGGGAGGGTATGTGCTTTGGTGAGCGCTGTGAAGTGTGTAAACCTGGTGATTCACAGACCTGTACCCCTGGGGATAAAAATATATGTTTATAAAAAATAAAAAATTAAAAAAAAATAAAAAAATAAAAAAAATAAAAATAAGACTTACCCTTGGAATGTTGCTTCTGTTACCTTCGTTTTTTTTTGTTTGTTTTGTTTTGTTTTTGTTTTTGTTTTTGTTTTTGTTTTTTTGTTACCTTCTTTTAGTAAAGCCATGGCTTTGGCCAGCCCAAGGTTTGCAGGGAGGGAAATTAGACCCCACTTTTTAAAGTGATGAGCACCACATCTGTGCAAAGGAGAGGGGCTGCTAAGGTGGCTATTGTGGAAATTATTTACTTAAATAACCGCATTATTTTTGTGTGTTTGACTCTTATATTGCTCCTCAGTTTCTAGAAGACAAAGTGCAATCTCCCTAAAATAACATGCATAGACATTCCACGGCTTGCAACCCCCACTTCTTCAATATCTTTTCTTTCCACTCCCAGTCCCCCACAATTAGTGTTTGTAAATCTCTCCATCCCACCTGTGCCGTAAACTTTAACAGTTATTCTCTGCCCTGTTCACCTGAAAATTTCTACTTACATTTCTTCACTTAGTCAACTCCTACTTCAAACTTTAAGAATTCAAACTTTAAGACTACTTAGACACCACATTCTCCAGAAAGGCTCTCCTGTGAAGAACAAGCCAGTTTTGTAGGCTCCTATTACACCCTGGGTGCACCCACTTATCATAATACTTGTTATAATACCTGTATCAATATTACCTGTTTTGTTTCTTTTTCCCCACATATTTCCAGACAGGTAGCCTCTCAAAGGGGCAACCAGGTTCCATTCATGTTGGCACCTTTGGTGCATGGGGCCTGAGCAAAGGAGCTGTTGTAGACATCTGTTGGCTCACTGTGTGGCAGAGCTGGGTTTTCGCCATGGAAGATTACATGTTACTATATATAGACGGCTGAAGCTCCTTTAATGCAAGAAAGCAGAGAGCAGGGAGTGTGTGTGCGTGGTGGCTTTGTAATGTGTCCACTTGCCTAGACTGAGCTACAGTTCCCAGAATTCCTTCCCCTGTCTGTTTTGGGTTAGGATGGGCCCCAAGAGAGACACTGTGGGAGATGTGCAGGTTGGAAATGAAGGAAGAGCTATGATGTAGCTCACACATGGCTGTTGTCTGCTGGCTCCTCTTGTTGGCGTGGGGCAGCAGCCAAGTCTGCCACTGTTCTTCCTTCTCTTGCATTCTCCTTTGGCTTCTCTGACTCCTGGGCCAACTCCGCCATGAAGGGCACCATGATGTCCTACAGGACATCAACACCAGCAAAGTCAACGGCAGCAAGAATTGATAGGGGTTTCTGTCTGTCCTTATGGGTTCCAACTAGTCTCTGCTTTTCCACTGCCTGATCTATAGACAAAAGCTTTATGGAGACTGATGAGCTCCCACAATTTTATAACATAAAAATCCTGTAACAAAGTTATCTGTCTGTGTCTATACCAGTACCTATGCATATGTGTGCATGCACTATACACACATGTGTTACTTCCTTTCTTCCTTCCTGGTTACTTACTTCCTGAGGATTCTGCTTATCTGAGTGAACTATGACTGATATGGGTGTGTGTGGGGGTCCACTGGGCAAAAGTCAAGATACATCAGAAACAACGGCAATTCATCTGGCTTTGCTAAAAGCCATTGCTATAAGAACAACAACAACAACAACAACAACAACACAATCATCAGATCAACAACAACAACAACAACACAATCATCAGATCAACAACAACAACAACAACACAATCATCAGATCAACAACAACAACAACAACAACAACAACAACAACAACACAATCATCAGATCTCCATGATGGCTCTTCACTTCCTCCCAGGAGAGCCAGAGTCAGTCCTGAGCCTTTGGAGTCAGAAAAGCTGGATTTTAAGGCTGGCTTCTCTGTTTTCCAGCTGGTTTGTTGGGCAAACTCTTAATCTCAGTTTCTTTGTGTTTAAAGTGGAAGGAGTAGTTGTATCCACCTCATGTGTTCATGGAGATTAAGAAAGAGATAATCTACATGACGTTCTTGAGTATGTGACTAGCATGTAACTGATGTTTAAATGAAGTTAGCTAATTTCAGTTATGAAAAATAACTACTTGTAGATACCACTTTTGTCCTCAATTTATATTCTACTGATTTACACTTATGCCCATAACTCATAAATTACATTTTTGAAATACATGCACACTCCATAAATTAAAGATAATGAATATATTTTGAGACTATCCCTAGTCGTTTATGGGTTCAAGAAGTTAGAATAATTAAAAAGCAGAAATATTAATAAGATACAATCAAAGATAGTCAGCTTGTGCTGATAATGTAAACTCAGGGTTCTAGAGCCCTTTCATCCCTTTCGCTCTTCCAGAAATCCTCCTTTAGTCTTAGAGTTTTAAATTCCACTTGCTTTAAAAATGGAATCAATCCATGAATTTAAAAGAACATTATAAATTATTAGCTTTATATTTGCCTCTTCTTTTCATTTTAACTTCTTAGAGAGTCATTTAAAAAAAGAGTCACAGATGTGACATTCAGTCAGCTTAAATATCGATCCTTCCAGAAGGCTTCCACGACCTACCAAAATGAGGAATTAAACACAAGTGTTCCAAGTCCGTCCCACTGGCTCTCAGGGATGAGGCTTGCAGGAATATGCAAACCAGGGAGTAGGAGAAGGTCTAAGAATGATTGGACTTTTCTTTTTGCCATTTGGAACATTTGATTTTTCCGAGTTCTCTTTGTTTATGAATTGAAAATGCTTTTGTTTATTAAGCTAATTAAATTATTTTAAGAACATAAACAATGCGAGATAAGGGACTCAAACATTGTGAGACTCTCTGTCTCTCTCTGTGCTAACAAACGGTCCGTGTCATAATAAAACAAGTCTATTTCTAAATAAGGCAAAAACGACTGAGTCTTGTCTGGTGAAGCAAGACGCCGAACACAGCATCCCGCTGGGTCTGCTGCCCCGGCTGCATCCTGGGAACTTCATGAAACTCAGTATTATGTAAGAGACTAACGGTCACTTCCCAGACCACAAAACACAGTGTTATTGATATTTGCTTGTCACCCCTCAGTGAGTGGGGAAGGCTCCAGATTGTGAGAACCTGAGGAAAGGTCTTCCCCTTATCTCCTGAGACTATGATAGTCTGAATTTATTCATTTTCTTACCTCCCAAGCCCATAGACACCTTGAGAGAACTACATAGTTTATAGTCCCACCTGGCATATAGGAGGCATTAAATTTTAATTTTATTCTATAGAACAGAGAAACAAATAGCATGGAGGACAAGGGGAGATGGAGAGGAGAAGGGAGTTGAGGGAAATTGGAAGGGGAAGTGAACCATGAGACTATGGACTCTGAAAAACAATCTGAGGGTTTTGAAGGGGCGGGTGGTGGGAGGTTGGGGGAGCCAGGTGGTGGGTATTAGAGAGGGCACGGATTGCGTGGAGCACTGGGTGTGGTGCAAAAATAATGAATACTGTTACGCTGAAAAGAAATAAAAAATTAAAAATAAAAAGAACAGAGAAACAATTTGCAATGTTTGGGTTTTTTTTTTTGAAATGAAACTTTAGTTCAAATATAATCCTATACAAAACACCAATTTATGAGATAAAGCAAAGACAGAGAGAGCTACAACCACCCCCTCTTTCTTTCCTGTCCAACGAGCTTCTTAGGAGTCCTCGGGCTAGTGTCTTGAAGATAAAGGTGAGATGAAAATTCTTCTATTTCTAAATGCTACTTTCTGAAAAACCCAATGTAATATTCCCCAGGCCCAAGAAGATGGTGGGGCAGGGGTGTAGGTATCTTAGACAGGGGCATAAAATATTCATTCTGCTTGGTGCGTCTTGGAAATTGTGCCTCAGTGCTGGGCACTGCACATGACTAGGGGTTCTGAATCCCACTTGGCTCAAGTTGCATGTCCAAGGCCACCTCCTGAAGGAGACAGGTCTCCAAGGACAGGGATCATAGGCCCTGTACGTACTCTCTTTCCTGTCTCTATCTGCCTGCCTGCCCATACACAAGTCTCCTTCCTTGACTTGATTCAATACAGCTCCAGGGAATTCACAGGAAGCATTTTGTTTACCTAGAATCCAGGAGCATAAGGCATGCCAGGGAAATCAACACTTTTAGGGATGTGAAAAGAATTAGCCTTTGAGTTGCTACTCTGGGGCACATAACATTCTTCCACTGGAAAGAAAGCCCGGGAGAGTTTCGAATAGATCCTCTCTCTTCAAGAAACTCATGGTGTCTTGGGATATGGATTTGTCTCCAGGCCTAGATGGTGCCATGCTTACTGCGGAGCTGTCTGGTGCAAGAGTTGGGCTCTAACCATACCTGGGACTGCTGATCATCCTGAGAAAATGGTCATGATGCACAAGACATGGTCTAGTCTGTTCTTAAGTCTTTAAGTCAAATTTTAGGAATCCAAGGAAACCTGTGTGTCATGATCCCAAAGATGCAATTCAGAGATGAAAGGCAGCACTTTCCTGCTGCTCAGGGGAGGCTCAGGTTACAGGAAGCGAGGTAATCCTTAAGCAGGGTTCCCTCTTTTGTGAAGTCTGCTTGTTGCCTTTTGGGCTCTCTGTTGTCCTGGGTGATTTGCCGGTCAAGAGGATGAAAGGAATGGAGCCACAAAACCCACTTTATGAAGATGCGACCTTGTTCTTGACTTCTGGCTCTTATTCCTGAGAGTATGGTAAAGTAAAACCTCCACAAGTGGGTCCAGTCTCTGGTGGGTTCCCGAGACTGCAGCCATGGGACTGGCATTCGAGATGATAGTGTGGTGCCCATCGTTTCCTGGTTCGGTGACAGAGGGTGTGAACAGCCAGATGATAGCTAACACAAGAGTGAAAGCTGACACCCATGATAGATCCTATGAGGTACACAATACTTGTCACTTGGCTTCTCCCTCAAAACTCTGTCTATTATGCTTTCTCCATTCTTCAACAGGAACCCTTGTCTGGGACATGCATGATTTTCAGTTTTTAAAAAACAGTTTAGGCAAGCATTTATTTATGAAGATCCTTCAGATAAGAAAGAACAGAGGCCCGGGAAAGGATGTGTGTGGACACTTTCCAAGTGCTTTCTCTCACACCCGTCAGAGCCAGGATGCAGAATTTTCTATTTTCTTTTTTTTGATGTTGCCCAGGCAAGCATACCAACCTGTCTGCTGTCCCTGCCCTTGGGTGTGGGGAGCAACGCCCTCCCAGCGAAGGGGAGAAGAAAGAAATGATGGTGACCCCTTGTCACCAGGACCTTTTCCAACTTGACTCACTGGCCCAACACTGGGTTCCTCAGCACCATCTCGGGCTCTCCTCTCCCCTCCCCCTCCCCTTCTCTTCTCCCTCAGGCTCCAGACTGCTGTGTTGAACGGGCAGAAGATGGTTTCAGTGTGCTTCTTCTCAAAAATCTTTCTTTCCTCTTTTGCCTTTCCTTAAGAAGTCCAGGTGCTGGAAGGGTTGGGTGGAGGGGCCACAAAGTTCCAGATTTAGGAAGAGGGAAGGAAATCCTGGTAAGAGCGGGGCTGAGGTCCACAGATGCGGATGGACCTTCCCTCTTTGTTTTCAATGCCCGTCTTGATAACAACCTTAGTTTCCAAAGAACCCAGGGCAGAGTGTGAGAAACAGAGCTGCCCAGCATGTCTGGGAGGGTAGCGGCAGGCACAGCCACTGTGGTTGGCAGTAAGCAAAGCTCCTGGCAGGGGCGGGAAGGAAGCTGATATCAGAGGAGAGATGGATGGGGGCACAAGGAAGCATCTCCAAGGAGTTCTGTCAGCAGGAAACACTGAATCCTTAACTCCCAGCCCCTGGGAGCCCCCCATCTGGGCTGCTCAGTCTTCCGGGTGACTCTCCTGCTCCCTTCTCTGTGTCCGGGCTCTGCCTTCCCCTGGTCCTCTCTCCGGCCTCCATGAAGACAGTCTCTCCCCCAGGACAGAGGGCCCTTGCTACTCTTCACAAGCAGTCTGGTCCCAGAGAAAGGCAGCGGGGCGTCCAGCAGAGGCAGACCCTGCTTTTAGCATCGGGATGAGGACCTGAGTTTAAAGCTGACCCCAGACCACCTTATGGACTCCCCCAGCTGAGATACCAGGGAAGGCCATTTAAATATCAGAATGCACTACTTCGATTCCTGAGCCCTCCCAGGATTCTCGGACTGCCACCTGCTTGCTTCAGAGGCCTTGGTGCTCCCCTGGGGCAGGGAGCCCCCCGGCGCACATGCTCACATCTGCTGGGGCACTAATGGAGAAATTCTGCTCCCTGGCACGCTGGGAGGAAGAGCTCATGAAACAGATTGTAAAGCCCTGGGCCATGACTCGCTCTCCTGTGACTTGGCACTTACGTAGCTTTTTCCGCTGGTGCAGACTGAGCAGGAGGCCAGGCCTCAGATGGCTGCCATGCCCAAACCATACTTGTGAGGCTCTAGTCCTTTGCCCCTTGATTCTGCCCCCAGACCCCCCAGAGGGTTGATTGAGTGGAGCTGTGTTTGACACCAAGGGGGCACATTGGAGGCCATCCCTCTTACACATTCCAAATGTGAAATGGCCTGGATCTATGGGCCTGGCCCCAGGAGGCCCAGAGGCATGATGCCGGTTCCCAGACAGACCCGTCCTGGTCACTGGGTGTGAATCTGCTTCTCCCCTTGGCCGCCCCACCGACACCAGACTCCTGGCTGTTGGCTGGGACTTTGCATTCCGCCAGGGCAGTGTTGGAGCTGCAGGAGTGCACGTTTCCGGCCTGCGGGGGATGGGCCCCCGGCCAGCTTGTTCCAGGGCCTCCTGGGCGGCTGCAGTCACAGCTGTGATGACTTCATGACTCAAATGGCAGAGGGGCCGGGAACAGGGACGGATTGTATTCGCAGGGTGCAAGCAGCGAGTGTGAAAGAGACTGGGCAGACTGGCCCTCCTGCCTGTTCAGTTTTGGAAGTCACTCCTATCTCCAGCAGAAACTCCCTGACTGCCTCTTCCCCTCCTCCAAAAGCCCCTTTAAAAGGTTAAGAGTCACTGGGGCCCTCCTCAGCCAGAGTGATGTGGAGAGAATGTTAAAGGCCAAACCGTCTTTAGGTGGGTTTGCTGGTTTTAGGGGGAACAATGAAAAGTTCATTTGAATCTGTAAATGGGCCCAAGTCTGAGTTTGAGCTAGTTGGGGTCTAGTGGTAATAGATGGCTATTTCCCCATTAGCTTGTCTGCCCCACCCAGGGGGACAGTCTGCTGGGAAATGAGGCCACCAGACCACCCCTGACCTCCCCAGAGCCTTGCCTCACCAAGGTCCAGATCATGTGAGAACCAAGACTTGGACACCATGTCACTGGATTTTCAAACTTCCTGACATTTCACTGTGGAGACAATGGTCTTGGTCATGACTGGGGTGGGGGGAGGAACACATGTACACAGACTGTCAGATACGATTACACTTATTGCAGTGTTGTTTGCAATGGTGAAAATTGGAATAACCTAAATGTCTATCAGCAGGGGAAGGGGTAAATAAAATGTGGTGTATTTATATGATGAAACTGGATGCAGCAGTTAAAATAAATAACCAGCCTGGCATAGAGCTCAAAAAAGAAGCAAACGAACAAGTTGCAGAATGATAACTACAGGATGAAACCATTTGTGTAAAGAGATAGGGAGAGAGAGAAAAAAAAGGAAAATCCTTACAAAGTGCAAGGCAAAGTTACATTTTCCATTCTGTCCTCCATAGAGATACACATTTATATTTTTATAAATTTATATTTATATAAATATATATACCTGAACTCCAAACCCCACACCATCTATGAGAGTGTGGGAGGGACTGAAATTGGGGAAGGTGGCCAAAAGTTCTTTTGAGTAAACATTCTAATGTTTAAGGGGAGAATGATTTCACTTCTTTCTTATGTAATTAAAAATTCATTATAAAATAGAAGAAAATGAGGTGTTAGTGGTTTACAAACTTAATCCATCCAGATTTAGCAGATGTGGAGCTTTGAGGGTTTGACCTAGTTGGGGATAGTCAGTGGTTTCGGTTTTTTTTTTTTCTTTTCCTCTGCTGAGATGCAGCAAATTGATACGATGTAGTGGGTGAGACAAGGCAGCGTGAGTGTGTGTTCTTAAATCAACAAGTGACGACTTCAGGTAACATGCAAGAAGGTCTTTTCTAAGTAGTTAGTCTGTCATACTGCAGCCTCACTGAGCCACAGGGCCATCATCTTGTCCCACCAAATATGGGGGCGGTGTAGCACTCATTGCTGTCACTGGGCCATCTACAAGGGGCTGGGGCCATGTGAGCAGATGTGGTAGACTACACGTAGTCCGGACAGCTCCCTTTGCCTTTTCCACTTGGAAAATCTTGCAAGTAGATGGAAGTTAGCAATGCAAACACCACGTTGGTAATTCACTTTATTTGGCAATTGAGTGAATAACACAACTTAGACTTCTGCAAGCTTAGAGGTGGTGACTATTAAAGTCACAGACATTTTCAAATACAAGGTGGCATTTCAGGTGTGTTTGTGTGTGTGAATTAAGAGTATAGAATTTTAAAGATAAAAGAAAAATGCCTTTTTGTAGAGAACATTGAAAATCAGAAATAATAGTTGCTTTCAAAAACAATCTTTTCCCTAACTTATAATAATTGTGTTCTCATTAGAAAATGTAGCAGTTAAAGAAAAGTATAAATAACAGAATTAAAAGCAGACACAAATGGAGCAGTGGCTAATTCTTGATGATTTGGTTAAGCATGTTTCCTTCTAGAACTTACTATTATTAATATCACAAAATCGCCATCATACCAATCATACTGTTTCATAGCCTATTCTTATCTTGGTGTTATTAATTTCAGAAAGTCCCTCACTCTCCAAATTTCCCTCATACCCTTTTCTAGTCAATATTCTACCCCTTAGGCCTCAATGACGACTGATCAGATCTCTATCACTAGACTTTTGCCTTTTTCAGAATATCCTGTAAATGGGGTCATACGATCTGTGGCCTTTTGTGCCTGGTTTCTTTCACTTGTAATGTTTTTGAGATTCTTCCATGTTGTTGCATGGATCAAAAGTTGATTCATTTTTATTGTTAAATAGAATTTCATCATATGAATATATCACGATGTATTTATCCAATGACCACTTTTGGGATTTGCTGAACTTTTGGAATCTGTGGGTAGAGGTCTTTCATCCCTTCTGGAATGTTCATGGAGATCTTTTTTTTTTTTTTTCAAACATTGCTTCTGCCCCAATCTGTCTCTCCTCTTTTTCTGGAACTCACATTGCAGCTTTGCTACTGCGTTTGATTGGGTTCCTACATCTCTTATGCTTTGTTCTGTTCTTTCCACTGTTTTTCTCTCGGTGCTTCAGTTTGGATCTTCTCTATTACTTTCAACTACGCTGTATTTTTTTCTGTTTCTTGAATATTCATGATGTCTTTGCTGTAAGACTTGTGTAAATAGAACCTGAAAATGTATTCCTGACCTTTTTTCGTATGGTTAACTCTAGTCATCTTCTACACTTCACTCCCTTAGGAATATGCCTTCTCTGATCTTCAAGATGAGGCCACAGTCCCTGTCACACATGTTCAAACTGCCACACACCTTTCCTTCTGAGTACTAGCTAAAGTTGCCATTTACTTGGCATTTTACTTAACTGTGGAATTGTTTGCCTCCTTGTCTGGACCATGACCTCCCCACAGCAGGTGTGGTGAACTTAGCCCTCTTTGTTTTTTATTGTTTCCCCTCCATAGCCTGGAGACCGGATTATCATAGGATCTTACTCTTTTTGAAATCGATGTGGACTTAAGGGCCTGCCTCCTGAGATTGTTCCAGTTGCCTCATCATAGCTCAGAGTATGTCCTCTGTGCCTTCACACCAAGCCTCCCACCCTCAGTGATTTTTTTTATAGATTTTATTTATTTATTTGAGATGGAGAGATAGGGACCAGAGGAAGAGGGACAAGAAGACTCCATGCTGGGCCCAGAGACCGACACAGGGATCAATCTCACAACCCTGAGATTATGACCTGAGCTGAAATCAAGAGTCAGATGCTCAACCAATTGAACCACCAAGGCGCCCTGACTCAGTGATGCTTTTTACGGTAACATTTCTTATGTACTGATTCAGTTGACTTCAGAAGTGGAAGATCCAAACACTTATAGAAGGACACACTGGAGAATCTTCTACTGTAGTATAGATAGAAAACCATGTGAAAGCAAAGAAACAGTTTGAATGTAACTATAGTAGACAACCCTTGGACTCATGGGAAACTGCTTACTCTTTTGGCTGAATTCTCGGCTATAAACTTCTAATTTTGTGGCTTGACATAACTTTTCTCATTTCTGGGAAACAACTGAACCAATTCAAAAAACTTCAGTTTCTTGTGACTACCATTAAGTTGCCACATTGCCTTCTTTTCATTGCTGTGTCTTGGGAGAACACAATTTATTTGTCCTACCTTTTCCTTCTTTGCTTTTTCTTTCCCCTCTCTTTCCATACCTCCTTCCCTGAGGAAGACAAAAAAATCTCTAAGTCCAATCAGTGAAATTAGTATTTCAACCTAGGAAGTCCTACAGATGCATTCCAGAGGACATAAAGTTTCAACTGGCAGAGAAAAGTGAAGTAGGATTTCCTACATAATGTGTCTATTGCACAGGAAGTGGGGAACTCCCCATGATTCTATCCACAGCATGTGGAAATTTATGAATCTACAGATAATAAGGGTATGAAGAAAAAAAAGATAAGAGTAGGAATAGCTCAGATTTACTTATGGCATGCATCTTCTCACTTAATCCTCCCATGTGTCTGCACAGGAAGTTATAGCAATTGTCCATTTATCAAGAAGGGAACAAGATATTCAGAGCAGGACATCTGTGTAAGACTGAGAGGAAAATCATGGAGGATATGGATGGTGCTACTTTAATTTATGATAACCCTTCTTTTTTAGGGAAATTGCACTGTTAGCAAATCTAGCTTGCCAATGCATAGCTCTGACCAAGTTCCTCTACTCTTTAAAACCTCTAGTGGTCCCTTAACCAATTTTCTAACCAAAGCCAGGCAAGTTTACATTATCATGTGACTTCCTAGACGGTTTGTTATTCTGGTGCACACTGGGAATTTCAAAAGGGCTGTGTGTCTCTAACTTAACAGCCAGAGAATGCATTTTCTTCTGGAGCATCTTCCAGTTTTCCAGTGACCTTGGGCATTCTGGCTTATAAAAGGAAATTAAGTGACCAAGTCTTGGTCCTCATACCTTGGTTTATTCCCTTCTGAATATCTTGAAGGTTTTCAGGGACCAAAAAAGCATTGTGAATAAAAGAAGCAAGAAGAAATGAAGTAATGCATGAGAACCTGCCTTCCGCAGTAGATGAGGGGGTAGAGCCTGACATGCTAGGAAGTACATCCAAAGGAGAAAGCAGCTGCTTTCATGTGAAATATAGAATTGCTTTGGAATTGCCAGAGATTTTGGTATTTCAAGAGAATTTGGGAATCTGAATTTTGATTCAAACTAGTCTTATTTTTAAAGGATAGCAACGAATACATGTTAAAAATTCTATGTGGGTGAAAACTGGGTGAGCCAAGAAAAACACATCCACAGACTGTATTTATTTGGTTCATGGGCAGCCAGTTTGTGACTTCTGCTCTACATAACAGGATCTTGGTTTCCTTTTTTTGCTTTCTCTCTAAAATAATACAAAGTTGCGAGTATGAACGTCTTATTTTAGGGAACAGTATGTCAATTATTTTTCAAGATTAAAAATAAATAAGCATCACAGTCACACATGTACATATATACAAATGGAAAGTGCAATCACACCCAGTGTTTTCTAGATTTATCTTCATTTTGCAGTTTGCTAGTTTTTTGACTGGGCAGCGAAGTGCTCTTCTGTTCCACACTCATTAAGGGACCATGGGCAGTACATGATAGTGGTCAGCACTCTTCAGTCATAGGCCCCCCCGCAGATCAATGGGTGCTTGATTTGAACTACTTTTTATAGGATCTATTTGTATGTGTAAGATCAGTGGACTTTTCTGGGTATCCATACGTCTGCAACTAATGCCTCCTACAGTATCTGCAGAGGAAGATGAAATTTATATTGTAGGATGTGCTCATTTACAGTCACATGGGTAAGAAATCGACAGAAGTGGAAAACTGGACAGAAGAAGAGACATTAATATTCTCCCTAAGAAGTTCCATACTTGGGATGCCTGGGTGGTTTAGTAGGTTAAGAGTCTGCCTTCAGCTCAGATCATGATCCCAGGGTCCTTGAGATCAAGTCCTGCATCGGGCTTCCTGCTCAGCGGGCAGTCTGCTTCTCCCTTGTCTTCTCCTCTCGGCTCATACTCATGCTCATGCTCTCTCTCTCAGATAAATAAATAAAATCTTAAAAAGAACGAAAGAATTTCCATGCTTTTTAAAATAGCAATAAGCCATTCCTCTTAATCCCATTTATGTAGAGCTCTGGTTAAAATACTAGTTGGGCACATTTTCTGCCAGTGTGGGGAAGGCTGTTGGCATGTCGACTATTTGGATGAGATTGGATGTGGCCATTGTGCTTGTGCTGGACAAGTCTCCCCTACCCTCTCCCACCTGTAATCAGGCTTCATCTCCTTTAACTGCCTTGCCCTCCCTTCCTATGGAACGTTACTCATTTCCTTTTCTGTGCATCTTGGTCAGAGCTATGCATTGGCAAGAGTGCATCTGGTGCAATGGGGCCCATGAAACACTGCAGGAGAATCACATTACTCCTGATCCATCCTCTTGTGGGTGTGCAACTGTGAGAGCTTTGGCTCCGTTCCTTGCATTGCATCTACCACCTAGGAGACATTCCACAGTTGGAGGATGAATGGTCATTTGAACAAAAGAGGAAATTTACAAAGTATCAGTTAGAATAATAGCTACAACTATCTACACAAGGCATGGGCAGCTTTGATGGCTGAGCCCACCTCCCCCCCACAACTTGGAATGCTCAGATAGGGGTTGGATGATCCCTACAGAAGATGTTTCTGTATGGAATTAAGACTGGGGGAGATCCTTTACCAGCCTGTTTCTAGCTGTAACACTTAACAGGATGTTCATCTCACCCAGCATTTTGCTCTTGTACCTGGGGTGTGAGGTTAGCGGGGCAGATCTTGTGGACGTTCTGCTCTATTTCTACCCTATCAGCAGCCCCCCATACACACACACCAGCCTTAGCATTTTTACACACAGGCTGACTTTTAGCTGCCAACATCTGTATTTCTCTATCGGGAGCTTTGTCTGGCCACTGGAGCCCATTCTACCTGCAAACACTGCAGGCCAGAGGTTCTGGAGAATTAATAGCTCCTGGAAACACCTCTTAACACAAATATCCCAGCTCCCTTGTCTGTCAGGTGGAATACTAACTACCACCTTGGCTCCGAGTGCCCACCAGGAAAGTCAAGCTCTAGGGCCCACAGTGGAAACTGGCCTGATAATTCCCGCTTCACTGCCTGTTTTCCCTTTCCCCACTCCCCTCCTCGTGATTCCCGGGGTTACCTCCCAAATAGATGACTTGCCTTCTAATCCTTGCCACAGGGTCCTTCTCTGAGGATGCCCCAAAAGATAGCTGGGATCTCCGTAGGTTCTTTCCAGGGTCTAATTCTGAAACTATCCACATCGGTGGCCCAATGTAGGATTCAATTCAACAAATAGCAGCTCCCAGATGAGAGACTCTGAAGTCACAGGGACGGGAGCCTTGGCTAGCAAGGCAGAGGCCGGAATACAGCTGCGTTGTTTCAGATGCTAATTTACAGCTCCCACACCTCAAAGCTGAGGCAATGTCTAGAACTAAACCAAACAGTGTGATTGAAACTCTCCACAGCGCCCACAGCCCGGCCAGCAATTCCGTGGGTGTCCCCTTTGCTGGTTGCTCTTTTTCTGTGACACAGTGCGACTTTAAACACTGCTCAGGACTGAAATGATAGCAGCCAAGGGTTTGGTGGTCTCTGGGGATGATTGTGTGGGAACTAGGTAAGGAGACAGGTGAGAAGTAAATTGAAATCCTTGGAGATTGTCTGAAACTCAGAGCTGTGGTAATGTGGACAGAGTTTATAGTTACAAGCACCCACATACCAGCAGGGGTGGGGGGTTTACAGGATCCCTCATAATGACCTGGCTACTAAACATCAAGCAGGAACTGCCCCCCCCCCACCGCCCCACCTTCTCATCTAACCTGAGATTTCTCCAGGGTAAAAGCACAACTGTAGGCAAGTACAAGATGGCATCCTCAAACTAAACTCAGCCCTGACGGTGGCATGTTTCTTGATTGTTACTGGCTCCCAATGCCCCCAGCCTTGGGATGGCTACATGAACAAGCCAAACCAGGAAACACGATATGGGGAACGTGTGATTGATGAGAAATCCCATTGATGGGATTGATGAGAAATTCCCAGTCTACCGGGAAATGGTGTTGGAGAGAACAAGCCACAGGGTTTGGCCAATGTAAGAGTTCTAGCCTGGCGTGGCTCCTGCTGGCCAAATCTATTATCAGAACTGAAAAGAATACATGAGTGCTGGATAAAGGGGTTCCTTGTATTAAAGAGGGTCTGTTGCTCTCCTAAAAAAAGAATTCTGAGAGATTCTAATGAATGCCTCAAAGCCATAAGCTGAGCTTGGGGTCATTGACGTATTGCCTGCTTGAACCTGACCAGACTTTCCAAGGCAAACCAGGCTTTTATATGCATTGGAAAGAGTTTCTCTATTTCTGCGCAATTCTCAAAGTCTAGACCATTGTCGAATAAGTAACCAGAGGGAGAGAAAGTAATTCCAATGGCTCCATGTGTATAGACACCACTTGGAAAAGAGTCCATTTGTTTAAAATAAAATTTTTAAAAAGTCAAAAACAAACAAAAAACCTCTAATTTTATTAAAGGATCTAAATACACAGAAGCCTTCTGAGCCATATCAGGATTAACTCAATATTTGTGTTGAGTCTTTGGTGGGTATCTACTCATTTCAGGGTATATGAGAATCCAGATGACAAATAAGCAAACCTATTTGTTAACCGTAAGATTCTGTAACTCTATCCCATCTGATTTGCAGACCCTCCTGCTCTCCCCTCCCCCTAATATCCTGAGGGGCAGCTAGTTTTCAATTCCAAGTTGGTCTAAATAAATTCAATGTTTGGGGAAGGCTTTGCAGATATTTCCACATTTCTATGGTCTTTAGAAAAATCTCAAGCCCCTGCTCATCCTGCTCATTTTGTCCCCATGGAAGGTAAGTCAGTGTTTTTCTCCTGAAATCCAAATCAGTTTGCCTCCTGCACAATCCTGAACTCCAAGAAGGAACAGTTTAAATCAAAGTTTCAGGGCTGTGTAGGACTCTGTCTCACTCTAAAGCTTCAAAAATGTGACAATTAAACTTGGACTTGGCTAACTTCTGGGCCACTTTCATTACCCTTAAATCTTCTCATCCACATGTAATGAAGATAGCACTTGGGACTCCCTTGTCTCAAATAAAGGAACAAGGTCTGTGAGGCCTTGGTCACTTGTCCCAGGCTCTGTCGTCTGTCCAGGGACAGATTTGGAAAGACCCATGCTGGAAACCTGCTCTAAGCCTCTAGTTCTTTCCATTACAGATGTCTGACCAATAATTAAAATGACAGCAGAGAGGAAAATTCTAATGTACCAATAGCTTCATTTTCCTGGCTTCCCTTAAAATGCAAAAGAGTATAATTTAAACAATAAATCATATTTTAAAAAGAACGTCTGAATTTTTTCCTTCTTGCCTGTGACAGACTCCTGGTCTCTTTCTCAAATAGGCTTCCTTTCTTTTTTGGATTTCTTTTTCCCTAATGTGTTTAAAAGTCCCACAACCATGTGTACTAAATGGGGAAAAGAAAAGGCCATATTGCTCTTCCAATGCCTCCAGCAAATCCAGTAGTAGATGTCCACCACTCCCTGCACAGAAATGGAACTTGCAGGTGCACCCACCAGGCATGTATCAGATTCAAACATCTGCAACCTTTCAGATTTTAAGTTGCTGATTTTTCTTGCCTCGCACTGGGTACTTTTCCTTTTTTTTGTGAGCCCTGGGAAATTTTGAGTGAGGTGGCCTAGTTAGCGGCTAAGGAATGAAGGAGTATTTGGTGCTGGTTTCAAGTTTGATAAAACAAATGATTATATACCAAGGAATAGTGAATTATTAAAAGGTTATTGTACTAGGCACTTAGGGAATAGAGGTGCTTCTGATAAGAACAGATACAACACTTGATCTTAGCCAATACAGTATTTTTGTTTCAGGGGTTGGAACTCAGAGTCTTAATTTAACCTACAGTCCCTGAAATCTCAAAGTGGAGGACCTTCAACCGGAGACACGTAAGATTGTTTTTTGACAGTGTCTACCATTCCAGGGATAGGATAGTCAAATTCGGGAGCATGAGGTCAGCAAAAATACAGGGAAGGGAAATCCCTCTAAGAAAGAAATATTAAGGGATGTTCCTCCCAACTCTTTCTACCTTTGAGGGAGAAATTATAAAAGTAATTCTCATACAACATTAAATTCTTGTTCAGAATACTCACCGAACTCTCAGCATTTGGCATGTGATTGATTCATTGGTTTGTGTATTAAGCTATGTCATATTCGAAATCCCCAGAGAAGGCACTTCTAAGGCTGCAAAATCCCAGCTGCCGTAAACAGGAGTCATTTTCATCATAAAATTGGATGGTTTTGTGGTCTGATCAAGCAGACTACACATTCTTGAGATGATAGTTCAGCTAAATTTCCTTATATTTTAAAGTTATCTCTTGCGTTGTTGTTATTATTATTTAAGTGGGAGCAAGTCTGACACTTCTGAATCATTTAATCAGGCAAGGAACTGTCCAAGTAAAGGAGTTCATTGCTTTTGCAGAAACAGACAAACACCTACCTCATTGGATACCAGACCCTGTGTCTGGGGGAACCAGCACCATCCTTGATGGATAGACTGTGCTTGTGGTACTTAATGACGTCACTCTTCCTGGATTATAAAACACCTACAAACCCAACTCTGTAGATGCTTACACAAAGGTAAGAGGTGTCAGATGTAAGCTTTATAAATTTAACATTTAAGATAAATTTAAGATTTTATTCATTCATTTGAGAAAGAGAGAGAATGAGAGAGAGAGAGAGAGAGAGCACGCAAACGAGCATGAGCTGGGGGAGAGGGAGAAGGAGAAACAAGCTCCCGCAGAGCAGGGAGCCCAATAGGGGGCTTAATCTCAGGACCTGGGATAGTGACCTGAGCCAAGGCAGATGCTTAACCAACTGAGTCACCCAGATGCCCCTAAATTTAACATTTTGATGCCTATTTCTGTTTAAGAGTTTAGTTCAAATCCTACAGAATCTACCTGCAGAAGGCAGGAGAGTGGCAGGAAGCTGGGGCCCCATTCTCCTTCTGGAGAACCTTCTGGGTTTTGTCCCAGGAAATGTATTGGCTTCCATCCAGCATCACTCAACTCACAGAATGCTATCTAGATCAAAACCCAGGGTCCTCTGTCCCTGCCCATGGCTCCTGCTATATTTCCTCCAGTTAATGCGCCCAGTAAGTACCTGGTAGTTACAAGTTTCCTATTACCCTCACTTTCACTCTTTTTATATGGGCTTTTACATCCACAGACATTTCATGGAAGATAAATCACAGAGAGTAGCATGGGGACAAAGCTATCAGCAAAAAAAAAAACAAAAAAACAAAAAAACAAAAAAAAACCACAGGGGCAGCCTTCTCTCTAATTCAGCAGCAGACCTGGATTCTTAGGTAACCGAGCAGCGGTGTAATCTGGGAACTGAACAAAGGAAGGTCATGCCTTCAAACCCAACTACAAATGTGGTTTATTTATATGCAGACATTTAAAAGTCCCCAGAGCCACAAAAAAAAAAAAAAAAAAAAAAATCACACTTTTAATTAAGGACATTTCCTTTTATGAGTTCCTGAAGGTAATGGCATCGTGCGCAGGGATTTAATAGTTTGGGGGATTTGGTTTAAGTACTGATCATTCTGTCACACAACTGAAGCTTATTTTATGGATCAGCGTCTTTAATTTTCAGATATTTTCCATGATGACTGCCCTTTTCTAAAGCAACAGTTAAAGAAAATTTACTGATTTGAGTTTAAGGATTATGGGTGTCTGATGACTTCTTCAGTTACTCATCATCAGTGTGCATTTAGTGAAAACCTAGCTGTGCTGTCCAATGTGGTAATCACTAGCCATATGTGGCTATTTAAACAAAGGGTTTTAGAAGGGAAGGGGATGAGGGGGGATGGGTGAACCTGGTGGTCGGTATTAAGGAGGGCACATATTGCATGGAGCACTGGGTGAGGTACATAAACAATGAATCTTGGAACACTGAAAAAATAAAATACAATTTCATTTAAAAAATAAAATTTAAAAATAAAATAAATAAAATGAACTTAAAATTAATTAAATTAAATCTTTGGTTTCTCAGTTACACTAATAACATTACTTTTTTTTTCCTTTTAGCTCTCTATCTTATTTTTAAAATTCTAGTATTGTTAACATACAGTGTACAATGTAGTGATTCAATCGTTCCACACACTTCTCAGTGTTCGTCACAAGTGCACTCCTAATCCCTTCCACCTGTGTCACACAACTTCCCCATCCACCTCCCCTCTAGAAACCATCAGTTTTTTCTCTATAGTTAAGCTTCTGTTTTTTGATTTTTCTCTTTTTTTGCTTTGTTCATTTTTTTGTTCCTTAAATTCCACATATGAATAAAATCATATGGACTTTGTCTTTCTCTAACTGGCTTATTTCGCTTAGCATTATACTCCCTAGCTCCATCCGTATTGTTGCAAATGGCAAGATTCCATTATGGCTGAGAAATTGTGTATATATGTATCACCTCTTCTTTATCTATCCATCTGTCAATGGATACTTGGGCTGCTTCCGTAGTTTGACTATTGTAAATAATGCTGCAATAAACATAGTGGTGCATGTATCCTTTTGAATTAGTGTTTTCATATTCTTTGGGTGAATATGAAGTAGTGTGATTACTGGATTGTAGGGTAGTTCTATTTTTCACATTTTTGAGGAACCTCCATACTGTTTTCCACAGTGGCTGCACCAGTTTGTATTTCCACCAACAGCGCAGGAGGGTTCAGTTTTTTCCACATCCTCACCAGGACTTGCTGTTTCCTGAGTTTTTGATGTTTAGCCATTCTGACAGGTGTGAGGTGATATATCATTGTGGTTTCAATTTCCATTTCCCTGATGATGAGTGATGTTGAGCATCTTTTCATGTGTCTGTTGGCTGTCTGTGTGTCTTCTTTGGGAAAATGTCTCTCCCTGTCTTCAGTCCATTCTTTACTTGGATTATTAATTTTGGGGGGAGGTATTGAGTTGCCTAAATTCTTTATATATTTTGCATATAATCTTTTATTGGATAACATATAACATATCATTTGCAAAGATCTTCTCCCATTCAGTAGGTTGCCTTTAGTTTTGTTAATTATTTCCTTTGTTGTGCAGAGGTTTCTTATTTTGATGTAGTCCCAATAGTTTATTTTTGCTTTTGTTTCCCTTGCCTCATGAGACATATCTAGAAGGTGCCATGACCAATGTCAGAGAAATTACTGCTTCTGTTTTCTCCTAGGATTTTTATGATTTCAGGTCTCAGATTTAGGTCTTTAATCCATTTTTTAAATTAATGTATAATGTATTATTTGCCCCAGGGGTACCTGTCTTTGAATCATCAGGCCTACACACTTCCCAGCACTCACCATAGCACATACTATTCCCAGTGTCCATCCCCCCACCACCCCAGCCCTCCCACCTCCCTCCATTCCAGCATCCCTCAGTTTGTTTCCTGAGATTAAGTGTCTCTTAGGGTTTTTCTCCTTGTCTGGTTTCATCTTGTTTCATTTTTCCCTCCCTTCCCCTATGATCCTCTGTCTTGTTTCTCAAATTCCTCATATCAGTGAGATCATATGATAATTAAGACAGTAATTTTTTTTTTAATTTTTATTTATTTATTTGTTTGACAGACAGAGAGAGAGAGAGAGAGAGAGAGAAGGAATATAAGCAGGGGGAGTGGGAGAGGGAGACGCAGGTTTCCCACTGAGTAGGGAGCCTGATATGGGGCTCAACCCCAGGACCCTGGGATCGTGACCTGAGCCGAAGGCAGATGCTTAATGACTGAGCCACCCGGGCACCCCAACACAGGTAATTCTTTCTGAGATACTCACAACCATGACATAATGATTGATGTCCTCAACAATGTCCTTTCCTTGGATGTTGGAGTTTTATAAGGCTTTTTCAAGTAATATCTTTTATTTAGGCTCTTGGCATTCCCAAAGCATAATTCATAAAAAACAATTCTCTAGGGATCCAATAAAATGAAATCTGTGTACTTGGCTTCTTTCTAACCTTCCTAAGTCAAGAGGAGAATTTAGAAGAACAAGTTGACATTGATCCTTCAAAAATTTTGAATATTGCTTCTCCCTATTAGACTTCTGAATAAGTATTAGACCCGTGTTAACTTGACATCATTGTCCCCAGCAAATGTCTGGAGTGCATTATTGCATATTCTAACTCAGCATAATGAGAGCCTCAGCAAGCTTGAATAGCATCTTCCCACCTCTGCACAGAAGAAAGCTGAGACAGTTCCCAATGACAAAGGCTTCTCAGAGCATAAATATAAATCTTCTTCCAGGTATAGGAAACCATCAGTCAGACAGTTGAGAATTAAGTGGAGTTTGCTGGATGGGTTTTATATTGGGTTAGGCATCAGATTCCCTCGATTGTTCACACACACCAGTGTTTCTAACACCAAACTATGTGGCCAAGGAAGTGTTCCCTTTTTCTGCCCAGCTTATGATTTTTTAATTGCAGTCAGACTCCTGTCTTTATCCTCCAGACTCAGAAACAGTGCAAGCATTGCATTGGACTTAACAGAAGGCCTCAGAAGGGGGCTGTAAAATGTTTACCCATATTTGATTGTATTTCTTGATTCACAGGCCAGAAAATGTGATTTGTCAACTTAGAGAGACATAGGAAGAAAAAAGTAGGGGAGAGTAAAGGTGGGTTTGTAAGGGAAGCAAATAACCTTTGCATGGCTCAAGTGGGAGAACCCCCCCTGTGTTTCTGAGTATGCACTGCAAGCCCTGCTAACAAGTTAACAAGGGGCCTAAGCCAGCACAACATTTCAGACATATTTCCAGAAAGTTCCAGCCTCCCTCCATGGTTCATGGGGAAATCTCTTCTCCTACTTCTCATCTCTTGAGCAATTTAAGAACAACATACTCTTTGATTTATAACGTGAAGGTCTGGTAAAACTGTGAACGAAGTGTCTTGAGGGAAAGAAGATAATATTTTTCAAGTGCCTTGACTAATATGCTCAGACTTGGTTCAGACGGGTCTGTGTAATTTGTGAGCTCCCATCATGGATTTCACAAAGACTTCTCTGTCTTGCCAACAGGACAGAGGGAAGACAGGGATAGGAGGAAAACCCATCCAGAGAGCACACCATGCTGTTTCCCAGTGTCAGACTTCCTTAACTGAGAGAGAAGCAGCATTGTGTTTGGGGTCCAGTCTGCTGTGTGGATGGCACATACATGACCCTAGAGAGTAGAAAAAAATGCCTTAATTCCTTCCGTGCTCTCTGATTTGTTTAAGATCCAGAGAAGAAGCTGCTTTCTTCTCATCCCTCAGGTGTTAGCCTGAATGTCCCATCTGAAAAACTCCTCTAAGTCCCAACTGAGGTAAGCTGAAGTTACTGACCCCCACATGACTTTCAGTCCCAGCTTTTTCTGCATCACAGATGAGAGGCAGTTTTGTGTCAGGTTTAGAAGCATGGATCCTGGAGGTGACTGAGAATCTGAATTAAAATCTTAGTTTTCTCCCAGTAGGTGCAACTTAGAGAAAGCTATTCAACTGTTTTCTACTTTAACTTTGTTATATGTAGAATGTGGATGCTAATTGCTCCTTCCTTACAGAGAAATTCTGAAGATTAAACAGCTTAAATCGTCATAAAGATCTTAGCACCTCACATAGGAAGGCAAGTGTAAATATTCACTATTAATATTTATATACTTGTTTATTGTTTCTCTTCCCTAAAAAACTATAAGATCTATAAGGGTGGGAGGTATAAATATAAAATTTTGTATTCATAGTCAATGAAAGAAAAGACATCGATCTTCTAGTATAAAGGATAAAGTATTAAATTAAAATCCCCGCTTCAAACCGTATAAAGTGATCAAGGATTAAAGACCTTAACATGAAAAATACAACATTTATTATAAAGTTTTAGAGAATCTCATTATGACCTTGGGGCTAAGGAAGGATTGCTTAGGCAATAACAAAGTGCTTATCAATAAGGAAATACTAAATGTATTAAAACTCTGTATAGTAAAAAACCATCAGAAAAAAAGGGGGGGAAGTCACATTCTTGGGAAAGATATTTGCAGTCATATAGCTGATGGAGAATTAGTACCTGACTATATATATTGTCCTTCTCTTGATCTAAGCAAAGTAAATAAAATAAATGTTTAAAAACAATTCCTTCCACATCTAAAACATTTCAAAGATAGTGTCAGAACAATGGTCAGAGATATTAACTTGCAAATAAAATTTACTTTTCTTGTGTAGACTTGTTTTCTTCCTTCCCTCCTTCTTTTCTTTCTTTCTTTTTCATTCTTCTTTCTCTCTTTCATTTTCTTTCTTTCAAGAGCCAAGGAAACATTATTAGTAGTAAAAAATAATATATTTACAATGACTCAGAATCTTCTACAGACCATCAAAATGTCAAATGTGAATTTTCTTGAAAAATGTCTATGTCCCTTCTTAATTCATTTAGTCATCATGTATGTATCAGGCAATTATTTTCATTGGCATTTGCATCTTTGTTTAACTAATGGGTATGTGTCACACTCAGTGTTCTCCTTTTGACTGGAATGTGGTTCTGTTATATGGAATATTTGTGTATATAAGAAATATTTTAAAATAATTGTCAATGTTGTCTTTCATGAGAAAATTTTTCTTCATGTTCTAATGTTTGTGTGTTTGTTTGCTTGTTTTGGCAGCTGGTTTTTTTTTTGGCCCAAAAAAGATGCTCAAAAACTGCTTAATGACTAAATCAGTGGTTGAATCTGATTTAGAAGTTATTATTATATGTTCTTATTAAAAATTCATTCATTCATTCAATACATATTTATGGGTCATCTACTCTATCTCAGAGCTGTTGGGACAAAGCAATGAAACAGAACCATTGTTATTATGGAGCTAACTTTCTAGTGGAGATAACATAACATAGAGATAACTCTTTAGTGGAGATAACCTAATAAACAAATAAATATGATAGGTGGTGGTGAGTATGAAGGGAAAATAAAGGCAAAAAAGATGAAGGGCATGGGGCTACTTTCAATGGAATAGAGAGGAAGGTTCTTGGATAATTTGACATTGGAGCAAAGCTCTGAGTGAAGTGAAATGGACAGACATCTGAGAGAAGCAAGTGCAAATGGCCTGTGGTGAGATACCAAGTAGCTGGAGGTGAATGGATGATGGAGAGAAAGCCACAAGAGATGAAGATAGAGTAATAGCAGGGGGTCAGATCAAGTAGAGTTGTACAAGCTTTGGTGAAACTTTGGATTTTATTCTAAGAGAGATAGAAACCCTTGTTAGATTTTGGACAAAATAACAATAGATCTTAAAAGCAGTCTGGTTGTTGTGTTAAAACAAGACACACACACACACACACACACACACAGAGAGAGAGAGAGAGAGAGAAGCAAAAGGATAGAATCAGGAAGAACATTAGAAGGTTGTTGCAATAATTTTGGCAGATGATGGCAGAATAGAAACAGAATGAAGGGTTTGAGACATGGCCAGATTCTGGATACATTTCAAAGATAAAGTAATGGGTATTGGATCTGAGAGAAAGGAGTCAAAGAATAAACAGCTCAAGGATTTTGGCTTCAATAGCTGGAAAGATGGAGTTGTCATTTACCCAGAAGAGGAAGGTGGGAGGAAAAAGTGAGTTTGGGTGGGTAATCAAGAGTGAGATAGATATCCAAGAAGGCAGGAAGATAAATGTCTGGAGTTCAGGAGAATGACCTAGGTTGCAGACATACATGTGGGAGTCATTAGGGTATAAAGAAATTCTGCAGATAGACCAAGAAATGAATATTGGAGTAGACTGAGTTTTAGTGGCAAAACCTGACTGGTGGGTAGTCAAGAGAGGATTAGAAGAGATACTAGGAGAACAGCACATTTGGATAATTCTTTGGAGAATTTATGCTATGACGGAGTAGGGGAATGTGCAAGTAGTGGAAGGTAAAAGGGAAGCCAAGGTTACAATTACAACGTGGCTGGGTACTCACTGCAATGATAAAATTGATAGAAAAATGGGCAGTTTTGCTAGAGGAGGGCACAACAGCAGGAGAGGAGCCCTTAACAGCTGTGGAGGAGATAGAATTCTGTGTCTGAGGGAGGAGTCGCCTTAGAAAGATGTGGGACAAAGGAACAGGATAAGGGTGTGATAAATGCACCCAGACCCAGGTGGATTGGTACATTTGGAGGTGGGAACTTTTAGAATTTCTTTTATGACTGATTCTCTCTTTCCTTGAAGTAAGAAGGTCTTACTTAAGAGAAAGGAATGGGAAATCAATTTTAGTTAGTTTTTAGTTTTGGTAGAATTTTGAAATAGTTGATTCAAAGATTTATAGAATGCGTTGACCAGGGAAATGTGTAGAAATTTTGGCCAGCACTCTGGGCTACTGAGGTTTGATTAAGAATTTAAATCCAGATGAGACAGTAGGCACAAAATAGTTGGATTTAATCAGGTTGTACCCTATGGACAGAGAAGGGTGAGGTGTGTGTGTGTGGGGAGGGTGTTTGAGAACAGTTCAAGGGACCAATTATAGTTGTAAAGCAAGGGATTGAAATCATATCTGGAAGAAGAGGACACCAGGAGGTAAGAAGCCATGAAGAAATAGGAAAGGGGGGCTTAGAAGTCCCAGGGTGCCAAAGAGTTAATGGAGTTTGGACACTAGAGGTAATGATCTGAAAAAGTAGGAAGTGGTGATCCTCAGGTGAAATGTTTGAAATTGAGATTATGGAGGGACATGCTAACTGCTAATGATAAAGTCTGGAGTGGGATGGCTCATTTGACATGGAATGGGGGGTAAGCTCGTAGGAGGTAAGGAGGAGGAGAGAGAATTAAGAAATGAAATTATTGGAAGAATTCTTTGTGTGGACATTGAAATCCTTAAGAATCATAATGGTAGCAGTAGATCAAGTGACAGGATGATAAAGGAAAAATTAAACTCTATGAGAAGTGAAGATGAGTGATTAAGAGTTTGAAGATGACTGCCCCAAAGAAACTAGCATGTAACATAGTCTTAACACATGGACTTCAGAGGAGCTGAGATGGGGGGTGAAAAGGTGGGGATGGAAGGATGTATGGAAGGGGGATGGAAGGAGAGTAGATGGTCCTGAGGATGCAACAAGGAACAGGGAAGACGCTCATTTTGTCATAATGAGGGAGACAGACACAGCTCACCTTCTGCATTCATGTACAGAAGATAAAAATACTTGACCACAGCTCTCTTCTTTTTCCTGGCCTCAGCATGTAAGACCCAATCATATTTTTTTCTTTTTCTCTTATTTCCAAATAAAATTAATGATATTCCAATCACTGAGTAAGCCCTTAGGCTTTTTAAAAATTATTTTTATTAACATATGATACATTATTTGCCCCAAGGGTACAGGTCTGTGAACCGTTAGGCTTATATACTTCACAGCACTCACCATAGCACATACCATCCCCAATGTCCATAATCTGATCACCCTCTCCACAACCCCCATCCCCCCAGCAACCCTCAATCTGTTTTGTAAGATTAAGAGTCTCTTATGGTTTGTCTCCCTCCTGATCCCATCTTGTTTAATTTTTTCCTTCCCTACCCCCCAAACCCCCCGCTCTGCCTCTCAAATTCCTCATATCAGGGAGATCATATGATAGTTGTCTTTCTCTGATTGACTTATTTCGCTCAGCATGATACCCTCTAGTTCCTTCCACGTTGTTGCAAATGGCAAGATTTCATTTCTTTTGATGGCTGCATAGTATTCCATTGTATATATGAACCACATCTCCTTTATCCATTCATCTGTTGATAGACATCTAGGTTCTTTCCATAGTTTGGCTATTGTGGACATTGCTGCTATAAACATTTGAGTGCACATGCCCCTTCAGATCACTACATTTTTATCTTTAGGGTGAATACCCAGTAGTGTGATTACTGGGTCATAGGGTAGCTCTATTTTCAACTCTTTAGAGGAATCTCCATGCTGTTTTCCAGAGTGGCTGCACCAGATTACATTCCCACCAATAGTGCAGGAGGGTTTCCCTTTCTCTGCATCCTTGCCAACATCTTTCATTTCCTGACTTGTTAATTTTAGCCATTCTGACTGGTGTGAGGTGATACCTCATTGTGGTTTTGATTTGTATTTCCCTGATGCCGAGTGATGTGGAGCACTTCTTCTTGTGTCTCTTGGCCATCTGGATGTCTTCTTTGCAGAAATGTCTGTTCATGTCTTCTGCTCATTTCTTGATTGGGTTATTTATTCTTTGGAGGTTGACTTTGATAAGTTCTCTATAGATTTTGTATACTAGCCCTTTATCTGATATGTCATTTGTGAATATCTTCTCCCATTCTGTCAGTTGTTTTTTGGTTTTGTTGACTGTTTCCTTTGCTGTGCAAAGCTTTTGATCTTGATGAAGTCCTGATAGTTCTTTTTAGTCCTTGCTTCCCTTGCCTTTGACGATGTTTCTAGGAAGAAGTTGCTATAGCCGAGGTCAAAGCTATAGCTATGACCTCTCACATTGAGGTCTTTCATCCATTTGGAGTCTATTTTTGTGTGTGGTGTAAGGAAATGGTCCAGTTTCTTTCTTCTGTATGTGGCTGTCCAATTTTCTCAGCACCATTTGTTGAACAGACTGTCTTTTTTCCACTGGACATTCTTTCCTGCTTTGTCGAAGATGAGTTGGCCATAGAGTTGAGGGTCCATTCCTGGGATCTCTATTCTGTTCCATTGATCTATGTGTCTGTTTTTGTGCCAATACCATACAGTCTTGATGATTAGAGCTTGAAGTCTGGAATTGTGATGCCACCAACTTCGGCTTTCTTTTTCAACATTCCTCTGGTTATTCAGGGTCTTTCTGGTTCCATATAAATTTTAGGATTATTTGTTTCATTTCTTTGAAAAAAAATGGATGGGATTTTGATAGGATTGCATTAAATGTGTAGATTGCTTTAGGTAGCATAGACATTTCCACAATATTTGCTCTCCCAATCCATGAGCATGGAATGGTTTTCCATTTCTTCGTGTCTTCCTCAATTTCTTTCATGAGTACTTTATAGTTTTCTGAGTACAGATTCTTTGCCTGTTTGGTTAGGTTTATTCTGAGGTATCTTATGGTTTTGGGTGCAATTGTAAATGGGATTGACCCCTTAATTTCTCTTTCTTCTGTCTTTCTGTTGGTGCATAGAAATGCAACTGGTTTCTGTGCCTTGATTTTATATCCTGACACTTTACTGAATTCCTGTATGGGTTCTAGCAGTTTTGGAGTGGAGCCTTTTGGTTTTCCACATAAAGTATCATATCATCTGCAAAAAGTGAGAGTTTGACTTCTTCTTTGCCAATTCAGATGCCTTTTATTTCTTTTTGTTGTCCGACTGCTGAGGCTAGGAATTCTAGTACTGTATTGAATAGCAGTGGTGATAGTGGACATCCTTGCCATGTTCCTGACCTTAGTGGAAAAGCTCTCAGTTTCCCCATTGAGAATGATATTTGCTGTGAGTTTTTCATAGATGGATTTGATGATATTGAGGTATGTGCCCTCTATCCCTACACTGTGAAGAATTTTGATCAAGAAGAGCCTTAGGTTTTGTTTGGCTGAATGAGACGTGTACTGTTTGTGTGTTTATGTGTGTGTTCAAAAGCAGCTATGTTTGTTCATTTGAACAAACTCTTCATATGAAGAACAAGGCAGTTACTTTATGTTATTGTCATTTCCCTGATCTTAAAATAAATCAGTTTATCTAGATTTCTAGGAATGAAACTGCCTAACTGACATCTCATAGCTGTTTGGGGTCCTTTGGGACTTGAGCTTTCTACAAACCTTTGCCCTGGATGTGAAAACAGCAGGGAACAAGAGAGCACAGACAATGACTTACAGAATAAAATGCAGCTAAAAGCTAGATTTTAAATGAATGTCTATCTATTTATGGAAGTCCTTTCACATTTCTCTCAGCCTTATCTGCAAAATTTCCTGTATTTAAAAAAAAGAAAATCTGTCTTTTCAGTTTTCTTTCAACTCATTCAATATAAAAGCAAAATAAAATCTAGTTAGGGTCACAGTATTCAGTGAATTGTTCAACATTGTTGCACAAAACTCCATACAATTTTTCCATTCTTGAAGATCATTTTCTGTTTTCTCATCTGTAGAGTCAGACGTAGTCAGTGCCGGGAAAGCAACTTCAAAGCGAGAAATGATCCAGTAGTGACTTGGCAATTCTTCTTACATCCTGCTCAGTGCCTGGAGAATGTGGTTAATGGGGGAGGGAATGAATTACTCAGCTGAATATATGCTTTAATTAAAATGCTACAATAATGCGTTTCAGATACAGGTTGAATTTCTTTTTCTGGAGGAAAAATAACGTGCTGTTTTCTTTCTAACGTGTAATTAGTCAAATAGAAAGTAGTATATTTGGGGGAGATTGGATGTGGCTCTTGCCCATGGATCTGTTTTAACCTTCTCTGAATTTGCCCAGATGCTTCTTTGGCCCATTTACGAAGAAAAATACATTCTATTTCCCTCTTGATAATTCGTGATAGCCTTTACAGCAAAGTTTGAACTTCTTAACATCTTGCTTAGAGAGGGAGTGGGAAAATGACTATTTCCTTCACATGGTAACAATACAGGCAGATGAAGCCCAGCCAGCACCCACATGCGTGAATTTGTTTTTAGTCCGTGAAATGATCTCTCATTACACACAGAATTCGTTCTTGCAGTGGCCGAATACAGGTTTTCCATGTACTTGCTCCTCAGAAAAAGAAAAGAGGAGGAGGGGAAGAATAACCAGAATCTTACTGTGCCAGAGGCCTTTCCTCATTCACCTCCGTTTCATTTTCTCACTGAGCCTTGTTTAGTATTTGCTTGTTGAGCTCACTTATTTAAAACAAAAATAACTTCACAAAAATGCTTCTGTGCCTTAGAGAGAGTGAGAGGGACCATGCTGCCCTGGATAGTTCCAGGAAACCTCAGGACCTGGAGGGCCATAAACATTCACAGCCTTCCTGGGGTCCGGGAGCTGGTGGACTGTGGGCAGTAAATTATTGCCCCGGTCCTGTGTTAGGAATAGCCCCGGCACAGAGATGTGCAGGCTGCTGACATTTTAAAAGCTTTTGTGGAGGGAAAATGATTTGCAAGTGTTTGGCAAACAAAACCTCTGTGTAGCTCTGTGTCACTTTCAAAGTCAACTTTGGACTTCTAAAACTTCCATGTTTATGAGAACGGGAAACCATTCTTTAGCCTGACGCATATGAAGAACTCCATGCCACTCTGTGTGCAAAAGTGAAGCCTAAGGATTGAAAAGAGGGGGTTTATGTTCTGTAACCATGAACTTCAGCGGGAATCTCAGAGAAATCGGCTTAAGTCCAGAGAAAAGCAGGCAGAATGGCTTAAAGATGAAATTTACTTGGTCTATTTTGGTCGCCTTTGGGTTAGTTTCCATGGACACATGCTTTTGTGGCCAGGGTGGTCAGCAGACAGATAGCTCAGGCATGTGCTCCCCTAGCTGTGTAAAGAGTAAAAGCTGATAAGCGGAGTGCAGGAGGAGGCAGCCTTTTTAAGTTGGCTCAGGACCAAAGGGAACGTGATTGATCAATTACTTAACACAGAGGATGGAAATTAACTGAATAGAAAGATCACTTGGGTCTCTATTGCGAATGTGAGCCCTTAGCCAGAGAGACCATCCTTGTCCTCCTTAGTAGCCAAAGTCCCGAGTTAGAGATTGAACACTCTATTAAGAAACACACACCAACAAAGCACAGGTAAGTTAGATAAGCAGATAATAAAAAAAAAAAACAGATTCTGCAGATCAGTAGTATAAATGAAAGATATTTGGAAAACAACTGGTTCATTTCAGAGGGGAGAAGACAGGGTCACTCACTTAAGCTTTCCCAGATGTTCTGGTAGCAGAGAGGAGACAAGCACCAAGGTGTCCTAGACTCCTGGTAGAAAGTGTTCTGCTCCCCCCAATCATTTAGTCCAAATATCACACACAGACCTGCAAAGTTTGGGAGAATTCCTGACACCCAAAAACCAGTATCCCTAATGAAAAGAAATATACCCCTTCTCACTCTTCCTTCACCTTGACCTTCAAGTTGCTTTTGTAAACTCTTTTCTCCTTCAAATATTTCTTTAGAATTGGGAGGCCATGGGGGTAAAAAGGAAAAGAGAGAAGAGTTCAGAGCATTTTAAAGCTGGACAGGAGCATCTAAAATATCCATGGCCTCCTTAATAGATGAGCAGAAAAGAGGCATGCTTCTAGAAGGAACTTCCAAATGCAGATTCTGATTCAGTGAAGTCTAGGGTGGGGCCAGAGATTCTGCCTTGTTACCAGGCGCTGGGATGAGGCTGACCACGGACCACTCTCTTGAGGATCAAGGAGTAGATCAAGTGATTAGCTTCAGGTTTTACAACTAGTTAGTGGTTACTCCAGTGATCATAAAAATTAGCAACTAATTTCAGATGGTTCACAGCTGTGTAACTTCAAGCACGTTCCTGAAACACTAAGTTAGTTTCTTCATCTATAAAAAGTATAGCTTATGGGATTTGTGGTCCCTTTGGCTAGCTAATAGGGATAGTATTGTCTTCATACAGACCTTTATTTACAAAGGAGAGGGGTATAAAGGAAAATTTTGAATTGGGAACCAGAAACCCCTGGGTGATCAAGCTATATGACGAGAGGAAACACTCAGACCTCAGTTTCTTTCTCTAAAATAAGAGGTTGGGCTGGGTCACCTTTAAGATTTAGTATCCTTTTTTTTTTTTTCAACTCTACTAATAGAGTTTATTATTTACGATAGGTAGTTTTTTAGACAGCTTCCTTCTGGGAAAATATGAAAATATAGTAAGAACTGACACTTAACATGTGCCAGGCAGTATTCTAAGAGCTTTCCACTCAACTTAATTGAGTCTGCACTACCACCCGGTGAGTTGGACACTTCTCTCTCTGCTCAACAGATGAAGAGGCTAAGGCCTGGAGAGGCTCAAGGTCATGCAGGTATAAGTGGAAAAGCCAAGCCCCAGGTCTTGGCTGTGCTCTCACTGACTCAGTTATTGACAATGTTTCACCCTAAAGAGCTTCTGCCTATAGAGCCCCTCCACAAGCATTGTTTTGAACCAAGTCGCCATCTTGTGAGTTGTCTTAAGTGTCATCACTGCTCGCATCTTACATGTGTGAAAACTGAGATTCATCTAAGTGCAAATGGAGAAGCCAGGATTTAAATCAACTCCGATTGCATCTGAAGCTATGTCCTTCATAGTTTTCCTGCCCCCTCAAACCTGCAACTCTAACTATGAACATGAAACTTATTCAGATATTGAAACACTTAGTCTCAGCTGACCAGTGTGGAGAAGATGGAGTCCACAAAGTATTTCTAACAGTTAGTGGCTGGTTTTGAAATTTATAGAAAAGTTGGGGCACCTGGGTAGCTTAGTTGTTGCAGTGTCTTAATTCTTGATTCCAGGTCAGGTCATGATCTCAGGGTTGTGGGATCAGGCTCCGTGTTCAGCAGGGACTCTGTTTGTGATTCTCTTTCTCTCTCTCCTTCTGCCTCTCCTCCCCATACTGCCTCTCAAACAAATAAATAAATCTTTAAAAAAATTGAAAAAATAAGTTGATCTGTCATCCACTGAACTTGCTATATGTACTTGTTAAGTGTACTAATATAGATATAGAGAATTTGGGTTTCCTATTGTAGACAATACTATCAATAATACATTTTTTTTTTATTTCCAAAAGAAAATTCCTTCTAGTTCAAACCATCCACCACATGGAACACAATGTTCTTGGCTTAAGTAAGTACAGTGATTTCGAGTCATAGTGTCTTTATTCCTACAGCATATCAATGGTCCTTTAAATGCCAAGTTCTTGAACAGTTAACAGAAACCCATAATTATGCATGATTTCTAGGGGAAAACTGTCCTTGCTCCACTTGAGGACAGATTTTTTTAAGAACATAGTGGGTATTCCAGCACTTTGAAAAATGCCAGTGGAATTTGGATCAGGATGGCATTGAAAGTATAGATAGCTCTGGGATGTATAGACAACTTAACAATGTTTATTCTTCTGCTTCATGAGCATGAAAAGCTTTTCCTTCTTTTTGTGTCTTCTTCAATTTCTTTCATGAGTGTTCTGTAGTTCCTTGAGTACAGCTATTTTACCTCTTTGGTTAGTTTTATTCCAAGGTATCTTATGGTTCTTGATGCTATAGTAAATGGAATCGATTCTCTAATTCCCCTTTCTATACCTTCATTGTTAGTGTATAAAGAAGCAATTGATTTTTGTACATCGATTTTGTATCCTGCCACATTACTGAATTACTGTATGAGTTCTAGACATGAATAGACACTTCTCCAAAGAAGACATGCAAATGACTAACGGACACATAAAAAAATGTTCATCATCATTGGGAAATTCAAATCAAAACCACATTGGGGTACCACCTTACACCAGTTAGAATGGCCCAAACTAACAAGACAGTAATTAACAAGTGTTGGAGAGGAGGTAGAGAAAGGGGAACCCTCATACACTGTTGGTGGGAATGCAAGCTGGTGCAACCACTCTGGAAAACAGTGTGGAGGGTCCTCAAAAAGTTGAAAATAGAGCTACCCTATGACCTTGCACTTGCACTATTGGGTATTTACCCTAAAGATACAGATGTAGTGAAAAGAAGGGCCATCTGTACCCCAATGTTCATAGCAGTAATGGCCACAGTTGCCAAATTGTGGAAAGAACCAAGATGCCCTTCAACAGACAAATGGATAAAGAGGATATGGTTTATATATACAAGGAATATTATGCAGCCATCAGAAAGGATGAATACCCAATTTTTATATCAACATGGATGGGACTTGAGGAGATGATGCTGAATGAAATAAGTCAAACAGAGAAAGTCAATTATCATATGATTTCACTTACTTGTGTAGCATAAGGAATAATATGGAGGACATTAGGAGAAGGAAAAGAAAAGTGAATTGGGGGAAATCGGAGAGGGAGATGAAGCATGAGAGAATGTGGACTCTGAAAAACAAACTGAGGGTTTTGGAAGGGAAGGGGATGGGGAGATAGGTGAGACTGGTGGTGGTTATTAAGAAAGGCACATATTGCATGGAGCACTGGGTATGGTGTATAAACAATGAATCTTGAAACTGAAAAAAAAAAAGAACATAGTGGATGAAGGGAGGCATGACACTGTAGGCTTATAACATTTCAGTGACAGGAAGTGCTTTGGAGTTATGCCTCTTTTCATTCTATCACCCAAGCTGAATGCCCTAATTTTTGGATGTAATCCCATGAGATCACCCCTAGTCCCTTAATTGCAAATTATTCTGATGCCAATCTACTGTCATGGCATACTCAGGTGTGCTTGATTGTCTCACAAGATGAATTGTCTCAGAGTTAACTTGCTTTCTCAAAAAGAGGAAAAAAGATCTGGGCATTTTAAGACACCCACCTGCTTTATAGCAAATTATGGTAACCATCCAAGGATGGATGGATATGTCTTTCAGGGAAATGCCCCCTGAGACCTTCCTGATGCTACCTGACATATATACAACAGATGCCATCTTTCCTAACTGTATTTATTTCAGTCCATCTAGTCCTACCCTCACAGGAACTGGGAGAAATAGGTACTCCCTTCCCTTCTGCATAGGAAAAACAGAAGCTTCCAGCAGCCAGGGGCTCACTTGCATGGGGCTGCATCAGGACTACAATTCAGGAACCCTGGTCTTTTTGTCTGGGGCTTTCTTCACTCCACCAAGGCTATGATTCTAACATCTTACAAATGTCCTGTGAGAACGTCCATATGAAATATATGCTCTTTCTAAGTCTGTTTACTTCTGACTCTGTGGAAAAATTTAAGAGACATTAGTAACTTTTTTTTTTTTCCTTTCCCAAGTCCCTGTGAAGAAACGACTGTCTTTGCAGTGCTTCTTTTCTGGGCCTTGGAAGAAATCCAAAAGTGTCATGTGTTTTCCATCTGGCACTCTTTCAAGAATCTCTGCTGCTTCCTATAGCCTGGAGCCATTGTGCAGAACTCTGTAGAACACCCCTGGTAGGTTGACCAAGGCAGGAACACTGGCAACAGGGAGACTCAAAGTAGACCATAAAGGTTTGCAGGGCATAAAGGCATACCCCCACTATGTGCAAACTCACTCTAAGACAGCAGGGGCCCCTAGAGGGAATGCTTTTCAAAAGTAGACAACTACCTGCTGATTTGTCATGCAACTTCTAATAAAGAAGTGCCCAAGTGAATTTTTACAATATAATTCAATTTATGGAAAAAAAATTCACCTTGGCTTTCCTCAAGCAGTCATGGGTCACAGGTTTGAAAGACAACACAGCAAAGAAACACTAGAACTTCCAAAAGAAGGTTGATGGGGAGTGGGCCCCTCATGGCAGTTTGAGCTGTCCCACCTTTCCAAGGCCCAGACAGAGAAGACTAATGAGATGACAGAAGTCACAGCTTTGCTGAAGCTTAGGGATCTGTATTTACAAAGGAGATTTCAAGTAGAGACTGCTGTCTATGTTTTCCTTCTAAAATAGGTCAAGAAAGTGAAACTTTGGAAGGTAATCAATGGACAAGATCTGAACAATGTATGCTGAGGACAACTCAGTCATTGTTACCCAGATTCTTTTTTTTAAAAAATTTTATTTATTTATTTGATAGAACAAGAGATGGAGAGAGAGAGAACACAAGCAGGGGGAATGGGAGAAGGAGAAGAAGTCTTCCTGCTGAACAGGGAGCCCGATGTGGGGCTCGATCCCAGAACCCTGGGATCATGACCTGAACCAAAGGCAGATACTTAATGACTGAGCCACCCAAGCACCACTGTTACCCCAGATTTTAAAAAGCACCTGCAGCCCTTCTTGTTACCACCTCCCCAAGCTAAAGTCAATCAAGGTGGAAAAGAAATAAAATGGCCTTGACTAGACATTCATACTTGAATGAACCCAAGTATGAATCCATCTTTATGTATTAAGTGTGTTGCTGATCATTTGAGCAGACTCTTGTCCCTTCCCTTCCTCTTCACCTCTTCTTTATCCTTTGTTTCTTCTGTTAACAACCACCGAAAAGGCGTTGGGACAGTCTGTTGTTTAAGGACTCTTGTGGGCAACCCCAGCACTTCTGGAGCTGGAAGGAAATGAGTAACTACTCAACACCTTTACAAATGACACAAACCAAGAGCTAGGACATTGAACCAATGTGTGTAATGCTCGAGGGTTGTCAGACAGAGCCAAGTTCCCGGTGCTGAGGCCCTCAGAGCTGCCCCATCTCTTGTCTCCTCCTCTGCTCTCAGGCAGAACCTGATCTCTGGAATCCCTATATATAGGAGTCAGCTCCTAGGGAGAACAGCCTAGCACTTAGTCAACCTCAAATTTAGAGGTCCAAGTGACAAGGAGGTTCCTTTCCATGTGTCTTTTCCATTAGGCATGATGGCACCTGTGTGATTTTCCTAGGACTGTTGTAACAAATTACCACAAACTGGGTGGCTTGAAACAATAGACATTTATTCTTTCACTTTCTGAAAGGTCAGATATCCAAAATCAAAGTGTTGGTAGAGTCACACTCCCTCTGAAGACTCTAGAAGTGGTTCCTTCCTTGCCTCTTCCAGCTTCTGGTGGTTCCAGGTGTTCCTTAGGTTGTGGCTGCATAAATCCCATCTCTACCTCTGTGGTCACCTGGTCTTCTCCTCTGTGCCTGTGACTAGATTTCTTTGTCTTACAAGAGTACTTGTCATTAGATTTGGGCCAACCCAGCTAATCTAAGATGTTTTTCTCATCCTGGGATGCTTAATTTAATTACATTTTTCCCAAATTAAGTCACATTCACAGGTTCCAGGGGTTAGAACTTAGATATATCCTTTTGGGGGCCACCATTCAACACACTCTAGCATTAATGTAAATAAACTCTCAGAAATACCTCAAATCTGCAATATCTATCTATCTATCTATAGATATAGATATATAGTAAATTCTGTATTTGCATTTCCCAGGATGTGTGCCTTGCACCCAGGTTTTTTTTGTTTGTTTGTTTAAATAAATAATAGTGATGATATTTACATGAGTAGGCCATGTTGAGAGATTCAAGCATTACCAGGCAACAGAAAAACCAGAACAGGCCCTGGTCTCAGGCCTTACAGCTGGTTCTGGATCATGGTGGGATACTCCTGAAAGCCGATGGTTGGAAGGGTAAGAATGAGTAAAGATGCCTGGCTGGGGCCTCCTTGCACCCAGTTTTGAGGAGCTATTTTCCAAATGAAGATCATGGTGGAATGATTTTGGCAATTTGCCAATTTGGCATAACAAACTTACACAGTTAGCAGATTTTGCTATTTTGTTTCCTTGTTTGCTTAGGTGTAGGACTCCTTAGAACCTTTAAGAAGCTGATAGGTATCATGGCTTTTTGGAAATGGGATTCAGAGTATGGCATTTCCCAGGTGAGTATGTTTTGAATGATTATGTTTTGTTTGGGTTTCCCAGAAAGCAGATTTAAGATAAGTCTCAAGTGCAAGTTTTCTACTGGGGACTATTATCCAGGGAACCAGAGAGAAGGGTAGGGCCCATCACAGACCAAAGAAGAGCCAGCTAAGAGTCTGGCTGCTTCCTAGGCTGTTAGCAGCCTGATCATGTGGAGCATATTAAAGAGCTAGACGAAATGTGTCTGGGGGCTCTCTACTTGGGGAAGAAAAGAGACAGCAGTTATTCACTGGGTCCCTCCATAATTAGTTTATTTTCCCCACCTGTGCAGGCTCTGCATCTAGTTCTAAGCACCTAGCAGGTCTTCATCTGACTTTGTGTAAGCACAACATGAGCACATGCAGAAAGCAGGTCAGATCCTACCTGGAAGTGGTCATACCACAGTCACTGGATTAGGAGACACCTGAGACCCCAAGAGTCTGAAGCTGTGTTTGACAAGTGTCTGATATGCCCCTGGGCTTATTAGTTCAGAGATCATTCCATGAAACAAGTACTCCATGAAAGGCTCTTTGAGAACCAATCTTCATTATTAAATTGCTATGATACATCATTTCATTTTTCTTTTAAAGACTTTTTATTATTTATTTATTTATTTGACAGACAGAGATCACAAGTAGGCAGAGAGATAGAGAGAGGAGAAGCAGGCTCCCCATTGAGCAGAGAGCCCGATGTTGGACTCGATCCCTGGACTCTGGGATCATGACCCAAGCTGAAGGCAGAGGCTTTAACCCACTGAGCCACCCAGGCACCCCTGATACGTCATTTCATTCACAAACTTGAATTAATCCTATTTATGCATTCTGGTATCACCATATACTCTTAATTCTATACTTTGGAGACACTGTCGTTAGTCTAATTTGACATTTATTACTATGCCTTCTAAAATTTTAACTCAGAGAGAGTTCATTCTTGGAAGAACTACTTATACACACTGGAAATAACATTCCTGGAGGTGATTTAATTTTAACTTCATTTGTATTCATACCTTCAAACTGCATGCTATGAAAACAGGAGAGTTACTTAGAGTATGAAATACTTCCAATTCTGTTCATTTGGATGATGCAATAACCACTATTATACCAACAGAGAAGGGAAAAATAATATGCAACTGTTACTTATCTAATGAGTGGGGGAGAAAAAGAGAAAAGAAGAAGGAAAATAAAGAGCATTATTTGGTCCAAATTTGGGGACAGTTTCATTAAACAGAAGATTCAGTAAATGAAAATGTATTCCTGGGGTGCCTGGGTGGCTCAGTCAGTTAAGCATCCAACTGCTGATTTTGGCTCAGGTCATGGTCTCAGGATTGTGAGATGGAGCCCGTGTCTGGCTCCATGCCCAAAGTGGAATCTGCCTGAGGCTCTCTCTCTCCCTCTATTCTTCCCTCGCCTCTAAAAGTAGGTAAATACCATCTTAAAAAGAAAAAAGAAAATGTATCCCTTTGCAATAATTGTAAATGGCTGATGTTGAGAGTGAGAGGACAGCAGTGTTTGAGAATAAAGCAAAAGAGAATATTAGGTATTCTGGGTGATAAAGTATATATGATCACATTTGCAAGAAGAGATTCAGACACTGCAGAGGAGCTGGTTTTCAAGAGATCTGCTCTGCTTGCTGGCGTCTGTTTTATGAATGGTTAGTTGGTGTGGAGGAACCATGAATCACAGCAAGCCCACGTCTTCTCCGTGGCAGGCACACAGGAAGCATATGTTCCCAACAGAGCCAGCAAAGTAAGAATTATCAGAAACCCAGAGCTGACAATTTCATTTCAATCTGGCTTTGGTTTTGCCATCAGTGAAACAAGTTCGAACCATGTGTATAGAGAGGGGAAGTGGCAGCGGGGCTGGTGAAGGGTAGGACAAAGATTCTTTTTGAGAGTCTAGAAATGTTCTTTTGGAAGCAGCGTAGTAAAAGAAAAAGACCCTAGAATTTGTAGCCAGTAGACTTCAACTGAATTTCTGGATCCTTAGCTTACGAGCTATAGGAGACTTGGGATAGTCATTTAGCTTCTCAGCCCAGTTCACTCATCTATAAAATGGGAAGGATAATATTATGTCCCTTAGTAACAAATAATGGAACACTCTACTCAATTTAGGTTAAACAATACAGGGGCACTTCCAGGCAATATGGCTCCTGGCACTTCTCCAAATATATAGACAATAGTGGATAAGAAGACATAACTGGGTGGGGCTCAAAAACCCATATAAAAGTATATCTAAGGACCAAAATGGAAAAATAATACAGTGTCCAGGTCCTGAGGAAGGCATCATTGGCTAGAAGTTTGTCCTGGGCAGCATTACTACAAGGAAAAGAAAGGAAAGAAAAAAAGGATCTAGAGATCAGTTCGCTGCCTGACATTTGGGCCTGGATGGGACTTGAGGCTACAATATATCTGACAGAGGAGAAAGGATAAATGTGCAGCCTCTTGACCAGTATCTCACTCAATTTACCTTTACTTGGTGGTTAAATCCATGATATGAGACAGTGTGAAATTAGAGTCTAAGGGGTAAGGGAGAAGAAATAGAGAAGTTGTAAAATGTACACATCAACCAATGTAGCCTCAAAAACAAAAAGCAAAAACTGAGATTATAGGAAAACTGATTAAATTTTTAAAACCCTGAGATAATTTAAAATATCAGAAATGATTGGTTGAGCTGACCTCCAATTGGTAAGAATAGAGAAAATTGGAAGAGAAAATAAAACTCTGTTCTAAATAATATAAAGACAATCCTACAACTCCCAAATGCAGAATATATGTTATTTTCACACATGTAGGGAATTTATAAAAATTTACTATGTCTAGGTCACAAAAGTATTATCTACAGATTTCAAACAATGAGTATCATGTCAATAATGGATTCTAATGAAAAGCAATTAAGGTAGAAATCAACAAAAAAGAGAATAAAATTGGACAAACATATATTGGGAAGCTTAGAAATGTACTGCCAAATAATTCATGGTTTATTAGTTTCCTATGACTGCTATAACAAATTGCTACAAACTTGGTGGCTCAACACTATAGAAATATATTTTCTCACAGTTCTGGAGACCAAAAGTCTGAGATCAGTGTTACACACTGAAATCAAAGTGTTTCCAGGGTCATGCTCCTTTTGAAATCTCCCAGGGAGAATTTGTTCCTTGTATCTTCTAGTTTCTAGGGGCTCCAGAATTTCTAAGGCTTGTGGCTTCATCACTCTAATTTCTGCCTTTGTGGTCATATGCTTCCTCTTCTGTCAGTATGAAATCTCTCTCTACCCCTATCATTTAAGGATACATATGATTGCATTTAGGGCCCATACAGATATCCAGGATAACCTCTCCATATCAAGATCCTTGAGTTAGTCATATTTGCAAAGCATGTAAAAAAGTAATATTCCCAGGTTCCGGAGATTAGGACATGGGTATATCTGGAGTAGGGGTGAGTATTAGCCTATCACATGAGTGAATGAGAAAAATCATTGACAACTGAATGGCAATACAAGTCATATATATCAAACCTTGTAGGATGCTGCAAAAATCATACCTAGAGGTAAATTTGTAGCCTGAAATACAAACACATTAAAAAAATCATTTAAAATAAACTACATAAGATGTTGAATCAGGAATCAATATAGTATCCTCCCAAAGCAACAGACCCAGTGTTATTGGCAAGTTTTTGGAAACGTCAAGAAACAAATATTCCCCATGTTATACAAACCATTTATGAGTTCAGATCCAAAAGGTTCAGCTATCCATGTAATTTTATCAGGCTTATAGAATTCTGATGGAAATGAGAGAGAACAATACAAGAAAATGATAGACCAATATCTCTTATAATAAACAAAATGCAAAAATCTTAACTAAAATACAGCAGATTGAATTCAGTAAGGATTAAAAAATAAATAGTATCAAAGCAAGGTTTATTCCAGTAAATTTAACTTTGGCTTCATACAAGACAATCTCTCTAGGTGTCTGGGTGACTCAGCCAATTAAACATCCAACTCTTGATTTCTACTCAAGGTTGTGAGATTGAACCCCACATAGGGCTCTGTGCTGGCCCTAGAGCCTGCTTAAAATTCTCTCTCCCTCTTCCTCTGCCCTCCCCTACCCCTTGACCATATGATCATTTAAATAGATGTCCCAAAAGCAAAAGGTAGAATTCTTCCTACATTCATAATTAAGAAACTAAAAACACTTAGCAAAGTAGGACTCCAAAGACACCTCCTTAACCTGAAAAATGGTGTCCAATAAATACTGGCAGTAAGCATCATATTTAATTATGATTTAGTTTACCTGCTAGATTGAGGAGAAAGTTTGTACTGTTACTTTTTTGGCATGTTCAGGTTTGGGTGGTTTATGCTAATTTTTCATTTTTCTTTACAGTGTTAGGTATGCATATGTGGGTGGTAATAGTATCATAGCATGGCTTATAGTAGGCTGCCAGTTTTCTACAGAATCCATTCTCCTTTCTTCCACTGTTGGAGAGTCTTGGGCAGGCATGTGGCAATCTAGCCAGCCTGTAGTTCCCCACTTCCTGTGACATGCTGTGTGGTTGTGTGACTAAGTTCTCTCCAGTGGAACATAAGAAGAAGGCTTATGGTCTACCTAGTTGTCTACATCTGAAGACATGAGTGCATCCCTTCCAAACTTTCTTTCCCTCTCCACGAGCTAGCTTTTGGAAGGGCATGATATCACTTCCAGCATGCGGATGGTGACAGTCCTGGGGACGAAGGAGTTACAGGAAGGAGGGAAGTATGCTGAAGGACCTTGCGGAATAGTGTTACTCCTTCTACCTGGGTTGCTCGTATTGGGGTAAGTGACAAAGAAATAAAGCTGTGTATTCTTGAAACCACTGAAGCTTTGTGTCTCTTTGTTACAGCAGCTTGGCCTTGCCATACCCACAACATGAAATAACAAGTACCTATCAATGTGGTGGTTGAGGACATTGGAACCCATAGTGCTTCAGATGAGCTTCAACAACATTTGGTGTCTTAAAAAATAAGCAGAAGGAAATATGCCATTTTTGCAGAAATACTGATACTTGTTATATAATTTTCTACTCTTTTCTACAGGTTTCAGATATGAAATATCAAAAGAGAAAGACCAAAAAAAAATGATAAAGGGAACTTACTGGCTACAGATACATCTGACTTTAAGATAATCTCAATTCTGATACTTAGTATTGTGGCCAAGGATCGTTTCATTTTTTTTTTTTTATTTATTTTTATTTCCAGCATAACAGTATTCATTATTTTTGCACCACACCCCGTGCTCCATGCAATCCGTGCCCTCTATAATACCCACCACCTGGTACCCCAACCTCCCACCCCCCGTCCCTTCAAAACCCTCAGATTGTTTTTCAGAGTCCATAGTCTCTCATGGTTCACCTCCCCTTCCAATTTCCCCCAACTCCCTTTTCCACTCTAAGTCCCCATGTCCTCCATGCTATTTGTTATGCTCCACAAATAAGTGAAACCATATGATAGTTGACTCTCTCTGCTTGACTTATTTCACTCAGCATAATCTCTTCCAGTCCCGTCCATGTTGCTACAAAAGTTGGGTATTCATCCTTTCTGATGGAGGCATAATACTCTATCCCCAGGGGTACAGGTCTGTGAATCACCAGGTTTACACACTTCACAGCACTCACCAAAGCACATACCCTCCCCAATGTCCATAATCCCACCCCCTTCTCCCAAACCCCCTCCCCCCAGCAACCCTCAGTTTGTTTTGTGAGATTAAAAGTCACTTATGGTTTGTCTCCCTCCCAATCCCATCTTGTTTCATTGATTCTTCTCCTACCCACTTAAGCCCCCATGTTGCATCACCACTTCCTCATATCAGGGAAATCATATGATAGTTGTCTTTCTCTGCTTGACTTATTTCGCTAAGCATGATACGCTCTAGTTCCATCCATGTTGTCGCAAATGGCAAGATTTCATTTCTTTTGATGGCTGCATAGTATTCCATTGTGTATATATACCACATCTTCTTGATCCATTCATCTGTTGATGGACATCTAGGTTCTTTCCATAGTTTGGCTATTGTGGACATTGCTGCTATAAACATTCGGGTGCATGTGCCCCTTTGGATCACTACGTTTGTATCCTTAGGGTAAATACCCAATAGTGCAATTGCTGGGTCATAGGGCAGTTCTATTTTCAACATTTTGAGGAACCTCCATGCTGTTTTCCAGAGTGGCTGCACCAGCTTGCATTCCCACCAACAGTGTAGGAGGGTTCCCCTTTCTCTGCATCCTCGCCAGCATCTGTCATTTCCTGACTTGTTGATTTTAGCCATTCTGACTGGTGTGAGGTGATATATCATTGTGGTTTTGATTTGTATTTCCCTGATGCCGAGTGATATGGAGCACTTTTTCATGTGTCTGTTGGCCATCTGGATGTCTTCTTTGCAGAAATGTCTGTTCACGTCCTCTGCCCATTTCTTGATTGGATTATTTGTTCTTTGGGTGTTGAGTTTGCTAAGTTCTTTATAGATTCTGGACACTAGTCCTTTATCTGATATGTCGTTTGCAAATATCTTCTCCCATTCTGTCAGTTGTCTTTTGATTTTGTTAACTGTTTCCTTTGCTGTGCAAAAGCTTTTGATCTTGATGAAATCCCAATAGTTCATTTTTGCCCTTGCTTCCCTTGCCTTTTGCGTTGTTCCTAGGAAGATGTTGCTGCGGTTGAGGTCAAAGAGGTTGCTGCCCATGTTCTCCTCAAGGATTTTGATGGATTCCTTTCGCACATTGAGGTCCTTCATCCATTTTGAGTCTATTTTTGTGTGTGGTGTAAGGAAATGGTCCAATTTCATTTTTCTGCATGTGGCTGTCCAATTTTCCCAGCACCATTTATTGAAGAGGCTGTCTTTTTGCCATTGGACATTCTTTCCTGCTTTGTCGAAGATTAGTTGACCATAGTGTTGAGGGTCTATTTCTGGGCTCTCTATTCTGTTCCATTGATCTATGTGTCTGTTTTTGTGCCAGTACCATGCTGTCTTGATGACGACAGCTTTGTAATAGAGCTTGAAGTCCGGAATTGTGATGCCACCAACGTTGGCTTTCTTTTTCAATATCCCTTTGGCTATTCGAGATCTTTTCTGGTTCCATATAAATTTTAGCATTATTTGTTCCATTTCTTTGAAAAAGATGGATGGTACTTTGATAGGAATTGCATTAAATGTGTAGATTGCTTTAGGTAGCATAGACATTTTCACAATATTTATTCTTCCAATCCAGGAGCATGGAACATTTTTCCATTTCTTTGTGTCTTCCTCAATTTCTTTCATGAGTACTTTATAGTTTTCTGAGTATAGATTCTGTGTCTCTTTGGTTAGGTTTATTCCTAGGTATCTTATGGTTTTGGGTGCAATTGTAAACGGGATTGACTCCTTAATTTCTCTTTCTTCTGTCTTGCTGTTGGTGTAGAGAAATGCAACTGATTTCTGTGCATTGATTTTATATCCTGACACTTTACTGAATTCCTGTATAAGTTCTAGCAGTTTTGGAGTGGAGTCTTTTGGGTTTTCCACATATAGTATCATATCATCTGCGAAGAGTGATAATTTGACTTCTTCTTTGCCGATTTGGATGCCTTTAATTTCCTTTTGTTGTCTGATTGCTGAGGCTAGGACCTCTAGTACTATGTTGAATAGCAGTGGTGATAATGGACATCCCTGCCGTGTTCCTGACCTTAGCGGAAAAGCTTTCAGGTTTTCTCCATTGAGAATGATATTTGCGGTGGGTTTTTCATAGATGGCTTTGATGATATTGAGGTATGTGCCCTCTATCCCTACACTTTGAAGAGTTTTGATCAGGAAGGGATGCTGTACTTTATCAAATGCTTTTTCAGCATCTATTGAGAGTATCATATGGTTCTTGTTCTTTCTTTTATTGCTGTGTTGTATCACATTGACTGATTTGCGGATGTTGAACCAACCTTGCAGCCCTGGAATAAATCCCACTTGGTCGTGGTGAATAATCTTTTTAATGTACTGTTGAATCCTATTGGCTAGTATTTTGTTGAGTATTTTCGCATCTGTGTTCATCAAGGATATCGGTCTATAGCTCTCTTTTTTGGTGGGATCCTTGTCTGGTTTTAGGATCAAGGTGATGCTGGCCTCATAAAATGAGTTTGGAAGTTTTCCTTCCATTTCTATTTTTTGGAACAGTTTCAGGAGAATAGGAATTAGTTCTTCTTTAAATGTTTGGTAGAATTCCCCCGGGAAGCCGTCTGGCCCTGGGCTTTTGTTTGTTTGGAGATTTTTAATGACTGTTTCAATCTCCTTACTGGTTATGGGTCTGTTCAGGCTTTCTATTTCTTCCTGGTTCAGTTGTGGTAGTTTATATGTTTCTAGGAATGCATCCATTTCTTCCAGATTGTCAAATTTATTGGCGTAGAGTTGCTCATAGTATGTTCTTATAATAGTTTGTATTTCTTTGGTGTTAGTTGTGATCTCTCCTCTTTCATTCATGATTTTATTTATTTGGGTCCTTTCTCTTTTCTTTTTGATGAGTCGGGCTAGGGGTTTATCAATTTTATTAATTCTTTCAAAGAACCAGCTCCTAGTTTCGTTGATTTGTTCTATTGTTTTTTTGGTTTCTATTTCATTGATTTCTGCTCTGATCTTTATGATTTCTCTTCTCCTGCTGGGCTTAGGGTTTCTTTCTTGTTCTTTCTCCAGCTCCTTTAAGTGTAGGGTTAGGTTGTGTACCTGAGACCTTTCTTGTTTCTTGAGAAAGGCTTGTACCGCTATATATTTTCCTCTCAGGACTGCCTTTGTTGTGTCCCACAGATTTTGAACCGTTGTATTTTCATTATCATTTGTTTCCATGATTTTTTTCAATTCTTCTTTAATTTCCCGGTTGACCCATTCATTCTTTAGAAGGATGCTGTTTAGTCTCCATGTATTTGGGTTCTTTCCAAACTTCCTTTTGTGGTTGAGTTCTAGCTTTAGAGCATTGTGGTCTGAAAATATGCAGGGAATGATCCCAATCTTTTGATACCGGTTGAGTCCTGATTTAGGACCGAGGATGTGATCTATTCTGGAGAATGTTCCATGTGCACTAGAGAAGAATGTGTATTCTGTTGCTTTGGGATGAAATATTCTGAATATATCTGTGATGTCCATCTGGTCCAGTGTGTCGTTTAAGGCCTTTATTTCCTTGCTGATCTTTTGCTTGGATGATCTGTCCATTTCAGTGAGGGGAGTGTTAAAGTCCCCTACTATTATTGTATTATTGTTGATGTGTTTCTTTGATTTTGTTATTAATTGGTTTATATAGTTGGCTGCTCCCACGTTGGGGGCATAGATATTTAAAATTGTTAAATCTTCTTGTTGGACAGACCCTTTGAGTATGATATAGTGTCCTTCCTCATCTCTTATTATAGTCTTTGGCTTAAAATCTAATTGATCTGATATAAGGATTGCCACTCCTGCTTTCTTCTGATGTCCATTAGCATGGTAAATTCTTTTCCACCCCCTCACTTTAAATCTGGAGGTGTCTTCGGGCTTAAAATGAGTTTCTTGGAGGCAACATATAGATGGGTTTTGTTTTTTTATCCATTCTGATACCCTGTGTCTTTTGACAGGGGCATTTAGCCCATTAACATTCAGGGTAACTATTGAGAGATATGAATTTAGTGCCATTGTATTGCCTGTAAGTTGACTGTTACTGTATATGGTCTCTGTTCCTTTCTGATCTACCACTTGTAGGCTCTCTCTTTGCTTAGAGGACCCCTTTCAATATTTCCTGTAGAGCTGGTTTGGTATTTGCAAATTCTTTCAGTTTTTGTTTGTCCTGGAAGCTTTTAATCTCTCCTTCTATTTTCAATGATAGCCTAGCTGGATATAGTATTCTTGGCTGCATGTTTTTCTCGTTTAGTGCTCTGAAAATATCATGCCAGCTCTTTCTGGCCTGCCAGGTCTCTGTGGATAAGTCAGCTGCCAATCTAATATTTTTACCATTGTATGTTACAGACTTCTTTTCCCAGGCTGCTTTCAGGATTTTCTCTTTGTCACTGAGACTTGTAAATTTTACTATTAGGTGACGGGGTGTGGGCCTATTCCTATTGATTTTGAGGGGCGTTCTCTGAACCTCCTGAATTTTGATGCTCGTTCCCTTTGCCATATTGGGGAAATTCTCCCCAATAATTCTCTCCAGTATACCTTCTGCTCCCCTCTCTCTTTCTTCTTCTTCTGGAATCCCAATTATTCTAATATTGTTTCATCTTATGGTGTCACTTATCTCTCGAATTCTCCCCTCGTGGTCCAGTAGCTGTTTGTCCCTCTTTTGCTCAGCTTCTTTATTCTCTGTCATTTGGTCTTCTATATCACTAATTCTTTCTTCTGCCTCATTTATCCTAGCAGTGAGAGCCTCCATTTTTGATTGCACTTCATTAATAGCTTTTTTGATTTCAACTTGGTTAGATTTTAGTTCTTTTATTTCTCCAGAAAGGGCTTTTATATCTCTCGAGAGGGTTTCTCTAATATCTTCCATGCCTTTTTCAAGCCCGGCTAGAACCTTGAGAATTGTCATTCTGAACTCTAGATCTGACATATTACCAATGTCTGTATTGATTAGGTCCCTAGCCTTCGGTACTGCCTCTTGTTCTTTTTTTTGTGTTGAATTTTTCCGTCTTGTCATTTTGTCCAGATAAGAGTATATGAAGGGGCAAGTAAAATACTAAAAGGGTGGCAACAACCCCAGGAAAAAATGCTTTAACCAAATTAGAAGAGATCCAAAATCGTGAGGGGGGAGAAAGGGGATAAAAAGAGGTTCAAAAAGGAAGAAAGAAAAAAAAAGAAAAAAGAAAGAAAAAAAAAAAAGAAAAAAGAAAAGAAAAGAATTTAAAAAAAAAAAGGAAAACACCTGAGAAAAATGTAAAAATGAAAAAATATATATATTAGATAAACTAGTAAAAAATCGTTAAAAAAGAAAAAGGTAACAGTTAAAAAAAAAAAAAATTTACCCGAAGGCGAGAAAAGAAAAAAACAAAAAAATGAAAAAGAAAAAAATTGAATTAACTGCAAGACTAAAAAAAAAATCACAGGGAAAAAGCCATGAGTTCCGTGCTTGGCTTTCTCCTCCTCTGGAATTCTGCTGCTCTCCTTGGTATTGAAACCGCACTCCTTGGTAGGTGAACTTGGTCTCGGCTGGATTTCTTGTTGATCTTCTGGGGGAGGGGCCTGGTGTAGTGATTCTCAAGTGTCTTTGCCTCAGGCGGAATTACACCGCCCTTACCCGGGGCCGGGGTGAGTCATCCGCTCGGGTTTGCTTTCAGGAGCTTTTGTTCCCTGAGCACTCTCCGTAGAGTTCCGGAGGATGGGAATACAAATGGCGGCCTCCTGGTCTCCGGCCCGGAGGAGCCCGAGAGCCCAGGACCGCACTCCTCAGTGCGCCCTCAGAGAACAGCGCCCAGTTACTCCCGTCTGCCTGACCTCCGGCCGCGCTCCGAGCTCTCCGAGCCTGCGACCAGTTCAAGGTAACACCGAGCTGTGAGCTTACTGTCGGCTCTGTCTCTGTAGCCGGCTTTCCCGTTCCAATACCCGCAAGGTCTGCGACACTCAGACACCCCTGCTCCTTCTGTGACCCTGCAGGACCTGAGGCCACGCTGAACCTGCGTGGGCTTCGCCCCGGGTAGCCTCTGGAGCGATGTCCCTCAGCGGAACAGACTTTTAAAAGTCCTGATTTTGTGCGCCGTTGCTCCGCCGCTTGCCGGGAGCCGGCCCCTCCCCCCGGGGTCTATCTTCCCGTCGCTTTGGATTCACTTCGCCGGTCCTACCTTTCAGAAAGTGGTTGTTTTTCTGTTTCCAGAATTGCTGTTCTTCTTCTCTTCGATCTGCCGATGGATTTTCAGGTGTTTGCAATCTTTAGATAAGCTATCTAGCTGATCTCTGGCTAGCTGAAGCAGTCTCAGCCTGCTACTTCTCCGCCATCTTGACTCCTCCCTCGGATCGTTTCATTTTTGACTTTGTTCTGCATTACTCTGGATTTTGGCTTCTCCTTAAAATGCCCTTCCTGATCACAAGAGAGCTATTAGCATCTTCTGGAATTCACAAGCCTCCTTTATTACAAATAGGGAAAACTATCTTTACCCCCAAGGAGGTAAAACATTCCTTCATCAAACATTGAATGAGCTTTTATTTGTTGCCAAATATTCATGACACATAAATGACTTAGACAAGAGTCTCTACATGGAAAAGCTCAGTCATCGTGCTAGATATCCACAAATACTTGTTTCTCTTTCTGCATCAAGACTGTTTTTTAAAAATCCTCATATTCTCCAAATTATAGTGTGTGTAGAACTGGCCAACCCATTCTACCTTATGTAAGCTCCTTTTCCACAAATAAGAGATGTTCACATCTTTTCCTCAGTTTTACTGAGATATAATTGATATACAATACTGTACAAGTTTAAGGGGTACAGCATGATGACTTGACATATGTATATTGCAAAATGACCACCACAGTAAGTTCAGTTAACAACCATCACCTCGTATAGTTATTAAAAAATCATGTTTTCCTTGTGATGAGAACTCTTAGGATGTTCTCTCTTAGTAACTCTCAAATATACCGTACAGAGTGTTAGCCGTGGTCATCATAGTGCACATTACATTCCCACTATTTATTTATCTTCCCACTTGAGGTTTGTTCCTTTTGGCCACCTTCATCCATTTCCCCCCAAACCACCTCTTGTCCCTGGTTACCACAAGTATTTATACACCCGACATCCGGCCACCTCAATATATAAAACAAATACTAACAGAACTAAAAGCAGTGGCTCACACTTTACTCATTCTCTCTGCTTTGAAACCCTGCACTTCTTTTTCACTAGGAAAGTTTTAATGTTTCTTCTTACGCCCCTCAGGACATCTTTCTAAGGAATTATAAGAAATGAGGTCATGGCTAAGTAAGTGACTGGGATGACTTCTCTCTAGATACAATGTCACTGCTTGGCACCTCCAAGCAAGTTCTTTGTTCCCTCTTTGTGTTCCTATAGAAGTTTGCTGATATCATCCATATAATACTTAGATGTATACACACAACTACAACATGACATGATTTCTCTTACACTGGACCTGTTTTCCTGGGGATAAGGACTCCCAATTGTTTGCTTTTTAGTATCAGTCTTCTGGATCATAACAGAAACTTGGGAGAGAGAACGTTATTGCCTGTTTAATTTCTCCTTCCTCAACAACAAATTCATATTGGGAATGTCATTATGCTCAGTTAAAAAACTACTTCCCATCCTCGCTTCCACAGGAAAGTGGTCAATGCGCAAGTGGATATTTTTGGATAGGACATCCTGAAAAATTCTTTTTTAAATGGAACTGTCTCAACTGGGAGGCAAGCGTCCCTCTTCTAATTTCTAGTCAGAATTTGATGTGATGGTTCAAGCTCCAGCAGCCAACTTGTGAACATGAGTCAACCTTGAAGATATAAGGCATGTGCTAAAGGTAGTGAGCAGAAACAGAGGAAAAGTATAGAAAGATAAGAAAATCATGTAGACATCATTGTATTGCTGGGCTGTCTACCCTTGGAATTATTTTTCTCAAGATTTATTTATTTGAGAGAGAGAGAGCGAGAAAGTGTACACATGTGAGTGGGGGTAGGTGGAAAGGGAAAGGGACAGAAATCCTCAAGCAGACTCCCCACTGAGTGAGGAGCCTGATGTAGGGGTCAGTCTCAGGACCCTGTGATCATGACCCGAGCCAGAAACAGTTGTCAGACACTTAACTGACTGAGCCACCCAGGTGCCCGAATCCCTGGACTTTTTTTTAATGTGAGAGGAGAACACATCTTTAAAATATTTAAGCCTTTATCATTTTTAGCCATTATTATTTAGTAGCTGAACTCCATCCTAACTGATAAAATGTTTGATGAAAGTTTATAATTAAAATAAAGAAGTTTAATGTTCAGGTAACCTAAGCCAAAGGTAGCAAATCATCAGGCTGCAGGCTGAATCCCCAAACAAGTCAGGTTTATTTTTTTTTTAAGTGCATTAATTGCCAACATCAGAGAGCTGGGGCAACTTCATAGAAACTTTTGGATTTCTTCTTCTTTAAAATCAGGAAGGTTTAGCATGAGGGCCCACATTCCTGCCCTGCATCCATTGATGAATGGTGGCTGCCCCGCTGGTGTGGGGCCAGGGGGGGTCTTCATCTCAGCTCTACTTCCACCCACCTGGCTCCTCTTGTCTGGGCAACTGCCCAGCCCTTTCGAGCAATTAAGTGTGTGGCCCCAGTTCTGAGCAAATGTTGTTTCAAGCTAGATTTTTAGCCTTACTTTTTCAGATTGTTTAATCTGCTCTGATCAAAGCCATACTAGATCATCAGGTATTTTCACTTTGCATAAATGAACCTACGTGAAGCCGGGCAGTGGGCGATTCTTCTGTGATTGAGATGAAGAGCCAGGATTCTATTTGGTAGATCGCATCGTGTCTACTGCTCACATTGGCTAGGTCAGTGCAAGGCTCATTGTAAATAATGATCTATCCATCTATCTGTCATCTAGCAACTGACTTCTTTTTTACAGAAGTACAAAGAAGATGAGGAGCAGTGGAAAGGGAAAGGAAAGAGGAGGGGGAGGTAAAAAAAAAAAAAATAGAAAAAGAAAGAAGAAAGAGAGGAACTGGTCACCAGAAAGTAACCAAGCAGGTGGAGAGAAGATCCTAAACCAGGTCACAGAAGAGCTGTTGGAGACCACTTTGTTGGTTAGACCAAAAAGAGGGAGAAATACACAGAACACAAGCAGCCTTCCCTGAACAGCTACATCCCTCTCCCAGTGAGGAGAGGCAGCTCTAGGGACCTTCCCACAGGTGTTTACTGAGTATGTGTCAAGCCCTTACCTAGGTGGTGAACTAGATCAATGAACAGATATGGGCTGCTCTGTCCATGTGTAGCCTAAGGCCCCAGGGACAGAACTGACAAAAATCTCACCAGCTTGTAAACCTGCAACGTCTGATGGGGTTAAACATATTCTCTGTGAATCTGAGGTCATATCATTAACCAGGCAGATTCCCAGAAAATTGATCCCTCTGTTTTGTTGCAGCCCAAACCACCTGGCAATGCCGTGGAAAGGCAGAGAATCCTCTGAGCTTAAATGTCACCATCCAGGCAAAGCCGAGACGGTGGCAAATAAATGCAAGATTTGGATGCAGGGATTGGGCTGGCTGATTTTGTCAACACTGCCAACCTGGAAACTCAATCACATCTCATTTTCGGCCTCCCCTTTTGCAATATCCCTTTTTTTCATAGAAGTCTCTAGAATCATTGACAGTTGACTCCATGATGTAAGGGACCGAGGGGCAAATAAAAGATTTTCCACATAACCTTGCAATGGAATAACAAAAATGACCTCCTAGGTAAGTAATTGCCTCTCTTTGCGCATTTCTCATCACTTTCTAGGTCTTTAGATCAAAAACGTATTTTAAGAAATGTGTATTTAAGACACTGGGGTTCTGGAAGAAAGGGTACAGGCTGTGTGAATGTTCAATGCAAGAACTACTCAGTCACACAGATGTTTGAAGCAATGTGACAGTTGCATCTGAGCCCTCCAGCACATTGCTGCAGCGAACACAAGAGAAACAAAGAATCAGAGCAGGCAGAAACCCCATTTAAGGTCATAAGTAGCAAAGAGAACATATTTTAGGATAAAAAACAAATATCCAGTCTTCTGTGCATCTTTGCACGACTTACTATTTCAGCAACAGTGGGAAAGTTTTAAACCACTTATGTGGGGATCTTTGGTCAGTAATAAACTTCATGTTCTCAAGGGAAATCTTTTTCCCAACCTGAGGCCTAATGACCTAAGTCATGATAATTCATTTTCTTCTTTAGCAAGGTCAGTTTCAAAAGCATATAGGATTCGATCTGTGTTTCTTTAAAACATGGGACATACACCAAATCCAGAATTTTATATTTTTCCTTAACAATCTGACATGAAAACTAAATGCATGAAAAGTTTGACCTTGTAAAGGGCAATCTCTTTTGAGTTATGGATGAGGAAAAAAGAATTTTAAAAGACCTTGAAACACAGCGAAGAAAAAAATCTCCTCCACACAGTCTCATTTTTCAAAGTTCTAAACGTTCCAAACAGTTTGATGATTTATCTACAAGCTTTTTCCCTAACAACAATTTTTCTTCTAGTTTTAAACCAAACCCAAAGAATTCCAGGCTTAAAGAGATTACTCTCCCTCTGTCTCCCTCTTTTTGTGCGTGTGTGTGTGTGCGTGTGCATGTATATGTGAGTGTGTGTGTGTGTGTTTGTGTGTGTGGGTGGGTACTTGATAGGGGTCAAGAATTCTGCCATCAAAGATAAGTCAACGGTACTCCCCTTAAGATTAAGTGACATTATTTTGTGGAACAATCTTGCCATTTTATTAAGACCTGTACCCAGCCTCAGCACATTATCTGAACAGAGAGGATCCATCTGCCTTGGGCTTAGTCCAAACTCCCCATCAGTGACAATGGTCTGCTTGAGTCCTTGCCTCTCCGTGGTCATATTGAATTTCTCCACACAAGAGACAGGTAGTGCAGATCAGAGAAGAAAGAATCCCTTATGTGAGCTGGGAATTTTTCCTTATTTCAAACTCAATGGGAAGCCAAATTTCCAAGCCACAGTAGACAGAGGTTTTATCTTGTTTCCGCAGGCAGCAAGACAATGCCTCTAATTTCAATAAATCCTTCATTTGCCCTCCTCAAAGTGGAAAGGAATTTTACATTCTCATGTATTTCAGGTCTCCCAGACAAAAACTGGACCTGGAAAGAGAGGTCTATATTTTGGGAGGCTCCCACGAACTCTTTAAGAAATTATTGTTTCCTGGACAGTAGCCAAAGGCACAGCTTCTAAGTGACCGACAGCTCCCAAGGGTAGAAGATGGGGCGAGGACAAACTGAGACAACTGGATGACTGTGCATCTGGGGAGACTGAGTCACACGGAGTCAGGGAATGTGGGGGAGGAACAGAATGCTTTTCTGGGAATGAGTCTGAACTTTAGGTACTTGACCTCTGTGGGCGAGATCTCTGCTCAGTCTCATGTAACAAGAGAGAAGAGGTGTGTTTGCAAGTACACGCAAACGCTTAACCCACGTTGTTGGGTTATATATGCTGTACTTTCCCTAAGTGCTGTAATTTTTATTTTAATTCAGAAAATTAAAGGCAAATGTCTAACAGCGCTGTGACAAAATTTTTCAAATTTCTGCCATTATGGAAGCTGACTTCCTGTGATGAAAAAGAAGAAGTCATTTCTGTGAAGCTCTGGAAACTTCTGCAATGTCTGCACCAGGTCTGAAAAAGCAGGATGGAGCATGACACAGAAAGAAAAACATGTGTACATGCTTTTGCATGAGTGAGCAGTGGCTTTGGGGAGTTGTAGTCCCTGTTTTGACCACTCTGTCACCCTCTTTTTCCTTTCTTCACCTATACTTGTGCCCAATTTTCATTTTATTTCAAATAAAAATTGGAGGGGCACCTGGGTGCCTCAGTGGGTTAAGCCTCTGCCTTCAGTTCAGGTCATGATCTCAGGGTCCTGGGATCGAGCCCTGCATCGGGCTCTCTGCTCAGCGGGGAGCCTGCTTCCCCTCACCCCCCACCCCCACCTGCCTCTCTCCCTTCTTATGATCCCTCTCTCTCTGTCAAATAAAATTTAAGAAAAAAAAATTGGAAATATTTTCACCTTTACATCAATGGTGCTAAGAAACTAACATTCCCTGGGAACAGCCATCATCTGATGACTACCTCGAGCTGGTGTGTAAATACCCCAGTTCCCCTGCCCCTCAGACAGGGCTTCTGCCCTGGCTCCCAGAATTTCCTTGTTGGAAGATGATTTAATAACACTCTTTTGTGTGTCGATTCCCTACTCCCTTCCAGTGTTTGATCTTACCTCCTAAACTAACTGCTTGCCCTTGAACCTTTGTCCCCACATCAGCTGCTGGAGGGACCCAGAGTATAACACATGGATTCTGGGCACAGAAATGTTGGCACGAACCATCAGGTAATGGTCATGTTACTCAGGTTCTCTTGTTTAACACCTGCCATAGTTCCCCATCTTCCTTAAAAACACCTGACTTAATGGATTTGCTGAGCGTGAGCTGATCTGGATTTTGTAATGAGAACATCATCATTTTACTACAATTTAACTTGAGCACAATCATAGGGACAAGAAAATAATTCTGTGAAGTGTGGGGGGGGGGGGTCACAGTGAGGTTTCTTTTTATTAAGAGTTGGTGAAAGAGCCATGAGGCCAAGCGAGCCACCTTTGTGCCTGCCATGAAAAGGTGTGGATTATGGTGCCTCTTGTTTTGTGCTGTGCAGCTCTCCTCTTCAAAGTATCTCACATGTTCTTGTCCTGCCTTTGCGGGTTTCATTCTGTATTTTAGAGTCTGCAATAGCTCTCATCACTCCTGGAGGAAGCTGTTGATGTTACCAGCGACATTTTCCCACAGCCCTCTTGATGGGCCACACTCTGACTAATGCATTTAATATTATTCTTTGCTGCTGTTTAGGAATCCCTTGGTGCTGTGTTTTTCAAGCGTTATTTTTAATTCTTACAATACCCTGTGAGGTTACGACTTCCATGATTACCCACTCTCTACCCCTCCCAAAGCCATATCTGGGAAGGTGAGTTTCTTGCTGAGGACACTGAAGAATCATTGAACCGTTGTTCAAAACCAAGTGAGGGATGAGACGAAGCACCCAGGAGAGGCAGCCCCTTAGAGGCAGAGACTATTTCCCAATCCCTGGTGTCCCTCAGCCATGCTTGCAACAAGTGCTACACAAAAGGTACCATGGGCATTGACCAGAGACAAAAAGCAATTGTTATCCTTTCAGGAAAAAAAAAAAAATGTGGTTATTTCAGGGGGTAGCAAAGCAATTGGCAGTTGCTGCCATTTTTTGAATGCCCGCTTTGTGCCAGGAAACATACCAGGTATTCTCTTATGTTGTCTCTGACTCATGTCACTCCCAACATGAACCCTGAAAAAAATATCTCCTTCCTCCTTCCCTGCCTCCCTTCCTTCGTATTCTCCTCCTGCTCCTTCTGTCTGCCTCTCCTCCCTCCCCCCACCCCTTCTTCTTCCCTCCTCCCTTCACAGTGGACATCACCAAGATGCTGAGAAGTTAGGTTATGTGATCAAAGTCACAGCTACGCTATAACAAAACCGCGATTTGAGCCCAGATTTGTCTGATTCCAAAATCCATACTCTCTTGTATTCCTTGGAAGATATAAAGCTTTATAGCTTTTTTACTTTATATATAAAAAATATGTATGGATGTATGCCTGGAAAATGCTTTTAAGAAGATGGCCATCTAAGCATAGACTTTTTTAAAATAGAGTTAGAGAAATTCTTTAATGCCTGACTATGAAAACACAAATTACTGGCATTTCTGCATTTGAACTTCTGGGTAATAAATTACAACAGTTATTGAGGACTTACTGCAACAATCAAAGTTTTTAAAAATAAATACTTTCTCTGCTTTTATGGACCACTTATGAATTTACCCACTAAATAAGTATTTATTGGACACATACTCTCATACCAATTGATTATTTATTGTCTTGCATCTGAAATACTGTGAGTTGAACCTCCCACCAGGTATTTGAAACAGAAGTAGTCATTTCTGAAAGAAACAGAGCTTTAAAAGCATGTAGCTATGTGAGAAGTACTTGGTTGGGAATTTTATTCCTTGCAATCCTGGGCTGGACTAGGAGGTCCAAGTCAGGGCTGTACAAATATGAGTCAGCTTCAATGTCTCCAGTTCCTACTATTCACTTTCTTTCGTTGAGCCACTATCTACAGATAGCTCAGACGTATCTAGTGACTATTCAGTCATTTATATTTTAAAACTCAGTCCAGTCCAGTTTGAATTCTAAAGCTCAGGGTTTATTTCCAATTAGTACTGACAAGACTTGAAAGCAGCTTGTGGAAGAGAAAGACTTCTTCTGTGTCTCTGTCTCTCTCAGACCTCCTCCTCTTCCTCCCCCTCTCCTCATCCCTTCCCTCTCCCTTTTCCTGGACCTCCTTCTCTCTCAGGTCTGTGTACCCTCAACACTGACCCCACCAAGAGAGCTTCTGCTTTCATCCTTTGCCTCTTACCTCCCTCCCCTTTGATTTGTCTGTGCAAGCAGTGCCCTGATCTCCTCCCTTCCAGAGTCTCTGTGACTCAAGGCTGAATGATAGAAAGGACTGCAGGGGAGGCAAATGAATAAACAAAACAAACAGACCCCTTGGAACAAAAAGTTAGTGGAAGGTATTTCAAAACCACAGTACCCATTGCACTTATTTTTTTCTGTGTCTTTTCCCTTACCCTTAAATTTCAGGAACATATCTTTGTTTTTCCACACACTGCCCCGGCAAGGTACCTAACCTAAAGTAGACCGACCCTCAATGAACATTTGTTGAATGCATAAATTTCATTGTGGAAATATCAGTGTGGTCCTGGGTCTTGATGAATGCATGTGATAAAGGGGGAAAAGAAAAATGAACAGGACAGAACTTCCTGGCTTCCGTTATAAGGTCCTGAGCACAAATGATGCACCAGGCACCACTGCTTGGGTTTAGCAAGACACAATGAAGAATAACCAATGTTCTGTGTCCTGAGTTACTCACAGACTATTGGAGAGACAGTGTAATGAGTGGTAGTGTTGTTGTTTAACTTATCCAAATTCTACAACACAGATACTACAAAGTTGTAATAAAGTTAATGAGATAGAGCCATGCTAGACTTTGTAATCAAGAGTTGAAATTCCTCTTTCTCCAGAGACAAATGCCTTCTGGGAAATGAGGGAGGAAGACTTCTCTCTAGTCACAGTGAAGGTGAGGAAATCTATGGACAGCATTGTCTTCAGCATCCACATGGAAGGACCTAATGTGGCGTGCAGTTTTCTTCATCTAGAAAGCTCTACTGAGGAGCTGGGCTTGTATCAATTTTCAGGGTTGCTATAGAATGCCCTGTGCACATTAAGAAGCATTTTATCAATCACATTATGAAAACTTTTCACTATTGGGTAATGTGTGGTGATAGTTTTCATTGGAATAATTTGCTTTTGGGGGGAGGGGATTTAAGCTGGAAATAATAAGATCAAGCAATTTTCCTTCAACTCACTGCTTTCTCTATACTAATTGATGTTCTGTAATAGAAATAGCTCTGACTTGACAAGTCCTATACCTCATGGGAACTGCTGTGAAAATTTTCCAGTTGACATAAGACTTGGAGTCTAAATGCTTTCTCTCCTTTAAGACAGAGCAACAAGATGGAAATAAAAATGAGGTGTCAGCATAAAAGATAACATAGGCCAGGCAGCCCAATATGGTAGCTACTAGCCACGTGTGGCTCTTGAGCACTTGAAATGTGGCTTACCCAAACTGAGGTGTGCGGTAAGTATAAAACCACACTGGGTTTCACAGACACAATTCCACACACACAAAAAGGCAAAATAGCTCATTAATAATTTTCAAGATTGATGACATGTTGAAATGATAGTATTTTGACTATCTTGGGTTAAATCAATAAATCACTAAATTAATTTCATATGTTTCCTTTTCCTTTTTTAAATGCGGCTACTAGAAAATATAAGGTTACATATATGTAGTTTGTACTGTTATCTACTTTTCCACACTACTTCAGACTGTGATGTCAGCAATATTCTCTCCTCTCTCTCTCTCTCTCTCTTTTTATTTTTTATTTTTTAAACCAGGATTTGGGAAAGTTTTCTGTTCAGAGCAACTGACTTGTTTTAAAAGAAAGTCACAACCATGTGGGAATATAAAAGACATTTAATTCAGTTTTCTTATCTTTTTTTTTTTTTTTAAAGTTGAATAAAGACTCAAAATCCACATCAATTCATGTACTGGCTGAGGAGGAGGAGGAGGAGGAACCTGAAATGGTGGAGAGGGTCATGCTGTGGAGGAGGAAGAATCTTATCATTCCAGGAGAGATTTAATTTCATGCTAGTATTCCAAGAGATCTTGAAGGAGAAAGATATGCTTAGGACATAAGCAAATACTTTCTTGGATCATATGCCAAATCCATGCTAATTATGGTTATTCAGATGAATTACCCTAATTACATAAAAAGGGCACCAAAGTGTCCCCTGGATTTCCCTTCTGTAGTACAGCCACTCTCTGGGGATGACAGAAGACTCCTTCTCCGGAGCACAGAATGGGCTTTTCCAGTCAGGAGCCAAGATGCTACGGTGTGAAAAGAAGGAATAGTTAGTTGCAGGGTGGGTCAGTCTTTCATGATTGATGGTCTTTCTAGTTGCAGGCATGTCCACAAAAGGCAATAACCATGGAATCATAGAATTGAAATACCAGCCTGACCTCCTGATGGCATTTGCCCCGTGAAGAAGGCAAGAGCACTTGTTAGGGTTCAGTTTTCTCTGTCAAGAAAGAATCATGGCCCCTGGGCCTTGGAAAGAGGCCTTCACAGGGAAGATGGCCCTCAAGCACTCAGAGCAAAAGAGAGAAAGCTGTGGGCATAGGCCTCCTGGTTTAGGTTTTCTTTCCCCATCTGCAGGCTCAGTAGTGGGGGTTGGGGAGATGCTGAGAGCTGCGGATTCTCCCCTGGTGTCCCCGTTGTCAGACACTGCCAGCCTGTTGCCATAGGGTCCAGAAACAATTGATAAAAGCTCTTGTTGGAGGCCTTGGGCTCTGGTTTCCACTCCCACTGTCAACCTGGAGGCCACAAAATGAATTCCAAAGCATCTGTTTAATTTCAACACTGTTATTGCTGCTATATATAAACAATGTTTTAATTTTAGGTATTCTACAAAGAAAAATAAAACAAACAACTACAAAAACAAATAAAGAAATCATTGACTTTGAGGTGAAATTGATCCACATGGTTTTATTTTAGTTCAAACGTCATTTTTTCACAGCTGGAAATGCCACACCAGGAAGGGGTTGGGTAATTTTTCCAAGCCACATCACTGGCTGGGATCAAGTGTGCTCTTAGTGAGGGCCCTTGAATCTCTCTGTGCTCCCCAGCTGCCCTATGGGTTCTCCAAGGGGTTTTGGATTGGGTGAGAGGATAGGACATTCTGGATACCTGGGTCCTGTCTGAGCATCATTGACTTCCTACAAGTCTCTACAAGTCAGCCAGAGCATCTGTTCTTCATTCTACCTGGAAGCTCAACTCGTTTCGGGCACCTCTAGGTTGAACTAACTTGCCCTGATCCACCTGCTTGCGGTTCCTTCTCTAAGCATAACAAACCACTCCCCACAGCATGCTACGTATTTGCTGTCCTGAATTCTACTCGGGCATCCTGTGAATTATTCTCTTACCATATGTGTTGAATGATTAAGCAGAGTTGGTTGAATTATTTCCAGACCCGTTTATTTGTCCTCGTTATTATAGCTACCAAATTTAATGAAATATAAGTCAGTGGAAAACAAATTTGAAAAGAGAATTTTCTATATCAAACTTAAGTCAAATGCTTTGAACAGTTATAGGAGGCCTGAAAAGTTTATGAGGGGAAAAAATATTTTAATCTAGAGGGATTCTGTGTGCTGATTATTTCACTGGTTTTCATTTAAGACTTGCTCCCTTTAAGGAAAAAATAGAACTGGAAATGAGATGATATGTATTTTGCTGTGGCTCATCTATAGAAGACAATGCAGAGCTCCAAACAGCTCTCCCTAACTCAAAGAATCATCCTTAGTCTTATTTTAAATGTTTACCAATAAATGTAAATGTATACATTTTGAGTTAGAATAAGTTATGTAAATCATGCATCGCTTTTCAGTGAGCCCATAATAACTGACTTTTCTGATTGACCCACCATGTATTTGTCATATTGTAAAGATAAGAAGGTTCTATATTGTGAAAATCAGGAAGGGAGAAGGGCATATTATATTCCAAGGAATAAAAGGTTAATATCTTTTGCAATCATCACATGACTAAAACAACCATATTTATTGCCAGAAACTTTAAGAAAGTATTTTCCCATACTTGCTTCTCCTTAGGCCTTTTAAAAACTGGTAACAGAATGCAAGTTTTGTCCCACAGATTAAGTTCTCATTTTCTTGTTCCTTTTTCTCAAGACTAACCTACGTGGGCCTATAATACAACGTTTCTGTTAACTGCCAGGAAGCAGGGCAGCTCACTTTCAGACGAAGCAGCCAATAGAGTTTTCCTTCTCTTTATTTTCTGGTTGATATAATTCTAGGACCCTTGGCAAAAAAGTAGTTGAAAAATATTAATAATTAGCTGATCAAATAAAGTCAAAGCTCAGAGGCAGCATTGTCACTTAAACTAACTGAATCCTGTAGGAGTTCCTTCTTCTCTCTTCCAGGGAACTAGGAAAAGAGAAAGGAATCATAGGAAAGTAATTATCCTAACTCAGACAAAACTAGGCTCCTATGGAACTTCTTCAGCAAGATGCTGTACTTAAAAAAAAGAAAAAAAAAAAACGTCGAACATTCCCCTGAAAGTATTTTGGAGCTTCACAGAAGACTTTCTTAGATTCAGTAGAATATAAAACCCTTTCTCCTGTCTCCCGAGAGCTCCATCCATCACAACAGGAAATTTGTTCCCCTACCCCTCTCCCTTCCAACTATGCCCCATCAAGCACCAGCACTCAACCCGGGCTCTCTGGTTCTCTCCCTCACCCCCTTTCCTAGCTCTAAGAATCTCTCATTTTCTTATCTTCCAATAACTTCCTTCCCTTTCCACTGTAGTGGAAGGAAGTTATTGGAAGGTATCAAGTATTGGAAGGTATCAAGACAGATACCTTTCAACGTTCTCCCTACTAATCCACGCATTTCCTCATTCTGTTTAACAAGTCTTAAGTGCAGAGGAGTGGGGAAGTCCTTTAGTCCCTTATGGTAATTGGGGTCTGTGTCATTTATATGAACAGCACTGACTCTTTACCTGTTGAACGTTAGTCTCTAATTCTAGACAACAGTCTAACTAAAATTTTCTATACGTGTGATCTTAAAAAAGCCACATAATCTGAATGTGAGTTTCCTCAGCCTTAAATATGGAAAACAACCATCCCTCACAAAAGTGTGAACATTAAATGAAATGCTAATTTGCAGAATGTTTTACAATGTAGAAGTGCTTTCTCAGATAGTAAATCCATGGAATGGCAAAGGCAAAACCCCGAAAAGGAATTATGACTCATTGAAAGTCATGTTCTGGAATGTTTTCAGAAGATGGCTCCTAGAATTGCATGGAACTACCCAAGTTGAAGATGATAATTCAACATGAACTATTTTTCAAATGGTAGAGGATGAAATTCTTTTTAAAGGTAAAATCGTCACTTTCACATAAATAGAAAATGAATACGTGGCTAAGATTTCCATGTAACTATTAATTAATGAGGGAACCAGAAAGATATTACAACAATTTTAAAGGAAAACCTAAAGTGTGGAACATATGGCATTAAGTAATTAAACAAGGCAGTCATCAGACCGAGGTGGGCACTAATGTCTTGGCAGCTACGTAGTCAAACCAGAACTTAAGCTGGAGTCAATTCCTATAAATGCCTCAAAGTTAAAAAATCAAAACTTAAGAACAACCAATTACAAACAGCCAACCAGCCTTTCCCAAATAAGGCAACCACTCAAACAATTTGCTTTGCTTTGCTTCTGAGTCTGATCTATAAAAGTCTTTCCCTAGCTCCTGCCAGTGGAGCACCTCCAACCAATTTTGGTTAGAATGGATGTTTGCTCAAATAAACTCTTGTAAATTTTAACATGCCACAGTATATCTTTTAACAGTTCATAGGTGGTCAAGAATGGCCAAAATAAATCTATTTCACAGTGGCAAAACTGGCTTCTTCTGGGATGGGAAAGTGGGGAGATAAATCATTGGTGCATCCATTAGGCACAATATGGTCCATTCACTTTATTTGCTGATTCAGTATTTGTGAATTCACCTACTTGCTAAAATATGTGGGTTAAAAAAGCTTCATTCGGGTATGAATTATAGTGTTGTGGGCCATTAATTAAAGGCTAATGAATCAACACTGTGTGGGTATATTAAACACTATGTTTCCCCTAAAAGCAATGGTTCTGTATTCATTAATTCAGTGCTCATGGAAACTTTATAGAATACAAGAATTATGAATAATAAGACTTAACTGTTTTTGTCCTTGGAATTCACAGAGTTTTAAAATAGCTCAAAGACAATAAAAGATAACTCAGAAGGGTTCTCTGGGCAAGACACCCAGTAATGTTTTTGCCCATTTCAAAAATCTTCATGATTTTTTTGACACAGGAAAAAAAAAATCAGTTGTTTCAATTAGACAAAATACTGGTTTCCAGGCTACAAAATAAGTTCCTTTCAAATTTCCACTTTCTTACAAACACTTAATACTCTAACATGTTAAAATAAATGGCCCCACTCGTTGCATTCCTATTTGTAAAATCAGTCACATGATGACTTTTTCAGGAAATGATGAGAAAATTGGAGTCATTGCAGGGGGAGGGCTATTAGGAGAATGAAGGTAGGAAAGAGGTGGACAGACAGGTGTTCCTACTCAAGCCTGAAACTTCTTAGCAAGCAGATGAGATTATAACCATTTTGTAGAAGAGAAAACATAAACTCTGACAAGTTAAATAATGCTAAAAAGGACGTGAATAGACAAATGGATTGGAGCTAGATCCAACGCCAGGGCTTTTTATTTGTCCCCCTCTCAAGCATCCTCTGTGTTTTGTCAGCTTTTGGAAATCGCTTGTCTGAACTTACCCTCTGGTTGATTATTGAGACTGGAAGGTGGATTCATCATCTCAGGGTATCATCTTGATGTCTTCACGTGTTGATTTTTATTTGCCTACTGTCTTAACTTCTTTCCTCTGGGAAGAACGAAGGAATGGAGCAGTTCTGGGCTTGGATCTGAAAAGGAAAATAAGCTACAAGGTTAAAAAATGTAATACTTGCTTAGAGAGGCAGATGCTAAGCAAATTCCTAATTCTCCTGTGTGATAAGACCCCCACCACCCCCTCTTCCTCCCTCATCTTCAACTTTTTTTGCGTTTCCTATCTATATCGATAATCTTGAGAAGCCAAGGTGAAGAAACAATTTACATAACTGTTATTTTGCCTTTTACATTAGTGACAGGTGTTCAGTAGTTGACGTAATTACTCAGAAGTTACACCAATTTCTCACACTGTCAGCTCACCATTTTTAAATATCCGACTGTTTACTCCTAAAAACGGTTCTTCCTTGGGGCACCTGGGTGGCTCAGTGGGTTAAGTCTGCCTTCAGCTCAGGTCATGATCTCAAGGTCCTGGGATCAAGCTCCGCATCAGGCTCTCTGCTCAGCAAGGAGCCTGCTTCCGCCTCTCTCTGCCTGCCTCTCTGCCTACTTGTGATCTCTCTCTCTCTCTGTAAAATAAATAAATACAATCTTAAAAAAAAGTCTTAAAAAGATTGTTGTTCCTTAATTTTTTTTTTTTAATATTTAATTTATTTTTTTTTCCAGCATAACAGTATTCATTATTTTTGCACCACACCCTGTGCTCCATGCAATCCGTGCCCTCTATAATACCCACCACCTGGTACCCCAACCTCCCACCCCCCCGTCCCTTCAAAACCCTCAGATTGTTTTTCAGAGTCCATAGTCTCTCATGGTTCACCTCCCCTTCCAATTTCCCCCAACTCCCTTCTCCACTCTAAGTCCCCATGTCCTCCATGCTATTTGTTATGCTCCACAAATAAGTGAAACCATATGATAATTGACTCTCTCTGCTTGACTTATTTCACTCAGCATAATCTCTTCCAGTCCCGTCCATGTTGCTACAAAAGTTGGGTATTCATCCTTTCTGATGGAGGCATAATACTCTATCCCCAGGGGTACAGGTCTGTGAATCACCAGGTTTACACACTTCATAGCACTCACCAAAGCACATACCCTCCCCAATGTCCATAATCCCACCCCCTTCTCCCAAACCCCCTCCCCCCAGCAACCCTCAGTTTGTTTTGTGAGATTAAAAGTCACTTATGGTTTGTCTCCCTCCCAATCCCATCTTGTTTCCTTTATTCTTCTCCTACCCACTTAAGCCCCCATGTTGCATCACCACTTCCTCATATCAAGGAGATCATATGATAGTTGTCTTTCTCTGCTTGACTTATTTCGCTAAGCATGATACGCTCTAGTTCCATCCATGTTGTCGCAAATGGCAAGATTTCATTTCTTTTGATGGCTGCATAGTATTCCATTGTGTATATATACCACATCTTCTTGATCCATTCATCTGTTGATGGACATCTAGGTTCTTTCCATAGTTTGGCTATTGTGGACATTGCTGCTATAAACATTCGGGTGCACGTGCCCCTTTGGATCACTACGTTTGTATCCTTAGGGTAAATACCCAATAGTGCAATTGCTGGGTCATAGGGCAGTTCTATTTTCAACATTTTGAGGAACCTCCATGCTGTTTTCCAGAGTGGCTGCACCAGCTTGCATTCCCACCAACAGTGTAGGAGGGTTCCCCTTTCTCTGCATCCTCGCCAGCATCTGTCATTTCCTGACTTGTTGATTTTAGCCATTCTGACTGGTGTGAGGTGATATCTCATTGTGGTTTTTATTTGTATTTCCCTGATGCCGAGTGATATGGAGCACTTTTTCATGTGTCTGTTGGCCATCTGGATGTCTTCTTTGCAGAAATGTCTGTTCATGTCCTCTGCCCATTTCTTGATTGGATTATTTGTTCTTTGGGTGTTGAGTTTGCTAAGTTCTTTATAGATTCTGGACACTAGTCCTTTATCTGATATGTCATTTGCAAATATCTTCTCCCATTCTGTCAGTTGTCTTTTGATTTTGTTAACCGTTTCCTTTGCTGTGCAAAAGCTTTTGATCTTGATGAAATCCCAATAGTTCATTTTTGCCCTTGCTTCCCTTGCCTTTTGCGTTGTTCCTAGGAAGATGTTGCTGCGGTTGAGGTCAAAGAGGTTGCTGCCTGTGTTCTCCTCAAGGATTTTGATGGATTCCTTTCGCACATTGAGGTCCTTCATCCATTTTGAGTCTATTTTTGTGTGTGGTGTAAGGAAATGGTCCAATTTCATTTTTCTGCATGTGGCTGTCCAATTTTCCCAGCACCATTTATTGAAGAGGCTGTCTTTTTGCCATTGGACATTCTTTCCTGCTTTGTCGAAGATTAGTTGACCATAGAGTTGAGGGTCTATTTCTGGGCTCTCTATTCTGTTCCATTGATCTATGTGTCTGTTTTTGTGCCAGTACCATGCTGTCTTGATGACGACAGCTTTGTAATAGAGCTTGAAGTCCGGAATTGTGATGCCACCAACGTTGGCTTTCTTTTTCAATATCCCTTTGGCTATTCGAGGTCTTTTCTGGTTCCATATAAATTTTAGCATTATTTGTTCCATTTCTTTGAAAAAGATGGATGGTACTTTGATAGGAATTGCATTAAATGTGTAGATTGCTTTAGGTAGCATAGACATTTTCACAATATTTATTCTTCCAATCCAGGAGCATGGAACATTTTTCCATTTCGTTGTGTCTTCCTCAATTTCTTTCATGAGTACTTTATAGTTTTCTGAGTATAGATTCTGTGTCTCTTTGGTTAGGTTTATTCCTAGGTATCTTATGGTTTTGGGTGCAATTGTAAACGGGATTGACTCCTTAATTTCTCTTTCTTCTGTCTTGCTGTTGGTGTAGAGAAATGCAACTGATTTCTGTGCATTGATTTTATATCCTGACACTTTACTGAATTCCTGTATAAGTTCTAGCAGTTTTGGAGTGGAGTCTTTTGGGTTTTCCACATATAGTATCATATCATCTGCGAAGAGTGATAATTTGACTTCTTCTTTGCCGATTTGGATGCCTTTAATTTCCTTTTGTTGTCTGATTGCTGAGGCTAGGACCTCTAGTACTATGTTGAATAGCAGTGGTGATAATGGACATCCCTGCCGTGTTCCTGACCTTAGCGGAAAAGCTTTCAGTTTTTCTCCATTGAGAATGATATTTGCGGTGGGTTTTTCATAGATGGCTTTGATGATATTGAGGTATGTGCCCTCTATCCCTACACTTTGAAGAGTTTTGATCAGGAAGGGATGCTGTACTTTGTCAAATGCTTTTTCAGCATCTATTGAGAGTATCATATGGTTCTTGTTCTTTCTTTTATTGATGTGTTGTATCACATTGACTGATTTGCGGATGTTGAACCAACCTTGCAGCCCTGGAATAAATCCCACTTGGTCGTGGTGAATAATCTTTTTAATGTACTGTTGAATCCTATTGGCTAGTATTTTGTTGAGTATTTTCGCATCTGTGTTCATCAAGGATATCGGTCTATAGCTCTCTTTTTTGGTGGGATCCTTGTCTGGTTTTGGGATCAAGGTGATGCTGGCCTCATAAAATGAGTTTGGAAGTTTTCCTTCCATTTCTATTTTTTGGAACAGTTTCAGGAGAATAGGAATTAGTTCTTCTTTAAATGTTTGGTAGAATTCCCCCGGGAAGCCGTCTGGCCCTGGGCTTTTGTTTGTTTGGAGATTTTTAATGACTGTTTCAATCTCCTTACTGGTTATGGGTCTGTTCAGGCTTTCTATTTCTTCCTGGTTCAGTTGTGGTAGTTTATATGTTTCTAGGAATGCATCCATTTCTTCCAGATTGTCAAATTTATTGGCGTAGAGTTGCTCATAGTATGTTCTTATAATAGTTTGTATTTCTTTGGTGTTAGTTGTGATCTCTCCTCTTTCATTCATGATTTTATTTATTTGGGTCCTTTCTCTTTTCTTTTTGATAAGTCGGGCCAGGGGTTTATCAATTTTATTAATTCTTTCAAAGAACCAGCTCCTAGTTTCGTTGATTTGTTCTATTGTTTTTTTGGTTTCTATTTCATTGATTTCTGCTCTGATCTTTATGATTTCTCTTCTCCTGCTGGGCTTAGGGTTTCTTTCTTGTTCTTTCTCCAGCTCCTTTAGGTGTAGGGTTAGGTTGTGTACCTGAGACCTTTCTTGTTTCTTGAGAAAGGCTTGTACCGCTATATATTTTCCTCTCAGGACTGCCTTTGTTGTGTCCCACAGATTTTGAACCGTTGTATTTTCATTATCATTTGTTTCCATGATTTTTTTCAATTCTTCTTTAATTTCCCGGTTGACCCATTCATTCTTTAGAAGGATGCTGTTTAGTCTCCATGTATTTGGGTTCTTTCCAAACTTCCTTTTGTGGTTGAGTTCTAGCTTTAGAGCATTGTGGTCTGAAAATATGCAGGGAATGATCCCAATCTTTTGATACCGGTTGAGTCCTGATTTAGGACCGAGGATGTGATCTATTCTGGAGAATGTTCCATGTGCACTAGAGAAGAATGTGTATTCTGTTGCTTTGGGATGAAATATTCTGAATATATCTGTGATGTCCATCTGGTCCAGTGTGTCGTTTAAGGCCTTTATTTCCTTGCTGATCTTTTGCTTGGATGATCTGTCCATTTCAGTGAGGGGAGTGTTAAAGTCCCCTACTATTATTGTATTATTGTTGATGTGTTTCTTTGATTTTGTTATTAATTGGTTTATATAGTTGGCTGCTCCCACGTTGGGGGCATAGATATTTAAAATTGTTAAATCTTCTTGTTGGACAGACCCTTTGAGTATGATATAGTGTCCTTCCTCATCTCTTATTATAGTCTTTGGCTTAAAATCTAATTGATCTGATATAAGGATTGCCACTCCTGCTTTCTTCTGATGTTCATTAGCATGGTAAATTCTTTTCCACCCCCTCACTTTAAATCTGGAGGTGTCTTCGGGCTTAAAATGAGTTTCTTGGAGGCAACATATAGATGGGTTTTGTTTTTTTATCCATTCTGATACCCTGTGTCTTTTGACAGGGGCATTTAGCCCATTAACATTCAGGGTAACTATTGAGAGATATGAATTTAGTGCCATTGTATTGCCTGTAAGTTGACTGTTACTGTATATGGTCTCTGTTCCTTTCTGATCTACCACTTGTAGGCTCTCTCTTTGCTTAGAGGACCCCTTTCAATATTTCCTGTAGAGCTGGTTTGGTATTTGCAAATTCTTTCAGTTTTTGTTTGTCCTGGAAGCTTTTAATCTCTCCTTCTATTTTCAATGATAGCCTAGCTGGATATAGTATTCTTGGCTGCATGTTTTTCTCGTTTAGTGCTCTGAAAATATCATGCCAGCTCTTTCTGGCCTGCCAGGTCTCTGTGGATAAGTCAGCTGCCAATCTAATATTTTTACCATTGTATGTTACAGACTTCTTTTCCCGGGCTGCTTTCAGGATTTTCTCTTTGTCACTGAGACTTGTAAATTTTACTATTGGGTGACGGGGTGTGGGCCTATTCCTATTGATTTTGAGGGGCGTTCTCTGAACCTCCTGAATTTTGATGCTCGTTCCCTTTGCCATATTGGGGAAATTCTCCCCAATAATTCTCTCCAGTATACCTTCTGCTCCCCTCTCTCTTTCTTCTTCTTCTGGAATCCCAATTATTCTAATGTTGTTTCGTCTTATGGTGTCACTTATCTCTCGAATTCTCCCCTCGTGGTCCAGTAGCTGTTTGTCCCTCTTTTGCTCACCTTCTTTATTCTCTGTCATTTGGTCTTCTATATCACTAATTCTTTCTTCTGCCTCATTTATCCTAGCAGTGAGAGCCTCCATTTTTTATTGCACTTCATTAATAGCTTTTTTGATTTCAACTTGGTTAGATTTTAGTTCTTTTATTTCTCCAGAAAGGGCTTTTATATCTCTCGAGAGGGTTTCTCTAATATCTTCCATGCCTTTTTCGAGCCCGGCTAGAACCTTGAGAATTGTCATTCTGAACTCTAGATCTGACATATTACCAATGTCTGTATTGATTAGGTCCCTAGCCTTCGGTACTGCCTCTTGTTCTTTTTTTTGTGTTGAATTTTTCCGTCTTGTCATTTTGTCCAGATAAGAGTATATGAAGGGGCAAGTAAAATACTAAAAGGGTGGCAACAACCCCAGGAAAAAATGCTTTAACCAAATTAGAAGAGATCCAAAATCGTGAGGGGGGAGAAAGGGGATAAAAAGAGGTTCAAAGAGGAAGAAAGAAAAAAAAAAGAAAAAGAAAAAAGAAAAGAAAAGAATTAAAAAAAAAAAAAGGAAAACACCTAAGAAAAATGTAAAAAAGAAAAAATATATATATTAGATAAACTAGTAAAAAATCGTTAAAAAAGAAAAAGGTAACAGTTAAAAAAAAAAAAAATTTTACCCGAAGTCGAGAAAAAAAAAAAAAAATGAAAAAGAAAAAAATTAAATTAACTGCAAGACTAAAAAAAAATCACAGGGAAAAAGCCATGAGTTCCGTGCTTGGCTTTCTCCTCCTCCGAATTCTGCTGCTCTCCTTGGTATTGAAACCGCACTCCTTGGTAGGTGAACTTGGTCTCGGCTGGATTTCTTGTTGATCTTCTGGGGGAGGGGCCTGTTGTAGTGATTCTCAAGTGTCTTTGCCCCAGGCGGAATTACACCGCCCTTACCCGGGGCCGGGGTGAGTAATCCGCTCGGGTTTGCTTTCAGGAGCTTTTGTTCCCTGAGCGCTTTCCGTAGAGTTCCGGAGGACGGGAATACAAATGGCGGCCTCCTGGTCTCCGGCCCGGAGGAGCCCGAGAGCCCAGGGCCACACTCTTCAGTGCGCCCTCAGAGAACAGCGCCCAGTTACTCCCGTCTGCCTGACCTCCGGCCGCGCTCCGAGCTCTCCGAGCCTGCGACCAGTTCAAGGTAACACCGAGCTGTGAGCTTACTGTCGGCTCTGTCTCTGTAGCCGGCTTTCCCGTTCCAATACCCGCAAGGTCTGCGACACTCAGACACCCCTGCTCCTTTTGTGACCCTGCGGGACCTGAGGCCACGCTGAACCCGTGTGAGCTTCGCCCCGGTTTAGCCTCTGGAGCGATGTCCCTCAGCGGAACAGACTTTTAAAAGTCCTGATTTTGTGCACCGTTGCTCCGCCGCTTGCCGGGAGCCGGCCCCTTCCCCCGGGGTCTATCTTCCCGTCGCTTTGGATTCACTTCTCCGCCGGTCCTACCTTTCAGAAAGTGGTTGTTTTTCTGTTTCCAGAATTGCTGTTCTTCTTCTCTTCGATCTGCCGATGGATTTTCAGGTGTTTGCAATCTTTAGATAAGCTATCTAGCTGATCTCCGGCTAGCTGAAGCAGTCTCAGCCTGCTACTTCTCCGCCATCTTGACTCCTCCCTCCTTAATTTTTTTTTAAAAGATTTTATTTACTTATTTGAAAGACGGAGACTACAAGTAGGCAGAGAAGCAGGCAGAGAAAGAGAGGAAGAAGCAGGCTTCCTACTAGCAGAAAGCCTGATGCGGGGCTTGATCCCAGGACCCTGGGATCATAACCTGAGCTGAAGGCAGAGGCTTTAACCAAGCCACTCAGGCACCCCTTCCTTAAGTCTTTATAGCACTATGATAGATAGATAGACAGTTATGAATTTACCTACCTGGCTCATAAATACATAAGTATATGGTTACATAGGTAGTAATACCAGATGGATCCTGAAGCTTGTCTAATTCTTCTTTACATGACATACATAATCTCAGAGGACCTGTTTGGCTGCAAGTACAGTCAATAGACTTAATAATTCATATTCAAGTGATATGCAAATAGGCTGTGGTATTTATTATCCCAAAGAAGCACAGCAAGAAAATGCTTTAAGGCAACTGAGTTCTCAAGGTGACAGGAAAGCAACAATTCCATTAAGGAAACCATGGAGGGGTTCTATACTTGTGTTCTCTTTTATATTTGAATTATTCTGTGTTTAGTGTCAAGAGAAAAATCAAAGGCATCTGCAAATCTGTTGACAAGAGGTACCAAGGTGCAGAACCTTTTTTATTTAGCTAAGCTGGAGCTGATTTCCCAGAATTCCTTTCACCCTTTGGTTCTGGGTTAGGGTTGGCAGCAAGAGAATTTGTGTGTGATTTGGAAGGTGGCAGTGAAGCAATGGGGTACACCCACAGGGTGAAGGCAGGACCAAGTACAGCTCCGCCTGTGGATGCTGATGGGCTGGCTCCTGTGGTGCCAGGCGGCTATAGCTGGGCTTCAGGTGCCCCAGCCCCTGCGGACCTCCTCCTCCCACATTTCTGTGGCCTGGGCCAAGTATGCGTGTGGCTTGGTGGAAAAGGCTGCCAGCTTCTTCTTGTAGTTGACCACATCACTGACGGAGGTGGGGAGAGAGAGGCGGGGAGGAGTTTGTCCTTATGGATTCAGCTTTTCTTCCCACGTTCAAGCCCTGCTGACATGCAGCCCTTTCAGGCCTACCACAAAACCAGAGCAACATCCTCTTAAAGGCTTTTCCACCAGCTCCCACCATCCATATAATAAATCCCGTATTCCATATCACTCAGAGTGGCTCTGCCTCCCCGATTATACCCTGGCTGATTCTCATATTTCATGGAAAGGACAGACTTCAAGTCAGGAGATTGGATTCTAGCCCCAGCTTACTGTTGCCTCGCTGAGTGTTGGCACATCACTTGACTTCTCTGAATCCCTGTTCTGTTAGATTAGATGAATCTTAGGGGCCGCTCCAGCTCAAGTCTGAGGCAGTTAGTAAAACACGGGCACAGCATTTACAACTGGACTAGTCGTGATTTTCACTCAGAGTTTAGAATTCGTAAAAAGCTAAGAGATGGTTTTAGTCAAATCAGGCTGTGTATCTAAGATCTGTTTTAAAAACTAACTTTGTTTACTGGTTTTGGCATATGTTTTTGTTATAATGTTTTAAAATATTTGTTGATATGGAGTAAATGCAAATTATAGTGCGCCATGTGACTGACTACCAAAATTCCCATTGAATATGTGTTTTAAAATGGCCAGGAATATTGATTGTCATAAGGTTTGGGTTGTCCTGACTACCTGTTAATGTGTGAATTGTGGGAACCTGGCAACCAATGCTGATTCAGTGGGGTCAGTAGAAGAATGTCCAGGAGTCATGTGATAGTCCTTTCTCTGTCCTGCGAATTTTTGACAGATTTTCAGGACATTGTTCTCATCAAAACCATCAGGAACAAGCATTTCCCAAGACCTCTTTCATTCTTCCACATCAAAGAGCACAGATGAAATACAAAGTTAGAGTAAAAAGCAGATTGAAATGGTGGTAGGATGGACCAGGGGGCTCTCTGACAACCCTTTTCAGTAAAATGACAATGGGGTGAATTCTGTCAAGAGTCTCTCTCCTCCCACAGTGAACAGCAGCATGTTGAAAACATGGTGGTGAGACAAGTGGATTCGTTCATCACCATGTCTGTGCCATGATACATCATCAAAGACATAAAGCTGATGGTGATAAGAGCCACTGCAACAATACCACCCTGCATTTCCAAGGAGCTCATTTCTGAGCTGCTTTTGTGTCCTTTCTCTATCCAGTTAATGACACAGATGTCTATAATCCAAATGCACCTGTGTTTAGAAACATAAGGTTCATTATGAGAACAGAGCACTGATTTCCTCCGGACCATTCCTGGGTCATGAACAATGGCTACATACATAGCTGCGGAGCCAGCAGCCCCAGAATTAACTTCTCTGATGGCAGATGCATTCTTAGACTTCAAAATTCTATGCCAGTGAGAGCAAATTAGAGGCTTAAGGGATTTATTTCTTATTACATGAGGAATGCATGCACACTGATTCTTTTCCACTAGTGAGGGGTTTACAATGGCTTTCATTTAAAACATAAATATCTCACTTAACAGAAAGGACAAGGGGGAGGGCAGGGAATAGTGTCTAGGTGACTCTCCAAGAGTTTGGAGGAGTCTCGGGAGGATCATCTGGGGCCCTGGTTTCTTAAAAAGCAAGAATAAATTACTTTTTATTTCCTAAACATGTAGCCCAAGAATTAAGCAAACATGTTGAGGACATCTAATTTGTAACAGGAACTGAGGCCATTCTTGAGGAACTTTTAGTCTGGTAAAGATGAAAAATTGCTTCCTCATTCATTTGCTTGTCTCCCATTCTTTGCTCAACTTCTAGCATCAGTCATTAGGATGGCTTTCTGTGTCAACAGAAAATGTGGCTAATTTTGGTGGTTCTACTTCCAACACAATACCTTGACAAGATGCAGAGAGCTCAGACCCTAAGCACAGAGCTTAGGGAGTAGTAGGGGATGTATCCCAGGACACCTGGGTTTGATGTGTTTCCTCAAAAATTCAATAAATATTTATTAATTTCCTGCTAGGTAAAAAGGCTTCCTTATATTCCTAAAGGGCTGGCAGTCTTCAATTAAATCAAGTAGAAAATACCAAATAATTATAAAGTGTGGTGAAGCAAATATAAAGGGTGGTGTGATCCTGTTACATTTTAGCTGAAAACTGAATGGCAAAAAGAAGCCAGATATATAAAGTTTGCAGAGAAATGTATTCCAGGTTGAGGGAATTAATAGTTCAAAGGCTCTAACAGGGGAACCCATTGGCTTGTCAGTGACAGAAAAAGAAGGGCAGTGTGCTAGGATAAAGAGTTGACATTGGAGAATAAGATCTTGTAGAGCCCAGTAACCCTGAAGTGGAATTTCAGTTTAATTTATTTTAGTGTTTCTCAAGCTTTAGTGTATCTAAGAATCATCTGGAATATTTGTTAAAACACAGATTTCTGGGGCCCATCTTTAGAAATTCTCTAGTGAGACTGGGATGGGGCTTGAGAATCTGCATTTCTCCAAGATCCCAGATGACTCAAATGTTGCCTGTCCACTCACCAAACTTAAAAAAAGAAAAAAAAAAAAAAGGTTTTTTGAGACATAATTTACATGCCATACAATTCACCCATTTAAACTATAAAGTTCATTTTTAGTGTTAATATTAACAGATATGTGCAAATATCACCACAGTCAATTTTAGAAGATTTTCATCACCACAAAGAGAAACTTTATATTCTTAGCTATTAATTCCCTCCCTCTTCCCAACTATCCCTCTCCAGCTGTATGCAATCACTAATATACCTTTTGTCTCTATAGATTTGCCTATGTTGAACATTTTATATCACTGGAGTCATACAGTATGTGGTCTTTTGTGACTGGTTCTTTCACTTAGCACAATGTCTTAAAGATTCATCTGTGTTATAGCATGTATCTGAACTTCCTTCTTTTTTATGGCCGAATAATATTCCATTGCATGGCTATATCACATTTCGCTTATACTTTTGTCTCTTTATGGATACTTGGCTTGTTTCCATTTCCTTTGGACATGCTTTGATTGACACTGGTCTAGAAGTAGTTGGAGGCTATCCACATCAATTTTCCTATTTAAAAGACTACTCTACTTGCTATATGGAAATGGGCTCCAGAAAAATAAAGAGTGGAAAGAGGAATGATGTCTAAGAGGCTACTGCCTTGTCAGAGCAAAAGACAATGGTGGCCTGAACTTGGGGAGTGGTACTAGTAAAGGTGTAGAGGAGTGGACGGATTAAGAATGTGTATGGGAGGCAGAATCAATGGGACTTAGTGATGAATGAAATACGAGCTGTTGGGGACAAGAGAGAAACAAACATGGTGTCTGATTTGGGACTTAAGCCACTAGTCAAATTATTATGCTGTTAATTGAAATGAGAAATTTGATTTCTAAGATTTCTGGGGTTCTACTTTTGCTATAGCCATTAGGAAGGTTAATAACCTCCCAGAAATAAAGAAATTCTTTGTTGAATGTCTACTAATACTGTTTCTTCCCACTATACCATCCAACTAATTATAAATGTTGCTGTTTGTGCTTGTTGCGTTAAAGTTCTGCGGCAGATACAAAAAAAGTCAATGGAACAGATGTGTGGACAAGTAGCTTAGGAGGAATATATAGCACTCATGAGATGTATTAAATGCAGATAACTTAGTAAACTAGGAGACGTGTCTTATGTAGACAAAGTGAGAAATGCATACCCGTACTAAATAGAGATAGAAAGGGAGGATAAAACCAATAGACACTTGGTTATACTCATGAGATATATGAGGCTCTGAATATTCATGATGCATTAATATACACAAGGCACTCCATATTCATGAGGTTTTACATCAGCCAACCATTAGTGGCATCTATTATGGTCCCACCTGTCCTTCCCCCAAGGAAGATAGATAAAATCCAAACTTGTTTGTTAGGCTGACAAGCCATAGCTTGCTGCTCTTCAATAGAGTGAACACGTATCTTTGGCTCGAAGTACCTTTCAATTTTGGGGGGCCCCTCGCAGATACCTCAGTTGCAGTCTTCATAGCATGGCTGTCATTGGAAGGCTGTTGCAGCAAAGAGGAAGACAGAGACAGTATGCATGAACATTGCATAACAGACTATCCTGGGGATGTGATCCTTGTACCACAAATTACAAGGGTGTTCATTTCTCACCCTGCTCCTTTCTCCTTTCTCCTAGCTATATGTTTTAAATTGATTTAATAAATTGTGTGATTCAAGAATGCTAGTTTGATTTGTGAGCCTTTCTCTTCTGTGACCCCTGAAATAGCTGTCTGGTGATCTATTTGGATGAATTGTATCCAGATAATTTCCCATAAGAAATTGCAAATTGTCAGGTACCTGAGCCCAAGAAAGGAAGAAGGCCTTCTCCTAGAGATTCAGGGATTAGCATGGCATGGATTTTATTCTCAGTGTACCAACCTTGTGAGTTGGACACCAATGCCAAGTTTAAGACTTAAGTTTTCCTATTTCTTTCATATTTCCCCAGCAATGCCCTTTTGTTTGGGGTTGGCCAATCAGAAATCAAATGTGTATATAATAATCAGCTGCATTAATTATTCCCAAAAACACATCAATGAGCCATCTACACAAATGAGCTACAAATCCAATATAAAGTGAAGTGAAGGGTTTAACACAACTGTGACTACTTAAGGGTAAATGCTGAATTCAGGAAACAAAAACAACCTAAAATTCAAACCTAGCTGAAAAGTTTAATGTTAATGTCCAAGGATGGACATAGTCTTTACTAAGGCCCAATGCCCAAAGACAAGAATGGCCTGAAGGGTTAAGGCTTACTATGCAACCTGTCTTCCCTCTCCCAACCAACACGATTCTTCTTGTGGAATACAGTGATAAAGTTTTACAGAATACAAGACTTAGCTTTTTTCACATGCCCACAGAAACCTATTTACAAAAACACAAACTAAAATGTGTCCACTACAACAGATAAATACTAATAAACTGGGTTGAAAACTGTTTAACAAAGGAAAGGAGAAGTCAGAGAATTCAAGAATGAGAAACAAAATGTTATCCTAGAGACGGGAGGCTTTTGGCATTTAAAATAAAATTTTCCATTTGAAACACTGCTCTTCCACTATGGAATCTGAGAGCTGTCTAACACTTCTGAGCAGAACCCAGATTGGGAAGCAAGGAAAGGGAATAATTTTCCATTCAAAACTCCCACCTTGCAAATCTATTTCCATTTCTTCATTTGGCACAGCCAATATTGGATCTGCCTCTTGGTTCCACATCCATCTGGGGGAATCATTTGGCTAAAATAGAAGGATTAGCAAATGATTCCCAAATTAGTTATATTACATTACATTCTGTATGGCCATTTGTCCACGTTTTTTAAAAAAAATAAAGGGGAGGTGTAAAATAAATACAGTTACTCATAACAGCAGCCACACTGACTTTTACTAATAAATAACTTTCTGTGTGCTTTTACATATGTCATCTTACCATTTCATCCTCACCACAGCCCTGGTTGGAATGTCAAATGGGATTATGTATCTTGCCAGGCACTCATATCTGAGTGATGCTTGAATAATGCTTTTATCTGAGAGAAGAGCTTATCTTGCCTGCTCATGTGTTTCTCTGTGGTTGGCTGAACTGTGTGGGCTGGGTACACAGATGTCACCTGCCACAATGCAGAGAGAGCCAACAGTGCGTTCACCTTACCTCATTCATGGGTCACTGTGCCACCGTGTGCAACTCAGCAGTAAAAGAGAATGGTATTGGCAAACAAGAGCCAACCACCCAGGATGGCAGTCACTTCCCTAACATTGGAAGTCTGGGAGTCTGAGCAGTAATACACTGAGAAACAATATGTTTCCTACCCACAAATGGGGGCAAGCTGTCCTATAGCTCACACTAGATGATGCCAAAGACACTTCTAACCAAATAAATGCATATCAGAATCATTTTCAGGGAGGAACATGGGGTGTGGGGTTACTGTCAAGGAGATGCAGAAAAGCCAGGTGTTCTTAGGTAGACATCTCCTGGGGGATGGCCTGAGACAACAGCATGGGCTTTGAATGAGGAATTTGAGACCTCCCTGCAAACCCTGCTTTGCCTCACACCACTTTTGACTTGGGAAGAATCTTTGACTTCCTCTTGAAAATGGTGAGTTGGGGCCAGATAATTTCTCGAGTTTCTTTCAACTCCAGCTCAAAAAATAGAATCATGGAAAATCAAATTGGTTTTATAGTGTGCTTGGGCTCAAGGCAGCAGAAATTGCTACTGCCTTCCTCAATTAAACATAAACATCCACGTTTAAAATAAAATGGAATATAACCCAGTGACCATGACAAGAAGTGATCATAGCAACCCCGACAACAGAACCAGACTAGATGCATTAATGTTGCAGGAAATGGTACCATCAAGAGAATTAACAGACTTCCTGCACTACAGACTCAGACAATGTGGAGGCTCTTGTTGTGTGAAGGCAATGTAGCTTGGCTTCAACAGAGAAAAGAAAACAACAGAATCATCCTATTGAGTGAGACATTAAGATCCAGGCCAGCAGCGGCCATGCCATACAGCATAGAAAATCTCACCTTGTTAAATGATTAATTTCATCCATGAGAGAGACAAGAGATTTGGGAGTTTGACTCCTGGGTGTATTTGGGTGGAATGAGACAATACAGTGATAAATGAACAACTACCGAACTCATAAAAAATGCACGCTTCTTTAATGGCTTCTTGTATCAGTGAATTGAAAAGGGGGAATGAGTGCTGATGGAAATATATTTCTCATCCAAATGCATAGAGCTTCCCCTCTCTCGCAGTTTCTGTATAGTCTCTTGGGAACTGAACTTGGCACAGTGGCTTGGGCTGCCTGTTCATCCAACACAAAGGGTGCTGTCAGCGCTCTGAAGATAGTGCACTAATCACATTTGTTTTGGCCTCTCAGCTTCAAGGGCAGATGGTTGTCATGCTGATTGGAAGGGAGGTGGTGTGACAGGGGAAGGACATGTGCCAGGGCTAGCCAAAAAACGATGTTGGGGTGTTTCCATGCAAAACAACTATTTCTAGAAATGTTCTAGGGAATTCTAGTAGCTTTCTAGAAATTTCTTGAAACAAATGAGATCACACCCCAGGGACCCGAAGTCTCTTCAAATTGACAGTGCTGGAGGACTCAGGTCTGGGTGGAGGTCAACAAGAATACAACCTGATGGGTATAATCCTGAGGCAGAGTAACCTCAGATCCCAACACGTTGGAACTTGATCCCATTCTTTTGCATCATGTGGGTTCACCTGGCCAGTTTGCTTTTGGCTTCCACCTCAGCTCTAGGGCATCAGAAACTCCTCTTGTATAGCAGCCACAGGAAAAATATTTGTGGTTGTGGAGAACCCACTGTGCATCACACATTTTGTTGGACCTTGTTTAGGTCTTTCCTGGAAATTCAGAAGCTACCAAGAGAAAGTGTGAGTTGGGGTCCCAAAGGGTAATACCTCTTGATCTAGACAGTCCGACTTGTCTGTATTCATAAGGAACTCCTCACTGGCTGAATTACTTCTTGCTATGCTATACAAATCAGAAAATATTTGTTGGAGGCACCTATTTACAACCCAGTACTATAGAGGAGTGACGCCTCAGGAGATAAGGATTCTCATGGATCTCACCACCTAATCATGCATTAAAATCAGAATGGGGTTCATAGATTAGGGGTTAACCACATAATCATTCTGTGATATAGGAATGTCTCTGGACAACTTAATAACACTGATAAATGAGCATACTATTATTTCTGCTAATACTTCTGTTTTATAGCTTGGTCTATAACCTTGTGTGTATAGCGTCCTAGAGCTGCTAGGACTACCACAAACTGGATGGCCGAAAAAAACAGAAATGTACTCTCTCACAGTTCTGAAGACCAGAAGTCTGAGAACAAGGTGCAAGGAGGGCCGCACTTCCTTTAGTGCTTAAGGACAGGTTTTATTGCTTGGCAGAAGCATCCCTCATGCCATGCAAGGTAATACACTCACAGATGTGATGGCTAATTTTATATGTCAAGTTGGGTGGGTGAAGGGACGTCCAGATAGCTGAAAAAACATTTTTCTGGGCATGTCTGTGAGGGTGCATAAGGAGAGAGATTAACACTTGAATCAGTGGGCTGAGTAAAGAAGATCCACCCTTACCAACATGGCGGGGAAACATATAATTTGTTGTGGGCTCATACAGAACCAAAAGCAGAAGAGCAATTTCTTTCTTTTAGAGTTGGGACATCTGTCTCCTCTTGCCTTCAGACTTGGTGCTCCTGGTTCTTAGGTTATTGGATTGGGATTGAATTATACTACTGGCTTTCCTGATTCTCTAGCTGGCACAGAGAAGATTGTAAGACTTCTCACCTTCCATAACCAATTCCTATAATAAACCTCCTTGTATATATACCATTCGAGTTCTGTTTCTCTGGAGAACCCTGTAATACCAGGGACGAGGGTGAGGACATTTGTGGTAGATGAGCACCAGATTAAGCCAACAGAAAGTCACGGTCTTATTTTTCCAGGTACACGTTTCAGTAAATAGAGTTCAGCATAACATAACTACATAAGCAACTTGACTTCTCGCAGTGGAAAAATGGTCTCATCTGTGGCTGGGGACAGTAAGGACTTGGCATCAGAAAGCCCTCGAGAGAGGGCAAAGCCACCTTGAACAGTGGGTTTGGCTCAGACAATGCTCATTCATGTTCTCTCTCTCTCTTTCCCTTCCCCTCTTTCCCCTTAGCTAAAAGATGCCAGAAGATATTTGCTTTAAAGGTTTGTTTTTTTCTCATCATTAAGGTACAAATCTGACATCTCTCAGCCCTCCTTGTGTTTATGGATTCCTGCTTATACCCAAAGACCCCTGCTAGGCCTGGGTTTGGCCGATGAACCCTTAGGTTCTCTTTTCCATCTTTCACTGTTTCATCCAACAAGGGACTTTGGTCAACAATGATCTACTTAGGGGCCAAGAAATGCCCTATAAGAACAAATCACTGTGTGTTATCAGTGGGGCTTCAGAAACCTCCCGGTTAGGGTTGGGTTTTGCTGTTGTTGTTTTTGCTGTGTGTGTGTGTGTTTTTTTTTTTTAAGATTTTATTTATTTATTTGAGAGAGTGAGAGAGAGCACAAGAAGGGAGAAGGTCAGAAGGAGAAGCAGACTCCCCATGGAGTTGGGAGCCCGATGCGGGACTTGATCCTGGGACTCTGGGACCATGACCTGAGCCGAAGGCAGTTGCTTAGCCAACTGAGCCACCAGGTGCCCTTTTTTTTTTTTTTTTTTTTAATAAGGAGGTGAGAAGTTTCTGTCTCAGTCAGACAATAGGACATTATCTTTATTTAAGAGAGAGGAAAAAGATCACAATAAAATCCAAAACATCACTTACAGTTTTATCCTCATATCAGCCATAGGCTACAGACTTATCATCTAAAAGTCCAGAACAATGAAAAAGAGAAGGGAAAATATAGTGAAGAATAAATTCTACTTCCACAAAAGTTTCTACTTTGAAATATTTTCTCTATCTTGTTTTTTTGTGATACACACACACGCACATGAATAAAACAAATAAATTTTTGATATAACTAAGTTATCATAATACCTCTTTTCAAATATTTTATAAGCACCTTTTCATATTTAAAAGCTATCCCCAAGATTTATTATTACAATAAGATTTGTAAAGTAGACAAATGGTTTCAGAAACACCCATGCTATTGAGCATTTTTGATCAGTAAATTTCTTGCTTAGTTAATTGATATGCTTGGAAAAAAAGATTTAAATATCCTGTAGCTCTCCTCTGAAAAGTGGGCTTATCCCACAGTTGGATAATTGAACTATATTCATTTGTTCATTCATCTGAGAATTTCTACCAGGAAAGGACTGTGCTAGGTGTTGAGGACCTAATGATGGGGGTGCCTGGCTGGCTCAGTTGGTAGAACATGTGACACTTGACCTTGGGTGGTAAATTCCAGCCTGCATTGGGCGTGGAAATTTCTTAAAACAACAACAACATCTTCTCCACTGGCGCTGGTGTGCCCAAGCCTCAGAGTCACTAATTTATTCGTGAGAATCGTCTTCTCTCATCTATCCTCGTGGATGAGCTTCAGGATGCTCAACTCACAGAGATCAAACCACTTCTAAATGACAAGACTGGTACACAAAGCTTTCAGGACTTTGACTGTTAGGAACACGGCGTAGAAACAACTCATGTTATGGTCCACCTCACCCTAAAAGTCCTACCAAAGGGAAACAGACCAGTTTTTATGACATTGACCTCAATCGAAAATCTTGTTTCAATGCAGTCTTTAACTTTGAGGATATGCAAGAGATCACCCAACACTTTGCTGTCATGTGGATGCCCCAGGCCAGCAGGAAGGTGCACCCTCCTTCCCAACAGGGTACCAGTACCCCACAATGGATGAATTGGCCGAAATGATGCCTCTTGTTCTTACCCACTTAAGTCTGAGAAGCATCACTGTGATGGTAATTGGAGCTGGAGCTTGTATCCTCAGCAGATTTGCATTCAATCATTCAGTGCTGGAGGAAGGCCTTGTGCTTATTAACCTTGACCCTTGTGCTAAAAGCTGGATTGACTGGGCAGCTTCCAAATTAGCACCAAATGGTGTTCATCATCTCATCTCAAGATCCTTTCTCAAAATGCCTTACTTATAGTTTTGCTTTTCCACTGAAGTATATACCGTTAAAGGCAAAAATTTTAACTATGGAGCTTGGTGAATGTTTTTATTTGTAACTACCACCCAATCGATATACAGAATATTTTCAGCTCCAAGGATTCCCTAGTGCCTTTTCTTTAATTAATACTTTCTCTCCTTCCCACATGTAACTGTTATTCTGGCTTCTGTCACCTTAGATTGTTTTTTATATATTCCTAAACTTCATATAGTTAGAGTGATAGAATATGTATTCTTTTGTATCTGGCTTCTTTCGTTCATTGTTGTCAGTGATCTTCCTTCGTGTTGTGTGTAGTGGGAGCTCTTTTTAATTTTTGTCTAGTAGTCAATGGTATGAATACTCGAAGTGCATTATTTGTTATTTGGTTTTTATGAATAAAGCTGCTGTGCGCATTCTTTAAAAAAAAAAAAAATGATGACAAGCCCTATCCTTGCTAGCGGATTTCACAGTGAGATAATTTATAATTAATGAGGCAAATACAATGAAAGAGAAATCATAGAGCCCCGTGAGAGGGCACAGAAGTCCCCTTGGCCTGAAGGAAGTGGCATCTGATGTGAGTTTTAAGAAAGAGTAGGCATTTTCTAGATGAAGGTGAAAGGAACATAGAAGCAGGGGTGCAGAGAAGATAAGCAGAAGGAAAGCAGAGAGACAGTTAACAAGAATGGGAGGAGAAGCCTAAGGTGGAAGGGAAACTTCGGATCGATGGACATTCTTAAAGCACAAGGCTGAGAGGCGAGCCTGAAGGGTGTTGTGGACACCTGATTTGGCTTGTTTGTCTGTCTGTGCGGTTTGGCCCTTCCCAATGTAGGTAAAACCTTGAGTTTCCTTTGGGGAACTGCTATTTCCCCGTCTGAATCTTTGTGGTCACCAAATTTGGGGCTCCAAAGGTAAGTGCGTGACCATGCTTAGCCATGCAAACATGCCATCCTTTCTGGAACAGGCACGTACCCAGCAGATCGTACAGGACAAGTAACAGCAGTGTTGCAATGAATGAGCCCAAATCTCAGTGTTTAGTTTCTCCCGCACGAAAAATCCAACACGTGTATTCCTAATGAAATGGCTCTTGAGGATCGCTTCCTCCAAGTGGTGACTTAAGAGATCCAGGCTCTTTTCACCTAATAGCTGTGTCACACTCTGGGACCTCAGAGAGCGCTGGGACCCTGAGGCTACCTGTGGAAACCTCTGTACCAGCCAGCCAGTGAATGAGTTGGGGGCGGGGGAGGGGGGGGAGGGGACGGGTTTGAGGATTCTGGCCCCACCCCCAGAGACAGGAGCTTCACTCCCACTTCCACTTCATTGGTCCAGACCCGTCACATGGTCTGACTTGGCTGCAAAGGACCTGTGAAATGTAGTTTAGCTGTATTCCTGGAGGAAAAAGGGAATCATTTGGAGAGTGGTAGTGTTAGGTGATTGTGTCACACGCAGGCTGGACTCCTTAGAGCCAATGAGCGCAACTCTTGAAATTGTTCTTTCCTAAAACTACTACGGAAAAGGTTTTGTGGAAGGTGTAGGCGGGAAGGAGAGAAAGTTTCCTAAAGTGACAGAACTATTATCTGGAGTTTCCGGCCCCTTAAAGGAAGAACTTACCTGAGAAAGAAGTCAACACAAAAAAGGAGAGCGGAGACATGGGGGTGCGCTGGGCCTTGACAGATGCCTGAGGTTCAAAGTGAGAAGGCAGAACCTGGAGAGAGCGCTCTGGCTTTCGCAGGTCTGCAAGAGCTGAGTCAGGAGGTCCATGACTCTGGGGCCTCAAAGCTACAGCCGAGGCACCTCGCTTGCCTCACAGACCCACCCGAAGATAGATAAATTCTTGGCAGTATTATTTGAACTCCTGGATCCATCTGGAACCAGACCCATGCCTTGGAATTTTCAGCCTCCTAAGCCAATAAGCATTTTTTCTTAACCTAAACCCTTTTAAGTTAGTATTTTGTGCTTTGCTACCAACGAAATCCTGATAAATATGCATTAATGTCATAGGGAGATAGTGAAGGGTTTTAAGCAGGGGAGTGGCACAGATTTGCGTCTGAGAGAGGCCAGAATGGGTACAGGAGCCCTCTGCAGCCTCTCCCACCTAGTGTCCCTGAAAAGAGGCAGCGTCATCTCACCTCTATGTGGATTCTTTCTCTACATAGTTAGTGTTCATTTTGCCATCAGAATTCCCATTGCAATGCAAATGTGAAAGATTTGTGTAAAGTCAAACAGCCTTTATGAGACTATTTTTGAGGCTTCTGAGTTTCTTGCTTTTAGCCCAAAGGTTTTGAGGCAGGCACTAAAAGCCAGGACTCTTCTGTAGCTTTTCTGCACCCCACCTCAGGACCAATAAATGTTTAAAATCTTGCAATGGAAAAATATGCTGGGATTTAACCCTGGGTTTTAGGAAAGAGACTGAGTGAAATAAATGTGTACCTTTAGGGTTGAAATTGATGCTGGGAGAGATCCCAAAAGTTAAGATAGTGTCTTTGGGGCACTGCTAAAGTTATTCCTATAGGTTGCCCCAGTGGGGCAGTGGTGGACGTGACCCTAAAGTGGAATAAGACCACTGTCCCTGTAACCTATTACCCTAGACACTGATAGTCACTCCCAGCATTCCCTGTCCTTTCCAGCTGGAAAGAATACTCGGTGTTTGAGCTTATGTCAGGAAAGTGTCAGTGTTTAAATCAAACCAAGAATGGCCTCGGTGGACACAAACGGGACAAGTGGGCTTTAGCCTAACAGTACATCTCTCCGCGGAAGATTAAATGGCCAAGCAGGGCGTCCTAAGCAAGAGTGGGCAGGCAACAGTGTTTACCACTCCTGTTAGGTAGATATATCTGTGTTTACATGGAACATATATGCTCTAGAATACTAGGATACTTGCTGCCTTCTTATGATCAAATACCAACATTTCTTCTTGTCAGCTCTTCCCTAATTTTGAACAGACAGAAAGCAGACATTTCCCTTGAAGCAGCTCCTACGGATAAGTATCCCAGATCATCTCAAGAATTCCAATTTATCTTATCTCCTCAGCAATACTGCCAGGAGAAATGTCAGACTCTAATTTAGAGAAGGCAGAAGGTCACTCGAGTTCATGCAGGAGATGAGCAGTTTATATATTTTTTCTTCCACCTTGAATTTTAGTTGCAGACTGTCCTAAAATGTTAATATGTGATTTCTTCTCCAACATTTTGTCTTTGAACACCAGAGTATCTTTCTTTAGATCTCATAGCGGCCTTAGGAGGCTTGAACCTGCCATCCTAGGAGAAAATTCCTTACGTGATCTGTGTCTGACCTGCCCAGCAGTAAAGCCTCTTCTTTGTCAGGATCTGTGAAACACATTGCTACCTCGCCTTATGGTTTTGTTTAAAGATAAATCTTTATGAATTCACACAACATATATTTCTATCAGAAAAAAATCCTATAATAGATTTCCCGTGTCTTAGACTGTTTTACGGGAATTTAGAGTCAAGCCATCATTCCTAGGATGAATCTTTTGTTTGGAGAGGTAGATCCAAAAGCTTTTTGCTTTGCATTATTTTTAGTCATGATAATTCATCTGAGGATCCCTTGAAACTCTTCAATGAAGACATAATGAGCAGTTAGATGCATAAGGACAACCAAAATATAAGTCTATGCTAAACATACAGATCTGTTGTCGTTAATCTAAGCATTTACTAGGCTTGTTTCTTTTTTATTTTACCCAAAATACTACCTCTGTTAATGGAGCTACCTGTGCTCTAGAATCAGAGAGAAAGAATTTCTTCTCTCTCACTGAAGTGATCAGAGCTTGTAAGAGGGGAAAAGCAGGGAGAATGAACCCATTTTGCAAATGTATCAAGTAGTGTTTATTCATACAAATCCATAACCATTCTGTAAGGTGATTTGGAAAAGTGCTGTCTACCTCACTTGGAATGGCTTTCCTTCACTTGAAAGGGCTTCCCTTCCTTCTCCATTTGGGTTCTCTATAGTCCTCTCATCATAAAAGGAAGAATCCCAGGCTCCTGTCATTCATTCTTTCATCCATCCATCTATCCATCCATCTAATATTTATCAAGCTCCTCCTAAGGGCCAGGCCCTGTCCTAGGTACTGGAGATGCCCTGGTGAACAATGTCAACAAAAGTGGTCAGGCCTCATGATGTTTGCCTTCCCCCCCAACAGCTGATAACCAACCTCTCCTTCCTCTGACATGCTTCAACATTTAGAGGCCGAAACCCTGAATTTAATTCTTACACATGTACTCTTCTGTGCAGTGACCTGTTTTACATAAGCTAGACTTAGGGCATTGAGTTAAATGCACAGGCTCTGCAGTCAGGCCTGAGTCAAACCCCACCAAGGACCTTAGCTTGAGCAAGGATTCACACTTCTCAGCCCCATTCTCCTCATTGGGGGAATGGGGAAAACAGAGCTACTAAATCCACTGAGGTATTGTAAGGATTAGATGAAAAACTTCTGCAAAATACTTAGCCTTGCCTGTGGCATGTGGAAAAATGCAGTAAGTGTTAGCTGTCTTATTCGGTGTTGAGTAGGAAACACTCTACAAGTCCAAGTGGCCCAGAAACATCTTAAATACTGCCTAAAACTGCCCTTATCCCCATCCCACTGAGCAGGCCAGAAAGTCACTTTCGGTCACTACTGACTTCTCTCTCCCTAGATTTCTTAAGAATCTGAGGGTTTGGAAGATATGGGGAAGGGCGTTTCTCTTGTTTCCCTTTTTATCATAATCATTGTAGTGACTCTCTGGTTTGGGGCCAAGCATGAGCTTCCTTAGGGGCTCAATGCTATCACCACTGATCCCTTAGAGGCCCTGCAGACTCAACAGGGTGCCTTGGGTAGACAACCCCTCTAGGTTCCTACTTCTCCAAGAACTCTATACCTCCACCCCCTTCCTGGTGTGGGGGAAATCTCTACTTCTCTTTTGTTTCCCTGAAGATAGATGGCTTTCCATGCTTTGTTTCAAGGACACCCAGGAGAATGTCTTAATCAGTCCAGGCTTTTGCAAAAGCAAGAAGAGCTGAACTACTTACTCCCAGAAACTTCAGTTCCTGTCCTGCCACAAAACTCCCCTGAGGCAAAGGCATTGAAGGTAGAAAGGAGACCTTCTGGAAACAGAGAGGGGCCTGGGAACGGTACCTATAGTGAGAGGAAACGGAAATGAGTATCCCAATACGTTCCCTGCAACTTTGGGTTATTCTTTGCAGTTGGCGCCATGTCCTGTGCCTTTTCAATATCATACATGTTGCCTGAAAAACAGCACTGAACACAGGGAGCCCATTTAGATGAGCAAACCTATTTTATGCACATTTAGACAGGGTTGGAATGGTTGAAATGGACATGGCTTACCTCCAGGACATCATCTATGAGTCATAAACCTAGGGAGTCTCCTGTCTTATCACTCCAGATAACATTCCATGAAAGGAATGTCTGCCTTGAGTCTTGTTCATGGAGGGACAGTTACTAGGAAGTGTCAGAAGGACCATTTCATTCAATAACAAGGTTCCATTGCTTGAACTGGGAGACTTTCTACCTTTTACTTTCATGCAAATGTTGTGAATAAATAGTATGACTCAGAGATGTGTGATAATATGACTCAGAGATAGTATGACTTTCAGAGATACCACATGCCATCCTCCAACCTTGAAATACAAAATTCCAGTCCTGACTATAACATAGTTCCTAGCTCTTTCAAATTTAACAATTACTATTCTTCTTTTCCTTTGGGTAATTTTTGTTCAATTCCCACCCCCCCTTTTTTTTTTACATCTTTTGATTTGTATTTTTTAATTCAAGTATAATTAATATATAGTGCTATGTTCATTTCAAGTGTACATTATAGTGACTCAGCAATTCTGTTACTCAGTGCTCATCTTGATAATGATATTCTTGATCCCCTTCACTTATTTCACCCAGCCCCTCTGGAAACCACCAGTTTGTTCTCTATAGTTTTAGAATCTGTGTATTGATTTCTCTCTCTCTCTCTCTTTTTTTTTCCTTTGCTCATTTGTTTTGTTTCTTAAGTTCCACATATGAGTGAAATCATATGGTATTTGTCTTTTCCTGGCTGACTTATGTCACTTAGTATTATACATTCTAGATTCATCCAAGCTGTTGCAAATGGCTAGATTTCATTCTTTTTTCTGGTTGGGTAATATTCCACTCTCTATATACACCACACTTTTTTATCCACTCATCTATCAGTGGACACTTGGGTTGCTTCCATATCTTGGCTATTGTAAATAATGTTGCAGTAAACATAGGAGTGCACATGTCTTTTCAAATTACTGTTTTTGTTGTCTCTGGATAATGCACAGTAGTGGAATTACTAGATCATATGGTAATTCTATTTTTAATTTTTTGAGGAAAATCCATAATGTTTTTCACAGTGGCTGTATCAATTCAATTTTAATAGGAAAGTTTCACACTCTATCCCAGAGGGTCATCCAAGAAAAAGAAGCACATTCAGAAATGTTTGTTCAGAGGTGATAAGAAAAAAAAACCAAAAAAACCAACCAACAAAAACAAAAACAAAAAAAAATGTTATTACCAAAGAGTTTTTCCTTCATCAAATTAATCAAATTAGAAAGTATGCATAGGTCAGATCTGTTATATTTTGAAGTGAACAGCTTAGAGAAAAATATGCAAAAAAAAAAAAAAAGAAAAGAAAAATATGCCGAGGAATAAAACTCATTTTGATGATCAGCAGAGTGATTTAGTATATGGACTCTGTGACCAGACAACCAGGCTAGAATTCCAGGTCCCAGCTCCTACACTCACCCCTATGACCTTGGGTGAGTTCACCTCCCTGGGCCTCTGTTTTCTCACCTGTCAGATGTGTTGCTATAAGTGACACTGTTGCTGTAAGTACCATAGCAGATGCTAGCTATCCTTTAAGCCCCCTTGGCACTTCTTTTTGGGAGCTCCAATTTCTTCTTATTGCAATCTCCTGTGCATGGACTTTCTGGCACTAAGTTTTGTTCAACTAATGAGTAGCAGACAAGATGTACCATGGGGTTAAGGACCTGTGGGTGAGGTCCCTCTAAACATGGGTAATAAATGCTCCCACTTCCTTGCTCCAGTGGGGAGAGAGGGGATAACTCTGATACACTTGTTCTACATCCCATCTCAGAGGACCCCAATGGAATTGAGCCCTGCTGCCCACAGTAAGAACCATTCATGAAACCACTATAGGTCCACTACCACCTCATTGTTGGGGGAACAAACTACTTCTTCCAAATCCTAATCACAGGGAAACACAACCTTAAACAACTATTAAGTGATTTGCCCTATAAGATGTTTAGAACTATTCCTTACTCATGGGCAACACTAGAAAGTATTGGTTAAAGCAGAAAAAGAATAATAAATATGTAAATTATCTTATCAGCCTGAGATAATCCAACTAGGAGATGGCATGATTTATTCGCTTGGAGTTGGGAATTCAAGACCAAATAAAAATAATAATAACCAAAACATAATCATCTGGTGACAGATGATTAAGTCCCAGTTTTGAGTATCTGTTATGCCCACAACATTTTAACTACAAAGATAGAAGATGAGTCTTAATATTTTTCCTTCAGGCTCAGAAATTTCCTGATACATATGTACCAACACATACATATATGTGGGTATAGATCTATACCTATGTTCTCAACATACCTGCTCACATAGTACAGGAATATAAGCACACACGTATTTACATGCCTTCATTAGTGAGCAATGATTAGAATGGCCATGGTCAATGGCAGAATAAGTTTCTGTCAGGCAGACTGATACTGAGCTGGTACAGTTTGGAGCCATAACCATGTGTTAAAATACTGAAATACCTCCATACCAGGGGCTCAGTAGCCACTGCCCTTCATATCCCAATATTTACAATATTTCATTAGCAGAAAGTATAGCAGTAAATATGCAATAAATACATTTTCTAATCCTGAGTCCAGAAATAATTGGCTTTCATACCCATTAAGAGCAGATTTGCTAATGCTCTCATGATAAAATTAATCTTCAAGTAAACAGCAATATTTTGTAAAGTGACCTAGCAACTCACCATCAAAAATGCTATTAAGCATGAAGTCTGATAACCCTCTACTGGAAATACAGTAATAATTATAATAATAATAATCATTATACATATAAAACAGAATAATAAAAAGTACCTTGAAATTATTAACATCATTTTATAGTATGTGCTCATGTGTTCAAGAATTCCCCACATACGTATATTAAAGTCAAAATTCAGAAACCATAAATATAGCACAAGCCATGACCTACATTTTTCCACAATTAAATTCAATATTAATTAACTTTGAATTAGTTAAATTAATTTGATTAAACTTGAGCAAAACACCATCTATTATGTTATTGTACATCTGAACTTAATTGATTTCAGAGTTTCATTTGTATTTAACCTGAGAACATATTTTGATTTTAGAATTGCATGAGAGCTATAAGCGTAAAGTAGTAATACTTAGGTTTAGATTCTTACCTATTTAAATGACCTCACAGTAAAGTTGTTTTAGTTGACCCACAACATTTGTCTCCTTTTACAAAGACTCAGGATCAAAGTTTAAGAAACATGGAGGCTGTGATCTTTAGTGACCACCAGCCTAAATTTGTATCCTGGACTTGTGTCAGTTTCTGCTTTTCCGACCCTTTGTTCCCTCACCTTTAAAATGAAGCTAGTTACTCCTCCATCCCACCCCCAGCCCCAACAAAACAAATTTTCTATGGGGATTTGATGGATGGTGTTGGTAACAGCCCAGCGTCTGGCTGGCTGGGAAAGGGCACTCAGTAAATGTAACTTCCCCTCTGTTTTCCCTCCCCCTTCACTGAGGAGATGGGTCCTTTTTATTAGCATTTTGTTTCGTTTTGTTTTTCTTTTCATCTGTGAGTGTTAAAAAGTAGGTCAGGTCTCTACAATCCTGGAATCTTGAACTTTCCGTTCGGGGCCATGGCATAGTCTGCAAGCCCAATACAGAACAAAATTGTGGGGCCTTGTTCACAAAGCAGAGAACAATGCCATGAAAAATATTATAAAAGAAAACTTTTCCTTTCTTCTGTAATCTTTCTCCACCTGCCATGATATTTTATATTTCCTAGTCAATGCCATACTCCCCAGGTTACCTGAGCACACAAAGCCACTTGGCTGCTGGGTTCCACTATCCTTCCTTTGGGTCCTCTGTCGAGGTCATCCTGCAACACCCAGCCATGCCCATGCTTGTGCCAGGCCCTGGCAGGGACAATTGCTACTTGGGATCAAGAGGAGGAGGTTGGGCAGGACTTAGAGCTCCAGAGGTTGGAGAGGGGAAGGCCAAGAACATGTCCCAAAGGAGGAGTAGGAGGCTAGACTATGTATGAACCAATCTTTCAAGACCAAAGGCATGCTCTATTCATTGCAAGCAGGCTTCATTTGTAAGACACACAATCAAGATCAGATTATTAATAATTGCACATACAGAAATAAATTTTTTAACCTATAAGTTAAAGGAAGGAGGGAAGGAAGGGAGGGAGAAAGAAAGAAAGAAAGAGAGAAAGAAAATTTCTAGATGGCAAGTATAGAATACTGAATTCCAAGAGTGTTCCTCCTAAGGGCAGGGCTCCGTGCAACTGCATGGCCACAGGTCCCTGAGGTCCACTCTGTTCTCAGTTAAGGTGACTGATAGGCATGCTTACACCAATGGTTATTTCCTTAAGGGAAGGCCTCTCCTAAGGACTGCACAGAAATCTCAAAATTCATTTCATACATGAAAAGGCCTGAAGCTGAATGGGAGGAAACAAAAGGGTTCAAGAAGGTCTGAGCCACCTCCTACATGGAACCCCCCTGAGTCTTCCCTACTTTGTGAACACCAGGCATGCTGCCAGTCTGTTCATGGAAGATCTGAGTAGGTCATGCCTGGAGACAGATTTGGCTGGGTCATGTAGGTTTTAACTGACATGGGGCATGTTTTCTTTCTGGTGCACAGAGAGAAATGGTACCATTGTAATGGGAACTCCCACCCTCCAGACAGCCAGGATTTCCCTTGATGTGCTGTCTCCATGCTGGACTCCACTGATCCATTGTTTGGTTGTTTTGTTTTCTGTTTTGTTTCCGTGCATTCTGTGGCTAAATATAAGATGACATATCCAGAACTTCTTTAAATATTCAATTCTGTTTATACATGCCCTGTCCTAAAAAGAAATCTGACAAAGTTATGCGATTAATCACCAACAAGCCAAATTGAATTTTAGTTTGGAATCTTCTTCCCCCAGAATAAAGACTTTGTAGCCCTAGGACCTACCATGGCATCAGCACATGGTACATGCCCAACACATGTCTGTTGAATGAATCACCGAATGAATGAACACATTGATCGAGAGCTTTGATGTTTGTTGTGGCCCCAGTTTCTTTCCCCTCACCATAACTAGGAAAAGTAAGCAGAACAGGTATTAGTCCCCTTTACAGATATGTGAAAACACTCAAGAGGGTAAAGTGCCTTGCCTAAGAATCAGAAGACAGGTTTCCTGAGCCCAAAGGTAGGATCTTTAGCTTCTCAAGTGAACCTAGCAAAATTCCACTGTCAGTCTGATCTAAGCTGGTTGTGCTGACAGCCTACTATTCTTACAAGGCAAACTTGCTGTTATCTTATAATTTTGGCTAATATATTTTGTCCTTAAGTTTTGCTGTTTGGTGAGCCAGGACAGACAAGACCCATGTGGGGTGATCATGTTTCATTAGTTAGAAATGATGGTGAGCCAACAAAAGTAACACTTAAGGAGGTCATTGTCACTGCCATCGTCAAAAAGGCATTTTTTTAAAAGGACATTATTAGCTATGGACTTGTCTCTCCAAAGTCCTTTTGGAGCAGCCACTAGAAAAGGCCCCATTCTGAGGAGCACATGCTTAGAGAGAAAGGCTGGTGTAGAATCCTGATTATATACCCAAGGTCCAGAACTAAACACTGGAATTCCTGCTCTACCACTTTTTATTTGGGTGACTTTGGGGAAAATTGCTTAATCTCTCTTAGCCTCAGTTTCTCAGATGTGAAATTGAGATCATAAAAAGAGAAAACTTGGAAGGTCTTTGTGAGCTAGTACTGGTAAAGCACTTAGCAAGTCCATGGCATGTGGTAAGCATATAATGTGAGTTATCTTGTACTAGTGAAGGCAGATGACCACTGGAAGGAAAAGTGAACATTACATTCAGACATAGATGAGTTGGTGAATGATTCCTCTTGCATGTAGGTCATGACATATCTGTGTGTGAGAACACCAAGAGATTGAATTCCCTTGCCAGGATGGCTAAAAAATAGGCTAGTTATATCAACGCAACTTGAATAAAGGCACAGAGTTAGTGTGATTGTAAGTCCACCATTAGTTTCTTCTCTGTGTTTCATAGGGCTCAGCCCTAAGACACTAAACTTGCCCCCTATATCTCAAAACACAAGTCCTTCTGTGTTTCTTTCTTTCTTTTTTTTCTGTCTTTGAAAAATCAAAGCTGTTTTCTGGCCTTTTGAAAGACCATTTCAGAAAGTATGGCTGAGATCGAAAAAGAAAATCTTTATGGTGTTTTTGCTAAATTCATCACCAACTGTGGACGCTCCCTGGTGGTCTAGTGGTTATGATTTGGCGCTCTCATCCCCAACTGTGACTGGGGTTTCACTGAAAGTAAAAGGACTCCAGATCATTTCTAATGGGAAATTACCCCAGGCTTCTATTTTTTTTTAAAATGTATGCACGAGATAGAGTCTCTTCCTACAACTTCTAAATGCACAGTTGCCTTGCCATCTTTCTTATATTCAACCACAGGAAACTCTTACTGCTTGTTTAGTTTTCCTTCTTCAAGGGTTCAGCCATAAGCAGGGTTAAACAGGATGGCAGGGGCCACCCAGCAATCCTCAGACAAGTGGAATGGAACTGACACTTTTGGAGCCCCTTCTCCCACAAGCCAGGCTGTTGCCACAGATGCGAGCCCAGGATTCCCATCACAAGTGCATCTCTAAGCAAGCTCAGGCCTCGTGACTTTAGAATGTACACACCAATTTGCTCATTTCTGCTGTGTGGAAAATAAACAAACCTATCCAAACCTTCAGTGCTGTTGTTTTCCTTTGGAGATATAACCTGTTAATGGGTACCTGGATCGAAGGGCCCATTTGATTAATACTAAACCTCCAAATAGTAGGAAACACTGGATATCTAGGGAGAGGACTCACTGATTTAAAAGGATATTTTGTGATTCACTTATTCAACAGCTACTGAGAACCTTCTGCTATCCTAAGCTTTGGGCATGGAGCCATGAGGAAGGCAGACACTGTCCCCTCCCTCTGGGGCACCCAGGATAATGGGAGAGATAGTAAACAGATTTTTATTTTTTTTAGGAAACACATTTTGGGGAGATATATGTCAAAACAAGAAAAGAAGGCAGCGCTAGTACAATTTAGCACCAAAGTCTTATGAAGGAGGAACATGCATTGCCATACAATAGTAATTGGGAATTAAACCCAGGACTCAGTTTCTTCACCAGCAAAATGGGAATGATTCTACTTATCAGTCTATGGCAATGTGCAGATGGTGAGCCTTAAATCTTTATGGTGAGCATTATGATTGATTTTCAAATTTTGATGATAGGAACCTTTATTGAGTTGCCCTTTTGTATCATGCAGTATATAGAACATTTTAACAGAAAACATCCAGACTTCACAGGATAGCCCCCACAAAATTAGAACAACCCCAAATGGAAGAGTTTACTACTAAGAACTGGCTTCATATGGAATTGGTGCCTTGGTTGGGATACAAGATTAAAATAAGCCAGTTTGGGGGCATCTGGCTAGTACAGTCAGTATAGAATGTGACTCTTGATCTCGAGGCTGTGAATTTGAGCTCCATGTTGAGTGTAGAGATTACTTAAAAAAAAGTTTTTTTTAATAATTTAAATAAACAAAATAAGCAATCAAACCAGGCTGTTAACTTTTTCTTTTCCACATCTATGAAAACTGATTATTTCTTTTTTGTCTCTAACTTTGCTTATTTGTCAAATTCTTTTGGAATGAAATGAGTTCTGGTTTGGAGACTTCTCTTTTAAGGGAAATGTTGATCCTCTTTGTTTCACATTTGAAAGCCTGACAGTCCACCAAGATTTAAAAAATCAGTTTAAAGTTAATACAGAGAAGACCTAATAGATGGTTCAAGTTCTTAAAGCCTGTGAATCCCTTTGATGGTTGGTGAGTCACTTAATTTCAATTAACGTGGGAGAAAGAAATGGGAATTTAGAATGTGACCACAGTTAGGAATCGGCCCACATAAATAATGACATTGTTTTGCTCAACGTATTTTTTACCCTGTGTGTCTGAGTCTTGGCCATTACAATCATAGACACAAACAAGTTTTTTACTTTTCAGCATTAGATTATCAGCTAAATCACCTTAAACACGTAGTTGGGTGGTGTTCTAGCTCATGCAACATCAGCAAAATTTTGACTATGCTACTTGGCTGCCAAGAGAAAGGCAATGGAGAGGGTAAGAAAAAAGTTGCAATCTTTGAATGGTAATTAAACCCTCCAGGGTGTCCTCAATGACCCTGTCTTTCATTCCACCATTTTTATTTTCTAAAAAAAAATGATATCACACACACATGCAACACACACACACACAATGTCTCAATGCACTTCCAATTTCACATACAGAATTACATATTCATGTTTTACAGTATCATGTTTCCTACACCTGGTGTGCTTCTCTCTATATAGTCTACCTCTCAGAACCTTATTCAAGTTTCAGCTCAAAAGTTAGATCTTAGTAAGACCTCTGATCTCCCCAGCTGCAGATGAAATTACTTCAGATTCTTTTCTCCCCTGCTCTAGGGTGCTGGAGCAGATGGGATGCTGCCCCAGATAATACACCTTATGGTTCAGACCAAAAGTACAGACATTGCCAATTATCCAGGACCAGACTGACTTCCATTTAGAGTATGTGTTCACTAGACAGTGACAGAACAGCTTTGATTAGAAGCACCACACCAAATTAATCCACATACTGACTGATTCAGCCCCAGGTCATCAAGAATCTACAGTGTTTCACTGTCTCTGACTGGGCTTTCACAAATTCAAAGCCACAATTTTAAGCAACCTTAGCGTGGGACCCAACACTCTCACACAAATGGCAGTCTCTGTCTGCTTCCAAGCCTTGCCACCCTCTACCAGCTCCGGGGTAGGTGCTAAGCATGTTCATTCTTGTTCTTTAGTCTCTCATGTATCTGCCATTGCTTTTGTAAGTTTCTGGTGGGAGGACTTGTACTAGTGATTCCAAAGTTTTCTTAATTTTGAATCCCATGGCTACAGCCACATCATCTGATAAAGCAGGGCCATAAATTTCACTAGTCTGGGTAGTACCAGCACTCATCTTCTCATGACTTCAAAGAACCTCAATCTTTTAAGAATCTGGTCACCAGAAGATGTTGGGTAAAACTAATTTTAGTTTAGTTTCCAGTTATGGAATGAATAAGTCATGGGGATGAAAGATACAGCATAAGGAATATAGTCAGTAGTGTTGTAATAGTGTTGAATGGTGACAGATGGTAGCTACACTTGTGGTGAACACAGCATGACATATAGACTCATGTTGTACTACCTGAAACTAATGTATCATTGTGTATCTACTATACTTTGATTTGAAAAACACTAATTTTAGTTAAGCAGTTCTCAAAAGGGTTGTCAAACAGCATTGTCATATGAAACTCACATAGCATTGCAAAAGTTTGTCTTTCTACTATTCTACACATTCACATTCTACTATTAATTGTGAAAGCTGTTGTCTTCATGACAACTCTCTAGTTCTTCAGGCTTATTCCAATAACCATCAGAGATTGGGCTTGATTGACCCTTCTGTTTCCACATTCTGTATGTCATGGAGAAAACAGACTCTTAGCTTATATCTAGGACAGTAAGTTCAATCCAGGTTCTAGAGAGTAGCTCTCAGTATAACTTTATACGTAGCCATGCTATCTGCACCAAGTCTCAAATCAATGGCACAGTCAGAAAAATGCATTTTATTGCTCCCCAAGTAACTTTTTAATTATCCAAACTCTCGATTTTTATTATAGAGGGTATACAAGGGCCACTGCCACAGCATCCCCATCTCTCTCCCACGATACCCCGACAGGTGTCTTTATCCTCCCTATCACTTGTGGAATACCCCATGTCATTTACTATATTTGGTGATTAATTCATATTCTAGTCTGTCTTTCATGAGAAAGTACTAGTGGAGGTGAACTTATCCAGAAACCTCCTAAAACTAGAACTGCAAGAAAATTTGGGAAGTTCTTTGCTTCTGACCTTAATGCATCTTGGCTTCACATCTCTTGAAGAGCTGCCTTTACTTCAGTTTTTTCTCATTGATAAATCAGAATGACGTGTTGATGCCAGTTCTGTCTCTTTCTGTTCTCCTTCTGGCCCACAAGGGATCTTGGCTCAGTATTGTTCTCCCATGACAGTTCAAGTCTGATTCCCACTACTTTGGGTGTATTAGACCACGTGACTCCCTCGTATTGTTGGGCATGTAAATTTTTTCCCCAAACTAGAATAACAGCTCTCTACTTTCTTCTTGTTGTTGTTTATTTGGCTATTTTTACACTAGTATTTGTTTAGGGAGTATTTGAATTTCTTCCAGAGATCTTTCTAGCTGACTTTTTGCAGTTCTAACAGCCCAGCTTCTCAGAGAAAACTACCAGTCAGTTCTGGAAAGTATTCTATGATTTCCTGAATAGGACACCATTTATATATAAGATACATCAGTATCTTGTGTACCATTAAGAAACGAAAACCCATGATATGACATTCAGGTACTCTGTGCTCAGAGATATTAAAATATGAAAATGTTTAGAATCAATGGTATATAATGCATGCACTGATACTTTTGTGTGTGTGTGATTTCAGTATTTTTGAATGAGAGGACTATATATGTGGCTCAAAATCCCTATAAACCCCGTCGTCCTCCTTTGCCCCTTTGCACACTCCACTGCCCCAGAGGCTTCCACTCCTACCAGCTTCTTGGACCAAGCGTACATTTTGTTTCTGTTGTTGCTGCTATTAATTCTTTTTTATAGTCAGATTTGTAGAGCTACAATGTATATTTAGTAAAATTCACTCTTCCTAGTGTATAGTTTGATAAGTTTGGATGAAAGCACACTGTTCCTTATGCACTTTGGTACCCACCCCTCCTCCACCTCCAGGAACCACTGATCTGCTTTCTGTCCCTATAGTTTTACCTGGTCCAAATTTCAGCTAAATGGTATCACACAGTCTAGAGTCTTTTGTGTTTGGTTTCTTTGACCCAACATAATGCACATGAGATTTATGCATGTTGGCCTGCATTCCTTCCTATATGTGTGTTTTCAAATACAACTCTTTCCGTGCTCTCTTAACCTCAGCTCCTCTTCATGGATCTGCGAAAATTGTGTTCTTCTTTTCTGTTCCCCATGCCTGCTCCGAAGTCACACAGCCTGAGCACATTCCATTGTGGCGACCGCCACTCACCCTCCACGCTAAACTCTTTGGTTCAATTATATTTTAAGGCGTCCAAAGCAGGAAAAGTGCTACCTTTTGAGAACCAGAGAAGTGAAGAGCAGCTTTTAAGGAAATTTTTTCTGCCCTTCTTCTGAGAACATTCATGATGTAATCTTGGTTCCAACATGTCCTCCGGAGTGTGATTTAGGAGGATCTGAACAAAGCTTGCACGTGAAAGTATTTTTTCCCATTACGTTTCTTCTCTACCTTTCTCTCTCTCTCTCTCTTCCACCTCTTTCCTTCCTTCCTTTCTCCCTCCCTCTTTCTTTCTCTCTCTCTCTCTTTTCCTTCCTTCTTCCTTCTCTCCTTTCTTTCTCCTCTCTCTCTCCCTTTCTTTCTTTCCCTTCCTTCCTTCCTCTTTCTTTCATTCTTTCTTTATCTCCCTCAGTTTCTCTCTCTCTCTCTCTCTCTGTCTCTCCTGGTAGTAAGTGTCTCCCTACCTGGAACAAACCAAATAGGAAGCAGCTGTTCTCCCATTTGACAGCCTCAGAATTTGAAAACATTGTTTTCTGGATCAATTGCTGGCAATAAGCAAACACACTTAACAGAGTGTATTAAGCAGTGATAATGTTCCGAAGAAAAACGAATCAAGAGAGAGGATGGGAAACACCTTGGGAAAGGCAGTCACCAAGCACCTCACGAGCCAAGTCCTGCAGGTATCTGAGGAAAGCAGATTCTAGAGGATTGATGAGCAAGGATTAAAACCCTGACTTAGGGACACGCTGCTGTATTTAAAAAGTAAAATTTGGGGGGGAAGTTTCTGACAATAGTAATTATAAATCCTGAATATCCTTTGGATTAAAAATAACAACGTAACACAATAGAAATATTGAAGGCCACAGAAAGCCCTGCACTTTATCTTCACTGAAGAGGCTATAATTCTCAAGGACAATGACCTGGTCAGGTTCCTTTGACAGAAGCTCTGACCACTAATTACCAGCTCTGATTCCAGCCTCTCAGGCTCCCTGGGGAGACTGCTGACCCCACTTTATTTTTAGTTGAACCAAGGTTATAATGGACACATGCACACAGACACATGCACACACTGTACTTTGTGAATGACCTGCAAACCCTCCAATCAAAAAGTCAACTGGAAAGAATGTCTGTGGTGTTCTATTGCAAAATAGAATAAAACACTTTCAGGATTTATGGCAACTTTTGAAAAAAGACAGCCTATGATGTACTTCCTACTTTTCCTCTTATTTCTTGCTGTCATTTCTCTGAAGTCTTTTCTACTCTGCCAACTTGCTTCCATCATTGTGGAATATTCTGAATGGAAGGTCTTCAACTGGACCTTGTAGTTTCACTAATGAGTTATTTTATATGGGAGTATGTTAAGTAACTCGGTAGGTCCTTGGTGGGTCTCCTGTAAGGTGCTACCACACTTGAAGTGCCTTTGAAATAAAGCAACACTGGCCTTCCTGAAAAACTCCATCTTGAACAAAATCGTGCACTAAAAATAACAGGCTTTATGAAAAAGAGAAAGGTAGTGGTAAAGCACTCAATGCCTGTGCAGTTCTGTAGCTAGAGCACTTACCAAAGCAATGCTCTGAACCTGCGGAAGGTATCGTGAACTTTCCTGGCTGCAGATATTTAAAAAGCATAAAACCAGGAGAATGAACAGGCCAGCAACCCTCAGATTGGCTCACAGGTATAGGAATGGAGACCAGGGGGTGGCAGTGACCACTGCTAGGGTGGTTGCAGGAGGCGGTGCTGTATTTTGCTAAATGCACTATAACCTGAGTGCCAAGAAGGGTTATAGAAGACTGACAAAGCAGACTGCGAACATACAGCTAAGATGTCAGGTAGACCAAAAATGCAAATCATTAGTCTTTGCCTTGGCTTTTTGTGTGTGTGTTAGATTGAAAAAAAAATAGAAATTGATCATGTCATAGTTCTGGAGGCTAGAGGTCTGATATTTAGGTCTCCATAGAGCCATGTTTTCTTGACAACATGTAGGGGAATGTTTTCTTCCTAGCTTCTTGTGAATGTTTCCTTAATGTTTCTTCTAGCTCCTTGTGGTTTGCTGGGAATCTGGTGTTCCCAGGTATGCGGCTGCACCTGCCAACCTCTGTCTCTGTTGTCTCATGGCCTTCTCCACGTCTCTGTCTTCACATGGTGCTTTCTTACAATGCTTACCAGTCATACTGGATTGGGGCCCAAATTACTTTTATGACCCCACTTTACCTTAACTAATTACATCTGTCCCTATTGCCAAAGCAGTTCACATTCTGAAGTCCTGGGAGTTAGGATTTTTGCATATTTTTTTGAGTGACAGAATTCAATCTATAACCCACCATTGACTCTTCTTCTTTTCTCTCTCTCTCTCTCTTTTTTTCTTAAGAAGTGAGTATATTCCAGTAACTTTCATGGTATAGAATAATGCATCTAAGAAATATCACTCTTATTAAATCATTTATTTAAACCTCTATTACTAGCCCCTGAGTTCATTTGATAAGTGCTTTTAGAAATGATTAAAACTTGAGTTGCCACAACAACAAAAAGACATACCTCAAATCCCAGAAACCTGAGGACCCTGGAAATAAGCTCTACACCAATCTGTTAAGAGCTCCAAAAATTAAGAAAATGAAAAATTAAGAAAAGTGAGGAAAAAATTCTCAGGAGCATATGGAATAATCGAAATGTTGCTGCAGGAACACAAAGGGGTTAACCTCACCCCCTTATTTGACCCCAGCAGCTGATTCTGTCTTCAGAATAAGTTATCCTTACATAACATACTGTTCTTTCAACTCTTGGCTTCCTTCTGTCATCAAAATGGCAGAAATGACCAAAAGTGCAAAAAGAGGGAAGAGAATCTTGAGGTGATGGCAGGAAATAACCGCACTAGACGGACTATTGAACATATGGTTCATAAAATAGAGACTGAGTGTAAAGTAAAAACAAAGTGTGTCATATTCTACTATCCCAAACTCAGAATCAAGAGAATTGGCTGTAAACCCATTTACATCTTTAGAGGACCTCAAGTAACTTGTTTGGTTATTACGCCAGTCAGTCATTCTGCATGTAACTGTATTTGTGTCTGTTTTCCTCTAGCTTATGGCAGCTTTCCAACAATGGAATATACATATATATATATATGGGATCCCTGGAAACTGGAAGCGGACATCAAGTGGTTTTCGGCAAGGCTTATGATCTCAACATGGGGTAAAGTTTCAGGAGATATATAAAACTTCTAATGAAGAAATGAAATAGGAAATAATAAAATTTCCTTTCTCAAAGGAAAAATCCTCATTGTAGTAGTTCCAGGTAACATTTTTTAAAATCTTGGAAATTCATCCACAATTGAGAGGTCACAAAGTAGGCTCTGTCAATGTAGCTCTCTGCTTGTGGACAGGTAGAAGGATATGAGTATTCCTGTACCTATCGGTTTTTCCATTTGCTTTGTTTTTGCCTTTAAATTTTGACAATGATTCTTTTCAAACACTTCAATGTCTTGTCAGCTTAAAAGAGGAGAAGGAATTATGAAAAAAAGAACCCATAAGAGTTTGGAGAGATAGAGACGTTAGAGTCTATGTTCGATTCTCTCTGATCCAGGCTTTAGCTTCCACCCTGATAATTCTGTATATGTGGGTCTGTTCTCCTCTATGTTTCTTAAGGTTGCTTTTCTCTTAAGACTAATTAATACACTGACTTAGACTTCTTTTTTTGTCCTGAGATAAGTGTAGGAGGGCTGATTTAATGTCTGTTTCCTTTTCAATTGGTATAAGCAGTGGAAAAAGCCTGATATAACATTTGTTTACAGAGCACATTATAAAATACTCTCCTGTTTAATCATTCAACAACTCCAAGGGTTAGAGGTTTTTATCATCTCTATTTGCTGTTCCAGAAACAATTATCAATTTATTCATTCCAGAACAGACAACTGCATAGGATGAAAATTATGTTGCACATTTTTGGAAATCTCCTAGAATACTGCATTTCAAGACCAGCCCAATGTGTAGGTGGTAATATAACCAACATGGAACATGTGAGCTTTTTAGATTTTTCCTGTGTATACTGTGACTTGAAGATGGAACAGAAGGAGTTCACAACCTCATCATCAATAGCTTTTCCCTATTTTCCTAGATGTCACTATACAAAGTTAATCCAGGTCAATGCTCCTTTTAATATTTATTTGGGGGTGCCTTGGTGGCTCAGTTGGTTAAGCGACTGCCTTCGGCTTGGGTCATGATCCTGGAGTTCCAAGATTGAGTCCCGCATCAGGCTCCCTGATTCGAAAATCTTGAATACAAATGTGTGAGTATGTTAACAATAGATCCATTATTTTTTGAAGTTGTCTATTTTCAAATAATATGAATTCAGTAATTTTCATGTCAGTGAATATCTACATTATCATTCTCACTGAATATTATTCCATTGTATGTGTTACATTATTTATCCATTATCTCCTTTTTTTTTTTAAAGATTTTATTTATTTATTTTTTTGATAGGGAGAGAGATCACAAGTAGGCAGAGAGGCAGGTAAAGAGAGAGGGGGAAGCAGGCTCCCCGCTGAGCAGAGAGCCCTAATCAGGACTTGATCCCAGGATCCCGAGATCATGACCTGATCGGAAGGCAGAGGCTTAACCCAATGAGCCACTCAGGCACTCCCATCATGTCCTTTTTAAAAATAGAAGATATTGCGCATCAGAGCTGGGCATGTGTAAGCTATATGGGAAGGAGAGAAAGGATAAGTATATTTTAAAGAAGAAGATGACGGAGGAACATCACAGAATTTGAACCTATGATTCATTTGCATATGAAAGACCTATTGATGTTGTCTTTGAACACGTTGAAGTTGAGGGCAACAGGGTCTCTGTGTTGTGGTCAGTGCCAGCACCATGGGGATAGTGCCTGAAGCCATACTTTGCCAAATATCTATGGTTTCCTTCCACGTTCATCCATGTTTAAGAAGATCCAAAGGGTCATATTCAGCTATGACTAGAAAAAAAATGGGATGTTGTAGAAATGACAACATTTTGGTGTTTTCTCAAATACTTGACAACTAAGAAGTTCTACTCGGGTCTCTGTTACTTATCTTATGCACAGTGCTTGATACCATGCTGCCACAGTCTTCACTGATGATCAGTTATGGTATTCCCTTGCTCCCTCCATCCCTGCTCTCCAAATTCTCACCATCTGAACTCAGTAGCTAAAAAGAGTAGAAGAAATTTTTGGATAAGTTCTTTGCTACTCCAAGAATTTCTATTTGGTCTCCAAACTGACTCAGGTAAGCTTCCTCCCTTGCAATTCAAACCCGTTAGCAGACCATTTGCTATCTGATCTGAACACCAGTATATTTGCTGGCAATGTATACTCTAACCCACTCCCAAATGCATGTTCATCTGGGCGGAGGAAGTTGGGAGCAAAACAGTAGATCTGAAGAAGCTTAGATCTCTTGTGTTAGTGTGATTTGGTGACGATTATAAATTAGCAAAATGATGTATCTGAAAGCTGAGAAATGACTTGGCAAATGGGAATAAGGAAGGAACGGTATTGAGCAGAGTCACTTTGACATCGTGCTCAGCTCATAAAACTCCTACTTACTCTTTCATGAAATGAATTCAGAATTTCATACTTTCTTTGCTCCCTCCCCTCCCCTCTCCTATGTCTTCTGCTTGTTTGCCCGTTTATTTATTGGATAATCTACGTAACAATTCTTATTATTGTCTCTGCATAGCACTTCATTATCTGTAACACTTGAGTCAACCAGAGGCGAAAATGAAAGCAAGGCAGCTAATGAAAGCAGAATTCACTTCATAAACAGGGAAACATCTGGAAGACTTTGGGTATTATTTTGCTTCTTCAGCTGGGGGTTTGTTTGCCCTCTGCTTCTGATCTGCTCCTAGATTTTCACATATGAGACAAAAAATACTTTGATTAAAGCAATGTTTCCCAACCTTGCTGGATTATGAGTATCGCCTGGGGACAACTTGCTAAATGCACAGATCCAGACATCGCTGAATCAGAATCTCTAGGGAACTGGCTGGGAAATGTGTGTTTTTAACAAGGATCCAGATGATTCTCATGACCAGACAAGTTCAGGGCTCACTGGACTAAGATGTGGACTTTCGTGACATGATCTGAAAACAAGCCTATCCGTGAGTCAACAGCACAGAGCCCACAGCATGTGTAAGGCATGAACAGTTCAATAAATTTGCATCAGGACCTGAGACCTTCAGTGACATCCTAAACTTTGACAACATTATTCACAAGCTTTAGTATCCACTGGTGATATCCACTGCCTTATTCCCTGCTCCATTCCACAAGATTCTTAATCAGTAGGTCTGGGGGAGGACAAAGAACAATTTGAGAAGCACTAATAAATCAACACCATTTATCATCTCTACTTGAAGGCCAGCCTTCAGCAAAATGCTAAAATAAACACAATTGTTCCCAATTATCTCTCTCTCCCTCCCTCTCTCTATCTTGTCCTCTCCAAGGCCAGAGGTGCCCTCACGAGAGCTTGGATGCTCAGGTCCCATCAGAATCTACTCTGTTGTTCCAGTCTTTCTCCCCATTTCCCAGTACAAATCTATGATCCTCTTCCCATCTATACACCCTGGTCTCCTTAAATTTCTCTAGTCCATCCAGGTATCTCCCTTGAGCTTCAGATAATTTCATCTGCAAAGCATCCAGGGATTTGCCACCTGGATATCCCAGGAGTACATGGAAATTTGGATGCTAAACCGAAAGCTCTCGTGCTGTGACTTAGCCATTCACATGCCTAAGCAGAGCCTGGACATTGTCCTTGATTTTTCATTCCCCCCGTTTCCCCCAACATCACATCCAGAAGCAAGCCTGGTCACTTCTTTACCAAGTACCCCCATTTCCCCGAGTCTACTGTCATCGTCTATTCATATTCTTACACCAGTTCCTGGATTTCTTCTTCCCACAAAACTACAAACAACTAGCAAATCTTGCTCCTGCCTCTGGCTTTCCCACTCCAGGAAATGGCATTATCATCCATGCCAGAGTCTCGGGACAAAAAAACCTGGAGTCTATCTTCTCTCTGTCCTAACCTGCACCTGATCCACAAGCAAATTCTCCGAAACCCATCTTCAAAATATATCCCAGATCTGAGCATTTCTTCCTCTCTCTATTATACCACACAGGTCCTTGCCACATCAGATTTTGCCTCAAATACTGGAAAGACTTCCTTGTTTTTGCTCTTGCCACCATCTGGGGAGTGGTCTCCAAAAAATAACCAGAGTGATCATTCTGAAATGTATCGTGTCACTCCCCTGCAGTGGCTTTCCACTCACTCGGAATAAAATCACATCTCCTTCTACGGTCTCCTAGACCTTGCCTTATCTGATGGTGCCTGCCCCTCCATCCTCATTTCTTACCCACGACCCCTCCCCATTACCTCTCCCCCAGCCACACACTCTGGTCCTTCGTAGTGAGGACATTTACATTTCCTTCTCCGTGCGATCACTGTGCACTGGCTCCTTCTCTTCAGGTCTCTCCTCGCAGCCTTCTCAAAGAGCCCTGCCATCTAGACAGGCTCGTCATAAATCCCACTTAGCCCGGGATATCCTCATCTATGCTTTTTGTCCTGGCATCCCTGTTTGACTGAGCATTTGTCCTAGATTTTTAATTTTTTTTTTTAACCAAGTATTAGTAGTAGTGGAAACAAAAACTTATCTAATATATGTATGATTAGCTTCCATTTTGTTCTGCCAGCTTCTACCATGCCTGGTCTGTCTGGTAACCTGGGAGGCCCGTGCATAGTGAAGAGTGTTCTCACAATAATTCATAATCAAATCTGAAAGGCTCCCAGAGATCGATCTTTTCATGACTCTTTCCAGAAGCAACCTACCCACACTTCCACGTCAAGCACAAATGCAGGGGGCCCCTGATTTTAAGAAGTGTGCTCAGACATCTAACTTCCTAATTATTGGGCATTGGTGGGAGAAGTCACAAAGCAGCTGCCCATGTCTGCACTTGGTCAGCTGTGCAGCAGCTTCTGTCCCAGGCTGCAGGATGTACAAGGCTACCAGGCCATTAGTTAGCAGAATAAGAAGGTGGGGAGTTTTCTGCTAAGTGTGCAGGACTTGGGCGAGCAATAGCAGGCAAGCAGTCCTACTGCAGAAGGGGTAGAGGAAGATCACGTGTTCTTCTTCTTCTTTTTATTTTTAAGATTTTAATTATTTGTTTGACAGACAGCACTAGTGGTGGGGAGAGGCAAAAGGAGAGGGAGAAACAGACTCCCCGCTGATCAGGGAGCCGGACATGGGGTTTGATCCCAGGAACCAGAGATCATAACCTGAGCCGAAGGCAGACGCTTAACTATTTGAGCCACCCAGGTGCCCAGAGATCACATTTTCTTGTTAGAGCCGTGTCATTTATTGTATGAGTTCAATCTTCACGTGTGTGTACATTGTAATGTTTGGCAATATATTTTTATTTTTCAGTAAATCCTTTCAGCAGCAATAAGCTCAAAAGCAAATCCATAAAACTGAAAACGAGTGTTTCATGAAAAAATCCAACACCACATTTCCATCTCTCAAAAGAAGCTGAGGAATGTGCAAACTTACACAAAATGTCAACATTTGCCCTCCACTACAGGGTCAAAAGTGATACCAATGACCATTTGGAGAAGACTTCAAATATCGAGAATTTTTTAAAAAAGACTGAAATGGTGAATTTCGTGCACACCCAACCTTTCAAGGACATTTCTGCCCCATAGGTTTCTTAGTGGAAACAGGAATTGGAGGTGGGCAGTGGGATGTCTGCACACACCCGAAGATGTCCATGTCCTAAACCCTGGAACCCGTGAATCTGTTACCCTACCTGGCAAATGGGACTTTGCCAATGTGATTAAGGTTATAGACCTTGAGATGGGGAGAAAACCTTGGATTATCCGGTGGACTCAGTGTCATCACAAGGGTTCCTATAAGAGGGAAACAGAAAAAGATTTGATGACAGGAGTGGGGGTAAGAGTCAGAGAGATTTGCAAGCGCTCTGAGGAAGAAGGAGGGGCCCCAGGCCAAGGAATACAGATGACCTCTTGAAGCTGGAAAAGGCAAAGAAATCCATTTTCCCCTCGAGCATCTAGAAGGAATATAACTGTAACAACTCTAACCTTAGCCCACTGACCTACAAAACTGTAAGATAATACATTTATGTCACTTTAAGCCACGAAGCTTATGTGCTTTCTTATGCAGCAATAGGAAACTGATTTGCACTCCAACCAAAATTTGTATTTATGTTATCACTGCAAAAAAATATTTTTATCCCTCATGTGGGACTTTTAAAGTGGATTTTGGTAGTATTCCCAAAAGTAAGAGGCGTTTCACCTGAGATAGAATGAACTTTTGAAATGCTTTACATTGTTTCCATGAGTTGGATGAAAAAAATTAAATCATTACTGGAATTAATGCAGCTGATTTTCTATTTGGAGTAGCACTATTTACTTGTTTGCTGAGTTCTTCTGCTAATGGAGACAACTATGCAGTCAGATTAAAACACACATTTCCATAACAATGATAACAACAAGAAAACAATAAAATTGAAAATGTCCTTCATTTAACATGAAAGAGATTTCTTTCCTCCGTTAAAAACATGATCTTCACACTAAAAAAATAAAATAAAATAAAATAATATATATGATCATCCATGGACATGAAATATTTGAAGATTTCCACAATTTCAAATTAATTCACCATAATATGCAAGTTTGATGGAGACAACAGCATTTGTAGAGATAAAGTAAGACTATTTACATGATCTCCAAGTCTATTTGAAAACAATCTCTAGCAAAATACTAGTGACACATTAATAGAGATATAATATATCTAAGATTAAAGTAAATAAATATATTTCTAAGAATAGTTTTTTGTTTAAGTTCAGACAATGAATATGAAAAGACTTTAATTTTGACTTACTCTCTATGGATATGTGTCATTTTAATTTTTCAAGACAGTATTTGTCTTTAAAAGTTGTTAGAAAAATAAATATTTCCAAAATTATATCATTACTGTCAGCACTGAATTTCACTCTCAGACTGCCTCAGTTGGCACAATAAATTACAACAGTCACCATGGTCTGACCTGCAATCGTCCCCAGCTTGGCCAGTCATTGGGTGTCCCAGTGCCCTACTTCACTCTCTTTTTAGCACAGATAACACACTCAGAATTACTACATTTATTTATTAGTGTAAGTTTTCTGTTACCTGTCTTCCCCTGCCAGAATCAGAAGGTGGGCTCCGTGAAAGCAAAGCTTTATGGAGGAGTAGAACCTCCAATAAAAGGCTTTCTCTTTACCACATAGCAAGTACGCAAACATGTAGAATAAAGGGATTAATCTTTGCTGATCTCTCTGCCTCTGATTTTTCATTCTTAATCCATTCTCCACCTTGTAGAGTCCCAAGAGGGCTTCTTCTAAAGTGTGTCCCTGAGTGCCAGGGCCAGAACAAAGGTGAGGCACCCTAGTATTTAGGATAGCACCTTAACGGGGACACCCAGAACCAGGGGCTGCTGACACTCCATGGCCTGAGAACCAGGGCATCCCTATCTTCTGCTAAACCAAGGCATGGCCCTGCTATTTGCATTTCTACTCTGCTTAAAACCTTTCTATAAAATCCTTATTTCCCTGCGTATAAAATCCCAGCTCTTCAGTGTACATGGAGGTACATAATCTGAGCTTACTTACCTCAGCTGCCTCACCTCTCACCACCTGACATCTTTATATTTCAATTGTTTTCTTATAGAAAGCATTATGTTGAATCTTGCTTTTTTAACCAATCTGATAACCTGTCCTTTTTTTTTTTTAGAAAAATTTTTATTTTTTATTTTTTAGAAAAATAGCTTTATATGGTTCACACACCATATAATTGACCCATTTCGAGTATAAAAATCAATGAGTTTTAATATATTTACAGAGTTGTGCAAACATCATCACAGTCCAATTTTGGGACATTTTTATTACCTCCTCCAGATCTTGTAACCCATTAAAAGTCGCTGCCCATCTTCCATCCCACCCCAGCCTTGTGCACCACTGATCAACATTCTGTCTTTGTATCTGCATGTTCTGGACGTTTCACATAAATAGAATCTTACAAGATGTGCTCATTTGTGACTGACTGCCTTCTTTCGCTTAGCACTGTGTTTTCAAGGTTCAGCTATGTCATTTCCTGTATCAGGACTTCATTCTTTTTTATTGCTAGATAATATGCCACTGTACAAATATATCCTAGCTTGTTTATCCATTCAACAGTTGATGGGCTTCTGGATTATTCCCACTTTGAATAGTGTGGCTATGAGCATTTGTGTACAAGTATTTATGTGGACATATGTTTTCATTAAGAGTGGAATTGATGGGTCACATGGTAACTCTATATTTAATATTTTGAGGAACTTGCAAGCTGTTTTTCAAAATGACTATGCCATTTTACATTCCCACCAGCAATGTGTGAGGGGTCCAGTTTCTCCATACGCATGCCAACATTTGTTATTGTGAATTGTTTTGATTAAAGCCACCTAATAAGCCAAGAGGGGGTGTATATTTTATTGTATTATGTATATAAGTATATTACATATATATATCATACATTATGTATGTGTATAGATACATATATGTATATTATAAAGAGAATGTATATGTATATTAGGGCTAATATTGGATGGCTCTAATCCAACATTATGTTTTCCTATTGTTTTTATGTGTCCCATCTGTTCTTTTTTTTTGCTCCAAGTTCTTTTCTTGCCTTATTGTACTTGAATTGAGTATTATTTTTTTATACCTCTATTTTATCCACTATTGCCTTATAAGGTGTATCCCTTATTTTATTTTTGTAGTGGTTGCTCTAAGGTTTACAGTTTATATCTTTAATGTATCAGTGTCTACCTTCGAAAATATTATAGCACTTCAAGTATAGTATGGGAGCCCCACAGCATATATTTTCATTTCAAACCTTCCACTGTGTGTGCAATTTTGGTTGCACATCTTATTACTACACATGTTCTGGATACCACAGTGCACTGGTACTATATTTGCTTTAGATAATCAGTTAACTTATATGGGGATTAAAAATAAGAAAAAAAATACCTTTGATAATTGCCCTCATTTTCAAATAATTTCCAGTGCTTTTCTTTTCTTTGCCTGAATACACATTTCTACGTGGTTTATGTGGTCTCCTCCATGGACCCTTTGGAAGTCAGTGTCCCTAGATCCCAATTATTTGGGCTTCAGTAATGGGAGGCAGAGTGTAGCAGCCACTGTTGGCAGCCTGCCCTCATCCCCTCCCCTCATTTCAGTACAAGCCAGTACTTCTTTGCCTGAAAAAGCCCTCAACCAAATACTAATACTGAAGAGTATTTATTATTAGTCAGGTTTCTCCAGAGAAACAGAACCAAGAGGGTGTGTGTGGACACATGCATGCATGGTATGGGAGCAGATTTTAAGAAACTGGCTCAGGTCTTTCTGGGACTGACAAGTCTGAAATCTGGAGAGCAGTCAAGGTTGGAAATCCAGGGAAGAGTTGATGTTGCAGCTTGAGTCCAAAAGCAGTCTGCTGGCAGTCTTTTTCTCTGAAGCCCTTCAACTGATTGGATGAGGCCCACCCACATTATGGAAGATAATTTGCTTTACTCAGTCTACTGATTTAAATGTTATTCATATCTAGGGCACCTGGGTGGCTCAGTCGGTTAAGTGTCTGCCTTCAGCTCAGATCATGATACCAGGACCCTGGGATCGAGTCCTGCGTTGGGTTCCTGCCCCATAGGGAGTCTGCTTCTCCCTCTGCCACTCCTCCTACTCCTTCTCTCAATCTCTCTCTCTCTCAAATAAAGAAATAAAATCTTTTAAAAAATTAAATATTATTCATATCTAAAAAAAAGTAAAATACCTTCACAGCAACATTTAGACTGGTATTTGACACACCTGGGCACTCTAGCCTAGCTAACTGGACACATAAGATGACCCATCTCAGCACTGATGTTTAAGTTCCTCACTCCCTACCTCCCAGGGTGAAAACTCTGACAGCTGTATTTTATTCTGTCCTGGAGATCCTCCTACAAACTAGGCTCCTGTTGCCCACAGAAATAATTTACTTGGTAAGGCAGTACAGTATTTATAGATTTCTTTCTCTTTGTGGTCTTACCTACCTACGTTTCTCCTGGGGTCTCCTGGAGTTATTTTCAAAATACACTCCTAGCAATTGAACTGTTTCTCAGTTTACTTCTGAGAAATTTCAGACTAAAATATGGATCATAGACTCGCCTCTATACCATATGCAATAAGGGATTTCCCCTAAAAAACCATAAGAAATTTTCATGTACTGGACAATCAGAAGATATTTTTCTACTACGACGCCAGTGCAATATGGACATTTATCTCCATTGAACCTCCCTTTCTGAACCCATTCCAATATTTTTTGGGTAGGCCACTAATAGGAATAAAGTATATTTAAAGTTAGAGAAGTATTTTTTCAAAATCTGGATCATAATGGTAAATCTTGGAAACAAAATTATTATTACGGATGCAATAATTTCTCACTTATTGTTCAGGGAATTTTTAAGTTTTGAGAAGAAAGTAGACAATTTCATGGAAAGCTTAAAAGTGTAATAAAGAAAGTTGTGCCAAGCAGCTAAAGTCAAGAGTGTAGTATATATGTCATATATATATATTTTATTAGACAAAGCATATCGTATCATTGTGTCAGGTGAGTGCTTTGGTAGTGCTCACAAGTGGTTGTTTTTTGTTTTTGTTTTTTTTTTCACGGAATTTATAAGGAAATTGCCCACTCTTTACCTCTCAAATATTTAATGAAGTTGATTTATTTGAAATGTAAAATGTTTGCAAAAACATCTCTTACATGTTTAATAATGAAGAGTATCCTCCTTTTGATATATTTTCTGTGAAAGTGTTTCATTTTCTTCTAACCTGCTTCTATCTCTTCGAGAACACTTTTTGAGGTCACAGAGTTCACTAACACATTTAAAGTAAAATCTGGAAAATTTTAAATTGAAGTAAGATAATTAATTATATAATGAGGGCCATACATGAGACATGCGGGTGGCTCAGTGTTCGGCTCAGGTCACTATCCCAGGGTCCCTGGATGAGTCCCGCATCGGGCTCCCTGTTTAACTGAGAGCCTGCTTCTCATTCTGCCTGCAGGTTCCCCTGCTTATGGTCTCTCTTCTCTCTCTGACAAATAAATAAATAAAATCTTAAAAAAAAAATAAAGAGGGCCATATATGCTATGAATTTTACATTTAAGAGGTGTGTTAAACAATATGAAGGATGCTGGGCTGAACGTACAATTCATAGTTCTAAATAAAACATTGAAATGTCCCATATTTTAAGTAGCGTTATTAATGACGAAAGCTACACTGATCATTTGTCATAGGATTTTCAGAATAATCTAACAAAGAGAAAGTTTGAAAGCAGGAATCGGCCTCAGAGCACATTTCAGATCATATGTCCTGACACTGTCCCACTCCCACTGCTCTCCCTAACAGCCTTCTCACTGAAAACAAACAAACAAACAAACAAACAAAAAAACTCTCACTCTTGAATTATGGTTAACGATCAGCTAGCCAAGGTTTATTGATAGAACCTCCAGTCTGGATATCAGTAATCGCTACATACTTAGCCCGCTTACCCTGATGCATCCTTTATTTTTGAAATAAAAGCTTTCAATATGCCAATAATCTTCTCTCTTCAACTGCAGAGCCATGATTTATCATTCTAAAACCCTCATATACACAAATGTCAATATTCATCTTCAAACCCTTCTCTTTCGAATGGAACACATGGATAGGTTCTCCATCAGTAATTCAGATTGTTAAGAATGACTCTGAAAAGAAGTAAAACCATTAACATTACAAACCAACTCTTCCTCGCATAGAAATCTTCCCAAGCTTTGCGCTTACCTCTTCTTCTCTGAGTTTGGGAAATAAATGGGTTTTCAGCACATGGCTCTCTGACTTTTCAGTAATAGCCAGTAAGCAATCTCCTTAAAGAAACCAACAATATCTTTTAATATAACATATTATATATAATAATATAACTTCAAGGGCAACTTCTGGCTAGATGAAGGGATTTGTGTGCTTGTATGTTAAACCCATTCATTGTAACTAGTGGGATTTTCCATCTGTATGATGTCATCATACAATAAATATTAACATTTGGAAAATGATTGTGATTTGATGAGGCTATAACCAGCAGCTGTTAAGACCAAAGGTATTGTGATTAGGCAGAGGGGACCCACATAACTAAACAAGGAACTCAACTATATTCCTTTGTGCCCACCTCACTATGTCTCTCCTTCTCTTCTGCAAAACGGAAGAATAATGACCTTTCCTTCTGAGCGCCATGGGAGCATTAAGTGCGATGTTATATTCTGGGTGCATAGTTCAGCACCTGGCACCCAGGACTTTTTCAGTAAGGCCCAGATGGTACACAGTGACCATGTTACCCTTGTGATTTTTGTAAGTAATTCTTCTCCATACTTTCTTCATTGTTATTGTCAGATCTTATTATGGTTGCTCTATGTTTTAGAACTCCAAGACCATCCAAACCCCAAGTACTAATTTTTTTTTAGATTTTATTTATTTATTTGACAGAGATCACAAGTAGGCACAGAGGCAGGCAGAGAGAGAGGTAGAAGCAGGCTCCCCACCTAGCAGAGAACCCGATGTGGGGCTCAATCCCAGGACCCTGGGATCATGACCTGAGCAGAAGGCAGAGGCTTTAACCCACTGAGCCACCCAGGCGCCCCCCAAGTACTACTCTTAATGATATGATCACTTCATTGAGAAAAAAACATTTTAAAATTCTCCACATCACTGGTTTCTAAGATGAGTGTGTGGACTCAGAGGGTAGCAAAGATGTTCCACTTGAATGAACAGAGAAATATTAGAGTTTCTATATCAATTTTCTTTCTTCTGTGTTCTACTTTTGTATTAGTGTAGTCGGATGTGTATAGAATTTACAAATACATATACATATTATCAGGGAGGTGTACTGTTCTGGGTGTACAGCCACAGGCTTTGGAAGTCATTGTTCTAGAACAGAAAAAAGCAAACTATATCCCATGGGTCAAATCTGGCCCACAGCTTATTTTTATAAATAAAGTTTTATTGGTACATAGCCATGCCCATTTGTTTCCATGCTTTCAATGGCCTGCTTCCGTGCTACAAGAGTTGAGAAGTTGAAACAGTGGCTACATGATCCGCAAAGCCAAAAATATTTCCTGACACTTTAGAGAAAATATTTGCCAACCACTGCTCTAGAAAATATTTTTTTAGGTGGAAGAATATAACACACAATGCTACCTGGTTTTTAAGTCCTTCCCATCCCAATATTATCAGATCCACTAGACAACTCCAGGAGGTGTGTGATGTCTCCCAGTCCTACTCTCCAGGGACTGGTCCACACACCATCAGCAGTATAGTATCTGGGAGCTTTGTTCAAAACATAGATAATTGGGTCCCACATCTGATCTCACCAACTCTGCCTTTGAACAAGACCCATGGGAGATACATGAGGATGTTAAAATTTGAGAAACAGCAGGCTCACCTCTATAGCTCTTAGATCAAATCCTAGCAGACTCCCTAGAAGCTAAGGCTATTAGTTTAGCTTTCTCATCATACATATATTTGCTTCTGCAGCTCACCCATGGGCTGATTTGCCATATATAGAGAACCAGGGGAGCTGGCATGATCTGGCTCTCCTCCAGTTAATATTTATATATGGAAAGGTTAAGTCAATTGTGTATAAGCTTTGGGGCCTCTCTCGTTTATTAAAAGGAGAAAAGAAAAGTATCTTGTTCTTAAAGGTTAAACCATGGTAATGCGTTCGGTGATGGAGAAATGTATGCATATCGAGAAAGGACTACCCATCTCCAGATTTTGTTTTCCGCAATGTTTTAGCTTTAAAAAAAATAAAATGATGACAGTTCATTAAGGTTAAAAACAAATCTCTCCACCTGTCCACATCACACAGAAGAAATGAGGGAAGGATTCGATGCAGAAGCATTGTCAAGGACAGAATGTGCTCCCAAAGCAAACAGGCGGGCATGCCGGGCCAGGCAGCTGGACCCAGGAGCCCCCAAAGTCCATTGCATCAGGCCTGCTCTGCTTTCCGGGTCGGAGCCGGCCAACCTTTTCCTTCCCTGAGGCTCTGTCATAGGGTTTTCAGCTTTCCTAATGAAGTATTAATGAGGCGGGTGTAATTTATTGAATAGGGCGAGGTAAACTTGCTGTGCCTGGAGCTGAGTTATGTTTCCTGAAGGGAGAAGAAAAGTTATGAAATAAATCACTCCTTCTTTAATTAGCAGCTTTGACGAGCCTGCTAGAAGAAAGGACAGAGCAAAACGTGGAAGTCAGCCGGCCATCAGTCAGAAACCCAGACGCGGGTCTCCCTCGCCGCTCACTGGGAGATTTATGCCCTGTGGGGTGAGGGTCTCAGGGCAGCGGAGCTGGTTGCTTGGAGCACGACAGTGAAATGCTCTCCTCGGGCCACAACTCGGGATACCCCTCGGGCCGGATCCTTCGCCTTCTCACGCCAGCGCTACGCTCAACACCAAAAAAAAAGCCAGAGAACGCGCGAGAGGAGGGAAACCAAGGAGCACGTCTTCCAAAGTTTCCAGTGGACCTTCCTGCCCACGGTTTGGTCCCGGTGTGTTTCCTTCCATATAGCATTTTGAGATTCTCAGCGCAGAGTGCCGAGCCTCTGGTTTTAACAGCCCCTGCCACTTGTCCTATCTGTGTCTACGCCGCCTGCGTAAGGCTCAGTGTAGACGCCGCACGCTGAAAACACGTGTCATTTCCCGACAGGTCAGCAGGCCCCGGGGCTTGCCGGAACGCACACGGCATGCACGAGAGAATGGGAGAACGGCTCTCGGAGGAAGGGGATCATAAATGATGTTAGAGAAGAAGAAAGAAGAAGAATCTTTGAGAGTTCGTGAAAAACAACACCACTACCAACACAGAATTGATTGTGGAGGGATTTTAAGTTCTTGCCATACTCGCCAGAGTACCTTTACCTAATTTCCTCTATTTCGCAATACAGATCCCGCTCCCAGGCTTGGAAGAACCTTGGCCCATTGCCTCCCTCATTGCCCGCCCTAAAAACTGCACAAGTAAACTGGGCGTGGCCTTCACCTTGATGGTTCTCGGCGGAACCCGTTATACTTTTCCACATGAACGCCCACTCACACCTTGAGACTCCGAGTTTCAAGTCGGACCTGGCCTTCCCGGGGGTAGAATCCACCCTCCGTGGCCAAAACTGGTTTCCTGTCTTGAAGAGAATGAATTAAGCTTTGTGGACATGCCTCACCGAAACATTTTGATGAGCAAACACAGGAGCGAATCAGAAACATATGGATTACGTTTTCTTGAAAATATCTGTGATTTTACCAAAAATAGATTTGTCCCCAAGCATTTCATTCTCCAGAACTTTCTGTCCGACTCCAGACCTTACCACGATGCCTGGCTGGGTCAGAGGGCCGCTTGGCATTTTCAGGCTGCTGCCCGTGCAGATTTTATTAGAATCTGTAGCTTCTTCCCTTTGTCCTGTTTGAAGATTTTGTGAGGGTTCAGCCCAGAGGAGCCCACTCTTAGCTTCTCAGGTATGTCTTTCCCCCAAATGGCCCCCTGCTCCCGTCTCCACCCCCGACCCTGCTGTCCCACTTGCTGGAAACTCAGAGGCAACAAAGATTTCTTGCATTCTCTTCGGAAAGGCTCATTCCCCCAACACAGGCCTTGAAGATCAAAATTACCTCTACCTCATCCCAATTTAGAGAGAAGATAAGGAAAAGGATCTGAGAAACTTTCTCCTGCTACAAAGCTATCAGGAAGAAGTTTGTGTAGTTCATGTTTTCTCTTTACTTCGATCCTATGCACCTTCGTCGGCCAATAAGATTCTGCGTTCGTGAAAGTCAAACCGCGATATTCCAGTCTCTTTTCCATGCCTCAGTGTGGAAGAAAGAGACTGCTTTCCCAGAGGCCAGTGTTTCCTGGATTCCTGCTGCTTGGCCCACCTGCTGCTGAGGACAGGCCTTTCCACCGTGGGCGTGGCCTCTCGGAGCAGGAGGCGGGGCCTCACTGAGGAAGAACAGACCACTAATAAATTGCATGGTCATTACCCTTTATGCATACTTGTTCTAATAGGTGTCGCAGATTCCTGCCTCCTAATAAGGAAGGGAAGTAGAAAAACACATAAATTCTCTCAAGGGAGTCAGACAGCCCGAAGCCACGTTCGACAGCTGCGAAGGTTACCATGAGCACAAAAGCAAAACAGGGCTTAAAAAAGTGATACATTGCCAGGGATTCTGGCGCGATTTCCTTGGATGCAGACTATGCTTTGCACTGTTTCAGTTGAAGAGTTGCACTCCTGCCTGACACATGTGATGGAATTTGGAGCTTAAATAAACAATGGCATTAAAGTGATCTAAAAGGGATTTTATTGGACGCGTCCCAACGTTTGCCTTTATACCGTAGATTTGTTTGTTTGTTTGCTTAGTTGTTTACTTTAACATTTCTTTTTCCTTTCTTTTGAATCTCAGCAATTTACATTTTGGCACAAGATGGAGGCTTTTTTGGTTCCATGCCCAGTATCATTAAATCTAATTTTTGAACATTGGGAAGGTCATTTAGGTAATGGTTCTTTCCCCCTCCTTCCCTTCTTTCTTTTCTAGGGTGTACTTTCTCTGGGATGATCTGGAGATTTGGTAGAGATGTGTCGCATTTCTTTACAACTGGCCACAGAGGAGAAATTCAAATGCCTACTTCAGAGGCCATTAGTCTACCCCCTGGAGGGTTTATGGGCTTAGGAAGAAAATCCATGAGAATATATAGGGTCAGAGTTCAAAGTGCACCCAAAAGTCCAGGGCCGCAGATATGAATTTCTGGTGTATTTTGATTTGGTCTACATTTGTTTCTTAGTTTTATTCATTCAGACTGAGGTTTTCCATGAGCTGTCCTTAGTTTTTCACAAAGGACATTTTCCAAACTTAATTTCACAACAGCTCTTCTGTTTTATCTAGTCTTTTTCACACTGACCTTATGAATTTACTTTTGAGAAGAACATGTGATTGGATTTTTTAAGCAATTTGTTTCATCTAGTTTTGCACAAACCTGATGCTTGGGATACTGTGTTCCTGGAGGGGTCCTGATTGCATGAGATGCAGAACCCCACAGGATTCAGTGTTTTCATGGCAACCAGAAAGGGTTTTCCTCTATTACCTCCCAGAAGTTTTTAGTAAGCTTGCATTGAAAGGAATTACAAACAAATGTCCCGTTCTAATGGCCTATTTCCATTTTTCAACCAGCCACTTAGTCCAGGAAAATAGGAAAATGGGAAGTCGGTTCTGCATTTGATTTTCTAATATACATCCAGACGTCTTTCTTTATTTCACCATTTTGTATTACAGACAGGAGGACCATGGCATTTTTCAGCGTTCACCTTTAGCTAAGGACACGTGGGCAACCATGGAAGAAAAATAATTCCCTAAGGCCAGCGATCTTCAAAATGTTCCAGGAAACTCCAGGACTTCGTAACAATGCGACAGATGTAGAAATCTTCAATTCCAGGGGCACCTGGGTGGCTCAGTGGGTTAAACCTCTGTCTTCGGCTCAGATCATAAACTCAGGGTCCTGGGATTGAGCCCCGCAACAGGCTCTCTGCTCGGCAGGGAGCCTGCTTCCTCCTCTCTCTCTCTCTCTGCCTGCCTCCCTGCCAACTTGTGATCTCTGTCTGTCAAATAAATAAACAAAATCTTAAAAAAAAAAAAAGAAAGAAAAGAAATCTTCAATTCCAAATAAATAGCTTTTGGAAAACTCTTTAACAATATCCATTAAAATAAAAAATAAAAACTAACGTAACACTCTATGTCAACCGCACTTCAATTAAAAAAAAAAAAAGGATGTCCTAGGAGGAAAGAAAAAAAGTGCATGAACTATTATCAAATTCAAAGGAATAAAGGCAAAGTTTCCAAACATAAATAAATAAGTAAATATGATAAAATCGAAATCCAAACACATATAGTATTTGACCTAGCTTCTAAGCTTTGGAGGAAACTGTCCTTAAGAAATAAGTGCTGCAGGGGCACCTGAGTGGCTCAGTTGGTTGAGCGTCTGCCTTGGGCCCAGGTCATGATCTCAGTCTTGAGATCCGGCCCCACAGGGGGCTTCCTGCTCAGCAGGGAGTCTGCTTCTCCTCTGCCCATCCCCCACTGCTCATGTTCTCTCTCTCTCTCTCAAATTAATAAATAAAAATCTTAAAAAAAAAAGAAATAAGTGCCACAGTACATTAGCATATACATCTATGTCTGTCCATCTATCTATCTACACATACATATTTGAGTATTGTTCACAGAATCAAGATGCTAGAAATGATCTGAGTGGCCAGCACCCTGAAACAGTGGCACACCTTTGCAGGATATCCTCTCTGAATGATTAGGTGAGATTCTTATTAAATAAATGTCACAGCTGTTAAAAGACTCTAGTCATCATCCACAATCCCAGATGAAAAGTTCTTTCTTTATCATACATTCGTGTTGTTTTCATTTATACTGATAAAATTTTGCTTTGACGTATTCTGCAGAAATGAGTTATGTGTCCGATTTAATTAGATAGGGAAAAACAAAAAACAAAAAAAGTAGGGCCAGAGAGCGGCGACTCAAAGAGAAAGAAATGTCGCTGGGGAGGGGCCATGGGCATCTTATCTACATTTGTAATACCTTATTCCTGAAGGTGGATGGTTAGTAAGAGAGGAATCATTATGTTATTTTTTTTATACTGTCTTGTATGTCTGAAACATTTCAAAAATGTTTAAGGAGTATTGAGCTATTTCAGACCCAGACTGGTAGGTCATTCCATAGTATCATTGTCACAGTGGGGAACACTGGGTGAGGGGGACACAGAACGATATCCCCCAAAATATCACACCTCACCTACTGGGCTTTTCTGCTGCCCTCTGTACAACAGTACTCCATAGCCTCATGACATTCCAGAGGAACAGAACATTTATTTCTAAACACATGGCGGTAGGTTTATCATTGTAGAGTATTGAGTTAATACGGTGTGAATCGATTGAAGATGGATTTGGCTATGATTATTGTACAGCGTGGGTCATGTTTCAATTTGCTCAAGTAACTATCATTACGAAGCCAGTCACTACAGAAACTAAAATGAACATCCTCTCACAGAAGAGACTGCTGTCGCTACTGGTAGGTCCATTAGATGTGGTGTCCCTGTCCTTCAACCATAGTGACACAGTGACCTTAACTCACAGGCTTCATAGGAAGAAAAGATGTCAGAATTATCTAGATAATCCTGTCCTTACGCTTGGATAATAAGGGAGCGGATCCAGAGACTCTGAATGCTCCCCCTCCAGCTCCGACCTTCTGTGTCTGTCCACCCTGTCGCACCTCACACCATAAATCGTCAGGCCACTCGTAGCTCACTGGAATTAATCCTTAAATATCAACTTGTTGAGTTATATTTAATTCCCCAAAGTTTCTTTGTGGGAGGACATGAAATGCAACTGAGTATTTCTTTTCTCCAATATATGAAGAGCTGGGCTGGAGAAATACAGTAAGTATTTCTAGTCAAGGAAGTTGCCCAATGGTGGTGAACCAAAGTCACTGGCTGCCAGAATGAGCCATCATCTATAGCTTTATTATAGAATGTCTGGAACGTGTGGCTTATTTTTTCTTAAAGACTCAGAATACTGCTCAGAAAGTCACTTCAAATACAGTTTATTGTAATGGCCAAATAAACTCAGTGTTGTTAAATATGCCTGCTATGTCATTTTGATCTTTATTTATGCATAACTATTTAATTTTAATTAACACAGATGTATTGTATTATAAAATCCTCTAACTTCCTATGGCAGAGGGGAGGGGAAATGATACTGATGACGTGCTTTAAAGCCATCAACAGGAGGCAGGTTAATATATGACAAGATATATGAAATGACAAGGAAGTATTTGTTCTACCTTATTTTTTCCTAACTGAAAATCTAAGAAAGCTATAAGCCTGCTCACTCTCTAACTATGTCCCTAGTTGTTTCTTCTTGAGAAAACAATGTTGATGTTCTCAGTCAAGACAGAAGATTGCCTTAGGAAGTAATTACTAGTTTCTTTAATGTCACCTTTATTGAGATGTAAATGCACTTATATATTCTATAAGAGATTAATATATTTATTAATTAATGATAATATCAGTACATTTATATACAAAAGAGATGGATACATAGAAGTCATAAAATTCACAATTTTAAAGTATACAATACAAGCGTGTTTGATTATGTTTACTGAATTCTGCAACCATAACCAATAGCTCCTTGTGGAACATCTTTATTATGCAAAAGAGACCACATACTCTTTAGTGGTCACTCCATAATCCACTAATCTACTTTTTGTCTCTATGGATTTCCATATTCTGGATATTCCATACAAGCGTCATCATACAACATGTGACCTTTTGTATCTGGCTCATTTCACTTAGCATAACATTTTTAGGATTCAATTATACCATAGTATGTATCAGTACTTCATTTCTTTTCACAGCTGAATTATTCTATTATATGGATTGTCACATTTCATTTATCCCATTCCTTAGTTCATGGACATTTGGATTATTTCCACTTTTGGCTATTGTGAACAATGCTGCTATGAAAGGTCACTTATAAGTTTTTGTGTAAAATATGCTCTTGGAAATATACCAAGGAGTGGAATTGCTGGGTCATAAGGTAATTCTACATTTAACATTTTGAGAAACTTCCAAACAGTTTTCTAAAGTAGCTGCACCATTTTACAACCCCACTAGCAATGTATGAGGGCTCCAATTTCTCTACATCATCATCAACATGTGTAAATACTTATCTTTTTATTTTAGCCATCCTCATGAGTGTAAAGTTATATCTTGTTATATATAGTTTTGACTTGTGCTTCCCTAATGGCTGGGGTACTAAACACCTTTTCAAGAAATGTCTATTCAAATTTTTCACTTATTTTTAAATTGGGTTCCTTTTTATCGTTAGGTTGTATGAACTTACATATTGTACATTCAAGTATCTTATCAGATATATGATTTGCAAATATTTCTTCCCATCTTATGGACTGTAGTTTCGCTTTATTGATGCAGCATTAAAAGTTTTTTGTTTTGACTAAATCCATTTTATCAATTTTTTCATCTCTTGTCCTTCTGAGTCTTGTATAAGAAATTATTGTCTAATGTAATGAATACTTATTCCTATTTTTTCCTAAGAGTTTAAAAATTTTAGCTTTTATATTTAGGTTTCAGTACATTTGAGGTAACTTTTTTTTTGGTGTGAGGTAGGGGTACATCAACATTCTTTTGGATGTGGATATCCAATTTTCCCAGCACCAATTATTGGAAGGATCATTCCTTTCATTGAATTGTCTTGATATCCTTGTAGACAATCAAATGACCATAAATATGAGGGTTTATTTCTTGATTCTCAATTTTATTCAATTGAATTATATTTCTATTCCTATAAGAGTACAACATTATCTTGATTGCTATGGTTTTGAAGTAAGTTTTAAAGTCAGGAATTTTGAGTCCTCTGACTTTGTTATTGCTGTTGTTGTTGTTGTTGTTGTTGTTTTTTCCCCAACATTGTTTGAGCTGTTCTGGGTCCCTTTCCAGTTCTGTGTAATGAAGAATTTGCCTGGCCTTTGTCTCCAGTTTCTGGGAGGTAATCTCTGAACCCTTGGAATTTCCCAAGTGAAAGAAGTGTCTTTGTTATTCATGTTGGGTCCCTTGGACCACACCTGATAGTTTATGCTAATGATGTGACTCATGGTGGTCCCCTACATAGTTTATGCAAAGAAGATGAGTCAAAATGGGGGTTGGTCATTCCAGAGAAACCAACCATATGATTACAGTGTTGGAGATTCAAGCCACATTTCAGCTAACTTCTGGGAAGAGGAGGGGAGTTAGAGATTGAATTTAACTACATAGCTAATTATTCAATCAATTATGCCTGTGTAATGAAACCTCAGCAAAAACTCTGGATATTGAAGCTTGATGAGCTTCCCTGGTTGACAGTACTCGTTGAATATGATCACATTTTGGTGCTAGGAGAGTGCTACATCTCTGAGGACAGAGGGGCCTTTTGTATTTGAAACCCTCCCAGATTGTATCTGATGTGTTTCTCCCTTGGTTGGCTTTAATTTGTAACTTGTTGCTACAATAAAATTATGGTCCTAAGTATAACACTTTACTGAGTTCTGTGAATCATTCTGGAAAATTATTAAACCTGAAGATGGTCATGGAAACCCCTAAATCTGTAGCCAGCTGGCCAGGGATGAGCATGGTCCTGGGGATCCCTGGACATTTGGCTGGTGCCTGAAATGAGGATAGTCTTTTGGTGGACTGCACCTTTAACCTTAATTTGGTTAACTACAAGAAATTTGCATATGAATTTTAGGATCAGCTTGTCAATTTCTGCAAAAAAAAAAAAAAGGCAGCTGGAATTTTGATAGGGAGCTCATCGAATCTGTAGAACAATGTAGAAAGCATTGCCATATTAACAGTATTAAGTCTTTGGTTCATGAACAGACAAGGTTTTGCATTTATTTAGGGTTTATTCTTTCAATAATATTTAGTGATTTTCGGTGCATGAATCTCTACCTTCCTTGGTTAAATTCATTCCTAGGTGTATTACTCTTTTTTGATGCTATTGTGAATGAAAGTGTTTTCTTAATTTCATTTTTGGGTTGTACATTGTTGGTGTATATAATATAACTGATTTTTGTATATTAATCTTGTCTACTGCAACCTTGTCAAAGTCATTCATTAGTTCTGGTAGCTTTTCAGGAGATTTCTTGGGATTTTCTGTATACAAGATTATGTCATCTCACAACACAGTTTTTACTTCTTTCATTTCAGTCCGGACATCTTTTTATTTCTATTTCTAGTTATTGCCTAACAACTCTGGATAGAATTTCCAGTACAATCCTGAATGGAAAGGCAAGAGTAGAAGTCTGTCTTTTTTCTGATCTTAGGGAGAAAGCATTGATCATGGTTTTGTTCACAGATAGCCTTTACTAGCTTGCAAAAGTCCCTTCTCTTCCTAGTTTGTGGAGTGTTTATATTAAGAAAGCGTAATTATTGTTTTGTGGAAAACCAAGAGAAGATGAGTGAAACATTCTATAAATCGACACATATGAGACACTCTTCCATTTAGTTTGTCCCTTATTCTCCATTCAAGCTGTGACTCTTAAGGTTAGAACCCTTGCATCAGAAACAGAAACGAGCTGGGCTGTCCTTACCTTTGTACAAAGAACATGAGGAGATATTTCCTTCCATTGACCGGCATTCAGAGCATGTGATCAAGAAAGTATCCAGTTAAATTGCTCCTGACTGCAGATTTCATAAGCAGCAAGGGAGCCCTGAATCAGGAATAGCTATTTTAGGGAAGTACCTTTCTACTTCAAAGGAAACTCCTGCTTCTAATTAGAAAATAAATTGTTTCTTACTGGGGTATTTTTTCCAACTGTTCTTTGCCCAATATGGGAGATACGTAAACAAAAAAAGGCCAGGGGACTGAAAATAGGGGTTCCTTTATTCCCAGTGGATGCTTGGTCAATTCTCCATGCTCTCCATGAAATCTCATAAGCATGACCTTTCATAGTCTTCTGACCCCAAGTACACACAGACAGAATTTAAACATAAGATTCAGAGAGAGGAACTGGGCGAGAGACAGCAATGATGGGCATATTCACTTTAAAAAGGCAACTCTGACGGCCATGGTTTTGTTGTTTGTGTCATCTTAGGCATGCTATGAAAACTCCATTTGTGCATCCAGACTGGTCAGGTAGAGGGGCCAACTGGTGAGGCTCAGCAATACAGAGTGCTGAGATCAAATAATGATGGCTGACCAGGACAGGGACAGGAGGAGGAGTGCTGTCCTGACTCGGTGCTTCCTCCAAGGTAATTAGGAACAAACCTCCCCACAACAGGACAATGTGACTATTGTAGAGGAGACAACAGAGGGAGACATGCTTCCTGTCCAGGGAAGAGATAGGAGGGAGAGAGGAATTCCCTTTAAAAATTGCTGTAGGAAAAGAAGATACCATCTATATATATATAATGGAATATTACACAGCCATCAGAAAGGATGACTATTCAACTTTTGTATCAGCATGGACAGCAATGGAGGAGATTATGCTAAGTGAGATAAGTCAAGCAGAGAGAGTCAATTATCATATGGTTTCACTTACCTGTGGAACATAAGGAATAACATGGAGGACATTAGGAGAAGGAAAGGAAAAGTGAAATGGGGTAAATCTGAGGGGGAGAAGAAGCATGAAAGACTGTGGACTCTGAGAAACAAACTGAGGGTTTTGGAGGGGAGGAGGTGAGGGGATGGGTGAGCCTGGTGGTGGTATTAAGGAGGGCACATATTGCATGGAGCACTGGGGGTGGTGCATAAACAAAGAATCTTAGAACCCTGAAAAATAAAATAAAAATTAAAAAAAATAAAAGAAATGGACGATGTAGAAAATAACTAATTGTGAAAATCTCAATTGATAAATGATTTTCTTTGGAAGCAATCCCTTCTTTCAAATGTAATAAAAATCAGCAATTGTAAAATTAAAAAAAAAAATTAAAAATTGCTGTAGACCCAGAGAAGAAGCAAGAATAAAAGTAAGTAACAAAAAGGGCTGAGAATTGACCTTGAAGTTTAACTGGAGTTCCACAGTTGCAGATAGTCTTGGATAAAATGCAGGAAACTCATATTTGCTTTTCCTGTACTCAGAGACTATAGAGATGACTGCCTTCATTCTGATACCATGTCGTGTTGTGAATGTCACTGCTGAGTCCTTCCAAACCGAGACTGACATGGTTTTGAGACCTCAAGAAACATGAATTCACACACAGCTAGTAGTATCTTTGGGGTGGCAGGCATAAAAGGAAAACCAAGTTCTTATTTTTGGTTTGTTTTTGTTTTTGTTTTTGTTTTTTCACCTGACCACTCTACTTTGCCCTTGCTGCAGAAGATGGAAAAGATTGGAAAGTTCAGGTTGAAATAGAAACCAAGTAGCGCCTCCCCACTGGTGCCAAGATGGGCCACAACTCTGGGAGACAGGCCATTGTATGAGCAGGTGTTATTATGAGCCCTCAGGGGGCACCTCCCAGCTGGTATGCCATGGAGGGAGGTCAGAATGGGTGATGGGAAAAATAAAAATATCAGGTTGTTGGCACGGGACCCATGCGTGGAGGTTCTGTGAGGCATGTGCTCTCGAAAGACAGCCAGACGGGGGTCAAAATCCCAGCCTGGCCCATGCAGTCTAGAAGGGCAGCAGCAATGTTTTATTTCACCCTGGTATTTCCTCATCTGTTAGGAAAAAAAAAAAAAAGAAAGAGAGAAAGAAAGAAAAGAAAAAAGAAGGGATAACAGACCCCCAAGTCACAGGATTAGTGGAGGACTAGCTGAAACAATGGAAATAATGAATATGCAATAGGAGGTATGTGAGTGTCATGTGTTTGTATATATTCTGTGGCAGGAGGAATAGAAATTCTAGAATTCTAGGATTCTAGAGCAGATTAGAGTTTATTTCTTCAGGGTCCGGCTTTCCATTCTAAGTGGGAATTAAATGTGAATCAGAGAAAAGACTACCTTCAGGCTGGAGAGAAGTGGCACAGACTGAGGGGCCATGGGAAGGGGGAGAAAAGCAAGAGAAAAGGGAGAACGCGCTTTTTGCTTCACCGACAGCAAGAGCCTGGCTCGAGCACTCTGTAGCCCGTCGGGCCTGGCTGAGGGCTCACCCCATGCCATCAACTCCAATGTAAACCTCCAGCAGGTGGGTGCAGGACCCAGGGCGGTTCTGACTGTCCTCGGAACATTGATGTGCTCCCTCTGATGCAAAAGACCATGAGTTCATGTGCTCGCTTAACATGGAACTTCTCATGCTCTTTTCAGCCTTTGTGGAAGAGTCATTGAATGGGCTTCAGTGACAAAACTAAAAAGACAGAGACTGGGGGCCCTGTGTCCACGGTCCCCATCTCAGTCTGGTCTGAAACTCCCAACCTTCAGCTAGAAGGAGCTCTCGATTTACAATTACAGCAGGATGGATTACCTGAAATCTCAACCTTCGGGCCAACTGTGATTAACTTGACCAAAGACATCTGGGAGAGCCATCGATGGCCTGAAATTATGACCTTAGTGTTCCGGCCTGAAACTAGACACCATTGCAGCCACCTTCCTGTAAGACTCCTTCTCACGGGCTTTTGTTTGCTATCCCAAAAGGCTTTTTTTTTTCCTTTCCCTTAGAACAGTTCAGTAAAAAATACCTCCATAAGGACAGTCCACAAAGAAACAACAATGACTTCCTGGCTTTGCCCAGGTTATCTTTTAGAAAACAAATTCCATCTTGCTCGAAGCATGGGAGAAAAGCAGCTAAAGCCTAGATGATCAGCAAGTGCTGAATAAGTAGGTTTATCAGAGGTAGGACTGCATATAAAATTTTGGTGCTTGAAAACAATCATACGCTCACAATTAGCTAGGCTTTTCTGCTGGATACTGTAAAAGCACAACGTGCTGTCAGGATTGATTTTCCGTTGCTGTTATCAACAGTGAATAAAGGTTGAAGTGAAATGTGAAACAGACTTACAGGTGCTAACACAAGTAATTTATCAGTGGGAGGCAGGCTCCCTTTTGTTCTCTAAAAAGCCTTGGAAACTTCGATGCCTTCTTTTGTGCTGAGGAGTTGAAGATCCAGCAGCAGCCACAGAAGTTGGACTTGGAAAGAAACTAAAAAAAAAAAAGGAAAGGGAAAAAAAAGAAGAGAAGAGAAATGAAAAGAAAAAGAAAAGAAAAGAAAAGGGTAGGCCCTCCTACCCAAAAGTACCTTTCAGGAAACTAGGCTTAAAAACTAAAGTTTTAGAGACCCGCTAAATGTTTTCCTTCTGTCCTTTCCTCTCTCTCTCAGCCATTATATTGTTCTTTAATCTGGGTCTTTGGGGCCTACAGGGGTTTGAATGATCTTTCGGGTTGGGGGGTGTCTCAGTAAAACCCCATGACAGAAAGGGCAAGAGGCCTACAGAACACAAGCCCCTAGAAGTATCTTCAGGTAGAGCTCACATGCTCAGAAGAAAAAGCAAAAAATTGATCAAATTCTCTTTCTATTTGGGGCACCTTGAGAGCACAGCAAACGGGTGAGACAGAAGTATGTAAGGCTATCAAATTAAAACAACATTTGAAAAAGGATTGAAGCAGGTGAAAGATAAAGTCATCCATGCTCATGAACTTTTAAAAACATTGTGGAGTCTTCACATTTTAAAAGCTCAAACTCATCCTTCAGAATAAAATGAACATAAGTTAGGAGAGCATATTGATCTCTAAAGCATAAAGGAGAATATTGAATGGCTTTGTAAATACTCAAGATTTTACTACAGTGTTAATGCTTTCGAAGAATTGGAAATCTTGTCTTTTTTTTTTTTTTTTAAAGATTTTATTTATTTATTTGTCAGAGAGAAAGAGAGAGCAAGAGCGAGCACAGGCAGAGTGGCAGGCAGAGGCAGAGGGAGAAGCAGGCTCCCTGCTGAGCAAGGAGCCCGATGTGGGACTCGATCCCAGGACGCTGGGATCATGACCTGAGATGAAGGCAGCTGCTTAACCAACTGAGCCACCCAGGCGTCCCGGAAATCTTGTCTTTTAATGAGAAAAGACACATGGACATGGCTGGTGACAAATATCTCACTCCTTGGAGGGAGTTCTCACAGAGGGAAGGACGGAGGGAGAAAGTTGTGAAGAGATGAAGCATCCGTTCAAATACCTTTGAAACACAATCATCAATTTAGTATTCCCCTTAATTTTGCCTCTGATAATTTAGTTCTTAACATACCTTTCCCAGTACTTAAACTTCCTTTCCAAAAACCAAGTCTATTTTTAATGCAAAAATCTATTTTTTAAATAAAGATTTGTTTTTCTATGGGATTATGAAGATTTTTGTGTAAATAATTCAAATGAGCACATTTAGCTTAAACTCTTAAAGGGGTCAATAATTTATAAGGAATGACCCAAAGGAAAATCACCACTGACATACAGAAACCGACAAGGGTAAAAATGCATTCCCAGAGAAAATTAAGTATGCTGAATATAGTTTTAAAATCCGAATTTTGGATTCACAGATTGTTGGTACATTTAAAAAAAAAAAAGCATGTTTGAGCATCATTTTCTCAGCTTTGTTTTGGGAGCCACTTGTTGTGATTTCTCTAGTTTTCATCCTTCTGTAAAAGACCCCAGGATTTACAGTGACTTGGTATAAGCCCCTTCCTTCCCCAGTGTGGGGTCTTTGTGGCCTGGCAGGAGGAAGAAGTACAACAGACCCCTTCATGTAAAGCAAGCCACTTGTTTCTGCAACAGTTTATGGCTATTCTCTCACTCTTTATATGATGTTTAAAAATGTATTTAGATTTTTAGATTTTAAATTTTAGATGATTCCCAAATAAAAATATGTGATGCAATTTGTATTCTGGTAAAAGAGCACAGGACGGGGGTTTGGATTTAGTTTAAAATCCATTTCATCAAGCAAGTCACCACCGTCATAGGAATTTGCCTGTGTACAACCTGGGGAATCACACAGATTACTTCACAGGATTAAAAATGGTTCCAGAAGGCACCTCATAAAATTTAAAGTCTCATCCAAACAGAAGTTGTTATCAAAGCTGTTTGTATGGGGTGTGTGGGTGGGGGTGGGGTGGGGGGTAGACTTTCAGAGGTCAATTCTCAAAATGAGCAAAACTCAGAGCTCCAACTCCAGATTCATCTTTTCAACAGAACTTGGGTAACTCTAGCTCTCTTGGAGGCCAACAGTGGTCCCTACACATATGGGCCCTCTCTCCCCTAACGTGGTCAACACAGAGATCCTCAGCAGATGTGCAGTTGTTTTTTTTTTTTTTTTTTTTTGGAGGCCGAGCACCTTTTTTATTAATAGGTGTAGTAAATAAATAAATAAATACATAAACAGAAGCCTGGGCTCCTCCTCCCTCTTCTGACCACCAGGCACTGGCCACAGCCTATTTACATTTGGGGGCTTTGAAAGCTGGCCCCAATACTGTCCCTCTCCTCCTCACTACCTGCCCTAGGGAACCCTGCAAATGGGCCTCTGGTCACCTTCCTCCAGAGGGACATGCGTATCTGTACCTATGGAAGGGCTGGCCCAGATGGGCTGGGGAAATCCTGGCAGCCCAGTGCTGCATCCCTTCCCTCCTTTCCTGGGTGGAGGTCTGGATGAGGTCACTGGGACAGTTAATGGGGAATAATTAATACGGAGCACAGGCATGTATGGCCCCCAGCTCTTCAGGTTCATGTAATCTTTTCTTCTGGGCAGCTTCCTCTAGTCCCTTCACCTCATTCCTGATTCTTTTTTTTTTTTTTTAATTTTATTTATTTATTTGACAGAGAGAGAGAGAGATCAAGATCACAAGTAGGCAGAGAGGCAAGCAGAGAGAGGGGGGAAGCAGGCTCCCCACTGAGCAGGGAGCCCGATGTGGGGCTCGATCCCAGGACCCTGAGATCATGACCCAAGCCGAAGGCAGAGGCTTAACCCACTGAGCCACCCAGGTACCCTCCCATTCCTGATTCTTCCACAAATATGGCAGGCCTCACAGTCAACCGGCTCTTGTGTACACACGTGTGCATACACACAAGGGGTAATATCGCCATGCTCTTGGTTCAACCCTGAAATACTGACATAATGGTAGACACAGAATAGTCACTTCCCTGAGCCCTACTGAAGCTTGCCCTGACTCACAACCCCTGTGGCCCAGACCATCCCAAGTTTTGGCAAGCACGTTTTGTTTGGCCTCCTTTTCTGATGATCAGTACTTGTTGGTTAAAATTTTTTAATATCAAAGGACCTTTGTCTTTGACTCGTGGCCTTCACCATCTCCAGTCCTGCAGTTGGCAGTGCCTGCCCCTGTCCTTGGACTTTATTCCTTATTCCTTATTGGAAGTGCCATCCTCTGTCTGCGGTCTCTGTTGCAGGTTCCTTCAGCCACTCTCTGTTTAGTTGGATTCCACTGATAAATCCAGTTGCAGAGGCATTTTGCAGAGTAGCCACAGGTGGAGTATGCAAAGGTAACAAGATCCTGTGAAAGCTGAAGACTGAACCTCTCAAGGTTATAAACATTATGTCACTCCAGATAGGGTGTCTCCTTCGCAGTCTTCAGTCACACCCAAAAACTTTCCTTTGATTACTTTGGCTTAAACAGAGGTATAGTTTATAAGGAAGAGCCCTAAAGAAAAGGCACTGTGGGTTCCCCTGAAGCTCACATAACAAAAGGGGTCATATACTGATGCATTTCAAGTTCAAATCAATATTTTAGAATGTATTTATCTAGATACAGTTGATAGCTTCCTATGTACTAAAAGAATAACTATATTTTTATCAGACATTCTTTAAGTCAGTGAAACATTCCTTCCCACTTCTTCTGGGTCTAGCATGATACCAGTCCTACTTGGATGCCACCAGGGAAATGTGGGAGGGGAGAGTATGGAAAGTGGGAAGCGACCTTGTTTGTGGCCATGACCCCTCTCTCCTTTCTTCTAATTCCTCCTGAATAGGTTGGGGGGCAAGGAAGGAGAAGGGAGACTGATGTGTTTCCCTTGTGGGTAAGACAGGTAGCCCCTGACTTGTGTTCTTGCCCATGCCACCAACAGAAGGACAAATCTTTTCCATGAGTAAAGACAGAAACTAAGGATGGATTATAATGAGGACACGGTAAAGCTGAAGAGCTTCTTACATATAATATAATAAAATTTTTTGCTCCTATCATATAATAAAATATCTGTCAAGATAGGAAATCATTTGTATACAGATCTTCCTCAACTTACAATGAGGTTATGTCCCAATAAACTCACCATAAGTTGAGAATATCACATATTGTAAGTAGAAAATTAATTTAATACACTACATCTAACCCACTGAATATCGTAGCTTAGCCCAGCCTACCTTCAATGTGCTCAGAGCACTTACATTAGCCTCCCATGGGGCAAAATCATCTAACACAAAGACTGTTTGATAATAATGTGTTGAATATCTCATGTTATTTATTGGGTACTGTACTGAAAGTGAAAAAACAGAAAGGCTGTATGGGGACAGAATGGTTCTGAGTAATCAGTTGTTTCCCCTTGTGATCACTGGCTGACTGAGCACTGGGGCTGTCACTGCCCAGCCCCATGAGAGAGTATAGAACCAAATATCACTAACTCAGAAAAGATCAAAATTCAAAGTACAGTATCTTACTGAAGATGGATAGCTTTTGCACCATCATAAAGTCCAAAAATTGTTAAGTGGAAATATCCTCAGTCAGGGACCATCTGTAGTTGGAACTACCATGAAGAGATATTAAATGTGCCTAGGAAGCTAATGAGCCATTACATTTAAACACTATAAGGTCTAACTAATGATAATTTAACCAAGCTTGCTGCTGATGGAGTGCAGGAACCCCAAGTGGCCTTTTACCACTCTGAGGCTCACAGAGGTCTGTGGGTAGCAGAGCTTAATACACATTGCTATTGAATTAAATAACTAGAGATTAATATAAAATGAAGGCATTTTAAATTAGTGGGAATCAAGGGGTTGTTTTTAGAAAATAACACTGCCCATTCATTTGAAGGAAATGATTACTTTCATGTCTTGTACTATATTAAAAATAATTTTCAGACAAAAGAAAGGGCTAAATGTAAAAACCAAAATTATGAATTTATTAAAAGAAAGTAAAGGAGACTCCTGAAAATCTTGATGTGGAGACATTTTACCAAGGAAGATACAAAACCCAGAGCCAGAGGGAAAATAAAATCAGATTTAATGACATTAAAAGGAAAATTTCTTGCCCAATGAAAGACATCACCAACAATATTAAAACACAAAAACAAAAAACCAAATACAGTTTAGCAGAAAATAGCTGCAAAATATATAACCATTAAAGGAAAGGCAACCAGACCACCAGAGAGAAAAAGAATCTAGAAGTATAAGTAGCTGATCCACAGGAGGAAATACAAATGACCAACGAACACTAGAAAAGATATTCGATTTTACTGGTATTTGGGAAAATGCAGATTACAAGAAGAATGGGATCCTGTAGGTCTGGTATCATGCTAGACTCAGGAGAAGTAGGAAGGAGTGTTTCACTAACTGAAAGAATGTCTGATAAAAATATGATTATTCTAACCCATCAGCAGGCCCCAGTGGCCCACCTTCAGCTGGACTCAGTCTCAGCACCGCCCAGCACTTGCCCCGCCACCACTCTGGTCTACCTCAGAATCACTGCCATCACTTCAAACCCTGACTCCCTGCCCCTTCTCTTGTCTGCCACAATCTAGTCTCAGCCCGCAGCCAGAGTGGGCCTTCGAGGACAGGTGATGTCAGTCCTTCCTTTAAAATTTTTAGATGGCTCCCATTTCACTCAGAATAAAAGTCAAGATCTCCACAGTGGCCTAGGAATCCGTATATAACCCCCAACCATGATCCATCTGACCTCATCTTCTGCATCACGCCCTCCCCCTATCCCCACCCAGCTGCTGACTGATCATTGACCACCCAACCTCTCCCTTTCTCCCTCCCTCCCCAGGAGCACCATTTTTCCTTTCTGCTTGGGTCACTCCCTTCACTTTCCTAAGTCTTTATCTAAGAGTCACTTTCTCAGTGAGACTGTCCCAGGACCCCTGCTCCCCTTCTAAAATGACAGACTGCCTTCTCCTGATCTCCCCCTATCCTGCTCTATTTGTTCCATAGGAGCTCACACACTATATGTTTTGCTTATTTATTATGTTTATTCTCCACACACTAGAATTATAGCTCCACATGAACAGAGATTTCTTGCTTGTTGTATTCTCTGGTGTAATCCAGAGGACATGGATGGATGGATGGGTGGATGGTTGGATAGATGGATGGATGGATGGATGGATGGATGGATGGATGGATGAATAAACTGGCCAATAGCAAAGATCATGATTGTTACATGTTGAACATGAACATGGATTAGTTCTAAAAAGAATTGAGCAAAATGGAGACTTCATATTTTCTTAAGTACATGTCACAAGATACAAGAAGAGCTAATTTGAGGAACATTTTGCCCTTTCAGGTTGCGTTCAGTTTAAGGACAAATGTATTCAATTGAAAGACAGCACTCTTCAAAAGTAAAGACAACATCCAACTCTCTGACCCTCTCCTGAACTTTGGCATTTGTTTATTCAAGCAATCCCCTGCCTCTTTAGACTTTGGTATTTTGAATTACACTTCAGTAATTCATAACTGGTTTTAATTACTGTGGAGGTTATTTAAAGACAGAAAATAAATTGCAAAAAAATTTTAAATAAGCATTAAGTACATTTAACAGTGGATTCAAAGACTATCCGACTCAAGTCATGCATTTTCCAGTTATTTTCAGTCTCAGACCAGGGCTGAATCTGTCCTGAAAACTGCAAAGATTATTAGCACCAATTGGGAATACTCAGGTCGGCTCCCAGTTGACTAATCTCAGAGCTGTTGATCCAGGAAAACTTTCTTCCCATAATTACAAGAGATTACAACCATGGAAAAATGAAAAGCTGGACAAATGGAGAAGCAGATTCTCTGGAAATGTAATATTAGTTCAAGAGACAGAAACCAACTAATAGAGAAAAAAAAGCTATATTGTCTCATCCACAAATGCAATTCAGTCCTGCTATTTCTGTGAATATCCAAAAATGAAATAGTAATTGCTCACATTTTGAATTTGAATGCAATTACCATTTTGATTTCCGGCACCCCTGATCTGTTTAACATTTGTGTCCGTGAGTGCATACTTTCTTGTTCAGGTTTGGGGTACATATTTTAACATTGTGTATTTATTTGGTTTAAAAGAAGTACATGCTCTTTGTAGGGAATTTGTATTTACAATGTACACAGAAAAAAATGATATCACCTATAATCCCACTATATTGTTAATATTTTCTTTTCTTCCTTTTTTTTTTCTGTGTATAACCCACCACCTCTGCAGAAATTGCAAGTCTTGCTAGTGGTTGATGCCATTCTTGTAGAAGTTCCTCTGGACGAGGGCTCAGAAGTAAAGGAAGTTCCCTTCCTGGTAGGGTTGCTGAGGGCAACCTGGCCTTCCCCTAACGTCACGTCACGCTTTCTGTTGACAACCTGTCTGTGAGATACATCTGGGTTTTTGTCAAGGTATGTTCATATGAGGTGTTTGGGTCAGGACGGGGCTAACAGCATCCTTGGTGTTGGGTTCAATCCAACCATCAAGCAATCTAAACACAGCCTTGTTTGCTCCAAACATATCATTGGATCTTTGCAGTAGGAATATCAGAAAGGTTGTTGCCACATCATATCCCTGACAGTATGACCATGCAGCAAGTGATCATATCACTGGAAATAAAGATGGATGTTTTTCCCATTTGCCTGGCAAATATCACTGACTCCTAGTGTTTAGCACAGTATAGCGGCAACCAATCTCTTGTTCTCCATGTTTACTTACCTGAAATGATTCAAAGCTGATTGTTGAAAGGGAGTTATGGAAATTGTTTTCTTTATTAAAAAACAGCATTAAAGACCATATTATAATTAGCAATTTTTTCTTTTTTTATTATGTTATGTCAGTCACCATACATTACATCATTAGTTTTTAATGTCGTATTCCAAGATTCATTATTTACATATAACATCCAGTGCTACCTGCAATAGCAATTTTTAAAAGCATCAAAAGGCAGGCCTTGGGGCGCCTGGGTGGCTCAGTAGGTTAAGCCTCTGCCTTCGGCTCAGGTCATGATCCCAGGGTCCTGGGATCGAGCCCCACATTGGCTCTCTGCTCAGCGGGGAGCCTGCTTCCCCCCTCTCTCTGCCTGCCTCTCTGTGTACTTGTGATCTCTCTCTTTCTGTCAAATGTGAATAAATTAAAAAAAAAAATCTAAAAAAAAAAAAAGGCAGGCCTTGAGTGAATATCATTGTCAGTACCATTGCTTTATTATCAAATGGCACATAGATACTGCTTATTCATGATGGTATAAATATTTACTGTATGATCATGTACTCCCAGCAGAAAAATATTTTGAACATAAGCAAATTATACTTACAAAAATCATTGAAAACTTGAATGTGTTTGAAATATGTATAAAATTTTAAAAATTTAAAAATTTTTTTTAATTTTAAAATTTTAATATAAATAGATGCACACATATATATCCATATCCATTTACATCAATGTATAAAAATATACATGGGTACATTTTTGTTCATGCATATGAATGTACAGGTGCCAGTATTTCCATCTGCATCTTAGGGCACATTTATATATGCCCATTTTTGAAAATTGCAAAAATATATTTAAAACTAATGAATATATTTTCTACCTTTAAATAGGTTACAACTGAATGTGGGCATTATTGACACAAATAGAAGAGAATAATTCTAGGGGCGCCTGGGTGGCTCAGTTGGTTGAGCATCTGCCTTGCATTCAGGTCATGATCTCGGGAACCTAAGATGGAGTCCCAAGTCGGGCTCCCTGCTCAGCAGAGAATCAGCTTCTCTCTCTCTCACTGCAGCTCCCCCTTCTTGTTCTCTCTCTCTTTCTTGCAAATAAATAAATAAATCTATCTTTATTTTAAAAAAGAAGGAATAATTCTACAGAGAACATTAAATCATTCATGCAAACAGCAACCATACCCATGAATAAATATACAAATAAAGAATGTATACAGTTTGTGTACAATGGTTGATGTCATGGCTACATGTTCTATAGAAGAAAAAGACAGTGAGGGAAAAAGCTTGTTTTCTTGTCCAGGGAAATCATGGTGCTTCAAGAAATACACAAAAGAAGGAGTGGAGGTTCAGGACAAAGCATGGCTGGGATGGAGTTCCCGGCATGAAGGAGTGTGAGAGAAGACTTGGTCATGATGTGGAAAACTACACAAATAAGTAATGCAAACACCAGATGGATTTCACAGCTCCCAGAAGAGACAGGAATTTTGCAGGACACTGACATCCCATCATCTTTCTAGATTATTTTTTAAAAAATCAAGTTTCAATCTATATTTGCTCTTTATAAACTTCCTTCAAGAAATACTGATGTAGACCAATTCTTTCAGTGGGAATAAATACACATTTGCTCTCCAACAAAGTTAAAAGGATTTCCATCAGTGACTTCCTTCCTTTGAGAGAAGGAATCATCTTGGGAATTGAAGAGCACAGATGTCATGGTATGTGAGGCATCAATAACCTTGAAGGAAACTTGAATTTGTACAATAGCAATAGACAACATCAGGAGTTTTTGAAGTATTTTGAAATAGATGGGAACAAGCTTGGGATCCCAAGTCATATTTTTCTACTCTAAATGAATAATATAAATCTTTGTTCTCAGGGCAATTTGTCCCCCATCTTTGGTCCCCATTGAAGATATTGCTCATATTATCCTAAGATGTTCTTGAAAATTATTCCTGGAGATCTCACTCCTTCTCCTGGGTTCTAGCCTCTCTCTTTCACTCCCAACAGACTCCATCCAAGATGGCACTGGGTTTTCCTGGCTCTCCAGAGAAAGAGGGAGGAAGGGCACAGTTCCACGGACACACATGAACTTCATCAAACTTCTAGGAGTTTTTTTTTTTTAATGTTTTTGTTTTCAGCACCTGGAGCACATTGACTTTCCCTTTACAGACATTTAAGTTTTTATCTGCTTGGTGGCTGCTGTCTCTGTGCCACTTTCCTTTTTGGGTCATAAACAGTGAATTTTCCACTAGGAAAACCATTTGGATCTCTGAGGTTTTGAACTCTCATCTGTGCTATCTGCTCCAATGTCTTTGGGTTTTCAGGAGCTCATTTTACCCTGACCTTGACTTTTGTCTTCTGCAGGTCTCTATCCACATGAACTGTAAGATTCCTCAGAAAGCTTCTTCTTGTGCTAATAGATAACTCATTGTATGCCTTCTGTATTCATCTCTTCTGTATCACTTCATAAATAGAGGTGCAAATGGTAGAAACTATTGAAGAAAGCACATTTTTGACCCAGCAGAGAAAAGAATGAGTTATATTACATACTTGTTCATTTTACTCTATAGAACATGCCCTCCTATATTGGACTGCTCTGTTCCATCTCCCATGCAAAGAAAACATCCTTCAAGGAAATCTTAGGATGGCTTTCAGCCCTCAGTCCTGTTCAGATACAGGAATACCGAGAGAGAAAGATGAGTAATCAGTTTCCAATATGGCATGATCTAGGGATTTATAGATGTCTTCTTTATCTATCACAGTCCTTAGAAATTTAGATTTCTCCCTTTGAATTAAAGTTATGATGATAACATACTGCAAATCTAAAATTGGGACCTAGGGTAGGACACCCAGGGACAGAATGTATAATACTCAAAAAACAAAAATGAAATGATCAAAGAAAAAAAATGCTCCTATTTGTATGAACAAACTTCTGGAAGTGGTATCTCAAAATAGTTATGTCATTCTTACCTTGCTGTGAATTAGTTCTTATTGTAAAATTACTTTCTTGCTCTCAACTAGTTGCAGTCAGAGAAAGGACTTTTTTTTTTTTTTTTTAAATGAAGAGCAGATAATCACGAAATATGGAGCTTTGTCAACCAGCAGGCTTGACCTGGACATCTGGGTAGACAATGGTCAGGGGGTCAGGAGGAAGGATTTGCCAAAAAGGGTGAACTCTGCCTTCATTCCTGTAGACCATATTCTCCAGGAAGCAGGAAAATCAATCACTGTCCTGTTGAGGTCCCAAGGGAAGTGCTCAGAGTAAAGTCCTGATTTTTTATCCAGGAAAATGCCTCCACGGCAAAGTCTTGGCCAAAAACATGGATCTCTGAGGAGTCTTGGTGCTTTTATAGACTTCCTGGATGGAAGTGGCTGCTTGTTGTGGACAAAAGCTAAAAACAAACAACATAAAAACAAATCAAAGATGCCCCTTAATCACTCAGCTAGACAACTAGCCAACACCTTTGCAAACCAATGCTGGTTTAATTAACTTCTTAAAAGTACCTTTTTTTTTTTTTTTTGATTATTTAATAAAGTTGAAAACACAATGCCAATTAACAAGGCATTGTTTTTCTTCAATTGTGTCATTTTTTTGTTTTGCTTAAGGGAGCAAAAGTCTTTTATACTCTTGCCAAAAAGAAAGTCGGAGGAGGGCTAAGAAGGAATGCTATATTTTGGATTCTTCTTTGGATAAGTTGAAATAGAAGAGCTGGCAAAATGATATTGGAATAATGGCAGATAGTCCTGCTGGCCCCATATTGGACTCTATCTTGAAAAGACTGTTTATTAGATTATACAGAGCTCTTAAAAATTCAAAGAACTCCGACACTGACAAAACATTTTTCCATCATCTGGTTAGAATTCCTGAACCAGTTAGCTCAGATCTGCTATTTCCTCCCCATGTGTTCTGCACATCATGGGAGGAGAGGGTCATTATTTCACAGAAGTCAGGAATAAGATGCAATTATGGAGTCTGTGCGCGGGATGGATGATATTGCCCCTCAGGCCAGCACAGAAAGCTGCCTGTCTGCATTCAGGGGCTGCTGATTGAATTTGGCCCGGAATATCCTATAAGGGCCTTGTCGGGCAGCTCTCCTTCTCTGTTTATTTAGAAAGAAACCACTGTGTGATGTGGTTATTCTAACAAGGTCTGCAAAGCAAGTGCTGCCTTTGACGTGATGAATCTGCAGTGTGCAGTGTGTGTGCTCAAATAAGAGCGCACACACACACACACACACACACACACACAGAGTCAGAGGCCCAGAGGCCTTCCTGCCTGGTACATGAGGATAAGCCTCAGATGGGGACCTGCATCTCTAAAAGTCAAGCAGATAGATATGGAGTTGGCCAGGGGATTTGCTATCCTAGTCTTAACCCATAATATTTTGGGGGACAGTTTATGTTCAGAAATCCAGTGTGTTGGAATGCTGGAATAACAGCAATTTTGGGTAATTTGCCTGGGTTTGCATTTGTGCTTTCTTTGCCCTAATCTGTTTAATTGAGACCTGAACTCTGGCAGGCTGCCAGCATTCACAGAGCATGTGGGCAGCAGATTGATTTACTTCTATTTCTGCCGGCTGAAAAATGACATTCTTTTCACTCTGTCGGCCCCTCACCCTGGGGGAAAGTCTTATATTGAACCAACTTGCCTGAAAATAAATTTAAACTTGCCAAAAGTAAAGATAGGGATTGAATTTACCAATTTTCACACTTACCCTCATTCTATAAAGCCAGAGATGTGTTAACATAAGGAAGTCAAGGGAGGTGGATGGGGGATGGGCAGGGTGGGAATGGGCATTAAGGAGGGCACCTGTTGGGATGAGCACTGGGTGTTTATGTAAGCGATGAATCACTAAGTTCTACTCCTGAAACCAACACTATACCATATGTTAACTAATTAGAATTTAAATAAAAACTTGAAAAACAAGCAAATAAAGGGAAGTCAGTAGTGAGCAAAAATTTGTTCTTACTAACCAAGAGAGGTTTCATGTTGAAAAAATATTCATATTTTCATGCTCAGCATATGCGCTGAGCAGCTCTCACTTTCAGGCAGCAATGGGAACTCCACACAAAGCCCTTAAACCTTACTTCACTCTAGAAAAGGAGACATGTGCTCGGCAGGTACCCACATGAGACAGCATGAAAGATCTGCTTTAGAGATGCAAGCAGTGTACTCAAAGAGAGAATCTGCTTTGTTCTGGGAGACATGGAAAGAAGGTGTGGGGAGGAGGCCTCCTTTGACCAGAAAGTCTCTCCCATGTACATTTACACTGACACGATTGGCACAAATGGAAGAGGACTTTTACTTCCCAGTGAATCCGAACATATTTGTATGTATGTTACATATGTGTTTGTGTGTACGTGTACATATACATAGAAAGGGAAGCTGTTAGGATTTGTAAATATTAACTTTAATATTGTTCAGACACTGATGAATTTATGAGACAAAAGAGTTGACAATCTATGGAGATATGTACATCCGCATTATCTCAACTATTTTTCTGAACAGTAAGATTATTTGTATCGTATTTTTGTACCATATATATAGGTCATATATATATATATATATCATATACCATTATTGATTAAGTATATATTTTAATTGAAAGAATAGATGATTTTTCAGTGTGATAAGAGGAGCTGTTAGCTTTCTGGTGACTCCTGTATTTTTTCACTCAGCAGCAGTATTACAGAGGTGATCAGCTCTACTTTTGAATAATAAGGCTGGAAACAGGGCGCTCTGTCTCGCTGACAACACCTACACCTGTGATTTATATGCGGTGTTGGCACTGCAAGAATGGTGTGGCAGGACAGAGTGCAGCCTGACTTCCCTGGTTCAAATCCTGGCCCTTCCGGGTCCATTGTGACTGATCCTGAAGTTACTTTAAGCATTAATTTCCTCCTCTGTAAAATAAGGATGATGACCTTGTCTATGTTGTGGGGTTGTTACACATCTGCAGTATATATATGAAAAACATATATATAATTTATATATAATATATATTTAATTTATGTTTAATTTAATATTAATTTATATATAATATATAAAATATATAATTTTATATAATATATAAAAAACACTTAGCACCTTCCTTGATACAAAGTGAGCATCTATCATCATGGACAGAGTGTAACAAATGCACACAACCCCCACGTAAACAACAGAAATGTTTTCCTGAGAGTTATTTTACTGCGTTTCATGAATCTGAAAGTGTAATGAAATTATGAGAATATCACAGAGAAAGCGATAGACCAACATTTCCTTTCTATTCCCAGTATTGATTTTATTTCCTGGTGAATCTAGTCTTATTCATTGAAGTGTTGGAGGATTTGTAAAAGCCAGTGGGGATGGCCAGTCCTACTTGCTGTAGTTCATTAAGACAAATGTAGCATCAACAGGAATAGTATTTTGAGGATTTCATGATCTGTAATGCTTGTGACCGATGAATCACAGCAGATGGGTTCCCCATAAGTTATATATTAAATGGACATTCATGTAAATTCAATGAAAGCCAGTCGTTAATGGTTTCTTTTGGTTCATAAGCCTTTCCCACCAGAACAGGGCCTCCTTGAAGATGGTTGTATTTATCACAGCACATTCTACACCACATGGCAGCTTGTTTGGCTTATGTAGGACTTTGACATTTTGACAGTGGAACAACATTTTTAAAGTAATGGAATAAAAATTGTCAACACAGAATTCCATACCTCACAAAAATATTTTTTAAGTGAAGAAAATAAAGATTTTTTTCATATACTAATAATTCATCAGCAGCATTTTCAGGCAAAAGGAAATGATGCCAGTTGGAAGTATAGATTACACAAAGGAAGGAAGACCACCAGAAATTATAATTATGTGGATAAGTACACAATACAGTATTATTCATTATTATTCAAATCTCATTAAAATATTGTTGACTGTTTAAACAAAAACAACTGCAAAGTCATATAAGGTCTATAGCATAGGTAGAAGTAAAATATATGAAAACCACAGCACAATTACTGGGAGGGGAGAAGTAAAATTCTATTATGATAAAGTTCTTAAATATACATGACATAATATAGCATCACTACAAGGTAGACGGTGATGACTTAGAAATGCATATTATAAACCTGAAAGCAACTCTTTAAATAGCAAAACAATAACTAATAAACCAACAAAAAGATGAACTGAAATAAAGAATACTCAAGGCAAAAAGAAGGCAAAAAATGAGGAAAGGGAGAACAAAGAATAGAAAAATTAGAAATCAAATTGCAAAATGGTAGATATAAACTTAACCCACAGTAATAACAACATGGAATGTAAATGTCTAATTAAAAGAGCGAAGATTGTCAAATTTGGTAAAAAGGCAAGACCCAAGATATATGTTGCTTTCAACATATAGTATTATAAACAACCCTATACTTGTATCTTATCTATGTGAATACAAAGATACATTGGGTAAAAGAAAATGGATGGGATAAAAGATACATCATGATAACACTAACCAAAACTACAAGTAGAAATAGATAAACTCACAATTATAATTGGAGATGTCAATATGTATCTTTCACTAATTGATAAGAGTAGATAAATAGCAGTAATAATATGAAAAACTTGAAAAACACTCTCAACTAATTTACCCTATTTGTTTATAGATCACTCCACTCAACAATAGTAGAAAATACATTTTTTAAAGTATTTAGGAAATAATAACCAATTGTAACCTATAATAACAATTAGACCATATTGTGAGCTGTAAACAAAATCTCAGTATAGACAAAGGCATGCGAGTCGTACGAAATAGTCTTTGACCACAACTTAATTAAATTAAAAATAAATAACAAAAAATATCTGGGGGAAAGGAGGATAGAAAGAGAAACATAACTTCACATTCTGTTGAAATTTGAAAAGTGGTAAGTCATAATCCATGAAAGAAATAATTGATAAGGTAAACTTCATTAAAATTAAAAAGTTCTACTTTGCAAGAAAACACTGTCAAGAGAATAAAAAGGTTAATCCACAGACTAGAAGAAAACAGCTGCAAAAGATAAATCTGATAAAGAACTACTATTCAAAATACACAAAGAACTCTTAAAACCCAACAATAAGTAAATAAACAACCCATTTAAACATGTGCCAAAACCTTAAAGGACACCTCATCAGGGAAGATGCACATATGGCAGGGAAGTATATGAAAACATGTTCCACATCACATGTCATCAGAGAAATATGAAATCACCATGAGATAGCACTACAACACCTATTAGGATGGCCAAAACCCAAAACACTGACAACACCAAATGCTGGTGAATATGAGGAGCCAGAGGAACTCTCACCCACTGTCGTTGGGAATGCAAAAATGCTACAGACATATTGGAAGACAGTTACTTAGAAATCTAAATGTGTTCTTATCATATGATCTAGCAATCACGTTCTTTGGTATTTACTTGAAAGACTCCAAAATTCATGTCCTACACATGAATGTCTCCAGTAGGTTTATTCATGATACCCAAAACTCAGAAGCAACTAAGAGTTTTATAGTAGGTGAATGGAAAAATAAACTGACAATGGGATATTATTCATTATTAAAAAGAAATAAACAATCAAGCCATGAAATGACATGGAAGAGCCTTAAACGCATATTATTACTGAGTGGAAGAAGCCAAACCAAAAAGGCTTCATACTCTAGGGTTCCAACTACATGCCATTCTGGAGAAGGTAAAACTATGAAGATAGTAAAAAACTCAGAAGTGACCAGGGACAGACAAAAGGAAGAGAGGAAGAGGCACAACACAGAAGACTTTTAGGGCCATTGAACTATGCTATATGATACTAACATGGTGGATACATGTCATTACGCATTTGTCTGAAGACACAAAATGTACAACACGAAGAGTGAATCCTAATGTAAATCATGGAATTTGGGTGATGATGTGTCAATGTAGGTTCATCAGTGTATTTCTCTGGGAAGTCAATAATGTGGGAGACTATGCATGTGTTGGATGGAGCAGGAAACAAATGGAAAGTTTCTATACCTTCTTCTCCATTTTCTTGTGAATTGCCCTAAAGGAAAAAATAAGTCTTTTGCTGGGCAGAAACTTTTTATCTTGATGAAGTTTTAATAGAACATATGCAATGGAATATTATTCAACCATCACAAAGGAAGACTATCTACCATTTGCATCGACATGGATGGAACTGGAGGGGATTATGCTAAGTGAAATACGTCAATCAGAGAAACACAATTATTACAACGTTTCACTCATATGTGGAACATAAGGAATAGCACAGAGGACAATAAGGGTAGGGGGGTAAAACAGAATGGGAAAAAAATCAGAGAAGGAGACAAACCACATGGGACTTTTGACTCCAGGAAACAAACTGAGGGTTGTGGAAAGGGAGGTCAGTGGGGGGATGGGGTAACTGGATGATGGGCATTAAAGAGGGCACAAGATATGATGAGCACTGGGTGTTATATGCAACTAATGAATCATCGAACATTATATAAAAAAACCAGTGATGTACTATATGTTGGCTAGTTGAATTTAAATAGAAAAAAATTTTAAATAGGTCTTAAAAGGTAATAAGGAGTTATCAGAAAAACTTTAAACAAGCAAATTTGAAAATTTAAATGAAAAGAAGAAATTCCTAGAAAAATAAACTATTTAAATAACTGAATCAATATACATATATATATATATTAAGATTTTATTTTTTTGTGAGAGATAGAGTGAGAGAGAGCATGAGAGGGGAGAAGGTCAGAGGGAGAAGCAGACTCCCCAAGGAGCTTGGAGCCTGATGTGGGATTTGATTCCGGGACTCCAGGATCATGTCCTGAGCCAAAAGCAGTCGCCCAACCAACTGAGCCACCCAGGCACCCCAGAATCAATATATTTTTTAAAGATTTTATTTATTTGAGAGAGAGAGAGTATGTAAGTGGAGGGGAAAGGGCAGGAGAGGGAGAATCAGGCACCTTGCTGAGCAGTGACCCAGACACAGGGCTCAATCCCAGGATCCTGAGATCATGACCTGAGCTGAAGGCAGATTGAGCCACCCAGGAACCTCATGAATCAATATTTTTAAATCTTCCTTCAAAAACCTCTACGATTAAATACTTTCATAGTAAAATTAGCAAAGTAGTTAAGGAACAAATAATTCTAATAATGCATAAATTATTCCCTTAGAAAGAGAAAGCTTTTCCCAGTTCATTTTATGGCCACTGTATAATCGTAATACCAACCAGGCAAAGCCAGCACAAGCAATCCTCATACAGGTCAATTATAATAAAACTATTTATAAAAGGTATTATGGCCAAGTTAACTTAGAAATGCAATGTTGGCTTAACATTCAAACACAAATCAAAGTAAAGGAAAAACTATAGTAATAAAGTAAATCAATGGTTTTACTGTAGCTTAGTAAGTTGAAGTCCCTTTGACTACAAAGGGACATAAACAGTTTGGGGCAAAGGAAAAATTATGAAACATATTTGTTATGCTGTTTGTACACATTTACCAAAAATTGCTGAAATGTATACTTTATTTTTATTTATTTATTTATTTTTTTAAAGAGGGAGGTAGAGAGAGGCAGAGGGAGATGGAAAGAGAGAGAGTAGAATTCTAGTTAGGTTCCATGTCCAAGACAGAGCTGATGTTGGAATCTTTGACAGGTAAAAGGAGCACAAGTAGGCGAGAGGCAGACACAGAAAGAGGGAGAAGCAAGCTTTCTGCTGAGCAGGGAGCCCAACTTGGGGCTTGATCCCAGGACTCTGGGATCATGACCTGAGCTGAAGGCAAGTGCTTAACGGACTGAGCCACCCAGGTGTTCCCCTCCTTTTGTAAAAGATTTTATTTATTTATTTATTTATTTGTCAGAGAGAGAGAGAGAGCACAAGCAGACAGAGGCAGAGAGAGAAGCAGGCTCCCTGCTGAGCAAGGAGCCCGATGTGGGACTTGATCCCAGCACCCTGGGATCATGACCTGAGCCGAAGGTAGCAGGTAACCAACTGAGCCACCCAGGCACTCCTGAACAGTATACTTTAAAGTATATAATTATGTATATAAATTATGCCTTATTTAAAATGACAAATCAAAAGGATAAATCCTTCTAAGAAATTAAAAGAAAAAAATCACACAGTCATCTAGATAGAGCTGTAATCAAATCAAAGTGATAAAGGTTAGCATCCATTTATGAGAAAATCTCAAACTACAAAAGAAGCAGATTTCTTGAGCTCATAAAATACATTTTCAAAACAATTGGAAAAAACTGTACCTAATTGTGAAAGACTGGAGCAAGATAAAAAACCAAGGACAAGATTATCACAAATATTGGAATATTAAAGAGTAAAGCAAGGCAAAAAAAAAAAAAAAAGAAAGAAAGAAAGAAAGAAAAAGGAGAAAAGAGCTGAAATCTTTAAAGAGGGTGAAGGAAGAAATAAATAAAAGTTTCATTACTTGTATGTGATATGATTGCATTTAAAAGTCCAACAGAATCTACAAATCAACTCAGAAACAGTAAGACTCTATGGAGACAATCATGAAACTTAAAAAAATTTTTTTTTAATTTATTATTATTATTTTTTATAAACATATAATGTATTTTTATCCCCAGGGGTACAGGTCTGTGAATCGCCAGGTTTACACACTTCATCGCACTCACCATAGCACATACCCTCCCCAATGTCCATAATAACCCCAACCCCCTCTCCCGACCCTCCTCCCCCCAGCAACCCTCAGTTTGTTTTGTGAGACTAAGAGTCACTTATGATTTGTCTCCCTCCCAATTCCATCTTGTTTCATTTATTCATCTCCAACCCCCCTAATCCCCCATGTTGCATCTCCACTTCCTCATATCAGGGAGATCATATGATAGTTGTCTTTCTCTGACTGACTTATTTTGCTCAGCATAACAACCTCTAGTTCCATCCACGTCGTCGCAAATGGCAAGATTTCATTTCTTTTGATGAGTGCATAGTATTCCATTGTGTATATATACCACATCTTCTTGATCCATTCATCTGTTCATGGACATCTAGGATCTTTCCATAGTTTGGCTATTGTAGACATTGCTGCTATAAACATTCGGGTGCACGTGCCCCTTCGGATCACTACGTTGGTATCTTTAGGGTAAATACCCAGTAGTGCAATTGCTGGGTCAGTGTAGCTCTATTTTCAACATTTTGAGGAACCTCCATGCTGTTTTCCAGAGTGGTTGCACCAGCTTGCATTCCCACCAACAGTGTAGGAGGGTTCCCCTTTCTCCGCATCCTTGCCAGCATCTATCATTTGAGCCATTCTGACTGGTGTGAGGTGATATCTCATTGTGGTTTTGATTTGTATTTCCCTGATGCCGAGTGATATGGAGCACTTTTTCATGTGTCTGTTGACCATCTGGATGTCTTCTTTGCAGAAATGTCTGTTCATGTTCTCTGCCCATATCTTGATTGGATTATTTGTTCTTTGGATGTTGAGTTTGCTAAGTTCTTTATAGATTTTGGACACTAGCCCTTTATCTGATATGTCGTTTGCAAATATCTTCTCCCATTCTGTCAGTTGTCTTTTGGTTTTGTTAGCTGTTTCCTTTGCTGTGCAAAAGCTTTTGATCTTGATAAAATCCCAATAGTTCATTTTTGCCCTTGCTTCCCTTGCCTTTGGCTATGTTTCTAGGAAGATGTTGCTGCGGCTGAGGTCGAAGAGGTTGCTGCCTGTGTTCTCCTCAAGGATTTTGATGGATTCCTTTCTCACATTGAGGTCCTTCATCCGTTTTGAGTCTATTTTCGTGTGTGGTGTAAGGAAATGGTCCAATTTCATTTTTCTGCATGTGGCTGTCCAATTTTCCCAACACCATTTATTGAAGAGGCTGTCTTTTTTCCATTGGACATTCTTTCCTGCTTTTTCAAAAATTAGTTGATCATAGAGTTGAGGGTCTATTTCTAGGCTCTTTATTCTGTTCCATTGATCTATGTGTCTGTTTTTGTGCCAGAACCATGCTGTCTTGATGATGACAATTTGTAATAGAGCTTGAAGTCCGGAATTGTGATGCCACTAACTTTGGCTTTCTTTTTCAATATTCCTTTGGCTATTCAAGGTCTTTTCTGGTTCCATATAAATTTTAGGATTATTTGTTCCATTTCTTTGAAAAAGATGGATGGTACTTTGATAGGAATTGCATTTAATGTGTAGATTGCTTTAGGTAGCATAGACATATTCACAATATTTATTCTTCCAGTCCAGGAGCATAGAACATTTTTCCATTTCTTTGTGTCTTCCTTAATTTCTTTCATGAGTACTTTATAGTTTTCTGAGTATAGATTCTTAGGCTCTTTGGTTAGGTTTATTCCTAGGTATCTTATGGTTTTGGGTGCAATTGTAAATGGGATTGACTCCTTAATTTCTCTTTCTTCTGTCTTGTTGTTGGTGTAGAGAAATGCAACTGATTTCTGTGCATTGATTTTATATCCTGACACTTTACTGAATTCCTGTACAAGTTCTAGCAGTTTCGGAGTGGAGTCTTTTGGGTTTTCCACCTATAGTATCATATCATCTGTGAAGAATGATAGTTTGACTTCTTTGCCAATTTGGATGCCTTTAATTTCCTTTTGTTGTCTGATTGCTGAGGCTAGGACTTCTAGTACTATGTTGAATAGCAGTGGTGATAATGGACAACCATGTCATGTTCCTGACCTTAGCAGAAAAGCTTTCAGTTTTTCTCCATTGAGAATGATATTTACGGTGAGTTTTTCATAGATGGCTTTGATAATATTGAGGTATGGGCCCTCTATCCCTATACTTTGAAGAGTTCTGATCAGGAAGGGATGCTGTACTTTGTCAAATGCTTTTTCAGCATCTATTGAGAGTATCATATGGTTCTTGTTCTTTCTTTTATTGATGTGTTGTATCACATTGATTGATTTGCAGATGTTGAACCAACCTTGCAGCCTTGGAATAAATCCCACTTGGTCGTGGTGAATTATCCTTTTAATGTACTGTTGAGTCCTATTGGCTAGTATTTTGATGAGAATTTTCACATCTGTGTTCATCAAGGATATTGGTCTATAATTCTCTCTTTTGATGGGATCCTTGTATGGTTTTGGGATCAAGGTGATGCTGGCCTCATAAAATGAGTTTGGAAGTTTTCCTTCCATTTCTTTTTTTTAGAACAGTTTCAGGAGAAAAGGAATTAGTTCTTCGTTAAATGTTTGGTAGACTGCCCCTGGGAAGCCGTCTGGCCCTGGGCTTTTGTTTGTTTGGAAATTTTTGATGACTGTTTCAATCTCCTTACTGGTTATGGGTCTGTTCAGGTTTTCTATTTCTTCCTGGTTCAGTTGTGGTAGTTTATATGTCTCTAGGAATGCACCCATTATTTCCAGATTGTCAAATTTGTTGGCGTAGAGTTGCTCATGGTATGTTCTTATAATTGTTTGTATTTTTTTGGTGTTGGTTGTGATCTCTCCTCTTTCATTCATGATTTTATTCATTTGGGTCCTTTCTCTTTTCTTTTTGATAAGTCTGGCTAAGGGTTTACCAATCTTACTAATTCTTTCAAAGAACCAGCTCCCAGTTTCGTTGATTTGTTCTATTGTTTTTTTGGTTTCTATTTCATTGATTTCTTCTCTGATCTTTATTATTTCTCTTCTCCTGCTGGGTTTAGCTTTCTTTGTTGTTCTTTCTCCAGCTCCTTCAGGTGTAAAGTTAGGTTGTGTATTTGAGACCTTTTTTATTTCTTGAGAAAGGGTTGTACTGCTCTATATTTTCCTCTCAGGACTGCCTTTGCTGTGTCCCACAGATTTTGACCCATTTTGTTTTCATTATCATTTGTTTCCATGAATTTTTTAAATTCTTCTTTAATTTCCTGGTTGACCCATTAATTCTTTAGAAGGATGTTGTTTAGTCTCCATGTATTTGGGTTTTTTCCAAACTTCCTCTTGTGATTGCATTCTAGCTTCAGAGCGTTGTGGTCTGAAAATATGCAGGGAATGATCCCAATCTTTTGATACCGGTTGAGACCTGATTTATGACCCAGGATGTGATCTATTCTGGACAATGTTCCATGTGCACTAGAGAAGAATGTGTATTCTGTTGCTTTGGGATGAAATGTTCTGAATATATCTGTGATGTCCATCTGGTCCAGTGTGTCATTTAAGGCCTTTATTTCCTTGTTGATCTTTTGCTTGGATGATCTGTCCATTTCAGTGAGGGGAGTGTTAAAGTCCCCTACTATTATTGCATTATTGTTGATGTGTTTCTTTGATTTTGTTATTAATTGGTTTATATAGTTGGCTGCTCCCATGTTAGAGCCATAGATATTTAAAATTGTTAGATATTTTTGTTGGACAGACCCTTTGAGTATGATATAGGGTCCTTCCTCATCTCTTATTATAGTCTTTGGTTTAAAATCTAATTGATCTGATAAAAGGTTTGCCACCCCAGCTTTCTTCTGATGTCCATTAGCATGGTAAATTGTTTTCTGCCCCCTCACTTTAAATCTGGACTTGTCTTGGGTCTAAAATGAGTTTCTTGTAGGCAACATATTGATGGGTTTTGGTTTTTTTACCCATTGTGATTCCCTGTGTCTTTTAATTGGGGCATTTAGCCCATTAACATTCAGGGTAACTATTGAGAGATATGAATTTAGTGCCATTGTATTGCCTGTAAGGTGACTGTTACTGCATATTGTCTCTGTTCTTTTCTGATCTACTACTTTTAGGCTCTCTCTTTGCTTAGAGGACCCCTTTCAATATTTCCTGTAGAGCTGATTTGGTGTTTGCAAATTCTTTCAGTTTTTGTTTGTCCTGGAAGCTTTTTATCTCTCCTTCTATTTTCAATGATAGCCTAACTGGATATAGTATTCTAGGCTGCCTGTTTTTCTCGTTTAGTGCTCTGAATATATCATGCCAGTTCTTTCTGGCCTGCCAGGTCTCTGTGGATAAGTCTGCTGCCAATCTAATATTTTTACCATTGTATGTTACAGACTTCTTTTCCTGGGCTGCTTTCAGGATTTTCTCTTTGTCGCTAAGACTTGTAAATTTTACTATTAGGTGACAGGTTGTAGACCTATTCTTGTTGATTTTGAGGGGGGGGGGGCGTTTCTCTGCACCTCCTGGATTTTGATGCTTGTTACCTTTGCCATATTAGGTAAATTGTCTCCAATAATTCTCTCCAATATACCTTCTGCTCCCCTCTCTCTTTCTTCTTCTTGAATCCCAATTATTCTAATGTTGTTTTGTCTTATGGTGTCACTTATCTCTCTAATTCTCCCCTCGTGGTCCAGTAGCTGTTTGTCCCTCTTTTGCTCAGCTTCTTTATTCTCTGTCATTTGGTTTTCTATATCATTAATTCCTTCTTCTGCCTCATTTATCCTAGCAGTAAGAGCCTACATTTTTGATTGCACCTCATTAATAGCTTTTTTATTTCAACTTGGTTACATTTTAGTTCTTTTATTTCTCTAGAAAGGGCTTTTATATCTCCAGAGAGGGTTTCTCTAATATCTTCCATGCCTTTCTCGAGCTCGGCTAGAACCTCGATAATTGTCATTCTGAACTCTAGATCTGACATATTACCAATGTCTGTATTGATTAGGTCTCTAGCCTTCGGTACTGCCTCTTGTTTTTTGTTTGTTTGTTTGTTCTGTTTTGTTTTGTGTGTGTGTGTGTGGTGAGTTTTTATGCCTTGTTATTTTGTCCAGATAAGTGTATATGAAGGAGCAAATAAAATACTAAAAGGGTGGCAAAGATCCCAGGAAAATGTGCTTTAACCAAATCAGAAGAGACCCCAAATTGTGGCGGGGTGAATGGGGATAAAAACAAGTTCAGAAAAAAAAAAAAAAAAGAAAGAAAGAAAACAAATAAAGAAAAAATATAAAAAAGAAATATATATATATATTAGATAAACTAGTTAAAAAAACATTAAAAAAGAAAAGGGTAAAAGTTTTTAAAAAATTAGCAGAAGAAAAAAAATAAAATTAAAAAAAATTAAATTAACTACAAGACTAAAGAATCATGGGGAGGAAGCCATGGGTTCCGTGCTTTGCTTTCTCCTCCTCTGGAACTCTGCTGTTCTCCTTGGTAGGTGTACTTGGTCTTGGCTGGATTTCTTGTTGATATTCTGTAGGAGGGGCCTGTTGTAGTGATTCTCAAGTGTCTCTGCCCGAGGCAGAATTGCACCACCCTTACCAGTGGCAGGGCTAAATAATCTGCTGGGGTTCACTTTCGGGAGCTTTTGTCCCCTGAATGCTTTCCGTAGAGTTCCAGAGAACAGGAATGAAAATCGTGGCCTCCCAGTCTTGGCTCCGAGGAGCCAAGAGCTGGGGCCCCCACTCCTCTATGCACCCTCAGAGAAAAGAACACAATCACTCCTTTCTCCCTGGCCTCTGCCCGCACTCTAAGGTCACCCAGCCTGCGACGGGTTCAAGGTCACCCCGAGCTGAGAGCTCACTCCTCGGCTCTGTCTCTGTAGCCGGCTTCCCCGGTCTAATACCTGTGAGCTCTGCTACACTCAGACACTCCCTATTCTTCTGTGACCCTGTGGGACTTGGGGCCACGCTAACCCCGGTGGGCTTCATCCCAGTTTAGCCTCTGGAGCGACGTCCTTCAGTGGAGCAGACTTTTAAATGTCTTGAATTAGTGCCCTGTTGCTCCGCTGCTTGCCGGGAGCTGGCCCCTCCCCCCGCGGTCTATCTTCCCGTGGCTTTGGATTTACTACTCCGCCACCGGTCCCACCTTCCAGAAAGTGGTCGACTTTCTGTTTCTAGAATTGCTGTTCTTCTCTTCCATCTCCCGTTGGATTTATAGGTGTTTGCAATGGTTTGATAAGCTATCTAGCTGGTGTAGTCTCAGCCTGCTACTTCTCTGCCATCTTGACTCCTCCATGAAACTTTTTTTTAAAAAGATTTTATTTATTTATTTGACAGACAGAGATCATAAGTAGGCAGAGAAGCAGGTATCGAGAGTGTTGGGGAAGAAGGCTCTCTGCTGAGCAGAGAGCCTGATGCGGGGTTTGATCTCAGGACCATGAAATCATGACCTGAGGTGAAGGCAGAGGCTTAATCCACTGAGCTACCCAGGTGCCCCAATCATGAACCTTTTTTGAAAGAAGCCATAAATGAATGAAAATAACCCCCAAAATATATTATGTTCATAGATTAGAAGATCTAATGCAAGAAAAGATAGCAGACCACCCAAACTGACCTATAGATCAATAAAATTTTCATCTTTCTTTTCTTTTTGGGGGGGTACATAACAAATTAATTGCAAAATACACATAAAAGGACAAATGGACAAGAATATCCAAAACACTGTTGAATAAATTTTAAAAACATTAAGAACTGAGAGGGAGGTGGATATTTGCCTAACCAGATTCCAAAAGTTACTATAAAATTTTTGGAATTCAGACAGTGGGGTATCACTGGAGGAAAAAAAAGTGCATGTATAAAAATTTGATGTATGACAGAGTCAGCATTACAGTTCAATGAGGGAATGGATGAGCTTTTCAATAGATAATGTCCTACAACTGGTTCAATTAATGTGGAAAAAATTAACCTGGACTCTGCCTCAAAACATACCCAGAACTCAGTGCCAGGTATTTTAAAGCCAGCTTTGAAAGGCAAAACTATGGTAACTTGAGAAGACAACACAAGGAAAAGAAATCATTTCTCTAATGAAATACAAATTTCACAAGCCATACAGAAATAAATGATAGATTATTAAATAGATTATATTTTTAAATATCTATCAATCAAAAAGTAATCGTAAGAAAATGATAAAAATAAAGTCAAAGCTGAAAGAAAATGTACCTTACACAAACTACTGACAAAGACCTGATATCCAGAATATATAATGTATAAATTTACATGAATCATTAACAGGTAAAACCAGAAAAATGGGGAAAGACATAAACAGGCATTTCATAGATGAGGAAATATAAATAGCCCATAGGTAAGTAGGAAGTGTCTGATCTCATTGCTAAGGGAAACAAACATTAAAGTCTAATGAAATATCATTTCTCACATCCCAGATTGGCAAACATTTAAAAAGTCAGACAATACCAAGTGTTGAGGACACAAAGCAACAGGAATTCGAATATAGTGCAGGTGGAAGTATAATTTGGTTGAACTACTTTGAAAATAGTTCAAATAGGATTTTCACATAAGGTATGTGCATGTGGATATACGCATGCCCTATGGTCCTATATATACATATTTATGTATATTCCATTTGTATATATATGGAATTGGAACATTGAGTCATTCCGATGGAATTCCAATTGGAATGCTGAGTCATACACACACCTACGACTTAGCATTCTAATTAGCACTTATACCAATTTCTTGTATATATGCATCCAGAATCATACCAAGAATGTTCACAATAGCTTTATCCAAATAGCAAAAACTAGAAACAATACAAATGCCCATCAACAATAGATTGAATAAATTGAGATATATTCATACAATAGACTATCATACAATGATAAAAGTTAATGAACTTCAGCCACACACACCAATATGGATGAATCTGACAAACATAAGAATAAGAGGAGGGGATATATTTCCAGAGAATTCATTCCCATGACTTTATTTAAATTGAATCCAAAAAAGACAAAACTAAACAATTAATTTTCTTACTATAGAGACAGAATTTAGGAGTGGTTGCCTCCTGGAGGTGGAAGAGGGAATGCAATCAAGAAGAGGCATCTTACTCAGGAATTGACAAATGTTACCTATAAAGGGCCAGAGAGTAAAACTGTTTGGTATGGTGAGCCATATGGTCTCTGTTGCAATTACTCAAAACTACTGTTGTAGCAAGAAGACAGCATAGACAAAATGTAAACAAATGGTTATGACTCTGTTCTAATAAAACTTTATTTACAAAAACATGTGACAGGCTTATTTGACCTATAGCCCCAATCCAAAGTATTAGTAATGAATGTATGGGTGTTCAATAATTACTACTCTTTATACATGCCATATTGCACAGTAAAAACTCTTGAAAATAAGTTAGATGTATGTTTTTTAAAATTTTCTAAGGCTACCATGTTGGTTCTTAGGCAGACCTTGAGAGGTACTTTCATCCTTGCTAAAAAGTACAGAAGATGAGAATCAGGGGTTCCTGGGTGGCTCAGTTGGTTAAGCGTCCAACTCTTGGTTTCAGCTCAGGTCATGATCTCAGGATCCTGGGATTCAGCCCTGCCTCAGGCTCTGTGCTCAGCAGGGAATGTGCTTCCCTCCCTCTCCTTTGGCTCCTCCCCTTGAAAAATAAATAAATAAATCTTAAAAAAAAAAAAAAAAGTACAGAAGGTGGGAATCAAACCCAAACTATACCCAATGCCTGGCACATAGGACACTTGAATGTTTGGCATTATTATTACATGTTATTTCCAGCCATCCTAAAACTTGGTGCCATTCTTCCATGGAATTCATTCAGCTTCACACTCTGCTTCACCTCTGTAGACAGGAAGGGTCTTCCCTCTGTGAAGACCAGGTCATCACCAGCTCTCTAGGGATGCTGAAAATGGTATGTGAGACGAGACTATTTGGGCTCAGTTCATGGCTGCACTACATAGTAACCATGGCCCCTTGGACAAATGATTTAAGTTCTCTGGGTCTTAGTTTCTTCATCTGTAAAATAAAATAGGGACCAAAATAATGTTTATCTCGAGGTTGTAATGGGAATTAAATAAGTTAATACTTGTTTGCTTATACATAAAATGCTTAGATGGACAATGTAATACTTAATGTAAATATAAAACATAAAATTCTCTGAACAGTGCTTGGTGCATAGGAAGCTATCTAAAAATTTTATGTGTAAAATTTGATTAAGTTTACTCTATTAATACAAAAATTTTTAATATTGTAGAGATGGTCTCCCATAGAAATGGAGAATTATGTCTATTTTGCCATTGGACCTTAAAAATCCAAAGTAGCCTAGAATGATTAATGTGAGGTTTATTTTCATGTGTTTTCCTTCTCTCTCTCTGCCCCCTTCCTTTCTTATTTTTCTATTAATTTCCACTACAAGTATGATAAAAATTACCCACATCTGTTATTTATCTTTTCATCCAGGGGCAAGGCAAATGTGTATAGTTCCCTCAAGATAACAGGAACCATATGGAGCCCATGGAATTATATGTATTATCAGTTTACAAATTCAAACTTTTCTGAAGATTGTCCACAAGCAGCTCAGGGTTCTTTGGTGCAAGAGTTTGCACTGGAGTGTTTATATTCAGCAAACATATTGGTGTAAAGCACGCTTGCAGCTGGTGCCTATTTGAAAGGAAGGGGCTTAAAAGTAGTTTCCAGTGCTTCTCAAACTTTGCTGTGCATTAGAATTGCTTTGGGGGCTTTTAAGAATCCCTGTTCTCACACTCGCATCCCATATTAACTAAATTAGAATCTGTTGGGTAGAACTAATGGCATTAGTACTTTCTTTTTTTTCTTTTATTTTTTAAATTTTCAAGGCGTTTCCAGTGGGTAGATAGGTATAAGAACCAGCAAGAGCTTGGAGTGAGCAGGGTGAGGACTTACTTGGCCACCATAATGGAAGTGCTAGAAAACCAAAATGTGCCTTCACTTTGAGCCATTATTTTGCCATTACATGATGGACATGTTTGGGTAAAAATTTCTTTGTATTCAAATCACAACTAACACCCTGTCTCAACAATATGTTTCTTAACAACAGCAAGCACTGATTGGACTAGGTCCGGAGGATTCAATCTTTCTATGTTAAAAAAAGAAAGAAGGAGAAAGAGAGAAGAAATTCAATCCATTTGCTCAATTTTCAAGTCAATTGCTATTCATTCAACAAGTTACATCCTGAGCTTAACACAAGCTCTGTGTCTCTTTTGCTTAATCACATACAGTTGGCCTTCAAACAGAGATCAGAAGGTGACATACAAGGTACGTTCCAGGCACCAGCTGGCTCCAATTCAGTGTCTTGGAAAGAGCTGTGCTGAACAGTGGGTCACTTTTCAGAGGATGGCCCACTGGACACCGCTCAGAAGACAATTTGCTTTGATCTCAAAGGGCATTTTTACTCTCATGAAAATTTCTGGGTCCCACAGCCCCTACAATAGTCTCACTGTCTAGAGAATCTTTGCCCGAGTTGTCTTGTTGCAGAGAAACAATGAGGCACTTGAGTTTATTAGGAAGAGCTGTGATGACATCAAGAATCAGATCCCTCATCTAGGTTTTTTTTTTTTTTTTAATAGAATTAGTATTTCAAACAATAGCTCCCTTTGATATGTAAAGTTGACTTGCTGCATAGAACCGGCTCCTGACTGGTCCAGGTAAATGATTTTAGTGATTACAGATTACCTGTAAAATGAGGGACTATGCTTTGAAATAATATAATCTCTGAAGCTATTTCTAATTAATTTTGGACTTCTAGAATTCGCTTCATGTAGCATTACTGAAGTTAGACAAAGTTTCAAGTACCAATTTCACGACTTATCTTGAACAACTTACTTATTGTTTTTGGGCCTCAATTCCCATACCTCCAAAAAAGAGCTTATCATTTTACTTGCTCCCTAGGTCTGGAGTCAGGTGGTTAAAAACCATGGGTCCTAGACTCAGGTTGTATCATCTGAACCCCAACCTCCACAGACTCAGCCATGTCATTTTGAATAAGTGATGTAATAATTTCATGCTTCATCTCCTTCGTTTTCTTATTTTTCCTCTGCTTAGAAATTCTAGGAATCTGCCTACTGGAATAGTAATTAATTATAAATAATGTAATTAAGTAGGGCCCCATCTTCTGCCCCCAAGGGGGTTATCAGGGGACTTTTTGAGGGAGATCACACTTGCCCTCCATAGGATCAATGTAAAATATTAAATTTTTACCTTGCATATTATAACTAAATAATCCATTTCTAGGGGGAAGAAAAGTAAGAAAATAATTTGGGGATCTAAGTGAAGTGTGTGGGATGCACACACGTAGCTATCCCTCATCTTTAGATCCCCTTAGAACTGCCAGGGCAATGCAAAAATAGAAAAAACATTTATGCAAGAAATGATTGAAGAATGTCACATAGAATAGAAATCTGGAGGAATTTCTGTAAGATACAGTAGAAGTGGGACAGGTTGAAGGAAAGGTCCACTAACCCGCAGTTGTCTACAGGAGAAGATGCATTTTATACAGCAGAAAGCTCCTCAGTCTCTAAGTGCCAGTGCTAAGGCCAGCCTGGGACACATCGCTGGAAGGGAGAGTTTCTTCTTGTCAGGCACTGAATGCCACGTGGAGTAAGGACTCCATGAACGCACTTCTCCCATTTGCCCTGATGTCTAAAAGCAGCGGCAGGCAATAACCGGGAGCTCCAGGAGGCACTTGTTGCCGAGACGAGTTGGAGTCTCAGCCTCAGCTGTGGAATCAGGAACAAACAGGGAAAAGAAACTGTATGTGCCTGGTTCCAATTCCTTCCCATTTTCTGAAACTCTAGCAAAACAAAACCAGAGAAAAGTTCATCTTTCCCTTTGCCTATTTACCTAAGCCACTTATCGCCTAAGAAAATCTTCCTTAGTCATCCAAAAAGATTAAATATAAATTTCCACTGCCAGAATGAAGAAATGGAAACAAATTACCAGATTTTTTAAAAGCCACAAAAATTAAAAATGTCTTCTGAGGTTCTATGGACTCAGAAGCAATGACTTATCAAGAAACAATTATTATGTGAAATATTTCAGGAAATGAGCTTTAGAAAGTCTGTAATTCATATTCTTGATAGGATTTAGGAAACCATTAAATGTAGAATAAACAATCAGCAATGGAAAAATTCAGCTTGAAATAAAGAGTAGACCACATGAGGTAAGTGTGTGTGTATGTATGTATATATATATACACATATATATATAATATAAATAAATATATTTACATATATATGTAATAAATCTTCAAAAACTAAAAATAAAGTGGTCTCTGGGGAGAATAAGCACTGGTATTGTCATTTTTAAGAAGATTTTATTTATTTATTTTAGAGAAAGAGAGAGATCAGAGGAGGGGCAGAGGGAGAGGGAGAGAATCTCAAGCAGACTCACCACTGAGTGGAGCCCCATGCAGGGCTTGACTACACAACCCTGAGATCATGAACTGAGCTTGAAATTGGGAATCAGACAGCTTAACCCACTGAACCACCCAGGTACCCTGGTCATTTTTTAAACAAAAAAAGACTTATATAGCTTTTGACTTGTAAAACTATGCAAATAAAAAGAAAAAAAAATAAATTTAACAGTCCTCCCAGAAACTGGAAAGAAAGAGAAGTATGGGCCCAGCAGGAAAGAAAGTTATAGATTATTACTAGAGGGAAAGAAAATAATCAAAGATATGATAGAAGAAAAAATATTCAACTGAAGACGCATTTGTAATAGTAGAGCAGATGAGCCAACAGAATGCAAGCCAAACAGACAAAAGGGAGAGACACCTAGACAAAGCCTAGGGAAATATTTACATTTCAGAGAGAATATAGATTGGCAAAACTCTTTCTGACAATAATCAAACATGGCTTTTGTTTCTTTCTTTCTCTGTATTCAGTGCCAACAATATCATAATGGCCAACATTCATGGCTTGCTGAGATCCAGGCAGTGTGCCTAGGGTCTCCATGTGTCTTTTCTCTTGAGGACAGTAGAAGATAGAAATAGAAATCTGAGTATCAGACATGTTACACAACTTGCCCAGAAAATCAAAATCAAGAGCTGAACTCACTGTCCTTCTAGATGTTCAGTCTCCTCATCAAAGCACTTCACAGGCATAAGAAAATAAGGCGGCGGTCTTCAACCTCAGCTGCGTGTTTGATTCAAATAAGCTGGAAAGCTTTTTAAAATTCTGATGCCCAAACTTCACTCATAAAGAGTCTAATTTAATCAGTTTGAGGGTGGGGCCTGGCTACTAGATTTTATCTAATAATATCAGACTCTAATGTGAAGGCAGATTTGAGAACTATTCGTTCAGAGCAAAATTTAGGGAGTTTTGAGGATAAACAATTGTGTTTTAAGAATACCCTGTAATAGGTGAGGTGATGGAGACTTTAAAGGCAAAATTTAAGGGGAAACTGGAAATTCAATAATCAGGAGAAACATTTTTAGTGTGAAATAATAATAATAATGGTAATAATAATAATAATAAATGTTAATCCATGATGCATAAATATCACAAAAGTGAGGTAGGATAATGGAGGGATTCAATGCTTCACTTGTGTCACTCACCTCACCCTAATCGTGACCCTGACAGATCCTGTCTATATTTAAAATTTTGACATTTTGTGCATCATAGATTTTTGCATTCATATTCAGTTTAAAAGTATTGCATAAAAATATTACGTTCTTGAGGCACCTGTGTGTCTCAGTCAGTTGAGTGGCTGACTCTAGGTTTTGCACAGGTCATAACCTCATGGTTGTGAGATTGAGCCCTGTGTCAGGCTCCATGCTCAGCCTAGAGTCTCTTCAGATTTTTTCTCTCTCCCCTTCTCCCTCCAGCTCACCCACTCTCTCTCTCAAATAAATAAATAAGATACTTTAAAAATGTATTATGTTCTTAATTACTGAGTTTCTCTGTTCTCTTGTGTCAGAGTAATAGAAAAGAGTATATCTATTCTATTTTCCTGAGTGTCCTAAAGTTGTGTGCCTAACCAAACAATCATTCGTAAGCGAGAGCAACTGAAAGTCATTCCCAGGAATGAAAGCTCTCGGAAAGAATTTCAGGCACACGCACTTCAAAAATTGCTCAAAGAAATGCTACAACATATTTAAGTGTGAGGAAAAAATAGTATTTCCTTCAAACACTAATGAAAAATGAAATTTAAAAATCTACAAATTAGTCTAGGTAATTATAGCTGATGTAGATATGAAGCATAGTACAAATATAAACATTCTTCTTGGAACAGAAGATTATTAAAGGAATGTTAAAAAAAACTAATAATCTATATCCAAAATCCTAAGTAATACCAGTAAAAATTAGGAATAGGAAATTTAGGGGGGAAAGAAAAGCATACCAAATTGATTATCTTGCAGAGAGGATTATAAGGTATTGTATTTTGGTCTTTATGATTTTTAAATAAATATTTTATGTATTTATTTGGCAGACAGAGATCACAAGTAGGCAGAGAGGCAGGCAGAGAGAGAGAGGAGGAAGCAGACTCCCTGCTGAGCAGAGAGCCCGATGCGGGGCTTGATCCCAGGACCCCGGGATCATGACCTGAGCCGAAGGCAGAGGCTTTAACCCACGGAGCCACCCAGGCGTCCCTATCTTTATGATTTTTTTAAGGTGAAATTCACAGAACATAAAATTAACCACTTTAAGGTAAACAAGTTAGTGGCATTTAGTACATTCACAATCTTGTGCAACCACCACCTCCACCAGGTTCCAAAACATACTCAGACCCCAAAAGGAAACTCCATAGCCCATAAGCAGTTGCTCCTCATTCCCCTACAGCCAGACGCTGGAAACTACCAACCTGCATTCTCTCAATGGATTTAGCTATTCTGGGTATTTCACATTGAGTGGAATCATACCATACTGTCTGAGTTTGGCTTCTTGCACGTAATTTTTATTCAGGTTCTAACATGTATCGGGACATCATTCTTATTTATGACAATATCCCATTTAATGTATATACGTTTTGTTCATGCATCTGTGCATTGCTGGACATTTGGGCCGTTTCCATATTTTGGCTATTGTGAATAGTATATGGAATTTGTTTGAGTATCTGTTTTCAAACCTTTAGAAGACATAGGGGTAGATCTGTATGTTCTTGGATTGAGGAGTGGATTCTTAGATGTGATACCAAAAGCACAAGCAACAAAAGACAAAAGTGGATAACCTGAACCTAATTAAAATTTAAAACTTTTGTGCTACAAATGATAGAATCAAGAAATTCAAAAGATAGCTTACAGAATGGAGAAAATATTTGCAAATCTGGGTACCAGGGACTTATGTCTAGAGTATATAAAGAACTCATAATTCAACAACAAAAGACAACCCAATTTTAAAAACAGGCAAAGGACTTGAACACATATTTCTTCAAAAAAGATGTACAAAGGGTCAAAGAGCACATGAAAAGATTCTCAGCATAATTAGTTATTAAAGAAAGGCAAATTAAAACCACAGTGAGGTACCACTTCACGACCACTAGATAGCTAGAATTAAAAAAAAAAAAAAAAAAAGACATGGAAATAACAAGTGTTGGCAAGTTGTGGAGAAACCGGAATATTTATACATTTCTGGTAGGAATGTGAAATGATTCCACTACTGTGGAAAACTGCCATACACTGCTGGGTGTATTCCAAATGCTCTTCATATTTTTAATCATGAAAATATTATAGTATATTATTTTTAGGTAAAAACTAACAGCTAAGAGAAAAAAACACATGGGATTTTTAAAAAGGAAATTTAGCAAAGCTTAAAACAGGAAAAAAACAAAAAGTGAAGTGGCATGAGAGTTATCTCTTAGAAAAAGACTAGATTAAATACAGCCATTAAAAACAACTAAACAAAAATAACATAGTGGCTCAACCAATACACTTCAGCTATATGTATGTTTCTTTATTCTTATAAAAGATACATCAAAAACAAATTGGCTTATAAATTAACAATAAAAGTATATCCGGGGCACCTGGGTGGCTCAGTGGGTTAAAGCCTCTGCCTTTGGCTCAGGTCAAGATCCCAGGGTCCTGGGATTGAGCCCCATGTCTGGCTCTCTGCTTGGTGGGGAGACTGCTTCCCCCCTCTCTCTCTGCCTGTCTCTCTGCCTACCTGTGATCTCTGTCAAATAAATAAATAAAATCTTAAAAAAAAAAAAAGAATGGGCAAAAATGTTTTGGACAGAGATATTTAATTTTGTTTTCTTAAGCCACAGATCACTTGCTGAACTACCAAGAGCTCTCAGCTACTGAATAGGCAGTTTGGGGGAACTTTAAAGTAAAAAGAACTGGATATAGCCTCTCAATGCTGTATCTTCTTAATGCCCTAAAACCTAAAACCTTGGTTAACCAAAAAACTGACAATTATTCCATGGAGTACTACAAACATCACTCAAGTCAAGGTTAATGCAGCTAAAGCAGAATCAGAGAAGGTGAAAAGAATTGCATGGTCTTGGATACTCGGTTGAGAAAACAGCCTTACAAGCGATAATGAAAGGATCTTGCTTCTTACATGATTTGGGCTCATTCATTCATTCATCCAGTGAATGTCATCTCAATGCAGGTCACTGTGCTAAGCTCCAGAAATTCAGTAGTGAAGAGATACTGAATTCGAAGAAGATCTGGCCTTCTAGTTAAAGGAAATACTCAATAAACAAGGAAAGAAGAGGATACATAAACAATTTTGGGTAATAATAAGTGCTACTAAGAAACTAAATCAGAGTAATGGGTTGGAAAGTTCCTGAGTGGGGCCCACTTAGTGTTGGTGGTGAGGAAAGTCCTCATTGAAGAACCGAGTTTTAAGCTGAGGTCTGTCTGAACAGAGGCAGACTTAATATGACGGTATAAGAAAATATGTTAGGAGGGGCACCTCAGTGGCTCAGTCTGTTAAGCATCTGTGTTCAGCTCAGGTCATGATCCCAGAGTGGTGGGATCCAGCCCCATGTCAAACCCTGCTCAGCAGGGAGCCTGTTTCTCCCTCTCCCGCTTTCACCTCCCCTGCTTGTGCCCTTTCACTTTCTGTCAAATAAAAAATAGTCTTTTTTTTTTTTTTTTTTAAAGAGAGAGATTAAGAGGATTGAGAAATGTCATTCAAGTCAGGGGGAACAGAAGGTGCAAAGGTCCTGAGCCAGGAAGAACCTCCGGAAGTGGAGAAACTGCTAGTGTTCTCTCCCACACTCAGCCTTTCAGACCAACAAAAATCCAAATGCCCTTCTCCTCCCATATGAAGAATGAACTTAGCCTTTCTCCAAAGGAGATATCCAAATGCCCCATCCATTTACTGCATGCAACTCAACATCCATGATCTCTGGGTGATATACAATTCTCTCCAACAGATCCTGTCTTAGTTCTTTATTCTATAAACTAAATGCCAAAATATTTGCCACCCCCCTTCCAACTCAGCACACGGTCATAAAAATGCAATGGTGGGGGAGAGGTAGGACAACTACTATATAAACTCAGAAAAAGAAAACATGGGAAACACACAGTCACACAGGTCCACAGCAATGATGGAATCTTGCTGGGTGGACATTGGAAAGGCAGATCAGATTCCTCATCCTGATAGTGATTTGACTGCAATTCTGCCCCCTGGAAGGAATGCTCTTGTCAGTTTCTCTCCATCCCAGCCAGAGTTCTACTTTGTCTGTTTTCCTCTGTGGCTACATCTGACCCTGCATAAGTGGAGACTCATCTCTCCCAAAGAATTGTAACATTTTTAGCAGCTTCCTAGGGCTACAAGTTTGGAGACCCCTGGTTGTTTCATGGCTTCAACAGGATTCATGGGTTTTTTGGAAATATAGTTTCAATTTATCTGCTGTCATGCAAAGTTCTTTCATAGTCATTATTATAAATGTGCTTTCTCGGCCAGACCTCTTCTCTCAATCTACCTTAAGCCTTTCTGAAAAGACTTAGCTTAGCTGGCAGTAATACCCTTGACATAATTTTCAGTGCAAGTCTTGCATTCTTACTGAGCTTCTGTCACAGGAAGGTCTTTTAGCCTTATTTCCTGCTGTTTGGAGTCCAAAAGCAAGTGGTTTCTCCAACCCGGTGAGATCTTTAACTGCTAATTGCAAATAGGCAAATTCTTTGCTCAGCTCTTTCTTGTAATCTTTACATAAACAGCAAATGTAATGGGAGGTAACACACCGTAACAGTCTTTCTAAAACATTCTTGTTTTCAATAGGCTCAGAAGGCTGTGGTCTTCTGTTATCACAGGCAGCAATTTTACCCTAAGTTTTGTTACTGTCCAAGCATGATCTCCATCTTTCCCGGCTGCTTCATTTATTTCTTCTCCAACTCTCTTTTGACCAAGCCAACACCATCTATTTCAGGTTGTATCATCACATTTCTGCTCACCACACTGGTTTTTATATTAATTATGGCATGTTAAGTTGCCACAGGAAGAGGCTGGAAGAAGATGTTCTACACCAGAATTTGCAGTGGACATGATACGACATGGTCAAATTCCAGAAAGAACTGAGAGGAAGAACCAATAGAACAGGCTGATGCCCTGGTTATTGAGGAACAAGGAAAATAGGTAAAGAACCTTCTGGCTTGGGGTCTGCATAACCAGAACGGGGTTCTCATTTGCTGCAACAGAAACATCTGACATTTGACCTGAGTGAGATATGAAAGATAAAAAGGACCCAACCAAAAAATGTTTATGAAAAGAGTATCTGAAGACAGAAGGAAGGGAGGAAGGAAGCACAGAAGGAAGGGGAGAAAACAGTAAGTGCACAGACCTCAAGAATAAAAAAACTTGGCTTATTCCTAGAATAGAAAGGAGGTCAACATGGCTAGTTGAAGAGTTAGCGTTTTGGTTTTTTAGCCACTGAGGAAAAAAAAAAAGTGTTTGCTATCATTAAAATTATAAAAATTAATTGATGTATATGTATGACAAAACAGTTGTGAAATATTATCTGTTTTAAAACTGGCTGAAATTGTTTTATAATATAAAAACCACGTGTCTGTGAACTAACTGATTTTAAGTTATTTTCTGAGGAGTCGGACAGTTCTGAATTATTTGGGTTCCATTTTATCATGGCCTCAAGTAAGATAAGCATATAAATTGTTGTATATGTTTTTTTAAAGGATGAAAAATTATTAAATTCACATCCTCATGTTCAAGAAACAATGTTCACTAGGTAATTAGATTGTTCAAGTAATTAAAAATGGATCATGTGGAAATTTGATATTTGAATCTAAAACCCAACAAAAGGTTAATCTATATTTTACCTCTTAATGTTTCACACTGTTGGCCAGAATTTAGCTGAGTGGAAGTCCTTAATTGCTGAAATTGTAGGGCAAAATCCTACAGAACAATGTGGAGTGCTAAAAACTATTTCACTGGGCCTCAGGCCATTGAACAGCTCAGGGGCAGATAGGAGGGGGGTCTCAGAGGCCAAAGCTGGGTGCTGGGGTGTGGGATCTTGTTGGCATGAATCACAGCCACCAAATCTTTGTGTCACATCTGCAGTGTTAGTACAGACACAGCCCAAATAGGTTTCTACCATACTGAATTGTTTTTGGCATAAATACTGACTTTCATATGCTAAATAAATATGTTTAGATCCCCCCCCCTTTGAATATAATGTTCCTCTGCTCTAATATAGATAATCACTGTATTTTGTATTCATAGAAAACTTTTATTCATGAGATTTCAAGTACTCAGGCAGAATAAACAACTTTAATCATTTTTCCAGGTCCCTAAAGTCCCAACTGCTTGGGATTTTCTTCCGGTTTTCCCAGGGCAGCGCGGGGCCAATGCAGGTATAATTCTGCCTCCATCCTTTTTTATTTTTTCTTTACTTCTCTTCTTTTAGAAAATACGCTAAAGAACTGTGCACCACACATACTGTTCTAAGAATTCTTTCCACCACAGTGAGTGTCCATGGAGGGTCACCTCCTTTTTGAAGCCTTTCCTTGCCTGCCCCACCCTGCCCCCACTCTGCACCACCACCCAGAAACTCCCCGCAGAATTAACTACTTCCTCCTTTCCTCCTCCTTTCAACCTCCACTTACCCTGTTCAGATCTCTATCATGGCTTAGTGAGGACCACAGGCTTTGCAATTAGGAAGACCTAGTTGTGAATTGTGACTCCTGCACGAACTAATTACGTGCATTGGATTTCAGTGTGCTTATCTCAAAAAAGACATCAGACTGACCACAGAGAATTATAAAGGTCACAAGAGACAGTGCAGGTAAAGCCCTTAGGACAGGACCTGGTACACAGGAAGTGTGCAGTCTCTAAGGCCATCGATGACAGTGATCGAGGGGTGGTTTTGGTTTCATCATCATCGCCATCACTACTGTTTTGGCAATTTCTATAAGTTTTTCCGTTTCCTTATTCCTATATCTTTCTCTGCTGGGTTGTCTATAAACCCCATAATGACAGGGCCCTGACTTACCAGACCTTGTTTTCCCAACACCGAGAACAGGATCTTCATAAATACTGATTGAATTTATGAATGAGCTACTTTTGGCCACAGTTAGCACTTTCAGGGTTTTTTTCTACTTTCTAGACAACTTATAATGCAGAAGCAATCAACAAATGGCACTTTAGAATCAGTTCCAATCATCCTTTTCTTGCAAGTTGTTTGTCCGGTCAGTGACACTGATAGATTTGAAATTCAGCTCAAGCCAAAAAAATAAGTCAACTGAGCTTACAGCCAAGGGAAGAAAACAAAAGAACTGGGAAGAAGAGCCTGAATTATAGTTAAGTAAAATCATCCAATGCTTAGTAATAAGAACCGTCTATCTAATACTCTTTTCTTTTTATCTGAGTTGCAAGTTCTTCAAATTCATTTTATAATTTTATTTGTGCCTATTAGTAAAATATCATAGAATCTCACTGTAATGGAATTTAAAGGCCCACATTTAAGGGTTCGATGCAATGTATGAATTTCCTCCATAACAACTTCAACACAAGCTCAATGGAAGTTTCTGTTTGGCAAGGTCCACACTGCTTCCCCCAGTGCATCTGTATATTAACAATTATAACAAATATAAGATGTGTGAATGCCATGTGTTTGCTAAATGACAGGCACTTTCTAGATGCTTTACATGCATTATTCATAACTCTCAGGAAAGTTCTAAGAAACAGACATAATAGAATCAGTAATTCTTTCAATTGCAGGTAAGAGAATATTTAACTTGAGTACCTTAAGCATTAATCATCTCATATGACAGGCACTATCAAGATAGATAGATGAGTACCAAGGACCCATTCAGCAATGCCAGTATGTTACCAACACCACCTTCGAGCTCTTTCTAACCGCCCTTCCCACCATCTTCAGCACATTGGTTTTATCCTTGTGACCGTCACCTCATGGATTCAAGATGGCTACCAGTTCTGTGGGCATCACGTCCACCACCAGCAGCGCAAGTGGGAAGCAACAGACAAATACCTTTCTCTTCCTGAGGCTCTAAGACTTCCCTTTCTGTTTCTTTGGCCAGAAGTGTTTGTTTCTTTTGTTGACCCTAGAGCACTCACTGGTGAAGGAGAATGGGATTTTACTGCTATCTTAGATCAATCGGAATTTGTCCACTGGGTAGAGATCTTCCTTGAGATTGAGAGATCTCTGCTAGTTCTCTGAAGCTAAGATCTAAGTACTGCTTGTAGTGAAGAAAGTACTAAATGGCTGTTTGGTTAGAAACAACATCTCAGTTATTATCACCAATTTATAGCTAGAAAAGGGGGGTTGCTCAGAGAAGTTAAACAGTATCTTCAGGATTACATAGATCACAAGTGGAGCACAGGATTTCAATCTTCAACATCACTACCGAGTTAAGGAATCCTTAAACTATCTGAAGCTTGCCAAAAAAGAGGAGAGAGAGAGAAAGAAAGAGAGAGAGAAACCCCTTAGGATTGAGACATTCCTCAAAAAGCAAAGCAGGAGAAGAGTGAGGAGGAGCGTATTTTTTTAATATGCCTGCTCTAAACCAGGCACTGTGGTATTTATATTGTCTCAACAAGGCTTAGAGCCACTGGTTTTACAAAGAAGATCTTAGAGAGGTTAGGTAAGTAGCTCAAGATCACACAGTACTTCGATGTGGTACAGTAATTTGAAACAAGATCCTGATCCCTAGCCATGATCTTTACAAGTTGCTGCCCTATCTTTTTGTACAAACACACAAAATAGGATTTCTGGAATCAAAATGTACACAATGATCTAGAAAGTCTGAAATCAAGCAAAAGATTGCTGGGAGAAAGGAGGGAAAGAACAGGGGCTTGCCTGAGCATCCCTTCCTCCCTCTAGTTGCCTGGTCTTAGTCTTCAGATTGCACCGGCTGTCCTGATGCCCACTGAACTGGTCTCCCAGAAACAACGCTGCTTCTGATAATTTCCCATCAACCTGGCATCGTCCAAATTCTACTTATTAAAAAGAGCCACATGTTTTCAGTCACATGAACCCCTCAGTGGCCATGGGATCGTGTGGGGGCTGGTAGAGTCACCCAAGTCACCCAAATCATATGACAATCCTTGCCTTCCATCAAGAGAGTGTGCCTCTGAGATGTCGTCTGGGTTTGCATGTGGAGATGAATTTTGACCTGAGACATGTTAATAATAATTTCTGCCAAGCTCTCACTGTCGTAAGCAATTCTCTCAGTGGGAATTCTCCATAACCAGGGACAATGAGAGGGATAAGAAGCTCAAAGGAGAAAAGGTCAAAGTATCTTTGGAGAAGTCCTGAGAAGTCTTGAGAAGACGATTGAGAAGTCTTCCACATCTCAGGGTTTTGTAGGTATGTAAAGGTTTAGAGGCAGGTAACCTTGCTGTCAGCTTTGCCACGTACTGGCTCCAAACTATCAAGCTATTTCATTTCTCTGAGTTCCTTATTTGTCCAAACAAGATGGACAACACCGGCCTCTTGAGCATGGGAGCACCAAGACGAGGCAAAGCTCAGCACCTTGTCTGAGCAGTTGCACACTGCTGGCCCTGCCCTGGGCTCCCTTCTGAATTGGCACGTTTCACCCACTTAGACCAGGGCTAAAAAAGCCAACCTGCTCCAAGGCCAGGCATCCAATGCCCAGCCTCATCGTGCAGAAAAGCTAGGGAAACGGAAGGTTCCCTTTAACATTTGGTAGTCATCAGAGACGAGCTCCCGATGTCATAGGTCAAAGTCTGACATTACCGCAAAGGGAAGCCAGTTGCCTAGAAGTGGAAAAACCGTCTGGCAATTAAGAAAATTTATAGATATTTCTCAAAACCCCTTGCGATCTGGGTTGGGGGAGAGGGGAAGACAGGAGAGTGGTGTGTATTTTATCAAAAGCTTATATAAATCCAGATCCAGTCAGAATGACTTCTCAGAGATCTGAAAAGGCCAGGAGACAAAGGCCCAAGAAACATTCTGTGAGATGTTTCCAATTGGGACAGCAGGCATGATGCTCTCTGGGTTTTTGTTTTGTTTTGTTTTGTTTTGTTTGTTTTTCCCCTCTGTCTGCTCAGCCTAACCCCTGGGGTCAGAGGGAGGCTCATCCTCCCCTCCCTTGTTTTTATCTACTGGCTCCAAAGGAGAGATTTGAGGGACTTTTTTTTTTTTTTTTTTTCACAAACTTATATAGTTTCTCTCTCTAATCCAGATAGCAGATGTTTTAGACTCAGCCTTGGGAAAAATTGCTCTTTCTAAAGCATCTATCGATTTATATTTCTCTCTCTGCCTCTCTTTAAAATGTTGTTCAATTTCAATGTATTTTATCCGGGATTATTTCTGTTTGGGGTTTCACTTGGGTTTCATTTTTCTTTCTCTGCATAGATTTCCAACTTAATAGAGAATGGCTGGATACTGTAACTTTTTGGCACAAATAGGAAAAAAAAAAAAAAAAAAAGGAAGTTCTTTTCCAGGACCAAATTGTTTGCTCTCTTTGTCTTGATGGTGCCACCTGACCCCCCTGGGAAGGGTTGGATTTCTTCACATCCATCACGCCCACAGAGGCCGTGTCAGAAGCCCAGCCGGGCCTCTCCCTGCCCATCTATAGCTGATTATTCACCACATTGTGTGCTGAAGACCAGAGCCTGCAACGGAAAAGGTGCATTCCTGTCAAGCCACTCAGGACACAAACCCTTTTGTGAGCCGACTCTGTTCTCTTGTTCCCATTCTGTGACCTTCCGTCGCTGTTCAGAGCCATTTCAAGTGCGAGCTTGTAAGGTATCACTTTTCCAAAAATGTTGGCCCATAACCATCGGCATTCAGATATGAGTAAAAAGATAGGCTGGTCATAAAGCCAAACATAACAATTAACGCATTAGGATTCCAAAATGCATTTTGCAATACCAGATCGTGTTGCAGCTATGTCAGAGCTTACATGTTGTTAATCTAGTAGACCTGCACAAGGATTTCTCCAAACCTTGGCCCTGCCTCTATGAAAATGCTAGTGGACCATTGGATATTTTGCTGGAGCTCACCGTCCACCATCTTGAAAGTGCTCTAGCTTGATTTATGTCATCTTGAAAATTCTCTCCTTGGCTGAAGTCAGGTTTAGATAAGACCTGAAGGGGACAGAGGTCTAGTTGATCAAATCAGAGCCCTGTGTAGGCTTGGAAATTTCCTAAAGGTACCAATGCCAGTATTTGGTGGTACTGCTTGGGCTAAGGATTTTGGAAGAAATGGAGGGATGGGCCGAAATGATTTCAACTCTGAGATTTTTCATTTTTCTTCTGAAAGAAAGAAAGCAGTCTCTGCTACCACACATGAGCAAAGCAATTAGCTAGTTAGATTCCCTTTAATGCCTTATCCTAATTAAGCTGGCTCTGAAATGTATGTCATGTACAAGCAGCGTATGGGGGGTTACACACTCAGTGCTGGAAGGACCACATAATAGGGTCACATGGGGACAGTGTGAGACAGTAGAGTGGTGGCCATGGAGACAACCAGAGTGAGCATCTCTAAAAGGTCAGCCACTACTCCACCCCCTGGAGATGCAACTCTGGCAACATTTTCAGATATTTTTTCCAAGAAAAGTCAGAAATCCCAATGTCTAAATGGTATCTTTAAGTGATTCCAATGAATTCAAATTTTCCAAAAAACCTCTATGCATGTAAAAGAGTCTGACTGCCGAATTCAGCCCATAGGATCTCAGTTTTTAAACCCCTGTAACAGACTAGAACTTGGGCATTTGTCTCTAATTTGGAAAAATTGGGGGCTCTGTGAGCAGGAAGTTACAGTGACTTTTTCTCCATTACATCCTTGAGAATTTGTTGCTCAATCCTTGCACACGGAGAAAGATCCAAGCAGAGGGCTGCTTGCCCCGGACTCATCCTAGGACTTTCCACTGCAGCCAGCACACCTTGGGGGTTGACTCAGTTACACAGTTCTTCATTGTCCATGGATGCTGTAACAAATTACCTCAAATGCAGCAGCTTAAGACAACACAAATGTGTTACCTCAGAGTTCCAACACCACTCTCATTGAGTGGACAAAACATGGACAGCCCTGCATTCTTTTCTGGAGACTCTAAAGAGAGTGTTTTTCTGCTTTTCCCAGGTTTTGCTTGACTTGTGTCCCTTCCTCTGTCATCCAAGTCAGCAATGGAAGGTGGAGTCCTTTTCATGGGGCGCACTCTGAGCATGCTTCTGTCCTCACTTCTTTGACTCTCTCTGCCTTCCCTTCTACTTTTGTGGGTCCTTCTGATTACCCTGGGCCCACCTGGATAAGTTCCCTGCTGGATGGTCAGCTGATTAGCAGCCTAAATGCCACCTTGTCATATAGCCTTGCATGTCACCACTTCCAAGATTAGGACATGGACACCTTTGGGAAATCCAACCACATAGAGGACAGTCTATGGACTTGCAAACTGGAGAAGCTGAGGTGAAGCTCTGGAACGGGGTGGATTAAACACAGGCTTTTAGCTGAAAGGAATCCACTTTCCACTGACGCTCAGGGACACTCCCCTCCCCACCAATGCATGGTAGCAAATTCTGCTGACTGAGGATCTGCTCAGGTTCTTAATCTGACGGTTACTAGAGCCTCTGCCTCTTGTCATCATTCTTTCCCTTGAGCTTGGGAACCACTGGTTGCTTCTAGATTCCCCAAACCAGAGTGCAAGCAGCTGTGAATGGTGCAAGGATACCACCAAAGAAGAGACATAGCACCAAGTGTTCTTCACATCTGCTTCAAATGCAGGTTTTCTTGAATGTGTGTAATGGCCTTACTCACTTTTCACAAGTTCTGTATCTCATGAGGCATTTCAGTATAATAATCACAAAAAGTTTCTTCAACTGTATTTCTCTTTCCTAATCTGAGGCTCACACTTAATCTCACCAATTGTCATTCACTTTGTTCCTCTGAATGAAACGAAACAAAAAAAGAAACAACAACAACAACAAAAAAAAAACCCAAAGACCTAGATAACAAATGCCATTTCCTGTCTACCTTTTTAAAATCCCTACTAGCTAGGACTTAGCTGTCTCTCTCTCTCTTTTAATTTACTACACTTTTATTGAATGGCGCCACTGTAGAACTGGGATGTCAGAACTGGGATGGAAAGGTGAAGAGAAGATTCTAGAATGAATAAAATGTCCCCTGTTCCTCATTCCCTTACCAGAGGTATACAACTGAGTAAAAGAGTGGCAAAGGAGGAAGGATGACTGGGTGTGGTAATGGTGAATGAGTCATGGGGACTACAAAGAGAACTAGTGAGCTTCAGAGGTTGCTCTCATAATCTGTTTTTCTGCCTTTAAATACCATTTTAGTGCAGTGATTGAAAGAGCATATATTCCAAGTGAGGTAGCAAAAGTTAAAATCAGGATTGGAGGTCAGAGTTAGTGCCAGGGGTAAGGACAAGGGAGTGATGGAGGATGGCGCTCCCTTAGATTTTAACCCATTTTGCACAAATTTTGGCTAATGCCTTGTTGAAAAAAGAAATCTTAATGGTCATAAATATATGCCAATTTATGAAACTCAAGAGAGAAAAATATCCTATGAGAACAAAACCACAACATTGTTAATTTTGGTTGTCAATGTTGCGTATAACTCAATGTACAGCAATTATTTGAAAAGAAGCTTGTTTCCCCCTGTAGGTGAGACTTTGAGGAAGATACAGATTCTAATTTATCTTGTTTCCAAACTGGAATCACACTTATCACCGTGTAGGTAAAAACATGATTTGCATTTTGTTCGTACTGCTCTGAATTCCATTCTTCTTGCTAGCATGTAACATCCCAAGAATGTGGTGGTAGCAGAATTTTGGCTCCAATGACCTTCACCTCCTCAGGTTATGTCTGTGATTACATTATACAATTAAAGTTGATAATCAGCTAATCTTCAGATAGAAAGACTATCCTGAATTGTCCAGGTAAGCTCATTGTCATCACATGAGCCCTTGAGAGCAGCAGAAGAAGGCAGACAGAAACAGAAGAATCAGAAGAAGATATGGACAGCATGCAGAAATCCATGCTGTTTCTATTTCTGAGATGTAGGGACCATGTGCAAGGGATGGAGAGTGGAAACTGAGAAACTAAGAAACTGAGTTCTGTCAATAACACAAATGAGCCTGGAAGTGGATTCTTCCCCTGCAAAGTTTCCAGAAGGAACACAGCTCTATTGACAGCTTGATTCTATTCCAATGAGACTCATGTCGGACTTCTGATCTACAGAACTCAGAGGTAATAATTGGTATTGTTTTAAGACACTAAGTTTACAGTAATTTGTTACAGCAGCAATACAAAACTAATACAGATAACATTTGTAGATCCCTGAAAATCCTTCCCTTGACCACTCCATATATGGTCTCTTCAAAGAGAAGTGTTCCCTCCTTCATCTTAGCCACAGAGCATCTCTTAACTGTTCTCTTATCTGGCACCCCTTGCTTGAGACTCCTAGGAATGGTAGTCCCATTTCCTTGTTGGTGTGTTATTGGAAGAAGCTGATTGTAAGTTCCTTGAAAGTAAGGACCAGGTGTTAATATTTACCTCTTGCTGCATCAGGCTTCAGAGAAGCCATATGTGTCTGCCAAGAAGGTGTCCAAAACCCATTTGGGAAAGAGGTGGAAGTAGGCCCAGCCAGGGAGCTGGTTTTCAGACTGGAGTCTACAGTGGGAAATCTGATCGTCCGGTGCGAGTGCTAATCCAATCTACCAAGGAGGGACATTGCCAAACCTGAAGGAGAACCAAAACGGCTAGAGGAGCTACTCTAGATATCTGGAGGCAGGAAACAAAGGCAGGTACAAGCAGGTGGGCAGCAGTGCGGGAGGGCCTATAAGATGACCGGAAACATCTGCTGGAGTAGGAGATCTGATTGAAGGGATACAGGGTAGTGAAGGTGAAGTGGCAGCCATGTTGCCATGACCAGGCTTCATTGAGATATAGCCCCCAGCCAAAGTATTAACTGTAACATTCTAGAGGTTAACTCCACCCCCCACCCCCCTCCCAAATTCTAGAGTCCAAATTTATAACTAACCAAGCTTGGGTGGGCCTTGCATTACCTCATTTCATTCCATAATTGAAGTCCAGAGTTTCAAAAATAGTATGTATCCTGTCCCCCTGCACCTCACCCCCAATGCAAGTGCACTTGGCTTTGACCAGGAAAGTTCCATTGTACAGCCTACCATCCATTTGGATCTCAGCTAACCCTGAGAGCCCTGGTCATCGTTTCTCAGAAATACGGATCATCCTCAAATCAAACCTTTCAGCTCACCACCAGTCCTAAGTGGTAGCCTCTCCAGCCAAGTCACCTCTGGAAACATATTTCAGACTCTTTTAGCAGAGAGAAATATTTGGATCTTTGCCTATTTTGCAGAGGCTGAGCATCGGATTACACACTCAGAGTTTCTATTTTTTTAATATTATGTGTCTGTACTATTTAAACATACATGGAAAATAGTATTTTTTTCCTAACAAACTAAAGCTTACTGGCGCCAGCTTTGCATTGGTGACTGTGACCATTGTTTGAGTCGTGTCACTGGGCCACAGTCAGAGGCCCCAGTGAAACCGTGTGAATGCACAAGACGGAGGCAGATTGGGACATGGAATGGGGGCCTTCCTTCTGCTTTTCTGGAAAGTGGGATAATTACTGAACTTACCAAGACTTTCCATTAACTACTCAAATGTCACATCCTGTGTCTCCCGGCAGACCATGGTAGGCCCTCAGATACGGAATTATTATTCTCTGTATATTTGTGGAGACTCTTTTTAATTAGAGGATTTTTCCTTTCTCTAATCTTTTGCTTTTCCTTTAAAGAACATTCTTTGCCCATGTATCTAAGCCACATAAGCACATGTGTTTGGGGATTTTCCAGATTTCAAGGGGAAAAGAGAGGCACTCTTTGAACATATTTTCCAACCGTCTCAACTGATTAAGAGTCTATTTTATCTTCCATGTCTGTGAATAGTTTGCAAGTGATGTGTCCAAAGTCTTTTACCCTTAGATTCTGTCTTGCGTCGTTAGCAAGGACTTCACTTGGGAATTGGCCACATTTGCACAGGCTGCCCTGAAGTTTACATTTTGTGCAGGAAAAGTGAGTGGAATACATTAACAATACAAACAATATTTTGTAGGTTTTTAAAGGCAGTTAAGAAAACAAGCTAATTCTGATCACTTCCGATGAATTATTGACATTACAAATTCTAACAATAAATTGTGATTTTGTTTTATTGAACCACACATTTCAATGTTCCCTGCTAGGAAGCCCCTTGTTGTCAGCGTTTTAGTTATTAGATCTACCTGAAATCAAATGACATGTCTTGAATAATTGGGTTTTTTCCTTCACATTTTCAACCAGTCTGTCACCCCATTTAATGACCTCTGACTCAGTCTTTAATTGTAGTAAAAAGCTGGTTGGCCTGCTCCCTCCCTTTCTTTCCACACAGAAGCCCGTTTTGACTTCTAAGGGCCTTCATGCTGCTTGACAAGTGCTGCTGATTGATTTGCATCCTCAGTCCAACCTGAGAGGTGACATGCGTTTCACAGAATGGCTGGAGAGGTCAGTGGGGGTAAGATGGACTAGCAAAATCCTTCCGTCCCATGTGGTTCAGTCAGTGCTCTTAGAAAGTAGGCCTTACCTGCTTGTCACAAAAGGAGGAAGGTGCTCACATTTTTGGCACGCCTACTCCATGACATTCCATGCTAAGCACTTTGAATGCATTACCTGATTTCATCCTCTAAGGACGCCCAAGACAAAAGTACCATTGTCCCAAGAACTTCCTTTTCTACTTAGAAGAGCAGAAATTTTGGCTGAGGACCATCTGATCCCAAAGAGCATATGAGTGTATGTAAAGGAATTGGTCCCTTAAAGCCAATAAACTATCCACAACATCTTTGAAAGAAAAACAGCAACAATTTCAAAGCCAACCACTGCAATGCAATTGAATATGTTGTTGAATTTAAGAATTGTCTTACGAGCAGTACTGTAACCAATCGTAGTAAATAGTTTTGAGGAAAATGATGATAGAGCCAAAAACTCTTGTAAACTGAATATTTTAGAGAGGCTCAGATGGAGATTAAGTCAGGGGCTTGTTTCCCCCTTCCTTTTTTGAGAGCTCCCCAGGGGAAGTTATGTTCTGATCAGCCCCGAAATGGGGTGGGATGGTGAGTCATTGCTTCCCAGTAAGTCCATCTGGGTTTGTAGTAACAATGGGAGAGAAGCATTGCTAGACTCACTTTCGGAACTCAGAGAGTCAGCTACATCTAGCCTCTTCCCCCACCGCTTCTGAGTACAGTAACAGAAACTGCTCCAACAGATTCTGGCCATCCTCCCCTCTGCGTGGGGAAGCCACCTCTGCTCGTACATCCAGCATCAGAAAGCACTGTCTTCCCGAAGGCCTTCCCTGTTCCTTGGATGAGACTTCCCTGGTCACTGTCCTCACCCAACTCCATGTTTGCCTCAGTACAATCCCTGCTCTGCATGTTAACTTACTACTAGATGTCAAACCTTCTGAACGCAGTGTGTCTTTTCAGTGTGGCATCCCCTTGGCTTCCCTGAGTAATTTTGCATATTTTTCGAATGAATGACTCTCACTGGAACCCAGTCTGAGGTCCACAAATGATACTTAAGCAGTAATGGTAAGAGACAAGTGGGCAAAAATGTTGCCTTACTGACTTCATTTTTAACTGGACTACAGAATTCTAGAATGCTGATGGAACTTTGTGTTTTGGGGCCTCAGTCTGCTCATCTACTAAATGTGAGTTAGAATAATGAACTCTGAGTGATGTCATCAACAGCTAGAAAGAGCTAGGGCCAGGAGTTGATCCTCAATCTCTGGATTCAGCCCAGTTTTCCTTAGATCACAGGTCCAATGGAATCTTCCTAACCTAGCTTTGACCTTGTAGCCAAATCTTAACAATCTGAACTCCAGTAAGGCCTTTGGGCCCTAAATCCCCACTTCCAACACTGTCTTATTTGTCATATTGATTTTGTTTAAATAAGTGATCATTAGCAACATTACAATTCAGATATGAAACAGTGTCAGATAATGAAGACCACAGACTCTGTGGTACTGGAAATAATGAAAAAGAAAATATTTCCTTCTTCCCTTCATTCAGTTTACGAACTGTGGCTACATGTGTCAAAATACACTTGAGATATGAGATATTGTCAATGAGAAAATACCCACAATATCCTGAATGTAAGGTCCAAAATTTAAATTTTAACTAGGGGAATGTAGGTGATATTAAGAAGGGTTTGTAGTTATTGATGGACTTATTATTGTCTTCCAGGTAAAAGAATGTATGAATTCAACCTATAGGTTAATCACAAGGAACAATAAAGTATACTGCAAAAACAGAATCACTGGATGCAGACAGAATTTCTTTAGGCCCAACTTTGTCCTGCAAATAACAGGAAGAAAAAAAAAGTAACTTCAGAGTATATCGTAACCAATTCAAAAGAACGACTTCCTTAAGTATAAAATTGAAATACTTTACAAAGTAGAAGATATTTTAACTTCAGGCGGTATACAGCTGTCTTTACACTGCCCTTTTTGTTACTATGAAAGTACAGTAAAGGAGACTTATCCCTGTAGGAATGAGATATGTTCTTTTTTGTTGAAGAGAGTTCCACTTTCATGATTTCCCACAAAACAGCTGCAAAAATACCTACAGTAGGGCATCTGGAATTCTTAAAAGTGACTTGAGGATTTGTGGCTAATGAAACATTGTGAAATAACACTCACCATGTTGTAAAAAAATACCCTTAACCATTTATTGTCATTCTTCAAGACAAAAATGAAAGGTGCCCTAAACACAGTCACCTAGCTTGATTAGAACAAAACACTGAAGTGACAAATAGTAGAAATAGATGCCTTGCCAGAAATAGATCTGGACGTAGTGAGACATTTAAATCTCCTTTAAAGGTTCTGAGAACAGTGTGGTAACATCCAAATGTGATAGTTGTAACTTGAAGTGTTTGGTCAGATTCCAGGGCATCATCGGTAATAGCTTACATGTTCTTAATAAAACATGGTTTCCTATTGAGACCAAGCCCTGTTCCCAGAAAAAAAACAAAAAACAAAAAACAAAAAACAAAAAACAAAACGGTGGGGGAAGGGAGGAAATTTTCTTAAAGATGTTTTTCATTCTTACCTCTCACAAAACAGGACTATCAAAATGAAAGCAGTGGCCTTTCCATGAGAACTGGAGTGAAATAAACCATGTATTGTTCCATCTTAAAATGAAACATCTGGCTGGTTTAAGAAGAAAACCGGCTTAATTATTCCTGAGTATCTAACAGAGAGAGGTTAACTTCAAAATCTATATGTCTTTCCAGGGTGGACATGGAAGAAAAAAAAAATCCTAAAGTTATTTTTGACTCAAGAAAGTAGATCTGGAGGTAATTTAGTGAACACAAATTACCTCTGACAAGGGAAGAAATAATTTATTCTCCTGGTGAGTCTTTTTTTATGACGAGGCAGTGTGGAGCTGTCAGCAGGGAAAAGGCATTGGATGGATTTAAAGATAATTGAAATCCAAGTCCAAAATCCTGTAAGATATCCAAGGTATCATATGTAGCTGAGAAGTCTCATTTCCCAGCTGAAGCATGAGGGTGAAACTATGAGATATACGTTCAGGTGAAGGAGAGTTTATAGCCAAGAAAGAAATAGGTTGGAAAGATAACCAACTCTGATGTATTTCTTAACAAATTCCTCTTTTAGCTTCACTTTTAGTTTGCTGAATTCTCCACCCCCCCCCCCCACTGGGTCCTCAGTCTAAGTAAGGATCTCTTCTCCCCATATTTACAGATGTCTAACTGCAGGGAAGAGCTGAGGAATAGCTCTTCCCAGTGCTCCCCCGATGGCTCCTTCCAGCATTGTGGACCTTGGTCACTAGACATACAACACTTGGAATGGTGATGTCCCTTCTCTGATGGAACCATGGGACATGGGTGGGTGGGAAGGGACACTGATTTGATTCCTAGCCACACTTCCCCTCAACGTCCTTTCCCTCTTCTCTAGTTGGCCATCACTCATGACTGGGGCACTATGAAGCAATTACATCCTGGAAGCACGAAGCTTACGACTGTGCTCCAAATCTGTCTCCTCCCATAGTTCTAGGGAAAAGAACCCATAGTTGGAGGGAAAAGCACCTTCACAAAGGGTTTGAGACTTGCTGAAGTTTTTAACCTTGACCACCCAGCCCACACTTCTCTCAACCATTTCTTCTTCTAATCTCCATGGTGGGAAACTCCACTACCTTTTGGGAAACCGCAATCCTCCTCCCAGCCTTCTCCTGAAGTCTGTCCTCTTCTCTTACCAGCACTCTATTTCCTCCAATTTCAAAGAGTTACTCTCTGAGAGGAAGGGGCACTGAAAGGGAATTGTAATTGCTGGTCTTTGGCACTTCAAGCCATCTACCCTTTTTGCATGATGGAACCACTATTGATTTGAACATGCAGATCTATCCCACAGAACATATTTTAAATATCAGAGAGAGTATCACCTAAACTTACAAGGAAGAAGAATAATTATCAGACTACCTCATAATTCCCAAAACTGCCTCTCTCACAATGGAGTAATATTTCACTGTTATTCAGAGCACTATTAATGTCATTTCTTGGTCCTCAACAAATTTCTCCCCCTCACCTCTCTGTCTACTATCTACTAAGAATAACCATGTAAGACTGGTTAAAACACTGCTTTGGGGGGCACCTGCATAGCTCAGTTGTTAAGTGTCTGCCCTCAGCTCTGGTCATGATCCCAGGGTCATGAGATGGAGCCCTACATTGGGCTCTCTGCTCGGCAGGAAGCCTGCTTCTCCTTCCCCCACTCCCCCTGCTTGTGTTCCCTCTCTCACTGTGTCTTTCTCTGTCGAATAAATCAATAAAACCTTAAAAACAACAACAACAACACTGCTTTTCCTACACAAATTCTTAGTGGATGTTTTCAAGTTTACAAATAACTTAAATTCTTACCCAAAGGTCATTAAGGTCAGTCTCTTTCTGAGCTAAGAAAATTATAGTGACATTTGAAATTATTTTATTGATGAATATAGCTAGTTGGCAATCATCTAATTAGATGTGAGGCAGGTGGCCATATGGATAACCTAAAATAATTTATGCTCAAAATAATCTTAGTACACTGGGGTATGTGTGTATGCATGTGTGTGTGTGTGTGTGTTTATGTATGTATGTTGGAAGTAAGATATGTAACAAATTTGAAAATTTACATTAACTCATATAACACTGAAGCTCTACCCTAAAAACTGAATGCAAGGGGCACTGAAAACTGGCTGCACATTTACGGCAATTCTTCAATGCAACTTCCATATTTCCACAAATTGAAGCGATCTACCTCATTACCCAGAATATTCTGTAACTCAGGCACATGCTATATCCAGCCCTGTGGTTCTCAGTCTTTCTTGGAGGAAGTATGTACGTAAGTAGTAGCAGTCATAACAGAAAGAGTAGTAATAGTAACAATAGACATGGGGATGGCCCACACAAGGTAGACCACCAAGTGCTTTCCATGGCAAAATAGCTCAGAAAAGGCAAATTTTGTGTGGAACCAAGAAAGAAGTTCTGCACATTCAGGACCTACCTTAAGCAAACTAACTTATTTCTGTTGGTTGTTTGTGTCTTACCATGGATCAGGTTGTACAACAAATTGTTTGCTCAACACAGCCCACAAAATTAGGGGATCAGAAGTTCCCTTCCATTAACTCTACATTTTCTTGCTATAACTTCTTGGTTTCATGCTTCTGCATTTATTGTTTCCATTGGGTGAGAAGAACTGGGGCAAGAAGAGCACAAAGGGACCAGGAAATGGTGTCTGATGATAATACTTTAACCACACTAAAGGGAAGAGGAGCTTGGAATCAGAAGCTTGAGGCACCATTGCAATCACAACATGTAGGCAATTACCCATACACTATGTGATCTGCCATGTTTACACCAGGTCATTGAGAACTAACTGAGTCTACTTTGAAAGGGCATTTGATTGTTTGTAAGACTTATATAAATGCACCATATAAGAGAGATGGAATTATATCTACATTGAGAAGAAATCAATGAATTCATAGATCAGAGTTAGTTTTCAATTACAGTATAAAGAAGAAATAAATTACGTAATTAAAATGAAGACATTTGATTTTATTTCAGAACTGATATTAATTTAGGGGCTCAAAATTTTGCTGAAAATGAATGCAAAATGACCATGTGGCTTTGAAACTATAGCAAATTTTTAAAATATGCTCTATTACTGGGTACTTTTTACTTTTGAGAATAAAAACATTAATTCCTAGCCATGATTTTGATTTGTTTTGAGAGTTTTCTGATCATTCCAAGGACCTCTGGGGAATTCTCAATTTTAAATCCCCTGGAAAAAAATACAGGTACTCATCATCCAATATTTGATTATTTGATTATTTTGGGGTAAATGAGAGGTTTAGGTGGAGATTTGAAATTAAAACAGACAATTTAATGTTGCACCTCACTTAATAATATTAATTCCTGTTACTAAGTTGGGAGAGAATCTTCTAGAAGAGGTTATAATTAAAATAAGAGAGCTTCTCATCAAGACAGGGCCTCGGGACTTTGGCTCTGAGGTGCAGCCTTATTTCCAAGAAAAGAAAATAAGCTTTACACAGTCTTTGAACCTATTTTCACTGCTCTAAGAAAGAAAGCACTAGAGCCAGAGAGAGAGAGAGAAAGGGAGGGAGAGAATTTTAAGGAAACTATGACGCATTAGGGATAAAAAGAAAGAACATCTGTGGGATAATTAGCAAATTCCTTCATGAAGAGAACATTTGAAACTTTAAAGTTTTCAACACCAACTAGACCACATTGTTTTCAAAAATACTGTTTACTATTATTTTCTACTCTAAATTCAGTAAATTCAGGGACTTCTTTAAAGAACAAAGTAGGGGAGGAAGTGAAGTGCCTTCCTCTGTAAGTAACATTTAAAATCTATCATGAAGTTTTGGTATTTTGTTTCCACTGAAGAGGGGAAAGAATTTTAAAAATAATTTGCCAGGTTGCCTTGTATTCAATTTTGCCCTTGCTTTGCACCAAATTAATTTGATATCTGAAAGTAATATTTTTTAACAAACAGAGCAAACTATATATTTTATCTCTTTCAGTTGCTAAAGAAAGTTGGGGAGTGAATGGTATGTTTAGTCATACAAACATACAAGTACTCTGGGAATGGTCGAGTCCCATATCCAGCAGGGGTTCTGGAGAACTGGTGGCTTATTAGCCCACAAGACTGTCTGGAGATGGTAGGTTTTATACACAGTATTTTAATAATAAAACTATACTTTAAGCACAAAAGGATAATGAAGCCTACTTTCTATCTGAGCAATGAGATGAAAACAAACTGAAAGTCCTGCAACATACCCCAACAGAGCCAACAGTAAGAAGGGCTGAATTCCCCTTCCCTAAGGTAGTGGGAAAAACAGGAAGTGGAGAGAAGCAGGAAGTGGAAAGAAGCAGGAAGTAGAGAGAAGCAGGAAGTGGAGAGAAGCAGGAAGTGGGGGAGAAGCAGGAAGTAGCTCAAGCAGCAGAGGCTGGAAAGGCCAGGGCCTTACCCCTTACTCTTCTGTGATTCTTTGCTACCGTTTCCCTCTTCCCTACCTTTCTCTTTCTCTTCCACTCCTTTCTTCTTCTCATGCTTTCCTCTGACCCTGCACTGGGTCTACCACATCCTCCTCTGAACCTGTTACTGCAGTTGGACCACCTCTTCTGTGCTGGGGTTGGCAGGAGAGGGAAGAAGAGGGCAGGAGAGTGGAAAGCAAGGTCCTGGCAGGGAATCAGGGAAAAGTAGTTTCCCATATTTGTTATTCCAAACTCTAACTTTAGTCTCCATAAGGAAGTAGATGATTTTAGTCTTTGAAACTGCACTATTCTATGGCAGCCCTCAAAACTCATGATTTTTGTTAGAAAAAAGAACTTGCATGCATGGCCTTCAGTAAAGCAAAATACCTGCAATTATTTGGTCACCACAGTTCCTAACCAGTGGCTTATTGACTCATGCATGATGTCATGAAAAGTTACAAAATGTTGCTTTTACTACTCTGACCTTTCATATCTTCCTCATCCTTTCTAGTGAATTTGTTATGCTGTGTGTGGACCTTGTAGGCCACTGACCTGAAAAATATATATATTATCTATTTTACAGAGCTTCTCAACTTTTTTAGATCTGGTTCTGTGTAAGAATCAACACATTCTCACCTCTTAAACTGCTTTGTGCATAGTAGGTGCCCAATGAACACTTGTAGAACTGAAAGATCCTCTAGCACAGATCTCACCAAAATCTTATATCAAAGGTAATTCATACACATATCAAGTAATTCCTAAGTGATATTAAAAATATATATATAATTATATCTATCAATGTCCAACCAGGAAAATAGAAACCATTCTGGATATGTAAAATAAAAGTATTTTAATACCTTAAGTAGATGATAGAAGCTGACTAGAGCAGGAAGTTGCTACCTCTCCGAGGCCAGAGGAATAGAGAGAAAGGTGTTGTCTGTGTCCAAGGTCAAATAACAGGAGGCAATGAGAATCCATGGCGGTCCAGTGGGTTCTGGAGGCATGGGAGAAACACAGTTCTTGTGGGGGATGTTGCCGAAGGCAAAGAGGGAAGAGGGAAATGACCTGGTTTCAACCTTCTTTCCTTACCCACTAGCTCAGACTTGGGCCTCCCATTAGCCAAACACTGCTGGGAGACAATTAATGGGAAACAGGGCATAGGAATAAACCTCCCAGTGATAGAGAACAGAGAATGGATCTGAGAGCAAAGAGCCCAGGTCTACACAGCGACAGAGTGTTAGCTTTGTTAAGATTAACACTGAATGTGTGCTTGGTGGTTCCTCAAAAAGTTGAAAATAGAGCTATACTACTACCCAGCAATTGCACTACTGGGTATTTACCCTAAAGATACAAACATAGTGATCTGAAGGGGCATGTGCACCTGAATGTTTATAGCAGCAAGGTCCACTATAGCCAAACTATGGAAAGAACCTAAATGTCCATCAACAGATAAATGGATAAAGAAGATATATATATATATATATATAATATATATACACACACACACACACACGCACACGCAAATGGAATACTATGCAGCCATCAAAAGAAATGAAATCTTACCATTTGCGACAATGTGGATGGAACTAGAGGGTATTATACTTAGCGAAATAAGCCAATCAGAGAAAGATAATTATCATATGATCTCCTGATATGAGAAAGTTGAGAGGCAACATAGGGGTTTGGAGGGTAGCAGAAGAATAAATGAAACAAGATGGGATCGGGAGGGAGACAAACCGTAAGAGACTCTTAATCTCACAAAACAAACTGAGGGTTGCTGGGGGCGGTGGGTAGGGAGAGTGTGGTGGGGTTATGGACATTGGGGAAGGTATGTGCTATGAAGTGTGTAAACCTGGAGATTCACAGACCTGTACCCCTGGGGCTAATAATACCTTATATGTTATTTTTTTTTTTTAAGTTAAAAAAACAAAAAGATTAACACTGAATGTAAAATAAATTCAGGAAGAAGCACTGTTGCTCCTGACACATTATACCATGAGAGCCCAATACATTTTTATGTATCATACCCATATTTACATGTTATCACGTATCAGGATGACTCAAAGAAGTCACCGACAAGCTCATATGCAAAATCAAGATGAGGGGTATTTGAAATGGCATCCAGTGATTTTAGAGTTATTTCTCTTCAGTGTTGCCTAAACAATCAGAAAGGATTACTCCACACATATGTGATGTTGTTGGAATCATTACCCTGAATCAAAGGCAGCGAACTACTTAATCTTCATTTTCTTTAGAAAAGCAAAGGTTGGCAGGCCTGGGAAACCGACGGCCTACAGAATGCATATTTCCCACCAAGCCATTTTGCCTGGCCTTTTTACCAGTTCTGCAAGCTTATGGTGTCTGGCTTGTGGCTAGACCACAATTCTTACAGCAATTGGCAAGTGGGGGCTGTGCCAGACTGACTTCACCATGATGATATCACAGTTGGGTTGCTGGTCTCAACAGGCTGATGTCAAAGCCAGCCCATTCCTCCAACCTGCGCGGGCTGTTGGCTGAAATAATTGGCCAACACCAGGGACTAAAAAGACCAAAGGATTATTTTAGGCACCAGTAGACTAGTTTCACAGTACCAGCTGCTGTAAGTAAGCACCTTAGACTTTGTCATGGGCAGTGAGGCAAGAGCCTGGAGTCAGACAGATCTAGTTCCTAATCCCAGTTCTTTGGCTTACTAGTTACATGGCACTGGGCATTTCAAGTCTCTCATCAATAAAATGGAAGGATGAGGTTAAGATTAAAGACACCATGTGCCTGTCTATCCAGGACAGTATAACAGAGTCTGAATTCAACCAGTGAGACCCACTGTAAATGGGAATGATAAGTAAAAAAGAATTCATTGATAATATTGATAACCCAGGAAGGAGACAGTTTTACAAGATGAAATTTTGGCTCAATCACTAAAATAAATTTACAGTGTAAATGGCCAAATTATTTGTCCCTGTGTGTTTAAGTGATGTATGCTTGCCTGGCTCAAGACAAAAATGTGACCTAGGCCACTTGTCGGGCAACTGACACTCGAGACGGTGTTTCCTGCACTTCTTGGTGGTGGTCCTGGTCTCTGAGCTCAGCCGCCCTTGCAAAGGAACGTTCCAAACTGGCTCATTAAATAGGAAGTCATTAACAATCCCGATGCCCCTGATTTTATTACTAATGAGAAAAACCAGTTGGGTTAAAAATTGTTTTACTTTAGGGGTGTCTGGGTGGCTCAGTTGGTTAAGCATCTGCCTTTGGCTCACGTCATGATCCCAGGGTCCTGGGATTGAGCCCCACATTTCCCTTTCCCGCTCCCCCTGCTTGTGCTCTCTCTCTTTGTCAAATAAATAAGTATATAATCTTTATCTAAAAGAAATATATATATACCTATACATATATAATTTTTTTTTTTTACACTTCAGATGTGCAGATTGTACTGTCATGGCTGGAAATTACATGGATGTGCTCCTGTTTGCCATAGTATAAATGTGGAGATTTCTAATACCACATCCTCTGGCTTCAAAATCTGAATATTTCTCTCCCTTTCCCTGTCCTCCGCCTCTTTGCACTTCCTCCTGGTGTTTCTTCCACCACCTGGGCACTCTCACACGCACATCGATTGCTCACCATGAAACAAGACACATTGAGTCATTTGTTGCACAGCACGCAACAGGCCATCCTCAAAAATGTGATGCACATCCAAGTAATTATTTAAGGATTTTGTTCTTTCAAAATTTGAGAACTCTGCACACGAGGAGAGTCCAAAAATCTCAGCAACTGCTTTTCTTTCGGGGGCATGTCGACATATTTGGCAAATAATTCCCTAAACACTATGTGATGTTTGAAGTTGTTTTCTATCTAGACAATGTGTGTGGTTTGGAAGTCACATTTGTGCAGCATGCTTTCTTACACTGGCTGGTTAGGTGACCAGAAATAAAATGCATGTCTCTCAAAATTCACTCTTCCAGTGCCTATCTCCCACAATCAAGGGAGTTCATTGCATTCCAACTTTACATTTTTTTTTCCCCTCTAACACCCTGTGTGGCCTTGCTCAGTTTAGATTTGAACCCAGTTCAAAAAAGCCTAAGTCCTGAAAAGCATTGTGCAAGACCCATGGTTACGCTGCATTGTACATTCTTAGCAACGCTGGCAATTTCACCCATAAACATCAATCTCAATTTTATGAGATGACCCATCAACTTCTCAGCAAATATGACAAACTGAAAGGCAAAAATTGAGAAAATACTAAATGAAGAAATGCTTCCCCAGCAGTTTATGTAAGACGATGATCACAACATATTGATCAGCTCTGTGGAGCAAACATATGCAGAGTACCTACTTTGGACATTTCAACTGTTGTTGCTAGGTGTTTGGAGGAACACAAATGTGAGCGAGACCCGAGGCCCTCCCTCAGAAAAATCATATTGCAGTCCTGAAGGCTTTGTTCTCCCTGAGAGTTTATCACATCCAACTTTAAATTATCGATCACTAAGAAAATCACTGTGTGGTCTTTATCAGAGGGTAAAAAGAAATTAATCTTGTAAAGTATAATACAACTAATGATCGGATTACTTCTGTTCCAAATGACCTTATTAAGTTTTAAAGATGGTTAAAAGAAGTGTACTTTTGTTAACCAATTCCTCAAATTTCCTTATATTTATTAGTGGAATTTTATCACAATAATGATAAGTGAGCACCCATTTTACATGGATAACTTTTTTTTGTTCCCAGAATAGCCCTTGAGATCAGGTTCCAGTTATCTATTGCTCTGTAGCTAACCAACTTCAACTTAGAGTATGAAAGAACAACCATTTGTCTATGCTTACAGATTCTGTGCTTCAGGAGCTCAGACTCAGAGGACTTATTTCTGCTCCACGGTGTTCGACACCTCATCTGGGAAGACTTGAACAGATGGAAGGCTGTTCTAGACAGCTAGAATCACCTGGATGCTTCTTCCCACATCACACAAGTCTGCCACCTGGTGGGATGACTGAAGACTGGCTCCAGGTAGAACAATGGATTGGAGAACCTATCCTCATGGACTTGTCTCCATGTAGCTTGGGGATCCTCACAACATGGCAACCTCAAAGTCCTTGAACATCTTAAATGGCAGCTCTGGACTCCAAGAGTGAGTGTTAATGTGAGCAAGACAGAAACTGGATCATTTTGTATGACGTAGGTGTGGGAGCATCGTTTCCACTGTATTCTATGGGTTGGAGCAGTCGTAACCTGCTCAGAGTCCAACGGAGGGGACAGAGACTTTCCTCTAGATGGAAGGAGTGTCAAACAATTTGTGACCACATTTTTAAAATGCTGTAGATTGTTCTTATTATTACTTGCATTTTACAGATGGGGAAAATGAGGCATGGAGATGCAAAGTCACTTGTCCAAGACGTGCTAATGTAATCCTCCCAGGTACTGTTTGATCTTCTTGGACACTCGGCAGTATAATGCACATTCCTTGTCTTTCCTATTCTCTCAAGTTCTCACTCAATTCACTCCAATCAAGTTTCACCTGCCATTTTACTCATCAAGGTCACTAATGACTGAAATCTTGCTCTACCCAATGGTCACTTCTCAGTCCTTATCTCATCTAACCTTATGGCACTATGAGATATGAAAATTGTTCCTTCTTTTCGAATTTGTTTTTTCATTTGGCTTCACATTTCTTGTCGCCATTGTACTCCTTGTTTGCTCCTTCTCTCTCTAAACTCATTCTTTTAGGGGATCTCATCTAGTGCCTTCACTCAAAATTGCATCTCCTGACTTGACATTTTCAATGTTAGTCTTTTTCCAATGTCCATGTGTGTATAGTCACTTGGTTGTTCAATGAGCATTACAACCTTAACTTGACCCAGGAGCACTTCTGACTTCCCATCCCCCAAACCTGGTCAGTTTTAGTCAGAAAAATCAGCATAGGTTATGGAAACTCCAAAGGTGGTGGGAGAGGGAAGAAATTTTGGCCTCCCCAACACTGTGCTTTGCCATTGGTGGGGCCTGGTGAGAGCCATGAAGCATAAATGGAACCATGACTGTTGTTTTTGTGCAACAGCTCCGTGACTCACTTCCACGAAAAACCAGTCCTGTTTGAGCTTGTTACTTTCTTTCCAGGAGTACTTTCCACATAATGTAAGATGGATATTTTATTCAGAAGCATCTTCTTGAAACGGATTCCATGTCCAGAGAAGCAGGACATGGAGGAGGGCATGGAAGAGATGATGGATAAAAGGGGCCAGCTAAGTGACCTCGGACCATGATTTTACTCTATAATCCCAGACCTAGATGTCATACAAGGATACAGTGTCCATTTCATGGTCTTAGCAACTGGAATAGAGACTGACCTCACTGGAAACAGAACTGGACCAACCAATGGGCAGTGAGGTACTTCTACCCCTCTCTCAGGGAAGCATATGTTTACCACTTGTTTCATGTTTTATCTTCTGTGGACCCCACGGTCTTCCTCAGCTGTTTCTCTCTGCTCCTCTTTCTAGCCAAGCTTGCCCCGTTTGCACATGGCCCATTATGTCAGTCAACCTTTAATCAGCCCCCAAAGAGAGAAATCTGATTGGTTGCTAGACACCCATGGGTTGGCTGACCTTGAGTCAGATGCATTTATCTGTGGGCAGTGAGAGTGGGACCACCTGGGCTGGCAGAATCTGTGAGCTGCTGGGGCATTTCCCAGTGAAAGGGTCTATTTTCTAGTAAATTACAACCCATTGAAGATTATGTAATTGCAAATAGCAAAGGAGAAAGTTCATGTTTTTCTGATAAACTCTCCCTGAGAATAACCTTACACATACCGCTTCGTGGAAATTAAAGAAATAGGAACCAAGTACACTGGAATGAAAACATTGAGGTAAGGGAGGAGGAAGAGGAGGAGGAAAGTCAGGATTGAAATGAAAGGAGAAGAAAAGAAAATGAGGAAATCAGGAGAAAAAGAACAGAATTCACCAAATGTCTCCCTGAATACGTGTGTACGTATGAGACCGGTAGATCAGTAGGGAAAGAATGAATCAGGTTTTTAGAGAAACAAAAATATAAAAAGGGGAAAAAATATTTAGTTGGATCACAGCCAGTTTCCAACGCCAGACATCTGGAGCCAAGACAAGGAAAGGTGAGGGAGGAGCTGTCCTTTTGCTGCTGCCCTTGCCTCCATAGGAGCTGGTTACTGGGGATATTTACATTAAATTAAGGTGGCTGGCTATGGCTGTGTTCAGCACTTGGATACGCGGTTAAATAATCAGTGTGGTTTGGCTGCTGGTTTCTTTACTGTGGTTAAATAATTGGTGTTGTCTTGGTTGCTAGCTACTTTAAAAATGTATATGTGCACTTGTTTCTCTTTTTTCTTTCTCCGGAGCAATTTTGACAAGCCCTTGGCAGAAAAGTGGCTGACCAGCTTTTCAAGGGAAGCTTTTTCTCCTTGTCATTCAGGCTTCCCCCAAATGTTGCTCAAGGATTTGAGAATCTTAAAGACTTTTCTTTTTGGAATCTAGATAAAGCACTCCATGTTAGAAAGAATTCAGCTCAGTTCTTTTGTTTGTGGAATAGAGACAAGACTGAGCCTAAGGGCCTCTGTGGTTTTCCAGAAATGCGCCCCATTCTTGTAAGGATTGGTCACAATGTTCTCAGATCCACCAAAAGAACAGGGAAAGATCATTATGGTGACCACTGGATGCCCAAGCATTTCCCCCCATGCTATTCATTGTGAGACCCCTAAAATCTAGAATGGTCCTTGACGCACAGTAGGTGCTCCCCATCTGCTTCATGAAGATAAAAACAAAGCATATTCATAATTTAGGGCTGCATGACTTCTAGTCCAGAAGGTTGCTTCATTTAGTCTTTTTATTGGTGTGTTTAATAAGTGTCCAACTACCACAAACTGCTCTGCCCTGAGACCACAGGAGACTCTCTTCTCCAGACGGCTCTGTCCCTTCTCATATCTTCAAACCTACCTCCAGCTTCAGGCAAATAACGATCAGGGCAATTAATCCTCTCTCGGCAACAAACTGACTGAGACAGCTGGGTCAGAGACAGCACAAGTTCAGGGACAGGCCTCCACCTGACATACCCAGCAAATGCCAATTATGTATGTATATAAATCATGGATAAAGGCAGTCTTCAACTGCTCTTCCGAAACCCACAAGGTTCTCAGGGTTCTGTACAAGGAAGAGCCCAGTGCTTTAAGTTTGAAGTCAGATACAGAGAGGCACCTGGTGTTTTGGAGTGAAAAGTGGTGAGTTAACAGCAGAGTTTATTTCCTCGAAAATATCTTAACAATAACATGACAATTCACCTTTAAGAAAAGTTCAGAATGTACATCTTATATCAACCATTCATTGGTCACTCAGATAATTCCGAGATTTTTTTTTTTCTGCCCTGCCTCGAGGTGGGATGAGGGAGGAGGGAAAGAGAAGTTCCTGAGATTTTAAAAGGACTTGGGGAGGACTCTTCAGAATTCATTGCTTTTGCCATTTTAGGAAGAAGTCTTTCCCCTTACAAAAGATATTCTTTAGCACCCTTTTGGACAACGACTGATCCAGTGGAGGAAAGCAGTCACAAAAGGCGAACAAATCTTTAAGCAATCACGTTAGTACTGTGACGGGTGTTAAGAAAGCAAGGTGGGGGGACGCCTGGGTGGCTCAGTTGGTTAAGCAGCTGCCTTCGGCTCAGGTCATGATCCCGGCGTGCTGGGATCGAGTCCCACATCCGGCTCCTTGCTCGGCAGGGAACCTGCTTCTCCCTCTGCCTCTGCCTGCCATTCTGTCTGCCTGTGCTCGCTCTCTCCCCCTCTCTCTCTCTGATAAATAAATAAAATCTTTAAAAAAAAAAAAAAAAAAAAAAGCAAGGTGGGGGAGGGGGGTGATGGTCTAGCTTGACCACCTTGAGAGATTGCTTTCTGGGTGTTCTCACTTATTGGAGGGGGGTGATATTGGATTACTTAGCTCTTTTGAATTTAAATGTCTTCAATCTTTACCTTATTAATTTTCTGAAAACTTAATAATGTGTGTCTTACACATAATAAGAGAAATTAAAATGAAAGCTGAATGAGATATAATTTTCACCTATCAGATTGGCAAAGATCCAAAAGTTCAGTAACATGGTGTGTCGGTGATAATGTAAGAAAACTGACACTCATTCACTGGTACAGCACTGAGAATGAGTATTTGATCCATGATGATTTAGAAGGAACCTCCTCTTTGACTCCATCATGCCACTCCTAAAAATGTATCCTCTAGCTGAATGAAAGTACTGATAAGATGACAAATGTGCAAGGTTATTCATGGCCACATTGAAATAATAAAGGACTACAATTTGAATGTTTCTAAATAAGGAACATAAATAATGTATGGGGAGAAAAATAACCCCCAAGTGGAATACTATATAGTCATCAAAAAAGATAAGCAAGTACTATGTCAGCACTTTAGGAAGTGATATGGAACAGTGTCTAAAATATATTTTTTAAAAAACAAGGTAAAGATCATTGTTTAAAAATATATTTACATACATACTCAATATTTCTGAGAATGCATACAAGAAATTGATAATGGTGATAGAGGGAAGCAGGTACACAGATGCAAAGATGAGCAGAGGCTTTCTGGATGCTATGTGCTTTTTAAAACCTTGTATGTTTTATACTATATGCATATATTATCTATCAAAAAGGGGTTTTTTTTAAATTTTAAGTAAAAAAGACTAGAAAGCAAACCAAAAATAAATTAATTAAAAAACGAAAGGAAATTTGATAATTAAATATGTGTCTATGGGGCACCTGGGTGGCTCAGTGGGTTAAGTTCCTGCCTTTGGCTCAGGTCATGATCCCAGGGTCCTGGGATGGAGTCCTGTGGCTGGGCCGGGTGGGGGTGGGGGGTCATTGCTCTGAGGAGCCTGCTTCTCCATCTCCCTCTGACTACTGCACCCCCTCCTGTGCTCTCTCTCTCTCTGTGTCAAATAAATAAATAAAATCTTAAAAAAAAAAAATGCATGCCCATGCATGAAGCAAAGGCATCGAGTATTAAGCCACCTATCACAAAGTGCCCTAATCAGAAGAACATTGGAAAAGAGTGCTGACCCGGGCAAGAACTCAAAGAATATTTCTGGGATGGATAACTGGATTATGGGGATGATTATGATGATGTAAATTGTTAATCATTTGGGGAGATGTGTGCAACTTTTGGATTCAAATTGCACGTATGGCCTCACTTTATTTTTTCATGGACCAAAAGAAAAAAAAATACCGAATGTGGAAGCTTTGAGTATTGAAGCTATCAACGAAAGGATTTGCTTTCAGATGCCTTCTAGGTTAAAGCAGAGTGCTTTGGGTGGAGGGGGTGGGTTTCAAGGCAGTGAAACTACTCTGTGTGACACCGTCATTATAAATGCTTGGTAAATAAATTACACAGTGGAATAAATTTACATGGTAAAATAAATAAATAAATAAAGGCACTTATCAAAACCCCCAGAATGTACAACACAAAGAGTGAACCATAATGTAAACTAAGGGCTTTAGTTAGCAATAATGTAACAACACTGGTTTATCAACTGTAACAAATGTACTATGACAATAAAAGATATAAAAAATAAGGCAAACTGAACCTAAGGAAGGTGGAAAGAGAAATATGTGGAAACTCTGTACTTTCTAATCAATTTTTCTGTGAACCTAAAAGTGTTTTTTTTAATTTTTTAAAAAATATTTTATTTATTTATTTGACAGAGAGATGGCAAGTAGGCAGAGAGGCAGGGAGAGAGAAGGGGGGAGGAAGCAGGCCCCCAACTGAGCAGAAAGCCCGACGAGGGACTTGATCCCAGGACCCTGGGATCATGACCTGAGCCAAAGGCAGAGGCTTGACCCACTGAGCCACCCAGATGCCCCCTAAAAGTGTTTTAGAAAAAATAAAGTTTATTAATAACAGAAGAGGAGGAAAGAAAGGAGAAAAAGAGAGAGAGAGAGAGAGAGGGAGGGAGGAAGGACAGAGTCAGAAGATTTTTAAGGGACACCTGGGTGGCTCAAATGGTTGAGCCGCTGCCTTCGGCTCCAGTCATGATCCCAGGGTCCTGGGATTGAGTCCCTCATGGGGCTCCTTGCTCAATGGGGAGCTTGCTTCTCCCTCTGCCTGCTTTGCCTGCCATTCCCCCTGCTTGTGCTCTCTCTTTCTCTGACAAATAAATAAAAGAAAAAAAAAAGACTTTTTAAAAGGCTTCAGCCTTCTGGCACAAACAGCAGGCACTCAAATATCTGTTGGCTTCAACTGAATGAAATTCAGTGTGAAATGTGCAGGTGAATGTGAAAGCATATTCAAAATGAACGAAGAGTGTGAACTCATTAGTGGTGTGTTTGGTAAAGTCCTGGGATACACATTTCATTAAAAAGAATTAGATGGCTGTAATCTTGATCAATCATTAAGATTATAGATTTTTTTTCCCTAGACACTTTATGACAATTATATATTTTCAGCAATAAAGATGTAAACATTTCTAATGCCATCCCCCAAAATCACTTGAGAAAAATTAACCACATACTCACAAGTCAGACTAGCTCATTGATAGATATAGGTATTTTTGTCATTGACAGGGTTTTTTTGGGAGGGAACTTATAATATTTATATAGATCCTTACAGGATTTTGAAAAAGCTGATTAAGACCGTTCATAAGTTCTCTTACAAATTATGTTATTTTTTATTTATAGGACAGTTTATCTAGATTTATGAAATAATTATGTAAAAAGTTTCTTCTTGATTACAACAGTGAAAAAAACAGATTTTGAAACAAGGCTTGCCGTGGCTTTGAGACCTTCTATAACACCTATTGTGGAATTGGCCCCAATTATTTTTGAACTTAAGGTGTAATGTGCAAATGTGTACAAGGTGCTATCTTGGAAAAATTACTCTTTGTAGAAAGCTGTACTGCCAGCTGCAAGCCTTGGGGGTGGAGAGGGGGTGTGCCTCAAGTGATCTATATAGAACTTGCCATTTGAGCTTTCCATCTCTGTTTCGTTAATATCTCTTTTTCAGAGAGTGTGAAAGTCAGGTTTCCTGAGAATTGGAGCTCCCACTGATTTGGTGGGATTTCCTCTTGTTATTAGATGTTGAAACACAGCCAGGATCTTGATCTCTGGAGTCCCAAAGCCATGGTGTGGGGCACGTTTTCGGCCCCTTCCAGAACAGCTGCTCAGTCTGCTCTGCTTGTGAGTCAGGAAAGGCGAAGCTGTGCTGTCAGTTTCCATCCTGGATCATTAACAACCCTCTTAGAAGAATCAGAAGTTTGTTTCTTACATGTCTCTTCCTCTTTGCACTTGGTGAATCCTTGAATTCCTGCACCTAACAACTTACATAACTTGAAAGCCAGAGAAAATGACCAGTATCAATATGTAGTACACAGCTTTTTCGATTATCTGCTGTGAAAGACCAGCTTATTGTTTCTATTGCAGAAAGATACTTCTGTAAAACAAAATTTTAAAATGTTACGAGAAAAGAGAAATGATACCTACAAAACAGAAGCCCCCAATTTTTTTTAGATTCAACAGACATAAAACTGGCTCTTCAAGTTGCTGTGAAAGTATCTGAATGGTTACTCCATGTTCCCATGGACCACTGAGGAACAGTCCATGGACCAACACTCCCCTGCAGAACAGGTTGCTGGAGCCTTGGTACACAGGATGTCATCCTTCTGAAGACAGCCTGGGTCTCCCTCCCCTTCCTTCCTCCCTCCCCCTGTTAAGGGATATGGGCACATGAACCAGACTAAATGAGATTCCAAGGCTTTGCCTAAACCATCTTGGGAAAAAAATAATTACTTCTATTGCAACTGCTAGAAAATACGTAGCGTTCACATTTTAGCTAGACTAGTCGGCTCATGTGATATCTCATTGTTTTCTCATTTCCTTCATCTGACTACTAGTTAATTTAAACATCTTTTCACTTGCCTGTTTCCATTTGGATTTATAGCCCTGTCAATTATTTATTTACATCTTCCCTCGTTTTCCCTTAGACTATTTTTTCCATCAAGTTTGTAAGTTTGTTAAGTTCCATCAAGTTTGCTTATTAGAAAAATTAGTCCTTTGTCATTTACCCGATAAATATTCTTGCCAGATCTGTTTGTCTCTTAACTTTGTCTCTGGTATCTTTTCCGTATTTCTTATTTTTTTTTTTTTAAGATTTTATTTATTTATTTGACAGACAGAGATCACAAGTAGGCAGAGAGGCAGGCAGAGAGAGAGAGAGGAGGAAGCAGGCTCTCCGCGGAGCAGACAGTCCGATGCGGGGCTCGATCTCAGGACCCTGGGATCATGACCTGAGCCGAAGGCAGAGGCTTTAACCCACTGAGCCACCCAGGCGCCCCTATTTCTTATTTTTTATGTAGTCTAATGTGCACGTTTTTCTTCCACATCTTCTAATCTCTAATAACTCTTGGTTATTAGAGTTCTTCCTAAATTCCACATTATATAGGCCACAGCTATGATTTTCTTATTTGTTTGCTTTATATGTAAACTTTTTTTCTGGAATTTATTCTTACATTTCCTTCTAAACAGGTGATCAGGTTTACCAGTATATTTATTGAAGTGACTATAGTTTTCCCACTGATTAAAGCATCACCTTTGTGAGGTTAATATGTGACAAAGGTGATTATTTAATTAGTCTTAGTAATTCAGCCAAAGTGGGAATATCATTTTACACTTAAAAAACTTCAGAACTGTATCATATTCTTTATCTTTTCAGAGCCTCCGTTCCCCTTTCCTATAGTATAAGTGACGTGAACTAGTCCTGAGGTGGCCAATTTAGAAAACGAGTTCTGACTTTTCATTCATTCAACCCATCAGATATTTCACTGGCTGCGGTAGGGGATACCTATCAACGGCATAGGGGATATAAAGAGAAGGGAAGAGTCCAGGTAGAGCTCCAAACCAAACAGCTGGATATAATGGAAAGTATGTGCGATTATCTATTGTAACATAATAAGCCCCCTCAAAACTTAGTGGCATAAAGCAACATTCTTTGTTATAGCTCATGGTTCTTTGAGCTGAACTGGGGTCAACTATACTGTTACTGCGTGGGGCGAAACCAGTGCAGGCTCAGGTGAGGGAACTGTCTAGGATACAGAATTTAGGAGGTACTCGGGCTTGAGGTCCCTGCGGCCCCACTGCAGTCAGAGTTGAGTGTTTCCTTAAATGTTATACCACGATGTCTCACTCACTTCACCCCGTTTGACTCTGACCTTGGGTTGGGGTTTCCCTATGTGCTTTTGTCGGGTGGCAGCTGGATCTGGAGTCATAACGGTTCTACCGCGCTGAGGAGACATCCAAGACAGCTTCTCCATTCACGTGCCTCATGTCCTCTTTACTTGCATGGCTAAACAAGCCGCAAGCTGACCAGGCATCTCTTTCTCTCTCCACGTATCCTCCCCGCATGGCCAGATTGGCTTTCCACATCTCCTGGCAAGTCTCAGCTTTCTTACAAGGTGGTCAGATTTCTTAAATGGTGACTGGCTTCTCCAAAGCGAGCATCCAAAGAGGTCTAGGTTGAAGCCACAGAGCTTCTTGTGGCCTAGACTGTAAGCCCCCGAAAGTCAGTCACTATCATTATTTTCATTGTATTCTACTGGTCGAAGTCACTAAGGTCCCCCAAGATTTATGGGGAAGGAAATGAGACTGTCTCTTGATCAGAGTAACATGGATATAAAGGGAAGAAGACAATTGATGGAGATCAATTTTGGAGAATACCTACCACAGAAAGATGGGAAACAAATAGGTCTGGGAGTGGGAAGTCATAAGTGCTCCCCCAATAAGTTGAGTTTACAACACTCTTTGAAAGACCAAGTGAATTATATGCCTAGAAATCAGAAAAAGACTGGGATTGATAATTTCAAATCAAGAGGTTAATTTCGAATCCAGGCACTGGATGAGATCACCTAAGGAGTGAATTTAGAGAGAGAAGAAGCCATCAAGGAGTACAGTGCGCGACAGAAGAGTATGAAGCCAAATAAGGAAGCACTCTATAAAGAGGAGTTGATCAGCCATGTCACAGGAGACTCTGAGGTCAGATAAAATGAGATCGGGGGAAGCAACCATTGGGTAGAGCAAGATTTTGGTCACTAGGGACCTTGATGAGAAAAATGGCATGATAAAACTTGATGATAGTGAATTGAAGAGAGAGTGGGAAAAGCACATAAAAGCAAGTTTTTCAAGGACTTTTCATAGAAATGGGATTCTTAGTGAGTGGGCAGTTGGAGTCTAGGAGGGTTTGTTTTTGTTTTTGTTTTGTTTTGTTTTGCTGTGGTTTTAAGATCAGAGAAAGTATAGCAATTGTAGGTGGCTGGGAATTAATGGCGTGGTAGGGAGGGAGCTGAGGCTGAAGAAGGAGATGTAATTGCAAAGTCTTGAGTAGGTGAGAGGTGACAGGACTGAAACAAGTCAGCTGGGAGGACAGGAGGTGTTGGTCAGTGAAATAATGGTTGAATTAGAAATTCTAAGTTACGTGGAGATTTTCCAGGAGACAATGGGTCTAGGGTAAGATTAAGAGTCGGTGGTTGGAAGTGTGGAAGTCAAGGAACTAAGAGGCCAAGATTGCCATGAATGATAAGGAGTGGTCAGGGGAAAAGCACATGCACCAGACACTGAAACTGTGAGGAAGTACCTGCCTGAGAGAATTAAGCCCGAATGTCCAAAGGCACATGTGGTAGCACTGTACTGTGTCAACAGAGCTGAGAGGGAACTACATTTCCCAGAATTCCCAGCAAAAAACGGTTCCGTGTTAGTAGAGGCCACAAGGCAAATTTTGCATCAGATTTGGAAGGAAGAAGTGAGGTAGCAGCCACATTATTTCTATCCTATGCAAGTGGTAAAGGGTCCCAAGCACTGTGGCAGCTTTCTCCATCATCATGGATCTGAAGTGCCCCTTGGTGGGTATGCACCTGTACCTGGACTTGAATTTGCTCAGCTCTCTCCAGCCCTCCTGCTTTGCTTCTCCTAGTCCCAGACAAAGTGCACATCAGCTCCACAGTGAAGGATGCCAGCTTTTCCTGTGGGTCACCCCATGTGGCATCAAGGTTGGAAGTGATGAGGGAGACACTAGTTCCAGTCCTTCCCCACTGGCTCCAGTTCTCCTCCTGGGTTTCCATTTGTCCCCGCATCCCTCTCAACCGTCCATCTGACCTCAGTGAATTCAGGCTCAACAACGGACATAAAAAGAACAGACTGCACTGTCTTGCGGCCCAGCTCCCACAACTGTGAGTGGTCACCACTCCATAATAAATCCTTCATCTGTCTCATTCCGAGACTTCTCTGGTCAAGCTCTGGCCCATACAGTACCTACTGTATGCAATAGACACCTTCTCTCCTCTGCATACGGAGTGGTACTGGTTATTTACCATCCTTGAGAGGACTAAGGGAAGGGCAACTCAACTCACTTTCTGTCTTCTGTGGTTCCCATGAAAAATCTTGGTTGAAAAGGGCTACAGGTGATGGAAAAGTCAGTAGAGGGCTCTAGGAGGGCCTAACAGAATGCTAGTCAAGGAAGTTAGTGATGTCCCCAGAGAATAGGGAATAGAATGGTCTGGAGGCACAAGAGGCCTATGGGTTCCACTTTAGGGTCTGGTGAGCTGTGGACTGTGGAAGAAAACTCAGGCAGGACTTGTATCTGTAAAGTGGAAGTTGTACCTAAAAGGGCCAGCCAGCTGGGCTCTCCCTTCCCCCGCCACACACACTCCAGCTTTATTGACATACAACTGACATATAACATTGTATACATTTAAAGTATACAATGCGACAATTTGATAAACATATTGTGCAATATGTTAACCACCTTAAGGGAAGTTAACACAAACTTCACTTCATATAATTTTTGGTTGCTATTATTATGGTGAGAAGATAAAAGCTTTACTTTTATAGTAACTTTCAAGTATTTAACATGGTATTATTAACTACAGTCACCGCGCTGGCCATTATATCCCCAGAACTTACTCATCCTATAACTGAGAGTTTACCCTCTTTGACCAACGTCTCCCCATTTCCCCAACCCTCAGTCCTGGCAACCACCATTCTACTGTTCCTATGAATCTGGTTTTTTAAGACTCCACGTACAAGTGACATCATACAGTATTTCTCTTTCTCTGTCTGACTTACTTCACTTGGCATAATGCCTTCAGAGGCTATCCATGTTGACACAAATGGCAAGATCCCCTTCTTTTTGTAGCTGTGTAATATCCCATTATATGTATATATATGTATATATGTGCATATATATATATATAATGGAAAATTATGCAGCTACAAAAACATATATATATATATGTACATCTACATAAACATATATATGTACATATATGTGTGTGTATACATATAAAACCCTCAGAGATAGAGATAGACAGATCGAATATATATACATATATATCTATGTATATATATTATCACATTTTCTTTATCCATCTTTTGTCCAACGATGTCTACTTAGGCCCTTTCCATACCTCGGCTGTTGTGAATAATCCTGCAATGGACAAGGAGTGCAGGTATCTCTTTGAGATACTGATTTTATTTATTTTGGATATATGCCCAGAAGTAAGATTGCTGCATCATAGGGTAATTCTACTTTTAATTTTCTGAGGAACCTCCATATAGTTTTCCACAGTGGTTGCACTTACTTATATTCCCATCATCAGTGCACTAGGGCTCCCTTTTGTCCACATCTTTGCCAGCATGTGTTACCTCTTGTTTTTTTTGATGATAGCCATCCTAACCCGAGTGAGCTGAGATTTCATTGTAGTTTTAATTTGCTTTTCCCTGATCATGAGTGATGTTGACTGCCTTTTCATGTATTTGTTGGCCCTTTGTATATCTTCTTTGGAAAAATGTTGGTTCTAATCATCTATCATTTACATGTATATTTTTTCATATACATGAAATTTGCAAGTATTTTCTTCAATTCCATGGTTTTCAGCTGGGTTTTAGTTAGAGCAAGAACGTGAAGTTCCAGCTCAGAAAGCAGCTTGAGGATACCGGAAATTTTGCTGAAGACAGATTGAGAGCTCCACTGGTAGTGGGATATTTTCACGTGGGGGGTTGCTCATGATGAGAATATGTCAGTTCAAGAGATGTACAAGGTAATATGGGGATTAGTGATGGTGATGAGGGATAGTTTGGAAGTCTGTTGGTTATGACTGAAAACCTTGATGTCAGACACAGTGGTACTCACGGTCTTGGGGGCTTCTAGGAGAGGAGGTTCATTCATTCTCCCAGCTCATCTGAACCTCCTTCTCAGCCTTGGTCTATCAGGCAGCTGGTTGCTCCACACATCTACTAGGGTGTCCCCAGAGCATGCAAAATTCCTGGGACTTCTTTAAATCGCACTGAGAGCTGAATTAAGACCAGGATGGGCAAATTTTACAAACAACAGGAAGCATGTGGATCTCTAGAATGTTGGTTTTTCAAGTTTTATCCCCAGATAAGCAGCAGCAGCAGCAGCATCTCCTAAGAACTTGTTAGAAATGCAGATTCTCAGGCCCCATAATCCCTACTGGATCAGGAACTCCAGGACCAGGCTCAACCTTGTGGGTTTTAACAAGGACAACCCACAAGCCTCATGTTTACTAAGATTTGAGGCCCCCGTTCTAAAGGGACTCAACAAACACTAGTTTAAATATGCAGCCAATGACCTTGTCATTATAAGCCAAAATCACAGAGCATTAAAGATGAAAAGACTAGATTTCAAGTGTCTAATCTGGCCTTGAACCTCACATGGTGCAAGATCCAAGTCTCTGAGAAGGAGTGTGACTTGTCCAAGCCCTCCTGGCAGGACTGAGCCAACCAACTCCCAAGTAACAACATACTCAGAGCCTGGGAAATGGTTGTCTTGATCCGCCACACAGTTGCAGACTTTCTATTTAAAAGCAAAACAAACAAACAAACAAACAAAAAACCAAACCCAAACCAACCAAACACACACACAGACACACACACAGGCAAAAAACCCCTCAGAGATAGAGTTAGATAGATCGATAAATCAATGATAGATACTGTGTTTTCTGTCCTCAAGTCTGAACAACATGGTCTGCCTTACGCCAAACCACTGCTTTTAAAGGTTTATTTATTTATTTTTAATTTTGGGGGTTGCAGAGGTGCAGGTTCCAAAGGCAGACAGCCCCTGAAGAATGCATCAGTCTTCCCAGGAACCGGAGGCTTTTTGGCAGCCTGATTCAATCTTCCTACGCTGAAGTTCTGTTCTGACTTTTGCCATTTCTAATTCCCTGCGCCTCCGGGGAGAGGCGGACAGCCGAACTCTGCGTGCACTGAAGCCCCGGCTCCTTCTGCTTCTGGAAAGGAGATTTAGCCTTAATTTTTGTGACAGATGGAGTTGATAGTCTCTCCACGGAAAGGGGAGGAAAAAAGCGCCAGTTTTTGACAGGCCGCAGAAGCCCGGTGCCTCTGGTGGTCGAAGGCTGCGTTGCGCCACAGTTAAGGTAGTTTGCAAACTTTCGCGCGCGGATGGCTTGGGCGGCTCTAACCCGGGCCGCTTCCCTTAACCGAGGGAGGGATGGAAACACACACTTTTACAGAAACCTTGGTGCGTGCCAATTTATCCCCTTCCTTTATGTTCTGACTGCGGCCATATGGTGCTGCTCAACATTCCTAAAGATTTTTAATACTATAATTATTTTTTCATCGCCGTCCGAGTTAGAGACTTATATTCCAAAGAAATTGATCTGGTTGATTTGGATTTCTGTCTTGCAGTTGACAATGATGCCCCGCTCAAGAACCATACCTGCCTGAGCGGCCAAGTGGGACCATGTGTTGGGATGGGGGCGTTGTAAATATCTCATCTACGTCCCCTAACTGAAGTGTGTGCCTCTTTCTTGTGTGTCTTTGGGCTTTGTTTTGTTTTTCATAAGCTTTAAAGCTCAACTTTAAACTCTCTGATCCCCCCCCCAACACACACACACACACACACACACACACACACACACACAGCCCCAACCGTGATCAGGTCCCAAACATAGGAAACTAGAAAAAACAAACTGAATTGTGAACGCAGTCGAAGGCGCAGATGGGAGTCAAGGAGAATTAATAAAACTACTTAAAAAAAAAAAAAAAGGAAAGTAAAAAAGAACCCAACAAAAAGGCCTGTGGCCGAGCCGGATGCAAACAGCTGCCCCTGAGCCCTGCCCGCTGGTTCTGAGCGCGAGCCGGGCTCCATATCCGAGCCTCCTTAAGAGTAGGAGGAGCGCCCAGGCCTCTGTCAGGCTCCTTAAGCCTTTCCTTTCAAGCCCTGAATGCCTGAATGTGAGCTGCCCACCACCCTCCCCGCCCTCCCCCACTCCGCAACCCCACTCCACTCCAGCGGCTCGTAAAAAAAAAAAAAAAAAAAAAAAAAAGTTTCAACAACAACAGGCAGGACCAATAGCATCTCGAAGAGCCGGGAAAGGGGGCCGAGCAAAGGGCGAAAGAGAGTGGAGAAAGGAGAAAGCGGGCAGGCTCGGAGTGCGCGGGGCCGGGGCTCGGCGAGCTGGAGGAGCGTTGCTAATGTTTTTGTTTGTTTGCTTTTCCATGCATGCATAATGAGGGGGCACCGCGGCACCACGCGGGGGCTCCCGGCCCACTTTTGTATTTAAAGCCTTGCAATCAGCGAGTCCGCAGCCGGGCTCAGCGGATCCGCTCCCCGGGCCCCTTGTCACCCGAGAAGCCGCCGCCGAGTGAAGCCCGGGAGCCGCTCCCCGGCCGCGCCGAGTTTCTTGTTCTCCCCGCGCCGCCCGGAAAGGGCTCCACGGAGCTCAGCGAGGCCGGGGTCGCCGCGGGCGGAGGGGGAGGGGGCGCGGGCGTCCGGGCCCCGGGAAGGCGGGCAGCGCTCCGACGCGAGCCAGGAAGCGGCGCGATGCGAGAGCCCGCGGCGGCGGCGTTGGCGGCGGCGGCGCGGCGCTGAGCCCGGGAGGAAGGAGCCGCCGCGGCCGCACAACGGATCTGCAGGCGCGGAGCAAAATGCACCCGCGGCGCCGCGCGGTCCTGCAGCCCCGCCGCGGCCCCGCGGCCCGCAGCCCCCCGGGGCGGCAGTGAGCGCCTCCCGCCACCGCCCGGGGCCGACCGGAGGGGCTCTCTGCTGTGCATTTCTGGGAAGCCACCGCACCCGAGCGAGCGGGCAGCCCGACCTTCTGCGAGCAGCGCGGCACCAGTGAGCGGCGCGCATGGATTTATGAAAACACTCATGCAAGAAGTTGGCAGGACTGGGGCAAACTTTTCCACCGGCTCCGCGTCCGCCGCTGCCCGCGCCTCGTCTCCTTTCCCCTCCTCGCCCGGCGGCCGCCGCTGCCCGCGATGGTGGCAGGGCTGCTGGGCGGCGGCGGCGGGGCCCGCGCGGGGACCGTGCCGGGCGTCTGGCTGTGCCTGATGGCGTTGCTGCAGCTGCTGAGCTCCGCGCCGCGGGGCTCGGGGCTGGCGCACGGCCGCCGCCTCATCTGCTGGCAGGCGCTGCTGCAGTGCCAGGGGGAGCCGGAGTGCAGCTACGCCTACAACCAGTACGCCGAGGCGTGCGCGCCGGTGCTGGCGCAGCGCGGCGGGGGCGACACGCCGGGGACCGCTGCCGCCGCCGCCGCCGCCTTCCCGGCCTCGGCAGCCTCGTTCTCGTCGCGCTGGCGCTGCCCGAGCCACTGCATCTCGGCGCTCATTCAGCTCAACCACACGCGCCGCGGGCCCGCCCTGGAGGACTGTGACTGCGCGCAGGACGAGAACTGCAAGTCCACCAAGCGCGCCATTGAGCCGTGCCTGCCCCGGACGAGCAGCGGCGGCTCGGGCGGCCCGGGCGCGGGCGGGGTCATGGGCTGCACCGAGGCCCGGAGGCGCTGCGATCGCGACAGCCGCTGCAACCTGGCCCTCAGCCGCTACCTGACCTACTGCGGCAAGCTCTTCAACGGGCTGCGCTGCACCGACGAGTGCCGCACGGTCATCGAGGACATGCTGGCCGTGCCTAAGGCGGCTCTGCTCAACGACTGCGTGTGCGACGGCCTGGAGCGGCCCATCTGCGAGTCGGTCAAGGAGAACATGGCCCGCCTGTGCTTCGGGGCCGAGCTGGGCAACGGCCCAGGCAGCAGCGGTTCGGACGGGGGCCTGGACGACTACTACGACGAGGACTACGACGACGAGCAGCGCGGCGGGGGCGCGGGCGGCGAGCAGCTGCTGGACGACGACGACGGCGTCCCGCACCCGCCGCGCCCGGGCGGCGGCGCTGCAGCGGCGGGCGGCCGCGGGGACCTGCCCTACGGGCCCGGGCGCAGGAGCAGCGGCGGCGGCCGCTCGGCTCCCGGAGGCGCCTGGACCCCGCTGGCCTCCATCTTGCTGCTGCTGCTGCTCCCGCTGCTCTTTTAGCCCTCGCGCCCCCCGCCGTAGGCTGCGGGAGGGCCCGCGCCGAAGCACCTGTGGCTGGGGGACAGTGGGGATGGTTGGGATACTTTCTAAAACGTGTTCCGAGTAGACTCTGCCTAGCGGGTCTCCCCTTCAGGACTCTTGGCACTTCCCCGTGTCCTCTCCCGAACATAACTTCTTGGACATCCTCCCCTGCCCCTATTCCAGGCTCCAGAAACTCTCAGCTCGTCTTCCCTGCAGAAACTGGCCTAGCTAGAGTTTAGGATGCCCGGGATGAAATGGGCGGGGGTACGGAACCATAGCCTTGGACTCGGAAGAGGGGATACCGACCTGTGGGATCCTACCAGTTTCAAGGGAGTAGGCTTGGAGCAGGAGGATGAGAGGGGATTTACATTTGCAAAAGTGGCTGTTTATTAGCATTTTTGCTATGCATGGGGAGGGGTGGGGTGGGCGGCGTGGGGGGAGGGCAGTACCGGTGTCGACTTTTATTGTGGCCAGTGAAGACATTGCAATCGTGAGTAAACAGAAAAGTCCCACTTGCCGATTCTTGTGTTTACTCTTGGTCAGCGCTCGGAATTCTCCGTTTGGGCGGGGGAGGAGGCATGGGAAGGGGTTAATATGCCTGACTTAGTTTTGGATAACTTTGAGCCCTTGACCTTAATTTCATTGCCACCACTCTGATCTCTTAGCCCATTTCTTAGGCTTAAGGGTCAAGAAATGCTGATCTGAAGAGTTGCTAGTGGTGTTGAACAATGCAACTTTTTATGTAAATGAGCTCTGTACTGCCATCTATGAAAGCCTCTTTAAGATGTTTGTCTTCTCATTTCTGTTCTTTACATCAAGAAATTGTATGTACAAATAAATATGCGGAGAAAATATATCGCCTCTGCTTTTATCAGGGTGCTAAACCCTGGTACTTCTATATAAAGTGTATTAAAACTGGGATTTGTTACCAGTTGCTGTACTTTGTGTATAGAATTTTTATAAAGTGTATGCTTCAGAAATAATTTATTTTTAAAAAGAAATTAAAATTTTAAATCTGCAACCACGTTACACCTTTCCTCCCTGAAGTGTATAGAATCTGTTTGTCACCAGGGGATCCAAACCCACAGTCCATTGTGAAGTGTGCTCTATCTAGAACAGTCTTAAAATGTACAGTGTATTTTATAGATTTGAAGTTAACATTGTTATTTTCAAGAGAATTTATGGACATTGTAGAAATGTATAAATGCATTTCCAAACTGCCTTAAACATTGTATTTTTATAGACATCCTTTTAAAAAAAAAAAAGTCTTATGTTTTAAGTAACTATGGCTTTGTGTATTTTTTTGTTATTTGTTTTATTAAAATGTGTACATCAGTAAAGAGTTTTTAAATAATGAATATGGTGTAGTTACTTTCCAGAGTTACATTGTGGTTTACCCAATAATGGGTAAGGAGGGGCATGGAGGGGCCACTGGGAATCTATCAACCATCAACTGAAATTAAAATACAGTACAAGACAAGAAATGAGGGCTATTATTTCTGCCTCTAATTTAATGAACCATTAGACATGTGTAAATGAAGCAGCTAAAAAGACATAACCCACTGGCCTGCACTGGTTTTTACGTTTGTGGAGAGAACTCACAAAATTTGTGTCTTCTTAATAATGGGGGATAACCCAGAGGTCTCTCTCCCCTCCCCCCCCTTTTCCAAGGGGAGCCCCCAAGCCCCTCCTCCAGAAGTGTCCTGTCTGGCTTATAGACATTCTCTTACAATCAAACATGCCAATAACATCTGTTACCAATAGATCTTGGGAAACCTGGCACACCGCTTCAAAGTCATTTTCACACTTCGGGTGAAAAAGTACAAAATTGTGTTACAAAACATTCAGGCGGGCAAAAGTAAACACACTGGGGAGAGGAACAATCACCAGAACTTGTAATATTGTTGTGAGGAGTTGTTTAGCAGTGGGCTGAAGGCTGGGTTCCTGCCAGAGCTACTGATCTACACTCAAACGCCCTTAGATAAATAATTACACTCTTAAGCTGTGTCGAGTGCTGATACACTTGACCTTGTAAATAGAAATGTTTGCAGTAGGAATAAACTCCGGCATTGGAAAATCTTTTAAACATTAACACAAAAGAGAGCGCTCTGTCCTCTGGGGATTTGAGTCTGAACCTCGCCAAGCTAGGCACTTGCAAGAGGGAAAAAAAGTTTATTTATCTTCTATTCCTGGTGTTTATTTAAAGCTTTTCATTTTAAACGCAGTGATTGGAAGGCGAGTCAGGAGTTTAAAAGTCACCACAAATAAACTTTGTCTGAGGGGTCGACAGATTAGCAAGATCTCGTGTCTCTTTATATGATATTAACATGTACTGAGAAAACATAACCACATTTCTCTGCTGCCTGAAGTAATTAACAAAGCCATGCCCCCTTCCAACTTCCTCCCCCCACTACTCCCACCCCCGACTTTTCAGGTTTCTTTTGCCTCTAACTCGCTCTTTTCCCGGCTTTTATGCAGGGCTTCGAGGCACTTCTTGTTAGCTCTAAAACCAAGACTGGCATACATGTAGCATCAGAAAGTCTGAGATAGTTGTAGTGTCATTCGAGGCTAGGAGGGTGGTGTGTGGCTTCAGTCCGCAGTCACCTGAATGGTTGAGTAAACATATTGTTAAAACAAAGCTGAAAGCGTTGTTTCTTTGGGAAGTGAACAAAGAGTATTCCAAGAGACTTGTAAATGAAATCAGTGCTCTTTACAAACCTCCCGTTAGCAATTCTTCTGCATTTGTCCTTAAATATATTTAAATCATCTCCATCTCCTGTTATTTTAACACATTCTTGACTAAAAGTGAAGTCTTTGTCCCAGTAAAAGGCCCAGTTTTCCCCAGTAAGAAGTAAAAGGCATTAGCACTAGAAAAGGCCTGATAATTAACTGGTACAATAAACTCACGACTTGATTTTACAGGGTCCTGTCAAAAGCATCTGCCTGGGATAAATCAACACAGCTCGCTGTTGGGGAGAGAGGACATGAGGCTTTATGCTTTCTTCCTTGAAGAAAGTGAACATTGATCGGTGGCTCATTTTAATTTAAACAGTTCTAAACCGGAGCCCAGGAGCCCCCGGGTCCCTCTACAGACCTAGAGGATGCCAGAACAGGTTGCTGAGTTGTTGGAACCTTCAGTTATGGGATGGTAGGTACCATCTGCTCCTAGGCAGAAAGAATTTTTACAGATGTTGACATCTGTAATATCTCATGCTCTCTGGGGAACCTTCTGGAATTTTGGACATTTGAGACGGCCAGATGTCTCACGGAGAATGCCTGGAAGTACCATTATTGAGAGAAAGGGCATCTCTGGCTTTTCCTGGGGATTCTCAAAAAGGGCCATGCTTCTCAGAAGGCTTCCAGGGTGCAAGGAACTCCTTTAGGATGTCGTGAAAAATCATGTGGCCTTGAGGCTGGTCCCATTTCCCCCATTAGCAGGTTTGCATTCTCAGTGACAGTTTATTTGTCTTTGGAGGCACTTCAGTGACAAATGTTTAAGGGAGTGTGGGACAATGGTGGAGAACAAGGAGGCAGTTCATTGAACTGACAGTGACCATACAGTAAATAGAAGGAGGTTCAGGCTTCACTGCTCACCCAAGCACACAGCAATGCTTTTGTTTATGACCACAATGGACATAACATAAGGTCTCTGTTTATTTTTAACAATATATAGCAATGTAAGCCAGCTATACACGTATGTGAGGGGGGAAAATGGCCGCAGGGAACTAAATTCTTCTACTAAGTAGCAGGACATCCCTGTGCTTAGGCAGCCCCCCCACAAACATCCATAAGTGAGGGATCAGCTCCTGGTGCCAACTGCCACAGACTTAAGGGGCCATCACACTCTGACACATCTGGGGTGCACTGCAGCTCTCCCAGTGCAACACCCACCCCCCCACCCCCCGCCCCACCATGGGTGAAGACAACTCAGAACCAGTCGCATCTCTCTCGAAGAGTCAAGAGAAACCACACGGAGTGGGGTGCCCTTCTTCCTCACTTCTGCACTCAAACCCCCACTTCATCCCAGCAGTGCCATGTCCTATAGAGTAAAAAGAAAATTGCTTGGAGAACTTCCAGAGACATCAAACTGTATACTAAAACCCTTTCTACTTTCAAACTCTGGTTTTGAATCATCAGCTTAGTGGGTTCAACTGTGCAAGTTCTCAGAATATAACCCTGCGTATCTCTTTTCCAACCGGTAAAAAGAAAAGTGCACATTATTGACACTAAAGGAGCATCCGAAACGATGTCAATTGGCCCCATTTCTCCCAGCTCCCCAAAGTAGGCTGGTTGGGAGGCAGCCTGTTGCAAATGTCTTCCAAGCCTGAGAGCAGTTCTGGGAGGGCTGGGTTTCCAGTGGCTCTGGCAGCCTTGCGAGTTAAGTAAAGCTGGACGATACTGTATTCTCTTTGAGGGATTGTCTCTGCTGGACAGTTGAAAAGGTTCACCCTTGATGATCTGAAGGACATAAGTAATGTGCTATTAGCAGAAATACCTTCTAAGGCATCCATTTAATCAATTTCTTAAATAACAGAATGATCTACTACAAAATAGTGGACTGTATACACTATATTTTGGCACAAAGATGGTCATTCTCCCACTAGTAACCAGGGGCTCTAAATAAATGATTTCAACAATGTTTTATTAAAGGCCGACAAGAGCCCTCGAGCTGCATTAATCGGGGAGAAGTCGAGTGGCACTTTTGTCATGGAAATGTTAAGCACATAATAGCACTGCCAGACAATGTGCGGCCACTTCATTCTTCCAGCCATGCTGACACGTCTTAAAGAGGAACTGCAGGGAAGGATGTGGGAAAGATTTGCTTTCTGAGGAAGCTTTCAGCTAATATTTCGGAGGGCTACCTCCAAACCGGGCGTAATATGCATGCAACGGAAGCCAGAGGGGCGGCTGAGATCCTCTAACGGCTTCCTTCCCTTATTTCGGGGGCTCGGATTCCACAGAAAAATCGAATGCCTGCAAGTTTTAGACGTGGCATTTGTCAAAACGATATGTTGGTGATTTTTGTGGAGCTCCATATGAGTCCGCTTTTACAAAGAAGATCAAAGACTCCGGTGACTCTCAGTCGTATTGAGATACAGGATCGGTGCTTCGGAGGAGTCCTCCTTAAGCAAAGAGTTCATGGTCAGGTCTGCAAACAGGTGAATGAATAGACACGATGTCATCAAGGACATCTTCAATCTGTACCTAGAAATAGAGCATTATCGGTGTCCAGACTTTATAGATACCTTTACGTTCTCTGGGTATCTTTACAAGTTTTATTTCTATACTTGGGTTTTTTTTAAGTTCTGTAGCCCTCAAAAATAAAATTCTATAGGGTATCTGTGGGTATTCACCAGAAGTGAATACTATTTCATGACCAAATCATATTGTATGTTTTATCACTGATCAGATGTTGTTAAGCACCAGAATAAAACATTTTGGTGAGATTTTTGAGGACTTTCTCATAGATATGTCTTTTATGAAAATGCCAGTCATCCAATCTTTAGTTTAAACTTGGGAAACTCGTACCTGCTAGGCAATGGCACCTCTTAGGAGCACCATAGCAAGCATTGCAAGATTTGATGACTAGAACTAATGTCTGTAATCCTGAACAGGTGAGGGGAGGGAGGCAGGAATAAAAAGAGGTCACTGTGGCTCCAAGGGCATGTATTGATGGTCTATTCCATGTGGTGGTACCCGTGTGAATATGGCACAGTCTTGTCCCTGGACCAGCGCAGTCAGGATGGGGAGACAGACACACACAGACTTTGAGTGGTGATGAGCACAGAGGATGATGAGAGAATGACTTAGCTCAACGTTCGGTTTGAGGAAAGTTTCTTGGGGAAGGTGACACGGAAGCTCGGTCTGAAGGCAGGATTGGAAGGTAGCAAGGAGAAGCGTGGGAAAACGTTTCCACCCGAGGAACTGCATAGAGGAACGGAAGTACACAGTGTGCTTGCCCACGTGCTGACTATCTGTGAACGTCAAAGCATATAATAGGAAGTAGCAAGAATGAGGCTTGGAAGAGGGGTTAATACCAGGTCACAGAAGCCACGAATGACGTGCTAAGCGATGACTTTACTATGTGCAGTGGACATGATGGAAAGCCTCTGGGAATTCTCAGCTGACATCTGCAGAATTTCATGTTCCTGAGCAGGGTACACAATGGTTTTAAATGAAGACCAGGGGTGGCCTGGATGGCTCAGTGGGTTAAGTATCTGCCTTCTGTTCAGGTCATGATCTCAGAGTCCTGGAGCCCCATGTCATGCTCCCCCCAGCTGAATAGGGAGTCTTCTTTTCCGTCTCCTTTTGTCCCTCCCCCTGCTTATGTTCTCTTTCTCTCTCTGGTTCACTCTCTCTCTCTCCCAAATAAATAAATGGAAGACCACAGACTAGGAGAACAGTTTGGGAGTAACTGCCAGGTTCAGTGAACAGAGACAGCAAGGGGAGGGAGATGAGGATTCAAGATACTGTGATTGGTCAAATATGGAGTGTTGGAGGGGGCAACGTGACAGCTGCGTTTCTGGCTCAGAGCTCAGAAAATTGGTGGATGATGTCATCTTCGGTCATAGAGGAAGAAAGTTTGGAGGGCAAGGCATATTTGAGGCATACGGAATATCCAATTGGCCATACGCCACAGGAACGAACTGCAGGTCTGAAGCTTGGGGCAGAAGTCAGACTCGCTGGGTGATTACGGTTAAAACTCAAGAGTGACACACCCAAGGAAAGTCCACAGATGAAGAAGTACAGTGGGGACAGAAGGGAGTGCCCAGAAAAGGAATTCCAGAAGAGGCTAGAGGAGGTCAGAGAGGTCTGAGGAGGAGTGGGAGCAGGGAAAAACAACATTTCTTTGGACCCTTAAACATTAAAATGCTTAAAAAACCAATACTATGAATAAGTCTTAAAAAGTGAGATGAATTAACTAGATTTCTAATATAAGTGACCAAAACAGTCTTCATTATAGCAATAGTAGTAATCAAAATCATGATCAGAGCTATCATAATCAGAACTATCTCCAGGAAAATAAAAATTGCCAAAATTATGCCATTGCATTACAATAATAGTAATAATGACAGTCAACATCATTACATTATTGTGTGCCATGCACAGTGTTGAGCACATAATATGGACTAAATCATTTCATCATTACAACATCTTTGTATTACTTATATTATTATTTCTGTATTACAGAGGAAGGAACTGATGTTTTAATAACTTGACTGTGGCTATTCAACGAATTAGGTTGATGCACATACATCCTATACATTTGTGTCAATAGATTGCAATCATAGCTTTTATGCCATACTGATTCTCAAAATATAAAAAGCCTTAATAGTCCAATAGTTCAATATTTTTGAAATAATGCACCAAATTCAAATGATTTTACCTAACCATCTATCTAATGCCAAAATGTTAGCAGCGGTGATATTGTAAATAATGAGTATTTTCTTCCCTGTATTTTTAAGTTTCCCAGATTTTATCAGTGAATATGTATTATCCTACTTTCATAATTAAAATGTTTTAAAACAATAATACACAGAATCATAAGGAGCAAATAAGAAAATACAGGTTCAGCATTTGTGATCACTGATTTGTATCTTCCTTTTTCTCATTTGCTCAGTATACCTCAAATTCTTATGAAGAAAAAGTGATGTTTTGGAATCCTAAAATAATTCAAACTACAAAATCGTTCTATTTGTAAAAGTACATGGCAGATGAAAATCATAGGAACATAAAAATATTAGAGCAAGAAGAGTCTGAAGAGATCTTCCCTTCATCCATTCATACAATCAATGTTTATTGAGCACTTACTCTGAGCCAAGGGACAGGCATGGCACTGGAACTACAACAGGGATCCAAAAAGCAAAGCTTCCTGCCTGCAGGGAGTGTGGTCCATTCTAGGAAACTGCTTTCTGAATATTGCTTCTTTGTGCGTTTTAACAAAACCATCCTTCCTCTAAGAAACAATGAGCACACCTTCTTTCCTTATAATCATTCATGAAGTGTTTGTGTCTTAACCTTTCTTAAAACGAGCTCTTGCCTCACAGATATATATGGGGAAAATATATACTTTCCTGTATATGGCTGATCATGCCAGTTTTTATGAGTTTTTCAAATGGAACAATTAAATTCTGTAATTTTGCCATTTGTTGGATAATTGTCTTCTAGTGAAGTCAAAAATTGTATGTCACTTTCAGGAGACAGAATAAACCCTAATTTTTGACATGTGCCATAATGAAATGTTCAATTATATTCTGGAAGAAAAAATTATCTATAATGAGTAAATGAATCATATAATTCCACATTGCACATTATTTTTAAATAACCATCAGTAAGCTCTAGAAATAAATAACACACTCATATTTCATCTAAATTGTTTAATATAGTCCTTGCTTATTGTCACCTGACTTTTCTATCTTTGTGCAAAATTCAATCTGTTGAAACCAAAACTATTTATAAAAAATGCCAATATTTAAGATACTGGCAGGAAATTAGTTATTTTATTATTTAGCTCCTGTTTATAGTATATAACCCAAAACTTAGTGACTTGGAGTTTTAATCATTTATTTGCTCACAATGTTGCAATAGACAATTTGGGCTGTGCTCAGCTGAGGAATCCTGCGGACCTTTTCAGGACTCACTTGGCTTTAGTTGGCTGATGGGTCAGGTGGAAGAGGGTTGGCTTTGGGGGGCCTCATTCACATGACTGGCAATTGCCTGGTGTGATAGGGATAACTGGGACATGGGTTCCTAATGTCTAGCATGTTAGCTTAAGATTCTCATCACAGCTGCACTCCAAGAGGCAAGAGAAGAACCCCTTATGTCAAGCACTTTTCAAGATGCTGACTGCATCACATCTGCCAATGTCCCACAAGACAAAGTGAGTCACATGACCAAGCCCAACTCCAACGTGTAGAGAAATAGACTCCACCTCTTATTGGGAAAAGAGTCAAAACCCAGATGTTTTTGGACATGGGAAGAATTATAGAAACAAGCTTCTAAACACTCTTCCATAATAATCATTTCCTTGGATTCTGTTCTCACCTCTTCTGCTGGCCTGATAAGTTAAAGAGAAATAAGAGAGTGATTTATAGCTTAATTTTCAGAATTTATAAAATGTTAGAACCAAAAAGCCAGAAAAGACCTGAAATACTGTTCTACTACTTTATTTACCAAATACTGGCAATGTAATTTGCTATTTAGAATCAGTCGTGGCATTTCTTTAAAGCCTTTACTGAGCTTTTATTTGTATTGGATATAATTCATACATGAATATGGAGAAAGTTCGCCTCATTATACTAGTGACTTTTTCCAGTTAGAAAAATGCTGTCTTGATATCTAAACAGGTCTTAGAGATAATTTTATTTCTTTCTTTTTTTTTTTTTTTTCATTCAGGCCTTCAGTATTTCTTTTCATATTTATTCCTGGGTACTTTGTACTTTATGTTAGATGATGAGGATGATGATGATGATGGTTGTACTGCCTAATTCATTACTGCTGGTGTATAAGAAATAAGGTTTTTGTATATTGCTCCTGTATCTAAATACTTTGTTGAACTTTTAAGGGTTCTAATTATTGTCAGAGTCACATATGTTTGGCTAGAAAAATCAAAGAGTTTTACGGTTTATCAGAGGGAAAGGATACAGATTAAAATCCATAGGGAGAAAATTTTGTAGACTGGACTCCAGGGAAATGTCAAATGTAGAGCTTCCATGTACTCTACTGGTGTGATAATATACACAGATTATTGTCAACCAGGGAAGATTGTCTAAGCCTCAGGTTTAGAGTTTATCTTGGGGCCCCAGTATACAGGCATGATTGGTTGATTGCCCTTTTAGTTGATCTTAATCTCCAAGTCAGCTGATATGAAGAGACCCATAAATCACATTGTTGATCTTTCTGACTTGATTAGCCCCAGCCTAAGGTGTGGCCAGCCCTCATTTTAAGTCATATCATTACTATCTAGTTAGTCCAAGACCTACAAGCAAAGAAAATTATCTCCTAGAAGCTCAGGGTAAAGGCCAGACTTCTTTTGGAGCAAAATTAACTTCTTTACTATACAGTAGTGATGTATATCCATATTTATAATATTAAAAATTAAAACAGATAAATTATTAAAATAATAGTTCATTTAAAAATAATAATAGACTTATTACATGTTAACATAAAATATATTTTTGTGAAAAATAAGTCTATTTTGCAAAACAACAACAACAAAAATTATCTATTTGGTCTTAGATATGTAATTAGAAAAAGCAGGAAAATTTTAATAGTCTCTTCAGGTAACAGCGGACATTCTTCTTTGACATACAACAGCATTCAATAAATGGTAGATTTTTAGAGATTAATTGTAAGGCAGAATTTGAAACCATATCAATAAACATTTCGTAATCTGTGACATTAAAATCTACTGGTCTATCTTGGTACATGATTTTGTAATGTTAAACTGGTCATTTAAAAAAGTATTTGCCACTGAATTATGAAGATAATCCAAATATTGATACATTTTATCTTCTGATATTAAATAAATAATGTTTGCTAATATCACCACTGATAACACTATAAAATTCTCTAAATTGGAAATACATTACATTCACAGTGCAAGAGATGAATTTTCCAAAATTCTCATTTTTGTGTGGAAGATCAAATGTTATTACTGGCCACAAATACTGTTATTCTCCTTGACTTGTGTTTATTTCTGACAAAAATGTTTGCCAAGTATCTAAGGCTGAATAAACATAGCTTGCTTTTCAGTCATTCTTTCATGGTGTTCCATGGAAAATGGCTAGTTCAGTTTATATCACAAACAATCACACATGTGATTTCAGGCAGCAGAAATGTCTAAAACATACTTCCCATTACATCACAAATAGACCATTGAAAAGATGTGTATTCATGGTCGAGATTAAATAAAATTTTTATTGTTTCATTCAGGTCATTCTTAGGTGAAACTATCAAATTTTTATATCATAAGTGTTTGGCAGTGACAAAGCTGACAACTGGTTCAGTTTGGTATAATTTCCCTGGTTTGTGCTAAATCATTATCAGTTTTATCCACCATTGCTTTTGCTCCAACAGTGCAAACAAATGTTGACATAGTGCAAAAGGAAAACAGTGCCTTGAGAGTATTATGAAAATAGTCCTAACTTCATGGTACCACTAAAAGAGTCTGGAGGATCCTCCAGGTATCTATACACAACTTTTTGAAAACTATTGATATATTATTTCCTTTATAATATTTATACTTCATAATTAGTTTTCATGTCATATTGTTCTGGCTAGGATTGCCAGTACAATGTTAAATAAGAAAACATGATAATAGGTGCCAGTCTTCTTGTATGCTGACTCTAGGTAGTAGATACTTCCAATGTTTCTACTATAATGTTTGATATAGGTTTCTAGTACATGCTTTATCAAATTAAGGAAATTTCAGTTTCATTTTTGTGTATTAATATATTGAGAAATTCTACTTCTTGAGCTATTATTAGTTTTAAAAAATAAAAAGCTATTATTACTTTTAGAAAATAAAATTGATTCCATTTATATTTTTAAAATACTAATATTATATTGCATAAAATATTTTTTCTTGTTTTTAGATCTCTCTTTATTTCATTCTTTCTTAACTTTTTACATACCCTCTTTCTTTTGAAATTTTTTTATATTACTGGTCTTTTCAAGAAGCAAGTTTTGAATTTCATGCTAGGATTGTTTCTTCTGTTGTTAATTTCTGCTATGCCATTGATCATTCCTCTATTTTATTTTTTAGTTTTTGTTCTTTTCTTGGGTTTCTGCCCTAAATGCCTAGCTCATTTATTTTCATTTTTCATGTTTCCTAATAAGTTGATTTTTGGAAACTACTTTTTCTCTATGTAACTTTTAGGTCACATCTTACAGTCTTTGATGTGCTATTCTCTTATTTTAGTTCATTCCAAAGAGTACATACTTCCATCTTGAATGGCTCTTTAACCTCAGAATTTTCTAGATTATGTTTTTAAGTATTTAGTGTTTTCTCATTTTATAATTTAAATCAAAATGATTAATGAGCATAGCCTAGTAATTTCTGCTTTTTTGTAACTTAATGCCATTTCATTTATGGCTATGAATATGACCAAATTTTGTGTATATTTTAGGTCCATAAGAAAGAAAGATGCAGGGGTGCCTGGGTGGGTAAGTCAATGAAATGCTGACTCTTGATTTCAACTTGGATCATGACCTCAGGGTTCTGAGATTGAGCCCATATTGGGATCTACGCCCAGCATGTAGATTAAGATTCTCAATCTTGATCTCCCTCTTCTCCTTCCCTTCCCAGCTCCCTCTCTAAAAAAAAGAAAAAGAAAGGAAGATGCAGTTTCTGATTTTGTTAGTGTTCTTTTTTACAACGGCATATCGATTTATTGTTATTTTTTTAGTGTTCATTTATTTATTTCATGTTTGTTTGTTTTTTAAATTCCAGTGTAGTTGGTATACAGTGTTATTTCAATTTCGGGTATAAAAGATAGTGATTCAACAATTCCATATATTACTCAGTTCTCATCAAGGTAAGTCTATTCTTGGGGTGACTGCCTGGCTCAGTTGGTAAAGCTTCTGACTCCTGATCTTGGATCATGAGTTTGAGCCCCACCTTGGGTGTACAAATTACTTTAAAAAATTAATTGAAAAGAGAAGTGTACTCCAAATCCTCTTTACCTATTTCACTCATCCCCTCACCCACTTCTCCTCTGGTAACAGTATATTGATTTAATTATCTTAATTCTCGGTGTCTATTTTTTCTGTTGTTTTCTTAAAAAGATATGTTAAAGTCTTTTACAGTGGATTCTCTGGAATCATCAAAATTGATTCAATAATTTTTCTGTTTCTGTTTCTATCACATTTTGCCCAGATCTTTTGAAGTATAGTGGTTTTTTAAAAAATTTATTTATTTAACAGAGAGAGAGAGAGAGAGAGATCACAAGTAGTCAGAGAGGCAGGCAGAGAGAGAGGAGGACGCAGGTTCCCCGCCAAGCAGAGAGCCTGATGCGGATCCCAGAACCCTGAGATCATGACTGCAGCTGAAGGCAGAGGCTTAACTCACTGAGCCACGCAGGCACCCCTGAAGTATAGTGTTAAATGTACTTAGTTACATGACCATTCATCTCCATGACACAGAATATCTTCTAACAATATGAAACATAACTCTTGACCCTTTTAATGATTTCTGTCTTTCCATCTATTCTTTTCTTATACTAATGATGCTGCATCTGCTTTTATTTTGTTAATTTATGGTATTTATTTTTCGTAACATAAACCTCACTTTGCTTTTTCCTTTTACAGGGTAATGCATACATACTGAAACTGTAGAAGATAAAATTAAGAAGAAGAAAATAAAAAACACCCAAAAGAATAATACCTAGAGATTGTCTATGCCATTTATATACAACCATTTCTGGTAGTATAAGAAACTCATTGAACTGATATTTCTTAAGCATCTCATACATCCCAGGAACTAGGCTACATGCTACAGAGCCATGTCATAATTATCATTATCATTTTCGTCATCATTGGCCAGCAATGAAGAGCGGGGTGGCACAGAGGGAAGGGTGCTATTGTTATCCCCACAGTCCAATCCACTCACTCTCACCCCAGCCATCCAAATGTTGACAGGAGCTGTGTGGAAATGATGAGATGTTTGCTAATGTGTTTCCTATACATTTAAATAAAATAAAAATACATATCTTATTTTGTAATGTGTTTCATCCTACTCAAAGATCTTTTAACATTATTCAGGGTAGTGATTCTTACATCTCTTTGCTCTCAATGCTTTTATGTTCTTTTATTTTTAGTTCTTGTAAAGGACACATAGGGTGAGTTTTGTCTGGTTGGTTGGTTGATCTGTACTATTTTTTTTTAATCCAATAGAGCTTGTATCTTTTCATTGGCAATTTAACTCTATTTACATTTATTGGTTACTGGTTTGTTTCGATTCATTTTTGTCTTCTTACTTTGTGTTTTAAATTTACCATGTTTTCTTTTTTCTCTACTACCACTTTGATGGCTTTCCTTGGATTGATCATGTCTTTTTTTTTTTTTTTTTTTTTTTTTTTAATAAACTGTCTTCTCCATGCCCTACTTATTTAGAAGTTAGAAATTGCATGCCTATTTTTCCAGGGTTCATACTTAAATTTAGCCCATATATTTAATTATTTTTTCTTTCAATGTCTAAAGTTAATCAGTTTCTGTTTTGTCCTCTTAAAGAAAGCAATAACTTTTCCTAAGCCTTTCTTTCTCCTTCTGTTCCCACACTCCCATCTTACACATCCCATAAATTGTTTCTTCTGCTTTGTTACTAATATTTTTTCTTTGCAATCCATCTTTACTTAGAATTTACAATACATATTACTGTTTTTTTTTTCAGACAAGCAAAATAGAGATAATCAATTATCTACCTTAGAGACTTGTTTTGAGATCAAAGGGAAGTGAGGAAAGTTAACTTTCTCAGCTGGAACCAAAGTCCCTCTTAGGGAAGAATTTGTCTATTTAAGAAGGGCCTTGATAGGTTGAAGTGAGGGCACGGAAGGAAGCTTCTGAATGGACACATTGACTACAGAACACAAAAAGATAATTCAAATGTTTTTCATGAGAACAAACCATAATTTGTGGTGGGGAAGTCAAAAATAAGAGAAGAGAATGGGAATTATGATAGCAAGATAGATACAAGAAGAAATAGGAATAGGGGATGGGCTTCAGAAGTCCTCACTATGGATTAGTGCTTAAGTAGATAAACAGAGGCAGAATGCAGAGTGGGGAATGAGAGCCCAGTAAAAGTGGAAATTAAATACAGAAGGGACTAGGAGAAAAAATGTTGCCCTAGGAACTGAGTGGATCCTTAAAAAAAAAAAATAAATAAATAACCCAGGACTCCATGAAGAACCAGGAGTGGAGGTTCCCTATCTTTATGTGCAGGAATCTGAACTAATAGTCAGTGAATGGCATCTGTTACTGTCACTGGAACATGGAAATGATCATATTGACTCTACTAGCTCCAGAAAAGGGAAAAATGCAGACCAAATGAGTTCTTCTATGAAATTGATCCTGCACCACGTAGACACCCAGTCAAATGTGAAGTCCCCCATAAACCATATTACTCCAGTGACAAGGAAAGGGTTACTTTCAATATATGGGGCCCTCAAAAGTTTTCTCCAGCTTCTGATAAAACATTTCCCCATTGGGGAAGAGTGGCAAAGGTAGCTTTGATTAATGATAAAATTTAAGGATCCTTTATGTGTGACTCCAACATCTAGCTTCTCTTGCTAATTCTCATCGTAAATATTCCCTTCCCATCACAGGTTCTAGCCAAGCCAAACCTTTTGGAATAAATTCTTGTTGTCAACCAAGCACACTCCAAGCATGCCATCTGACTTTAATTTGTTTGTGATGTCACCAGTGAGAATATTTTTCTCAGGAAACAAACATGCTTGGTCTTAAGTGAAGCCTTCGCCCTTTTGAGCAACTCATTCAACTGATATTTCTTAAGTATCTCATATGTCCCAGGAACTAGGGCTACATGCTACAGAGCCATGTCATAATTATCATTATCATTTTTGTGATCATTGGCTAACGGGGTGGCACAGAGGGAAGGGTGCTATGGTTACCCCCACAGTCCAATCAACTCACTCCCACTCCAGCCAACCAAATGTTGACATGAGCTGTGTGGAAATGATGAGATGTTTGATAAGTCAGCTTGATTTCAAAGTATATTTCCCAATCTCCCACAGCACTAGTTCCCCTGAGCTTCTGCATATAGAAATTTTGAGATGTCTTTTATGGTTTATCTCCCTTTCTAATTTTGTCTTGCTTCACTTTTCTTTCTCTTCCCTTATGATCCTCTGCCTTGTTCTTAAATTCCAGGTGTCAGTGAAACCATATGATAATTGTCTTTCTCAAATTGTCTTATTTTGCTTAGCATAATACACTCTTCTTAATCTTAGAAAACAAACTGAGGGTCACTGGCGGTGAGGCGAGTAGGAGGATGGGGTGGCTGGGTGGTGGACATTGGGGAGGGTATATGCTGAGGTGAGCACTGGATGTTGTGTAAGACCAATGAATCACAGGCCTGTACTGCTGAAGCAAATAATACATTGTAAGTTAATTATGAAAACAAAATAAAAATTAAAAACAAAAAGAAATTTTGAGATGTCACCAGTGGCGGTCATTTCTCTGTCTTCCTCCTTAGTTCCTGTGCTTCAGCCTTTCCATTTCTGGTCTCCCCAGTTCTTCCTCCAGTGGCCCCATTCCCCAGTGATGGCCTTCAGCCACAAGTTCAAGCTGAGACTCGATTGGACAGTCTGTTCCACTCTTGATGCAGCTGTTGTCACAGCAACCCTTCTGCACACTGAGCCCACAGAGGTGACAAGACTGACGTAAATCTATATTGACCTGCCTTGGCCCCACCAAACTCAAGTGCCCCTGGTGTCTCCTAGTCCAAGGTAGAGGATGTTTCTCTTGAATTGTGTCTCTCCCTTCCAAATTTGTATGTTGAAGTCCTAACCCCCAATAACTCAAGATAGAAAAGATTGGAAATAGGGTCCTTGTAGATGTAATGAGTGAACTTAAAAAGAAGTCACATGGAATGGACCAACACGACTGGTGGCCTTATAAAATGGAGAAATTTTGGCACAGTCACATGTATATAGGAAGAACACAGGTGAAGAGGAAGAAAGAGATGGGGTGATGCTTTGCAAGGGAGGGCACACTAAAGACTGCAAGCAAATTGCCAGATGCTAGGGAGAGAGGCATGGGACAGATTCCTCTCACAGCCCCCAGATGGACCCAATCCTGTCCATGCCCTGGTCTCAGACTTCAGCATCCACAACCATAAAACAATTTCTGTGGTACTTTGTTATAGCAGCCCCAGCTAATTCACAGAGGGGCTTTGAGAAGAGGTTTAGAGGAGTGACAAGATTGCGGTCCAATTTTTATTTCTTTCACGTGTTGATTGATTTTCTGGTCCTGTTGGTGCATTCTTTAGTTAGGATTCACTTTAGAGAAAGCTCATTTTCCCATACAGTGAGTATCAACATATGATAGTAACACATTGTGTATCACAGTGGTTCCTTCTTCTCAGGCCACATTCAATCACAGGGGTTAAAACTTTAATGGTGTTCCCCAGACTGGAGAGGGCATGAGTGATTTGGGGAGCTTTTCAAAGTGTAGATGCCTGGGCTTATATTACTGAATCAGAAGCTCTGTAGGCTGGGGCATGAGAATCTGTGTTTGAGCAACATTTTCACAAATGCTATTGATCACACGTTGAGGAACATTATACAAGCTGAAGGACGATGTGTTTCCAAGCAATCTATTGGGTGGAACAGAGGCATCTTTTGGTGTAGTTTTATGGAGAGTCCTTAAACCCCACTATGGAAGTAGTAACCTTTCTGGCTAACATCTAAGAAAATATCCCCAAAGTACGTATTATGCCTCTTAAATTAAAATGATCTTATTATAGAACCACTCACCACAAAAACCAAACCATCATAGTTTAATGAAGTAGAAAATTCTTTCTAATTGTGTTTGTTTCTCCCAAGTAAAAGCAAGAGTCAAGGAGAGGCAGAAAATTCAGTCATTTATTCAGTGAAAGTTCAGTACCTTTCTAGGCATAGGAGACAAAAGCAGTGATTGAACCGTCCCTGCCTTCAATGAGCTTACACTCTAGAAAGCAAGTCAAACAAGAAATGAGCACATGAGAATTCTAGCCCCTACTGCCACTTAGTCCCTTTTCCTGTAAATCTGTTTTCATTATGTTGAAAAAGGGTATGCAGTAATACTAATATATATATATATATATATATATATATATATATATACACAAATATGTATATATATATATACATAAATTCTTATGAATATTTAGAAAACAAAAAGTTGGCACAATGATTGGATGACTCGAAAGCTGTAGTGGGGATTTAAAGCTATAGTGTTGCCCTTAAAAATGATACTGCTGGGACGCCTGGGTGGCTCAGTTGGTTAAGCAGCTGCCTTCGGCTCAGGTCATGATCCCAGCGTCCTGGGATCGAGTCCCGCATCGGGCTCCTTGCTCCGCAGGGAGCCTGCTTCTCCCTCTGCCTGTGCCTTCCACTCTGTCTGCCTGTGCTCGCTCTCACTCTCTCTCCCTCTCTGACAAATAAATAAATAAAATCTTAAAAAAAAAATGATACTGCTAATAATCTGTGTGACAGCCCATTCCTTCATACACATTCTGTTTGTGAATCCTAGTGAGAGGATGATAAAATTGGGAAGTTGGATGGTATTGATTGCTCTTTTTAACGGACAGCACCCAGGACAGAGATGTGTTTCTGCTTTGCTCATGTATCCTAACATTTCCACAAGAAACTCAGAAAGATTGGGATTAATCTTCAAGAAAACTTTTGATCACAGGTTTTCTAAAAAGATGGGAGGTTGGTATGGTAATAAAAGAATGAATATTCTTAGTTGCATTAACAAGAAGATAAGAATTCCTATTCATAACAACTACTAAATATTAGTTTTCCCCATTATTCAGCAAAGTTTAGGAGATAGCCAAATAGCAGGTAGGAAGCAAAATAGGCTGTATTTTCAATTTAAGGCTAACTCAATTTTGATAGATGGTGTCAAAAGGCAAATTCCTCCTGATGAGCATTGTCTTAAAATATCACACAATTATAATTGCATAAATTTGTTGCCGATGTTTACAGATACTTTCTTTTAATATCCGTAAAGTGTGTATTTCTCAAAACCCCATGCTAGATTTGAAAATAGAACTTTGGGGAAAAACAGCAATTATCTACTACCATGCATCTACTGCAAAACAGGAAGAGCCAAACTATATAATTTAGCAGCAAAGCTTATTTTTCTTCTAAGTTCCCCGTCTCTTAGTTTCAAGGTTTTGTGTGAAGTTTTAGAAAGACTATCGAAGACACGGTTCCTAAACCCATGGGTACTTTAAGAGGATACAACATGCCTATTAATAATTGTATTACTCCTCTATTATTGCTAAGAATAATGATGGGCTCCAAGCGTTGGCCCCGGAGCTGAATTTATCCTGAAATGTTTTCAATTAACTCTTGGCACTGGCAGGAAAGCATCAAACCTTTCCCAGGCTGAAATATGGAAAATCTGCAGGGAACTTCTCAGCAGGAGAGGAATTTCATTAAAACGAGCACATCATAATCCAACGACTTCTGCTCTCCCTCTAAGCCTTCCTATTGATAAGGAGTCCGAGGCGATTTTTATGGATTTGCAAAGAGAAATGATTTCATAAGATCTTTTCAGAGGTTGCTTTGGCCTGGGCCTTTGAATTATTATCTGCTCGCTGATGAAAAAATGGTCAGACATTTGGCTTAACTGTGACTGGTCTGCGAGCAGCTAGACTGAAGGGAGATGGGGAGTAGCCTCAGCCCACCGTCAGCCGGCCGCTTTCTGCAGTGGCTGTAGGATCTGACAAGGGGACAATTTTCCCAGGTCTCTGCATCTCTGTGACATCCCACTGCAACCTGCATTTTGAATGACCTTCTTGGAGTAGGGAGAAGCAGGCTTCTAAAAGAGTATCAGCAAGCACACAATCTCACAACTTTCAAAGGCGTAAAATCCTTTTTAGAAAAAGTTTAGTTGCCTTTGTGGGTGGAGGTAATTGGAAGTCACTGTGGGCTGCAGTGCAGGAAAGTTAAACTTGTTTCTAAGACTTTGAATATACATATCCGTCCTCAACCTCCTACCCCAGCTCAACTGTTGCATTCTCTAGTTAAATGCTCCATGGGAAAGAAAAGAAAGACTCAGTTTCCCCACCAGTGAAACCATAAAAATGGTAATCTTCCAAAGACAAAAAGTCATGGTGAATATCAAAAGAGATCCCATAAATGAAATGTTCAGCAAGTGTTAGTTGTTATAATACTTTTTTGCCATATTAAAAGTAAAATATCAAAATACTTGGCCAGAACCCCTCAAAACTGTCAAGGTCATCGAAAAAAAGGAAACTGAGAAGTTGTCACAGCCCAGGGGACCCTAAGGAGACATAACAAGTAAATATATCCTGAATGGGATCCTGGAACATGAAAAAGAATCTAATAAATTATGGATTTTAGTTAATAACAATTGATTCATATTACTTCATTGACTTATCAAAAATACCATTACAAATGTAAGACGCTCATGGAAGGGAAACCAGGTGAAGGGTTATATGAGAATTCTCTCTACTGTTTTTTCAATTTTTCCATAAATCTAAAACTGGTCTAAAAAATTAAGTCCATTCAAAACAAACAAAAGGTAACCATTAGTTAAAATTAGGAGGTGATTTATTATGGACGGCCTTCTACCCTAATAAAAGTGAGATACTGATGCATTTTAGAATGGGGGACTAAAAAACACTTGGCTGTCCCCAGATACTCACACATGCCCCCCCACACACACCCATGCATGCACATCCACACATATGCAAATACACCACACACTGCATGAGCATATCCTCACCACACACTCCCCTTCCCAATTACACATGACTGATACTTAGGACTGATAATAACGCCCAGGGAAGCGCAAGGCAGGCTAGTGAGAAATGGTCAGAGATTCTCCCATGTTCTTCCACATGTCCTTTCCACCACAGCCCTGCAGTTCAAACCCGGTTTTTCACCTTTTCGAAACCAACTTGAGACTTACCATTTCCAGGATCCTTCCCAAACCATCTCACCCCACCCTTAGGAGGGCAGAGTCCATCCTTTCCCCCATAGCACGCACAAACCAATCAACCAACCATACAAGAAGCTCACCTTGAACCACAATCAGTTATGTGTGGGCAAACAGAATTAGAGCCATTGTAAGTGTACAAGTGTAAAAGTCAGGCTTTTCGTTTATACACAAGATGGTGACACCATCACCACTATCCATTTCAGAACTTTTCATCACCCTACAAACCAGCACTCATTCTTTATTCACTCAATAGCTCCTTCCTTGCCAGTCCCAAGGAATCAGGAATCCACTTTTTGTCTCTGTAGATGTGCCTGTTCTGGACATCTCACTTGCATGGAGTCATATACTATGTGATCCTTGGTGTCTGGCTTCTTTCACTTAACATCACGCTTTCAGGGTGCATCTATGTGGTAGCGTGTATCAGTAGGTCACTCCTTTTTATGGCCAGATAATATTCCATGGCAGACACGTACCTCATCTTGTTTGCCCACCAGTTGATGGACATTGGGGTTCTTTCTACTTTTTGACTATTATGAATAACCCAGTTATGAACATTCATGTATAAGTTTTTGTGTGAACATGTATTTTCATTTCTCTGAGGTAATAATAATACGTGGAGTGAAAATGCTGGGTCAAATGATAACTGAGTCTTACTTCTTTTAGGAACTGTCAAATTGTTTTCCAAGGAAGCTGCACCACCTAACATCCCCACCAGCAACCTAGAAGCTTCCACTTACTGTACTTGGTACTTGTACTTCCATCCTCACTGTCACTTGTAACAATCATTTTTATGGTAGCCATCCTTGTGGTACAAACTGGTATCTCATTTGTATTATAATTTAATTTCCCTAATGATTTATGTTATTAAGCACTTTTCTTCTTGTATTAACCATTTGTATATTTTATTTGGAGAAATGTTTATTCAAATCCTTTGTCTATTTTTAAATAGGGCTATTTGTCTTTTTATTGTTGACTTGTGAGTTTTTATATATATTCTGAACCCAAATCTCTTGTACTCAGATTTGTAAATACTTTCTCCAAAATGGAGTTGTCTTTTCAATTTCTTGATGCTAACATTTACAGTGCAAAAGCTTTTTTTTAAATTGTATTTAAAGATTTTATTTACCTACTTGAAAGAGAGAGCACTAACAAGCAGGGGGATGGGCAGAGGGAGATGGAGAGGGAGAAAGCAAGCTCCCTGCTAAGCAGGGCTCAGTCCCAGGAGCCTGAGATCACAACCTGAGCTGAAAGCCGACATTTAACAAACTGAGCCACCCAGTTGCCTCAAGTTTTTTTTATTTTAACTAAGTGCAATTTATCTGTTTTATTTTGTTATTTATGTTTTTGATGTTGTAACTAAGAAACCATTACCTAACCTAAGGTTATTAGAATGATTTTGATCTGTTCTTCTAAGAGTTTTATAGTTTTAGCTATTTCATTTAGGTATTTAGCATACAGTCCATTTTGATTTAATTTTTGTTATGGTGTGAGATAGGGATCCAACATCAACCTTTCACACAGAATATTCTGTTGTCTCTGAACCATCTGTTGAAAGATTATTTCCTCTGCTGAATTGCCTTGGAATGCTGACAGAGAGTCAGTTGACTGTAAATTAAGAGTTTATTTCTGGACTGTCAATTTCATTCCATTGATCTATATGTCTATTGTTTCTATAGTTTGTAATAAGTTCTGCAATTAGTAAAGAGGAGTCTTTCAACTTTGCTCTTTTTCAAGATTGTTTCAGCTCTTCTGGGTCCCTTGCATTTCCATAAGATTTTGAAATCAGCCTGGCAATAGCCATAAATACAAAAATACTCAGCTGGTATTTTGACAAGGTATATCAGTTTGGGAAGAATTCCTATCTTGACACTTTAAGTCTTGTGATCCATAAACATGAGTTTTTCTAATTCACGTATTTAGGTCTCTTAATTTCTTCCAACAAAATCTGTAGATTTGGGGATGAAAATTTCTTTGTTAAATTTATTCGTAAGTATTTTATGTTTAATGCTACCCTAAATGGAATTATTTCCTTAATTTCACTTATTATTTTGGGGGTGTTCATGGTTAGTGAAGAAAAATAGATTTTTATTTACATTGATCTTTTATCTTGCAACCTCCCTTGTTATTTCTAACACTCTTTTTGTGGATTCTTTAAGAATTTTTATATTCAAGATTATGTCATCTGTCAACAGAAACAACAGTGTCTCTAACATAATATAACATAATGCTGTAATAACATAGCATAATGCCTCTTCATTTCTAATCTGAATGGCTTTGATATCTTTTCCCTAAGGTCCCTGACAGAAACCTCCAATACAATGTTGACTAGAAATGACAAGAATAGACATTCTTGTCTTGTTCCTGATCTTAGGGAAAAGCATTCAGATCATACACATTAAGTATGTTAGCTCTGCAGTTTTCATAGATGCCCTTTATGGGTTGAAAAAGTTGCCTTCTGGTCCTAGTTTTTTGAGAGTTTTTATCATGAAAGACCACTGGACTCTGTCAAGTGCTTGTCTTCCATCTATTCAAATGATCGTATGGCTTTTGTCCTTTATTCTGTTAACATAATTGATTTTTCGTATGTTAAACAAATCTTGCATTCCTGAAATAAATCTTATTTAGCCATGATATATAATCTTTTTTATATGTTGATAGATTCAGTTTGCTAGTTTTTGTTGGGGATTTTAGCATCTATATTCATAAGGGATATTGGTGTATAGTGGGTATATTTCTTGGATTTTGGCATCACGTTAACACTGATCTAACAGAAGAAGTTCCTTCTGTGTTTCTCTGTTTTTCACTCTGGCAGTTTAGTTATGTGTTTAGGTGTGAATTTCTTTGTGTTTATCCTGCTGGAGGTTTTTGAGTAACTTGCAAATTAACTTCTTTCATCAAATTTGACAAGATTTTGGCCATCAGCTTTTGATATTCTATCTGTTCTTTTCTTTCTCTTTTCGTTCTTTTTGGGACTCCCATTATGCATATGTTGCCATGCTTAATGGTGTCCTATGGTCCAATTAATTTTCATTTTCATTTTTGTTTTTTGCTTGTTGCTTATTAGATGGGATAATCTCAAGTGATCTGTTCTAAGTTCTCTAAACTTTCTTCTTTTGTTTTTCAGTTCCTCTAGTATATTCTTCATTTTTCCTATTATATTCTCAAAGCAAAAATTTCTACTTGGTTCTTTTCTGTTGTAATTTCTCTTTATCGATACTCTCTATTTTGTGAGACATTGCTATCATACATTTCCTCAATCCTTTAGACATGGTCTCTTTTAGGTTTTTGTCTAGTAAATCCAATATCTGGGACCCCTCAGAGGCACATTCTATGGGCAGTTCCTCCCCACCTCCCACCCTGTATGAGCCATACTTTCCTATTTATTTGTATGTCCTAATGTTTTATTGAAAACTAAACATTTTACATAATATATTGTGGCAACTATGCAAATCAGACTGTCTGTACTCCAACCCATAATTTTTTATTGTTGCTTTGTCGTTGCTGTTTGGTACTTATTTAGTGACTTTCCTGGAATAATCCTTAAAATTCTTACCCTTCTAGTGTATAGTCACTGAGGTCTTTCCTTAGTGATCACGTAATGACTGGTTAGAGATTTTATTATATACATTAAACTAGTAAGTTTTCTATCCTTTGTTGAAGGACTCTGAGCATGTTGAGATAAACCTTTGATGCTCCAACATCTTACATCTTTGCCTTAATCTTTACTTCCTGCTTGTGCAGGGCCTCAAGATCAGACAGAGGTTATAGTTTGGGACCCTCTTAAGTGTTTCCTAATCAGATGCACAACACTATACATGCACACAACCTTATAGGTCCTCAGAAATGTCTCAGAAGTTTTCAAAGCACCCTAGTAACATATCACTGCCTAGATCTTCCTTTTAGGTTTTGGCAAGTCTCTTGTTTATTTCAACTTGTAAGGCACTCTCAGGCAGCTGCAATGGTAAACAATTGCCTCTGATTGTTTTTGACAAATGCCCTGGGGATAGGATTTTTCCTGTCAAGTGAGTTCTAGGTCAAGTCAAATGAAAACATTCCTGCAGATTGTGTTTTTCCACAGAGGGGTAAGACAAGCCAAATAGTGAAAATGCTCTAGGTGTGGGATTTCACCTGGGCTTCCCTCCCTAGTAGCTGCTACTATAGGTATGAGGCAGTTTCCGAAGTCTAGTGTGGAACTGGGGAGATAGGAATGGGAGTAGGTCAAATTTAAACTACCACAAACCCTGCTATTCTTAAAAATGTTCAGCAGTGGGGACGCCTGGGTGGCTCAGCCTGCCTTCGGCGCAGGTAGTGATCCCAGCTTCCTGGGATCGAGTCCCACATCAGGCTCCTTGTTCGGCAGGGAACCTGCTTCTCTCTCTGCCTCTGCCTGCCACTCTGTCTGCCTGTGATCACTCTTTCTGACAAATAAATAAATAAATAATGTTCAGCAGTTTTTCTTTTATAAACACTCTTCATATTGTTGTAGGCTGATGGTTAATTTTCAGAGTAATGAAAATGTTGATCTTGACAAATTTTGCCAATGTTTTTGTCACTCTTATGGTAGATCAGATTCATAGAAGTCCTTACTCCACCATTCTGTGAATCTGCCATTCACTGAACTTCTGAAAGCTGATTTTTCACATCTGAAATGGGATTAGTTGAGCCAGGGCCAAATATCTATAATAACCAACTGGTATCCTGGCAGTGTCATTCTCCTTATCCTGACTATCTCCATGAACAGAATTACCCAATAGAGCTAGATTATTCATTTTGTTGTCATATACCAAGATCAGAAATAATGACAGGGGAATGTCACCTTTAATTCACTTATCCCTATGAATAAAAATGAACAAATATCTATGCTAAAAGTTTGGAAGCATAGTATTAATTTGAAACCACTCAGGTACTTGTTAAACATTCCAGAAAATTAATACATCTCTAACTTTCTTCAGTGAAAGCTAAGGTAGGTAGTAGGATGGATTAAATTTAGATAATAGGGTAAAGAATAAATTTAGCATACTAAAACCTGACTAGTATAGTAGTGTTTTTTCAATAGTGTGTGTTTTATTTTATGTACCTGTCATAGGCAGAATTATGTTCCCCTCCCCCAAAATTCACATCCTAATCTCTGGAAACTGTGACTCTATTACCTTACATGGCAGAAGGGACTTTGCAAATGTGATTAGGGTAAGGATTTTGTGATGGGGAGACAATCCTGGATTACCTTGGTGGGTCCAATGTAAGGACCAAGAACCTGATGAGTGGAAGAAGATGCAGGACAGGGAGAATTCTAGAAGGATGCAAGAGTGATGCAATTGCTGGCTTTGAAGATGGAAGGGGGCCATGAGCCAAGGAATGCCTGCAGTCTCTAGAAGAAAGGAGGACAAGGAAATGGAAGCTCTTCTAGAACTCCCAGAAACAACCTTGTTGTTAGTCTGGAGAGATTCATTTCAAGTTTCTAACCCCAGAACAGAAAGATAATAATAAGCTTGTATTGTTTTCAGCCACTTAAATTTACATTAGTTTGTTATAGTGACAATAGAAAACAAATTTAGCGCCTTTATGTACCTTCAGTTGATGCAAGGAATTCTACCTTTACTTGCTATAAAATAGTTATAGTCTCATATACAGGTGATAAAATAACTGTAGGGGAAAACAAATGTGGAAGGGAGAGCAAAGATGAGTGGCTAGTCTTTGCAGCCAGGATGAAAGTGCATTGTGGAGTTTAAATTGCATTTTTTTTGTAGCTGACTTCATGCTTTCAATAAACTTATGTTCAACATAAAGAACTCAGTGTGAATTCAAAGCCTAAGACAATTTATAGTATGTCCGGAGGTACTTAGTTCCCATCTTGGGGGTTTCTTATGCATATAAAACAATCTTGTTCAGTGATATATGCACTCAGTTTGTCTCTGAGCAGCATGGACAATTTAGGTCACTGCTTTCTGTTTCCTCAAGTGTCCTACCTATCACTGCCACCTTGCTAGCCTCTACAGCAACCCAGAATTTGTGCAGAATATCGAACCAGATTTTTTTTTCTGACAAGTTTTCTATTGTAAATACTGCATAGATCATGTCTTTTGGCAAAGACAGAAATTTCCAGAGTTTCTGTTAATCATAGTGTGTTGGGTGGTGGGAGATGGGAAATTATGCCAAACTACTCCGGCTCATCCCAGAGACAGAGTTGCAGATTCTCAGTGAGACAAATGATGGCTCCAGCTCAGCTGAAAGAAGATGAATTCCTCTCTAACAAAACACTCATTGCGATGCTTAAGAACTTAGGCCTTAGTGGCCACATATTGTAGGCCATTCTTATGTTCCACAATTTATCTACCATCTAGCAACGGGGGCATACTTTTGTTTTTGTTTTCTATTCGGTGCCTACATGGGATATTTGTCACTAATGATGGCACACAAGTAAGGGGAAGGTGACTTGAAGGGCAGAGATGTGGGAGAGGTGTCAGTGGTGGGATGAGGAAGAGGAAGGGAAGACACAATATAGAATAGCTTTTGCAGAAAGAGACTGTCTTTTCAAAGCATATGGACTCTTTCACTTTCCAGTTGAAGACTTAGAAAAACTTCTTTCTGTTACACAAGTAACTTGATACTCATCCTCATTCTCAACTCCCCCGCCCCCAATCCTTCTCTCTGCAAGCAGTCCTCCAATGAAACACATATATAAATACATGGTCACCCCACATTTATACCTCTGCCAATTCTTCCCTTACATGTAAACTTTAGGAAGTTCCACTCTAAATAGTTTTCAAACCCAAGCTGCCACTTTGATTTCATCAAATCAAGCCCTTGTTGAGATCAAACCTTTGAAATGAGAAAAGATTTTTAATCCATTTACACCAGATGGGGTCCAACTCTCACAGTCTCAAGAGCCCAAGGATTAGAATTTCTCAAACCCCTTCCATGCTCCTACCTCCCACATACCCAGCATATTTTACAGCTACTTTCATCAAATTATATCAGTACTTGCATTTGAACAAAATCAGGGGAAGAATGTTTTGTATAAACCAGCCTTGCTATAACCACTGGTGTAACTTAGTGACAAAATTCTGCTTTTCTCTGCAAGGATCAACAAGTAAAAATGAAACAAGGACTTATGGAAAATGAGCTTGAAACTAATCCCTTTCAGTAAGAGTGAACAAAATGAAGGAAATGACCGAGATTGTAACAGGGAGGAATTTTTGGCATAAACTTGAAACATTTCTGCGGAGGATAAGCAAATTGAAATGGCAAGGTTCTCCAACTACAGGTCCTGAAATTTTCAATTAAGAAAATCATTGTCTAAAATGATCTTGTGTTCCTTTTCATCACAATGAAATCCTGAAATATTTGTTTTGTGATAGAACCTGCCTTTGATTTTATTTCCTTATAAATGGCACTTTGAAGAATGATTACCTTCCTTGTAGCTGTCACTTACTCTGCAAAGCTATTCCCTTTTTCTTCTGCTGGCACCAGCCAGAGAACAAAGATGGCATTTTACGTTCCCAGATTCAGATTACAGCATAAGGCAATTGGTGAAGTTATAAGGTATGCAAATAAAGCTGGATAATCTACGTTGGGGAACAAAACCTTCGGGTATGTGGAGTCTGGGTGTTGCGGTGGGAGGATAGCATCACATTCATTTGGAGTCTATGTGACAAGCACCATGTGCTTCTCCAGAGCCTGTTTTGGGGTTCCCAAAACATGATCAAGGCACTACCTGTGCAAAGGAGCCCTAAGAGTGGTAAAGGCTATGTGTGGTCTGTGGCATTTACAGCTGTATCTCCTTCAATGTCATCTCAAGCTTAAGCAAATGAATGTCAGATCCAAAAAAAAAAAAAAAAGTGGTTTTAGGATTAACAGACAGTTGGAGTTTGCAAGTAATGGGTAATATAAAAACATATTATGCCTTAGGAATATAGAACCTTGATGCTTGCTGGCCAACCAAGAACAACAACACGGAGGGAAGAGGCAAGCTAAGCAAATAAGTGGGGTATCGATAAACAGCTCTGAATACTTGACATCTTAGGTTTGTTTTATGGGAAGAGCCTTGTTTTATCACAACCAGCTCTAGTCCTCAAAACTCACTTTAATCTCCAGATGCATGGGAGATTGCAGCTGATGGGGTCAATGCTCTGCCCACATCCCCTTGGCTTCCTTCCATGTTGAAGCACCTCAGGCTGGCTGTCACTGCTTATATCTTTGCTGGGTTGCTACTGGAATCCACTTCCCTACCACACTGAGCCTGGTGCCCCCCTTAACTATGACACAGAAATTTAGGACATAAGCATCACAGTTCCTTGGTCCCTTGGTTAGGATCATTCTGTAGTATGTCTTTTATAACATTCCCAAAGCGTTCCAGTAAGATTGGGAATCAGTTGCCCTCAGAATTAGCTGGCTTAATCATGCACCCTTTCTTGGGTGTCTTCCCTGCCTTGTGGCATCTCCCCACCCCTAAAGCTTCTCCCTACATCTAAAAAAAAAAAAAAAAAAAAAATTACATGCCCTTAAACTATGTCTCAGTCTTTGCTTTGGTGGGGGGCCCAATTAATTGAGGGACCCTTTTAGAATCATTGCAAAGAGGCTACTTGGCCCCCTACTCTTCAAGGGGTAACTAGAAATGGGGTAGGAATAAAAGGAAAGAGGCAAAAAGCAAAAGTCTCAAATCCAAGAGCTGGGTTGCACCATCTGGGTACAGAGAAAAGAAACTTTCCTGAACCAAACCTCATTTTGATCTGTCACTAGACAGGCACCATGGGCAAAGAGCAAGCTGCTCACTGAGCCTTGTCTTTGAGGTGTAGAGAGTATCTCCCCATGGTAGTCATGGAAAGGACATAATTAACATGGAGACATCATGCCAAGTTGGCATGCAACAGGTGATGCTCCTTCTTAAGCTCACCTAACACATTTTCACTTTTGCTCTGGGCTCCTCCTAGTCCCTGATGGCTTACGTGGCCATCGCCAGGCTCAGAAGAGCAGAGACAGTCACACGCATGGGACCACCTTGGACCAGTGGGAAAAATGGCTCCCATAGATCAATGCCTACATCTTCAAATGCACTGGGTAGGTGGAAAAAAACAGCATTACCAGTAGCAACCTTGACAATTCACTCTTTCATAGGCCCTTGTTTCTTTCTTGTGTCCCTTCCTCCACCCTCTTGGAATCACACCCCAAATTAACTGATGCTCTCTCTCCTGTCCTTCTTTGATGGTATGCTTTGGGGGGAATCCATGCTACAACACATGGGTTGGAAATTTTTTGTTTGTTTTTTGTTTTTTTTTTTGTAAGGAAACATCCTATGTAAAATAGTACTATGCGATACAGTCCTGCAAGAACAGGTTGGTTCAAACGAGAGCACACCATGGTGTCCATCCTGAGAAGCTGAGAAGCCCATGGTCTGTTGGTGCCCCTGGGTAGCTCACCCCACCCTCCCATTTTCTCTTTAAAAAGGCTTCAGACCCAGTTTAGGATCTGCTTGAGGACTTTAGGGGCTTGCTCTTGAGGGAAAGGAGATGAAAGGCGAGGGTATGTACAGAGGACTCTGTGTGCAGCCCTTGCCTTCTTGGGACTTGGAAAAAGGGAAAGGCCCCTCATGTACACTTACCATTTCTCCACCGCATGTCTGAGCATCCCAGAACTCCTCGATCCATCACAGCACACCCACTGCCCCCCAGAAAATAAGGAATCACTTTGCTTTATCCCTTCATTCAAGGCTCCTAATCACTGATACAAAGATTGTTTTCCTTCTGGCTCATACACTAAGAACATCAAAACTTTGCTCTAGCTTTAGATGTTCCCTCAAAAACACCTAATCAAGTATGTATACTTACTTAAATATATAATATGATGACTTTAAATGTTAGCATTACAGTTGAGTATTTAAATAAACACGATGTTTTCCGAGGCACAGTGACCACATCTTCCACTCCGAGGACTACACTCAATTTCCTGAGGCAGTTCTATTTATTTGTGGATCTTTAATGGGAAAGAGTTGCCTCCGGTGTGACGACACTGTGAGGTGTGCCGGTGTGATGGGCGTGGTAAGCAGCGAGGGAGGGGAGTGGTGTGTGGGCAGAGGGGTCCCTCCAAAGAAGGGGGTCTCCTTCCCAGTACAAAATGCTATCCAGACTCTCAGAGAAACAACTTCATTTCTCCCTGTCACCTCTCTGGAGAAACAGGATAGAAGGGTTTAATTTGTCACATTGTAAACATTTCTCTCATCTCCTGGGAGATGCAGAGTAAATGCAAGTAGAAAAATGTGGGTTTCTTTATTTAGACTGCCTTCTAAACTTTTTAAGTCTCTAGGCCTGAATTTGAATGAAGTGAAGGGTTAGTTTTATGTCTTTTCCCTCTGATGTGAATATGCACTACGTGTTGGGGAGCCACGAAAATTATGAAGAGATCCTATACGTGTGTCATGTGGGATGGGGAGGTGACATTCTCTGTTGGCTCAGGTCCCCCTGTGGCCCTTCTCCCCAAAAGAGAAAAGAGCAGTGGCCCGGGCCACACCAGGGCTTCAGGCTGGACGGACTCTCAGGCATGGCCGCTGCTGACCTGGGAGGGTGAGCCCCGCGCACACTGGCTGTGCAGAGGAAGGGGTGACTGAGGAAGGGGAGGGGGAAGGGAAAGGGCCAAGTGCCCACTCCGAGAAGCCTGTTGATGCATTCTGGGCTGCTGCCTCAAGTTGGGGGTTCAACCCTGGTTCTAGGCAGGAAGGAGAGGAGGGGGTGAAGGAGAAGGCAGAAGACCTGGGGGGTGGGGGGACCAAAGGCGCTATTTTGATAGCTCTCCTCTGAAAGGCCCATCACCTCCATTTACTGTGTCGCAATAGCTGGGGCTCCTAGCACAGCCCCGCGGGGGTCAACTTCTGCAGCTTCTGGGATGTCCACTTCCCAGGAGGAAAGTGCAGGAGCAGAGGCGGAATGGCAGGAGAGGTGGGAGGAGGAGGCGAGGGAGAGGTGGGGAGGGGAAAAGGACGGAGAGAGGGTGGGGGGAGAGGGAGAGACGGGGGGGGGGGGGGAGGGAGGGAAAGAGAGGAAAAAGGAGGGGGGAAGAGAAGGAGGGGGTGGGAAGGAATAGAGAGAAAAGAGAAAGGGGTGGGGGAGGGGAGGGAAAAGAAAGGGGAAAACCCCCTTGCTGACACGGGGCATAACTTAATTTTCACGGTGCTGGGACAGCTGTATCGTGTAATCTGCCATGGCATGCCGTTAAAGCTTCAATGACTTTACTGACCCAGAAGGGAAACTCAGACCGTGGAGAGGCTTTTGAAAAGAAGTGGTGATCTTTCACGATTTATGAGCTTGTCTTAAAGAAACAGACTCCACTCACTTTAAATTAATCACCCTTTCCAGGGTGCATAGAAATCGGGGTCTCCGCGCTGCGCCTCGCCCGGGGCCGGGAGAGACCCGGGAGCCGGGAGCCGGGAGCCCGGGCGGGGGGCCGGGGCGGGGCGGGCCGGCCGGTGGCGGCGGTGGCGGAGGTGACGGCGGTGGAAGGGAGGGTTTCCCGTGTCGTCGCCCTCCGCAGCCGGGCGCCCCCGCCGAGACCGGCCGGCGGGGCGGCGGGGACTGTACCTCGCGAAGGAGGGGCGCGGTGTCCTCGGGAGGCCGGGAGGTCAGAGCCGGGCTGGCTGGCAGGGGGTGGGAGGAGGGCGTGTGTGCGGTGGGGAAAGGCCTCATTCACGTTCTTGGACTTGCATTCATTGTGCAAGAAGAAAAAAGAAACCAGGAGAGATATAAGGCATTTCACACCCTGATGAAATGCGAGACCTCCCGTGTGATTAAACCGCTCAAAGGGAAAGTGGACTATTACCAGATCCACTGCATCCTCCCTCGTTTTACGTATTTCTGAGAACAAAAACCTCATCCTCAGGTGGCTGTGCTCACTGTTTAAACTCTGGCAAAGATCTGTTTGCCCAAAGGGGACGTTTTGGAGACGAGACCATCCTAAAATAATCAGCCATAATGTCCAAGCAAAGGGTCCCAACACCGCAAGTGTCCTTTAACTTAATATAAGCGACAGTGATGCATTTATCTTGGAAACGATTTCCGCAGGCTCGGAGCTTTCTCTCCTGGCGATTTAGTAACCTCTGCTGAACTCAAATGAGCCTGTAGTAAGGAGTCCCATGCGTAGGACTTACCCTTCATTCGTTTTGGGGGTCCCTTTGAACCTGTTCTGTAGGCCAGGAGGTGCTGTGCCTGAACCTGTCTTGGAACCTTTGACATTTGCATGGTTTTACTCACTGGCTAACCTTTGAACATCTTCCGATGTATGGAAGGCTCCTCAGCTCTGAAAAGATCTGCTCTTTGAGAAAACCCTCACCAGTGTTGGGAATGGGATGCAGATAAACGAAATGTCAAGGACAGCAAGGTAAATCTGCCCTTCCAATTTTTTGAAAAAGATTTTATTTATTTATTTGACAAGGAGAGACAGCGAGAGCAGGAACACAAGCAAGGGGAGTGGAAGAGGGAAAGCAGGCTCCCCCTACCCCAGGGCAGCCCCCCCATATGGCTCCATCCCAGGGTCCTGGGATCATGACCTGAGCCGAAGGCAGATGCTTAACCATCTGAGCTACCCAGGCGCCCCTGCCCTTCCTATTTTTGATAAAATGATAAAATATGGTCTCTGGTCTCTAGGTAGGGATTACAACAATGGTTTGTATTTTAAAACTGAGCAGCAGTCCACAGCCTTCTAAGGATTCCTGCACAAGAAGATTAAAGAGAACAAAGCAGCATGAGCACCCCTGCTCTCCAACCAGTGGGAAGTTTGAATGTGGTCCACCCACATCACCCGGTGCTCCCACCTGCCCTGACCTTTCCAAGCCCATCAGAGAGGTGACCCTTCTCCCTACCCACCTGATGTCATGGGAGGAGCATGTCTTCTGCCCACCATGCCAGAGCAGATGATTTAAATTGCTCCAATTCAAGCTGCAGTACCCACACAGTTTTATACAGTTTATGCATTTAACACAGATTGTGTACAGTTAGTCCGCTCCCAGTGCACATCGGGCAGGCAGGGTCGAGGTATCTCGGATGTCAGGTTTTCAATCCTGACCGAACATCAGCATCCCTTGGGGAACTTTATAGAATACAGAGCCTTGCCCGCCCCCCCCCCCACACACACACATAGGGTCAGCACCTCCAGAGTGGGGCCCAGGCATGCATCATTTTAGAAAACATTTTTGAAATATATTGCACTGAAATTCACATAACACGAAATTATGCATTTTAAAGGGAACCATGCAGCAGCATTTAGTACATCCATAGCGTTCAACCATCTCCACTTCTAGGTAGTTTCAAAACACTTTCCTCCCTCCCAGATAAAATAAAACCCTGGCCTTATTAATCAGTTTCTCCCTCTTTCCCCTTATTTCCCTGGAAATCAACCATCGATGTTCTGTCTCTGTTCATTTACCTATTTTGAGTAGTCCGTATGAATGGAATCATACAATATGTTATTTTTTGTGTCCAACTCTGGCAAGGGTATTCGTAAGAGGTGTGTGGTAACTGGGGAAGTCACATCACCTCAGGTCCCTCTAAGGGCAGATCTGGCTTTTTTTTTTTTCTTTGAAAAGTTGTCAATTTTGTTTACCAAGAACACCAACCACAAGAAAATTAATAATTCTTTTCACTTTACAATTTATCTTTAAACAACAGTTTAAATTGCTTGTGTTCTCTTGATTTTTATTCTCTCGTATAAATTTAATTTTATTGTATGATAAAATAAATATTTTGCTGTGTTCCCAGATATTATTATTTTCTCTATATTTTTATCTGTGCTAATGTTTTTATTTGTTTACCTTTTTAGGCTGTGTCATCAATCATTGTAATCATATACTTTCATTTTCCAAACACATTCTTAACTTTTTTCCGGTTTTTCGTATGGCCATTCCAAACATTTTCATTCATGAAATTGCTTGGATATTTGTATTACTGGCATTTCCTTAGGATAGATTGCCAGAAATAGCATTACTGAATCAAAAGCACAGATGGAAAAGCCATTTTTTTCCTCATTAATGAAGTAATTCATGTTTGTTCTGTCACAACTCTTAATCAAAGAACACTTGACACTTAGGCTGGAACAAAAGACCTCGGACTTCTGTGTCAGCTTCATCATGTCACACATTCAGAACAGAGCAGTTCCTTGGGGCGCCTGGGTGGCTCAGTGGGTTGAGCCTCCACCTTCGGCTCAGGTCATGATCTCAGGGTCCTAGGATGGAGCCCCACTACCCCCATCTGCTCCCTAGGGAGCCTGCTTCCCCTCCCCCCACCCTGCCTCTCTGCCTACTTATTCCCTCTCTGTGTCAAATAAATAAATAAAATCTTAAAAAAAAAAAAAAAAAGAACAGTTCCTCATGTCAAAGTGCATCACACACCAAGGCAGAGACTGCTTGGCGATGCATGGTCCACAATGGACTCTGGTCCTTCTGTGCTTGGGAGGGTTTTACCATGATCCCCTGGGATCAGATTCAGGAGAGAGGAGATTTTTTGAAAGGGTGAGCTTCCTCAGAAGAGCTTGTGGTTCAATACCCATTAGAAAGGTGCCTAGAAGTGTTTATCCTCATACTCCACTTGGCAGCCAGGAGGCAGGACACTTTCCTCAGTAGCCAGGAATTAAAGCTGCTCCCCCAGTCTGAGCCTGAGGTCGTTTTATAACATCATTAAAACCACTTAACATCATCAAAGAACACAACATTGGTACTGAAGGGAGTTTTATCTGGCACTTCAATAAGAGTAATGTTACATTTTTAAAAAAACTTTATTTATTTATTTATTTGACAGAGAGAGAGATCACAGTCGGCAGAGAGGCAGGCAGAGAGAGAGCAGGCTCCCTGCTGAGCAGAGAGCCCAATGCAGGGCTCCATCCCAGGACCCTGAGATCCTCCATCCCAGGACCCTGAGATCATGACCGGAGCAGAAGGCAGAGGCTTAACCCACTGAGCCACCTAGGTGCCCCGGTAATGTTACATTTTTTTAAAAAGATACTTTTTATTATCCACAGAAGGAATTTACTTATGAAGGAGCAAATCAACACTATCAGGAATGTATATCACCCCAGGGTTACCGTTAAACAACCAGATATGAAATGTTCCTAAATGTTCTCTGAGCCGCTTATTCTTACAAGGAGAGAAATAATAAAGTCACGTTTAACCTGAGCCCATTTATTGCACAGGAGCTTTTGAATGTATGAAATGCTCAATGCACTTAGGGACAAATGGGAGAGGCAAATGAGTTACAATTGCAAATTGGTCAGAACTAAATTTGGGTAAATGAGCAAGGACTTGTGTAGATAAGGCATTTATTCAAAACCCTATGGCTGGTGATTGTGATCAGTTCCGCTCTCTCTGAACGTGTTGGTTGCACTTCAACAGGACCTATCAGTTATGAAAAGATACTTATCAAAAGCATTCAAAGTTGATCCCCTTTCATTTAGAATTTTCTGGAATTTTTGAACGCTTCACATTTAAACTTTGAGGACTAGAGATGTATTTCACAATTTTCTGCACTGAGCGGCAGAACATCAATTCAATTTTAGGAGCTTTACAGTCTCTAATGTTGGCCTCACCCTCCAAGCCTCCACTTTTGCCTCTCTGCCTGAGGGCTTTTTGACATCTCTTGATTTTTTTCTTCTCCACCATCTTGGCTTACCAGTAGCGCTCGTTTCCAATGACAGTAACTAGGGTCCCAATTCCGAGACACCTCACAGCACCTGTGTCCAACAGTGGCCTGACTACAGCTTCTGGGTCTGTTAATTTGAACTCTTCATTTGAACTAGGTATCAGAACAGAGATCTGATGCCTAGTTCTATAGGGCCGCTTGTCATTCTGCTCTAATCAGGTCTGGCCCGGAGACAGTCATCAGCTTAAACACGGCCACTTAAGCCCATCTCTTTAGCACTTCCATAAAAGCAGCATGGATGCCCTGGGCAGGCATGCCACGTCAGCATTCAAGTATTTATTTATTTTGCCTTCAGCTCTTTGCTTGTTCATTCAATCATTCATTCACTCCTTCAAAAGTCTGATTGAGAGTCTACTTTCTCCGTGCTAGCTAGGCTCACCACTACAGTTACAAGTAAACAAGATATGTTATCTGGGAGCTCAGTTCACAGTCTAGCAGACACAAAGGGCGTATACTCAACTAAGCTTGGAGAGCAGGGGAAGGCAAGGTGACTTTAGCTTAGGACTCCAGCAAAATATGGTAGAGAGATGACATTTCATGCATACCCCAGGGCTGGAGGGTATCAGACATAGGGTATGGGCTATGGACTCTAAGCAGATGATTTGGAGAACAAATGCAATGTAGCTGGAGAGATCACCAAGGTCTAGAACAGGAGAGTCTCATACACCTGGTTACATAGCACAAACTCTAGCCCACTGGCTAGCATTTTCTAATTGGAGGACTCCAGACCCCTCCGGGGGATCAGAAAAGTGTTCCAAGAGATCAAGTCACTGAAGATGTTATGGGATCTATTTAAAGTTTAATAAGAACAATCAACAAATGAGGCATTGCTTTTATTTCCTTAAAAAAAAAAAATGCAGGGGCACCTGGGTGGCTCAGCGGATCAAGCCTCTGTCTTTGGCTCAGGTCATGATCTCAGGGTCCTGGGATAGAGCCCCATATTGGGCTCTCTGCTCAGCAGGGAGCCTGCGTCCCCCCCCCCTCTCTCTGCCTGCCTCTCTGCCTACCTGTGATCTCTCTGTCAAATAAATAAATAAAATCTAAAAATAAATTTTAAAAAAGCAGAGAAAGTGCAAGGCATTTAGTGGAGATCAAGGATCCTGCTTAATGTTATCAGTTGGTTTTAAAATTATTTGGGTTTTTAGTCATATAAAATGTATGGATTATTGGTTTGAGGGAGAATCACAAGGAACAAAGGTGTCAAACACAACAGATTTGTGAGAAGCATAAAAGGGAAAATTATCCTAAAATATTACCTTCAGATGATTACCACCATATCAATAAGTACCAATGTTCTGAAAAAAAAACCTTCTGCAGCACATCAAAGACTTCAAAATTCAATGTGGAAAGAGAAGAAACTGCTTTTTACATCCTATTTAGCTCTACACTTAATTATAAAGATCTTTGACACAGTACTTCATTTGTGCAATGATTGTAGACAATGGCCTGAAACCTTTTCTTCTCATCTCTCAGAAGCAAAATAGAAAAATTATTTTTAAAAAATAGACATTATAATTTTTAAGGCAAAATATAAGTGTTCCAAACATCATGTCATTGAAAGACTTCTATATTGGTTGCGAAGTTGGGACAAGTAGCTCAATTTCAAGCTGCAACGTAATTTACTTTTTCACCCAAACTAAATATAATACATCATTTAGTAACATATTCATCAACAAATAATGTATTTACTTACATAATTAATTTACAGCCCTCTGAGGGCATGAGTCATATTCGGGGGAGGGGTTGGTGGGGAGCAAAACATGCCTTTGCTACTACTGATATTATTGGATTTTTACATTGGAAAAAAATTTCTAACCTTTGCAAATATACTTATATATAAAATAAAATATTTTTCTTGAGATACTTGAGATAAATTTTACCACATTCTATACAATATTGACAAGTGGTAAAAAGTATTCTTAAGGGGCTTTGTTAGATTATACATTGTAATGAAAAGTGTCCTAGCAAATGACAAAAGTTGATGAGGTTGATGGGAAGCCAAGGGAAATTTGAAACCAGAGAAGACCTTGCCCTAGGAAGGGCCGAGGGGTCCCCTCCTGCTGCTCATGCCCTCAGCTCTGTTCCAAGGCCGATTCCTGAGCATATGGCTATTGCAGGAAGAAGGTTTGATATTAGAAAACATCCCTGACCTCCTGCTTTGAAATGAATTGAAACTGCATATAATGATTACAATTATAAACACAAAGGATCCAAATGACTTTCGTCCCACTCTCTGGGTCAAAGAAGTGATCAGTGAAGAACAGGTCTGGAATTTATGCTGTTCACATATACCACTGGGATTGCTGTCCCACAAAGGATGTCTTATATTGGGGGGAAATTGCAATCGTACCAACTGAAGCAAGTCTCTGCATTATCTGGGCCAGGGAAACTGCAGCAGATCTGGAAGCTGGTGTTTTAAAATGTGGGTTCAAGGGCGACTGGGTGGTTCAGTAGGTTAAGCGTCTGCCTTTGGGCTCAGGTCATGATCCCAGGGTCTTGGGGAGCCCCAGCCCCACCTCCTCATTGGGTTCCCTGCTCAGTGGGGAAACTGCTTCTCCCTCTGCCCCACCCTTTCCCTGCTTGTGTAGGTGCACATGCGCTCTCTCTTTCAAATAAATAAATCTTTAAAAACAAAATAAAATAAAATGTGTGTTCAGGAATGGTGAGGCCAACAGATCAGGGCATAAATATCAATGAAAAAATAGTTACTTACAGAGGAACACAAAATCAGGCATGGTCACATGGGGAAGCATGAGGGTCAGTCAAGAGAGAGAGGAAGCAGAAAGCAATTAGGGGCCACGGTCTTTATTGTGGTTTCTGCAGGTAGGAACGGGCAAGGCCGCCTAGGCAAGGTTAGGATTGGCTCGTTCGAGTAATTTCAGCAGACTCTGGGGTGTGCAGCATGCCTAGATGTCTGGAACTGGCCTGGGTATGATTGGGGTAGGAGAATGGTGGCCTGGAGCATGAGCCTGGTAAAGGAGGGGATGGGGGTCGACTAATGGACTCCGGATGGGCTGGTTTGCATATGAAAGACACTCACTGGGGAGTCCTCTACTGACTCTAGGAACTGGCTAATAATCCTGAGAGGGGCAATCCCTCTAGGATCAGCATATCAAAGCGTCAGAAATGCAGAATATAAAAAAGACCCAATTAATACAAGTGGTCATTCTAAAGCTACTGAACAAACAGCAAATCTGGTGGCTCGGAATTGACTACGGGGCCCAGAGAGTGGAGAGGTAGAGGCAGGTCACTAAATGTGGCACATCTCTCGTCCTCAGTGCAATCCACCATCACTCGACCTTTTTCACAAATGCATATTAATGTGCATGACTGTGTCAGAAAACTACTTTTTTTTTTTTTTTTTTAAATAACAGGAAACCCAGGATTTATTTGTCAAATCTGGGAAGAGATTGTGCTGGTCAGCAAGGAGCCTGGGCCAATCCTGGTTCTCTCTCGAGGATTCACATTCGCCTTGGTGTCTTGGGCTGAAACTTCTGGTACTGCCCTGTGAACTTCAGAGCAACTGTTCCTCCTTGAACACCTATGTGCTCCCCCTTATAGTCAGCTGCACATCTGTGATGTTCAAAAAGACTACTTGAGGCAAGAACAGAGCAAAAGACAAAGAAAAAAAAATAGGCAATGTCTTAGCTTACAAAAAGAAGATCACTCTTCTCTAGCCTGTGATGCACCTAAGGGAATCCCCTTCTATCTAAAACGCACGTCATGCCCAATGATGGTAGTCATCTGTGACAAACACCACCCAGGTGAGAAGTCTTAGACATGCAAGTGTCCTGAAATAAAGACCAAGAAAAGGAGCTTCCCTTGTCTCTTTCATCTATCTCAATCCTGGTCCCCTAATTCCCATTTCCTGTTGAGGGAATCCATCTTTATTTGGGTGAATGGCCTCACCTTCCAGAAGATTCTTCACCTGCAGAGATTTCTCTTCATCCCTGTTAGTAACACCCAAACCTCAGAACATAAAGAAGGCCTCCGGGTATACATACCCTGTACAATTGGGACTTGTGACAATGATGAGATGGGCACCCATGATCAGTGACATTATAAGGCACAGTTGGCCAGAAGAGTGGGAGACTACCCTCATTGGACCTGAGATGATCAGGTGAATCTACAGGAAGGACTGGGCTCTTCCCAATGAGAGAGATTTGAAGAATAAAAGGGATTTGACTTAAGAAAAAGTCTCCATTGCTGGCTTGCAAGACAGAAGGGTTTGTATGGTGAGGTTTGTGAGCAGCCTGTAGGTGTTCAGAGTGACTCCCAGCTGACACCAATGAAACTTCAAGTCAGCCCTATTGTTGCAAAGAACTAGATGTTAAACTTGGAGGAAGGCACCAAGCTCCAGTGGAGAATACAGCCTGGCTGACACCTTGATTTTAGCCTTGTGAGACCCTGAGCAGAACGTTCACTAACAGTGCCTGGATTTTTTTTTACCTAGAAATGTAAGATAATAAATGGGTATTGTTTTAAGCCAGTTTGTGGTAACTGATTATGAAGCCAGTTTGTGGTAACTGATTACGTAGCAGGAAACTAATACAAACTCCAACCTTCTTGAGAGATGAACATTTAATCAGGGTACAGTGTCCACACACTCTGTTGCAGAAGAGTTGATGGTGGTGGGTTCTGTTGCAAAAGGACTCAATGTACTCTGAGGTCTGTCCTGAAAAGACCAGCTAGAAACTGTTCTTTACAATCCAAAGCTCACTACTTCTTAATCCAGATTTGCTTAGGTTGGTTTAAGAATAGGCAAATCACTTGAATGGGCATCAGCAAGCACCATTATTTCTAAAAAGGGGGCCCAAAAAATGATAAAGAGTACCAAGAGCATCTTGGAGTGAATTGTCGATGGAAACCATCCTTCAAACTGGCCAGATTTCTCATTCTCTAGATGGTGAGCAGAGGCAGTTTGCCTCGTGAAATTATTCATCAGTTGATGCCTTAAATCTACTTTCCAGGCAGTGATGAAGCTAACAAAGTATTCTGGGTACTGCTGTCTGCTTTTAATCCTTGCCCAAATTTAATAGAAGACCTGCCCAAGAACCTAAAAGTTGAGTTCCTGACACTGTAATTGAGGTCAAAGGCTCTGTGTCTTATAAAAGCCACAGGATGAATGGAAAAATATGGCATCATCACACTGACCAGTGGCAACAAGGGTGGACTCCTAGGTGAACTGGAGAAGAGAGAAATGGTTCCCAGTCTTTCTGGACCAACATGGATTGACCTGGTGATATCAGCATGTGTAACCTAGATATACCCAGATGTTTTATGCCCTGTGGCAAGGATGAGATAGTTTGTGTGTGTGTGTGTGTGTTTTCTTTTAAGATTTTATTTATTTATTTGAAAGAGAGAGAATGAAAGCGTGTGAGTATGAGAGGGTGAAGGTCAGAGGGAGAAGCAGACCCTTGTTGAGCAGGAAGCCCTATGGGGGACTGGATCCTGGGACTCCAGGATCACGACCTGAGCTGAAGGCAGTTGCTCAACCAACTGAGCCACGCAGGCGCCCTGTCCATGGGTTCTTGAAGTTCCCGGTGTTAGCTAAATTCCAGCTCGTTGAAACCACTATTTTAGAGAGCCATATGGCATTGGTTTTTAGCCAGACCTCCTGAGGATAAACAAAATGATGGAGGCACATATTTCTTTTTTCTGATTACCAAAACCGCTGACAAGAAATCATCTGAAGTACCCACATTTACAGTTGGAAAGAAGAGTTCTCAGGGCTGGTGAAGAGAGTTTTTAGTTAACAGGGAGAGGGTACCATGTGTGGCATGTTTGGGTTCATATATGCTGCATGATTTACATCAGCACTAACTTACCTCTAGTGTAAAACCACAGAAAAAATGTGATCTTCTTGAAGTTTCCTGACCTCTTTGCGCCTTTTTTTCTAGTCTAGAAAACAGAGTTAATTCCTTTCTTGTAGGAATGTTGTGAGGAATGGATGAAATAATGTAAGTAAAGTACTTTGCATGATTCCTGGCACGTACTAAAGAATGAATGAGAATAATCACCACCCTCACCAACACCACCACTGTCCTCATCAGCATCATCACCATCACTAAGACCAACATCACCATTTTCAGAACTATTATCATCATTATCATCACTGTCACCACCATCACCATCACCATCATCACTGTCAGCACCATTACTATCATCATCTCTGTCCCCATCATCACCATCATCACCATCATCATCATCGTCATAGTCACCATCATGACCATCATCATTATCATCACTGTCACCACCATCACCATCATCACTATCAGCACCATTACTATCATCATCCCTGTCCCCATCATCACCATCATCACCATCATCATCATCGTCGCAGTCACCATCATGACCATCATCATCACCACTACCATCATCATCACTCTTACACTCTCATCACTATCATCTCCATTATTATCAACATCATCACTCAAAAAGGAACATTCTGTGGAAGGCTTGATACTCTTTAGTCTACCTTATTTCATTGAGCTTCAACATCACTTAAATACATCTTTATTTATATACTTAAATATGTTAAACCACCAAGAAAAAGGCATAGCCAATATAGTAAAGTCCTCATAGCTGTGGTTATTTCTTGTCTAATTTTCCACTCCGAGGTCCTTGATATGGTCTGAATGTTTGTGCCCTGTTACCTGAAAAAATTCATGTGTTGAAATCCTAACCCCCAGTATATTCATATTAGGACCTTTTGGGAGGCTCCAACTTCATGAATGAGATTAGTGTCCTTATAATGAAATTGGTTTAAGAGAGCTCCCTAGCCTCTTCTGCCATATGGGGTAAAAAAGGTGGTGCCTATGAACCAAGAAAGAGATCCTCACCAGATACCAAATCTGCCTGCAGGCTTGGACTTCCCAGCCTCTAGAGCCATGAGAAATAAGTATCTCTTGTTTATAGGGCACTAGTGTATAGTATTTGTGTTATAATAACCTGAATGGACTAAGACAGTCATAAAAAATGCTGCCCTTCTATTATAAGGAAGTAAATAAATCTCTCCCAAAGCAAGCATATCCCTAGCATCCTTAGATAAGGTCACTAGTTTTAGAACCATATTCATATGACAGTTCCTTCTCCATTGTTCCTGAGAATAATCATTCTGTGAGGACAGTTTTGGCCCCCTAGAATCTATGACCATCCCCTCTGCCACCTCTGTGTAAGCATTCAGTACAAAAATTATAGGGGAAAAGATCTGTATGAATGGAGACAAAACAGTAATTCTTCCCTCACTATAGAATCTTTTCCTAAAATGTAGTGTATGTGGACTGACTTCTGGATAGCTTTCTCTTAACTTTGAAGATCTGTTTTCTTGTGTTTTGTTTGTTGTTTTGTGGGTTTGGGTTTTTTTTTTTTTTTTAATTGTTTGGCATTTTGGGAGCTTTTGGAGGAGTAGTAATTATTTGTTTTTCTAAACTGCATATTTTAAGTTAATTCCATTCAACATAATTGAACAAAGAAATCTGACAAATGGGAGGAAAGAAGATAGGAGAAACAGAAGGTAAAACAGGGATAGAAGGTTAGCAATGTATAACACTTTGGAGCTCCTCACCATTATGATTCCCCATGTGTAAAATGGCATTGATGCCATCTTTATTTAGTACACTCTTATTGCTTAATTTTTTTCCCCATGTGGTATATAAGTCCAAAAGGTAAGAAAGAAAGCACAGTGCAAATCAAGACTCGTTTTCCCCTGGCTACAGTAGAGTACTCACCTACTCCTTTCTACCTTCCAGAGGGAGCTGCTGGTCACAGTTACTATATCTTCCCAGCTCCTGATATGTCCCAGCTCCTGATATGTCGTAAACAGTCAAAAACCATAACAGGTGTTAACCTCACTATTCTGTACCATGCTTTCTTCACTATGACAATGTACATAGAATATGTTCTTGTTCCTTTTGATGGCTACATAGTATTCTAGTATGTGGATGTATCATAATTGAATTCATGAATCCTCTTATGATGAATACTTATTTTGTTTCCAATGTTTTACTATTATAAATGATGCTACTATAAATATCATTTAGACACATTATTTCAGCAAGCCATTTTAATTTTTATGAAATGTGAAAAATACAAGAGTTCCATTAGATCCCTGGTAAATTCAGTCTTCCCCAAATTATGTTTTTTATATATGATATTTAGTTCTTCACACCAGGAATTCTTAAATTTTTCATCCTAAAGTACTGTCAACAGAAAGTTAAGAACATTATTTGCCTTAATAATTAACATTGAACATAAGCAATTGGGATTTTCTTCATAGTCTTTAAGTGGAATATATATAAATTATGATCATCAAAATCTTTCATGAACTGTCTGCTTGATTAGGATCTGACAACACATGTACGTGCAAACAGGTATAAAGACATGTAAACGGGCATCTGACCCCTGGACTGTGGACTAGAAGATAATTAGAACAAATGATATCATGTCCTGGACTATAATTATCACTCAACGAGTATTCACAGAACACTTCCATGTGTTCCCTCCTCTTTTTACATTTCTTGTTTACTTTTGGCTAGTTTGGGGATATGTAAAGTTATGTGAGTCTAATTTAATTTCTGGCACAGAGTGGCAGAAAATTCTGATGTTTGCACCCAAATTCCAACTGATTTTCTCATAGTGTAAGCAGGTTGGTTATTAACTAGACCAGCCTGTGTTAGCATGGCTTGTATGGGAGTTGTAGGGCTATGGGGCTCAAGGGGGCTTCAAAATGATCTCTTTCAAACTTCCATCTCACTGACAAGAAAACTAAACCATGGAAGAAATTATGTTCCCAGGATAAGAATACACACTAAGATGAGACCAGCTTTCTGATCTCCAGTTCAGTATCCTTTCTTTTTTTAAAAGTAACTGACCATCTTGTTACTTTGGCTGCTTTTACTCTCCTAGAGTTAGCCAGTCTCTGTATTATTTCCAATAATGTGTGTATAGTATGTGTGTTTGCATAGCTTTTGAGAAATATTTAATCTGGGAATGTTACTTTATTATAACCTCGGCCCATAATGTTTTTTTTTTATTCCTATAATTATTGAAAGTGTTCTCACCTTCTTGTAGCCATTCTGTCCCCTCAGTGACCTCCCCAACAAAATATAAAGGTGACAGGTAAATTACTAAGCTATTAGTGTGTGTGTGTGTGTGTGTGTGTGTGTGTGTGTGTGTTCCTATCTCAATATCCTTTCAATCTTTTTTTCAAGAAGGTCCTCTGACTCCTTTGCCCACAGGAGAAGATGGAGAAGCATAGTCAAGAAGAGAGATAGTCTCCAAATGGAAAAAGATGGAGGTGGTGGAGTTCCTTGGTGCAGGGACCCTGCGGTGGGGGTGGGGAAGATGGTGGAGGATGCCTATCATCCTTTGAGGGTAGACAAATGCCCTGCTCATTTGCTACCCAAGGAGGAGCCAAAGATGCTGGACTTCAGGATCCCTTATTGGCTTGGTCAGTGGTAACTCAGTTGTAACCAGAAGTCCAAATTCCAGAGCTCCTTCCTCCTCCTTCCTTCCTTCCTCCAGATTTAGCTCGGCTTGAGATGCCTGAGATGTTTGCATAACTCTGCAGGGTATCAGGGGAAGGGCCTGTATTAATTACCTATGGCTCTGTGACAAACCACCCCGTAGCTTACTGGCTCGACATAACAAAATATCTTTTATTTTGTTCATGAATCTTCAATTTAGGTTGGTCTCCTTTCTCTTCCTTCCAAGTTCACCTAAACAGCTTAATTTTGGGCTGGAGAATCTACTTTCAAGATGGTTTATTCCCATAGTTGATGAGTTGCTTCTGCTCTTGACTGGGAACTCATGCAGCTATAGGCCAAGATCTCAGATCTTTAGATTATCTCCACACAGGCTTGTCCAAAGGCTCTTTGGGCTTTCTCTCATGCATGGTGGCTAATATCCAAGAGTAGGTGTCCAAAGACACCTGGGAAGACCTAGCCTCGGAAGTACATGGTGTCACTTCTACCTCCTCAGGTTCAGAGGAAGGAACAACTATCTCATCACTTGATGAAGGATTGTCAAAACTTCCCTGTAAGTGTAGCACGTAGGATGAGAGGTAGTCTGTGACTATCTTCAGAAAACATAGTCTGCCACACTCCATGCGACTCAAATTGAATTTTGTACCAGCCTAGCATGGGGAAGGGGTATTGAGCTAGAAAAGGTCAAGGTAGTCTCATCTTACACTTTCCAGTGTGCACAGAAAGATTCATGTCATCTTAATGTGCATATCATATTTTAATTTAAATCATTTGTCAACAGAATTATACTTATGCATAATGCTGTACAAAAAATATTTCTGAGACACTTTTTCTTCAATATATCTTTCTTTCCCACTGACTGTGTCCCACAGATTCTCATCAAAGTAGCTATTTATCTTTGATCAGATAACTTGAGGCTCACATTATTTAACTATAAATTGTACAATATAGTCTTTTTCTAATTGAACTTGCAGTCTGCATTTTTTTCTCTGTAAAATAGTTTATTGACTTGAAAGTAATACAGAAGGAATTATTTAAAGTTATTTTCTGAAAAATAAGCAAGATTTTTAGTAATATATATTACTGTATTTTACATATGATATGTATCTTATATGTATAAATGTATTACATCCTGAACATGGAGAGATAATGCCTTTCCTTTTTTGTGCTTCACTTATAAATGTCATCTATTGCAATTCTTTGAACCCTGTAAAATAGGTTAAAGAGGATCTATACTAAGATAGTCAGATAATAGGGACTAAATTTATCAACAAAACAGCTGAATTCCAGTGTGAAAGCAGTGCTTGATCTTTCACAGGAAATACCTCGTCTCCTTCCTTCCTGCCTTCCTTCCTTCCTGTATTAGTTTCAGGTGTACAATATAGTTATTCAACAATTCTATACCTGACTCACTCTTGATTCCCTTCACCTATTTCACCCATCGCCCACCTCCTCTTTGGCAACCACCAGTTTGTTTTGTGTAGTTAAGAGTCTGTCTTCTTGGGACGCCTGGGTGGCTCAGTGGGTTAAGCAGCTGCCTTCAGCTGGGGTTATGTTCCCAGGGTTCTGGGATCAAGCCCTGCATCGGGCTCCCTTCTCAGTGGAGAGCCTGCTTCTCCTTGTCCCTCTGCCTGCTGCTCCCCTACTTGTGCTCTCTATCTCTCTGTCAAATAAATAAATAAAATATTTAAAAAGAGAGAGAGAGTCTGTTTTCTTTTTTATCTCTTTTTTCTTTTGTTCATTTGTTTTGTTTCTTAAATTCCACATATGTGTGAAATTGTATAGTATTGGTCTTTCTCTGATGGACTTATTTCACTTACCATAATACCCTCTCCAGGTACATCCACGTTCTTGAAAATGGCAAGATCTCATTTCTTTTTATGGCTACATAAAATTCCACTGGATATCTATACCACATCTTTTTTATCCATTCATCTACCAATGGACACTTGGGTTGCTTGCATATGTTGGTTATAGTAAATAATGCTCTAATAAACATAGGATAAATAAATGTTATTTATTTACCCTATTGGGTAATTGGGAGGGGAGGCCATCTTGTGTCTAAAATAAATAGTAAAAAAAATGCTATAATAAACATAGGGGTGCATATATCTTTTTGATTTAGTGTTTTCATTTTCTTTGGGTAAATGCACAGTAGTGGAATTACTGGATCCTATTTTAATTTTTTGAGGAACCTCCATCCCGTTTCCCACAATGGCTGCAAAACCCATAGTCTGCATCTCAATAATTATTATTTTTTTCTTTTCTAAAGCTAGGCACATCTGTAGGTGAATTTGGAGATGCCTGCAGTGTTAGCTGAGTACAAATCTTCCCCTAGCCAACAACTGCTGGCATACTTATGAGGACAAAAATTCTTCAATTCATTTATAGGAAACTATCTCAGGTAAAACTTACAAAATTTGATGTGTGGTTCTTTACTTTGTTTAAAGAATTTGGAAAAAGGATTTGTTTGAAGGATGATCCTGTGAGAAAAATGACTTGAAATGGGGAAAGATTCCTTTTTGTTTGCCAACTGCAAGTCAAAACCAAGCAACAAACAAGCCCTCCCTGCAATGCCTCCAGTGGCATCTCCCTCCTTTCCTTAGGGTTTTCTCAAATGCAGATTCAGGGGACTGGAGAGATCTCCCCAGAGAAGTTCCTAACACCTCACAGGGGTGCTGCTGGAGAAGGGAGTTTGGATCAGGTTGGAGTGAGGGGTGGTGGTGGAAGTCAGGCTCAGCAAGACAACCACCACACCCATCCCCTTTGCAGAATCCCAATGGCTGAATACTTCCTCCAAGGGGCATTTGGCTCTAAAGATAACACCATAGTTAACCACTGCTGTTGATTATGTCTTGCATTTAGATAAAGATGTGAGCACGCTTTGTAAATAATTCTTATTTTATAATAACCCAGCAGGTATATCCACACCTTCTTTTTCTGACCTAAATGAAAACAGAAAATATCTGATAGGCTTGGTAAGACTATTTTAGATGCTGCTTTACCTTCACCCTGGGGCCTATATCACAGAATGAATAATACCAGTGGCCGTTAGCCCTCAGAGGCCCAGGTCATCAACACCAAAACCCTCCTCCCTTTAAAGCATCTTTTAGCTGTAGACAATACACCATGCAGTACAATTTCCAGAGTGAGAGATGATGGTGATTTCCCAGAATAATCTTTCTGGACAGAAAAGAATTTAAGAGAAAGGGCTCTGTCTGTACCTACCCAGCCCATGTCCCCACTCAAGGAAAGCTGGCCTCTGGCCCTGGATGTCTACAGATCAGCACTGGAATAGATTAGATGATCAGATGACTCCTTCCAAGCAGCTCCTTGGCGGGCTGGTCAGTGGGCCTGAAGTGGCTCTGTCTGGCTGGGATAAGAGACCCAGTTTAAGTCACTGGGTCTGGGGGATTGGGAGGGGAGGCCATCTTGTATCTAAAACCTGCAGACAGAGTTAATATTCCAGAATAGGGACAGTAGAGTTACTAGGAGTCATTGAGTCAGCAGGAGCCTTGACTATTCTGGACATTCAGGGGGTCAGAAGTTAAAGGCAGAGAAAAAGCTTAGACCTGTGTTTCTTCAGACTTTAATGTGCAAACACATCATCTGCATATCTTGTCAAAATGCCAATTCTGACTTGATAATTTGGGGATGGGCCCGGGACTCTGTCCCTTGCCATATGGAAGTATTCGGAGGGAATGACAATGACAATGTTCCCTCTCCTTCATCTACAACATGTACAACTGGACTGGAGGGTGTCTGTGTAAGCAGTCCATAGTCTCATGTGTAAGCAGTCCAAAGTCTCATGTGTAGCCATGCTCATTCCCCAGAAGTCTGCATTCATATGACCCCCGCTGGCATTTTATGCAGTGACGTTCTCACAGAAACATCTGTATGTTCTTTCAAGGCAAGTGAAGGAATGCCTCAAGCCATGGCATAAATCTACACACGTTTAAGATCCAACATAGAGTCAGCTTCATGTCTATTTCTGGACACTGCTCAACAGAAGAAAGGGTCTCTAACATCCCAAAACAGAGACAGAGCCTAGAAGTACAGTCTGAGAACCCAAGATGAAATACACTGATCGCTTGAAGCATGAACAAGTTTCTCCAAAATAACCAAGTATTTTCATCGATCTGGGTGTAATGGTGCTATGAGAAACAGCAGGAAATGTAAGATAGTGTCTTTTAAAAGCTCCTATACTGATTATAAAAATGAAGGCCCCCAAGAGGCTTATTGGGAAAGAAAAATAATTTAGTTTGGGGTGAGGCAGAGAGCTCAACTGGTAAGAAATAATTGCATCCTGATTCCTCAGCACCTAAATCCCAGGATGGATACAGACTCATTAAGACCATAGTCTCTGACATCACACAGATCAGAGACCAAAGCCTGAGGCTTCCACCTCTTATCTTTATAAGTTCGGGCCACATCAGGTTCCACTTGTGTAAATGAATCTATCTGTCTGGGGAGGCAGTTGTAAGTATGAACCAAGGCAGTGCCTGGTGCAGAGAAGTGGTCAGCTGATGGGCACCAATGGTATCCGTAGTTACTGACAGCTTTAAAGAAGGAAAGTGATGAAAACAACACCAAGAAAACAATGCCTGTTTTAAAGGATGGATGTCTTGGGGTGCATGGATGGCTCCATCAGCTAAGCATCTGCCTCTTGGTTTCAGCTCAGGTCATGATCTCAGGGTCCGGGGATTCAGCCCTGTGTTGGGCTTCGTGCTGAATGCAGAGTCTGCTTGTCCCTCTGCCTCCGTTCCCCACCCCACATGCTTACGTGACAGGTCACACACACACCTCCAAGTGTGAGCTAAAATGTAAAGAGGATGAGCTTTTGTCTTGCAGCTCCCCAGTAGAGAAAAGAAATTTTAAGATATAGGCAGAAAATAAAACAAAAAAACGAAGAGGAGTTCAAAATCAGCCATCAAGATGCCCAAAGAGTTAAATTTCAAAGAATAAAAATTTCACCCATATATTAGTCCTCCTGCAGGCGAACAGTCAAATACCAAAGTTGAGCCCTTTGTCCATGCAAGAAATTCCCCAAGATCACGGGATTTCAAAGGTTGATCATCACTGGAGCCAGATGGCCGAAAGGGAAAGTCAAGAATGTTTCTTCTTCCAACACAACGAAGATCTTTGCAATAGTTCAGTAGTTTCTAACTCAAAGGAAATGTGTCTTATTATCCACACTTGCCCTTAATATTTATTTTTTCCTTAAGTGCTTTGAGAGTTTCAGTACAAACTTTCAGATGTGAATATTATAAATTCTTACTATTGTTTATAAACATTAAATGACAACACTTCACTTTGGACTTTTCTATATATCCTGACAATAAACAAGCCAATGACTTTTCTTCATTGACTTTTCTAGTTTTTCCTGGAGTTGTCCTATCATCTTTTTTCCTCTCTCTCTAGATATTCTATATTCCATCTATATTATAGATGCTATATATATTCTGTATTTCTTTATCATTCTTTCTTGTTCATTGTTTCTTGTTATATCGAATTGTCTACTCCTTTCTTGTAGTTCCCTATCACTTTTCATTTAACCAAAATCTTACAGCATTTACGGTTTTCATTAACACAGATTTTTTAAAGACTTAGGGTTGCTTTTCCAGACAATAAAGGGGCAATAATTATTTTATCAGAGTGGAATGGAGTGAATGAAAATTATTATACCTTATCTATGTAAAATGTGTAAAAAGAGCAGGGGCCTATGGAAGCAAAGTTTACTTTTGCTATTTCTTATTTTATTGAAGTACAGCTAGGAGAATGATGGGTTATCCACATTAATTTACTAAGTGAAGAATATATATATACATATATATATGTATTTTTAAAGATTTTATTTATTTACTTGACAGAGAGTAGGCAGAGAGGCAGGCGGGTGGTGGGGGGTAGCAGTGGGAAGCAGGCTCCCTGCTGAGCAGAGAGCCCAACGTGGGCTCTATCCCAGGACCCTGAGATCATGATCTAAGCCAAAGGCAGAGGCTTAACCCACTGAGACACTCAGGTGCCCCCTACGTGTAGAATATATTTTTAAAATATGCTAAGAACAAAACAAGAAGTAACATTCATGATGGGAAATTTCTCAATCTCTGTAAGATTACAAATCCCTCTTTCCCTTGAGTAAACAATTCCCATCTAAAAACGTAGCCTATAGATATACTTGTGTGTGCTCAAAATGCATTAACCAGTAGGCAGGGGGTTCCCGGCCACGTGCTACATGATGTACAGACCACAGGAGAAGAAAAGGACAAACTGATGTCTCTCAAGACAAGTCTGGGAGGTCATTTGCAGTCGTGACCCAGGATGGGGAGGAGGAGCGGAGAGAGGAAGGCTCTCCCAAGAGCCAGTCAGGGAATTTCTAGGTGATGCTGCACAGCACCAGAGGGCTGAACTAGGACCTTTGGGTAGAGAGGGCAGGGGGGAAGTTGTAGCTCATCTTATAATAACCACTTCTTCCAGTTTCTGTATTTGGTGCTTTGACATCTGGGGCATTGGAGGGACTGTCCTTGCGTGCACTAGGTAATTCCTAGACACAGCACATGACTGGGCATGCCTTTCAGAGGCAAACCAACCAATTCAGAGGCTGTACCCTACCATCTCCTTTATGGAGCTCATGCACTCTGGGCGACCATCCAGCTGCCCTAATCATCCCAGAGCCAGGTGCCAGACAACTAGGGCCAGCAGCTACGCTGTCCAGAGCCTAATGCAGGTATTCGGTACTTAAACCGAAACCTGCTCAGGCTGCTGGATCCTTCCTGTGGAAACCACAATAGAGGCTTTGCCCACATGGCCCCCTCACTCCCTCTGCTTCCTGACTGACCCTGTGTGGCCTAATTTTAGGGATCACTGAGTATAGAGACTTCTTCCTTTGCGTCCATCATTTCTGTGTCTGCGTGTCTTCCTAGACCTGATTCAAACAAATCTGGGGTCCATTCCAAAACATCCCTGAAAAGAACTTTCAAATAACTAGAGGTCTTGGGAGAAGAAAGGGACCTTCATAGCTATAACAGTTCCCTGCCCGAAGAAGAGTAGTGTGAACACAGCGGTCCAGAGAACGCAGTTTGGCAGGTGGTGTGTGTAGATGGAGGGGGAAGGGAAGGAAGTTAGTGTCTTAGTTAATTTTTAAGAGTCATCTTGCATGTGTTCCTCTACACGACCAGGCCCATCCAGTGGAAGTCCCAGGTGATGCTACTTATTTCTGTGCCTGCGAACTGATGCTCAGGTTTTTTCTGCTGTGTTCTGTGTAACACCTTGTACAACGGTAGTATTTGTAAGAGATTCAGCCCCAACAAGATCTGAACATCATGCTTTCCTGACACGAAAAGCATATATAGTATGTCGGTTTGTGACTGCTCCTGATGTCATTTGTCCAGCATGCTTGCCTCCAAATATTGGTGGGGCAGATGAGGTCTTGGTGGGGAAGCGAGGTCAGCACTAACCGAGCAGGTTAACTTAACTAGCGTTAAGTGAACTGGCATCCAGTGTTGGATTCCTCTCTCATCTGGAACTGCTGTGAGGAGCTTCTAACTGTTGGCTGCATAAATCACCTTCACGCTACAGTGTGGGGGCTCTGAGTCGAAGCCAGTTGGAAAAGTCAAAGTACAAACAAGAGAAAAATGTGACTGGAGTGTGGGAGCCAGGAATAGGATTTGGTGGGGGTTTCAGAGCTGAGCTGAATAGGGAGAAGCTCAGAGCCAAAATAAGACAGAAGCCAGACAAATACATTCCTGAGCAATTTACAAAGCAACCTTGGGGCTTCCTAGGAAGGTGGATTGGTCTGTGGTTGGCTCGAAGTGTCAATGAAGGTAAAGTAAACACTTGTCTTGGGTTGGGTTCCCCTGGGAACCCATTCAGAGTGTGCAGGAGGGTTACTGGGGCGTGCTCTCAGGATCAGCTTTGGAAGGGGACAAGGGAAGCAGGATGGGGCAGAGGGAAAAGTTGAACAGTTATAGATGCAATTGTAAGCAAATCCGAAGCTGATCCCTTAGGTAGTTCCAGAACTGGAGAGGCCATTTAGGGTTGTCCTGAATTAAGGCAAGAGAATTGGGTTTTGGTTCCTTTTTGGTAGATTTGGGCTACTTTAGGCAGGCAAACTCACTCTTGCCAAAGACAGTTCCTGGGGATGCAGCTATGAACACCAGGAGCAAACACTCAGGACTCCTGGGGATCCTCAGTCCCGGAGGGGGGATCCCGTGAGAGAGAAGATGGGCACGTGCTATTTTCAGAATTGCGAATTTTCAGTCAAACTCTTTCCTGTTATCTCAAAGTGATTTTAAAATGATTAAGCTCTGCTGGAGGACATGAACAGACATTTCTGCAAAGAAGACATCCAGTTGGCCAACAGACACGTGAAAAAGTGCTTCCACATCAATTGGCATCAGGGAAATACAAATCAAAACCACAAAGATACCACCTCACACCAGTCAGAATGGCTAAAATTAACCAGTCAGGAAATGACAGATGCTGGCGAGGATGTGGAGAAAGGGGAACCCTCCTACACTGATGGTGGGAATGCAAGCTGGTGCAGCCACTCTGGAAAACAGTATGGAGGTTCCTCAAAAAGTTGAAAATAGAACTACCCTATGACCCAGCAATTGCACTACTGGGTATTTACCCTAAAAATACAAATGTAGTGATCTGAAGGGGCACATGCACCCAATGTTTGTAGCAGCAATGTCCACAATAGCCAAACTATGGAAAGAACCTAGATGTACATCAAGAGATGAATGGATAAAGAAGATGTGAGATATATATATATAGATATATAGATATATAGATATATAGATATATAGATATAATGGAATACTATGCAGCCATCAAAATAAATGAAATCTTGCCATTTGCAACTATGTGGATGGAACTAGAGGGTGTTATGCTGAGTGAAATAAGTCGATCGGAGAAAGACAACTATCATATGATCTCCCTAATATAAGAAAATGGAGATGCAATGTGGGGGATTTGGGGAGTAGGAAAAGAGTAAATGAAACAAGATGGGATCAGGAGGGAGACAAACCAAAAGAGACTCTTAATCTCACAAAACAAACTGAGGGTTGCCAGGGAGAGTGGTGTAGGGAGAGGTTGTTTGGGTTATGGACATTGGGGAGGATACGTGCTATGGTGAGTGCTATGAAGTTTTTAAACCTGGTGATTCACAGACCTCTACCCCTGGGGCTAATAATACATTATATATTAATTAAAAAAAAAGATTAAGCTCTGCTGGACCAGGAAACGAGATGGTCCAAACCTGTCAGTGATGGGTGCTCACAGCTCTTATGAAGAGCCAAGAAATCTACATGTGGTTGGGACAGGAATATGTCATTCTAACAGGTAACTGTTGACCCAGCGAGACCAGGCAGCTGACCACAGTGGACTACACCAGTGTCTGTCTGGGAAGTGGTCTCAATCAGCAGCAAAATCTGAAAGACCCCAGGTGGTCCCTTGAAATGTGCTCAGCAGATAAAGTTCATCTGGAATCCTGTGCACTACTTCCCAACCCCCGGGGACTCCGAAGTGTGAGGATTTAAATCAAGACACGTGGAAACCATGCAGAATAAGCACCAGGATTGTCTCTGGTTGCCTCCTGCCCCATCCTCCCCAGCACATACGCAGAAGGACACACACAAGTACAGTACTGTTCTACCGTATCCTTAATTTTACAGATCTCCTGCTGAAGTTTCTGACTAATGGTAAGTTATTTGTTCAGAAAGATTTTATGGCTCTCATAAAACGTCAATTACAGTTTTAAAATAACTTGTAGTTTTTCTGTAACATGATGCTGCCATCTTGGTTCCCAGAGGGTGTATTAAATTCAAGGAGCAATAACAAATCATTTAAGCAATAAATAAATAACCTCAGAGAAGCGTTGTTAAGAGTTAATAGTCTCCCATACACTCAATAGAGGGTGAGGCTCCACTCAATTAAAGTGACCCCGGGAGGGGGAGGGGGTGGGGGAGGGGCAGGGGCCAAACTGCACCCAGTGGTTTTGTTGAAGGTATTCAACCCGCACACATTCATTTCCTTCTTTATGTTGTGTCTTTTCAGCAGGGAGGCTCTCTGCAGTCCCGAGGTCCAGAGAACAATTACGGTACAGTCTCGGAGAACAGAAAGAAAACGGGGGTCATAAATATGTTAAATGGGTGCGTGGGTTTAAGTGGCTTTGTAAACGAAACATGGAAGAAACCTCAGACTAATTAATGAATATGAAGCAGTGGGAAAGCTGGAGAGTTTTGGGGGGACGGTCTTGTGGGGTGAGGATGCGACATTATTTTCTTCCGGGAAGATACACTTATTTATTTTAGAAATCCCCCTTATTTTTCTCAAGGTCTCAAAGTGTTTTGGTGTAGCATAGCAGAGGTGGGTGGGAAAAATTTTTAAAGATAAATCTTGTTTAGGTTGTATTTTCTCCAATCGAGTTATAATCTGAGCCTGAAAGAATGATTTTGAAGAATTTTTAAGTGTCATCCTTGTATTTTGAGAGAGAAACATCTATAAAGAGGGTGAATTACATACTATTCGTACCGAGTCTGTCATTCAGATATATAGACTCTTTCTTAGGGAATAGCCTTTGTTAAGTAAATTCCATATGAGTCGAAGCCAAGATTAAGTTTTTATAATGTGGCATTTCTATGTGTTCCAAAACATTTCAGTCTTTCTGTATGGAGAATTTACTATTTTTTTCTCTTTGCCTTTCCCCCCATTTTATTAGCACACATATCTCTACGGGAAGATAAAGTCTGTCTGAATGTCTCAGATGACCCATTTTTGAACCCACGAATGACTTCCTGTGCTTGCCACATGAGGCAAGCCAGTGCTGGTGCTCTGAAAGTGTCCTTGAACTTGGAGGGTGCTCACACCATAAAGGCAAGAGACCAAGGAACAAACAGAGGCCACAACAGAGATACCAATGGACAAAGGGGCAGGGGACAGAGGAGGGGAGAGAGACAGACAGTGGGAAGGAGGGAGGGAGAGGAAGGGAGAGATGGAGAGACTCGGGGGCGGGGGGGATGGGAGAAGTAGACAGTCACAAATCAGGCCATAGAGAGACACCGGGAGAGGAAGAGAAAAAAAGTAAAGTAAAAACAAACGAACAAAACAAAACTAAACATCCAGAAACAACAGAAACGTAACTGGCCGAGACTTCCTTGTTTAACAGATTAAATGGGATCTATGAGCAATGGGTAAGATGAACGGTTGATCTGTTTCAGTTGTTCAGATACTAAAATAAGCAAACCAATCTCTTGCTTTGGGGCTCTTTCAGTGGTCTTAGTTGCAAGGATGAAGAAAGCCCCTTGTTGAATCATGTCTTTATCGACTCAGTCAACACATTATATTTTTATTGCATGTAAAACTACAGAATCACTGAATTGTAATTCTTAAAAGTACTTCATAAACAACATTCACTCTTCAACAAGTTTTATTAAACATCTACTATAGGAATGAAAGAACATAAAGGTTTGTGCAAAGAATAAAAAAATGTTGAAGAAACGATAACTGTCCCTAAACACTGAGGGTATAGATCCTTAGGCAACTTTGATAAACATGTCAAACTGAATTCTATGAAGATAAGAACTGAATAGCACAAGAAAAAATACAGGAAAAGTCCCAGGCAAAAACTCGAGAACAGCCTACTGTGGGATACAGACTATGTGTTTTGAGGCCTTTTGGAAATTAGCGAAATCTCTCATAGTTCTATGAAGATGGATGACTTGCTTTGGGTCTTCAAGGACTGCTGATTCCCCACTGGGTGGAGAGAAGAAAGGGCCACTTGGAGACATTTGATTTGTATATTACCCACTTTTATTGCTTAATCTATAATGACCAACAAAAAGCATAAGTGTAGTTGTATCATGTAATTTGTACATCTTCCTAAAATTGCATGTTATTGTATCACAAATTTTAAAAAAAGCTACCCAGCCAATCTGAAGGAAATCTTACGCAAAACGTGATGGTTGGCCCCAGAATACCTTTCTCCTTTGCCAGCATTTATACAAACTCCCCAGATCTCATCTCCTTCATGAAGGAGTCCTTCTTGCATCAGACTGGAATGGTGTCCTTCTCCTCTGAATACCTACGGGTCCTCTGAGCACGATTTGAGAACACGGCTGTGTGACAGATGGACAAGGGAAGCACAGCAGGGGTTGCCTGGGGCTAGGAGTAGGACCGGGGAATCCCTGTCCATGAGCACAAGGGGACTTTTGCAGTGAGGGACATGCTCTATGACGTAGATTGTGGTTATGGCTGCTCATCTCAAAAAGTGTAATAAAATCATTGAATTGTACACTTTCTATGGGTGAAATTTATAATATTTACATTACACTATTGAGGTATAATATTGAGGAGTTGTTTAAAAAAAAAAACAAAAAAAAAAACCGACATCTACCAAGCCAGGCTTATAGTGGGAAACAGGTGTAGGTTTTAGGATTTGGTTGCAGACAGACTCTTTTGGTTTAGCAAACATTTAACAACATCCTTCAATCACACAAAGAAATAGCAATCTTCTGTATTTCATGGAGCTCAAGATTTTCTTGTTCTACTTTTTATTTCCTAATTTTGATAAAGATGTGTCTACAGAGAAATATTTCTTAACTAAGAGGGAAGCAACACTGTGATCACATGACAAGTGGAAATCAATGACTCCCTACTGTGGGGCCTTCTTCGGGGTGGTGGGACCCGCTGTGCTGGAGAGAGGCAAGCCCCCGCACAGTGGGACAGCCACCCCACAGCTCTCCTAATTGATACCATGGGACAGTGTCAATCCAGTGTTGCCAGATTTTCTATTTGTCCAAGAGAACTTTATAATAAAATCTGATTTTTTAAATGACTAATCAGACTTTTTTTTTTTTTTTAAAGATTTTATTTATTTATTTGGCAGACAGAGATCACAAGTAGGCAGAGAGGCAGGCAGAGAGAGAGAGAGGGAGAAGCAGGCTCCCTGCTGAATAGAGAGCCTGACGCGGGGCTCGATGCCAGGACCCTGAAATCATGACCTGAGCCAAAGGCAGAGGCTTTAACCCACTGAGCCACCCAGGCACCCCAACCAATCAGACTTTTCAAACAAAACACTGTGTGGTCCAAACCAAGTAAGATCAATTCAATAGCTGAACTGAGGGTTTGAAGGCTTTGCTTTATAGTCAGAACCTTAAGATTCAGCACTTAATTGTGGATTTCCCAGTTTTGTTCACTGTTATTTTATGGGGGCTAATTTTGACTTCCCAGCTTTTTTATAGTTCCTGGAACTAGGAGTTGGGATAAGAGGTTGGGGCCTGATAAATACATAAGGGGTGTGTGTGTGTGTGTGTGTGTACTGATCTTCGCACAGTGCCCAGCTCTGTGCCCAGTACATTTCACAAATGCACAGGCATTGTTTGCTTTCATTAACATGATAGCTCAAATACGCATAGTACTTCACTTGTCTAGGAAGACAGAGTGTGGACATAAACTTAAGTCTAAATTGACATATCTTAAAGTGATAAACAATGACTCCTCAGATATTCCTTGGCAAGACTTACTCTATAGAGAAGTAAGAATAAGATTTCTGGCCCTATATTAGGCCATTACATTATTCCAGAAATGTGGCCGAGACTAGAACCGATTCTTACCATATACATTCCTCTTTTAAGGGCACACATAAAGGCTGTGCTCCCCAGTCTCCTTTATAGTTCGTTTCAAGCCATTATTAGATTGCATTTCAGGCAACAGAATGTAAGCAGATGTTACGGACACTATATCTAAGACTGGCCACTGCAACCCCCTGCATGAACTTCTAAACATCCTCTATTTCCACATTCCCGCAATTTGTGGAAGCTATGTGTTGCAGATGGAGTCATGGAGAGAAAGAAGGAGCCTGGGTCCCTGAGTCACAGCTTGGAGGACAGCCACAGAGAAGGGTCATCCGACTGGCATCAGATGAGAACACGCATAAGAAATAAACATATTTGTGTTAAGCCACTGAGATTTGACATTTGTTTGTTACAGCGATCAGCATTACGAATTCTGACAGATACTTACAACTTGTCTTTTCAGAGATGGTCTAGAAAACAACTGATGACACAAGTCGGTGTTCAGATCCTTCGATGTACTTAGTAACAACAGATTACTAAATAATCATATGCTTCTTGTAGTTAGCAAAACTCCTTCACACACTGTTTTCTTTAAGACACTTGATACAACCAGTTACAGTACAGAGTGGGGCTTATTATCACTGGTGTAGATTAAGAAACAGAAGTGCAGACAGAGTGAAGAACCTGAGATTTAAACAAGACTACCTTGAATCTTCATTTTATCCTCTGGCCATCTACCATGGTTTCTGTTTAGCAGAGAATTCTCAAAGAGGTAGAAATGATGCTTAATTTTGTTATCCATTTCTTTTCTCATATTCATATTTCAACTTAATATTTATACCCAATGTTCATGCCAAAGCCTGCAGCACAGCCTAGATTTTTGGCCTATGGTTAATGATGGTTCCCTTAGTTAGATTTCTTTAAAAACAGAAAAAAGTTGGACAACCTTATCTACTCCATATTATGATTAATGACATATAGAAATTTGGAACTTTCCAATGCAATGCATCTCCTGGAAAAATAAAGAATTGATCAAAAACTTTTATCCATAAGTAAAATACATAATGTATAATACATAGCTTGCCAAATTATTTTTATAACTTTTTTCTCAGTTGGTGTTGTACCAACAGAAACTTTTATTAAGGCAAAAATTAAAAATGTTCATGAGGATTAAAAAAAAAGTTAAAACACCCTCAAAACAATATTTCACAAAAGACAACAAATGAACTCTCAGAAATGAATGAGCTTGGGCAATTTCCAATTTTTTTTTTTTAATACCCATCACCCTGTCCTCAAAGGTCTCAATCAAAGCAAAGCTTTCTTTGCATCTCTCATTCTGAAATAACACACTTAAAATCCATATGATTATATTTTTTTCACCATGGTCTTTAGCATAGCCTGCTGTGTACTGGATCACAGTGGTTCCTGTCTGGGGGTTATGTTGAAGGAAACAACTAGGAAACAGTTGGCAAAGTCTGGCGCCCAGGACCTCCTTAATAAATGTGTGACCTACACATTTGCACAGGGCTGTATGTTCAGAAGGGCTCTGCTCCTGGTTTAATGCTCTGCTGCCACCATTTACAATTGCTAAGAATTTTATCTTTGAACTTGTATTTTGTATGTGAAGTCTAAGAGGACAATGGAGCTTGTGTGTGAGCAGAACGGATACATGCAGAATGTGTGGATGCCTTTCCCTGGCACCCCGTTCAATATAGCATTTGAGATGCTCTCTGAACACAGAATTCCAGTGAAGCTACCTTGAGTAGGCATTCAGCCAGACTCCCAGGTAGTACAAGTTCTGCGTGCTTCACCTATGGCTGAGTAAGCAGGGGCATCCCCAGGAAGCCACACTTTCTGTTTGAACCAGAACTTGCCTTGGGTCTTGTGGAAAGAAGTCAGTGGCATTCTAAGAAACGCAAATGACCAAGAAATCCCATCATATCTTTCTTGTTCATGTTACTTCCCTGGGTTAGCCCACCACTTGGACTGCAAATGATGATGTAGAAAGAAAGGAAAAGCTAGAACATCACTTAGCTCCTTTCCTTTCTGACCTTCCTTCCTTGTCAAGAAGTTGAAGATAGAGTGTGAGTAAAATGTGTGCATATTTTGTGCAGAGCAGTCACTATTCTGCGGGGGTGAAATCGAGTTGTGTAATTTCAGTGATTCTGCATATGATTATAAAGGCCCCTATATTTGCATTAAAAGTGGTATTCTGCAATATAAACAGTAAAATTCATGCTAACAAATTAAAACTTTAATTTTTCTTGTGAGAATGGCACTGAATAGCAAAGTTTTAAAAGCATCATGGCGGGAACCCTTGGATAGCTCAGTCAGTTGAGTGTCTTCCTTCAGCTCAGGTCATGATCCTGGGGTCCTAGGATAGAGCCCACATCAGGCTCCCTCTCAGTGGGGAGTCTGCTTCTCCCTCTCTCTCTGCCCCTCCTCCTGTTCGTGCCCCTTCTCTCTCTCTCTCAAATGAATAAATTAAATCTTGAAAAAAAAAGCGTCATGACAAAGATGAGAAAGACTGGAAGAAAAGAAAAATCAGCATATTTTAGTATCTTTGATGCCACATTTTTCCTGCTCTTTGAATAAGGGACACACATTTTCCATTGCACGGGGCCCTGTGAATTACGTAGCTGGCGTTAATGGAGACATTTGTGATTGTCACAAGCGGATGGAGGAGATGCTACAGGCATCTAGTGGGTAGAAGCCAGACATGTGACAGAGCACCTTGCAACGCACAGAACAGCCACCTGTGATAGAGAATTATTTGTCCCATAAGGTCGATAGTGCTAAGGTTGAGAAACCCTGCAGCCTTTGGGTCCACTTAAAACTTCTCCAACTAGCTCTCAGATCTCTTTAAATCAAGAAGCATCTCTTCTCTTTCTAACTCATGTTAGTGAGTTATATATATGTGTGTATATATATGTATGTATACATATATATGTGTATATACATACATACATAATGTATACTTTCTGGCACAAGTGGTGGAATTTCATAAAAAGCGATCGCTAGATGCTTGCTTTGTTAAAGAGGTAAAAAGACTGACTTCTCAATCTTCTTTGTTGCTGTCATGATCCTTATTATACGGACCTCTTAAACAGCTCGGACAGTTTGCAAACAGCCTGCAAGGAGCAAGTCAGTGGCAGAACCGGAAACAGTAGCATACACCCTGACCTTCACAACACGGTGGGTTTATAACTTCCCTCAGCATTGCGGTGTACATAGGGAGGCGTAACTTAGAATGGAAAGACCCTGCTGCTACACTTAAGAGGCAGGAATAAGGGAAAGGAAATGTTAACTTCATTTTCGACTCACAGGCACTGACACTGGCCCTTTATATTTAATCATTTGTTATAAAGAGTTATCATTCATCCCATCCCAGGTGAGCACATTGAGGCTCAGTGACAGGAAGCAACTTCTCCAAGTTTATGTACCTAAAGAAGGCTGACCCGGCCAAAAATCAAACACCAGTCCACCTGACGGGAACACAGGAACCAGTCCTCCCGGCAGCCACACTTGGCCATGAAGGGTGAGACGATGAACCCCAAGTGAAACTTCACTCTCACGGCACAGCTCTGACACGCCCCTTTAACAAGGGGGCCACGTATCCTATCCAAATCAGCACAACTCGAGAACGGAAGGGGGGGCTGCTGATCAGTATGTGGGACCACTGGTGTTCACCATGACTGCTCCTGAAATTTGGGGACCTTCATGGTCAGTCTGCTCTGGGAGGAACCCCGCTGAGGGGGGCCCATGGCAGCGGAGGGCAGGAAGCCTGCTCAGCACCTGCTTCCCCGCCGGCTGACGACATTTACTTGCCAGAAGGAAGTAAAAACAGAAAGTGAAGCATGGAAAGCACATGAGGCATTTTCTAATCCACCGTAAGAGAAGTACAGGTCCCACATTTTTCGCTTCAGAAGCCTTAGTCAAAAAAATGCAGGGGCAGCTCTGTTGTCCTAAAACGTACACCTCTTGACGGATGTCAAATGCAACCGTTTCTCTTTGGCGGGAGAATCCTCATGCAGACGGTGTGTCTGGTTCCCCTCCTCTCCCTGTGTCTCCGGCTGCGGACTGGGGCCCGCGATTAAAGTGAGTGCGTAGGAAAAGACTCCAGTTCAAACAACCTGGGAAAGATGTAAAGCTGATATTCTGGGTTTGTTTCATAGTCATGGTATGCTGACTAAATAGACTATGATCAAAAGAACCATAGCTCTTTCTTCACAAAAACTCCATCTCACCTCCTTCTCCGAATAAAATACATGCAAATCGGATATGTGTTCCTGGAAGGAACTGGGGGAAAGGGAGCCACATGGCTCTTGGGGGACCAAAGGTTCAAATCCAGGGCAGGAATCCAGCCCCTCACCATGGGATCATTTGGATACCCCCTGCTGTAGCTGACACTCTACTCACCCCTGTCTCCCCCACCCCAAAGGTCTGCTGGCCACTAGCCAGAATCCAGAAGTATGAATCTAAATTTGATGGTAGGCACACAGATTCGTTCCCATTCATGAAGATTCATGACAGCAAAGCCTAGGAAGTTAGGATACAGAGCACAGTCCCTTCATGTGTCCTATTTTCATACACTGGGTCAGTGACCCTCAGATGGCTGGATTTGCCATTTCATGCGTGAGAGGTTGCTGGCTCGCAGTTGTGTCTCCTTCCCCGGGCTGAGGAAGGCAGTGGGTCAGAGACCTACTCTTTTGTCTCAGCTCACACAGACTCCTAGCAGCAGACCTTGTAGTTCACGCTCGCTCACTTCTGGAGTCCTGCCAAGCCTCCCACTAAGGAAATGACGGCATTTAATTGGGGGTGGGGGGAGCACCTTGCAGTACATGAAAGAGAGGGGTGAAATGGGAAAAATTAATTCATTGCTATGTCATAGGTGTAAAACACTTTAAATCTGTAGAGGTTGTCATTTAGTTTAAAAAAAAAAAAAAAGAGTTGCTTCTTCGGCAACATGGAATGGGAAAGCCATTGCAATAAACCTCTGAGCTTTGCCCTATTAAAAATGTCAGACCAATAAATCACATTTTTAATGACCAAGGAGGGGGAGATCAATAAGCTTGGGGAAGCCATCTGTAGAAGCATCATATGGTGTTATTTAATGCAAGCTCACCAAGGTGGCAAATATATCACAGCAGTCCGAAGTCCAATGTTAAGATCCAAATTAGAGCATTAAGGTTATATTCTCTTTCAGGCCGGAAGTCTTGGTTTCAACTCTCCTCATTTTAGGGGATATTTGGTCTTTCAGATTCGGTATGTATTTAAAAATAAATGGTCCTCTGCCTTTCCAATTGTTTTCTATCTTCAGAATCTCCAAAAGGTTTTAAAAAAAAAAAAAAGTCTGCTCCAGTAATCATTAAAAAGCGTTCCTAAAATTTGGCAATAATTTAGTATATTGAAACAACAACAGGAAGTGGAATTAAACGAAAGGGTGACATTTACTGTGGAGACAATGAAGGTGAGAGTGTCCCCAAATAGTTCTGCAGGCTTCAGTGCTGGAGAAGATCAAAACTGTCACAGCCGAAGAAAACTAGATCCCATAAAAGAAATAATCCTAGTCTTCGGATTGCTCGGAGTGGCGTTTTTCTCTCTTCCTCTCACCTCGCTTCCCCTGAGTTACAAATGTATTCATAGACATTCTCACTGGGCTGGGGGGGGGGCTCAATCCCACACATCTTTTATATGTTATTCAGTTTGGTAAAAGTTTCAAAATTGCCTTATTTAATGAGTTTCTCTTCACAAGTACAAAAGATATAAATAAGGCGCAGTGATGGGCAGGCAGTAAAGGGAGCTCTTTTGAGGTCTTGGGGAAACTGGTTAGCTGGGCTTGAAGACCACTTCTGGTGCTCATTCTAAAAGAAATATTTTAAGCAAACCATAAAAGTGGGCTTGACCCTTCCATGGGCCCATCATAAATCAATTGTTAAAGCAAGGGTGAAAACTGGGAAGGAGGTCAGAGGTGGGAGAGAGGTCACAGAGAAAGGACAGTGTGAGAACCAGAGGGGAAAAGGGGCAATCTTTGGGCTGAGTAGTGTCGTTAGTTCAGAATGACGTTCCTTGTAACTGTACGCTAATGAAATTAGAGCCGTATGAAAAATGCCCACAGCAGAACTTAAAACCTACGGTTGTTTTACATAGAAAGTCTGTCTGCTCAGCAAAAGGTAGAATGAGACTTAGTTCAAAGTTAGTAATCAATTCTCTCTGTCTCCAAGTCCTTCGGAAAGTTTCTCCAAACAGGAACTGTTCTCTTTTTATCAGCAGAGGATACTAGATTTTTAAAGACGCAAAACATTATCAGACATAAATACCTCATTCATGGTATCTCTAGTCTGCCATTTTTGCCATTTTCTGAAAAAGACAGCCTTTGACTTTTTGCCAAATTGATCTTACAGTCACAAAGAGAGCTTCGCAATGACCCCTCAGAGAAGAATATTGAATGAGGGAGAATATTGAATATTCTAAGAGAGAATATTGAATGATGAGTTAGTTTGTTGACTAATCTACAGATTTTTTTTTTTTAACCTGCTTTTGTAGAAAATTTTGGACCAGAGGCAGAGTTTGAATGATGTATGTCTCTCATCATTTGTTTCCACCGGGTGGAATCAAGTTTGAAGCTCAGACAATTAAAGTGATTCACATTTAAATGAAAGGTGGCTTGATTGATTTGTAACGACACAATTTATTTGGTAATAATGACATTCCTTGAGTTTGGCCAGGAAAACAAAGGTTGATTTATCTCCTAATAACAAAGACAAATGGTCCTTCTGCTCAGGCCTCTTCCTCATGCTCAGGCGCTCAGGCCAGGCTGCAAGTGGCCTCTGGTCTATTCTCCCTGCTACTAAAAGAGATTTCTAGACAGAATCTTTCAGAAACATGCATCCTGACGGTCTCAATAAGGGAAATGAGATAGTTGTATGCTTCAAAGTTTCGAAGAGCCACATGCTAATTTTTTCTACTTGTAATTTTACAATTTTGCACTGAAAACAAAGGGTCATGTCAGAACAGTTCTACATCTCATGCAAAACACCTAACATTGACATTTGTAAAGATACAGCTTTAGTCAATGTATGTCCTGAGACAGATCTTAGAGGACCCAGATAAATGGGGGGTTAGTATTATGATAGTATCATTATTATAATGACATAGCTCATATTTTTCGGGATGTTTTCTTAAAAATGATCCAATATTTTATAACGATGGTTTGCTTTAAACATGATTTTTAAAATGCAAATATAAGTGGAAAAACTGAAGAATGTCCACCTATGGTAATAAGGAATAACAAAAATAATATAAGAGGAAACGGGTTAATAAAACCGATTTTGAGCAAATATGTGTTTTTTATTTTTATATGATAAAAATCACAGTATTAAGCTTTTAAAAATATGTTTCCTACTTCCTTTTACTTCTTAAATTGAGACACAATTGGCATATAACATTATATCAGTTTCAGGTGTACCAGGTAATGATTGGTTGGATCTTCACATATGTTGTGAAATGATCACCACAATGTTTAGTTAATACCCATCACCCCACATAGTTACAACTTCTTTTCTCCTTGAGAGAAATTTTAAGATCGACTCTGTTAGCAACGTTCAAATATAGAATTACAGTAGTATTAGCTACAGTTCGTGTGCTGTGCGTTACATCCCCAGGACTTACTCATTTTAGAACTGGGAGTTTGCACCTGTTTACCTCTTTACTCATTTCACTCACTCCACCCACTCTTTTATTTTAATATGTTTTTAAATATTCCAAGAACAGCAGGGTTACTGGGCATTCTTAAGAAACAGACTCCTTGAGTGACTTACAGAATCTTCTGGGACCTGCTGGGCAGAGTGAACCTCCACCATGTGAGGGAGACCCTGGCTGGGGAAAGAGGTCAAAGGAAAGTAAGTTGGAACGCTGTCCCAGTGTAATTTTCCAAGACCTTTTTCCTGAGTAGGAAAAGTGCAGTAATACGAAAGTTAAAGAAGAGTGTATAACCTCATCTTTGTTCCTTTCTGAAAACAGAAAACTTTTCCATTTGGACCTGAAAGGAAGCCGAGAAATGCTGCAGGTAGCTGTATCCAAGAGCTAATGGAAGAACTAAGGAGCACATAGCTCTTTGCACGACAGCATTCAGCATTCACTCATTCAACAGACGTGTCCTTACCGGGCACCTGCCCTGCTCGCCAGCTTAACATCGTGCAGAGAAGAAGGCAGGCTAGGACTTTGCCTTCCTACAGCTCTGTTCTAATGGAAAGGCTGGAGGACAGATAATTAGAAGGTAAGCCAAAGGGAGGCTTCCTGACAGTGATAGGTGCTAAGTAGGCAGTAAATAGGGCAGTATGATAGAGGGGAGAAGAGTAAAAGGTCAGATGTGTACAGACAGGTGACCCACACATGAAGTTGGCAAGGGGATACGTAGAGGGCCGCCTGCTACTTAGCACAAACCAACGCAAAAAAAATTTTTTTTTAAGTTTTAAAAAGTCAGAGAGAAAAAAAAAAATAAAAATAAAAAGTCAGAGAGGTTCAGGGTATGATAAACACCTGCATATCTAAAATTCACAGTTAATATATGCTAACATATTGTCATTTGGGTTTTGATTTCTTTTTAATGAAAGAAATGATACTATTACAGCTGAAGTCTCTCTCTTTTATCTGCCTCTCTACTCCATCCGTCCGTCCCTGCTGGAGGCGGGTCCCTGTCACTTCCCGTGTCTATCCTCCAGCCATGTTGTCACTCCCTGTCTAGGCACCAAAGAATAGCATTGTTTTGGGTTTTTTCAGTGTATATGTAAACTGCATCATTCTGTATCTAAGATTCTGTTATTTGCTTTTTATTCAGCATTGTTTTTTGAGAAGCAACCTTTATAAATCAAATTCATTCATTTTGGTGTCCATACAGTATCCCCTCATATATCACGATTTATTCACCCACAACGGTGTGTATCGATGGACGTTTGGATTTTTGAGAGATTTTACTATCGCGTACCATGTTCCACTAAACACTTTTATGCTGTGTCTCCTTGGTGCAAAGTTTCTTTAAGAAATACAACTAGTGGGGCACCTGGGGGGCTCAGGCGTTAAGCGTCTGCCTTTGGTTCGGGTCATCCCAGTGTCCTGGGATCGAGACCCACATCAGGCTCCTTGCTCAGCAGGAAGCCTCCTTCTCCCTCTCCCACTCCCCCTGCTTGTACTTCTTTCTTGCTGTGTCTCTCTCTGTCAAGTAAGTAAATAAAATCTTAAAAAAAAAAAAAAAAAGAAAAGAAAAAGAACTAGAAGTAGAATTGCCAAGCAGGGTGGGTAGGAGGTGTGTGAGCACTGAGTATTCCAGATACTGCCAAATTGCTCTGCAAAGTGGTCACACACACTTATAGTCACATGAAGAAAGTGAAGGTCCTCCTTGACCCCATTCTTGCCAATATCTGGTACTGTAGACCACATCATTACCAAATGATATCTCCTTTCTCACATGGGCATATATACAATATTTTTTCTTTGGTCACTGGTGAAGTAAAACAATTTTTCATATTTAATTGGCTATCTGCTTTTTCTATTTTGTAAACATGTTACTTTTATCCTTTGTTGGATTTTCTATTGGGTTTTATGTTTTTGCTTATTGATTTGTGAAACGTGTTTATATGGTAGATTCTGATATATGTGCATATAGATATATACATCTGTATATATAAGCATTTATCTCATATATATACTAATATATATTCAGTAAGGTGAACAACTACAAAATTAATACACATTAACTTTAAAAATTAATAGCATTAATTCATATATAGAGATAACTAGTTGGAAGATATAATGATAGCCTAATTTACAAAGTTCATAAGCATACAAAATACTTAGCAATATCTTTATTGAAAAATATGAAGAAATGTTAAAATGCTACTATGTACCTAAATTAAAGAAAAGACTTTTCAAGTCCCTGGAGAGTAAACTAATATCATAAAGATGTAAATCCTTCCTAAATTAATCTAATAAATTAATATAATTCTTTCAAAAATCCTAGCAGCATTTTTCATGGCACTTGACACAAAATCCACATATTGGAGTAAAAATATTCAAGAAGAATTAAGGCAAGGAGTGTGTACTACAAGATGACCAAAATTATTTAAAACTTGCAGTAATGGTAACCATGTGCAATGGCACAGAAATATACAAATAGTCATTCTTTCTCATGTGTCTTTTTAAAACTTGATATATAATTGACATAAACATTATAGTAGTTTCAGGGGTATAACACAATGATCGGATATTTTTATATATTGTGAAATAATCACCACAATAAACCTAGTTAACATCTGTCACCATTCATAGCTATAAAATTTTTTATTATAACAACAAATTTCTGTTATTAAAATATTCCTCTATTGTTATTTCTTCCCTCAGATAATTTTTAATTTTTCTCTTTTTAATTTTTAATGACTAATTCTACTTTAAGAGGGAAAATAAGCATAACAGTCCTGCTTAAGGTATCTGATACCTTAATCCAAAGAGAAACCATTTCTTTCTGGCTGACTCAAGAAATACAGGAGAAATTAACTAGGTTCTCTGGGCCACCTGATTTCCTTACATACAACAGCAAATTATACCTGAAGGTATTACACTCCTAAAAGTGTTTAGTGTTAGAATTTGAAGAAACCAAAGCGATCCTTTAGAGCATGTAACTCATATAACAAAAGAAGAAACTGACCTTCTGAACCCAAGGGAAACAAAATTAATAGCATTTGTCAGTAAGGTTCTCCTCGGATGGATAATACCAGCGGCCAGAAGGAATCTTTAAGGAGCCCCCAGGATGAAATCACAGCAGGCATGACTGTGCCAGCAAACGCTGCTGGAGACAGGTGGAGACCGGGAGACAAAATTCATGAGAATTGCAGGGAGCCTGGCGCCCTACCTGAGCCAGCTGTATCTGCCTGTGCCCCCGTCTTCCCAGCCAACTTCACCCTTGCGAGGCAGAAGCTGGTTTCTTTTCAGACTGTGATTCTCCTTGTAATGGTTTCAGAGCACTTTTGCTCATCTTCCTCCGTATACCACACTGTGCTTTTTAAAAATTAGTCAAGTCGAATGATAAGTGCTCCAACCAGAAGCCACCACGTGGTTCTTCATTTGCATATGATCATAATTTAATCAGATTCTATTCACTTACTGAGATGTAAGAGTTACCAGGGAGTTTAAAAAAATACCTTGGGGATTTTTTTTTTTTTTTTAAGTCATCTCATGGTTATCTACTCTAGGAAGTAGGTGTTACGATCTCTATTTAACTGACATTAAGCTGAGGCTCAGGAAGGCAAGTCACTTTCCCAAGGACACAGGGAGGGAGGGCAGAGACAGAACTCCCATCCACGTCTAGCAGACTCTAACCCTACGCTTGCCATCTTGTGTGATGCCAACTGTCAACTCAATTTACATTGACTCTCGACTTAATTGGAGAGTCGCAGCATACTGTGACTTGGAGTTCTGTGAAACTGGGATTCCAAAGAAATATACAATGCAATTACCTAGAATCCAGAACAGGTCACTCACTCTCTGGCCATGTGCCAGAGGATTGCCAAGCCTCCTGAACTGTACATTTCACTATGTCTTTAGAGGATGTTAATAGAACTTCATTTGCTTCTATGTAACTTCAAGAAATTCATGTGCTGACATCAATACATTCCTGGTGATTATTGGGTTCAGCAGCACATACAGGAATAAAACAGGAATGTGTTGGTAGCTTGAAAAATACGGTAGTGACATAGTGATACAGTCACCTTCAACTTCATTCTTCTCATTCACTTGGCCCCTGGACACTCTAACACCTCCCCCATTGTAAGAAGCTCCTTCTTGCCCCAAGAGGCATTTACTCTTCCCTCTGCCTTAAAACCTGAGCCGACCAGGTTTTGCATGCCTGCCTTTTCCTTTCAGTCTTGAATCAAGCATTGACATCTCAGGAAAGCCTGCTCGGATCACCTATCACCAGGACTCCACAATTTCACTCTTTTTCAAATCCTCCAGTTTGTTTCTTTCAGTTTTCTCACTTTGGAATGATCTTATTGACTTATTTTCTTGAGTTTGGAGATCCTTCCTGTTCGTTGTTGAATCTCTAGTACCTACAATAAAGCCTAGAAAATGACGGTAATTCAGTAAAGAGTTATCAAATGACTCCTTGAGTGAATGAACGATCCTGAAAAATCGAAACAGGGAAAATGATCAGAAAACTCTTTTCAGCTACGTTTCCCAAAAGAGATTTAACAATGAAAATGGGGCACCAATCATACTTTTATTCTGTTCCAAAGCCCTGGTCAGTAAATACTGATTTCAGAGGCAAAACAAACCCGAGGCTTGACTCCCTCCGGGGTTTGCATTCCCAGCTCAGCAACCCTCCTCATGTGAGCACAGCCAGGGCTCTTCAGACCCTCCTCCCTCCGCTCCTCTGGCGTGTGTTCTGGGGCTGCAAAGGTTGCTATTTACTGGGTTTTGTCCAGCCAACACAAAGTAAATATTTTCAGTTCTCGAACTCTGGTGAGGGCCGGGGAGAGATCAAATGGCAGCCCGGGGATCAACTCCGCCTGGTGCAGCAGCAGGCTGGGTGTGTGCGCCTCGGGAGCCCTGGATTTGGAACTCATGGGGAGGGCGGAGTTCTCCAGCAGCTATGCCACAGGCGGGAAGAGCTTGGCAGCTCTAAGAGACAGCCGCAGCAACAACGCATCAAGTGGCAGGTGGTGTCAGGTCCACCCATTCTCCAGGGCTTGTAAATATCCCCAGACACCCAGAGAAGTCCGCGCATTGGAGAAGTGCGGAGCAGGGGGGATGGGTGGGGAAAAGACCCGGCAAATCAGGAGGAAGGGTAAATAGTTCTGCTGGGTGATCATTAAAGGCAACAAAGCCTCGGTAGTCCTGAGTTCAAGTGCTCAAAATCCACGCCTACTTGTAAATAAAAATCTTTGGAAACCATCCGTGCTGTCTTCTCCAGGATTCTGCCATCTGACTGGACACTTGGAGAGCGATCCGAACTTTGTGAGCCCTCTGAGGCTCACAAAGTCACATCGCTCTTTTGATTCAGGGTCGGTGGCAGCTGAGACTTCCAGATGATCTTTTCCTCCTGGCCAATGGGAGAGAGTATTAGGGCTTGCCCAAACAGGCCCCAACAAGGCACTTCTATTTAGTTTCTAGCATGATTAATCTAATTTGTTTTAGGTTCTGGGAAACTGGCTCTACCACAAGGTAGCTTCCTGGAAACTTAGGAAAACTGACATCCAAAAATTTTTAAGCAAATTAGACATTAAGGAGCCAATTGTATATGTTTCAAATCAACAAGCTGCTACATAGGCTAAATTAATCCATCTAGAAAAAGCTTCTAGTCGATGAAAAAGTAGGTTTTGAAAAAATAGCCTATGTTCTTTTCAAGCTTGCTTTCTCAAGGCCTCCTTTTAAGGCTCATTGAAATCCCCCATCGAGAAAAGTACTGAATCTATCATCAGAAAGGTATCCGACAGCACCCCACATGCTACTGCTTCACCATTTTGAAAGGATGCACTGAGAGTGGAGAAGCTTCTCTCTTCGCAGTTGGGAGAATGTTCTCTGTGCCTAGTGAACGCAGCCGGGATCCTCTTCAAGGGGGACGGTCCTGGCCTGCCTGAGTAGAACATGGTGCTGGAAGGGAACGGGACTCAGGTTCTCACTTTTCCAAGTGAGAAAACAGGCTCCTAGGTAAGTTAAATAATTTTCCTAAAGAAACCAAGCCAATGAAGGAACGAGAAAGCCAGTTCGAGAAGCTCCGTCTCTTGCTCCTAAGCCCACAACCCTCTCAGTTCTCTTGGGAGGCAGACTCTGTTCACATCCTCCCAAGGGACGCAGTGGTAGACGCCACCTTGGGAGGTCCCTTTCCACACTGAAACGGGTCCCGCAGGGCAGTTTGAGGACACACCCGGGTTGCTCAGTCCCGGGTTTCATGTTCCATCCCTGCCCTCCCAAATCCAGCAACTGGCTTTTAAAATTATTTATTTCTGTCTTCTAAGAGCAGATTTTAAATCCAAACCAAACCTCCAAAAGAAGCCATAGGCCAAAGTCCTTACTTGCGCTAGACCTCTAGCAACACTAGCTATGGGTGGAAATCATTTAGGCTTTTCAGCTGCTTAAACCCTATTGCATTCTTGGGAGGAGGTAGCCTAGAAAAAGATATTTTGGCAGATGCCCGTTCAGTTCGATTTCATGGCTATCTTCCCAACATGATTTTCTTTTTAAGGAGTCCAATTTTATATCATGGTCTTTCTAAGAATATAGGAGATGTAGCTTTTCTTTTCTCAAAATAACTTCTTCTATTTCGTAAAGGACAAATAATTAACCATTCTTTTTTTGCCTATGGAAAAAAACAAAATAGAATCCTCTTGACAGTAGAGTTTTGTTTTAAAGTAAGAAAATTCTTATCCCCTACCCATGCTACAAATGGAAGAGATCCTTTTTAAGATTCAATTAGCTCTATTTTTATTTCTCATTATTTTCCCTACAAAGCAGATAGATGAAAACAGTGGCAGTTTTAAGTGAAATGCGTCTTCTTAATGGAAGAGATTCTTATAAAATATTTGACAATGTGGAATGTGGTGTTTATTCAAATTATAGCTTCCCTTTCTTCATAAGCATATTCCCAAAGACAGCATTTGTCATAAACAGAGCATTGTAGTAGCTTTTATTTAGAGAATCTGGTATTTAATACAGTCATTTCTCCTCAAGATCCATTAGTTTATTCATAATAATTAATGCTTTATACATACTTCAGTTTCTGGTAGATCTTTTGGAAAACGACTGAGATACATGGAAAAATAATTTGAGTAGTAAATCAGATATTATGGGCCAGTTTGTGAAATCTGGCTTAAAGATATGGAAGCGGTAAAGAAAACCACACTTACCGTAAGTCTGTGCCCAGCATAGCCATGAGATTCAAGTGAATGAAAAGTGAAGAACACGTCTTCATTGGGACTAATATGTCGGTTAATAAATATGAGACTTCAAAGCCTTCCAGTTCTGTGGCCATCTGCTGGTATATGCTCAATCTTGTCACAAATCAGCTAGACCTTGTTTCCAAAAAGCAACCCATCTCAACTACTTTCAAGACAAAGTGAAACGATCCCATCAGGATCTGAGCAACCTACAAAATCTCTGTTCCTGAATTCTACAATGCCTTTGAGTAGCTCAGTCTGTTACCTTTTAACATTAGCTCATTTAGCTAAGAAAATGGTGAGTTTTAGCTCTTCCTATAATAAGCTCTACTGGAATAAGCTCCACATCAGACTCATATGCATAATAACTTTAGGCAAGTTTTAATAGGTCAGTTCTTAATACCTACTTGCTAGTTTTATCCTCATATTATGCATATTATAACTTTCCAGAAAATAAAAGTCTATCTAGAATATTAGTCAGGATGCCATAATTTTAAAAGATATCATAATTTAGAATTTGAGGGGAGACTCATCTGTGAGCTCATCTGAAGATGTTGTTTGAAATGAAGAAGTTATAATAATCCTAATCTAAAGAAGTTGTAATAATCCTAATCTAAAAACCTAATCCTAATCCTAATCTAAATCTACATCTAATCCTAATCTATGAGACATTATTTATGTGTGTTTTGGTAGAATTTTAATTTATTCTCCTTCACTAGGATATAAGCTGCACAAGGGCAAGAATCTTTGTCTTACCCCCCCCCCAACCCCCAACTGCTCTAGATAATGCCTGGCATGCAGTGGGCACTCAATAAATGCCTGGTGAGTGAGAGAGTGAATGAGTGCTCATGCTGGAGTCTCCTCCATGTGGTTGGACAAGGAATTCCATTCCTACCATTGGAACACCGTGCTGGGGAATTCAGCCAGGAGTTTCCTCACAGAATCGTAGTGGGTAGAGTACAATGGAAGATGTGCATTCCTTTGGCCTCCATCTTAATTGTTGACAGTGTTTTAGAAGCGTTACTAACTGCTTCCTTTCCGTACTCAGAAACAGAGGGAGTAAAACAATTTTATGTCACTTGCTTTCAAGGAAAGGGAGAATATGTCTCTTTGAATTTCCCAGACCTACCTTAGACAAAGGAGCTGGGCAACCAATACACCTTGATTCATTTGACTTAGAAAAACATTCCCAGCAAATATTCACTGTGGCTAGAGAGTCCAAAGATTTTTTTCCTCTGCTCATTCCCTGCATGGAAAGGAGACAGTAAAATGCCACATAATCGATTTTGCTGGGTCTGTCATGATTTAGCCAAGATAGATGAACTTTCCAGTCTCCGTTCCAGGCTCCAAGAGGAGTACTGTGTGCATGGACTTCCTTGGTCAATGTTAGCCTCTACTGGTAGAGAGACAGAGGAAATCAGGAAGTGGTTGGCAGATGCTCACTTTAATCCAACCAAGATGTCAGCCTCGAACACAAAGTGGTCCCACCATATATTTATTTACTTGAGAGTACCGTGGCTCATGAGTCCCATCAGTGAAGGTGCACATTTTATCATCTCTTATTATAGATATGAGCACACTGAGGTAGAGTCAAAATTAATTTACTGCATTTTTCTACTGAATTACTGAGGGAGATGGGAACAGACCAAGGACTATTTGACTTTGGATCCCATTGCTTAGTGATATGCCCATCAAGCTTGGCATATTAACAGATGCTGGCCAATGTTTTCGAATGCTAAAGTGACCAAACTAATCCTGGTTTTCCCCAAATGTCCTTGATTGTAGCAGTGAAATTCCAATGTCTCAGAAAAACCCCCTACCCAGGGCAAACTGGAATGGTTGGTCTGTCTGTTCAAGAAGTTGCCACGACGTTGCTCACTTTGAATGAAGGTTAGTTTACCTCCAGCCAATCAGTCCCCTCAACCTGGGGACACAGGGTTTGCAAAAACTGAACAGAGTTTTCTATTAAAAATATCAATATATTTTTTGACCATTTGATAAATTCTGTTTCTTTTCTCAAATACCTGTCAGAATAAGTAGTTAGCCTGAAAAACTAACAGGCCTCGAGTAGAAAAAAACAAAGTCAGAGTAGAAGCATAACAAATGATCTCTGTCACAGGACTCATATGTTGCTTTCCTTCCCCCGGGTTACTTGCCTAGTGACTTACTGCAGATACACTCGTCAGCAGAGAGGGATCAGGGTTATAATTTGAATATTTGAGCATGAAAAGATCATTTAAAAAGAAATAAATGCCAGAAAATAAAGGTTCAGCAATGATTTTCTCATACTTCCTTTCAAAAATAAGAATTAAGGAGATTTGTTAAAGGAAATAACCCGCCTTTGGTAATTTTGTTTTATATACATTTTGCATTTTTAGAATTTCCCCAAATGAAACACCACAGAGAAGAATGCACATTTTGCTATCCTGAACATATTTAATATATTGTTCTTACAACAGCTGTTGATTTCACAGAACTTTAACCTGCTGCGTAAATGCATCACCAGGAAAATCCTCAGGTTGTCATGGAGACAACCTTAGCACATGGCCCTTTGCTCTGCTGAACTGGTGTCAGCTTTCAGCCTCCCTGCATTCCAGTCTGGCATCCACGGGGCTACAACTCAGACTTCATTAAAGGCCCTGATGAAGGACAACACAGGAATCCAAGGCAATTACTAGAATTGTATGACCGCTTTCCATCAACACACCTGATGGCAGAACTGAAAATTAATTCCAGAGGGAACGGTGGTATTAATCAAGATTTTCTGGCATCTTCCTTGAAGAAACTCTGATAGACCCAGCTGTCTTTTTCTAGCTAATTTTAGGTCCATCCATTGTCTTAGCAGGGAGAGATAGCATTACAGCTGACATTTGGAAGATTATTTAAAGTATCATGTGACGAGTGCCACAAGTGTAAGGCCAAATTTTCAGTGTTGTTAAAAGAGTTGGTGAAATTTCTATCATCCCTTGCAGAAAATATAGAGCCAGTTTCTTTGAATCCTGTATGCTGATAATTCACCATGGCATTTTCTTAAAAACTGTGAATATTTGACTTTAAACAAAATTGATCTCAAATGGCTCACACAAAAACTATGGGATAATGAAGCAAAACTGACGGTCATGAGGATCTTCTTATAATGCACTTCAAAATAGAAAAGAAGTGAAGTTCTATCGTGGCCCACCACTTCAGAGAGCAAATTAAAACAAACAAACAAACAAACAAACAAACACATTTTATCTAAAACAGCAAGATTTTTAGTCTTGCAGACGTGCACACACATACACACGCACTCACAACATACACACACAAGCATGTGCACTATGTTTCTGTTATTCCCCGAAAGTTGTTGGATTTCGTAACAAGAAGATTTCCAAGTGGGTTTATTTTATAAAACTTGTACACAGATGTGATTAAGCCCAATGTTTATTGGGTTCTTTGGCCATGAAGGAAACTTACAGAAATGGTTCTCAGTGAACCAACGCAAAATTAAAGACACAAAATGAATTGGGTAGTTTCGTCAGGCCATCATCACATGGTCTTATCTGGTGGTGATTCTGATTGAGGATGGGGCAGAGAGTGGGCATGGTGGACAACTAAGTTCAGGTGTAGTCGTCCACAGAAATTTGCCCAAGTGGGACTTATATTTGGCCTCAAACACATGTACACAAATAAACCAGAAATGTATAACAATTGCCACGTTTAATAACAGTTTATTTATCAGAATGTGAGGAAAAGAGATACATGGGTGGCTCAGTCAGCTAATCATCTGCCTTGGGCTCAGGTCATGATCCCAGGGTCCTGGGATCGAGTCCTGCATTGGTCTCCTTGCTCATCGGAAAGCCTGCTTCTTCCTCTGTCTGCAGCTCCCCCTGCTTGTGCTTTCTCTTTCTCTCTGACAAATAAAAAAATAAAATCTTTAAAGATAAAATAAAATAAAATAAAATGTGAGGAAAAGATGGAGTTGATTTTAATTTGTTTTCTCACCCTTGCCTGGAAAGATCATCTGGAATCCATGCTCTGGTAGGAAATCTTCACTCAAAAGTCCGGCTGCAAGTGTTCTCTCCCTTCTGCTCACTCACTGAAGTCCTTAGTGACTCACTCCCTCAACAACAGTTCCCTGAGTGTGCCCTATGTGCTGGTCACTGTACATGGTACATGATGGCATGACAGTGAGTTGGTACAAGTGATCCCGCCTCAGGGAGCTTACACTTTTCTGAGCTGTTCATTTGGCAGCATGATATTTGCTCATGTTTGGATGTTTGCTTCTGTATTTCCACATTTACGAAGCCTCAAGGGCAGGAGGTATGCAACTGAAATAAGTTGTTCTTTAATAAAGCTTTTTTAAAACTGAAATTTGTCATCAAACAGAATCCGCACAGCATTCGAGAAATATGACTTGTCCCATTTTTGATCTATTGTTGGATGAGTAGAGGTATGTCCCCTCATGATCACTCCTTCCCCCCCCCCCCCCATCAGAACTGGCCCAGAGAGTTAGGACTTACTAAAGGAATCAATGTCAAAGAAGAAAGGTGTGTCACAATTAGGGTTACTTTAAGTAATACACTAAAGGTGTTATTCCAAACAAGAAGTTTCAAAACTCCATGGTAGAACAGTAAGTGAGAATATGAAACAACCCAGTATTTGTCCTCTGCTCCAACAGCTTAGTTTATGGCTCTGTGCTCATTACCTCCAAGGTAAGATGGGACAGGACTACAGGAAAAATAACTCTTGCCTGGCATCTGCTTCCAAAAGCCTGATCCCTTAGGGAAATACTGAAGGCTCCAGCAGAGAGAATGTTTGGGGGGAAACAGAAACAGAGCTTCCTACTTCCCCTGGGGTTTCTAACGTTTCCCAGGTTTAAGGCAGGGAAGGCACATGGAATGAGATGAAGGGAAGGTGATGAGACCAGAGCGGTGGGTGGGACAGGGAGAGAACATGCTGGATTCCGTGAGGACTGAGGACCATCTCAACAAAGGCCACTATGGGAGGCTCAGTTCAAGCATCCAAGCACTGGGTGCAACTCAGAGATCTAGTAACCCAGGGACCAATTTGTAGGGGTAGCACTCATTTGAGCCTCCTTTGCCTGCCAGCATGCTAGTTGGACTAGGCTTGGTTATGCTGTAGTAACAAGCAGTCCCAAAGCTCACTGGAGCTTTCTGTCTGACTCACAGTGTTTGCTGTTGTGCACTGACTGGGGGCTCTGCCCTATCGTCATGTTTGTCTTCTCTAAGAGAACCCAGGGCAATCATACCAGTTGCTGTCTTGGCCCAGGCCAAAGGGAAACAGATTGTGACATAGCCCCAAATCACTCCTAAAACATCCGTCCAGATGTAACAGCTGTTACTTTTGCTCCATTTTCATTGGCCAACACACATCATGGACGAGGCCTGGGTTTCAGTGGTGAACCCAGGGAGGGGAAATGGGGGAATGGGTCAGTGACTACTCACACCATCTACCACGTGTACTCTGTACAGCACGCAAGCCCTCTATGGTACCGAGAACAAGAGCGAGAGCCCTGGACCCCTGGCAGGTCTGCCTGTGTGGGTGAGTTTGTGTGGGGGGGTGGGATGGTGGTGGCAGCATCTGGGTATGCAGGTGACCAGAACCAGCCCGAGGTGAGCCCAAGCTAGAGAAGGGCTTCACTGGTTCCTGACACCAACCTGGGGTAGCAGCCTCATTAGTAACAAGCAGATACGCTTCCCAAAGTGACAATGAATTTTGTTTTCGTTTTTGTGTTCCCATTCACTCGATTGAATTAGCTAAAATAAACCAGAAAAAATACAATTAGTGTTCTTATCTGAGAAGTGACAGGAGTCAAATTTGCTTAAAACATTATCAAAACTGACACATTGCCTAGAACTGACTATTAGTCCTCACAACGCCTTGTTTTTTATTAATTAATGAACTTGCTAGAAACTGAAGTTTGAGAAACATCTAAACAAGCTTATTACTCTTAGTCATAAAGAATTTTCTTCCTATGTCAGTTTTTAATCTTTGCTTTTCGAGTTGATCTCGGCAAGATTGAGAAATTTAAACTTAATCAATGTGACTTTGGGGATAATGAATGATGATGCATGTTGCAAACGTTCATTGACTATGTTGCCTTTACCATTTGTACTTTTAAGAGAGATGATAAATGCTGGAAGACAATTATCTCCCACTTGGTTAAACTTTGGGGTTTATCAGTTGAATCTAAGAAGTCACCTTCAGAAACTCACTTACCCTTACTTCATTTCTGTTACCCTGTCTGGTTGATCCAACATCCAGGCTTTTATACTTTTTCTTATTGCTTTGTAGGAGCTCTTTCTATATTGAGAATACTGATAGCATGATGGATTTCTGTTGCACACAGTGACTGTGAAAACAAATAAAACATAATGTTTACATCTTAAGATGGTTGTCCCAAGACAGCTGACCACTCCAGACTCTCCTGCTTGGAGTCATCCCAGTTGTCTGCCTGAAATCATTCTACCCTCCCCTGAAACCTCGCTCTGCAAACTGTTCATTCTTCTCCATGCGTCCCTTCCTTTGGGTAGACTTTCTCCTCACCTTCTCCAGGCTGCCCACTACGCTCACTGCCTATAGCACCCCGGCTGCACCCTCCTTTGGGGCATTAACCCGAGACCCCCGTGTGTGATTATCCTGGTGCCTTTTCTGTGCATTTCTCCACTCCAGGGACCAGGTCTTGTGCTTCCTCCCTGTCCTCACAAAGCCCGAGACACTCATGTGGCTACGGGCCATGTATTCCCAAAGGGGACTGAAGTCCAGATCACAGATTTCCTTTCCTCCATATTCGCTGGGTCCAGCAACAGTTCTCAGTACTTGTCAGTGGATCAAGTGGAAGTTGTGAGAAAGGGCAGAGGACAGACCCACGCATGGTGACTCAGCTTGTCACCAAAGGAAAAGAACGAGAATGTTCTACATCGTGCTCACATTCTGCACCATAGGCTAGTATCCAGAGGCTTTCTTAGGGTCCCTCAGAAAAGCTAAATACCACAGCGGTAATATCAGAGAGCTGGAGCGACCCTTACTGAGTTTCTGTTACTTGCAACAAAGCATCTTGCATAACACTGTGATGATTTTTTAGTAATTTCCTTATACGGGCAGAGTAGAGGGGCCACACAATTTAAAGCCATTGTTAATTTTTTTTCCTCACTTAATATAGAAATCTGATGAAAAGATTCTCATGCCATTAAGCATTTTTTCCTATGGAAGTTTATTAGTTGTACCATTAATAAATGTTATTGATTATGATTATGGAATATTCGAGTTGTTTCTGAATTCCTTAATATTTTAAACAATGTGATAACGAACAATCTTATTCGTACACCTTTGAGCAACCCTCTTGATCATTGGGTGGGTATGAATCATCAAAAGTGGAATTGGCACCAAAAGGCATTTTCATTGTCACACACTGTTTCTTGACAAACCCCGCCCACCCCACAATAGTGCCTCGGGGCTTACTTTTCCACACCCAAATGAGCACTATTTTGTCACCAAGGTCTCTGCAACCAGAGAACTGGGTCCTCTATCTGCCAGGGACGGGACCAACCGTGTGACTTCAGGCTCATCACTCAACCTCTCCAGCCCCGCTCTTCTCATGTGTGAAGTGGGAATGGATTGCTCACGTCGCCTTCTCTTTGCTCTAAACCTTGCCTTTCCATGCTTTCCGTAACCTACCCACTTTGCCTATCAGAAAATAAGGCAGTGTGCATGCCTTCGGTCTCTGTTCCACTAGGCATCCCACAGATCCATATACGGTATTATTTGAGAGCATTTGAAAAACAACTGCCCTGAAATCTGTCCTGCAGAAATTTCATGAACCTTAAAATTCTAAGCCTGGAAATGATGAAGTGAACACTGCCCATTGTTAAAACACATGGTGCAATATCCCAAGGCTTGAAAAACAGCTCCAGAAGCAGAATTTTCATAAGAGGAAGAAGGATATTTGAAAGCAGAACTGATTTATAGTTTTATAATCAAATAGGTGAAGGGGATTAAGAGTATATTTATCATAATGAGCACTGAGTAATGATGTCTAGAATCATTGAGTCACTATACTGTACACTTGAAGGTAACAGAGCACTGCATGTTCACTATACTGGAATTAAAATTAAAAACTCAATTAAAAATATTTGGGATGGGTTGGTTGGAAAACATCAGTTCTGTTAAGGTAAATTGGGTAGATTAAATTCAGGTCAATATATATTTTTTGAAAATCTCAAACATCCTAGTTATCCTGAATTTTTAGACACAGAGAGTGGTCCAAAATGTGAGCATCTTCTACTGTTCCGAGTCTTAAATCAGGCAAGCTGTGAACATTTGGATGGAGGGACACTTGAGACAAAGTGCTTCTTAGCAGACATTTCATCTGACATAAAGTAAGATGAATTTTTTAGAAGTGTACTTAAAGCTACGGGGGATAAAGATTTTGAAAATATTCTGTCTTCCTTGTTTTATTTTAGTGAGCATAAATGTTTATTCATAACTTCAATATGCATAACTATTTTTCGCATGGCATCTTAAGATTTTTAAATACAATATTCCCTATTCTAGATCTTTCAAAAAATGTAATCTTTCTAGTTGGCAAAGAAATGTTCAGATAAACATTAGCATACACAAACACATGGTACTTCTAAGACTTATTTATAAGTGTTAAATATTGTGATCTTAAATAAGTGGCTGAAGGTCTCTGTGCCCGAGTTTTCCCATCTGTATAATGGGCTAGTAATCACAGTTGCACTATCTCAGAGTGTTCCCGTGAAAATAAAACAAGTTTATACTATATCCCACTTCACTGATTCAAAGACACACCATCTTCCACATATTTATATATCTGAAACCCAGATACACCTCACAACTGATGGAATTTATGTTCACGTGTTTTTAAAATGTTTTTTATACATTTTTCTTTTTATTAACCATGCATTGACAATACTTGTACTGATAATGCAATACAGAATAATGTTTTTAAATACTCTGTGCCTTATGGTCACGGGAAATTAGTTTTTAACATTAATTCATTATCATAGAATGAATAGGTATCTTTTTATTTTTTAATTTAGAATGAAGAAAATTTATTTTTACTATTTTCAGCATATGAGATGATGTTTTTATTTAGCGTATGTGTGTGTTTTATTTTATTTTATTTTTTATTAACATGTAATATATTATTTGCCCAGGGGTACAGGTCTGTGAATCATCAGTCTTACACAATTCAGTGCTCAACATAGCACATCCCTTCCACAATGTCCCTTACCCTGCTACCCCATTCCCCTCACCCTTCTCCCTTCCTCCAACCCCTCAGTTTGTTTCCTGAGATTAAGAGTTTCTTATGGTTTGTCTCCCTCTCTGGTTTCATCTTCTTTCATTTTTCTCTCCCTTCCCCTATGATCTTCTGTCTTGTTTCTCAAATTCCTCATATCAGTGAGATCATCTGATAATTGTCTTCCTCTAACTGACTTATTTCACTTAGCATAATACCTTCTAGTTCCATCCATGTCGTTATAAATGGCAAGATTTCAGGGGTTTTTGGTGGTTGCATAGTATTCCATTGTCTATATATACACCACATCTTTATCCATTCATCTGTTGATGGACATCTAGGTTTTTTCCATAGTTTGACTGTTGTGGACATTGCTGCTGTAAACATTGGGGTGCTGATGCCCCTTCAGATCTTTATCTTTAGGGTAAATAACCAGCAGTGTGATTGCTGGGTCTTAGGGTAGCTCTATTTTCAACTTTTTGAGGAACCTTCATACTGTTTTCCAGAATGACTGCACCAGCTTGCATTCCCACCAGCAGTGCAGGAGGGTTTCCCATTCTCTGCATCCTTGCCAGCATCTATTGTTTCCTGACTTGTTAATTTTAGCCATTCTGACAGACATTTCTGCAAAGACATCCAAATTGCCAACAGACACATAAAAAAGTGCTCAACATCACTCGACATCAGGGAAATACAAATCAAAACCACAGTGAAGGGGTGCCTGGGTGGCTCAGTGGGTTAAGGCCTCTGCCTTCAGCTCACGTCATGATCCCAGGGTCCTGGGATCGAGCCCCACATCGGGCTCTCTGCTCAGCGGGGAGCCTGCTTCACCTCCTTCTCCCTCTACCTGCCTCTCTGCATGCTTGCGATCTCTGTCTGTCAAATAAATAAATAAAAATTAAAATTAAAAAAAACCCACAGTGAGATACCGCCTCACTGTTGATAAGACAGCGTTCTGTTATTCCTGTACCTTGAAAAATGTCAAAATTTCCCCAACAACAGCAAAAAAAGCTCTGTCAAAAAATTTGCAGAATAGACACCAGCACTTACAAAACGATCCTGAAGGCAATAGTAGAGCACTCTTAATTCCCAGGAAACAGATGACTGAAGGGAGAAGGAAGTGACTGGGTAGAGCCAGGTGTGTTTTGCAAAGTTCTAGAAGCAGGAATCAAAAAGAGACAAGTTCTGGATAATTTGCAAAGTCAGCTTCAAAGCCCAGGGTAGGGACTTGTAGTCCCTTTATAGATTCCCTCAAAAAAGACTGAACCACCAACGTTCTTATTGGCTCAGAAGATATTGTAAAGAAACAAGGACTTGGTCGTTAATGATTTAGTCAAGCATTTGAGACTGTATGTGAAGAAGCTTAGTAAAAACTTAATCATTTCATTTTGTTCACAAATGAACAAATGAAGAGTAATTCATGGTACACCTCTATGCCTAAGTAAATCTAAAAGGAAATCTTTTTTACTAAGTATAAAAGAGAAATTCTAAGTGATCAGGAAGCATTATGACAGAGTTTAATTGGCAACATTTTTTTTTTCTTCTCTTGGTGTCCCATAAAGAAGAGTTGCCTCTTGTAATCACTGGTGATTTTGTTTTGATGAAACACAGTATGTGTGAGGTTCAAATAGTATCTGGACATAGCAATTGCGAGGTAAGTTTTTCTATTATTTTTCCTGGGTGATAGCATTGTGGATATTTAACTACTATTTTTTTTCTGGATCTTTTCTTATTTTCTAAATTGTCTATCTTGAATATATTTTTTAATTAAAAATGTTTTTTTATTAAATAAATAAAAATGTTTTTAGACATGCAGAAGCTCCCGAGAGGGTGACCCGCGTAGTCAGTGCCTTCTCAAAGTTGATGAGTCAGACAAGAGCCCTGCAAGGAGCTTGGAGAAGGGCATGGCCTGGCCCTCCCAATCCTGACTTCTGGTAGACCAGCATGAGCAGCATGAGTGGCACAGCTGACCAGTCTATTCATAGGCAAAAGGAGGTCAGCTGAGATGGTCTATAACATCACTCCCTGCTCTGACACCTAGCCCACAGTCCCCCACAGCTGCTAGAGTTCTTTCTCCACACCCGGCCCTATCTCTCTGAGGCAGCACAGCCCAATAGAAACAGAATGAGGGCCACGTTTGTGATTATAAATGCTCTACTAGCCACATTAGAAACATACATGATGAAACATAGATGAAACATAGAAACGTAGATGGATAGAAGTTAGTTTTAATAAGATATCATTCGTGGATAAAAAGGTAGAGCATAAAGAATATAGTCAATGGTATTGTAACAGTGTTGTATGGTGACAAGTGGTGACCACTACCCAGCTTGTGAACACAGCGTAACACAGAGTTGTCCAATCACCATGTTCTGCACCTGAAACTAATGTCACATTGTGGTCAACTCTACTTCGGTTAAAAGAGTAATATATCTTAGTAATGGAATATGTCCAATATATTATTTCAACATGGGATAACAACTATTTATTCCATGCCTCAATGGAGCCCTGAGCTAGGTACTGGAGGGGACAGCTCCTGTCCCCACTGGGATCAGTTTGTCAGAACGTTTAGTTAATGCATTTTTTATTCTAAACTGACACAGACGAGATAGGCTGACCCTATCACATGTCTTTTAGATCCAATTTATTATGTTCATTCAGTTTCCTTGATTTATTTTGCCTATCACTGATTTTCAAAGCGATTACAAGCTTATTACTCAGGGTCCCATTTAAAAACCCATTCAATTTTTTTTTAAACTATAAATAATACTATAAAGGAACTTTCAGCTTTCATTCTACCAATACTTTTCCAGAACCAGTCCAACAAAGAATTAAAAAAAAAAAAATCTTCATGAAATAATTTGGAGGACACTTGCTCAAGAGTATGTCTTCCCCCAACTACAGCTTGTCCAAAATTCCCACCCTTAGAGCCTTTCTTCTGGTTGAACGTTATCTTTACAACTGCTTATTTTTTAAGCACCTACTTTTTGCTAAGTGTTGTGGAATGTAGCAAGAAAATGCCCCCTATCTGCCTGCAGTGCAATGAGTGGTCTGATATATATTCAGCCCCTATTCCAGGGAAGCTGGGCCTTCATCCCAATAGGTGAGGCACTGCTTACTTTCCCATAGCCATTTGGAATGCAAAAGACAACTTACGGTGGAATAACAACATATATAACACGGACGCAAGGCTACAGAAACTCTAGAGAAGGAGCTGGTGAGAGGAGCCTTCCTAGATGCAAGTAGAAAGGCTTCACACTGCCCAGCCAAAGCAGTAAGGGACCTGGAACAGAATCAAGAAGCCTAGTGGGGCAGCACAGAAAATCACGTAGACAATAATAACATAGATATATAGGATACTAGTGGTGGGGGCTCCTGTGGGCTGGGTGGGGGGAGAAGAAATAGGAATATGCGGTGGGGGAGGGAATATGCGGGGATACAAAATAACATATTTGGATGCAATCTTGCTCAACCACAGCTTCTGCTCTGATTGGCTGACCCAGCGATGAAGGATGTTGACCACAAGCCAGGCTGGATCACCTAGTTCACTCAGGATGTTGGGATGCATGGTTTTCTATCCCTCTGGAAGGGACCAGCTGTGATGTGAGGCAGTGAAGACTGTGGGTAAGAAGCAGGGGAAAGACAAGTAGGGAACTAATCGGCTCCCTGAGTTTCTTTTGAAGTCTCCATGTTTATTTTGAAATTCTGCTAGGAACCAAAGCGACAGCAAGTTTTAGCATATTCATTACTTTGCCACCCATAACAGTAACAGATCCCCTCTGTGACCTGATAGAGCTCAGTGTCTAGAAGGAGCATGTCTTTTAAAATAGGGAAATCTTCATGGAGAAAAGGAGCTCGGGAATGGTTTAAAGTATTGGGTCCCAGGTAGGCTAACAAAAAGTGGCCACAGGGACAGACTAGTGAAGGCATGAATGTCCAGAAAGTGTCCACCAGAACACATGACTTTGAAGACCACAGGCCACCATCCTCTGAAATGCCTCAGTTTTTTGTGGGTCCTTGGGATGCAGCAGAACCTCTGAGGACATTTTATCGTAAAGAATTTCAAGTGCACACACATACACCCACAGGCACACACTCACACAGAAAAACAGATAAATCCCTTATGTCTTCATACCGATAATCAACATTTTGTCAATCCTACTTCTTCTACATTCTCTGCTTCCCTGAAGTTTGTTGTTGTTGTTGTTGTTAAGTTTTTAAACTTCCATTCCAGTATAGACAACATACAGTGTTATATTAATTTTGGGTGCATAATATAATGATTCAACTATTCTATACATTACTCAGTGCTCATCATTCCCTGAAGTTTTTCAATGTAAACCTTAGACATTGTGTTATTTCACCTATAAATACCTTAGTGCATTAGCCTCTGTTAAGGTCTCTATAAGAATCATACTCTCATTATATTATCACACCAAACAGAATTCACAGTAATTCCTTAATGTTGTCTGGTACCCAGGCATATTATAAGTTTCCAGCTGCCTTTTTACAGTGGATTTCCTTGAATCAGGATCCAAATGAAGCCCAGCAATTGTCTTGTCATTGTGTCTCTGATTTGTCTTTCATTCAACATTTTTTTCTCCTGTACCAATGATTTGTTGGCAAAAAATTTCCTTTTTCCTGTAGAACCCAATATCCTTACAATAAATTTCTTTCCTGCTTCATGTAGTCAGAGTGGACTTCAGCTGACTACAGCCAAGGACTGAAACACAAGCCTCGCAGCGGTCCCAGTTTTACAGGGGAGGAAAGTGAGGTTCACCAGGGTTAAGTAACTTGCTAAGTTTTCAAAGCTGGCGACAGTTGCAGCTGGAATTGGAATTCAAGCTCTCGGACTCAATGCTCGATGTCATCACCATGCCTGTCATTCCCAGGTCTGTCCGCACGCTAGCATTTTGTTGAATATTTTATGCCCCTTTCCTCTGTCCCAAGCTCATTCCAGCCTCCAGCACAGTCTAGGAATCCAGAACACCTGGGTTCTCACTGCCAGCAACCATCTCTGCTCAGCTCAACAAGTGTTGGCTTTATTACAGCCCATTACACTTCCTTCCAGAAAACAGGTGTGAATGGGGGTAAACCTGAATGTCTTTTACATATGTCTCTTGATCCTAAATGCACTAGGACGGTGGTTCTCAAAGGGGACTGCACCCTGGGTCAGCAGCTGTAGCAGCAGCAGCAGCACCTGGGAATTTACTAGAAGCCCCATCCTAGACCTACTGAAACAGAAACTCTGGCATTGGTGGCGCCTGGCCATCTGTGTTTTAAGAAGCCTTCTAGGTGATTCTGGCACCTGTTCAAATTTGAGAACCAATGCACTGACCCTTACCACCTGTGTATCCCCATAACACCATGCTAACAATGAAAAGTCCAAAATTGCTGCTGTTGTCCGGCTCGTGCGGCACCTATAATCCTTAGTGTAGAATGTCCTTTCTTCAGGGACTGGATATTCTTTTTCTACTGTTGAGTTCAACATTGGACTTTTTGGTATTTAAGGAAATATTCTTATTTTTTTAAGTGTCATCATGGAACCTCCTATTCCTTATGTTAAAATCATAGTAGTAAATGAAAGCCTACACTTTCCACACTAAAGCCTTGTTTTTCCCATGGGACAGCAGTGTGTTAGAGCTATCACTGGACATGATGCTTCCAGGCAAATGACTCAAGACTACGTTCAAATCTGCAGAAACTCCCAAACATGAGGGGTGTCTGAAGACGCTGGCTGGCCACAGGCTGCCTGCCCTGAGCAGAGTCTCTGGCTCCCTTCATCCTTGGAGCTGATGAGGGAAGGGATAAGGATAAGACTCACAAAACTTTGTGAAGCCATAAGGGTCATAGGGAGAAGATTTAAAATTCAGTCAAGTCTCTAAAAATCATTCGTGAAAATTTCCTTGTTCTGTTTTTGGTGTCTGTGATAAGCCCCACTTGCCCTGGCCACTTAACCATTCAGCTGAAATTCCCCTCCCTGGAGTCTTGCCATCTCACTCAAGATGGATGAGAGCGGACAGTTGGCTCACTGTCCCCACTGACCTCTGATGCACGATCCCGGTGGGGCAGCACCGGATCCCCGGCCTCCGGGGGTCTGACCTGTCTCAGTCATCAGACATCACTGGTGGGTCCCCAGTGTTGTGCCTTCCCCCTACAGCCGGAGCATTCACGTTTGAAGCCCTGTCAGAAGACAAAGATGAACGGCAGGGCCATTTCTTGTGAAGCACCATCTGTTTTTCCTCTCCTGGAATCAGCTCTTTTTCTCTCCTCATCTACGTTCCTTTCTAGGGCAGAGTGATACTTGAAGGATTCTTTAACACTTTCCTTTTTAAACTATTCATAGATACCCTCCTCACCCTTTGCAACTTTCTGGACCATACTGAATTTCCCAGCAGTGAGAAACAGGCTGATCTTACTAGATATGTCAAGTCACAGCTGTGCTACACACACACACACACACACACACACACACACACACAGAATGTCTTTACATTGGCTTCTCCGTTCCAGTGTTTTCTCTTCAGAAAGTGAGTGAAATAACCACATGGCAACTAAACCACCAACACCAATTTCACATGGCAACCCATTGGAAAGTTCTGGAAAGAGTTTGCCCCACAATGTTTGGGGCATATGTTTGTGTCGGGTCATATGTTATCCCAGACATCACTCCCGTTCATGAAGTGAGAAGTGAATACGTCTCTAGTGTTAGAAAAACAAGCTGCTGTTTACTCAGAGCCAGTTATCTGAACCCAAACCCTCTTTCTTGGAGCCTAGAGTCTTGATCCAGCCTGAGACCACAGTCTTTATGCAGTAAATAGGCAGGCAGCTCATGTACCAAGGTGTTTGGCCTCGGAGAACAATCCAAGAAAACCCTTTAATCCACTACCTTCACTGGGTTTCTCCATTTCTTTCAGGGCTGCCACGGGCTCTTAACATGATACAAGAAGGCGCCCAAGGATCACCTATTCTACATGGCGTGAGAACATTTCAGTGGTTTGTGCTCTTCCCATCAATCTCTCTTTCCCCTTGGCTCTTTCTTACCAGGCTCCAGGATGAAAAACGAGGACGTTTCGACCTCGCATATTAAACCATAACTAATTATTATTAGATCAGTTTTCACTTCTTCCCAGCCCAAACGTCAAAGGCAAAGGTCTTCATTTCCTAGTTCCAGAAGGCCTTTAGCTAGGGCAAAAAGGTGGACCAGAAGATCCAGGGATGAACCGACTTCAACTGGCACCAAAGCTATAGAAGTATAAAGGCTTTTTGGCTACTGAAAGTAATGAATTCCAGCCTTGTCGCCGGAACTGTCTGCAAATGCTGTGAATGTTGTTGATGTTCCCTGAACCACGGAAAAATGCCCAAGGGGAGGCAGAATCACTCTGAATTCAGATGTGAAACCACATAAAAGCCACGCATTGAGCGCATAGAGCCTCCAAATTCCACATCTGGAAGAGACTCCGGAGGGAACCTGTGAGGACCACAAACTCTTCAAATCATGGGTGAGGAAACCGAGTTTATAGTGGCACAAGTCCACACACCTCCCAGCCTGAGCCTTCTATCCCCTTGTCCATCTGGGGATCATGCCCACCATTTTGTCATCACAGGGCTGGACAGAAAGTACATGAATAAAGACCAGGGGTTCTGAGCTCTGTTGTTGTGTTTTGGTGCTGAGAGAAAAGTTCAAGATGATCCAAATCAAGTATATTAAGCTCTTCCAAGAGGCATGTAAAGTCTCAAGAGTCAGAGCAGATGTATATGTTGGAGGACTTAGACCTAGGGTCTGAGATGGGACAAGCTAAGGTTGAGCCACCATTCCGCTGCTCACCAATGTTGACCTTGGGTTGCCATATTACCTCTAAAGGTGATACCTCATTGTTAAAATGAAGATAATAGCACCCAATTCGCTGAAATTCTATGACAATGTAAATGTTTAATGTAGTTATTAGCACATATATGCCCTCATAAATCTTAAACAATATTACTAGTATGACATTGTAGTTAATAACAATAGTTATAATATCAGAGAAATCATTCAGGGTGTTTTGGATTCAAAATTTAAATTTTTTAAAAAGATTTTATTTGTTTATTTGAGAGAGAGAGAGAAAGCATGAGAGGGAGCAGTGGGAGAGGGAGAAGCAGGCTTCCCACTGAGCAGGGAGCCCAATGTGGGGTTCGATCCCAGGACCTGGGATCATGACATGAGCTGAAGGCAGATGCTTAATGACTGAGCCACCCAGGCGCCCCAAAATTTAAATGTCTAAAAAAAACCTGTTAGGCACTTAGAAACATGAAATGAGAAAGAACAATTCTATGTCATCATAGGACCCTCACTTTTGAGATTCATCTCATCTAAAGGAAATATCAAAACTATATTTATTACTGAGAGTGACTTTGTCGATTCTCTCTATTGCTTCATGAAAATTCTTTGAGTGAAAAATATGTCCTGAGTCCTGCTCGCCCCCTTTCTAGCCTGGTCTCCCTTGTGGCATCAGAGTCCTGACACAAGGAACCAAGAGGGCTCTCCTACACTGCGTGTCAGACAGCGGGGACCTCATGTACCGTCCCTGCACTTGCCTGTCATCTTGGAAAGTGGGATTCCCTGAGTTTCCACTCCTCTTCGTTTGTTTGTCATAGCCAGCATTACTGTGACTGCCTGCATCGTGGCTCTAGACCAGAAATGTTATTGAGGGTGAGGTTCGGGACCTCTCTGTTGGGATAAAGGGTGAGGAATGGATGCAGAAAAGGACAGGGGAATGGGTGGGGATAAAAAGATAGGGAGAAAAAGAAAGAATTTCTCCTCTTTTTCAGATCAGAAAAGGATTTGCTTGCGATCCTGAGTTTTGAAGGGTTTTGTTTGTTTATGTTGGTGGGGTGCAGACAAGACCACTTGTGTTTGGGAGAAGGCAGCTATTAGTGTGTAAACTACAGATTCTAGAAAAGCAAGGGCAGAGGCCCTTTGAGATGGAGCATCAGAAAAGAATATGAGGGTGAGAAATGCCAAAAGTAAAAGTCCCGTTGATGTTTGATGATCCCATGTGACCCACGTGAGGCGAGGGCTCTCTACAAGGCGAGAGACATGAGGTAGGACATGGAGGAAGGGGGTTTACTGGCTTCAGAGGGAAGCCGCTAAGTTAATATTACCTTTTGCTTTTTTGTTGATAAATTCTGTTCCAGTAGTGTTTGCAGCATGTAAGGATGGGTTCAGGACAGAGCTCTGTTTCGAGAAACCTCTATTTTCCAGAGCCAGCAGACCTTAGAGAAGTCAGGACAGCAGACACAGACCTTGTACATCCACTCACATCAAATGCATATATGTATGTCATATACTTGCATACACACACATTTTTTAATCCTTAAAAGATAACCAAATTATGGTTTTCAGGAATGGAATCCTTTTGTTTAAATAACTTTCCTTTCTTCATTCTTATCACAAAAGTGTAAGTGAGAATTTTTCTTGAATGGATAGCAAGTCCCATTTCCCTCACATTTGGTGGGACTCATGTGGGAAAAGAAGAGTCAAGGTCTCGGAAACCAGTATCCATGGTCCTGACCGCTAGGTCTCCAGTTCACGACTCACCTCCCATGGTCAGTGTCGGTACCTGTGGCATGCCTAAGTGCTCTCATGCAGCGCAAACAGCCTAAACTCTTCCTCAATACAAGTGTATTTCTTGCTCACACTGTGCTCACACACCATGCAGGTGTGACAGACAATCCCAGTAGCTGTTTTCCATGTGAGGTTTGGTGATGTTCCGTCATGTCTCAAGTCAGGGAAGGAGAGACACAGTGAAGTGGGTTCACTGGAAGTGACATCACCACTTCGGCTCACGCTTCACTGGCTTAAGCAGCCACATGACTGTGCCTAATCTCAAGGGAGGGAGAAATTACAGTTTCCAGAAGGAGAGACGGACAGAAGTAATCCTACCAAAATATCCCTCGGTCATTCTGAAAATGAAAAAGCAAAGAGTATCACTGTCCTATCTAAACGGTCTCCTAAGTTGTCGACATTGGCTGTTCTTCGTGGTTAGTCCATCTTAGCTTCTGGAACCACCTGTCTTGTTCCCTTATGCATCGTCTGTTAGTTATCTAACTATCTAACAGACGGATGGCTCTTCACTAGACAGTCAAATAATATACCCCAATTAAATTCAGATTTTACCCATGTCACCTAAATTTTTGACATAGCTTATTAGAAACTTAGAATTTTATAAACAGAGAAACTAGCCAAATGGTCCCAGAACTCTGAGGCCATATCCGCATACACAGCCTCACTGCTCTCAAGTACATAAGCGTTAGCCATTGCTCAGCTAGGTTTGCTGAGAGTAATATCTCTGATATTCTTCATTTTCGCACAAGAATTTTACCTAGAATTTTATTAAGCTGAAACCATTGGACAATGCTTTCTGCGTTATGACTTCAAAGACGACCTTTTTCCAGTTATTTATGATTATTTTGTCTGTAAGAATATAAGTACTTAAAATAGATACAATACTATTGACTAGTAAAATAATAGCTTACTGATCCAAATATCATTCTCTCTGGAAGCTCAACTCTTTGAGAACCTTGAAGGAATTTGAAATAATAGGATAAGCAATTTAAATAAATGTCACAGAATATATTTATGGTTACTTTTCCTCTAATCATAATACATATCATATGGTTATTTAGGAATTCATTAAGCTGGGGATTGTATTGAATCCCTGCCTCCCAATATAATAATAATAATAATAATAATAATAATAATAATAATAATAAAGAAAACAAAAGACCACAAGAAGTGAACCCAAGGATTTGAAAAACAGAACTTTCTAGAAGTCTCACCCCATCCACCTCCATGTCTTTGAAGAGCAATGCAACATGATAAGAATATAGTTTACAGGGGTGCCTGGGTGGGTCAGGGGGTTAAAGCTTCTGCCTTTGGCTCGGGTTATGATTCCAGGGTCCTGGGATGGACCTCCAATTGGGTTCTCTACTCAGTGGGGCATCTGTTTCTTCCTCTCCCACTCCCCCTGTGTGCGTTCATGCTCTCGCATGCTCTCTGTCACACAAATAAATAAACAAATTTTTTTTTAAAAATGGTTGCAGGAAAATGAATGAATGGCTAAATAAAGAAATGGATATCTATCTATCTATAAGAACAGATACAATATGATTCCATTTATTTGAAATTCCAGAATAGACAAAACTAATGATATTTTTTTAGGGATAGAATCGTATATAATAAAACCTAAGAAGAAAGGTAAGAAAATGACTCATCACACCAAATTCTAAAGAATGATCTACTTCTGAGGGAGAGTTAGTGATTCCAACCTGGGAAGACCACACAAGGGGGTTTCAGAGAAACTGGTATAATTCTATTTCTTAAGCTCATTTGTGAATGTGTGACTTTTCATTTTATTATTTCATATCTCTTCATATCTCCTAGGTAGTGTGTGTGTGTGTGTATGTGTGTGTATTTTTTCTTAATGTATTTATGGAATATTTCATAGAATCACTGCCAATTTCCAGGGATTGTTTTGTATATGGAACATAGTGAATCCGTTGAATAATAACAACTTTTAAAGCATGTGAATAAGACATACGATAAGATTTATTTTTACCATCAGGGAACCCCCGGAATAAACGGATTATTTACAAAGACAACTGGCTTGAGAACTTTACTTCTGAGATTACAGAAATACTCCTCATCGCTTTAAAAAAGAAGTCTATTTGTTCTCTTAATAAAAAATTGTGTATTTCCTAGCATGGCACTTAGAAGTCACTCAATAAATATTTGTTGAACAAATGAGCAAATGGATGGAAATAAGCAAATCTTCCCATGTTTTATAGTTATTTCTGTACCTGATGTCAGTTACCACCCACCGTGGCCCACCCATAGGTCTGCTATGAAATCTGATTTCCTTTGTGCTGGATTTTGCCCTGGTCCTGAGTCAATGGAAGTCCAGATAGATAAAATGGAAAGTTCCCCTCTCGACTGATGACTCAGAGTCTAGCCACTGTCTGCTGTCTTGACCTGGTGTCCAGTGTCTCTGGGATGAACCCAGCCTCAGGACATAGTACCAGACATGCCCATTATTTCCACCTGCTGAGCATAATCTCTTTGCAGAGACCAGGGACTTCCCAGAGACATGGGAAGCAGTAGCCTTATGGACCACAAGGTGCCATTTCTTACAGGGATGCTGAGGTTAGGTTAGGCCCCTGACAGAAGTGAGAAGAGAGACTGAGTCTACTGTCTGAGGGTGCTGGCCTAGCCGAGGATGTGGGCTGGGGGTTGGGCTTTGATTTGAAGGCAGCCATGAAACTCCATGTTCCTAAAAAAATGAAACAGGTCTCCACAGAAACAAGAACGAATACACAGAAAGAGTTGAAAAAATATGGAGAGTAAAATTTCATAATTACTTCTTGGCTCTTACGAAACTAGGTGAACTGATAAGCCTTGAAAGATTAATAACCTAAGAGTAACATAAATCATGACAACCGGAAATTAATGCAAGCAACAATACTTCCATGGTATTTACCCCATGCCAGCCCTCTAAACGTGATTCACTGAATTCTCGCCTATGACTTAGACATTCCTATTTTATAGCTGAGAAGACTGAGGCTCATTTTGCTGAGGCTCATTTGTGGAATGATAACCCGAATCCAGGCAGAATGGCTCCGGAAGCCACGGTCTGCATTGATGTTCTCCAATCTCTCAAAGGGTCTTCAGGTGTGTTCGGTTACTTGCAGACATTCCTGACTAACTAATAAAACAAAAAACAATTTTTTTTCAAAAGCTACACTATTGCGCCACTTGGTAAGCTCTCTCTGTTGTGAGAGAACCTGGACAGTCTGTCTGCCAGGGCCGGGATCCTGGACCCCTTGCAGTTGTCTGAGGACTTGAAATTAATGGCCAATGAATAGCTCAGCTCCCGGAGACTGGACCCCTTTGCCTAGACCCAGTTTCCCTCCATCTTTATTACTTCTGTGTTCACTGTTCTAAGGAGATGACTCTGATGCTCAAAACTCTTTGAAGTTTTCCCAAAGTCATGTTCTTTAGAATACTAGTTCTAAAAGATGTTAAGTGTTCTGCAACACAAATGAACAAAAAGTTTTTAAAAACTGAATAAAATATCATGCTGAGAGGTATATCTACCTATGCCCAGCATCTAGACCAGGGCTGGCAAAGCATGGCCCTCTGCCCAGGTACAACCCGCCACCTGTTTTTGTAAATAAAGTTTTATTGGCCCACAGCCATGCCCACTTGTTTACATATGGCTGCTTGCATACTACCGCAGCAGACCTGGGTAGCTGGAACAGAGCCTGGGAGATCTACAAAGTCTAAATTATTCACTCTCTGTTTCCTTAAAGAAAAAGTTTGCTGAATCCTGACCCAGGGGCATGGAAAAAAGGTCATCCTCACAGTATGATTCAAAAATGCCTTAAAAGGCTTAACAGCTCAAAATCTCCCCTGCGTTTCTGGTAATAGGTGGGCATTTTCGCCTTTGGGTGCTCACACATGTGGCTTTCTCTCCTAGTGACAGCATGTGCCTATGCAGTTTTGTACACAACACGGTTGGTGATGTGTTTACCCTACCCTAGATGCATTGTTTCCTGTATGAAAACCAATGCAATAAACAAAATGCGGCATCCTACCCTTGGCGGATGTGCGTAAACTTATCTTATTATCGGAATGATCCTTATTTCTTCAAATTATTCAGCGTCCCTCTGGTGGTTAGGATTAATTTCATGTAATAGAAATTAAGAGAACCACCCAAAAACGGAAAGAGAAAGGAAATAGTATTTATACTATTTCAAGAGGCAGGTATTATTATTATTCTTGTTTCCTGGAGAAGAAAACCAAGGCTCTGACAAGTTCAATAAAATGCCGAGAAACCACAGAGGTGAGCAAAGCAGCCAATGCCTGAGAAGCAAGCCTCCTGAGAAGTCCTCAAGTCCAGAAGTCTGAGTAAGCTTTTTGTAACCCATCGCTACCTAGATTTTTTTTTTTCTTTTTTTTTTTTAAGATTCCATGTAAGGTCCTAGGACTTGGTGCTCTGAAAATGCCCTTGGGAATGCCCTTGGGAGATTGCTTCTCGTGGGGCAGGGGCTGTGTGAAGTGTCATGGATCAGAGAGTGAAAACACGCCCGTGGAGGAAGACGCACTTGACTTTGCGGAGCTCTGGCAGTTTGGTGGGAGAAGCCGGGATGTTGACAGAACAGACATCGGACAATAGCTCGCCACCAGAAAGGATTTTCCAGAAGCCAGTTTTCAGTTCCCTCCTCTGTAAACCCTCTGAGGTTATGAGGACAGTTACACAAGATCCTCTGTTTCAGCCTGTGTTGAATGACATATGATAGGCGCCAGGGAAAAGGAGCTCACACTTCTATTTTGTGGTGTGAGGTAGACAAAGTAGGGAGTCAGAAAGAATCGGAAGCTCCGCGGAGAGAAGAACAAGCCTTCCATGCCTGGTTCCCCCACCCCACCTGCCCTTCCATGCTCGGTCTCAACCCCTCGCTCCATCAGCAGCAGACAGAATGGCCGGTGGAAGCAGGGTTCAGGAAGAGGAGGACAAGGGTATCTAACAAATGCATTAAAAATGAAACAAATGCTAGAATATTTCATTGCTCCATTCCTCCTGGCCTCCTTCGTCTCTAAGCTGGGATGGTTCGCCATTCCTAACTGTAGGGGCAACCCAGCAATGGAACTATTTTTTTTCTTTAGTGGAGGAGGTTCAGAAGGGAAAGGGGAAAATAGCACCCTTTGATTTCCGCAAAAGTCTTGTAAGAACACACCTACGTTTCTCACCCCCAACCCCAGCCCCCCAGGAGGGAGCTGCCTCCCAGGCTGGAGGCTGGGACCCCAGTCCCCAATTCACCAGTCAGAAGGACCGAGACACTGAAGACTTAAAGGACCAGCCTTTTATCGGAGGCCCATCTCTAAGCCTCTTCTATGAGGCTTACACACCAGATCCCTGCGGGTTTTGCCTTTGTCCACGGGTCTGCTAGGATTCTGGAGAGACAGCTCTTGTGTGACAGAATAAGCCCTTGATCTAGGACAGAGGTCGGCAAACTTTTTCTGTAAAGGACCAGGGAGTAAATAGTTTAGGCTTTGCGGGCCGTATGCTCTTTGTCCCAACTATTCTGCCCCTGTAGCCAAAAAGTAGCCATAGATAATATGTAAACCGGGTTGAGTTCCAAGAAAACTTCACAGCTGGATGCTGAAATTTGAATTTTAGTAATTTTCCTGTGTCAGTAAATTTTCTCCCCCCATCAACTCAAATCATTTAAAACTGTTAAATTCGGGGGTGTCTGGGTGGTTCAGCTGGCTAAGAGTCTGCCTTCAGCTCAGGTCATGATCTCAGCGTTCTGGGATGGAGCCCCCCTGTGGCTCTCAGTGGGGAGTAGATTCTCCTTTTCTCTCGAGCTCGCTCTCTTGCTCTTGCTCTCACTCTCTCTCAAATAAATAGATAAAATCTTAAAAAAAAAAAACCTGTAAAACTCATTTTTAGCTTAAAAAAAAAAATACACAGTGGGTAGGATTTGGTCCATGGCTGCCGTTTGTGGAGCCCTGATCTTGTAGATCCTGGAATGTTCTGGACGAGAGACTTTGGACAAGACTTTGACCTTCTGCGAACATCAGAGAGCTTACCGCCCACCAGAGGGATAAAATGAGATAATGTCTATGAAATTGTTCTGCTAACGATAAGGTGTTTTTTATAAATTAATATTCATATCACCAAAGTAAGTCTTCCAGCAGAAATGTCAGTTCCAACATAGATATGTAAATTGTCCAGGGATCATTAAAGGAGGATGATTTCAACCTCTGTGGGGAAAATACAATTGAAGTGATCTTTTACCAAGTATTTTGTTTTTTGTAGGGAATGAAAAACCACAACCAAAATGTGACTTGCGGTTCTGGTTGCTGGAGGTTTTTGCCACCACTTATATTGTTTTAAAAGTCATAAAAATCAACCACAAAGTATCTCATTTCTGAAATTATTATTTATTACCATTTGATCGGTACACTGTTGGACAAAGCTTTTCTTCCACAATTTCCCCCTTTTCTGTGGTTTTTCCCTTCCTCTAACAGCACCTGACACAGAGCAATAGCCCCCTGATGTCAATGAAAACCCAAGTTAAAGCCGAGATTTCAGATTGGGAATTCTCTCTCCGCCTCAGCCTGGTGGGATGGGTGAAGGGGGGAGGAGAATAATACAAAAAGGTTTCTCAGGTCGGGACCTTCTAGACTTTCTGGCCAGAGGGTGGAGAGTCACTCGTACCCTGGCTGCAGAGGGGGAAGGCCTGGGGCGTGGCCTGAACAGGGCTTTACCAGTGTCAACGGAGGACAGACTCTTGGCCCAGAGGTAGGACTCTCCTTTTCTTTTCTTTCCTTATTTTTTTTAAGATTTTTTTCTTTTCTTTTCTTTCTTTTTTTTTAAGATTTTATTTATTTATTTGACAGAGAGAAAGAGATCACAAGCAGGCAGAGGGGCAGGCAGAGAGAGAGGAAGGGAAGCAGTTTCGGGATTTGATCCCAGGACCCTGAGATCATAACCTGAGCCGAAGGCAGAGGCTTAACCCACTGAGCCACCCCGGCGCCCCTGGGACTCTCCTTTTCAAAGTCAGGCTCCCAGGGAGCACTCAGGGGCCATGGCTTCACGGAAACCTGAAAAACTTGGATGCAGTGGAAACGAAAACGGGTGACAGCTGTGGCCAGGCACAGAGACACGAGGAAGCCAGGGAGGAGGGAAGGGGAGGCTAAGGACGTTGTGGGCTCTTTATTTTATTTTACATTTTAAATCTTTTAATTTTTCATTTTCCATTGACTTTCAATTTAATTGTAGTCCTTTTTATTTTTGCTTTTGCTTTTAATTTAATTTAATTTTTTATTATTTTATTCTCTTAAAAATGAAAAATGTAGAAATCGACATCATGGATGACTGGGGAGAAGATCCGATCTTGTGGAATTACCTGAGGTTGTAGCATTAAATTGACAACTCAGAACCTACCCTGGGCACAAGAGAAAGGGTGGAGGGTGGGGGAAGGAGGCAAAGACAGGAAAGGAGGCTCGGAGAGGAGGCAGGGAAAGACAGGAAACAACTGAAGGGGAGAAGACCCTCCTGCCATCTGCCATTTCCCTCGCTGACACAGCCCTGGGGTGACGCCGGCATGAGCGACATCTCCTGCGCCCTCCATGAGGCTTGCTCCTTCCTACGTCTGGGCACCCCCCACCTAGTGTTCACAGATGCCCATTTTCCATTTCGCTGATGCAAGTCAACTACTTAAGTTAGTTCCGTGTGGAAGGACTGTCACAGATGCGAGACAGAATCTCCTTTCCCACTTGTCCCCTCCACTTGTCCCCTTTCTTTCCTTTTCTTCTCTTTCTTCCGCACCCGCTCCCCACGAGGCTTGGCTCCTTCATACATCTCAAGGTTTACACAGACCGCGCTCGCGGGTTGCTGGGATTGCACAATGACCCCAAGCAAAAGGCACAGAAACAAGAACAAACTCATCACCAACTCCAAGGTTACTGCAAGATGAAATCTGCCACTGGAGCCACAAAGTGTGAGGACCGCAAAGACAGACCTTGGGCCTGCTCAGACAGTGTGGGCTGCAGGTTCCCCGGGTTCGCATCAGTGCAAGAATATTTAGTCTTCTATTTGGGTTCTTTGAATCATTTTCTTTGGGAAGTACCGATCTGCTCCAATCCTGAACAAAACCTGAGTTGTTGGTAGGCAGCATATTGCCTTCCTGGGGACTTAAAAATGCTTCTCTTTCGTACATGGATTTTCACACCTGTGGCTGTTGTGAGAGCAACGCCCCGGCACAGGACCTGGAAGGATCTCATTGAGAGCATTTCACACCCTTCCCTTACCCTCTCCCAACTCCCCCTGATGTTCACGTAAGATGTAAGAGACTCGAAGTTCTTGACAGAAACTGTGTTAGGGACCTAGGGTTGGTAGGCTTTGGACTAGAGAAGGGGCCAAGATTTGGGGGTTCCACACCCAGCCTTGCCTCAACGAGGGCTCCTCTAATTTTGCTTGTTGGATGTGTGAGCTCATGTAAACACATTGTAAGAAGTAAAACTTGGAAAACCACCTTAAGAGACTGAAAAGAATGTGAAGAAGAGTGGAAGTAAGTCACAGATCACTGGGCAGCCCAGGATGGGGGTGCTGTGGAAGGGAAGAAATGGCTCTGTCTACTTATTTATTGTCTCTTCCATTCCCTCATCTACAGCAGCCACGCCCAGAGTTATTTCCCAGCCTCCTTGGCTGGCGTTGCCCAAAGCAGAACATATAAACCATGTGATGTTTGAGTACATTTTGTGGTCAGCAAGTAAGTGGAAAGAGAAGGAACTTTGAAGCAGACACACCTGGGCCAAGATTCCGGGCTCGGCTCTTTAAGACACCTGCAACTCTGAGATATTTTATCCAATCTCTATGACCTCAGTTTCCTTTGTGAAAAAGTGGGGATATCATTATTTCCCTCTGGAAATCAATAATTTTTTCCCCTTCCCCTTCTCTATCTACATCCACTCGACTTCCACTAAATAAAATGGGTTTGTTTAACTTTTGCAGAGAAGATAAATCTAATAAAAAACAAAGAAATGCAGGTCACCCAAGAACACCACAGCGCTGCAAGTCTCCAGTCAATGCTGGTTTCATAAAAGAAAAATTCATCCTGGAGAGGGAAACTCAGTGTCAGGTATTATTACTAGGGCATACTCATTAAAGATTGTCTCGGGCAAAACTGTCTTTTTACTTTGTAATCTTTATTTTTTTTTCTTTTTCATAGACTTTATTTTTTAAAACAGGTTTAGAGTTACAGAAAAATTAAAACACTAGTGTAGAGTTCCCATATACTTCACACCCAGTTTATCTTACTATTAACATCATATAACAGACACAACCGTTATAATTAATGAATCAATAGCAAAACATTATTATTAACTGAAGACCAGACTATTCCAATATCCTCAGTTCTTCCTTAATGTCCTTTTGTTGTTCCAGAATTCCATCCAGGAAACCACATTCTGTTTAGCTGTCAAGTCTACTTGGATTCTTCTTGTCTATAACAGTTTCTCAGACTTTCCTTGGTCTTGATGACCTTGACAGTATTGAGAAGTGCTGGTCAAGTATTTTGCAGCATTCCCCAATAATGGGATTTATCTGATAATTTTCTCCTAACAAATCTTGGATTATGGGATATTGGGAGGAAGACCACAGAAGTAAAATGCACAATCTCCTCACGTCATATGAAGGATATAGTATGAATATGACTTATCACTGCTAATGTTGGCCTTGATCGCCTGGCTGAAGAAATGTTTATCAGGTTTCTCCACTGTAAGACTCTTCCTCCCGCCCTCTCTACTGCACACTATGGAAAGAAGTCTGAGAGACCTACCAAACATGGTTTCATGTAGGTTCCCATGGTTTTCTTCTCCCTAGTCTGCCCAGCTGGCTTCCCTTCAGTGCATGAACTGCATAAACATTGGATTTCTGCTATTTAATTTGCAGTTTTAGTAAATTTCAAAGATTTCTGAATATTCTCAAAATGTTTTTTCTTTCACCTGAGTTATCACAAACTTTTTTGTTTTTAGCAAACCATGACCTTCCCTGCTGACCCACAAAGTGAAATGTAGGATGATTATATACCTGCAACCATACTCTTGGTGGGACCAACCCTCTGGCTGCCACAACTACTTAACCCCAAATCTTATGTGAGTCAGCAGAAGAATGGATTTCAAATTCCCTGACCAATGTTCCTTTTAGGCAGTGATGCCATTAAGTTGAATGGGCAGGACTATGTGGATATGCAACCATAAGAGACTATTGTATTAGTCAGGCTAGACTAGGCACATGCTGCTGTAAGAAACAATCCCCAAATCATGGTGATTTAATATCTAGTGTTTATTTCTCATTCATGTAAAGTCTACTGTAGATGGGCTGACTCATGAGGATAACTCACCTTGGCTAGGGACAGAGTGATCCAGACATCTTTAATTCCATGTCTCCTGACACATCATCTCTTGGTTCCATGATCCTCTCAGAAAAGGAAAAGATAGTGGCGAAGTCATAAGGGATCTTCATCGCCTCACCTTGGCACTTGTCCTTACAATCCATTGGCTGGAATAAGCCACACAGCCACCCCTTCCCATCTGCAAGTGGGCAGGGTCCTGAGAATTTTTGGATTATAAGGCCAAGTCCACTCTTTTAAACATACATCAAATTCTTCCTTTTGATTTCTTCTGTGCTTGGCACAAGGCCCTCTGAAACTCCTTCTGAGATTTTTCCCTGAAGTGAGCCAAATGTTGCTACATCTCAGTGACCTTTAATTTCACTTTACATTGCTTCTTCTCTCTTGTGATAATGTAACCCATTGTTTTAATAAGCAGAAGTGCTGTAGACTTAACCCTACTTGATTAAATGCCCACTGTGTTCTTGGCTTACCTCACTTTTTGGCTGCAAAAATAAAGAACATTATAGTCTTTTTTTTTTTTCTTGTTTTGTTTGTCTTTCCACAGGGGCACATTGAGGTACCCTTTCCCCTAAATTTGCTAACTTAACTCCTTTTATTTCGACTTACCAAACTTGATGGGTTTTTTCCCCCTCCTATTAATTCCTTCCCCACCCCTTCCCAAAATTCCCCTCTGCTAGCCCAGCACAGAATCACCTAGGTCACCATCACCTCACCTCTGGACCTCAATTTCAGTCTGGACCTCAATTTCTGCATGTGTAGAAGGGAAGGTTAGGATGATTGGTGTCCTTGAAGCCTTCATGGTCCCATGTTGTGCTAGTACCTTCTCTGTTGATGTCTCTTTTGGCAACCTGCTATTCAAGATCATCCTCCTGAGCCAGATCTCACCCTTTCCAATCAGGTGATATGCTAATGAGGCAATTAAAACTGAACCTGTTTTAAAACAGAAAATAGGAAACCCTATGAATTGAACATGAGATTTTGAAATTTCTCCTCTAATTTAACAATTTCATCTTTGTTTAATTTTCTCAAACAGTCCTTCATGATTGAATCATTTGGAATCACTCTTCATTAAGCAGCATTTGTGAATCATAAATAGTAAACATATAAAATTCTTCTTAAAAAATAATGGAGTTGGGGTGTCTGGGTGGCTCGGTGGGTTAAAGCCTCTGCCTTGGGCTCAGGTCATGATCCCAGAGTCCTGGAATGGAGCCCCACATGGCGCTCTCTGCTCAGCAGGGAGCCTGCTTCCCTCTCTCTCTCTCTCTCTGCCTGCCTCTCTGCCTACTTGTGATCTCTGTCAAATAAATAAATATAAATCTTTAAAAAAAATAATGGAGTTGATTCCTATATTCTCCTTCCATGGTGTTCCAAAGACTGACTGACTTGAAACCAGAACTAAATAGAATTATCAAGCTAGTTTTGAAGTGGTACTTACAGTGATAAGATACTTACGTACGGGTGCCTGGGTGGTTCGGTGGGTTAAAACCTTTGCCTTGGGCTCAGGTCATGATCCCAGAGTCCTGGGATCGAGTCCCACATCGGGCTCTCTGCTCAGCAGGGAGCCTGCTTCTCCCTCTCTCTCTGCCTGTCTCTCTGCCTACTTGTGATCTCTATCTGTCAAATAAATAAATAAATTTTAAAATCTTTAAAAAAAAGATACTTATATGCTTATAAATTTCATTATTCACATGTAAATAGTTGAGTTTCTTGTTTGTTTTAATTGCATAAAAATAACAATAATCAAAGTAAATTCATAAATTGGGATCAACGTTATCGCTATCCTTCTAACAATGTTTTGTGTTAGTCATTTCTTTCAAGAGTAAACGGGAGGAAAAATGGATTCCTACCTTAGCTGCTATGGTTGTGTGTTAAGCAGCATCAACCTTTCAAACCAGTTGGGGCAATGTAATGCTTAGGCCAATGGCAAGGAAGACAAGACTTTCCTTCCAAAGCTGAGGATGTGTCCATGGACACTGGTTAGCAGTGGTTGCTGGTCCAATTGTCTCCCTTACCCAGGAACACACAAGAATTCTTTGAGAATTCAACTAAATTTCATTTAGTTATAATGAAGACCATTAACAACGAATCCTGCTCTGGTCTGGACTTTTCAGATATGGCGTAAGGAAAGAGGGCAGGATGGCAGGTAGACCTGAAATGTATAGATACCTGGAAAACCAGGAGTCCGACAGCTTCCTTCTCTTCACTTTTTCATTCTGGGTTCCGTTGCTAGTGCTGACATGTAGAGAAAGTGCCTCAGCTGCGGAAGAGAATTTTCTGTCAGCCAGTGTACTCCATTTCATGTTATCTGCAGTGTTGAACTGCAGTTAGCACACAATTTCCATTTTGGTGCTGACTGAAGATATGTTGGTATTGTTAGCCAGAATTCCAGAATTTCAGCTGCAGGGGTTTACTTTAACCCCGTCGTTTCACTGTAGAATTCCTTTCTGGCTCTAGGAGACAGGTCGGCTGGAGGCAAGAACCCTGAACTTGGAGGGCGAGCCCAGGAAATAGTTTCTGACTACCATTTCTGGTTGTGTGACCTGGGATGAACCGTTTGTCATCACTATTTTATGAGAAAATGGACAGGCTGGGGCACTACTGCTACCTGCAAAAACATTTGCAAATAATAAAATATTATGATTTATGATAACAATATAGTAATCCAGGCAGCCAAGTGTTGGTGTAAAGACAAGTAGATCAGTGGAACCAAGAAGAGAGTCCAAAGACAGGCCAAAACAAAGGTGCCCAGGTGATGAAATGTTGAGAAAATCATGTTCTGTTGTGTTTTTTGTGGGGTTTTTTGTGTTTTTTTTTTTTTAAATATTTTTTACTCATTTATTTGGCAGAGATCACAAGTAGGCAGAGAGGCAAGCAGAGAGAGAGAGAGAGAGAGAGAGGAGGAAGCAGGCTCCCTGCTGAGTAGGGACCCCGTTGCGGGGCTCCATCCCAGGACCCTGGGACCATGACCTGAGCCAAGGGCAGAGGCTTTAACCCACTGAGCCACCCAGGCGCCCCTCATGTTCCAATAGAACTATTGGACATTCATGTGCAAAATAAGAAACCTCAACCAAACCTTCCAACATATACAAAAATTAATTCAAAACGCATCATAGACCTAATGCAAAACCTAAAGCTATGCAATTTCTAGAAGTTAACGTGGAGAAATAGCTTTGCAGCCTTAGACAAGGAGAGGAAAATGGTCATGAATGGAGAGAGCCAAGAAAGTGAACCTTATCAACATTTTAAATCTCTGATTTCTTAGAGAAAACGAAAAGACAAGCCACAGGGTGAAAAAAAATGTATGTTCACAGTCCACATACCTGACAAAGGATTTGAATTCAGCACATATAAACTTCTCTTACTTCTCAAAAGTAGGACGGCAGCCCCATTCTAGATCTTGATTTAGGGTAGTGGTTACACAGATATATATTTGTAAAAACTCATCAAGCATAAAATAACAATGATTATAGAAATAGCTTAAAATGTAAATTGTCAGGAGAGAAGCCGTAAAGCAAATACTTGCCACGTGTAACGCTTAATTTAGAAGTTCTATTATTATAAAACATGTATGTGATGGAGACCCCGTTTCTGCCTCTCATTATTCCTAGCGATTGGACCTTGGTCAAGTTATTCAATCTTTCGGATCTTCAGTTTTCAAATCTGTTAAATGGGAACCAGCTTAATACTACCTCCCAGAGCTTTGGGGAACCAACAGCATCAAGTGTTTAGAACAGTGTCTGACATTTGGTAAGTGCTTGTAACTATTAGGTATTATGATTATTTTTTTATTTGTAAAATTTTATTAATTTTTAAAAAATTTTTAATAAACATATAATGTATTTTTATCCCCAGGAGTACAGGTGAATCGCCAGATTTACACACATCACAGCACTCATCATAGCACATACCCTCCCCAATGTCCATAACCCCACTCCCCTTCTCCCAAGCCCCCTCCCCCCAGCAACCCTCTGTTTTGTGAGATTAAGAGTCACTTATGGTTTGTCTCCCTCCCAATCCCACCTTGTTTCATTTTTTCTTTTCCAATCCCCCAAACCCCCCATGTTGCATCTTTACTTCTTCATATCAGGGAGATCATATGGTAGTTGTCTTTCTCCGATTAACTTATTTCGCTAAGCTGATACCCTCTAGTTCCATCCACATCGTAGCAAATGGCAAGATTTCATTTCTTTTGATGGCTGCATAGTATTCCATCATGTATATATACCACTTCTTCTTTATCCTTTCATCTGTGGATGGACATCTAGGTACTTCCCATAGTTTGGCTATTATGGACATTGCTGCTATAAACATTTGGGTGCACGTGCCCCTTCGGATAACTATGTTTGTATCTTTAGGGTAAAAACCCAGTAGTGCAATTGCTGGGTCATAGGGTAGCTCTATTTTCAACTTTTTGAGGAACCTCCATGCTGTTTTCCAGAGTGATTACACCAGCTTGCATTCCCACCAACAGTGTAGGAGGGTTCCCCTTTCTCCGCATCCTCGCCAGCATCTGTCATTAGGTATTATCATTATTAATGGGGTTTGAATTAGTCTTTGTTTTTGCTTCCCCTATTAACCAGATTATAACCAGTCTTCTGAGTAGGAATAGAAGGGAAGAGCTTCATAACCTAAGACTCGACTGTGTTTATCTCCCTCGTAAGCCTTAATCCACCAAGTTTGCTCATTTTCCAGGAGCTTTAAGAACCAAGAGTGGAGTTGAAGCAGATCCATTTTTAATCCAGCATTCAAACCAAATCAGGACTCCGTCAGCAGTTTCCAAGTGCAAATGGGAGCCTTTCTTGTTCTCCGTGACAATCTGCACTTAAAATATGGTATTAATAACTGTCATACGAGTTGGTCAGTTTCCTTAAACTACTGAATAAAAACCAGACACCTCGTCCCACTCAGTAGTCTGCCTTCTCAGACCTGGTGGCGCTTCTTTTGAGCAATGGACCATATAAGTGAAGGGTGAGACCAAAAGTTGTTTTGCTCCTTCAAAGTCATTTTCAGGGGCGCTTGGGTGGCTCAGTGGGTTAAGGCCTCTGCCTTCGGCTCAGGTCATGATTCCAGGGCCCTGGAATCGAGCCCCATGTTGGGCTCTCTGCTCAGTGGGGAGCCTGCTTCCTTTCTTCTCTCTCTGGCTGCCTCTTTGCCTATTTGTGATCTCTCTTTGTCAAATAAATAAATAAAATATTTTTTAAAAAGTCATTTTCAACCACGTTTGGTGGAGTTCATCCCACGGTCCCACACCACAGAAGAAACCAAGAATATAAGTAGGTGTCTCTACCGTCAGCCCTTCTTCCCTGTCCTTGAAGCTGGCCTTGAACTCTAGAAGGATCCTTCAGCCAGACCCAGCCCTGACTGCTCCTGGCCAGGGTTCAATGGGATAAAGAATTAAGCCTGAAGTCAGACTCTATGAGCCTGGATTCCAAATCCTCTCCTGCACTTGCCATTTTTGGGTCATCTTACTTGGTTGTCTGGTACCCTGCTGGGGTGGAGTCCTGTCTTGAGCACCCCCTGACTAGGTGTCACCCTGGTGGTGAAGTTGGATTCTTTTTTTCATATCCCTGTCCATTGACAACAGGCATTAGGCACCTTGGCTCCATGGAATTGTGATCATGCCTCTTTTTAGCAGTGTGGTTTGGATGGTGTTTTTTGTTTTTTGTTTTATTTTTTTGGCAACTCTGAGCTTCAGTTTCCCCTTCTATTAATTTTTTTTTAAGATTTCATTTGTTTATTTGCAAGAAAGTGAGAGAGAGAGAGAGAAGGAGCAGGGGGAGGGACAGAGGGAAAGACAGACTCCCCACTGAGCAGGGAGCCTGATTTGAGGGTGCAGGGGTTTCCATCCTGGAACTCCAGGATCATAACCTGAGCTGAAGGCAAACACTTAACTAAATGAGCCACCCAGGCGCCCCGCCCCCATCTTCCGTGAAATATTTAATGCTCACTTCTGAGATCGTTATGAGGAGCGAATTCTATTACCTCTACGATTTTTAAGGTCATGTCTGACCCACAATAGGCATTCAATTAGTGGCAAACATTAATACCATATTTTGTCAATTTGAAATGCACATTTCTTTTCACATATTAATGTCTCTGAAGACAGGATGTGTGTTACAGCTGATGACAGCTGACAGTCATCTCAGGCCAGGAGACTGGTGTGATGCGGCTCCTATTACCCATGCACGCGTTCTTGTTCCTAGAACAAACTTGATGGCGATTCCTGATGGATGCTTCTAGACCATGAGGACCTTCTGAAGGAGTCCTGGGTATAGTCTGAAAGCCTTCCATTCACACCTTCAGAGGAGGTAAGGAAAGTCCTTGAAAGAGAGTCCTGATGACAACCACAAGCCTTCTTTATGAAATACTGCATCACCAGTGCTCTCCTCTTGATGGCTCAGGGCACAATTCTCTGTGGGAGAAATAGTAAACCGTGACAGCTTTGAGTCAACGAAATTATTCAGATGAGCACATTCTGTATGCACAGAAGGTTTAGGGAGTCAACTCATTGTTTCTATTCTTCTTCTTATGTAAGCTTAAGAGTCATATAAGATGATCATCTCTATCTAAATAGGTCTTAAAAACCTCTTTCAATCCATATTGAATAAATCCAACTAATCTGGAAATATGGTGCTATATTTGAATGGGGACTGTATTTTTTTTTCTTTCTTAGTGGTACATAAAATACGGTGCAGCTTCCTGCTGATGAGATAAAATAGGCACAAATAGTATTGCCCAGAACATAATTATTTTCTCCCTCTGGACTTGGGAAATTCCCTTTGCATGGGAATCCTTTTGTGATTGAGTCCCCAGGGATGGCAATAAGATTTCTCCCCTCATCGCTCTGGTGTGTTAGCCCCGGGGGACTCCTACAGGAGCTGCCACTTGCCCAACCCCAGCTCTGCTCCCTCTTCATATAGTCTTCTTTCCTCTAGACATCCTCCTGGGGTCCCAACATGGGCAAATCATGTGCTTGGACCAAGCCTGTGTAGGTTACGATGTCTTCAGTATGAAGATTGGGATCAGTCATTTGCTTTACCTGATGAGATAGAACTTATTCTTTTCTTAAAACCCAGAAGAAAAGATAACCAATGGTATTATCCAATAGATTTCCAATATGACCAATATCCAATTCTGGTATAACCAATAGTGAGTATATGTCCTCTCTAAACTGTGGTTCTTAACTCTGACTGCATGTTAGGATCACCAACAGAGCTTTCAGAAATACTGTCTTTGCTGTCTCCCAGACCAATTAAAGAAGATTCTCTGGGGACAGGACCTCAGACATTTGTGGGTTCTGCAGGCTCCCTAGCTAACTCATATGGCAGTGAGAGTGACAAAGCACTGATTTAGACTTAGGGCAATGCTGATTTAGCATGGACGAGAGCCATGGCTCCTTTCCCCTGTCTCCTAAACCTAGGGCCAATTCCTGGACACCGGGAGACACACACTGGGAAGTGTGTATCTGGCCTGTAACAAAACACATGACATTTAAATTACTTCCATTCTCATTTAATTGCTTAATGGAGAAACCAGAATACAAGGATAGTTCTTCTCTACTGGGAGTAGTTGCTCTTTACTGGGTTAATGTCATAAAACTTGAATGTTTACCAATAACTTCAAATCTCACGGTTAAGCTGTGACACCTCCTTTTGCACTGAAACTAAATTGAGTCTCCTGGTCTTTTGGTTCTCTTTTTACTGGAGTCAAACACATGCAATATAAAAGTCATCATTTAAGTTACTTTTAAGTGTTCGGTGGCAATAAGCCCATTCATATTGTTGTGTGACCATCACCATCTGTCTCTAAACCTTTTTCTTCTTCCCAAACTGAAACTCCATACCCACTACACATGGACTCCCCATTTCTCTCTCCCCTCAGCCACTGGCAATCAACACTCTGCTTTCAGTCTCTATGATTTTGACTACTCTAAAAGACAGGGGTATTAAGAAAAAGTGAACAAGAGAGAAAATCCAGATAACTTTGTTGAATTTCCTTCGTTGATGATTAAAAGTTGATTTGAGGTGATGGATCCATTCTTACACTTCCCCCACCAGCTCTGAACAAAAATTTACCTACAGAATCTCTAACTGTAGCAGGTTAGTGTAGGGAGACGAGAGAACCAGGACAAGTAGGGAGAAGTGGCGGAAAGTAGGGTTTTTAAGAAAATGAGTTCAGGATGTTGTGTGTGGCATAAAACAAGAGTGTTGGATTAAGTCATTTTCCCGTGATACAGCATTGAGAGTGTGGTTTCATGAAAGGTAGCTGGGTTGGTGAGGAGGGACACAAAGAAGCAAAGGAAGTTGCAATGTGATATAACTTTAAACCACAGGAAACATCATTTGGTCTAAAAAATCTCTCTGAAATGAAGAGGCGCTTTGAGAAAATCACATACTTTGGGCATTGGTTGGAAAGACACCCAAAGGAACTCCTCAACTCTTCCTACTGATGCAGATTCCCGGCTTCCCTGTGGCATAATGGTGTCTTTTCTGTCTTTTCTCTTTCATGTCACTTTATCAGAGGCCATAGTTAGTGTCCTCCAGACAGTGGGTTCCAGTGCAGGGAGAGTGCAGTGCAGTGTGATTGGACATGGTGCCATTTCACATGGGAGCTATAGATAATCATATCCACATGGATCAGGGAACACAGGACCACTGACAGGCAGCTCTGCTCTTGTTGTGGTTATTAACCTGTTTCAATTAAACTGTGTGTTTGGGGTTACTATTGAATAAATAACATTTACAGGACCTGAGTTGGAAGTTTGCAAAGAAAAATAAGCTGCCCATATATGTGAATAAGATGGCCCTTTTAAAAACTGAGGAAATAAGTGTTAGTGGCAGATAAATAAGAACTCTGTGTGTGTGTGTGTGTGTGTGTGTGTGTGTGTGTGTGTGTGTGTAGAGGAGAACTAATATTGCAATTGTGAAAGACTTTCTATCAGTGGCAGCTAGCTAGCTCCAACATGGCCGCCATTGATCCCTGACTCTTGCCAGGACTGGTCTGTGCAATCAATAGAATGGAGCAAAAGGGACAGTATGTTTCTTCTGAGATTTGATTATAAAAGATTATGACTTACATTTTGGGTTTTCTCTCTTGGAATACTCACTCCAGTGACACTCAAGCAGCCTATGGAGAGGTTCATGTGGTAAGAACATGACATTTCCAGCCAACCAACTTGTGAGGAGTTGAGACCCACCATAAGCCCCTGAGTGGGCTCAGAAGCAACCCACTTCCTACGTGAGTTACCTACAACTTCGTCAGAGACTCTGAGCCAAAGCTATCCAGCTAAGCTCTCAGAAACTGAGATTATACATGTTTGCTGTTTTTTTTTTTTTTAAGATTTTATTTATTTATTTGACAGAGAGAGATCACAACTAGGCAGAGAGAGAGAGAGAAGGAGGAAGCAGACTCCCTGCCGAGCAGAGAGCCCGATGCGGAACTCAATCCCAGGACCCTGGGATCATGCCCTGCGCTGAAGGCAGAGGCTTAACCCACTGAGCCACCCAGGCGCCCATGTTTGCTGTTTTAAACTGTTAAGTTGAGCATGGTTTGTCACTCAGTAATAAATAAATAGCACTGTTTTGCATTAGTATCTAATTCTAGAAATTAGGTGTTGACTTTGCTGGAGAGAAGATGTACATAATGCAAAGACAAGTGATTGGAGAAACAAGGTAGAATGTGTGCACGGTCTGGTTGTCATGTCCTGCTACCCTCCCTGGACACTCTGTGTCCTAAAGGAGGTGTCCTCAAACCAAGAAGACCCACTCTTCAGAAGAAGTTTATGAATGCCTTTCATTTTCAGGAGAAGTCTGTCTGGGGAAAAACAAAGAAATGAAATACAGAAGCTTCTATCCAGAATTTTCGAAAAGGACAAAGTGGCAAAATGTGAAACGAGAATGAGACCAACAAATGTTCAGGCAAGTAACCTGGATGCAAGACGGCAAATCCCTGAGGGTGAAGGAATTGTGAAGAAATTTAGAAGAGATTCTAGGTGATGCTTTATTTCAGAGAACTGTTTTCCTGTAGCTCCTTTTAAAAAAAAATTAAAAACAATTTGCATCTGTGATTGCATTTAAAAGTTTTCCCAACAACTAGGGAAACAATGGTAACAGCTGCCTTCAGAGTTTGGCCGTGTGCCAAAGGCTGGTCATGTGACTGTGGGTTCATAGACCACTGCCCCTGCTCAGTGGTCAGTCCTCAATTGGTCGAGCCCAGGCTTGGCTTCACCCAATGCATGTGTGGGGGCTCATCTCACCTCTTCATTTAGTATCCAACGGCCCTTGGAGACTAACAGGGCTCAGATAGCCAAGCCTGGTAGAAAAGCAGCAGAGCAAATCTGCAGGCCTAGCTGGGCATCCTTTCCCACCGGGGAGTCAGTTCAGGCTGGTGGCAGAGCATTGCCAACAGTGGAAAATAGAATCATCACTTGGCAAATGTCCTTAGAGGAGGAGATGAATGGACATGGAATCTAGTGGTGAGAACTCTTCTCACGGCCCTTCCCATGATCCTTCTGTCCATGCCCTCACGCGGCACTGTCCCTACTGCCAAACACCACACCCAGGATGCCATCTCAGGCATCAGAACCCTTTGATTGTTCTCCCCACTGTCCCACCTCATCCTCTATCCCCTGAGGTTCCCACCCCTGTGCCATTTTTGAACCCCACTCCCAAAGCTGTATTCTTAATCTCACTTGATCACATAAGACCAAATCCCTTGTCCATTGCCACGAAAACACTCATTCAATTTTTCACAAGGGAAGGGGAGTGGCAGTGACCCACTTTTTCTGAAGTAACAAAAAAGGGAAAGAAGCAACTATCCCCATACCTAGCACTGTGTTTATACCAGGTAAACATCTACAGCCTTCTACTCATACGTGATCTTATTTAACCTTTCAAAACAGCCCTATGAAGTGGATACTCTCCTTCTCAATTTTTTTTTTTTCAGGAGGTAAAACTGGGGCTGCGAGAGAAGGTGAGAGACTGGCAGAAGGTGACAGCCAGTTGGCGAGTGGTTGGGATTGAAAGCTAAAGCTGTCTGTCTCCAAAAGCTGTGCGTGTTCACGATTCCTGGTCTCTCCTGCCTCTGTCTGATTTCCATTCAAGTTCCCACATGAAAAAGTCATTTCAAATGCTGCTGGAGAGAAATATTCCAGGAACCAAGCTTTAGAAAAGCAACATTCATTTGCTGATCATTTTTTCCTGGCACCTTCCCTGAGGGACCAGCCTTCTTTCACTGGATGGCAGAGAGCTATTATGTCAAGGGAAAGAGAGGCCTGGGCACAGCTGGGGAGCAGTTGTCGGCAGCGTGTCCTTGGGCGGCCTCATTATGACAACATAATTCGCTCCTTCTAGTGCTGAGTGTGGGGCAGAAGCAGATACTCAAGGTTTCCCTTTGCTGATGATACTTTCATGCTACCTTCTGAGCAGTAATGAATCTCCTTCAGACATTCCCAGCTCTCCCTCCGGTTTTGAATTCTGGGGCAGTGTCCAGTTTCTGTTGGGGATGAAAGTCATGTGTGTTTTGAGACCTTTGCCCTCAAATCTCTTGTGTTCTGTAGTGAGACAGGGAGCTGTGAAGAAGGCGAAGATGATTTTCACAGTAGTAGCTTGGACAAGACACCAGAAAAGTGTCGATGATGAATAGGAAAATGACGCTAATGGCAATAAAGAATAACCATTCACTCAACATTTGTTATCTGCCCACTCTCGTGCTAAACATTTTGTATGTATTCACTCCTCTGCTCTCCAAACAAGGCAATGAGTTAGCTACTAATTATTATGACCCCATTTTTCAGATTAGGAAACTAAGAGGCAGGAAGGTCGAGAAACTTGCCCAAGGTCAAAACACTGTCAAGAGACAGATCAAAGATTTCAGTTCAGATAGGCTAGATCCACTAAGCTCTTACATGCTCTCATATTCAGAAATGATTAAGAGCTTGAAACTATTATCCGGGGGAAGATCATAGGTTGTTCCTGGAGGAAATATCCAACATAACTAACACGTTGGTTATTAAGATGATGACGCATGGCCAGGGAAGGAAGGGTGATTGTTTATAATAAGGTCGATACTCACAAAGACGAAATGACACCTGCACCTCACAGCCAATGAGCATCACGGAGAGAAATGGAGATACCATCCAAGACAGCTAATTGGAGACATTTAGACTAGGGCAGAGGCCACTGGGAGCAGCAGTTCAGTGGGTCTCTGGACTGGCATTCAAGAACACTCACAGAGGCACAGGTGCTCTCCAATAAACTTAAAATCGGTGAAAACCCTATATGTGTCTGCTTTAACTTATGTTCCCCTAAACCTCATCCCAGACTGAAATTCTTGCAAGGTCCATGCAGAAATCCGATTCTCGCTTCCCTCTGTGCTGGCCCAGAATGCCTAAACGAAGTCTGGGAAAAGACCAATAACAGTCCTTCGGGGATGGAAAAAACAAATAAACAAACAAAAAATAAATAAAAAATAACCTGAATTAGCAATTCAGGCAGGCAAAGGGACTGGTGTGCCAGTTTGCAAAATCATTCAGGTTCACAGTTCTCTCCCCCATCACGCCCCCCAACACCTAGTTTCAGAAATATCCTGCTAATGCTTGCAAACCTTGCAATCTTTTTGAACGTCAAGTTTAAATATATTTCGAAGTGTCCCTGTCCTGTGACTGTCGGGGACTGAACGGTCTAGTGGAGATAATGCAGCCACTCGGGCCTACTGCTCGGCAGAGCCGAGCTGCTGCTCCATAAACTTGCCATGTGAATTCATGATGTCATCTGTTCCCTCTGAGTTAGGGCTCCGGAGCCCCAGACCACCCACGCAGGCAGCCTATTCTCTCCCCACGTTGTCAGGAGGGACCTGCCTTTATAAATGATTCAAGGTCTAAACGGAGGACGTAGCTTGAATTGTTATACAAAAGTGCTGCTGACCACAGTGATAAGCATTGGGACACGTTGATGGGGTGATTTTTTTCTTATTTGAACGCTGAAATTCTCTTTACCGCACACTGGAAGGGCCAAGAGACAGAGGGAGGCGAGAGGAGGTTTCAGAAGCAGGCCAGAAAATCTGGAATAGAATAGTAAGCAACAGGGATAATCTATTTAAAAGATGGGGACCCTGGAAATATTGGGGCAGTAAAGTAATTAGCTCATCAAGGATATTGGATTCACACATAGATAAGTTTTTCCCGCTGACGCCTAGTTCTAGAAGGAAACTGTAGGGAGGGGGGACATGTCCACATTGCTGAGAAATAAAGAAATGCATTTTTTGAAACGATTCGAAAGAAACCAAGGCACTGGGACTTCTGAGTTTGTTTTTTTTTTTTTTTTTTTAATCTTTGGTTGGGAAGGAGAAAGGGCTTACTTGGGGCCACAGAGTGCAACGTGTCATGGGGGCTCACGTCTGCCAACCCAATCTGCCTTGATAATAAGGAACAGCGCTGGGATGCTGGTACTGTGGCAAGGGTCGGACGAGGAGGGGCTCTGTCTGCTCTTTTCCTCTGGGATAGCCAGAGAGTTAAGGGTAGGGGCAGGGAAGGAAGAAATCAGAGCCTAAATGAGTAACCCTGGAGATGTTAATATCACTAGGTGGAAAGAAAAATTAATGTGAAAACTAAAACACTCGTTCTAGTTTTTTAGTTCTAACACTAGTTCTGATGTCTCCAGACAAACAAGGCATTACCAATCTTCTCTGAGCCACGCATGCCTTTAGCAGTCTGCTGAAGCTTATGGATAAATCCTCAGAATACTGGGTTTTTTTTTGTTTTGTTTTGTTTTGTTGTTTTTTAGATTTTATTTATTTATTTGACAGAGATCACAAGTAGGCAGAGAGGCAGGCAGAGAGGAGAGAGAGAGAGAGAGAGAGGAGGAAGCAGGCCCCCTGCTGAGCAGGGAGCCCGATGCGGGGTTCGAACCCAAGACCCTGGGATCATGACCTGAGCTGAAGGCAGAGGCTTTAACCCACTGAGCCACCCAGGTGCCCCCAGAATACTGTTTTTAAATGAATTAAGCAAAATGCAGAGAATTGCCGAGGCAATCAAGAATATCAAAATGCATGTATCAAAATATTTTTAAAACAATCATCAACATAGTCATCTGTGTGCTTCTTTGTTAGCTCTTGGAATAGCAAGATCCAGTGATGGGTTCAGCAATTGCCATGATTCCAAAGTGCTGGTGAGCCTCAGAGGTAGTTCTGGCTATCTGCAGCAACTGTAGGTGATATGTGGGTGTCTGAGATTTGCAGTGGTGACAAAGTCACAGCTAGTGCAATCCAAAGTTCCTTATCTGCGTAATTGAAGGAAATGCTGAATTTCAGCTAGATGCTGAAAATAGATGTGATTTTTCCCCACTGAAGTGCATGGATGCCTCTGATAAGAGCCCCTACCTCCCAAAAGAAGATATTTCTAGGCAGCCACGTGGGGCTCAGTGGCAAAGACTCGAGCATTAGAGAAGAGAGTCAGTGCTGATTGGTGGCATGATGACCTCACATTTGTACCTCAAATCTTTTCATAAAGAAAAAAATCCAAGGATCCATTTCCCTAAGAGTTCCTTGAGACACTGTGCCTAAGGGACTCTGCTTTGATACCCCTCTGAAGACTATGAAATAAACACACACTCTTCTTTTCTTTGGACCTGATAGGGATGGCTGTGGCACCAGGTAGAAGAATATGGTTTGGTGATCCCTGATCTATGTGTTAGCAGTGCTGACCAAATGAGAAAGCTTCCAGTGGAGATAGAAAAGGCAGATGCAAAGAAGGAAATGAAAACAAAACAAAACAAAACAAAACAAAAAACCTAAAGTATCTTCATTGGGTTGATCGCATTGGCTTGCAATTGTGTTCTTCCGGGCAGGCGTGGAAATCCACCAGGTGAAGGCTTCACTGGGGTGAGCCCTGTATTCATAGCAATGGGTGTCAGGGGACATGGTGAACGGGCTTTGTTGGTTGCCTACCAGGCATCCGTCTCCACCTTCATATCTAACAGTACCCAGGACCTCCTACTGCAACCACCTCTCCTCTGCCTAGCCCATGTGATCTGTCTGGGGGAGAGCTTCCGGAAGAGGGCATGATTAACCTAATCATTGGAACTTACTGTGTTTTCTCTTCTTCTGGCCATAGTCTCTGGTTCAGGGATGGGCATGTCACTTGACCTGGAGCAATCTAAGTGATTTTCAGGACACTTTCTGGGAAGGCTGGGACAGCACATTCTTTTCTCCCCTGAACTGGCAGGATAGAGATATGAAACTGAATGAGCAATGGTCATGTTGCTGCGAAAAAGAAGGCCAGCCTGGTGATGAAGCCAACACAGACAGCCAGGCCGAGCCAGGGAAATCTCAGAGAAATGAGCCAGGGCTTCTAGATGAAATAACCCACCCCCCCATCCAAAGCTGAGTTTACAGTTGGATTTCCAGTTAGAAGAGTGCGTGAATACTCCTCTCTTTTAAACCAGTGTGAGCTAGGCTTTCTGTTACTTGTAAGCTAGAGCTTCCTAAATGACAAAGCAAATGCCCTGGCACTATTATGCAACACCATGTTCTCCAGGGAATCCTTAGTATTTCCCAAAGCTTAACCCAAACAGCTGTGGTTCTGCTGCTCTTCCATGTTGCGTCTTCATGGGGTTGACACAGATGGGTCTCAGAGTCCAAACTCCCAAAGGGAGTTCTCAGCTCCATCACTAACTTACCTCTCTAACATCTAATGTCATCATTTGTAAAATTAGGGCACAGATGTTAATGGCTGGACTAATGATCCCTGAAGCCTTTTCTACTTCACATTCTAAGTATGTTACAGAGTGGGAGAGGGGTTCTACTAGTCACCCCAGTTTAACAGATGGCTTGGAAAAGCAGTTACCTCTCTAAGATGCATTCACAGCTGTGTTACTATTATGGAGCTATGGATTTTGTGTGACCACAAAGGTTAGTAGCCTAGAGAAGATAAAACGTTCCATTTAGAGATTTTTAATCATTCATTCAGCAAGTTCAGCACACCAGGAATTGCAGCAGGCAACAAGAAAACAGAAGTGAAAAATAGGCACAGTCTTCGTTTTGAAGGGGCTCCCAATTTAGCAAGGAAGACAGCTGGATTACTGTGTACAGTTGTGTAGGCTGTACACGGACCAACTCTGGGGGTTGCTTTTCATGCCAGTGTCTATGGGATAGCTCAGGAAGACAACCAAGTAAGAAAATAATTATATAAAGAGCAAGGTGTTGGGTAGTACGTACTCTAAGATCCCATCTGTGTAAGACAGGTATGGTGAAACATGTAGATCTGTATCTATACTTTTAGATAATCTCTGTAAAGAGATACATGAAACTGTTAGCAGAGGTCAGCTCTTGAGAAGAGGCACCAGAAGAAAGTTGGGGTGGGGAAGGGAGAAACTGTAATTTCTGTCCTATTTTGTTTCCTATGAGAAAAATTTATCATATATGAAGATAAAAATTACAAAGTTAGCAATTACAACTTAGTTGAGTAAGTACTCACTAGAAATATCCCTGATGCTGCAACATCATGGCGGCACAACCAAGTTTACCTGGTGTGATGGTTAATTTCATGTGTCAACGTGCCTGGGCTAAGGGATGCCCAAATAGCTGGTAAAACGTTGTTTCTGGGTGGGTTCTGGAAGAGATTAGCATTTGAATCTGTAGACTGAGTGGAGAAGATTGCCAGACCAATGAAGGTGAGCATCATCGAACCTGTTGAGGTCTTGAATGGAACCAAAAGTCAGAGGAAGGGAGAGTTTGCTCTCTCTGCTTGAACTGGAACACCCACCCATCTTTACCTCAGGCCTCTGGACCAGGACAATATTACACTACCAGCTTTCCTGGTTCTCCAGCTTGCATAATCTTGGTCTCTCTTCAAGTGAGCCAATTCCTAGAATGAATAAATGAATGAATGAATATGAATGAAGGAATAAAAGAAATCCTATTGGTTTTGTCTCTCGGGAGAACCCTGACCAATAGACCTGGGATGATCACCAAAGGGTTCCCAGAGAAGCAGATGTTTTGGTTGAGCCTTAAGGAATAAATAGAAGCCTTTCAAGTGAAGGAGGCAGGGAAGAGTGATTTTGACTGAGGGAACTGCATGTACAAAGCACAGAGGCAGGGGAGATTGTCACTTGTCCAGAAATTGAGAACTTGGCATGGACGGAGCACGGAGGCAAAGTTAAGAGTGTAAAGATCATGCTGAGCTCAGTATTGGATCACATTAAGGCAGGTGGTCCAGATCCATGGCACAGTCTTAAATAGGGAGTGACAAGTTAATGTTTGGATCTTTGAGCATTGTCAGAGCAATAAGGAGGCTGAAATGTAGAACACGCATACCCATATGCATATGCATATGTAAAACTTGGATCAGGAATGTTATGGAAACTTGCATCTTTCTCTTGCTATTTTGTCTTCCTTTGCTTTACTGGTCTTTCTTTGGTTCTATGTTCATTGATGGTGTTAAATGCCTTGGCTCTGTTCCAGTGTTTCATCGTTGGTCACAAAACCATGCCCTAAAGAGTTCACTCTTGTTTCGCCTACCCAAAACACCAAACCTATCATATGTTAAATTTCTGCAACCACCAGGGATTACTTCCAAACCCTTCTTTTCACGTAAGTGGTCTCTTTTCAACCTGCTTTTAAAACTCCAAAGCTTTATAGTATTTGTTGATACCTGATAAATCAAATGTTTCTCTATTATCTTCTTTCCAAAGTTGTCTTGACTAGTTTCATAAATATATGAAACAGATTAATTTTACAATCAATGTGCCTAGTTAAAAAGAAAGAAATCTCTGGATTTTGGGGGCAGGGGGACAGGATAATTGCATTTAGTATATAACCTAATGTGGGCAGAATTTAGCACTTTTACTATTATAGATTCTTAATTCCATTAAATCTGAGATAGCAAATGAGTTTGCCCTTCCCTTTTAAATGGCAATAATAACTTTCAAAGTCTCTTTTAAAAAGAGCACAGAAGTAACTCAATTATTTGATACCCACTCTCACCAATGTTTAAAACGGCCGTTTAGGGGCACCTATGTGGCTCAGTTGGTTAAGAGTCTGCCTTCAGCTCAGGTCATGATCCCAGGTCCTGGGATCAAGCCCCACATAGGGCTCCATGTTCAGCAGGGTCTCTGCTTTTCTATCCCCTCTCGACCCTCTACCCTGCTCATGCTCTCTCTCTTGCTCACTCTCTCTCAAATAAATAAACAAAATCTTTAAAACATAAAATAAAGGGCTGTCTGGGTGGCTCAGTCGTTAAGCGTCTGCCTTCAGCTCAGGTCATGATCCCAGGGTCCTGGGATGGAGCCGCGCATCATTGCATCATCGGGGCTCCTTGCTCAGCGGGGAACCTGCTTCTGCCTCTGCCCGCTGTTCTCCCTGCTTGTGCTCGCTCACTTGTTCTCTCTCTCTCTCTTTCTGACAAATAAATACATAAAATCTTTTAAAAAATAAAATAAAATGACCTTCTGTTATGGAGGTTCAGTATGGAAACCGCAGGGCTCTGTGAAACAAGCAGCACACAGCAATAAGTCCATTACGGCCATGACATTTCTTCAGAAAACCTTCCAGAAGTCAGCAAAGTGTGTGAAATGGCTGCATTCACTTTAGAAGTAAAGGCTCTCTAGCAAAACAAAGCCCCCCTACTAGACTTTCAGGTGAGAAATAGTTTTGTGTGTTTATTTTTTTTTTCCTTTGCCTTTTCTTTTTCAAGGCCAGGTCCTCCCTAGCATTCCAAAGCAGTATCTCCTATGAATGGGGATGTCCTAGCAACTTGGGGACAGTCCCTCCTATTTTAACGGGGACCATTATAGTTTTGTTTAATGCTAACACCTCTCTGTACCAGCTACTAAGACAACTTCATTCGGTCCCGCAAGCGATGGGGAGAGAGACGCTTGTCTTCAGGCCTCCAGCCGCATCACTGAGTGCAGTGACATGGGCCAAGTGCGTGTTCGGAAAAGCACACACAATCTCCGCGGCCACATTCCATGGCAACAGCTGGTGAATCCCAGGTGCTGTCGGGAAAGCCTCCAGCCCTGCTTCAATGTTCCAGAGCGTTCTTTATTATTTTAAACACCACATTTGGAGAGGGCTTAATTTGCTCGAATTCAAAACATTCCTCAAGGGCAAAGTGCAATGTAAACAATGTTCCAGGAGAAAGTCGTGTCGACCTAATTTTTTAGTTGCAAACAGGGTGATTAAAAACAAAGGGCTGAAGCCTTGTTTGACAGTGATGTTACCACGCAGGCATTCAGGAAAGGTATAAAGGAAAAGCACTCTCTTCGCTAAGCCCACCATAATGTGCGGTCTCTGACATCGGCTAGGGAGGATGGAGATTCCTGGGCAAGTCTGTCTTTGCGGGGGGACAGTGTGAGGAGGGACCAGGTTCACAGCAGGAGACTCTGCCTGTCCAGCATCAGAAAGGTGAACTGTCAGGGTCCACGAGTGCTTGTTTGGAAGGTACTCAACTCTGGCCTCGGGAGCTCTGGCCCATAGTTCAGAGGATGGAAGCAGTCGCTCAGGGCCTCAGAGCCCGGGGAACTCTCAATGCCATAACTAAGGCCATGTGCGTTGTCTTGGTGCCCGAGCAGGGCTCCCCTGGTCAGACACCTGATTTAATCTGGCCCTTACTGTGGCATAGGGGTTCATTCTTTTTTTTTTTCTTCCATTTTTAAAATGTTTACTGAACAACTACTGAATTCCATCCAGGCCCTGAGCTAAAGTAGAGACACACAGTGAGATCCAGACACTGTGTGTATCCTTGAGGGACTGTGGCTGAGTAAGGGACAGATAAGAAACAACAGTCATAGCACAGAGGACTGATGCTCCAGAGACAAAACGAGGAGGGGATGGTTCAGGGCTCAGACTCCTCCATTAGCCACGTTTGTGCCCCCCCCCCCGCCACCCCCCCCCCCCCACTGCACCTCCAGGAGTGGCTCAGACCCATGGCCTAAAGGATCTATGTATGTCACCCCTCTTCCCAGAGTGATGGTTCTGGGAACATGCCTCTCACCCCAGCTGGGGGAAACGAAGTTGGTAGGGAAAACCATCCCCTCTCTGCTCTCCGTCTAGGCTGTCCAAGGCACCAGGGCAGGAAAGAATGGTGCCAATTTTCCAAGAGGAGCAAAAACAAGGCAGAAGCCCAGCTTCCTGACAGCATGGAGTCCTGGGACAGCCTCACATGGCCCTTTCTGTGGTTTGAATATTTAATTCAGTAAATTTTTCTCCTGTTTTTATTTCATTGTACTTAAGCTTATTTGAATTGGGACGGCCGCTTCTCACCTAGCGAGTGCCGTTTACTGCAATGTACCAGAGCATGTGTGCGTATGGGGGCTGGGAGAGCACATGGGTCCGTGGGGGCACCTAGCCCAGGCTGGGTCCCAAGGGGCCAAGTCCCCAAGGGAGTTTGCAGGGGGAAGTGAGAGAGCTAAGCAGGCAACAACTGAACCCCCAAGCTTCTCTGCTCCATTGTTTTGTTCCCCTTTATCAAACAGACTCTCTTTTTCCCCTTTTTATTCCCAGAAGAACTGGATTTGATTGGAGGGGAGGGATCAGTGGGACCCTGTAGGGGTGGGTGGCCAGGGTCATGGAATGAGTGTCCAGGAACAGAAGGAAGGAAGGAAGAGGCTTCAGGGCTCACGATGGTATCGATTCTGCATTGTCGAGAAGCCACTGGCATCTCTGTGAATGGTGGAGGGGACTGCAGGCTTGGGTCTGCACCATCTTAAGCAGACCATGAGGTGACCCAGCCAGTCCTGCGGTGGTCACCAGCCTAGCGAGCTCATTCCTTCCAAAGACCACCCTGCCTGTGTTTGCCTCTCCCACCCCCCCCCACCCACTTCCACCACTGCTCCCTGAGGAAGACAGGGAGGCCCTATCTGAATATTATAAGGGGCCCAGTAACAGGACAAGGCAGGGAAGGGCATGTCACCAGTGGGAACCAGATGCACAAAGTCATGGGAGCCCAAAACGATACGCTGTGTCCAGAGAAGGCAAGTGGTGCTACCGCTGGGCTGAATCACAGGTCACCCGCAACATACATGCACATGACCTTGAAAGGAGGCGTCAGGGAAAGTGTTTTGGCAGTTGTAAAGTGCTCCACGGACACTATTTTCTATTGTGACGTGCATTGCAGGGTGGTTGTGCCCCAGATGAGGTCACATGCCCCATAAAGCAGCGCTGGAGGCTGGCACAGCATCGTGCACACGTGCTCATTAACGGAGTTTGGGGTACAGCTGGGTTAGGTCTCAGACCACAAAGGAATAGTAAACATGGAACTAGCAGCGAGTTTCTCTCGAATCCGTAGTATTAAATGTGTTCGTAAACGGGTTACTTTAATTAAAATACTTCCCATCCACCTCTTTACAGATAAATGAACGATTTCATTGTCTATTAAAAATAATTTCCTGCTAACAGTTAATTAGACCACCAAGCTTCAGGCTGTGAGCCAGAGAGTCATTTTTGTTGACCTACCACATCACCAAAACCACTCAATATGGCATCTAAAACACATACATATGTGTGTGTGTATGTGTACATATTGTTTTGTTTTCATATCCGCATCTATGACCACAGTTTAGGACACAGTTCCTTCACCCCTGAGATGCTGTGGTGGTATGTTAGCTGTTCATTCTGTCTTCCGCCTCTTTCTTGCCTCTCACAGCTGTGTTCCCACAGCCTCTCGGAAACCCTACAGCCTTTTTGTCATTCCACTCAATTTGGCTGTGTTGTGCCTTCTTCCACTGTGAAAACGCGCAAACCAGACTTTCAAAGTATAGCTATAAGAAAAGAAAAGGAAAATTACCATTTATTTCAAGTGGTAGGATTGTTTACCTAGACACCTAAGAACGTTGGCTCAAACATCACGGGCATTCATAGGAAAATTTGTTTGCATTGCTTGCTATCTAAGAAATACCAAAAGGACCACTGTTTCCCTATCTACCTGCGAAACCCACTCAGAACTAAATATGATAAACCAAACTCACCCATCTTTAGGGTGTCATAGAGGGGCCTAGTGTGGTCCCTTTGGACTCCAAAGAATTCTGGTTCTGCCCACAGCCTCCCAAAGCCTCAGGAAAATAGTTCTTCGTCCTAGTCTCTTCTCTGACCCAGAGATCATGACCTAGCTCAAGGTCAAGACAGAACAAAGATGTCTTAGACCTCGGGATACCTCTCCAAAAGCAATCTAAAAATAAAAGTAACATACAAAGATGCGTGCCTGCTTCCTTCACAGAAATACCTTTGTCCTTCTCACGAAGTGCCTCGGAACAACATCTCTCTAGCAGGTGCAGACCACAGACCTGGCTCTTCCCACATCTACCAAGTGCTTCCTGCAGGTAGTTTTCCCAACGCATGAGGACAGTCTGCCCTCGAGGATTTTCTAAGTCTCGTTCTCGGGTTTTCATAACAGATTGTTTTCAGTGTCTCCCCAGAAGGACAGGAACATCATCAAGCACCTACATGCCAGGAAATTGCTAGAGGGACTTCCTCGAAGCTCAACTCCCCAGCTGTCTGCAGGTGAGACCCGAAGGGTAGGCAGAAGTTCACCCAGAGGAGGATGGGAGGGGATAGAGAGTGGCCTCGGCAGAGAACAGAGGCTAGTGGGAGGAAACAGGCAGTGGGAAAGAAAAGTTCAGTCCAGCTAAAGCCCAGAGACGGGATTAGGATGGAGAAGCAGTTTGGTGGCCGCTGAGTACCAGTGACCAGGGAACAGACTGAAGATACAAGTAGTAGGTTCAGGCTGCAGAGGTTAAGAAAACTGTAAATTGTCACTTCCCCACATTAGATTTATTCCCTGTATCTTAAGCTGTGGATGCTCAGGAAAAAGTCAATGGGAAAATAGTCTTTTACTGTCCCCGTGTCCACTCACACGAGGTCCTTCTTGACTCTGCTATTCCCCCACAAGAGTGTGGAGGTGATGATGATGATAGCTTTTGAGGGGCCAAGAAAAGTCTCGTGCACCATAAACCCCATTCTTCACATCATAGGATTCACAGTTCCTGCCATTATAGGAAATCTGGAAAAACAACCACAGTCAGAAAGGCTGGCATAGATTTATGACCTCTCAAATTTTCTAGGGGAGTTTGGTGGGGTTTCCTACAAAACACACACCTTTTTTCCCCCAAATGCTTATCCTCCCTGAGGCCCTTCTTGATTTGGTCACTGGCAGAGTCAGAAAGCCCAGGTTCTAAGTTAGCAGTAGGCACCAAGATCTTTGATGCGTTCATCAACTATGTTAAATAGAAATTTTCATTTAAAGAAATTTGGAGTGCCTGAGTGGCTCCGTTGGTCAAGCATCTGCCTTCCTCTCAGGCTATGATCCCAGGGTCCTGGAATTGAGCCCTGAGTGCAGCTCCCTGCTCAGCAGGGAGTCTGCTTCTCTCTCTTTACCCTCTCCTTCTGCCCCTCTCCCAACTCATGCTCTCTCTCTCTCTGTCAAATAAATAAATAAACTCTTCAAGAAAAATTTAAAAGGAATTTGTTGTAGCAATATATGAACTTTTTAAAAAGAGAAACAATCTGTCAGACAGCAGATAGTTTTTTAAAAAATCGATCTTTGTCATGAAGCCCCAAAATGAAAAACTAAAAATCTTGTGCTTGAATAATACCTAACAATATGGAGCAATTCTCAAAATCTATCATGTAAATACCTGATTATCAACAAGATGCTAATTATGACTTCCAAAAACTTGGAAGACCATACTGTAAAATATTAGCATTCATTTTCCCTGAAACCCAGAGCTTTGGGTGGTTTGCTTTTCTTGCCATTCTTTTTCTGGTCCTTTCTGAGCATTAAAAAAAAAAAAAAAAAAAAAGTAATACTGCTACAGTCAGACCAAAAAAAAAAAAAAAGAGGAAAAATACTCCTACGAGTCTGTGTTTTCCATGGCAAAGCCTATCCCGGACTGGGAGTGCATGGGAATCACAGGGCCCTCCGCACGAGTAAACACAGGTCTGATTTTCCTGAGTGCTCCAGAAGAAGTAGATGTCTCTGTGAGATGATCTGTCCACGTCCCTCCCTGAGCAAGAAAACGCAGACACAAATACTCGTGCTGTTTCTGTTGTGCTGTCCTAGACTCTGGGAGTTTGGCTCCAAGTCCAGGATTCCAGTTGTCTCCTCCAAATCTGGGAACCTCTTGCGTCCGTGAAACGTAAGCTGCAGCTCCCCGGGGGGAAGCTACTCCTCAGCTTCCGGGCTCATCACACAGAAAATTGCCCTGTGTGCACAGGCCTCACCGCGAGGGCAGAAAATGAGAACCGCTTGGAAAAACAGCAAGATGCTTGCCATAGTTTGTTTGGGGTCTCAGAAAATAAAATCCATCTTTCTTCACCAGATGAGACTCGTTGCTTGCAGATGATTTGCAGGGGAAGTCGGTCCCTTCGCTGAAACTGGAAAGCTGGCCAGGTTTCCAGAGCCGGGCTTTCCCGGACACGATGGAGAATGAACGGTGGGAAAGCCTGAGAAATGGCGATCAGAAGAGAGACATGATTTCTAGAGGCTTTTTGCCTCCTGTAGACCCGCCCGGATGTTGGGGAGATCTCTGCAATCAGAAACTCGGGGGAGGGGGGAGGCTCTGATGTCCTTGCTTTATTAAGATTTACAGACGATTCAGATGTAGAGCAAAATTGGAGAACATCTGTGCGATACAGCAAGGATACAGTCGCAGTTGCTGCACACCCAGGCCTCTGAGGCAGGGCTCTTTAAAGATGGCCTGAGAAATGATTATTATTTTTTAAGACTGTCTCCCTTGCTGCAAAGGGTTCCATGCAATTATTTCACCTCATTCACAGATTCCTCCAACGTCTGAATAGAAACAATGAAACAACCCAGAGGCACGCTCAGTCACAGCCGTGGGATGCCACATAAATCAGCCAAGGGCAAGCCCGCCCCAAGCAAGGGTGAGCTCTGCCCCTGGCCGAGCTGCTTTTTGCGGCTACTTTTTTTTTTTTTTTTCCTTATTAGCTGCACGTGTTGACTTTGTGTGGGGACCTGGAGAGTCCAGTCACCACAAACCCAAGGGTCAACAGCCACTTGGCAGCCTCTTTGCACTGAGCAAGTGCTGAATTAAATAAAACCAGCATGGGAACAGCCCAGCCCCCTCCCAGTTACTGTTCCACTGGGGGTGAGGCCAGTCCCGACTGGTGCGTGGAGCCCACTCCCCAGGTGTGGTTATTAATAGTGCCTTCTCACTCAGATGCACCCCCCTGTGTGGATAAAGCACGTAGGCACGCACCTACGTCAAGGTCAACAGCACGTTGGCTAAGGGAGCTGGAGGAGGAATGTTTCATGAGTCGCAGAAACAGTCCTGAAGCAGCAACTAGAGCTTCAACAGCCAGCAACCCTTGCTTAGTAAGCAGTAAAAGTAGCTGTTGGGGAAGCTTACCCCCAGCCCTGCTTCTCACCCTGGTCCACCCTCAGCTGTATATATTTTTAACTCTTTGAGTGTCTGTGCTCTCCATCATGGTCGTTGCAGCGCAGGGCAGTGACTGTACGTCAATTTTCACTTTGCAGCATGCACGCTTTCTTCCCAAATTACCCCAGTAACCCAAATAAGAAAGGGGAAAACGCACAAAGAATTACTGTGGCCATCTGGAATGCATAATGTGGAAAGATCTGCAGTACATTACATGGTCTGGAAAGTGGCTGGTCGAATTCCAGAGAGCTAAGGCAGACTTCAAAGTCTGGCTGTACATCAGTGAGACTGCTGATCGGCTCCGATATTTAAAGTGGGTGTAGATGAATGAATTTATTGCAGTTTTTATCATCTGGCCTCAGATGGAGAAATGGGACCATGGTCAGGTTCTCCTTTAATTTCATGCTGTGTTTTTTTTCTCAGATTTTATTTTTCTCCTTTTTGATGCTCTACTGTATCTTGATTTTTTTTTTAACTGAAACATCCCTTCCTTATCTCTGCCATGACCCTAAAAACTGATCCATTTGTATGAATAACTTATCTCCATAGAGAATGATGATCTGATCATGAGATGTTTCAACAAAAGGTCCCAATTCAAAAAGTAGATCTAACTTCATAGTCTTTTTTGTTCTTTTTTACTTTCTGGTGGAGCAAGACAATAGTTGAGATGTGAACCCAACTGCGTGGAATTTATTTCTAACACTGAATATGGATGATGTCTCGTTGTATTTCCTGATTAGAAATATTTTATGAGGAAAACCTGGACTCCGTAAATATTTGCAGACACTTGACTGGAGGGCTGATGTCAGAAACTCCCTTTAGGAAGGGATGAAAGACAGTTCTTTGGTCAACAGCCTTGAAAGCCCTTTGAGAAACAAGCATCTTCTCATCTCTGCCAACTGGTTTGCTTTTATGTTCATACAAATTTATCTTGACCCTTAAAAGAATTCCAACAAATAGAACCCTAAGTCGACTCCGTAACAAATAGCTCCGCTCCTCCACCTTCAAGAGCTCTTCGGCTTCATTTCTAAGCTTTAAACACAAACTCATTAATAATGAAGAAGTATTTGGTGGGGTCTCTTTTGGGACTGGGAAAGAAAGAACTAGTTTTCACACATAGAGAAAAGAAAGAAGCACACCAAGAAGGCAAGGTTAATAGTCTCGTGACAGCAGCGTACAGTGACTGCTTGCTTTCTTTCCTGTGCCAAATATGCAATCAAAATTTCTTGGGTATCTACAGCAATCAGATTATTAAAACACAGCTGAATTTCCTACTAAAAAATTCAAGACGAGCCCAGAACAAGGTGGTAGAAGAATGTGGGGTTTCACTTCCAGGTTCCCTCTCAAGTTCATGGCCCCCCAACCTTTTTTTTTTTTCTTTTCAGTGTCTCTTTCTCTGCCTCCTTCCCCCAGTAATCAGAGATCAAGATATGAATTATTTAATGGGTAACTGCTCTCATGAGTCCTTTGCCTTTTAAAAGGGAGTTGAGGGCTTAGCCTATGTTTCATGGAAGCAGATGAATCTCTCACGATAGGTAGGGCATGTAGAAGAAAATTGTGAGGGCAGAGGCGCCTCTGATCCACTTCAAATTATGACAGTGCTTTCCTATACTGAAAGATCAGTGTTAGCTATAGTGGTTTCTGGAGGTCAATTTTGCCGTTTGGATGCTCTCTGAAGGAAAATATAATTCGATTTTTGTGTGTTGTGTTTCCACCTATGTGTTAGATTTCCAACTCAGTTCTGAGATGAGACATTTTCAAAAGATAGCTCACAGTTGCTCTTCATTGGTTTCCTAAGACTGCCGTAACAATGTGCCACACACCAGATGGCTTAAAGAAACAAAAATTAGTTGCCTCACAGTTCTGGAGGCTGGGAGTCTCAACTCAGAGTGTTAGCAGGGCTATGTTCCTGCCGGGGTCTCCAGAGGACGATCCAGCCCTGGGCTCCATGGCTCATGGTAGTGTAACTACCATCTCTGTCTCACACGGCCACCTTCCCACCACATGCCTCTGCGTCATCGGCCTTCTGGGTCCACATATCCCCTTCTCACAAGGGCGCCAGTCATGGCAGATTAGGGCACACCCTAACGACCTCCTCCGATTTGAGTATATCTACAAAGATTCTGTTTCTAAGTGAGGTCACATTTACAGTAGGGGTTGGAATTTCAATGTATCCCTTGACAGGGAAACAATTCAATCCGTACTTTGCTCCTAAACCTGAGGAAATAAAAAATGAAGACGGGAATCATGTCCCACGGGGTAACCCTTAGCTCCACCTTGTTGGAAAGATGTAATTGAACCTTGAAAAGCCAAAGACAAATGCCCTGATAATCCTAGAGGTTTCAGACAGCTCTAGACTAGTTAGAAGACAGATGAGTTCATGTCTGCCACGTCTCGGCACCTCAGTCTTCACATGCGTAAATCAGGGACTCCCAAGCCTATCTGTCCTGCTTTTACAGAGCTCCATAAATGTGAGTCATTATAATTGTGACTCACCTCTAGGACATCTTGAGACAGGTTGGAGGGGCTGTCTCTGGCTTGTATTTTGGATGATTTCAGGCAAGCCTGGCTTTGGTTAAAAATTAGAGCTACAGGGAGTCTGGGTGCCTCAGTTGGTTAAGCGACTGCCTTCAGCTCACATCATGATCCTGGAGTCCTGGGCTCGAGTCCCACATCAGGCTTCCTGCTCATTGGGAATCTGCTTCTCCCTCTGACCTTCTACCTTCTCATGCTCTCTCTTACTTGCTCTCTCTCTCTCAAATAAATAAATAAAATCTTTAAAAAAAAATTAGAGCTACAATTCTGCTTCATGAAAAAAAAAATTCGGCTCCGTGTTACCATATGGGTTCCAAACTACAGGCAAGTGCCTCTTTAAGTCATTTCCCAAGGAGGCACAACTGGGAATTTGAACTTAGGACTTCTGCATCCAAACTGGGAAGCCTTTTCACCATACCAGGGGTCTCCCAGGAGAATCATTTAGAAGGCTTGTGAAAGCACAGATCGCTGCCCCCACCACCCAGAGATTCTGATTCATTAGGACCAGGGTCATTTTTAATATGTTTCCAGGTGACACCAGTGTTGTTAGTCAAAGAATCCCACCCCCTTCTCAATGGCTGCCCATTAGAGTTATCTGAGGAGCCTTCAGATATCACTGGTCTAGGATGTGGCTTTGGGCGGTTCCAAAAGCTCAGTGGGTAGCACGGTGGGCAGCCAGATTTAGAAACTTCGTTCACCACTCAGTTACCTGAGAACTGGACTCCGGTGCACATCGAGCCCTGGCTTCACTTGGGCAGAAGGAAGAACTAACTGTTCGATGTCCCGGCGTGACCAACCTGTCCCAGCTCCAACCATTCGGCTTCCCCCCACTCCCTACCTCCCCGGTCCCTTCTACCTTGTCTTCAACCATTCTCTTAAAGGAAGAGAAACAGACCTCTAAGAATATGTATTTGGACTCTGTAAGGAATGAGAAGGAACCCAGAAAGTGAGAAAGAGTATCTATTTCCCCACATAGACTTGTTGGTCCCCATCTAAGTAAATACATTCTCCTGTCTAAATTCATAACATACCCTCATACCCTAGTGTTCTGCAATTGACAAGTCTCTCCCTATCGTATCCGTACGTTTGCTCCACAATTTGTATGTCCTAGAATGTATTTAGCAGAGCAGGTACCTAATATAATGTTCACAGCATCCCCCCCACCCCGCCAGAAAATCCTCCCCAATTTACCGACTCTTAGACCTGAAAATTTTCTAGAGAGAATCCATGCTTCCCTGTTCAAAATATCTTTGTAACTGGAGTACACAGAACAAAACTTCACCTTGATATTCCCAGCCCTTAATTGCATGATTCCCCACCTACCCTTTGCACCACTGTTTCTCTTTCCACTATCTCATACCCCCTCTGTGCTGGTGGTTTGGTTGACCCCTCTTTCCCATTCTGCATACTAGCTCCCTTCTTTCATGAAATGTTATTAAAGTTATTCTTTTTGTCTGGAATTTCTTTAACCCCAGTACACATGTTTAAATTCTCCCTATTTAAACCCTAAGTTTCCTTTAAGGTGTGCTCAGGTTACCCTTTCCAGCCTCCCAATTAGCGTTAATTTCTCCCACCAGTCATTCACAGCATTTGGTTCTAACCTTACATGTTCCATCTTGCTGGAGTAATTTACCCATTTCTACTACTACCACACTTTGCTACTCTGTGAAAACCTAAGAAATGGGAGCTCAATTTACCCATTTTAACATCCTCTTCCTAAACTCTAGCTCAAGGTTTGCACATAATAAATACTCATCAAAAAACTCTAGTTCAGTACTGGATAAGATTCAGTTCAGGCTTTGATCTCTGTTCCTAATATAATCTATACAAAGGTATTAACATATTGTTAGACATTTACACGTTAGTATTTCCAACCTTTCATGAGACTGTGTTGTAAATAATCACAAAACATGACTATATGAAGACAAGAGCGGGAAGACGGAATGGAGGTAATAATGGATTCCATTGATTAACTTTCCCCTGTACTTTCTTAGGAGACATGGACCTTGTTGAACTTGTGCTTAAGAACTTGGAACCAATGTGAATTCAAAAATAAAGGCTTGCATAAGAAATTATTTTCTCTCAGTAATTACATTTTGGTGTTCCTCTTTAGTCCCCTGAATCATTCTCCTTCTCTTTGGCAATTTTGTACCAAAGAGCTCACACCAACAAGTGGCTCCTTACTTGGCAAGTTCTCCACTTCACTCTTACATGGGTCTTGGTTTCTGCACCTTTTCTGTGTTGTGGCTAAAGCCTTGCTGACAGAAATGGAGCCTTCCTGGAGATTTGCATTCAGGCTTTAGGACAAGTTTCCCATGATATCACGCCCTATAGGAATTTTAAAAATAAAGATTTAAAGTTTTCCCCTGGTCTTCATTATGTGGTGGTGTGATTTACTTGCATCTGCTTTTAAAGTTGCCATATTGGGGGATCAAGGGAGAGTCACATTACCACGCTGATTATTTTGGTGAAAACACCATAGACTTCCAGAATGACAAGGCCACATGATGACAAAATATCCCATCTTTGAGGGAAGTGCTATAAAAGGACCTTACCAGCTGATGACCCTTTCAAAGGCTACCATCCCTGCATCTTGTCTCCTTTCAAGTGAATTTCATTCTAAGCTGAGCTTGTTCAGGTATAGACATAGAAGGGAATTACAGTGACCATTTGGACTGCCAGAGCCAGATGTAAAAATACATGTATGTAAAAATACAAATCAATTTTATATGAAAATACATATAATTTTTTTTAAAATACATTTTAATTACTTTAGAGTGACTGTGTATGTTGGGAATGAGGTGGCAGAATGGAAATGGGAGACAAAAGAAGAAATAAAGCAAGATGCAGGCTTACATGGACTGTAAAGATGTGGCATGTGGCAATGGAGAAGTCTGAAACTCAATACACCCGCAAACTGGCCCCAGCAACCTGACCAGCCTCATGTCCTATGCGTCCTCCATGTTAACCCTCGTGCACAGCTGACAAGTTGGTCCTATTGCTCTCCTCCAGACATACATGGGCCATTCCTTCACAGATGTAAGGGCCACTCTTTTCACAGCATGGAATCTCCCTAAGATTCTCCTTAAGAAATAACCTGCATCTATGTGACTCCTGGCCTCTCCTTCAGGAAACTTCCTGATCATCAAAAGCAAAATGAACCCCTCTTTTTCTGTCATCTCTCACAGTTATATTCTGTACCTCTCCCTTGGCACCAGTCCCATACTGACTTACATCACTGGCTGCCATTTCACAAAGACATAAAATAAAGGGACAGCCAGAACATCAACAGCAAGACCAGTACTTGGAGCTTGCAATCTCCTGGAGCACAGGGTCAGTGTCTCCATCCATTTCAGGATCTTACATGCACAAAGACGTGCTTAATGAGAGCTGACTGATGGAGTTAACTCATCTTAACTATTCCTTTATGAAAAGAAAATGCAGGGACACCTAGGTGGCTCAGTCAATTAATCATACAACTCTTGATTTTGGCTCAGGTCATGATCTCAGGGTATGAGATTGAGCCCTCCTTCAGGCTCCATGCTGGGCATGGAGTCTGCTTAAGCTTTTCTCTCTCCCTCTCCCTTGGTCCCTCCTTCCTCTCAAAAAACCAAACAAACAAACAAACAAACAAACAAAAAGAAGCAGGAAGAAAGGAAGGAAAAAAGAAAAGAAAAAAAGAGAAAGGAAGGAAAGAAGGAAGGAAGGAAGAAAAGAAAGTGCAATATTTGCTTCTCAACTAAAAGGTGATATACTTGAAAACTTTCAGAGTTGAAGAAGTTAGGAGAATGTGGAAAAATAGGGTTTGGAGACCAGTGTCACTGGTGATCCTTATAAATATTTTTATATGCATTAAATTAAAGCAATAAAGATAACACACTCAGTAAAGATAATGTCAACAGTACTTTATATATCCTAAAATAATCACAATGAACACTATTCAGTTAATTACAATTTATTGTTGCTTCTTGTCTAGAATCTCTTCAGGATATCTTTCTTCTGCAGTTTTAATGGGATGCTTGTAAAGTTAGCATTCTTTGTTTATAAACACTGAGCATAATAACTACCATTTGTGAGTATCTACTCTATTTCCAGCTGTATACTCCTTAGCCCATTTTTTTTCCTTTTCAACTCTGCAGAATCCCCTTTTTATGGCTGAGCAGACAGAGGGTCAAAAGCAATAAAACAACTTCTTCAAGGTCATCAGCTAGTAAGCAACAAAGCAAATTTGGTTTCAAACCAGGTTCATCTGACACCCAGATTGAAACCCTCTCCACTCTCCAGTACAGCCAAGCAGTTTCTAGTGTCTGATTTTCCAAGCAAATGTCCATTCAACTTCATGACTCTGAACATCTAACTCATAAAAAGAACTGCTTCTGATTTGCATAAATCAGTGATTCTCAAATGTGCATGCACTTTTGGAACCATCAGTGAATACAGCTGAATTGGTCTGGGGGTGGAGCGTGGGCATCATGGACTTTTAAAACCTTCCAGATGATTCTAATGTGCATCCAGGGTTGAGACTGGCACAGATTCAGAATAGGTGGCCAGATGCAGATCCACACATGCCAGAATGGGAAGCAATTTGTGTAACAAATAAGCCCTCAGCCCTTGTTTTCAAAATTGAATCTCTGTAGGGACAAGATGTCTATCTTTTTTCTAACATGTTTACTAATTTTCTCTTATACCTCTCCAGCTTCTTGCCTTTTTGGAACACAAACAGCCAGACAGGAAATAAATATCCTGGTAGGAGTCTGTTAAATGCAGAGCTTCACAGCTGTGCTATGTTCAGGGCTGCCTTAGTGAGGGACATCTATCTGCTCTAACCAACCCCATACACACATCTCAGTGGCTTTACGTGATCAAAGTTTGCTTCTGGTTCTCATTAAACTTCAGCAGGCAGCCTTCCATGCAGTGACTCAGGGACCCAAGATCTCCACAACTTGTGGCTTCACCATCCCCTACAGCCATGACTCCTTTGCTGGATCCTTGCCATCTGGCAGGCAGATGAGGAAAAGAGGCATAACAGAGAATCCCACCTTAGGAAAGAGGGTTCTATAGGCCAGGATTGGACAATTCCATGTCCTTTCTTCCTACGTTACTGTTTAATTCAACTCAAGGTCACTTATGACCTTCAGAAGTTTTCCTGTGACTTATACCCAAATCTTCTTACCCATTCTAAATGAGGATTAATATAAAATTTATTGAGTGTTTATTGAGTGAATTTATTTACTGAGTGGCAAGCTATGTTATGTTATATATGTTATCTCATTACATTATCAGAATAATCCTGTAAAGGATAAGCTGTTATAATTCCCTTTTGAAAGAGGACAGTGAAGCCAATGGAATGTAAGTGACCTGAGGCTACTGAGATATTAGAAACCAGAGCTCAGACTGGAGTCTTGGTATTCTACCACTTGCCATTGATTGAATTTGGCCTTTAAGAGCATTATACAGAAAAGTTGCTTAGGATGTCACTGATCAGATTACCAAGAGAGAAATTTTCAGAAGTAGACCTACTCTCCCACCCTGTGTACAAAAACTGAAGAGTTCTCTGGCTCTCTCTCACTGGGCACTGGTCACTTCTGTTAGGTAGCATCAGAATGTCTTACTTTTTGTTATTCTTTAACATTTGCTTGAAAAGAAATACAAAAGGCTTTTGATATCAAAATCTCATTTGTTGTGGGGTGCCTGGGTGGCTCAGGGGGTTAAAGCCTCTGCCTGCAGCTCGGGTCATGATCTCAGGGTCCTGGAATCGAGTCCTGAATTGGGCTCTCTGCTCAGCGGGGAGCTGCTTTCTCCTCCCTCTCTCTGCCTGCCTCTCTGCCTGCTTGTGATCTCTGTCAAATAAATAAATAATTAAAATCTTTTAAAAAAATCTAGTTTGTTGTGAGTTATTAATTTCCATTTTCTCAAATGCAGACTGGTGTGGGATTAAGGATTATTTTAAAATTTTTCAGCCTCTAATAAGCCTGGGTAAATATTTTAGCCTCATTGGACAAGAAGTTGCTTCATTCCCAGAATGCAGAGTTCCTGTATTTAAACTGCCAGAAGAAAAGCTCCAGCCTAGGAACATTTCTCCATATGCCCAACCAAATTCCTCATTTCAAAGATGTTCCCTCTCAATTCTTAAATACACAGACGTTGAATGTACCTCATTGATCCTACCAGGCCTGTTTTTGTACTTCCCTTAAAAAGATGCTGCTAGGGGCACCTGGGTGGGTGGCTCAGTGGTTAAAGCCTCTGCCTTCGGCTCAGGTCATGATCCCGGGGTCCTGGAATTGAGCCTCCGCATTGGGTGCTCTGCTTAGCGGGGAGCCTGCTTCCTCCTCTCTCTTTCTCTCTCCTCTCTGCCTGCCTCTCTGCCTACTTGTGATCTCTGTCTGTCAAATAAATAAATAAAATCTTTTTTTTTTTTTTTAAAGATGCTGCTAGACCTTTCATTCATTCATTCACAAATTTTAGTCAAGTGCCCACTTAGAGCCAGCACAGAATCTGATTCCGGGAAGGATGCAGTGATGGATAAGGTCCCCAGATCACTTTCAATAAGCTCACACTTTATTATAAGGAAGGAATACACAACCCAACATGATATCCCACAATACTCACTCAAGGATGGTAATGAGCTAAAAGCTATAGAGACATAGGGAAGGAAAAACTAATTCTGCTGGAGAGGAAAGAAATAAAGGCATTAGGAGTAGCATTTGCAGTGGGCCTTAACGGGCAACGGGAGATTTTAAAGCACAGAGTGAGAGGAAAGGCATTCAAGGCAGAAGGAATGGCATGACCAAAGGCTCAGAAGCACATTGCCTGGAACGTGTAACAGACATGGCTCTCCAGGAGGAGGACAGCAGAAATTTTGCTAGTGGAAGCAGTGAGAAGTCACTACAATTTTCTGCTGCTGCTATTATTTTCTTGCTGCTTTTGTTTTTGATGTTCTGTTTTAAAGGATAGGAAAAAAAGCATCTGGAGTTAAGATGACCGATGTGTAAACTGCTGTGACCATCAGTCCTGCAAGGAAATGAGGAAGGGCTGAGTCAGATGGGCAGGGCCAGGGAAACACAAGATGCGAGAGATAATTCAAAAGTAGAACTGAAAAAATGTAGTGTCTCTGAGGGATGGAGGGCAAAGAGCAATAAGCAATACGTGCCTCCCACATCCTGGGGCTGGGTACTGGGAATGTGGCAGTACCCTTCACCGGCAGAGCCAAAGTCAGGGGAGGTCAGGGGAGGAAGAGGAATGAGACCAGTGAAGGTAGAATTGGGGATGTCACACAGGAGAGTGACTGAAACAGCTACCCTGAGGTTCTGGGTACTGACCCCCAGACGAGAGCCTCCTTGAAAACCCATATCCACACACTGACTATCCCTTTGCTTAGAGCTTAGTGATGAGACAGGCAGTAGCACTCAGGTGTAAGACTAGAAACTGAGAACTGGCCCCAGCTCTGATCTGCCATTAGCTGTGTGATCATAGGAGACTCACCACTTAATTTTTGTTTTTCAGAATATTCATCTTGAAACTAAAGCTTGTCATAGATCACCTCCAAGTCATCGTCCTAAAATCCTACTCTGGGGACTGATGCTAGTTCATAATAAAAGATCCACAGAAAAATGAGGGAATTAGTATACTTTTCTATGGATAAATATTTAGGTAGACTCTACATATCTAGTTATCTAGGTAACTAGATAAATGGAAGGTAGATGGATGGATGGACAGGGAGAGAGGCAGAGAAAGGGAACTGTAAGGTTGAAACTTCAATTTCCATTTTTCTGAAAAGAACTTTTCTTTTATCCAAGAACAAATCCTTCCTTCCTTTTTGGTGTTAAAAGTTTCCTATTTTGGACACATGAAAAAATGCTCCACATCACTCGGCATCAGGGAAATACAAATCTAAACCACAATGAGATATCACCTCACACCAGTCAGAATGGCTCAAATTAACAAGTCAGGAAATGACAGATGTTGGTAAGGATGCAGACAAAGGGAACCCTCCTACACTGTTGGTGGCAATGCAAGCTGGTGCAGCCACTCTGGAGAACAGCATGCAGGTTCCTCAAAAAGTTGAAAATAGAGCTACCCTATGACCCAGCAATTACACTACTGGGTATTTATCCTAAAGATACAAACGCAGTGATCCAAAGGGGCACATGCACCCAAATATTTATAGCAGCAATGTCCACAACAGCCAAACTATGGAAAGAACCTAGATGTCCACCAATAGATAAATGTATAAAGAAGATGTAGTGTACACACACACACACACACACACACACACAGGAATACTATGCAGCCATCAAAAGAAATGAAATCTTGCCATTTGTGACGACGTGGGTGGAACAAGAGAGTATTATGCTTAGCAAAGTAAGTCAATCAAAGAAAAACAACTATAATATGATCTCCCTGATATGAGGAAGTGGAGATGCAATTTGGGGGATTTGGGGGGTTAGGAAAAGAATAAATGAAACAAGGTGGGATCAGGAGGGAGAGAAACCACAAGAAACTCTTAATCTCACAAAACAGATTTGCTGTGGGGAGGGGGGGTCGGGAGAAGGTGGTGGGGTTATGGATATTGGGGAGGGTATGTGCTATGGTGAGTGCTGTGAAGTGTGTAAACCTGGCAATTCACAGACCTGTACCTCTGGGGATAAAAATATATTATATGTTTATAAAAAAATAAACAAAAATTTAAAAAACTTTCCTGTTTTGTTAAACAGCAGTGACAGTGAGATTTTAAACTATAATAAAAATCTTGGAATTTCCCAGATTCTAGAGTTCTCACTTTTTTTCCCCCCATTCTTAATGGAATATTGTAAGATTGAAGAGTCTGAGAGCTACTTCCTAGCATGACTGCCAACTGAGAGGCATGGGCCGGGCTAGGACAGGAGAACCACTGTTTTGTTCCCCGAGACCTTGACCCTGTACTTCATGCTTACCCTTCCCACGTGAGTGGTGGTTGTCTCCGGAGCACCACTGGCCCACGGATGAGTGGAATGTGATCCTACCCCAACCTAGAAATTAGGGGATTTGCTCCTGGGAACCTTCAAAGAAAACTCAGGTTTCTTTTTCTTTTTCCTTTTATTCCTTTTATTTTTTCCCACAAAAAGAAAAAAGAAAAGAAAAAGAAAGGCAAGAAAATCAGTGGGTGGACAGAAAATTTGTTCTCCAGATGACATTTCTGTTCATCCTGGGATCCTTTAAATCACCCTCCCCCTGGCTCCCACTGGAGCTAAATGGAGGTCTCTTGTTACATGGCCTTACAACTAAGGGCCAGGACACCTTTTTCTCTTCCAAAAAAAAAAGAAAAAAAATGGCTTGCAGTTGGAGGGTAGAGAGATTGGTTATGCTAAAGCTTCAGTACATGATCAGATAACAGAGATTAAGTTGATGTATGACAGGATCTCCGTCTGCGGGGCAATTATGGGCTATCTCAACTGAAACCTGTTAAGAAACAGCCATTTGCCCCCACAGGGAAACTAAAGGCAATAGCACAAGGCTATATATCAGCCCTAACCCCGCTGTGCACTGCCTAGTCATAACAGGCATCATAGTTCATGTAGCTATTGGCCTTCAGGCATTTACCGTGGACTAAAAATGCTTATGTCTACCTCTAAACTAAGAATTATTCCCCAATTTACAGAGAAAGCTGAGAGAGGGGAATTATTTCCTTGTGCACATTACACAGTTAGTAATGGAGGGGGGATCCGAATCCAGATCTGTCGGATTACAAACCGTAATGATTGCGCAATTCAGAGTAATCCCCCGCCCCCCACCACCATCGGGAAGTCGAGACCCATTGCTGAAGCGTAAAGAGACGACGGAATGAAGAGCTGGTCCCTCTCACAATCTGACGGGGGAGCTGGATTTTCCAACAATTCATTAGACGGTAGGGCACATTCAGAGGTGGGTTGTAATACTGCGGGGAACAAGATGCAGATCACTTCAGAGAAGCGGTCCATCAGGGTTTACATCTGAGGGTCATTTGTTATGGACCTGGATGAAAATTAGCGTTCCTGAGAACAATAGTGCCAGGGTTAGGATTTCAGAAGGAAGGTCAACATCATGCTTGAAGGCAGAATTCTGGCTTCCTGTTTTCTTCTTCTTCTTTTTTTTTTTTTTTTTAACTGAAGTAGCTGACCCAGAGTGTCACATTGGCTTCAGGTGTGCAGCATGAGGATCCCACGGTCCGCCGTCTATCCCCACACAAGGCTATTACAGCACCACTGTGACTGTATTCTCTGTGTTGTGTCTTTCACCCCCAGGACTTACTCATTCTACAACCGGAATGGGCTTTCTGTGTATGATACAAAGCTATTAGTCTTCAGTGGGAAATTAAGTCTGTTTTGTCCAGGTGAGCTTGTTTCTGAGGTAGCTAATGAGGAAGCCACCCAATGGGCGCCGCCATCAACCTCAGTAATAAAACTGGAGCCCATCCATGCCCCTTCACAGCTGCCACAGCATGGTCAAAGAGAGTTTCTTTTGTAGGAGCTAAGGGGACTGGGGGCGGGGGGCAGAGTGAGAGGAACTGGGGATAAAAAGACGTTTGCTGACAGCTCGTGGCTCCTGACACCCCCAACGCCCCCAAGCAGCAGACAGAGGTACAGGCAATAAGAAAAGCAGGGTGAACTCCTATGGGGGTGGGGGTGGGGGGCACTCCGTGTGGTTTCCAAAGTCTGGCTGTGAAGGCGAAGAAAGTTCCAGATGGAGGTGAGTGAGGGTGAAGGAGGACCTTTTTGCCGAAGAGGGAGATTTGAGTGCGCGAGTGCTAGGGGGAGCAGTGAGGGAAAGGTCAAAGGCGCAGGCGAGAGACAGCTGGGAGGCAGGGTTCTTAGGGAGATGGGGCGGAAGGGGCGGGACTAAGTGGGGAGATGCCCGGGAGCTCTGCAGACACGCGCAGGTGGGTTCGAATGTGCTGTTGGAGAACTGAGTGGTGCTTGGCTGGGGTCTGTTCTTTTCTCTGTGAAGAATGGTTTGAGGGCATCTGTGAAGGGCTACGCTTTGAAGAGTGCACAGAAAGTTGGAAATCACCTCTCCAGAGAGCGGCAGAGCACCACCACACGAGTAGCTGGGAGGGCACGCAGAGCCGTGCTGAGACCCCAGCTCACTCTGCAGGAGAGACAATAGGGCCTGCAGCCTTGCAGCCGGATGTCTTCTGGTGGGCCTGCGCGGTGGGGCCAGGAGCACGGGAGACAGAGGCTGGGGTCTTACCAGGTGGGTAGGTGATATAAATAATACTAGGGACTTCGAAATTACAAGGGAAGAGTAGGCAGGACAGCACAGGTTATAAGAATACTGTCTTGCAACCTCCTGGGCTTTGCAAGCTTCTGAAGTTCTATTAGAACGTTGCACTCGGTCATGGGGACCCAGCGACTTCGGGTGGCCTCCAGGACACTAAGTGATCCTAAACCGGTGTCTCCGCCATTTTTTTCCCAGTGCTCTGGTTGGTTTGTCCCTGCCTTGGTTCAGTCTGCTCAGCCTTGGCCTCTCGGCTGGAACGGCGGTGAGACTGTGACCTTGATCTTCACATGGGGGTCTTGAGAGTGAGAAATCCAGGTTTCTGTGATCTGGAGGGAATTAGGTTTGAATGAAATTCCTAGAACTCTCCAGAGAGGCTGCAGTCTGGGGTCTATGGAATATGTGCATATCCCTGTTGTGGTTCTCGTTTTCATAGAAGGAGTGTGGGTTTGCATTTTAATTTTTAAATTCTGAATACCTGAATATATGCTTCAGATGGTTTACAGAATAAGACAAGTATATATAGAAAGAAAAAAAAAGTGAAAGTGCCCCGTTGCCCAAAGCACTCACAGTAGGTAGGTACCGATAACAACTTGGTGATTCATCCTTCAAACCTTATTCTGTGTATTTGAATGTATTTGAATATGAATACATACATTTGAATATGAATCTACATTTCTGTATTCATTTTTTAAATAAACTGTAACAGCTAATGCATATTTCTCTGTGATCAATTTTTTTCCTTAACCGATGTTTTGGAGAACTTTCAATACCAGGGACTATAAATTTTGTTACCTTTTTAAACATTTTGTTATGGAATATTTTTAAAAGAGAAAAAAACAAAGAACCTGAGGTGATAACAACCTATTGATTTCACCAGAATTTTTAAGGAATGAAACGTTGTAGATAGAGTTAAATTCTTTTTTTTTTCCAAGTCTGTTCCAATCCTGTTCCCTTTCCCAGTCTCCCAGAAGATGCCACACTCCTGGGAAATTGTTGGATATACTTTTGATACAAGTTTTTTGTTTTAAGCACATGTGTATGTTTCCATAAGCTAATGATGGCATTTTTCTGTGAGTTTCGGAAACTCAGAAATGGTTTCATACAGTATTTGGCTTTCTGTGACTTATTTTTCCTGATTTTTATTAATTTTCTACAAGTATCTGAATATAACCATATTGATTAACTTATATTCATTCTTGGGTTTTATTGTCTAAATTTATGATGATTACTTTATCCATTTTGGGGAGGATATTTAAGTTGTTTTAAAACTCCTGCAATGAGAGAAATTTTAAAAAAATGAAACTTCTGCAATGAACATTGTACATGTCCCTGTGAGCAGATGTGTGAGTATCTCTAGGTATCCTTTGGACACAGGCCCATCACTTGTAGGACCCATTAGACCTTGTATTGAGGTGGGATATTAGTTAATTGTTAATTTTATTATTCAGATAATGCAGATAGGCATAGTCAAAGAATGCAAGGTATCCCTGTAAATTGGTTATGTTGGTTTCTTTGCAAGTGTTAAGGGTTTTAATGAGCTTCCATGTCCAAAAAACTTGGAAGTGAGAAGATAGTATCACCCCCTGAGATCCGAACACAATGGATCACAGCAGGGATATTCACAGTCCCTTGAGAACAAGATTGGAAAGCCAGGCAGAATTTAACTGTAATTTAAACATGTGAATGAAAGAAACAATGTTCTGAAGATAGAATCTAGCAATGAAAAAGGGCACTGTCTTCTGGGGAGCTCAGGGAGGAGATCAACCAGTGTCCCAAAGGAAGGAAAGCCCGCACTACAGATTTCTAAACCAACACTCTGAAGCTCATGTACATGCACTTGTTCCTTACTCACCCCTGAGATGCCTTTTTCTTTCCCCGCCTGTCAACCAAAGATCACATTGGCCCTTTGGATTTTGAATGCTTTCTGCCATAGTTTTTAAATATAAATGAACAAATTGGCATTCTGATATTACAGCTCAGACTCGTGCACATTTCTTCTGGGTTCACTACTATGAAATGGGTCCCTTCTCACAATGCTGCAAACCTCAGGTTCCCAACTGCAACTGAGCTCTAGAACTGACCGAGAGAAATAGGGATAGGGAACTCCATCTGGTCAGAGCACTCTGGCTTTCATTCCTTGGGTCTGCAACCCAGGGAACATCTGCTGGGACCGTGTGCACACACTCTCTACAATCTTAACATTCTAAGTTCTGGGAACCCCTGAAGAGTATCAGAGTCTTATATACATGTTTTCCCCTGCAAACAGAAGTCACAATAAATCCAAGTCCTAGTCATCCTAAAGAGGCAATACATGTTAACGAAGTGGGTAAGTCTAGGCCCAAACATCTCAGCCTAAAAGAAGTTAATGCATGCAAGGAAAATCAATTTCATTGAGAGAGAGAGGTCAGTTAGAAAACTCTAAAACTTAGGGTATAATTTTTCATGACACCTTTATGCAGTTTTTCATGTGTCACACTTTTATACTACCTTAATGATGAAAAATGATTATGAGAAATAGCATAAGCTCAATATTTTGGGTTATGTGTATGTGGTTTAACTGGTGTTTCAGACATCAGGAAGAATGGCTCATGGGATGTAGGGAAAAGCCACATTGTTATTTTATGAAGTGAGGGTATTAAATGGCCCATCTTGCAAAATGCTGAAAAAGGGTGGTGATTAGAGCAAGAAAAGAGAAACGGTGACTATTTCCTACCCTCTGACCACTTTCCCAACAAATAATCGGAGTGGTTTCTTCAAGCAAGAATTGGCATCTTCAAATATATGAAAATCATCGGCAATCCCTGCTGTTGTTTCTGATGTCTTGGCATCACATTAAAAGTTCCAGATTTTTAATGAAGGTCAGATTCCTTCATAACAGGAAAACATCTGTCATAAACACTGTACAAATATTTATAGGACCAAGCTGGCAGTATGCAGCCTCCTCTCTCCCCTTCTTAATCGGAACTGAATGGTCAAGGGCAAACACCACAAGACAGCAGCAAACAAAGAGGGTCCCAGAGTGCTGAGATGAGGGCCACTGACACATCGTCAGCTCGGGAATTCTCCACGTCAGGCAAAGAAAGCACTACGCAGGACGTTTGCAGTTATTTCGGGATCTTTGCCAGACTCTTTGGTATATGAGTTCAACGACAGTCTCTTCTCCCCTGCTTTCTTCACTGAAGACGTTCTGTTTTCTCCATGAGGGACACCTGAGCCACAAATTTGTTATGTTGTCCTGATAAATTCCTCCATACCTCCATTCCTTCTGATTTAATTCAAGATAGCATTTTCATCTTACCCTATATTGAAATAACATTTCTATGTGACCAGGAATATCTAAATTAGGGATGCCAAAACAGAGAGGTGCTGGAAATACTCAATCGACTTCTCATACAAAGATAGAAAAATAGCAGAGCCTTGAATAAAAGAAACGTGTTGTCTTCCAGGCTCACCATCACCACCATCACCCAAAATGTAGCTCAGATGTGGTTCACTCTTCTCTACCCAGTTCTCCACAAGTCAGTGGATGACTTCTGATGCTGTATTCCACCAGTGATTTTTTTTTTTTAAGGAAGCACATTTTATTTTATTGTTTTTAAATTTTTATTTATTTGAGAGAGAGAGCACAAGCAGGGAGGGAGGGGCAGAGGGAGAAGCAGATGCCCTGCTGAGCAGGGAACCAAATGTAGGGTTCGATCCCAGGACCCTGGGATCATGACCTGAGCTGAAGGCAGCCGCTTAACCCACTGAGCTACCCAAGCATCCTTCACAACAGTGATTTAAAAGAACTCTAAATTAATTCAGATTTCTATCTGCTTTGGCTTCATGCTTTGTGAACCCATAAAAAGATCTGAGTATCAGTGCTTTACTTAGGAATCAGTGTCAGGGTTCACTCTAGGGAAAATTACCAGGTAGGAATGCTTGATTTGCATTCTCTCCCAACCTTCTGGTTTGGCACCTTTCTCCCAAATGTGGGGAAGAAGATAAAATGTGTGAGTTTGAGAGCCTAGTAGACACGGGGTCTGATTCCAGACCTGACACCTGAAAGCATTAATAAATCTCTTTAGCACCAGTGTCTCATAAATTAGAAATGGGATTTCTGTACTGGTTGAGTCAATGTTGTAAAAGTACTTCACAGTGCATTTTAAGTTCAACAAGGACCAAATAAATAATATTTCCTTTTCCGCAAGTCCATTTTTTCTCCTTCCATTTGACTTCACATTTTAACCCAAACTTGTAAATAACTCATGGTCAAGAAAATATTTTGAACTGAATAAAAATGAGAATGTAACATCTAATTTATGGGGATCAGGTAAAGCAGTACATACAGGGAAATGTATAGCACTAAAATGTATTTGTTAGGAAAGAAGAAAGTTCTCAAGTAAATAACTTGAGTTTTCTCTTTATGTCTCTAGGGAAAAAAAAGCAAATTAAACCCAAAATAAGAAATAATGCAAGATAATTAGAAATTAATGAAATAGAAAACAGAAAAATAGTTGAGAAAATCAATGAAAGCAAATCCTGGTTTTTGAAAATATCAATAAACTGATAAAGCTCTAACTAGCCTGATGAAGAAAAAAGTAAGAAAAGACACAAATTACCAATATCAAGAATGAGGGAGGAAGCAGCATGGCAAATTCTGTAGATACTTAAATATTAATAATAAGATATTATGAACACCTTTATGCTAATAATTTCAAGAACTCTATAAAATGGACAAACTCATTGTAAGATACAATTACCAAAGCTCATTCAAGATGAAATAGATATCCTAAAGGCCATATAGTGTATCTTTTAAGGAAACTGAATTTGTAATTAAAACCTTCCAACAGGGGTGCCTGGGTGGTTCAGTCATTGGGTAGCTGCCTTTGGCTCAGGTTACAATCCCAGGGTCCTGGAATCAAGCCCCACATCACTCCCTGTTCAGCAGGAAACCTACTTTCCCCTCTTCCACTCCTCCTGCCCGTGTTCCCTCTCTCCATGTGTCTCTCTCTGTTAAATAAATAAATAAAATATTAAATAAATAAATAAATGCCTTCCAACAAATAAAATTCTAGGCCCAGATGATTTCATTAGCAAATTCCATTAAATATTTAAGAAGGAAAAAATACCAATTTAAGACAAATTATCCCAGAAGATTGAAGAGGAAAGCCTACTTTGGAACTCATTCTATGAGGGGAGCATTATGACCCCCAAACCAAAAACAGATGTTATGAGGAAAGAAAACCACAGATCAATATCCCTCATGAATACAGATGTGAATATTCTTAACAAGTTTTAACAAATTGAATCCCACAAAATGTATTAAGAGGATAAAACATCATGACAGAAGCACAAGATTGATTTAACATTAGATAATCAATCAACATAACCATACAATCATCCCAATTAATGCAGAAAATGTATTCGACAAAATCCAACATCCGACTCTGATAAAAAAACTCTTAAAAAAACCTAGAAATATAAAGGAACATCCTTAGTCTGACAAAAGACATCTACAAAAACCTATAGTTAACATCAGATTTAATGGTGAAAGATTATATGCTTTCCCCCAAAGGCTGGGAACAAGGCAAAAATATTCACTTTCACTTCTATTCAACATTTTACTGGAGGTTCTATCCAATGCAACAAGACCAGAAAATGAGAAAAAGACATCCACATTGGAAAAAAAGAAATACACCTGTCTTTATGCACAGATGATATAAACATCTACATAGATAATTTTATGGAATCTCCTAAAACACTACTAAAATTAATAAGTGAGTTCACTAAGATGATAACATATAAAGTCAATATATAAAAATCATTTTCTAAATACAAGCAATAAACAATCAGAACTTGAATTTTTTAAAATTCCATTCATAATAGCACAAAAAACATGAAATATTTAGAGATAAATCTGACAAGAGTTATGAAAGACCTTTAGATTAAAAACCACAAAATATTGCTGAGAGAAATTAAAGAAGATCTAAATAAATGGAGAGATCTATTTTACTCCTGGGTCAGAAGACTCAGTACTTTTAAAACATCAGTTCTTCCTAAATTGGTGTATAGATTTTGTGCAATCTCATTCAATATCTCAGCAAGCATTTTACAGGAAGTGGCAGGCTGAGTCAAAAATTCATATGGAGTTGCAAGAACCTCAGAGAATGAGAGCAATTTTGAAAAATAAGAACAAAGTTGGAGTACTCACACACCTGTCTTCAAGGCTGATTCTAAATCTATAGTACTCAAGACCATCGGTATCGGTGTCAAAAACACAAGTATATTAGAACGAAAGAGAGTCCAGAAATAGACCGCATATCCACGATAACTGATTTTGGTGGAGGGACAAAGGCAAGTCAGTCAAGAAAGGATAGTCTTTAGAAGATGATGCTGGACAAGAGCCATATGCAAAAATAAATAAATTAAATTAAATTAACTTTCATTCCAATCTCATACCATATACAAAAATTAACTCAAATTAGATCGTGAACCTAAATATAAAATGGAAAACTATAAAAATTCTAGAAGGAAACATAGGAGAAAATCCTTGTGACTTTGTATTAGACAAAGATCAGATACAATGTGTTTTGTTTTGTTTGTTTTGTTTTTAAAGATTTTATGTATTTATTTGACAGACAGAGACCACAAGTAGGCAGAGAGGCAGGCAGAGAGAGAGAGGAGGAAGCAGAACCCCTGCTAAGCAGAGAACCAGATGCGGCACTTGATGCCAGGATCCGGGATCATGACCTAAGCCGAAAGCAGAGGCTTTAACCCACTGAGCCATCCAGTGCCCCTACAATGTTAAAAATGCAATAGATTAAAAATACTTGACACATTGAGTTTCATCAAAATGAAGAACTTCTGATCTTTGAAAGACATTATGAAGAGAATAAAAAGACAAGTCACAGACTGGGAAGAAATATTTACAAATCATACAGCTGATAACGAAATTGTGCCCTCAATATAAAAAGAACACTGAAAACTCAATAATAAGGAAACAAAAACCTGAGTTTAAAAAAATGAATAAAAGGTTTGAGCACATCCTTTTCCAGACACAGAAAGGTTGCCAACACCATTAGTCACTAGGGAAATGCAGATTAAAATCCCAATGAGATACCATAATATATCTATTAAAATGTTAAAAATTGAAAAGATTGGGTAACAACCGGAACACTAATATGCTGCATCTGGAAATACAAAATGGTACAACCACTTTAGAAAACAGTTTGGCAGTTTCCTAAAATGTTAAACGTATACCTAACAAAATATTCAGCCATTCCACTCCTAGGGACTTTCCAAGCGGAAAGGAAGCACAATATACATTTGTTCATTCCAGCTTTATCTGTATAACAGTAAAAACTAACAAACAAAAAACTAGAAACAATCCCAACGCCCACCAAAAGCAAATGGGTACACTAATTGCAGGGTATTTACGTAATGGAATGCTGGAATGTATTCAGCATTAAAAAGAAAGGAGCTATTGAGACACATAATGAGAAAATCGATCTCAAAATATAATGCTGACTAAAGGAAGCCAGACATAAAATTTGTAAATCCATTCAAATGAAATTCTATAAAAGGTCAATGTATCTACAGTGACGGAAAACATGTCAGTGGTTGCCTGCACCTGGGGGTTGAAGGAGAGAGGTGAAGTAAATTACAAAGGTCCGCGAGAAAACTTTTGGGAGTGATGGATATGTTCACTTTGTGGATGTGGGTGACAGTTTCTCAGGTTTATAAACCTTATCAATTCATATACTTTAAATACATGAATTTTTTTGTAAGTTAATTACAACTCAGTAAAACTGTTAAAAATTCATTAATTTAAAAAGTAATCCAGCTACATAAGACAAAGAAACCTGGGCTCAGTCTTGGTTCTGTGCCTCCTGAAGGTATGAAGGTCTAAGTCATGTTTATTCTTATTATCATCAAGAAACATTTATCTAAAGTGTTTTGAAGCCTTTAAATAAAAATTTCTCTATTAAAAAAAAAAGGAATTCAACTATTAGGTTAAAATGAACATCCTTAAATTTTTTTCTTTTTTTAAATTTTTTTTTTTTAATTTATTTGACAGACAAAGATCACAAGTAGGCAGAGAGGCAGGCAGAGAGAGAGGAAGGAAAGCAGGCTCCTCTGTGGAGCAGGGAGCCCGATGCGGGGCTCGATCCCAGGACCCTGGGATCATGACCTGAGCTGAAAGCAGAGGCTTTAACCCACTGAGCCACCCAGGCGCCCCTTAAATTTTTTTCTTTTAAGACTGATTTATTTATTTAAGAGAGAGAGAGAGTAGGGTAAAGGGCAGAGGGAAAGGAGACAGAATCTCAAGCAGACTCCCTCCTGAGCACAGAGCCCACTGTGGGGGTTGATGCAGGGCTCAGTCCCAGGACCTGGGGATCATAACCTGAGCCTAAGGCAGATGCTTAACTGATGGAGCCAGCCAGGTGCCCCATAGGAGACTGATTTTATTCTGATCTCCAGTTTGGGGCTTATTCTTGTTTCTCTGTTTTTAAAAACCTGTGGTACGGTTGTCCTACTAGCTGTTTCTATGGTTGGGGTATTAGGCAGAGGATCTATTGTGATCCCATGGGTTCTTCCTACTCTGGAACAAATTTGCATCCTGAAATACCTTATCCATCCTCCCATCACCATTTTCTAAGTGAATGATGACCATTCGCAAAACTTCCTCGTACTCAGCATCTGCTCTGTGCCAGGCAGCTGACGTGCACTAGCCCAAATGCTCAGGATAATCATATGACATATATTATTTTCGCATTTCCCAGATGCATTAACTTGCCTAAAACTAACATTGCTAGTAAACAACAGAGATAAGTTCAGGACCTAGACTTGTCTACCAAAGCGTGAGTTGCCAGATAGATTTCGTGTGGTGGCCAAGACATCTGTGCTCTGGTGCCATCGCAAATGTCATCCCTGATCAAGGAAAGATACATACAAGGAAGGGTGGAGTTGCCGGGATTTGTTACCCTCAGGGTGCTGTCCCCTTCAGGCTTCAGGATGGGTCTTTAAAGTAGAGTTAGCCAAGTCCTCAATGTGTTTTACCAAACACTTTTCTCCTTGATTTTTAAACCCATGTGTTATTTCAGGAATAATAGAAACCATATGTCTCTCACATATTTACACTTAAATCATCAAGATGTTGTTTTGTCAGAACTTTTTGATGTCTTCTGAGATTTTTTTTTAATGGGACCCTCCTAGGAGCAGTAAGTCCCCATCACAAATAAACAAATTAAAACAAGAAAATGTCTGAATTGGGATCCGGTTTTAGGCTGGCTGTGTGGGATGGATTTGAGACTTGGCAAACTGCACTATTCTTTCCTTGCCACAGGAGGGGCTGAGAATAGAATTGGTGTCTGACGGTCATTTTGGAATTGCTTAATTCTGGTTCTAGGTCGGGCGAAACCAGGAACATTTGATTTCAGTGAGAAACTCTTTACTGATCTGACGACATCGTGAAAGCTGTTCCTAAAATCTTGGAAAGCCAAATGCAAAAGGTAGAAAGCAAATCAAGATACCAACTTAGGAGAGTTGATGACACTCAAAACTTAGTATAAAAGACTTTGGGGAAGATGCCGTCATAGTTGTTCAGACAATCTAATCCCTGTTTTCTCTAGCAGGGGTTCCCACACTCAACAAGTTAGAGCCTTTCTTCTCATTGGGGATACTGGGCTGAGCTTACCCATCACCTGTATAAGCCTGTCCTCCTCCTAGAATCCTTCTGAAGACAAAGATAGCTTCTTGATCATGCCTTGGTGTTTCCAAAAGTTCTTTGCACAGTGTTGCATCCCTGGGAGAGAAGCCAAGTGAATACTAGAATAAAGGTGTTGTTTTCAGAATTTCTCATTCAGCATTGCCAGGATGGTCCTGGCGATGAATGGACAGAAACAGGTGCTGGTTTCAGGTCCCAGCATGGCTCCTTGCCAGCTGCGTGGCCTTGGGCAAGTTCTTCTACCTCTCCACAGCTCTGTTTCCTCATCAGTAGAAAGCATATAAGGATGCCACTTCAGTGGGTTGATATGCAAATTAGTGATGCTGTCACACAAGACATGTGATTTTTGACAACTGAAAGAATGGGGAGAAAATCTTTAAATTTAAGTCATAGGAACAAAGTTTTCTGCTTCAAGCTATTGCTAATATACCTCATAACACATTTTATAAAAATAGACAATTAGGAAATTTGAGAGATGACATCACTAACCAGACTTACGCTTTCCCCATTTGGTTGCCTTATATGTACTACTTGGTTTCCAGTCTACCAACGAGTACCGTTTATTACACGAGGCACTGTCTTTCTTATACAAAATGTATGAGGATATCCATATGTATGTATTTTGAAAATGCATGCATTCTTAAGAATCTCAGAGCTGGAATGTGGTCCAGTTTTGTAGATGAGGAGGAAACCGAAGTCAGCAAAGTTCATAGACGTGTCCAAGGTCACAATTCTATTTATTAGTATTTTGGGATGAGTTCCCTGACCAGTATTCCTGCCACATCATTCCAGTTTCTAATCTGCAGTACGTTTTTTGTTTTTCTTCTCTTCCTTCTTTCTTATAACCATGTGACAGAACTTAAAATGCAATCCAGAATCAATTTGTTCTATTAAAAAAAAAAAATACCCTTGTCAACTTGACAGTTGTACCTGGCCCTCCCAGCCTAAGATCGTAGCCAGAGCGTGACAGAGCACTGCCCCCCGGGAGTACTCAAACTTGTGGTGCTGGTGGAATGTTCCGGAACACCACAGTCAGCTGACATATGGGGAGGCCTGCTTGTGATTACCGGAAAACTCAGGGGAATGGATGGGTTTGGGAAACATTTTTGTAGGGTTTTGTTAACAGAAAAAAAGAAAGGGAATCTGGTATATGTTAATCAACAGATTATTCCAGAAGAGTGTCCAAAAATATAAAATCTAAATTGGCAAATTCAAGAATGTCTGAAACACGCAGCTTTGCTGAGATGCTCATGTGCGTTGAGCCAAGTGATGACATTTGCTTTCGTGCCAAACCCCAGAGAGTTCCAAGTCAGTTTCCACTTGCCGTCCCTCCCCACCCCATCCTCATCTGCTCCTCTAATGTGGTTTTCCTAAATTGAGTGGGGGAGTGGGGCGGGCGAGGGTTCCAGGTTCTCTTGACTCCCATTCACCTTGGCTAAATTCACCCCAGCTGTACCATCCTCCACCTCAACAGACAATATGGACGGAGGCTCCTTGAAGCCTCTGCCTCCATGTGACTGGAGAACTCAGACGGAAATAGAAAAAGGCTGAGCTTGCCTGGAGCCAAGCTGCACAGATGTTTTCAAGGGAGAAAATGGACCTACCTTGGTTACAAAGGGGGAGAAGTGGCCTTTGAGTGATGGGGAGAAATGTGAAAGCAGCACCCCCTCCCCACCATAACAGTCCTGCTTGGGGTAAGGGAGGGCTCATGTGAAATCATGAGAGCTGGAGCTCCCCCAGCCTGCACCACCCAGGGCACGCCTCGGCCATGCCACGGTTTTCCCCACAGCTTAGCCCAGCGTGCAGCTCAGCTGTTCCCAGCGGTGAGGGCCAGGCAGAGGGTGGGGAAATGTGGGAGGACCCTGAGGACGTCAGTCACCTCCCCCCAATGCCAGCTGGCCATTCCCCCTGAGGAAATAGATGACTTTAATCAGCCTGTCCCTTTGTTTCTCTGTGTCTGGGCCAGTAGGTGTAGACTCCTAGACTTCAGGGCCTGGGATCTTTAACATTTGTTTCGCAACTTCAGGGTAAAAGACAGATTAGTGCCCCACCCATAGCCCATAGTTGCTCCCCAGTCAGTGGCGTGGATTGATGGTTTTGGAGCCCCTGGAGGGTCTGCCCTGTTTCTATGAACAAGCTCTATGTGTCAGAGGGTGAACTGGACCAAGGACAGCCCACACCCAGGGGCTTGTGGACAAGTAACCCATATGGGACACTTCCCAGCTGAGTTCTTCAAAGGGGAGCAGCAGGCTTGAGCCCCACTGGGCCTCAGGGGTAAACAGCTCACTAGCCCACCCTGTGCGGGCAGCTGCTCTCTCTTCCCTTTCCCCGCCCCCCACCCCGCCACACCGGGGCTCTGGGGCTTGTTGCCAGAGTAAATGAGTTGTTCTTGGATGCTTGTTTTAGGGCCTGCTTCTATGGGCACCTAACAGAAAATATTCAGTGAGTATTCCTTACTAAAATCGCTCAATATGTGCTCACTGTCCACAAGAGCACAGAACACGGAGCTAGGAGGGCAGAGAGAAAAAGAGGGAGGCCAGACTGAGTCCTGAGTTAATGTGTGTTTTTAAAGGAGGTAAAAACAGATACCCCAACAACATGTATCAAATGGCAGAGAGGAAAATGTTCCATAAAAGAAGCATAGAGAAAAAAAATACTCTGGAAATTCAGGGGAGAAACACAAATGTGGCAGGGGGCTTAGAAGGGAAGCTAAGAAGGCTTGGGAGGGGGGCAGATCAGAGCACACCTGAAAGCTCGGGAGGTTTGTGGGCAGGAAGAGGCAGGAAACGACAACCATCCCCTCAAGGAGAGGTGACCATGAGCAGGCACCCGTCTGCCCCCTGCTCCCCCAAACCAGGCTGGGAGATCCTGCTGAAGTTGTGACACCCAGCCTGGACAGTCAGCTGTAGGGTTGGGGGCTTGTCTGGAAACTGCTTAGAAGCAAACAGTCTTCCCTTGGCAAGTCAGTCTCCGGTGGGAATGTCGTGACTGTATTAGGGGACCAGCGGTTCTCAGGAGGGGAGACAGTCACGAGACTGCAGGAAGTGTGTCTTTGAGGCGCTGTATTCTGTTGCTAGGACATCCAGGGCCTAACTGACCCTGGAAGGACGGCCCCTCCCAAGTTAGGCAGGTCTAGAGATAGAGAACAATTTGCCTCTAAGCACGATTTTCTGGTACAAACTCCCTCTGGGCCACTATCCACCCGTCTTGTCTCCCCAGGCCCTGGTACCAGACGAGGGACAACCTGTCTGCCCCAAAGCCTGCTGCAATTATCCAAACCAGCCAAGCCTGGTTTACCTTTCTTTCTCATGAAAACCCCAACAAAGGCCTTGTCTAAGCTCTCCCTACTCCCTCTACCCCCTGACCACCCCTGCTGCCTTCCCCATGTGGCCCCTTTGGCATGACCTGCCCCTTCCCCTTGGGATCGGGGAGTAACAGACAATTCTTTGGGCCTCACCATGCTTCTGTTTTTCTATCCACACACTGTCTTCTAAAATAGAGATGCAAAGAGTGAAGGCAATCAGAAGCAGCCAGGAGGCAAGGAGAGGAGGAAGGTATTGAGAAGAGAATGGGGTATGAGCAACAGACACGGAGACAGGATGGCTGGGCACAGTTCCAAGTTCCCCGATGCCAGGCTGCAGGGTGGCTGCGCCTGTTGGCTGCCTTCCTTCAGTCCCCACATGTCCCAGCACCTAAACCTCCTTGCGAGTATGCGAGCTGACTGTGTCTCTTTTCTCCCGCAGCAGGAGGAGCATAACCAGTAGAGTCTGAGCCGAAAGAACATGCGGAAAAGCTAAGGGACGGTCACTGAGTCTCATAATTTTCGTATTGGGAGAGGCATGGACGATCTTCTCACCCAGGGACACAAAAAGTTCTTCCTGTTAAGGAAAAGATTGACAAATTGGTTTACACTAAATTAAGACCATCTGTGCGTCAAAAGATCCCATGAAGATAGGTAAAAGGCAAGCCACAGGGAGGGAGCAGATGTTCACAATACAGATACCACCAAAAAATTTGCATCCAGAATATAGATCCAGAATCTATAGGGAAATGTGCTAAAGAATTGAAATAGACACATCACAAAAGACAATGTCAAAATGATAAAGAAGCCCATGAAAAACTTCTGAGTATATGGCAATACCTAGACTTGGCAAGGATGGCGAGGAGCAGGAACTCATACTGTGCTAGTTGGAATGGAAATGGATCCAAGCACTCTGGAAAACGAGTGTGACCTCTACCAAAGCTGAAATTTGCATGCACTGAAATCCAGTAAACCTGCTCCCAAGTGTGGTCAGCCAGTCGATATGAAGTCAAATAAAAAAGTTAATCAATTAGGGCCACTTGGGGTTGGTTAAGCTCTGTCTTCAACTCAGGTCACGATCCTGGAGTCCTGGAATTGAGCCCCACATGGGGCTCCCTGCTCAGTGGGGAAGCTGCTTCTCCCTTTCTCCCTCTCCCTCTGCCCCCGCCTTGGTGCGCACAAGCTCTTTTTCTCAAACAAGTAAAATCGTTTTTTAAAAAATGTCAATCAACTAAAATATTGTGGAAATCCTCAAAATCTTCTAAACAGGTGTGCACATATTGACACCCAAACACACTACTAGGATGTCCATAACAACACTCTTTGTAATAGCCCCAAGTGGAAAACAACCCAAGCGTTCATCAGCAGCTGAGTGGATGAATCCCGGGACGATCCTGGGAATATGACACAGCAGGAACAATAGAACTCACGCACATCGTGAAGAGATTCCTTATTTATTTACTTATTTGACAGAGAGAGAGAGAGAGAGAGAGATTACAAGTAGGCAGAGAGGCAGGAAGAGACAAAGAAGGAAGCAGGCTCCTTGCTGAGCAGAGAGCCCGATGTGGAACACCATGCTGAGCCAAAGAAGCCAACACTAGACAGTTCATAGACATGATTCTGTCTATATAAAGTACAAAATAGGCATGTGAAGACCGAGCTGATCCATGCTGATGAAAGTCAGGACAGTGGTTAATTTGCGGAGAGAGCACAGTGCTGGGAGGAGGGACAAGAAGCTTTGGTGGAGGCTGGTCGTGTTCTACGTCCTCGTTAGGGTGAAAGCTACATTTGGCTGTAGGTTCATTTCTTGTATGCTTTCCTCTACATATCTTACACTTCACTATAGGTGTTGACTAGAAGTAACCCCCAGCCTGTCTTCCTACCAATTTACCCTGGAGACCCCCTTACACTTCTCTCAGCAGCTGGTCCTTCACTCTGTTCCTGATTAAACTCCTCTCAATAAACGTAAAGGCAAGGGGAGAATTCCTTCATAAACGAATGAGGAGACGAGGTGTAGTGAATTCTTCTAAAGATCATGTTGCCAAATGCCCAATGTGCTGGATTTTCTAAATTCATCCATAATCTTATAAATATCTTCTTGAACATAATAATAAATGTGAATGTACATTCCTGGATGTGTTCACGAGTGAATCTGTCTTCACCTTTCACCTGTGGGGAGATCCTTCCCTTTTTTTATAGTTTCTTGCCTATCTTTTAAAATATCATCTTATTCCCTATTTGGACTCCCTGCACCCTCAAGGCCTTTTCAAAAATTTGTTGTTTTTACCAGTAGTCAAATTTTAACATTTTAAATTGTTATGCAAGTTCAGATCCTTCCTCAAATTTATATTTATGATGAATGGGATGTTAACTTTCATGGGATTTTAAAAATATACTTTTCTGGGTTGCCTGGGTGGCTCATAAAGCCTCTGCCTTCAGCTCAGATCATGATCTCAGGGTCCTGGGATTGAGCCCCACATCGGGCTCTCTGCTCAGCAAGGAGCCTGCTTCCCTCTTTGTCTCTTCCTGCCTCTCTGCCTACTTGTGATCTCTCTCTCTCTCTCTCTGTCAAATAAGTAAATAAATAAAATCTAAAAAATATGTATACTTTTCTGACAAGGAAATACATTGATAAGAAGCATAAATCCCATTATGTTCCTTAACAATTCCTTAAATTGCTTCTCTGAAGAGAATTAAAAATCAGGCAAATCTAATTTGGCAGAATTCTTCAAAAGCTCTTAAAACTATATCATCCTCATAGGAACTGCTATACATTATAGGAATATACATACTTGAAATCTGTAAAAAACACTAATGTGCTACTGGAGAAACGAGTCAGCTTTCTAAAGTTGTTAGAATTTTGGCAAATGATTAGATGGCTTTCAAGAGATTTCAGAAGAATTCACCATAAACTGAGATACTCACAAATGAGTAGCTGAAATTCAAAAGAATTCAGAGAGTGTTATGGAAAAGATAAATATAAATACTGAGGGTGTGGAAAGGAGGAAAAACAGACATCACAACCACAGCCATTCTCCCAACTCTTGGCAATCACATGCCAATGGATCGTTGCTACATTTTACTTTCTCTAACTCACAGATGATGGTAGAGATGAGTCCGTTTATGGAGAGAGAGGGACAAAGAGAAGAGGGGGAGAGAGAAAATACAATGAAAGGACACTTAGCATTTTCCCAGCTTTATGGAGATATAATTAATGCATAAATACTAAGTTTCAGGGTACAACCCATTGATTGGATACATTTATAGACTGCCGATCAATTACCACCAGAGCATTGCCTATCATCTCCATCCCATCACACAGTTACCATTTCTTTCTTTTTCTTTGTGTGTGGGGAGTGTGTAGGTATGTGTGGTGAGAACACTGAAATTTACTAAGAGAGAAGGGATATTTTTGGAACACCTGCTCTATATAAGACACTACCTGTTTGTACAAAATTAAGAAAGTGGTGGAGGTAATAATAACACACACCCTACAGTGCTGATGCACTAAGCAGGGTCCTCAGCATAGCGATAGTAATTCACTTGAATCCTTACAACAGCCTTACCAAGTTGGTACTAGTAACATTCTTGTCCTCTTTACGGTTACAGTAACCGAGGCACTCAGAGTTTGGGTAACTGGTCCCAGGTCACAAAACTAGTGACTGGTCAAGACGAGGGTTTGAATCTTTGTACTTTGGGCGGCAGAACCTATGTGCATTAGCACGACGCTCTGGGAAGACAGTGACCAACCTCAGGACATGTGAGCACTTAGGAGTAGCTCCATCCAAAGGTCAGATGAGAAATAAAAGGAGACTAAAAAAAGTATTTAGCTGTTTGGCAAGAAAATTATATAAAAGGAAGGCCTCAGATGCATGTTGGCGTCTCGTCTCTCCAGGGTAAGCACACTCTTTATCTTCCTTTATTGGTGCCCTCATTACCATGTTAAATTAAGAGCCGACATAGGTTCCCATCTTCTGCCACTTTGCCGCCTAGCCCCGAGCCCTGCCCTCATTCAGTCGGGCTAAACTGTCTTCCTTAATTACCAAATGGTAACTCAGTCTTGCACAAGGAGAGTTCGGATGATAAATTAAAACAAGGGACCTTTGTTTGGTGTGTGCAATTGGGCATCACAGTCCCTTAATTATGCAATGATGTCACCCTGAGCCAAGGGAAATTCTAAGGGCTTCATCACTGGGAGGCCTGGCAGGGCCATGAGTCATGAGTAATGGGCATTGTCGTATGGGCGCAACACATCTCCTCTCCTGGGCAGAGCCAGCTGCCAAAAGGAGGAGGCAGAGGCAGGGAGTCGGTGGGACCCTCTTTCCATAAGGAAATCAGTAGAGCGCCATGGGCCACAGTGTGGCCTTTGGGGTCAGATAGGTTTGTGCTCAAACCCCGGCTCGGGCATGACCTTGCTGCATGCCCTCCGTCTGCTCCAGACCATAACCATGAGGAACACAAGATGACAAGGAAAGCAGACCCGGGACCCTCTGTCATATCCCAGGCGTGTCACCCAAGACCTGGCTCTGTGGTCCTCCTCTGATCTTGAACAATTCACTCCACCTTTCGGAGCCTCAGTTTCCCCCTTTATAAAATGGACCTAAGCTCTGTGAACCTTGACGGAAATCAGAGATGACAGTGACCCCACACAGTGCCTTCATTTATTTCCGGATTGGGATGGGAAACAACTGTTTGGGGAACGCAACACATGAGATCCCTGGTTTCTTCCCAACCCCCTGAAAGCTTTGCTATCACCAGCTTCCAGATAAAGGTCCTCAGATTCTATCCCAGAGAAGCGTTTTCCTCCTTATATTGTTTCCTCTCACCAGTTTATTGGCTACTGGGCTGGATCATCTCTGGGGCTTCTTACCTTCTTTCTCCCCCTTGCTCGCCTCTGCCTCTCGTTGGCCCACACAGGCGAGGAGCAGGAGACAGGACGTGGCCGACGAGCCTTCTACCCACCCCGCCCCCCACCCCGCTCCTTCCTCAGCTCCTTCTCCCCCTGCTCCCCGGACAGCACACTTTCCACAGTGCTCCTGGCACCACGCAGGCATCTGGGCTTCAGCCTCTTCTGTGTCCCCCTGTCCCCACCCCACCCCCCAAGCTTCCAGCTTTCCCAAGAGCAGAGGGAACCTTCCTCCCTCTGTTTGGGGGACTAGCAAGAGCTCCCATAGCTCTTCCTTGAGATGCAGACAAGCCCGGGGCTTTCAGGACTCCCACATGTGCGTGTGCACACATGTAAGAAAGCACACTCACACACTCTCGCACAAACACATGGGGATACATGCACACTTGCACAAATGCACTCACACTCACAAACACATCCACTCATACACATGTGCATACCCTCACACACAAGCATGTTCACACACACACACACACACACACACACCCTCCACCGTCCATGGAGAAGACAGGATTTCCCACCTATGGCGAACCACCGATGAGAGCCCCCGCCTCTCACGGAAGTTTCTGGAGGTGACTGCAGAGGGGTTTTGAACAGTGAGGGAAAGGGGTTGGCACAAGGGCAGCTGTGAGCCGTGTCACAGTGATGACCTGGCAGCTTCTTCGGCTCCAGAGCTGGCCCCGGTGGTGCGTGCTTCTGGGAATTATCTCTGCCACGAAGACAAGGCCACCCAGGCAAACTGTTGCCTGCCTGCTTATCCGCATCTATTTATAGTGCCAGTCCTGTGAAACAAATGTTTTCAACCATACATCTGCAAGCGTTTCTGGCATGGAAGCTCGTTCCTTTGTCATCTCAATATGCACCACCAGAAGCTTCCCTGCTCGGGTATTTCTAAGGGCATCAAGGAGAATCACACCCACTTGCGATAAAAACTGTACTCGACAGTGGCAGGAGCCCCGCCGGGGGGGGGGGGCAAGTCAAGGCCACATACGGTGCACAAAGAAAGGGCACGGCATCTGTCCCCTGCCAGGCCAGCACGAGACCCCTTCTGCTGTGCGGGCGGGCGGAGAGCCGTTTCTCCCCGTGCTGGAGTGGATGGGATGAGACAGAACATGCCCAGGGCTGTGCCAGCTCTTCTTACTCAAGAGCCACACGCTTTATCATGTCAAATGATGAAAATATTTTGCTTTCTACCTAGCTTGGGGGCTTCCCATTCTGGCAGGGATTACATGGATGTCAAAGCAAGCCGTCTGCTAGGAATGCGCGCAAACTGGCTGAGAACGGGGCCCTCCACATCCAGCAAGCTGCCCCCATTGTGAATCCCAGGAGTCACTTCTCACATTCTCTTTCTGGGGACTTGGCAGGGCTGCCACCTTTCCCATCGTGACTTCAATCCTGAAGGTAGATTTTACCCAAGTTCTGTCTCTGACATGAATTTGCCCAATCTTCTTGGACAATAGTCCTCAATTGTTTCTGAACTTATTTCTTCCGCTAAAAACATCATGTTTCACCTCCCACATCAAACCCCCCCCCCCCGGTTGAATACAACCCACATCCCAGATACGCTCACCCAGCTCGGCCCCATTCGGCCACCGGGCCTTTGCCCATGCTGCCCCCTGCCTTGAGCAGCCGCCCTCCCTTCTCCACTTCCCTTTAATGCAAGACAACAACCACACTTCTAATGAAGCTTCCCTCCACCATCCCCGAAAACATAAATTATCCTCCTTCTGTTGGTTTCCTGTGGCTGTCGTAACAAATTACCACAGACAGGATAGCTTCAACAAGAGAAATGTGTTCTCTCACAGCTCTGGAAGCCGGAAGTCTGAAGTCAAGGTGTGGGCCGGGCGGAGCTCCGGGCAGAGACGCAAGGGAAGAATCGCCTTCATGCTTCTTCCAGCGGCTGGTCGCTGTGGCGTTCCTCCTACCTGCCTCTGTCTCCCTTTTCACGCGACCTGCTCTGTGGGTCTCCCATCTGTCTCGGCCTTTTTCCGATAAGGACATTTATCTTAGGGTTTCGGGCCCACCTGGGGAATCCTGAGGCCATCTTGACATCCTTAATTACATCTGCACAGACCTTTTATTCCAAATAAGGTAACATCCGTCGGCTTCAGGGACTTGAACGCAGACAGATGTTTTTGGTGGTTACTATCCGACCCACTATCCCTGTCCAACCAAAAACACACTAACTCACTGCCTGGCATTGTACCCGCCCCCCCCCCCCCCAAAGATAATCATCCCTGTGTTGTATCACTGAGCACACTGAGCTCTCCCCGCACTTGATAGGCCTTTGAACTACATAAACTCTACTGGCTTTACCTTTCAGATTACAGAATCATCACATGCTTGTTACAAAGGACGATAATAAAAATGAAGCCAAGAGTCTCTGCCAGCCCATCCAAGCCCACCCACACAGTCATGCCTTCACGGGGCATCACTTCACCGGGACCAGGACTAGAGGTTTGGCTTGTGTCCCCCCGACAATGTTCTCAACACTTACACAAACATACAAAATAATTTTATTTATACACACTCACCCATACACATATATAAGGCCTTTGTTCTCTTTTTTTTTTTTTTAAGATTTTATTTACTTGAGAAAGAGACAGAAAGAGTGAGAGAGAGCCTGAACAGGGGGTAGGGGCAGAGGAAGAGGGAGAAGGCGGCTCCCCACTGAGCAGAGAGCCAGATACAAGGCTTCATCCCAGAACCCTGGGATCATAACCTGAGCCAAAGGCAGCTGCTCAACGGACTGAGCCACCCAGGTGTCTCTGTTCTCCCTTTAAAAAAAATACATGCGTATATTTGCAAACCTCTCTTGCTACTTCAGAACATGTGGCGGAATTGCCTCTCAGTGAGATACACCAAGACCTTTTTAGGAGGGCGGACCACTCCCCTGCAGGGAAGCCCCGCAGTTTAATCCATCAGTGCCCTGTGGGTAGAGATTACTTAACCGAATTAGACCTCTAAACATGGAGGCATAGACATTCTCTCACGAGTGTGGCTTGGGCTACTTCTGATGATGCCGATGAGGATTTTCCTTACGTTTAGGTCTTTAGTACATTTAAAGGGGGCAATTTCCTCCCCCAACCCTATGACAATGTCTGGACACATTTTTGTTTGTCACACCTCAGAGGAGGGGCATGCTGGCATCCGGCGGGTAGAGGGCATAGATCCTGCTGAACACCCTACAGGGAACGGGAAGTCCCCCCGCAACAGAAAATTAGCCAACTCCAAATGTCAAGGGTGCCCACGTGGAGAAACTGGCGAAAAGACATTTTTTATAACTAGGGTAAAACAGATATCTATCTTTCTTCTCATTTATGTAGGTTGTTAGTTTCATCCATCTCTGTTATTTATCCATCCCTCTTGTCCCACTGAAATAAAATGTGAAATCCTGTACCTCATTCACAAATACCTTTCTTTCTGACCTCTCTCTTCAGTGCTTCTGACCTTCCCACTGATTTGTTGTTCTATTCTTAGGCCAATGCTATTTTTTAAACTTATTTTTTTAACTTATTTTTTAACTTATTTTTTAACTTATTTTTCATGACAGTAGGCGAACTCATACTCCTTATTCTCGTAGCCCTACTCTATCAAACTAAATCTGTTTTGCAAATGAAATACAAATACAATTACAAATCCAGTAAGCTCCCCATGGACACAGTGTACCGCCCTAACAAAGGTGCTGGACAGACGCGAATGGAGACTTAGGGCCGTGGGGCAAGCGCGTCCTCTCCAGGTGGGCACGCCGAGAATATTCCTTGTCACGTGAAGTCCTAAGACTCCCTTGTTGTTCCCACTGACATAAACTTGTTGTCACTGAGCCACACTCGTGTCTTGCACTCCGCAAGGGACATCATCCGTGTTTTAAATCTACGTCTGTTCTTCTCACAGGATTATTAAATCAGGGCTCCTTAACCGCCAGTACAATCATGAAGGCACGTAATTGGAAATCCAAGTATGACATAGATTTTGTGGCAGTCCTTAGTCGTGGGTGGCCATCGGATGACCCAGAATAGGATTATGTTTACTTCTTTGTCATTATTAGTTTAAATAATAAAATTACATTTTGCATAAAATCACATTTTTTGGTTCGCAGAGAGAATTGTCCCATCCCAACAAATAGCCACAGACACCAGCTGGAAAAATTCTCTCTGTGTCTTTCTCCTGCCATTGAGGGTTTTCTCCCAGAGCCAACTCCTCCCAGGAGGCTTAGAGCTCACTCAGCCTGTCCCTGCCCTCATTTCAATGCCATGTGATTCTGATTCCAGAAATGCTATAGAATGTTTTCACATCCGGCTAAGCAAATTGTCTCTGCCACCCTTCAGTGTTTTCCTTTTTCAAGTTTTTGTGAGAAATGTTTACATGTTTGGATTTCATTTTTTTTTTTTTTTTTTTTTTTTCCAGTCAGGAGGTATGATTCCTAATGTTCCACGGGAAGAGAGGAGGGTCCTCTCTCCTCTCAGTCACCGTTGATTTCATGACAGCTGAGATTTCTGATGTTAAGACTTTCCTCCTGAACATGGTTTGTTTCTTTGTTTCTACCCTAAGTCCTTCAATAAAGTTTGATAGTATTCTTTGTTCTGATTAAATTTATTCCTGGGTTTTTTTTTTTATAGTTTTTGTACCTATTTTAAATGGGATTTCCTCTAATCCCATATCCCTATATCCAAGATAAGGGCTACTGATTTTATACATATATAAATATATTAACATGTAAATATTTATAATAATATAAAATATAATAAATATATAAAACTTACATAATATATATTTTATGTATTAATTGTATATGTTATTTATACATTATATATGCACTTAATATACACACCTATATCAAAATCTCTTGTGAATTCTAAATTTTTTAAATAATCTTTCAAGTTGTCTAGGAATATATTAATATTTTCTGAAAACAAATTTTTAACTCCAATGTGTATTTTGCCAACTTCATTTTCTAGAAGGTTCAGTGTCAAATAGTAGCAGTCACAGTGCCATTTTCTCTTCTCTTTGATTTAACAGAAACAGCGTTAGCATTTTCCCATTCATGTGGTGGCTCACATGATATTTACTCAATTAACTTCTAAGCTGAGGTTGAGTCCCCCTCCCCCAAGGTAGAATTGTTTTTTAGATTTATTTATTAGAGAGGGAGTGCGCATGCGCACGCACACATGCTGGACTGGAGGGAGGAGCCGGGGGAGAATCACAAGCAGACTCCCGCAATGAGCCTTGAGCCTACCCCAGGCCTGGACCCCAGTGCGCATGAGATGATGACCCGAGTTGAAAGAAAGAGTTGGACAGCCAACAAACTGAGCCACTGAGGCGCGCCCAAGTGGAGGTAGAGTTCTTACCTATCGTCCATATTTTATAATATACATTTTTAGAATCGATTGATAATTTCTCGAATTAGGAATTACGTTTTTAGACTTCCTGATGGTGAACCATTCCTTCAATTACAAACCCTCCTAAGTTATGCTGTAATAAGCATTCTTTCAATATATTGCTGGATTTTACTTGCTAATTACTTATATAAAGTACTTATTCATTTGTTTATTGTTCTATAATCTTTGGTATTGTGATTATAGAGATCTGAAATGAATTAGGACATTTCCATAATTTTCAATATACAGAAAATTTCAATAACATAGGAACTATTTTTGTTAAAGACTTTTATTTATTTATTTGACAGACAGAGATCACAAGTAGAGAGGCAGGCAGAGAGAGAGAGTGGGGAGGAGCAGGCTCCCTGCAGAGCAGAGAGCCGGATGGGGGCCTCGATCCCAGAACCCTGGGATCATGACTGGCAGAGGCTTTAACCCACTGAGCCACCCAGGTGCTCCAGAACTATTTTTTTTAATATAAAATGGATGTTAGCTGTGAATATCAACAGAGCTAAATAAATTTTTGGTATGTTACTTTTCTATCATTATTGGACTAATTATATATTTTTTTTTTAAAAATCACCAGTTTCCAGTATGTTTTCCAGTATGTTTTAAAAGCATTACTGTAGAGTTTCACAAAGTACCCATCTGTAGCTTTTTTCTTTTTTGTGTTTATTCTTATAATTAATACTCCATTCTTAATGTTGAATATTTTGTGTCCTGTCAATTATCCAGGCTATTCTATGGGTTTGTCTATTTCATCTTCTTAAAAAAACTAGTTCTTTATGTTGTTTGTTTTAATTTCATTTCTTTCAAGTTTTATTTTTATCAGTCCTCCTCTCATAATTCTTATGTTTATTGAATTCTTCTTTATCTAGTTTATTTACTTAAATATAACAAAAATCATGTATTATAAATTTTCCTCCCAGCACAATTTTGGCTTCATCCCCTAAGTTTTCATTTTAATTTTTCTGTATGATTTGTAATTCCAATCTTTATTTACTCTATCATATGAGAAGTTATTTAGATAAATGTTTCTAAAATTTCAACAAATCAAGCTTTTGGGTGACATCTTTTCATTAATGCTTTTCTCGGTTTGAGGATTTGGGGGTAAAGGATTATGGTTAAAGAATATGACCCATAAAATCTCCCTTATTTGAAATTTGTTAAGGTTTTATTCTAATTGAAGATCTTTGTCCTTATTCTGTGAATTATAAAAGAAGATGGTATATTCTCTGTGATCAGCAATCTAGTTGATCAGTCAGGTTGGTCTTCCTCCCTCAGTTGATTCCCTTTCTGAATCTGCCATACTTTTGTGCTTTTCCTTGCTTCCTGTGGCTATGGCTCACTCAGCAGAACCAGACTAAGCTTTTGGAGGGAATGAGTGACCATTGCTCTTGCACCTGCTGCAGTGGCATCTCAGACCATTGTCGAAACTGCAGCCATTTTTTCTGACCCCACGGAGCCCCCAGTTGACACCCAGACACACACCTGAAGACCTGTCCCAGATCCCCTCTAGAGCCCCAGGCTTCCATTGCTGAATTGGCCCTCCCAACTAGTTAGGAAGACTGGCAATGAGAAGAAAGCTTCCAAATGCCATCATCTGGATTCTAGGCTCCAGAAGTCTCCTATTTTACCTTCTCTGTCATTGAAGAAGAGCCCAAGAGCTATTCTGGGTAGAACTATGGTAGCTGTTAATTCTGATCATTGGCCCCAAAACCCAAAGGGATTTCCCCCCAGAAAAAACCATTGGCTAGAGTGAGAAAAGTATTTCTCACAAGAGAGTAAGAACTAATGTAAGCTTTTTGGAAGACAATTTGGCAATAAGATTCAAAATTCATAAAATACAGATTCCCTTTAACCAAGCAATGATATATTTAGGTGCTTATTCTGAGGAAATTATTAAAGATATGTGCAAAGATTTAATTATAATAATGTAGTTTAATACCACTGAAGACAGTAAAACATAAAAAGATGATAGATACAGATGGTAGGCAGGTGAACAGATGTAGATGAGGAAATAACCTAAATGCACAATAATAATTTATAGCAAATTAGCTTCAAAAAACTGTAATATATGCACTGATATAAAACTATACAGTTACTGAAAATGATATCCTAGAAGATCATTTGTATGTGTACTGTGATTCCATTTTATATATATTTAAATCTAGAAATCTCTCTATGTTTATACCTCTATCTGCATAAAATGTGGGAGGGTAGACTATAACAGTGTTTAAAAGCGGAAGATTGATAAGCAATGGTTGATCATTTCAAATTCTAATTTCTTAAACATTGAGCATATTTTGCTTATGTGATTTTTTAAAATTAGCAAAATTATTTGAAAACTCCATTTAAAACTCCAGTTGAACTTTTCGGAATCATGTTCAAGGTTTCCAGCAAACGGCACGGTTATGTGATCCCAGCTCCGCAAACCAAGCTACATGGTTACTAGATTCCAGCTCCTCCCTCTTGTGTTTCCCAGATGCAGTCTCACCCCGGCGGAGCCTGCCCCCCTCACATCTCCTTCCATCATTTCACTCCGACCGATGATGACGATGTTGAGCTAATGCACCACATGATCGTCACGGTCCAGGCAAATCGCACGTACTGAGATGGAGCAACACGTCATTCCTCGTTCCCCTCCCAGGTCTTCCTTCAGGTTTCTGCTTCACCAGCAAAAGGTAAAGCGAGCAGGAATGGGAGAGCCAGGGCGTTTCACAGGCTGGAGCTGAGGGCCGGGGAGGAGCAGATGCCTGTGGTCTTTCCCCAGCATGGAGACGTGGTGAGGGTTGCAGGGCTGAGTCCATCGCTAGGGCCGAGGCAGTGAGCAGGATACCGGGTCAGACCAGGGCCAGCCACAAGACTCATTGGTGGGACGCCTGGGTGGCTCAGTGGGTTAAAGCCTCTGCCTTCCGCTCAGGTCATGATCCCAGGGTCCTGGGATCAAGCCCCACATCGGGTTCTCTGCTTCCTCCTCTCTCTCTCTGTCTGCCTCTCTGCCTACTTGTGATCTCTGTCTGTCAAATAAATAAATAAAATCTTTAAAAAAAAAAAAAAGACTCATTGGTAATGACTCACCTGCTAGTCTGGGCTCCTTCAATATCCCCTCATTAACAATGACATTAGTCCCTATGTCTAAAATGGAAGGATAGATGTTTAAAACCTGCTACTAGCTGCTCAACCCCATTTCAGGCACCATATGGTGAAGCAAGAGCAGATCAACGTCTCCTCAGCCCAGGCTTTTTGAGGAAGGTGCGAGGGCTGAACAACAGGAGGGAGTAGAGAGGTCCGCAGACTTGTTGTTAACTGTCGTCCTGCTGCTTCCTTGTTATAACTGAGTTCTACTTTCTGTTGGAATAAGTAAGAAAACAATGGACAAACTCTTGCTGAACAGAAAACTAAAGCAAGGTGGCATTTACATGCTTGGCAAGTTAAGTTCTCTTTAATGCATGATGGTCTTAGAAGTTGCTTCTTGGCACATGTCATGTGAGATACTACGTAATGGAGCCTTCCCCATGGAGACAGGGTCCCCCTGTGGCCTTTTCGCCACTGAATCTAGTGGTGGATATATCTCATTTTAGGATTGGAGGTCCTGTGACTGTTACCCCTTATCCTCCCCCACCAGCATCAATCCATGAGACAGGGACCCCTTCCAAGAACCCTCTCTCTCTCCCTACAGCCAGAGACCAGAGACCCAGCAGAGCTGAAGGGGTGGGTAAGAGGCCAAGGCACAGATGCGGGGAGGGGCTCATGACCCGGGACCTTTCAGTCAGGGGAGCTCACTAGAGGATGGGGACACATTTGAGTCTTTAGTAGAGAGTTTGGTGGTGAGGGGAGTCAAAGTGGCAGTCCCCACCCCCCACCCACCCCCCACCCCTCACCCTCCCCCCACCCCCGCTGCAGAGAGAGAGGGAGTCCCGGCTGTTTCTCTTCAAAGGAAGAGGCATTCTGGAGGTTTCCAAGCATCCTTTGTCTTTTAAATTAAAGTCATTTGCTGCCTTTAGTCCAGCATGGTCCTCACATTCTTACGTGGTATACAGGAAAACACCTGAGGATCTTTGTTAAAATGCAGATTCTCACAAGTCTGGGGTGCGGGTCTGAGAGCCACTGTTGACTCAGGGCTCACACTCTGCCTAGTGAGACGTTCAAGACTACATGTCACTCCGAAGTCTGTTCTGGCTACAACGGAGCAGCCTCCAGCAGACACGAGCCGGATGTCCCACCTGCAGTGGGTGCAGAAGGTCAGGAAGATGCTAGGTGTGCAGAGCTGAGAGGATGGGCTTCTTTCCCAACAACTCCAGCCAACGCATCAGCTCTTTCAAGTTCATTCTGGGCATGGAAGGGGTTAAAGGGGCCAGAGACAGTGAGAGAAAGCAGCCTTTTCAGGGCATTTCTAACAAGCTGAGCCTGATCCAAACCTTGTTCAGTGAGCACTTACTTTACACAAATAAGCTCACAGGCGTGCACTCATCTCTAATTAAACGAGAAAGAAAGCATTTGTTCTAATTGGACTGCATAGCTCGAGAATTAATTGTGAGATTGTTTAGAATTGCAATCCTGTGACCTGTTCGCCGGGGAGGGGGGCGGGGGGAAGAAAACCTACTTTGGGAATCTTACTCTATGTAATTTTTTCTGGGCTGTTTCTCTTTTTTAATTCCAGGAAACCTTTGTGCAGTTTGAACTGATGGTTTACAAACAAAAGCAAAGACTTCTAAGGGCAGCTTACCGCACCGTGTGACAAAAGTGTTGGCAAAGGTGAAGGTAACTCAATTCAGCGCGTATTCTAATGGCCCCTGAGAAAGTGTCCTGATAATTAAGGGTTTGCACCATTTCTATGGGGGGGAATCATGAGTCACATTATTTATCACTATCAAAAGACTCACTTTTGTATTCGGCAATCTGGCCTGCCTGGAGACAACAGATACTCTCCCCAAATGCTAGTCTGCAGCCACATTCAGCCAAAGGTGCAAGAGGTTTCTGTGGGCTCATTTGGTGCCTGGGGGTGGCATTGATTACTGTTGAGTTTACAAAAGATTATTTGAGGGGGCTTGGCACCATGCGCTCCTGAGCCGCCCTCCTCAGCTTGGGCTCTGTCTTCTGCCTCTTCTCGGAGCAGCTTACTGACAAATGCTGGTTGTTTGCCTACAGCCCGTACAGCTCATCTCGCTGCAGAGAGACAGGCTGGCCCTTTGCCCTTCAAAAGTTTAAAAAAATAAATAAATAAAAACAGATGCAGCTCTCTCATCCTTGACTGCACACCCTGACCCCCTCTGGATCAGGGGCAGATGTCTTGAGAGAATTGGGCAGGCTGGGACCAAGGAGCTCTTTCGCACCTGGGGCCCCAGTCCATTGATGCAGCTCTGGTCGCGGCTAGCTGTGCTTCGGTTACTAATACTCCGCCAGGGGCAAAAGGGAACCTCCTTCACTGCCAAGAACTAGCTTGAGCTTGTGAAGCTGACACTGGGAAAAGTCTTGCTTTGACTTGTATATGGAAAGAGAACACTTCAAGTTGAATGTGAGGGATGGAGAAAAGAGGGATGCCTGAGATGGTCTTCCCGCGAAATGCCACCTTTTGTGTGAAGGAGGCTCTACGAGGGCACCGTCGTGAACGGGGCAGACTTCCAGTGCGGTTTTCCCCCTCGCAGCCTTTACCCCCTCCCCAAATATACAAGTTTGCATCGTTGTTCGCTCTCGAACACAAAACCTGGCTGTTCTTGAGTAAGTTTCAGGGATGGAAAATGTAAGAGACTCTGCCAGAATTACATAGTGTGAAGCAGCTCAAAGCAGACCATAGTAATTGAGGATGGAAAAACAGATCTGAACTAAAACCAGGACTATTCTGATTTGGGAATGGATTTTAATAAAGATCCAGTGGACTGTGCCCAGCAGAGACATTGCAACAACGTTCTGAGCATTAGGGTCCACCCTGCCTCCATTCCACCAGGGCATGTGGAAGACCAATGGGAAATGAAACCGGCCTTCCCCACCAGGCCGGTGCAAACCCAACAACTAGGAGTAGAGAAGACAGCAGGGAACTTTTCACTAGACTGAGGTTGTTAAGGCCTGGGTTAGGGCTCTGAGTTCCCATCTTCTGACTTGAGATCCTGCCCCAGACTCAGCAGATCTTTGTGGAATGAATGGAAAAATAATGTAAGACGGGGTATAAGTGGGATGAAAGACAGATCTCCACAGCCACTGCAGTTCCGAAGGGGACAGACCAGAGTGGTGACAGAGGTCACAGAGTGGTCCTGAATATCTTGTGGCTTCTAAACCTCCTCATTCTTATTCCTGGACTCTTCCCACTCTACTGAATTTCCTGAGACCACAGCCTGTATCAGGCTATAATCACTGCGGAGAAAATTTGACTTATAGACTCCTAATCACACTGCCTATCCTGGGTAACAGTCTTAGCATCGGGTGCTTAGTAGATGCAAAAACAAAAAGACAAGAAAAACAAAAAGAGATGCTAATTCATGGTTCATTTTGTTTGTTGCACATGAAAAATTTAGGTGCCAAAAGTTTGTAATCGTGTATATTACACACATACGATAATATGCCTATGTAAGAGTATTTTAAATATTTTAAAATCCAATGGTTTAAATAAAATTTATTTAAAGTATGTTGTATTAGAATAGTTGAAGCTATGCAATGATTTAAAAAATGAGCTCCAACATCTCAATGGCTTTACATCCAAAAGTTTCTTTCTTGCTTGGCTCTATGTTCAAGTACATGGCAAAGAGGAAGATTTAACTCTGTGGGAACCAGCCTCTACTATTTAAAACATCTCCTGACCCTAAAGAAGGAGAGATCCAAAAAGGACCATGTTCTGACTCTTTCACACTTCAGCCCAGAAATGACACAAACCATTTCCGCCTATAGCCTTTTATTCAGAATGCATCACAAAAGCTTAACAGAGAAGTCATCAACCTTAATAGTAAAGCCCAAATTACTTGCTAAGAGGCCTGTTTGAGTTTCCAGGCCACCAAGGCACCCCCCTCAGTTGGGTGATATGGAAGTGCCCAGCATTTCAAAGTAGAGTCTAGACCAGGGACCACAGCCTACAGGGGAGGGGCAGAGAGTATGACCCTGAAGACCCAGTAGCTGCTTGGCCCAACTTCCCATTCGCAGGGCCTCCCACTTTGTCTTAACATGTTGCCATTTCTCACAAGGGATATCATACGATTCTGGAAAAACTCCAAGTCGACGGAATATTTAAAACATAAGTGGTTTTTTGTTTTTTGTTTTTTGTTTTTTTCAGACCCATTTAGTGTTTCTATTTTCAAATTCTGGGACCCTTAAACACTGGAAATTCAAAACCTCAAACATCCCTGAGCCCCTAAGGGGCCTGAGGAGGGATAGATAATCCAGTAAATTCGTTGATAAAATTAGTTGAAAATACATATGGGTGTTAGCCCCCTGGAGACTAGCCTCTCTAACCCAAGATCGCCCGGTGGCCATGAGCAGATTCCACCTGACCAGGTGATGACCACACGGAGAAAGGTCCTGTGGTGGTGACCTCTCAACTCAGCTTTTCAGTCCAGCCCATGCATTCCTGGCACCAGCATCGCTGAGGGAGGGCGCTCAAACCTCTAAGTGTAATTGAAAGAACTTGGTTAGATTTTTGCAGGTTGAGAGGATACAGGATTAAACCAGTGTGGAGACTCTGTGTTTTTCGGGGCTGGAAGGGGGGGGTCCCTGGGGATGGGGGGTCGGGGGGGGGGGTCCTGGCCTGAAGCCCACTAAGCCCCGTCACCTGAACAAATAGCTCCCTGTCACACCGATGTCACTGGAGAGAACAGCTGAGGTTCAGCAGAGCATGTGCTAATGAGTCTCCTTGGTGTCTGCCCTCCCGCTGGGGGCCCATCCTGCGCTCTGACATTATTTTCCTTAAGTGAACAAAAGGAAAGTCAGGCTAACTGACGAAGTCAGCACAGTTGTCTGCACCAGCTTCAAGACACCTCGCTGATCACCAGCTCCAAATCCTCTCAAAACTGGCCTGTGTAAGCCCTCATTCTCTGGGAGACAGATGCAAACCAGAGGCCAAGTCCCTTGGGTCCCCAAGCCACCACTCCCTGTGGTGGGAAGAGGCAAAGATGGCCATCCTCCAAAGACTCCCAGCTGGTGAGAAAGCAGAGGAAGAGGAAGGCCTGGCCCCAGGGCGGGGTGGGGGAGGCTTGCTGGGAAGCCGTGTTTATTCTCTGTGCCTCCAGCTCAGGGCTGCCTGGGAACCCAGGGACTTGCCGGAGCCCGGGCTGTGGGTGTGTGGTATCCGTGTACACGCTGAACCTGCGCCAACTTCAGCAAAGGCTAAGGTGAAACCGGGTAGTGCAGGCAATTGGTCTGCTCTCTCCTGCCACTGGCAGCTTGGGTTTAAAACTGCTTTTTTGCATTAAGATGGGACAGATGGGACTGAGTTTCTTGTGCAAGGCAGCAGACGGAGCCAGATTTAGGTCACCTGTTTTCTGAGTGAAGAAAACATTGACTGGGGCTTTCATAAAGGTTTTTTCCTACTTTTTAAGGTGTGTCAAAGAGAAGCATTAAGTAAGTGCTTGATAGTGACTGGCTGTTGGTACTCTATGGAAAAGAGTAGAAGATGAAACCAGTACCTTTTGTATCTTGTAAATATGAAAAAGTTTAAAAAAGTCTCAGACAGGTGCCTGGGTGGCTCAGTGGGTTAAGCCTCTGCCTTCAGCTCAGGTCATGATCTCAGGGTCCTGGGATCAAGACCCACGTCGTGCTCTCTGCTCAGCAGGGAGCCAGCTTCCCCCTCTCTCTCTGCCTGCTTCTCTGCCTACTTGTGACCTCTCTTTCTGTCAAATAAATAAATCTTTAAAAAAAAAAAAGAAAGAAAGAAAGTCTCAGACGGCGAACTTGGCAAGGTTGATGGCAGTGGGCTTTCCTGGTAACATACCAGGTCATCCCCTGTTTAGACATTGGGCTTTCTGATTTTTCCCTTCCTTTTGGCTTAACAGTGACACACCTGGGACATTCTTCAAGGAATATTCCTATATTCAAAAGCATACCAGAGAGCCCTGCTTTCAGAGACTCGGGGATTGTTTTTTGTTTTTTTGCTTTTTCATTTTTGAAAATGATGTCCATTTGAAGAATCCTTATATTTGGGCCTCTCTGGCTCACAACATCCCTAGAAGGACTCATGTGAAATGTGTAAAGTAAAGAAAGCAACTCCAGGTTGGAATTTACCCAAGCAGATGGTGAGGTCAGTACAGAATCAGGTTTTCCTATAAACCCACAGCCTCCAAGTAATCACCTTCTGGGCTATAGACATAAGTGACATAGTGACATAAGTCGCTAATTTCTGACCAGCAAATGGATTTTTCCAGTAGATTCTCAAACCCCTCTTTTTCTTGTGGCATTGTTCCGTTCTGATACATTTATCTGAATTATTCCTATGAGAGTGAAGGGTTGTGTCATTCATTAAGGACCATGAGTCATCGCTTCTCGGCCTTTTGGCTAAGATCAAGTGTAGAACCATGAGTCTCAGAGCATTGGGAAATAATGTGTCTAACTTTCTTCCCTGAATTGGGATTCTCCAAAGCAATGAACATAGAAGGAAGTCAGAAAGAATGGATGGCTATTTTTAAAAGATGGGGTTTGCAGTTTATAAATCATCTGCACCACAAAAAGTTCCAGAGATGCATCTTGAATATTTGAATTGAGTTACTTAAGAAATGGCCAGGGCAAGAACATTAAGATCTCCCTTTGTCTCCAGAAAGAAGGAAATAAATCTCTCATAAGAAAGACACCACCTCACATACCAGGAGATAGAGAGATATCCTTATTGTCAAAGATAGGGAATTTAGGACCAACAATTCTGTGTAAACAAATCTTGTTACTTTTACTAATTCACCACCCCAGACCTAATCATTGTTAGAATTCTTTACTAATGGTAGCTCCCAAATATAGAAAACATAATTGTTCTGTAAAATATCAAAGATTTATACTTCATTGTCTAAAATGTACAAAAGCTGACCGCATTGGTCATTTTCATCTCGATTTCATCACTGACCCTTTGTGAGCATGTAATGAAACTTTGGGGTTTTTTCTCCTGTTTAAAAAAAAAAAAACTAAGTAAGCCAACAGCATAACACTTAATAAAGAAGCCCTCCAATTCCTGTATTTGTATAAAAGGGAAGCAGAATTCTAGATAAGCAAAAGGAATAATTTTGTCTTTAGGTATCTAGTCAGAGAAGAAAAACCTCTGGCTGAGAAGGTATGAGTTTAACTCTAAAATAATAAGCCCATGTTGAGGATTCACAAAGATTTCAGATTTTCATTTAGCAAATACCCTACAGGAAGCAAGGCTGAATTGGCTTTGCTCTTGGAGTATTCAGAGAGTAGTGACAATAAGAGAGTTAGAGCAGAAGGACATACTAATGAAAGAATTACAAGTTGCAATAAATGCAGTGAAAGAACATGGCAAGTCGTCAGAAAAGGCTCATCTGTGGAAGCTACATGTAAGCATGGAGACCTGGGGTATGAGGAAAAGCACCGAGAGAGGTTCCAAGTAGAAGAATAGCACAGCCAGAGCCCCAAAGGCAGGGAAAATTTAACCCACTGAAAAACTAAAAGGCTGATGTAGCTAAACCTGGAAGACCGAGGGTGACAGAGGAAGGGCAGCTGGAGGCAGGCGGGCTTTCTAGCCACAAGGAGGATTTTGGATTTTACGCCATGTGCAACTGGAAAGGGTCATAACTGGTAATGATGACAGGGTCCAGTTTACATGATTAGATTATTCTGGATGTTGTGCGGAGAATGGGTTGGAGATGTTGGTGCAGAGAAGAAAGAAAATAATTCAGGAACAGTTGGGGTAGTCTACATAAGCGATACTAGCAGACTGGTGAAATTAGTGATGTGGAGTTGGAGGAGGTAGACCAGTTGGATGATCACAAGTTTTGTTTGAGACCCATTAATTTGGCTATATCTGCAAGATATCCAAAGAGAGATCATGAGTAGGCAGTTAGATACATGAGTCTGGAGTTTACAGATATAAATTTGGAAGTCGTAGACATAATTTACATATCTGGGAATGAATAAATTCACCTGGTGTGAGGCACAGAGTGAGAAGAGAAGCCAAGACTGAGCATTGAGAACTGCCAGCGTGTCCACACTAAGTAGTTGATATGTTGCCAGAAGAGGAAATAGAGTTAAGTATTATAACCCTAGCTCTGTCCCTAAGAAGTCTGCATCCTTGAGCAAAATCTGCATCCTTGAGCAGAGACTAGGTTGTATGGACACAAAGGTCCCTTAATATTTACCGCTCTATGATTTTACCAAAAGACATTTTCCCAACCCTGCAATCTGAGATAAGTTGGTTCAGGACTGATGTGAAAGAACTCAGCTAGAATGACACCCACCTTCTCTCCTCTATGTTTCTGCTGACAAAATGGTGGGCTAAGTAAATGATGGGCCCAATGTCCCCATGCATAGAGCCCTCAGATTTTATCAAAGAAAACTTTAAATAATGAGAAGGATCAGTGATCGATATTTGTCAATCTAGAGGTTAAATTCAAGTGTATCTTGGGTGAAGAAATAACTTGGAAAAGATTTGGAAAGCCAGGGAAATTTTACAATCAGGGAAACCCTCTCAGTGAAGAAAAGGGGATATTTTTTATTCTGCCTTTTGCCAAAATAGAAGTGGGAGGCAATATTCAACCATTTGGATCACCTAAAGTAAATATTCCTCAAGTCAACAGGAGAGGCCCTATCTCAGTGGCATTCTTTCTCTCTCTCTCGCTCTCTTTTTTTTTTTCTTAAGTTTGATGGAAAATCACCAGGATGTCTAAGATTTTATTTATTTATATTAGAGAGAGAGCATGCACACATGAGCAGGGGAAGGGGCAGAGGGAAAGGAAGAGAGAATCTCGAGCGGACTCCCTACTGATTGTGGAGCCCAACATGGGCCTTGAGCTCACAACCCTGAGCTCATGACTTGAGCTGAAACCGAGAGTTATACACTTAAGCAACTGAGACACTCACATGTCCTCAGTGGCCTTCTCTTAAGAAGAGCTTTCAGGACATGAATGTCATTGAAAGTTTATTGTAGAGTACATTGAATTACCCATGAGTTCTTCTAGGTTCTGAGTTACTCTCTCCTGTAGGCTATATAGTTTGGGAAGCTATAGGTAGGAAACAAATAATAGAATTAATAGGATTTTTAAAGGAGTTACATGGATATTCAGTGTATCACTTCGCACATGATGCATAACAAGTCACCTGAAAATTTAGTGGCTTGAAATATCCAATATATTTTGTAGTGTAAGTGACTAACATTGGCTTTTTTTATTATAATCCAAGTGCCTGATATGAACCTTTCGATTGTCAAGCCATCCCCTTCAAAGACAGCTATCTCTAATAAACACACTGCTAGCCACAAGACTGGATAAAAAACCAAGCCATGCCACCCCTGTTTTAGAGATTTCTGATTGACCATTTGACCACTTATTTTTACCCTCCCATGCTTTAATTCTTACCCTTATGTTTTAAATTCACCAACAAAGAGTGAACCCACAAAACCCTAGACAGTCCCATGCTCAACGCCAATAAAAGCAGAATTTCAGGCCCATGTTTTCGCTCTCTGTTTATCCCAGTCATGGCCCCATCATATCATGTACTCTCCATGACCCCGTGTGTAATAAACCTTTGTTGTTGTTTTTTGTTTTTTGCTTTACAAAATTCTTGCTGGTTGCTGCTGAGGTGTCTCTTGTAATCATAGTAAGAACCACAAGGGCCAGTCTAGCTGCAACACTGGCCCTGAAAAGGGGAATTTCTGTGGAGGTTCACCACAGGCCCAGGTGAGTGCCCACAACATCACTATTAATAGGCTAAGACCAACACAAAACACATTGGCAATTCTTCACAATTCCATGGGTGGGCTGAGCACCTCTGGTTTGGGCTGCCTTAGATGACCTCTGCTGGCACTAGAGGGGTTTCATATCAGCCAGGAAGCTAGCCCCCAGGTCTTTCCCTTCTGTGCTATAGTGATTGCAGAGCTCTATGAGGACAGACCCCTGTGTGTGAGCATTTGTCAAACCTCTGCTTGAATCATGGGTCGATTGTATCTGAATTGTCCCATGGGCTGAAGCAACTCAGACAAGCAAGTTCTGATTCATCTGGGAGGGGACTAGCCGAGAGTATGGACACAATGAGACATGAGTAAATCGGGGGTCATTACTTCAACATTCTCCCACAGATATCCCCAATCTGATGCTACGGAGGACTCTGGAGTTGTAAGGAAGAATTTAGGAGACTGCCATGAGAACATGAACACCTGAAAATATTTACAATTGTCCGAAGAAAATTTAAAATTTTGGTGTGGCCAAAAACACTGAACAAAGTTAAAAGGTAAATACAAATTGAAGGAAAAGTATTTCCAAAACAAAAGACAAGCAAAGGATTAATATCCCAAATGTATAAGGCACAATGAGGAAAAGACAGGTATCCCACAGTGGGTTTTTGCCTTTTCCTTGACTGGGCAGTTTGTGAGTCCGGTGACCTTGAAAGCAGTGCATCAAGGGAGGCAGTGTGTCCTCTGATGACATCCCAGTCTGCCACTACTCTCCCCCATGACCTAGGCTGTGGTTTCTGTATCCTGTCCTCCCTTTGTTCTAACTTATTTTCAGAGCCTCATTTTTCAGCCTTCCTGTCAGTTACATGAGCCACCTGATACCCTAAAAAAATCAGTTCTCCATCTGCTTAACATGGTTTCTGTTGTTTGCAACTCAGGACTTCAACTGACATGCATCCTAATAGAAAAATGTGCACATGTGACTAGACAAGTCATAGAAGGCAAAGTACAAAGTAATCAATGAGAAGGACATCAACTGTATTGCAGAACACGATGCTGATGGTGTTCCTATGGAACACAATGGAAATTTTTAGATGATTAACAATATTTACAGTGGGAAAGAAGCAGAAAACAGGTACTTTCCAGCATTGTTTCTGGGAATGTACACTATGTGATTTTTGCAGAAAGCAATTTGACATTATGCAACAAAACATAAAATTTCAAGGTCAGCAATTCTACTTCTGGGACTGCCCCCTAAGGGTATAGTCAGAAAATTATGAAAAGACATTTGTATCTGGAGGACCACTGCACCAGTGTGTATCATAGCACAAAGGAGGAGACACTGAAGTTATGGTATTCCATGAACTAAAACAATACACTGTCCCTTAAAAGCCAATGCAGCTAATTTGATCTGGCAGGAGATCTGAAGGCCACTGGCACACACTGAAAAGCGGAGCACAGAGCCTCAGGACTGGTGGGACTCCATTCATGTACACAGAGCCTTTCTAGATATGTTTATTAATTCATTGATTACTTCCTTGACAAGTACTAAAGCAGTACTTACTCCAAGACAACTACTGTTACATGTACTCTCCAAATCCTAATTCATTTCTTATCATGATAGCTCCATGACAGAGGTCCTGGCATTATAGATAAGAACACTGCGTCACAGAACTGGACCAGGGTCACAAGCTGATAAGCAGTAGAAGTAGGATTCAAACCCAGGAAACTTGGATCCATGTCCTGAGCATTACAATAAGGACCTTTCAAAAGAGTCACCAAAAAATTTCATAGGGGCTATATCGTTAGTTGGAAGTTGTATGTTTTCTCTTTCTTTGGTATATTTACCTTTATTTTAGGTTTATGGTCTTATCTATTTATGTGCATCTTGTTTTGTTTTACAGCTCATGTGCATTACTTACCTAATTAGACCTTCCAAGGACCAGACAGTCCCCTCACTCCTGTCTGCATGTCACGCTTCTACTCAGTATCTGATGCAGCACCTAGTACAGATGCCTCCTAAACTGAAAATGGGAACAACCAAGTTGACCTGAAATCACTGCACCTTGAATGTGCAGAGAACATTCTTGGGAAGAGGAAGAGGCATCCCGAGAACCTGAAGAGAAAAAAATAAATAAATAAGAAGAGGGGACTTTCTGCTAATCTGGGACAACATCATCCAGAGGAGAGAGTGAAACATATACTCAGGGCTCTCACTGTAGGGTTAACAGGAAGGAGCAAAACACAGGGAGAGAAACAATAGTTTATTGTATTCTTAGAGAATACAAATGCTTGGTTTTACTCTTTGCTTTTGTTGTAGTTGTTAATGGGAATACTTCTGATTGTCATGACAATGATGTCGTAATGTTGCAACTTCCAAAGGTAATTTGTAATGTGGAACATTAAGTTCTTAAAAATATGTTTCTGCATCTACTGTCAGTCATTGATCTTGCCTTTTGCCCACCAGCAATAATAATAAGTAGTGCTGAAAAATAAATGAGCAAACTGACAGGTTCCCCTGGCCGCCTTCTCTTGTTGCCAATGACAGGACAGAAGGACAAATGGAGAGCCATGGCTGACAGGAGACTTACAGGGAGGTGCATGGGATACCTTTCTAGGAACAAACACAGAGGCATACTGAAATACCTACTGAAATGTATCAGAGATAAATCTCTTCTTGCTCTATATTGACATTTGTCAAAAGCAGATAGAAAAGAGGAGATTACAAGGTCCGGGCTCTGCAATGTCTTCTGTGGAAAGGGACGAAGAAGACACAAGCACCACTGCATGTTCATGAGTGTCCTGTGGGAATGGGTGGTGGTTGTGTGGATGGTGGGTAGAAGGCAGAACTAGCAGGTCGTTCAAAAAACACTTTGAAACCAAACCCAAGTAAGGAGTAATAGACCATGACCCAAGGGTAGACAAGCATCAGTTTGCCATGAGACTTGCCTGATGTCATTTCCCTTGGGTGAATACAGAACTTCCAAACTTGGGTGTGTCTGTTTGCAAAATGGTGGTACAGACCTGCCCAAATGCCAGCTGGTTCTCACACTGTCCCTGGTGGTGATATGCTTATGTTCATGGAACAACAAAGCTGTTTTAAAGGTAAAAGCATGTTTGCTTCTTCTCATTCACTTAAGGTAGTACTTCCGTTGACATTTTGTCATGTATTTTGTTGGTCTGTGTTGGGTCCTCCTCACAGACCTGGCAGCTAGCAGGCGGTACCTGGCCCCTAAGGACTCAGCAAACATGTTTTATTCATTAGGGTCCTTTGTACTCAACATCAACTACCCACTAGGGGGTCACCCCTCTGTCTCTACCCTCTTTCATTCTCTTGATAACAAGTACAGAGTTTCTTTATCCAAAACATGTGTATTTTTTCTTACCAATGTTTAAAGAAAAAATTCAAGTACCCATATTTCCATCACCCAAAGATGATTACTATTAATCTCTTGGTCTGGATCCTTCTAGATCTTTATGCATACTGACATATGTGGCTTTATCTAATTTTTCTTCACTTCTTCCTTCTCTCTCTTCTTGCTAACCCTGTGCCTAAGGCCTTGTCATACCGGAAGGGCCTTGATGTGCAACTCAAGACAGAACAGGAAATCAAATCATTTAGCACACCAGGCAAGACAGCTGTGAGGAGGAGATCAGCCAGGTGGTATGGAAATTTCCTACTGTCTTACTGATGTTTCCCCCCCCCAGTATTCTGAGAAGAAGAGAATAAAAATGGGAACTTACCAAGAGAGTGAAAAACAATTCGGTGAATCAAAACTAACCCTAGTTAAGCCAGTTTGTAGGCACTGTTCAGTGAGAACTGCAACCATGCTTTGTCCTTCTCAATCTCAAGAGTCACAGCAGAACAGCACTATTGTTATTCCTATTTCACTGGTGAGAGAAAGAAATGATATTTAGAGAGGTTAAGTATGAAAGGACTAAGAGGAGGAAAAGGTAAACCCAAGGTCAAAGTGTTCAGGTTTCTATATATAAATGTTGGGTGCATATCCATACTATTGTCCATGGTGACTGAATAAATTCACATTCCATCAATAGATTAAAAATGGAACTAGGATAAGATCCAGATATCCCATTTCTTGACACATCCAAAGGAGATGAAAACAGGATGTCAAAAAGACAGGTGGCTATGTTTGTTACAACTTCATTCATGATAACCAAGAGGTGGCAACATCCATCACTGGATGAAAGGATAAAGATGTGGCATGCATATACAGCAGAATATTATTCAGCCACAGGAAAGAAGGAAATCCTGCCATTTGCAAACCATGGATGGACTTTGAGAACATTACATATAAAGAATGAAGGGAGAAATAAGTCTGGAAGCAGGTGCACCAAACGAGAGGCCCAGTCCAGCTGAGAGAAGGTGGTTTCTGGGAGTAGGACAGTAGCTGTGAAGGTAGGAAGACATGGAAAAAGTCAAGATACAGATTTTGGAGCTTCCCTTGAAAGGACTTGGTGATAGATTGCACATGGAAGGTAAGGAGAGGAAAGGAATCCCAGAGGATTTCTGGGTTTAGGTATGCTCAGTTGGGTAGACAGTAGTCCCATCAATGGAGCTGTGGCAGAGGGTGAGAAAATCCAGGCATCTGAAGAGTACAGGAGGACGCATGGACTGTGCCGTGAGTGAATGGATGTCGTCTCTGTGCCCATGGGCCATGTGCAAAATTAAAGGGAAGAAATCAATCCCTGAGCCATTCCTACACGCAGGCCCTTCCCCTTTCCCTTCCTGACTCAAGCTTCTCCTCTGTCTCATCTCCTCAAGACTCTGCTCTCCATCACTCAAGAATTAATAGCACCTGAAGGAGATTCTGCTTCCTTGGGGATCTGCTTTTACCTACTAACGTGCGAAGCAAGTCCATATAACAATAGCATTTTTGGCCCAGTAGCAGGAAGAGAGAGGTGCCAACGTGCCAATTATATACTTATCTTATTTGTATAATCATAATGGCTTCCTTTTATTGGGTGCTTACTACATATGGTCGCTATTATTTCTATTATTATTCCTATTACTTTGTAAAGTGTCACAGTCAAGTCAGATCCCAAGTCTCGTGCTCAGTGACCTTGACGAGGTTACTTACCCTCTCAATTCCTGTTTCCTCTACCATTTCAAATGAGGATAATGGTGCCACCTCCCCTGTAGACTGTAAAGGGATGAGAAATGACAGACATATTGTTACAAAGTTGTTATAAAGAGCCGCTGGAACAGCAGAAGGAGCTAAGAATCATGATTCTAGGGTGGCAACCCCAGCCGGCGCATGGAACGTTCTCTCCTGAGAGGAAGGGAGAAGCTGGTGGAGGAGAAAAGGCCATGAAGTCATTCTGAAGGAGGCCTTTGAAACAGGGCCTGCCTTTATTCCTGGTCTGCAGGGCAGCTGTCTATGGAGCCTGAGCCCATCCGGCTCACACCATCAGAAACCACAGAGCAACCAGAAGACCCTTCCCAGATGGCCTGTTGATCCCAGCTTCTGTCCAGGACCTCCAGACCCCATTTTCCATGAATCCATGCTTGGAGACCTGGGAATGTTTCCATCCAAGCGTAATAGGTTGGCGGTATGCTAGAAATATTGACACAGCAGTGGTTTAATTATATCTTTAGTGGAAAAACTTAGCTGAGAGGTGAGGCCTTCCCTAATAGTCTTTGCTGAGCAGCCAACAACCCAGGCCTCTGAGCTCCTGCCATCCTCTGGTACCAACACTGGAGTGAATACCGTCATTCGTGCCATGACATCACTCCCAAAGATGCTGCACTGTCATTTGAAAACACAGCCCAGATCTAGAAACCAGACCCCTTCTTGGGAGAAACTTGGTGGATAGGAATTCAGGATGTGATGCAAGCCAAAGCCCCACAAGTGGTCCCCTGGGTAGGGAGGTGTGGGTGTAGCAGGAACAGGGGTGACAGTGCTAGATGAGTCCGGGAGATGAGGAAATCAAAACCCTGTCTTCCAAGTCACCCACAGTCTGGTTCCAGAGCTCTCCGGAGAGAGCCCGTCTCTGTAGTCACTCTGACTTTCAGAATCTCGAATTATAGATGAGATGGCCATACAAGGCATGTCAAGGCATAGGTGGGAAACCGGCAGAGAAGACCACGAGATCTTTATTTTATACAAACCTCCAAATCTTCCATCAGTTCCCTCCTCAAAGCCAGGGCGAAGCATGCTTCTTAATTCCTGCTCTTGCTAATAATAATATTTGACATTTAGGAAGCATTTAAAATATATTAGGCCTGTATTGTCCAATATGATAGCTACCAGCCATCCAGGATTATGCAGCGCTTAAAATGTGACTGATTGAATTAAGATAGGCTGTAAGTACTAAATACCCATCCAACTCTCAAGACTTTGTTTTAAAAAATGGAAAATACCTTATTAGTAAATTTCATTTGATTGTATGTTAGAATGCAGTACTTTTATAAAGCTAGACAGAATGTTATTAAAATTTATAGCATGGAGGACAAGGGGAGATGGAGAGAAGGGACTTGAGAGAAATTGGAAGGGGAGGTGAACCATGAGAGACTATGGACTCTGAAAAACAATCTGAGGATTTTGAAGGGGCGGGGGGTGGGAGGTTGGGGGAACCAGGTGGTGGGTATTAGAGAGGGCACGGATTGCATGGAGGACTCAATGGGTGTGATGCAAAAACAATGAATACTGTTACGCTGAAAGAAATAAAAAAAATTAAAATTAAAATTAATTGCCTTTTTTTAAAACATTTTTAAAATGTGGCTTCCAGAAAATTTTATACTACAACTGTGGCTTGCCAATTTCCCTCAGGAACAATGATGGTTGGGTTCTAGAGACCTTTTAGAAAACCATGTTATATGGCTGAGGATCTTCCCTCTACCAGCTTCACTCTGCTCCACCCCAGAGGAAAACTCTGAATTATCAGTACTGATTGGTCCCCTGATTCCTTGGCTTCTGGGTGGGTTCACCATTGAGAAGGGGATGTAGACTTCCCTGGCTCCCTGCCCAGGTAACACAAGCTAGTCGTGTCTCTCTGCTGCAGGGACCAGGCTGGTGGCCCTCCCCACTAAGCCCTCTGTCTCCAAGTTTTGATAACTGTTCCTGCCATGACACCTAAAGCTTCCCATTGCGGTTCTCCAGGCTGTTACACTATCCTTTGTGATTTCTCTAGACCCTGCCCACATCTTTGTAAACAATCCCCTTACTAAGCCCTCCCAGATTACCCAATTTAAATGTGCCATGTGTTTCCTCCCTGACTCATACAAGATTCTTTTGTGGACTGCTCTGAGAAACCAAATACCATGTAACACATTGTCCCATAGGAAGACTCATTCCAAGGAGCAAGTCAGATTGTCAGGAATTTACCCACTCCCAAGGTTGCCCCCGCAGGAAGAGGGGCTCTCACCCTTTTGTGCTGAGTAGACGGGCATGAACTGCCTCAAACGACCAGTCCCAAGGTTCCAACATTTCTGTGGGACCAGAAGGGAAAGCTCCGAAATGCCCAGAACAAAACCAAATATTATACATGGTCAAGGGAAGTAGCTGTCCCTTCAGTTATCATATTCATATCAGGAATGAGCTCCACTAAGAGTTTAAACGTCAGGATTGGCTTGAGCAATATGCATGCCAATGGGTGTAAAAATAATAATGCAATCATCATGTATCTATTGAGTGACTCTTGGGCACTAGGCATTATACTTAGAGAACACTACACCCGTATCTCTTTAGTCCTCAAGACAATCAAGAAAAAGTTATACATTTCATGGTTGATACATATTGATATGTATATTTCTTGATACACAATATACACATATATAAAATATCAAACAGTGATTAAAACTAGAACTTAAAGGGACGATTGGGACACAGCTCAACTCCCTTCACAAACTGAGATCCAGAGAAGTTAGGGGCTTACTTGTAAAGGTATACTGGAAAGCCCTGGTGGAAATCAGTGGCTCTCATGCTGGGTTCTCCAGATCTCTAGCTGACTGACTGACTATCCTTCTTCAAGGCATGAACCATCTGATATTTTCTTTCTTTTTTTTTTTTTTAAGATTTTATTTATTTATTTCACAGACAGAGATCACAAGTAGGCAGAGAGGCAGGCAGAGAGAGAGGAGGAAGCAGGCTCCCTGTTGAGCAGAGAGCCCAATGAGGGGCTCGATCCCAGGACCCTGGGAACATGACCTGAGCCAAAGGCAGAGGCTTTAACCCACTAAGCCACCCAGGCACCCCCATCTGATATCTTCTAGTGGAGAATTAAACACAGCTGCAAGAGTGCTAATAGATACATGAATGTCCATGAAGAAATGGTCCTCCAGTTCAAGCAATGAGCTCATCCATTCACAAATAAACCAATTATGTTGTATGAGGAATAGAAGCCAGGGGATTTCATCATGCTCACTATGGGAAGAGTCACACTGACAAAGGTACATATGAGAGTCCCTGTGACAAAGAAAGCCATTTCTGGCAGGCTGGAGAGAGTGGACCAAAATGGCCAGAGGACAGCAGACACATTTATAAAGGAGAAAATGAGCAAGGCAAATGTGCTATCACAGTCGGTCTAGTTTCAGCTGAGTCTGTAGGGCAAGCATGCTTTCATTGGCCTCAGATGGCTCAGAGGGATGTCATGGAGCTTCAGGAGGCCATGGAATGTGCACCTGGGATGGACACACTGTGGCATCTGGCAGTAGTCTCTTCCTTCAGACTCTGTGGTCCATTTCACATCCCCGTCAACATTCAGGATACCTGGGGGATTCCTCTTGCCCCCAAGCCTGATTCTGTGTCTTTCTCAGGAATGGCTATTTTTAGCTCTCTGGAAGGGAGCAACTACTCTTTTGTCCTGCCTCCTTACCCCATCTCACCGAGCACCAAACATTGGCCAAAACGGTGTTCTCCCAAGCTCTGACACCGAGCATGCCAGAAAGAAGGAAGCCCTGAAATGTTATCCCTCTTGGGCTCTCTTGCCCCGGTCTCAGGGTTGGTGCTGTTTGGGCCGAGCATGCAGCAGCCCAGAGCACTCTTGAGTCCTGTCAGTGCTCCCTGAGGCTCCCAAGCTTGAGCCAAATAGTGACTCATGGATGATCAGTTTCATGGTGCTAAACCCGAATCCCATGACAGTATCATACTTCATCGGCTTTGACATTCTCCTTTGTAACTGAATCTTCAACAGAATGGGGTTTCTCTTATAGCCACTCTCTGGAGCACTATTGGCTGCACTGGGTAATTCACCTCCGAAGGCCATTAATTTATCATCTGGGCATTGTACTGAAACCAAGAGACAAAACAGCATTATGGAGCCTGACATGTTGTAGTTAGAAATCCTAGGGAAGTCTGATTGCAGACTCATTTATTTTTACCAGATTAGATTTCTTTTATAAGCAGGAGATTGTCCGAATGCTTCCCACTATCCCCTTGTGGGTTTTACATATGTTTGTATTTATTTTACATTCATAGAAGAAATTAAATTAGTATTTCAGGAGGAAATTTAGAGTGAATTTTGTGGCTCGTTCTATAATTTTTTAGTTTCAAGTTCAATGCTAGCCCAATAATACTGACATTAAGAAAAGACCAATAGCAGAATTATAATCACTTAGTATTTAACACTCAGTATTTAAAAGTCCCTGTTCTAAATACTTGCAATCCAGTATCTTGAATAATCCTAAAAATAATTTTATAGAAGAAGACTCCTATTATGCCATTTTATTAATAAGGAAACTGGAATGTTTGAAGCAGGGGTAAGTGTTCAAGTTCATGTGGCTGATTGTGGCAAAGTTGGGATTTGGGTCAGGTCTCTGACGTCAGAACCCTGCTCTTAACCTCTAAACAAAACTGGAGGAGAAGGAAATGAGATTTGATTTAAATATCCCATATTTTTGGCTTTTTTCCCCCCATTTTTTATCTTTGTGCAATATTTGGAAGGCAGAGGAGTACAACTGATGTCTCAAAGCAATTTACCACTTGCTTGAGTCAGATGTAGTTGACCTCAAAAGAACCAGGCAAGTTTTTATTTGAAGCTTTATTTATTAAATCATAGTTTATCTCTGAAGAGAAAGATTATGATGCCAAAAACAAACAAAAAAAAAAGGAGATAACACCTAATATTCAGCCCAACAAAAGCAATGTTGAAATCTCTGGAATTACGTAAGGGCTTCCCACATGAGTGATTTGTTTGTGCTGGAGAAAGGTGATGGTAGTGGGATGTTTGTGTGTGTGTGTGTGTGTGTGTGTGTGTAAAAGAGAGAGGAGTGGGGGAAAGGGAGACAGAAACAAAGAGAGTGAGAAGAAGTTGAAGAGAGAAACTGAGAGACCAGAGTTTCATCATTTGTATTTTTGAGAGTTGAGTCTAAAGAACCAGACTTCCTGTTCCGGGCAAGTTCACAGTGAGATAAATGAAAACTAGTGTTTAAATGATAGGTGCATGTGCGCGCGCGCGCGCGCGTGTGTGTGTGTGTGTGTGTGTGTGTGTGTGCATGTATATGTGTGTGTTTGCATGTCTTAGGGACAGATTCAGGATAAAGTGGAATACCATTCCTTTATGAGAAAGCTGCTCTAAATCTCTCAGATTTCTTCTAGTTTAAATAAAATTTTCAGAAAGATTGTTAAGTCCTTCTCTGCCAAGTGGAGAATGAACCTGTTCATTCATTTATCCACTATTTTAGAAGTTCATTCATTTATTCTTCCATTAAATATTTACTCGTATTAATTCACATCTGAGAGAGTCTGGAGGGTGCATGGGTTGTTCAGTCAATTAAGCATCTGCCTTTGGCTCAGGTCATGGTCCCAGCATCCTGGGGTCAAGTCCCACATCAGACTCCCCACTCAGAGGGGAGCCTGCTTCTCCCTCTCCTTCTGCCTGACACTCCCCCTGCTTGTGCTCTCTCTCTCTCTGTCAAATAAATAAATAAAATCTTTTAAAAAAGAGAGAGTTTGAAATTACATACCACTTTAGTTATAATATAGTATATACCTATATTTTCCAATTTTATAGGAAAAAATAGTAATATAATGCCATATAATATTCTATATTATGTTATATATCATATCATATACCTTGCCAACAGTATATATGCAGTATTTACTTTCATCTTATACACAAATATTAATAATGTGATTTTAGGTGATTTTAATTTTACCTTTGTATTTTTTGGTTCTTCCAAATTTTCCACAATAAATATATATTACTAATGTGCTTAGAAAACAGAACAACTATTTTTAAGTGCACAGTCTATAAGTAAATCGTCCTAGGTCCTCACTTCCCAAATGGAAAGCCCAGTTGCCAAATCTGATAGTAGCCGTGATGCTGAAGTTCGACATAGATGAACTTGTTCAAAACACCTTACTTCTTAAAATTCTGTATCTCCTCTTAGCAAATACTTTCAGAGCAAGAGAAGAACAGACTCTGAGCTCCCCTACACACACACACACACACGCACGCATGCATGCATGCGCGCACTCACACTCACACTGGAGTATGCAGAATGTATCATCTTGAGTGGCTCAGTTTGACATTATGACTTCCCAATGCCAGCCGCGGAAACGTGGCCTCTGAGAACTAGAGCAGTCTGTTCTGTCCACGCCCACCCATGCACCCATCACCCTCTTCCCATAAATGAAAAAAGGCAGCCGAGCCAAGGCTGTCTTGCTAAAACACTGAGGGTACAGCGGACTAACTCAATGTAATCTAGAGCATACAATCCTTCCGCCAGAATGGAAACCTAGCTCAGAATCCTAAACTGCAAGGCCAGGTGCTGGCTTCTAGCGGACTGGGGCCATCAGAGAGAGCTGGAGTGAAAGGGTGGAGAGGTTATTACTCACAGGGCAGTGTATTTTCTAGAGGCTCACACTGGACAAAAATCTCTCCAGGTGATCATGGATGTCACAGAGGCAGGGCTGACTCTTCAGGGTGAGTCAACTGGCTTGTGCCCAGAATGTGCCAAGACACTTGCCATCCTAAGTGCAGGGCAGCTTTGAAAGCCAGGTGCCAGCTGCTCAGACCAGCAGGGAGTCCCTTAGCTGCACTACTAGGTTGGTTCCTCTGGTGAAAATCATTGGGAAATTTCCGAATCTCTTAATGAGCTTTCAATATGTTGCAACAAATGTCCACTAGTGTGAGACTGGGTACAAGGGTTATGCAACTAGAAGAAGGATCTTGGCCTCTTCAAGAATGTAGCAGAAGTAAGACTAAAGAACACAAAATAATCCAAAAACCCCATAAAAGAGTATACTTAAATATACATATAATGAGTGTGAATTTGCCCCCACAACCCTTGAGTATGAGAGATGTACCACTTTCTTGTTTGTCTGAGCAAATAAATCTAGTTCTAGACTCCTACCTATGTGACTAGCAGAACATGTGATGTCTGTACGTGTCGACTTCTTCTCTCCATCACACTAGAGAAGGATCCTACATTGTTATGGCCCCTAGTCTATGGGATTCTGGGTTTTCTCACTTTGTCTGCTTGTAATCCTGCTGCTGAGCAGTCTCCCCCTTATCATGAGTCAGTCGTAAGCACGCACTGGATAGGCAAAAAAATACAACCATTTTCAAAATGTGGACTTCAGCCCTAGACTGGACAATGGGAGAATCTCCCTTCCCCTTTCAAGGCTTCAGTATTGGAGATCAGTCCCCAGGAAGCTATTAGACATTCCCTCAGAGGTCATGGTCCCTCTAGGGCTATATGGGCTGGGGATAGGACACCCAACATGAAACAAGGAAAAAAAAAATCTCAATGGATTTTCCTCAGATATTTGTGAATACGCAGTAAAAGGATGACAGTACCTTTCAAAGCTCAAGGTCTTACTTAAGAAGATAAATGATTGGGAGGGAGACAAACCATAAGTGACTCTTAATCTCACAAAACAAACTGAGGGTTACTGAGGGGGGTGTTGGGAGAAGGGTGGTGGGGTTATGGACATTGGGGAGGGTATGTGCTATGGTGAGTGCTGTGAAGTGTGTAAACCTGGCGATTCACATACCTGTACCCCAGGGGTTAAAAATATATGTTTATAAAAAATAAAAATTAAAAAAAAAGATAAATGATTTCTCTATACAATGCAAGACTAAACTGAATAGAATTAATGATAACTTTTCCCAAGGTCTCTCTAAACTACCCTAGTTATATCACATGCTTGGCTGGAAAGCCCAGGCTACCTTGAAATACATACCAGAAAGGGCTTTGAACCTCCCCTTGGCTAATGGGACATGGCTCTCGGTCACAAAGGAATTGTTGAAGGCCAGAGTGCACATCTTCGTGTTGTAGCTAATCTCTCTCTTGCTCTTATTCTCTCTGTCTCTCTACTTCAATAATCTTTCTTCATTGGACTTTTCTTCTAAAGACAGGAATGGAGTAACATCATGCTTCCAGGCCATCCCAAAACTTCCTCCAATGCATTACTCTCTTCCAAGTCCTTGATTTCTCGTATTCCTTTATGTAAGACATGATCCATCTGGCAGATCTTCTGTGTACATTCTCCTGGGAGACAGGGCGGTGGTGGTGAATCCAGCTTCAGACAGACCTGGAACTGAAAGTAAATTCCAGTTCCAATTCTTACTAGCTGTGAAACAGTGGACAATTTCTTAACCTCTCACATGCCATTTTCTGAGCTATGCAAAGCTAATTCTTTCCTCTGAGCATGGTTGTGAGTGTTGAATGAGGCCATGGGTGAAACCTTCACACATTTCTCCTCCCTAATCGGGCAAAGGGATGTTCTAGAAAATGCTCCCTTGTGTTTGAGTACAGGGTTATGACCAAGGAATTCACTGCAGCTTACTCATTCTTATTACAAACTGTTAGGGCAGAGAAAAGCCTATATTGGGGAGAACCATTCAACCTTCCTCTCTCCTCCCCCAACTTCCTCTCAGGCGAGCTCGGCATTTTTTAAATATGGTTTTATGATGATTCTTTGTTAGTCACTTCATATTTTTAGGTTTCAAGATTCAATCTTTAGGAAGTTACTACCATTCGCAAAAAAATGGTTTGGCAATGTGGGGAGTCTCCAGCCATCACTTAGAAGTAAGTGGTTAGTTTTCCTGAAATACATGGTGGTCAGCTCTTCCCCACATATGACACAACTCAAAAACTCCTACCTCTGGGCAAAGACAGAAGTCTTTAATGATATCATACCATTGGTTAATTCCAGTCAGTTCAGTCTAATGTCATGTAGGGAAATCCTTTGTCTCCTCCCATTGAGCAGAAATAGTTCTTCAAGGACATCATATTCTTCCTCTGTCCCTTTGAGAGGAGAATAAGTAGGGGACTTCTGCAAAGCATGGGCTGATGACCTCAGTTACTGGGTCTGAATCACAGAGTTGCTACACAGGTGTCTGGTCAATATCATTGGGCCACAAAGCCTTTGCACCTCCTCCCATTGGAGGTGATATCTGTTTCCCCATCTCTCCATCGTGGCCTGACATGTGACTTGCCCTGAACAATATAATGTTGTGGAATTCATATTTATGAAATCTGGAGCCTTGGTATAAAGAGACATTGTCAGGAAGCTGGCCTGGCCTCCTGGAGGATGAAAGACCACATATTGAAGAATCAAGGTACCCAGGCCAAGAGCCATTATGACCCACCAGTCATGTGAGTGAGTCCGTGTTGGACCTTCTGGCCCAGTTGACCCCTGGATAAATGTAGCTGCTCAAGTGATCTCACACAAAACTATCAAAGGAACTGCTTTGCCAACTACAATAGCTTGAAAAATAATATCTTATTACCATCTCAAACCACTAAGTATGGGAGTGGTTTGTGCATAAGAAAGACTAACTGAAAATGTCCAAGAGGAGTATTTTCCTTAAGAATCTAATTCTTCAACCTCGATCCCCTTGTATTAAGGATAATGGCAAAACGAGTCTCAGACATAAGTAGATGAGGCCTCCACCCACAGAATGGGATTTGGAGTCAAAAATAAAACCTGCCCCCAATTACTATGACTAGCCTGGCCTCATACCTTAAATGGCCACTCTCAAATCTTGTTAGTTCAGCATTGTGTTTCTCCAGAAAGTTCCTGTTGAAATGCAAATATGTCGACAGGGTAAGAGGGCAACATATTAATTTATTACAGATAATCCAGACCTCAGTTAAAATAGCTTTGTATTTAAGTAACAAATTTTTAAGCACAAGGTTAAAAAAGGACATAAAGATTAAAACAACAACAACAGCAACAATAATTACAACCCCATGACAACAATAGTGTGCAATCTGTTAGTGAAGAGATATGTAGGCTATTTGTACCTTTGTCAGGAACTGGGAAAGCAATGGAAATTTGCAGAAAAAGAAACTATCTGGGACTGGGAAAACTGGGAATGATTCATAGAAAAAGTGACATTTGATCAGGGGTTTTTAAGGACAGGTAAGATTTAGAAGGACAGAGATAACCCATATAGGGTATCTATATCCATATAGGGTATCTATATCTGGATTTCTGTATCCATTGCAGCCTTATTCAAAATAGCCAAGATACAGAAACAGTCTAAGTGTCCAACAGTGGATGATGGATAAAGAAATTGTGGTATACATATATAGTGGAATACGATTCAGCCGGGAGAAATGAGGCTATCCTGTGATTTCCAACATGGGTAGACCCTGAGGCCATTATGCTAAGTGAAGTAGGTCAGACAGAGACGACAGATACTGTGTGGTAGGACTTCCATGTAGAATCTAAGAAAGCTGAACTCATGGAAACAGAGAGAAGAGTAGTGATTGCCAGGGGCCGGGCAGGGGAATAAGATGTTGACCAAGCATGCAAACTTCCAAATATGAGATGATAAAGTTCTGGGATCCGATGTAGAGCACAGTGACTAGAGTTAATTAATGATACTGCATTGTATTCTTGAAAGTTGCTAAGAAAGGAGATCTTAAATATTCTCACCACAAAAAAGAAATGGTCATTAACAGGTAATGGAGGTGTTTGATAACTCTATAGTGGTAATCATCTCACAGTATATAGAGCTCATCAAATCATCATGTTGCATGCTTTAAATTTACACAATGTTATAGGTCAGTTATATCTCAATAAAGCAAGAAAAAAGAGATAACCCATGTAGTTTATGCAATTAAATATATAAATTAATCATATATAATATAAATGCAATCACATACCATATAATCATGTCATATTATCATAATCTTATAAATATATATACAAATGTATATATAATTATATATTATATATTGTACCCATTAATAATATATAAGATGATATATTATGTACAAATACGTAGTATATATGTATCACATGTATAATATCATATATGTATCACATGTATAATATCTAATATATTTATGTAATTATATGCATACACTGTATACAATAGCGTGTCCATATAGTAGTGTATAATGATAATGTGTGTCTATAATTAATAGCATATATAATTACATGTATGATATATACACATATTGTATATATTAATAATATCACGTATTATATACATACATGTAATATATTGCATATACACATTATACACATGTATGATTATTATTTATAATATGTGTGTGCAGTAGATATAATTATATGCATATGCTGTATCAAATAATTGTGTGCGTGCGTGTGCATGTGTGTGTGTATGTGCACTTACACACAGCCATGACCAGAGATAAGGAGTCTTAGACAAAAGCAGGGAGAGACCTGAGCACGTAGTTTGTCTCTAAGGAAGCAGGCCCAACTGGAGAGTCCCGAGGGTAGCCCAGGCCTCTAGGCGACATCGAGAGAAAACGAAGGGAAGGAATGAGCTCAGGAGAACGCGTGGCAGCTGAAGGAGGCTTACAAAGAAGCCCCGCATTCAGCAAGAGCATGGTTCTGGGCAAGTGCTCGATAAACACCTGTGTAACAGAGTTTCATGGGCCGGTGGAGCAGCTCCTCCCACCAGCATGTGGGGCTCCCTCGCCCACTCTCAGAACCTCAACCCAGGCACGGTTCCGCGGCTCCTTGTTTTCCCTGCTTCTCACACTCCCGAGGTCCGCAGCAGTTCCTACATCCTGGCTAATCCAGCGTCCTCTCCTCGTCCTCTGCACCAGCTCAATACAGCCTAAAGAATCAGCTTGTCTGGTTTCCTCTAATCAGGATGCTGTCTGGATGAATAAGTATACACACACACACACACACACACACAAATACGTGTTGGCAAAATTAGAATGGCCATTTTTTGTGAGCAAGTTCTTAAGCTTTTTATCTTATACCAGCTCAATCAAGGGTTGCTTTCCGGCAAGTGGCTCTCAGCTGGGAACAATCTTGCCTCCCAGGGGACATTCGGTAACATTTGTTGACATTTGTATTGTCACAACTGGAAGGACGCTACAGGCATCTACTAGGAAGAGGACAGGGAGGCCACGAAACACCCTAAGTCACAGGACTGGCCCACAACTAAGGACGATGTTTAACCAAATTCGTCCCATATGTACTTTTTTAAATAATAAACTTCAGTTTTTGGACAAGTTTCATATTTACTTATAAACCATGAAGATAGCACAGGGGTGTCCCATATACTCTACCCTCGGTTTCTCTATGATTAATAGCTTTCATTCATATGGTACATTTATTACAATTAATGAATTAGTATTAGTACAATATTATTAACTGAAGTCCAAACTTGATTCGGATTTCCTTAGTTTTCACCTTGTCCTTTTATGTTTTATGACGGCATCCAGTATAACACATCACATTGAGTTGTGTCTCCTTTTTATTCCTCAGTTCCCCCTGGCTGTGAGTTTCTCAGACCTTTCTCGGTTTTGATGACCTTGACAGTTAGAGGATCAGAGGTCTCTGGTCAGGTGCTTTGTCCAGTGTGTCTCAGCTAGGATTTGTCTGATGTTTCTCTCATGACTAGTCTGGGGTCATGGAATTTTTGAAGAAAGACCATAGGATAAAGCACCATTTTCATCACATCATCTCCAATACTATCAATCCGACTTAATGACTGCTGATGTTGACCTTGTTCGCCTGGTGGAGGGAGAGATTTTCAAGTCTCGCCATTGCAAAGCTGCTCCCCGCCCCACCTCCCCTTTCCATACTGTCCCCTTTGAAGACAGTCACCGTGTGCAGCCCACACTTAAGAAGTGAGGAATTATGCTCCACCTCCTGGATTATCTACAGAAATTACTTGGACTGTTTCAGTACATAAAATTTGTCTCTTTTTCTTAATTTATATTTTTACTCATTTATTGTATCAATTTGGTTTCGTGAATATGTATTTTATGTTCTGGATTATAATGCTATATTATTTTATTTACTTTAATGCTCCAATATTTCCAGTTTTGGCCATTAGAAGCCCTTTCAGTTGGTTCCTGGGTCCCTTTGGCGTACCCGCGTAATTAGTTTTGTTTGAGTACTTCCCTATTTTCTTGAGCTACAAGATGCTCCTAGCTAATCTTACACATTTCAATACCCCAGTCCTAGAATCTACTATTAACTCAAGGAGCCTTACTTCTTTTTATTGGAGAACAGTATTCAAAACCAAGACTGGAGCATTGGATGTGCTTGTTACTACTGGGGTCATACTTACTTTTCATTTAAAAAAACCCTGAGTATATAGTGCACCTTGAGATATTAACCAATAACAGTATACATGTATATAATCTATAAATATGTAAATACATATTCATATTTTTAACCCATGTTTAATGAAAAAATACTTGACAATTATTGCTCTACGAGGCTATCATTAATGAAACTCAGATCTAACAAACTCTAGTCTCTAGTGATTCTTAGCATGATTTCTTATTTCTGAGGGAGACTATCTATTGCTCTGGAGCAATCTACTTCTCAGCCCAGGGTGGTAAGACCTGACTTCCATGTGTCAGGGGCAGGTCCAAAGTTGCTGTTACTGTGAATTGGGCAACCTTTCTAGGAGATGCCCCCTGAAGAGGGACAGAGGGCTGTGTAGTCAGAGAGGGAGGAGCAGGAGGATGCCAGAGGGCTGGGTGGGTGGAGCTGAGCCAACTCGGACACCAAACACCACCATCACCTTGAGCAGCCACCCCCGGATACGTGCCCCTTTCACGAGGAACATCAAGGGAAAGCCTGGGGATTGGCCACTGCCTCTCTGGCATGAGAACAAGAAAGTAACCCTACACATCCAAAGCCCTCTCTAGGCTGGGGGAGGATTTGTATACATGTAAACACAGAAATATGAAACGTTACAAAAATGTCAGGAGGACTGGCAGGGGGAAGGGTCTATTCCCTCACTGCCTTCACCGTGATCTCTCCAAGAGCTTGATGCATCATCTTGTTTGACTTTTAAGAGTCAGTAGGATAAAGGCAAATGCTGGGCCTCTCTTTCTCCTTTTAAAAAATACACTTGGAGAACCTGGCTGGCTCAGTCAGTAGAGCTTGTGGCTCTTGATCTCAGGGTCATGAGTTCAAGCCCCTCATTGGGCATAGAGCCTACTAAAAATGATAGATAAATAATAGATAGATAGATGATAGATAGATAGATAGATAGATAGATAGATAGATGATAGGTAGGTAGATAGGATAAAACAAAGATAGGTAGATACAAATCCACAGAAAAACCAAGTGCCTCACTCTTGCAGAGAACCTACCTAGAAATCCCATTGCTATTGCTGGCTATCAATATGGCAAACGGTAGTTGCTGACTAGTGTAGAGGTTTGACCTTGGTTTTTTAAGGTCAAACTGGAAACTCATTAGGATCTTGGCAGTGACTTTGGTGGAGGCCATGCTAACTAATGGACTGGGTGGGAGATATCCAGAACATTTTGTTCTTTGTAGGACAGGATTGAGTGACCCCTAAGAGTAACCTTCTGCCTAAGAAGTAGTCTAAACTTTTTCAACTTCCCTAAAAAAGGAAAGAAAACCATTGCTTATGACATCTGGAAATTGTAAGGTGTCTTGACCTGAGATGTCACCTCAGGTCTGTGAAGAAGTACCCATGAGTACTTGACCATCTGGGCCCTGACCTGCTGTGGCCAGATGGAAGCTAGAACCTGCCTTCCACTTTTCCCTCTCACTTCCACTGGCCTCACTGAGAAGCCCTTGCCTCTACACAGCTTGCTTCTTAGCAGCTAGAATTCCAGCTGAGAAGACTCAGAGGCAGCTGCCCCCCACCCCACCCCCCACCAGCTGCTCCGGTCCTGATCAGATGCTGTCCTCACAAAACACTCACTCCTCACAGCCTGGCCGGGGAAACAAATGCATGTCTGTCAGTGAATCCACAGGACTTCAGTTTGGGGTTAAAAGCATAGAAAATCATAGTATCAGTTATCAGTGTTGTAGCTCTAATGTTACCCCAGTCAAATCACTGCTGATTAAAACCAGCCCTGTTAATAAACCACAGGCTTTATTTCCCCTCAAATGTCTATAACCACTTTCTTCAACCCCTATTAAAAGGCAAAACCCAAAGAAAAACACAGCTTTGGAGCCCAAGCACTGCTTATTCCCCAGAGAAAAAGAAGCGAGCAAAGAAAGAATAGCACTTTTTTTTTTCTCACCTTTCCCCCACTTAATGGAGTCAAACTTTTTCATAAGGAAAGAGAGAAATCCATAAAAGACAGGCAGGCATTATCCATGGTCTGCAACATTAGATCAGCTGCAAACAGTCCTCCTCCGCCCTCCTAAAACGAAGGCATTTGCCAGCAATTCCCTGAGTCTGACTCACATCCTTACCTCCTTCTCCTCTTGCTTTCCCCTTAAGGGACTGATTTTTCCTCCCATCTAAGCCAAAAAGAATTTCTCTGGATTAAGGAGACTGATGAAAGCATTTTTAATATTTGAGTTCAGGTTTGCAAGCTCCATAAAACCAACGTTTCCCGTGGCCTGCTTTGTCGTCCGGCCCCACCCCCTTCATCAGTTTCTCTCCTTCATTTGCTCTATAGAAACCAGCCAAGGACCTTCTCCAGATGGGGTCTCCGGCCCCCTGGCAGCTTCCCCTGCAGAGCTGCCTGCTCTCCACTACCTCCACTCTGCAGGGCCCAGATGCAGGATGTAACATCTTTCTAAAATCTTGGGGGATGGAGTGGTGCGGGGGGAGAAAAGTAGGGAGACTTCAACATATGACATCTTTCATGTTGATGCCATATGTCTTTCAAGTAAAGACTGGTTTGACAATGTGCTGAGCTGCTCAGAGGGGAACACGTTTCAAGCCTGGGGGGAAAGTTTTGACAGTTCATTCCGGGGGAGAAACTGGAACCTTCCCCAGCCTTCTAATAGGAGGTAGAAAGGAGGGGAGCAGTGTCTTCCTGGGGCGTGAGGGGAATGGTCTTTGTTCTTTATTGCTCCCACGTTTGCACCACTGATGCACTACTTTCCCTTGTTTCCCGAATTAACGGTGGCTTTGCCAGCTCTTCCTTAAATCCCAGGAACCTTGAACTTACCGCACGTGAACAGGCCTTTGCTGAGTTTGCTCACCAGTTGCTAAAATCCAGTTCACTTCAGTGGTTCTTGGGAAGCAAGGGTCTCGTTTTAAAATCAATCAGTCCAAGTGCCAATGGCCCCTTCCCCCCACCCACGACTGTTCCAAGGTTGGGGAATGAGCAACAAGCCCATGCCAGGCAACTGTTGGGCCTCATTGTCATACCAGAAGTCCCCTGGCTTCCGGGCCAAGAATCATTTTTGAAACAGTAAAGACCATCTACCGCCAAATGCCTCACTCTGACATTTTCCTTGTCTTTTCATATCCAATCACATCACCGTCCACAGGACGGTCCACACCATCCACAGGATAATTGTTTTCAGATGATGGAAATGTACTGAATGGCACACTAAGGGGCAGAGTGCTGTGTGTGTCTCTGTGTGTTTTATGATCAGCTCTTTGTAAAAGGGCACGGCATCTCAAGGTACAACACCCTGAAGAGACTGACTGATGCAGAACAACCAAGCAGTGCGATGAATCAAGGGACAAGATTGTCCCTCTAATGGAGAAGAGATGAACCCTTTTGTCTAGAGGAGTGGCTTTTTAAAATGTGAGTCCCCATTTTTTTCCAGTGGGTGTGCTCTAACAATTTTAGAATTTATGACATTAATCATAGCTACTGTTTTCATTTTAAATAGGATGAAGAACAACCAAAATATCATCTCATTGATGTTGTGCCGGAAAACTTGGAAAACTAATATGCTTAATGCCGGGAACTTCTTTCCCTTGACAAGAGTCTCAAGAGGTGGGTATTATAAGTCAAATGAGTCTCAAAGAGGTTGTGTCATTTGCCCAAGATCATTCTTTGTCAGCACCATCATTGTTGTTATTATGGCCAGGCCTACTCCTTATTTGGCACCAACTTACGGCAAGGAGCTAGATGAAGTATGTTGCAAGCATAATTTCTAATCCTATCAGTAACTCTTCAAAGTAGGTATTTTGGGAGGGGTGCCTGTTGGCTCTGTCAGTTAAGCGTCCGACTCTTGGTTTTGACTCAGGTCAAGAACTTAGCGTCGTGGGATCAAGCCCCACATCGGGGTCCACACTCAGCAGGGAGTCTGCTTGTGATTCTCTCTCTCCCTCTCCCTTTACCCATCCCCACCCTAAAATAAATAAATAAAACTTTTCTTAAAAAGGAGGCATTTTGGATATCAATTCATAAATGAGAAATTAAGTCTCAAAGATTCATCACCTTGCCTCCAGCAATGCAGTGAATAAGTGGCAGACTTGAGATTCACAACCATATCAATGACCTCTGAGGCTTACAGAATGTTGGCTTAAACTGTGCCTATATATGCCTGGATACTTCTCTCACCAATGGCGAACACTAAATTTTCTCCCCTTAAAAGGTTGTACTCCTCCCCTAGGTTGTACTTAGGGACTCACTTCTAATAAGGAGGATATGGTAGAAGGAAGGTGTGTGACTTCCAAAATTAGGTCAAGCCATCATTCTTCCTGCTTGTTCTTCATCTCTTCTTGGTTCACTCTGGGGGAAGCTGCCTGTCATATCATGAGGACCCTTGAGCAGCCCCCATGGGCAGACCCATGTGAAAAGGAGGAGAGAATTCCTGCAACATCCTTGCGACAGAGCCACCTTGGAATCAGATCTTCCAGCCCCAGGCAAACTTTCTGTTGACCACAGCCTCAGCTGCCATGGAGACTGCAACCCTGTAGGAGACCCTGAGCCAGAACCACCCAGACTAGCTACCCTGAATTCTGATCCATGGAAACTGCACAATAACTGTTGTTTTAATATGCTAAATTTGTATGTAAATTAGATCGCCGATGTACATGTTTCTCTTCTAAATCATACCACCGCAAAAGCAACTCCATTTGCCCTTGTGTGTCCAGTGGCATACAAAATTAAATGCGACAAGGACATAAAAGCCCCCTTCCATCCTTCTCTGGACTCAACAGACTTAAAAACATGTACTAAGTGCCCTAACTGGTCACCATGTCTGTACTTAGAATTGCAAAGAGCTGTGGTTGAATCTGGTTTCCCATGGTTCAGACCAAAGACACAAAGTAAGGTTAATTTCTTGGGTGGGAGTTTCAATCTTCCAAAATTTCCAAACAGTAAAATAGAAGGTCTCATTCTACTAGGCCTTGAATGTTATGATGAGACCCTTTGAACTGGACTGGTACCAGTCAGCCAGGAGGCTTGGAGACAGACCACTGAAATTTCTCAAAGGTGTTTGTGATTGGTGGAACACCACCCCCAGATAAATGACCCCAGCATATCTCGCAAACTCCCACTGAAGCCTGGGGAGGTTTGGGGAGGCTCAGGCATCCCCATGCTCAAGACTGTCTCACTACTACCTTTCTGCTCCTTTGGGGCTTGGCCCAGCCCTCGATCAAAACACTAAAATAGCCTGAGAAATGTACACGCTGCAAGTGAACTTACTACCACAGACAGAATCCAATATGACACAGCCAAGAAAGTTCAAAGAGCCTGGACAAGTTCCCAAACTTTATCAGGATTTCTGAGACATCCAAACTCATTCTTCCTGTGACTGCTTTTCCAGTGCTTAGAAGTTCTTGCACGGAAGATTAAAAATGTGGAGGTTTTGCCTCTTTATAGAACTGCAAATAAAATATCCCCAAGAGAAGGTCTCCTTAATGAATAAACACATGACTTTCATTTGCCTGGCTCTGCAAAAGTGCTTTTAAAGTAATCCAGGCAAAATCTCCATGGACCACCACTCGCAGGCTGCTTGCTGCCCCCAGTCCTAGCATGAGGATAACACACACCACGGGTTTTTTTCCTTTCTTATTTTAATCAAATGCATTACAACATGCTATTTCTCCTGGGGCTGGATTTCTCCAGATGGTTTTCCGGCACCACTGTGGACTCTATTCAGAAGGAAATGGAACAGGGTTTCCTGGTTTAGTACCTTAAATCAGTTTGTGTTTCCCAGGTCTCTGTGCATGCTGACCTCACTTTTTGTTGCACAGTGAGAGCCTTGAGTCTGTGTCGTATGAGACTGGGTCGTGTGTGTCTTTGATGCCAAAATAAAAGTAGCTTTCTTTCCTCAACGTGAGACAGGAAAAGGGAAGACGGGATGAACCTGAGGTCGAAACAATGCCTTGAACTCCTTTTGTACTAGATTCATAGTAGCCATTCAATGGTTAACTCAAACCATAAAATGCATCTATGCAAGATTTTTTTAATGGTTCCATCCAGTTTGTAACCATCTTGCTTTGAAAGTCCTATGGTAGCACAAGTAAAACAGCAGCCTCTTCATTGTGTATCCCCTCACAATGTCCATACAAGCAGCTCCAGATTCGTCCAGGAATCTGTGTCTTCTCCAGGATGACCATGAGCCCTTAGTGAAATCTCCCTTCAGTGGCTGATGGTAGGAGCAGACCTGAAGCCTCTCCTTGAAATCCATTTCTTCAAGCCCAAAGCACAGAAGGACCCCTTCTGGTAACATACGCAGGCACAGACATCTCCAGAAGACAGTCCTTATCTGCGTGGATATTAGGCTAATAGACAATATCAACATATATTGCCATTTATTAGATAGGCAACTGTGTTAGGTGCTTCGTCTTGTTTACCCCCCATAACAATCTGGAAAGTGGACCTTATTTGCTCCTTTGAACTGCAAATGAAACTGACAGGGGCTCTGTCATGTGTCCAAAGCCATGTAATGGGCAAGAAGTTGAGTGTAAGGATCTAGGAACCTCAATCTGAAAAAGACACAAGAACGAAAGGGTAGACAGCGAAAATTCCAGTGCCTGCGATAAATCCTAGAATAGGGCCGTGTGGAAATGGGTATCCCAGAAGAGAGTGTGATTCGCTGGATATGGTACACAGATGGGAAGACGGGAAGGAGAATTTCTCGGAAGCCAGGATGCTGCAGCTAGATCTCGAATAGTGAGTGCAGGTTGACAAAGGTTGACACAGAGGAGGGCATGAGAAGATGCCAGAGGAGTAGTCTAGAAGATGCCAAGAGCCCAAAGAGCATGAGGTGGTTCAGAGTCACATGTGGCTATGTGCAGTGAGAGCAGAGACTATCTGAGGAGAGAGAGAGAAAGCACAGTTAGGTGACGCAAGATGAGATTTTGAAGGCTCTTTATGCCTTCCTAAGAACTCTGCATGTATACTGTAGGTGACAGCATGTTCCTCCAAGGAAAGGCATTATAAATCTGTGTTTTACAATGATATCTCTGCGACCAGCATGAGCTTGAGGCAGGGTGACCAGTCGTCTGTTCTGTTCTGTGACCAAGACTGAGAAGAGGGAGAAATGCATGATATATTCAGAACGAGACAAGATAGCACTTATGGGCGTGTAGGGAAAGCCACTAGTGGGGGAAAGAAAGTTGGGTTCCAGGGTAACAGTGATGCTTTGGGGTGGATGGCAGCGACCTAAAGAATGCAAGGAAAAACAATGCATTTTTTGTTAGGGGGAATTGTAGAGTCAAGGTTCTGTTACAGTGCGTTTGCCACGGAACACTGACATCTCCCCTCTGAACACCATCTGGAGGCCCCTCCAAGAGAATCTGGAAGGAACTGGCTGAGATGGAGCCATCAGTCTGATTTTAAAACCGTCCATGAGGAAAGCTGACATCCAAACCCTTGGCATCCTTTGATGCAAAAGGATAGAAAGGATCTGCGTGAAAACTGTATGGTTCTTTGGAGGCCAGGAAGTGCTTGAAGCAGAAGTCCGGCACTAACACTCTTCACTGTTCTGCTCCTGTCTCAGCCCCTTAGCCAGACCCTGTGGTTAGGGATGCTCATTGTGCTAAGAATGATGCCCACGTAGGACCCACAGCCCCTCCATCCACCTAAAGCCCATAGTTGGAAGTGGAGACGCAGCAGGAAGTTCTGCAATGCAACGGAACTTACATTGATTTGGTACCCACTACATATCAGTCACTGTGCAGGGCATTGTGACCCGGAGCTAAGACCAGGGATCCTTTAGATCCCTGACCTAAAGGAGTTCCCAGTCTCTGCAGAAGTAAGAGGAGAAGGGTGGGAATGAATGAGAAGGATGGGCATGGAGAAAAGCAGGTCCGAGGAACAATAGGGAATGGAGTCCTCCTTGTCCAGGCTCAACCTGACCAAATCCTGTGCACAGTCAGTAAAGACAAACCGAGGCCTGGAACCCAGGACACAATCAGAAAACTCATCCTCATACCAAGGTGGCTCAAACATGTGTTGCTGTGTTTTTGCTTCATGACCATTTGTAATATTTTTTGCAGACAAAATCAGTTAAGTACTTGGTGATCGTTTACCTGCTTTGTCTCCCCAGCGGGCCTGTGCATACCTTGCTCCTCACTGTATTCGCTTAGCAATAGTTCCAGGTGCAGAATTGGTGTTTAAGAAACATTTGTTAAAGGGAAGACTTCTAAGGGAATTGGGAGGAAGAGACCATATCTTGGGCAAATGTAAAAATATCGTGCCCGGTAGAAGCCAGCCAGCCCCTCCTGCAGCAGGCAGACGCCAAGGATGTAACATTTCACAAGTCAGACTTTATAAGTCCTTTCTTCTGGCCTGAAATTTCTCACAAAGATTACCACCATACGCAATAAAACTTAGGAATCTGCCTTGAAACAAACATACTCCAGTAAATATTATTCGTCTCCCCGGGATGCATTCCCCATTTATTTCTCCTCTTGGATTTTCATGCCTGAGACTTCATCCTCTAAATGCTTTCTCCCCATAAATAATCTGCGTCCATTTCAAAGGCTCTTGCTCTCCGTGACCACTGGAGAATTATAATAGAGCCCAGCTCTTGATTCTGGCACCTCTGATTTCTGCATGCTTTCCCGGTAACGTGGCTAATTGAAAGCACCAAGGAGGCTCCGTGGATTAGCTTGGAGCCTGGACTGCCCAGGAGCAAGCTAGTGCGCAACTGGACTTCTAGGAAGTCAAAGGACCTGAAATAAAGCGCACGCAGGCTGTGAAAACACTGAATTCACCAGCACGTGAAGCTCTCTTCTGGTTGTGGATGTGCTCCGGGAAGGTGAGAGGTGTGAATTACGCATCTTTGTTGAGACAAGGCTGCACACAGCACTTGGTGCAGAGTACGCCCTCGGCAAGCCTTTGGTGAACTGAGCTAAGCACGTACCAGTACTTCAAAGTTTCTAGACATCTGTCTACAGGACCAATATAGCAAATATCTAAGAGGAAATGAACATTTTCATCCCTAAAAAGCTTGTACTACACTACAAGGCCATACTCCAACCGGTACAGCTGAGAAAATTGAGCTTTGCAATAAATGTGTTTCGGTTCTGGGGCACCTGGGGGGCTCAGTCGTTGCTGCCTTTGGCTCAGGTCATGATCGCAGGGTGCAGGGATAGAGTCTTACATCCGGCTCCTTGCTCAGCAGGAGGCCTGCTTCTCTCTCTTCCTCTTCCTGCCACTCTGCCTGCTTGTGATCTCTCTCTCTCTCTCTCTGACAAACAAACAAATAAATAAATAAGTAATAAAATCTTTAAAAAAAAAAGTCTTTTGGTTCCAAAGAGTGTAGAGTGCCCTAACACACACACACACACACACACACACATAGACACATACACTCATACACACACACACACTCACTGAGTACATGCACACCCTTTCAGGGAGATAAACAAAGTATGTTCAAGCGAAGGTAAGGATAGGTAAAAAAGGCAAGTTCTGCCTATTAGAGAAAGTGAGAGAGAGCTGAGAGCAGCCAGACTCTGGTTCATGGATTCCTTTTCTCGACTCTCTTTCTCCGCACAACCAGCACATCCTTAGCTTCCTCCATCAAGACTCTCTTGACCCTTCTCACACTTAAGTATCACTGCTTTCTTAGAACCACAGCAGTGTTTAGTCTGGTTAAGGCCAAATAGGCAGGCACTGGAATGATAATGCCAGTTGGTAAAACCATGAGACAAGAGCTTGATCTTTCATCCCTTTCATTTTCAGAGCCTGCCAATTGCTAAGTCCTTCCTGTCACTTTGTCTAAAATCCAAATGATGGGCCACACATGACACTGTTTCCTCCCAGCTGACCTCACTGACCTTCTACCTCTCTCTCTGGGGCTCACTGTGCTCCACATACATTGACCTTCCTTCAGTCCCTCTAACAAACCACACGTGTGCCACCCCAGGGCCTTTGCAAGTGCTGTGCCCTTTCCCTAACACGCTCTGACTCCTTCATGTGGCTGACTGCTCATCACTCAGGGGGCAGGTCACTCATCTCCTCCCCAGAGAGGTGCCTCCCAACCACTCCATCATTCGCTGGACACCTTACTGTCTCCCATACCACCTTGACAGCACATAGAGCTCATCATTATCTAGAGTAATGATATCCGTGTATTTATTTAGGTATCTTCTGCTGATTTCCCCCCACTAAGTTGTAAATTCTCTAGAAGTACCAGCCTTGTCTATTCTGTCAATATCTGTAATTCCAACCCTTAGACAAGTGTCTGGCACAAAATCTACTGAATGAATAATTTAAGAACAGATATTTATGTGATGATATTAAATGTGTATTCACTAGATGAGTTAATATATATAAAATACTCAAAAGAGTGGTGGAATATAGAAACCACACAAAGTGTTATATTTTATTATTATTTCTACACTTTGTTTTTGGTTCTTATTAGTTCTTTGTTATTGGTTCTTATTATATTTCCATACCCCTCTCAGGCACCCTGTGACAGCTTTTTTCTATCCTCCCTGTTACCAATCCTATTTCCTATCCCTCCCTCTATGCCTGTGGTGATACATGTGCCAAAGATTAACTGATATTAACTGATAGGCTGATGAGCATATATGGGATCACTACTTATTTTCAGTGTCCCTAATATCACAATGAGATACTATCACATCTTACAGATCAGGTCTTTCCTTAAAAGTCAGCGCTAATGATGCAGCTTGGGCAAAAAGTCGAATAATTATCTTAATCTCCTATAGCCACTGAAACGAAGCTTCTGCAGAAAAGCAAAATAAGAACATTTGTCTTTCTCCAGCCCAGTCCACACTTGCTCTGTGCTGTACCCTCTCTGTTCCCCTGGGTAGTCTGTGCCCTCTGCACATGATCTTCCCCAGCTATCCTATTGAAATGCACTCTTTGAAAATGAATTTTTCTATAATTCTTTCTCCCTTATTCTCTAGTAAGAATTTTGGCCACAGTGCTACATCTGTAGAATACTCGTCTGTCATATCTCATTCTTTAAATTATAAAATAAAATGAAAGGAAGTCATTGGAAAAGAAATTTCAAGAATCTGTGAACATACAGGGCAGAAAATATTTGGGAGGAGCAAGGGGAAAATTTATTGCTAAACCAGTTGTCACTGTCCTATCCAACGGATTAGAAAAGCCAACTTTGGTCCACATTTCCTCAGGTGCCCTTAGGCTCTTAATATCTCTCTCAGAGACAATATCTTTGGGTAGAATTCTTTCTAAAGGATAGCCGAATTTACTCTTTAAAATAATGGTAAGTGTACTTACTGGATGGGATGTCATCCTATTGTTTGTAACCCTTTTATCAATATGTAAAAGGAATGACTAGAAATTCAAAAGATCCTAAGATATTCTTAGCTTGTCCCAAACAGAATGCATTTTCTCCCTGCTTATATCCAGAGATAGTAATATTTAACAAGCCTATTTTGGAGCATTTTTTCCCTTTCTGCTAGATATAGACCCATCTGTTCTGCATATAAATTTGGCTTTGGCCTCCACAACATTAAATTGTGAAGGAATGCTATGTGTGACTTCAGCACGCAAGAGGGTTCACTGTAGAATTCTCCATTAGGGTTCACTGTAGAATTCTCCATTAGGTGAAGCTGTCTATTTCAACTCTTCAGCACATTCTCTAACTGTGGGTTGAATGTGGAATCAAAGATTGAGACAAAGTTTCTTATAAACTTGGTTTCCTCAACAAGCCCACACAAACTCCCTCTCTTCTTTGCCTATGTTTTATCAGGATGGGTGAAACCCCTTGCTGAATAGGTCTTGGCCCTCCCTGGGGAAGGTGCTGGAACAAATAAGGAAGTGTGCACCTATCCTACGTCACTGACCCCTGGGGTAGGTAAACTGGAGAATATAAATCATTTATATTCACTAGCCAGCCTCCCTTTTATTTAAATTATAGGACCTCAACACAAATTCTTAGGTTCATTAAGAATATCACACAATCCTATAACAAGAACTTGGAAACCATCTAAATCTTCTCAGTGATAAATGCCCATCACTCTGTCACTTCTCCAAAGTCACCTGCCTTGTAAGTGGCAGGCCTGGACTCAAAACTAAGTTTCTGCCTCCTTGAGTTCAGGGTCCTTCCAAAGCCAAATATTCTTAGAGGTTTTTACTGCAGGGAATATTTATATAGCTTGCCAATGCCACCTCTACAGAGCATGAAGTGAAATAGAAAGTTAGGTCACTCTCTAGAATTTTGAGGCAATCCAGGCAAGAGGAGAGGATGATTTTTGTTCTACGTGATCAAGAAAAGTCAATTCCTGTGAACTCAAACTAAGAAAATGAAATTCTGGTGGCTTTTATGTTATTTATCTCACTATTGATAAGAAACGTAATACACTCCAAGAAAGGTATTACAGAATGTGAAATCTAAGTATAATCAATTCTGTTCCCTCATGGACATCTTGCCAGAAGGAATATCTGCCTTTCTGGGCTTCATATCCCTTTTGCATGGGTATAGTCCTAGCAAAAGGGAACATTTCCAGTTTCCACATACAGCACAGAATGCCTTCCTTAAATGCCCACACTGCCAAGTGTCAGTTGGTATCAATAGAGCTCAAGAATGAAGACCCATCAGCAGACCCCAGTGAAGAAGGAAACCACATACTCATTGAGAAGCTCTTACTTACCCTCAGCAAGGTTCCCTTTTCCTGAGCTATGAATGCCGGGAGCCACACAGAAGTGTGGAGACTTCACTAGCCAAAGCCAAGGGAAGGTAGGCTCAGTAGCCTTCATGACTATTTCCAGTGTCCCTGTGAGAGGTCTTAGGAGCTGCTACCTCAGCACTGTGGACTCCAGAAAAAGGTTGTTCTCTTTCCCATCTTTTTCACCCCTTCTCAGAAGTACACCCCTTCCAGACTAGAGGTTAACGTAGAGATTGCCAGCAGGAACAGGTCATGTCCTAGTTAGATGTGGTCTTCACATCAAGGTTTTAATACACAAATCCAGAACAAAGCAATTCCTGAGTTCAGCCTTTTTCTGACCAGGTCCTGCCCTAAAAATTCATATTCATCTTTCAACGAATTTTCCATTCCCTTAGTCTAAGTCATCCATCCTTAGGCCATTGGGCAGCATGGCTCTTTGCTAAGTCTAGGAAGAACAATAGTTTCTCATGATGCCCTCATTCATTCACTCACTCAACAATCCTTAATCAAACAATCATAGTCTTTGTCAAACGCAAAACAGACACAGGGTCCCTGTGGTTAACAGCAGGAGACAGAGAAACAACCAAAAAACAAGGGCAAATGTTAATATAGTACATATTTTATATTACAGATTATATACATATAATATTATATATTATTATATTATATGTTATATTTTATGTGTAAGCTAATTATATATACATACAAATACACATATACATTCACCCTGAAAAATTACATATATATGCATATCTATATATATATACAATATTAGATAATGATGTGCATATTAGGAATTTTTACAATTCTATGAGAAAGAATAACTGAGGAAACCTATCTTCTTTTAAGGGGTGAGGAAAAGGAGGGGACATTTCATCCAAGACTCATGGAGTGAGAGGAATGAGAAGGGCAAATGACAAGTCCAGGCAGAGGGAGAAATCTGCACCTAGATCCTGAAGAAGGAGAAAGTGCTAGAGCTAGTTTCTTTTACCAAGCTCACTCTCTCTCCTTCTGCAATTCTCCACATTCTTCCCTTCTTTCCTCATACCTGGTTCTCTCCGCATCTTCTCTGGTCTTTGCTTGATTATCAAGCTAGATCTCTTACCTCCTTTGAGTCTAAGGACTCTTGAAAATGTTTTCCAGCCATGAGCTCCTTACACCATCCTGTTCCTATGAAAAGTCAAGTCATCTCCAGCTCAAGGTAGTCAAGAAAAATATTTTTCAGAGAACCATTTCTTAGCAATCAGCCCCTCTGGATGTGAAACAGGTAGGTGGCCTGGTCTTGTCCAAGGGCAAAGCTTGTTTACACACATTGTTGTGTGCAGATAAAACCCATTTCAAAGATCTTCCATGAAAAGTTAATTCTTTGGAGCTATTAGATATGGAAATATTGAAAAAAAACAAACACAAGGATATAGACAGATCAGTGGTTTTCCTTTTTTTTTTTTTTTTCTTTCTTTCTTAAGTAAAAGCAACCTTCAACTAAGAAAGCTTTCCTCAAAGATTCTTAATTTCTGGGAATGGAATGAAGTTCCAAAAACATCATCAGAGTCTGTGAACATCCTAAAATTACAAGCAAAACTTTTCCCTATGTCTGCATATGCATTCTTCTGGAGATTGGGGTCTGAAGTTTTTATTATACATTCTCAAAGGTTTTATGCATTCTCCATTGGTTTATGTGTAAACCTTATGCCTAAATGAAAGAAAAAATTGTTGTTCTGCATGAAGAGACTCTGGCCATTGTCATTTCCCTCATGCACACCATTCATGGATCCCCAAGGGGGTTCCAGAAAACCCCAGGGCTATACAGAGCACAACTTCAAAACTTTTGCTGTAAGAGCCACCTAAGTAAAATCCTAAACTCGAGAGTTTTGAGCTATTTGTTGCCCATAGACACTCCCTTCAACATCTGTGGCTGGCATGTCGCAGGCCTGCCAAATGAGAAACTTATAAAGAAGTTAGGAGATGACTAATGTCTGTAATAACTTTGGGGACTTTCGCTCAATGCTTTGTCTAGAAGTGGTCTTGTTCCATTCAAGAAAACAGGTTAAATATATCCCCCAGACACATCTCTTAGAGTTAACTACAATAGCAGGAATTAGTGCGTCTTCGGAATCAATAATACGCAAATATTTTAACCTCTCTTATAGTTAAATAAAAAAATAAGCTCTTTTGCAGTCAAATACAAATTTTACTTTGATTCTAAATACAAAGAAGATAAAATATGAAGATAAAGGGAAAACATAGGATCATGTTGTTCAAATTGATACTACAAACAATAAAAAAAGATAATCAATAATCTTTATAATTTGAGGTGAAAGTCATATGCAAAATTTTGGTACCAGTCTGGGTTCTTGATGGCAAACAACAGAAATAGACATGGGTTAACTTAAGCAAAACAAGGAACTCATTGAAAGGGAGTTAGGTACCTCAAAGAATCTATGACAAGTCTGGAGAACAAGAGTTATAGGGAACCGAGAAAGGCAAAGAGCAGCCATGATCTAGCCACCAGAATTCTCTCTTTAGGACATGCCCAGTGGTGCAAGGACAACGGATACTCAGTGTCACCATCACTCTACAAAAAGACCCTCCAGTCCATGCTGTTGGATACTGGCCTCTACAACTGTAGCCACGAATAGTCTCCAGTAACCCTGGTCTTTGTGTCAGTCCCCAAAGACCCTCTGGAGTTTCGGTATCTGACCACATCAACTTCCTCCCATACTGGGATTTATTCCAAAATAGGAAAGCATTGGGATGATGGGCAGGTAAATTTTTTTTCTTCCAAATGTCCTTGGCAATAGAAAATGTGAGTGAGAATATAGATGGGTGAGAAAAAGAACGTTTTATGATCTTCACATGGCACCAGGGTCTCCCCTAAGACGTAGCCATAAATTGAGCTAAATACTTTGTTAAGTGCAGAGATCAAAGGTAAGGCTTATAAGTATCACTGGTCCTGAGCCTGTCCTTAGTGGGGAGGTGGCAGTGAGGTGCACAAAGAAAGAGGCCAGCTAGAGCTAGGACCACTTTCCATTCATGGTTTTTATCCCCAAGTACCTAGCTCAAAGGAGATGCTTGTACAACTTTAATTGGTTTTATTAATATTTGAATAAGCTACTTCTGACCAAATATCAACTAATTTTCTTATTTGTCTGTCACCTCCTTACAGGAAATCATTTGTGGAATTTCTCTTTCTCATAAATATTTTAAATCAAACCTCGGAAAACCAAGGTGGATAGTTCAGGGATCAGGAGCTTCCTTTTTCCAATAAATGCATCCAAGAATTAAGCAATGGAACCCTTGAAATTTAACAAATCATGGAATACTATTCAGCTTTACAAGAGAAGAAAACTCTGCCATTGGCAACAACATGGATGAATCTGGAGGATATTAAGCTAGGTAAAATAAGTAAGACAAAGAAAAATAAATACTGCAAGATTTTACTTATATATGGAATCTGAAAGAGTCAAAGTCATAGAAGCAGAGAGTAGACTGGTGGCTGCCAGGTTTGTGAGGCAGGGGGAAAGGGGTACAAAGTTCTAGTTCTTGAACTCTAATACAGCTATGTGACTACAGTTAACAATACAGTATTTTACACTTGAGATTTGCTAAGAGAATAAGCCTTGAGTGTTCTTACTTCACAAAAAAGAAAAGCAAAATGCTATTTGAAGTAAAGGATATGTTAATTGCCTTATGTCCATTGTGTATAGTGTATCAAAACGCCAAGGCATATACTTCACAACTAGACAATTTCTATTTGTCAACTATACATCTATAAGAATGGGGGGAAATCACACACACACACACACACACACACACACACACACACACTCACACAAAACATCAAACCATGACAGCAATACTCACTGGATAATTAGCAGAGAAACCTCATGGGGAACATGACATTTTGGTGTTAGATGATTCACACGATGCACATTAAGAGCTTGAAGTGGAAAAAATATTAAACCAGCAGTCGGTCAGTCCTTCCATATGTGTTGCCAATGTTTACTTCAGTTCCGGTAACACAGTAGGCTTGGGTATTTTTCTTTTCAGCAGAATTGAAGAATATGAGTAACATCTGTGGTGTGTGTTGGATACTTGTTGAACCAAAGCTCAGAAATGTCAGCCGAAAATGAGTAAGACTTGGAGGGGACTGGTTGCTGGACAATCTCAGATTCCAGCTCCTCTGAGACTCACCATAGAGATAAAGCAAAGACCATGAACTTCTGCCCCTCCTAATTTTCAGAGGATTAACAAGGCATCTAGTGTAATATCATACTCCTAGCTATTGAGGCACAGAAAAAAATAAGTAATTTTTACTAGGGAGGAGAGTGAAACCTAAGAAAATAGTTTTCATAATACTATTAGTTGACATTGACATTGAACACCTTTTCACATATTACCTCTTTGATTGTAATTTACAGATAGTGCTCACTCACAGCTTACTGGGTATGGTCTCCAAAATATGTGAGTTCAAATACCATCTCTGATATTTCCTGTTGTGTCAAGTCACTGATTCCCTCTGCTCAGTTTCTTGAGCTGTAAAAAAAGAAAAGAAAAAAAAAAGGTGGTAAAGATGCATGCTCTGTCTTCCCCAGTAGCAAAAAATTGCCTGAACACTTCTTGAACACTGTCCTAGGACCTAGCTTGTTAAGAGCTATGCAAGTGTATCAGGTGGAGTGTGATCAGAGGAGCAGAATCACTAGGAGTGACCTAAAATATGGGATTTACTATTGGAAGTTGACCTTACACAATTCTGGGAGATGATTATACAGTCCACCTAAGGCTGCTGGGTATGGTGCAAGCCCTACAGTCCGCAGCACAGGCAGCCGGAAAAGGAAGATGGAAGGGAAGCGTGTGAGAGCCAGGACAAACTGGAACTCCCAACGTTGAGCCAGAACCCCCATGAAGCCAAAAAGAAATCTACATTGGTCTCCTTAAAAATTCAAATTAAATAATGGGTCTCTGGCGCCTTTCATCATGGAGCAAAATACACACTTGGCCCGAAAGTTGAGGAAACTGAAGGATAATCCAGTGGACCCAGAGAAGCTACCAATCAAGCAAAAGAGTAACCACGAGTTAGAGCTACAGAGGAACCAGACCACTGCCCCAAGCCTCCGGGGATAAAAAGAGCACAGCCATCCGTCACTTCCGCTTCCCACATCCTGTGGCCCTGGCAACCTGGAACTATGCAGGTGGAGAAATCTGGGAAACATAATTCCACCTCAACGAAGCACACATGCTACCAATCCAGGACAGTGGCACCGTGAAACAATGACAAGCGTGAAATGTATTCGTTGCAGACCCATTGTCAAAATCTTTGATCTGTGCACATCCTGGTCATTCCATTTGACAGGCTGTGTCTTTCTACACTTGTCCGTGAAAAGTAAGATCAAGGGAAAGAGGTGGTCAAGTTTCTATGTCTTCACAGGTCAAAGGAGAAATAAGATTTTGTAAGGGAGGAGGCTGATGACAAAGGCTGAAATAAAATCCGGGGATCTGTGTGCTGCTTTTCCAGGAGAAAGGAGAAGAGAGAATTCCCTTCCCTGTAGATCCCAGCCACCCCTGAGTGCCTGAAGAATCCCAACCGCATGCATTCCCCCATTGCCAAGTGAAGTGCATCTTTGTCTTTTGGAACAGACCTGTTTTACAGGAAAAGAATGAAAAGGGAGGACCATATAAGTACTACACTAATTATGAGCTGGAATGTGTCAGCCAGAAATGAGTTACAAGCTGGCCAGGGCCTGCAAACTATAGTTAGATATTTAATAATGTTCAGGCATGCAGCTGCGAGTACTTCTGGACGTTTGCCACCTTTTATTATGGTGGCGCCTGGCAACACACTTGTAGTTAAGGGTCTGTCAGCCTTTCCATTAGAAACTCCATCTTTTCAAGACTCTCTAAATCTCCTTTTTAAATTACATAAATTAGAAACTTGTATGTAGTTTGTCTAAGATGACAATGTTTTGTGGTGGTTGTCACTGTTATTGTTCTGTTTTTCAGATCTGAAGAACCTCAATCTGGTTCTACCATTTACTGTACCAAAAAATAAGAGAAAGAGAGAGGAAGAAAGGAAGGCAAGAAAGAAAGAAGGAAAGAAAGAAAGAAAGAAAGAAAGAAAGAAAGAAAGAAAGAAAGAAAGAAAAGAAAGAAGAGAGTGAGAAAGAAATAAAGAAAGAGATAGAGGAAGGAAGGAAGGAAGGACAGACTGACGGACAGACGGACGGATGGAAGGAGCGATGTTAACAGACACATTGTAGGTTTGGTTCCAATTTTTCCAACAAAATGATCTGTTCTTTCCTTTCCCTGACCTAAGCCATACTGAAAAAGGAAAATATGCTATAAGCAATGTGTTTTGCCTAAAAATGAAATCTATCTTTAGATAAGACAAAAGAAGGCTAAAGGTGGAGAAATATACTTTTCCATTTCTTAGTATCATATGAGATGATTAGCCTGAAAACACAAAAGAAATCAGGGAGTAGTTTTAGGCTTCAGTAAATACTCCTATGAAGCAATCTTTCATTAGGAAAGTTGCATACATAGTTCAGGAATACTGGATTAAACAGGAAAACCAGCAGTAATTTCTCAGTTCTGACTATATGGCACATTATAGATTTAAGAGCAGCTATTCAGAAGAAAGGAAGGAAGAAGGAAGGAAGGAAGATATTACCTCCATAAATACACACTGGGGTTAAAATGCATCCCAATTTCAGAAGAAGAAGAAGGAGGAGGAGGAGGAGGAGGAGGAGGAGGAGGAGGAGGAGGAGGAGGAGGAGGAGGAGAAATATATAAATATACATGTACATATATAACACATTCATGTTAAAAATGTGTATGTGTATCTATGTAAAGAAAGAAGTGTCTTAGAATAAGGAAATAGGATAAATAGTTCATTATCATTTAAAAACACTTTCAACCAAATTTTGCCACATCATTCTTCTCTGTCTAGATGAAACACCAGGCAGAGCCTATAACTTTTCTGGTGATTTTTCAGGTATTAAAAAGCCAGTTAAATATAAAATCAAACTGCTATCTATCTTACAATTTCATACCTCAGCTTGGGTCTGAACCAGCTTGGGTGTCGAGAAAGGTGGCAGAGATTAGACAAGCTTCTCTCAGGTATTTTTCTAGACCTTGCTCTTTCTCGTCTCCTCCTCCCCTCCCTTTGCTTTCTCTTGGAGAAGCTTGTCATGAGCTAAAAACTAAGAGAGAGAGAGAAACGTCTTATCAGACTGATCTTACAGCCGGTTCACCCAAGACAGTCCCAGCTTCCTTTGGGAACTCCCAGTCATGCCTGTTGTCTATGATATTTCTATGAAATGTTTGTTACTGTTACATAAGAGTCATGAGGAGGGGTCTGGTAGACCTGTACCCTCTACTTCCAGCTCCTGCCATGGCTTTGTCTGATAGCATGAGAGAATCAGGGAAAGAAGACCAATTTCTTCTTTAACGTGTGGTTAAATCTGAATGATGAGCACAGTGATAGGCTCTCCCTATACCTGACTGTTTTAGATAGAAAATGGTATTTCCTTTATGGGGACAGCATGCAGTACATAATTAGGGATGCCCCTACAGGCACCTTGGTATACCAGGCAGTTGTGCTATAGCCCATGACATAAATTACACTACAGTCCTCAACATGCTGAAAGCCATGAGACTACCAAATGAGAGGATCAGTGGAAAAGCTGAAAACTGTAAGCTGCTTGCATGTGAACTGTGCGTGAGAAACGGGCTGAGAAATCTTGCTACGTAGAAGGTAATGTGAAAGCTAAGGTTTCCTATGTTTTATGTAGTACAAAACAACTATTTACTTTATTCCTATATTATAGATAACAAGAGCCAGATTTCTCACTGATGTAGTTAGAAGTGAAATATAAGAAAAGGGAGAGACTTGAGTGAACTAGTTTCTTGGATTGGAATCAAGGTAGGAAATCAGCGTGAACCATATATATGCAAAAAACAGATGATAGGTAGATAGATAGAGAGATCAATCATAGGTAGGTAGATAGATAGAGAAATAGAAATCTGTATGTGAATATCCGTCTCCTAGTTCGGTAGGGAGAAAGCCTAGGAAAAATGAGTATCTCCTAGCAGTCTGAGTACACCCAGAACCAGATCTTGGTTTCTATATTCCATTAAAAAAGAATCAGAGCTCCTTTGGGAAAAGATTGACTCTAGAGCTGAGCCAGGAAAAATACAAGATGAGCCTGGAAGATCCTGTGGTGCCAGAAAATAAGAAAGTGTTTGAGAAAGGGTAGGGACACACCAAAAGGACAAGGACACATTCCAGGGTGTGTGTGTGTGTGTGTGTGTGTGTGTGTGTGTGTGTGTATGTATCACATCTTCTTTATCTATTCGCCTATCTATGGACATTGAGGTTGTTTCCATATCTTGGTTTTTGTAAATACCATATGATTTCACTCATATGTGGGGTCTAGCAAACAAAACAAATAAATAAACAAATAAAAAGCAGAATCAGAGAACAAATACAGAGAATGAAGTGACAGTTGCCATCACTTTGGTGAAGAGAGTTGGGACGATGATGGGCAAAAAGGGTGAAGGGCACTGGGAGATACAACTTCCAGTTGTGAAATGAATAAGTCACAGGAATAAAAGTCATAGCATAAGCATATAGTCAGTGACATTGTAATAGCCTGGTGTGGTGGCAGATGGTAGCTACATTTGTGGTGAGCACAGCATAACTTATAGAGAAGCTGAATCACTATTTTATATACCTGAATGTAAAATAACATTCTGTGTCACTGTACTCAAATAACTTTTTTGTAAGGACAAGCACACAACCTAGGGAAACTCCCTATGCTCAAAGCTGCAACAGTTTGATTTTTAAAAATAATTGTAGAACTGGGTTATAACCCATAGAATAATTATCTAACCCATAGAATAATTATCTAATCCATATAATAATTATGCACAATGATATTAAGGAATAAATGAATCAATAAGCAGAGGAAGACAATTCTTCTTTACAGAAGAATCCCATTTATAAATGTAGAAGGAAAAGGGAAAGTTAAAAACCACCATTAGGCAAATACCACAGTAATAACTGTCACAGGCAAGGGGCACCTAGGGTGGCTAAGTTGGCTAAGCATCTGCCTTCAGTTCATGGCATGATCTCAGGGTCCTGGGATCAAGTCCCTCATAGGGCTCCCTGCTCACTGGGCAGCCTGCTTCTTCCTCTCCCTCTGTCTGTAGCTCTCCCTGCTTGTGTGCTCACTCTCACTCTCTCTCTCTTTACCAAATCACACCCAAGATGTACCAATGCGTATGATGCTAATACTTGGGCAAATTTTGAGGAGATTCAAGGTATCAGTATAGTTCCAAAGTATCTCACCTAAGATATTTATCAATTATATATGGGAAAATAGCAACTTTACAATAAGAAACCCAACAGACACCCTAACTAACTGATTGAGGTTAATATCTGGAGCAACAGAACATATTAACATCATGAATGCCTGCTAGGATGCCTCAAGGAGGACACACATCACTTCTGAGATATTTCTGCCCAAAATGCACAACTTCAACATAATTATGAGAAAATGTCAGGCAAACTCTGATTGAGAGTCATTATACAGAACAAGTGGCCAGTACTCATCAAGAGTGTGATGAAGGTCTTGAAAGACAAAGAATGCAGAGCCATCAGGACTCAGGAGGCTGAGGAGACACAGCAACTGAAGGCAGTGGGGTTGAGGTTAGGTCCTGAAAAAGGAACTGGCGTGAGAAGAGAATCTCCTGAAATTTGAATAGAATTCTGTAGTTTAGTTAACAATATTGTACAAATGTTCATGTCTTGGATTTGACCACAGTACTCTGATTATCAAAGATGTTAATGTTAGGGGAAGATGGGAGAAGGGAATTTGCAAACTCTGAATGCTTTTTGCAACTTGTCTGTAAGTCATAAGTTATTTCAAAATAAAAAAAATTTATTTAAAATACCCATAATCAGAAAGATATTTTGTATTGGTGATAATGCACATGTAATTTATAATTGGATCCAATATTATAAATTCATAACTACATATTCACAGCTATAAAAACTGAATTTTAAAAAATGTTTGTGACAAAGTTGATGTTGAAAAAGAAAATTTTGATGTTGAATCCAAAAGGGAAAACAAAAATGCAGCATGATAGTATGTACTTTTTTTCTTTGCTGCTCAGTTTTATAAATGTTTGAAACTTTGAAGAGGTGGTATTTGTATTGAGCTTTTTGTAAATAAGTTCTTTAAATTTTGGTTGTATTCACTTAAGATCAGGTTGGGACCTTTCTTCAAACTATTCAATAAGCAGAAGACCAAAAGCTTCAGCATTTGAAGTGTTTAAGCAATTATAATCACTGAAAAAAAAAAAAAAAAAACCTGCCAACAGTCAGTCAGTAACATTTATCACTATAGAAGAAAAAATGAAAGGACAAACCAAAAAAAAAAAAAAAACACCCAAAAACAAACAAACATAAAACAACAACAACAAAAAGCTGAACAAAGTAAAATAGCTCAAGCAGTATATAAATTGAGAGAGTTCTATAATTGCATTTTGGATTTCTTAACATGTAAGAGGTATATTTTGATGAAGCTTCTGTTTTTAATTGGATCAATGTCTACTTTGTATTAGAATAGAAAGAAATTGAGATGTCCCCAAATTTTCAAGTCTCTAAGTCAGTGAAACTTTTACATGAATCATAAATAAAAACCATTTACTTTATGAGTTTTGTCCTATAAAAATATTACTTGAATAAATGTAATCCTATGAAAATAGTTGAGAGATTGCAAATATTTTCATATTTAAATATTTTAAAAGCTAGAATTCAGACTCTTCCATTTTGCCAAATTTTCTGTAAGCTTACCATTTTCCTTTCTGGTGCAATCATCGCATTTTCTCAAAAAGATTATGCTGTGAGGGGCGCCTGGGTGGCTCAGTGGGTTAAGCCGCTGCCTTCGGCTCGGGTCATGATCTCGGGGTCCTGGCATCGAGTCCCACGTCGGGCTCTCTGCTCAGCGGGGAGCCTGCTTCCTCCTCTCTCTCTCTATCTGCCTCTCTGCCTACTTGTGATCTCTCTCTGTCAAATAAATAGATAAAAATATTTATAAAAAAAAAAAAAAGATTATGCTGTGAAAAAAGTATCACTTGAGGGGCACCTGGGTGGCTCAGTGGATTAAGCCGCTGCCTTCAGCTCAGGTCATGATCCCAGGGTCCTGGGATCGAGCCCTGCATTGGGCTCTCTGCTCAGCGGGGAGCCTGCTTCCCCCCCACCCCCCGCTGCCTGCCTCTCTGCCTACTTGTGATCTCTCTTTCTCTGTGTCAAATAAATAAATAAAATCTTTTTTTTTTTAAAGTATCACTTGAAATTGTCGACTACTTCAATTTTTAAATTCAACCTTGAGAAAGTACTTCAGATAGTACTATTAAAAAAAATTTAAATGATGAGACTGTTTTGAGAACTTCAGTCTTCAGAAAAATATGAATGACAGTATTAGAAAGAGATACAGCTAAAAACCTGATAAAAGTGTGTAAACATTTATCTAGATAAATTATTCTCCTTCTATTTTCTTTAGTGTTCAGATAACTAATATAAATGTGGATATGTTACATTTAATTTTCTGAGAAAAAATTTTATGCTTAATTTTATGCTAATTACACGTATAGCAATATGATGAAACTAATGTATACTGTTGATCAATAAAGACAATGTCCAAAAATTCTGCAATTTCACTTATTTTTACCACCACTTTTCACTCTGAAAAGTACTCTGGTTGGGGCGACATCGTGGTCAGTTTCATGTGTCAGTTTGGCTAGACTCCAGTCCTCGGTTATTCAATCAAACACTAATCAAAGTGTTGTTGGATAGGTATTTTAATAGATGTGACTAAAGGCCATGATCAGTTGACTTTAACTAAAGGAGATTATCCTAGAGAGCCTGGGTGGGCCTGATCCAATCAGTTGAAAGCTTTACAGGCAGCACTGTGGCTTTTCAGCAGAGAAATTGCATCTGTGGTCTGCGGCTTTAGCCCCAGCCTGCCCTTCCAGATGGCCTGCTCTTCAGGGGTTCAGACTTGTCCCACTTGCCCCCATAATCGGTAAACCAATTCCTTGGGATAATCTTTTACTTTCTGTCTCCCATTGGTACTGTACTGAACCTCTACTGAATCAGATATTAGATTCTATGGTCAGCCTCATCTTTCCCCCAGTGGACATCTGTGATCTGGCACCGGGTCCTCTAGAGTGCCTGAGGTCCAAATACTGACTCTTACCCATGGAAATCACTCAGTGGGAACCCCAACTTGTAATTCTCTGATCTCTGAAATTCCTTTTATGACTTGCTATACACACCTAGAGTAGCTCTTACATAAATCATCTGCATTGAGACATTAGCCTTTAAGAGTGAAGGGGATCCTATTCACAGGTGGGGGCCAGCACACAAGCATAATCCAGGCAGTCACCTCTCTTACACCTCTCTTAGCCTGTGGCATCCAGCCACTCATGCTGGCTTCCTCTGGGCTGGCACTTTCAACAAGCTCTTCAACTGGCTCAGCAAAATATACACCTTTGCGCCCTCAGTGGGAGTACAGATCCCTCCCACTCTAGCCCTGTCTCTTTTCTCTGTCATCATGTCAGCTTCAGACAGCCTGTAAATTTTTTTCAGTTATAAATCAAGTAATAGTCCCAAACCTTCAAACTACAAAGGGCAAGAATCAAGCTTCCTAGATGGTCCTCTTTAATAAATCAAGTGATAGTCTCAACCCCGCAAAATTCAAAGGTTAGGAGTCAAGCTTTCTAGATGGTTCTCTTCAGTGTCTCCTCACTTGGAGGACTTCCTGCCTTCCTGCCCACCATGTGTGGGCATTTCTCCCACCCTGTCAACAACTCTCCTCAAAGAACTCCTCCCAGTTGAGTTCAGTCCTCTGGTCTTCCTTTATACATTCTGAAAGCCAACCTGTTAGCACACCCCAAAGAGCTGGTTCAGTTCCAGTTGCTTTTGGTTTGGGAGAACTTTGAGGACACCAAATCAGCAAGAAAAATTTCCCTTAACACCATGACTTCTACTCAGTTAAGTCCTGCCACAATCATGTCAGGCAGGTAGATGGGTCCTAGTTTCTTATTTAAAAGTGAGAAAAAAAACTGAGGGTTTCAGAGGTAAGGGGGCTAAGGGGATGGGATATCCAGGTAATGGTAGCTCTCTGAATATAATAAAAAATAAATAAATACATAAAAGTGAAAAAATGTGTGTCTTATGCAAAATCATACAGCTGGTAAGGGACAAAGCCAATATGATAAATTAAATCTTCTAACCCTTAACAAACATCTTATATACCACATTTTCTTACTAACAAAACAATTGAAATACCAGTTTCATAAATATGGAGGGTGGGGTCAGTCAGCTATTGACAAAAATGTACAGGAAAGGAAGCATCCTGCATTCAAGTAAAATTAACTCTACTTCCAAAATGTGCAGACTTATGGTGTATTTTCCTCCCACACTAACAATTGTCCTATCATTCAGAACATTTCCTGTTTAACTATCCTACAACCAAACCTACCAGGGTGGCAACCTCAACTTTGAATCAAAGAAAAACAAACAGAAAACAAACTTCTGTCCATCCAAAAAATTAAACCCTACATACTAGTGTTCTCCATTCCAATACTATTTTTATTAGTGTAGGTCACCTTCAATGTTCTAAGAGCATTCTATACCAAGGGTAAGATGGTAATGGTGTCATTTAGCCATCCACACTCCAACAAAAGCAGGACTTCTAAGAAGTTGCCACAAATGACCCCCTTCCATGGCATGAGGATGGGCACCCATTCTAAGCATAGACCTGAATTAGTTCAAGGTAAACTTCTTTCTGGGCTTGGAAGAAAACTGAACTCTGACCAGTTGTCCCTAGGAAGTCTTCCCACAGGCTATTGACCTAGGCCATGAATACAAAATGAGGCAGAATCTATGAGGTAGGTTTGTGAGACCAGGACAACCATTCCTCTCTACAAAAATCAGAACAGTGGAGCTCTGCAGATTCCCTAGGGAATTACCTTCTCAGCCTCTAAGCTGAGGTGAGTACCCAACACAGGACTCTAAGAAAGAAGGCTGGCATCAAAGGAAAGTACAGAGAGAGGGAAACTGACCCTGTCTAATAGTGCTCTCTTCTCAGAAGAATGGTCCAGGCTCCTCTGTCTTTTCTCTACATCTTCTCTTTTGTAAGAATTGTCACCTCTATTTTCTCAAAGCTTTCCCCTTTCTGCCCACTTTCTGTGCACCAAGACATCACCCAGCTAATTCAGATTCTCCTCATCTCTTCTATGCCATGCATTCTCAACATGGCCTACCTTGAGGTAGGGCTGATCTTACATTCTTGGGTGTGATCTTAGTTATATTCTCTTACTAAGAAGCAAAAATAAGACCCCTCTTTGAGAGAATGATGACTGGATTTGGGGGAGATAGGATAATCTTTCTTAAAAGTCCCTTTTTATGTTTAAATAACACATATACAGTATATAATAGATATATAGTATATCTGAATTTAAAATGTGATGGAGTTGGCAATTAGAAGGAAAGATGTCTAAAAAACTTCTTAGGGGAGTGATAATGGAAAAAAGAATAAGAGACACCAGTGTACACTGAAGCAGAAACATCCTGACTGATCTCCACTTCATCTTCCCCCTCGAAGGCTCAACCCTACCTCCCTACACCATTCCAGTGCATCCTTCACTTTCCCTACAAGGGTGCTTCTAGGAGCACCACTCAAGCCTTGTTACACAAGTCTCAACTCCTCAGTCTTACATTTTCCTACTTCGGAACTCAACCCTTATCTCCAGTCAACCTGGAGGACTTTTGATTCCTCCTGTATTTTGGATCATGTTGCTTCTTCACTCCATGCCTTCTTGAACCACTTCTGCCCTTGAAAGCACTATAAATCTTTCAGTGCCCAGCTCAAGTACTCCTTAATGAAATCCCTCCAGGACAACACCCAATAAAATCTGTTCTCTCCTTTCTCTGACACTCCATAGCACTTTGTACATTTCTACCATAATCCTTGATGACTTTTTATGTGTCTGTTATGTGCTTGTTTTAATCATACCCCAAGCCTACTCCACGTAAAGGTAGGTTTCCTGGGGACAGAAATGAGTAATTGATTATCCTTGAGCCTGGTACTGCAACCAGAATGACCACCTATATGCTCTATTTTTTTTTTTAAAGAATTTATTTATTTATTTATTTGAGAGAGCATGCGCTGAGGGGGAGGGGCAGAGGAAGAAGAAGAAGAAGCAGACTCCCCACTGAGTAGGGAGCCTGACACAGGGCATGGACCCCAGGACCCCTGGAACACGACCTGAGCCAAAGTCAGGCGCTTAACTCACTGAACCACCCAGGTGCCCCATCGACCTATATAGTTTCATTGCTCAGTACTTAGAGTAGAAACAATGAAATCAAAACCACAAACACTAACACTAAAGCAACAGTCATAGTTCCAAAATACAAAGCGATCAGGAGTAAGAACTAGAATTTGTGGTGACTTAAAACAATTAAATCATCATATAGACTTAATAACTGTTTGAGATCAAGATAGCATGAAGAATTGTGACCATCAGCTGAGCTGGTCATCATGTTGAAGATGATATACACTGTCTTCAAGTCATACAGCAACCTGGGCTAGAGTGAGAGGTGCTTGGGGAGGGGGTCATTTGAATTTTAAGGAAGAAGAAACTCAACCTCAAATTAATGAAAAGCAGAACTGGAATCTAAAACTGAATATAACCTACTCTAATAGGTCAAGTTCTTCCTTCCACACTGTAACTCCTCTGTAGAGAAGCCGGTTCTGTACGGCAGTGTTCATTTGGAGGAGCAACCCATCTTTGGTGGAGTCATTATAAAGAAGAGCTTTAAAACTTGGGGCTGTAGAATCAAATGGACTGAGCTTAATCCTCAGCTCTGCCACACCTTAGCTGTGGGACTTTGGATTCTGAACCTTATTTTTCTTATCCACAAAATGGGGGTAATGGATAAAGCACTTCTGGAAGTTTTAGGGCAGAATCCATTTCCGTGACTTTTCCAGTTTCCAGATACTGCCTGTATTCCTTGGTTATGGACCCTTCTTCATCTTTCAAAGCCAGCAAAAATGCAAATCCTTCTCATATGACATCAGTCTAACCTCTTTATTTTCACATTGCCTCCTCCGACTCTCCTCTGCTTCCCTTTTCCACATTCAAGCATCCCTGTGATTACGTTAGGTTTTCCCAAATAATCCAGGATAATCTCCCAATTGTATGGTCAGCTGATTAACCACCTTAGTTCTATCTGCCACGTAACCTAATGTAGTCACAGGTTCTAGGGATTAAGACATGGCTATCTTCGTGGGGTCATTATTCTGCCCACCAGACTGCTCCACTAATTAAAAAGAAGTGTAGCTAGTAAAGTGTTGTAGGCAGAGCTGAAGAATCTAAGGAAAGAAAATTGCATCCTTCACCACAATGGCATATGGAGAAAGTCTAGAGCTCTGCCTAACAACAGAACATATACGATGCCATTATCTTAAATCAATGAGACTTTTGAATGGAAGATGATCAATCAGAGTTCTGAATTATGGCTTAATGTACTAAGAGTGTTAACTTCAGCATAGCATATACATTTCTGGGGCTCAGTTTTCTCATTTGCCATGGGGAAATGACACAAGCACAGGGAGATTGTGTGGAACATATAAGACAGCATGTATCACCTTCTAAGGTAGTAACATTACTAATAACCACAAGGATATATTCCGTACTTAATACCAAGTGCTATAGTAAGAGCTTTAACATTAGCTCTTGAATCTTCACAACAACCCAAGGAGGTAGTACTTATTATTTTACCCATTTTACAGAAAAAGAAACTGGGACTCAGGAAGGCTAAGTAACTTGCCCAGTTGGTATATAGTAAAGCCAGGATTGGAACACAGTTTTATATTACCTCAAAAATCTCTACTCTTAACAACTAGGATATAGAATAGAAATTTAAGCAATAAAAACTTGTTTGGGAGTAATTCATTCTCTTACTAAAAAGCAAAAATAAGACTAAAGTCATGAACCTACCCCCCTGTGGCACAATTACTGGAAATCCTTGTTCCAGCCACCACCCCGCTAGGGAGAGCTTCATTTGCTAACCAACTTTGGGGTTCTGCACCAAATGAGGGAGTGGGAGTCCAGAGTGCTGTTTGCTTTGGAAAGGGCTCTGGACCAAGACTCCACAAGTTTCCATCTCAAGAAGCTCTTGCCTCAGTCACCCTCTCTATCTTCCTATCCCGTGTAGATTTTTACCTAGAACAGACGTGTGATTTCTATTCTAGACCGAGTCTATTTTGCCTACTCTCAGGAAAGCCCACCATACTGTTTTCCAGAGCATTCTTTTCAAGCAGCAAACAAGTCAAAAAGTCTTTCTGTTCTTCACTTAAATAGACATTATAAAGCTTTCCCTGCATGCACAATGTCTTTTTCATGTCTCTGGTAAATTATTTGCACGTGTTGTCTACCAGACCAACTGACTCTACTGAAAGCCCACCCTTCCTCATGCCTGGGATGACCTCTCACCCAAGAGGTCAGTGCCCAAAAGGCAGCATGGGCCAACTGTGCTGTGTGCTCCATTACCCATGAGATTATGAATAATTGTGGGTAATTACTGAAGCAAATGAGTTATAGCTAATTGCTAATGTGGTCTTAATCCCAGCAACAAGTGAAAGCAAAAATGCTCACTGACATTTCACTCTATACTATAATGAATACAGCTTGTAGTTTTAGTTGATGCCAAAACATGCACTGTTATGAACAGAGTCTGAAATCCCAAGAGAATTAGATAGCTGAGTGTTTACATGTGTAGGATTTTTCTTTTCCCATTTTTAATTTACTATCAGGTATTTTTAAGGGCAACTCAACATCCTTTTTCACCCTAGGCAATGGCATGGGGTTTCTGCTACAGTTGGCAAATGTTACTAAGAGTCACCTGACTCTGGAACCTGCTAAAAATGTCACACTATAAGAATTTAAGGCATCACTTATAAGGATAAAATGAAATACTAGATTCTAAAGTTCTTTGGAAAGATAAAAGCACAACACAATTATAAGGTGTCATTATTATCCCCTTATAACTATGATCTATAATGCTCCATAAAAATAGAATTTGCTAATTATTGCATATAACATTGTCAGTGATAACCAGTACATGCCTGGATAATTGTAAAATATAGCCTTTTTTGAACAAGTAATCCGAGAGTATTTCCTCTCATTCCCTAAATCCATATTTTAATTGCTCTGATTTGGGGATGCTTCCAACTTCTTAGGAGAGAGTTAATTTTGAGACTGAACACATATGGAGATAAGAGCTCTGAACATTACATACAACAAAGCCAAGATTGAAATCCAGGTCTTCTGATAAGTAGCTAAATGCCCCTGGGCAAATCATGTAATCACTTAGAGTTATAGCTTTCATATCCTCTAAAAATGGAACTGATAACTTACATCTAAGAATGTTGCAGAGATGAAGTGAAATAAGTAGGAAAAAAGCACTCTGGAATGTTAAATGCACTTGAAATCAAGACTTCTATGAGCAGCAGGATATGCTGTTCCGAAAAACATTAATAGCTTTATCATGAAATGAGGACAATTAGCTTCCTTTCCTGTCAAAAATGCTTTAACACCATGTTTCTCCATTTAAAAGGTTTTGGCAAGAGTGAAGGTTTTGTTTGAGTGGCAAAACCAAATGGAAGAAAGAAGATTGTTATCAGTTCTGCTCTGATTAGAGCCCAAAGGAAGGATGGTTTCGGGACTTGCACATCTCCAAATGTTGTTGAATTTCGTTTGCAGCCTATGCCGCCTCTTTTCATCTAGAAGTTTCTCTGAGTTGTGAAATAAGTGCTCTTCTCTAGAGAGACCAAGGCCTCCACCGGACAAGGAACTAAAACGAATCCCTCCATCTTAATCTTTTGCAAAAGGAGGTCTGGCCTCAAGGCCTAGATGAATTCGGAGGAAACAAAGGAGGGTCGCAAATGCACTTACTAATCTGTCCTTCCTGGCGTCTCCTATCTTGCCAGAATCCAGATATTAGTGGACTCTCTTTTCCCTAATGTACATAAATAAAAGCAAAACTGGACTTGGACGAGTTTACAAAATTCACTCAGCCAATGAATATTTATGCAGAGCACACTCTGGGTTCTGGAGACTCAACAGTGAACAAGACAGACATTTATCTTTTATTCTAGAAGAGCATGAACAAGAAGAAATAAATCAATAAACAAGAAAATGTCAGATTGTAACAAATCCTTTCCAAATCGCTGGCATAAGGCCATGTGATGGGAGCAAATCATTGACCAGGGAAGTCCATTTTGAGATGACATGATAAACGGAAATCTCAATGACAGGAGGTCTCAGGGACATGAACACCCCCTCTTCGGGTGCCTTCCCCACTTTTCCAGAGCTCTTTTCCTTCTCTGCTTCCTCTGCCATAAATTGAGTTTCTTATGTTAAAGCAGCACCTCTAGCCCAGGCTTTCCACCAAGCTGGCCATCTTCTGAGCTTCTTAATTCACTCATTTAACAGACTCAAAAAGGGCTCTATCCTTTGTCATGACCTTGATCTAAAGTGTTGGACACTTCAGACCTCAGTAAAATGAAATCTATTTTACTAATGGGCTCATAAATAACCACCACAACAATAACCAGCATTAATTATATATTTCTTCCATGTCAGAATCCAACAGATCAATGCAATGATGTCTACAGTGATCATCAGAGACCTAGGATCAGGGGCCTTTGTCATTTTCCTGGGCTACAGAACTGCAGGGATTCTATGCACCCAAGGGAAAGTGACAAAGGGCCAAGATCAACTGGTATCTGCCTTACGACAACAGTGAGGGATCGAGTCAGATTCATTTCTATTAAAAAATATATATATAATATAATATTTTATAGTTATATTTATATAAAATTATATAATGTATTTAATTTATGTAAAATATATATTATAATGTATTTAAATATATGAAATAATACATATATTACCAGCTCTTGAGTGCTTTGAATCAGACCAGTGTGATGGAATCATTCCCCAGATCAATAGATTTTCCATGATTTCCCACTTCCCACACTGTGGGGAACAAACAGGTGATCGACAGGCCTGCCAGTGTTTCAGTGGGGGGTAGGGGAGAACCCACACTGTGTTGTAAAGATCAGAAATTCCCCATTAAAAATCCCAGGTTGCCAGGATCCTTTCAAAAGAATCAGAAGTCTTGGCATCTTTGGGCCCCCATGTCTACATGGTATCAATGGCTGGAAGTGAATAGCAACTGTCCACAAATTTCCAGGAGCAGCAATTTCTTTAATTGTCAGTTTCACATCATTTTCTAATTTCTGTATTAGTTTCTTCTTTGTTTCATCAGTTTTCAGAGCATATTTAAAAATTTCTCAACCTATATACTGTGTTTTCAAGTTATCTTTTTTGTTACAATTTCTGACTTAGTTACATTCTGTTTATACAACATGGTCTAAATGACACTCATTTTAATTTTTGTTGAGGATTGCTTTATGTCTAAAAATAAGGTTAATGTCCATAGATCCTCTGTAAGTTCTCCAGTTGCTGGAGGAAGTGTTCCATATATAAAGTCAACCTATATACTTACTGAGTGTTTATCCGTCTTATCTATAAGTATCTGAGGGAGGAGTTTGAAAATCTACCATTATGGTTGTTGTTTTGTGTATTTTGTAATTACGTCAAATTTTGAATCTTTTTCAGTCGGCATTATATAACGATCTCCAAAATGTTTTCTGTCTTAAAACCAGTTTTTATCCAGTATTAACCTGGCTATTTCAATTGTCTTGAGTTCATATATGTCTGGTATAATTTTTTCTACTCATTTACATTCAACCTTTATTATCTTTTTACATGGATGTATAAATAGTCCATATCTGAATCATCTGCTGCTTTGATATTTATGTTACAAATCTGCTGCATTGATTTTGGTTTGTTGACTTGTTCATCCAGTGTGACAGTATTTGTCTTTTTTTTTTAATACTTTTAAAATTTTATTTATTTGAGAGAGAGAGCATGAGAGAGAGAGAGAGAGAGAGTTCATGACCAGGGGGGAGGGGTAGAGGGAGAGGGTGAAGCAAGCTCCTGGCTGAGCAAGGAGCCTGATCCAGGACTCTATCCCAACACCCCGTGATCATGACTTGAGACGAAGGCAGATACTTAACTGACTGAGCCATCCAGGCATCCAGTATTTGTCTTTTTTTTTTTTTTTTTAATTTTTTTTTTTTTATTTCCAGCATAACAGTATTCATTATTTTTGCACCACACCCCGTGCTCCATGCAATCCGTGCCCTCTATAATACCCACCACCTGGTACCCCAACCTCCCACCCCCCGTCCCTTCAAAACCCTCAGATTGTTTTTCAGAGTCCATAGTCTCTCATGGTTCACCTCCCCTTCCAATTTCCCCCAACTCCCTTCTCCACTCTAAGTCCCCATGTCCTCCATGCTATTTGTTATGCTCCACAAATAAGTGAAACCATATGATAATTGACTCTCTCTGCTTGACTTATTTCACTCAGCATAATCTCTTCCAGTCCCGTCCATGTTGCTACAAAGGTTGGGTATTCATCCTTTCTGATGGAGGCATAATACTCTATCCCCAGGGGTACAGGTCTGTGAATCACCAGGTTTACACACTTCACAGCACTCACCAAAGCACATACCCTCCCCAATGTCCATAATCCCACCTCCTTCTCCCAAACCCCCTCCCCCCAGCAACCCTCAGTTTGTTTTGTGAGATTAAAAGTCACTTATGGTTTGTCTCCCTCCCAATCCCATCTTGTTTCATTTATTCTTCTCCTACCCACTTAAGCCCCCATGTTGCATCACCACTTCCTCATATCAGGGAGATCATATGATAGTTGTCTTTCTCTGCTTGACTTATTTCGCTAAGCATGATACGCTCTAGTTCCATCCATGTTGTCGCAAATGGCAAGATTTCATTTCTTTTGATGGCTGCATAGTATTCCATTGTGTATATATACCACATCTTCTTGATCCATTCATCTGTTGATGGACATCTAGGTTCTTTCCATAGTTTGGCTATTGTGGACATTGCTGCTATAAACATTCGGGTGCATGTGCCCCTTCGGATCACTACGTTTGTATCCTTAGTGTAAATACCCAATAGTGCAATTGCTGGGTCATAGGGCAGTTCTATTTTCAACATTTTGAGGAACCTCCATGCTGTTTTCCAGAGTGGCTGCACCAGCTTGCATTCCCACCAACAGTGTAGGAGGGTTCCCCTTTCTCAGCATCCTCGCCAGCATCTGTCATTTCCTGACTTGTTGATTTTAGCCATTCTGACTGGTGTGAGGTGATATCTCATTGTGGTTTTGATTTGTATTTCCCTGATGCCGAGTGATATGGAGCACTTTTTCATGTGTCTGTTGGCCATCTGGATGTCTTCTTTGCAGAAATGTCTGTTCATGTCCTCTGCCCATTTCTTGATTGGATTATTTGTTCTTTGGGTGTTGAGTTTGCTAAGTTCTTTATAGATTCTGGACACTAGTCCTTTATCTGATATGTCATTTGCAAATATCTTCTCCCATTCTGTCAGTTGTCTTTTGATTTTGTTAACTGTTTCCTTTGCTGTGCAAAAGCTTTTGATCTTGATGAAATCCCAATAGTTCATTTTTGCCCTTGCTTCCCTTGCCTTTTGCGTTGTTCCTAGGAAGATGTTGCTGCGGTTGAGATCAAAGAGGTTGCTGCCTGTGTTCTCCTCAAGGATTTTGATGGATTCCTTTCGCACATTGAGGTCCTTCATCCATTTTGAGTCTATTTTTGTGTGTGGTGTAAGGAAATGGTCCAATTTCATTTTTCTGCATGTGGCTGTCCAATTTTCCCAGCACCATTTATTGAAGAGGCTGTCTTTTTGCCATTGGACATTCTTTCCTGCTTTGTCGAAGATTAGTTGACCATAGAGTTGAGGGTCTATTTCTGGGCTCTCTATTCTGTTCCATTGATCTATGTGTCTGTTTTTGTGCCAGTACCATGCTGTCTTGATGACGACAGCTTTGTAATAGAGCTTGAAGTCCGGAATTGTGATGCCACCAACGTTGGCTTTCTTTTTCAATATCCCTTTGGCTATTCGAGGTCTTTTCTGGTTCCATATAAATTTTAGCATTATTTGTTCCATTTCTTTGAAAAAGATGGATGGTACTTTGATAGGAATTGCATTAAATGTGTAGATTGCTTTAGGTAGCATAGACATTTTCACAATATTTATTCTTCCAATCCAGGAGCATGGAACATTTTTCCATTTCTTTGTGTCTTCCTCAATTTCTTTCATGAGTACTTTATAGTTTTCTGAGTATAGATTCTGTGTCTCTTTGGTTAGGTTTATTCCTAGGTATCTTATGGTTTGGGGTGCAATTGTAAATGGGATTGACTCCTTAATTTCTCTTTCTTCTGTCTTGCTGTTGGTGTAGAGAAATGCAACTGATTTCTGTGCATTGATTTTATATCCTGACACTTTACTGAATTCCTGTATAAGTTCTAGCAGTTTTGGAGTGGAGTCTTTTGGGTTTTCCACATATAGTATCATATCATCTGCGAAGAGTGATAATTTGACTTCTTCTTTGCCGATTTGGATGCCTTTAATTTCCTTTTGTTGTCTGATTGCTGAGGCTAGGACCTCTAGTACTATGTTGAATAGCAGTGGTGATAATGGACATCCCTGCCATGTTCCTGACCTTAGCGGAAAAGCTTTCAGTTTTTCTCCATTGAGAATGATATTTGCGGTGGGTTTTTCATAGATGGCTTTGATGATATTGAGGTATGTGCCCTCTATCCCTACACTTTGAAGGGTTTTGATCAGGAAGGGATGCTGTACTTTGTCAAATGCTTTTTCAGCATCTATTGAGAGTATCATATGGTTCTTGTTCTTTCTTTTATTGATGTGTTGTATCACATTGACTGATTTGCGGATGTTGAACCAACCTTGCAGCCCTGGAATAAATCCCACTTGGTCGTGGTGAATAATCTTTTTAATGTACTGTTGAATCCTATTGGCTAGTATTTTGTTGAGTATTTTCGCATCTGTGTTCATCAAGGATATCGGTCTATAGCTCTCTTTTTTGGTGGGATCCTTGTCTGGTTTTAGGATCAAGGTGATGCTGGCCTCATAAAATGAGTTTGGAAGTTTTCCTTCCATTTCTATTTTTTGGAACAGTTTCAGGAGAATAGGAATTAGTTCTTCTTTAAATGTTTGGTAGAATTCCCCCGGGAAGCCGTCTGGCCCTGGGCTTTTGTTTGTTTGGAGATTTTTAATGACTGTTTCAATCTCCTTACTGGTTATGGGTCTGTTCAGGCTTTCTATTTCTTCCTGGTTCAGTTGTGGTAGTTTATATGTTTCTAGGAATGCATCCATTTCTTCCAGATTGTCAAATTTATTGGCGTAGAGTTGCTCATAGTATGTTCTTATAATAGTTTGTATTTCTTTGGTGTTGGTTGTGATCTCTCCTCTTTCATTCATGATTTTATTTATTTGGGTCCTTTCTCTTTTCTTTTTGATAAGTCGGGCCAGGGGTTTATCAATTTTATTAATTCTTTCAAAGAACCAGCTCCTAGTTTCGTTGATTTGTTCTATTGTTTTTTTGGTTTCTATTTCATTGATTTCTGCTCTGATCTTTATGATTTCTTTTCTCCTGCTGGGCTTAGGGTTTCTTTCTTGTTCTTTCTCCAGCTCCTTTAGGTGTAGGGTTAGGTTGTGTACCTGAGACCTTTCTTGTTTCTTGAGAAAGGCTTGTACCGCTATATATTTTCCTCTCAGGACTGCCTTTGTTGTGTCCCACAGATTTTGAACTGTTGTATTTTCATTATCATTTGTTTCCATGATTTTTTTCAATTCTTCTTTAATTTCCCGGTTGACCCATTCATTCTTTAGAAGGATGCTGTTTAGTCTCCATGTATTTGGGTTCTTTCCAGACTTCCTTTTATGGTTGAGTTCTAGCTTTAGAGCATTGTGGTCTGAAAATATGCAGGGAATGATCCCAATCTTTTGATACCGGTTGAGTCCTGATTTAGGACCGAGGATGTGATCTATTCTGGAGAATGTTCCATGTGCACTAGAGAAGAATGTGTATTCTGTTGCTTTGGGATGAAATATTCTGAATATATCTGTGATGTCCATCTGGTCCAGTGTGTCGTTTAAGGCCTTTATTTCCTTGCTGATCTTTTGCTTGGATGATCTGTCCATTTCAGTGAGGGGAGTGTTAAAGTCCCCTACTATTATTGTATTATTGTTGATGTGTTTCTTTGATTTTGTTATTAATTGGTTTATATAGTTGGCTGCTCCCACGTTGGGGGCATAGATATTTAAAATTGTTAAATCTTCTTGTTGGACAGACCCTTTGAGTATGATATAGTGTCCTTCCTCATCTCTTATTATAGTCTTTGGCTTAAAATCGAATTGATCTGATATAAGGATTGCCACTCCTGCTTTCTTCTGATGTCCATTAGCATGGTAAATTCTTTTCCACCCCCTCACTTTAAATCTGGAGGTGTCTTCGGGCTTAAAATGAGTTTCTTGGAGGCAACATATAGATGGGTTTTGTTTTTTTATCCATTCTGATACCCTGTGTCTTTTGACAGGGGCATTTAGCCCATTAACATTCAGGGTAACTATTGAGAGATATGAATTTAGTGCCATTGTATTGCCTGTAAGTTGACTGTTACTGTATATGGTCTCTGTTCCTTTCTGATCTACCACTTGTAGGCTCTCTCTTTGCTTAGAGGACCCCTTTCAATATTTCCTGTAGAGCTGGTTTGGTATTTGCAAATTCTTTCAGTTTTTGTTTGTCCTGGAAGCTTTTAATCTCTCCTTCTATTTTCAATGATAGCCTAGCTGGATATAGTATTCTTGGCTGCATGTTTTTCTCGTTTAGTGCTCTGAAAATATCATGCTAGCTCTTTCTGGCCTGCCAGGTCTCTGTGGATAAGTCAGCTGCCAATCTAATATTTTTACCATTGTATGTTACAGACTTCTTTTCCCGGGCTGTTTTCAGGATTTTCTCTTTGTCACTGAGACTTGTAAATGTTACTATTAGGTGACGGGGTGTGAGCCTATTCCTATTGATTTTGAGGGGCGTTCTCTGAACCTCCTGAATTTTGATGCTCGTTCCCTTTGCCATATTGGGGAAATTCTCCCCAATAATTCTCTCCAGTATACCTTCTGCTCCCCTCTCTCTTTCTTCTTCTTCTGGAATCCCAATTATTCTAATGTTGTTTCGTCTTATGGTGTCACTTATCTCTCGAATTCTCCCCTCGTGGTCCAGTAGCTGTTTGTCCCTCTTTTGCTCAGCTTCTTTATTCTCTGTCATTTGGTCTTCTATATCACTAATTCTTTCTTCTGCCTCATTTATCCTAGCAGTGAGAGCCTCCATTTTTGATTGCACTTCATTAATAGCTTTTTTTATTTCAACTTGGCTAGATTTTAGTTCTTTTATTTCTCCAGAAAGGGCTTTTATATCTCTCGAGAGGGTTTCTCTAATATCTTCCATGCCTTTTTCGAGCCCGGCTAGAACCTTGAGAATTGTCATTCTGAATTCTAGATCTGACATATTACCAATGTCTGTATTGATTAGGTCCCTAGCCTTCGGTACTGCCTCTTGTTCTTTTTTTTGTGTTGAATTTTTCCGTCTTGTCATTTTGTCCAGATAAGAGTATATGAAGGGGCAAGTAAAATACTAAAAGGGTGGCAACAACCCCAGGAAAAAATGCTTTAACCAAATTAGAAGAGATCCAAAATCGTGAGGGGGGAGAAAGGGGATAAAAAGAGGTTCAAAAAGGAAGAAAGAAAAAAAAAAGAAAAAAGAAAAAAAAGAAAAGAAAAGAAAAGAAAAGAATTAAAAAAAAAAAGGAAAACACCTAAGAAAAATGTAAAAAAGAAAAAATATATATATTAGATGAACTAGTAAAAAATCGTTAAAAAAGAAAAAGGTAACAGTTTAAAAAAAAAAAAATTTTACCCGAAGGCGAGAAAAAAAAAAAAAAAAATGAAAAAGAAAAAAATTAAATTAACTGCAAGACTAAAAAAAAAATCACAGGGAAAAAGCCATGAGTTCTGTGCTTGGCTTTCTCCTCTGGAATTCTGCTGCTCTCCTTGGTATTGAAACCGCACTCCTTGGTAGGTGAACTTGGTCTCGGCTGGATTTCTTGTTGATCTTCTGGGGGAGGGGTCTGGTGTAGTGATTCTCAAGTGTCTTTGCCCCAGGCGGAATTACACCGCCTTTACCCGGGGCCGGGGTGAGTAATCCGCTCGGGTTTGCTTTCAGGAGCTTTTGTTCCCTGAGCGCTTTCCGTAGAGTTCCGGAGGACGGGAATACAAATGGCGGCCTCCTGGTCTCCGGCCCGGAGGAGCCGAGAGCCCAGGGCCGCACTCCTCAGTGCGCCCTCAGAGAACAGCGCCCAGTTACTCCCGTCTGCCTGACCTCCGGCCGCGCTCCGAGCTCACCGAGCCTGCGACCCGTTCAAGGTAACACCGAGCTGCGAGCTTACTGTCGGCTCTGTCTCTGTAGCCGGCTTTCCCGTTCCAATACCCGCAAGCTCTGCGACACTCAGACACCCCTGATCCTTCTGTGACCCTGCGGGACCTGAGGCCACGCTGAACCCGCGTGGGCTTCGCCCCGGTTTAGCCTCTGGAGCGATGTCCCTCAGCGGAACAGACTTTTAAAAGTCCTGATTTTGTGCACCGTTGCTCCGCCGCTTGCCGGGAGCCGGCCCCTCCCCCCGGGGTCTATCTTCCCGTCGCTTTGGATTCACTTCTCCGCCGGTCCTACCTTTCAGAAAGTGGTTGTTTTTCTGTTTCCAGAATTGCTGTTCTTCTCTTCGATCTGCCGATGGATTTTCAGGTGTTTGCAATCTTTAGATAAGCTATCTAGCTGATCTCCGGCTAGCTGAAGCAGTCTCAGCCTGCTCCAGTATTTGTCTCTTAACTATCAATTACAGACTACTGATATTTGTTTTGATTAATGACATATTTGGATTGATTTTTACCACCTTGTTCAGAATTTTCTCTTTGTCCAAAGCTTTGTAGTTTATGCCCCTTGTCTTGCTTTCTTTTGGCTTCAGCATTGGTTTTTGGTTTTTTTTTTTTCCTGTCCCATTTTTGCTTCTTCTGATTTGAAAAATCACACTTTGGTTGTTTCTTCTATTTGCGGTGTCCTAGAAATGATCACGATGCATAATTAACTTTTAAAAGTAAAGATGACTTGATATTTTACCTTCATTTTGAACACTATATGAATGAACATTAGAACACTTCACTGATCACATCCTTCTGACTCCCATGTTAGGTATTTGAGGATTTTATTTCTACGTTGGTGTTATATGCCTATAAATTAGCTTATTTATATGTAGTCAGTGTTTGTTTATATTTACCAAGAAATACACCATGTTACTTATTCCCATTCCTTTTTGTATCTTAGATGCTCCTCTGGGCTCATTTTTCTTCTTTCTGAAATAGATTTTTCAGCCTTTCATTAAGGAAGAACTGATGGTAGTAACCTCCTTTGGGGTTTTGGTTTTCTTGTTTGTTTTTGTCTAAAAATGTCTTTATTTTGGCCTCATTCTTAAAAGATCATTTCACTGGATATTCAATTTGATCTTTAATTATCTCTATTGACTTTTTTTTTAGAGCCAACATCCCTGGGGACGTAAATGGTGGAGAAGCCCAGGGACGCATCTCTGTTGGCAGCCATGTTTACCACTCATTACCTAACGTGACTCATAGGATGGGGGCTGATGTCAAGACTTGTTAGACATGTGAAATCTTTGTATTCTAAAATGCATAGATAGACAGCCAGTTGGGTGTCCTTTTTTCTTTCATCCACCATTTGACTGGCAAATCCACTCAGGCTACAGTAGTAAAATACACTTAAGCTGCTTTATGTCAGCAAACACTGCACAAGAGCATCTTCTCAACAACACTGTCTTCAGATAGAACCACAGGACTCTGTTGTAATCTTCACCAGTCTCTGCAGCCCAGGAATACCCCTCTGCCAGAGTCAGCTGCCTTCCAGCTGCCTTAGATTAACACCCTTCCTCCCACATTGAAATTGTTTTGCAATGAAGGTACAATGTCCTCACTCTTACTAATACAGAATTCCCTTTGTACCCCTTCTTCCCCACCCCACCATAAATTTTACCTGTGGTAGATGCTCAATAAGTACTGGTTGAGCTTAAAAAAACAAAGAAGACCCAGCCTTGTCTTGAGAGAGATTTCAATCTCACTCAGAAATAGGTCAGGAAGTAACTATTGACCGGGAGTACAGACAGCCTTGATGGTGACCTGAATAAATTGTTTAAAGAGTAATGAACTTTTCATTGATCTATTCCCTACATCTCTGAGTGTAATTCTGCCAGGCTTGGGGTTGGAAACTGAAATGGAGTTCTAAGTGATGAACCCTAGGTTCTGAGAGCATAGCTTTTGATGGGGAAACATTGTTGTATGAGGGAATTGACACAGGGAACAATACCCAGGATAACAACTGTATTCTTACTGCATGCCAACCCTGGTACACACCAATTTCTCTGTTATTATTTCATTTTATTTCATTTTATTGAATAAATGAATAAATTCATTTTATTTATTTATTTTCCTTCATTTTATTAACCCCTACAAGAACTACAACTCTGATAAACCAGTGCTTGAGGCCATGGACCCCACACACCTACGGCAGGTGGACTCAAAGGAACTGGGTGGTTCACCGCCCAGGGGGAGGAATGCCAAGGCCATAGGCCTGGATGGTTGTTTCTGAATATACAGCATAAATTAAAACTACATGCTCAAGGGGCGCCTGGGTTGCTCAGTGGGTTAAAGCCTCTGCCTTCAGCTCAGGTCATGATCCAGGGTCCTGGGATTGAGCCCCACATCGGGCTCTCTGCTCTACAGGGAGCCTGCTTCCTCCTCTCTCTCTCTGCCTGCCTCTCTACTTGTGATCTCTGTCTGTCAAATAAATAAATAAAATCTTAAAAAAAAATAAAAACAAAAAACTACATGCTCAAACCTTGGAATTCCCACCTGCAGGCAACAAAGAAAAAATGTGGCTTTTCTGTGACTGCGAAAGGTGTTGACCTGACCGAAAACAAACCCAAAAGATTGATAGGCAGCTGTTCGTTGACTCCGAATACCAGATAAGTCCACGACCTCGCAAAGCTTCTCAGTGCACATGGGACCTTGATGGGAAGGGGTGGAATTCTCCCAGCTAGACCAGTGACATCTAGAGGGAGTGAAGACACCGGAGAATCCCACACAATTCCCACGAGAAAACAATGGAGTAAACCATATTTCACAGACCAGAAAATATTTTATAAACGAGAAAACTTACAGGTCTCACACCATAAGAGGCAGACCCAAAGTCCAGGCTCTAAACCAGGGCTCAGCAAACTCTTTGGAAGGGCTTTGCAGGCCTCCGCTGCAGGACTGTACACCGCCAGCAAAAGCAACTGTAGACAACACAGAAAAAAATGGGCGTGGCTGTGATCCAGCAAAACTGTATTTGTGGACACCAAAACCTGAATTTGAAATGATTTCCACAGATCACTCAATAATCTCTTGATTTTTAAAAATAATTTTAAAATGCTAAAATCATTCTTAACTCATGAGCCACTCCTACCCATGTTACATCAGCAGACCTGAAACAGGTCTTTGGAAAATAGGGCCATGATTCCCTGCAAATGTCTCCCGGAAAAGCACTTTCTAGATAAATAGAGCACGGGCTTATCCTCTGGCTGATGAGTAGTAGGACAACACATCATCAGGGAAGACGACGTACATCTCCAATCTGTCCACATAAGCCACACAGTTAAATGTCCAGGGGACAGAAAGTCAAGTATTCATTTCAAAAACTAAAATAAAATAAAAGATCACACTAGAAGGAGGAGTTTGAATGTTTGGGGAAAATACCCTTGCTGACGTGAGGCCAGCCGAAATGTGCTTTCTGCCAAGGAACTAAAATACAAAGAGCCAGGCGTGTTTACTTTGCATCTTATAAATGATTTATGAGAACTTTAATATGGCTATGGAGTATACTTTGGGCTCATTAGACGTTTTATTTTTTTGACCAGGGAAAAATTTGTAAACGGAGACCCCGATGTGTTAGCTCGGATTCCAGAGTCAAAGCCACGTTTAAGTACTTCAGAGCGTGTTTCTGTCTGACCACTCTGCTCCCCGCTGCCATTCTGATCGATGTCCGTTTCTCCGTGGTCACTAAAACTCTGACATTAATCATATAAAGAAAGACTCCTTGTCTACTACGAATTCCACATCTGCTTTCAAGAAAGGCAGGGAAAGCAGACATGGGGTGGAGGTGGGGCTCAGAGCAACATTAGTCTTGTTCACGGAGGCAAGATACATTCAACCAAGTCCAACCCAAAAGTAGGCCGAGTCTCACTGCCGTCTTCATACACATAGCGGCGGGAATGTTGAACACTTGAACGAGCCCGCACAGATCCGCCATGTTGAGGGTTAGCCCTCAGGTGATGTACCATTGTGTCTTCCATCCCCAGGAAGAGCTACCTTGGGATTTAAGAAAAGACATGAAACTGTGTCTAGACAGGTAGCTATGTCTTCCCTTAATGCTATCCCATTTTTGTTTGATTTTCAAGATAGTCTATGTTTGTAAACGAATTTTGAGGACACATTCTGGTTGTTCTCTATTTGCTGATTTATAGAGGGGATAGCAGAAGGGAGTGCAGATGGCTAGAACGCAAATAAAGGATGTTGGTGGAGAAATAAAAGTGGACAGGAATTCTTAGGATCGATTCATTTCAAAAGGTTTGAGCCCTGAATTTGTACCAAGCATTTGGATGGAGGATGCAGAGACAATATGGTTTTGAAAGTGCTTAATTCCAGGAAATTAATTAAATGGAGTAAAATATGTACCATAAAGAATGATACTTTAAATCAAGACTGGAAGGAAATACTCCTTCAGGGCAATAAGAAAAGCACAGACGAGCGGAAAGATCAGAAAGTCTCCCCTTGCTTTCTGTTTGTTGCATCTGAGATACTTACTGAAGGACACAGCAACTTGAGGGCTCTTCTACTTTCCCTTTTCAGGCCCCAGAATCTCAGGATCCATGACCCTGCCCCACCCCTTACAAGGGGAATAGAAAATTGCTGGCGACTTCATCAGAGCCAGACGCAAAAGGATGTGAACTTTCCAAGAGGACAGGGGTTGGTACATAAGCTCCTTAGGCCAAATTGGACCACTGCCCATTTTTGTATGGCCTGCAGGCTAAGAACGGTTCTCACATTGTTGAATAGTTGGGAAAAAAATAATAAACAAAAGGAATCAAATTCAAGTCTTCAGGTTTCAGTGTCCGTAAAGAAGACTTATTGGAAGACAGACATGCCCATTCATTTACACATTGTCTCTGCTGCTTTCTTCTTATATTTTTTTAAGATTTTATTTATTTATTTGAGAAAGAGTGTGCATGAGCGGTGGGGGGGGAGGGACAGAGGGAGAAGCAGACTCCCCAACAAACAGGGAGACCGATGGGGTGCCTGGGTGGCTAGACACGATCGGGACCCTGGGGTCATGATCCCAGGGTTCTCCACTGTTTTTGAGTTGGACAGTTCAACAGAAAGCCCATGGCCTTCGAAGCCTAATGTACTTCCACTCTGGCCCTTCACAGAAGAGGTTCACCACACTCCAGGAAAGGAATAAAAATACAAAGAACTGGGGCACCTGGGTGACAGTAGGTTAAGCTTCTGCCTTCTGCTCAGGTCATGGTTTCAGGGACCTGGGTTGGAGTCCTGCATCAGGAGCCTTGCTCACTGGGAAGTCCGCTTCTCCCTCTCCTCACTTACCCAGCTCATGCTCCCTCTCTCACTCTCTTTCTCTCACTCGAATAAATAATTCTTTAAATGAAATCTTTTTTAAAAAAATTCTTTGGCAGGGACGCCTGGGTGGCTCAGTCAGTTGGGCCGCTGCCTTTGGCTCAGGTCATGATCCTGGGGTCCTGGGTTCGAGTCCCGCATTGGACTCCTTGCTCGGCAGGAGCCTGCTTCTCTCTTCACCTCTGCCTGCCACTCTGCCTGCTTGGGTGCGTAAGCTGGCTCTCTCTCTCTGTGACAAATAAATAAATAAATAAATAATCTTAAAATTTAAAAAAAAATTTTTTTAATAAAAACAAAAAGGCAAGGACCTGAGGAGGGGAACGAAGAGGGTGGGGAGCCGATCCAGGTCACACTGCTGTTCCCACCGGTCAGAATCTCCATGGGGGGCACAAGGAGAGCCCAGAAAGAACACCTCACTCCCTCAAAGAGGTCGGGCAAGATGGAGAGACTAGGAAGTCCACTCACAAATGTATCTACGGGTTGTGTTGTAGTGTTCAAATCCAAATTAAAGGACAGATGGAACATATATCTGCGAGTTTTGTGGGCTCAAAGATAATGGAAATCAGAGTTGACTCTTTAGGAAAGGGAGAGTGGAAGAAGCAAATCAGGAAATGCTTTAGGAGGACATGACATTTGTAATAAACCGTTAAGGATCGATAAGATTTGACAGGGTGAAGAGGGCATCGTCTGCTGAAGAGACATACGAAGGCACAAGAGTTGGGGGGCTCTGGCAACAGTGAAGAAAGGGTCTGCCCAGATCGTCTTCAAGTTTACGGATTTGGGAACTATATCTGCAGGGCTGATTTGGTGGTAGACACAGGGACCTCCTCCACAAAATAACGAGCTGTGAAGGAACACTGAGCTACTTATTTGCACAGCTTGCAGCCTAAAACAAAAATGACAACAGAAGAGAGGAAAGAACATTTCTATCGTGCCACTATAAATGCTGATGATGTTGGACCATCTTAAATTCCAGCCATACTTGCTCAATGCTCTGCAGCAGAATGACCGAAAGTTGATCTACCCAATGACCTCAGTTTCCAGGCTAATTAGCAGCCATGCCTTTTTCTGGTGCAAATGAAGTTAAGCAAAGCCAGCTTCCAGGTTTAGAGTCTACCAGTCATTCTCACCTGATAATAAATGTTGCTTCTCAGACCCCCACTCCAGACCTAGGGAATTAGAATGTCTGCAGGTGGAGACTGGAAGTCTCTAGTTCTATCACACTTCCAGGTGACACTGATGGATGAAAACTGGAGAGCCTCGATTCTAGAATGTGCACTGCATAGTTCCATGGCATCTATTACTGAAGATTCTACTAAGGACAAGTTGAAACTTTCGGAGACATTGCTTCTAACTTGACCTTTCCAAGCTAGCAGCTTCAAATTAAGGATTTTAAGGTCATGTTCCTTCTGGTTCATCTGTGCTCCATTAGGACTTTTTGGACTTAAAATCAATGTTTCTTCCTCTTCTTTCCTATTTTTCCTCTGGATTATGAGGAGTTTTATCTGTTAAATCTCTCAAGTTGTTTGTCTTAAGGATTCCCTACAGAAATGATCGCAGGTCCTTCAAGGGAGGCTGTGAGCACTTTTCCTCCAGGCCAGTGGCTAAAGACAAGGTACTCAGGAGTGCTGACTTCTAGTGGCTCTTTGCCCATTTCCCGGCAGTCAGCCTGGAGCTGCTCCCTGCGGCCATGGTCCTCAGCCTTTGCTGAACCCTTGACTCTGATAGAATCTGACAGCAAGGGTAGCTCCCAAGCAAAGTCAAGTCACTGTGGTTGAAGCAGGGGCACAAGGGCTCAAACTCCCCTCCTGGACCAGCTCCCGGACTAGGGGCCCAGTTTGGAAACCATCCTTAAGTCTCAGAGTCTCTTGGAGTTTGAGATGGAAGAAATGCAGTGTGAACATTATAAAAGTGTCAAGAAAAGGGGCGCCTGGGTGGCTCAGTTGGTGAAGCATCTGCCTTCAGCTTGGGTCAGGATCCCACAGCTCCAAGATCGAGTCCCGAATCAGGCTCCTTGCTCAGCAGGGAGCCTGCTTCTCCCTCCGCCTGCTGCTCCCCCTCTCACACGCGCGCTCTCTCTCTCTCTAACAAATAAATAAATAAAACTCTTTTTTAAAAAAGTGTCAAGAAAAGACTCTCGATCACTGGAAAGAGCAAAACCCTGTGGTGAAGGCAAACACAACTTTGAAACACTGCTTTCATTATAAAATGAATATTTAAACTAAAACTAACCTCCCACAGCAGTGACAGCTTTGAGAAGAGTTCTGGCTAATTCAGTTGTCCCGAGACAACGCCATGACCTACTTGGGACATTTGGAAAGGTGGTAAGCGGAGAGAGAACAGGGGTAGACTCATACAAAGTTAAATGACACGGCAGAGTTACACTATGGGAAGAAAGAGGGTTGTCTCCCAGCCGCTTTGCTATATAGAATGTGAAGAACTGGGGTTCGTCCCAAAGTCCCAAACCTCAGGACCTGAGGTTCTGGCTTTTCACTCCAGGTGGTACCAGGGCCCTGGGAGCAGGACAGAGAGGTAAGAAGAGCTACGTGATAGACAGAGAAGAGGAAGGAATGCAGAAAACCCGGAGAGAGAAGAGAACTTCGGAATGCCCAACAGACAGGGACTCGGCATGGCCCACCAGTTAGAACCGGGGGCATGTTTGTCATCAGCTAATGGCAAGGCCTGCTTTCCAGCGAAGAAGTGCGCTTTTATACTGAAATGTCAGAGGGCTGGTGGCAGAAGAGCTCTGAGCATGGGATCCAGCCTCTGTCAGGGATGTTACCTGAGGAATCCAACCCTACGAAAAATGAGCCAGTGTGTTCCCAACCCTCCATGGATGGCACATTGCATAGGAGTCAAGTTCATTCCTAACCCACTATGCATATCTTGGGCATTCAGGTTCAGTTCTCTCAGGGAACCCCCTGGAAGGGCCTCCTCCCCACCCACACACAACGTCCCACACCCAGCACCTCTCAGCAAATGTCCACTTAATTCAGCTCAATGATGGGGCTCTCCAGGTGGGGGGAGGAACCCAGTGTGTCCTCAGGTGCATCTAAATCAGGTCGATATCAACAAGATCCCCTGCCCGGCTTGTGAGACTCAAACTTGCAGGGAAAATCAGAGCTCCTTGTAAGAAGCCGGATCTCGGAAGGATCGGCCCTTCTTTCGGCATCAGAGGTGCGTTGTTCCTGAAGGTTCCAGCACGTAGAACGACTTCTCACCGTGCCTTCCTTCGCTGTCAGCATTGACTCGCTGGCTGCTTTTATTACATTCCCCTGCAGGTGCCTCTGTTTCTAATTAGAGCCAGGGGCCTGACCCCCTGAGAGCTGATAACAATTTTGCCCCGAGACATACCTTACTGGCTAACTGGAAAAGGCAGGTTAATGGTGTCTGCACGGAAGGTATATTATTAGCAGTGAGTCTGTGAAGCAAATTCCCCGTGACTCTAATCTTCGGAATGCTGACTCCTGAGGTCAGTAATTGGGCACCACAGAATTCACCAGAGCAGCAGGCCTCAGCCTGTCTTCAGACCTCTTTGAAATTCAGTTCCTGAGGTCAGGGAAATAATTGCTTCATTTGAAGGGGGTGAAAAGAGATGAAGGGAGAAGAAACGACCTTCATTATTTCTTCAGTTTATCAATGCACCATGTTCTCAATATCCCGGTCTAATTAAAATAACACAGGCTGCTTGAGAAACTCAATCATCTCCACGGTGATTCTCGTCAGTTCGCTCCTCTCGCCAGCTCAGAGATGCCTAATGGTAGATAAGCCCGGACTCTGGGACTCCTTCGCTTAGTCATTAATTCAGCAATCAGGGTGCCACGATGCTCATTAGCGTCCTTTGCCCCTGTTATATTAAAACCTTTAATTAACGGGGAGGATATTTAAATGTCAGTGCTTTGCAACTTTCCAAAGAAAAATGCCAATGTAATCAACTTGAACTCTTGACCACCGCTCGGAACGCCAATCTGCCCGTCTTCTCAACCCGCCTGATTCTGGGCTCAGTTCACCTTCCAGATACGCCAGCCACGAAGATCTGGGCCCCTGGTACGGGCTCGCCCGGAAGAGCTCAAACATGGAATCCTTCAGAGGATCTCTCTGTATCTCCACAGTGTGGGGACTCCGGTAATCTGAGAGAAGTTGCAGGCAAGATCCTGAAATCCACTTGTTATGTTCATGATAAAGGCAAGAGGGGCAAAGGCGGGGTGGGAGAGGGGGTGTGGGTGTTGTTGCTCTTCTTCGGGCTAAAGCCCCGTCACTCCCGTGGGCCAGACTTAACTCCACCTCATAAAGAAAGAGAAAAATGAGCACAAAAGAGATGTGGAAAGTGTACACCAAAATGCACACTCCAGGCAAGAAAGGAGTGGGGGGAAGTGAAGAAAGGAGGAGAGAGGGAAGGAAGGAAGGAAATACGGAGGCAGGCAGCAGGCAGGAGAGGGGAAGACAAGGCGAGGCAGGACAACACGAGACTCCGTTCCACTCCTGGTGGCAGCACCAGTACCAGGTTTCCTGGCTGAGTGAGTCATGCCCACTAAAGGAGATCCAGGGGGGGATCCAGTCCAGCCTGGTGTCCCTCACAGAGGACCCACTGCAGACAGGAGGAGGCAACTCCTGGCCTGCTTACCATGGAGACCTGGGGCACGGAGCTTTAAACTCCATGGCCTTGGGGCTTTGGGTCTGGTCCTTCCATACATGAACCCCCACCTCTGACTCGGCACTTGACTCAAGACTCTTCTGTTCTCCACACCATTACTCTTGGAGTCAGGGCGAACTGACTTTACAGTATCTGACCCAGAATCTCTCATCCCGGGCACTGAAATGGCCCTTTTGGCCTGCTTTGTTGATGAACCATTAGCCTTGGTTAGGGCATACGATCTCAATGGCTTTTAGAGGAACTCAGCTTGCTTAAGTGGTGGGGAAATTAATTGAAAGATCACATGAAAGACAGGGCAGTGGATATCAACCAATGCCACTCGAAGGAAGAAAACATTTTAAAACAAATTATCTCCCTGCACCCTAGGATGCCAACATTATAAATTGTATCAAAATAATTTCAAAGACCATTTTATATTTTCCTCTCCTGTTAATCTGAATTGTGAGGCAGATGCAAGTATTTTTTTGGCTTCTCAGGCCCAGCAGAAAAGTACTAGAAAGGAATATATCAAAGCTCGGAGGCTGGAATTTTAAAAATGAGATTCAGATGTGTCTATAAATCTGACAGAGAGATGCAAGGAGACCCTTCAAGCTGGTGTGGGCAAAACATGCCTGGAATTTGGTCTGTGACCTCACCTGGCCACTTTCTTCATTAAATCCTCTGCTCTGGGGCACACACGGGTCTGGGGTCAGCCGGCATGTTTTCATCCCACATACACCACGCAACATTGTTTGCTCGCCTTGGGGCTGCCCAGCATTCTGCTCAAGTGTCATGACTCAGCCAAACTCAAGAGGCAGGAAACTGAGCTGGATGGATCACTGGTTTGATCTCAAGTGACAAATCCCTTGTTGTGACTTCTTTCAGAGGCAGGAGATTGTGGTGGGATGAAGGAGGCAGGGAGGACGCAGAAGCAGGAAAAGGGCAGGAGCTGAGGACTCACCAAGATGGCGCCTGTTCCCCCATGCGACCTGCATGCCTACACATCTGTCCCGCTCCTGATGCTACCTCATGTCTACCTCTCTATCCAGAGAGGACATTAAAGAAGGGCCCAGGAGTGAAGCACAGATTGATGACATGAAAGAAATTGCAGGGATCCTGGAGCCAAATAATTCTAGGTACAGTGCTCTTGTTCCCTAGGTTAGGCAAGATTTAGCCTTCTGTGTCTTGGCTTTCACAACTGCGAAATGGGGATACTTATACTTATGTGTCACAGTTGTCAAGGGGAATAAATACAAGAACATATGCAAAACGCCTCACACAATCGATCCTTTATTAATAAATACCAGATCCCATTGTTTTCCTTTCTCAGATTATATGTTGCACATTTGCCAGCTTGTATGACAAGCAAAGGGAAGATTTGAGAGACAAAAACGCTATTTTCCTAACAAGGAAGGCAACATAGACAAGATGAAAGACAATGAAATCAAGACTCTTGGACCTGGGAATCACTCGCAGCAAGAAGAGGTATTTACGATGAAAAAAGGAGACTCAGGTGACCCTGGCCCTTTAACTTCAAAAATCATTAAATACTTGTCCAAGCCAGCGACCCAACTAAGGGACTGACATGATCACAATCCACTGAATTCATTTTCCCAAAGGCCCAGATAGTCATGGAAGCACCTTAAGGATGACCTTGTTTACTTAGTAGTCCAGCCCACATGCTTATCCTACTCAGGTCCCAAGAATCCTCTATCTTGGCTCCTACCTTGCCACTATATCTCAAAATCCAGCTCTCCTGCCTTCTTTCTGGAGTGCAGATTTTTGCCATAAAGCCCTGAAAAAGAGCCAAAGACAGAGAGATAGAGAAAGAGAGAGAGCGCGCGCCCTCCTCCTATGGCCCAGCCTCCCATTCCATGACAAAAGGCACTTTCTCCCATAGGATTGACATTGAGGACCTCCATCCCCCTACTGCTTGCTCCCCTGAAGATCAGCAACACCTAGGTATTGCTGATAATACTTGTCTGACTTCAGTATGTTAAGGAATGGTCGTTTTCACATCTACCCACACGTAGACCAGTTTGTTGCTACAAATCCTTCTGCTGCACAAGGAGGACGATACACTCAACTCCATAAACATCCAGAAGTTCTCACCACATCAGGTCTGAGCCTTTCACAACACAATCACCCACAAAGAATGCACACAATTTTATAAGAATAGACAACAGTTTGCAGTGCGCGCGCACACACACACACACACACACACCCCAATTCTCCCAAAGAAACCCAGCTAAAATGGGCAATATGTATTGCCAAAAATAAAACAAACAAATACAATTAAAACCTCATTCTGGTGACTCCCTAGTTTTTTTGCAGCAGTGGTTGGGTATTTGCTTACTGATTCATTGCTTATTCACTCATTCATTCAATAACTGCTCATTAGTGATAGGCACCGTTATGAGAACCAGGAACACTGCCTAGCCTCACAGAGTTTAAAATTAATAGTCCACGGTGATTCCTTGCCCAGAACTAAATACATAGGTAGAGTATACATTCATTCAAAGAAAAAAAAAATTGCAAGCTTGTTTCAAAGACTTGAATTGAAGTCTTGAATTCTATTGACATAATTACTTTTCCATGTATGCCCATTTGGGCTTAAAAAAATACATGAGGGACTGCATGCTGGGTATATATTACCTTATCCAACACCTGCCAGTTCTTGTGACACTACTTCCTCTTCTACGTTCTCACAGACCACCCATTTAATGATCAATTGCATTCCTAGCAAGGATTTATCTTTTTATTCTAAAACAGAAATGTTCACCATTTCTAATCTAGCAAAACCCACAGCCTTCACAGGATGTGTCTGTGTCTGTAAATTAGAATGTTCATAAGAGGGGCACCTGAATGGCTCTGTTGGTTAAGCATCTGACTCTTGATTTCAGCTCAGGTCATGATCTTAGGGTTGTGAGATCGAGCCCCCATCGGGGTTGTCTCTCTCCCTCTCCTTCTGACCCTCCCCACTCTCTAAAAAATTTTAAAAAAATGAAATAAAATAAACAAAATGTTCATAAGAGCAATTAGCATTCCTATTATAATGTCTTCTGGCATGCCAGGTTCACAGTCCCCATTTACCAGTGAATGTCCCTAAGAATGCTAACATTCTGTGGGGTCTTTATTTAGTTTTGTTTTAGTGACTGACACTGCACAGAGATGGTCATCTTCACAGTCCTCTTTATTTCCCACAGCAGCTCCAAAAAGTCATTTCTTCACAGATGAAGACACTGAGGCTCACTGAATAGCCCTCCACCCATGTAGTTGATGGCAGAGCCAGAAGTTAGCCTCAGGATTGAAAACTGAGAGCGAAAGCCTCAGGAGAGAGCCTGCCCTTGACCGAGGGGAGGAGAAAACATGGGCCTTTGAACTGCAGTCATGTCTAGATTTTTAGAGACCTTTCCAAGATATGTCAGGATTTTTCCTGGGTTTCCTTTTCAGATAAATGCTCCAGTGTTGACTCCTCTGTGTCTGAGCTGGCTCAGCTGAAAGCGTATTTATTTCTGTGGGAATGGAAGAACATGGTGTGGGGGAGATTCTTTCTCTGCACAGCTGTCTCTAATCTCAGAAGTTCAAGTCTCCAAAGCTGATAGATCATCATTCAAGTTGGTGGGTCCAACAGAAAGACATAAGTTCTCTCATGATTGCTCGGATTTGGTACTAGCACAAATAACATTTTAGATGAAAATAAACTATAACAGAATCTTTCAGTGGGTCAAAGAAAAAAAAAAACTGAGCATACATCCTCTTTTTCCTGCCATAGTTCAAGAGCAGAACTTCAATATTCCTTGCCTAAAACAGTCCTCATGGTGGACCTTTAAGCAAAGTTATCAAGTTTTTGCCCAAAACAAACTCTGTGAAGACCTTGCCTCCTAGGTTGAGTATTAGAATATAGACATAATTAATTAAAGATGCACAACATTGTCTTGTGTGACTGGCAGATGATATTTGGTGACAGAACACACTCTTATTTCTGGAAATTAAAATCCTGTCAAGAATATTAATTTTTTCACAAACTTTTTCTGTCCTAAAATGCCTGAGGGATAAGACACACTCCCCCGGTCACAGCAGTGACTCTAGGCATGATTAAGGTTGAGTAGGGAATTGGGTGTCCCATAAAGGGGTTACAGGCTCTGCAATATCACAATCCTGTGAGGGAGAGAATGTAACCCCTTTACCAGAATGTAACCCCTTTACCAGGCTCTAAAAAGCCCCACAGGTGATTAGGGTGTACCCACTCATCCCTTCCAGAACTCCTCCCCTCCTGTCCTTCTGTAAAAATATTCACTCTCCCCAAAACAACCAAACATCAAGAAGCTACTGAGGCCTCTATAATTTAGAACAGATACTTGACATAATCATGTATTCAGCCAGGCTATGCTTACTGGGAAAGGCAACAAAAAAAGGGGAAAGAAAACCCCAAAAAGCAAAAAAAGAAACCTCACCTTATCCACTAAAGAATGGACCATAATAGACCATCCTAGTACCTTTGGACAGTAATTATTATGGTCCTACACATTCTACCAAGCCTAAAAATAAATTTTATTATTTGTTTTTTAGCGGTTACAGCTTATATTTATCAAGCCAGTTTAGTAGCCTTTTTTTCTCCTTTTCACTAGAACTTTAACAATTTTTCCCTTATGTGACTTCTCTATCATTTAACCAAATCTGCATATAAAACTACTAGACAAAAGTGAAATATTTTACTCACACTATTTTCTTAGATTATCCCTAAACACAATAAACATACTATGGCCCAGGTTTTTTCCTAGGATCTGAATGTAAAATAAACCATCTATTTCTTAATAACCTTCTTTTAAAGAACTTGCAAATAGATTTATTCTGTCCCCACCCTCCTCTCACTCTCATCTGGAGAAATAAAAGCAAATAATTTTTTTAAAATAAAATACCGATCTTAGTTGCATTCATGGCCTCTGAGAATACAAAACACAGTCAGCAAAAACTCCTGGGATGTGAACAGTTGAATTTAAGTCAAGTAAGTAATCAAGTTGGCAGTTTTCCCAAATGAGAAGGTTGACTTAGACCTGTCATTTCTGAAGAGCTGCTTCCTATCTTCGTCTTAATTCTTAAGCCATTACTAGAAGAGAAGCTAGAGGTGTCTGCGGGAGAATTTCATTTTAGGCCAAGTAACACAGCTTTGGGCTCACCTCACTGTCAGTGGGCTTGGAGCTCGACAACCAGGGAGGAAACACGGGATCCACTTATGTGTTCATCATTGAGAGGAAAACTGATTCCATATGCCCACACATACTCACAAACACCTCATGTTGTATCTGGATTTCAGAAAAACAACAGCACATAGTGAAGTCAAGGAAATGGCAATCTGTTCCTGCTTAAACCTGCTTATGAGAGAAAAATACACTTGGATGACCTATTCAAAAGGTGCTTTAACTTTATTCCAAATGGCCAACAGGAAGGCTTGTTCAAAATAAGCTGATTTTCTACCTTTTTAAAGAATTTGAGCTATTAATACTCTTAATTATAAGACTCATTTTAATCAAGTGTCCAAATCAATCTGCAAGGAGATTCCCCTTCCTTTTCCTTGGTTTTAAAAAAAGCATTTGTCCAAATAGGGTAAAAGCATCAAGATGAAATCACTGTGGATATTCAGAAATGAGAGGAAAAGGGAGGGTGCTTGGGACTAAGAATGCCATTTGATAGAAAAGGAAATGGATTCTGATGTAAGTAGTGGAAGTTGCATAACAATTTGGGATATAGGTTCTTAGGTTCTTACACACACACACACACACACACACACACGCACACACACACTCTTGCTTCAGCAAAGCTGCCATAGGATTTCTCCTGAGCATTTTCATTCCCATAGCTGTTAGGCTAAGCCAAGTTATGTGGACTGATCCATTTCTTCTACTTCAAGCGCATGCATCGGAATCACACAGGTTTTGCCAACTTTCTCATGGAATCAACGAGTCAGTTGCCCTACAGTGATTCAATATCCCACTGCCCTGAGCCCACCACCATCTTGGAGGGCACGCAGGGCCTTTGCCTTCAGTCCACCCCAAACTACTCCAGCCCTGCCATTTAAAAACATGTTCTATTGGTGTCAGCAGTGCATTACTGGGGAGAACTGGGGACATCCCATTGTCCAACGTCTCTGTACAGCAGTCTTGAATTGAGTTCTCCAGGCTGTTACTTTTTCCAGGTTTACTTATGGCTGTCTCAGCATGAGAAGTATACAAAGTTAAAAAGAGCCAGGTTGCACACACACTGAGGCCACTCTGACATCCAAATGGCCTGTGGCAGAGTCAACAACAGGCCAAACCATGCACAAGAGCAAAGACATTTTTCTTCCCTGGCTCCCCCTTCTGTTTGTAAAGTTGGAAGCACAGTTGCTGGTTCAGTGGGAAGAGGTGGCAATTACGCCATCCACCTGCGTCCTAAATCTGCTACCATGGTGATAACCCCTTGATGTCACCACTGGATACAATTTACCATCTCTCAAATTTACCTCTTCCAGTAGATCTTATGTGGATGAAGGCTGAAATCAGGAACCAGATTTTGACTTTGGAATGCAATGTCTTCTTTCAGAGTGTTTCCAAGACAAGGGAGCAATGCCAGTTATGAACCTGAGAACATGGATTCAACAATCCCCTTCAAAAAGACAAAATACGGATTTTTAGTCCAGCAAGAATGCATGCCTTCAGTTCAAGTGATTGATGAAAACGCATTACTATTGTACACAGAACAAAATAAACATATTTTTAAAGATGAAGTGAACTGAGGGGCGCCTGGGTGGCTCAGTTGTTAAAAATCTGCCTTCAGTTCAGGTCATGAGCCCAGGGTCCTGGGATCAAGCACCACATGGAGCCCCACATCGGGCTCCTGGCTCCACAGGGAGTCTGCTTCTCCCTCTTCTTCTCCCCTTGCTTGTGTTCCCTCTCTTGCTGTAGTTCTCTCTGTCAAATAAATAAATAATATTAAAAAAAAAAAAAAAGATGACGTAAACTGAAATCCCTGCTAGGAGCTTACTTTCAGCAACCTCTTTAACAAAACTGCTGTGGATTCACATTATAAAGTTGATATTAATTATTTAATTAATATATTATTGCTAATATAATATTGCTTTAATCGTGTTTAAGAGGCTCTTTAAAATTACTGTTCATGCTTCATCTCACTAGTTTTTCTCCACTAAAATTGAATACCAAGATGGCAATGGTAAAATTAAAACATCCTAATTAGAAGCCACAAAATAACTGTGCCTCATGGCCAGAACCCATCTCAATTCTTTTCATATGCAAATATAATTTAATTTTAGATGTCTGGTTTTAATTGTATATTTCCCCTTATAAAATTTTAATTAAGTAATATGATACTGACAAATAAAACTTTTTTCTCAGCTCTAGACTGCTTTGATAAACTGAAAGAGGAGCAGAGGAGAAAATCCCTGGGTCTACAGTGAGAGGAAGTCATTAAGAGACAGCTGGGGTAGAATATGGCTACTTGTGTGATTTCAGACCAGTTGCTAAACTTCTCTGTTATTCAGTTTCCTCATCTATACAGTAGAAATAATAATAGGAATATCTCTTTCATAGAATTCTTGTGAGGATTTAAGCAATTAATGTGTACGAAGTTCTTAGAACAAGAAACACATAGTAAATACAGATTCAATAATGGTCGCTTTTATGACTTAATGGAATTTTCAACCACTCACTTGACGTTTTCACTTGACTGTACCTCAAAATCAATACATCTAGAAAGGTATTGTTCTTCTTTTCAGAGCAGCAATTCCTCCCAACTTCCTTGGAAATAAAACTCCAGGCAGTGGTGCCGCTATCTGATAAGTCATGGAAGTGCCACCAACGTATTTGATCCCTCCTGCCCCCACCTTCTCCTGCCATCCAAACTGTCACCAAAGGCTCATGATTCTTCCTTCAAAACCAGCTGCCTTGATGTGGATGGAACTAGAGGGTATCATGCTTAGCGAAATCAGTCAGTCAGAGAAAGACAACTATCATATGATCTCCCCGATATGAGGAAGTGGAGATGCAACATGGGGGGTGCTGGTTGGGAGGTAGGTAAAAAATAAATGAAACAAGATGAGATCGAGAGGGAGACAAACCATAAGAGATTCTTAATGTCACAAAACAAACTGAGGGTGGCCAGGGGGCGGGGGGTTAAGGAGAGGGTGGTTGGGTTATGCACATTGGGGAGGTTATGTGCTATGCTGAGTGCTATGAAGTACGTAAACCTGGCGATTCACAAACCTGTATCCCCGGGGCTAATAATACATTATATGTTTATAAAAAAATTTTTTTAAATTTTAATAAATAAATAAATCTTAAAAAAATAAAAATTAAAAAAAATTAAAAAACAGTAGCCTGTCACCTCCTCTCCATTCCAGCTGTGATACCTTGAAACATGGTCTTTGTCCCTGGTTCTTGGTTCCAGGTACAAAGCTCTTAGTACTCTGAGAATTACCTGAGTGATGGGGCAAGAGGAGCTCTTTGTTATTCATAATGAGCCCCTTTGAGCCATACCTGAGTTTATGCTAATGAGATGACTCTCAGAAGATGGGAGAGGGATTGTTGCCAGATAAGTGATGCATGTGAAAAGGGGGTTAGAACTTTAGTCCCAACACCTCCAACCTCTGGGAAGGGGAAAAGAGCTGGGGATTGCGTTCATCAGTGGTCAAGGACTTAATCAACCATATCTATGTAATGGAACCTCCTTAAAAACCCAAAGGATTTAGAGAGCTTCCAGGATGCTGAACGGACTCATGTGCTGAGAGGGTCATGCACCCCAGGGACAGAAATTCCCACCATTTGGGATGCTTCCAGACTTTACCTTATGTTCATCTGGCCATTCATTTGTATCCTTTATAATATCCTTTAAAGTAAACTGGTACTAGTAAGTAAAGTGTTTTTCCTGAGTACTACGACCTGTTATAGCAAATTATCCAACTTAAGCAGGGAGTCAGGGTACCCTCAATTTGTAGCCAAGGCAGAGAAATGGAGGTAACCTGGGGACCCATGACTTGCAAGTTAGTATTTGAAGGGAAGAGTCTTATAGATTAGTATCAGAAGTGAAGTAAGAACATCCTGGGGCCCCTGGGTGGTGCAGTTGGTTAAGCATCTGACTCTTGGTTTCAGCTCAGGTCCTGATCTCAGGGTTGGGGGATTGAACCCCATGTCAGAATACACGCCGTGTGCAGAGTCTGCTTGAGATTCTCTCTTCCTCTCCTTGTGTCTGTCCTTCTCATGCTCTATCTCTCTCTCTCTCTCTCAAATAAATAAATCTTCAAAAAAAAATTTTATATGACACCCAGTTGGCAGACACAGAGAACCAGAGAATTGGTCAGTGTGGAAAACCTGCACATTTGGTGTCAGACATATTGTGAGCAGAGAAACAGTCTTCCTTTACAGCCTCAGCATTCCAATAGAAACTCTTGTGACCTCCAACTTCGGTGTCACCACAGCATTTGGCTAGCAGGAGTCCCGTTTTCTGCTCTGTCAGGTGCATCTTCTTGAAACACTGCTGCCATGGGGTACCCCTCCCTGGTGAGCCGGCACCCTTCCTGGTTATTCCCACACCATCTTCCAAGCTCTGCTCTCACCAAGCGTCCACATCAACTTACTGGGAATGGGCTGATCGCTGGCCCCTGTGCTGTGAAGCACTTTGAGCGCAAGAAGCAGAAGCCTCCCTCAGGGTTACCCCAGTGGGTGGGGGCACACGTCAGGGAACACAGAGGCTAGGACATCGTTAGTGTCAGCCCTCACGCAGCTTGGCCTCCCTCATAAGGTTGCCAGAGAAAATACAACAGGGAGGCACACTCATGCTAAAAAAGTTACTGGTGGCTAATCTGAAATTCAAATTTAATTGGCTGTCCTGTCTTATTTGGTTTTGCTGTTGTTATTATTTTGCTTTTATGTCTGCTAAATCTGGCAATCCTATCCCACACACAACAAGGAGGACATCAAGGGTCTTAGGTTTACGATGGCAGCTGGCTCGTGGCAAACGGAGTTTGCAATGTCCAATGCCTGTAGGGGCCAGGGGGTGGGGAGGAGGTGATGTGAATATGAGCCACAGGACCTGTGCACAATAATATATGGCAACGGACACTGACCTCAAGTGTTAAGAGATTGCCCCAGCGAGCAATAGAAACTGTTACAAACTCGTGTGCACTTCACACTGTCCAACTAATGCAACTAGCTTCTAGTCACTTCCGTCTACTGTTGCCACCACGGACGTGGCAGAAATACTCCAAAAAATCCCCAATGTTTGAGAGTCCTATATTTCAAAACTTTTGATATGTCAGTGTTCACAACTAATTTAATAAGAAAGCATTGTTCTGGCAAAAGAACCACTGTTCTATCCATGTAGATGGACGGAAAAAGAATAATAAAAAGGTGTACTGCCCATGCCAGCCGGCTTGCAGGCCACCACCTGCTGCCTCTACTGTATAGCAATTCTAGAAGTCAGTCCTCAGCTGGGAAGAGGTGTCCATTGCCCCAGCCAAGGTCCACCTACAGTGGTTCAGCGGTCGGTCTGCTCTTGACAATGGACTCCCTTGGTCCATCTGATTTGAACTCTCTCAAAAAGAGGATTTGATTGGGTTGGCTAGTCACCTCTCTGAAAGAGAAGATCTGATTGGGTTGGCTTGTAATCTTGCAGCATGCCGTTATGCTGGTCTTGGGTCATGACCTTAGTCAAGGGTCAGCCTGAAGAGGGGAACTTCCTAACTTAATCAGCCGAAGTCTGGGAAAAGACTTACAAGGTCCAGACCTCTCACATCCCTCTCGCTCTGTGAATACCAGTCACCCTGGCCTTCTTTCTAGTGCCTCTTTCTGCTGTCTCCTATCCCACCACAGAGCTCTCTTACATTTTTTCCTGTGGTCAGGCCTCCTCTCCCTCCTCCCCCAAGGAACACTTTCACTACTTCAGCTCTCAGCTCAAGTGTCACTTCCTCAGGGAATCCTTCCCTGGCCTCTCTGAATAGGTCAAAGATCACCACTACATGGCCCCGTGCCACCGTATCCCCAGTGATGGTATTCAAAGCATTGACTTACTGTCCCTAGGCAGACATCAGCCATAGAGCATAGACCCCATCAGAATAGCCTCTGGAACAAGAAACTGGAAGCTTCCCGCTGTGCCAGGAATTGACCGTTGAGTGCTAACTCGTGGTGGAGAACAGTCCTGGAGGTGCTGGAGAGGGATCTGAGGGGCCTGGGCCACAGGGGAGGGGGCCCTCAAGGGGCTCACGGCAGCAGCTCTACTAGTGTTTTAATGATCTATTGTTGTGTAACAAACCTCCCCCAAACCTAATAACTTAACACAACCATTTATTCTTGTTTTGCAATCCAGGCTAGTTTCCTCGGGGTGGCTCCTTGTGGTGTCTGCTGGGGTAAGAACACCCGAGATGAGATGACTTCCTCAATCACGTTTGACGTCTTAGCTGGGAAGGCTTAAGAGCTGGGACCTGGCTGAATGTCGTTCCTCCCATGTGGCCTCTCCCCACTGCTAGCTTGGTTTCCTCACAGCACTGTGGTCTCAGGATATTGGGCTTTTTCCGTGGCAGATAACATCGAATGGGTAGAAGCAGAGGCCATAGGTTCTGTTAAGGCTTTCGCTCAAAAGCCTCATAGCTTCCCTCTGAGCCTTCTCCGGGTCAAAGCAAGTTCCAAGGCTAGCCTCATTCAGGGAAGGGGCAAGACTTTCCCTTTGATGGGTGAAAAAGCATATGTGTACACAGAGGTAAGGAAAGGATGGTGGCCATCTGAAGAAAATATCTGTGTGGATGCATTTAAATATCTTAAAGATGGACACAGCAGTATATTTGCATAGTGGCTGAACATCAACCAAGTACGTGCCTCTCATTTAGGTGATTGTTGCAATATTACATTTGTTTGTGATTTATTTGATGAGAGTCTCTAAGTTGGCAGGATCTGTGATTGTGTTTGCTCTAGTATCAAGTTCAATGTCTATCACATTGCAGTATTTGCGAATTCTCTGTTGAATGAACGAATGAATGAATGAATGAATGAATGAATATTCCCTTTAAGAAACAGCAACCACAAGCATTGCTGAATGGCTTCGGCGACTGAAATGTTTCAGCCTTTTTGTGGAGAAAATTTGATGAAGGTTTTTTAAAGGTAGAAAAATAGAAAGGGTAGTGTCAGAGTTCTCTCTGGCAGAAGAACTAGTTTTGCTTAAAGGCACTAAAATGCATATTTTGGCACCAATACCAGGTGTCTGTGGGAGGCAAGAGGGAGAAAGCTGAAAGGAGAAGGAAAGATTTAATACAATAGGTTTCTCCCTCCCCTGTTTTATGGATGTTCTTAGCGCCCAGCACAGATTCCCTACAACTGATAAGACCATCAATAAGAGGAGCCACCCACCATGAGGACTTGATGAGGCACCTCCCAGGAAGGCTCTCCCCAGGCGAGAACAAATGCCTACTTCCAGCTTGGAATGTGCAGCATGAGGTTTTATTTGGGTGGCAGCCTGGGGTAAAGAAAAAAACAGGAGTCAGAAAAACCCTGTTCCCTTCCAGCTTCACCACTTTCTAAAGAAAAACCCAACATCAGCCAAGGGCTCAGCTTCTTCAGATCTCAGCCCCTCCTGACCGCTGTCATGAAGTCACACTGTGCCCATTACAGGTTGGGACAATGCTACCCTTCCACATTACTTGTCCCCATCAGTCATGCCCATCTCCCTGCTGGTCCAGCCTTGATCACCTAGGATGCATCATTAATATAGCCCCTGCTCATCTGCTATATCCATTACTCACCAAGTGGTGTAACATTTCCTCCAGGGTCTCCCACCTCCTATGTCCACTCCACACCCCCTGCCACTCGTGAATCTAGGTCCTCCTAGAAACCAGGTTTGGGTTAGTTCCTCCAATCCCTGGTTCCAGGCTTTCCTCACTTCAATGCTCCTGAAGATTGCTGACTCTTCTTCCGTCATGACAGCAGACACTGGTGGTCGTCTTCCTGCAAGGCAGAGGTAGACTCACCACTGACCTTGAATCCACTGAAGCTTTAGCTCCCACACCACTCACTTGGCTAGGCTCCTTCCCAAAGTCTGGAAAAAGCAAGCTCTCACCTTCAAGGTTACCTGTGTGTGTAAGATACTATCACCACAATTGGGTGTGACCATGGTCATTTTCTACTTCAGTTTTCTTCACTCACATTTTCCCTCATGTTGCACTTCTCCTGCCAGCAACAGACTTAGTCATGCCCGTGTGATGCAATTCTGGCCAATGGATAGGAAGAAAGGTCCAAGGGGTCTTTTTTGGGGAAAGGTTTACTCTTTTGATAAGGGGGAGAGGGGAAGCCATTCAGCTGAAAGAGATGTCCTATCCTTGTCATCTGGATATTGTTAGGTTTGGGTGTGATGTCTGGAACTTTAGCAAATACCTTGTGACCATGAAGAGACCAACCTCAGAAAAAGCCATCCAGAGAATGGCAGAAGGAACAGGGCCAATCCTGGCCCTACATTCAAACTTCTAAATGAAGTCATATTACAGTTTTCTCTTTTTAAGTAGAATCAAGTTTTCTATTACATGCATCCCAAGCCATCCAAACCAATACACTTACTCTCATAGCTTTCCATTACCTCCAGCACATCTCTTTTAAGAGTGATTTTTCTGATTTCTCTGTAGTCTTGCCCTACCCTACTCATCCTACCATATCTTCCAGGTCTCCCAACCACACACCTGCTAATCTTAACGAGACACATACCATGCGTTCTTCCCTCATTATTATCCTCACGAACCCCTATCTCAAGCTGTGAAGGTCCACATGAAGCCTTCTCTGATTAATTCAGCTTACTCATGTCTCTCTTCTATGTATTTCTGTAACTTCGATAGTTTTTTTATCTTATAATATGATGTATAATATTACATTTACTAAATGGTAAAAAAAATATCATCCTGTCTCTGTAGGACTTCTCTCATTCATCGAATCCCCATAAGGCAAGAACAAATTCTCATATATCTTTTCTTTCTCTAAAGATATAGTAAGAATTCTATAAACATTTACCCAAATTCCACCATCTGAGACATACTTTGGAATTAAAATTACTTACAATAGCAATAATGCATCTCAATTACTCACCTGTCAATTGTGCATTCAGTAATGCTTGAAGAAATCTTCAGATGGTATTAAAGGGTCATCCCATGACCTGAAGAGGCTTGATACAACAAACCAAGCACAACTCCAAGGACTTTTAAAATGAATAGAAATGAAGAGCAACATTGGGTCTGAAACTTCATTCTTTCACTTTACATATAAATGAGTATCATTTTTCCTGATGGATTACTATTAATACTAGCTTTAAGAGCTACTTAAAATGCCTTTAAAATAATCACCTACTTCTCATTGCTGTTAATAGATAATTGGCTAAATTACCACTGACATCTTTCAAAATGAAGACAAATATATATGTACTTTCATAGGCCAAAGCTAAAACATGACATGCAACTGTATTGTTTTTAGCTGGTGCCTAGCCTTGAGTCATGACCAGTAAATAATGTGTATGTATTATTGTTATGATCCTGATATGATTTTGTGTTTGACTTTATGGTGGTATACTTGCATACATTCCTCCTGTCCGTAGACTTCAAGTGTGCAGGTTTCTCTTCTGAGCTCTGAGTCAAGAAATCTGCTTGCTTTGGCTTGTGGATCACACCACAGTCTCCCTGTCTTCCCCCACCCTACACCCTCTTCCTTCCTCCCAAATCCCACCCATGCCCTTGACATAAACAGCTGCTCCAAGTCCACTGCAACACTTAGGGAATGCTTACTGATACACATGTACATAAATTTATTCATTCATCAATAGCTGTTTAGGGACTCCATGATAAGCAAATTGATTTGATCCTTTTTATCATGAATATTAATATCTAGTTTAGTGAGCATTATTAATCACCAAAATAAATAGATGTGGCTTTAACACTGATTTTCACTCAAATCGAAGATCCTCCTTACCACTTTACATGGCTTGTCAGCTCTACTGCACAACTGCCTCTGTCTTCATTTTATGCAATGAACATACATGACAAAGACTCGGCAGGAACAATGGAGTCTTATGGAGAAAAGAGCAGATCCCACTCTACAGATTCAATCTTCAGGAAACCCAGTTTCTAGCTTTGAGAAGTTCCTCTCCCCATCCCCCAAACGGACTGAATCTGGGTATGCCAACTCTTCTCTGTGTTATATAGTATAAACAACTCTACATTGAGTTGTTCTCTTTCTAGGTTTTAAAGATATGCATTAATTAGAATGAGTCACACTATACTGTGGTCACAAACACTTTAAAAATGTCAGTAGCAAAAAGCAACAAAGGCTGATTTCTCAGTCATGTTACAGGTCCTTCCCATGGAACATGCTCTCCTTTTTCTTCCTCACTCAAGAGCCCAACCTGAAGGAAACCCAAATCTCCTCTACCTTGCAACACCTATCACTTCACTCACAACCCACCAGTCAGAGCTGGCCAGACGTCCCCACCCAACCGTAGAGAGACACTTAGCCTTTCATGTGCTTGGAATGAAAAAAGAAGTTGTTGTTAATAGTACTAATGATTGTCTCAGTGTGTTTCACAGGACCAAAATCACCTGAAAGAAAGTCTCATGTCAGCCCAAGAGCCACAGATCCCTTGGTATCACTGGCTTTCCCGTGATGGTGTCTTCAGTCTGATGACATCCTGCCTCTCTTCACTTTCACTCTGTGGTATCACACTTCTCCAAGAAGTTGATACATACTTGAAAAATTAAAACCAAATATATTTGAAAGTTTCTTCTGAATAGAAGACATCTAGGAGAATTATGCATGATCGGTGTATATTTCTTCAAGATCCTTGGGGGGTAAGGTGATTGAAAACTTCTACAGATCAAGTGGTAGAGGAAGCCAGTGTCCATATCTCAGTCTGTAAAAGATGCACACAAGATTGAGTTCCCACCTGTGTTTAAAAAAAAAAAAAAAAAAGTGATAGAATCCCCACTCTGGTTTTCCCAGGAATTTCTAGAAACTGAAGGATACAAATTCACTGACTATATAACACAGAGAAGGTGGTTACTGGCTTGTTTACTTTGAAAAGATAGTCTGTCACAGGCCTAACTCCATCCCCACTGGCCATGTTTTGTTCACCAAACCAACAGTGCTTTTGGAAAGTCTAGAATTGTGCTGTTCAATCTGTCTGTAGACTTGTTGAAGTCTACGGACTTCAGTAGCCACATTTCAAGGGTTCAATAGACACATGTGGATAGTGGCTACCATAATTCTACAACACAAATATAGGATATTCCTATCATCAGAAAGTTCTACTGAACAGTCCTATTCTAGAAAACCTAGGGCAGAACAAGATCTAGAATGTGCTCTTATCAAAAGAAAAGAACTTGAATCTGATCAAGTCTCTGTGATTTATAGGAAATGCAAAGAAAGCTGGAACGTGTTATCTACACAACAGAGATACAATCAGAAAAATGCAGTGTGTGGGGAATCTGATGGGACAAATGATATGGTTTCTTAAAAAGATTTCAAGGAAAAAACAAGGAAACCTATAAATACTTGTCAGATATATCAAACAATGAAAATATGTGGACTTTATTGGAATAAATTCTAATAAAAACCTAGCAAAGTATATATAATAAGTATCAGACAATAATTGATATATAGTATCTGGTTCCAGGCACTCTGCGAGGTGCTGGCAAGATCGAGGGACAAAACTGATCAAGCATCTGCCCTCGAGGAGCTCACACCCCAGCCCAGTGGGTACGACCACACAGAGACAAGCAAATAAACAAAATCAGGACAAATGCTGATAAATTGGTCAGATAATAAACTGGATGCTGTCATAAAGAATTCCTGGCCTACGAGCAGGAGGAGGAGGCCTGACAAGACTTCTCCAAGCAGGTATTTTGTGCTCTATGACCTAGAGACAAGGAACCACCTGGTCCTGCCAAGGGTTGGGACATGCAAGAGAAGGGAAAAGAACTGCAGAGACTTGAGAACGTGTTTGAAGAATGAAAGGAAGGCAGCATAGTTGGCCGGAACAGAGGAGAAAGAGTGAGGAGGGTGGATCAGATCACTCAGAATTTGGCAGAGCAACACAGGGAAGTCGAAGGGGATTCCTCAGATCCCCGGAAGCCATGGATTCGTCTTAGGTTTGGGGACTCGTCTCCCTGTAGCGCACAGATTAAATGAGGTAATACACATAACGCACTTAGAACAGTAGCCAGTCTTGACAGCATTCTAAAAGTATTTTTATCGGAATTCTGATTACTAACAATAGGCTGGAGGAGAACCAAGAATGGAAGCAAGTAGACAGGTTGGGAGGTAATTATTCTGCTCGTCCTTCCTAGTGACTGTGAAGTTGGAGAGCGATGTTCTGTGCAGAGTATTGTGAGAGTCAGATGTGTGATCGTTAGGGCTTCCTGATGAACAGGGAAGGAAATGAAGGACTCCTCTTAGGTTTCTGTCCTAAGCTATCAGGCGAGGATGCATTATCCCGCCGAGGAGGGCTGCGGAAGAGAGGAATCTGGGACGAAGAAACAAGGCACCATTTCACTCTGTTGAGTTGGAGATGCCTACATGGTATCACAGTGGAAATGTCAGGTATGTCATTGTCCTGGGTGCACACTGAGAAAACAGAGGCTCCTTAATATGAGGAAGCTGAGATCCAGGAGGACCAGTCATCTCAAAGTGGAACAGCTGTTAGGAGAGCGTCAAACCTGGAACTCAGGCTAAGAAGCCATTGCAGCCAGAGATCTTGTGTCCTCGTGGTGGAAGCCCTCAGGAGGGACAGCAGCTTCTTGTCGTACATAACCCAGGCCCAGAACCAGTGCCATAAGTATACCCAGGATGAGATGCCTACAGGGCGTGGGCATCCCAGAAATTCTAGGCAAGTGCTTGAGCCAGCCACAGAGGCCATAAATGTGCCTCAGTTCTCTGAGTCTCGGCAGGCAGCTAATTTTTCTGGGAAAGGAGGAAAAAGCCAGGTAAGAACTGTACACAGCTATGTCCTCCAAAACAGGGAGGGAAATCTAATAACACAATTTCAGGTGCATTATAAAGGATTATTTTCAAAAAGAGAAGCAAGAGTCAGTGAGATCATGTACTTGATATGTCTCCCAGGGCTGTGTGTTCATTGAACCCTGGCCATCAATTTCAAAATTAAACTGGGCCGGGGACTGGGGGTTCTGAGAGGAATGGAGACTTATTGCTTCATGGGAACACAGTCTCATCACAGGGATGAGGAAGAAGCTCTGAACATGGATAGTGGTGATGGTGGTTCAACAATGAGAATACGCTAATGTCACTGAACTGTATATTTAAAAATGGCTAACATGGTAAATTTTATGCCATGTATATTTTACCACAAGAAAACCAAATTAAATCGGACATTTGCTTATATTATTGAATAGAAGCTAGCGTAACACATTTCCACTGTGTTTCTGCCATAGGAACTGGGTGATGAGCCAGTGTCATTCACCATTCCCACACACTTCGGATGTGAAAGAGAACTAGTTTTGACTTGGAGAGGAAAGGTGGGCTGGAGCTGAGAAATTAGCTGTAAATAAAACCATAACAATTGTCTTTAAAAAAAAAAAAAAAAAAAGACTTGAATTAGAGGCTAGATTTCAAATGGCATCCTATTTTATCCAAACAGGATCACGTTCTGTAAGCAAGCATCTGTCTGCGTCAGGTTATGATCCCCTTGGGCCAAGATCTGCCTCTGCCTGTCTTGTCAGTGCCCTCCCGGGGCCTCGCGTGAAAGTACAGCTGTGTTATTTGAAAAGTTGACTGGAGAAATCTAGAGACGGTGTCACCAGGAGAAAACGACAGTGCCTACCACTAGACATAAAACAGCTAGGGATTGCATTCAAGCGGAGGTCAAACTAAATTGAATGGAGCCTTCTGAACTTCTGAAGCTAGTTGACTTTTTTCTGCTTCCAAGAGCTTCCTTTTTGTGTGTTTGTTTGTTTTCATATATATAATTATGGTAAAATAGACATACCATAAAATTTACCATTTCGCCATTTTTAAGCAGAGAGTAACGTTAAGTATGCTCACATTGTTGTACAACCAAATCTTAGAAATCTTTCATCCTGCAAAACTGAAACTCTACACCCATTGAATGCCTCCTCATTTCTTCCTTCCTCCGACCCCTGGTAACCATCATCCTACCTTCTGTCCCTGAATTTGAGAATTCTGGGCACATCATGGAAGAGGCATTCTACAATATTTGTCTTTTTGTGTCCAGCTTATTTCACTCATCATAATATTCTTCAAGTTCATCCAGGTTGTCGTATGTGTCAGAATTACCTCTCTTTGGCTGAATAATGTTCTATTATATGGATATACTCTATTTTGCTTTTCCACTGATCTGTTGAGGGACACTCGAATTATTTTACTTCTTGGTTTTTGTGAGTAATGCTGCAATGAACATGGGTGTCTAAATATCTATTTTGAGACCTTGCTTTAAATTCTTTAAGTATATACACAGAAGTGGAATTACTGAATCATATGGTGGTTCTATTTGTAATTTTTGGAGGAACTGCCATTCTGTTTTCCGTATTGATGTCACCATTTGACATTCCCACCAACGGTATGTCAGAGTTCTAATTTCTCCATATCCTCACCAACACTTCTTACTTCATGAGTTTGTTGTTGATTTTTATAGTAACCATTCTAACTGGTGTGAGGTAGTACCTAGTTTTGATGGTTTTTAAAATATTTAACAGACTAATTTTTAGAGCAGTTTTAGGTCCCCAGAAAAATTGAGCAGAAAGTACAGAAAGCCCCATATGCTTTTTGCTTCACACATGCACAACTTCCCACACTACAGATTCTGAACCACAGTGGAGCATTTGTTGTAATCAATAAATCTGCATTGACACTATTATTACCCAAATTCCATAGCTTACATTAGGATTCACTCTTGGTGTTTTATATTCTGAGTTTTGACAAGTGTACAGTAACATGTATCCACCATTATGGTATCATACAGAATATTTTCACTATCCTAAAATTCCTCTGCACTCTGCCTCCTCATCCCTCTCTGCCCCCAAGCACCTGGAAGCCACTAATCTTTTTACTGTCCCCATTATTTTGCCTTTTCCAGGATACCATATAGTTGGAATCATAGAGCACATCACCTTTTCAGATTGACTTCTTTCACTTAACAATATGCATTTAAGTTTCCAGAGAGCTTTCATTTTGACATAGCTTATTCTCACTGGTTTGCTTCTCACTTATCTGTGACCTCTAGTGAAGACATTATTAAATGAAGGGAACTCCATAGTCTCCACAAAAATATGATTATCAATGGCCTATCAGCCATTCCTGGGAGGCTGAACCAGAGACTTAAAAGTCAAGGCTCTCAGGCAACTTCCTGAGAAGAAAGAAAAGTCAAGACCAAAGTCTTCCCTGACCAGACACTGCTGTAGCCTAATCTCACAGCATAGCCACCCATAGATAAGAAATCTGACACTGTTGGTCACTTAGGACCTTATTATGTTAGCAATGTTACGTATCACAAAACTTTTTTAATGGAAGAATTTTAGAACCCAATATGAGCTCTTTTAATTTCCAAACATTTGGAAACTAAACAATACACTTCTAAAAAAGATCCATGAATTAAAGAGGAAGCTCAAAGGAAGTAAAATAATTACATAGAACATAGAGAATTTCAATGAAGAAAAAGTGATAAAAAAAAATCAGCCAAACTGATTCAACTCTAGCAAGACTGACAAGGAAAAAACAGAGAAGACATTAATTACCAGTATCTGAAATGAAACAGAAAATATCACTCCAAACCTTAGAGATATCAAAAAGATAATAAGGAAATACCACAAACAACCTTACACACATAAACATGAAATTTAGAGGATATGGACCAATTTCTCAAAAAGCACAAACTATCAAAATTCACCCAATACGAAGTAGATAACTGGAAAATTTGAATAGCCCTACAACTATTAAGAAAATTGAACTTGTAATTTAAAAACTCTCAAAAAGAAATCTTTAGGCCCATAATTTCACTGAAGAATTTTTCCAAATGATTAAAGAATTAACAGTAATTCTACACAATCTCTTCAAGAAAATAGAGGAGGGTACACTTCCAAAATTTGATTTTATGATGCTACTATTACCCTGATATCAAAATCAGACACAGAAAATGACAATACCAAAAAAAAAAAAAAAAGAAGAAGAAGAAGAAGAAGATACAAAAAAAAAAAAAAAAAAAAAAGAAGAAGACTAAGGACTATTAGAATACAGATGCAAATCTTCCAACAAAATATTAGAAAACCAAATTCAGGAATACATAAAAAGAATCATACACTATGACTAAGTGGGCTTTATTCTAGATATGCAAAACTGATTGAATTCCTGGAAATCAATCATTGTAATCTGAGAAAAAAAAATCACGTTGGGACACCTGAGTGGCTCAGTCAGGTAAGCCACTCCCTTTGGCTCAGATCCTGATCCCAAGATCCCGGGAACAAGTCCCACATCAGGTTCCTTGGTCGGCAGGGAGCCTGCTTCTTTCTCCACCTCTGCCTGCTACTCTGCCTGCCTGTGCATGTGCTCTCTTTCTCTCTCTCTCTCTGACAAATAAATAAATAAATAAATAAAATCTTTTTAAAAAATCACATAATCATACCAATTAATGCAGAAAAATCACTTGGCAAAATCCAACAAGCATTCATGATGAAATCCTCAGAAAAATGGAAATAAAGAGGAATGAACTCAACCTGATAAAGAGCTTCATACTAAAAAAAACCTCAGGCTGATGTTATATTTAATGGTGAAAGAATGAATGCTTTCCTGCTAAAATTGAGAATAGGCAAGAATATCTCAAAAGGACAATCATTCATTACTTACTCAGTGTTCACCACTCATTCAACACACTACTGTAAGTTCTAACTATATAACAAGGCAACAAAAAGTAAAGTGAAAGAAGGTTAAAAAGAAAAAAGAAAGAAAGAAAGAAAAAGAGAATTTGAAAAGAAGAACTATAATTGTCACTATGTATGGATTATGTGATTGTGATTCTTAAGAAATCTACAAAAAAATTCCATAACCAATAAGTAAACTCAGTAAGTTCACAGGATATAAGAACAGGATACAAAAGTCAGTTGTATATCAGTATATATCAGTAATATAGTAGTAATGACCACATGGTAATTGAAACTCAAAATATAATACCATTTACCATCACTCAGAAAAATGAAATACTTACGGATATGTCTAACAAAACACATACAGAAGTTGTATGCCAAAAATTCCAAATGTTAATGAAAGAAAGAAAAAACATGATATAAGATATGTATCATATGGACATAAACTTCAACACTTCACATGATAAAAATGAAAATTGGTTGAAAGATTTAAGCAATTCCTATCAAAATATCAACAAGAGTTTTTATGGATACAAACAAGAATATTCAAAAATTTATATGGAAATACAAAAGGAATAGAGTAACTAGACAACTTTGAGAAAGAAGATTAAAGTGGGAAGGATAAGCTTCAATACTTACTTTGTAGCTCCATGAATCAAAACTGGGTGGTATTGAGGAAAAGATACCAATGGGACAGAATAGGGAATGCAGAAGTAGGTACACAAATACACTCAACTTTTTGACAAAAGTGTAAAAGCAATTCAATGGAGGAAAGATATGTTTTTCAACAGTGTTGTAGCAAGTGGACATTCATAGACAGGAAAAAAAGAACCGTTCTATCTAAGCTTATACCTTATATAAAATCTAATTCAATGTGTAAATCATGAATTGAAATGCTAAATGTAAAGCTATAAAACTTTTAGAAGAAAACTGTGAAGAAATCTTCAGAATCTAGGACTAGGCAAAGTGTTCATAGACTTGATTCCAAAAGCATGGTCCATAAAAGGAAAAACTGATAAATTGGACTTCATTGAAATTAAAAATATTTGCTCTGGGATGCCTGGGTGGCTTAGTCAGATAAGCATCTGCCTTTGGGTCAGGTCATGATCCCAGGGTCCTGCGATCGAGTCCCACATCAGGTTCCCTGCTCAGCAGGGAGTCCTGCTTCTCCCTCTGCCTCTACCCTCTCACCCCTGCTTGTGTGCACTCTCTCTCTCTCATTCTCTCTCTCTCTCAAATAAATAAATAAAACATTGTTTTAAAAAAAAAATAAATAAAAATATTTTACTCCATGAAAGACTTTGTCAAGAGTATGAAAAGACAAGCTGCAGACTCAGAGATATGCAAACAGCATATCTAACAAAGGACTAGCATCTAGAATGTATAATGAAATCTAAAAACTCGAAAGTAATAAACAATAATAAAACGAACAATCCAACTAGAAAATGGGCAAACAATGAACAGACCTTTCACAAAACAGGACATGCATATGCCAAATAAGCATATGAAAAGACGTTTAGTTTCATTACCCACTAGAGAAATACAACTTAAACCATAATGAGATATCAGTAAACACAGAATAGGAACGGCTAAAATAAAAAATGGTGACAAAAAGTAATATTAGGGAGGCTGCAGAGAAACCAGATCACTGATACATGGCTGGAGAGAGTGTAAAATGGTACGACCACTCTGGAAAACAGTGTGGCCATTTCATTTAAAAATAAAAAATAAAAAATAAACTCTCTTGAAGCCCAACAATTATATGTCCAGTGCATTTGCTTCAGAAGTATGAAAATGTTTGGTCACACAAAAACCTACCCATGAATGGTCACAGCAGCTTTGTTCCTAGGAGTCAAAAAAAACTGGAAACAATCCAAATGTCCTTTAACAGGTAAACGGTTAAACAAACTTCAGTTTCAATACCGTGGAATATTACTTGGCAAGAAAGGAATAAACACATGATACATCAACAACTTGGATGAATTTCCAGAGAATTGTGTTAAGTGAAAAAGAAAATCAGTCTCAGCAGGAAACATGCTACCTGATTCTACTTACCTAACGTTCTTGACGTAACAAAATTATTGACACGGAGAACAGATTAGTGATTTCCACAGTGTTAGAGTGGAGAGGGAGACGCAGGAAAGTGAGGAGGACTATAAAAGTACAACGTGAGGATTCAGGTGGTGATGGAAACGCTCTGTATCTTGACTGTGTCAATGTCAATATCTTAGTTGTGACATTGCACATTCGCTTTGCAAGATGTCACTACTTAGGAGAAACTGGATAGAGGGTATAAGGAATATCTCTGTATTATTTTTATAGCTGCACATGAATCTGTAGCATCAAAATAAAATTTTAATCTAAAAATGTTTTGCCCGTTAATTTGTTCAAACATTTATTGAACCTCTCATGGTGCATGATAACCAAATAGGTCTCCACAGAGTTTATAGCTGCTGTTTCAACAGCTGGGATTATAAAACAAGATCCAAGAGCTTGCCCATGGTCTGGAGGAAGAATTTCCTTGGAGACTAAACTCAAACTATGAGGCAGAAAAACATTTCAGTCAGCTCTCCAATAAATGAAGGAAAGAATGTTGGTAAAATTCTCTCTAGATACTTCCAAATGTTCAAAAAGAATGGGCTGTCTCAGTGGTAGATTCTCAGAGGACTGCCTTTGCCATCTGAGGCCAAGCGGCTGCCCCCTACACTTTCAGTTTTGCTCTTAGGAGAGAAGGAGTCCTTCAGAGGCCTGTGTGAGGATGCCAGTCAGGATTTCCAGATTCCCAAAGGAAAGGCGCCCAGATTTGCCTCAGCCCAGAGCATGCTGGGAGTGACAGAAGCTGGCATGGGTGTTAAGAGCACTGGCTTTGAAGCCACACTTATCTGGTGCTTGTCCATTCTCTGCCATCTCTTGCTTGTATAATCTTGGCCACGTTACCTATCTTTCTGGAACCTTGTCTTTTCATCTATTTATTTCATGGGGCTCTTTTCATTAGTTTGATATATTTTAATGGGACACCCGCAGTGGGCCAGGCACTGTTGCAGACACTAGAGAAACCACAGTAAATAACACAAATTAGGAAGGAAAGAGGAAGGAAAGGAAGGAAGGAAGGAAGGAAGGAGAGAAGGTTTAAGGCAGTGTCTACACGTGTGGCCTACAATTCAGCAGGAGCAGTAGGGAGCTTGTGAGGAATGCAGAGTCTCGGGCCTCACCCAAACCTGTTGACGGGAAGCTCCAACGGTGGGACTCAGGAGTGCGCATGCTCGCCCACTCTTTAGGGCATTCCGAGGACCTCCAGTTTTGAGAGAGCGAAGGAGAATTTACCAGGCGCCCTTGCTCAAGGCCGTGGTTGCGCATATGATCTCAATCCTCACATGGCAGATGTTCTGTTTGTCAGAAGGGACACACCCTCCGAGAATTCAGGAGGACCCGGAACTCCAACCCAAGTTCAGGTCCCTCCAGGGGGCCTCTTCTCTCCTTGCCCTCCTGCCTTCCCGTGCCATAAACGCAAATGCGTAGCAAAGAGGGGGTGCTCCATTCACGGTGGGGGGGGGGGGCTGCTCCTTGTGATTTGTGTTTTTCGTCCCCAAGGTGTCAGCGCCCTCGGGCATCCTCCTGGAGGCCACAGAAGCTGCATTCCCTCCTTGGCGATGATAGGGAACGCAATGAGACAGTAACGTGCCCACCTAAAGGTCAATGTTTTGCTTCCAAGAATTTTTGTTTAGACCAAAAAGAATACAGCTTGAAAACAAGTCATTCCCTCGTCCGGGCCTTCAGAGGTCTGTGGATTCTTTGCAGACTCCGGGGCTGCACGTCTGTTAGTGACATTGGATGACGGCCCATGCGCTTCCCGCATCCTCCTGCCTCCCGAAGCGGCCCGCGGTCCTGCAGGCCTATTCAGTTTGTGCAGTGGAGGGGACACAGTTCCCGGGGTTAAGAGCTGGCAGTGGGGCGCGCAGGAGCCCACCACCCCCACCGGGACGATCATTCAGAGCTCCGTGTGGGTCTCTTTTGTGCAGTGGGTGAGGCTTCCCACCATGGGTTCCGGTGACTTGGAATGCCAAGGGCCTAAACTTAATTAACTTCTCCGGGCTGGGACTCCTCCATCTCAGCCCGCATCCTGCTTCGTGGGGCGGCAGGACGAAAGTGCTCCCTGCACAAACAGAAGGCCAGGGACCTTAGTGGGAGCGTTGGCAAATACAACAGGGCCAGTGGCATCCTCATTAAACTCTGATTAGCAAGTGGACTCGATCCAGGCTAAATCAGAGCTCAATGAGATTTCTTTCTTTCTTCTTTTTCTGCTGCCCGTTGATCAGATGTAGGCAATTAAGAACCCCCACACCTCCAGCCCTTGTATTTTTTTGAAGCAGGGAGCCCATACCAGTCAAGCCATAAAGACACCATTGTCCTAAGAACAATATTCCCCACTAATCTCACTTCTGGCAATTTACTTTTTTTTTCCCAAGCAGATTTAGAAACTTAAAAAAAAAAAAAATCCTTGAAAGAGTACGGGGAAGGAATACTCCACGGTATCTAATCCTATCGCAAAGTGGGAGTTTTCTTGTTCCATTCATCTTTTCTTTGAATGAGCACGGGATAAATAAAGTTCTGCTGCATCGCCACATTGATGCGGGGACCGTGAGGGTCCGATTATGCATATGGGGGCGTGTGCATTCTGGTTTGCAAATCAAACACAAAGAAGGCAGCACAAGTGCCCCCTTGTAATCAGTTCTCACTACAAATTTACAAACCTGCGAGGTGAGATTGCCTTTTGTTAAGTGTTTAAAAGCAATTATTACCTTTCTTTAATTTTCTGGTGGTAATTAGGCTCCTGAATCTAGTCCAACCTGGTCTGTGCCTTGAAGGCTTCTTGTTCCTCCCTTGTGGTCTGGGCTGGCAAGGGGAAGGGGCTCCTTGGGGCCAGGCTTGCAAGGATTCCTGAGAACTCCAGAACTTTTTCAGCCTGAGGGCCAAGAAGTCTGACAGGCCAAGGCTGCCGCCAGAGAAGCTGTGTCCTTTTTGCCTTAACAGAGAGAAGAGAAAAGACAATGGTGAAGAGAAGAATTCAGGGAAGGCAGAAGGAAAGGCTCAGGGTAGAGGGAAAAGAAGGCAACAGAAACTTGAGACGGGGAAACAAGACAGGGAGGATTAGCTAAAAATGAGGCGAGAAAGGAGAGTCACCCCGGCACCGTTACTCTGTTCTCACGTTTATATTCACTTGCAGGATTCCAGTTAATGAACCCGCCTACTCCAGGCACCCGTGCCTCAATGCATTTGCATTCTTGCAATGAATGAAGAAGCCAATAAAAGTCAAAGGGGAAAGGAAGCAAGAGAATCGAAAAGGCCTGAGAAAAGCTAACCAAAAAGCTATACCTTTCACCATGCCCCAGAGGTCAACCAGCTTGGCAGACAAGAGAGCCCCGGAAAGAACTGCCTACAGCTCTGCATGCCCAGACCCTATGTGGAAGCCAGGCCAGGAATTCCACGGCTCCCATCACGTGCTGGGACAGTACAGAGCATGGCCCCATTCCTAATAGCTGGATCCATGACCACGACCACGGAGGCCAGAGTTGACATCGGGTGCGTCTTCTGTAAGGACAACCATTTTTTTTGTAATGGTTGAGTTACTGAGAATTGGGATGCCTGAGCCTATGTGGGTAAAGGTGGGGGCTGCTGTAAGGGAGCTGACGGGAAATATGGCTGGAGAGGCAATCCCTGTTACTATGCACTGAGCCAGAGGAGAAAGGACATAAGGTAAGCCGTCTCACTACTGTCCAGGGGAATCCGAGGCGGAGGGGCAGCTCCAACACCAGGAGTAAACCAGAGCTGGGAGTGGTCACCTGCCCTGTTTTCTCCTCAGGTGCAACACTTCCTCCCAAGATGAACGAGAAGAGCCTCTCCCCTTTCACAATGTAGAGTTTCGAGTCATCCGGAGCTCACTTCAGGCCCTGGCTGGGTATTGGCAACTCAAGTCTCTCAGAGCCTTAGTTTTTCACACCTGTCCAGTGAAGAGAATCGCTCCTGAAGAGGATAAACTAAACTGTGTAAGCCACTGAACACGTTACCAATGACAGACACTCCATATATGATTGTATCAGAAAACTAGTCCAGTAGATGATGAATATCTGTCGATTACGCTTCAATGACTGGGTTAAAAAGAGAAACAAGTACTTGGAATTTTCTTCTTGGAAGGAAAAAACAGACATGTGATTGAGAAAATAGATTCAAATAGAGAGAGAACTGACTATAGGAAAGCATTGCTGTGAAACATACTAAACTGAGTGTTAACAGGTAAGGGGGCGTCAACCCGGCCCCACTGAGAATCAGGTATGTAACAAGAGCTGTAAATATAAACAAAAACCTCATCCCAAAAACTTACCGTGTGGGACAATGAAAGCCATGTCGCTAACCTACCAGGCAGAATGTGATAACAGACGAAAGAGTTGCATAGAGGAACATCGGAGCCGGTTGAGGAAGGAGAGATTAGTTCCGGATAGCAGGATTAGGAGAGACTTTAGGTTGGAGCTGGCGATACACCAAGACATGAAGACAGGTAAAAAATAAGAAAGGTGTCGTGGCAGGAGGGAGCAGAGGACATGCAGGAAAAGCAGGGTCCTCTGAGGGACCGGGAGTGGAGTCGGGGGCAGGGCTAGGGGCAGGGCTAGGGGCTGGGCTAGGGGCTGTGTGCCACCGGTTAGGTGGCAGCGGCACTCACCATCCAGGATGGGTTGCACCTTGACTTTGTTGGCCATATACAGAAAGGAATAGCTTGACTCGGTCGCTCCAGGAGCTCGTGTGCGGATTGGAGGTGGGGCCAGCCCACAGGCCAGGGACTGGCAGAGAGGCCTCTGCCGCGAAAGAGGAAGGCGGCCTAAGGAAGGGTGGTGTGAATGCACGCAAGGGGTGCGGAGGTGGACCGGTGGGGCGCTGGCTCGCGGAGGGCTGGTGAGGTGTGGAAGGCCCCGGGGAGGTGCCGAGAGGTGCAGGGAGGAGCGGCGGAGATCGAGGACTCTGGACTCTGCACCCAGGGCATCGAAAGAGCTGGAAGACCACGGGCACGGAAAGAGGAGGGAATTGGGGAGGTCGGTACCTTCCACGTGGGACCTCCTGGGGAGGGGATGACAGCATTTCCGCGGGCCGGTTGCCAGGCGCGGCCGTCGCCCATACGGCTTTCATCTCAGCGTGGATGTCGTTTGAGCGCTGAGCTAGATGGGGTCGAGGGCAGAAAACAGAGTCCGCTACGCCGAGGGAATTTAACGCAGGGAATGAGCAGAGACGGTGGAAGCCCGAGGAGCGCGACCAGAGAGGTGAAGGCAGCCCAGGAATGAGAACAGCAGGAAGTGGTACCTGCTCTGAGGTTGAAGCCACAATGAGTGGAGGAGGCGTCCCCAGAGCCCAAGAGCTTGAGCCATGTTGCAGGAGCTCCTGGGGAGCCGGAAGTAGAGCCGGGGGCTCTTCCACAGGAGATGGTGTGATGGGGAGGGAGACATGGCAGAGCGCCTGTGCACTACACAGAGGGCTCCCCTCACCCTTCCGCGCTCGAGGGGTGGACCACTGAGTCACAACAGGTGTCCGAGGTGGAGGAAAGGCCAGGTGTGATGGTGCCTTGAAGAAGAGACAGAAGTAGAGCAAGCACTCACGGTGGCAGTATCCCTGGGCTGGGGGAAACTGAGGAAAGGGCAGAGAGAAGTGTCTGTCAGTTCTTGACCCCCCGGCCCCACCAGAACGATGGCGGGTCATGGAGAGAAAATGAACAGGAGCTCTAGGCCTCTGAAAGGCTGTGCCCAGCGGCCACCAGAGCAGGGAAGCTGGGGGGCGGCCCTAACCCTCGCTGTGGCTGCGTGAGGCCTGCACGGTCCTCGGGTACAGCGACCTTGTCCTAACTTCACCACTGAGAGAATCTGCCCCCATTTTGTCAACGCTACCCCCTCCACCAAGATCGTCTGAGAGCTGTAGTGCCTCAGTATGGCTCTTCTCTCACACGTTCCTCTTTTACTTGTTTAAAAACATCTACTGATCTGGGATCCTGAGTGGCTCAGTCGGGTAAGCAGCCAACTCTTGATTTTGGCTCAGGTCATGATCTCAGGGTCCTGGGATGCGGCCCCTCATTGGGCTCCCCGCTCAGCAAGGAGTCTGCTTGAGGACTCTCTCTCCCTCTCCTTCTGCCCCTCCCCCAGGTCATGTACGCTCCTTTTCTCTCAAACAAGTAAATACATCTTTTTTTTTTTTTATCTACTGATCATCAGTGCTCTCATTAAAGCTTTTTCAGTGATAGCAATTGAAGGGGACTAAAGAGCTCCTAGAAAAATAAAGATATTAAAATGTCATACCCAGGGGGGACCTCATAGATCATCTGTTACACTGTTACAGTGTTTTCCAAACATTCTGGGTCTTAAGCATCCCCTGGGCCTTTGTTAAAATTATAGCAGAAAACCAATATAAATGCACCAAAACCATAAAAAACAATTCTAGATTCTAGGGCCTCATCTCAGATCTACCGAAGCAGAAGCTCCAGATGATTCTTAAGTTCATGCCTGTTAAGGGGACACTGATTTAACCCAGCCTCTTCATTTCCAAGACGAGGCCCAGAGAGAAGAGTTGCCAAGAATTCAGTCTCAGGGGAACATGGAATGAGTTTACCTTCTAACACAATTTCCTGGGGAAGGAAAGTGTTCTGGATACAAGCATATATTGCCCAGGCAAAGTTCTCATGCCTTTTTTTTCCCCTCAAGGTTGGTTTTCACTATAAATCTATTTGCTACCAAAAAAAAAAAAGGCAATTTTTCTTTTTTAAAAATATTTATTTATTTACTTATGAGAGAGAGAGACAGAGTGAACATGAGCAGGGGGAGGGGCAGAAGGAGATGCAGACCCCCAGCAGAGCAGGGGACCTGAAGGTCACGACCTGAGCTGAAGGCAGATGCTTCACCGCCTGAGCCACCCAGGTGCCCGAGCGATTTTTCTAATACCTTTCTGTGTGTACTTTAGAAAGAAGGTTCGGTGTGTATATGTACATGTCTAGGTCTGTGTATGTGTATGTGTATGAATGTATATCTGTATACGAGTATGCATCTGGATGTCTATATATATCCAGGACCCAGAACCCTCAAGGGAAGGAGCAAATGTGTGTTGAATGAGTGACTGAGTGACATTATCCCAGGAATGGGTTTTCTCAACCAGCAAGTTATGGCCGCAGATATTTTCAGCCCTGAAGTAAGTCTTTCACTTTGGAGACCCTGAATCAGTAAGGGCAGGAGTGTGACTTAGCTGTGCTTTCCAAACCTGCCATGCTCAGGGAAGGATTTCTTTTGTAAAAACCTGTGAATGGTTCTTTTACCAGCATTTTCTGAGTGTGGAAGTGTTAGCAAGAGATTCCCAGAGTTAATTAGCCTCCCGCACCTCCCTCCCTCCTGTTTGCCCAGCTCATTCAAACACATAAATGCCACTACAAACAACCAGTAAATCTACAGAGGCTTGTTCTGGCTGTCAAACACAGCCGTAAAAATAATATGCCCTCCAGCAGGGGAGGGGAGAGAGAAGATGGGAAAGCCCTCGCTAATTTTCAACAATCCCTCTTTAGAGACATAATCTTCAAATAAATATTTAACTTGCTCCGTCTTCGGTTTTAGGTTATTTACAAATCAGGCTTTAAAGGCCATCTTAAATGATCCTTCCCTGGGCTATTTGCACACCTAGAGTTGCTCCGAGGGAGGAAAGAGCCTGCCCAGAGGCTGGGGCTGGCCTTCCCTTGTGACCATACATGGCCTGCAAGTAGGCAAAGCAGGGGGGCTCCAGACTGCAGGGCAGCTGTGTACCCCCAGTTTCCAGCGCCCTCATGTCTCTCTGAAATGATGGCCTGCCTACCTCCAGAAAGTTCTCACTCAGGGCCCTCATGGGGACAACAGTCAGAACCAACAGAAACTTCAGGGCAGAACCAGAAATCTGTCCTCAGGAGGCCCCTGGCACCAACTGAGACACCAAGTGGGGAAAAGGTTCAAAGGGTGGGTCCCAAATCTCAAGATCACCGAGGAGAAGCTCCCAGCCGACCCAATTCTAATTGGCTCTCAAGCTCTGCTTCCCAAGGCTGCGCAGAGTGCCGTGAGGGGTGTGTTGGTCACAAACAGCCCCACAATCAGCCGAAGTTGATGCTCGTTGGTATGAACTTCTATGGGTGTTCCTGGCCGGTGGGCAGGAACTCTTCCAGTCAGTAACTCTGAACCTGGGCCCTTCCTTTCTGGGGCTCCACCATTCTGGAGGGTCTCGGGAGTTTTCAAAGGCCTGTGTCCTCTGTCTCTGAGCAGTAGTCAGTGAAGAGAGAGAGGAAGTAGAGAATGGAGCAGAAGACTTTATGGACCGAGCAGCTCTGTGAACACCTGTGGGCCCTGCACCACGGGAAGCCCAAGAGGAAGGGCTTGGTGCCTCCCTAGAGAACCAAAGCAAGGCCACACCAAGGATCTGGGTTCTGTACATTGGGTCTTAACCTGACCTTCATTCTATTTCCCACACACCACAAAGGCTCTATTTATTTACTTTATTCCTTTGTAGTGTCACAGTAAGCTTCTCCAGTTTATTTTTGCATAGGAGGAAGTCACTAAATGAAATGTAATAATGAGTCATGTTTCAAGAGAGGGGGGTAAGGCCCTCTGAGGTAACTATCCTTAAAACCAAAGAGACAAACAGATCAACAACAAAGCAGAGTAGAGTTTACAGGACCTCCGATGAACGTTTTCCTTGTTTGAGACACCACTCCCACGTAGATGGCTCCCTCCGGGTTGGAATGGCCATTGCTGCTCCAGCATGGGAAACCCAACATTAACTTTGCTTCCATTCCAGAGACTGGCCCAGACAGAAGACTCTGGAACTCTGGCCTATCTTTCCATAGTCTTGCTGCAGGTCTTGTCCTTCCATGAGTCTGGGTGGATTCTGAACCACACCCAAGGCTAGATGGGGACCATCTTAAGGTGGGCCAGACCTTGCTCCCACCCCAGCAAGGGGGCCACCTTGTGGTTCCTGGCCTCCCACTGCTCATGGTCCACACAGGCAGTAGCAGACGCCCAGGCACATCCCACCAAGGAAGAGTTAAATTCTAACTAGGAAAGACTGCTGGGAGAGGGAGCAATGAATCTCCTCTCGGGAGAAAATGAATACTTCTCAGGATAGTTCTGGAATATTAATGGCTGTCTTCCTGAGGCGGGAGGAAAGCAAGCAAGGATGACAAGCCTCTTAAACCACATCGTAGGACACATACTTATGTGCTTCTTTTGATATTCCTGACTAACTGTTAACAATAATTTCTTTCATCAGGGAAACATTTCGTGTTCCAAAGCTAGATGTCCAGGAATGTAATTTTTGGAAAACAAAGTGGAGACGATCTATAAGCCACACATACTTAACTCTATGAGCCCTCTTACCACAAATGAAGTCCTACGCTGAGTGTGCCTTCCTCCTCTCCCAAACACAGGATCGTTTTGGAATTCGAATTATAAACTTACATTTTTCTCCCCTATCTCCATCCCTCATTATTGTCACATTTCACATAAAACAATGACTAGGAGATGATAAGAGTAATTCACACATTTGCATATGCATTAACTACTTATACCTGTAAGTGTACAGATAGCTACAGACCTACGCATATACACTAGTCTATCACACATTTCCAGAATTACAAACATATTCTCATCTCATCTTCAGGATAATGCATGAAATAGGCAGGGCAGGAATTTCTCCCATGTCCCATGAGGAAACTAGAAGCAGCCGCCCGGTGAACGAGGTCCTAGGGAGCCCGGGAGCAGCCGATCTCGCCCCTGACAGGTCTCTGATAATGAGAGTGGGGAGTGATGGCCCCTTACAGGCCTCCTCGGCCCCTGTGTTTACTGTGTCTATTCACCCACATATCCACTGCCACATTTCCAGTGTGAGCCGCTCTCACCTCCTGGTTATGGCTTTATAAGAGCAGCGAGAAAGAGGCCAGAGCCCACAGCCAGGGAGCTGTGAACTTCCCTGCACCAAGGGTGGGTTGAAAGCTGCAGGAGGCCCACCAGGGCAGATGATATCCATCACAGCCCCTCTGACACCGGACCTAGCACCCACACCGGGCCACGGTGATGCACGAAGCTAGGACGTCCCGCCTGCTCCCACGGCAGCTCACTGCCCAGGGGCTGATGCTCCCGTCAGCTTAAGCCGAAGCAGCCTGATCCCCATGCTTCTGCCCCGTGCTTCTGCCCCGTGTCAAGTGAGGCTGTCCAGCCTGATAGAAAACTGCACCCCTAACCTTTGCAAAATGGAAAAAAAAAAAAAAAATCAGTGTTCTTAACAGAAATCGGGCCACCTTTATACCATCAGAGGCATCTGACGCCTTCAAGTCCTGGGGTTTTTACTAAAATTATGGCTGTTGCTACCTTCTCCAGGCATGAGTCCTCTCTTAAGAAAACAGCCCAGTCCCTGTACCTGGAGCACAAACGAACAGTGACAGCTGAGACATAAAATCTAGGATCCAGGATGCCGCTCCAGCTGGAACCCCGTGAACAGGGCTTCCGTGGCCTTTGTAGCTGCTGTCACAGAGTGTGTCACAAATACAGAGGGCGAGTGCATGATGTTCCTAATGTGAAGGAAAGAACATTGTAAAAAATGTTGCGTGACTTAAAGCAAATGTATATAAAGTGTATTCCCGAGGGAGAGGGCAAAAAGGATGTACAAAACAGAAGGAAATTAGGATTGGAAATTAGGATTTCTCTCCTGAACATTCCAGAGAACTTTAAAGACCACCAAGTCTTACGGATTTTCACACTAGCTCTCCCCCGGCTTTTTCTGCCATGCAATCGCCAGCATTGAGAGGGGACGTCAGCCCCCTTGTGGAATGTGGGTAACCTTCTAAAGCTCTAGGACCACAAAAGATTATTTCCAAGGCAAAACAAAGACAATAAAATAGGGTTGCAGCGACATAATGATTGTTTATACGCTGAGCCAGTGACTGCACCAAAACCACAGGAGCACAGACTACACTCTCCCTCGTCACACTCTGTTATGGGCTGAATTTTGTCCCCCCCCACACACACCAAAACCCATGTGTTTAGGACTTAACCCCAATGTCTCAGAATGTGACAGTGTTTGCAGACAGGGCCTTTAATTCCTGATTAAGTTAAAAATGAAGCCCGTTAGTCTGGGCCCTAATCTCCTCTGGTGTCCTCATAAGAAAGGGATACTTGGACACACAGACCTCAGGGATGGGCTCAGAGGGGAGACCAGGGAGGGCACCGTGGAAACATGGCCATCTCCAAGCCAAGGAGAGAGGCCTCAGGAGAAACCATCCCTGCCAACATCTTTATCTTGGACATCCAGCCTCCAGAACTGTGATGCATAAACTTCTCTTTTCCTGTTTTTGTTTTTATTGTTTTATAGAAGTTTCTGTTTTTTAAGCCCCTATCTGTGGTACTTGTTCTGGCAACCCAGGCTAACTCACACACACCCTATGCCTCAGAGCAGAACAGGGGAAAGCATTTGGCCTTGGAACCAGGCAGCTTACATTCAGGTGGGGCTTTTGCACCAAGTCATTTTCCCAGAAAAGTCAGGGTTTCTGAGCATCACTGTCCTTGTGCAAAGTGTGAGGTTCAATGGCGACAGACTGAGAGGTCCCTTCTCCCCACATTCCATGACTTCACACCCTGCCCCTGTCCATTATCAGGACGTCCCACGGAGCCCTCCACCGCAGGGGTCCCGCAGCAGCAAGCCTCAGTCAGTGACCCTGCACGCTGTGAGCACACTGTTGTCTGGGACGTGAGACGTGGGGGCACGGGTCTGCATTCTCTAGTGGCAGGAATTAATGAGTTGGGAAGCTGTGGTGTGGGTTTTGTCATTCTCCTAATTGGCTCTTGTTGAGACCAGAGACGCCTTTGCCTGGAGACCTTTGCAATTCTGACTGCTCAGGTGTGCAGCCTGCCCCTCCCCCTTCTTCCCACACACTCCTCTCCCCCAGGGCTTGTTCTGGCTTGCAGGGCTGCCAAACTCCCACCCGACTCCCAATTAAGTACACCAGGCAAGGTCTGCCTGTGCCTGATGGAGGACGCCCTCGCTTGCTAAGGGACTTAAATCACTTGACACATGCCTGCCCATTTCCCCCCCATATCACTTGTACTGATTAGCCTTCTCTTTTTCCTTTTCTCAAGAAACTGACTGCAACTCATTATTTTTAAAGAAGCCTTGATGGGATTTGGCTCAGATACAAAACAAAATTCCAACCAATGGCGAAGAACACAGATTGTTCTGAAGGATAAAAGGCAGAGGCACCCAAGACCACCTAAGTTAAGGTCTACTGAAAGTGCTTGGCGTGCCCACTCTGACACCGCCATGCATGGCCTCATTCGTTTCCATGCGCCCGCAGCAAGTTGGGCACATGAATCCGAAGTCCCCTGATTGTGTTAGAAGCTGCTGCTCCCCCCACCACCACCCCGTCTTCTTTTATTTTCTATTCTTACTTGCTAATTAACATCAGCAACCTTCGTGTGTCCTGTACATAGTGAGGGGACAAACCAGCAGTGACACTGCAAAGTGATAGTGCGGTGACAGCCTCACATCATTTTAAATGGCATTAGGCGACCACTCTATCACTTGAATTATAGGAGATGGAAAAGGACCAGAGGAAAAAAAGAGCTTTTGAATACTGAGAAAACTGCCAAAGAGCATGGAGTCTGTACGTGCCTCCTGTTTCGGTCTGAAAGTAGGTCACTGAATTTAAGCCTCTCCCACAGGCTTTTCTAAGGTCATATGCAAGCGGAGAGCATTCTGGTTTGGAGGAGTGGCTCAGAGAAATGCCTGAACAGAATTGATAAATCCTCGCAATCACCAATAGGAAGAGAAATAGCAAGAAGAGGAAATAGTCACACAATACTGAGTCTTCAAAGCAGAACATCTCTGTTTTCGAAAACTGGACTTTGTGTGATCAGAAGCAGAAACTGACAGTTCCAATATCATTAAGAGTCAGATGTGGGCCAGACACCGATGCGGGAGGACAAGGGAATGCACAGCCGTGGAACACAGGACCAGAACACAGAGGGCAGGGTGAAGACCAGAGGTGTTGTCGTCCTCTCCTGAAGGAGATGTCATCGACCCTGAGACAGCGCCCCCAGGACTCACACAGGTATACCATGAGTTGCTCCTCTCCAGACCTGAACTTTAGTCCCCTTCAGTAGGTCGCCATGGAGCTTCCTGGGAAGCTCTGATGTGATGCACGCTGGCTGAAAGTCACGTGTAAGGTGGGAAGCAGCCAGCCCCCAGGCGCTTTATGAACAGGTAAATTATCAAAGATAGAGTTGAGATTACTCTTGAGTATTTTATTCTTTTAGATGTGATTATTAATGGGATTGCCTTCTTAATTTCCTTTTCGAAGAGTTGATTGTGAACATATTAAATGCAACTGATTTTTATTTGCTGATTTTGTGCTCTGTAACTTTGTTAAATTCATTCATTAGTTCTAACAGTTTTGGTGGAATCATTAGGGTTTTGTATATGTAAGATGGTGTCATCTGCAAGTGGAAACTATTTTACTTCTTCCTTTCTGATTTGAATGCCTTTTTTTTTTTTTCCTATTCTTTCGTGATTGCTTTGGCTAGGACTTCTTGTACTTATTGAGTAGGCGTGGTGAGAGTACTTTGGGTAGTATGAACATTTCAACAGTATTCGTTCTTCCAATCCATGAACATGGAATGTACTATGATCTGAATGTTTGTGTCTGCCCTAAATGTATATGTTAAAATCCTAACCTCCAGGGTAATAGCACTAGGATATAGGGCCTTGGGAGGTGATAAGGTCATGCAGACACAGTTCTCATGAATGCGATTAGTGCCTTTATAAAGAAGGCCCCAGAGAAAGGTAGCTCACCTGTTCCACCATGAGGACACAGTGAGAAGTCAGCAGTGTACAATCCAAAAGAATAACTCAACTATGCTGGTAACTTGATCTTGGATTTGTAGCCTCCAGCACTATGAGAAATAAATTTCTGTTGTTTGTAGCCTACCTGTCTGTAGTATTTTGTGACAGCAGCCCAAATGGATGAAGGCAGGTTGTCTGTCCGTTTATTTGTGTCTGCTTTAATTTCTTTTATCAGGGTTTTATAGTTTTCAGTGTACATGTCTTTCACCTCCTTTATTCCTCAGTAGAAAAAGAGAGAAGACTCAAATAAATAAAATTATAAATAAAAAAGGAGACATTAAACTGATGCCTCTAGATAGGAAGGATCATAAGATAATACTATGAACATTTATAGCTAACAAACTGGATTATGTAGAATGGAAAAATTTCTAAAAACATACAAGATACCAAGACCCACAGCTACTGACGGCTTTGAAGCAAGGGAGTGATGTGAACCATATCACAAAATTTGTTTTAAAGGACGGATATGGCAGGGTGCCTGGGTGGCTGAGTCAGTTAAGCATCCAACTTTCAATTTCAGCTCAGGTCATGGTCTCTGGGTCATGAGATTGAACCCCACATCAAGCTCCATACTCAGCACAGAGTCTGCTTGTCCCTCTCCCTCTGCTCCCCAGCAACTCTCTCTCTCTCTTTCTCTCAAATAATAAATAAATAAAATCTTTTTAAAAATTAATAAAATAAGGGATGTTAAATGTCTGCCTTTGGCTCCAGTCGTGATCCCAGAGTCCTGAGATAGAGCCCCACATTGGGCTCCCTGCTCAGTGAGAAGTCTGCTTCTCCCTCTCCCTCTGCCTGCCACTTGGCCTACTTGTGCTCTCTCTCTCTCTCTCTGTGTCAAATGAAGAAATAAAATCTTTAGAAAATAAATAAAATACTATTAAAAAACTAGATTTATTGAGATTTTATATGAGATTTAATTTATATACCATAAGATCCATCCATAGTAAGTACACCATTCAATGAATTTTTGAGGTCACCACAGTCAATTTTAGGATAAGCCTAATGCCCCAACATTTCTGTTTTCATCTTTTCTGGTCAATGTTCACTCTTAGTGAGTAGATAATTCTTCCAGCTGGGAACTCACTGAGTATACAATGAACCATAGTTATCTTCACTACCTACAGGACTGTCCTAGACTCCTTGATGTTTTGTAATCCAATCCACATTGTTCTCCAACTGAATCAAGATGGCCTCTCACCCATGACAATCCCTCCACCAATGACATCTTCTGCAGAGACTGAGAACTAAAAATGAAATTCTCAAGGAGAGGACACTAAAACATCTGAGAGATACCAATAAAAACATTGCCCAGAGTCAAAATAGTTTGAGAAATGAGGGTTACATTAAGCAAAGAACACAGTCCCTCTCAACCATATTCTCTTTCTTCCTTGTTTTTAAATCACACTGAATTACCAAGAGAAGACTTGTGAGTGCCCTCCCTAGACCTTCTGGAAAGAGCTCCAAGGACCTGTGCAGGACTTGTGTAGGCTGGAGCCCCTGTGCGCATTTAGAGGTGAGGACAGATGACATGTTTCCTGTTGCTCTATCCCATCTTTGCTTCTAGGTTTCTTGCACACTTTTCTGAGTTCGCCTCTATTTCCCCCACTCCTTCTCTCACAGAGTTTGTCTCCATTTTGCTTATCACCACTTTCCTATAAATAAGGAACATCTTGATCACAGCTCCTTTGGTTAATTAATTCTTCATCTCAGACTTCTTGATATTTAGGTTGTAAAAGAATAAAAATATAAAGCTCCCAAGACTCTAAGGGATTTTAAGTCTAGAACTCCCTGAAAATATGGAAGCACAATAGCTTCCCACTGGGAACTGTGACTTTCATTTCTTACTACAACACTGAAACAGAGATATGAAGCTGCATGTCGGTGTGGCGGCAACAGAGGATGGCTGGGTAAGATTTGTTGCTTTTCCCACTTAACGATAGACCATGAAGTAGAGGGAAGCTCATTTGCTAACCATCTTCTGTGGCTATCTGTGCTTTGTGGACATTTGTAGAACTCATCAATACTGTTCTAGAAATGAATTAGCTCCTTGACTTCCTCATATTATGAACCACAAATGAATCTTAGTCTATCAAACAGGGAATATCACATTTCAATTTCTTTCAAATCTGACTAAATTAGCTGAAAGGGCAGTTCAATCACAATCATTGTTGGGGCCCCTTTCCCCTCCTTTGGAGCACAATTGTCCAAAGGGTTCCCATGATCTGGGAAGTAGAGAGAAGTGTTCTAGTCATCCACTGATACATAATAAACTATCCTAAAACACAGTCATGTAAGACACAAAGATTCATATGTTCATTTATATGAAATTCATATAAGATTCCATTTATATGAAATGGAATTCCCATTTATATGAAATATCTAGAAAAGTAGGAACTACAGAGTCAGAAAACAGATCTGAAGTTGCCTAGAGTCAGAGTTAGGAGTAAACATTGACTAGAAAAGATGAAAATGGAAATATTGGGGTGTTGGGCTTATCCTAAAATTGACTGTGGTGATACCTAAAACTAATTGAATGGTACACTTTCAATGGGTGGGTATTTTGGTATATAAATAATACCTCATATCTCAATAAAGGTAGCTTTTTTTTAAGTTAGTGGCATAAAATAATAACTGCATTAAGAAAAAGGAAAGATTTCATTGCCCTGATGAATCCTGTGGTTGAATTCAGTCAGGACCATGAGTCTGGCTGGTCTTTGCTCCAGAATGGCCATGGATTCTGATGGGAAGACTTGAATGATGAGGAGTTAGAATCCTTTGGAGGCTTCTTTGCTGACACATTGAGCACTGGGCTGAGCAGTGCACTGGCCCAGCTGTAAAGATGAGCCCATTTGGTGCTGTTGACTGAACCACCTGCACGTGACCATCCATGTAGCTCAGGTTTATTACAGCAAAGCAGGGGGATTCTGAGGAATAGCCTCCCTGGAAGACGTCTCTGGAGAACTAGCTTCCCAGAAGCTGCAAGGCTCCTTCAGAAGTCATATAAATCTCTAGGCTAGCCCGTATTCAACTGGAGATAAATGAATCCCCTCCCTTTGATGTGGGTGGTGGCAGGGCCATATTGGAGAAAGGCAAGTGGGATGAGACATACTGTCCAGATCATCTTCAGAAAGCAGAACCCTACTCTTCAGAATGCCCTGGCCCCTTGGTCTCACTAGCCAGCCCTGGGGTCCTTCCTGCAGCTGGTGGCAGAGATCAGTTACAGAGAGAAATTCTAAAGGTAGGGTCCTTGCCTTTTGCTTTCAGAGGTCTCATTGGGACATCCCACCTTGTAGGTGCAGGTACAACCACTCCAGAAACCTGCTGGTAACTGATTGCATTTCAGATTGAGAAACTACCCCTCACTATTGCCCTAGCTGTTGTTGTGTTGTTTTAAGATCATTCATTCATTCATTCATTCTTTTACTCATTTGAGATAGAGTGTGTGCAAGCAGCGAGGAGAGAGAGAGAACCTCAGGCAACCCCTTCAACAACTCCCTTCAACAATGCTTACTATGTGGAAATGGTGGGCTCTCTCTCAGCTTTAGAGATTTTACAGAATCTAAATAAATACTGCTGCTGGCAAGCAACCTTTTTTGTGTTTTATGAAAAATAAAGTTCATTGAACATATTTTCTGGGGTGTTTCATGGTGTGGGGGCAGGAAGGACAAGTACCTTGGAGAGCAAAACAGCAAGAGCGGGGGCATCTGGGTGGTTCAGTCAGTGAAGTATCTGACTGTTGCTTTCAGCTCACATCATGATCTCAGGGTCCTGGGATCGAGTCCCACCTCGGGCTTCCTGCTCAGTGGGGAGTCTGTTTCTCTCCCTCTGCTCCTTCCCCCAACCCCTACTCATGCACTCATGCTCTTTCTTTCTCTCTCTGTCTCAAATAAATAAATAAAATATTTTTAAAATAATAAATAAATAAGTGAATAAATAAATTAGGAAAGCTAAAAAACAACAAAATACATGTCAGTTTTTCAATAAATCATTGTGCCACAATTGCCAAATATATATATGTACATAAGGATGTGTGCACACACATGAGAGAGACAGAGAGAGGGAGGAGTGGGGGTGAGGAGGCTGAAATCTGTCGAAGCCTCTGAAATAATTTGCATGCATATTTCAGATAACAGAGTCCAGCTTAGGGGCAGAAGAGGGAGAGAAGAGAAGAGAAGAGAAGAGAAGAGAAGGGAAGGGAAGGGAAGGGAAGGGAAGGGAAGGGAAGGGAAGGGAAGAGAAGAGAAGAGAAGAAAAGCTGGTTCCCTACAGAGAAGAAAAATACAAATTTTTGTCCTTTTTTCGGGGGGGGTACATAATGCCACATCTCACATTTGTGGGGCACAGGAACTTAATTTTTTTTAATCCATAAGCACTTAAAACACAGTAAAATCTAGAGACCATTTTTAAACAAAGTCAATGGCTTCTCCTTTTTTATATCAAGGAATCCGTTAAATGGCAAGAAGAAAATTTGCTGTACTTTAGGCAAAGTTCAAGAAGAGATGGCGAAACAAAATTATATTGAACACTGACTATGTGGCAAGTATTGTGTGAGGGGCTTTCCATTTGTTATGCAGTGGAATCTTTCTGATTATGTGAGAAATGTCTAATTTGGTTTAACAGTTTAGGAAGTTGGCACTAAAGAAGTTAGGTAGCAAGCAAGTCTGTCCATAACTGGTAGGCTCTGCAGAGACCCAGGTGTGGCTTTGCTTGGGCTTCTTGCAACTCCTGGATTAGCATTTCTAGGCTCAGGAAAGCCATAGTGCCTTCTAGTCTGATGATAAATTGAGACCCACCAAATGGCGACCGACATTGTGGTAGACCATTGACATCTTTCCCTCTAGCTCTGGCTCATCTCTCCAGGACAAGCTGAGAATGTAGCTCACTAGGGAATTCTTCCAGATTAAGTCTGTCCTGCACCACTCCAGCAAGTGCTTTCTTGAATGCCTAGCTAGGTTCTCCTTCAGCTCTGCTCTATGCTTATCTCTAACATAGCACCAATCTTTCTAGTCTATCAACATTTTGAATGTCTGTCTCTCACAACAGACTATAAACTTTCTGATGGGATAGACTGTGTCTGACTCTTCATTTATCCCAGTGCTTGGCACACAGTAAATGTCCCCATGTTTGTTGAATCCCCTGTTAATTATTAAATATCACTTAGCCACAATTAGCGCCCAGCCCCTTCCATGAATCTCTCTGAATGGCATTGAGTTTACAAAGCATAAAGAGCTTTCTTAGTGAGAAAAGATGGGTAAGAATGACTAGATTAAAATGTAAAACTTCCAGATGGTGAAAGACACACAAGCAAAATTTACAAGGGAATTGGCCAATTGAAAGAAAATATTTGCATAGAAAAAAAGATTAAATCCTCAATAAATAAAGAATTCTTATAAATTAATATCAAAGATGTGTAGCAAAATACACAAGGGAACATTATAAATGGACAATTTACAAAAGAACAAATACAAATGACTAAGCTACCAAAAGATGTTTTACATGACTAAAACTAAAAAAAAAAAGCTAACTATAATGACTGTCAACATAGCAAAGAAGTTAGAGGTGAGCAAAAGAAGTTAGAGGTGAGCAAAGAAGTTTGCTCAATGGAAACACTGGCATAAAGAAACACATCTTCACACAGCATAGGTTTCAGTGTAAATCACTATGACTTCTGACCAATATTTGCCAATATTCTTCAAAATTACAAATGGACATCCCCTCAAATTCCATGATTCCACTTTTAGGAGCATTTAATAAGGATATATGATCAAATGCATGTGTACCTCAAGCTGTACAAATATATTTTCTGCAGTATTATTTATAATGGCAAAATTACAGTGAATAAATATTCATCACAGTCAAAAAGTAAAATAAACTTTATAACACTCTATTCTAGATGTGTTAACATATCTACGCCATATAGCTGGAAAAGGTAGATTGCCAAATGATACAATAGTCAATTAAATTTTTCCCCCCAAAAATGCAAATTTGTTTGCAAAGATTTGTATAAGCACTCCAAAAGGTTTAATGATATCCCCAAGCTGTTAACAATATTTACTTCTGGGACGGGAAATGGAATGAGCAAGAAAAAACTTTTCCTTCTAGCTCTGTATTTGTCTGTATATTCAGTTAAATGTGTTACAAATTTGTGGAGTGCCTGGGTGGTTCAGTTGGTTAAGCGTCTGACTCTTGATTTTAGCTCAGGTCATGAGCTCAGGGTTGTGGGATCAAGCCCCCCACTGGGCTCATCATGGCGTATGCTTGGGGTTCTCGCGTCTTCTCCCTCTGCTTCTCCCCAGCTGGCACACACACACCCACACTCTCTCATTCTCTCTCTAAAATAAATAAATAAAATCTTTAAATAAATAAATGTTACAAGTTTATTACAATCAGTTTACACTGCTTTTGTAATATGAAAGAAAAGCAAAAAAGTTTTTTTTTTTTAAATTCTGTCATATCTTTTCTTGGTGACACTGGTATTCTTTGTAAAGCTGGACAGAATGTAGAAAGAAAGTGAGAGAGGGAGACTGAAGCTGGGCAGAGGGAACCCTAGTTTGAGAATGATGCATGCCTAGCAACTCCCACAATGACAGTCTCTTCTCCCCACTACAACTAATGACTAAGGACTAACGCAGAGAAGGGTCCTTCCATCATTACCATTTTACTCAAAGTGTCAGTGTTTGCTTACAAAATTCAGTGATGTGGTGTCTTCCCTTGAGGAGCTTACAAAGTCTAGGGAGCAGAACAACAATTAACATATAAAAGCACATAACCCACAATGAGGGAAGGTTATGGAATAATGGCTGCCCTGGGAGAATGAATAAATGAGTCATCCAGGAAATGTCAGGAAGTCTTTACCATGGGGCATGTTTGTGAACTGAAACTTACCATTAAGCAGAAACTTTTTTTCAGGTAATTACACATGTAATTTATTAAAAAGATTTATTTATTTATTTATTTGACAGCGAGAGAGAGAGAGAGAGAGAGAGAGCGAGCACAAGCAAGGGGAGTGGCAGGCAGAGGGAGAGGAAGAAGCAGGCTCCCCACCGAGCAGGGGAAGCCAGATACGGGACTCGATTCCAGGACCCTGGGATCATGACCTGAGCCGAAGGCAGTGGCTTAACCAACTGAGCCACCCAGGCGCCCTACACATGTAATTTTTAATGAAATTTTATGTCATGAAAAATAAAAATGTTGTTTGCATAAAACCATGAAAGAATTTGAGACAAAAGCAAATACACTAATTAAATAGGAAGCAAGAGAGTGATAGATGATTTCTAAGTTCTTTTCCAGTTTTAAAAACATCCATTATGATCATTCAGAGGATTGATGGCGTCCCTGCGTTGTGTCTGTTTCTGAACTGAGTGTGGAGGGAGGCAGGAGGATACCACTATGTGCCGTGGTCTCAGTCCTTAAGATGTTTACAACCTTGATAAAGAACCAAACTAATGTGTGGAAATGTGTACCCAGCAGTACCCACCTCAGGAGGATATTTGAAATGTTGATCTATTGATGTTACTGAACTAATCACCAAATTGTATGGTGTAGATTCTGAAGATGAGGTCCATAAAACGATACAACCAACAACAAGACACTCTTAGATTTGTAAACTGACCTGCAGGAGATAAGCATTTCACCATACTTAGTAACACTTGCAATGGCTTATTCCTTAAAGTAGTCAAGTTATATGAAACTAAATTCTGGCAAAAAATATACATAAATTAACAAAACATATGAGTAGAGTTGGCCCTGAACAACATGGGTTTGAACTGCATTGGTCCACTTAAACCCGGGTTTTTTTTATGGTGTTTTTGTTTTCAGTAAATATGGTACAGTAGTGTCAATGTATTTATTCTCTCTTCCTTATGATTCTCTTAATAATGTTTTCTTTTCTCTGACCTACTTTATTATAAGAATATGGTGTATAATATATACAACATACCAATGTATGTAATATATATAACATTCCAAAATATGTGTTCATTGGCTGTTTATGCTATCGTTGTGGTTTTCAATTAACGGTGGGCTATTAGTAGTTAAATTTCTGCAGCTTCAAAAATTATGCACAGATTTTTGACTGCACAAGGGAGTTAATGCCACTAATCCCTGAATTGTTCAAGGGTTAGCAGTATTTAATCTCTTTGTTAAAGATTCTTTTATTTATTTTAGAGAGAGAGAGTGCAAGCAGGGGAAGAGGCAGAGGGAGAGGAAGTGACAGAATCTCAAGCAGACTCAGCACTGAGCTTGGAGCCCCACATGGCGTTCAATTTCACAACCCCGAGATCACTACCTGAGATCATGACCAAAGCCGAAAGACGCTCAACCAACTCAGCCACCCAGGCACCCCAGTTATTATAGGCACTACAAATGTAAGTCAGAAAACAAAGCTCTCTGTGTCCACTGGGGAAATCAGAAAAAGTATGACGAAGGGGGTCTTGAGTAGAGCCTAATGGGACACATGGGATTGAGATCGTGGAAGAGATTGGAAGGAAGAAGAAGAACACCATGAAGGTTTGCAGGATTCTCCTTCATTCTGAATGATGTAATAATGATCCTACACTGTTCTTTATCACCTTTGCTACCTGTCTATAAAATGCCCAGGCACAATCAAGTTCACTTTTAAAAATCTTTGTGGAGGGGCACCTGGGTGGCTCAGGGGGTTGGGCCTCTGCCTTTGGCTCAGGTCATGATCTCTGGGTCCTGGGATCGAGCCCCACATTGCACTCTCTGCTCAGCAGGGAGCCTGCCCCCCGCACCCCTGCCTGCCTCTCTGCCTACTTGTGATCTCTCTCTGTCTGCCAAATAAATAAATAAAATCTTTTTTTAAATCAATAAATAAGTAAATAAATAAAATAAAAATCATTGTCAAGGCAGTAGGAGGAAATGGACATTAGATATTTTACAAAGGCAGATGTAGGAAACCCGTTAAGGATGTCAAGTGTTTCCAGACCCTCTACATTCAAAGGTTCAGAATGTTTGCTTTTTTGCCTCATGTGTCTGAGTTGTATACTCTTGGTTTCTAGAAAGAAAAGAGTATGGGAAGAAGATGACATTCCCAAAAGTCTGAGAGACTGTCAAAGGTGAATTTATAACATGCAGGGAAGTGTTGTATTGGAGACCAGAACTCGGGAATGAGCAGTGGGGAAATGAGCTGGGGGACGTTGACAGAAGGGAAGAAAACCAGCTCTTTCTAAGTTTACGGCCAATTTACATTTGCCATACTTCAGACTCCAATGTTTCGCAAGAGCTTCTCAATATTAAAGGCAGCTCTTTGAACAATGCAGTCCTCTTTTTTTCCTGCAGTTCACAGCTGTCAGAGATCATTTAACTCCCTATATATTTCCAAAAAGTGATGCCTTTAATGGTCAGCATAAACAGTGGGTCTGGAGCACACTGAAGCTTGACTTGGACGCAAGGTGTTAGGGCATCACTCGCATCTGTCAGGATGTGGAAAGGAGGCCTAAGTAAACAATTCTGAGCATTTAGAAAAAGAACAGAAGAAAAACATAAAGAGAGAGGGGAAGGAGTGGGAGGAGGAAAGAAAAGGAACACAAGCAGAGAGAAAGGAAAAGAACAGAAGTAACACAAAGACAAGAGAAAAAGAAGCTAAAAATGCATTGGTCAAAACTTCAATTTCCTTCTTAAAATAATCCATTTCCATTCAAATGGAAACATAGTCACAAGGAACGTGTTAAGTCTCATGTGGCAGACCTAAACAAATTTCCCAGTTACTAGGAATTCAACCAGCGCTTATTATCTCAGCACAGTTTATATTTAATTTCCAATTTGTTTTCCCCTTTTACAACAGATCCAAGTATCACATGTAACACACACTGATTCTTTCTGTTGCTTTGAGTATTTTCAATGGCCTTACTGTTCTCCAAGACCAATAAAACTAGTGCTGTGATGTTCCTCCCTTTGGGCTGGGATTCTGTATTGGAAATAGAAGCCAGTTCTGGTTATTAAGAAGAGACTGTGCCTTGGTGGCTCAGTTAGTTAAGCCTCCAACTCTTGATCTCAGCTCAGGACGTGATCTCAGGGTCATGGGATTGAGCCCCACGTCAGGCTCCATGCTCAGTGGGAGTCGGCTTGAGATTCTCTCTCTCCCTCTGCCTCTCTCCCTCTCTCATTCTCTCTCTTTTTCTCTCTCTAAACTAATAAATAAATAAATCTTTAAAGTAAAATAAAGGAGAGAGAGACTATGGAACTTAAGGAAAAGGATCACACTTTGGATTGGGCAAATGTCACCTGCAAGATTATATATTGTGTGAGTTGAGCAGTATTTGGGAGAATAAGAGAATCTTAAAAAAAAAAAAAAAACCCTTCCTTTCAAATGAATACCAAGAAGTAGTAAAACAGTCATCACAGTGTGATGGTAAGTGCAATCCCAAATGCATTCAAGAATTTTAAATGGAATTTTAAAAACCTGAAACCTTTAAAATCTGAATTTCTAAGTGTCATCTAATTATCTATCTTAACTTATATATTACAATAAAAGTATAAAAAGTTTAGCAAAATAAAAAGTTTCAAGAAAGAAACAACCCACTCTCCACTTCACCATCCAGGAAGAAGCAATGCAAAAAGTCTACAAGCACTGGGGCAACTGGGTGGCTCCTTTGGTTGTGTCTGACTCTTGGATTTCTGATCAGGTCATGATCACAGGGTCATCAGATCGAACCTCCACATTGGGCTCAGGTGCTGGGCATGGAACCTGCTAGAGATTCTCTCTTACCCTCTCCCTCTGCCCCTACTCCCTGAAAAAAGTCTATAAGTATTATTATAACAGAATGAGAAACATACAGATTAAAGAATGAATAGTTTATGTCAATTCTATTTCAATAAATCTGGAAAACATAAAAGAAAAGAAAAAATAAAAGTTTGATAGATAGGCATATAAATAGATATAAAGACATTGTTAGAATGAAATCATATAACATGTCATTTTAAAATAGTTCATCTTATTTTACACACATTTAACAAAGAAAAAAGAAATTGAAGTAAAGGAAATATCAGAATTTTAAGTAGATATTTCTTTGCCATCTAACTTAAGAAAGGGAGTGGGAAGTCATTAGCAGCCTGGAGTCAAAATTTATTGCTAATAATTTAAAATATATATTTTAGGAGTGCCTGGGTGGTGCAGTCGGCTAAGCATCTGACTCTTGATTTTGGCTCAGATCATGATCTCATGGTCACGGGACTGAGCCCCACATCAAGCTCTACCCTCAGCAGGGAGTCGGATTCTCTCTTTCTCTCCCTCTCCCTCAGCTCCTCCCCCTGCTCACTCTCTCTCTCCTTCTAAAAAAATAAAATCTTTAGAAGATAAAACTAAAAATAAAATACCTATTTTATATTTTAAACATTTTTTATTGATTTCCCCACTAGAAAAGATGAAGTTCTCTTTCACTTCCTCCTGTCTCCCCATACCTTCTCATTTTTGTTGCTTTATATCATTTCTATATCATCAGGATCCGAAACATTCACATAAACCATAAATGTCCCAGTAGTTTCTTGTTTGATCCATATTCTAATGTATACCATGGTCACAACTAGTCTTTCTACCACCACCTTTCCATTCTTGAATTCTTTGTTATGATTCACCTCTTGCCCCACATTATTTTTTCAATGCAAGAAAGCATTTTTTTAATATACTAGGAATTTTTCAGTTTAATGTGAATCGCAGAAATTGGGTACATGTAATTGTGCACTTAGTGAGTTAGGGAAAGCATAATCTGCTTAAGCACCTCAGACTTGAAAACACAGCAGGTCACTGGAAATAAAGTTTGTGGAGGACATGATATGCCTCCAAAGAGAAACCATGCAGAAAGCTCTGGGGGCTGACAGAAGAAGCCTAGGAAGATGGGATTAAGGTTCCAAATGGTGGGGTGGTGGGGGTTGGGGGCAATGTCAGCTACATCCAATCTCTTTGGAAGTGTCCCATTAGGCAGCAAATGCCTCTCCAAGTAAGAAGGATCTGAGAGTCAGCCTTGGTATGTTAATTATTTAGAGGCAAGGAGGAGTACTTCCAGTGGTGATCTGTCTCGTCTTCATGCCAGCATGCTGGCATGCTGCTTCATGCTGCTAGGGTGTGTAAATTTCACCTAAACTCAGCCTATCAGAAATTGAACACACCATCTTCCCCACCCATCGGACTTCCTCATGTCTTCCCTAGTTGAGTGGGGCTCCGCAAGGCCCACTTCCACTGGTGGTACAGGTCAGAAACGTTCTCTTCCTTACCTCTGCTTCTTATGTCCAATTCACTCCAGTCCTCCCCACTGTTGCCACCCTAACCTGCATTATTTCATTGGGAGATAAGTTAATGGCCACATTCCATTCTCCAAAATATAGAAATATACCTCTGAAACAGCATTTATATGATGAAATGGCAGAATGAAATTTTTTTATTTTTAGGGCGCCTGGGTGGCTCAGTCAGTTAAGCATCTGCCTTGGGCTCGGGTTGTCATCCCAGGGTCCTGGGATCAAGTCCCACATCGGGCTCCTTGTTCAGTGGGGAGCCTGCTTCTCCCTCTGCCTGTGGCTCTCCCTACTTCTGCTTCTCTCTCTTTCTCTGACAAATAAATAAATAAAAACTTTAAAAAAAGAAATTTTTATTTTTTTAAGATTTTATTTATTTATTTGAGTGAGAGAGAAAGCATGCACATGAGTGGGCAGATGAGGGGAAGATCAGACTCTCCTCTGAGCAGAGAGCCCAATGTAGGGCTCCATCCCAGGACCCTGGAATCATGACCTGAGCCAAAGGTAGATGTTTAACTGGACTAAACAACCCAGGTGCCCCTGAAATTTTTTATTACTGTGAATATTTTATTCTGAAAAAGCAGATTTCTCAGTTTTCCATAAAAGTGAAATCTTGTGAGCAGGAAACAAGATGCAGAGTTTACTCTGGGGGCCAAAACTATTTGTAAAGGGACAGATCATAGGGGTCATACAGCTTCTGTGGCCATACTTGATCTTGCCACTGATAGTGCAAAAGCAGTCATCAATGATATGTATACAAGTGGATGCAGGTGTGTTCCTATAAAACTTTATTTATAAGAACAAAGAGAAAGCATTTAGAGAAGAATTAACACCCAACCTTCCCAAACTCTTCCAAAAAAAGAAAAGGAGGCAACACTTTCTAACTCCTCCTGAGGCTAACAAGAGTCTAATATCCAGAGTATAAGAAGGACTCCTTCAACTCAACAACCAAAAGACAACCCAATTTGAAAAATGGACAAAGATTTGCATAGACATTTCTCAAAAGAATATGTCCAAATGACCAATGAGCATCTGAAAAGATGCTCAACACCACCATCCATTAGGGAAATGAAAAATAAAAACTGCGATGACACCACCTCACACTCACGAGTATGGTTATAATTTTTAAAAGGTGGAAGAGGAGAGAATAACTGTTGGTGAGGACGTGGAGAAATTGGAACCCTTCCACATTTCTGGTAGGAATGGAAATGGTTCATTCTCTGTGGAAAACAATCTGGTGGTCCATCAAAAACTTAAACATAGGATTACCATATGGCCCAGGAATTCTACTCTATACATCCAAAAAGCATCAGAAACAGGAACTCAAACAAATATGTGCACACACAAGTTCATAGCAGCACTATCCACAATAGCCAAAAAGTAGAAACAACTCAAATATTCAGCACTAGAAGAATGGGTAAACAAATGGCAGCATACACATACGATGAAATAATATTCAGTTCATAAAAAGGAATGAAGTACTGATTTCACGCCACAACAGACCTCGAAAACATCATGCTAAGTGAAACTAGCCATGCACAAGATGTCATCTACTGTGTTGTTCCACTGATATGAAATGTTCAGAATAGGTAAATTCATAGAGACACAAAGCAGATTGGTGATTGCCAGGAGCTGTGAAGTTGGGGAATGGATAGTCAATGCTTCAATGGGAAGGAATTTCCTTTTGGAGTGATGAAATGTTGTGGAACCAGATAGAGGGGGTATCTGCACAACGATGAGAATGCATGAAATGCCACTGAATTGTTCACTTTAAAATGGTTAATTTGGTATTAGTGAATTTTTACCTCAATTAAAATAAAAATAAAATGGGTAGGTTGAATTTAGCCCATGTACTACGGTTTGCTAAGCCCTGGTCCAGACTCTGGGCAAGGGCTCACAGTTTGCTCTAACACCGTCTCTCCAGGTGGCAATGAGACTACCAGTTCTAACTTAATCCATAATGAAAGCACTTTGTCTTTCCACGTTCAGTGGAATTATAATTTCAGGTGACTGCAAAGCTGACGGAACCCATGACTACACACACACACACACACACACACACACACACACACACACACAGGAGCACACACACACCCAGAGGGTTCTGGAATTCTCACTGAGATGGACATAAAGAATGAAACACACAGAGAAATCAGTCCACAGATCAAGGTCATGAGGAATACCAAAGTGACTGTTTAAATGAAAACAGAAGAAAGTGTACATTTCAGGAATGTCATAAGCCTTTCTAGAAAGAGTACACAGATACATTTTAGAGCATCCATCAGCTGGGAATAGTTGCCTTACATCAGCCTACGGGGATTCTGACAACCAGCGGTGGCATTTACTACACAGATTCGACACACTGCAGCAGAGGGTCTGAGGTGAGCGTAGATGCAGAGATCAGCCTTGGACCACACGGTCCATTCCTGCACCTACTAAGCAGTGCTCCTGCCCGCCAGGTGCCCAAGCCAGAAATCTGACAGGTATTCTGCCCTCTTCCCTCTCCGCCATTCCCCACAACCCCTAGATCACCTGGTTCTGGTACCTCCAGAATGCCCTCTAATTTATCCATTTCAGCCACGCCCCTTGCTACTGTCCTAGTCAAGTATGACTGTCTTTCCCCCAGACTATTGCAGCAGCCACCATTCTGGTCCTCCTCCCTCCCGCTCCGTCCCCTCCAATGCATGCTCCCCACTCCAGCTTCAGTGTGCTTTCTAAGATACAAATTTGAGAGTTGCAATGCCATAGTTAAGAACTCGGGCTCCAGGTCAGAATGCCTGGGTTCCATTCGTCGTGGCACTACTTTCCAGCTCCATGACCGTAGACAAGTTACTCCCTCTTATGGGCCTCCAAACTGTATGCTCCCAAATTCATAGACATTAGGTCTTCAACAAATTCATATGTTGAAGACCTAACCCCGAGCCCCTCAGCACGGAGCTGTACTTGAAGAAACGGCCTTTAAAGAGGTAATTACAGAAAAATGAGGTTGTTAGGATGGGTCCCCATCTCCTCTGACTGGTGTCCTTTTAAGAAGAGGAAATGTGGACACAGACAGGTACTGAGGGAATACCATGTGAAGACACAGAGAGGAGACAGCCATCTTCAGAAGAAACCAACCTGGCTGACACATCGGTCTTGGATTCCTATCTTCTTGGACTGTGAGAACACGAATAACCCATTGTATAAAGCCACCTGTCTGTGGTACTTTGGAAAGTCAGGTAGCAAGCTACACACTTCTCCAAAGCCGTAGTTCTTTGTACTGACAAAAAGGAAACATGGTTATTGCAATTCAATGTAATTCTCAAATTCTTGGTTTCCAAGGCAAAAATGGAAACATATCCTTGGAAGAGAGTGTATCAGACCAAAAGGCCTGATACTGAATTTATCAAGTGTCATAATAGGAGTGTTTGGGGAGGTTTCCAGACCTTCGCTACAGGTCAGCTTCTTCAGTGTTTATTCGGGGCAATGGCCAGATGTACCAAACTCCCCAGGGCTGGTATGTGCTGCCCAGATAATGAAAGAAGGTTGGGGAGGGTCCTTGGAGCTGCAGTGTGAGGGCTGCGGAGGGCACACCTGAAGGGGAGAGACACCGCGTCAGGAGCCCAGCGATGGGCCTCCGAATGAAAGGCATTTGTTGCTCTCAGGCACATTCTTGGCATTTCATCTCAGAAAAATTCCTGATGGCCAGAATGTCAGGAACATGCTTGTAAATAACAAATTCCTTAGCGTTACCTAACACACTTCACCCTCTTTGTCAAAAAAAAAGAAAAAAAAAAAAAAAAGCTTGCAGTCCCCTCTTTTTGAAATGTACATTGACATATTGTTTGCACACCAAAGTTTCTCCTGTCAAACAGAACATGTTTTCCCTTCTTGCAATAATTTTAAAACACACAGCTATCCACTGGGGACCTCATCTTGAATTCTGGCACCAGGGCGTGCGTCGTCCTGCTTTGCCAAGCTTCTGTTGAGTGTGCCATGGGCACGAGCTGGCGAAACTCCCACTGAAAACATTGAGGAAGATACAGGATGAGAATCATACATTCACTCATTCACTCAATCACTCGTTCATTCATTGTTCATTCAACATTTAAATATTTAAAGAGTTAGTTCATGGTACAGGTAAGGAACCGTGCTAGGGATCCAAAAAACAAATCAGACACTATCCTTCAAGTATGATAGGGTCTGTTGAAAAAGTCTGGTAGGATAGGAATAGTTATTATACAGGGTGGTGGGTAGTATGATAAAATTAAAGATCAAGATTTCCACAGAGGGCAGCAGGGGGCAGAGAAAGAGCCCTCAAAGTTCTGATGTCTGAGCTGAATCATTGCTCTGAAGACAGAAGTCAGTGATTGTCAGATTTGACTCTCCTATTCAGCATAGAAGTAGAGGCAGAAGCCTGAGCTCGGAAGATAGCCCACCTGGGTATAGATCCTGGCTCTGCCTTCCACCAGTTGTGTGGTAACCTTGGGGTAATTAGCTCCCCTGTGCCTCAGTTTCCCTATTTGTAAAATGGGGATGGATGGTTAAATGAGTTAATGTATATAATAAAATGTTGACACAGCTATAAAGTTATAAAATGGAACTATATAAAAAATAAATAAATAGGAGCGCCTGGGTGGCTCAGTGGGTTAAAGCCTCTGCCTTCGGCTCGGGTCAGATCCCAGGGTCCTGGGATTGAGCCCCACGTGGGGCTCTCTGCTCAGCAGGGAGCCTGCTTCCTCCTCTCTCTTTGCCTGCCTCTCCGCCTACTTGTGATCTCTGTCAAATGAATAATAAAATCTTTAATAAATAAATAAATAAATAAATAAATAACTAAATAACAGTGGTTAGCACAAAGTAATTGCCACAGCAGAATTTGTGATGTGTGGTGATTAATATGAGTTGCTTCAGGTATCTTTGGCAAGCAGTTTTTTGAGTATAAATTATACATGTATGCTACAGTAGTACTCATAAAATAGAATTATTGTAGGGGTTCCCAGCTGGCGCAGTCAATAGAGCACACAACTCTTCATCTCAGGGTTGTAAGTTCAAGTCCCATGTTGGGTGTAGAGATTATTTAAAGATAAAATATTTAAAAATATTTAAAATTTAAATATTTTAAAATAATAATAAAATAGGGGCACCTGGGTGTCTTAGTTGGTTAAGCATCTGCCTTTGGCTCCGATCATGATCCCTGGGTCCTGGGATCCAGCCCTACATTAGGCTCCCGGCTCAGCAGAGAATTTTCTTCTCCCTCTCCCTCTGCTCCCCTACTCTTGTTCTATCACTCACTCTCTCTATCTCAAATAAATAAATAAAATTTTTAAAAATAATAGTAATAATAATAAAATATAGTTGCCCTAGGGGCACCTGGGACTCAGTCAATTAAGCACCCGACTCTTGATTTCAGCTCAGATCATGATCACAAGGTCATGAGATGGAGCCCCACATCAGGCTCTCTTCTCCACAGGGAGTCTGCTTCTCTCTCTCTCTCTCTCTCTCCCTCTCCTTCTGCCCCTCCCTGTGCTCATGCGCACTCTCTCATTCTCTCTTTCTCTCTAAAATAAATAAATCTTTAAAAAAAATTTTAACTTTATAATTTCTCTAGTAATAAATATAATTTTTCTTTAAGATAAAGTACTGATCTGAATAAGTCTGATCCAGGACCTCATAGCACACACAAATACACACACACACACACACACACACAGATAAGCTGTATTTATTTTGGAAGCAAAATTAGAATAATATGCCAATCCTAAGCATGAATTTCTTCTATTCTAAATTCTGTGATTTGCATTGCTACAATAACTATATTTTTCAGGAAGCTATGAATCCTGAAATTTCACTACGTTTAAATAATTTGGGTCTCAAAGGGGAACTGTGATTTAACAAGCCAAATAAAGAGAATAATGTGTCTCGATCTTAACAGTGTTGGAGGTGTAGCACCTTTAGCTAAACGTGTACAAAGACATCAGTCTCTGTTGGCAAAAAGCCATGGATCTTAACATCTGTTTCAAAAACTATTTCCCACAACTATCTGTCTGGCAACAAAAGTATCAAAACTCTTTTTGTGGTGTGGAGCCTTCTTTGCTCTGAAAGTGTTTGATTTGTGATTCAGAATTTATTTCCTGGGTGAGGCTTTTGTCTAGGGAACCAGTGGTGGAAGTGACAGACCCAGGTTCTGTCCACAAAAATAAGTGACCCAGAGGACAGTGCCACAGGTAAATAAGAAATTGCCATGGGGCCAGGAGTCCCCTCTACCTCAAAGGAGAAAGGTCATGAATGGTATGTGAGCTCAGGAGCCACACTTAACCTCAAGCCACAGTATGCATTTCCCCTATTAGCCATGATTTGCAGGACATTTGAGTTTCCTGCCCTATCTGCCAGTCACAGAAACTTAGGTGAGAAACAAAAACAAACCTATGAGCCACTTTTTAAATGGCTTAGTTCATATTTTCAGTGAAAACACTGGGCATTCTCAGTGACCACTAAATCATCTCCTGCTCCACTTTTTCCCCCTTTCAAAATATTTTTAGACTCTTTGGAGCTTACATTTTTGTTTACATTGTTTTCATTATGACTACTGTTCAAATAAGGGGTACTTTGGAGGGAGAGGCAAGATGGAGGAGGAGTAGCAGACTGAAATGACATCAGATCCCAGGAGTACAGCTAGATAGGTATCAAACCATTCTGAACACCTACAAACTCAACAGGAGACAGGCGAGAAGAAGACCAGCAATTCTAGGAACAGAAAATCGACCACTTTCTGAAAGGTAGGACATGTGGAGAAGTGAATCCCACACAATGGGAAAATAGACTGCAGGGAGGAAGGGCCAATCCCAGCAAGCAGTGGAGCAGCCAAGCACAAAATCTGAACTTTTAGAAGTCTGCTCCACTGAGGGACATCACTCCAGAGGCTAATTGATGGTGGAGCCCTCATGGGGACAGAGTGGTCTCAGGTTCCATAGGGTCACAGAAAGATCGGGGGTGTCTGAGTGTGGCAGATTGCCCAAGTATCAGAGCAGGAAAGCTGACTTCCCTGACAGAGACAGAGCCGAGGAGTGAGCTCTCAGTTCAGGGTTACCTTAAACCATGACCCAAGGCACAGTCAGGCCGCTGCTCTTTGAGGAGGAACCCCAAGTGGCAAATCCAGGGACGTTCACCTTCCTCCTCTGGGATGAGCAGTACGGCAGGAATCTTCTGGGTTTGGAGACTCCAAACAGGGCTGTGTGCCAGAGACAGAAACACTCTGTCACAGGCCAGGTGAGCTCAGAGCGTGGCCAGCGATCAGGGAGATGGGAATGATTCTGCGCTTTTCTCCAAGGGCGTGCTGAGGAGTTCGGCCCTAAGCTCTTGGCTCCTCCAGCCAGAGATTGGGAGGCCACCATTTTCATTCCTCCAAAGCTCAACTGAAAGCGTTCAGGGAACAAAAGCTCCCGAGAGTGAAACTTAGCCCGGCCCCTGGCAAGGGCCACACAATTCTGCCCCAGGAAAAGACATTTGAGAATGACTACAACAGGCCCCTCTCCCTGAAGATCACCAAGAACATCTGGCCAAGAAGAAGCTCACCAATCAAGGAGAACAACAGAATTCCAGAGCTAGGGAAAAGCAATGCTTAAAATTCATGGCTTTTTCCCCGTGATCCTTAAGTCTTGTAAAGTTATTTTTTTTTTAAATTTTCTTTTCTTTCTTATTCTACTTTTTTAACTTTTTCTCTTTCCTCTTTTAATATTTTTTAACTAGTTAATCTTAATAATACCTTTCTAAAAAAAAAATCTTTTAAACCTTCATTGTTATAGTCCTATTGTATCTCTTCATTGTATTTAACTTTATTTTTTGTATACATCTAGGGTTTTTTTTTTCTAAAAAATTTTGAATTACAATTTCTTCTAATAGATCAAAATATACCCTAATCTAGCACATATCTTTGTTCTAGTCTCCAGCCTGAGCACATTTCCTCCTTTTTTTTTTTTTACTTTTTCCAACCAACTTATCTTATCAATTCCCTTTTTAGAATTTTCTTAAAACTTTCATTTTTACAGTCATATTCTATCCCTTCATCATGTTTACCCATATATATTTTTTTCTTTCTTTAAAATTTTGAAAGGAAGTTTCTTCTAAGAGACCAAAATAACCCCAAAATCAAGTGGGTGGTTGTGTTCTATTCACCAGTCTGGTTACATATATATATATATATATTTTTTTTTTTTAATTACTTTTTACCCCTTTCTTCTCCTCCTGGTTTTAGATCTCTTCTGTTTTGTTTAGCATACATTTTTCTGGGGTTCTTGCCACCTTTTCAGTATTTTATTCTCTCATTCATATATTCTTATCTGGATAAAGTGACAAGGCTGAAAAACTCATCATTAAAAAAAGAACAATAAGCAGTACTGATGGCTAGGGACCTAATCAATACAGACATTGGTAATATGCCAGAACTAGAGTTTAGAATGATGATTCTCAAGATGCTAGCTGGGCTCAAAAAAGGTGTGGAAGATATTAGAGAAACCCTTTCTGGAGAAATAAAATCCCTTCGTGGAGAAATAAAAGAACTAAAATCTAACCAAGTTGAAATTTTAAAAGCTATTAATGAGGGACAAGAAAAAATGGAGGCTCTAACTGCTAGGATAAATGAGGCAGAAGAGAGAATTGGTGATATAGAGGACCAAATGATGGAGAATAAAGAAGCTGAGCAAAAGAGAGACAAACAACTACTGGACCATGAGGGGAGAATTTAAAAGATAAGTGATAGCATAAGACAAAACAATATTAGAATAATTGGGAATCCAAAAGAAGAAGAAAGAGAGAGGGGGCAGAAAGTATATGACAGTGAATTATAGTACAGTATTTCCCTAATATGGCAAAAGGAACAAACATCAAAATCCAGGAGGCACAGAGAATCCCCATCAAAATCAATAAAAATAGGTCCACACCATGTCATCTAATAGTAAAACTTACAAGTCTCAGTGAGAAAAAGAAAATTCTGAAAGCAGCTCAAGACAAGAGGTTTGTAACATACAATGGTAGAAATATTAGATTGGCAACAGACCTATCCACAGAGACCTGGCAGAAAGGACTGGCATGACATATTCAAAGCCCTAAACAAGAAAAATATGCAGCATGAATACTATGTCCAGCTAGGCTGTCATTGAAAATATAAGGAGAGCTAAAAAGCTTCCAGGACAAACAAAAACTAAAAGAATTTGCAAACACCAAACCAGCTCTTCAGGAAATATTGAAAGGGATCCGCTAAGCAAAGAGAGAGCCTAAAAGTAGTAGACCAGAAAGGAACAGAGACAGTATGCAGTAACAGTCACCTTACAGGCAATACAATGGCACTAAATTCTTATCTTTCAATAGTTACCCTGAATGTCAATGGGCTAAATACTCCAATCAAAAGACACAGGGTATCAGAATGGATAAAAAACAAGACCCATTGATATGCTGTCTGCAAGAAACTCATTTTAGACCTAAAGACATATTTAAAGTGAGGAGGTGGAAAACCATTCGCTATGCTAATGGACATCAAAAGAAAACTGGGTGGCAATCCTTATATCAGATAAATTAGGTTTTAAGCCACAGACTATAAGAGATGAGGAAGACACTATATCATACTTAAAGGGTCTGTCCAACAAGAAGATCTAACAATTTAAAATATTTATACCCCTAAAGAGGGAGCAGGCAGTTATATAAACCAATTTAAAAACAAAATCAAGGAAACTCATAGACAATAATACAATAATAGTAGGGGACTTTAACACCCCCTCACTGAAATGGACAGATCATCCAAGCAAAACATCAACAAAGAAATGAAGGTCTTAAATGACACACTGGATCAGATAAACATCACAGATATATTCAGAACATTCCATCCCAAAGCAACAGAATATACATTCTTCTCTAGTGCACATGGAACATTCTCCAGAATAGATCACAATCTAGGTCACAAATCAGGTCTCAACCAGTATCAAAAGATTGGGATCACTCCCTGCATATTTTCAGACCACAATGGTTTGAAACTAGAACTCAACCACAAGAGGAAAGTTACAAAGAACTCAAGTACATGGAGGCTAAAGACCATCCTACTAAAAAATGAATGGGTCAACCAGGAAATTAAAGAAGAATTGAAAAAATTCATGGAAACAATGGAAAATGAAAACACAACTGTTCAAAATCTGTGGGACACAGCAAAGGCAGTCCTGAGAGGAAATATACAGCAATAGAAGACTTTCTCAAGAAACAAGAAAGATCTCAAGTATACAAACTAAACCTACACCTAAAGGAGCTGGAGAAAGAACAGCAAAGAAAGCCTACCCATTAGGAGGAGAGAAATAATAAAAATCAGAACAGAAATCAATGAAATAGAAACCAAAAGAAGAGTAGAACAAATCAACAAATCTAGGAGCTATTAATTCTTTGAAAGAATTAATAACATTGACAAACCCCTGGCCAGATTTATCAAAAATAAAAGAGGAAGGACCCAAATTAATAAAATCATGAATGAAAGAGGAGAGATCACAACCAACACCAAAGAAATACAAATAATTATAAGGACATATTATGAGCAACTATACACCAACAACTTTGACAATCTGGAAGAAATGGATGCATTCCTAGAGACATATAAACTACCTAAACTGAGACAGGAAGAAATAGAAAACCTGAACAGACCCATAGCCAGTAAGGAGACTGAAGCAGTCATCAAAAATCTCCCAATAAACAAGAGTCCAGGGCCAGACGGCTTCCCAGGGAAATTCTACCAAACACTGAAAGAATTAATACCTATTCTTCTGAAACTGTTCCAAAAAACAGAAATGGAAGGAAAACTTCCAAACTCATTTTATGAGGCCAGCATACCTTGATCCCAAAACTAGACAAAGACCCCATCGATAATGAGAATTACACACCAATATTTTTGATGAACACAAGCACAAAAATTCTCATCAAAATACTAGCCAATAATCCAACAGTACATTAAAAGGATGATTCACCACGACCAAGTGGGATTTATTCCTGGGCTGCAAGGTTGCTTCAATATCCACAAATCGATCAATATGATACAATACATTACTAAAAAAAAAGAACAAGAACTCTATGAAACTCTCAATAGATGCTGAAAAAGCATTCGAAAAAGTACAGCATGCTTTCTGATCAAAAGTCTTCACAGTATAGGGATAGAGGGTACATAGCTCAATATCGTCAAAGCCATCTATGAAAAACCCACCACGAATACCATTCTCAATGAGAAAAAACAGAGCTTTCCCTAAGGTCAGGAACATGGCAGGGATGTCCACTATCACCACTGCTATTCAACATAGTACTAGAAGTCCTAGCCTCAGCAATCAGAAAACAAAAAGAAATTAAATGCATCTGAATTGGCAAAGAAGAAGTCAAACTCTCACTCTTTGCAGATGATATGATACTTTATGTGGAAAACCCAAAGACTACACTGCAAAAGTGCTAGAACTCATACAGGAATTCAGTAAAGTGCCAGGATATAAAAATCAATGCACAAAAATCAATTGCATTTCTATATGCCAACAGCAAGACAGAAAAAAGACAAATTAAGCAGTCAATCCCATTTACAATTGCACCCCAAATCATAAGATACCTAGGAATAAACCTAACCAAACCAGCAAAGAATCTGTACTCAAAAAACTACATAGTACTCATGAAAGAAATTGAGGAAGACACAAAGAAATGGAAAAACATTCCATGCTCATGGATTGGAAGAACAAATATTGTGAATATGTCTATGTTACCTAAAGAAATCTATACATTTAATGCAATCCTGATCAAAATACCATCAATTTTTTTCAAAGAAATTGAACAAATAATCCTAAAATTTATATGGAACCAGAAAAGACCCCAAATAGCCAGAGGAATATTGAAAAAGAAAACCAAAGTTGGCGTCATCACCATTCCAGACTTCAAGCTCTATTACAAAGCTATCGTCATCAAGAAAGTATGGTACTGACACAAAAACAGGCACATAGATCAATGGAACAGAGTAAAGAGCCCAGAAAGTGACCCTCAACTCTATGGTCAACAAATCTTTGACAAAGCAGAAAAGAATGTCCAATGGAAAAAAGACAGTCTCTTCAACAAATGGTGTTGGAGAAATTGGACAGCTACATGCCGAAGAATGAAACTGGACCATTTCCTTACACCACACACAAAAATAGATGCAAAATGAATGAAAGAACTCAATGTGAGACAGGAATCCATCAAAATCCTTGAGGAGAACACAGGCAGCAACCTCTTCAACCTCAGCCATGTTTCTTTCTAGAAACATCACCAAAGGCAAGGGAAACAGGAGCAAAAGGGAACTATTGAGACTTCATCAAGATGAAAAGCTTTTGCACAGCAAAGGAAACAGTCAACAAAACCAAAAGACAACTGACAGAAAAGAAGATATTTGCAAATGACATATCAGATAAAGGGTTAGTATCCAAAATCTATAAAGAACTTCTCAAACTCAACACCCAAACAACAAATAATCCTATCAAGAAATGTGCAGAAGACATAAATGGACATTACTGCAGAGAAGACATCCAAATGGCCAACAGACACATGAAAAAGTGTTCAACATTCCTTGGAATCGGGGAAATACAAATCAAAACCACAGTGAGATACCACCTCACACCAGTCCAGAATGGGTAAAATTAACAAGTCAGGAAACAACAGATGTTGGAGAGGATGCAGAGAAAGGAGAACCCTCTTACACTGTTGGTGGGAATGCAAGCTGGTGCAGCCACTCTGGAAAACAGTACGAAGGTTCCTCAAAAAGTTGAAAATAAAGTTACCCTATGACCCAACTATCGTACTACTGTGTATTTACCTTAAAGATGCAAATGTGATCCAAAGGGGCACGCGCACCCGAATGTTTATAGCAGCAATGTCGACAATAGTCAAACTACGGAAAGAACCTAGATGTTCATCAACAGATGAATTGGTAAAGAAAATGTGGTGTGTGTGTGTGTGTAGGAATACTATGCAACCATCAAAAGAAATGAAATCTTGACATTTGCAGTGACATGGATGGAACAAGAGGGTATCATGCTGAGCAAAATAAGTCAATCAGAGAAAGACAATTATCATATGATCTCCCGGATATGAGAAATTTGAGAGGTAGAGTGAGGGGTTTGGAGGGTAGGGAAGGAAAAAATAAAACAAGATGGGATTTGGAGGGAGACAAACCATAAGAGACTCTCATTCTCACAAAACAAACTGAGGGTTGTGGGGGGTGGTGTGTATGGAGAGGGTGGTTGGGTTATGGACATTGGGGAGGGTATGTGAAATGGTGAGTGCTGTGAAGTATGTAAACCTGACAATTCACAGACCTATACCCCTGGGACAAATAATACATTATATATTAATAAAAATAATTAATAAAAAATTAAAAAATAATTTTTAAAAAGGGGCACTTTCTGAGCTCCAAGTCTTTGTGATAGAAATTATAACATATTCAGAAGTAAAGCCACATAAAACTTAAATTTTGTAAACCTTAAATTACTGAATTCTGGGGGTGCTCAATTGGTTAAGCATCCCACTCTTCGATTTCCATTCAAGTCATGATCTCAGGATCGTGAGATCAAGCCCCGTGGTAGGTGTAGTGCCTGCTTAAGATTCTCTCTCTCCCTCTGCCCCTACCCCCTCAATCCCACTCAAATGTACATGCTCTCTCGCTCATTCACTTACTTGCTAAGAAAAAAAAAAGGGTACTAAATACTAAACTTTTTCCAAAAAATGTAGGATGGTATAAACTGAAGAGTGACCTATTCCACAGTGCAGTCTCAACCAGCATGCACTGGGTGCACTGGGGAAGAAAGATATATCCTGTGGAGAGATAAGGTTTGAAATGGGCTTTGAAGGATAGATAATAAACATATGTCTAAAAGATGGATAGTCTTTCCCCATGATTTAGAGAGAGAGAGGTTAATAGAAATAGAAGAGCAAGTAGCAAAGTTCTAGAGTCGAGAATGAGCTTGAGAGGTTTGTAGAAAGTAGGGAAATCCAGCTAGAGCCAAGAGACTGTATAAAGGAGGGAACCGTAGCCCAGAGCCCACCACTCTCTCTGCTGTGTTCATGATGGCTCACATATTGAAATGCCTTCCCCACAACACCTCATACAACTCAACAAACTGGAGTGCTCTAATAATGGAAATCCTTTTTCTACATTCAATGGCTGGGAAGTTATTTTCTTAATTATAATCCTGTATCACTGATCCTGCATATAGAAATTTTAAAAATAGGCATTTACACCCTGCTGTTTTCCAAAGTATATTTAAGATGGCTTGCAAAGATAATATAAAGTACAATGAAAGCGCATGAAACAGAATTAGATAAGAGCAATAACAAAGAGAAAACCAAGGTATGCATTACATGGAGCCAGAAATAAGCTCAGTACTAATTATATGTCACATGGGGCCATAAATTTGTCTTCCGCAGCGTAAAGAGAGAAACCTGATGGTTACGGGAAAGTGGTCATTTAATCCATCATAGTCACACATATCGTTAAAGCCATTAGAAGCATTAGGAATTATTCATGTCCAACCCTGTCATTTCAAGATGTGGCAGGTGGGGCTCCAGCACCTCTGAGCGCGATCACAGGGCTAGTTAGGGCAGAACAGAAGTCAGCTTTCAGAAGTGTGGAAATTACTCCCAGAGAGGAGATTAAGAATCAGAAGTGAACCAATGAATAGAGATCGCCTTCCAGCGGATTTGGAACGTCCTTTAAGAGCAGTCAGATTTCTTCTGTAAAAGCTGCCACTGAGTTGTGAATCAAGGAGTATTGTAAGTTCCTAATTAGATTACCCTAATTGTTGCTATGCTCAAGTATAAAACCTGAAGGAATGTCTGAAATCCCTATAGTCTTTATGAGACGATGTGTTTCTCGTGTGTCATTTGGCATCAGCAATAACTGCTATCTGCTGAATTCACCAACACCAGTGAGCCCATGGGCAGACTTATTTTCTGGTACTTTGGCACAGACATTTTCTGTTTGAGTTTTTATTCATTTCTAGGGAGAGCTGTAGCCACACATCCACACCCTGATGGAGAAATGTGTTTTTGTTAAAACTGGCATTTACTACTTCAGGTATCCCCTGACTCAGAGCAAAATGGTGACCCTACAGGAAGGGCCTCATGATGCAACTTTTTTGTTGTAATGAGAGACTAAATGAATAAGATTTAAGCCTTGTGAATTCAGTGCTAAGAACAGGTGCCACAGGCAGTAACACAACTGTAATGCTTACCTGAAAGAAAGAGGAAGAAATGTGACGTTGCACCCATGTGACGCAAAGACTAAGCAAATCAACAAAGTGGGCCACAGAAAGCATTCTGGGAAAAGTGTAAGTGAAGCAGCAGCCCAATTAGTACTGCCCTCAAAATGGCAGTTTGGACATCTCAGGATCTATGGAAGCTTCCCTGATGGTGGGGGCTGCAGCCAGCCCCCAGCTGCTCCCACCTTCCTTGATTCTCTGCCACTTTCTTCAGCTCCTGGGCCAGGTGCAGGCCTTGCTCAAGATCACCCATGTCACTCAAGCTGGAAGTGGTGAGAGACTAGGGCTCTCATCTATTCTCGTGGTTTCTAGCTCCTGCTTGTGACCCCAGCTTGTCTCTCCACCCAACTTTCCAGCTATCTTCCTATCCATCTTCTCCAGCATCATGGCAGTTCCAACGTCAGACACAAAGACGATTTTTCCAGTTCCCACAATCGCATAGGGTCAAAACCTTCTGAAAAATCCCTGGTGCTGTGTGCTTCTCTTTGCACAGGATAGCCCTGTTCTCAGTGGAACCCACACCCCTTGTTTTTCCAACACTTGGAAGTTATCTGTTCTCTCAGAGTTTCTATAATTAATTGTGTGATTTTTTTCATCGGAAAAAAAGTATTATAATATTATTAAGGAATATTTTGAAAAAAAAATTGTTTTAATCCCTAAACCATAATTTTTTCTTTCCAACATGCCAAATGTTTTGTTTTATTTTGTTTTGTTTATGAAAGTGTCTTCTTCCTTCATACCAGGAAGAGAAGAAGAACCTTTATCACTAGAGTTAGAGATGCGACCAAGACAGACTCACACACACACAAAAAAACCTACTAAAACAACCCTTATCTCGGGGCACCTGGGTGCCCAGTTGGTTAAGCGGCTGACTCTTGATTTTGGTTCAGGTGATGATCTCAGGGTCCTGGGATCCAGCCCAGCATCAGGTTCCATGCTCAGTGGGGAGTCTGCTTGAGGATTCTCTCTCCCTCTCCCTTTACCTCTCCCCTTACACATACTCTCTATCCTTCTCTCTCTCAAATATATAAATAGTTCTTTAAAAGAACAATAACAATAACAATAATAATAATGATAATAATAACCCTCATCTTCTGGCCACTTCCCTCAATATTTACCTTCCCAAAATTTACTGCCTTAGGAACCTAAACACTTTTTTCCTTGTCTTGTGACTTTCCCACAAATTCATTGCCCTTTGTTAAAATGATAAATAAGCCCACAGTCTGACTCCTTCTTTGGATCTTCTTTTTCTTTGAGGCCTCTGTAGGTGTACATATAAACCTTTTCTTTCATTAATCTGTCTTTTATCAGTTTGATTCACAGGCCCCCGCCACTCAACCTAGGAATTTTTTTTTTCCTCTCCCCTATTATTGCAATGGATTGAAACAGATCAATTATGCTAAAAACTCGTAAGTTCTTCATGATACCGTAAATAGTAAACAGCAGACATTGCTCATTTCTGGAGGATGTTAAGGAACCAACTCATTCTGAAAATTCGTAAATAAAGAAAAATGACCAATGCATTCATTCTAGCTTTCTTGATTAACCTGATTTTGAGGACAATGAAATAGTTGACAAGGGAATGGTAACCGATAATGAATTAGAAAATCACCATTTGATAGAATTTACTGATCATCAGAGTCTGCTAAAACCATCAGAGGAGAAAGATGGGTAAGGAATGTTATAACGGATGAATCAGGCTATCACTGCCCAAAGCCACTGATCGACATTAACATCACAAAAAACAAAGACCATCAGAGACTAGTTACCATTTGAGTTGAGGTGCTCGAATAGACAGAGCCCCACGTATAATATATCCTAGCCATAGAATTGATCCTGAAACTAATCAAGCTCCATATTAAACTGACAGTTATAGGAAAGACAGGGGCTCGAAGAACAAGAACACTGACACGGGAAGATACAATCATCAAAATCCAGAATGTGGGGACTGGAATAGAACATTATCTTCTGGGCTAGATACCAGTAGCGTCATCTTTGACTCTTCCAATACCTCCATCTGTCTTCTTAATCTGCCTTCAAACCATGTTATCATTCCTCTGCTATCTCTGTGAAAAGCACTGTTTCTCTTCCTTTCTACGAATTGTCACAAATTTATTCTTGTCCTGATGAGCAACGTTTCTATTTTTTACAGCATTCATCGTACTTGTTAATGAAATAAATGTCTCTGTTTCTTATGGGTCTTCCTCACTTGATTCTAAAAGCTGCACGAAAGCCAGGAGCATGACTCTTACTGCTACCTGTTAACGCTGACGAGCAGTAAGCGGACTGTAATCAGGGACCGTGTCCAGTGACTGAAAGCTCCACTGACTGAATGAATAAATGAACCAATGCACCAGCCTTCCAGACCACAACCCTGACTCTAGACTTCTGATCCCCTCTCAATCTGTCCTCCATGCCACTACCACAGGAGTGTTCCTTTAAAAAAAACTACAAAACATTACCACCGCCCATTACTCAAAGTGACTTACTTTCATCTATCACAGCAAGCCGAACTTCTCTGCTCCACTTTGAGGACTCCAAGATCTGGAAACCCGTTCCTTGCCAGCCCAAAGACATTGCCCATCAGACCCCGACTTTTCCAGCACTTCATGCTTTCCTGTCCCTGCCACCTTCGCCCCGGCATCAGCCCTTTACTGGAGCCGCCTCAGCCTCCCCACCCCCATCCCTTCACCCTCCCCCACCCACCCCCTCACCCTCCCCCACCCTCCCTGTGTGGAATCCCCACCTTCCTTCCATCTGATTCCCTGCGTCCCACGCATTTCTAACGTCTTCTCTAAGGTAGCTTCTCCAGCTTCCCCAGACTTCAGTCATTTCTCCAGGGGGCCAGAGGGAATTAAATTCAACCTTTGGGGTGTTCATTCGCTAATAGAGAATACAGAGGAAGTAAAGCAGCAGCTCTGGGTACAGGGAAAGAGCCAAGGCCCTGTGTACTGGCTCCCAGCTCAATGTCCCTTCCACTCCACACAAGGCTTTGTTTTCACAACACTCTCCACGGCGAGGCTGTGACTTATTTGAGGGTGGTCTCTGTTCCCTAAGGGTGCTCAACGGCTCCTAGTAAAAAAGTACTGGCATGGCTTGCAGAGTTTTTCTCACCTCATCCTTTTATTTTTTAAAGATTTTATTTATTTGTCAGAGAGAGAGAGCACAAGTAGGGAGAGCGGCAGGGAGAGGGAGAAGCAGGCTCCCCTCCGAGCAGGGAGCCCAATGCGGGGCTCGATCCCAGGACCCTGGCATCATGACCTGAGCTGAAGGCAGATGCGTAACTGACTGAGCCACCCAGGCATCCCTCACTTCACCCTTTTAAATGTTCTATTTCTATATGAGTGTTAGTGTGCTTTATATATGAATATGACATACGAATACGTGTAATGCATACACAGAGTGCATGGTTTCGTGTGTATAAATGTTTTTAGCTGATAGATTGCTGCCCGTCCCAACACACACACACACACACACACTAGCATCTGCAGGAGGCTGCCAAACCAATTCCCAAGCATTAGCTGTCCTGGAATATTTATCTGTCGCCTATTGTTAACAAGAAACCCTGGAACCATCTTGAAGGAGGTCTCCCTTCTCTGTTCACTCCCCTGCTCTTTGAAACGTCTATTTTTTAAAGCCATTCAGTCAGCCCCATAGCTTCAGGCAGTTTCAATCTGTTCAAATTCCTAAGGACACTTAAAGGCAATGGAGTCATTTAGGGAAGTCTTTATTGAGAACTGTGGAGAGGATAAGCAGGACAGGAGGCTGAAGATCGTGACCCCTGCGAGCTACAGCACCTGGGCTGTATTTTCCTATGAGCTCAGTAAGAGTGAGTTTATTTTGGTAACTTTCTGGAGATAAATCAAGTTCTAATTGAAAAGCAAGCATTTGTATATTGGGGGAGAGGAAAGGCGAGAGCTGTTGGAATAAGCCACATAGCGGCATTAGGACTGACAAGTGCTCTGTTACAACCAAAACTCACACGCTTGGTCTGCTCTGGCTTTATAACTCAAATCCAAGATTTATAATTCCTCACTAGGTCAAGAAATTACAACATCAAGCCTTTGAAATAAAGGGTTCAAGTCAAAGATTGCTCCTTATAGAAGCAGGGACAAATGAGAATGGTTTTTCTGTTCCCTATGGAAGTATATTTGACTTAAAACAACTTAGCAATTAGATCTTTCTAGAGAGAAAAAAAAAAGTGAAAGTGAAACCCAGTTCATTGATGTGCTGGTCAATCCTGCCTTCAAGCTTAGATTCCTAGGGATACGGATGATACATTATGGCCTACTTTTCATGGACAGTCTATTCAGGAAAAAATATTGTGTTTTTCTCCACTGTTTTGCTCATCTAGAGAATAAAAAGAAAAAGCTTGGTTTCCTTAAACTCAAGTAGGAATTTTCAAAACTCATCTAATTCTCTCCATAAAACTTAAGAAACTGGCCAAGTGATGAAAATGAATGACAAAATGATAAAAGATGGCAAAATAAACCTTAAGAAAGCAAATACGATGCTTGGTCAACTGCTAATTCTGGAAGTCCGCCTGAAGAGACAAGAGGTCCGACTAGAGAATTAGCTAAGGGCAGCTAGTTGCACTCAGTACTTAATTCCTCTGATCTAGTCCTGTTCTGTCAATACAGTGAAATCAGTTGAAAGTAGAATTAGTTATGTTTATAAAGCCCAATTCAAGAAGGCACTACTGGAGAGCTACAGATGGTCCCACACCTGTTGACTAGAATCCCAAATCCAGCACCATCCTCTGAACAGGAAATTATTATTAGTTCTCTCCGGTTTCCTCCCTGAAGTCAGAAATATGCTGAATGATGACATAAGAGATCGTGCCACAGCATTTGCTCATCTACAATTACGATCCATGAGGAGTGCATTCCCACAGGCTCGGTGCTGCCCATGATCTCACACACATCTGCTAGGTAAGTGAGGGTCCAGGACAGCCAAAATACCTTCCCCCAGGGAAGGTGAGTCATACTCCTCTCTGTGAGACCCCGCGACATGTCAAGGCTGAAAAGGAACCTCCAGTAATAATCCTTAACCACAGCTGATAGAAAGTTACTGGAATGACTTGAATATGGTAATATTTTTCCTCTCAAAACAAAAAAGAAACAATCATCAAGTCTAGAAATACCGTTGAGACAAAAATCAATTCTGTATTTTATTGGTGAGTTGAGTATCTAAGATTCTAAACATCTAGGTAAAGACATTAAAAAGCCATCAATTATTAGGACGTTTACTTGCCTCTGTTGGAGATGCACCAGGGACAAATGCAAAGAAACCAGCATAGGAAATACTTTCGACATCAAGCAAGCCAGATGGTGGTTAAAAAGGGTCAATGCCAGAAACGCCTGGGTGGCAGATGATGAAACACCCGACAGGATTTCAGCTCAGGTTATGATCTCAGATTCCTGAGATCAAGCACCAGAGCCTGAGCATGGAGGTTGCTTAAGATTCTCTCTCCCTAGATGTCCATCAGCAGATGAATGGATAAAGATGTGGTATATATATGCAATGGAATACTATGCAGCCATCAAGAGAAATAAAATCTTGCCATTTGCGATGACGTGGATGGAACTAGAGGGTATCATGCTTAATGAAATAAGTCAATTGGAGAAAGACAACTATCATATGATCTTCCTGATATGAAGAAGTGGAGATGCAACGTGGGGGGTTGGGGGGTAGGAGAAGAATAAATGAAACAAGATGGGATTGGGAGGGAGACAAACCATAAGTGACTCTTAATCTCACAAAACAAACTGAGGGTTGCTGGGGGTCGGGGGGTCGGGAGAGGGGGTGGGGTTAAGGACATTGGGGAGGGTATGTGCTATGGTGAGTGCTGTGAAGTGTGTAAACCTGGCGATTCACAGACCTGTGCCCCTGGGGATAAAAGTACATTATATGTTTATAAAAATTTTTTTAAATAAATAAATAAAAATAATCTCTCTCTCTCTCTCCCCTTTCCTCTCTGCCTCTCTCCCCAACTTGCACTCTCTCTCTCTCTCTCTATCTCTCTAAAAAAGGGGAAGGGTCTCTGCCCAGAAGGAAGGGGATGAGGGTGAATTTGGAGAAGATGTGCTAATCAGAGGAAAATGTTATTTGCATTTTGAGCCATGAAATGAGAAATTGGATTAGCTGATGAAAGTCATACTCATTGGGGGTAAAAATAGCTTGTCTTCCTTTTTGCAGATATGTGACCCTTCACTCGCCAATTAACTCAACTATTTGGAGCTTAACGTTTACCTAGATCCAAACTTTCAAACCCCACAAGGCCCAGCTAACAATAAATATTATGATGAGAAAGCTTTCTTTCATAACCAAAAATTGATCTATTCCTAAACAGACTCCTAGAAGTAGGATCCTTCTTGCCAAAGACTTTGATGAACTTACAGTAAAATGCTGAACCAAGCTGGAAAAATGAAGCATTCTGTATGACCTTGGCAAGTTACTTAGCCTTTCATTATGAGCATACTTATAAAAAAAAATTGCAGTTTAAAACTACCACACATAGGGATGCTGCCAAGATAAAAGGAGTTCCCACATGGAAAACTCCTAGAAGATTGTGTGTAGTAAGTGCCTAATAAATGTTAGTTGTAGTGAATGTGATTACAGTTGACCATTGAACAATGTGTGGGTTAGGGACACTGAACCACCCCCCACACTGTGCAAAAATCGGCATATAACTTCTGATACTCAAAAATCTTAACTACTGGGTGGTGCAGTCAGTTAAGCATCTGACTCTTGATTTCGGCTCAGGTCGTGATCTCATGGGTCATGGGATGGAGCCCCACATCTGGCTCCATGCTCAGTGGGGAGTCTGCTTGAGATTCTCTCCCTCTGCCCCTCCCCCTGCTCATGCTCTCTCTCTCTCTCTCCCTCTCTCTAAAATAAATAAATCTTAAAAAAAAAAACAAGAAACAAAAACAAAAAAACCCTTAGCTATGATAGCCTGCTGTTGACCAGAAAATGTACGGATAACATTAACACATATTTGGGATTTATATATATCATACACTGTACACTTACGACAAAACAACCTAGAGCAAATAAAATGTTATTAAGAAAGTACTAAGAAAGAGAAAATACATATATAAAAGTGCACTGTATATGCCGAAAAAAATCTACTTCTAAGTAGACCCATGCAGTTCAAACCCTGTTGTTCAAAGATCAACCATATTTTCTTATAAAATATAAATGATGGATCAGTAGAATTCTTCTTTTGTGAAAGCAGCTACTTGATGAGAATCAAGGTACTTGACCTTGGAGACTGAAGGAGAAGTCACTGAGACCAAGAGGAAAACAGCAGTTAAGTATCAGATTCAGTGAGTCTTATCCAATTGAACTGGGAAAAAAAAAAAAAAATGTCCTTGAAAAAGCCCAAGGAAGGGCACGCTGTGAAAAGGAAAGGAATCCAGGAGGGGAGGCTCGCTGAAGTCTCACTTGCTCGGTCTTGAGAAAATGGGTGTGATTTAGAACCTACACGTTCCATGTTGGGCTTTTCTTGAGCCAGAGGAGCTGCGGTGAGAAGGCAAAGGTGTGGCCCTCGCCTGGCCCTTTCCCTGGAGGAGCCACGTTATCCCTGCGGGAAGATGCATCTTGGTATAACCCTCCCTGGAAACCGCTCCCACGTGGGTGACACTGAGGTTGCAGGTGGAAAGACAAAATCCAGGAGGCCGGAGAGAAAAGGCTCTGCCTGAAACAAGAATCCGCACACCGGCACGTTCACCCCCGCCTTGCCCCCTCTCGGAAGTCAGGTCCGCCTGCACCGAGGTGCTGGGTCGGGGTGGGGTTCCGGCGCAGTTGCTGAATCAGTCCAGTGGGATCAGAAGCTAAGTAAACTTCCTCCGCTACAATAAAGACCTGCTCAACAAAGGATTATCCCCAAGTGGGAAAAAAAGGATGTCTTTGCTGTCACTCATCGCTCCCTTCAGGGAGCAACCACGGGAAAGCCAGCCTCAGATGCTTACAAATAGAGCAGCTCTCCCAAATCTGATTATGAGCCCTTCGGGCTTTGAAAATTATGGCAGCTTATGAAAAGTAACCACAGAGCCCTCTGTGGGCGTGGAGTAGGGCCCGGGTCGAGAGCCCTGGGAAGGGAGTAAATTCTCCCCCAAGCCCTCCAGGTCTAGTTGCCAAATAAAAATACAGAGCTTTCTGTCAGCATGCAGCATAGTTTAAAAAACAATCAAACAGTGGATTCTTTCTGTTGCTTTGTTTTGCTTTGTTTTACTCATGTAGACATGTGCGGTTAATACAAAATAAGATCTCTCCTAATGATACAAAGGTTGCAAACGTGATATAAAATAATACAAACCTAGGAGAATTTAAGTATCTCCCTTCATGATGTTGTCCTAAAGAAAATGTGAAAGTGTGCCTTTTTTTTTTCCAACCACAAATTGCCCCCAGAAAGCTAAGGAGGGCTGGAGCTGTTGACAGCACGCTTCCTCCCTTCCTGTGACGGACCTTGCTAATCAATCATGGTATGATTTCTTCAAGGCATAACAGTCCAGGCATTCACCCACCCATCCAAGAGGACAGAGAAGTGGAGACTAAGTTGGAAAGATAATCTAGGAATCCCTGAATGAACTCTGACCAAAAATATTTATACTCTAGGGGCACCTGGGTGGCTCAGTGGGTTAAAGACTCTGCCTTCAGCTCAGGTCACGATCCCGGGGTCCTGGGATCGAGCCCCGCATCCGGCTTTCTGCTCAGCGGGGAGCCTGCTTCCTCCTCTCTCTCTGCCTGTTTCTCTGCCTACTTGTGATCTCCATCTGTCAAATAAATAAATAAAATCTTAAAAAAAATATTTATACTCTAGATGGCTCACCATAATGCAGAGAAAAGAAGCCTCACCAAGGACAGTGGATATCAGCTATCAAACTGCAAGGTGCATCAGAATCTCCAGACAGCTTGTGCAAACACCAGTTGTTGAGCTCCCCTCCTAGAGTTCTTGATGGAGTAGGTCTGGGGCTTCCAAGAATTTGCATTTCTCACAAGGTCCCAGAGGATGCAGATGCTGCTGGTCCAGGAGTCACACTTGAGAACCACTGGATGAGGGCTTAAGGACACTGTGGTAGACTGATAATGGCTTTCACAGATGTGTCCATGTTCTAATCACTAGGACCCATGAATGTGACCTTATATAAAAAGGTTTCACAGGTGTGATTAAGTTAAAGATCTTGAGACAATCCCCGGATTATCCAGGGGGCCCTGCTATGGATTGAATGTTTTGTCCCCTACCCCAAAATTCATATGGTGAAACCCTAATCCCCAGTGTGGTGGTGGCAGGAGATGGAGTCTTTGGGGTGGGGGAGGGGTTACTCAGTTGAATGAGGCCATGAGGGTGGGACCTTCATCGTGAGATCAGAGTCTTCATTAAAAGAGAAAGGGAACGGAGCTCATTCTGTCTTGCGGGAGGACGTAGCAAGAAAGCAGCAAGATGCAAGACAGAAGCAGAGCCCTCACCAAGAACCTGACCATGCTGGCACCATGATCTTGAACGTCCCAGGCTCCAGAACTGTGAAAATAAATGTCTGTTGCTTAAGGCCCCCAGTCTGTGGCATTCTGTTATAGAAATATGAACACACTAAGACAGGCCCTAAATATCAGCACAACTGTCCTTGTAGGCAGAGGGAGATCAGACAGAAAAGAGAAAGAGGCCATGTGACCACAGGCAAAGGTTGGAGGGATGGGACCACAAACCAAAGAGTGCTGGCAATCCCTGGAACCTGGAAAAGGCAATGGACAGTGTCTCCTCTAGAGTTTCCAGATGGAGCCTGGCCCAGCCAACCTGGTGGAACTGACTTTGTACTTCTGACCTTCAGAGCTGTGAGAAAATAAATGTATTACAATCCCCCAAGGTTCTGGCAATAAAACAACTAACATCTGTCCTAAATCAGAGGGAAGAAACATACAAACACTCAATGGCTGGACCATATAAAACAAAAGAACTCAGTCCTCCAGCCTCAGCAGCAACTGGCCCAGAATGGTCAGGACTTGATCAATAACTTCTAGCTTCCTTAATTTTGGCCACTGTTTCCAAATCAGGACCAAACAGAGAAAACCAAGTATGTTCACCAGACTAATCACATTATGCACAGCTTCCAGTCAGCCTGCTTCTAGCTTCCCCACGCCAACAGCTTCCTATCAGAGCATTCTGAAGCCTTGTCTTTTTTCATAATAAAGCCTCCCCCACTCACCTTCCTGCCTTTGAATCTCTACAAACACAAGCAATAGCAGCTAGTTGCTTGGCTATAGCACACTCTGAATAAGTGGACTTGGTCTGTCCTCATTTGGGCGGTTTTTGCTTATTTCATCTTGAGGAAGTGCTCTGCTCAGAGAAGATATTCAGATTCTATATAAGTCAGCAATATAGCTGTATCCATTGTGATAGTTTCAACATATGTCCACATTCCTTGATACTTCTCCCCGGAAAAGATGGGACTCAACTTCCCCCTCTGGAGTGTGGGCTGGACTTGCCGTCTTGCTTCTAAGAAATAGAATATATCAGAAGTAGTGGGACATCTCTTCCAGGATTAAGTTACAAAAAAGATTGTGGCTTGTGGCTTCTCTCTCAGGGTCTATCTCTTTCTGTCTCTCTGACTCTCTTGTCACTCACTTTGGAGAAAGCTCTGTTGTGAGCAGACCTGTGGATGGTGAGGACCTCTAGCCTGCTACCAGGAGGCACAGGAGCGAGGTCATTTGGATGAATCCTCCATGAATATCTGCCCTGACCAGTAGCTTGATGAGAGCCTCCTGAGGGACCCTGAGAGAGAACCACACAGACAAGCTGCTCCCAGATTCCTGCCCCACAGGAACTGTGAGATGGTAAACAAAAGTGGGGGTAACTTGTTACAAAGCAACAGATAACTAATACACAGTTTGGTGGGATTTTGCAACAAGGTAGTATTTCCACCTTGGAGTGCTTGGAAGTGTTTTGAGTAAGAGGAATGTATGTCAAGTCACTTCTGCAAATATTGGTGGGTCAGGCGTTGTGGAAGGTGAAGTTAAAATAAAGTACCTGTTTTTGATGTGCTTAGTTGCCAAACCCGGGAAAAATCCTGTTTTACCAGGGAAAAACACCAGGGAAAAAGACAGATTGAACCTTTGTTGCCTGGGAGAGATCACCAAAATCCCAGCATCTGTCTTGTCAATCAATAAATGTTGCTCTGTTCCACCCATAATGGAATTTTCCTCTTGCCTTCATAATGCATTCATCCCAGATCTATTCCCTGAATCTCATCTACAATTTGAAGGCTGCTCAGTGACTGCCTATCAGAATACCCCCAAATGAGTAAAGTCTGCACACTAACATGTTAACATCAGTTATGATCATCATTGGGCATTTGGATTACTGGTGATTTCATCTCCTTCATTGTGAGTCCCGTTTTCAAATTTTCTGTGGTAAATATGCATTAATTTGGAAAGCAAAACAAAATAAATGAACAAACAAAAAAGATAATGCTAAGGGGTGCCTAGGTGGCACAGTTGGTTAAGCAGCCAACTCTTGACTTCAGCTCAGGTCATGATCTCAGGGTCCTGGGATGGAGCCCCACATCAGACTCTGCACTCAGCGAGAAGTCTGCTTCAGGATTCTCTCTCTCCTTCTGCACCCCCCTCAAATAAATAAATACATCTTTTAAAAAAATAATGTTAATTATTTTTAAAAGTTACCGTGTATCAGGGCACCTGGGTGGTTCAGTCAGATAAGCATCAGACTCTTGATCTCAGCTCAGGTCTTGATCTTAGGGTTGTGTGTTCAGGCCCTGTGGAGGGGGGGATTAACACATATCAATCAATTAACAAATACAGGTAGTTTCTTTCAACATTCAGAATCTGAGTCTCCGATCACCACTAGAGTATTTAGCTGTATCCCAGATGGCCCAAACATTTCTCCCAGGTGTCTGGATAAGGCCTGTGAAGCCGTGTGACTGGTTCATATCGTAGAAGGAAAAAAAGTAAAGGCTTATTATTTGAAGGAAGAGATCCCTTTATTTTAAGGTCTTTCTGAGGCTTGTGTCTGTGTTGTGTTTCCAAAGCACAGACCTGGAAATAGAAGGTAGATTTGCCCCAGAGCTTCAGACCTCTAGCAACTAATCTGGTTCTGGCTCCTACCTGTGTCATAGAAGGGAGGTTCCAGGTAACCTGGAGAACCCCATCTGCCCTGCGTCTGGTCTTTAACTTTGATTTCCTATCTTGCCTTGACTCATATTCTAACATCTGGCTTGAACAAAAGCAAGGAACAGTGTGAATCTTCTCCCAACCCCTATCAATTTTCTCTTTGTCCCATTTCTCATCTCAGATCTTCTTACCAACCTAATCTGAAGCTTATTCCTAATTTAGGAATCTCTTCCATGTCCTCATGGTGTCTAATCTCTGATCCAAGTGACTGAAATTCCCAAGATCCTCTTGTCGCCTCTTATTCAAAGCTCTCCTGTGTGTTCATATTGCAACTACCTGAGGTCTGGGTCCTCAACACATTCACCATTTCCAGACCATCTCTCTCCAACAGCTATCTCTTTCCAGACATATCTCCCACCGCCACTCATAATTCCATCCAATTGGCATGAATGTATTAATACCAGTACCCCAGTACCATACTTCCTGTTGGGGAACAAACAAAAAGAGCTTATAGCCTAGTAAGAGAGACAATTAATAAATTACACAGACTGGGCTAACAGTGCTTATGGGGATGGAGGAGGGGAGTCTCCAATAGCACCATGGAGAAAAACCAGAAGCAAAGAGAAGGCTATGTTGCTAAAGAAGTGAACAAAGGGCTTTCCAGGCTGAGGGAACAGCATAGGCAAAGCCTCGGAGACCTGAGGAATATTCAACGTAGGAGAAACTGATGAGGTATGGTCTGTGTATGACTGAGCCAGAGGCAGAGGAGGGAAGATCTCGTTCTGTAGGTGCAAAGTGATAATAATGGATTGAGCCCTGGCCTTGAAGCCAGTGCCCAGAATAGAAACCAACTGTGCGGCATAAGACAAGTTATTCAGCCTATCAGAGTCTCAGTTTCGCTATGTCTAAAATGAGATTTAAAATACCAAGAACATGGTGTTATTGTGAAGACTGTAAAATAAAATGCACTTAAATCACCAAGTTGAGTGTCTGACCCATTATGGAAGTTTGAAACACACATGCTTCCCTTCTTCTATTATTACTTAATAAAAACAACAGCAAACAACTACATAGCATTTGCTCTGCACCCGGCATTTACAATTCATAGAAAATAAATGCCTCAAGATTCTGCATGAAGTGTCTAGTGGGTCTACAGAGAGCTCCTGTCCACCATGGTGGAGTGAATAGAACTGAAAGATGAAAAGGTCAGAAAGAAAGGAATCACCTTTCATTTAAGTTAGCAGAAAACTACAGATCAGAGAAGAGCAAAGATATCAGAATCACAAAACACTAGACCAGATTTGGACCAAGGCCTTCAGACTGTGTGGAGACCAGAGCTGCATGGCCTCTGCCATCAGGACGCTCAGGGTCCAGTTCCAGCATCAGCCCTCCACAGGCTGGTCCCTTACCACTCTCTCCTCCCCCTCATCATCAAAGCCAAAGCCTTTCCTGAATGAGTGGCTGACTTATGTGCTCACGCCACTCTTCATCTGTAATGGATGGACGAAATTGTCTTATGTTGTTTTTCAATCAATCATTCATTCATTGATTAGTAGAATGTACCAACTGGAGGTTGAATGTATAACAAAAATCAAAAGAGTCACAGCCCCTCCCCTCTGGGAGCTCACAGTGCTTAGAACCCAATGAGAGAGCAAGACACTCGTCATTACAGAAGTAAGTCGTATAAATGCATTTTTCCTTGAAGGACCAGTATAATTGCCCCCAGTTATTTTACAAGCAAGCTCCTGTAGATAAGACCTGATCATATTTACCCTTGCCTCCCCTACTGCTCCTGCCAGTGACATATAGTAGCAGCTCAATAAATGTCAACTGCAATAAAGAAGTTACCAGACCAATTCAGATCAAAGCCCTACTCCCACCAGAGTTAATAAAGAGCTCTGGTTACGATGCTTCTAAAGACATAACCTGTGATGTTTGCTTTCCTTCATTTTCATGGAAGGCAGTCTCCAGTTCCAAACCTTTAAGAGAAGGCTCAGGGGAGAAAGTTTGTATAGCTAATGATCCAGCTTGGGATGGTTTATCTCAAAGCCAGGGGAGGTTTTGCTGCCTTGGTGCTGTCAGCAGGGAACTGGTTCTGAAGATGTGGGAGATTACAGGAGCTTTCAAGACAAAGGAACATAAATCAAAAAGAATGAAAAGAAAACAAGATCCTTGATCCTCCTCCTGTTAACTTTTTTTTTTTTTTTAAGTATTTTGCAAGTGAGTGGGGTGTGGGAGGGCAAACAAAGTTTTAAAAAAAAAGAATTAAGCCAGAAGGTGAATGGCTAAAGGCAGTGTAGAGCCTGGGGTCGCCCCCCTCCTCTTGTCTTTTTATTTTTCTCTGTCTTGCCATTAACAACCCTAAATGATTAACTAACAATTGGAAAAAGATGTCAAGGACATAAGCTGTTTCCTCTCTTACCCACTCTTGTTTCAATTCCTGTTTGTTTCAGAAACTCTGGGCTACAAATCTTCCTTAATGATGAAACGGTTTGGCCTCCACTTAATAAATCAAGATCGGGATGCAAGGCAATGATGAGCAGGTGAAACGGGAAGAGTCTAATCCAACAGCATAAAAGTGCACCTGAATTAGACTGAAATAGTAACACTCCACCAAAGCTGCCCAAGAGCTGTAGAAGTCCCATAACCTCCATAAATCAGGCACCATGCCTGAACGCCTTACCAGAGCCCAGAATAGAACCCATCCTCCAACAGGGACTCCTTGGCTTCAGGTCTTCTCTGTGTTTTATCAGAATTTTAGACAGGAACTTAATTCCCACTCCTGACCTTTCCATGGGTAGTCCACGCTCATACATAGGAAACCACTTCCTCAAGAACTAAGATTGCCATAGAAAATTCAGGATGTCTAGTTAAATGTGGGTATCAAGGGAACAACAAGTGATTTTTCAGTATGAGTATGGTGAACCCAAATATCACATATTTGGGTGTTGTACCTTTCCTTGCTAAATCTGGCAACCCTTCCAATTACCCAGCTCAACATCCTTGCCAGAATTTGCAGATCATTGCCGGACAAGCTGTAGGTTGGTCAGTTAAATTTGAATTTTAGATCAAAAACTAATTATTTTTTAGTAGGTCCCATGCTACAACACTTGGGACATACATGTTGTTAAACAAACAAACAGCAGATCCAAAATGGAGTCTCTCATGCTAAGTACCAAGTCAGCAAACCAAGACTTAATACCTAACTTAATTGTAGTTTCAGCCTTTCCCAGGAATGTAAGCTTTAACTAGTCAATGTGGAATCACCTAGTCAGCACTAGTAAGGTAATCTGCAAGCTATACTCCCACTTTTTCCCAAAGGAAAGCAACCTGACCTATCCACTCTTTGCTGGAATAATCTCCTTGTCCCACTTTCTTCTGCCTATAAAAGTCTTCCATTTTGTACAGCTCTTAAGAGTTCCTTTATATTTGCTAGATGGGTTGTTGCTCAATTCATGAATCATTGAATAAAACCAGTTAGATCTTTAAATTTACTTAGTTGAATTTTTGTTTTTTAAAAAAATATTAAAAAAAGATGTGTTGTCCATCTAAAATTCAAGTTTAACTGGGAATCCTGTATTATTTGCTGCGCTGGGCAACCCTACTCACTTAACTTGTTCCTTCCAACAATTTCATGGAAGTAAAGCTAAAAGAAGATGACAATGAGAGCATTTTCAGCTGGGAGGAAAAATCCAGAAAAAGCAAGTCGTTGAAGAGTATGTGGACAAGGAGGTAGGAGTAAGTGAAGTCTTACCCTTGTTCTTTAATATCTGTGTTTTCAAAATCATGGGCTTGGAGATGTTCCTAATATTCTTTGTTTATTAAAATCTCTGTCACATCTGAATTATGTCACCTTTTCTATCCACAGTGTTGCTTATCTGTTCTCTGGAGCTCTCGTTCCCATGTGCCCACACTCTCTCTCTCCCGCTCTCTCTCTCATGCACACATTCAGCCACACATCTATCAATCTTACCAGAGATAGACTTTTTAAAGGACCAAACTTCAATTTTAAAGAATTTGCCTATAGTCTTTCATTTGTGCTTTCATCCTTATTATTTCCTTCTATTTTTCTTTCAATGTTTTTTGGCTTCTTGCTTGTTCGGTTGGTTAGGTTTTTGTCTTTTGACTTTCTTGAGTTGAAACACTTTATGCACATGTTTTGTCATTACCATTAAGAGATTCCTTTTTAGTTTTTAACCCATGTGTTTGGAAGTGATACTTTATAAATATTAGAACTTCTTTTCTTTTCCTTTGATTCTTTGTCATTTCTTTCATCTGAGAGTATTCTTTTGGGGTGGTGTTTTTACTCTCTTGTGTCCTAATTTTGCAGTATGAGCTCATTCTCAGCAAGAGTTTCTCACCTGTGTCCTGTGCCCCAACTTATGGGGTCACTTGCCATGGTTTTGAGTTTACTCTGCTGAGCCCAACTGCCCTCATCCATCGAGGACCTCACCTAAGTTTCTGTATTAACAAAGGGGTTCCACTTCTTCTGATGACCCCAGTGTGGGCTTGAGGTTCTGATTCATCACAGGGAGTCTGTGTCCATCTAAGTTCACGTTTCAACTAAGTGTTCATATTGAAAGTGGCAAGCCCAGGTTAACGCTTTGTCCAACATATTAGAGCAGAGCAGTGTGGTTAGGTGGTTCTGTGTAGGGAGATTGGGGATGGGGAGGGAATCCTCACCACATCCTCCCAGAATGTGCATGAAGAGATGAAGAATCCTGGCACAGAAAAAATGATCAATAAATACTGGATACTATTACTAGAGTTAGTATTCTGTTGTTCTTAGGGTTAATAATGTACATGTTAATGAGGCACAAAATTGGCACATATCATATGCATAATAAATATTAGCTCTTATGCAATTTCTGATCATTTCAGGTAACAAGGATGTCTCTACAAGGCTCATTAATTTATGCTTTTAATATGTGTACCCACTATGAACAAGGAATTGGGGCTTAAACCAGCACAGTGATCTTGTGTAGATCGAAGCTTGCACCACACTAACACAGTGTACACGTGTATGTGTGTGTGTGTGTGTGTGTGTGTGTGTCGACCAGATTGACACAGCACTCTATGATGATGACAACTACAACACCTGAGTCACTGTTGTTGCTGTTTTTAGGCAGAAAAGTCCCAAGAACACATAAAATATAAATTATAAATGAAAGGGACACCTGGGTGCCTCACTCGGTTAAGCATCTGCCTTCAGCTTAGGTCACGATCTTGGTGACCTGAGTTGGAGCCCCGTGTCAGGCTCCCTGCTCAGTAGGGAGTCTGCTTCTCCCTCTGCCTCTGCCCTTCCTCCCTGCTGTGCTCTCTCTATCATGCTCGCTCTCTCAGATAAATAAAATCAACCCACTCCACCTGCAGTAGGGTTAGCCCCATCTTCTGGAAGATAAAATCTGGAAAGAAAAGGGGTTGACCACCAAGGTATTCCAAAGAACAAAGCCAATTCATCACCTGAGCTCTACGGATAGTTTCTTAATGATTCCATTCACGTCTGTAAATGCTGCAGAAGTAGGGCAGGAATTCCATCTGCATATAATTTGGAGTGTTTTTGCCAATTCCCTATTGGTATGCATCGAGCATTGTGCATGGTACATATTCAACAAATCCATGGGGAATGCACAAATAAGGGGCTATTCAGGAGACATTCTCCAATTAATTATGATCATGGAAAAACTGAAGGAGATCATTCAAGAGAAGTTTCTCTGACCTGTTCTTTGGGTAATGTCCTTGACCAAGAGCCTTTCATCCAGAGATACCTGATGATAACAAGAGAAAGACAAGGGGAAGAGGAAGCTGTCACCAGGTATCTCAGCTCCGATGAATGACTAGAATCCTCCTACTCTGTTACACCCCTCATGTGTCAGGAGTGCAGACTGCCACAGCCGGGACATGTGCCAAAGCGCTGTGACTGGGCTTCAGGGACACCAGCAAGGACATCACAGACATGGAAGGTCCAGCCTACACCAGAGACCACGCATAGCCCTTCAGGAATTGCTGAGAGTACCTTAAGAAGGTTGGGACACTCGTACAAATAAAGGCACAGGAAAAAATGCTTATTGTGCATACTCCAACAAGAAAGAGAGGAGGAAAATTGCCTTTAAAAATGCAAATCACTTAAGAATTGGACAAAGAACTCTCAGATTAGGTCCACTTTGAGAAGACCATGTGCCAAGAGAAAAGAAGATGAATGAGTGGTGCCCACTCCAGGAGTAATGTCAGCAGAGCAAAAGCCCAAAACAAGGTTAAGACTGAGGGAAACAAATGGTCAAAAATTATAATCAGGATATTTATTAGTTTCCTGTTGCTGGTATAACAAATTGCCATAAATTTCATGGCTTAACATAACACAAATTTATTATCTTACAGTTCTAGGGCTCAGAACTCCAAAACCAGTTTGACTGGGCTAAACGCAAGGTGTCAGAGGGTCTGCAGTTTTTCAGGAGTCTCTACCAGATAATCTACTTCCTTGACTGTTCCGGTTTCTAGAAGGGTCCTGCCTTCCTTGGCTCATAGCCCCACATGACTCTGTCCTCGACTTTCATGATTGCATCACCTTCTCCCTCTCTGATCATCTTCTCTCCCTGTGATGACAGCGGGCCCACCCAGATCAGCCAGGATAACCTCCCCATCCCAGGATCCTTACCCTGAGTCATATCTGCGAAGTCCTGTTTACCAAATTTCCAGGGATTCGTGCATGGACATTTTTGGGAATCATTATTCACTCAACACAAATATACATACTGTGAAATTAGTATTTCGTGGAGGCAATGATGTGATGCTGAGCAGTGACAAAGGAGAAGTGAACCTCCTGTATTCCCTTATGGATTCCAACTTCTCTGATAGGAAGATTGATCCCTGGGCTGATAAATGTGGGATTCATGCTGCTTCTCTAACCCCCATAAGCTAATATGCCCTATTTCCCCCAAATCTCCACAGCTCATTGCACTTTCCTCTATTAGAGCATTTAATCACTCAACAAATATTTATTGAGCACCTACTATGTGGAAGTCATATTCTAATCACCCAGGACATATCAGTGAACAAAACAATTGAAGGTTCTTATCCTCAAAACATTATCACAGCAATAGGGATAGACACACAATAAAAAAGAAGAAGGAGGATGGGGCCCCTGGGTGGCTCAGGGGGTTAAGCCTCTGCCTTCGGCTCAGGTCATGATCTCAGGGTCCTGGGATGGAGCCCCACATGGGGCTCTCTGCTCAGCAGGCGCCTGCTTCCCCCTCTCTCTCTGCCTGCTTCTCTGACTACTTGTGATCTCTCTCTCTCTCTGTCAAATAAATAAATAAATAAAATCTTTATTTTAAAAAGTTTAAAAAATAAAATAAAAGAGAAAAAAGAAGGGCGGAGGAGGAAGGAAATTATGGCATATTTGAAAGTGATTAAATGCTACTTAAAAAATGAAGCTGGGGAGAGGGGTGGGAAGTCCCTATCAGGAGGTAGTTTCGGTGCTAGGAGCCAAATCTGTGGTTAAGAAAGGCTTAGGGGGGAATATGGCTTTTGAACAAAGCCTTGAAGTGTGAGGGAGGGAGCCACACCTTTCCTTAGATTCCCTAAGAACAGAAATAGCAAATTAGGCAAAGCCCCAGCAGAGGAACAGCCAGAGGACTGGGAGATTGGAGCAGGTGAGGGAGAACTATCTTCAGGAGAATCAGCAAGGGGACAGTTGCAGGAGCTGAGAACAGATCCTAATGGGAAGGCCAGCCAAGGAAGGCCTCCTCACATTGGCTTGTACAGGACTGTGAGATCCAGAGAGCAGGGACCTTGTCTCATTCTCTTTGGTGTCCATGGCACCTGCAGAGTGTGAGCCTGTGCGGTTATTAGCGCTTGGGAAGTGGGACATGTTTTTCTCTCTGTGAATTCAGGGCCAGCTTCTCCTTCCCTTCTGCATTTAGGACAGAGGTCTGATGTCTGTCACTAGATGGTGTGGAAACCACCCCCGAGGCCAAGAAGCAGGAGTTGCAGGTGCCTGGGCCCGGAATCCTGCGTGCTCTGCTCCCACCCTCTGCCCACCTACCCGTTCAGCAGCTAACTGACGGCACTCCGTTCGCTCCTAGCGCTTCGTTCGCTCCTAGGGTCCCTGGCCAGCGCCATCCCACCTCTGCCCAAGGCCCTGGCAAGCCTTTTGTCCTTTCATCACCTGCTGGGAGCACGAGCTCAGCTGAACGTGGAGAGAGGGGCAGAATGTGGGGCGCGGAAGGAGTGCAGGTCTAGGGGCGGGGAGCCAGAGGGGAGCGGGAGCACCCGGCCCGCTGGCCCAGGGGCAGGGGGAACAAAGGGTTAAGCGATTTGCATTACTGTATGCGTGCGGCTGGGCTCCGCGGCTGGGGAGCTGCGCTTGGGTGGTCCCGTACAGTCGCGGGCAGCAACCTATTAGTGGTATCTCGGCGTGATTTATGCAGCTGTCAAGCTGCCTTCACCGCGACAAGTGAACTGCGGCCCCGCGCCGCGCTCCTTCCGAGACCATCAGTAAATGGGGCCAAAGAGAAAGGAAAACAGCCCAAGGTGCCACCCCTCGTCCTCCGGGTCCTCTAATGACGAGTCCCCTCTATAGAAAAACATCCAGCTGCCCCCAGGAGGGCGACTCACAGAGCCCCACTGTCTGGGGCGCCAGGCCGGCGGGGGGCGGAGGACAAGAGGGCTTGGCAGGGAGCCACCCGCCACTAGCAGCAGGACAAGCCAGCCTCCCAGGAGTGGCACGGACAAGGGCCCCGGGGCCAACGGTGACAGTTCCGGGGTGGAAGGCGCCCCCCCCCCGCATGCCCCCCACGAGGTCCAGCAGCCCCTCTACCTCTCCAGCCACCGCTACACCTCCTTTGGGAGAGCTGCACAAAGGATGCTCGTCCATGTCCATTCCCACGTGACCTTGCCCTCGGCACCCCGTCCGCCGCACAGGTGAGCCTGGGTCCAACCACAGCCACCAGACACCAACACCCCTCCCCACGCCCATGCCCACACCTATGCACACACCCCTTCCACACACACACAGCCCTGCATGCACACCCCCACCACACATACCCCTACATACACCCACACCTACACACACCCCTACATAAAACACATGCACACACACACCTACACACACGCCCCTACATAAACATATACACGCACACCCACACACACACCCCCAGACACACCTCTCTATACACACACACCTCCACATCCCCTACATATACACACACCTCCACACACACCCCTACATAAACACATACACACATACACCTACATACACACACCTACACACACCCTCTACATACACACGTACCTACATACACCCACTAGGTACAAACACCACTACCACACACAGTCCTAAGTACACACACTCTTACACACACACATCTACACTCACACCCACAAACCCCTACATGCGCACACACACACACTCCTGCACACACACCTGTTATCCACAGAGGCCGTGGCCCCCAAGGAGAGGGCTATCTCTTTCATTCAGTGTCTGATTGACAGTGAAGTAGCCAAAGACATGTGCAAAGCTTTAGAGGCCTGGGGATTGTGTGTGTGTGTGTGTGTGTGTGTGTGTGTGTGTGTGTGTGTCTGTGTGACTGTGTGTTTGAGAGAGAGAGAGCACACAACAGCAGGACTGCACTTCTTAATAATGTCCAGGACTTTAATAAGCCTCTTTTCTCTCTGCTGCCAACTGGCATGTGGTGTATTGTGTTCGCGGGACAGCAGTGGAAGGCAGGTGTTCCACGCTGGATTTGATTGCTGGCCAGAACATTTCAGAGGGGGCGGCGGGCAGGGACGAATTCCTGATTGCTGCTGACACAGAGGGAGCGGCGGAAGGAGCTGAGCTCTTGCCTCCACGTTGGCCAGGAACCGCTCTTCCTTCCCTCCCTTCTCCTTCAAACCCTGGGCCTCCCCTTGATTCCACAGGACCCATTGCTGCACAATGCGGATGCTGAAAAGGAAACTGTTAGCTGGACTCAGAAGGACACAGGTGGCATCGGCAGCTGCATGTTCCCTGGGTCTCTGAACTTGGCAGGGCTCTTTGGACTTGGTCATTTAACAGTCCTGTCAACACAGGCGGGAAGGGACAATGGCATTTTTAATAGGCTTCCTGTTTGTTCGGAGAGGAAGCTGCTAATGCCTCACTTCAAAATGGCGTCTGGAGGTGCGCGTGCCAACTGGCCCTCCAAGCACCTGATCCGCCTCCTCTTTGCCCATTCAGCCGGAAGTGTAAAAGGTTGACAGTTAGCTCAGGGCATGGCAGCTCTTGTATTTCCCACTGCCAGGGGCCTCTCAAGGACCCTTGTGCCCTTCTGTTTTCCAGGGCACCATTCTTCTGCTCTGGTCTGGGCATAAAAGGGAACAGCTGCGCTGGAAGTTGAGACTGGACCCGGCTTGGCCAACATTGTTTGGAGAATTCTCCTCTTGGCCCTCTCCCCTGCGCCCCCACGTGTGGTTATTACAGGCAGGCTGTGGGTCCTTGCCTGGACTCTCAAATCCAAAGTTTGGAACTTCTGAGGCTTGTGATCTCCTCCCTCACCGGAATCCCTCACACACCACACTGCACCTTAAAGGGTTCACACAGCACAGGGGGCCTTTCTGGGATTTGTTTTCTGGCCAGCTCCCTGGAGACCCTAGACAGAGAAAGTCACAAAGAAGTGGAAAGTATCCTTTTCCTTTCCAGGTGGTCTCAAGAAAGGAGGAGGCTGATGACAGAAGCATAAACCATGACTGTTTGTCGGGTGCTTTTCTGACATACCCTGTGTGGAGGCAATGTCCGGAGGTAACAATGGATCCGGCCCACATGGGGTTTTTTTCTGCTGATGCTTCACATGTAGGGTCTTTTCAAGCAAATTTGTTTTAAGAGTTGCTTTATTTTCTGAAAAGGTGAGAGAAGGTAAAATTTCACACCAGAGCCACATGCTTTCTTCTGTGGGAGCGGTGAAGTCCGTTCATCATCTCCACTGTTGCCACATGTCCTCGGCCCCACCTCATCCCATCCGGGTCATTCCAATGATCCACTCTTTCTTCTTTCACCATAACCACCTTCCTTAAATCCAAGCAAGATCTCACTTTTCCCTCCGTATAAGATCTTCACTGCCAAACCTTCTGCCTAAGTCCCAAACTTAAGAGTGCCATTAAAAGCCTTTCACAAGGAGTGTCTGGGTGGCTCAGTTGGCTAAGCATCTGCCTTCAGTTCAGGTCATGATCCCAGGGTCCTGGGCTCAAGTCCCATGTCATGCTCCCTGCTAAGCTTTTCCCTCTGTTGCTCCCCCACAACACCGCTTGTGCTCTCTTGCTCTGCTCTGTCAAATAAGTAAATAAAATCTTTAAAAATAAAATAAAAGCCCTTGACAAGATAGATCTATCCAGTGTCTTTTTCTGTACCTTCCCTGCAGAAGATACACAGGGCACATGTTAATCTGTGTCTGCCAAGAAGCAGATATCATGATGGGATTAAAAGTGCATAGATTCAATTAGGGCTAACACCTGTGGAAGAGAATTTGGGGAAGTAGCTGGAGAAAGCTGGAAAGACTGTCAGAATATAATGAAAGTTTCTCTCTCTTTCTCTCTCTCTCTCTCTCTCTCTCTCTCTCACACACACACACACACACACAGAAGGAAATGCCAAGAATAGAATAGAATCTAAGGGAGTTGTACCAACGCCATTGGGGAGTGATGTCAGCCCACACTGAGGGAAATTTAACTGACAAAGGAGTTCCAAGGCTTCTAGGAACGGGCTACTCTTCGCATCCCTGCCTCACTCAGCCAATGGCTGAAAATAGCCTAAGGGAGATGCATTTGGCTTTGATGAAAGCCAGAGTGGATTGGTTTGTGGACTGCTCAGAGAGCAGCTGTTGGGTCTTTGGTCAACCCCTGAAACTAGAGATCTATAAAACTATAAAACAGAGTAAGCCATTAAATTCCATTCACCCATGCATTTTTTGTTCATGCCTTCCTCCTTGCCTGCCATGCTTTCTCTTCCATCCCACTACCAAATGAAATTCTACTCATCCTTCATGGCTCCACTCAAGTGCCGCCTTCTCCAAGAAGCCTTCTGTCTACACTGATGATACTTTGCCTGCCCCTCCATGATAGCAGTCCTTTGGATTAGAACTAGTTGTCCACATATCTCATCCTTGGCCAGTGGAAACTGTTCCACTTCTCTTCATATGAAGTAGTGTGCCAGCACAGCTCGCATAGATTCATGCACTTACTCATTCAACAGGATTGATAGTTTATTATTATGTGCCAGGCATTATAGTAGGCACTGCTGGTCTGGCATTGTGCAAGACAAGAAAGGAACTTACTTTCCAGTCTGGGTGAGGGAACTAGCAGAATGACAATGTTAAGACTCAAGCAATGAGCAAGAGTTGACACGACAAGACCCACAGGAGAAAGCAGAGGAGAGGACAAAGGGCTAGGCCAAGGTGTTATGGAGTAGGTGCTATGTTTATTATGTTTCTAAAAATGTACAGCAACAGCATATGAGGTCTTAGGATGTCACAGTTGGGGAACTGAAGCTGAGAATCCTACAAAAGTTAGAACTCTCAAAGGGCTACAACCCCAAGTTGAGGATTAATAAACTTCAGTGGCCCCCATTGGTCCAGCAAAATTACCAGGAAGCTTCTATCTACAATGATTCTGGATGAGCAAAAAAAATTCTCTGTGCCTATATCTTACACAACTTTAAAATTCTTATTTTAGCTATACACATGGTTTCTGAAATCTCAAACCAAAGCCAAGAAATGAACAAAGAATTATAAAGTGAAAGCTCTTCTGAAACTAATTCTCCATTTAATAATTACAAAATGCTTAAGAAAACAATCTGCCGTGAGTAAAAGTCAGTGGCTACAACAGATGATTAATTCATCAAGGGCTTGAGATAATAGGAAAAAAATGTAATAGAAACTATAAAATAAGTATGTTTAAAGTATGAAAGCATTTTTTTACATATTAGAAATATAAGGAAAGAATTAGACTCCATGAAAAATGAACCAGTAGATTTGAAAAAGAATGAATCAAAACTTCTACAAGTGGAAAACATTTTCATTAAAATTAAAAATTGAATGGGTAAGTAGAACAGCAGATCACCCAAGACAGATTTGAAAAAATGATCAATTATAGCACAGAAAAGTAATGAGGTAGAAAATATGAGACAGATTAAGAAAACACAATGACAGAATGAAAAGGTCCAACACATGTCTAGTTGGAGTAGAAGCAATATTCAAAGAAGTAATGTCTGAGAATTTGCTCAAATAGATGAAAGACATGAATGTTCAGATTTAATAAGCATGAATCCCACGCAGAATAAATAAAAATAAACTCATACCTAGAGCAGCACCTTGAAACTACAAAACATAAATGTTAAAGAGAAATTCCTTAAAGTAACCAGAGAGAAAAGAGAAATTACCTACAAAGAAATAAAATGTAACTAACATAACTCAGTAGTTCCAGTGGAAGCCAGAAGAGAGCAGAATATTGTGAAAATCTCAAGGGGCAAGACATTCCACCTAAAACTCTACACTCAGATAAAATTTTCTACTTCATTCTGTAAGCAAATTAAAGACATTTCAGGCAAATAAATGCTGACATAATTTGTAATTCATAGATACCCACTCAAAAAACAACAAACAAACAAACAAACACCCAAGAGGCAAAGATTGGCTAATCAGCCACTTAAAATTTAGGTACATCTAGGGGTGCTTACGTGGCTCAGTCAGTTAAGAGTCTGACTCTTGATTTTGGCTCATGTCATGATCTCAGGGATCATGTGGAATTGGGCTCTACACTGAGCATACGGCCTCCTTGAGATTCTCTCTCTCCCAGTGCCCTTCTCCCCCACACTCTCCCTGCACCCCCACCCTTGCACACACACACACATGCTTTCTCTCTCTCTCTCTCTCTCTCTCTCTTTCTCTCCATATATATTTTTTAAAGTTCCTCTAAATAAACATTGACTGTGAAATTAATAGTAATTATAATGAATAATTTAAGTTAGCTTAAACCCAAATGGATTAAAAGTACTTGACAAAAATCACATGCAAACCATAGGAGGATGTCAGGGAAAATAATCGTTCAAAAGAGGTTGAACACAATTGATCTTGTCAAGATCTTGTTAGATCTTGTTGGGTCAAAGATGCATATTAAAAATCTAAGGATCCTAAATGAAATGTGATACTCTGGATTAGATCTTTGAACAGAAAAAGGACACAAGTAGAAAAACTGATAAAATCTAGAGTTAATTAACAGTAATGCATCCCTGTTGATTTGTTCTTTTAATTTAAACTAATGTGCCATGGTTTATAAGTTGTTAATAGGGAAACTGGGTGAGAAGTATGGAAAACTCTGTATTCTATACTTGCAACTTCTATGTAAATCTAAAATTATTCCAGAATAAAAGTTTTCTTTAAACAAAAAAACAGACAAAATTCTTTAAGAGCAAAGTTACCACTAAAGACTAGAACAGGAAAGTATACTCTCCCATCAGTAGAAGGTAGAGAAATATCAAGAAATCTTGGTAAATCAAAATAGGAGGTAGATAAGAGCAAACAAATAAGTATAAAAAAAAAGTATTATAGATAGAAAGCAAAAAAAAAAAAAAAACTGAACTAGAAATAAGTTGAAATACCAGTTTGGAGACTAAACAAGATAAAAGCAGACATTAATAAATTATAAAACAAAAGATAAGCAAATTAATAACATGTAGATCTAGTTCTTTAAATCAGGAAGGAAGGAAAGGAGGAAAGAAGAAATGAAGGAAGGAAAGGGAGTAAGAAAGGATAAAACCATTAGGTAGACAAGAATTTTTTTAAAGAAGGAGAAAACAAATAGACAAAATTGGAAAATAACCACAGATGGAGAAGAAATTTGAAAAGCTGTGAGGGCATCTACTCGGGTCTATGTAAATCAACTTTCTTTGAACACCTGGGTGATAGAATTCTACCTTTGTCTTCATTCTCCCTCTGCCTTCTCCTTCTTGTGTGCTCAGAAGGTGGACCTGAATAGACCACATTAAGCCCTCTAGCTTCCAGTCAGTTTTAGGTCCAACCAATGGAAAGACACAAGAGGAGACTTTTCCCCCAATTCCCCCTTCCTCCAATAAAGGACACAGCACATTGGTTTAACTTTTAGTTTTGGCAAAGGCAAATTGAAAAACCAAAAGGCAGGTCCCTGCATGGGATCACCAAGGTCCCTGCAAAATAACAGGACAGACCAGGCCAGTGAAATCCACTTCTGTATGTTCTGACTGTTTGACCTGGGTCTGGTGAGTCCCTTATATCTTCCGAAGCAGGTTGCTGCAAGAAGAGACACACAAAGCAAGAGCAGTAGAGTGTGTGACCCATAGAAATAATGTTTACAAAGGCTCAAGGTACACATGATAATTTGGAATTTTATAGGAATTCTTTCTTCCCGCATCGATCATGTTGCTCTCATTCCTATCCTTTCCCCTTCCTGAGGGATTAAACTGTGGATAATGAAAAAAGGATCAAAAATTGACAAAACCAAGGACCTCCTGGGTGGCTCAGTTAGTTAAGCATCTGCCTTCAGCTCAGGTCATGATCCCAGGGTCCTGGGATTAAGCCCACATCAGGCTCCCTGTTCAGCAAGGGGTCTACTTCTCTCTCTGCCCCCAACCCCGCTCTCATCTTCTGCTCTGTCTCTCTCTCAAATACATAAATAAATACAATCTTTTTTAAAAAATCGACAAGACCGTAAATAAGAAAAAAACAGGAGCCAGATTTTCTGGAAATTTCACTGTCACTATGATCATCAGGCACACATAGAAAGGCTATGAACCACTGAACCATCTGAACCCAACAAGAAGAGCCTAGAGCCTTGGTCCTCCATCTGCATATCCATGGTTACACTCAAAAACTGAATGAAAATATGTTCAAGGTTTGGGGCATCAGGCTTGTTGCAAATTGATCCTGTCATCACTTTGCCACGGAGAATGAATGAATGAATGAACAGGTGAATGAAAGGACACATGGGTGGATGAATGAATGAATGAATGGGTCAGTCAACAGTTGATTCAGGACACTGGTAAGAATCCTGACAAGAACAAACACCCAAGGTGCTCTGGTGGTGTTTTCTCAAGGAGGAAATGTGGCCAGCTGGAAGCAATGGCTCCTTTCGCTGTAACTCAGGCACAGACAGGAACAAGTGAGTTCTAATCATCATTCCTCTTCTCATTATTTTTTTTTTTACTTTTTCCACATGTTTTTTGGCATTTCTGGCCAAGTCCAGTATCCAACATGCCCAGATTTGGTTGGTGAGTTCCTCACAAACAGAACGAGAACATGCAGAGGCCCCTCTATGTAGAATGAGTCTTTGATTCTCCTGTTCTCTTACACAGTTGTTTGGGTTGTTCCTTTGTTTTCACTCTTTAGGCTTTAAGGTGATTTCAGACCTTAGTAGAATCTTCACCAAGAAGAGGAAAAGTCAGCCAAGTGGGGAAGCTCAGAGCAACCAGTGGTGTAGCCTCTGTGCAGCTCTGGGGAAGGGACTGTCAGGAACTTGTTCATCTCTCTGGATGCCACGTCATGAGCCGGCTCATTCACGTCACCCAACATGGCAGGCAGCACCCTGCACACTGCGTCCAGCCACCCAAGGAGCACTGAGGAATCTCTTTCCTCGTCTACGTCACAGATCCTAAAGATCTCAGGACACCAGGACCATCCAGCTCTGAAGGATAGAGCTCAAAACTCATTTTCTCCTCTGAGGAGAACTTTCCTCGTAAAACCAATGAAACCTCATAAAATCATTTCTTTCCATGAGGCAAAAGTAGCATCGCCATAATACACATGAATCTGGCAAGCTCTACCTTTGAATCACATCCCATGAATAAAAGTCAATTATTTCTTTAACCCCCTCGTGTCTCTCCAACGTGTTTACAATGTGAGTCACTTCATCAGTGATATACCAGTGATATTAAATATCTGAGAAGGAAAAATAGAAGCCTCCTCCCAGATCCTGGGTGTTTCCCTCTGAAAAGCTTATTTCCACCGAGTCATCTGCGTCTAAAGTGTGAGTGGGATGAGGACACGGAGTCTAGACGCGGAGGGCGTACAGCAGTTTAAACTATATTTGAAATGTTTCGCTCTTTGCCAGGCCCTGATTTTTATCCTTTTTCTTTTAATTATGCCAGTCTACAAGTTAGAGAGAGAAATGACCCCAGGGATCCTGTCACCTTTTAGGTATAAAACAAAGGAGTTTTATTTGTTTGTTTTCTATTTTTTCTTCTTTTGCTCTTCCATATTCTCCACCCAACATTTGGATCTGCCCAAGAGGGGCTTCATCCCTCACTAAGCAAAATTCTTTCCTGCTTTACTATAGTCATATATATACCTACATATGGAATTAATTTTTTTCTTAAAGATTTTGTTTATTTATTTGAAAGAAAGAAAGAACACGAGCAGGGTGAGGCGCAGAGGGAGAAGCAGGCTCTCCATGGAGCAGGGAGCCCAACGTGGGACTAAATCCCAGGACTCCGGGATCATGACCTGAGCCGAAGGCAGACGCCCAGATGACTTAGCCACCAGGTGCCCCTATATATGCATTTTAAAAAACAAGTTTTGAAGGGTGTTTGGGTGGCTCGGTTGGTTAAGCATCTCTTTTTTTTTTTTTTTTTTAAGACTGTATTTATTTATTTGACAGACAGAGAGCACAAATAGGCAGAGAGGCAGGCAGAGAGAGAGGAGGAAGCAGGCTCCCTGCTGAGCGGAGAGCCCAATGTGGGGCTCCATCCCAGGACCCAGAGATCATGACCTGAGCTGAAGACAGAGACTTAACCCACTGAGCCACCCAGGTGCCCCAAGCATCTGACTCTTGATCTCAGCTCAGTTCTTGATCTCAGGATCATGAGTCCGGACCCCTCATTAGGCTCCACACTAGACATGGAGCCAACTTTAAAAAATAAAAAAATAAAAGATGAGCTTTATAAAAAGTGAGTTAAAAACCTTATACCTTTTGAGCTCCGTGCTGTTTTAACAATGAAATGTAAACCACACGGTAATGAAATGAGTACAGTCCTGAAGGAGAAAGAGCTGACATGGCTGGGTCCACTCTTCTCCAGGCGCACCTCCCTTTGTGCTCAGGGGACACTATTTGAGGTTGTGTTGACTTTATGAACTGTAACCCCCAAAGAGGGAGACTTGCCCAGGTTCTAGAGCCTGAATTCTGCATCACACGCCTCCCCACAGCTCATGCAGTGATCTTTCCTACCCTCTGAGCGTTGCCCTGGACCAGGCCCCCGTTCAGCTTGGGAACTGTAGTTCCCAAGTGTTTAAAAAAGAGACACCCACTAATCCCATTATTCATATTAACATTAATCCTATTGGCATTGTGGATTCTCCTGAAGAGTAGAAGCTTCTAAAGGGTAGTTTTCTGTGTGGGATCTGTGATTAGGAGTGCTGGGTGCAGCTGGAGATACCAGAGAGGTGTTTCCAATGAGTATATCCTCCTAAGTTTATTTACTTACTTTTTTCCTCCTACATTTAGAGAGGTGAGGGGAATGTTTCCCATTGGGAAAGGTATAGGTTTTGGAGTTAGCCAGACCTGGTAAGAATCCTGGCTATGACACTAATTAACAATCATCCTGTACAAGTGGCAAGTTTCTCTGAATCTCAGCTTTCCTCCTCTGTGAGATGCAAATAATAAAACTTCATCTCCCTAGAGGGTTGAATGAAACAACTCATGTCTCACCTGTACTTCTGCAGGTCACACTGTCTGGCATATACCAGGTGTTCTACAACAAATATTAATTTCCTTCCCCTTTTCTGGAATTTGCTCCCTTTTCCCATCAGCTACTTGATGAGCTAACTTTGAATGTGGACATTGTGCTTTCTTTCACATTAGCACCTCCGAACAAAACCTGTTTCCAGCCTAGTGTTAGAGTGTGTTTAAGGATTGGCATCATTAACCCAAGGCTCCTTCCCAAGTGATGGTTTTAACAAAAGGCATCATCGTTTTTCTGGTCGAAAAAACCATCTTGGATTCAGTTCAATCCAGTTGGCATTGTGGACTCTGTGATGGTGCTGGGCACTGTGCTGGAGACTCAGGAGGCAGAAATACCTTGACGACACTGTAATGAATGAATCTCATATTCTGGGATTACATCAAGCATCCCCATTCCTTTCCTCATTGAATGAATCACAGCTGGTGTCCTCGGGACAGCCTCTGGAGAAATGTACAGTTTTTCGAAAACCTGTCACCATAAAAGAAAAGAAAATCCTGTACTGGGTTGTTGGTTGGCAAGTGATGGGAGCAGGTGGGGAGAAACTGCTGGGGAGCCAACTCACTTTTTATTCCCATCAACAAACTAGGTCTCCAGCCCTGTTTAGGAAGAATAAAATATATCATGTGCAGCTGAACAAAATTTATTAGCATGGAAGTTTCCACCCTTTTTCCTCACCTCCTTTTGCAGAACCAAGGAGAGGAGAGGGGAAGGTGGAGGCAACAACCTGCATCATATTTAAGGGAGAAAAGCCAATGACAGAAGAGAAGGAAGGAAGGTGCATTACGTGGATTGCTTGCAAAAGGATTGTCTTCTCTGTGTTAACTTCTAAGGCAAATATCTCCAAATTTAACATCTCTTTACATAGAACTGTATTTTGAGGGACTTTAAGAAATATAACTGAACACATGCTGAGGTTTGCCAGTTTATGGTAAGTCAAAAGCATGAGAACCCAGGAAAATGCCAACAATAGGGTTAAGAAGTAACACTGTACTGGGCACGTGGGTGGCTCAGTGGGTAAAGCCTCTACCTTCGGCTCAGGTCCTGGTCTCAGGGTCCTGGGATCAAGCCCCGAATGGGACTCTCTGCTCACCAAGGAGCCTGCTTCCCTCTCTTTCTCTCTCTGCCTGCCTCTCCACCTACTTGTGATCTCTGTCTGTCAAATAAATAAGTAAAATCTTAAAAAAAAAAAAAAAGGAAGGAACACTGTACTTTCTAACATCCATGGTATGGAGCACAGAGAAGCACTTTATTTCTCATTTGTTTGTGGTGGGGCTAATACAAACCAACCTCTGAAGCAAGCAAGAAAAAAAAAAAAAGTGGGAAAATGGCTGCTGCCCATCATATCTGGGTGCATCCCAGAGAGTTTGCCTCTGACACTACCCTTGAATATGACTTTTCAATACCAAGACCCAGAGCCCCTGCTTGCCTTGTATTATGGAGAAATATGGTAACAGTGTCTTGTGATCACCAGCTTTCTCTGCCCTGTACTCTCAGGGACTTCTGCCTTAGATTTAGAGTCGAGAAGATTCTGGGGAGTACAGATGTACTTGCTGAAATTCTTCCATGGCCTCAGTAGGCCCTTTTCTTCCTTCTGCCCTTCAAAAGAAGTCCTCTGAGAATTTCACTGAAGCTGGAGCCCTCACAGGGGGATTTTGACCAAAATGAACTAGCTGATTCAGATGCACCAAGGGAGTTGACCTTCTAAGAAAGCACAGTGGTTGGACGCAGAAACCACCCTACACACCAAAGTATCCCATGATGTACTTTGAGTATTTTCAGAATTTTTAACTGTGACTTTTTCTAATAATTTTCTTGACTTTCACTCAAAAGACTGCATCAAAAAATGTCCTTCCTTGCTTCCTTTTTTGGGGAAAAAAAATCCCAAGAACTATAAACTATAACAAGATCATAGACTATAGACCAAAACAAGAGGGCTTGGTGTTTTGGCCTCTATAGACAGAGCAGGCATTAAGTCTTGTGTTGTCCCCATGATGTAGGGCTAGGCTATGGCAAGTTCATGGCTCTGCACTTACAATGATGGTCAGCAAAACACATTTTTATTCTCCCTGTTTTTAATATTTTTCACAATTGATATACACCATGGGTCTGGTGTTATTTCAATTCTTGCTTTTTAGGTGCCATATTCTCCCTTACACAGGCCTGGTCATCTGTTCACATTGCTATGAACTGAATATTGTGTCCCCATAAAATTCATAAGTTGAAATCTAACCCCCAAGGTAATATTAGGAGGTGTGGCCTTTGGGAGATGATTAGGTTATGAGGGTGAAGCCTTCAAAAGTGAGATTAGTGCCCTTAGAAAAGAGGCCTCCGTGAGCTCCCTAGCCTCTTCCACTATGTAAGGACACAGTGAGAAGACACGAACCACGAAGAGATCCTCACCAAACCTGGAATCTGCTGCCGCTTTTTTCATGGGTTTCCAGCCTCCAGAACTATAAGAAATAAATTTCTGTCCTTTAGAAGTCATCCAGTCTGGGGCAGCTGGGTGGCTCAGTGGGTTAAGCCTCTGCCTTCGGCTCAGGTCATGAGCGCAGGGATCCTGCTCCTCTCACCGCTCTCTGCCTGCCTCTCTGCCGACTTGTGGTCTCTCTCTCTGTGTCAAATAAAATCTTTAAAAAGAAGAAAGAAGGAAAGAAAGAAAGAAAGAAAGAAAGAAAGAAAGAAAGAAAGAAATCACCCAGTCTTTGCTATTCTGTTAGAACAGCCCAAATGAACTAAGATGTAATATACATTATTGTCCCACAGATGACACTGATATGACACAAGCAAAGCACAAAGCATAGGACAGCCCCAGACCATAGAGCAGAGACCACCCAGCATGGTCCCCATCAGCAGGGAAATCTCCAGATTTCAAGTCCCTAAGACACTGTGCTGTTGCCAAAAACATCACTGGGTAGGGATACAGACCCCTGCGGCCATTGAAGAGACCTGCCTTCCCCATTCTCAATGGAGGGATTCTGTTCTCCTGGCTGATACTGTAGTGATGTTATTTTATTGAATGTTTACAACATCTGACAATCAGCAAAACTGACTTTACTGTCAAGACAGAAGGGTGTTTGAGGGAGGACTAGTGCTCTAAGAGGCTAATCATCAGTGAATGTTTTTTGTCTTCTGGTGATTTTCTATGTAACTTCATATCTGTAGAGACTTGAATAGAAAGGACAATAGATGGAGGATACCTTTAATCTAGAAAAGTGATTGATTGATTGATTGATTGATTGATAGGCAGGCATTAAGAGGCCATAAAATGTCTTAATGCCCTCCAACTCCAGAAGCCACCGCCAACATTATAAAGCACTCCCCTCGGTGCGAAGTGTGTCTCATGCCTCGACTGGAATGTCGTAACAGTGCTGTTTATCATTAGGGTGGCTTCAGTGAACAGAAACATGTTTCCAAGTAAGTCTTCCTCTTGCACAATTTTTTAAAAATTAATTTTGGGAATTCAGTGCCAGGTAAACAACTCGTCTCAAACATGTTTTTCATCCTTTAAAACTATTTCACAATTCTACATTTTTCTAATGTTCTCTCTCAGAGGCAAGCATGGCGGGGGGGACATCTTCAAAAGGAGAAAAATAACCATTTTTCCCATTTGTTTTTCCTGGACTTCCCTGTCTGTCATCCCAGGTAGGAGCCCTACTGCGTTCTGCCTTCCCTCCTCCCCATTCTGTCTCCTCTCCTCTTCAAGATGACCCTCTGGCCTCAGCATACTGGCCTCTTCTCCCAAACAACAGGAGACCATCAGCTTTCTGCTCAGGCTCGTGTTTGCACTCCTGTTACTCCACAGGCCATTGTGACACAGCAAAAATAGCCACACTGAGACCTTGGGAAACAATCCTGTCTTTGTCACACCTTCCAGGTCAGTTCATCTTTGCGGAGTCTAGGAGACATACATACTGCTCATCGATTCTGTAAGGTTTCTAAAGTCCTTCCCCCTTCTCAAATAGAAAACTAGGTCTTCTCCTAAATTTTTTTTTAAAAAAAAAAGGAAAATCCAAAGAAACTCAAGATCCATTTTTGTTAGAAACAGACACCTCGTGAGATTTAAGTGGAAGCTAGACTTGGGTGAATCAGTGCTGTTACCCTAACTTTTTACACAGCAGACAGTTAGAACCATAAGCACTTGGAGCCTCAGATCAGCTGTCAGATGAGCCAAAGACCCAAATCTACACCAGGGCTTTGTGGTTCCTCAGCAGTGAGCATTTATACAAACTCATGTGTGCACGTGTGTGTGCACACACGTACACAAGATGAAGGCTTATGGTTTCCATATTTTTTAATGTATCCTGCTTTGGCCTAAAAAATCTACAGTTCTCTTTGTATGACTATTTCATAGACACTGATTGCTAATAAATGAATCCTTTCTCTTCATTCCTAGATAGGAATTCTAGTTCAATTACAGTAAGTGCTAGGATGCTTATACACAGTTAAACAGTTATACACATATATGACAAACACATGCATCTAGATAATATTTAGAACAAGACCAAATATTTATGTAATAAATAATTACCTGTCTGTGACAAACAACCTATTTTTCCATGACTGGAACTAACAGAGCAAATTTGTCTTTCTGACTTTTGCTGACGCACTACACAGAGGATTTCTTTTTCCTGAGCCCTTGCTCTTGAAGATAAAGTAGTTTGCAGACAGCTCAAGACAGAAGCAGCCCCTCGTCCCCTACATGCCTGTGCAAACCCCTCCTCCTGGGTCACTAGCAGCTTCCCTGTCGGCCTCTTCCTCAGCAGAGTCACCTGTCAGTGGGCTCATGGCCTGAGAAGACGAAGCAAGGCTGAAGAATTGCATGGTTATCACGGTTGTGCCCCAGGCCAGGGCAACTAAGCACATCTGGGTATTGCAAAACAAATATAACGAGCAGCCCTTTGAGTCAGCAGCAGTGCGCTCGGCCCAGGCCTGGCTGAGGGCCACTCACGCGGGGCTGATCCCAACGTCCCAGGGCTGGCCAGCTGTCAGTTATATCAGCGATTTGATCCACTGGGCCTGGAACAGGGGTCCCGTCTTTTTCTCCCACCATTGCCTGATGCTTTGCCTGACTCGCATGGTGTGTTCTTGCCTCCCCAGAAATGGGAGAAGGCCAGGAGAGGACCTGAAACCTCTGGTCCCGCTGTGTGCTCCCCCTCTTCCCTTAGCTTCCTCTTGCCTGTCTTCCTCTCCACTGTATCTATGTTTTTGTCCCACAGGCATGACTGTAATTACCAGCAAAATGAGATTCATGGATCTCTAGTTTATATGAAAATAATGAGCACGGGTCAGAAAGCATCTGATGTGTTATCTCAATTTTCCACCAACTGTTAAGCTAAATGCCTGCCTGGGGCAGGTTACAAGGCTACTTATTTCATGAATATGCATGTTTCCAGAATGAGACTGAATGATTTCTTCAGGTTCAGACAAAGAGAAAGTGGCAGAGCCGAGTCACAAACCCAAATCTGATTCCAAAGCCTGTGTCTCTTTTATTAAACCATGTTCTACTTTTTTTTCCTTTACTTCTTCAATAAGGTGAAATTCATGTTACCATAAAACTCACCATTTTAAGATGTAGAATTCAGTGGCATTTAGTATATGCCCAGCACAGTGAGGCAACCACCACATCTGTCAGCTTCCCAAACATTTTCATCACCCCAAACCACCAGCAGCAACCACCAGTCTGTTTTCTGTCTTGCTGGGTTACTTCTGCTGGATGTTTTGTACAAATAGCAACAGGCCATAAATGGCTTCTTCTATATGGCTTCTTCCACTTAGCATCATTCTTCAAGGGTCACCTGTGTCATAGAATGTATCAGTACTTCCTTTATAGTACTTCCTTTAAATGTGATGGAAATATTCTACTGTATGTCAAGGCCACAACCTGTTCATCCAATCTTCCACTGATAGTCATAGATGCTTGGACTGTCTTTACCTTTTGGCTACTGTGAATAATGCTGTTGGGGACATGCGCATACATGTATGTGTTTGAGTCTCTGTTTTCAATGCTTTGGGTGTAGAATCACTGGGTTGTATGGTAATTCTATGTTTAACTTTCTGGGGAACCACCAAACTGTTTTCCACAGTGGCTGAACCATTTCACATTCCCATCAGCGATGAATGGGGGTTTCCAGTTTCTCCACATCCTCTCCAACAACTGTTATTTTCTTGTCTTTCTTTTTTTGTTGTTGTTATAGTTATCCTAGTGGCTGGGAAGTGGTATCTATGTGCATTTCCCTAGTGACTACCAATGTTGAGCATTTTTTTGTGGGCTTATTGGAGATAGATAGATAGATATATCTATATATAGATATATAGATCTATATATATTGGAGATAGATAGATAGATATATCTAGATATAGATATCTATATCTAGATACATATAGATAGGTAGATAGATAGATAGATCTAGATATAGATATATGTCTATACATATATATTATATATGTCTATACATATATGTCTATACATATGTCTATATGTCTATACATATATATTATATATTATATATGCACCTTTTTAAAAAGATTTTATTTATTTATTTGACGCAGAGAGAGAGAGAGAGAGGGAACACAAGAGAGGGAGTTGGAGAGAGAAGCAGATTCTCCACTGAGCAGGGAGCCCGATGCCGGGCTTGATCCCAGGACCCTGGGGTGATGACCTGAGGCAAAGATGGACACTTAATGACTAAGCCACCCAGGCTCCCCTTACATATGCCTTCTTTGAAGAAGTCTACTCAAGTCCTTTGCCTCTTTTAATTGGATTATTTGTTCTTCTTTTCATTGAGTTGATTGAGTTGTAGGAGTTCTTCATATTCTGAATACTAGGCCTTATCAAATGTACAATTTGGAAATATTCTCTCCCATTCTCTAGTCTTTCTTTTCACTTTTTTCATAATTCCTTTGATGTACAAGTTTTTAATTTTGAACCAGTCTGATTACCCATTTTTTCTTTTGTTGCTCGTGCTTTTGGTGTCATTGTACTTCTTTTTTACACAAGGTACCTAAATTACCACCAGACGCTGAGTAGGAAGTCAATAGATATTTGTCATATATTTTCCTATATCTATTGGGTTGAAGAGAATGATAACTGACTTCCCATCCCATTCAAACATTCTAGAGTTCCAGGGCTGTTTGCAATCATATTTCAGATATATCATAATTTCCCAAAACCAACAGATTGTGTCTCATTGCACTCTTAGAAAAGTCATGAAAATATGCATTAGTTTTGATATACATCTTTTATACATGTTTACATGTTTACACAATATGTGTTTTAGTAGTATATATGTTCTTTACATGTTTTACATGGTATACATGTTTTCCTTTCTAGGAAAGAAATAGTAAGTTGCTGGTCCCTTGCTTAGGAATCTTCCATGTCTTTTTGTTGTTCTTGGCTGCTCAACAGTCCTGACTTTTCAGTACAGTTTTCTCAGGCATAAATCATGAGGGGGAAGGAGGAACCTGAACATTTAATTGTGTTGTAATTGCTCTTGGACCGCTATGCCACCTCTAGCTTGTTATTCCCAAGGAAATGATACCATTTCAATCTTTCTGTGGTGATTTATGGCTATGCTTTGCAGGAAAGCAATTTACGTGGCTAATAAATCCAAGATGAATTTCCCAGGCACGTGATGGAGAGGACTGTCAGCATTTGCTTTGTCCTTTGCTATTCTCCATCCTCAAGAGGATGGCATGGACTACTATCACGGCCGAGAACAAGCTCTCGCCTCCATGGCACTACTACCTCCTATCTTCACCAGCGCCTAATCAAAGCTTCACAAGAGTTTCTAGCACAATTCTTATGCTAGTCATGGTGAAAGAGTCAGAGGTTTCTAATCTAATGTCCAGTTTGGAATGCTCACAATCATATGGGCTAGTTCTTTAAAAAGTGATTTTTCGGGGCACCTGGGTGGCTCAGTGGGTTAAAGCCTCTGCCTTCAGCTCAGGTCATGATCTCAGGGTCCTGGGATCAAGCCCCGCTTTGGACTTGCTGCTGAGGAGGGAGCCTGATTCCTCCTCTCTCTCTGCCTGCCCCTCTGCCTGCTTATGATCTTTGTCTGTGAAATAAATAAATAAATATCTTTTTTTTAAAAGTGATTTTTCAATTATTTACATGAACTAATTCAAATGATACACAGATCCATCTTCAAGGCAGGGTGACATACACATTGTATAACTGCCAGCCCTTTTGCAAATAATGAAGAAAAAAACTAGTCAGTCGAATCTGGAGAAAATATACAAAGTAGTTGTAATATAAAACATTATACTTGAGATATGCAAAGCCAGATAGAGAGAAAGATTTCACAAAATCCTTATTATTAGTTCTTCAGGAAGTACAGTCCTTCATATAAATACTGAATGTATTCTTAAACCTATACTAATCACATTTAAATGACAGCAGAGGGATTTCTAATCTAAAAAAACATATGAAAACTTAGAACATACCAGCAAAAAAGAAAAGAAAAAGGAAAAGAAAAGAAAAAACGTTTTGTACGTATGTTTCCTCATCTATAAAATGGGGTTAATGCTAATACCTACTGCAGTCTTATTGAAGGAATTAAATTAAGTGAATGTCTATAACACATTTTAAAAAATGACTAGCACGTAATAAGTACTTCATAGATTTTGGCTATTTTGTTTTAAGATATATTTATTTAATTTTTTTAGAAAAGATTTTGTTTAATTATTTGACAGAGAGAGAGATCACAAGTAGACAGAGAGGCAGGCAGAGAGAGAGGGAGAAGTAGGCTCCCTGCCGAGCAGAGAGCCCGATGTGGGGTTTGATCCCAGGACCCTGAGATCATGATCTGAGCTGAAGGCAGAGGTTTAACCCACTGAGCCACCCAGGCACCAGAGATTTATTTATTTATTTTAGAGAGAAAGACAGCATGAGTGGGGAGAGGTAGAGGGGCAGAGGAAGAGAGAGGCAAAGAAACAGACTCTCCACTGAAAACAGAACCCAATGAAGGGTTCAATGCGGGGCTCAATATGGGGCTCATGTGCAGCCCAGTCCCAAGACCCAAGATCATGACGAGAGCCAAAACCAAAAACTGAAGGCTTAACTGACTGAGCCACCCAGGCACCCCACATTTTGGCTACTATTTTTAATCCTTTATCTTAACAAAAATAATAGAGTAGAAAAAAATGGAGACAAAGGGGGCCCTTTTGAACTGCAGCTTGTTTTTCTTCAGCATTCATGTTTTTGTTGGGTGTTTTTGTTCCTTCTCTAAACAGGTTTCATTCATGTGTATGTGTGTGTCTGTGCACTAGTTCATGTGTGCAAGCACGCCACAATTATGGGAGTGAATAACATGATTCTTACAACTACATCTGATCGAAGTAACCAAATACCAGAGATACTAGAATTTATAGCTAATTCAATCAGCAACAAAGAGGAAAACAGTTTCCTTAAAATCAGTCACATGTCTTGTTTCCTAACACTTCACCGTTGTCTCTAGCCTGGCATTTACCACAGGAAGTTGACTCACCTCTGGTGTCTTTCTCCTGTCCGTCCCTGCTCTACCCAGATGCAGAAAGAAAACCCGTCTTATACTTCCTGATTTCTCAAACCCACACAACTACACAAAATGACTGAATGAACAAGTGAAATAAGAAAGAACTACTCCTGAAATAAGCCATTGTTACTAATACATTAGAACCTTGAGCCATATTCATTGAAGAAATCCCTTCATGCCTGGTAAGTACTTTCTCCTAGCTTCCCACAGAATCAGATTCCCAAGTTACCGAATTAGAAATGGGATAGCAGTGAAGTATCGGAAAAATTACTTCTTTGTAGTGGAATAAGAGAGTCAGAACGAGCTTTAAAAGTCATCTAAACTAGCCAGCTCATTTTACAAGAGGAGAAAATAAGGCCAGAGAAGTAAGTTCTTTGCTTAAGGGCATATAGGTAGTTAGCCTCAGAACTGGAAGCAGGAACCTCTACTATCACCACACATTTAACTGAGTATCTTCAATGCATTATGGGATCTGATACACTTCCTTTATTTATATATCTGGCTTTCCCATGACACAATCCCAATGTTTTTTCTCATCTGTAAAACTCCTCAAAGAACCAACTTGGCAAATTACATTTACCAACTTGGCATTTGCACTGTGCATTCAACTAAAAAAAAATTGAATGGTAACTCACAATTGGGACAGCATACTGGCCAATTATACTTTAAAAAAAAAAAAAGCAGAAATAATCAAATCTGCTTCCATTTTAATGAAGGAATTAGAGCTGCAAAAATCCAGGCATCCTTGTGAATTTAATGAGGTCAAAAAGAGAAATGATAGCAACAACAAAAATCTGAGTCTTCTGGAAGTGTCTGGCGTACTATCAGTCAGAGGGAAGACTTGGCCCTTGGAGGTAGAGGTGTCTGAATTAACTACTGAAAAGACAGGATACCCAGATAACCTTGAACTCCAGATAAAAGATAATTTTTACTCCTAAATACTGCCTAGAATGTATTTATGCCTAAAAACTATTCATTATTTATCTGTAACTAAAACTTAACTATATACCATGCATTTTATCTGGCAATGTCCTTTGAAGGGAAATTGGCACTTCACACAGTTGGGCTATGGTCCTGTATTAATTCACTGTGCCTGGAGACATGTTACTTTACAGAGAGAGTTCCATGCAACAAACATATCGTTTCAGAAGGGAAAACCCCAGAAGAGTTAGGGAAGAATAGGATACCTGCCTGTCAACCCTGTCAGCCCTCCCATCCCAAGCAGCCAATGGAATAAGAGATGAATCCTCCCGTCCCTCCTCCCTTCCATTGCGGAAGCTAGCTACATGGAACGTGTGCATTGCTCAGCGCCACAGACAAAGACCTGAATGAACTACAAGTGAAATCTCATTTTTAACTGGGATGGAACCTCTTTATTTAAATCAACCCTTGAAATAAACACACATACACAAATACACAAACCCAAAGGCACACAAACAGAATCCCACCCACCCTTACTGCAAAAGGCCACTCTTAAATTAAAACTATATTGCTTTTCCATCACAGTTTTTTGAAACTCGGATTTATACATGCGATTAAGGCACATATATGTATGTATATCTTAATCACAGCCTGGCACAAAAGACCACAAGTATTTTTAACTGTTTTCAATGACAGAAATCTGCATTCCCTCCTCACAGCTCACTTCCACTGAGCATTTTAGCACCACCTGCTTCTGTTTAAGCAGAGTTGCCCAAATTCTCCCCGCCCCCCACGGAACTGAGTTCAATTTAATTATAGCCTTTGTTTTAAGCCTCACTACTTGGTGATTAAGACAACAGCAAAAACCAAAAAACAACAACAGCAAAGCTGGTATAAAGGTTTGTTTCAAATAATTTGAGAGGTATCTTCATATGGACTTTGTCCCTATTATACTTCCAACTGTGAAGACTCTCCAGGGAAAATACCCCTGTTATGACTCTTCAGAACTAAGTTAATACTGTGCCTTCCTTTTGGAAACTTGAAAGGATTCTCAAAGGTCTCCAGATACTTTGTCAGAGTCTGGCTCTTCTAGATGATTTATGAATTACATGAGAACCATCTAAAATCCCATGGCAAAGACAGCGGACATGCCCGTATGTGTGCAGCTGGTTAATGCTCATGGATTATTCATGAAGCACCACCATTCCAAATTGGTCCAAAGGAAACAACAGGACAAAGGACTCAGCAACCAGCTTGACTTGCTGGAAATCTGATCAAATGAAGTTAGTGTAGTCATCAGAACTAAGGCCCTCAACGGATCTGATTTCTGATGCATTTCAGCTGAATCTGAGCAGCAAATAAGAAGCAGCTGCTATTGCTAATGCTGATGGTAGCAACTCAGGGAGATTCATTTCTTCCAGATCTACAGGTCTTGGGTAGTAAAGACCACTCGATGACATGTCCTCAAAAATTCATGGATATGAGCTTGACCACAGGGCCCTTAATGGGTAACCAGCTCATTTTTTAGAAGAGACAAAGACTGGGAATAATGCAGTATATGTACATCTGAGGATGAGTCCCAACAGAACCTTGAGGGTCTTCGTCAAGGGAAATGGCAAAGCTGACTACCAAAGACAGTACATGGCTTCTGGGTCATTGCCTTATTTCAAATCCAAGCTGGGTTTTAGTGTTTTCTTTTTGTAAAATGATGCTGAGATACACAGAAAGGGTGATGGCCTTTGTCAGAGGAAGGTATGGGTGTGGCACAGACCCCTGAGGTCCTAAGGAATGCAGAGGTTTGGATCAGTGCTTGAAGAACAACCCTCAAACTGGGGTCCAGTGTGAAAGGAGCCACTGAATGCTAACAGAGATGGTAATGGTCTGCCTTCTCCTGGCTAGGAGCTGGGGAGTTGTCTTGAAAGGCAGGAGAGAGAATAAGACAAGATCAAGAAAGAAAGAAAGAGATCCCCATGGCAAGTTAGGAAGTAGTGCAAAATCACAACGATATATTTGTCACGAAGATGTTAGTGGCATGTGGGTGGAACACCATCTATGACAGATGTACTCCAAGATGGTGGCAAAGCTGCCTTTCCCAAAATCATGCCCCTTCCTGGGCAGCCCAGATACATTGCTGGTCCATTCTAGCCCAAGTTGGGGCCACTCTGAAGGGGTACTCTAGCTTCCAGAGCTCCCTGAGACTGCCACATGCCTGCACTCTATACATTCCTGATGGCCTCTCCTCCCTTTTGGCATTCCCCTTCCCAAGGACACTCCTTAATAAATACCCCATGAGCCAAATTCCCTCCCAGAATCTGCCTCCTGACCTGTGACATTATCCACATCTGGGACTTCCTTGACAACTTTCTGTGGTAAACTGGCTAAAATTCCAGCTAAACCATTGGATTATGCTTGAACAATTCATTTCTCATGCCTGAAAAATAATCCATAGGAAACTTGGATCATCAATTTGTTGAGGCATTTGACTCGAGAATATGTGTTTCTTGGATACAAGGATTATTAACATTAGGGCAAACTGTTATCAAATAAAAAGAAGCAGCATAGAAAACCAGAATGGATACGTTTGTTAAGAGCGGAAGCTCGGCTGGTCCTTTTCTGTTTTTTGTTCTTTTTCAGTCATGTGACTCATAGTGGCCATGGAGACCTGACTAATGGTTAATCTTTCTCAGACTTTTAAAATTAAAAGCCAGGATGAGGAATACTGTTCAAATACTGTTTGCCACAAATCACCCTTTATCTCCCCTCGGAAAGGTCAGAGAAGAAGGAACCTATATTCTAAGAAAAGGGCAGAAGCTTTTCCCACTTTGCCCCCCACCCTTGTACTCTTTTGGAAATATAAACCTGAGTTCTAACATCGGGGCCACCCTGAGTACTCAGAAACTCGGCCCCTCATTTACTTGACTCCCTCATAGCAAGTTCCAGGTGGACCCTTCTCCATGGCTGACCACTGGCACAGTCACGGAAGACGTAAAGCTCCACCTCTGAGCTTGAACCTGCTCTCACCTGTTAACTGTTGGCTAACACTTAGGCACAGGAGCCTGATCGTGAAGCGATGGGGACTCCGGGAGACCATCAGCAGGCAAGCCAAGCATCCCTGAAATGAGAACACATTTAGAAACTGAGAGTCTCCCTGTGTTCTAACACTGAACTTCGCATCAGCAGAAAACCGAGAGGCTAGGAGGGACCAAAACTTGGCACATTTGAGCATCTCTGGGCTGAGCCTGGTTACCACCTGTCACTTCTGCAAAGCAGCTCTCAAGACATGCTGTACTTCCAAGTTTTGTTTTAGCGACCATGTTTCCTAGATGGCTTTTCAACAAAGGTGGTCTCAACCAGCACTCCCAGAAGGACCACGGTCCACCTGAGACGACACCACACCATGTGTGCACACATCACAGCTCTCACTGCCAGGAGCGGGGGGAGGTGGAGGAAGACCATGAAAGAGGGTGATGGAACCCGGAAGGCAGAGCAGGAAATGTTAGAATTTCTTTTCCGCTCCAGCTGGAATGATGCTGTCCCCTAAACATCTAAGAAGGAGGCGCCGTGAAACAAAGGGCAGTGGGGCCAGAATGGTAGTCTTCTGACTACCAGGAAGGATGCTGAGAAATAAGAAGGGCTTTGGCACAGAGGCTCTCATGTCCAGTGCCAAGTCTGGGGGTCATCTCTGCTTCCCCACTTTCAGATATGTAAGGATTACTAAGAGTATTTGTTTAAAAAGCTCATGGATCCTGCTCCTAGAGTTTCTGATTGGATGAGTATGGAATGAGAGCCAGGATCATCTAGTTTATTGGTATAATTATTTTCAAAACAAGCACTAGGTGACTCAGAAGCATGGACCACAATTTGAGAAACAAAGCCCAGATCTACAGAGAGATGTTTCCCTTAGTACTTTTGACATAAGCTTCCCTGTCAGCAAGCCAGTCTGGATTACTTACATATAGGGCCATCATCAGCTCTGGAGAAGTCAGCAGAATTAGAACAAACACAGTCATTCTAAAGGGAGCAGAACGGGAAGTAACGGTTAATAAGCTGTAACTACACATTAGAAACTGTGCTTGCAGATCTGCCTACTATTAGTTTATTTCATTTCATAAGACACATAAGTAAAGAAGCACCTCAGTTTATAAATGGAGAAATTGAGGCTTGGAGCAGTTAATCTGCCCCAAATCACCAAGCTAAGAGAGCAAGGATTTAAGCCCAAGTATATCTGGCTCGGAAAGTAAACTTGCCTGAGCCTAAGAATCTTCATGGCATTTGTTCAAAATCTGATTCTCAGGGCACTCCTCTGGAGAGTCTGATTTCACATCTCTGCGGTAGAACCCCGGGATCTGTATTTGTTGCGGTAGAACCCCGGAATCTGTATTTGTGGCATTTACCCCTAAAAGGTTCTTTCTGTGGGAATTAGGAAAAGACTGTTGCTGCCCCCTCCTAGTGTGACATGTGTGTGGCTCCCTTCCAGTGGAAGTAGGCGGCTCAAAAGAGCCATGTTCTTGCCCTTTGCCTTCAGGGCAAAAGTGTTGCTTTTGAAAACACCTAAGATTTCTTTCAAAACTAGTCTTGAAAAATAAATGTGTATTGCTCCTCAGATGTTTTCCTTCGCTACATTGTTTCTTTTCTTAGAGAAAAACACTGGATGGGGATGAAGGGATCTCTAAAGCCATGTAATAACATTTGAGGGTGGGCAACATTTTTTGCGAGACTCCCAGTAATAAAAAACAGCAAGCGTTTGAAGAAATAGCCACAGAATTAGAACAGCCACTGCGCTCCATACAGAGATTAATTAACTTGCTTGGAGGATCAGATTTCCACACAGTTCTCTAGCTGTTCACAAACTAGAATGCATCTGAATCACGTAGGGTGGGGTGTCCAGGCTCCACCCACTAGAGATTCCAGGGTTAGTGGGTTTGTGGTGGGGCTCAAGAATAAATAAATAAATAATCTAAAAGAAAGAAACAATTTTTTGAAAAAATAATAATAATTATCTGAATGAATCAACAAATCATTGGATTCAATATCTGAAGGGGAGGACTTTTATCACTTTAAAACAATGGAAAAATAAATACAAAATAAATAAATACAATAGAAAACAACACCAAAAAATGTTTTAATCAACAGGTTTGACAGAGTGAAAACCTATAAAAGCCAGAAGACAAATAAGAGGTGTATTTGTAGTAGGTGTATAGGAGAGATAATGGTCTAATGACTTATACTCTATAAAAAAATTCACCCACAAAAAAGTATACATGCATCAATAAAATATTATCCCACACTCTCTCATTCACTGCTGGTAGGAGTGTGATTGGTGGGACATTTCTGGAAGACAAGCTGATAATATGTATAAAATGCATTATAAATGTGAATACTGTTCATTCCACCATTCACCCTCTGGGCATTCATCCAAAAGTAAGCAGGTCTGCAAATATGTACAAGTTAATGACATAAGAATGTACATCGCCATATGGTTCTTAACAGCTAAAATTATTGAAGATAACTTAATGTTCATCAATGGGGACACAGGGCCAGACCTATAGCAGAACCCTAGAGAAGCTTTAGAGAATCATGCCTGCATTTTTCACCTGAGAAGCTATTGGTGTCAGTCAAACAATTCAGAGTAAACCCAGCATGTTTGCACTACATGTGAATGAACATAATGCCCCTGATTGTATATCCCAAAATGACTAATGTGATAAACTTATGTTGTATATCTTACCACAATAAAAAAGCAACATGCTTGATTAAATCCAATTTTCGTAAATGTTAAGAAAAATACTGATGTAAAACAGTAGCAATGTAAATACTGTAAATAAATATAAATATTGATGTAAAACAATAATAATGTAATTATTAAGGAAAATATTTACTTTGAGTGGTAGAATTATGGGTGTTTTTCACTTCTCTATCCTTTGATGAAAGTCTGAACTTTTACATAAGAGTGCAGGTCTAAATTTTAATTATGTCATTAATGCATACAAAGTTAGATAAATAGTCATTTTTGGGGTGCTTGAGTGGCTCAGTCGGTTAAGCATTTGATCTTGATATTGGCTTAGGTCATAATATCAGTGTCGTGAGATTGATCCCCAAGTTGTGCTCCACTCAGGGTACAGAGCCTGCCTGGGAGTTTCTCTCCCTCTGCCACTGCCCACTCATACTTTCTCTCTCTCTAAAAATAAAATAAAACAAAATTTAAAATAAAATAAATGTCATTTTCAACTGCCAATTAGGTACTTTTTTAAAGACATACCCAATGCTGCTAACCCATGCCTTGGATTACTGGAACCTCTATTATCACTCACTGGAAAAATAATTATCACTTAACATCTATCTGGTCCTACCCATTTCCTTTACAGCATCAAGCCCTAGGCTGCGCCTTCCTGCTGATGCCACGTAAGTGTCTTCTCTTTCTTCTACCTCAACCCAGCATCCTGTGGTACCTTTGTTCCTGAACCATCTAGAACCACCTTCCCTGCCTGCCTCCCACTTTAACCCCCATTCCAGCCCATTTTCCTCTCTTTTCCTTCATGTTACTTCTTCCATTTTGTTTTTTTTTTTTAAGATTTTATTTATTTATTTGAGAAAGAGCATGAAAGAAAGAGAGCACAAGTGGTGGGGACGGGCAGAGGGAGAGGGAAGAGCAGATTACGCACTGAACAGGGAGCCCAATGCGGGATTCGATCCCAGGACTCGATCCCAGGACCCCAGGATCATGACCTGAGCAGAGAGCAGACGCTTAACTAACTGATTAAGCATCCCCATGATTCCTTTGTCTATTTCCTTCTTTTCCTCATCCCTCAACTTGGAAGAACCATCCCTATCACCCCTTTTACTACCCAAGAAGCAAGGCTGAATTAACACATTCCAAAGCAAGATCATGGTCATTCCGTATTTTTCTTTCATCTATATTGTTTTCTCCTAAATTAGATTTTGCAACTCACACGTACTTTCAGAACGAAGTTTGATATAAAAGCCAGAAACATAAGAATGTCTCAAAACTATTATTCCCTGTGACACGGGTCTTTCTTCACTACCAGACTGACTTCATATGGTATCTCTTATCTTCAAGCTACTGTTTTCTTTTAATTCACATGGGTCCTTATGCATCTCAAGCCGTGAAGGCTCCAACATCAGCACAGACACTTGCAGGTTGCTCATAACAATCCCCAGACAGGTTACGTGTGAACGGAATTAAGGAAGGAACTAAGTTAATCTCTATGTCCTGTCTGGCAGAGCCCAACAGGGCCCCATGACCAACAGAAACCCTTGAGCTACTCTATTCCAACATGTCCAGTTTTTCTTGGCCATACATACACCAGACACACAGGGAAATACAAGGACAATCAGTCAGTTAAGCAAGAGTTTACCTTATTAATGTGTTCAAAATTTTAGTGCACTTGACACACACAAAAAAATAGAAAATATATCCAGCTTATTCCTTTCACGCAAAAACCCCAGTAAATTCTTTCTTCTTGGTCCATTTTCTATCCTGGAAACAAAAACTTTAAGTGGAAAGAGACACCGTCGTGAAATTCAGAGATCTGGGAGGCTTATTTGTACTCACGGATGTCTGAAAAGGAAGCTGCCCCAGCTTCAGCTCTGCCTGTAACAACCCCTCATAATCTTTAAAATGTTTTTTACAGAACCCTATTTCTGAGGATTGAAAACATTTCAATATGTGGTCTTATGTTTTTGGCAGAGGTTGAGAGCTGCGGAGCTGGATCAAAGAACTATATACACAAACAGCGTATCTGGCCAACAGGTTAACCTTTGCTGTCTGAGAAACCCAGATTCTGTGGGGCAGCCAGGAGCTCCAAGGAAAACTGGTCAGACCAGTCTGGCCTTCTCAGGGGTATTAGAAGCATTTGTGCCCTCCTCAAGTGCTGTGATGAGCACTGGGTGTTATACTTAAGTAATGAATCATTGAACACTGCATCAAGGTCTAATTATGTACTACACAGTGCCTAACTGAACATAATAAAAATAAACAAATAAACAAACTCACAGCCTCATATAACCTGCATGATTTGTGATGGTTTTAATAAAAAAGAGAAGAGATTTTTTTTAAAAATTTATTTGTTTTCAGTAAACCAATTTCATTCATTCATTCATCCACAAATACTCATAGTCACTGCCTTGAGCCAATCCATGGCATAAAAGAAATGGGCTATCCTTTCAGCCATGCTGGCAGCCAATGACTGCAATTTTCCTTTCCATATTGAAAAATCTGGAGGCTGGTTTATATTCGGTATCTTACAAATTACGAAAAAATAAAGTCTGATGCCTTTTAAGCCTATAATTCTTCAATCTTATTCTCAACGGCATTCGATACAAGCACTCCTACTCTTGAAATCCTTGTTTCCTGGCATTTATCCTACCGCACTGGTGGCTCCACTCCCTACCCTTGGCTGGCTCATCCTCCTGACCAGATTTCTAAACACTGGAGTTCCTCTGGGCTGCTCAGTCCCTTCCTCCTCTCTTTCTTCATCATTCTCTCCTGAAAGGACCACCTCTATCCCTATGGCTTTAAACCCCTTCTATATGGGGACAATGCCCCGTGTTTACTTTCCACTCAAGACTCTCCTCTGGCCTCCAGACTCAGACTCAGTAGCCTCTCACAGACCATCTGGAGGTCTCATGGGCATCTAAAATGACAGATCCCTCCAGAATTCCTGATTCCTTCCCCTTCCCACCAAACCTGTTCTTCCTCAGGGTTCTCCAGTTCACAAAATGGCACCACCACTTACCAAATTGTTTTAGCCAAACCTGAAAGTCATTGTTTTCTTCCCTTGACTCACTTCCTACAGTCAAGCAATAACCTGTTGTGCCTACCTCAAAAATATGTCTGAACACCAAGTGTGATGTTAAGAGCATTCGCTGCTAACACTGCTATGGGTACTGTCCTTCCACTGGGTCCCATGAAGGTGGCAAATGGCACACTGCAGCCCCAGTGAAGTAGCCAGTGGATGCTAGAGTGGCCCTCATCAGAGTCCACCCAAGTCTTGCTGAGTCAATTGGCAGGGCCATACCAGAGGCACAGATGAGAGTACAAGGGACATTCTGTGGACCTGGAGGCTCTCTGTTAGGTCTAGTTTTATCACTCAGTTGCTGGATCATGGCCAAGGGGGTAGATCTCAAATGTAGGGTGAGGCAGGCTGGATTGATGGGAATAGGGAGCACTCAAGGAGCTGGGAACAGCAGCTAATTACCAATTGCATTAGTTAGGGTTCTCCAGAGAAACAAAACCAATAGGATGTGTGTATATATAGAAAGAGATTAATTACAGGAAATTGGCTCCCACAGTTAGAGAAGTTGGCAAGTCTCATAATCTGCAGGGTAAATCAGAAGGTCAAAGACCCAGAAAAACTGATGGTAGAGTTCCTGTCTGAAAGCCAGCAGACTTAAGATGGAAGGGGAGCTGACATTTCAGTTTGAGTCTGCAAGCAGGGGAAAAAAAGAAAGAAAGAAAGAAAGAAAGAAAGAAAGAAAGAAAGAAAGCAAGCCAGCCAATGTCCCAGTCTGAAGGCCATCAGGCAGAAAGAATTCTTACTAAGACGAGAGTCAGCCTTTTTGTTCTATTCAGGTCTTCAACTGATTAGATGAGGTCCACCCACATAAGGGTAGGCAATGTACTTTATCCAGTCTAGCAATTTAAAAATTCATTTCATTCAAAAACACCCTCACAGACACACCTGGAATAATCTGTGACCAAATATCTAGATACCACATAACTCCGTCAAGTTGACACATTAAAATTAGCCATCACACCAGTTGAAATGAAAATTGCTCAATACTTTAATAACTGGTCTGCTGGAATCCACTCACTTCTCTCGACCTGTGGGCATCAACAAGCCCAAGACAACTCATCTCTGGCCTGAATCACTGCAGTGCCCTCCTAGTTCATCCCCCAATTCCATTCTAATGCCTTCTGATCCAGATCTGGGTTTCCATACTGGCTAAGAAGGCAGGGTCTGGAGTCACTCTTTCTGAACATAGTGCCTAGCTTCCCACTCTCTAGCAGAGCACCCACCACAAGTGCTGGCCTCAGATCCCACCCTCACTCCTCTCCCACTCTGCTCTGTAGCACCGGTCCTGATCCCAGAATTACATCTAGGGTGAAGAGAAAAGGCCACTCACTTTGGATACAGAATTTATGGAACACCAAGAAGCTTACTCATCAAAAACTAATATTTTAATGCAATGTTTTAAAAATTCAAAAAGTAATTAAAAAATCCATAATGAACAAAAGGTCACATTTTAAATAAAGACAGGATGGAACAGAGTCAAGATTAGGATGAGGTGATTGCAAGAGGTGGAGGGTGAGATCCTGTTCTAGATGTGGGTATTTTGTTCATCATGGAATTTTCCCTTAATTTTGATTTTGTAAAATATTACTTCTCTTAATTACTGAGCTTTTGTGAGCACTCCCTTTAAATTTTGTGCCCTAGGCAAGCAACTCACTGTACGTTAAGGGCACCTTGGTAGAATCCAATTCACAATAGCTGGTCTCACATTCTTACCTTCCCTGCAATCGGCAGCAAGCTCCTGTCCACAGAGCTCCATGGTTAATTGTGGCCTCCTCCCTTGGGGTGGTAGTGCCTTCCTGCTGTTCAAATCTCTGGATTGTCTTACTGTCTCCTAAATGGCTTCTTGGTTTTATTCCTTGGATAAAATCTCTCTGGTCATGACCTGCCATCCCACCCTTGGGTTTGTTACTAAGAGAAGTGAAAATATATTCTATACCAAAGTTCTAGCAGCTTTATTCATTATTGCCCCAAACTAGAAACAATCCAAACATCATCAACAACTGGTTAGTGCATACTTATATAGCAGAATACAACTCAGCAAGGCCAAACGAGACCAATGCCAGAGCATGGGTGAATCTCGAAGTAATTATGCTTGACTGAAAAAAGTCAGGCCCCCACCCCTTCCAGAAAGAGTATATATTACATACACTGTACTCTTACATTATATATATATTACATTTTTATATATGTTTGTGTTTGCGTATGTGTGTATTCCATTATCTGTAGTGACAGTAGACCAGTTGTTGCCTAGGCTGGGGCTGGAGTTGGGGGTTTGATTGCAAAGAAGTATGAGGGAGCTTCTGGGGGTGACAGGAATGTTCTGGATCTTGATTGTGGTGGCAGCTATCTTACTGTAAAAATTTGTCAAAAATTCATCAACTATTACATTTAAAATAGGTTCACTTAAAAAAATAAGTTGATTTTACTATCTAGAGATTATACTTCAGTAAAGCTGATTTTCATGAACCTCAGTTCCCTCTTCTTTAAAATGGAGAAAAAATACACCTGTTCGTGATAATGAAGTGAGGCAACAGCTTAAGAGCTTAGAACGGTGTCTGGCATGTAATAGAAACTCTATAAATGATAGACAGTATTTTAACAACCATAGTAATCTTTTTACTCTATAAATTAGAAGCAAGTCATTTTTCTCCCTAGAAATCTACCATGTTTCTGATTTGAAGCACTGAAATCACATTTAAATTCTGAAGGAAAAGGCTCTAAAATTCTGGTTGACTTATTAAATAATCCAGTGAGTAAAGCCTACTTATTTCTTGTTTGTACTTTTTGTCTCTTTGACAACAAACTGAAAGAAAAAGAAACCATTTTATTGAAGTAATTCCACTGTTGAAAGAAACTCGTTTAAAAAAGAGAATCTATGGAAAACATACTCCTTCAAGTCTCAAGACTGTGTGCTTCAAAGGGACAATGTATGAACAGGAAAAGAAATTCTGGCTTGAAGTGGATGGTTATTACACCACTTTCCATGAATGGCTTTTGAAATGGATTTCATCCCTTAAGAATTCAATTCTTTGCCATGGGTGCCACTGAATAAATACCCTTCCAGCACGAAAGCAAGTGGAACCATCCAGTGCAGTGTTGAAGAAGGGATTAAAAGTTGACGACCTCCCGCCCTTTTCTGTCAGTGGACATTTTGAAAGTTGTTAATCAGGAGATGCAAATGTAATCCTTACGACTGGATAAACAAAGTATGCCACGAAAAATGGTATTGTGCACTTCATCCAATTAAATCTGAAAGCAATTCTTACAGTTGTCAACTTCATGCAACACATTTTCAATATGCTGACTCGTATGTTAAGAAACGTTTGCTGGAGGAAAGAATGAAGTAAGTTGGATGTGACCACTGTCTAAACTATATTACAATATCAGTGAAACATAGACTGTAGCCATAAGTTATTTTATAAGTAGATTTTGTGAAATAAAATCTATTTAGAAGAGACAAATGATCAGAAAAGTGTAATTAAAGAAAGAATGTGCCTTAGGTACTCGCACTTTATTGCAGATAAACAACAAATAGTTCTTCCTATCAGTATGCCTATGCACTGAATAAATTAACAAAATTGAATCTCAGGGTACGTATGCACAGATGGTAAGAAATAAATGAATTTACCCGGGTAACGGTATATTTATGCATTAAATCTGGCAACCCTAACCCACAGCCAGTATAGAAGAATAAGATTATTTCATGAACTTGCAACTGAACACAGGGACTCAATATCTGAAGTACCTGACATTTTATCACATGAAGCCAGAAAACACAGAAACTCAGAATACAAGAATTGGAGGAAACCTGAATCTTGATGACTTCAAATGAGCCCTTCATTATAGCCCTAATCCCAGCCTTGTCAATTACATGAATTAATACTTCCCATCTTGCTTAAGCCAATAAATTGTGCATCCCATCACTAACATCCCAATGGTTCCTCGTGGGGCAAGGCTCTGTTCCTGCTTCTGTGCTCAACACATGGGCACTCAATGCTTAATCCTTCCAGCAAACACATCGGCTCACCCCATCAAAGCCTGCTGTCTCTTCAGACGCCCCCACACCAGACTCTGCCTTTAGTGGGGCTCGCCTCCATCTTCCTCTCTCCCTGTCCCTGGAGCCACTGTAAACATTGGGCAACTGCCCCTCTAATGACCCCAAATCCCCAGCCAGACTCCATCTCCCCTTCTCCGGGGACACTTGGGTCAGGGGTGTCACAGGTGCCCAGCAACTTCTATTTTGGGTCAGGAAACCTAAAAACCTTGAACCATCCCATACACAGAAACCCAGGACTTCCTGGAAGGGAAGAAGACAAAATTAGCCTTTCAACCCTCCGGAATCTCCCTGGGCAGGATGAAGGACAAAACAGCTTGGCAAGTCATCCTGTCACAAATGTAAACTACCTAAATCAGAGGAGAGAGCATGAATCCCTGAAGATGGTGACATACACCTCCTGTCATTTCAGCCCAGATCCTCTCCAAAACTGAATTGCTTTCCTCTAAACTAGAGTAAGAATCAGAGACAGGAATCCATCAGAATCTTAGAGGAGAACATAGGCAATAATCTCTTCGATACCAGCCACAGCAACTTCTTTCAAGATATGTCTCCAAAGGCAAAGGAAACAAAAGCAAAAATAAACTTTTGGGACTTCATCAAAATCAAAAGCTTCTGCACAGCAAAGGAAACAGTTAACAAAACAAAGAGGCAACCCACGGAATGGGAGAAGATACTTGCAAATGACAGTACAGACAAAAGGTTGATATCCAGGATCTATAAAGAACTCTTCAAACTCAACACACACAAAAGAGACAATCATATCAAAAAATGGGCAGAAGATATGAACAGACACTTCTCCAATGAAGACATACAAATGGCTAACAGACACATAAAAAAATGTTCATCATCACTAGCCCTCAGGGAGATTCAAATTAAAACCACATTGAGATATCACCTTACACCAGTTAGAATGGCCAAAATTAGCAAGACAAGAAACAACATGTGTTGGAGGGGATGTGGAGAAAGGGGAACCCTCTTACACTGTTGGTGGGAATGCAAGTTGGTGCAGCCTCTTTGGAGAACAGTGTGGAGATTCCTCAAGAAATTAAAAATAGAACTTCCCTATGACCCTGCAATTGCACTACTGGGTATTTACCCCGAAGATACAGATGTAGTGAAAAGAAGGGCCATCTGTACCCCAATGTTTATAGCAGCAATGGCCATGGTCGCCAAACTGTGGAAAGAACCAAGATGCCCTTCAACGGACGAATGGATAAGGAAGATGTGGTCCATATACACTATGGAGTATCATGCCTCCATCAGAAAGGATGAATACCCAACTTTTGTAGCAACATGGACAGGACTGGAAGAGATTATGCTGAGTGAAATAAGTCAAGCAGAGAGAGTCAATTATCATATGGTTTCACTTATTTGTGGAGCATAACAAATAGCATGGAGGACATGGGGAGTTAGAGAGGAGAAGGGAGTTGGGGGAAATTGAAAGGGCAGGTGAACCATGAGAGACTATGGACTCTGAAAAACAATCTGAGGGTTTTGAAGGGGCGGGGGGTGGGATGTTTGGGTACCAGGTGATGGGTATTATAGAGGGCACAGATTGCTTGGAGCACTGGGTGTGGTGCAAAAATAATGAATACTGCTATGCTGAAAATAAATAAAAAATAAATTTTAAAAAAAATCAGCCCCAGACTTCCCATCAAGGAACAGACCCCGATTCTCAGAGAAACTGAAGAGGCAACTACCACCAGTCCCAGAACTGCCCCGGGCATTCCCAAAGAAACCCACATCCGGCACTGTGACCCCAAGAAAATATCAGGATAATTTCATCTCAGGCTTCTAGGGTGGGTGGAATTTCTAGATGAAGGTTTTCACCGGGTACCTATGTGTCTCAGTTGGTTAAGCATCCAATTCCTGATTTCACCTCAGGGTACTTGGAGCTCTGTGCTCAATGGAGAGTCTGCTTGAAGATTTCTTTCCATCTCCTGCCCCTCCCCATTTTCCTCCTGCTAGCTTGTGTGTGTAGTCTCTCTCTCTCTCTCAAATAAAGAAATAAATCTTGAAAGGAAAGGAAAGGAAAGGAAAGGAAAGGAAAGGAAAGGAAAGGAAAGGAAAGGAAAGGAAAGGAAAGGAGGAAAGGAAAGGAAGTCCTCAGAAGTAGAACACCCTTGTCTATCATGAACCCTAAACCAGAAGGTTCCAGCAAGGTTCTCCATATCAAAACCTGCCATGGAAGCTGCTTCTAGGAATATGATACAGGTATGAGACCCCAGGAGCCCCATTCCCATTGTGGCCACTGTCAGCGGCACCTTCTGAATCATAATTCTGGACCAGCTAAGTGATGGTCATACCACCCTATGGACCCCAGGCATGAGCACAAAGCATTTGAAAATGTCTCCTTATCAAACAAGCAGTGTCCCTCTCCACTGTTCCATTCATGAGCCATCCTGCTTCGGGGGAGCTTCTTGTTTTCTCTTGTCGGTGTGATTTGGGGAATGGGAAGAGGAAACAGGGCTAGAAGCAGAGGGGGAAGCCTTGTGGCTCAATGGGTTGAGCATCTGACTCTCGATTTTGGCTCAGGTCGTGACCCCAGGGCCACAGCTCTCCCTCCATGTTGAAGTGCTTGAGCTTCAGGTCCAGGAACACGTGGCTTGCCTGGGAGTCACAGTTCCAGAGTTCTCAATCCTGCCCTTTGCACCTACTTGTTAATGAAGTTTTTCCTGGACTTATATTAGCAATGGTCTAATAATATTATGGATTTATAATATTGTCAGGCAATTAAGAGTGGACTTAATCTTCCTAGCCTGTAGGCTTTGTTTTCTCTATCAGCCTTCCTGACTTTATAGGAGCTGAAGTCTGCTTTCCTAGGCTCGCTACCCAGGAGCTAGGAGGGGTAAGCCAGAATGAGGAGTCTGGAGGAGCCAGAATGAGCCACATTACCCGGAACTCTCCACCTTTCTATGAATAAAGACCACTGGTAATGGGACCCCTGGGTGGCTCCGTAGCTTAAGCCCCCAACTTGTGATTTCTGCTCTGGTTGTGATATCATGAGTTGTGGGACTGAGCCCCAGATCTGGCTCCATACTCAGCAGGAAGCCTGCTTGAGATTCTCACTCTCCCTCTGCCTCTGCCCCTCTCCCCAACTCGTGCTCTCTCACTGTCTCTCTCTTTCTCTCTCAAATACATAAATAAATCTTTTTCAAAAAGACCATGGTAATGACTTAGGCGGGTTTTTTTCCTACACTATTCATGGGGTTCCATATGCCACCACTGTATCTTCCTTTGCTGACTCAGACCATTTCACTATCTTCTTTGCAGATATCTACCCAACTCAGCTCTACAGCTTGATCCCAGACAACATGGTTGTATATAAGAATGAGGAGCCGCTGGGGGCCTTGGGTTATGTCAAGTTCAGTGGTCTGACAAAGAATCCATGGTGAGCCCCCAGATCACTGAACCCTCAGCACAAGAGAACTCTCCATATGTGGCCCAGTCCCTGTGGGTGTTCCTGGAGAAAACCTAGTGCATGAAGATCACAAGAAGGGCAAAACTTTCACACCAAGAACAAAATCTGTCACATTTGTGAACAAACATGGCTTCTTCCAGCCATGTTTCTCCAAAACTGTTTTTGTCTTTTCCCAATTAGAGAGATGTCTTGTCTGACAATATCCATGCAGATGTCGTCTTTGTATCTGAAGATAAACCCATTCCCACTCCTGCCAAGGTGGCATCCATGTGCTCCACATTGACTCCATCAGATGCAAAGCCAGGGACTGAGACAGGATGTGTGGGGGCAGATGGCAAAAGCAGGAGAGCCATGACTAAATATGATGAGCACTTCCTACTCCTTCCCACATACTGGTTCTTTCTTGTCATCATTCCCCTTTCCTCCTTTCTCAGTCATTCCACCATCCAGCTTGTCCTCACTCTTGCTCTCCTTCTCCCCCAGGCAGATGAATACCCCAGACACAACAGATCCTCTTCCTAGACTTTGTCCCTTACTCCCTAGAGAGAGCACCAGAGCAATAACCCCAACACACCCTCACCCAAGATACACCCAGTTCTGTGTCCACTGGGCAAAGCTATCTTTTCTAGAATAGGAAAAGGTAACTATTTTCAGAAAAATGTTCTTGTTTCCTTCAACACCTGGGTTGCATTCTCCTGGGTGGGAGGTTGGAGCAAGCTAACCTAGGCCAGGAAGGAATTTTCATATCCCTGTCTTAAAACCAGTTCTCATTCAGCTCCTGAGGAGTGACCTGAGATTGACTTAGAAGCATCTAAACATTTCTTGCCCCAGGGCGCTAATATAATGTCTCCACTTCCATGCACAAGTAAAACTTTTCCCTTTCCCTCCCCATCTGCTAGAATCCTCCTTTTGGAGGAAATAAGAGGAAAGAAAAGAAACTGCTTATACACACACACACACACACACACACACACCTGCCTGTGCCTTCCTCAATCTACAGTACCCATGAGTCAGGGCTACTGACATGTTCACCCAACTGTGTCATTCACTCAGATGCTTGCAGGCTCTGTGTATTAAGATAGAAAGAAAGGCAGATCCCTCATGACCCTCATCATTTGGGAACACAGGGCAAACAAAGCCCAAGCAGCCTCCCTAACAATTCCCCCTACCTTCAGACCCATGCAGCTGAAAGTTCTCAAAATAACTTAGAGGACCTGTGAACAAGCAGCAGGACACAACTACTGTCCAGCCCTTCAGGAGCAAGGAAAGCAAATGAGAGCAGGTGCCCAGGCCATGAAGCCTTGCATCTTTCTTCTACTGGTTGTGTTTTTGATGTCCTATCCAAGAAATCACTGCCAGATTCACTACCATGAAGTGTTTCCCCTACATTTTCCTCTAAGAGTTTTATAGTTTAAGTTCTCACATTCAGGTCTTTGATCCATTTTGAGTTACTTTTTGTATATGGTGTGAGGTAAGGGTCCAGCTTCATTCTTTCACCTGTGGATATCCAGTTTTCCCAGTAGTCTGTGAAGAAAACACGTCTTTCCCCCATTGAATAGTCTTGGCACTCTTGTTGAAACAATTTTCCCAAATATACAAGGGCTTATTTCTGTGTTTTCTATTCTGAGCTCTCTATTTCATTCTCTGTTCCACTGGTCTCTATGTTTGTCTATATGCCAGTACCACACCATTTTGATTAATGTAGCGTGTAGTAAGTTTTGACTTCCTGATCCCAGGAAGTATGGGCTCTCCAACAATTTTCTTCATTTTTGAGATTATTTGGACTATTCAGTGCCCCCTTGAGATTTAATATGAATTTCAGCATAGATTTTTCTATTTCTACAAAAGATGTCATTAGGATTTAATAGAGGTTGCATTGATTCTATAGATCGCTTTCGGTAGTATGGCCATTATAACAATGTTAAGTCTTCCAGTCTGAACACAGAACATTTCTCCATTTATTTGAGTCTTCCCTAATTTCTTTCAACTGTGTCTTATAGTTTTGTGTGTATTAACTTTTATATGCATAAAATCCTCCAAAAGAAAACAAGAAATTAATGCTATTTTTTACCTGGCTGGAAGCAGAGCCTGGAAGCAGTGTGGATGGAAGCTTTTAAATACTAATCGTAACTTTATATATTTTTCATGCTTGCACTTGTCAATCAGGGCATGATCAAGGTGAAGTGACTATGGCATATTGGGCACAAAACTTAAGGAGGAGCTCATTCTCAGGTGCCAATGTTATCCAGGCACAAACCTGAGAGCAAGTGCCTCCTGAAATGTCATTCTCTAGGCCTCCTCCCTGGTCTCCAGCCTCTCAGGAGCATTTCCTAACTAATGACTCACAGACAATCTTCACCACCCAGTCTGTTTTTGGAGAACCTAACCTGAGACACCCCCAGTCTCTACTAAAATTTCAAATCCCCAAAAGGAAAGACTTCCCTGGACTTTCCTTTCTGAAGTAGGGGACCTCTAAAGTCTCCCATTCTTCTTTCTCACAAAATGCTGCTTATTTCCCTAATACAATTTACCTCAATATCTAATCCATTGTTTATTTACTTATTACTTGTCTAGCCTCAAGTTTGCATCCTGCATAAGGACTGAGACCACTGTCCTCACCCTGTCTCTGTCACATAGTCAGCATTCACAATATCTATTGAAGAAATACATGTGAAATTAATGGATTTATTCCCCAAATGTCAAAATAAAGTTCAAAGAGGATGGCTTTTTTTTGTAAAATTATGATGCTAAATTTGAGTATCATCATGATAACTTAATAAAGAAGAGAATGCATTTTTCAATATCTTTTTAAAGATACAGTTAAACATAGTACTAGCATGAAAAATATTGTTCTTGAACCTCATTCCTTCTTGTCAGATCCACATATCCCATCTGGCTCTGATTTAGTCAGATCTTTGCTTCTGCTTTTTATTTTCCTTTTTTTCTTCTTTTGTCTCTAAAATATCCATGCATGTTTCCATTATGTCATGTATTTTGTAACTATAGCTTAGATATCTTTTTTTTTTTTTTAATCTCTGGGCCAGCAAATCTGTTTTGCCTTAGATAAGCCTCAGACTTGTAACACAGTGATATTATCAATGTACCTAGGGATCTCCTTTTACTATCTTACCCTTCATACCAAAAAAAAAAAAAAATCTTTCTAGAAATTTCAAGGACATGCAGAATTTTTTCCCAAAATATTTTGCAAATAATAAAGACCCCTTTTTTTCCCTTCAAGGACCTATGAATGTTTGCAGACATTGCAGATTCTCACAATATTCCTCTATAACAAGCAAGAGCCAGAGATTTGAAAAAGAAATGAGGTATTGAGTTCCCAAGACCCAGGAGACAATTGCATTTACAAAAAGACTCACAGGGTGAAGCTCTCAAGCAAAACAACTGCTCCCAACACGCAAAAAGCTTTGTTAGTCTCCCAGGCAAGAAAGTGCCCAATGGGACCTTCCACATATCAGTGTCATTGTATAGTTGTGTGCTTTCCAGGGATGAGGAATTTGCTTAGACGTTCAAGGGTTTGCCCTAGAAAAGGAGTCAGCAAACTTCTCTTGAAAAGGGCCAGATAATAAATACTTTAAGCTTTGTGAACCACATATGGTCTCTGTCACATCTTCTTTGGTTGTGTATTTAGTTGGTTGGTTATTTGGTTGGTTGGTTGATTGGTGGGTTGGTTGGTTGGCTGATTGGGTTGGTTGGTTTTTATAACCCTTCAAAAATGTAAAAATGATTTCTAGCTTATGAACTTTATGAAACAGACTACTGGATGGATTTGACACATTGGCCATAGTTTGGGAAGGGAAGTTTGGGAGGGAAGAGAGGATATTATCAATGCTTCTCATGGTTTCCTTTAGGGCTTCTTGTCTAAGCTCTATTATGTGCCTTCTCCCCACTAATACTACTTACCCATTCGCTAGTATGTGCCAGACCCTATCAGATTCTTGCAAAATCTCAATGAAAAACCTTTTGAGGTAAGTAGTATGTTACCCCCACTTTATAGATGGGAAAACTGAGATTTAGGGTAGTTAGGTAACCTTCCCAAATTCACACTGCTAATAAGTCTTGAGTCAAGAACCAAAATTAAGTCCAATTCATCTCTCATTTACTCTTTCCACTGGAAGCTAACAATACCAATTCTCCCTATCTATCTACTTCCAATCAATCTCACACATTCTACACTATCTTCCTAAAATATCAGTTTGATCATGACACTTCCCTGCTCAGAATGTTTCAGTGGCTTCTTAGTATTTACCCAATACAGCGAAAGCACCTCCATCTAGCTGCTGATATGACCCCAACTTAAATACTTGGTTTTATTCCCATGCCCCTGTGTTTCTCCAGTCCTTCAGACCAGCTCAATCAGCCTACCCAGTCTCCCATCAGATGGCATGGAAGCTTTCCACTGCCATGTTTTTCCTCATGCCATCCCCCACCAAGTACATTCTCCCTTCCCACTTCTCACCACTTACCCATTCTCTGCCCTTTCACAGGTTCTGCCCAAGTTTATCTCCCTCAGAAAGCCCACCAGGGACATTTTCCCTTCCAAGTGGGAGTTAATGATGCTCCTCCTTGCACAGCTGTGGTCCTTTGTTTGCATCTCTGTCTGGGAATTAAATTTGGGGACAGGTGTAGAGGGGATCCATGCCCTTTGAGGGTTTCCTTCTTCAAAATTCCTCATCTGAGCTCAGATAGGCCCTGTCATTTGGGTACCTGTACCCCCACTAGGACCTTCTAGTCATCTTGAGAGCTTAGTGTCTCTAGGAACTGGCTTTTGTTTAACAGTCTATTCTTTGTTTCAAAGACACAATTCTACTTTAGCTAGAGTTTCAGTTAAATAGACTTTCCAATTGTTCATCATGCAAACTTAGTCTTGTAAAATGGAAAGCTGAGTTTGGACAACTCTGAAACCCCCTACTCAGATCTTATCTTCATTCAGATCTTTAATTTCTTGCTAACTCCAAGATTCGAATGCATCTTTCTACCTACATCTTTAAGGTATCTCATATTTGATCCACTATTTGCAAATATAATATTATATTTAATCTCTATAAAGCAAGTGGTGTACCCTCCTTTTACAGATGAATAAACTGAGGCTACAGAGAGCTGAACTACTTGTCCCAGGGTCACAGTATGTCCTTGTGGAGCACAAGCATTGCCCCAGTACCCCTCAGTCATAATAAGCAGAGACTCCAGATTCCCAGCCTTTCATGTCCAGAGGAATTGAATTTTGGCACATTTATGCAAATGTTAGAGCCAGAATCTCAGGGAGGGGTGGGGAGAGGCAGGGAGGAATGAGGTCAAGAAATATCTGAAGGCGTTTCTCCCAGGAACCCCTGGCCAGTGTCTATGAGCCTAGCCCTTCTGTGGTATGAAGGAAATTTTCTCTCACCCTAATATTTTTAACATCACTGTACCCCAATCTCCTGTGGGGACTTGTAGCACAAAAACTTCATTTCTGAATCCACTACACCATGTGCCCATATGGTTTAAAAAAAGGCATGTGTGTGCATACATGGGCGCATGTGTGCACATGCATGCAGTGAAAGCACACATATATTTCATAGTTCATGGGAAAACCACATAAAGTTATCTTCCAAAGTGCATGTAATTGTCACATGGTATCAATTACACGTATCAAGTAGAAAACTGAAAAAGATGTGGCTTTAAAAAAAACAAGTTTAAACAAAAAAGAAAAAGGCAAACAAGAATGGTATAAACTAAAATGCTTAAATGCTCATTCAGACAGGAGATTAGGCAATCTCCAGACCCACCAACAAGAAGTGAGACAGGTCTGGGGTGAGGAAGATTGACAGGAATTGCCTAGTTGCCATAGTTACCAACTATGAATTTTCCTTCAGGCAATCATAAAGCGGCTTAGAATCTCTGACTGACTTGTTCTTAATCAAATTATCAGGTGGGTAGATTCTGTCTTGGGGAAATTTTCTCAAAATCCTTTCTGATGTTCACTCATTCATTTTGTCATTCATTCAAGACACATTCACTGGTTTCTGCTATGAGTCCGGCAGTGTGTTTGGTGCTATGAAAGAAACAGTGAGAAAGCTAATCCAGGAGAGAGATGGGACCTTGCCATATATAACAGAAGCAACAGCAACCATTTGTAAAGTTCTCCCCGTGTGCCATTAATTATTCCATTAGTAAGCACAAATATCCTATGAGTCCAGTTCTTATTATCTGTACTATGGAAGTCAGGAATTCACCCAACACCACGCTCAGTTCCCTCTGCCCTTGGGGCCCAGCTTCATCCACTAATGCTCCATCCTGGTGCTATTTTATATGCATATAATGCAAGCGACATTTGGAACTGATTTTAAATTTTCGAGTAGCCACATTTGGAAAGAGATAAGAAGAAACTAACTTTAATAATGTATTTCATTTAACCTGATACATTCAAAAATACTATCCTACCAACATATGAGTACAAAAGCTATTCATGAGATATTTTACTTTTTTTTTCATCTTCAAAGCCTAGGGCATGTTTAACATTTACAGAACATCTCAGTTTGAATGGGTCACCTCTCAAGGTTCTGTGGCCACCTGAGACTGACCGTGGCCATATTGGATGGTACAACTCTACCCCTTTCTCAGGCAAACACTTTGGCAGCCATAGCCGGCCGGGTAAGGCAAGTATCAGCCTCTCTGAAGAAACAAAGAAAAGCTGGGTACTCGGCATGGCTGAGGATATCAGGAAACAAAGTGTGGTGATAGGGACATTTGAGACAAACACTGAAAATAAAGAGAGATGAGAACAGGAGAGAAGTCATGCCAAGCTGGGTGAGCAACATGAGGGAGACTGGAAGAGGCAGGTGTGAAGAGGAAGAACACCACCAGTTCACATCGCCAGCATATAGATCTTGGGAAGCAGCATTTTTATACCTTCTTACCATGCCCTATGGTGAAAGATGTTTTATACATATTTATCCACCTATGTATAGGTAAATATATGTATCTACATATATTCACATATGTATGTACACACCCAAGTTATTTCTATTCTATTAAATTTCCTTCTTTTATAATTTTGTGATGGTGACCGTGATCCACCAACTTGATTTCATAGCCACTCTGGATTGGAACTCACAAAGACTACCAAGGAGAACATGCACCATCTACATCTCCAGCACCCATTTCCCCTTCTTCTATTCACTCCTGTATTAGCTCAATGCAAACGAATTAATGGAACTGACCTACCTCTGGCTCCAGGAAGAGGAACATGACTTCAGCGTGACCCAACAGACCACTGCATCTGGTGGCCTAACTGATTGAAAGATATATGTGTGACAAAACAGAGCAAATTGGAGCTAATCCCATGACTATTTTCTGCATGATCAGGGTAAGGAAAAGCCTGTTATGCTGCACTTTGGAGATGACAGGAGACCCCAGTTGCAGAGTACCTGCTGAGAGGGAATCCAAAAGAGAGAAAAAACAGATGCAAGAGCAGAGAAGCCAAACTTTAAAGTATTAATTGAGCTTCTTGATCACACCATGCCTGAAACCTCACCCCAAATCTATCATGGGAATTTTAAATTATATGGGCCAATAAATTTCCATTGTTTCCTTAATCCCAGTTAGGTTAAATTTTCTTTCTCTTAAAACCCAAAGAACTTATTGGAAGAATAAACATTGTTTAAATGTCTATACTGCCAGAGCAATCTATACTTTCAATGCCATCCTGATCAAAACTCTACGGGCATTTTCAAAGAGCTGGAACAAATAATTCTAAAATTTGTATGAAACCAAAAGAGACCCCAAATTGCTAAGGAAATGTTGAAAAAGAAAAATAAAACTGGGGACATCACTTTGTCTGATTTCAAGCTTTACTACAAAGCTGTGATCACCAAGACAGCATAGTACTGGCACAAAAACAGACATATTGACTAGTGGAACAGAGTAGAGATCCCAGATATGGACTCACAACTCTATCGTCAAATAACCTTTGACATAGCAGGGAAAAATATACAGTGGAAAAAAGATAGTCTCTTCGTAAATTGTGCTGGAAAAATTGGACAGCTATGTATAGAAGAATGAAACTCAACCATTTTCCTAGACCATACACAAAGATAAACTCAAAATGGATAAAAGACCTCAACGTGAGGCAGAAATCTATCAAAATCCTAGAGAAGAACATAGGCAGTAAACTCTTCAACATCAGCCACGCAACTTCTTTCAAGACATGTCTCCAAAGGCAAAGGAAACAAAAGCAAAAATAAACTTTTGGGACTTCATCAAGATCAAAAGCTTCTGCACCATAAAGGAAACAGTCAACAAAACAAAGCAACAACCCACAGAATGGAGAAGATATTCGCAAATGACACTACAGACCAAAGGCTGATATCCAAGATCTATAAAGAGCTCCACAAACTCAACATACATAAAACAGACAATCACGTCAAGAAATCGGCAGAAGACGTGAACAGACACTTCTCCAAAGAAGACATACAAATGACTAACAGACACATGAAAAAATGTTTATTATAATTAGCAATCAGGTAGATTCAAATCAAAACCACATTGAGATACCACCTTACACAAGTTAGAATGGCCAACATCAACAAGACAGTAAACAACAAGTATCGGAGAGGATGTGAAGAAAGGGGAACCCTCTTACACTGTTGGTGGGAATGCAAGTTGGTGCAGCCACTTTGGAAAACAGTGTGGAGATTCCTTAAGAAATTAAAAATAGAGCTACCCTATGACCTGCAATTGCACTACTGGGTATTTACCTCAAAGATACAGATGTAGTGAAAAGAAGGGCCATCTGTACCCCAATGTTCATAGCAGCAGTGGCCACAGTCACCAAACTGTGGAAAGAACCAAGATGCCCTTCAACAGACGAATGGATAAAGAAGACATGGTCCAAATATACAATAGAATATTATGCCTCCATCAGAAAGGATGAATACCCAACTTTTATAGCAACATGGACAAGACTGGAAGAGATTATGCTGAGTGAAATAAGTCAAGCAGAGAGAGTCAATAATCATATTGTTTCACTTACTTGTGGAGCATATGGAATAACATGGAGGACATTGGGAGATGGAGAGGAGAAGTGAGTTGGGGAAAATCAGAGTGGGAAATGAACCATGAGAGACCGTAGACTCTGCGAAACAATCTGAGGGCTTTGGAGGGGAGGGGGATGGGAGGTTGGGTGAGTCTGGTGGTGGGTATTAAGGAAGTCACAAATTGCGTGGAGTACTGGGTGTGGTGCATAAAAAATGAATCTTGGAACACTGAAAAAAATAAAATAAAATTACCCAAAAAACCCCCCAAGAAACCCTAAAGAAGCTAAGGTTAAAATCCCCATGTATGTCACTGCAGACACTTGGTGCCTTTTTATTGCCCGTTTTGTCAAAGCTCCAGGTATTTCTCTTCTGAGCCATTCCCTGTCCTTTACAATATTCCTCCCCTCTTTTCTCCAGTTCCGAATCCCTTTCTTTATGTGTTCTTTCCACCATAGCATGAGTGTCTTCACTGGCTACTTTTCCCAGGCACATTGACATTTTTAATCTCACTAGCCCACCATGTGATCTAAAAGACCTGGAATTGCAGCATGTGGCAGACAGGTGGGGGAGAAATCTGGGGACAAAGATTTTACCTGGTATCTGCTCTGAAAGAGTGTAAGCCCAGTCCCATGCACAGTAGCTGGGTTGTACTGTGTTGTTTTTAGTTAATTGAAAAGTCCCACTTTTCCAGTGCCTGGCTGGCTCAGTTGGAAGAGCGTGAGACTCTTGGTCTCAGGGTTGTGGGTTCAAGCCCCACTTTGGGTGTAGAGATGACTTAAAAAAAAATAAGTAAACTTGAAAAGAAATCTTAAATAAAGAAATTAAAGTCCCACTTTTGTTGTCGTTACTGTTGTTGCTAAGTGATGAGTTATTTCCTGAAACTTCCAGCTGCCCTCTGGGTCTGTGACTTTCCAGAACTCTCTACCTTAATTGGCAACTGAGCACCTAAAGAAGTACCCCATGAATACTTGGTTACTTATAGGAAAATGTGAAACCTTCAAAAATAAGTGCCCTGCCAACATTTCTGAGCTGCAAAAGGTGGTGCCCAGAACTGTCAAACGTCAAAAATAATTACCAGGCAGAACGTTACTCACACATCATCTAGCAGTCATGATCAAAACTGATCCTTCCTGCCTTCATCTGTCTGGACAAAGTTAGGGAAGAAAGCTGCCCAGCCTGGTGCCTTGAGGCCTCATAGATTTGGAAAGGGCGAGTCCCCGACCTAATTCTGGAATATTCTCCTTAGCTGCTGGGTGTAATTTTACACACCCACTGCTCAGCTGCTGTTTTCATTTGTTTGTTTTTCTATACACACGTATAATTTTTCATAAGTGCACACATTGATGGTATCATACTTACCAGGATTTTTTAATTTTCCATTATAAAGTAAAATGTAATGCAGGTGCAGAAAAAAAATACTCAAAGCAAATGTAAATAGTAATGAATTATTATAACCACCACCCAGGTTAAGAAATAAAACTTTGCAGCCCCCTTCGAAGTCCCTGTCATATGCTTCATCCCAGCCACTACCCATCTTTGGAAGGTAATCACCATCGGGACTTCTGGCTAATCCTTGCCTTGTGTTTCTTTATCGTCTTATCACACAAGTGTGAAATCCTAGACATATTTTTAAAAATCTGAAAAATCTTCATTTCTTTTCCTCAAAGGTTTCCCCTCCATCCTTCTATTTTCCTTACAGATTATCTATCAAAGAACCCAGCAGGCTGTGTTTAAGGGGGGAGGGATGCCCATTATCTATTATGCCCATCACTCCCCATGCCTTCCTCCTCCTGCCTCATGCAGAGCCCATGGCTTCCATTGACTGCTCCACACCAGCCGCTCAAGCTAACAAACACTGTGTACCTGCCAGTGTTTCCCTCCATGCTCATGGATCATACACAGGTGGTTTCTTTGAAAGGAGAGCCCAGGAAGCAGGTGTGAAGGAGCAGAGAGTAAGACAAGGCAGGAGGAAGGATGGTGTTATGGAGCTGGTGACCTCTGTGGGTGCTACAGAAGTACAGAAATCATAAGGTGGCCACAGAGATGTGACTAAGGTATAAGGAGCCTTCCAAAATCTCCCTCTTCTCCCCAAAGGTGTCTCCAACTTTCCTGCTTTCACCATGCAACTCTTGGCTTCCCTCCCCACCCCCACTTTAATCTGAGCCTAAAATAAGCCTACTGTCTTTCTTTTTATTTTATTTTTTTAATATCTTTTCAGCGTAACAGTATTCGTTGTTTTTGCACCACACCCAGTGTTCCATGCAATACGTGCCCTCCTTGATACCCACCACCTGGCTCCCCCAACCTCCCATCCCCCGCCCCTTCAAAACCCTCAAGTTGTTTTTCAGAGTCCACAGTCTCTCATGGTTCACCTCCCCTTCCAATTTACCCCAACTCCCTTCTCCTCTCCATCTCCCCATGTCCTCCATGTTATTTGTTATGCTCCACAAATAAGTGAAACCATACGATAATTGATTCTCTCTGCTTGACTTATCTCACTCAACATAATCTCTTCCAGTCCTGTCCATGTTGCTACAAAAGTTGGGTATTCATCCTTTCTGATGGAGGCATAATACTCCATAGTGTGTATGGACCACATCTTCCTTATCCATTCGTCCGTTGAAGGGCATCTTGGTTCTTTCCACAGTTTGGCGACCGTGGCCATTGCTGCTATTAACATTGGGGTACAGATGGCCCTTCTTTTCACTACATCTGTATCTTGGGCCAGCGGGAAAATCTCAGTGTGCGATCGCTGCTTGGAACCTCTCTGGCGGTCCAGAGCTGCCCAGACAGCTGCCCAGACACGCCACTGTCGTGGTTTTGGGTACAAACAGGAGTTCCTGTGTCCCCAGGGACCGCGACTAGGAACCTGCTCTGCCAGCGACCAAGAGGGAACTTACGTGCCTACTATCTTTCAAAGCCCCACTTTGAATACGACCTTTGGGAGACAGCATATGGAGGAAGAACACGGGTTTTGGGGGCCGACATGCTGACAAGACCTGGCTCAGCCCTTCTGCTGCCTCAGGACAGCTCCTCCAGGGTCTCCGAGACACAAACTCCCTCCCCGAGCATGGACACCCACAGTCTGGCTTGGCCAGAGCCTCTGCTAAAGACAAGCATCCCCACCCCCACCATCCCTCACTAACGGGCTTGATGAAGCAAATGCCCAGAATGTTCCAGCTAGATGAGATCTGCTTCTGTAGAGACAAGAAAACACCTGCAGAAAAGAAAGCAACAGAGTATCAGAAGTTGCAAAACAGGCTTTGCTAACTAGATAAAACTGCACAATCCTTTAGCCAGCTCTTCTGTCCCCCAAACCACCCACCCCCATCAGTCTTCCCCAAACCCCCTCTGCAGTCATTGTCACCCAGGTCAGAGAGAGATGGAACCACCCAATCAGAGCACCCACTCGCTCTGTACCAAAGTCAAGCTACTTCCAGAATCAACTAGAAGATGAAACTTTTTCCCTCCAGAGAAAAACAAAGCAGAGAGAAGGCGGGAAGTATTCCCCCACACTCAACGAAAGGGGGAAACGTCTGGATTTGACAACCTGGAGACAATTCAGGTATGTGCCACTGTGGTCAGTGGAATGTGTAAATGTCATTTCCCGTCTGCCTCTGAGGCTTAAATATCAAAACTGACACCACCTCATGGCTTGAGAGCCATTCCCTGCAAAATGACAACAAACAATTTTATCATAAACAAGTTAGCACACAAGTCCTCCCTTCTTAATTTAATTTCAGGAGAAAGGATGCTAATCCTTTAATTATGTAGTGTGTTGATCTGTCAAACCGACTCTCTGCACAAAAGTATTCTGCTATCACAGAGCCTGCTGATAAGTATCTGCTCATAGAATTTATAGTGTTACAGAAAAAATCCCTTGTTTAAAAAAAAAAAAAAAGCAAAGAGTGGAAAACTTAATCCTTTTAAGAAAGAAAGCACTCTACTGGCCTGGCCATCGGCTGCCTTCCCCCACCCTTGCGCCTGCTGAAGGAGCCACAGACAAAGACCAAGGGAACAGGGTCTCCATGCCAGCCAGCCTGCAGTGTATTTCCAAAAGGTGTATTTCTGAAAGGATGCTTGAGGACCTCATTGAATGGGAACAACAAAATCCCATCTAGTTGAGAAATCGTCTGCGTAACGGCCTGAAGAAAGAGCGCCTCGTGGTGAGGCTGATGTGGAGTGAGGACCCGATATTAGCTCTGGGGATGGGGCAGATGGGGTTCAGGGCAAGTGCATGAGGATGCTGGTCCCAGAGGTTTTGGCTGAGCCATGTGGGAGCCGTGTGATGTCGACCAAAGCTCAGACGGGACCCTGATGAAAGTCATCATCCCAAAATAGTTACAGCAAACTTTACCTTACAAGACTGCCGTTAGGATGAATGAGCTAGGACAGTGAATGACTTAAACAAGTCTTAGGTAAGTAAGTGATCACAGCAGCGTATTAGCTGATTGCCCCAGTGAATTGCCTTTAGGGGCACACAGAGACTAGCTGACCAATTTCAGCTCATTTACCCCAGCCCACTTCCCACACTGCCAGGCTGCCCCAAGGCCCAAGGGAAATCCAAACACAGCCAAATCATTTGACTCAAACAATCTGCATATAGCCGAATACGTTCTAAAACTAAAACAATTAAAAATAAATCTAAAAAAAAAGAATTTAACTTTCTGGTCACTTAATTTACGACAAAAGAACAAACACTACATGCCATAGAGAAATGACTGTCTCTTTGATAACTGGTATTGGGAAATTGGACCATGACATGCAAAAGAATGAAACTGAACCACTATCCTACACCATACACAGACATTAACTCAAAATGGATTAAATCTTGTATGTAAAACCTAAAACCACAGAATTCCTAGAAGAAGACATGGGCTCCTTAACATCAGTCTTGGCCTTGACTCTTTGGATCTGACACCAAAAGCAGAGGCACAAAAGCAAAAATTAACATGCTTCCACACAGCAAAGGAACTCATCAAGAGAATGTGAAGACAACTTCCTGAATGAGAGGAGGTTGGTATATGATATATACCTGCAAATCATATATCATCAGGGGTCAATATCCAAAATATATAAGGAACTCATATAACTGAATAGAGATAACAAACCAAAAAAATCTGACTTAAACATGGGAAGAGGATCTGAAGACATTTTTCCAAAGAAGACACACAGATCCCAACAGGTATGTTCAGCATCATCCATCATCAGGGAGATGCAGATCAAAACCACAATGAGATAGCACCACACAGCTGTTAGGATGACTGTTATCAAGAAGACAAGACATGGGGCACCTGGGTGACTCAGTCAGTTATGTGTCTGACTCTTGGTGTCAGCTCAGGTCATGATCTCAGGGTGGTGAAATCAAAGCCCGTGTCAGTTTCTGTGCTCTGCATGGAGTCTGCTTGTCCCTCTCCCTCTGCCCTTCCTCCTGCTCAGGCGTTCACATGCTCTCTTTCTCTCTAGTAAATAAATACATAAAATCTTTAAAAATAAATAAATAAGAAGAAGAAGAAAAAGAAGACAAGACATAGCAAGTTTTGGTGAGGATGTGGAGAAAATGGAGCCCTCGTGCACTGCAGGTGGGAATGCAAACCGGTGCACTGTGGAAAGCAATATGGAAGTTCCTCAAAAATATAAAATGGAACTGCCATAGATCCAACAATTCTACCCCCCACACACAAACACAAAATGAAAACACTAATTTGAAAAAATATATGCAGTCCCATGCTCACTGCAACATTATTTACAATAGCCAAAAAATGAAAAAAAAAACTAAATGCTCATCATAGATAAATGAATAAAAAAATTCAGTGTCTATACATATATATGAATATTATTCATAATAAAAGTTCCCATCACAAGAAAAAAAGTCCTTGTATGGATTATATGTAAAGTCCTTTACTATGTGTCCTTTACTAAAGGACTTTACTCTGTGTAAAGACAGATGTTAACTAGACTTACTGTAGCAATCATTTTGCAATATATACAAATATCAGGTCATTAAGTCCTGTACCTAAAACTAATAAAATGTATGTTAATTATATCTCAATTTTTTAAAGATTTTATTTATTTATTTGACAGACAGACATCACAAGTAGGCAGAGAGGCAGGCAGAGAGAGAGGAAGGGAAGCAGGCTCCCCGCAGAGCAGAGAACCCGACGAGGGGCTCAATCCCAGGACCCTGGGATCATGACCTGAGCAGAAGGCAGAGGCTTTAATCCACCGAGCCACCCAGGTGCCCCTTAAGGTAGCATTTCAAATCAGTGAGTAAAAGATAACATTGGGAAATCTGGTTAGGCAGAAAAAAAAAAAAAAAAAACCACTCAGTTCCTACATCATTTATTGAATCAAATTAATTCTAAATGGGTTGAAAACCAATGTGTAAGAAACTAAACCCAGAGAATGTACCAGAAAAGCATAACTACATGTGCATTAATCTGATAAGCATGATGAAAAAAGAGACTCGGAAAAAAAACCAACAACAACAACAACAAACCAGACTCCATAAAAGAAATATTGCTAAATTTGACTACAACAAGAAATTCAGTGTGGGGATACAGATCTATTTTATGCAGGTTGATATATGTATAGATACACAGACATATATCCTAAAACAATAGAAACAATCAGTAAAGATTTTTCTTAATTATGACATACTGTAACAGACAGAAAATTTAAATAAAGAACACTCTTCACAATAAGAAAAAGCTGGGTAATCCAATAGGGAAAAAATGTCCAAAGAGGGCTAAAGATATTATCCAAAGAAAAAGAAGCCCAAAGAGGCAGTTAATATATGAAAGTTCTCAAACTCACTCATAATAATGAAATTCATATGAAAACAGACATAAGTTGCCATTTTTTTGCCTTCCTTGTAACAAAAGGAAGTTTAATTATAACCAGCCTTTGTAAGAGGGGGTGGAATGACAGAATAAGGACAACCTTTATTGGAGAACACCATTTTGGCAGACCATTTGTGAATATCTATCAAAAAATTTCAACGTGCATACCCAGCGATTATGTTTCCAGAAAAGTATCTTTCCCACAGGTGTATAGAAATTGCAAGAACAAAGACACTGTTTGCAGCAATGTTTGCTTGCAAAAAAGGGGAGTCCTAAGTGACCATCATTAGGAGACCCGTCAAATAAGGTATGAAGTATTCACACGATAGAATAATGTGCTGCTATAAAAAGAACAAAAGACAGCTAATTATAGCTCTGGAAAAAAATCCATATTTTGTCAACTTACAAAAGCCTACTTCGCAGAAGAATACGATTCATTCAAGGAATCCAAGTATCCATACACATACATATCCTTCTATGTACAGAGAAAAGTCATTACAGATAGGGCATGAGATTTAGATGTTGTAAAGGGGAAAGTCTTCTAATTTTGTACTTAATTCCAATGTATATGCTGTGTGACATTTTTAACATGAGCTTCTATTGCCTTTATAATAGGAAATGGGAAAAAATATATTGTCTAAATCTATAAACACAAATGCCAACAAGAATAAATGAAGAACATTCTCAAAAACAAACTCTGTGTTCCATCTTGACTTTGAAACTCTTTCAAAGTATAGTTGACCCTTGAACAATGTGGGTTCAAACTGCACAGGTCACTTAGATGTGGATTTTTCAATAAATACAGTATAGTACTATAAATGTGCTTTCTCTCTTTGATGACTTTGTTAATAACATTGTCTTTTTTTTTTTAGCTTACTTTATTGTAAGAATACAGTCTGTAATACATATCACATACCAGAGATGTGTTGATCAACTGTTTGTGTTCTTGGCAACGCTTCCAGTAAACAGGGGCTATGAGTAGGTAAGTTTTTGGTGGAGGCAAGAGTTATCCTTGGGGGTTGCCTGGGTGGCTTAATCTGTTAAGCATCTGCCTTCCACTCAGGTCATGATCCCGGGGTCCTGGGATGGAGCCCTGAGTCAGGCTCCCCGCTCTTCACGGAATCTACTCCTTCCTCTCCCTCTGCCCTCTTCTCAGCTTGTGCTCTCTCACACATTCTGTTCTCTCTCTTTCTCTCTCTCTCGAATAAATACATGAAATCTTAAAAAAAAAATTATCCATGGATTTATGGATTTTCAACCACACGAGGGGCCGGCTGTATATGAATTTTTTACTCGGGGACCTGAAGCACATAAAAACCAGCTAGATACATTCTTGAAACCTCCAGGAATGTTTAAGCATAAGTATATGCAGCCGGCAGTTTTTCTTAGGTGTAACTGCTTCCTATTTTATTAATGTATTTATGGATACCTACCTCTGAGTCGTTGCAAGAATTTGAGATTTATTAAAATGTGCATAAATAATTCTGTAAGATTAAAATAAGTGAGCAAGCCCAAACAGAAGGAAGATAGGGGCAGGAAAACTAAATGAAGTTAGAAATAACATTAATAGGGGGAAACGTATGCTACAGGATGTACCCTAGGATCTAACTAGCGTGAGTGTCCTAACATCTCCACAAAGAGAGAAACACACGTTTCTGACTTCACAGCATCCACAAGACGAAGGCAAACCACTCACTTGGGAGGATTCCAGATATTCAGGCAGGTGAGGCCTGAAAGAAATTTCTCTCATGAGTCTTTGTAAAAAAAAAAAAAAAAAAATTAGAAATGCACTGCTACATTAACAGGTTCTCCAGATGATCCTACAGAAATGAGTTTTCATAGAGCAGTATCTATTTCGGTTATGGAAAATGGGGGAAATGTGGGGGAAAGAAGATATCATTGCTCTCTACTTTCTAGTGTGGGACCTTCACCAAAACAAGCAAACAAAAAACAGACATTAATGTGCCTATTTCATAATCATGACAAGCAATTTAGATCATGAAAATCACAAAGAATGCTAATGACAAAACACCGTGCGCCAAGCTGCTATCCTCAACACCTAGCAGAGTGTCTGGTACCTAGCAAGCATTCAACAGAAGTGTTAAAATAGATGAACTTGGACTTTATGCAGACGATCGAAAACAACCTGCTCTTCTGTTGTTTCCCATGATGCTTTCATCAACGAGAAATGGGAAAAGACACAATAGAAGCTTGGAATTTCTTTCAAAGCATACTCCTTCCTTTCTCTGCTTGCCCTCGGAGTTGGGAGGTGGGTACAGAACCATTAAAAGATAAGTTTTCTGGCATGAGACCAGGAACAGTTCAAAAGGTGTTATTGTACAACTGTCAGCTCACGGAACTGAGCTACACGACTCCAAAGAATGATATAGGAAACCTGTGATTTAATCAGCTGCAGACTCGTTACCCACAGTACCTACACAGAGAAGCCTCCATCCATCATGGTGTCAGGTACATATTTCATAAAGCGGGGGGCGGAGGAGAGGCCCAGGAAAGGGGGGCAACACGTAGGAGTTAGGGCAAAAGTTGACAACAGGAGCTGTGGTTTACCGCAGCGCTTCTCCCTGGTCTGGGACTACGTGCTGATGGCAGGTGCATGGCCTCTCACCTTCAAAAATAAAAAAGTGGGGGTACCTGGGCGGCTCAGTCGGTTAAGCGTCTCACCTTGGCTCTGGTCATGATCCCAGAGTCCTGGGATGGAGCCCTGCATCAGGCGCCCTGCTCAACGGGGAGTCTGCTTCTCCCTCTGCCCCTCTCCCCGCCCACATGCTCTCTCTCTTTCAAATAAATAAATAAAAGCTTTTAAAAAATTAAGAATAAAAATTTAAAAATGGCTCTACCCGCCTTTTGGTGGAACTCCCACAGACGACCGACAGAAACTGACTTGCTGCCCTCTTTTCCGTCTCTGACCCCAAAATCGTTGTATGACAGTTGGATTGTCTGTTGCAAAGAACAAGTTTTGCGTTCACTGCTGAACCTGGCACCCCTTCCAAAACGGAGTGGATGCATCTGAATGAGAGGGATAGCTGAAGGGAGAAGCAGGGCAAACCAGCAAGTACCCACAATGAACCAAACCTTCCCACCATCCTGGGAACGTGGAAGGATTTCAGCAGCTCCTGTCCTGTCTTTGTAAAGCAGTCTGCTGAAGTGGCAGAGAAATAGAACTCCTGGTGCCCAGCTGGAGAAGCCAGGCTGTGGGTCCTCATGACCCCTTCAGCCTGGCAGACACACAGCCCCCCAGGACTGCCCGAGTTGAAGGGGGGTGGACCGCACCTCAATCAGCCACCGGCTCACCTACTCCTCACTTTCCTGCTTCTTTTCGCCCCAGCCAGACTGCACGGCCACACTTTGCCTTTCCTTTGCATCTCCATCACCAGCCACGAGTCCTGAATAAGTAGACGATCACCCTTAAATGCTTCCTGACCAATACAGTCCTGTCTGAGCAGCCGGATGAACACATCAGACCAGGCCAGGCAGCCCAACTGAAATAGGAACTGACCCTATTTTTAGAGACACCTGCAGAACAAAATCCCACATTTTATTCTATCATCCAACTCAAAACCTTGGATCAAAAGGTCAAAGTCCCAAAATTCTGTCACCAAAGTAGGAGAGTATGCACCCAGGGAAATCAAAGGGGACTGGAGAATGTAATAAAAATTAGCACGCTTTCCCCAGTAGATGAAAGCCAGCATGGCTATTCCATTACAGGTAGACAGAGGCCACTACCAAAGATGCCTCTGAAATCAATCACACAAAGAATGAGGTGTCAGGGGAGGGGCTGAGACCAGGAGAAGGCGGCAGGCAGTCTCAGGGCTCTTGCTACCAAATAGCGCCCTCCTCTCTTTACACCATACCTCACAGAAATTCTCTTGCCAGGCCCCCGAGGTGTCCCCACCACCAAACAAATGACAGATGCCCCCAAGAAAGTTCCTTCTGCAAAGAGTATCTCTTGCTAGACATAAACACCTCTTTTCAAAGCCCTAAATTTATTAGCACTCAAATGATGTTTATGACCCTGCGGCTTGTGATCCTGTCATGGATTCTATCAAGGAGGGAGACTGGATTAGCTCATGGACCCCGGCATTTATGGCTCTGAAGTGAGCCACTGTTCAAAGAACGCTAAGGACAGATGGAACTGATCTACCCACAGGTGGATGAGCACGGCTGGAGCGGGAAGTGTTCTGTGCTGGCGGAATGAACACCCAGGACCATGGAGAGGATGCAAAATAATAAAGTGGGAATTCTCACCGTAGCCGGCAACGACCCAAAAGCCATAACTAACTACGAGAAGTGAGCTAACCCGGGAGGAAAAGCAACTAAATGTTGAGGAGGGATCACAGCCAGCGAGAAAAAGCAGCAAGAACTTTGCATCGAAATAAAATCCAAAGATGGATCAACTGGAGTGGAATTCATTCCTCAAGGAACATTCTGAGTTATCTATATACTAACACAAAAGGGCTGAATTTTTTACATTGTGGTTTGGTTTGGTTTTGATTTTTTAATTTTTAAAAACCTAAAGACGTATGCATTTTTAAAAGGCGGTTTCAACATCTGCAGACTTTACCAGAACACTTCAAGAGAAAATGAAAAGTTGGATAAACACCGAAGGTTACTCACTCGATTAGGAGTTCAGGGAAAGAGAAAAATAGCACAGAACCCGCTGAAATGTATTGAAATTCTAAATCCCAGAAATACAGGCGGGGTAAAGAAATATTAGTCACCCTGGTGTTTTGTCACCTCCTGGGGTAGCTCCTGATTTTTGTCAGCTATGGTTCACGGTTACAGAGCAATACAAGGTGAGATTGGTAAAGAAGACATTTAAATTATAAACTTCGGTCTTCATCTTTGGGCCTTTTCTCTAGATCAGGAATAATTACATTGGGTTTTTTAAAAAGGCCTTTCTAAAAGAGACTTCTAGATTCATTTCCCAGGTAGCAGAGCTCTGAAAAGGCAAACCAATCCTGGCCAGCGTTTCAGAGAAGTAAGTCTCTTAAGAAATGAGACGACACCCTTCTTTACATGTAGTTGGATATTATTCAACAAATGATAAGCAAAAAACTGTGCTGTGTCTCAGGTAGGGTGAAAAAGACCAGAAGAGTCTAGTCCCTCCAGTTTCCAGGACCTCACCCCTTATTAGGAGGCAAGACATTTGCCCAAATAACTAAAACGCACACATGCACAGAAGGCATAATGGAGGGTGCCTGGGTGGCTCAGTGGGTTAAAGCCTCTGCCTTCAGCTCAGGTCATGATCCCAGGGTCCTGGGATTGAGTCCCATATCTGGCTCTCTGCTCAGCGGGGAGCCTGCTTCTCCATCTCTCTCTGCCTACTTGTGATCTCTGTCTGTCAAATAAATAAATAATTTGGGGGAAAAAAAAAAAAAGAAGGTATAACGGAGTAAACGTGCTCACTATGTATTTATTTCCTTGTACACACTTACTGATGAGAAATCTATATGATACATCGATTGTGCGTGCCTGTGTGAGTGTGTGTGTGTACGCGCACACTGCCTAAGACGTGTTGTCCCAGATTCCATGCAAGACTTCTCCATAAGCAGCACGCGTGTCCTTCACTTAGCCTGCCCACTGGTGGTCCCCACTGTCGTGGATCCTAGAAAACCAGTTGGAGGTGGTTCATCAATTCTTGAGCTATAATAAAAGCACCATTTCTAAAAAATATTTACTCATTCTGTGATTTTTTAAAAGATTTTATTTATTTACGTTTGAGAGAAAGAGCGAGGAGGGGGAGGGGCAGAGGGGGACAGAGAGGGACAAGCAGACTGCACTGGGTGCGGAGCCAGACCCGGGGTTCAGTTTCATAACCCTGAGATCGTGACCTGAGCCAAACCCAAGTTTGGCCCCTCAACCAACCGGCAGAACCACCCACGCACCCCTCACTCTCTGATTTTTATCTTCCCCCAGACTTACCCTATCCCCAACCAATGGGAAATGAACAAATGATATTTACGAAAAGGTTTCTCTTTATGCTTTCACTTACATATGTTTTCACCTTCATAATTCCAGCAATGTGAACAAGTACTACATCTGAATGTCACAGGATCAGGACAAGTGTCAAGATAGGCCCCATTCCTCATTTCCAGGTTGCCAGTCTATATATCATTCTATATCAGCCATACAACTTTCTCAGCTCTGCTTTACATTTTTTTTAAAGATTTTATTTGTTTATTTGAGAGACAGAGCACAAGCAGGTGGAGGGGCAGAGGCAGAGGGAGAAGCAGACTCCCCACTGAACAGGGAGCCCGATGTGGGGCTCGATCCCAGAACCCTGAGATCATGACCTGGGCTGAAGGCAGAGGCTTAACCCACTGAGCCACCCAGGCACCCCTGCTTTATATTTTAAAACAGTAATCTGGGGAAAAAATTAACCATTATTATGAAAAATGATACCCCTTGAAATCTGGATTCTGTCAAATCTTTGGACAACAGGAGATGGAGGCCTGGGTGGCTCAGTTGATCAAGCGTCCCCACTCTTGATTTCCACTCGGTTTGTGATCTCAGGGCTGTGGGATCGAGCTCCCCATCGGCTTGCTCTGAGCGGGGAGTCTGAGATTCCCTCTCCCTCTCCCTCTGCCCATCTCCTCCACCCCCACTCTGTTTAAAAAAAAAAAAAAGTTAAATAGTTAAGGGAAAGAATGTTGCCTTTATAAACTAAGTAATTCGCCAGATTATCAGCAGGTCCTCGCTGAATGCCAACTGGTGCACATCCATATCAAAAGACATTCCCGGGGCGCCTGGGTGGCTCAGTGGGCTAATGCCTCTGCCTTCGGCTCAGGTCATAATCCCAGAGTCCTGGGATCGAGTCCCTCATTGGGCTCTCTGCTCAGCAGGGAGCCTGCTTCTCCCTCTCTCTCTGCCTGCCTCTCTGCCTACTAGTGATCTCTGTCTGTTAAATAAATAAATAAAATCTTAAAAAAAAAAAATTCCCAGTCCTTGCCTTAGATAGCTAATGAGCGTTATCTATGTGGAGTCACTGAATGACCTCACAGTGGCCCCAGTTCCCTACGTCTCTGTCCTACTGGAGACCCGCTCTTGGTTTCTCAGAACAGTGCCACCCAGGGTAGGGGTGTGAGCGGAGCTGATGAAGGCAATGTCCTCTGGGGAGTCAGGATAACTCTGGGAGGAACCAGAGTGTGCCCGCGGCAAAGCACTGAACCTATTTCTGTCTGAATTTCCCAGTTGTAAAACAGGGTAATTATAACCTCCCTACCTTACATGACTTTGGGGACGTTTCATTGGTGTTTGTAAATCACTTCAGAGAGGAGAGTGATTGCTCTCTGCTGCGGCAGGTGAGAGATCTCTGGCCCAAGCCCTGCGTCTGTCCCAGCGTCCCAGTGGTTCCGTCTTAGATGAGGGAGAAAACGTAATGCCCTTCCTTCTCCCTCCTCCAATGAACATAGGCTATCCGAAGAGAAACCTAATAGCCCTTTTGCCCTAAAGTTCTGTGTTCTCAAGAGTTTCATATGTTTTCCTCATAACTCAGAAATTGTTAACATTTTTACATGCAAGACCTTAAAATGAACATCTTTGTAAAATTCCACAGTAGCTGTGGAATTATCATCAATAATTATCACTGTGCAACAAAGCCACCCATGTTATGTGAAAGGGGGTATTTCTAAGAACTCAAAACTATACGCATGCTCTCTCCTAATGGGTCTTACACCTAAACCAGTAAATCTTCTTTTAAACGAAATGAAATTTAAAAGGAAAAAAATTTTAAAGGAAAAAAACACATTTTTAAGGTATAGATAAAAAGCATACACACACATGTAGAATGAACTTGATATATTCTTACATGTTTAAAAATACAGAAGTTGGGGACAGCTGGCTGGCTCAGTTGTAGAGCAAGGGACTCTTGATCTCGGATCATGACTTTGAGCCCCACATTGGACATAGAGCTTACTTAAAAAAAAAAAAAAAAAGAGCTTACTTGGGGCACCTGTGTGGCTCAGTGGGTTAAGCCTCTACCTTCCGCTCAGTTCATGATCTCAGGGTCCTGGGATCGAGCCCCTCATTGGGCTCTCTGCTCAGCGGGGAGTCTGCTTCCCCCTCTCTCTGCCTGCCTCTCTGCCTACTTGTAGATTTCTCTCTTTCCATCAAATAAATAAATAAAATCTTATTTTTTAGAAAAGCTCACTTTAAAAAAAAGGAGAAAGAAAAGCAAAAAGAAATTTTTAAAAAAGCAAATGAGCTCACTTTTTAAAAATACTCATTTGGGTATTAAAAATGTCTCACAAGAATCACATTTTAAGAATGGGTTTTAATTTACTTTTATGGCTTTTTTCAAAAACTTAAAAACATGAGATTTTTTAAAATCAACTTTAGAAGTCATTTTGACTTGGGGCACCTGATGGCTCAGTGGGTTAAGTCTCTGCCTTTGGCTCAGGTCATGATCCCAGGGTCCAGGGATCGAGCCCCATGTCAGACTCTCTGCTCAGCAGGAAGCCTGCTTCCTCCTCTCTGTCTCTGCCTGCCTCTCTGCCTACTTGTGATCTCTGTCTGTCAAATAAATAAATAAGAAGTCATTTTGACTTAAATGATAACATCAGTAGGGTACTAACTACATAAATTATGGTAAATCCAAAATGTGGGCATGGCGGGGATGAAATTTTAGATATATTTTTAATTTAAAAAAAAAAAAACAAATTTAGGGGCACCTGGGTGCTCAGTCATTAAGCGTCTACCTTTGGCTCAGGTCATCATCCCAGGGTCCTGGGATCAAGCCCCGCATCAGGCTCCCTGCTCTGTGGGAAGCCTGCTTCTCCCTCTGCCCCTCCCCCTGCTTGTGTTCCCTCTCCCACTATATCTCTCTCTGTGAAATAAATAAATAAAATATTAAAAAATATATATGGGGCACCTGGGTGGCTCAGTGGGTTGAGCATCTGCCTTTGGCTAGGTCATGATCCCAGGGTCCTGGCATCAAGCTCCCAGTTAGAGTCTCTGCTCAGCGGGGAGCCTGCTTCTCCCTCTCCCTCTGCTGCTCTTCACCTTGCTTGTGCTCACTCGCTCTCTCTCTGTGTCAAATAAATAAAATCTTTAAATAAATACAATACAGACTAGCCCTTTCACAAGTTCTCATTTGTGTTTAAAAACAGATAGATGATAATAGATGGATAAATAGACAGACAGACAGAAATGGGACATATGTGTGTGTGCATATGCGTAACGTATATTAACAGATGACCTCTAGAAGAATACAGGGAAAATGGTAACAGCGTTTACTTCCAGAACAAAAGGATGAAATGACTTAGATTAAAGGCTGTAGGAAAGTCTTCACACTTACATGTACTCTAAGTTCTTTTAATATTTTTTGTTGTAAGAATGTACCACTTTTTAATTTAAAAAATTTGCTACATCAGTGTATTTTGTTATTAATTTGGCATCCCGTGGTATTTTATCTTTAAAGCAACTGTTTTATAGTGTACACTATTTTAAAAAATTGCCAACTACACACACACACACACACAAAAACTAGTGTCATTATATTTCAAAATTACCTTCCTTACGGAGTATATGGAAAATCTCCAAGCCTTCTGCTATACTGTACTATGAACCTAAAATTGCTCTAAAAAATAAAGTCGAGTAAAAAAAAAAAAAGTTGCCTTCCTACTATAGGAAGAATATGCTGTGACATAGCCAGATCTTCACTTGAGCTTTCAAGTGAATCACAAGACTGTTTCATAAAAAGATATTGATGAATAGGTAAAAATTTATCCTCTAGTGTAATGTGAGCACTCTTACGGAATCGCTTTGTACTCCTCCCCTGCAATTAATCTCTCTGTGGGTAAGAAAAAAGCCTTATGCATCTAATTTCCCCCCTACCAGAGTCTAGCTCAATCCCTAGCAAATAGTAGGTGTTCAAAAATCATTTATCAACTGAAAAAAAAACTGAATCACTCTGATATCTTGCTTATTCTAATGAAATAGATTTCTTTAATGTGACACTTTTTAAAATCTTTACTAACTAATTGCACATTATAAATTCAATGTGGTAAATACAATCCACAGCATTTCCCAGACCAGCTTTACCATGAAAAACAAATTTTCCCCACTAAGTCCTTTGTAGTACTAGGAGTAATAAAATGTAGACAGCTAACATTGGAAAATATTGCTCTGGCTTTTAATTTATATCTCACTATTTTCTAAAACTCAGGGTTGGGGGTTCATGTGGGTGGCTCAGTCGGTTGAGCATCCAACTCCTGGTTTCGGGTCAGGTCATGATCTCAGGATGGTGAGATCGAGCCCCACGTCAGGCTCCACTCTCAGTGGGGAGTCTGCTTGTCTCTCTTCCTCCTCCCACTTGTGCTCTTTCTCTCCCTCTCTCGCAGTAAGAAAGAAAGAAAGAAAGAAAAACTCAAGGTTGATAGAGACTGTTAGCACTCACAGAATATTTGTGGGCTCCCTGCAGCACTCCTACTGGTCTGTTGTTGCGTCTGGGCCCATGATTGCATCTGGCACCTGGGACTGTGAAGAAGTAATGTGCCATCTCCATTCCAAGGCACTCGAGAGTCAGTGGGTCACCTTCATCTTCTTCTTCCTTGGCTAGGACAACTCCGGAAGTCAAGTGTTGAGAGGATGACCTCATGAGTTGAAGGGAATCCTTAACTCACCAGATGTGGGAGACTCCATGTCACATATCAGAGTTTCTGATTAGCAAGAAATCTATTTTTATTGTGCTTAGCCATGGAGATTTCAGAGTGATTCGTTACAACAGCATAACCTAGCCCATCCTGAAAAAATATATTCATCATCATGGCACTCCTTCAGATAAACATAGGAATGAATGCCTACAAAGTGATATTTGAGGCATCTTATAATATATATATAATATGTCATATATTATATATATAATAATAAAATAATAAAAGTAGAGTAAAACTGCCAAGGGAAAAATTAAACAAAATACATAGACTGAGGGATGAACAGCCTCTGTTAGTTGACGGAGAAGTGGTGAGTCTGGGTGGTTTGTCATTGCAAGCATAGTAGTCACTTCAGAAGTTGTCAGAAGTAAGCTCAAGTGCAAAGAATGCAAATTTGCCCAAAGTAACTGTATTTTACTGTGTCTGGATTACACCATTCTTTCCCAAAGACTAGGCATTTTCTGAGTAAGACTGGGAAGTAGTATGTCCAGAAATATTTCTGCACTCCTGTTACATCTATACAGAATTCTTGGCGCATATATATATATATATATATAAAGGGAACACTGTGAGTGGTCTAATATTTACCAGAAATTGTCACTTGACCTCTTCAGTCAGTGCTCTTATGCTTTTGTCATAATTAGGCAGGGTGTCCATGAATTTTCTGGATGAGGATTACTTTAACGATCAGTGTGCGTAAGAGATTTGTAACATCCATACATCCATTTGTAACATCCATCCAAAGAAATAGACAAAAGTCCACTGGAGTCAGGTACTCTGATTCAACATCTATAACTGCTTTGTGATATTATGGCAAATGGAGAAAGACAAATGTTGGGGGGAATAATGAGAGGTTCTCAGTGTCCTACCTCTCTGAATCCCAAGAATCTCTTTAAAGCGCAGCAGAATTTCAACGATCCCAGTGATCCAAAATAGTCTGGAATTCTAACACCAGCTGTCGGACAAACCCCAAGTCATGGGAAAACAAAACCTTGCATTAATTTTCTGTCCAAGGCTCTACGCAGCGCCTCAACTCTGCTTGGCGGAATACCCACTAGCACATAATGGAGCACTCCTCCCTCTCCGCTCCGGCTCCTTTCCCACAGGGGCCAAAAGTGTTTTTAAAGGATTGTTTTGGAAAGGCTGTTCCCAGGTTCACTGTGTACTGGGCAGGGATTAAACTCAAGTTTCTAGAACGCTGGGATTCTTCATGGAAGCCGCAATGACAGTCCAATTTAAAATCTGGAGTTCTGGGCAAGAAAACCACAAAGTCTGTCTAGGCACTTGATCCGCCAGGTCCTGCCTTTGAAAGACGACCCCTCCAAGACCCAAGGGAAGGTTGGAATGCCCTCTTGCAGCCTAGCTCTTATGGCTGAACCTCGCAGGAGCTAAGACCAGTCTGGCCCAAAGTGAGCTCTGAAAATGTGCATTCCCTTTTAAGATCTTCATGTTCAGCTTAACAGTAACTTATTCCTCAACGAGTTAATGCCCACGGAAGCAGCCAACCAGATTCTCTTCACACCAGTTCATGAACTGTCTCTTAACCCTTGATAACCATTAGCTTGCCTCTGTGGTTTTTTCATTCTTTGAAAAAAATAAAATTTATCTGAAAATAACCCTGTTCATTATTCAGAATTTTTTCAAGTTACAAAAATAATTTAAAAAAATTTAAGTAGCTATTTCTTCCAAACTTCTACAAGATGCATGAAGAAAAGTATATCCAACATGTTGACGTGCATCTTTCATGACATCATCTGGGCACATACAAGTGTTTGCAGTGTATGTACTTCCAGAAAGCCCATGCACGTACGTACAGCTGGGTAGAGGGATAAGTTCCTTGACAATTGCTGGGACAGCTTGGTTTTACAAACTAAGATAATACTGTTCCCATCACTTCTGATACTTTCTTTTTTTCGCTGTATAGTAATTGTCTCTACAATTCAGTAGAACAAGTTCTAATGCCTCATTCTTATTTCTTCTTTAGGCATATGTGCATACACACATTAATCTTGCATAAATAGAATTATGTCACATTTGACAGAGATTTGCGAAGTGCAGCCTTTTTTTTCTTTTTCACTTGCCCCCAGTTCCGTAAGTTTAGTTACTCAGTATCCCTAAAGCTATTGTCTTTATTTTCCTCTATACTTGTGTCATCATAAACACACACAAGTATACACACGTGGAACTTTTTGGCCCATGTTTATTGTACAAGTTGGATCATTTTGTACAGATTTCTCTGCATTCCTTATCTGCTTATTCTATAATAACTTGGCAACTGTGATAGCTCTAATACCTTATTTTTAATGTTTAAAAATATACCTTGGTGAAGTGATACTAGTTACTTTATCAGCTTTTCCCCTCCAGCTCTTTATTTCTAGCTTGTATGTTTGCTTGTGATTTTGCTTTTTTCTTTACTGACTATGCTTCAATAAATATCCTTGTAAATATACCTTTCATATTGATGCTTTAATTTCTTTCTTTTTTTCCTTCTTTCTTTTTTTCTTTCTTTCTTTCTTTTTTAAGAGAGAGAGAGTGCACACACAGCAGTGGGGAGGGGTAGAAGGAGAGAGAGAATCTTCAGCAAACTCCACACTCAGGGCTGAGGCTCACACGGGGCTCAATCTCATGACCTTGAGATCATGACCTGAGCTGAAATCAAGAGTCAGACACTTAACCAACTGAGTCAACCAGGCCCCCCCAGTGCTTTAATTTCCAAGGAATATAGTCCCAAGAGCAGACTGCTAGTTTGAAAATTGTGTATTTTTAAATTTTAATAGATTGTTTTAATGGCTGAGTTCATTAGATGTTGCACAGTTCTTCCATAAACACAGCATTACTTCAGCTTGCTACTATTCAGCATGCATAGGTATTCCAGTCTTTTAAATTTTGCCAGTGGTATTTCATTGTTATGTGCATCTGTATTTTCCTAATTACCAGTGGATTTGGGCATCTTTTCATAACTATTTAATCCCATTGATTCATTCACTTATAGAGTGCCATTATTTTTACTGGAGTGGTTGTCTTTTCCTGTGTTGCCTCTTAAGTGACACACCTTCAAGCTGAACAGAAGATCGGTGGAATTCACAGCCAAGGTTAAGAAAAACTGCCAGGTGACTCTCATTAAAACATTGTATTGTATTATTTCAGAGATGCCAAGAGAGCAGATCTTGAAAGTTCTCATCACAAGAGAAAATTCATTAACTATGTGTGGTGATGGATGTTAACTAGTCTTATTGTGCTGATCAATTCACAATATACACATATCTCAAATAATTATATAGACCAACTAAAACTAAGATAATTGTTACATGTCAATTACACCTCAGAGAAAGAGAGAAAGAAAGAGCGAGCGGGCAAGTAACTGAGAGGATACCGTACAAGGAAAAGAACTAAGAATTGAGAATTGAAGTCAATTTTGCCAAAAGGTCAGTGATAACTAGAAAGAAGTTCTACTTTGCACATAGATCTGAGGGGAGGCATTAGGACACTGTCTCTCTTCTCAGTGGGGGATAAAGCCTATTCTCCCAAGTTCTCAAGTGCTGAGTTGACTAAATTGTGGAGGCATTATCGTGGGAGCAAAGAAGACAAAAAAAAAAACAAAGAAAGTATGGAAAGGGAAGTAGCATGTGGTCAGTGCCTGCCTTGGGCCAGTAACTGGAAGAGGCATTTTATAGACATGTTCTCATTTATTCCTTGCAATGAACCCATGAGATGAGCTAAACCATCATCTCTATGGAGTCTCAGAGATATCAAGAAACTTGTCTTACATCATCCATTTGGTGAGGGATGTAGGAGTCTAGTGCAGGTCTCTTTCCCTCCCATCTATGCTCTTCCTCAGCCAAAGGGGTGATGCTAGTGGGAGCCTGGGTCACATGCCGTGTCCTGTGCAGAAGAGTCAGGTAGATGCAAGGTTCCATCACCACCTTTCTGGGAAGTCTTGTTTATAGCTTTGAGTTCTATAGACAATTAGAAAATCTTCATTCTTATAGTCAATACTACCCTCATGTGGTCAGTGAACTCTAATTTGGCATTTCAGTTACACAGAGAGTTTTTTTCAGTCTTCAGTAATTATTAAGACTCTCTTGTGAACATTACACTACGTGAGATAAATCAGACAGAGAAAGACAAATACTGTACACGTGGAATCTAAACTTGTAAAAACAGAGGATGGTGATTACTAGGGCCTGGGGTGGGGGGTAACTGGGGAGATGTTGTTTAAGGGTACAAACTCACAACCAGTAGATCAATAAGTTCTGGAGATCTAACGTACAGCAGAGTGACTATAGCAATAATACTGTATGATAAACCTCAAAGGTGGTAAGAGACTAGGTCTTAACTATTCTCATTGCCCCCCTCCACCGCCAAAAACTGATAATTATGTGATGGGATAGAGGTTCTAGCTTTTAGTTAATGCTAAGGTGGTAATCATATTGTAATACATAAATTATCAAATCAACATGTTGTACACCTTAAACTTGCCTTAAGCAATGTCATATGTCAATTATATCTCAATTTTTAAAAAAGACTCTTATAGATCAGTCTTCTTTAGGGTAGGTGGTTTTAAAATCACCAAGATGAATAAACTAAAAACAGATATTCATAGGGCCACAAACTGAGTACCTCAGTTTCTGAAGAGCTGATGATTACAACCAAACTTATCATTTATCAATTAGCATTACACCATATGTTCTTGTAATGAGAGACAGCTATGTAGAGAAAACAAATGTCGGGCATCCAACCAAAGAACTGTTCTGGGAATAACAGCTTCAGATAGAAATGTAGATATACCATGTCTATTAAGAGGAATTTCAGGGAATTCTGGAAGGTGTTCCTGGGTAGAGACTGTTATTTTCTTAATTTACAACTTAGCAATTACCCCACCAATCAGATCTCATTGGTCTTGTCTCCTTACTAATTCAGACTTTCCCCACCAATCAGATCTCATCGGTCTTGTCTCCTTACTAATTCAGACTTTCCCCACCAATCAGATCTCATCGGTCTTGTCTCCTTACTAATTCAGACTTTCCCCACCAATCAGATCTCATCGGTCTTGTCTCCTTACTAATTCAGACTTTCCCCATCGCGGAAATCCACAAAAATGTCATCCTGAAATGAACTCACATTGTGCAAAATTAATTCTCCATCTAGAGCTCCAGAAAATAACCTTAATATATAAATCATCTTGGATTTTTCCATGAAGTAATTGTGCAAAATAGAGACCATGACTCATAGCATGGAAGTTATCGGCAGTGGGCTAGAGAAGGCACAAACAGCTCCTCCAGCTGTCTGAAAGGCTCTAAAGGGTGGATGGACATGCAGTTGAAACATTCACATTGACTTCTCATTTTACTGTCAAACCTTATTACGTAAGGGTGATTTGTGTTCCACACTAATTAGCTAAAAGCTTTGGACATTAATCCACTGCCCAACAAGCAGCCTCTGCAACGAGGTAGTTTTTGAAAAAGACCAGCTCTGGCTTTATTGCCATGGGATCTACCGGAGTACGGAGATGGGCATAACCTGCTCCTGAATGCCAGTGGAGACATTCATACTTTACACTTTTACACAGGGCTCTCTCCCCCTGGCTCCCTGTACACCTCGTGGGCTCATCACTTGAAAGGAAGCAGTGTCCACTGAAGAAAGTGGGAAATATCACATGGAGAATTTCAGTGGGAAGGAAGTTGCACATATCCAGTAAGAGTCCCGTATCCAGAATGTATAAAGAATGCTTCAACTCAACAAGAAGACAACTAGCCCGATTACAAAGCTTATGAGATTTCCTTTTGAAGTGATGGAAATGTTCTAAAACTGACCGGCTGCACATAGGATGAAATGTTCTAAAATTGATGGTTGCATGTATCTGTGAATACGCTGAAAACCTTATGCTTTAACAAAGCTATTTTTAAAGGAAGTAGAAAGGAATCTGTGACTATGGGAAACACTCACTGACTGCCACAGGCAGAAGGAAATGGCGGGGAGTTGCCGGAAGAATGAGGCCAGATGTGGAGAACCCATGGTCTCATCCAATGGCAGGTATATCGGACGAGTGGCCTAAGAGTCACACAGCTGTCATGGTAGCATCTGAGCCTCTTCCCCCATTTAGTTACTCAACAAATGTTTGTTGAACACCTTCCATGTGCGAATGTTCTAAGAAACTGGGATACAGCCATGAGCAATTGTTTAAGAGAAACAGAGAAAAAGGTTAAGGAAGTTTACTGCAGCATCATTGTCCTCTCAAAAACTGGAAATGATCTGACAATCCACAGGAAAATGACCATGACAGAATTTTGTGCCTCCGTGCATTGATTTGATATTATCATAGAAATCTGTATCAGTGGATCTGCTATTATGTTGAACCATCTGAAATAGCCAATTTTGTAGGTCAAAATGGTCAAAACAAACATTGGCAACTTCATATATTACTGTGTTTAAAAGATACATTGCAGTTATGTTCAGTTGTAATAAGTGTCCCACACTGGTGGGGGAATGTCGCTAAGGGGGTGCTTATGCATATGTGGAAGCAAGGATTATATGGGTAACCTCTACTTTCTACTCAGTTTTGTTATCAACCAAAGACTGTTCTAAAAAATAAAGTCCAGGAAATTATAAAAATAAAAAATTGCACATGAATGTCTATAATAGTATGTGCATCTATATTTGCATCATTTTTTGCTAAGATAGGGAAAAGTACAGAGGATAAACACCTGGCTGTTACTATTGCCTACTCTAGGAGGGAGAGGAACATGTGTGCACTCTGGTGTGATTGCGTGTGCGTGCACACTTGCGTGTGTGTGTTGGGGGAAGTGACTATTATCTTTTCTTTATATATCTTTATGTTGTTTCATTTGTGACAATAATGATGTGTTACTTTCACAACTCATAGCATAACTGAAAATTATAAATAAGAAAGAGCACTGGAGGCGTCTGTGGAACTGAATCCATGATCCAGATTCAGGAGCCTTCTCTTCTAGTTTAATTTCATGTACCACAGACTGTCTAGACGTGAACACCCACCATCTGCTACGGAAGTTTCGTGGAAATGGGAATTAGCTGTGGATCTGGACCTGTCTCCAAAGCTGCTCACAAGAAAAGACAATAAAAATAGTTTCGTAGCACTTGTGATAAGACTGCCCTACCAAGATGGATCACTTGACGTCATTAAATCAAGTGCCCTTTGTGTGGGTTTCTGAGGACAAAGAAGTCCAGGGGTATTTTATGTGCAACATGAAATATGAGATAAGAAATCAGCAGAGATAAGATTTCAGTACCTTGGTGTGTGAGCTGGATTCCACTTATCCCGTCTAACTCCTAAACCAAATCCCAAACATTTGTGTCAAGTCTGGAACAGACTTAAAGCAGAGACAGTTTGTTTGGTCTTTTTTAAATGAACTTACTTTATGTATGCTTTTTCTCCTGGGGGCCCAAGAATGTGAGCAGTATCAAAACGGAAAAGGCAGGGGCACCTGGGTGGCTCAGTGGGTTAAAGCCTCTGCCTTCGGCTCAGGTCATGGTCTCAGGGTCTTGGGATCAATCTCCGAATTGGGCTCTGTGCTCAGCAGGGTGCCTGCTTCCCCCTCTCCTTCTGCCTGTCTCTCTGCCTGCTTGTGATGTCTCTCTCTCTCTCTCTGTCAAATAAATAAATAAAATCTTTTTTTAAAAAAATAAAATAAAATTTAAAAAACAGTGAAAGGCAGTGTGGGTTCATGATGAAGGCACGGTCTCTGCCTACAGAATGCCTGAGTTCAAGCCTCAGCTCTAGCACTTACTACTGACTTGGGCAACTCGTGTGAGACTAATTTCCCTGTCTCTAAGCTGGAGGTGACAACAAAAAGCACCTCTGGGGTCTGTTAGGAAGATCCAATGTGCTGATATAGGCAAAGCATTAAAACTGTGCCTGGCATTCAAGCATAGACGTGTGTGTGCCTTACAGACTGTCCACGGCTTTGGCGTGTTGTCCAAAAACTGGGTATAATGCCCTGTCTTTTCTCAGCCACTCAAACACAAGGTCTGATTGCCTCCTGCCTGCCAGGCACTGTGCTGGGCTTTCAGAATAATAGATAAGTGAATGAATGACTCTCACAATCTCTGAACTGAATGGTTCACCACACATTTCAAGATGTGCAGACAATAACCTTTTAATCACTCTCTCTTTTCAAAGCAGAGGTCAAATAAGCTGTTACAATTACTGAATTAGTGGTGACAGGGTACACAAACCAGGGATAGGACAGCACCAGCTGGGACCCCAAGGAGGAATGCCACTCGTGTGAGTGTGACGACGACAGGGCTTGACGCCCTGGCTTGACGCTCGGCATTATTTGTGGTATGCCTATCACTGACTGAGGCTGGATCCCTAACTGGAGCAAACATGTGATCCTGTTACGTGATGAGTTTCGGGAGTTAGGGCAAAGCCCGGTCGAAGTTAGAGTGCTGTGTCTGCACGCAATGGCACAGATTCATACAGGCCCGGCCAGAGAGAAAGCAGAGCTGATTCAGCAAGAACTAGAAAATGGTTCTAACACAACATACAAAACCCTGTGCCCCTTCTCCTACATGAAATCCTCCGTGGATTTCATGAGGCAGGAGGAGAATTCTTCAGACCATGTGGTTTCTGATCTCTATGCCTTTTGATAGGTAAACAAAGGAAGAGATGACCATGGAAATGCCCACTGGCCCCTGGAAACGTACGTCATCAGGAGCATTTTTGTGGCTCAATGATTTCCTCAAATCAGTGAGGCCAAACATGCTAGTTTTTGAAGCTTTCTGTGGTTTTGATGAGACAGGGCAACAGGGCAAGGAAGCCCCATAAGGTCAGATACTCACATGGACTCGAAAGCACTCGTGGTCATTCTGTTCATTTATTTACTAACTCTGCTGTTAAAGATCTTTCTGGGTGCCTGACACTAGGCTAAAAGCTGGGATCACACAGATTCTTTTTTTTAATTCAGAGAAAAAAAAAAAAAGTACAAACCTCAAAAGTTGATAAACTTTCCGTCAGAGAAGAAAACTTCCAGCAAAAGAAATATACAATGTGGTGTTGCTTTCATGTGGAGAACCTTCAGCCTCCTACGTCATTACGTCTGCTGACCGCAGCTCGAGGGCTAGTTTCTTGGGAGCTGGTGCAAAGTGGAAGTCTTGAGAAGCTAGTCATTACTTAAGTCATCTTTCCCATCATTGCTCCTGAAGGAACACCAGTCAGAATTATGCTGAGAAAGGTTACTTAAAAGTGAAACAGAAAACAGAAATGTCACTCCAATTGAAAATAAACAGTTGCTACCTGGAAACCTGGTCATGGCCATGTGAGTCTTTCTGTGGTTCACAAGGCAAAGGACAGATTTAAGAAACACCTTTCCAGCAGACAGCCCCTCCCGGCTGGTCTCTATCTGCTCCCCTGGGGGCTGCCCCCATGAGTAAATCTTCCCCTCTGAAGACACTCTTATATACTCAGCCTCTTTCTGGCCTCAGCAGCATATGGTCACAGCACAACTATAAAATCTTTCCAGCAGCAGGAATATACCGACCAATGGATAAATCATATGTGCGGTAAAAATTCTTGGTGTCTCAATTCAGAAGCCACAGCAGAGGGGGTCATGCTTGCTGCTCAGCTGTTGGTAGAAAACGTTTCTTCAATCAGATAATCCTCCCAAGAGCGAATTCCCAACTGTTCACTCGCTCCCCCCCCCAAAACAATTAATATATAAACAACCAAGAAATGAAATAATGGCAGCCAATTTTTAAAAATTCATTCAAATGTTAACTCCACTGGAATTAATTTTTTTTTCATTTCACTCAAAAGGTAGAAATTAAAATGACAGAGAATCGTGTTTGTTTGACGGCTTCAAGGATCTACTCCTTGAGTTGCCCCAGAAAGATGAAACTGTGGGAACTGGGACACGAAAGAAAAACTAATTCATGCCGGTTACTAGACTCTGTTGGAGGAGACAGGAGGGAGTCTCTTTCTCAACACAGGATAATTTCATTTTTACAGTTGCCTTGTGAAAACAACTGATAATAGATAAAATGGCCTAAATCTGTCAGTTCTCTGTGGCTTATCTAGATTCCCACCCCAGCAAGCCTCCCACACTTCCCAGACCTAACTGGGCATTATCAGCAGCTCTAGGTAGCGATCAAGAGCCTTGTAGGACCTGCCCCGCCCAACAAGCTCCACGGGGCACAAGACACAGGCACAAGAGAGGAACCCTGTTCCTCCCCAGAGTTTTCCACTGACGTTAACTAAAATAGGGACGCTCTCAGTCTTGATTCCCCCCACTCTATCTTAGGGTGCTGACAGGGTTCTTTTTCAAGCCGTTGGACACAAGAGTCCATTTTCTCCAACTCCTTCCTGAACCATCTCTGTGACTCCTGCCGCCGGGAAGACACATCCCCGGACCGCCCCGAGGGCTTCTCGTCTGAAGTTCAGGGCTGTTTGCAGATCTCGGTGTGCCTGACAGGAGCTGCAGATGGCCTTGTCCACAATCTCTCACCCAAGACTGCAGGGGGCATGGAAGCAGGAGAGCTGTTGGTTTCCTCTTCCCAGAGCTCCATGTAGGGGGCCCACCTATTTATAGGTGTGTGGTCAGCCCCAAAGAAATAACAAGTGGTGTTAGTGGTTTTATTCCTCTTATTCATAAAGGTTGGGAGCTAGTACTCGCAAAGGACTTTAACAGGCTCAGGAAGAAGAGGCACACAACTGAGAAGTGTGTCTACCCACAACCTCTACCTCTGCCCCAAACATGCCTTTTTAGGGAACTCTAAGGCTGCAAGGATGCAATGGTGCCGGGTGACCACGTGACGAGATGCCTGACCTAATCTATTCTTGAGCAAACACTGACTATGCATCTGCAATATGGCAGATCTCCCATGCTGACTTTTCCAGCTCTCGGTTTTCTCACCAAATCATGGAAGAGTCTGATTCCCAAGTATGAAGCAATAACAGAGCCAAGGATGACACAAAGTTGTGCAGGTTGTCCACTGCACAAGAGCACCCAACCATAGAGGTAAGTAGGAACTGAAATGAAGCCCATGACCCTTTTGCCAAGCCAGGCACCTGTGGAGCTGCATTGGCCCAAAGGGTGCCCCTTTCCCAAATGTACAAAAAAAGCATTTTCTAGTCAAACAGAGGTCCTGTGCAGGAGAAATGACATATGGTCAGATATCAACAGGCCGGTGTACCCTACAACTAGCTCTATCAATGACAGATGACATAAGAACGGATGAATTTCTTAATCTGCCCTTGCCTCAGCCTGCCCATCTGTCAAATGGGGACAATAATGCTTCTCGATGTTTAAGCCTTGTTTTAGGAGCAGACTCAGCTCACTAGAAAGTTCTCCCAGAATGTAATGTTTATATTCAATATTAGACTTATTCCCTCCCTTTGTCCCAAGAGAATGCTGCTTAATAGCTATGGGTCATCCCCTGACTGGAGAGGAAAATAAACCTACTTTGTAGCCCCTGCTGAGGAAAAGTATTGGAATCACTTCACTAGTCACGCTGTGCTGAGGAGAAAGACCTCACTGGGTACCAGCTATGGCCAAATGCCTACTCGGGGCCCAACGAAACTTCAGATCAATTCTTCCTCACACGTCCTCCCAAGTTTTATATGGAAACAAAGCTCATAAACAAGACTACTAACCAATTTTTGCAAAGAGACAGAAAAGACAAGACTTTCCTCCCTTCCTCAAGGGCAGACTATGTGCCTCTCTCATTCTTGAGTTTCAGGGCCTGAATGCAACAGCGTGATTGCTCAACCAGTGTTTGTTGCCCTGTGCCGAGTGGCCCAACATGTGCTTCCAAGTGCCCGATCCTCCTCTCCAGGGCAGAGATCTGGATACAGATTAGGACTAGCAGGGCTGTGACTCATTCATACTAAATCATCGCATTTGGCTAGACCTACAAAAAAGGCTCTTCTTCAATTCCCATGTTTGGAAACTTACTTAATCTAACCTAGATCTCATATGTTCTTTTCCCAGTACTAATGAAATTAAAAAAACACAGTGATGAAGAAGTAATTTTTTCTGAAAACTGCATTTATTTATTTAAAGAGAGAACACACATGCAGGGGAACTGGCAGAGGGAGAGGGAGAGAGAGAGAGAGCATCTCAAGCAGACTTCACACTCCATGCAGAGACCAAGACAGGGCTTGATCTCATGACCCTGAGATCATGACCTGAGCAGAAATCAAGAGTCGATGCTTAACCAACTGAGCCACCCAGGTGTCCCAAGAAGTTTTAACTTAACTATTTTAATATGTTACTTCTGAGTTACAGATGAATTTGTCTTTCCATGGAAAGAAAGAAAGAAAGAAAGAAAGAAAGAAAGAAAGAAAGAAAGAAAGAAAGAAAGAAAGAAAGAAAGAAAGAAAGGAATCTAAGCAAACGAATGTCTGTGTCGTTGGATCATTCTATGACCTCTTGCTCAAAGCACAGTGCTTTTGGTCTGAACTTCTTTTTGCCTGATTCACAGTTTAGTCGTCAACTTTATTTTCAGCCTTGAAAGTCAACAAATGGCTTGTTTATCATCTCACTTCAAGGAAAGCTTGAGACTGTAGAAGAGGGAAAGCAACTTCTGGTCTCCTGCTTGAGGTCTCCTCTTGGGGGGACAAAACTTCCTGGTATGATTTCAAGCTGCACTTCTCTTTTTCTCCTTCGTTTCCCTCCTGAGAGCTAAGGGCAAAGGGAGCTTCTCACAAACAACACTCAGCCAGGCTTTAAATGTGTTTACTCTGGTTTCAATAGCATCGATTCGTACAGTACACTCTTGAGATAATACTTTGCCACTTAGGGGCTTCATTCTGCTCCCTGGTGGTACTTAGGAATGTCTTTACCGCCACCTTGTGGAATGGAGACAGACTTACAGGTATCCCCCTTATTCACAGGGGATACCTTCCTAGACACACACACACACACACCCCCGAGGGGAGAACAGCTGAAACCACAAATAATACTGAACCCTATATGGACTATGTTTCTTTTTTCCTTTACATACATACTTATGATCAATTTTAATTTATAAATTAAGCATAGTAAAAGATTAACAATAACCAATAATAAAGTGGAACGATCATAAAAGTGATGTGAATGTGGTCTTTCCCTTTCTCTAAATATCTTCTTGTACTGTACTCACCCTTCTTGTGTGATGTGAGATGGTAAAACACCTGCACGATGGGGTGAAGTGAAGTGAATGATGTAGGCACTGTGACCTACTCTTAGGCTACTTTGACCTTTTGATTATACCTTAGAAGGGCAACCATCTGCTTCCAGACTCTGGCTGGCTGCAGGAAACTGAAACCTGGAAGTAGAAACTGCAGATAAGGGATGCCTGGGTGGCTCAATCTGTTAAGCACCTGCCTTTGTCTCAGGTCATGATCTCAAAGGTCCTGGGATAGAGCCCCACACTGGGCTCCCTGCTCCTCAGGGAGTCTGCTTCTCTCTCTCCCTCTGCCCCTCACCTCCACTCATGCTCATGCTCTCTCTCTCAAATACATAAATAAAATCTTTAAAAAAAAAAAAAAGATGATAAGGGATGGACTCCCTTGTTTGTAAAAACCTGTTCTATTCCTTTTTTTTTTTTTTTTTTTTTTTTTGCCACACTTGATTTTTTTTTTTTTTTTCTCATTTTTGATTACTTATTCTTTTCTGGGAAGGAGTTTCTGCTGCTCATGTTACCGGAGCATCTCACACCTGGCAGGGAAAAAACAGTCCTGCTTGCTTCATGTCCTGTTATTTTCAGTCAAACGGAGCTGTGACCCACAGAGAGCAAAAACTTCCATTCCCTGTAAAGCTTTTAAGCTTCACAGACAGTGCCAGGAATTGAACCATAATCCTAAATAATTATATTTACAAGAAAGGGCCTGCCCATAATCTTCCCAAAAAATAATATTACTCACATATGTTTTGTATAGAAATCCACATACATTGGCTTAGTCATGTTTGCATTCTGATCTTAGACTAGAAAATTGGCCTGACCTAAGAGAAGTGTTTGAAATTGCCTGCCTTGCAATATATCATACCGTTTGCTTTCAATGCAAAGCGTGGTCTGGATTATTTTCCATTGCATTTTCCTGTCGCAAAGATACTTCCATAGCTCTGTATATCTCTATAGATGGCTCTAAGGGAAGGGCTTAGAAGTAAGGCTATCCCCATGTTTGGATAAACACATCTGTCTGTTTTACCTCAGAGTGAACTATCTCGTCATGGGAAAAGCTAAAGTCTGTTAAATATACACCAACATTTTCAAAGAGTTTGATTATAAGCAATGTCTCTGTTTTTAAAAAATTATGTAACTTTTTCACTCGGAAGAAGCTGGCTTTGTATAATTCCTTTTACCAGCTACTATTTCAAGGACCTGAGTAGATAATTCATATAACTGCTGCTTTGACTTGAACCACCACCATGGTCACTAAACCCTACAACATGGACACAATATCTGAACTGACAAAATGTAGGAAGCAGCTAGAACTGTCTTGCAGCAAAGCTCTTTCTCTTGTGAAACCTACTTTCTCTTACTGGAAGAAAGACTTGACTGTAGTGACAACACTGTTGTGATTTTCACTGCACAATTCCCTTTATGGGGTCTAAGAGGTTCTGGAGTTAGAAGTTCAGGAGGGGGAGAGGGGAGGATGTGAGGCTCTCTCAGGAATGCTCAGGAATCTGGTAATACTGATACATGAATATCTGGGGGGTGGGGAGGAGAGTGTGAGATACAAGGCAGGACTCAGAAACGGAGCCAAGCTTTCCCAGTGTTGGTCAGAAGCCCTATAAGTTCCAATCTCGAATTTTCAGAGTAATGTCAAAGCTAGAAGGGGACAAAACACATCAAAAGACCCAGGAATGGAAGAAGTAACATGAGGAAAATAAGGTTTGAAAGAATAGCAGGTTGGAAAATAAAATGCATTCTTGATACTATGTGATAGGCCTTATTTTTTAATCTCTAGGTCCTCAAGCAGAGAAATGAAAGAGAATCCCAAGCAGAAGTAAAATATAAGATTAATGAGCTCTTTCTGAGGAAAGAAGTGAAATCCGTGTGAGGAGCACTGGTACTCCTCACCAAAGCAGTCGGCTCTCCAGGGTTGGGGGAGACCTGCCCCTCCCAGCTCCCAGCTGGTAGGGTGGGGCCACATGGCTTGTTTTGGTCAATGAGTAGACAGCAGAAATGACATGTGTCACTTCTGGGACAGGACATTGAATTGCGGATGTAAGACAGCATTTGCCACTCCCTGTGGCACAGTGGCCTACAATTCAAGAGGGTGGCTGTTTAGCCATCTTGGTCTGTGAGAGTATGCCATTAGCACAGCCACTTGGCCTGAACATGTAATGTCAGTGAGAAACAAACTTTCCTGGTTCTGGCCACTCACATTTGGGGGATGTTTGTTACAGCAGCATGCCACAGGCCATCCTGACTGGTACATACTGTGGTGGGGAGGGAGGATGCTGTTTCTTTGAAGTGGACAGGAGAGTGTTGACCCAGTCCATATGTTCAGGCAACGAGTGCCTGAAGCTCGTAGCAGAAAGACAAGGAGGGCATTGGCCAGTGTGAGAAAAGAGAAAACCTTACCTTTAAAAGCGGTTTTCTGCCTCCTCAAAGGACGACTGAATTCATCTTCCAGGTGATTTTTACCTTATTTTAGGAAAAACCTCAAAATATGCCCTTTGGTTACATTGATACAAATCAAGAACACTCCCAGTGGTTGTTAGGGGAGGACCAAAAAAAACCAAAAAAACAAAAAAACAAAAAAAAAAACAAAACCTCTAATGTATTTCAGCGCTTTGAGGAAAGGAAGTTAAGCCTTGATTGGGAAATGTCAGTTGTTACACAGAATTGAGTCAGAGATGGGACTCTGAGGCTTTCTTGCTTTCCTCAGTGACACAAACTTAATTCTCTCTCTCTCTCTGTCACCCTCCATCATGGTCCAAGGGCAGATGTGAAATGGGGCAACTGAGAAAGACCTAAGGCAAGTTGGGGTCCCTGGGCTTGTAGGAGAGGGACTACTGGGAGCTCCACAAGTCACATTTACTGCTGGTCCTCACGTCAGTTATTCCTGGGCCTGAGAAGGACCTGGCAAAACTTGTGGCCTGGACTCTGTTTTGAGGAAAGTGTGAGGAAAACTCTCCACTTGAGATGTTTTGGTCAGGACAGCATACCGTTCCCCTAAGGTTAGGGGAGCAGTGATAACATCAGCCAGAGGAAGGAGGAAGGCCCACCGCCCTTCAACCAAAGGTGGCCATTGAGAAAGACACAGGGAAAGATGACTAGAAGACTGGAGAGAAGTACTGAGGAATTTGACCCCAACACACATTAATATTGGGGATGGTGATGATGATAGCTAACATCAAATAGTACCTACTATGTGCCGGTTACCATTCTAAGTAAACACACACACACACACACACGTGTGACATGATGACACCAACATGAGAGACTCTCAGAGAGAAGTTGGGCACACTATTAGGATACTTCTACCATAAAACAATTAGCTAACACTTTAGAAGCACCTACTATGTGCTGGACGCCATCAGTCACTCAACACATACGATTTCATTTCCTACTCAATGCCAGGCTCTGTGAGGAGCACAGTAGCTGGCAGTAAACACAGCGGGCCAAGTCCCTCTCCTGATAGAGACAGAAAATAAACAGGAAAGCTAGTTAGCTAGTTAGTTAGTTAATTATTACGAATTATGATACATGCCGTAACAGAGACCAACACCAGCAGAGGACAGGGGTACTCAGGAGAGTGTGCTTCGGACCCAGCCTGTCTGAGGAGATGACTCCTCCCCTGACCCAAAGAAAAGCCCGAAGATGCTGGGGGTGCTCCTAGGCACAGAACCTCCTCCTACAGGAAAGCACTCAGGTCACAGAGGAATGAAGCCCCGGGAAGGCGGGGCTCAGTGAGGAAGGCCAGAGAGGATGACTTTGACTTTGACTTCAGCAACACCCACGGGAAGCCTTTGGAGAGATTTAAGTAGGAAAGTAAAATGATCTCCTTTACATTTTCAAAAGATGAGGATGGCCACTAGAGGGAACCCACATTTCCGGAGCTTGCATTTTGTGCCACGCTATTCTAGGCTTGTCTGATTTACTCTCAACCACCCCAGGAAGTAAGGTGCTCATCCCACTTTGCAAATGATGACTTGGTTTGCTGGCGAGGAAGCAGCCAGAGGGGCCCCTGCACGGTGTAGAGTCCACTCAGTGGAATCCTCTAGGTACAACGACTGGCCACCAGAGTTGCTTCCCAGTGGGAGCATAGGGCTGTGCTCCCAACAGGGGAAACTCCCGAGGAACTCCGGAGGCAGTGCAAGGTGCCTGACATCACTGACCCCGGTATCATCTGTAAACAAAGCAGACAATATGCCATGCTTGTTCTCTTCAATGCTCATGACTGGTAAAATACACATTAATAAACGTGGTGCTGAATTTACTGCATCTTTGTGCCACTTTGTTATCTTCTCAAGCAACAGAGATCCAAGCTACAGGCACAATCATGTGGGGCCCATTAAAATGCCTGATGTGTAAAGGGCATCCTTGTTCTACAATCACTGAGGAACCACTGGTTTTCTTAAATTTTTTTTTAAGATTTTATTTATTTATTTGACAGACAGAGATCACAAGTAGGCAGAGAGGCAGGCGGGGGGGCGGGGGGGAAGCAGGCTTCCTGCCAAGCAGAGAGCCCGATAGGGGCTCAATCCCAGGACCCCGGAATCATGACCTGAGCTGAAGGCAGAGGCTTTAACCCACTGAGCCACCCAAGTGCCCATTCTTAATTTTTTAAAAGATTGATTTACTTTAGAGAGAGAGCACATGGGATGGGGGAGGGCAGAGAGAGAGAATCTCCAGCAGACTCTCTGCCTAATGGGGAGCCTAATGCAGGGCTCAGAATCTCATGACCCTGAGCCAAAATCAAGAGTCAGAGGCTTAACCAACTGAGCCACCCAGGTGCCCCAGAACCAGCTGGTTTTAAACAATAGTTTCATGCTCCCATTTTGAGAAAGCCGGAACTCACCGTGTGGTATTGGCCACCAGGGTGAGGATGAAAACTTCTTCACAAAGCCACCTGCCCCTCCTGCTTCAACACCGCTGCAGTTCCACTACTGGGGTGCATCCGAGTCACCCCACCTTTGAAGATCCTGGCTTCACACCACATAACATCAACATACACAATATGCACGACCCTACATACAGGTTCATCTGAAAGGCAGATCTTGAGATGATCAGAAATGAGAAACCTGAAAGACCGCAGACAGGTCACCCAGAGACAGACCCGCCCATGATAGGCCCATAGGATAGTTGGGTACCACTTCAGTCTGGTTCTCCCAGTTCATGCAATTCGGGACCAAAGGCAAGACTCTCCGTCCTAGCTGCAGCCGGGCACATGCACCTGAATCAAAGCAAGACACTGGTTTCCCATGCTGCATGAACACGTTTAGAGCCTGGCACCACCAAACTCATGTTCTATTTCCCCAACCCTGTTTGTAAAATAGAGCCTCTGCTTGACCCAGAGTGGAACGACATCCATAGCTAAAACTGCCAACCAGAGGAAGGCGTGTTCTTCACCTACTGCTTGTTGTATCGGGTACCTTCCTCGCTACAGGCACTACACTCCATATTTCACTGTTATTGTCTTTATCATATACAACAACCTCTTTAAAGCACTGAGATGTTACTGTCCCTATTTTATGGATAAAGAAAAGGAGCCTCACAGAAGCGAAGTGGACTGCCAAGGAAGCTGGAGAGCACCTTAGGCAAGATTCACGGCCAGGTCTGTTTTTGAAGCCGATGTATGATTTGATTTTTTTTTTTTAAAGTTTTGTTTTTTGTTTTGTTTTATTTTGTTTTGTTTTGAGAGAGAGAGAGCATGCAAGATGCCAAGAGAGAGCACGAGCAGGAGGGGAAGAGCAGAGGGCTAGGGAGGGGCAGACTTCCCGCTGAGCAGGGAGTCTGAGGTGGGCTCAATGTGGGACTTGATCCCAGGACCCCAAGATCATGACCTAAGCCCAAGGCAGACACTTAACCGACGGAGCCGCCCAGGTGCCCCGAAGCCTACCTACAATTTTAACCCCTTCATTCTACCTGAATGGTAGGGAGGTTTCCCAGAAACCTCAGCCATGAGATTTAGAGCATTAGAGAACACTTTCTGACCTTTTATAAAACTTGCTCATCTAAAAATGGTGACTATTAGTGTCACCACCTAATAAAGGAATATAGTAAATGTCACCTTAAACTGAAATAGCTATCTTCATTTCTGGATTAAATCTATAGTAATCTATAGTAATAAATACAGTATAAATATATAAGTATAAATATGGTAGGCATCTATAGTAATAAACACACAGTTACATGAATATTTGTCAAGTTTTTTACTTCCTCAAATTTCTCTTAAAAGCTTCTAAAGTTAAAAAATCTGTTAAAATATGCTAAAGCATGCATGCTATTTTTCTCCTATAACTTACATTCAGATATAACATGCATAAAGAAAATCACATAGACCATAACACCTCAATGAATTTTTTTTAAAGCTATGCATTTTTTTAAGTAGATTCCAAGCCCAGGGTGGAGCCCAAGGCAGAGCTTGAACTCACAACCCTGAGATCAAGACCTGAGCTGAGACCAATGGTCATACACTTAACCAACTGACCCACCCAGCACCCCCACCCGATAAATTTTCATAAAATGAAACAGATTACAACCAGCACCGCAGGGCCCACTCCTGCCTGGCCCAGTCACAGATTTCCAAAACTAACTGCTGGACTGACCTAAATCCATAGTTTAGCTTTATTTCTCCTTAAATTCCATAGAAACAGGATGATGCAGAATGCACTCCGTGACTATTGCCTTCCTTCAATATTCTGTGCCTGAAAGTCATCCCTGCTGCTGCAAACAGCCACACTTTGTTTATTCTCACCATTGTCTATCCTTACTGTTCTGCTGTAGGGAAACACAGTTCATGTCTCCACTCCACCACTGCATGGAACGTGCCTACACTAACACATGATGCCTTGCTTATCCGAAATTCCGATTTTACTCCGTTTTCTGGCAGCCGTAATCCTTGCCAACACTTAAAACTGTCAGTAGAAGTGCCTACTTTATTTAAAAACCAAAAACAGGGATGCCTGCCTGGCTCAGTGGGTACAGTGTGTGACTCTCAATCTCAGGATCATGAGTTCAAGGCCCATGTTCGGTGTAGAGGCTATTTAATCTTTAAAAAAAAAAAAAAGCAACTAAAACTATTTGTTACCCTAGGAGAAGTTACATCTATTTAAATAAAGTCTACTTAAATGAAAGATTTAACAGTCTTTCAGTTCATTTGAATAAGAAGAACAAGAAACTGGTTTATTCACGTGTACCTCCTCCTGGGGGGGGGGGGGGGGGGGGAAGAAAAGGCTACTTTGTGTAATAAAGTACATCTTTCAGATATCTACATTCATTAAACCAACTGAAACAAAGTCAAGTCTTCAATTACCTTTTGACGCATACAAAGATTCGTTTGTATTAATAGTTTGCTTACAAACGCAGAAGTTGTTGTCATAACAATGTTTATTATTTGTATGCTGTTTTCTTATTCTCCAAAGCATGTTACAAATTATAAATTTGTGAAGCTTCACAAGAGCCCTCCACCCCACCCCCCGGGCAGAAGGGAATTACCATCCTCATTTTAAAGCTCAGAATCCTAGAGTCTAGATATGAATTGCTGATCACAGAGTAAATTTCAAACCCAAAAGCAAAGATCTTGGCTCCATGTTCCAAACACCAAGCTTATGTCAAAAGGAAACATTAATAATCCACCTAACGAAAACTCTTGCCACTCTGCTTTTCCAGCTATAAATGGAAAAAGAAGGTGGTATGGTGGGGTGGTGGTCCGGGAAAGCTGAGCTTCCAACCAAGTGCTTATTTTCACTGAATGTAAGCCTCACCAGCAAAGTTTCAACATCAGTGAAGTCTTGATTTGCTTTTTGATTGTTGTTTTTTTTTTTTAAGGTTTATTTATTTACTTTAAAGAGAGCACGAGCAGGGGGAGGGGCAGAGGGAGAGACTCTCAAGCAAACTCCCAACCAAGTGCCAAGCCCAGCTCTGGCCTCCATACAGGGCTCCATGTGGGGCTCAATCTCACAACTCCAAGATCATGACCAGAGCCAAAACCAAGAGTTGGACGCTTAATCAACTGAATCACCCAGGCGCCCCTTGTTTTTTTATTCTAAAAATGGGACTTATCAAGAATATAAGGCTCAGACAAGCAATAACCACAGAAAGCCAGAGAAATATAAATTCATGAAAATATAGTGGGGTCCAGAGGAAATTCTAAGATTAAATTACAAATGATTATTTGCAAGGATATTCTGAAACAGAATTCTGCTGTTATCTTCCAACGTGATTACCAAACTAGTACTGAAAATTACTGACCATGCACAATAAAGCCAGTCTAAATTTCTCTTTTGACTTTTCCAGCCACAAAAATCTTGGCACTGGGGATCATTTGTCCTAAAATGACTATTGTTCAATCCAGATCCTGACTGAAAGTGAGACTCTGAGGTTCTGTTGGGAACAGCTGGGATATTTGGGGGGAAAACATTTTGATCTAATTCTAAATTTGTCTTCGAAAATTAACCAATGATTTATGACACTTTCCTTGACAACTAATATTTAAAGAAATAGAGATTGGGAATTTTCCAGAGAAATTTTCCCTCTGAATTATTCTTTTCCTCCAGAAAGATCTCCTTCAACTCGCTTACACTAAAGATCTTTGTCCCCGGTTCTGCGCTTTTTTTCCTGTGGAATAAAGGAAAATGGCCATTTAAAATGGGAAAAAAAAAGTGTAATTATAACCATGATAGGTGGCTATGTACTGAAGAATAAAACTGTGGGATCTAGAAGACATACAACTCATGGTGATAAAAGATCAAGTTTAGTTCACAAGTATAAAAAGTTAAACAGAATTCGTTGTTTAAATTGAATGAGCCAAAGATACATTATGACAGCAGACCTCCTTAATGGATAAGGAAGAAACACTGGCAGAGAGCCACAACATTCAAGAGCGAGGGATTTTTTAATGAGTCAGAAATGGGACTCTGAGGCGATCCAGTATGGAGATATTAAAATAAATTTATCTCGTTAAGTAAGTAGAGTTGTTTAGCTGAAAAAGGGAGTCTTAAGAAGTGAATTAATGCTATGCCTTCACATCCATGAAAAGTTTGAAAGGTTCTTATTTACCCCACAAAGCTGGTCATCTTCCCATGACCCCATCCCCACCACCTTCCTCATCTCGGTGTATAGCTCCCGTTTCCACATGTCACAAACCTAGGAGTCATTATTAATTCTCTCCTCATTCCTCTCCTTCTTTAATCCATTGCCAAACTCTATCCTTTCTATCTCTAAATTTACTCTCAATCCATCCACCCCTCCCCATCCTAACCCTGCTCCAGCCCAACACCACCCATGCTCAGGGCAGCTTCAGGCCCTCTTCCCATTTCCATGTCTGCCCAGCAGTTTTCTCTGCTCCATGCAGGAGGTAGGGTACCTTTTAAAGTCTTGTTACTTGGGAGTTCCTGGGTGGCTCAGCAGGTTAAAGCTGCTGCCTACGGCTCAGGTCATGATCCCAGGGTCTTGGGATCAAGCCCCGCATCAGACTCTCTGCTCGGCAGGAAGCCTGCTTCCCCCCTCTCTCTGCCTGCCTCTCTGCCTACTTGTGACTTCTGTCTGTGAAATAAATAAGTAAAATCTTTAAAAAAAAAATAAGTAAATAAATAAAAAATAAAGTCTTGTTACTAGGTCGTATCGCTTCCTGGCTATTTTTTTCTTAATTAAAAAACAAAACAAAACCTCTTTCACATCAAACTTCTTAGTAAGCCCACAAGGAAAAGCAGCTAGCATCATCTGGGCACATAGGAAGTACTGGAGATACATTTGCTGGGGGCAGCTGGGTGGCTCTGTCAGTTAAGCTTCTGACTCTTGGTTTTAGCTCAGGCTGTGGTCTCAGCATCATGAGGTCAAGCCCCTCCTCAGGCTCTGCACTGGGCAGGGAGTCTGCTTGAGATTCCCTCTCTCCCTCTCCCTCTGCCCCTTTCCCTGCTTCCACCCAACGAAAAAGAGGGGGGGGAAAAGAACCCCAAGTGCTTAATGAGACATTTTTAATCCATGAAAATATAAGGGAAAATGTTTTAACCCACGGCAAAATTCATTGCCAAACCAAGACAAAAATTCTTGTCTGGGGATTTCAATGAGAATACCTTCATTTGATTTTTACACAAAACCACATGATGTTAGGATCCCTGCACCTTTGGAAAATGCTAACTCTTGCTAATTAATTTTTTTCTCTTAAGATAGAGAATCGCACTGTTTTAAATCTTCCACTCTGACTGTCACATCTTTATTCAAGGATTTAAGCCTTAGCTAGCTCTTAACTCTGGCTTCAGAACATCAGTCCGAAAGATGGGAAACAGAAATATGTTTTATATATTAACATATCTCAACTAGAGATGAGGAAAATATATCAACTGTGATACTGACCCTCATTAGCCTTATTTACTAAGTCTTACTGCACCTTGAACTATAATCTCCTCCCCAAAAAATGGTAGTGTTATGTTTCTCTGCATTATTTCCTTAAAATAAATATTATATGGATCAACTATTCCAGATGACCTGTTAGATCAAGTTGCTTTTCCTTTATGTGGTGTGTGAATATTATCCAAATTTCAAGTGACATTATTAATCAAATTATTAAATTGGAGAGTTTTGATGGAGCGGCTTGAATAAGAAGTGTTTCATCCTTTGAAAAAGACAATAGTTTATTTACTATCAAGCTAGGCTTGATATTAATAAACTCACTCTCCAAACAATTAACAAAGAATAGTCTGATTTTTTCACATACACACAGCTCATTAAAAAGGTTGATTAAGGGGCGCCTGGGTGGCTCAGTGGGTTAAAGCCTCTGCCTTTGGCTCAGGTCATGATCCCAGAGTCCTGGAATCAAGCCCCGCATCGGGCTCTCTGCTCAGCGGGGAGCCTGCTTCCTCCTCTCTCTCTGCCTGCCTCTCTGCCTACTTGTGATCTCTGCCTGTCGAATAAATAAATAAAATCATTAAAAAAAAAAGGTTGATTCAAGAGAGCAACCTCCTTCCCATTCCACAGTAAGATAGCAAAAGGAGGCCCATGAGGTAAAAATCCATCTTGTTTATTTTAATCTTCCTCATCTTTTCCCTTCAAATTCTGCACACACCTTCCTGTCACATTGTTCTCCAGTTTCTTCCTAAGACAGTTCCAGTTCTCCCTCACACATGAGAAGAAAAGGTAACTTTTCACTTATTATAACCAAAATTTACGACTTACAAAATGCTGCTTATATGAGTTTGCTCTCATTTAAGACAGCTGCTGGTGAAGGTCAAAACCAACTGAATACTGGCAATTTCCTCTGGTTCAATGTAATTATTTCACTGGGTTCTTACCATCACTGTGAGGAAGATATGATTATTCCTGTTTTACTAATTAACCTGAGATTCAGAAAGGTTAAGACATTGGTATAAAACATTCAGGAAGCACATGCCCCGTATTTAGGGGCCCAAGTTTACTGATTTCACATTATTTTTCCCACTAAAATGTGTTAAATGCAACACATAGCTCAGGGCTTTTGAGGTGTCTTGTGCAGAATGTCCAGTTTCTTAAACAATCTCTTTTCCCTCCAACACCTGAGGTATTCTAAGAAGAAGATTCAAGCCCAAGAACCGCTAAGATTTCCTTGTTTTAAGTTTGGGAAGCCATAATGAGGAGAAGGGAAAGAGAAGCAGAAGGAACATAAGGGTTCCTATTGTGCCCTCGATTGGCCTGGCTATCAATTCCGCCTTTATGGGTGGAATCAACACATGGAACGTGCTTTCCCTGACTGTCTGCTTTCCCTTCAAAGTGTTTCCTTTTTCAAAAATGGATTATTGCCAAACTGATATAAAGACAGGGTCAATTCTTCAAAGGAAAAAAAAAAAAAAAAGCTAGCATCATCTAATTCATAGCCTGGATCAAGCCACTGTGAGTTTCACTCAAAAGAAATTCTCATTGATCTTGACCGCACATGCCACTGGTCCTAGCAATGCACCAGTGGCTTCGGAGCCAGCATCTGTAGGCTGCCTCCCAAGAACTGAGACTCACAGGCACCAACAAGCACATAAAAACTTAGTCATAGATCTGAATCAATTTGCCACTCTCCTCAACCCTCCAAACTCTCAGCCTCTTCCCTATCGCATCTGCTGTGATGGACATCTCCAGAAAAAGGACAAGCTCAGATGCGTCTTGTTTTTCGAAGCAAAAGGCACCCTTGACTAACCTGGCATTGCATGAGTAACATAATGGATTCCATTAAGAGATTCCCTGTTCTGAAGAAATTTTAAAAGTAACTTAACCTTTCCCATCTGGACAGCATGGCTCGGAAATGCAATGTGAAAGGACGTTCCCCAGGAGATGGAAACATATTTATGATCCCCCATGTTATAGGTGAATAAAGCACAGCAGGGAAGACCTAAATCTCTTTGTAAACTAAATTGGAAAAATATGTTCGGGGGGGGGGGGGGGTGGAGAATAGTAGAGACACGTGTACTCACGAAACCTTGAACTTCCCAGCGTTGTTGAAGTGGTAAACTCAACATACAGAGAGGGCCAATAGGTCTGAAGAAGAACCGTGTGAGCACAATGAGTTTTATTTCCAATTTTCATTTTTAAAGATATGCTTGACCTGATTTTCTTTCAGACCTGTCTAAATTCTCTTTGCGCCTAGACCCTGGGGATGAGTACCAAATGTTTATGGCTGGCTAACGTGACTCTCCATGGAGGATACTGTCCTGTTTCTTATTTAAGGCTCTTGTAATTAATCTGAACTGTCTCTTTTCAGACATGGAAGAACCAGATTCTAAAATTCTCTCCTTCCTGTGCCCTCCCCACCCTTCCAGGAGGAATGGGAAACATTTTCCCTGTCATCATAACCTTCTGGATTTTTGAATTGTATTTTCTGATGAATCTGTTGTCAAGCTTCAGGCAGTTGGAGCTCTGAGGTATCTGAATGGCAGGAAGTGATATTCTAAGATTCATCCCCAGAGAACAAAGATTGGAACACAATAGTGATTTTGTTAATAATATGGAAAGAGATTTTCTACATATAAATCACATCAGCATATGTTTCTAGGTTCAATGTCCATAAGGTTCCAATTTAGACTAGAAAGAAAAAAAAATCACACTCAACAATCTCATATTGTAGATTTGATATGGAGCTAGTGAAATTTAGTCAACAAAACCATTCACCTCTAAGGAAAAAACTCAGGGCAGTAAGTGGACTAAACCCAAACAATTCTTTGGGCAAATTATTAAAATAGTTTCAAAGAAAACTCTTAAAAAAAAAAATAAGAATTCTCCCATAAAACACCAGACAGACTCATGCTAATTTATAGTGAGTTTAATATTAAATAGTACATCTCTAGATAGCTGTTTTACTGAAAATTCCCTCAGGCCAAATGTCCACATATAATGCATTCCTTGCTTTTCAGTCTAAAAAAGAAGAAAAGAAAAAAATGTTTAAAAGTCTGGTATCTAGATTTCTTCAAATTGTTTCTGAAAAAAATTTAAGCAGCTCTGAAGTGAAGAGATCTGAACATGCATCGGGAAGGAGCCTACTAGATTTTAGAGACCAACAGGGCCTTTCCTGCCCTTAAGGAATTCAGAGTCCAGAGGGATAAAATGACACAGCAACATCAAATAGTCAAACCTGTATGTGCTAGCTCCAGGACCAAACACTCCACCAACAACTCCATTCGTCTTCTCCTCACTTTCAGGGATAAAGAGAATTGATAATAGCTTCTCTATGCACAGGAAGCATAGAAAGCTATCATTAGCATTTCATGAACATTACATTAAGCCTAACCTCAATAATTCAGATAAATATTATTTGTTCTACCTCCTAGATAAGAAATACTGAGCTTTGGAATGCCTGGGTGGCTCAGTGGGTTAAGCTTCAGCCTTTGGCCCAGGTCATGAACTCAGGATCCTGGGATCGAGACCCACATCAGGTTCTCTGCTCAGTGGGGAGCTTGCTTCCCCCTCTCTCTGCCTGCTGCTCTGCCTATTTGTGATCTCTCTCCCTCTGTCAAAAAATAAATAAAATTTAAAAAAAAAAAAAAAGAGAAATACTGAGCTTCCCCTTACACACTGTTGGTAAGAATGCAAACTGCCTCAGCCACTATAGAAAAGAGTATAGAGTTTCCTCAAAAAATTAAAAATTGAACCACCAGAACACCCAGGTGGCTCAGTTGGTTAAGCATCCAATTCTTGGTTTTTGACTCAGGTCATGATCTCCAGGTCCTGGGATCGAGCCCCACATCAGGCTCCCTGCTCAGTGAGGAGTCCACTTGTCTCCCTCTCCCTCTGTCCTTTCCCCTTCTCATGCATGCTTGCTCATTCTCTCTATTAAGTAAATGTATCTTTAAAAATAATAATAATAATAATAATAATAATAAAATTGAACTATCATATGATCCAGAAATCCACAATACCCAGAAATTCTGGGTGTTTATCCAGAAAAATGAAATCATGAACTTGAAGCAAAATCTGCACCCCATGTTCACTGCAATATAATTCACACTAGCCAAGACTTGGAGACAGCCTAAGTGTCCATTCACAAATGAATGTATAAAAAAGATGTGGCATATATACAACAGAATATTATTCCATCACTAAAAAGAAGGAAATCTTCCTTTTCCAACATGGAGGGACCTTGAAGGCATTGTACAAACAGGAATAAGTCAGAGAAAGACAAATACTGTTAGACCCTACTTGTACGAGGAATCTACAGCAGACAAAGTCACAGAAGCAAAGAGTAGAAAGAGGACTGCCAGGGCCCTGGAGGTGGGAGAGATGTTAATCAAAACTTAGTTATAGGATGAATAAGCTCCAGGGAGCTAATGTACAGCATAGTGACTACAGTTAACAAGTGTTATATACTTGAAAGTTACTAAGAAAGTGCATCTGAGATGTTCTCACCATTTTTAAAAAATGGTAATTATGTGATGTGATCGTGGTCTTAACAAACCTTATTGTGGCAATCCTTCTATAATATATAAATGTATCAAATCACTACATCTCCTAAAATTTGGAAATCTACCTTTTCCAACATGGAATGGCCTTGAGAGCAACTTTCAGTGTTACAAGTCCACTGTATCTCAATAAAGAGGGGGGAAGAAATCTGCCTTGCAGTGCAAAAGCCACCATAGATAATACAGGAATTAATGCACGTCACTGTGTTCCAAGAAAACATTATGGATACTAAAAAAAGAACTAAAGTTTAGAATATCCAGATCTTTACTGGTCACTAAAATTGTATAAAGTGCCAGTTGCAAGACTAGTAAGATTTGCTGTACAACATGGATCTTATGATTAACAATACTGGGAGGGGTAGAAGTCAAGATGGTGGAGTAACAGCAGACTGAGATAACATCAGGTTGCAGGAGTTCAGTTAGATAGTTATCAAACCACTCTGAACACCTACAAACCCAACAAAAGATCAAAGAGAAGAAGAAGAGCAATTCTAGAAACAGAAAATCGACCACTTTTTGAAAGGTAGGATGTATGGAGAAGTGAATCCAAAGAGAGGAGAATATAGACCATGGCGGGGGGCAGGGGGCGCCATGGGGTCAGTTCCCAGCAATCAGTAGAGCAATGGAACACAAAATCAGAACTTTTAAAAGTCTGCTCCACTGAGGGACATCACTTTAAAGGCTAAGCAGGGGTGGAGCCCTCATGAGGACAGTGTGGTCTCGGGTCCCATGGGATCACAGAAGGATTGGGGGTGTCTGAGTGTAGCAGAGCTCGTAGGTATCAGAGCGGGGAAGCCAGCTACAGAGATGGAGCTGAAGAGTGAGCTCTCAGCTCAGGGTTACCTTAAACTGTGATCTGCGGCACAGTCAGACCACTCCTCTTTGAGCAGGGTCCCCACAAGTGGCAGACAAAGAGACCAACCTTCATTTGCCAGAAGAGCAGAGCAGCAGGATCTGCTGCATTTGGAGACTCCAAACTAGGCTGTGTGCCAGAGACAGAAACATTCAGTCACAGGCTGGCTGAGCTTGGAGCACAGCCAAAGACCAGGAAGATGGGAGTGATTGAGTGCCCACTGAGAGTCCCACTCCGAGTGCCCACTGAGAGGTGTGGCACCGAGCTCATGGCTCCTCCAGGCCAGAGACTGAGAGGCTGCCATCTTCATTCCTATCCTCCAGAGCTCTACGGAAAATGTTCAGCAAACTAAAGCTCCCAAAAGTGAACCCAATCAGATTATTTATATCAGCCCCTGGCAAGGGCAGTGGAATTCTGCCTCAAGCAAAGACACTTGCAAATCACTACAACTGGTCTTTCCCCCAGAAGATCAGCAAGAACATCTAGCCAAGACCAAGCTGAATGATCAAGAACAGCAGAATTCCAGAGGAGGAAAAGCAAAGCAAGGAATTCATGGCTTTCTCCCTATTGTTCTTCAGTCTTGCGAACTTAATTAAATTTTTTTAATTTTATTTTTTATGCTAATTTTTAAACTTTTCTTCTTTCCTCTTTTAATGTTTTTTAACTAGTTTATCTTAACAATACCTTTCTTAAAAAGACCTTTTTAAACCTTCAATATTATAGTCATACTTCATCCTTCATTGTAACTAACTTATTTTTTGTATACATGTAGGGTTTCTTATTCTAAAAAATTTGGGGATAAAACTTCTTCTAATAGATCAAAATAGAACCTAAATCTAGCACAGGGCTTTGTTCTAGTCTCCAGCCTAAGCAAATTCTCTCCACTTTCTTTTTCTTTCTTTTCCCAACCAACTTGTCTTATCAATTCCTTTTTTTAGAATTTTTTAAAATTTTCATCTTTACAGTCATACTTCATCCCTTTATCACATTTACCCTTATTTTTGTGTATATATAAGTTTTCCTTTCTTTAAAATTTTGGAAAGTAGTTTCTTCTAAAATACCAAAATACACTCAAAATCAAGTGGGTGGCTCTGTTCTATTCCCAGTCTAATATATATATTTTTTTAATTAAAAAAATTTTTTTTGAACTTCATTTTACCCCCTAACTTCACCCCTGACTTGAGGTCTGTTCTGACTTGGTTAACGCATATTTTTCTGGGGTCTTTGCCACCCTATTAGTATTTTATTCTCTCATTCATATATTTTTATCTGGATAAAATGACAAGGCAGAAAAACTCACCACCAAAAAAAAAAAAAAAGAACAAGAGGCAGTACAAAAGGCTAAGGACCTAATGAATACAGATATTGGTAATATGTCAGAACCAGAGTTCAGAATGACAATTATCAAGGTGCTAGCTGGGCTCAAAAAAGGCATGGAAGATATTAGAGAAACCCTGTCTGGAGAAATATAAGCCCTTTCTGGAGGAAAAAAAAAGAACTAAAATCTAACCAAGCTGAAATTTAAAAAGGTATTAATGAGGTGCAATAAAATATGGAGGCTCTTACTGCTAGGATAAATGAGGCAGAAGAGAGAATTAGTAATATAGAAGACCAAATGATGGAAAATAAAGATTCTGAGCAAAAGAGAGATAAACAACTACTGGACCGTGTGGGGAGAATTTGAGAGATAAATGATACCATAAGATGAAACAATATTAGAATAATTGGGATTCCAGAAGAAGAAAGAGAGAGGTGGGTAAAAGGTGTATTGGGGCGAATTATTATAGAGAATTTCCCTAATATGGCAAAGGGAACAAACATCAATATCCTGGAGGCACAGAGAACCCCCCCTCAAAATCAACAAGAATATGTCCACACCCCATCAACTAATAGTAAATCTTACAAGTCTTAGTGACAAAGAGAAAATCCTGACAGCAGCCAAGGACAAGAAGTCTGTAACATACAATGGTAGAAATATTAGATGGGCAGCAGAATTATCCACAGAGACCTGGCAGGCCAGAAAGAACTGGCATGATATATTCAGAGCACTAAATGAGAAAAAGATGTAGCCAAGAATACTATATCCAGCTAGGTTATCATTGAAAATAGGAGGGATAAAAAGCTTCCAGGACAAACAAAAACTAAAAGAATTTGCAAACACCAAACCACCCCTATAGGAGATATTGAAAGGGGTCCTCTAAGCAAAGAAAGAGCCTAAAAATAGTAGACCAGAAAGGAACAGTCAATATACAGTAACAGTCACCTTACAGGCAGTACAATGGCACTAAATTCATCTCTCTCAATAGTTACCCTGAATGTTAATGGGCTAAATTCTCCAATCAAAACACACAGGATATCAGAATGGATAAAAAACCAAAACCCATCAGTATGCTATCCACAAGAAACTCATTTTAGACCCAAAGATACCCCAGATTTAAAACGAGGGGGTGGAAAACAATTTACCATGCTAATAGACATCAAAAGAAAGCTGGGGTGACAATCCTTATATGAGATAAATTAGATTTTAAGCCAAAGACTATAATAAGACATGAGGAAGGACAATATATCATACTCAAATTGTCTGTCCAACAAGAATATCTAACAATTTTAAATATTTATGTATTTATGCCTGTAACATGGGAGCAGCCAACTATATAAACCAATTAATAAAAAAATCAAAGAAACACATCAACAATAATACAATAATAGTAGGGGACATTAACACTCCCCTCACTGAAATGGACAGATCATCCAAGCAAAAGATCAACAAAGAAATAAAAACTTTAAATTACACACTGGACCAGATGGACATCACAGATATATTCAGAACATTCCCTCCCAAATGAACAGACATTTCTGCAAAGAAGACATCTAGATGGCCCATGGACACATGAAAAAGTACTCAACATCACTCCACATCAGGGAAATACAAATCAAAACCACAATGAGATACCACCTCAGACCAGTCAGAATAGCTAAACTTAACCAGTCAGGAAACGACAGATGCTGGTGAGGATGCAGAGAAAGGGGAACCCTCCTACACAGTTGGTGGGAATGCTAGCTGGTGCAACCACTCTGGAAAACAGCATGGAGATTCCTCAAAAAGTTGAAATAGAGCTACCCTACAACCCAGCAATTGCACTACTGGGTATTTACCCTAAAGATACAAACGTAACAGTCCAAAGGGCCACATGCACCCAAATGTTTATATCAGCAATGTCCACAATAGCCAAACTATTGGAAAGAATCTGATGTCCATCAACAGATGAATGGATAAAGAAGATGTGGTGTGTATATATATATACATATACAATGGAATATTATGCAGCCATCAAAAGAAAGAAATCCTGCCATTTGCGACAACGTGGGTGGAACTAGAGGGTATTATGCTTAGTGAAATAAGTCAATCAGAGAAAGACAACTATATCATATGATCTCCCTGATATGAGGGGGTGGAGATGCAATGTGGGGGATTTGGGGGTAGGAAAAGAATAAATGACACAAGATGGGATCAGGAGGGAGAAAAACCATAAGAGACTCTTAATCTCACAAAACAAACTGAGAGTTGCAGGGGGTGGGGGGTAGGGAGAAGGTGGTGGGGTTATGGACATTGAGGAGGGTATGTGCTATGGTGAGTGCTGTGAAGTGTGTAAACCTGGTGATTCACAGACCTGTACCCCTGGGGCTAAAAATACATTATATGTTCATTAAAAAAAAACAAAGAAAGCTAATGAATTAAAAAAACAAAATTCCCTCCCAAAGCAACAGAATACACATTCTTCTCAAGCGCACAAAGAACATTCTCCAGAATAGATAGCATCCTGGGTCACAAATCAGGTCTCAACCAGTACCAAAAGATTGGGATCATTCCCTGCATATTTTGAGACCACAGTGCTCTGAAACTAGAACTCAACCACAAGAGGAAAGTTGGAAAGAACTCAAATACGTGGAGGTTAAAAGCATCTTACTAAAGAATGAATGGGTCAACCAGGAAATTAAAGAAGAATTTTAAAAATTCATGGAAACAAATGATAATGAAAACACAACAGTTCAAAATCTTTGGAACACAGCAAAGGCAGTCTGAGAGGAAAATATATAGCGATACAAGAAAGGTCTCAAATACACAACCTAACCCTACACCTAAAGGAGTTGGAGAAAGAACAGCAAAGAAAGCCTAAACCCATCAGAAGAAAAGAAATCATAAAGATCAGAGCAGAAATCAATGAAATAAAAACCAAAAAAACAATAGAACAAATCAACAAAACTAGAAGCTTGTTCTTTAAAAGAATTAATAAGATTGATAAATCTGTGGTCAGACTTATCAAAAAGAAAAAAGAAAGGACCCAAATAAACAAAATCATAAATGAAAGAGGAGAGGGCGCCTGGGTGGCTCAGTGGATTAAGCCTCTGCCTTCCGCTCAGGTCATGATTCCAGTGTCCTGGGATCGAGTCCCTGATTGGGCTCTCTGCTCAGCAGGGAGCCTGCTTCCCCCCCCCCCCACACTCTGTCTTGAAAGAAAGAAAGAAAGAGAGAGAGAGAGAGAGAGAGAGAAAGGAAGGAAGGAAGGAAGGAGGAGGAGAGATCACAACCAACACCAAAGAAATACAAACATTTATAAGGACATTATAAGCAACTAAACACCAGCAAATTTGACAATCTGGAAGAAATGGATGCTTTCCTAGAGACATATAAACCACCAAAACTGAGCCAGGAAGACATACAAAACCTGAACATACCCATAACCAGTAAGGATATTGAAATAGTCATCAAAAACAGGAGAACAGGGCCAGACGGCTTCCCAGAGGAATTCTACCAAACATTTAAAGAAGAATTAATTCCTACTCTCCTGAAACTGTTCCAAAAAATAGAAATGGAAGGAAAAATTGCAAACTCACCTTATGAGGCCAGCATTACCTTGATCCCAAAACCAGACAAAGACCCCATCAAAAAGATTTACAGAGCAATACCCTTGATAAACACAGATGCAAAAATTCTCACCAAAATACTAACCAATAGGATCCAACAGTACATTAAAAGGATGATTCACCACGACCAAGTGAGATTTATTCCAGGGCTGTAAGGTGGGTTCAACATCCGCAGATCAATCAATGTGATATGATACATTAATAAAAGAAAAAACAAGAACCATATGATACTTTCAATACATGCTGAATACTTTTGACAAAGTACAGCATACTTTCATGATCAAAACTCTTCACAGTGTAGAGATGTCCATCCCACAGTGTAGGAATACATACCTCAATATCATCAAACCCATCTATGAAAAACCTACAGTGAATATCATTCTCAATAGAAAAAAACTGAGAGCTTTTCTGCTAAGGTCTGGAACATGGCAGGGATGTCCATTATCACCACTGCTATTCAACATAGTACAAGAAGTCCTAGCCTCAGCAATCAGACAACAAAAAGAAATAAAAGGCATCCAAACTGGCAAAGAAGAAATCAAACTACCACTATTTGCAGATGATATGATACTTTATGTGGAAAACCCAAAGACTACACTCCAAATCTGTTAGAACTTGTACAGGAATTCAGTAAAGTGTCAGAATATAAAATCAATGCACAGAAATCAGTTGCATTTATATATACAAACAGCAAGACAGAAGAAAGATAAATTAAGTAGTCGATCCCATTTACAATTGCACCCAAAACCATAAGATACCTAGGAATAAACCTAACCAAAGAGGCAAAGAATCTGTACTTAGAAAACTATGAAGTACTCATGAAAGAAATTGAGGAAGACACAAAGAAATGAAAAAATGTTCCATGCTCATGGATTGAAGAACAAATATTGTGAAAATGTCTATGTTACCTAAAGCAATCTACACATCTAATGCAATCCCAATCAAAATACCATCAAGTTTTTTTCAAAGAAATGGAAAAAATAATCCTAAAATTTATATGGAACCAGAAAATACCCCAAATAGCCAGAGGAATGTTGAAAAAGAAAGCCAAAGTTGGTGGCAACACAATTCCAGACTTCAAGCTCTATTACAAAGCTATCATCATCAAGATAGTATGGTACACAAAAACAGACACATAGATCAATGGAACAGAAGAGAGAGCCCAGAAATAGACCCTCAACTCTATGGCCAACTAATCTTCGACAAAGCAGGAAAGAATGTCCAATGGAAAAAAGACAATCTTTTCAACAAATAGTGTTGGGAAAATTAGACAGCCACATGCAGAAGAATGAAACTACACCATTTCCTTACATGACACACAAAAATAGAATCAAAATGGATGAAAGACCTCTTTGTGAGAAAGGAATCCATGAAAATCCTTATGGAGAACACAGGCAGCAACCTCTTCAACCTCAGCCATAGCAACTTCTTCCTAGAAACATCGCCAAAGACAAAGCAAGCAAGGGCAAAAATGAACTATTGGGACTTCATCAAGATCAAAAACTTTTGCACAGCAAAGGAAAGTCAACAAAACCAGAAGACAACTGACAGAGGGGAAAAGATATTTGCAAACAACTAATCAGATAAAGGGCTAGTATTCAAACTCTATAGAGAACTTACCAACTCAACACCCAAAGGACAAATAATCTAATCAAGAAATGGGCAGAGGACATGAAAGGACATTTCTGCAAAGAAGACATCCAGATGGCCAACAGACACATGAAAAAGTGCTCCACACCAGGGAAATACAAATCAAAAGCACAATGAGATACCACCTCAGACCAGTCAGAATGGCTAAAATTAACCAGTCAGGAAATGACAGATGCTGGCGAGGATGCAGAGAAAGGGGAACCCTCCTACACTGTTGGTGGGAATGCAAGCTGGTGTAGCCACTCTGGAAAACAGCATGGAGGTTCCTCAAAAAATTGAAAATAGAGCTACCCTACAACCCAGCAATTGCACTACTGGGTCTTTACCCTAAAGATACAAATGTAGTGATCTGAAGGGGCACGTGCACCTGAATGTTTATAACAGCAATATCCACAATAGCCAAACTATGGAAGGAACCTAGATGTCCATCAACAGATGAATGGATAAAGAAGATGTGATATATATATACAGTGGAATACTATGCAACCATCAAATGAAATGAAATCTTGCCATTTACAACGATGTAGATGGAACTAGAGGGCATTATGCTTAGCAAAATAAGTCAATCAGAGAAAGACAGTTATCATATGATCTCCCTGATATGAGGAATTTCAGAGACAATGTGGGGGCCTTGGGGGGTAGGGGAGGAAAAAATGAGACAAGATGGGATCGGGAGGGAGACAAACCATAAGAGACTCTTAATCTCACAAAACAAACTGACGGTTGCCAGGTGGAGGGAGCTAGGGAGAGGGTGGCTGGGTTATGTGCATTGGGGAGGGTATGTGCTATGGTGAGTGCTGTGAAGGGTATAAGCCTGACAGTCCACAGACCTGTACCCCTGGGGATAATAATACATTATATGTTAATAAAAAATTAAAACCTTAAAAAAATTATTAAGAGTATACCTATCATGTTTAGTATTTTTACCACAATGAAAAAAATTAAGAAAAAAGATAAAAAGAAAAAGAGGAATCTGCAGGGTCATGGGGGGAAATATGATGGAAATGGAAAGCAGTGTCCCATGTCGTAAAGACGGAGGATGGAGACAACAAAAAGAAAGTACAATATCAATACACAAAAGTCAATGCATTTCCTGTACACCAACAATGAACCACCAGGACTGAAATTTTTTTTAAATATTATTTCCAATTGCACACAAAATGGAATATTTAGTTATGGATCTAGCAAAATATGTACAAATCTATATCCAGAAAACTTAAGACAGTGTAGAAAGAAATCAAATAAAATTTCAATAAAAGGAGAGTTATTCTTTTTCAATATGTGGGTGAGGGGCTTCTGGGTGGCTCAGTTGGCTAAGCTCTTGATTTTGGCTCAGATCATGACCTCAGGGTCATGAGATGGAGCCCTGCCTTGGGCTCAGTGCTCAGCAGAGAGTCTGCTTGAGATTCTCCCTCTCCCTCTGCCCTTCTCACCACTCACACTCTCTCACTCTCTCTTTCAAATAAATAAATTTTTTAAAGTGAGGGAGGCATTTTTAATCAGTTGTCTATAATCACATAGCCATCAGACAGGAAAGAATACCTAAAGTTGCTCTGGCTCCTCGTTCCTGCTGACTTGACTAAGTTCGTGCTAACAACTTGTTGTAGATTAAACCCATGTTCACCAGCCCTTCAGCAAATTAATATTGCCACAGCAAGGGAAAACCTTACTACATTCTCAAGATGATTTGCTTTTGGAAAATTATAACTCTCATTCAACCATAGCATGAGTCATAACACATCATATGGTTTAAGACTCAAGGCTCTATTTTCATGTGAATACTAGAAGTAAAGAACTTCCAAATATTTTCAAGTGCCTTTTTACCTTATTCTAGAGTCGGTCCTTTGTGAATGTCAAGTTCTGAAACTTCATAAAGCCTTTTGTACCGTCATAAAACTATCCCTGCAGAGAACCATCTGTGTTTGCAGCAGACTTTAGAAATAGTTTTGGTTACATGTCTAACTAGTTGATTTCAGTGTTCAACTAGTTAAACTTTTAATTCACAGGTTCTGGTGAGGCAAGGTTTTCCTCAAGGGATTCACCCGCCACTCAATTCCACACTAAGACAAACGTTCAGACAAGATGGAGCCTTCGCCTCCAGGCACAGAAAACATGGCGTCCACCTGATTAGGAGGCCTTGTCTCCACTGCCCAGGACTCCAGGGTGCCCGTGATGTCTTGGAGACTTCCGATCTCAACAGCAGCCAGCACATAGATTCAACTTCTATCTTTTTTTTTTGTTTAAGATTTTATTCATTTAGTTGACAGAGATCACAAGTAGGCAGAGAGGCAGACAGAGAGAGAGAGAGAGGGAGAAGCAGGTTCCCTGCTGAGCAGAGAGCCCAAGGCAGGGTTTGATCCCAGGACCCTGGGATCATGATCTGAGCCAAAGGCAGGGGCTTTAACCCACTGAGCCACCCAGGCGCCCCTCAACTTCTATCTCGACTGGTTTCTTTTTTCTTTTTTTTTTTTTTTAAAGATTTTATTAATTTATTTGACAGAGAGATCACAAGTAGGCAGACAGGCAGGCAGAGAGAGAGGGGGAAGCAGGCTCCCCACTGAGCAGAGAGACCGAAGTGGGGCTCGATCCCAGGACCCTGAGATCATGACCCGAGCTGAAGGTAGAGGCTTTAACCCACTGAGCCACCCAGGTGCCCCTCGACTGGTTTCTTAAGTGCCATTTACAGATGGGTTATCCATTGCTTCCAAATCCCATAAAATGTTCTGAGTTTAAATGCAGAGAAAAGCCACTATTTTTGAAATAATTACACAAATTGATTTTCTTACCTTGCCCTAAAGACAACAACACACACACCTGCAGTGGATTCCTCAAGTATGTGCTCCCCAACTATGCTTAATTTTAGGACAATATGTTCCTTTTTCAGGTCTTGAATACGACCAAGTTAAAGCCTACATTATTTTAAGTACTGGAGATATTAGTAAATGACAGAAAAAGAATCTTGATGGGTCTTATCCCATAAAATTTGTAAGGGAAACCTTTTCCTCCTATTAGGACAAGGAGTATTAATTCAATGTTTCGATTACTAGATACTATTTTCCTATATATATATATATATATTTTTTTAAAGGATTTTTATTTTATTTATGTGACAGACGGAGATCACAAGTAGGCAGGGAGACAGGCAGAGAGAGGAGGAAGCAGGCTTCCCGCTGAGCAGGGAGCCCAATGCGGGGCTCAATCCCAGGACCCTGGGACCAAAACCTGAGCTGAAGGCAGAGGTTTTAACCCACTGAGCCACCCAGACGTCCCCAAAATATATTTTTTCTAAAGAAAAATACAAGTAGCATAATCCCCACTCTCCTGTCCTTCTCTGCTAATAATAGAACTGTCAGAGGTGTAGTGTTCAATTTTACAATATAGTTTTTGGTTGAGTGTGGGTAGGAGGATATAAGAATGACTGTAACTCAGAAGCTGGTTGGTCTAATGATGGAAACGGGATTACAGGAGGAGATTCTGGGAAGATGAGAATCAGAAGCACAAGAGAAAGATCTAGATTAGAGTCATAGATTTGGGACTTATTGCACAAAAGAGGTACTGATGTGGGTTCTAGAATTTTTACCCCCTGCACAACAGCCTACACACACACACACACTCACAGAGACACAAAACAAAGACCTATTCTTGTCCATGTAAGTGAAGCAAAGTCCACATTCTGATCAGTGTGTTGGACAGTTTTGCAAAACTCTCAACTAAGCTCACAATGTGAACCTAGTTCACATCTTTGTGCCCCATGTGGAATGAAGCCAAGTACAGGTAGTTGTATTTCTTCAGTTGTGTTCACTGGGAAACTAAGGCATACCTGGGCACATCTGAGAACAGCGGCTATGCCCGTGAGGGACAAAGGAGCCACAGGTTAGTCGGTGCTAGGTCCATTCCGGGATAACAAGCCAGGTAAGAGAGGGATATTGTTGGGGAAGAAAGTAAGTACCTGTTACTCAGATTACCTGGTCAGTGTTCAGGGACACAGGCCACATATCCTCAATTCAAACGGGTTTGTTAAAAGGAAAGAAACACCCATAGATATGTCTCCATGGGGCTCTGAGAGCACAGACAGAGCCCCGTTGGGCAATGACTTTCTCAGAACGACCTCTGTGTGGAGCTGAGTGCCATGACCGAGAACCACAGGCAGTCCTGGCATGAGCTTGGCAAAGCCTCACGCCGTCAGCAGGCAGCTCAGTTAACAGTGGTGTCTTGACAGGTAAGGACATCAGGACTGACAGGCTCAACACAAACCCTAGAGGCTCAGTACCAGGTCTCAGGGTCATCAGAGAAGACAAGAGGGTATGGGAGTCCTGGGTGGACCGCACCTGGAAAGACGGGAAATGGCAGGTGTCACGGAGCACCCAAGAAACTTGTGTGAGGAGCCACCATATGGGCTCCCAGCGCTACGTAGGAAGGATTTCAGAACCTGGAGTTTCCAGAGTTTTTAGAAGCAGAGCTTCCTTTGGGACATATTTTCACCTTGATTTTACCCCTAGTCCAGTGTGACTTCAGAAATATAAGTTATACTGAAAAAGAGAGTTACACAAAGAAAGAAAGAAAAAATAAACATTATTTTGTGACTCCTACCATCTGTGCATGCATGGAAAAGTATCTATATTCAATCACTCCTCCTAATGCAGAAGTTTCTGATTTTTTTTTTCCTGGAATATATAAAAAGTTACATCACTGGTCCCTTTTTGCCTAAACCCTGGCCCTGAAATGCTACAACAATTATTCTCCTCTTAATATTTCTGTCGTCATATGGGCCTCTTTTGCTTCGAGACTCGGAGTAGCTGGTTGGCCCATGCTGTTATTCACACTGATCAGAGAAGCAAATTTCTTTGGAATTCTCCAGGACACAATAGAAGGCACTGTTCTTACAGCTAATTGGGGGAACCTGGATGGTGCCCAGGTTTGAATCACACAGACGTAATTAATTCCTTTCCCTTCCCAGATAACTTTAGAAAAGCAGTCCCTTGCATTCGTGAACTTTTCCTTCTGCAGCATACGAAATGCAGGAATGTAGCTCAGCCTGCCTCGCCTAGAAAGAGATCTCTTCCCCCAAATTGAGTGCATTTGTTTAAGCTCCTTTCCAAAAGAGCAAGTTGAAAGTTTAGCTCAAGATTTGCTTTTGGGGAAGGGAGGGATGGTTTTATCAGATTACTGGGAAAGTAATGTGAGTACCTGCCAAAGAATCGTATTGCTTTCTTTTTCTTTTAACAACAACAAAAAAAGCTTAAACTCATGCTGGTTTTGCAGCGGGAAGCCTGCCCATGTGACAAATGAGTCAAGATGAAATGTAGTGGTTTGGCATTCCTGGAAAGTTAATTCTCAGGTTTTGAAAAATCTGGGGAAAACAAGAAATTTTATTGTTAAAGGAGAGTCAGTCAGCAGAGGCAGCAAGCCCCTCATAAGAAAAGCTCGTTTGTGAACAGGAAGGAACGTCTTCAAATGGAAAGGTTGCCTGGAAAACAGTAATTTAAAGGACATGGAGATAATCTAAAACACAGAGAAAAGAGGAAGCACAGAAGCGAAGGCCTAATGGGCAAGAAGGTGGAAACCGTGTCCAGGGAGCTGAAAGTCCTATATGGTTTTTAGCCTTTGCTTCATTTTACCCAAATGTTAGGAGGAGGGGACCCCAGTGCCTCTGGCTGAGATTTCAAACAGAACCCAGAGGCCAAACCAGAGTTCAAAGAAACCTAAAGATAAGAATCTGAAGCAAGAGAGAATCAGAAAAGAGAAAGCAAGATCAAGAACACAAAATGTAAGACCCAGGTCAACAAGGCAAGATCAGGTACCCTTATAGTCAGAGGGAAGGGACTGAAAATTGCCAAGTTCAAGCTCCTTAACGAAAGGAGGGCAAGGGCAAGGAGGCCTACGAGTGCCTTAACACAAGGCTTTTCAGACTTTTCCAAGGAAACTAATGATAGAGTAAATTCATACCTTTAAAGATACTGAAGGCATGGCTGGAAACTGATGGGCACTGGAGCAGCACTTGTAAATATCATGTATCTTTAAAAAAATCAATGAAACATTTGCATGTTGCCTCCTACAGTAGCTTTGTTCTTTTCAATAGAAAGCTAATATAATGGGGCACCTGGGTGGCTCAGTGGGTTTAGCCTCTGCCTTCTTCAGCTCAGATCATGATCACAGGGTCCTGGGATTGAGCCCCGTATCAGACTCTCTGCTCAGCACAGAGCCTGCTTCCCCCCTCTCTCTGCCTGCCTCTCTGCCTACTTGTGATCTCTGTCTGTCAAAGCTAATATAAGATCACTGTTCAGAAGGACCCAGCACATATAAAAGTATCTGCGAGAACACAGCTCTGTGGGCCAAGGAGAGCAGAAGCTGTGATTGAGAAGCCCAGGGCTCCACCATTAACCTTGGCTGCGCTCACACCTAACATTGGACTCTTACAACCTCCCTAGGATTAAGGGATTAAGGATTAAGCCCCTCTCCACCCCACAGCCATCAAGGTGGCCAGGGATCACAAACTCAAGCAGCTAAGAGCACCCGGTAGCAAACACTGAGCTACTTGCCTCCAGGCCAAGCATAATGTCTGTCAATTACAACATCTTTTCAAAATGCCATGGAAGCCAAATAAAAAGGTCAAACAAAGGAAGATGTAACTCAAGGGCCACAGTGCACCAACCTCAAGCAGTCTAGTCCCCTGCCCCACAGTAAGAACTTAACTAGTATTTGAGCAAAGAAGGACGTAGAATCTAAGAGTTGGACAGCATATTTTTTTTTAAAGGGAAGACACCAAGTCCAAGGAAGAGGAAAAGTAAACAAATAAAAATTATAACTCACATCTTAGCATAGCAACACTATGTTTTGCCGATTCTTCACTTTAATAAAGGACAAAGGAAGGCTGACTGTGGGATGGACTTTTTGTGTGAGTCACCCACAAAGCAAGTAACCTAAACAGAGGTCATGAGCAGAAACATTACTGGGGGAGGAGGAAGGGAATGGAGAGTTATTGTTTAATGGGCGTGTCTCCAGGCTGCACCCTGCACTGGACACAGGTTTGACCCCACAGGGGTATCTCTTCACCACGTCTAGAGTCTGCATCAGTGGGTGCCAAGTGGTTTCATGGCCAGACGTGAAGCACTATTGCACTGTATCATACCAGTGTCTAGAGTAAGAGACAGATGAGGCCTTAGGAGCCTCAATACAGATAAACTATAACAACATAGGAAGGCATATATATTCTAAGTAATGCTCTAATGGAATACTAAATAATGCTCCAATTTTGAGATTATCATGAAATTCACTATGTCCCTTGGGGCCCCTGATGGCTGAGTCAGTTAGCATCTAACTCTTGATTTCAGTTCAGGTCATGAGCTCAGTGGTGTGAGATCAAGCCCTGCGTGGGGCTCCGTGCTCAGCCCAGAATCTGCTCAAGATCTTCTCCCTCCACCCCTGCCCCTACTAGCTCACACCCTCCAGCTCTCCATCTCAAATAAATAAAATCTTAAAAAAAAAAAAAAACACTCAGAGTAAGTGGGTGTACACAAAGGATATATGTGCTAGTGCCTTGACTGCAGGTTATTTATAGAGAGATCATGAGCAGTTGAAGTTGTCCAGCATGATGACTTGCATATATTATGAAATGATGACCACAACAAGCTTATTTAGCATCCATCATCTCATATAGGTACAAAAAAAGGGGGCAGGAGGCTTTTTCTTTGTGATGATAACTTTCAGTATTCACTCTCTTAGCAACTTCCAGATACATCGTATGACAGTGTTAACTGTGGTCATGTTGTACTTTACAGCCCCAGTATTTATCCATCTTCCATCTGGAAGTTGAAGCTATTGACCACCTTTCTCCAAGTCCCCACTCCTCACACCCCGCACCTCTGGTGACCACACTGATCTCTTTTTCTAGAAGTTTCATTGGGTTTTTTTTTTTTTAAGATTCCATATACAAGTGAGATCATATTCGTCTTTGTCTGACTTATTTCACTCAGCATAATAGATCCTTCTTTGTAGTTGCACAGGATTTCCTTCTTTTTATATCTAAATAACATTCCACTGCTTGTGTCTATATCTTCCTTATCCATTCATCCATCAGTGGACACTTAGTTTGTTTCCAGGTCTTGGCTATTGTAAATAATGCTGCAATGAACATCTTTTGGCTAATTCTTTCCACCTGGAAGTCTTCTTCCAGGAATGTTTTTCATAAGCTAAATTTACCTGATGTAACTAGCAGCTCCAAATTTATAAAAAGCATCTATATGCATTCAGGAATAATGCAGCATTAAACAATGCTATGTAAGATAAGAGATCTATGCAATCAAAATGAAAATGTATCTAATGTGAAAGAGAGAATTTGAAAAATCAATATAGGACCATAGGACTTTAACTTCAGTAAGTTCATCTATAACTTGCCAAGCCAGACAAATCCTTATGGTAATATACTAAACTGCTGAGATTCATCAAGTAAAATAACTCTTCAAAATTCAAGTAAATACATATAAATATATATAAATGCTGCACTAGTGAAAGCATCAAATAACATTTTTATATGACCTTAGAAAAAAGAGAATACCGGTTTAAGTACCATAACTTAAAATGCTCTTTGGAAGACTGACCTTGAAAACTGGAATAAGATGACACACAAATAAGAGAGGATAAAGACATTCTACAACCTTCAGTACCCTTCAGTTTACACACCCCCATTGCCTTGAGGCAGGCTGGGGCATAGTCCCAACACAATGTCTATTTTGGAGGCCTGATGTTGTGGGGGGCTGGTAAGGGCAAAGAAAGCAATCTTAGTCACAGGCTGTCTTATGACCATGACATTGGACCAAAGTACTCCAGACCTGAGAGGGGGTTTCTGCATGCAATCGGGCCCTAATTGCTTCCTGCTGAGTAGGACATGAAGACAATGTGAATATTTAACTCCATGACTTGACCAAAGGAGCAGAAACAAAGATAGATCAGCATTCCCAGGAGCTCCCTAGACCCCGCAGCCTCAAACAAACTCCTTTTCATAAGCCAAATTCCTCTCCTTCATGACCTCCTTCTGCAAAGAACAGATTCTCCCCAACCTCTCCCAAGAACTTTCTTCAAGGTGGGGCTAACTAGACCACATGAGACTGCACCTTTAATTACTGCATATCATATTTGCATGTGGTTTCAATCATTAGAAATTAATTACCAGAAGGAACCAAGGCAATTAGAAACAGAAAAAGCACAGACAGATCTTTAACTGGACTAGGTCAGATGTCAGCCAGGTAAATGACAATCTGGAGCTCTGACTACTTTCTTTCCTAGCTTGCTTATGATTAAATTTTTATAGAATAATGGCATACCCTTTGGTAGCATTCCCTACTCTAATTTATATAACAACTGCCAGGATTCCATTTTTCTAAGGTGATGGACATCCCCTTATTCAGACTCAATTGCTGTATTCCACAATCACGGTTATGACTGCTGATGACAATTCCGAGCTAGCTCAAATTGTGCCACTGGTTCTAGTCCTTCCCACTTTGTGATGCTTCCATCAGCCCGTCACAGAATTATCTGGATTTGTTGCTCAGGAGCACCACACCAAAGCCCAGTTGCAGTAGAAGACTATTTCTCTTACCTTCAAAAAGAGCTCAAATTATTAATCACACATCCCTGATCACTGGGTTTCATCTTGCCCTAATTTTACCTCAAGACCAGGACCCATAAAGTGTCAGTCCCGAATAATAACAGGATATGCTTTTGAGATTCCAGTGAACATCCCACAGCCCTGTCAACCCTTGCCCTATGTAGGCTGACATTAGTTACCTAGAATATGCATGTTGAAAATCCCCTTGAGGCCCCCAGAGCTGGATGGTAGAAACCACAGGAAGAGCTAACATACCACCCAACACATAACTATTATGAAAGATGGCTTGGGATAAATGCAGGGATCTGTCTTAGACTCCATTTTCTCATTAAAATGAGCTCTTCCATCAGATAAGCAAGTCCTATGTTCCTTTTTTTTTTTTTTTTAAGATGTTATTTATTTATTTGGGGGGAGGAGCAGAAGGAAAGGAACAAGCAGGCTCCCCACTGAGCAGAAACCCCAATGTGAGTCTTGATCCCAAGACCCTGAGATCATGACCTGAGCTGAACTGAGATGTTTAGCCCACTGAGTCACCCAGGTGCCCCTCCTCTTTTTTTAAGGTCTACATTCTTAACTCACTTTACCCACCCTAACAACACAAGCTGGAAAGTGGTTGCTAATCTACTCACGAGACACTGACTTGGGTTTTTGCTTCAACTTTCCATGGACAGCAAACATGTTGAGCTCTTTCTACCCTGGGAAGGGGGTAATGTTGGCTTTGATTTCCTGTCCCGTACTTTGTGCCATTCCCCAAGAAAATGTGTGATTATTCACAACTGACAAACAAATTTGGACGTATATTAAATCCTTGCCCATGTGTGGTTCATACTTTCCTCTCCTCTGCAAATGGGAACTGTCAAAAACAAATTAAGTAATTACACAGTGTTGCTGCAGCTGTGTGTACCCTTCATTACATTTATATGACTGTGGTTAAGGGATGTCTCTCTCTTGCCTAGTTTTTAAAATATTTATAATGGGAGGTGGGTTGTCAGGGCATGTTCCACTGTTGCCAGAAAAAACAAAAAATAAATGAAAATGACATTAATGATGATGATGTGTATGTATGTGTACAGGACACACTCTGCTGTGTTGTAAGTTATTCTCTTTACCTTTTTTTTTCAACTAATTTTTAAAAAGAGGTATAAAAATAGAAATAGATTGTTAATCTAAAAATGACTCAATAAATAAAATCTCATTAGTTCAAACAGTAGGGTTTACTGATCACAGTTTATCATTTCTTTTAAAAATTAGCAATCTCCACCCATTGAAAAACAGTATGTTAAACAAGTATTCATCCAGGAAAATAACAACTTTAAGACCTAATGATCCTGCTAGGTGAGTGTTGCTTACTAGTGTTTGATAAATGTATGGAAGAAAATAACAAAAAGTAAAAAGGAATAAAAAATGGTTGCTCACTGTAGAATGCTTGCTTAAAATTTCTACATTAGCCTTTGGGTACTGATAGCCTCAGAAATGTTAATTTCATCATTCCTAGTAAGGATGAGGGAAGAAAAACTGTTTCAAAGTTTGTGCCTATTTTCTTAGGGAATTTCCTCCAACTTGAGGAGGTTAATTTTCAACAAAATGGATTTTCATAACTGTAAGAATTTACATTTAATGGAAATATATATATGTTATCATATATAATATATTAATGTCATATTAAATTTTTTTTAATAATACAGCTTTTTTAGAAACATAAACTCAGAATGTCAGAGCTTCAACTGGAAGCAAGGAAAAGGTCAGAGTTAAAGGACACAAAGAAACACAAAGATAAACCAAGAAATCAACCAGAACTAAATGAGTATTTAAAAAAAACTCCAAGGCAAATAGGACTTTCGAGAACATGAATTTCTATGTCATCCTCAAGGAATCGCCTTCTCATTACAAGCATTAGAAGTATGAGAAAATGGAACAAAAACAGTAATAACAAATTTAACACATAGCCATGTTAGAAAAAAAGAGAAAATCCGCACATGCACAGATAAACAGAGAAGTCAAAGCCAGACCAAGAGGTCACCCAGCAACAGTTCAAAGATCCATCACAAACATAATCAGGGCTAAGTTTAAATGACTCTTTTTTTTGTTTAAGTTGTTTGTTTGGGGTTTGTTTTTTGTTTTTTGTTTTTTGTTTTTGAATAATCTCTACACCCAACATGGGGCTCAAACTTACAACCTTAAGATCAAAAGCCACATGCTGGACTGACTGAGACAGCCAGGCACCCCATCTAATACCTCTTTGTGGACAGGAGATAGAATGTCCAGGGGCTGAGGGTAGGGGTGGTGGTGGGGATGGGGTCGGGGGGAAATGTGGTTTGCTATGCCCCTGTGAAGCACAGAGCCTTGAAGTACTACCTCCGCCATAAATACACTAAAATAACTCCTCCCACCTAACTATGAAAGCAATTAGAAGGCTTGCCACCTCTCCAGGGTCTTGGGTTAAAAATAAGTCGCCTGTGAGAAATCAAAACTCCAGGTATCCATTATACCTAAGTGTAGGGTTTAAATGTGTAACACCCACACCATTAAGGCAACACCATGAGGTTGATATAACAATATTTCTTAAAAAACTCTTAGGGGGCCCTGGGTGGCTCAGTGGGTTAAGCCTCTGCCTTGGGCCCAGGTCATGATCTCAGGGTCCTGGGATCAAGCCCTGCATTGGGCTCTCTGCTCAACAGGGAGCCTGCTTGCCCCTCTCTCTCTGCCTGCCTCTCTGCCTACTTGTTATCTGTCTGTCAAATAAATAAATAAAAATCTTTAAAAAATTTTTCTTAAATGCTTAAAAAAGTTAAAAAAAAGAAATACTCTTAGAGTCCTAGAAAATGTAAAACCACTCTCCGGGGAATACTTTATTAAAAGCAGGGGCTTAAGAAACTCTCATGGGGGCAGAGGTGAGGCTGGGGGAGCCACCATAGCTGAAAATCATTTTAAACCCAATGAGAAATCAAGACTCTAGAAGGGAGATTCAGAAAATGCAATCAACAGGAAAATAAGCACTCCCAAAATAGAGATTATATACAGTGTGAAAGAGACTACAAACAGGGTTATTTAAAATTTAAAAAGAGATAACAAAGGAATGAAAACCATAAGGTAAAGATAAGAGACAGTGAAAAAGAATAGGCAAATTTGAAAAGAAGTCAACTAGAACCTCTAGAAAAGAAGGACAAACTCACTGAAGTTAAAAACATAAAAATATCCATAGTGGGGCACCTGGGTGGCTCAGTGGGTTAAAGCCTCTGCCTTTGGCTCAGGTCATGATCCCAGGGTCCTGGGATTGAGCCCCGCATCGGGCTTGCTGCTCAGCAGGGAGCCTGCTTCCCCTCCTCTCTCTCTGCCTGCCTCTCTGCCTACTTGTGATCTCTGTCTGTCAAATAAATAAATAAAATCTTTAAAAAAAAAATATCCATAGCAAAGGAGTGAGATACTAAAGGCAAATTATCCATAAATAAATGGCAGTTAGGTGACAGGAAATTTCTCATTATCTCACCAAATGATTTCAGAATGCAGTGAAGTGTCTTTAAGAATGAGGGAAAATGAGGGCACCTGAGTGGCTCAGTCAGTTAAGCATCTGGCTCCAGCTTGAGTCATGATCCCAGGGTTCAGGGATTAAGACCCACATCGGGGTCCCTGTTCAGCAAGGTGTCTGCTTCTCTCTCACCCCTCCATCTCCACCTCAATGTGTGCTCTCTCTCTCAAATGAATATATAAAAATCTCTTAAAAAAAAAAAAAAGGATTGAGGGAAAATGATCATTTGTGTAGAGCATACACGAAGCTAAATTATACAGTAGTGGTGGCAAAATGAAAATATTTTTAGGTAAACTGATGGAAAAAAATTACCACCATAACTCCTCCCTGGAATAAATAGTAGGGTGAACTATATGAACTATTTGCTATCTGGCTATTTTTTACCCACACACACACACACACACACACACACAAAATTTCATAGGATTCAAAGTAAATCTACAAGATGTATGTCCTTCAGGAAGAACAAAATTGAATCAACAAGGAAGATATAAGGTCTTGGGAGGAACAAGATGGCAGAGGAGTAGGGGACTAAATATCATCAGGTCCGGGAGTTCAGCTGGCTAGTGATCAAAGCATTCCAAACACCTACAAACTTAACAGGAAATCAAAGAGAAGAAGAGCAGCAATTCTAAAAACAGAAAATCGACCACTTACTGGAAGGTAGGATGTGCGGAGAAGTGAACCTGAGGCAACCGGAAGAGACCATGGGGGAAAGGCCAGCTCCCAGCAAGTGGTAGAGCAGCAAAGAACAAAATTGGAATGTTTAGAAGTCCGCTCCACTGACGGACATCGCTCCAGAGGCTAAGCGGGGGTTGAGCCTTCTCAGGGACGGTGTGGTCTCAGGACCCGCAGGGTCACAGAAATGTCATGGGTGCCTGAGTGTGGCAAAGCTCCCAGGTATCAAAGCAGGGAAGCCAGCTACAGAGGCAGAGCCGAGGGGTGGGCTCTCAGGTTGGGGGTACCCTGAACTGTGATCCGAGGGACAGTCAAGCCACTGTTCTTCAAGCAGAGACCCCGCAAGTGCCAGGTCTGGGGAGACTCACCTAGGAGGAGTGGCATGGGAGGGTGCTGCAGGAATGTGCTGGGTTTGGCGACTCCAAATGGGCCGTGGGCAGAGATAGGAATGCTCAGTCACAGGCTGGGTGAGCACGGAGTGTGGCCGGAGACCAGGGAGACTGGAGGGAGTGACAGATTTTCTCTGAGGGCACACTGAGGAGTGGGGCCCTGAGCACTGAGGTCTTCCCAGCCGGATATTGGGAGCTCGTCATTTTCATTCCCATCCTCCAAAGCTATTGGAAAGTGTTCAGGGAACAAAAGCTCCCCAAAGTGAACCTGAGCAGATTACTTAGCCTAGCCCCTGGCAAGGGCCGTGCAAGGCCGCCTTGGCCGACATTTGAGAATCACTACAACAGGTACCTCCTCCAGATCAGCAGGAATATCCAGCCAAGATGAAGCTCACCGATAAATAAAAACTGCAAATTTTCAGAGCTATAGGAATACAGCACATAGAATTTATGACTTTTATCCCATGATTATTTACTCTCCCAAAGTTTAATTTATTTTTAATTTTATTTTTTTCTTATTCTATATTTTAATTTTTCCTCTTTCCTATTTTAGCATTTTTTAACTATTTTATCTTATCAATACCTTTTTTAAAAAAATCTTTTTAAATGTTCATTGTTATATTCTATCCCTTCATTGTATTTAACCTTATTTATTGTATACATATAGGTTTTTCTTTTTTTTAAGTTTTGAGATATAGCTTCTTCTAATAGATCAAAATACATCCTAAATCTAGCACATGACTTTGTTCTAATCTTCAGCCTGACCACATTCTTTCCTCTTTTTCTCTTTTTTCAATTGACTTCTTATCTTATCAATTCCTTTCTTAGAATCTTTTTTTTTAAGATTTTATTTATTTATTTGACAGAGAGAGATCACAAGTAGGCAGAGAAGCAAGCAGAGAGAGGGAGAAGCAGACTCCTTGCTGAGCAAAGAGCCCGACTGGGGCTCGATCCCAGGACCCTGAGATCATGACCTGAGCCGAAGGCAGAGGCTTAACCCACTGAGCAACCCAGGTGCCCCTTTCTTAGAATCTTTTTAAGTTTTCATCTTTACAGCCATATTCCATCCATTCATTGTGTTTACCCTTATTTTTGTATATATATAAGTTTTTCCTTCTTTAAAATTTTGGGAGGCAGTTTCTTCTAACAAATCAAAATACACACAGTGTTTTATTCACCAGTCTAACCATGTATCTATTTTTTTTCTTTTCTTCCTCTTTTCTTCTCCTACTGGTTTCAGGTCTCTTCTGGTTTGGCTAGTATATATTTTTCTGGGGTCATTGACACCCTTTTAGTGTTTTATTCTCTCATTCATCTATTCTTATTTGGATAAAATGACAAGGCAGAAAAATTCACCTAAAAAGAAAAAAAAAAAAAAAAGAACAAGAGGCAGTACCAACAGCAAGAGACCTACTCAATACAGACATTAGTAAGATGTCAGAACCAGAGTTCAGAATGATGATTATCAAGGTGCTAGCTGGGCTTGAAAAAAGCATAGAAGATACTAGAGAATCCCTTTCTGGAAAAATAAAATCCCTTTCTAGAGAAATAAAAAAACTAAAATCTAACCAAGTTGAAATCAAAAATCTATTAATGAAGTGCAATAAAAAATGGAGACTCTTACTGCTAGGATAAATGAGGCAGAAGAGAGAATTAATGATATAGAAGACCAAATGATGGAGAATAAAGAAGCTGAGCAAAAGAGAGACAAACAACTACTGGACCATGAGGGGAGAATTTGAAAAATAAGTGATACCATAAAACAAAATAATATTAGAATAATTGGGATTCCAGAAGAAGAAAGAGAAAGGGGGCGGTAGAAGGTGTATTGGAGCAAATTATTGCAGAGAATTTCCCTAATATGGCAAAGGGAACAAGCATCAAAATTCAGGAAGCTCAGAGAATCCCCCTCAAAATCAATAAGAAGAGACCCACACCCCATCATCTAATAGTAAAACTTCAAGTCTCAGTGACAAAAAGAAAATCCTGAAAGCAGCTCAAGACAAAAGTTTTGTAACATACAATGGTAGAAATACTAGACTGGCAGCAGACCGATCCACAGAGGCCTGGAAGGCCAGAAAGGACTGGCATGATATATTTAAAACACTAAACAAATAATATATGCAGCCAAGAATACTATATCCAGCTAGGCTGTCATTGAAAATAGAAGGAGAGATAAAAAGCTTCCAGGACAAACAAAAACTAAAAGAATTTGCAAACACCAAACTAGCCCTTCAGGAAATATTGAAAGGGATGTCTAAGCAAAGAGAGAGCCTGAAAGTAGTACACTAGAAAGGAACAGAGTCAATATACAGTAACAGTCACCTTACAGGCAATACAGTGGCACTAAATTCATCTCTCTCAATAATTACCCTGAATGTCAATGGGCTAAAAGCTCCAATCAAAAGACACAGAGTATCAGAATGGATACAAAAACAAGACCTATTGATATGCTGTCTGTGAGAAACTCATTCTATACCCAAAGACACCTCCAGATTTAAAGTGAGGGGGTGGAAAACAATTTACCATGCTAATGGACATCAAAAGAAAGCTGGGTGGTAATCCCTATATCAGAAAAATTAAATTTTGAGCCAAAATTTAAGCCAAGGCTATAATAAGAGATGAGAAGGGACACTATATCATACTCAAATTGTCTGTCCAACAAGAAGATCTAACAATTTTAAATATCTATGCCCCTAACATGGGAGCAGCCAACTATATAAACCAATTAATAAAAAAATCAAAGAAACATATTGACAATAATACAATAATAGTAGGGGACTTTAACACCCCCTCACTGAAATGGACAGATCATCCAAGCAAAAGATCAACAAGGAAATAAAGGCTTTAAATGACACACTGGACCAGATGGACATCACAGATACATTCAGAACATTCCATCCCAAAGCAACAGAACACACATTCTCCTCAAGTGTACATAGAACATTCTCCAGAATAGATAGCATCCTGGGTCACACACCAGGTCTCAACTAGTACCAAAATATTGGGATCATTCCCTGCATATTTTGAGACCACAATGCTTTGAAACTAGAACTCAACCACAAGAGGAAAGTTGGAAAGAACTCAAATACATGGAGGTTAAAGAGCATCCTACTAAAGAATGAATGGGTCAACCAGGAAATTAAAGAAGAATTTAAAAACTTCATGGAAACAAATGATAATGAAAACACAACAGTTCAAAATCTGTGGGACACAGCAAAGGCGGTCCTGAGAGGAAAGTATATAGCAATACAAGCCTTTCTCAAGAAACCAGGAAGTTCTCAATTACACAACCTAACCCTGCACCTAAAGCAGCTGGGGAAAGAACAGCAAAGAAAGCCTAAACCCAGCAGGAGAAGAGAAATCATAAAGATCAGAATAGAAATCAATGAAATAGAAACCAAGAAAACAATAGAACAAATCAACAAAACTAGGAGCTGGTTCTTTGAATGAATTAATAAGATTTATAAACTCCTGGCCAGATTTATCAAAAGAAAAGAGAAAGGACCCAAATTAATAAAATCATAAGTGAAAGAGAAGAGATCACAATCAACACCAAAGAAATACAAACAATTATAAGGACATATTATGAGCAACTAAACGCCAGCAAATTTGACAATGTGGAAGAAATGGATGCATTCCTAGAGATGTATAAACTATCAAAACTAAACCAGGAAGACATACAAAACCTGAACAGACCCAAAACCAGTAAGGAGATTAAAGCAATCATCAAAAATCTCCAACAGGGGCACCTGGGTGGCTCAGTGGGTTAAAGCCTCTGCCTTCGGCTCAGATCATGATCCTAGGGTCTTGGGATCAAGCCCCACACCAGAATATCTGCTCAGCAGGGAGACTCCTCCCCCCCTCAGCCCCGCCGCCTGCCTCTCTGCCTACTTGTCATCTCTGTCTGTCAAATAAATAAATAAAATCTTTGCAAAAAAAAAAAAAAATCTCCAACAAACAAGAGCACAGGGCCTGATGGCTTCCCAGGGGAATTCTACCAAACATTTAAAGAATTAATGCCTATTCTCCTGAAACTATCCCAAAATATTGAAATGGAAGAAAAACTTCCAAATTCATTTTATGAGGCCAGCATACCTTGATTCCAAAACCAGACAAAGACCCCATCAAAAATAAGAATTACAGACCAATATCCTTGATGAACACAAACACAAAAATTCTCATCAAAATACTAGCCAATAGAATCCAACAGTATATTAAAAGGATGATTCACCACGACCAAGTGGGATTTGTGCCTGGTCTGCAAGGTTGGTTCAACATCCACAAATCTATCAATATGACATAATAAATTAATAAAAGAAAGAAAAAGAACCATATGATACTCTCAGTAGATGCTGGAAAAGCATTTGACAAAGTACAGCATTCTTTCTTGATCAAAACTCGTCACATTGCAGGGATAGTGGGTTCGTACCTTAACATCATCAAGGTCATCTATGAAAAACCCACATTAAATATCATTCTCAATGAGGAAAAACTGAGAGCTTTTCCCCTAAGGTCAGGAACACAGCAGGCTGTCCACTATCACCACTGCTATTCAACATAGTACTAGAAGTCCTAGCCAAGCAATCAAACAACAAAAAGAAATAAAAGGCATCCAAATCAGCAAAGAAGAAGTCAAATTCTCACTCTTTGTAGATGATATTATACTTTATGTGGAAAACCCAAAAGACTCCACTCCAAAACTGCTAGAACTCACACACGAATTCAGTAAAGCTTCAGAATATAAAAATCAATGCACAGAAATCAGCTGCATTTCTATACACCAACAGCAAGACAAAAGAATGATAAATTAAACAGTCAATCCCATTTACAATTGCACCCAAAACCATAATACCTAGGAATAAACCTAACCAAAGAGGCAAAGAATCTGTACTCAGAAAACTATGAAGTATTAATGAATGAAATTGAGGAAGACACAAAAAAATGGAAAAACACTCCATGCTCATGGATTGGAAGAACAAATATTGTGAAAATGTCTGTGCTTCCTAGAGCAATCTACACATTTAATGCAATCCTGATCAAAATACCATCATTTTTTTTCAAAGACATTGAAAAAATAATCCTAAAATTTATATGGAACCAGAAAAATACCCCAAATACCCAGAGGAATGTTGAAAAAGAAAACCAAACCTGGCGGCATCACAATTCCAGACTCCAAGCTCTATTACAAAGCTATCATCATCAAGAAAGTATGGTACTGGCAGAAAACAGATACATAGATCAATGGAACAGAATAGAGAGTCCAGAAATAGACCCTCTACTCTATGGTCAGCTAATCTCCAACAAAGCAGGAAAGAATGTCTAATGGAAAAAAGCCTCTTCAACAAATGGTGTTGGGAAAATTGGACAGCCACATGCAGAAGAATGAAACTACACCATTTCCTTACACCACACACAAAAATAGACTCAAAATGGATGAAGGACCTCAATGTGAGAAAGGAATCCATCAAAATCCTTGAGGAGAACACAGGCAGCAACCTCTTTGACCTCGGCCATACCAACTTCTTCCTAGAAACATCACCAAAGGCAAGGGAAGCAAAGGCAAAAATGAACTATTGAAGACTCCACCAGGATCAAAAGCTTTTGCACAGCAAAGGAAACAATCAACAGAATCAAAAGACAACCAACAGAATAGGAGAAGATATTTGCCAATTACATATCAGATAAAGGGTTAGTATCCAAAATCTATAAAGAACTTATCAAACTCAACACCCAAACAGCAAATAATCCAATCAAGAAATGGGCAGAGGACATGAAAGGACATTTCTGCAAAGACATCCAAATGACCAACAGACACATGAAAAAGTGCTCAAGATCACTCAGCATCAGGGAAATATAAATCAAAACCACAGTGAGATACCACCTCACACCAGTCAGAATGGCTGAAATTAACAGCCAAGAAACAACAGATGTTGGTGGGGATGCAGAAAAAGGGGAACCCTTTTACACTGTTGGTAGGAATGCAAGCTGGTGTAGCTGCTCTGGAAAATAGCATGGAGGTTCCTCAAAAAGTTGAAAATAGAACTACCCTATGACCCAGCAATCACACTACAGGGTATTTACACCCAGGTAGAAATGTACAAAGGCACAAAGGTAAAGGTACAAATGTAGTGATCCGGAAGGGAATGTACACCCAAATGTTTATAGCAGCAATGTCCACAATGGCCAAACTATGGAAAGAACCTAGATGTCCATCAACAGAAGAATTGATAAAGATGTGGTATATACATACATACACACACACAGTGGAATACTATGCAGCCATCAAAAAACAAGATCTTGCCATTTGCAACAATGTGGATGGAACTAGAGGGTATTATGCTAAGTGAAATAAGTCAATCAGAAAAAGACAATTATCATATGATCTCTCTTATATGAGTAATCTGAGAGACAGGTTAGGGGGTCATGGGGAGTAGGGAGGGAAATAAATGAAACAAGAAGGGACTGGGAAGGAGACAAACTGTAAGAGACTCTTAATTTCAGGAAACAAACTGAGGGTTGCTGGAGTTGGGGGAGGGATAGGATGTCTGGGTGATGGACATTGGGGAGGGTATGTGCTATGGTGAGTGCTGTGAGTCGTGTAAGACTGATGATTCATGGACTTGTACGCCTGAAGCAAATAATTCATTATCTTTGAAAAAAGAGAAGGAAGATATAAGATACAAGGAGCAATGATGAACAATTACTTATAAATCTCAGTAAACCTTGCTAATAAATAAAAACACTATTCTAAGCATACTTAGGGGCACTTGGGTAGCTCAGTGGGTTAAGCGTCTGCTCTCAGTTCAAGTCATAATGTCTGGGGTCCTGGGATAGAGCCCCATGTTGGGCTTCTTTTCAGAGGAGATTCTGGCTCTCTCTCTCTCCTTCTGCTCCCCCCACCACTCATTCTCTCTTAAATAAATAAAATCTTTTTTAAAAAAATAAGAATATTAAAATAACCAGTGGAATTTGGAATGGGAGGAAACATATATCTGGGGTTATGAGGATAGAGCTATTAATTAATATGAAATCATATTAAGTCATGTATCAATGTTAAAATTTTAAGGTTGGTGACTAATAAAACAAAAATAAAATATACATCTTCCAAATCAGTGGTTGGAGTAAGGGGTGGGAATAAAAAAACTCAGTCTTTCCAAGAGAAGTTAGGAAAGAAGAAAGTGAAAAAAAAAAAAGCATGATAAATAGAAACAGGAAATAAGATGATAAAAATAAGCCCAATGAACTCATAATCAAAGTGACTATAAATGCAAAAAATGTGTCTGTTTAAGAGCAGGTTCTCAGATAGGATTTCAAAGAACAGATGCAGAAAATCCAGCTATATGTTGTTTTCTTTTTTTAAATATATTGCATTTTCCATAAAATGAATCTATAACGGTTCAAAAGGTCAAAAGAAAACTAATGACAAGGATCAAAGAGGATGTACCAGGCAAATACTAAAAAGAGGTGTGGGGAAGAAGGGGAGTAAAGGAGGGGGGAGGAGGGGGACGGGAGAAGGAAAGAGGGAAGATGAAGGGGGAAAATGGGGGTGGGGAGAAGGCAGAAAGAAGCCAGCATAGCAGTATTAGACAGAGACTTTAAGACTAAAAAATAAATAAATAAATAAATAAATAATCATTATTACAGATTAAGAGAGCCATTATATAATGATAAAAGGAACAATACGTGGGGTATCTGGGTGGCTCAGTGGGTTAAGCCTCTGCCTTCGGCTCAGGTCATGATCTCAGTGTCCTGGGATCGAGCCCCGCATTGGACTCTCTGCTCAGCAGGGAGCCTGCTTCCCCCTCTCTCTCTCTCTGCCTGCCTCTCTGCCTACTTGTGATCTCTGTCTGTCAAATAAATAAATAAAATCTTTGAAGAAAAAAAAAAAGGAACAATACACCAGGAAAATATACTAGCTTTAAATCTGTATACCCCTAACCCTAGAGCCACAAAACATATTAAGTAAATAGTTTTGAGGAAATCTTGACTGAAATTCAAACTACATTTGATTCTTCTTTGTTTACTAGAATATCTTCCACTATTAGTTTCTAACTACTAACTTGTTCGTTGAAAAAATTTTGGTAACTATGGTGTCCTAAACTAGGAATTCACATTGCAGAAAAAATGTCCCTGTCCCCTTGGAGCTAACATTCCAGTAGGTAAAATATATTTATTTCAAAATAAGTTTTGAAAACACGTGGCTTATATGGAAGAAATTACACTGAAATCTAAAGTAATATGTAAGACATAAACTACTTATTCAGTCAGATTTCTCAATGCCTAAATGGCTGCCTGATAAGAAATTAGATAGTTAAGAGATCTGTTGATGTCTTAAGTCTCCACTTTGTTCAGTGGGCTTCATGTATCTTTTCACATACTTCTCACTTTTTTTTAAAATAAATTGCACTTGTTTACTTTGTTTAATTTTTATTTTTTTAGAGACAGAGAAGAAGGGGAGAGGGAAAATCTTAAGCAGGCTCCACACCCAGCATGGAGCCTGACATGGGGCTCGATCTCACAACCCTAAGATCATGACCCAAGCCGAAACCAAGTGTCAAGCACTCAACAAACTAAGCCCCCCAGGCACCTCTCATTTTTCATTTTTTTTAAAGATTTTACTTATTTTACAGAAAGAGACACAATGAGAGTGGTAACACAAGCAGGGGGAGTGGGAGTGGGAGAGGGAGAAGCAGATTCTGCACTGAGCAGGGAGCCCAACATGGGTCTTGATCCCAGGACCCTGGGATCATGACCTGAGTCAAAGGTAGACGCGTAATGACTGAGCCACCCAGGTGTCCCTCGTTTCTCACTTTTATTGAACATAATTTTAGAGCTGACACCCCGCAGGATGAAATAATAAATGACAGTAAGGATTACTTAATTTTGTACAAAGTTTTAATAAGATGTTAGTGCCAAAATACACATGTGGCCAATTAATAATGGTTATAAAAATAATGATTTCATAATCATTGGCTTGTTCCATGAGAAATATACTGAAAATGACCACAGTTTCATGATTTAGGAAGTATAAATAGCAGCACAGCAATGTACTCACTTTTTCATCATTTGTTTTATTCTTCTAATGTGAAAAGCATAGGTTCACTTAATGGTTCTTCTTTGGGCAAATGTGTCTCCGTTGAGTCATATATTAAAATGGCATAAGGGTGCAAATACTTAAATCTTCATAAGGAAAATTTCTTTTCATTAACTGCCAGAGTATACATACAATATCCCAAAAGAACAGATTATAACAACATTTTTTTTAGATATGGTCAAAATGTAGTTGGCATAAGCTAGCATAAAATATGTAGTCAAGTGGCAGGTGATAGTTAATTCATATCCCAAAATAATTACATAAACTATTTGTATTGATGGTGATAAGATGGTACTTACAATTTCTGATATGTATCTGTAAATGACATGCAGTTTTAGCCAATACAAACATCATTCTAACAATCGGAATGAAAAACGTCTTGAGATGACACTGGTCCCCCCAGAAAGTCAACCTGATACAAAAAGGTTTCCATACATTTAAACAGCTTACCTCACACAGAAATAAAAGTTTCAAATTAACCTCATATCTTGAAGCTCATTTTGTGGTAAGGAAGATGATACATCATGTCTGGACTATATTTGAACTCATCATGGTCATTGCTAAAAATTTATGGTTTCCTCATCAATGGAGAGGGTCACAGAATTGTGAGGTCCACCTGTGAATCCTATGTCCCCAGAAAGTTCAGCATTTGATTGGACAAAGCTCTCCTCAGGTTTAATTTTCTGATGATCATGCCCTTGAAATAACTCGCACTGCTTTGCTCATTTCAGCAACCAAATCACCCGAACTCTCCATGCATGTGTCATTCAACTTTCCAACAATCCTGAGGGGGAGGGAAATGCCAACCTGACTTTACCTGGTGCTTGTCCTACCTTCCTAGAAACGCTGAGTTGCCACGGTCTGCAAGGAGTCTCTCGTGGGGATGGATGGACTGTTGAAGCCAGGGCCTGCCAGAATGTGCCAGAAGATTCAGCGTAAACAGGAGTCCCCCACAAGCCTGCCCTGAGAGGTGTAAGAGAACCAAACTGCCCCACAGGAAGAAGACCTCACGAAAACCTGCCTATCCCAGTCTCCCATGCTACAAGAAAGGGAAAGGAGAGATCTCCCTGTGAGGATTCATACCCACCTGGCCCTCGCTAGGGTTTCAGGATCAAGTCCTGGTGCTTAGATAGTCCTAAGGCACCTAAGCAGAGAAGTTCGTTTAAAGTACTGGTAGAAGGCATCATTAGAATAAAGAGACAAATTTAAAGAGATAATGAGTGGGTCGCCTGGGTGGCACAGTGGGTGGAACATGGCACTCTTGGTTTCACCAACCACTCTTGGTTGGTGATCTCGGGATCCTGGGTTCAAGCCTCTGCAGAGGGCTCCATGCTCTGCATGGGGTGGGCTCGAGATCCTCCTTCCCCTTTGCCTCCCCAATAAATAAATAGAATCTTTTAAAAATAATAATAATATAGAGATACTGAGAGGTTTTTCAGAATTGCTGAAAGATCCCAGTCCTCAGATCATGACGCCTAATGAAACCCAAATATATGGGAGGTACATTATAGTGAAAATAAAGAATGTCAGAGATGAAAAGAATTGTTTAAAACAGCCAGAGAAGGAAGATAGATTATCTACAGAGAAACGGCAGTTTAGTCTGACCTCCCAAATCTTGATATCCATCCGCTGGAGGTCCCGCGACAGCGACCTGGATGACAGAAAATAACCCGCAGGCGGGAACTCTAGCTCCAGCAAGTTCTTTTCAAGCAATGGTGGAGTCCGGGTGGTGAGTATGTGCGTGTTGACTCTAAAATCCTTTGAGCTTTGCACGCGGTGCTCTTGACCTCTACTCATCACGGCCTCTCTTTCTTTTTTCCTCCCCTGCACAAACACAACCAATGACGTTGCAGATGCCCTGGGACCCGAGGTTGGAGCTCTGCTGCTAGGGACCCCGACCTTTCGGGCCAGCAACAGCCAAGTGGGGCTGGGGCATGGGTCCTGTGAGAGGCGCCCGGGAGAGAAGCAGGGGTGCAGGCGGGAGGGGCCCTGTGCCTGCCACCGAGAAGCCCCCCGGGGAGTCCCCCAGGCCCGCCCGCAGGCACTGCCCAGATCAGGTGAGGCTATCTGGAAAAATTTTCCCGCAGCTATGTGGCTTCAAGAAACTCCCATGGTCATGGGAGCGCAGGTCCTCCTGGGACTGGTTGAACGCGGTGTTTAGTACGGTGGTACGTGGGGAGTGCATCGGGGACATAGTCGAGGGCGCGGCTGTGTGAGGCCAGCTGGTAAGCCACGGGGCTCTGCTGCACCACCTCGGCCCCTGAGAGGTGGCAGAAGGACTGTAACAACCTCCCTACAGGCTCTCTAGGCAAACACATGATTCAGATGTTTGGGGCCCCCAACTCTTAATATCACCAGCGGTGCATTTGGTCACGGGAACCCTTACAGCATGTTGGAAAAATAACGCTATGAGCGTGTCATTAAATCAAGGCCCAGTGCTTGGAGAGACTTGTTAAACTTGAAAATTTTTTAAAAAAAGAAAAAAAAACATGTTGGAAATGGAAACAATTTCATGTGGGAATATCAGAGACAAGGACATCATTGCTTTACATCGCTTAAGAAACCTCAAGTATTTGTTGTTAAGTGATCTTCCTGGAATAAGAGAAAAAGAAAACCTTATCCAAGACTTTAAGACAACACTGCCTTCTCTGGGACCAAAATTGGACTTGAAATAAAATAATAATATTCAATAAGTGTCTTATTTCAATATAAAGAGTCATTTGAAAAAAATTCTTTCAGCTTTGCTATATGTTTGGAAATCTTCATAATAAGTTACTGGAAGACCGCTTTTCTTTTCTTTTCTTTTCTTTTTTTTAGGAGTTTATTTATTTATTTGAGGAAACAGAGAGAGAGCTATTTATTTGTTTATTTATTTGAGAGATAGAGCAAGAGTGAACAAGCAGCGGGAGCAGCAGAGAGAGAGGGGGAGAAGCAGGCTCCCCACTGAGCAGGAAGCCCCAGTTGGGGCTCCATCCAAGGACTCTAAGATCATAACCTGAGCACAAGGCAGAGGTTTAACCCACTGATCCACCCAGCCGCCCGTGGAAGACTGCTTTTCAAGACAGAAGGGCAATAAGGAGATTTTTAGATAAACTAAAACATTGCAAGGACCAAACCTAAGATAGAAAAAATTCGATGTTAAAAAAAAAAAAAAAGGTGAGCAAAGATACTGGAGTAGAAAATAGGTAGGCAAATCTAAACAAATTCACTGTTTAAAACAATGATAATCTAGTTCATGGCAGAGAACATTCTGGAGATAAAATACAACTGTAATAGTGTTCATGGGGAAGGGAGTATAAGCTTCCCAAGGTCCTTCTATTTTATGAGAGAACAATAAGACACTTAAAGATAGAACACCACTCCCAAACAAAAAGAGAATCAGAAAAAAAGTTTAAAGACAAGCCACCAGACTAAATCCAAAGGATGTCAAGAAAGAAACTTTTAAATTTTAAATTTTTTTTTGTTAAGGTTAATCTATTTTTTAGTAATATTTACACCCAGCATGGGGCTTGAACGCCCAACCCTCAGATCAAAAGTCACACTTTCTTCTGAATGAGCCACCAGTCACACCAAGAAAGAAGAATTTTTTTTTTTAAGATTTTATTTATTTATTTGACAGACAGAGATCACAAGTAGGCAGAGAGGCAGGCAGAGAGAGGAGGAAGCAGGCTCCCTGCTGAGCAGAGATCCTAGGACGCTGAGATCATGACCTGAGCCAAAGGCAGAGGCTTTAACCCACTGAGCCACCCAGGTGCCCCGAAAGAAGAATTTTTTTAAAGGAAAGGGAGGACAAAAAAAAAGGAGAGAGACAAAAATAAAGTCTATAATAAAGCTACGTGAACTAAGCAAAATCAATGAAAGCAAAACTCAATTTTTTAAAAAAAAGCAGAAGCCAAGGTATACAGTTTGTAAGTTACACATAACTAAATCAAAATATAACATAATAAAAAAGGGAAAATATATAAGTATATACCAACAAAACAAAAGCTCAAGTAGCTATAAGAACAGAAAAATGGTCACTAAGGCAGTAAAATTTCTCTAGCTGAGAGTAAATGAGGAATTGAACTTCTTTCCCCAAACTCTGAAGCTCCCAGGTCAACAGTAACAGCTCTTCACACATGGTAACCTCGTTTTCCATGCTCACTCTCCATAACCCCTCAGCTTTCTGTCTCCATTTCCGGTCCTTGGAAGCCACACCTGGAATGCTCTCAAACTCTGATCCTGCATTCTGAATTCTCTCAGTTTTTCCATCTCTAACCACAACAACCTTACTCTCTGGCTTCCTCCCTTTCTCCAAAAACACCAACACAAACCTACTCTACTGCTCCAAACCCTCAAAACTCAACCTTTCTCATCTCATCTTGGCAATGGGGATGTCTGATGCGCCCGTCTCAACCTCTGAACCAACTGCAAAATAAGAGTAAAGCAGAATGGAAGTGCTTCACCTTTATTAAGGACAAAGTCACCTTTCTCAAATTCTTACATTTAAGATCTTTTCTGAATACAATGGTCAAAGACGTATGACATGATTTTGCCTCTGTAACTCTCTTTTAAGAATGGCCAACAGTTTGTCTATCTCCCAGTGCAGTTCACATGATTAGTGATTACCTGATCGTTGGACTGGACTTCTTGCTCCAAATACACTGACCTGAAACAAAGGGCAGATTCTGACCTGTTAGAACAAAGAAAAAAAGAAGGCTAAAGGAAAAAGTAAGAAAGAGCCAGAGAGTAAGAACAAAACAGAAATCACTGACTTTTTTTTTTCTTATAAATATATAATATATTTTTATCCCCAGGGGTACAGGTCTGTGAATCGCCAGGTTTACACACTTCACAGCACTCACCATAGCACATACCCTCCCCAGTGTCCATAACCCCACCCCCCTTCGCCCAACCCCCCTTCCCCCAGCAACCCTCAGTTTGTTTTGTGAGATTAAGAGTCACTTATGGTTTGTCTCCCTCCCAATCCCATCTTGTTTCATTGATTCTTCTCCTACCCCCTTAGTCCCCCATGTTGCATCACCACTTCCTCATATCAGGGAGATCATACGATAGTTGTCTTTCTCCGCTTGACTTATTTCCCTAAGCATGGGCCTGGTTAATACTTGGATGGGAGAACTCACTGACTTTTTAACCCACATTGACCCTGGAAATGTTAACATATTATTGGAGTACGACATTTACTAAAACCTGTCAGAGGAAAGGAAAAAAATCAACGAATCCAAAAATAACAAAAATCCCTTTCTATTTTATTCCAGAGGTGGAGGGCAGAATTACTGATTTATACTGAATTTCTATTTTTTTTCCCCTCGGAAACACTTCAGCCAAATGAAAAAGGTCTTGACTCTTTCCTAGAAGTCCAGGATCCTAGGTCCAAAGAGCTTTTTTTCAACCACAGGTGCTAATTAGCATTCTAGCTGGAAAGAGAAGGCATAAACAAGAAAAATGCTAAGTGAAAAGGAGAGATTAAAACACTGGCTCAAGAAATACAAGAGATATCACTAGACCAAGAGTGAATGTCCCAGGAATTGTGGCCAAGAGAAAAGTTAAACAAGATGGGCTGATATTACTGAAGCGTTCACTTTAATGCCGAAAGATAAGCGAAGGCAAAGAAACAACCAGCTCCCACTTAAGCCAATCTGAACTGTTAGCCAGAAACACAAGGAGAATCTGATGAAGGATGAGCAAAATGTTGCACAAAACCTACATTGGCAGAAGGGGCTGGAGGAGGCCATGGGGAGGCTGCCCGTGACCTTGTTGCAAAGGAAGAATGACACTGTGAGAGTGAGTCAGGTGCCAGTAGGAGAGAACAGGAGCGGTCCTATCTCTGCTAAGTCAGCTGTGGAGATAGCACAGGAGACTCCTGGAATGCAAGCTGGTGAGTCAGGGGGAATAGAATGCATACTGTCTCCACTCTGCAGCCGCATCAAAGGCTCCAAGGATTAGAAACACTGCCCAACCCATTGAGCAAGCCATCCTGGAAACCCAGAATCTAATCCAGTTGGTGAGTTTATTCGTGTGTGTGTGTGTGTGTGTGTGTGTGTGTGTGGTGTTGGTACCAAAAAATCTTAAATGACTCTTTGCCTGGGATGCAAAACAGAAGAAGGGTCTTTATGCAACACCCTCATCAACATTCACCAATGGTAATAAAGCAGTTCTATAACTCTAATTCCTTAACATAGAATTATGATTGCCAAAAATCAAATCATACTCCCAGACTCCCTTCTATTTAGATAAAACGAAGTCTTGGTTATCTAGACTATTTGAGAAGTGGCCGGTTTGTGCACTTCGGTTTCCAGCCCAGAAATGGAAAGGTAGGTACACTGCTCCCTCTACTGGCTTTGCCCCTGCAGTTAAAGGTGAACTTAATAATTCAGTCTTAACAGCTAGAGTCCTCTCCCCAAAGACCAAGAAATAGAAGAACGGTACAAGTTTCTTAGACCTTAATCAAAGGTTTACAGAACCTTTAGCAAATATCATATTAAAGAGTTAATAGAAACAGGATTTAAACCCTTAAAAATAATTTCTGTTCATTTATTTTTTCTGATATTTGCAGAAACTACTGAAATTTTCTGATGACTCTGTCCTGGAGAGTTAAAGACTAGAAAGGGAAATTGAGAAAGATGTTTAAGAAAGATGTTTCTTTAAAAAGAAAGAAAGAAAGAAAGAAAGAAAGAAAGAAAGAAAGAAAGAAAGATAGAAAGATGTTTCTTAAACATCTAAATGTTTTGAAGTCACCCTCCCATGTATTTATTTCCTGTTCTCTCCTATCAATATATGTGAAGTCTTTGCCATCCCATTCTTCCATCCCTGAAATATGCAGACACATTTAGTGTCCTTATATCTGTCTTCTCTGAACTTCCAGAAAAGAATATAGAGGTGTAGAAGTTTTTTAAGTGTATGTTTAAACCCTGGGGTATTCCCTAGTTCTTGAAAACGAATGGGAATAATGGCAGTGGTCTATACCAGCAACTGAACACCCCTTTCAAGAGCCAATTGTTATTCAGTTGGCTTAATGGCTCTGTTTCCTCCTCATCTATTACCAAGCAGATGATCCGAAGTTGACATTGGAGAGTTTATCTTCTCTCTTCCAAGGTCCCAGTTGTACCCTGAACCTATCTATTCAACAAAACTCACTCATTAGGTCATCTGGTATATATTTACTGAGCACCTACAATCTGTCAGGCAATGTCCTAGGTACTGCGGCTTTAGCTGTAAACATACAGTCTCTGCCAATTTCACGGAAAAGAGAGAAGTCAATTTAGTGAGTTCCCATTCATTCTCCTTGCATCTCAATGAGTTTCTTCGTGTCCATACATACTAGACCAAATTCCAACTCCACAAAATCTTCTCTGACCAACTTGACTGATGGGTCTCATACCAACTCTGATTTTCTGAAATATTCTGTCATTAACCCACTCTACATATTTCCCATTGAGACATGTGTTGCTCATTGTCTGTTATTGCCTCGAGTTCATATTTAAAGATTTCACTATCATCTGACTGTTCACAATTGTCTGTATTTTCTTTTCAACTAAATTAAAAGTTCTCTGAAGCAAGAAACAAGTAGGCTGATATTATAGAATTATAGAAATCTTAAAAGGTATAAACTTAAGTCAATTTAACAAGTCGCCTTTCTTGAAAAGAATATTAGATTAAATACGGTCTATCAGCAAAGTTTTACATACTCCAGAAATTGAGTAAGTCATTAATCCTAACTAGATTGGTTTACATTAAGATGTTAATTGTAATCCCCAGGGCAACTTAAAAGGAAATAACAAAAAACAGAGGAAAAGAAAGAAGAGTAAGAGAATTTAATTAGTATCTATTTAACACAAAAGAAGGCAGTGATGGAGACATAGAGGAACAAAAAGGACACAAGACATATAGGAAACAAATAATAAAATGACAGGCATAAATTCTCCCTTACCAGTAATTGTATTAAATGCGAATGGATTAAACACTCCAAACAAAAGGCAGACATTGGGCAGAATAGATTTTTTAAATGATCCAACCCTATAATGTCTACATTGCATATACTTTAAATTCCAAAAACACAATAGGTTAAAAGTTTTCAAAAGTGTAAAATAATATACCATGCGAACAGTAATCAAAAGAGCTGGAGTCCTATATATCTGATATATTATATATCTGATATTATAATATCAGATAAAACTAATTTTAAGACAAAGAAGATTTTATGTTGATAAAAGGGTCAATCCATCAGGAAGACATAACATTTATATGCTTCTAATAACAGAATCCCCAAATATATGAAGCAAAAATTTACAGAATTGAGGAAATAGATAATTCAGCAATAATAATTGTAGATTTCAATAACCCCTTTTCAATAATGGACAGAACAATTAAACAAAAGATCAAAAAGGAAATTAAAGACTTGGAAAAAAACACTGTAAACCAACTAGACCTAACAAACACTGATAGAACACTCCATCCAACAGCAGCACAGAAAGTGAGGAATAAAGGGAAGATCTTCATCAACCTAATAAAGGCTATCTACTAAAATCCCACAGCTCACCATCATACTTAATAAAGAAAGACTGAATACTTTTCTCCTATGATCAAAAACAAGACAAGACTGTCTGCTCTATTCACATCTAGTCATGTTGTTGGAGGTTCTAACCAGAGAGAATAGTGAAGAAAATTAAATAAAAGCATCCAGATTGGAAAGGAAGTAAAACTATCTCTATTCACAGATGACATAATCTTATATATATAAAATCTTAAATCATCCTTTAACAAAAATATTGAACTAATAATTGAGTCAGCAAGTTTGCAGAATAAAAGATCAATTTGAAAAAAAATCAATTGTATTTCTATACACTATCCATAAACCACACAAAAATGAAATTTTTAAAAATTCAATTTATAATAGCATCAGGGGGAATAAAATACTTGGGAATTAATTTAATAAAAGAAAGGAAAGAATATACAATGAAAACTACAAAATATCATTTAAAAAATTAAAGACCTAAATTAATTGAAACACATCCTAGGCACCTGCCTGCCTGCCTCTGAATGAGCTATTTTTAAGAAGCACCCCCTCTCCAGGAGAAGAGTCAAGATGGCAGAGGAGTAGCAGACTGAGATGACATCAGGTTGCAGGAGTTCGGCTAGATAGTTATCAAACCATTCCAAACACCTACAAATCCAACAGGAGATTGAAGGGAAGAAGAACAGCAATTATAGAAACAGAAAACTGACCACTTTCTGGAAGGTAAGATGTGCAGAGAAGTAAATCCAAAGTGACAGGAAGATAGACCATGGGGGAGGGGCAGCTCCTAGCACATGGCAGAGCAACGGAGCACAAAATCAGAACTTTTAGAAGTCTGCTCCACTGAGGGATGTCTCTCCAGGGGTTAAGTGGGGGTGGAGCTCTTGAGGGGACAGTGTGGTCTCAGGTCCCATGGAGTCACAAAAGGATCGGGGGTATCTGAGTGTGGCAGAGCTCGCAGGTATCAGGGTAGGGAAGCTGGCTACAGAGATGGAGCCGAGGAATGAGCTCTCAGCTTGGAGTTACTTAAACTGGCACAATCAGGCCACTGCTCTTTGAGCAAGGACTCCACAAGTGGCAGATCCGGGGAGACCAACCTTCATCCACCAGAAGAGCAGAGTGGCAGGATCTGCTGTGTTTGGAGACTCCAAATGGGGCTGTGTGCCAGAGACAGAAACCCTTGGTCACAGGCCAGGTGAGCTCAGAGCACGGCCAGAGGCCAGGGAAACAGGAGTGATTGAGCGCTTTTCTCCAAGGGCACACTGAGGAGGTGTGGGCCTGAGCTCATGGCTCCTCTGGGCTGGGTATTGGGAGGCCATTTTCATTCCCATTCTCCAGAGCCTTATGGAAAGCATTCAGGGAACAAAAGCTATCAAGAGCAAACCTGAGCAGATTACTTAGCTTGGCTCCCGGCAAGGGTGGTGCAATTCCGCATTGGGCAAAGACATTTGAGACAACAGGCCCCTCCCCCAGAAGATCAGCAAGAACATCCCGCTAAGACCAAGCTCAATGATCAAAGAGAACAGTGGAATTTCAGAGAAGGGGAAAGCAAAGCATGGAATTCATGGCTTTCTCCCCATGATTCCTTAGTCTTGCAAAGTTAATTAAATTTTTTTAATTTTATTTTTTTCTTATTCTAATTTTTTTAACTTCTTTCCTCTTTTAATGTTTTTTAACTAGTTTATCTTAACAATAACTTTCTATTTAAAAAAATCTTTTTAAACCTTCATTATTATAGTCATACTCTATCCTCCATTGCATCTAACTTTATTTTTTGAATACAAATACAGTTTTTTTTTTTCCTAAAAAATTTTGGGATACAGTTTCTTCTAATCAAAATATACCCTAAATCTAGCACAGGGCTTTGTTCTAATCTCCAGCCTGAGCAAATTCTCTCCAGATTTTTTTTTCTTTCTTTTTCCAACCAACTTATCTTATCGATTCCTTTTTTAGAATTTTTTTAAATTTTCATCTTTACAATCATATTCCATCCCTTCATTGTGTTTACCCTTATTTTTATCTATATATATGTTTTCTTTCTCTAAAATTTGGGGAGGTAGTTTTTCTTCTAAGAGACCAAAATACACCCAAAATCAAGTGGGTGGCTCTGTTCTAGTCACCAATCTAATATATATATATTTTACTTTTTTAATGTCTTTTTACCCCCTTTTTTCTCCCCCCCATTTGGGGTCTCTTTTGATTTGGTTAGCATACATTTTTCTGGGATCTTTGCCATGCTTTTAGTATGTTATTCTCTCATTCATATATTCTTTTTTTTTTTTTAACATTTTATTTATTCACCAGAGAGAGAGTAGCAGAGAGGCAGGCAGAGACAGAGGAGGAAGCAGGCTCCCCACTGAGCAGAGAGCCAGATGCAGGGCTCGATCCCAGGACCCTGAGATCATGACCTGAACTGAAGGCAGAGGCTTAACCCGCCGAGTCTCCCAAGCGCCCCTCATTCATATATTCTTATCTGGATAATTTGACAAGGTGGGAAAACTCACCACAAAAAAAAGAACAAGACGCAGTACTGAAGGCTAGGGACTTAATCAATACAGACATTGGTAATATGTCAGAACCAGAGTTAAGAATGATGATTTTCAAGGTGCTAGCTGGGCTTGAAAAAGGAATGGAAGATATTTGAGGAAACCTGTCTGGAGAAATATAAGCTCTTTCTAGAGAAATAAAATAACTAAAATCTAACCAAGCTAAAATTTAAAAAGCTATTAATGAGGTGCAATCAAAAAGGGAGGCTCTTACGGCTAGAATGAATGAGGCAGAAGAGAGAATTAGTGATATAGAACACCAAATGATGGAGAATAAAGAAGCTGAGCAAAAGAGAGGCAAACAACTACTGGACCATGAGAGGAAAATTTGAGAGATAAGTGATACCATAAGATGAAACAATATTAGAATAATTGGAATTCCAGAAGAAGAAGAAAGAGGGAGGGGGGCAGAAGGTATATTGGAGTGAATTATAGTAGAGAATTTCCCTAATATGGCAAAGGGAACAAACATCAAAATCCAGGAGGCACAGAGAATCTCTCTCAAAATCAATAAGAATAGTTCCACACCCTGTCATCTAATAGTAAAACTTACAAGTCTTCGTGACAAAGAGAAAATCCTGAAAGCAGCCCAGGACAAGAAGTCTGTAACATAGAATGGTAAAAATATTAGATTGGCAGCAGACTTATCCAGAGAAACTTGGCAGGCCAGAAAGAATTGGCATGATATATCCAAAGCACTAAATGGATAATATATGCACCCAAGAATATTATATCCAGCTAGGCTATTATTGAAAATAGAAGGAGAGATAAAAATCTTCCACGACAAACAAAAACTAAAAGAATTTGCAAACACCAAACCAGCCCTAGAGGAAATATTGAAAGGGAGCCTCTAAGCAAAGAGAGAGCCTAAAAGTAGTAGACCAGAAAGGAACAGAGTCAATATACAGTAACAGTCACCTTACAGGCAATACAGTGGCACTAAATTCATCTCTCTCAATAGTTGCCCTGAATGTCAATGGGCTAAATGCTCCAATCAAAAGACACAGGGTATCAGAATGGATAAAAAACAAAACCCAGGAGCACCTGGGTGGCTCAGTGTGTTGAGGCCTTTGCCTTCGGCTTAGGTCATGATCCCAGGGTCCTTGGATAGAGACCCGTGTTGGGCTCTCTGCTCAGATGGGGAGCCTGCTTCCCTTCCTCTCTCTCTGTCTGCCGCTCTGCCTACTTGTGATCTCTGTCTGTCAAATAAATAAATAAAATCTTAAAAAAAAAAAAATCAATATGCGGTCTACAAGAAACTCATTTTAGACCCAAAGACACCCCAGATTCAAAATGAGGGGCTGGAAAACAATTTTCCATGCTAATGGACATCAAAAGAAAGCTGGGATGGCAATTCTTATGTCAGACAAATTAGATTTTAAGCCAAAGACTATAATAAGAGATGAGAAAGGACACTATATCATACTCAAAGGGTCTGTCCAACAAGAAGATCTAACAATTTTAATTATCTATGCCCCTAACATGGGAGCATTAATAATAAAATCCAAGAAACATACTGACAATAATACAATAATAGTAGAGGACTTTAACATCCCCCTCACTGAAATGGAAAGATCATCCAAGCAAATGATCAACAAGGAAATAAAGGCCTTAAATGACACAGTGGACCAGATGGACATCACAGATATATTCAGAACATTCCCTCCCAGAGCAACAGAATACACATTCTTCTCTAGGGCACATGGAACATTCTCCAGAATAGATCACATCCTTGGTCAAAATTGGGTCTCAACCAGTACCAAAATATGGGATCATTCCTTGCATATTTTCAGACCACAATGCTCTGAAGCTAGAACTTAATCACAAAGGAAAGTTGGAAAGAATTCAAATACATGGAACCTAAAGAGCATCCTACTGAAATACATCCTATTTTTATGGGTTGGAAGACTTAATATGGCCAAGATGGCAATCCTTCCCTAACAGATCTACAGACTCAACATAATCTCTTTCATAATCCCAGCTACCATGTTTTGCAGACACTGACAACCTGATGATACTTAGACTCATATGGAAATGCAAAGGACACAAAACAGTCAAAATAATCTTGAGAAGGAACAAATGCTTTTCAATTTCAAAACTTCCTACAAGACCACAGCCATCAAAACAACATGGTATTGGCATAAAGCTAAATATATAGATTGATAGAATAAATAAACCTATAAGTCTGGCTTATACATTAGAAATAAACCTATATATCTATGGCCAAGTGATTTTTGACAAGAGTGCCAATACAATTCACTAGGAAAAGAATAGTTTCATTAGGATCCTGGACACCTGGATTTTAACACACACAAAAATAAAACTGGACCTCCTACCACACAATATACAGAAATCAACTGAAAATGGACAATAACCTGAAGAGCTAAAACCATAAAACTCTTAGAAGAAAATCTAAGGGTAACTCTTCATGACCTCAGATTTGGCAACAGATCCTTAGATATGACTCCAAGGACATGAACAAAAAAAAGAAAAGATTTATAAATTGGACGTCACCAAAATTAAAATCTTTTGTCCATCAAAGACAATATCAGGAAAGTGAAAGACAACCTACAGAATGGGATAAAATATGTGTAAATCATATATCAAATAAAAGTCTAGAATGTGCAATAAAGTAACTTCTACAACTCAACAATAAAAGGACAAACAACCTAAGTTAATAATGGGCAAAGGGCTTGAACAGACATGGTCCCAAAGGAGAGAGACAATTAACCAACATGCACATGAAAAGATGCCAACATCATTAGGAAATGAGGAAATGCAAATTGAAATCACAACGAGATACCACTTCACTCCCACTAGGATGGCTGTAATCAGAAAGATAGAGGATAACAAGTGTTGGCAATGATGTGGAGAAATTGGGAGCAGCATGCATTGCTAGTGGGTAAATAACATGGTGCTGCCACTTTGAAAACTGCCAAAGCAGTTCCTCAAAAGGTAAAAATGGAGTTGCCATGTGACCCAGCAATTCCACTCCTAGGTATGTACTTACAAAAAATCAAAACATAAGTCCACACAAAAACTATACACAAATGCTTATAGGAGCATTATTTATAATAGCTAAAAAGTAGAAATAATCCAGAAGTCCATCAACAGATAAATGGATCAACAAAACATACAATGAAATAAATACGTTTGGAATAAGAAGGAATGAGCTATTGATATATGCCACAGCATGAAGGAACCTTGAAAACAGTATGCTACGTAAAAGAAGCCAGATATTATAGGTCACATGTTTTATGATGACATGTCTATGAAATCTTTTCTTTTTGCAGAAACAGACAAAGTTCCAACTTTGTTCTTTTTCAAGATTATTTTGGCTATCTTGGGGTCCTTTACATTTCCATGTGAGTTTTAGGATCATCAGCTTGTCCATTCTGCAAATTGAATAGGTTTTATAGAAATGAATGCCATTTTGCTAACAGGCAAATCTATAGAGACAGAAAGTAGATTTATGGCTATCAGGGACTCAGAGAATTGTCAGAGGGGAATAGAAAATGACTGCTAATGGGCATAGGATTTCCTGTTGGGGTAGTGAAAATATTCTCAAATTTGATAATGGTAATGGCTGCACGACTCTGTAAATGTGCTTAAAAACCACTAAATTGTAGACTTTAAATGGGTGAATTTTATGATATATGAATTATATTTCAATAAAGCTGTCATTTTTAAAATCCCATTCTGGAAAATTGGGATGGTATAGTTATATTCATTTTTCTTTTTAGCTCACCCAATCTATAGTAACATGCTTTGAACACAGAGGTATATATATATATATATATATATATGCATATAATATTGCATTGTTCACAAGTTGCTCCAAATATTAGTTGAAGTTTCTCAAGTGGGTCAAATTCCTTGAGGCAAAGTCCGTGTCTTACATGTCATGAACATGCAACACACCTAGACATTGCATCGCGTTTACATTGAGCCTGGTGATAATCCCATCCATGCCGGGTAGGGGAGGGGGGTAAGAAATGCTCCATACCTTGATGACCTATGACATGACATGACATGACTGTTCAGAAGGCAACACTTGTGCACAGGGGGTAAAAGGAATTCTGAAGTCAGAAATATCTAGGTGTAAATCCAACTTCTATGGCTTAATATTATGATCCTGAGGGAATGACTTAACCTCTGTGAGCTTTGGTTTCCTCATCTGCAAAGACAGCATTAATAATTGTAACCAACTTTGTAGGCTGAGATGCTGAGATGCAGCACGATGTGTAAAACACCTCCATGGCCGGTAAAAAGTGCTTATTATTCATTCATTCATTGAGCTGCTTAGCATCCAACGCACACTGATTTTAATTCTCTGCCTCCGAAGGACAGAAGTAGAAGGAAGCCCTGTAAACGAAGCAATATAGTGGAGTCCTCTGGTGTTCTAAAGACATCCAAAAGGCACAAGAGGGATTCCCTGGGGCTGAAAGACACTACAGGGGCAGGGGGCAGGGGCGCGGGCAGGAAGGGGAGGCAGGGCAGGAATACAGGGCATCAGGGAAAGTTTTATGGAAGAAGTACCACTAGAACACAGTGTCTATGTAACTTTTTTAAAAAAAAGAAATACATTCCTGGGATTGAGGGAAATAAGATACTCCAAATGGAGTGAGTGATGAGGGGAAACCATCATTTGTTTAGGGAGCTGTGATCAGCTCAGCACAATAGGAACACACCTGAGGTGATGCACAGAAAAGTCTAGAGGAACAGGAGCCAAATCACAGAAAGCATTGTTTTCCCCTTTCCCTGAGCCAGACTGAATCACCTGGCATATGGGAATCTTCCACCCCACTCCAGCAAAGGCATTTTCTTTGGTTGGTTTTGTTTCTAAAGGCCACAGAGCAAAACTGGGGAAGGACTGAACCTTTGAGACCTTTTGAATAGTTCCAAAGTATCCTAGTAATTTTAATGTTGACAAGGCCAATCATTCATTGGTGAGCTATCACTGAGCACCCAGAGGCTACAGGACAGTAACTAGGAGTGACCCGTGTTCTTAATAAATGACCTATGACATGGTCAATAGGAACACACCTGAGGTGATGCACAGAAAAGTCTAGAGGAACAGTAGCCAAATCACAGAAAGCTGTGCTCCCAGCATGCACTATTCCCACACTGGGCACCAGAAGGGCTAAACCAAGATGGCAGCTCCCAGAGGAATACCCTCAATTACCCACAAGTATCTGAGCATAAACTCTCATCATAGGTGATTATGGCCACGGGTTAATCTAGTGGTTCCTCCTAATTAATAGCCTGGAGTGTTGAAGAAGCCAGCAGTGACCACAACACTCTGAGTTTTTGGAAAAGCCCAGCTGGCTGAGTGTCAGCCTTCCGTTAGACCAAACCTTGGTGTGTTGTTTAACCACATCACCCTTTCCTGGAATCTAGCCCTTTGGCTGACACTCTTCTGTGGAGACAGAGTGTCCCTTTTGCGGCTCCGAAATACCATTTAGGCTTTTTTTCCTGCCTCAGCATTCCCATTTCTCATTCTTTCAGCTTCTTCCAACCCATTCTTCTCTTCTCTTGGACATATGCTCAGTCTTTCCTCACTCGTTTCTTCAGATTATATTCTCCCAAGTTCTCTTATTTTTTTCTTCTCCTTCAAAAGACCTGACGTCCATTTCTTTTCCCTGTTCCTTGATTTCTCAATTTCTCTCTCTTCCCCTCAGCCCTCCTCCCTCTTCTCCCACTCCCTTTCTTTTGCTTTTTAATTGGCCTCAGATGAAAACAAAAACATTAATCATATTGTGTGTTTCATGACTTGCTCAGGAGGTTCTTTTGTTTGCCTCATTTTTTTTCTAATTACTTGTTTTTATGTAATAAGCACCAAAGAATCTACTAATCATTGAAACAAAAAGGGGAATCACAACAATATCCTACAGGAAACGATTTTGTAACCCACTACCCCACCCCCTGGCTACCCCAACCAAGGTAGCTACCATGCAGAATCCAGGGCATTGTTTCTTCCTTTCTTTTTATACTGATGCATTGTATCTATGTGTAGTGTTAAAAAAAAAAAAAATTCATTCTAGGTTTTTAAGTTTATGAAAGATTAGTTTTTCTACTTTTTTAAGTTAATGAAAAGATGAGTGATTTTTCTTTGTTTTAGTTTATTTTAAAGACATTTTTATCTTGAAATAAGTTTGAACTTACAGAATTGCTTCAAGGAGCATACACAAATTTCATATAGACTTGCTAATATATAGTTTATATCTCTCCATGGAAAGAGGGTTAAAATTTTTTAAATCATTTGAAAATAGGTTTCCTATATCTTGCCTCTTTACCCCCTTAATACATTACTGTGTATTTCCTAAGTACAGGATATTCTCTTACATAACCACAAATGAGGAAAGTCAACATTGATACCACACTTATACACTTGTATCTTACCAACATTTTAAAGTTTTGTCCATTGTCCCAATATTAACATTTATAGCAATTTTTTCAGTACGGAGTCTGGTTCAGAATCACACCTTGTGTTCAGTTATTGTTTCTCTTTAGTCCTCTTGAATCGGAAAGTTTCTTGGGCTTTTCGTGACATTAATGTACACCTGGGATTTTATTAATGTCCCTCAATTTGGATTCTTCTAATGTTCCCTTTTGATTGCATTCAGGTTATTCATTTTTGGTAGATGCCATCAAAGTGATGCTATGTGTCATGTCTTAGTAAATCAAAGCCAGAGGCCCCCCCCATTGGTGATATTTGCTTTGATCCCTTGGTTACATTCCTGCCTGGCATCTCCAGACAGTATGTTTATATATGTTTGAGGGAAATTATTTTTCACTTAATGTTACATTGCTAAGATTTATCTAGACTGTTGCATGTGACCCCCATCTTGTCTCTTTCCCACACCCACCCACAGACACACACACACACACACACCTATCTACACGCACACACACAACACACACATACACATACATTTTCTTCCTGTCTTTCATTTTCCAGCCACATTCTTGCTCAGAATCAGTTTGGAATTATACAACTCCTAGCTGAAGTCATAACCTTCTTTTGTTCAGTTACTTATAGACTAAATCTCTAAAGATTGGCATAAAGGTGCCAAAAATATGTGTCATTATGAAAATAGGTGGCTTAGCAAAGAAGCAGACACCAAAAAGAGCAAAAACGGATCCTTCAAAGAAAAGGGGGAGGAGGGTGCTGGATACCCTTCACCTTTCACTCATCGACCAACCAATCTATTGACATTTATTAAATGAGTAACTATTGTTTCCCCAGCCCCACTCCTGAGTAGATGGGAGCATATAAAACCACAAGGGGCCTAGAAACCCAATGCTCCCCTCTATCAGCAATGCACCTAGGGACACCTCTCTCGTGCTTCAAGGCACAGCTCAAATGTGACCTCCTTAAGCTACCCTACTTAGGTACCCAATCGAGACTTCCTATTTTTCAAGCAGTGTTAACACGCTTTACTCACAGTAGCTCTGGAAGGTAGGTTTCATTTCTCCAATGAGTAGACTGAGACTCAATGTTTACAATGACTTGGAAACTCTCACAGAGCTGTATCAGAGTCAGAATATGTGCCCAAACCTGACTTCAAAGTTGATTCGTCTTTTCACTGTTCCACAGTGAGTCCTAGGAGAGTCAGTACTTTTTCCATAAAATTCTGGTAACATCTTCCTTAAGCTCAAATACCATGGTTATTACTCTGTATCACAGTTATCTTCACATCCCCCCCATGTGATGGATTTTTGAGCTACTCAAGCATAAGAATAAAGTCATGCTTATTTTTGAGTCCCCAGAATTCAGCAGAGTAACTGCAAATACAGTCTTCATTATTCAGATTCCATATTTGAGAATTTGCTGACATTCACTCGTCATCCCAAAATCAGTATTAAGTGCATTTTTGTGGACATGTGCATGCGCAGAGGATGAAAATCTGTGGGATTCGCCCCATGTGCCCATTCCAAGCTGAGGTCCAAAGGCACTTCCTTGCCTTCTTGTTGCAGCTCTCAGATTGTAAATGAGCGTCCTTCTATGGTCTAAATAGTGCCACTTTTTTTTTTTAACAATTTTGTACCTTTTTTTAGTGGCTTCACTGTTTAAAATGGCCCACAAGCATAGAACTGAAGTGCTGCCCAATATTCCTAACCCCGAGAAGGTTGGGATGGGTCTTCCAAAGAAAATATGTGTGTTAGATAAGCTTCCTTCAGGCATGAGTTATAGTACTGTTGGCTGTGAGTTCATTGTTATTAAGTCAATGGTATGTATTAAATAAGGTATCCTTACACAAAAACATATATAAAACAAGTTATGTATTGATTGGTTTACAAAAACACTGTGCCCAAAGACTGGTAGGAGCCTGACCCTGTATTTTCCCCTAGAAGCAATGGTTTGGTACTGCTAGTTCATTCTTTGTGGTGACTTTGTAGAACATGATGACTGTGACTAATAAGAATCAACTGTAGTAGGTTGTAAATAAGTGTATTTTTAAAAGGAAGTAAAGAAGACATCCATTGGAGAAATGACACGAACAGATGAAAAGCTGCTTCGTGAACCCATCTGAAACCAAAATGATATAAATGAGAGAATTTTGTATTGATATAGTAAAGAAGTGTCAGATTGTGTAGTATAGGCAAAAAATTGATTATTATATAATAAGGAGAACACACAAAAGGGAAGGGGTAATAAATGTAAATTTCCAATGAATGAGAAGAAAATGTTCTGTGACCATTTCTTTTCCAAAAGAATGAATATTTATTATACAAATTCAAGCGTTTCTGGTTGCCCTGAATTTAACACTCCATAGTTAATAGCTTTTCCCTTTGTACCTCATTGAGCACATTAAAAATCTGTATGTTTTATATCTGCAAAAATATAATGGCATCACATTTTTTAAGACACAAAAGTTTTTAATAGCTCACTATAATTCTTCCAATTTTTTTATTATTAAATATTTTCTTACTAAATAACACAGCATGATTGGGTCCACTTTTAAAGAAAAGTGCACTGCAATATTTATCTCGAAACTCTTTATAAAGCAAAGGAAGAAGAATTCGTTTGATCTTTATACTGACTTTATAGAGCAGATTCTACACTGTGGAATGATGGGAAAGGGCCTGACCTGCCAATTTCTTATCCATATGATTGTGGTAAAAGCAGACATAACATTATGGCTCAAACAGAACAAAGATGAGCTTACAAAATACATGGTATAAATAATTCCAAAGCTTTGGGACACAGATCTCTTTTTTCAAGACACGAATCTCATGTAACCATAATCATGATTGGTGGTGGGGAATTTTAAAAACAGAGTCTTCCCTAAGCCCTCCAGACTTAGTTATACCACAGCTAAATCAGGTGATTCCAACACATGATTCACATCCCACAAAAAATGAAATGTTTACAAAAATAAGACTCCCAAAGGACAAAGTAGCCTTTTCTCAAATCCATTCAAATTTTTAAGCCAATCTTCCTATGTTTTGTTTGACATAACTACCATGTTTCCTATTCTAAAATAAGAGGTTGATACACATACAGGGGTCTGACACAGTTTAAATGCAACTTTGTCTTAGTACATGGAGGTCAGGAACCAAGTCTATTGGTATAGTGATCTATACATACATGTATTTTTTTTTAAGATTTTATTTATTTATTTGACAGAGATCACAAGTAGGCAGACAGGCAGGCAGAGAGAGAGAGGGGAGGAAGCAGGCTCCCTGCTGAGCAGAGAGCCCGATGCGGGACTTGATCCCAGGACCCTGAGATCATGACCTGAGCCGAAGGCAGCGGCTTAACCCACTGAGCCACCCAGGCGCCCCCGCATGTATTTTTTATTATCGAAATCTTCAACCACATAAAAACGGTAGGAGGAATAGTATAACCAACTGCCATGTTCATGGGCTGTCCCATGTATCATGCAACTCTATTCTTAAACACAAAGAAAAAATTATAGAGCATCCTACTTTGTTCCGTCTGCACCTGCAGCAAACAATAACAGCACCACCAACACTGAATGCTTTGCAGAATATGAGCTGTTTCACTTGCAAACACATTGAGTTTCAACCTGAAATGCCCAGTGGAGTGGCTGCATAGACTAGTTTTCCTAAATTCCTTGTATAATAAAAATTTATGAATATAAAAATCTGATTTCCAAAATAGAAATTTTTTATTTTTATAAAATTATGCATTTTCATGTTATAAAATTGGCAAATACAATCACATAAATGAACATGTGGTTGGATATTTTATGATAGTATTAAATAATTATTCATTCTTTGGTGTGATAATAATGTTATGATTAAGTCAGATTATTTATTTTTAGGCACTCATAATAAGGCATTTAAGGGAGAAATGTTATAATATCTGTAACTTGCTTTCAAGAGGTTCAGCTATTGTGTGTGTGTGTGTGTGTGTGTGTGTGTGTGTGTGTGTGAGTAGATCCAGAATTGACCAACTTTTTCTGTAAAGGACAAGGTAATAAATGTTTTAGACTTTGCAGACCAAGAAACAAAATCAAGGACATTTTGTAGATTAACTCTGTAGCCAGTTAATATGTTGCTACTTTTTTTAAAAAAATGTTATTTATTTATTTGAGAAAGAGAGAACACAAGTGGGGGAGGTGGGAGGGGGAAGACAGAAGGAGAAGTAGACTCCCCACTGAGCAGGGAGCCTGATGCGGGCCTCTATCCCAGGATCATGACCTGAGCAGAAGGCATTCACTTAACTGACTAAGCCACCCAGGTGCCCCCAAAATGTTGCTACTTAAAAACATAAAAAACTGGGGCGCCTGGGTGGTTCAGTGGGTTAAGCCTCAGTCTTCAGCTCAGGTCATGATCTCAGGGTCCTGGGATTGAGCCCCGCATCTGGTTTTCTGCTCAGCAGGGAGCCTGCTTCCCCCTCTCTCCCTGCCTCTCTGCCTACTTGTGATCTCTCTCTGTCTGTCAAATAAATAAATAAAATCTTTCAAAAATAAATAAATAAAAATAAAAAACTTTAACTCAGGATTGTACAAAACAGGTGATGAATCAGATTTGACCATGGCCATAGTTCACCAGCTCAGTGTAACAGAGAGATACATTGATAAGAGAGGATAAATAGGTAGGTAGGTAGGTAGATAGATATTAGGCAAATGTAGGAATCGATTAACATTTGTTGACTTTTAGTAGAGAGTACATGGATATTCACTGTGTTAGTCTTTCAAGTTTCCTTTATGTTTGAGTATTTTCATACTAAAAAGTTGGGGGAAATGCAAATACATAAAAATATAACGAAAATAAATACCAGCCATCATACAAACACCTAGATATCAACACCATCAATAATATCTTGGTCAAGTGGCTTTTATTTTTAATTCCTGGAGTGTGTAGAGAATTTTTTCCCAAAAATAATGAGATCTTATATAGTGTTTTATAGCTTGCCATTTCATTTCACATTTTTTCATGAGCATCTTCATGTGTTGTCATCGTATTAATGGATTCATAATATCCTAATGAACTAGTTTTTTAGACATCTTAATTATTTTCCAATTTTTGAACATCTATTTCCAACTCTTCATCCACATAAGGAAGAATTTCTTAATGTGGTTTTAATCTATTAATGTATTTCTTCCTTAAGAAAAGACTTTCAGTTGGGGTGCCTGGGTGGCTCAGTGGGTTAAAGCCTCTGCCTTCGGCTTGGGTCATGATCCCAAGGTCCTGGGATCGAGCCCCGCATCGGGCTCTCTGCTCAGCAGGAAGCCTGCTTCCTCCTCTCTCTCTGCCAGCTTCTCTGCCTACTTGTGATCTCTGTCTGTCAAATAAATGAATAAAGTCTTTAAAAGAAAAAACAAAAAAAAGAAAAGACTTTCGGTAATCATGAATGCAAATAAAGCAATGTTATTGTGCATGTGTGTTTCTTTTGTGGGGGAGAAGAAGAGGAAGTGATTAAAAACTGACAGTTAATATTGCTGGGAAAAAAACATCTCTTCAAATCCTTGTAAATTCATCACCATAAGAGGATAAATTGGTAGGTGCCTGGCTGGCCTAGTTGGCAGAACACAAGACTCTTGATCTCAGAGTCATGAGTTTGAGCCCCACGTTGGGAGTGGAGACTACTTATTTAAAAAAAAAAAAAAAAAAAAGGATAAATTGAGTAAGGTGAATAAGAAAAATGGGGATTTTTTTCTTTATTTTGGTAAAATATACATAACATAAACTTTACCATTTTAACCATTTTTAAGTATACAATTCAATTGGTATAAGTCCACCAGGGGTTGTGCAACCATCACCACCATCTATCTCCAGAACCTTATCATCTTCCCAAACAGAAATTGTCCCCATTAAGCAATGCCCAACCCCCCCCCCCCCCGTTACCCCTCTCTCCAGCCTCACTCAACCTCGATTTTACTTACTGTCTATATGAACTTGCCTATTTTAGGTACCTCATTATAAGTGGAATTACATTTGTCCTTTTGTATTTTGCTTATCTCGTTGGTATAATGTTTTTGAGCTTCATCCACAGTGTAGCCTCAGAATTTCATGCCTTCTAAGGCTCCCTATCCTTCATTCCACTGTATGGATATACCACACTATGCTTATCCATTCATATCTCGGTGAACACTTGAGCTGTTTCATCTATTGCAAGCAGTGCTGCTATGAACATGGGTGTAGACCTCTCTGTTTCTATCTCTGCTCTCAGCTATTTTAGGTACGTACCTAGGAGTGGAATGACGGGATCATATACAGCAAGTGAATGTTCGTCTAACTTCACAAGGAACCACCAAATCGTTTTTCAAACACAAGATTTGACCATAGACGTTGGGAACTAAGGATTATTTTTCTTCTCACGGTTTCTTTGATGACTGGCTGGCCCACAAGGTCAATCCTGATCTGGCCCTGGTACCTGTCACCCTCAGTTCCTACCTGATGCCTCCCCTCACTTCATTCAAGACTCAAGGGCTGCTTGTTGATCTCTGATTCCTCGGGCACCCTCCCTGTGCCCAGAACATTTTCCGCAGATACACGCAGGGTCCATGCCTCCCTTCCTCTGGCGTCTCCTCCAGTGTCAGCTCCTTGGAGAGGCCTCCTACCCTGAGCACCCTACGTAAAGTAACTGTGCCCCGTCACTCTCTATCCTAACTTCCTACTGCTCATCATTACTTAACCTAGAGAATGTTTCTATGCCTTTGTTGGTCTCCCCAGTAGAATGCAAGCTTCAGGAGGGCAGGAAATGTGTCTACAATATTCACCGCTGTGACCCCTGTGTTATATACTTAGTTAACCATTCTATTATATGTTGAATGGTGGAATGAGTAAATACCAGACTGGAGCCCATGAATGAATACTTGAGACTTGGCCTTGATCTGCCAGAAAGACAGAGATCTTTTTTTTTTTTTTAAGATTTTATTTTATTGATTTATTTGACAGAGAGAGAGAGAGAGATCATAAGTAGGCAGAGAGGCAGGAAGAGAGAGAGGGAAAAACAGGCTCCCTGCCAAGCAGAAAGGCCAATGTGGGGCTCAATCCCAGGACCCTGAGATCATAACCTGAGCCAAAGGCAGAGGCTTAACCCACTGAGCCATCCCGGGGCCCAAGACAGAGATCTTATCTAAGACTTCTTCAATCCACATACTTGGTATATATGCTATAGTTTTGATTATGCTACATGGTAATTCCTCCTGCACACCTACTATGTGTGTGAGTTAAACCACACATTTTGTGATGACATCTTTTATCCTTTGGTTTTTGTTTCGAAAAATTATAAAGGCGTGGACAAGTTACACAGAGTAATATAATGACCACCATATTCCTTCCACTGAGGTTCACCAGTTGCCAACAGTTCAACACATTTGCTTTACTGCTCCCCCATATATTTATTATTTTTATTGTCATTCTGAGACTCTTGATGACATGCCTCTTAAATTTCTTACTCAAACATTTGAAAACCACTACAGAGCTGGCTTCCTTAGGGTTTCTAATTTTCACATTAAATGTCCTCTGAAGGACGCCTGGGTGGCTCGGTTGGTTCCGGTCTGCCCTCAGCTCAGGTCATGATCCAAGAAGCCTGGGATCAAGTCCCACACCAGGTTCCTTGCTCTGCAGGGAGCCTGCTTCTCCTTCTGCCTGCGGCTCCCACTGCTTGTGCTCTCTCTCTCTCTCTCTCTGACAAATAAATAAATATTCTAAGTTTTTTTTTTTATTAAATGTTCTCTGAGATCTAACTGATCTTGGTGGCAGGAGAAAATGCAAAAAGTACACATGTACAAATCCGGGATCTATTTTTAAAGATAACTTCTTCACCTTGCCAACCAAAAGTTACATCATGTATTAGGAGCTAGATTTAATAGGTCTCTAAAGCTCCACTTACCCTGTGAAGACACGACATGGAGATAGAAAGAGATCCCCAAATACATTTTACCGAAAGAGGCATGTGACACGCTGGATTGTCACTGTCGCCGCTGGATCGCGTGGGGCTCCATCTGACACAGGGAGCACTGCCTCCGTGCTCATCCCAGCACACGGGAGAAACGCACCAAAGCCGCTTTGGACTTTTTTTTTTCTCTTTAACTCTACTGCCATCTAGTGTGGAGAAAAAAGAATTCTGGGCTCTGTGAAAAAGGGAAGGTGGGTGTGTCCTATTTGTTTACTCATCTGGATTCAAAGCCGGTCCTACTGCAGAATAAACTGTTTTATTGCAAAATAAGCTACCGTGCTCTTTTTGCTTTGCTTTGGATTAAGAACTTCTAAGAAAACAAAAATACACTTTAAAAATTAGACTGTATTTCACACTATCCTGAAAACAAGCTAAGCCACAAGGCTTGCTTTTCCGGGTGAAAACCTCCATTTGGCCTCATGAATGTTCCTATATCTTCCCTTCTCACTCTGAGCACACACTCAGGTCTTCAGTCGGGCATTTTCCTTCTTCCTAGTGGGATAGGGAGGAGAAAAGAGGCGTGCACACGCTGCCTCCCCACCTTTCCCGGACCTCGCTGCCTCCATCCCCAGGAACCGCTGGCCTACTTGTTACACTTGGTGTCCACTCTGCTGGGATGGAAGCTTCAGGAGCGCAGAGGTTTTTACTGCCCCCTGCCCCCCTTTTGGTTCACGGATGCATCCCAAGTGTCTAGAGCAACGCCTGGCAGGCGCTGACACACATTTGATAAATGAACATTGAATGAGTGAAGGAATGGCTGGAGGCACTCAAGAAATGGACATGAGGATGCATTTGCAACATCTGTTGCAACATCTGTGTTGCTTGGTGACTGTGATCCCTTTTCTCCTGGGCAGACCACATTGCCACCTGGTTTTGAATATATATTTCTTGCTATAGACCAAATGTTAGTGTCCCCCCACAATTCATATACTGAAACCAGTGTGATCCATGGTATTAGGAGTCCTCATGAGTGGGATTAGCACCCTTGGAAGAGAGGCCTGACGGAGTTCCCTCACCCCTTCTTCCCTGTGAGAAACCTGTGACCTGGAACAGGGTCCTCACCCAAACATGCTGTCCCCCTGACTTCAGACTTCCAGCCTCAAGGACTGTGAGAAACAAATCTCTATTGTGTTTCAGTCACCCAAAGGAAATGATATGTGGTTACAGTGGCCTAAAAGGACGAAAACACTTCCCTCCTGAGGAGACAAACATTTCTTACAAGACACTGACTCTACTTCCACTCAAGCCAACATGGCTTCTGAGAGTTAAGTTCTGACATCCAAAACAGGGTTATCGATAGGAATTGTATAATGCTGGAATCAAATCACTTAAAAAAAAAAAAACCCACAAAGCATATGTTAACTGTACTGGAACTTAAATTTTAATTTAATTTAAAAGAACAGAAAAGAAGAATGCAAACTAGAGAAGATAGAGATGCTCACATCGGGCTAAATCTTCGAATGTCCTGGAGCAAGTAAAACAAGTTATAAAAGATGTTTTGCTTTCTTTCTATTTAATAATCTCCATTTAAAATCTCTCTTTTCCCTATGTTTTTCTCCTTGTAAATTATACTACATGTTTTCATATCTTTCCAATCTCTGGCTCAGACAGGGTGGTAAGTAAATGTTTGAACCCTGATTATTGGTATTCTGAAGACCATCAGAACCCTGAAAAGCTTATTTTAAAAGTTATTTGGGAGTTAGAAGATGGCATGAAAAGATATCAAAATCTTTAAGAAAGGGACGATAAAGGAAATGCTTAAGGAACATGGTTTCCTCCCCAAATTGAGAAAGTCTCTGTGCTGCTGTTATACTCGGTTACACGAAGGGGAAGCATTAGAGAAAGCTCAACTCACTACTCAAAAATCAACAAGAAAGGGCTTTTTCAAGTATCTCATGGACCGTCAGTTTGCTCTGGATGAGATTCAAAGACTGATTTGGAAACCCAGCCCTGAGACACACTTGTAAAAGGGGCTCTCTGGGGGTTCACGCAAATCTTCTCAGCAGCCTGACAGGAGCGTGGCTTTCAGGTCACACAGCATAATCTTGCCAGCGCTCACACCTCTGTTACCGGAGTGTGTCCTTCCAGGCTGTCAGTGGTGTAGACGGGACCAGGTGTTATCTTTGTACTGTTTTGTGGCTTTTAAGTAGGGAAACTGAATTCATCTTATGTTCCCTCTCTCCACCTGAGCCTCCCCCCGTTCATGGATATGACTGCCAGGCCCGCACACAGCCAGGGGACTCTCCCGCCTTCCACCAGACCGTTCTGTGTCCTCGAGTGAATTTTATGCCTCCGCAAATGGTAGCCGGTAAATGCAGCAGGAGCCCTAGATCTCAAATGAGGGCTTCTAAATGGTTTGGTGGAAACAGCCTGTGGCAATGATCACAGCTGGATCCTCATCTGTGTGACCATGAGCGGGTTAACTCGGCTCTCTGGGCTTTAGATTCCATATTGGTGAACCGATCCTGTAGGTCTGTGTGGTCTTTAAGGCAGTGGATTCCAGACGATGAGTCCATGGGTCAGTATGAAAAAAAAAAAAAAAAAAATTGTTTTAGTTTTAAGGATTAACGAGGGATTTAATTTTAAGCATTAATAAGGATTAGGGATTAACTCTTTATTATATGAAATGAATTTAAGATACCAACAGGTACAACCACCTACTACTCCTCCCTCCTCTCGTCCTGGCTCCAACCAGAATTGACAGAGAGATACACATGAAGACCCAAAAAACAACTTTATTAGGAGATTGGACAAGTGCCACTGCCCCACAGAGTAAGAGGGAATCTCATAAAACCCAACAAGGGAACGCCAGCTGGCATCTCTCGAGTTGGATTTGGCAACTACGCCCGATGCCAGTCACACAGAGGGCAGCCTATGGGGTAGCGCCTCTTCTAGCTGGAGGAGGCGGGGCCTGTGCTCCCTGTCCCCGCCCCTGGTGACTGCTTCGGGGGAGGTGCTGTGAAGTGGACCGCTCAGCTATTGCTCCAGAAAGCCCCAAAGCAGGTCCAAACAGAGTAGTTACATACTTGAAGGCCATACACACTGTAGGCCAAAATTCGTTGCATTTTCTATTTTCCATCTCAAATAATGTTGCCCTCAATGCTCTGTATTACTCACTGGAGATCTTACCATGAAAGCTAGTCAAAAGTCTAACTAATCCAAATACTGCAAAGCCAGGAACACCAAAAAAGCCCAAATCTTAACACGAACCCATAACAATGATTACGTTCCCAGCAAAAGGCTGAATGGCAACCATGAAATCCTTTGACTCTGGAGGATTGAGGTTTGAAGACATTAGGTTTGAACATTTCTCTCACTTGGGTTTGCAGGTAGGAGGAATTTTCTTCTCAAGTACATAATCCTGAGATCGAAACGGTCTCCTTCACAAGTGTTACAGACAGAAGATCGTGGATCTCGGTGGGACAAAAAGTGCTTTCAGGAGCAAGTCAGAGGTACCTCTAATCACACACAGACATCTTCCCATAGGATGGATCCTGAGAGAAGAGTCATTGAGATGGTTCTAGGAATCGACAGGCACTCCTGGGTCTCTCTCTTCATTGCTCTAACTCTGCTTCTCAGCTGAGGTAAAGAATTTATCCTACATCTTCCACTCCACAGGCTGTGTGCTCCAGAAGATACTAGGACTGTCCAGGCATTTTTAAACCATTCCCAGAACTATTTGTGCAATGAGTAGCAGCTGCATTGCGGGTCTGGTCCAAGTTCCTGTAGACAGTGATGGGTTAAAACATATAATCAATGTTAGTCCCTTTCCTTTAAAAGGGAAAGAAATTGTCACATCTTACATGGATCAGCTTTGAGACATTATGCTAAGTGAAGGAAGGTGGGCGCACACACACAGTAAGTAAATAAATACTGTGTGATTCCATTTATATGTGATACCTGGAAGACTGAAATGCATGGAGACAGAAAGTAGAATGATGGTTGCCAGGAGCCGAAAGAAAGATTAGGAATCACTGTTCCGTAGGTACAGTTTCAGCTTGAGAAGATGAAAAATTGTAGAGATGGACGGTGGTGAGCAGAGCCCAACAATGTAAATGTACTTAATACCCACTGAACTGTACACTTAAAATTATGATGAAGATTGTCAATTTTGTGTTATGTGTATTTTATCACAACATTTAAATTTTTTTATTAAAAACATCTCCATTTGCCTGATTGTAGAACTAAGAACACCTGTCTAGGATTCTCTCCAACCCTTAGCTATCCAGCAATGGGAGATATAATCAAAACACCAGGATATCTTGAGGTTTTCTTAGTAAATTCCATAGCCTACTCAGCCCTCCTGCACTCCCCACTTTGGTCCAGGGAAGAAAGCTCTTCCTCCAACATGTCCATCTCTAGGCCAAGTGGGAAGGAGAGCTTCCACTCCACGTTCTTGCAATCTAAACAGAAGAGAAGCACTGAATCCGATTGGGGAGAGCTAACGTTCACAAGCCTGGTCCATTGGCAGACGAGTCCCAGGTTAGGGTTCACAGCACCTGTCCTTCTCTTCGTGTGGTTAAGCCAGCTACAGCCGGCCCAATCCAGCAGTCAAGAGCCACCTATAGTCTCTCTGTTCCACCTCCTCTGCCTGGGATCAGCTATGAGGTAATCAGCCTTGTGGAGTGGCCTGGGTGAATTCCGTGGTCGGGGAAGGAGGAGGAGGCTGCCCTCTGGACTGGACTTAGAGTGTTCTGTGCCTTTGCCTGGCCTGGGACCAAAGTGACACTTTGCTCACCATTTCGGTCTCAGTGTCTTGAAACTCTTTACCTCCAGCCATCTTAGGTTTTCACATGGGACCCCTTAACTGGAGAGAAACGAAAGAAAGTGGGAGGGAGGGAGAAAGAAAGGAAAGGAAAGAGAAAGGAAGAGAAAGAAAGAAAGTAAGGAAGAAAGGGAGAAGAAAGGAAAGAAAAGAAAAGAGAAGAAAAAAGAAAAGATGAATAAGAAAAACAAAGCATGCAACACACATCACTTGGGAGAAAGCTAAATGAAGAGCATCTCAAAGCAGTGGCTTAGAACTCCAGCTCATGCAACATCTTCAACCAAGAACAATAAATTTCTAGAGAAATGACAGGACAGAGAAAAGTAGTTTCAGACTCCAAGGATGGCCAACTGTGGAAAGGTAAATACATGAGAGGAAACTAATGAAGGTTTGTTTGCAGATGCCTTTCGTATCTTTGGGCTGATAAGATTCTATCTCCGGTAGAAAGAGAATTTATACCCTGCCTTTAGGCCGAGAAGGGGGAGCCTTTTCTGGGTTTGGTCTCTCTTAATTGCTTTCAGCTCAAAATAATTTTTGTCAAAGAGGCATATTTTGGAGAGACATATTCTGGTTTCCTTCACAGAAAAGGAGGCAGCAAAGAAATGGTAGATGATAAAAGACTTCATTCCCCCAAAATTTTCATCAAATGTCTTTTAGGACAGGCTTTTTTTTTTTTTTTTTTTTTTTTTTTTTTTTGAGCACCTGGGTTGCTCAGTCGGTTAAGAGTCTACTTTGAGCTCAGGTCATGATCCCGGAGTCCAAGGATTGAGTCCCCCATCAGCTCCTTGATCAGCAGGGAGTCTGCTTTTCCCTCTGGCCTTCCCCACTCTCATGCTTTCTCTCTCACACTCTCAAATAAATAAATAAAATATTTTTTTAAAAAGACTTATTTATCTACTTGAGAGATACACCAGTACAGGTGTCGGGGCTGAGGGAGAGAGAGAGAATCCTCAAGCAGACACCCCACTGAACAGGAAGCCCAACCCCGGGCTCAATCCCAGGAGCCCAAGGTGAGCTCACCTGAGCTGAAGTCAGATACCACCCAGGTGCCCCGAGACAGGCATTCTTTTTAAACATTTCCTTTCAAATTAAATGTATTTCACTTTATCCAAACTCAGTTTCTTATTTCTTTTTCATTTTGTCTAAACTGATGAAAATTTCCTAATTGTCAGAGCACCTAGGTGGCTAAGATGATTAAACCTCCAACCCCTGATTCCCGCTCAAGTCATGATCTCACTATCATGAGGTAGAGACCAAAGGGAGCCCCGCTAGGAGCCTCTCCAGGGCTCCGGTGCTCTAGGGGCAGAATCTGCTTGAGATTCTCTCTCTTCTTCTCCCCCCACTCCCACCCCACTAGCACCAGCACATGTGCACATGCTCTTTCTCTAAAATAAACAAAATCTGGAGTGCTTGGTTGGCTCAGGGGGTTAAGCCTCTGCCTTCGGCTCAGGTCATGATCTCAGCGTCCTGGGATAGAGCCCCACATTGGGCTCTCCTCAGCGGGGAGCCTGCTTCCCTCTCTCTCTGCCTGCCTCTCTGCCTACTTGTGATTTCTATCAAATAAATAAATAAAATCTTTAAAAAAATTTTTTAAAGAAAGAAAATTTCCTACTTGTCACCTGTCCACAAACCTCTACTTGAGGAACATTTGAGGAGTATTCCTCTGAAGTACTTTTTTGCTCTAAAATTCTGTGATGTTAATACTGGTGCTTCTGCTTGCTATATCCCTCTCCAAATCCCAGGAAAGAAAGGGATTAGGAGGCTGACATGAAAACCAGGATTTAGTGCCTAATAGAATGCCTTGTATGGATAAATACTTGACAAGTAAAATAATAATAATAATAATGATAATGATAAGGTCCTTTCTCCTGTGTCAGCAAACCCATGAGCTTGTCCGACCTGAAGTTCCATCTGCTTATCTGAATCCAACAACTGCCTGGACTGGCAGAAAGACTGCCTGGACTGTCATTGCAGAAAGACAAAAATACCAGGAGTGACACAGACCTAAGGCACATCACACCAAAAATGATTTTGCAAAACGGACCCGGTTTATTTTTACTTCATGAAGCTGCACGCAAATTCAGGTTTCTCTGGTTTATCGCCTTCGTGTTAGTATGTATTTATTTATTTAAGTGAAATGATTATGTCTTCCTCATTTATACACACCAGGACTAAAGTTCAAAGGTACATGAAACTGCCTCCACTTCGTGATGTTCTCCAGCTATCTGGGTTCATCAGAACTCACATACCTCCCTGAGAATCATTAGCTCATTCTCCCTACCATGGTACCAAGCAGAGAGGGAGAAGGAGAACTGTGTCCCCACCCAGCCCCCCATAAAAAGTCGTTCTCTCTTTGCAAGCAACTAGTGCACTTTTCAGCTGACATGTCCTAGATTGTTCTAAAAAGAGCAGCAGCATCAGAAACTATAAGAACAGATGATTCAAAGACTCCCCGTGAACTGCCTCATCCAGCTCGTAATTACACATGCAGGGCTAGGTAGGTGGAACATCTGGATTCTGAGTCACTCTATTTTTCTAGAAGGGACGATGACACTAGCCCTCCTGCTGCGTAAAACCCTTGTGGTCTATAAGCAGCCTCCAGAGCTGGTTTACACTGAGCTAGATCTTGAGACTGTGACTGACTCTGTCCCTGCTTTCACACAAACTCAACGTAATTTTTTTAAAGATTCATTTATATATTTAAGTATTTGAGAGAAAGAGATGAGAGAGAGCACGAGAGGGAGGAGGGAGAGGGCCAGAGGAAGAGGGAGAAGCAGACTCTCTGCGGAGCAAGGAGCCCACCACACAGGACCCTGAAATCATGACCCAAGTCAAAGGCAGGCACTTAAACAACTGGGCCATCCAGGTGCCCCCACTCAACATATTTTTAAGTCACCTTAGTTAATTATTGACTGCCAGTAGCTGAGGGAGTATTTAAGTCCATATATATGTATATGTATATTTTTTAAGCCTTTGTTTTTATTTTTTTTTATTTATTTGACAGAGAGAAAGAAAGCACAAGCCAGAGGAATGGCAGAGGGAGAAGCAGGCTCTCCGCTGAGCAAGGAGCCCAATACAGGGCTGAAGTCTGATGTGGGGCTAGACCCCAGGACCCCGGAATCATGACCTGAGCTGAAGGCAGATGCTCAACCCAGTGAGCCACCCAGGAGCCCCTACATTTTTTAAAGTAATCTCTACACCAATTGTGGGACTGGAACTCGTGACCCTGAGATCAAGAGTCACAAGCTCTATCAACAGAGCCAGCCAAGTACCCCTGTTTATAAATAAGTAAATATATATTTTTTAAGTAGGCTCCAAATCCAGCAGAGAGCCCAACCTGGGGCTTGAACTCACAACCCTCAGATCAAGCCCTGACCTGAAATCAAATGTCAGATGCTTAACTGAATGAACCACCCAGATGCCCCACTAAGTCTATATTATTTATTTATTTATTTTCAGTGCAACAGAACACATTGTTTATGCACCACACCCACTGTTCCATGCAATATGTGCCCTCCATAATGCCCACCACCTGGCTCCCCCAACCTCCCACCCCCAACCCCTTCAAAACCCTCAGATTGTTTTTCAGAGTCCATAGTCTCTCAAGGTTCATCTCCCCTTCCTATTTCCCTCAACTCCCTTCTCCTCTCCATCTCCCCATGTCCTCCATGTTATTTGTTATGCTCCACAAATAAGCGAAACCATATGATAATTGACTTTCTCTGCTTGACTTATTTCACTCAGCATAATCTCTTCCATAATCTCTTCGATGTTGATACAAAAGTTGGGTATTTATCCTTTCTGATGGAGGCATAATACTCCATAGTGTATATAGACCACATCTTCCTTATCCCTTCGTCCGTTGAAGGGCATCTTGGTTCCTTCCACAGTTTGGCGACCGTGGTCATTGCTGCTATAAACATTGGGGTACAGATGGCCCTTCTTTTCACCACATCTCTATCTTTGGGGTAAATATCCAGGAGTGCAATTGCAGGGTCATAGGGAAGCTCTATTTTTAATTTCTTAATGAATCTCCACACTGTTTTCCAAAGTGGCTACACCAACTTGCATTCCCACCAACAGCGTAAGAGGGTTCCCCTTTCTCCACATCCTCTCCAACACGTGTTGTATCCTGTCTTGCTAATTTTGGCCATTCTAACTGGTGTAAGGTGGTATCTCAATGTGGTTTTAATTTGAATTTCCCTGATGGCTAGTGATGATGAACATTTTTTCATGTGTCTGTTACCCATTTGTATGTCTTCATTGGAAAAGTGTCTGTTCATGTCTTCTGCCCATTTTTTGACATGATTATCTGTTTTGTGTGTGTTGAGTTTAAGAAGTTCTTTATAGATCCTGGATATCAACCTTTTGTCTGTACTGTCATTTGTAAATATCTTCTGCCATTCTGTGGGTTGCCTCTTTGTTTTGTTGACTGTTTCCTTTGCTGTGCAGAAACTTCTGATCTTGATGAAGTCCCAAAAGTTCATTTTCGCTTTTGTTTCCTTTGCCTTTGGAGACATATCTTGAAAGAAGTTGCTGTGGTTGATATCGAAAAGGTTACTGCCTGTGTTCTCCTCTAGGATTCTGATGGATTCCTGTCTCATGTTGAGGTCTTTTATCTATTTCGAGTTTATCTTTGTGTATGGTGTAAGAGAATGGTTGAATTTCATTCTTCTACATATAGCTGTCCAATTTTCCCAGCACCATTTATTGAAGGGTAAATCTATATTTTGAATAATGACTTTGCAAAATCAGTGTGTGTTGCATACGCCTGTGTGTGTGTGTTGTGGGCAAAAGGAATTAAATAACCTTAAAATCCTATGAAAAGGGCACCTGGATGGCCCAGTTGGTTAAGCAACTGCCTTCAGCTCAGGTCATGATCCTGGAGTCCTGGGATGGAGTATCACATCAGGCTCCCTGCTCAGCAGGGAGTCTGCTTCTCCCGCTGATCTCTCTCCTCTCTCTCATTCTGTCTCTCTCAAATAAATAAATAATATCTTTTTAAAAAATTCTATAAAGGATTGACACTCATTCTCTAATAGCTGGAATGATGCAAACTTAGGTTTGCTGACTTTTGTGGGAAGAAGTCCTAGGAAAAAGCAAAATGGAAAATGGCTTTTTTTTTTTTAACCAGAAAACCAGTTATTCCAAAGAGAGTTTATTGAGGCTTTTTGGCTCATGGGTAACCAAAAAAAAAAAAAAAAAGTAAGACTTTAATAAGAGAAAACGAGAACCAATAACAGTTCAAGCAGAGCCAAGTTCACCAATGTGTTTTTAGGAATTACTGCCTCTTCTTGTGTGACTCCTATGCTTATGCAGAGACATGTAAACATATCTGTTGACTTAAGAAAACACTGACTTTCATTCCTCACCATCCCTCCCCTCCAACCGTAGTTAATAACCTGACATTCAGGCTCACTGGTATGAGTCAGAGGTTCGTATCCTGGCTCTGCTCTGGCTACCTGTGTGTCTTAGGACCAGCTTCTTAACCTGCCCAAGTCCCAGTTTGCACACCTCTATGACTGAGGGTGATGGTCTGTGGATCTGTCTCAGAGGGCGGTTGTCAGGATACAAAGAGCTGCTGCAGGTTATCACTGCTGGGTAGCTCCTGGCAAGCCCACGGGATGACAGCAGGGGTGGAAGTTTGTTGTCATAGATTTATCTAAACAAAGGTTCACACCTATGAACACCTCATCTGGAATATAACGAAAGCTCTCCAGGGTAGGCGTTAGAACCTCAACCTCCAAAGTGAGAGCAGCTGTCACATGAAATGCTCCTACAAGATAGCTTCGGGGGAAGAAATGAATGCAATGAAATCTGACAGAAGAACCCAGGGTGGCAGAAATACCCACACTGAGATACACTCAAGTGTTTGCCAAGGGAAGAGGGCACATCACAATCAGGGCTCCTAGAATTGGCTGCAGGTCCTCACTGACAATTCCAGAAATTAAAAGGACCTGTCCTGAATCTGATTTTGCCCAGGGCCTCAGAGGAACTCTTGATTGTGTAATCTTGTCACTGTTCTGTCTGAGGGTAGAAACGGGAAGAGAGGGGGGTAGCTAGAATGTATGGAGGGCCTATGACGGGACTGCAGCAGGAAGGATGTGTCTCGGGAAGTTAGAGGAAATTGACTCATGATTCTCGCTTCCTCTCAACCTCCCTTCTGCCTATCTCTCCCCAAATGGCAAGGGCTGGGGCCCTGGACATCCTTCAAACTTGACCAGAACTGATTATCCCTTTAAGAAATGGTATTACTTTATTATGACTTACTTTTAGTAGTTGCATGAGATCCATGTTTTGGGGGGGAAAGTCAAGGTCAGTCCACCTGGGCGAGAAGAATACCTGTAGGGTCATGGAAGATGGCCAGAACCACGGCTTCTGCAAAACCACCCTGCTCGGGGTGGGGGTTCTGTGACACTCCAGAAGTGGAAGAGGAAGAAGAGTCCAGAAGGAATGGAAAGTTAGGACAAAGAGAGAAGAGTCAGTGAAATGATGAGTAGCGATGGAACACACCTCCACAGATTCTCACCCAAACCACTAAACCCATGAAGGCTTAGGAGTGGTTATGAGCTCATGTAGTGTTTGTGTCTGAGTTGATAGGTTACAAAACAGAGAACAGCAGAAGCAGGGGCTTAAAAAAAAATGTGATTAAACATACATGCTTCAGCTAAAGGCTTAAAGTGTCCTGAGCAGATATGCAAAGGTTAAAAAAAGACCTAGAGAAGATGAGATGGTATAGAAGTGTCTGCCGAGCCAAGGGAGCTCCCTGTGCTCACACTTTCGTGCAACCGGGGACACCATCATTCATCTGTCAGTACTGGCGGAACTCTCCCTGTGTGCCAGGCACTGTGCTGGGCTGTGAGCAAAGCTAGAGTTCTCACTCTCCCGGTGCTTGCACACTAATGGGTGAGACAGACAGTGATCAAGTCATTGCAGAGCATTTATAAAATTGCAGTTGTGAGGAGTGCTACGAAGATGGGCTACATGGTGCTATAGCGAATAACAGAGATTAACTCAGTCAGGGAGATCTGAGAAGCTTCCCAGAATAAGCCATTCTTGACCTGAGATCTGAGTGTTGAGAAGATGTTAAGTGGGTGAAGAAAGGAGAGAAAAGCAGCTTGGGAAGAAGAATGTGTGTAAAGGCTCTGGGATGCAGGGGACAGGTTTGAGGACAGAGAGGAGGCAAAGTGTGGGTAGGGCCAATAGTCTGGGAAGAATGGGCAGGGTGATGTTGAAAGGCAGGCAAGAACCTGGCCTCTTGGGGACCGAGGACCATGGGATGGAGTCAGTCTTTATCTCAAGAGCAGTGGGAGGTCATTGAAAGGAAAGTGACAGAAAGCCTCAGGAAAGTCTGAAAATGGCAAGACACCCTGCTTATATGTTATCCCCACATTCCTTGGCACCTCCATTGACTATCAGTCTGACTTTGCCTGAACAACTGAACATGCCCAAAATCAGAAAAGAAAATATTTAACATTGTCATCTTTGTAATTTTTCTTAAATAACCAATTTTTTTTCATAAACAAAATTTTTTAAATGCATTTCCAGGGTGCCTGGGAGACTAAGTTGGTTAAGCATCTGCCTTCAGCTGAGGTCATGATGTCAAGGTTTTGGAATCGAGCTCTGCATTGGGCTCCCTGCTCAGTGAGGAACCTGCTTCTCCCTCTCCCTCTGCCTCCCCCTGCTTATGCTCTGTCTCTCACTCTCTCACTCAAATACATAAATAAAATCTTTGGAAGAAAACAGAAACACAGAAAAGATAAATGAATTTGATTATCTATGGTGTTGGGGGAATGGGATGGAAGAGGAAAAGAGGGTGCCTCTGAATAACTTTTTATATAGTTTCAGATTTTGAACAAGGTTAACATTTTACATATTCAGAAAATAGAAGTAAATCAACAAGAATGGGGGCGGGGAGGAGGTTGGGTAGGAGAACCTGAAAGTGAAAGAAATGAATGTACTTGATTATAACCAAGCTGATAACCCAACTGTAAAGAAAAACAGTGTATCTGAAAAGCTTTTGAGCATAATAACAAGGTGTTCTGACGCTTTCAGTGGGATATATATTCTAAGGACAAAAGAAATCTTGAACTTTACTTGGCAGGCTTGTTTGAGCAGTGATGTTGGTGAGGCAATTCAGAAAGTGCTTTGTGTATATTGCAGGATTGAGCAAATGAGTAAATATTTTGATGTTTTAAGAAAGCAGGAGTTCAGGGCGCCTGGGTGGCTGAGTGGGTTGGGCATCTGCCTTCAGCTCAGGTCATGATCCCAGGATCCTGGGATCGAGCCCCACATTGGGGTGCCTGCTCACCCAAGAGTCTGCTTCTCCCTCTCCCTCTGCTGTTCCCTCTGCCTGTGCTTTCTCACGCATGCCCACGTTCTCTTTCTCTCTCTCAAATGAATAGATAAAATCTTTCCAAAAGAACGAAAGAAAAAAAAAGAAAGCAAGCAAGCAGGAGTTCACTGTGGGAGAACAAAGATTCCAATATGGAATTGAGGAGGGAAAAGAAGAATCATGTCCAATTGGCTTGGGTATCAGTCAGAGGTGTCATGATGAACTCATGATTTTTCAAAAGCATTTCCTAGTTCTGTCCACCGAGAAGAACTAAAAGCCCCTTCACTCCAGAGTGATAAGAAACTATGGGTCTTGCTTTCTGAACACTACTCCTAAAACCCTTTGGGAAAATGCCTAATTTCAAGGTGAACCCAAAACACCTTCCTTATTCCAGAAATTAAGGAAACTGATGAAGATATGTTGAAGAGATACAAGAACCAGCGTAAGGTGCTGTCACTTGCCAGATTAAGGACAATTTGAGCATTAAAATGGATAATGACAGGAATGGATTATAACCGTATGCCTTTGGCTCAGGTCATGATCCCAGAGTCCTGGAATTGAGTCCCACGTCAGACTGCTTGCTCAGCGGGAAGCCTGCTTCTCTCTCTCCCTCTGCTGCTCCCCTTGCTCATGCTCTCTCTCTCTCTCTCTCTCTCTCTCTCTGTGTGTGTGTGTGTGTGTGTGTGTGTGTGTGTGTCTGTGTCAAATAAATAAATAAAATCCTTAAAAATAATAATAAATATTAAAAATTTTTAAAAATAAATAAATAAATGAAAAACACCACCACTACAGAGATGTGAAAATAAATGCAGTATGTGATTCTTGCTCAGATAGGGAAAAGAAAAAAGTAAAACAGCTTTGGGCACCTGGAAGGCTCAGTGGGTTAAAGCCTCTGCCTTCGGTTCAGGTCATGATCCCAGGGTCCTGGGATCGAGCCCCGTATCGGGCTCTCTGCTCAGCGGGGAGCCTGCTTTCTCCTCTTTCTCTCTGCCTGCCTCTCTGCCTCCTTGTGATCTCTGTTTGTCAAATAAATAAATAAAATCTTAAAAAAAAAAAAAGTAAAACAGCTTTAAATGACAAATGTCCCATTATTGGGACGGTTGCAGAATTGAGATATGAACTTCATGTTAGAAAATAGTGTCATGTCAATATTAATGTCCTGAGTGTGAGAATTGCATTGTGGTTATAATGGAAAATATCCTCATTTTTGGAAAATCTCTACTGAGGGTCTGGGAGCTTAGGTGTCCAGATGTCTGCATCTAACCCTCGAATGGTTCAGCTAAATACATATATGTGCACAAAGGGAAGAGAAGAGGGAGGGAGAGAAAGAATGAGATAAACTGCTAAAATTGGTGAGTTACATACATAGCAAACAGATGTTCATTGTAAATTTCTGGCAAATTTTCTATAGGTTTGACATTTTTCAAAATACAACATGGGGGGGGGACTTTTTATATGGGCACTATGAGAAGACAGCAGAATGGGAAAATCTGAGGAGTGAGCAATTCACCAGCTGAATGAATCCTTATCAAGAATGCAAGCCCCTTGGGGTTCCTGGATGGCTCAGTGGCTTAAAGCCTCTGCCTTCAGCTCAGGTCATGGTCCCAGGGTCCTGGGATCCAGACCCACACTGGGCTCTCTGCTCAGCAGGGAGCCTGCTTCCCCTCCTCTCTCTTGGCCCCACTTCTCTGCCTATCTGTGATCTCTGTCCGTCAAATAAATTTAAAAAAAAAAAAAAAGAATGCAAGCCCCATGCCTGGGTGGCTCAGTGGGTTAAGCCTCTGCCTTCAGCTCAGGTCATGATCTCAGGTCCTAGGATCGAGTCCTGCATCTGGCTCTCTGCTCAACAGAGAGCCTGCTTCCCTCCTCCCTCTCTGCCTACTTGTGATCTCTGTCTGTCAAATAAACAAATCAAATCTTAAAAAAAAAAAGAGAGAGAGAGAGAGAGAATGCAAGCCCCAGTAGAAAGCCCTGGGGACGTTGAGATGAAGATGAATTTAGCAACAACAAAATTATTTAATCAAATAATTAAATACAGGACGCCCTATTATATTTGAATTTCAGATAAACAATCAACAATTTTTGAGTATAAGTATGCCCCAAATATTGCCTGGGTCACACTATATTTAATCTGGCAACCCCGCCCTGAGAGGCACTTTGACCTCTTCTGTGCCCAGGGGATAAAGCTTGCCAGTTTCAGGAAGACTAGGACAGTTCAAAGTTAGGAACTTATTATATTTGTTATTACTACTTTTCTTTAATCAAACTCAGCTCTTCTTTAATGAAGAACTCCTCAAGTCATATTTTCTTCTTACATATTATTGGTACAACCCTCATGTAGACTCAATTTTCTCTCACTGCCTTTCAAAGTTTTCTCCCAGCAACACCCAGCTTTGATTTCTAAATACTTCACTTTTCCAACCCCTTAGTCTACCGTTTTCCCATCTCAACTTCCATCTCTTTGGCCCAGGCATGAATAGCGCCAAAGCAACAGATATAGTTCTCAAGAATTGCTTCCGGGAATTTGACTCACAGTGTAACCCCACCCAGTGCCATTAGTTAAATGCTTTGACCTAAGCTAGTTAGGGGACTCTCCCCTCCCAAAGTAATCCCTGGATGTCTTTTCCTGCATTTTTGGTACATCTGGCCTCCATGAGGCCAGGGTAACTAAGACAAAATATTTATATACTATACTTTCTTAAATTCAGTGAAGCCCCTTTTTTTTTGGTCTTCTATATCAGCTTCTCTTATTTTTCTTAGTTCTAAAGGTTAGTCAGCCTCAGTTTTTAATCCTGGATATATTCTTTTCTCTCCCTTAGGTCTAGTGCTTACCAAAGTTCAGTCATGAATAGATCATCTTTATGATTTTGGACACCTCTGCATAATTATCAGTATTTTTTCTTCAAATGGATTTGATCATTTTAATTTAGATGTTTAAAAGAAAATTTTATTTCACAACTCTAAATGGAAATTTAGTATGTCAGAAGATAAATCTAAAAATTTAAAAACCCCAACTACATAAAATTTAATTTTTAACTTGGGTTTAAAATAACCAATAAAGGCAAGTCTTTAAAAATTTATAAACTTATAAAATGCACACCCCAAAATAAGTTCCAGAGAAGAATTGAACAATTTGTGGTCAGACAGGAATGGTGGTGATTTGGCTTCATGTTGCTTGTCTCTGGCTTACAGTTAGGGAAACTGAGGCTCAGGAAGGACGATAAGTTAGTTGCCCAAGATCAAAGCAAAAAAGAGGGTGCCTGGGTGGCTCAGTGGGTTAAGCCGCTGCCTTCGGCTCAGGTCGTGATCTCAGGGTCCTGGGATCGAGTCCCGCATCAGGCTCTCTGCTCAGCAGGGAGCCTGCTTCCTCCTCTCTCTCTCTGCCTCTCTTCCTACTTGTGATCTCTCTCTGTCAAATAAATAATTAAAAAAAAAAAAGCAAAAAAAAGAGAGAGCTGAATTGATAGCCAGAGTCTGGTGAGTCCCAGCTTCAGAGTGTGATCTCAGAATGGGAGCATTCAGAAAGGAACAGTGCTTCTCTGGAATGTGAAGGCTTCATCAGAGGACAGGAGCTTGGTGCGTTATAGAGTAAGAATAACAAAAACAATGGAGTCAGAAAGACTCTGGTCAGGTCTTGACTAGACTAGGCCACTCAAACTGTGTTGTCATTTCTTACCCACCCACCCACCCACCCACATTATTTCACTCTGAGCTTCTGGGGGGTTTTTTGGTTTGTTTTTTGTTTCTTTGAGAAAATGAGAGAGAGAGAGCACACACGTGTGAGCAGGGAGAGGTAGAGGGACAGAGAGAATCGTAAGCAGTCTCCACACCCAGCATGCAGCCCGACTGGGGGCTTGATCTCAAGACCCTGAGAAATCATGATGTGAGGCAAGAGTTGGTCACTTAACCGACTGAGCCACCCAGGCGCCCGCGAGCCTCTGTTTTATACCATAGCACTTTGAATTGTAAAATTCCAAGAGGACAATCAGACCCATGTCCCGAATCCTCAGCTCGGCGCTCATTCCATCAGGAGACTTTTCCTTCCTTCTGCACAGACCCAGCCACCACCAGCTATGTCTCCTCTTGAAAGGAAGTTTTGTTTGGGTTTGTTTTTTTCTGAGTAATCCAGCCCTGATTTCTCTCCATCACTGCCCTGTTTCCGGAGCCAGGAAAAGGGATGCCTTCTGGGCAGAGTGGATTGGTGAGAAGAAAGGCAGCAATGTCCAGGGGGGGCTAGGTCTTGAAAGCCAAAGATGGCCTAGTGATGAGTTCTGATGGGCTCAGATAGTCCCATCTCTGGGGAGCCAAGGGAGGGCTGCAGGCTCTGGGGTAGAGCCTGTGAGCCCAGAAATATTCTCAGGCTCCAGATCCAGTGAATGTTCAGAAACCTATTGGGAAGTCTGACCCCAGGAAAGGCCTGGGCATGGAAGGCCTGTGGGAGCCTAGAGAAGTTGAGAGTAAAGCATTTGATGTGTATGGAGATGAGAGGTTCTTCCTCTACTGTGACAGTTGGAGAGGCATGCAGTGGGATCTAAGAAACAGCCCCGAGTTGGATATTCAGTTTCCATGGGAAAAAGAGACAGCTGTGACTTGGAAGTGGGGGAGGAGAGAAAGATAAGGTGGCTGGTCTCCATGGCAACAGGAAGGGGAAGCAGAACTTTCCATCAATCAGAGGGTGAGATTACTTGAGAGAAAAGTTTCAAGCATGTGACCCATCCCCAGCTTGGAACCAGAGGGAAGTAGACCACCCCACTCAGGAGAAACATGGGATGATTTCAGAAGTATGAAACTAACAGCAGGGCACAGCCAAGCAGAGGAAGCTGAAATTGGCACTTCAGGCTTCCTTGAGATTCTCTGTGTCCTTTGAAAGTATCCAGGTGTTTCTGGATTCTTGGTGCCAAAGAAGACAGATGGCAAAGTAGTCTAGAGATTGCTAGAACTAGGGGAAAAGGGGAGGGTGTGTGTGTGTCAGTGGAGTAGCCATGCTAAAAATCATCTGGGAGTTGTAGCTGGAAGTCAAGAGTGACACGCGACACCATCAAATACAGGGCAAGTCCAGGTCAGCGATGGCAAACCACTGGAACGGACTGGCCTCAGAGAACCAATCGTGAGTCCCTGAGCTTGAGACTCAGCATTAGATATCCAGCAACAAGGCAAAGAAGAGAGACTGTAAAGATACTAGAGAAGCAACAGGTCTGCTTATAGAGCCTGTGGTTGTGTATCCAGAGGGCACTTCTTTCCAGTTCTATGATTACAGAGCATCACTTCCCCAGACGACATCCAAGGAAAGTGGAGAAGGAAATCTGAATAATGGGGGACATATCCAAGAGGCCAACCCATCAAAGATACTATTTAAGTCCAAAGACTGAGATACATTTACTGGCAAGTTTAACTTTTTTCCTCCATCATTCCTAGGAGAGTAGAGGCCCAGAGTAAGATTAGACCAATCTGGGGCAGGTGAGGAGTACTTTCAAAATCAAGCCTTAAGTTTTCCATTTCAGGGCATTTGTCACCATTACCATATATTTTAACACAACAAGATCTGGGACTGTTTGTTTTCCCTCACTCATCAGACACATATCAGGTACTCAATATTTCTTGAAAAAATGTAATGAAGGAAGGACCATAAATATATGGCTAATTCTGGAACAACAAGGTCTAGGTTTTAAATAGAGTTCACTGGCTTCCTGATTTTCCTGAGATTTGAAAACATGCACTGGAAATAAACTTCTTTTACTTTACACAACACATCTTAGGTTGTAAATATAAGGTCCTGGAGTAATTTCAACTAAGACTCTTTGACAGGCAGAAGCAGGAGATTCTGTTAGCCCTTGGCAGTTCCTCAAGCCGCAGAAATTAGAAATGTCCAGTCTAAGCCAGACTTAGAGGAAGGTCTTCGAAAAGACACACAGCCCCCCAGAGACCCCCTGAATGTGTCCCCTGTCATTCTCCTCTGTCCCCTGCCTTCCATGGAGCAGTGGAAGGACTATCTGTCTCCTCTGAAATTCCAAAAAGGTCTATATCGGACTGGAAGCTCTTTGATCAAACATCAAAATTCTAAACACATTTTTTAAATTTCCCCCTTCATACTGAAATTTTCAGGAAAGCCAAAGTTTCTTGCAAAGTCTGGAGGTGAATCTGTTTAATAGAGGTGATATAAACATTGTTGGCTGCCATCCATACTCACCTTTCTCCTTCCTAACAGATGCTCCCTGGTGGTCTAGTGGTTAGGATTCAGTGCTCTCTCTCCTTCCTAACAGGACCCAGATTTTATCCATTATCCCAGCCTCCCCCAAAGCAAGTGGGCCCCTCCCCCTCACTCTAAGGTGGAGCCGGAAGCTCTATAACATGGTTCTTAACTGAAGGTAATATTGCACCCCAAGGATGTCTGGCAATGCTTGGGGATAATTTTGGCTTGTCACCAAAAGGGGGAAGTCATCTACTAGGTTGAGGTCAAGAACGTTGCAAAACAGCCTGCCACACCCAGGACAGCCTTCCACAACAGAGAACTGTTCAACCCCAAATGCCAATAGTCCACTGGTAGAGAAACCTTGGTCTAAGGGTCATGGCATCCTCCTTACCAGCAATTGATTTAAGTTAGCAAGTTTCTTGGTAGGTTGGTCCTGGCTTCCGGAGGCTGCCTTCTCTCCTGCTGGATATGGTGGTGGACAGATGTGATGTCAGGATCTGCCAACGCCATTGTTACAGGTCCAAACACACAGGAGGGCACAACTGCTTCATTAAGGCTAACATTGAAGCTTACGCCACCCCTCTGAACTCCCAGTTTTGTGAGCCAATAAGTATCTTCATTGTGTATGCCAGGTTTTGTTTTTTTTTTTCTTAAGATTTTATTTATTTGACAGAGATCACAAGTAGGTAAAAAGGCAGGCAGAGAGAGGGGGAAGCAGTTTCCCCGCTCCTGATGCAGGGCTCGATCCCAGGACTCTGAGATCACAATCTGGGCCAAAAGAAGAGAATTAACCCACTGAGCCACCCAGGAGCCCATGAGTAAGCCAGTTTTGAGAAAAGACATTGCCTACCTCCATTTTTACCTCTCTCTGTACTTCCCAATTAAATTCTTTCTGTTTTATCTCTTAACTCAGACAAAAGACCCTACAGGGCAAAGCATCCCATGACGAACCAAAACTACCCTCTCAAGCAGTAACTAGTGCCCTGAGCCAGCAAGGCTTGTGTGATTGACCCCAAGACAATGATCTACCTGACCTTTACTGCCTACCTGCACGTACCCACTCACCTTTGTCCCACATTCTCCTTATATAAACCTAGAAGTATTTTCAGCACTTTGGAGCCAGTCTTTGAGACACTAGCCTGCCTTCTACCCAGTGCTGGCCTCACTGAAATAAATTCCTTTCCTGTTTCACCACGACTTATCTCTCTGCCTTCAGATTTGGTCAGTGGCCAGTGGCCAAACCTGGTCTGCTTGGGACCCTGGAGCCAGGTGCTCTCACTCTTCTGTGTCCCATTTATAGTTTAAATTCCATTTTACACCAAACTCAAAGCTGCCTGCATCCTAACTGATTCAAGAAGTATTCTAACATAATTTTCTGAGAAATCCAGGGAAAAAAAGAAAGAAAAGGAAAAGAAAGAAACCCATTATGAGGATATTAAAGACTTCAGACAGACAGTGAGGGAGGGATAGAATATTTTAAAGTTTCTAAGTTCATTGTCAATCCCACTGTAATATGAGACCTTTGTAAGAGAATTGATAAAACTCAAGAAGAGAGGGGAATCGAATGTTCATGAAGAAGCATTGTTGTAGAGCCTGGCTGGTCCTGTACCTTTCGTTCATTCGACAGATAGTTTTGGAGAGTGTGCTGTGAGTCAGGCAATGGTCTAAGCTCTAGAGGACATACTGGTAGACAGAACAGTCGGGAGCAGTCAGGTCCTTGCCTTTGTCAAACTTACAGTCTAGTAGAGGGAGAGAGACAAGAAACAAATAACCATGATAAATAACTAAAAGACAAGGCAGGTGACAAGGTGTATGTAGTGTTACAAGAAAAAACAATAAAGAAGCCCCTGGGTAGCTCCCTGGTTAAGCATCGGACGCTTTTTTTTTTTTTTTTTTTTTTAGATTTTATTTATTTGTTTGGGGAGAGAAGAGAGCACAAGAAGGGTGAGCTGCAGGTAGAGGGATAAGCAAGCTTCCCGCTGAGCAAGGAGCCTGATCCAGAACTTGATCCCAAGGCCCTGGGAGGCCCTGGGAGACCCTGGGATCCTGACCTGAGTGGAGGGCAGATGCTTAACCATTGGAGCCACCCGTGTGTCCCTTTCTTTCTTTCTTTCTTTCTTTCTTTCTTTCTTTCTTTCTTTCTTCCTTCCTTCCTTCCTTCCTTCCTTCCTCCCTTCCTTTCTTTTTTTAAGGCATCTGACTCTTGATTTCAGCTCAGGTCTTGATCTCAGGGTGGTGAGTTCAGGCCCCACACTGGGCATGGAGCCTACCTAAAAATAAAAAATAAATTTAAAATTTTTTAAAAAGTAATAGATGAGGTGAGGGGAATTGGGAAGGCAGAGGAGAGGCTGGTGAATAGCAACTTAAATAGGCAGTCCGAGTAGGCCTCATTGAGAAATGAACTTTGAGAGAAGATATTAGAGGGTGTTAGCAATACAGACACCAAAGAGAAGAAAAGCATTCTAGACAGAGGGAACAGCCAGTGCAAAGTCCTGAGGCAAGAGCTTTCCTGGTATGATGCAGGAACAGCAAGAAGGTGGTGTGGCTAGGGTGGAATGAATGAAAAAGTAAGAGGAATTAGGAGTGAGATCAGAAGTAAAGGGAAGGGCTTTGTAGTCGTTTTATGGACTTTGGCTTTTACTTCCACAGGAATGGGGAGTCACTGAGGGATCTTGAGGGGGGAATCATAATCTGGCTCAGATTTTACCATGACTTTCCTGGCTATCATATGCAGATAAAGGAGAACATAAATGAAAGCTGATGATCACAGCAATACAGTGAAGCAGTGGTGGTAACTAGCAAGCTGGAAGTAGTGGAGATGGTGAGATAACCTTGGATTCCAGATGTATTTAAAGGACCCAACACAATTCCCTTAACCAAGTAGATAAAACACATGAGGAAAAAACATGTGCTGACAAAGCTGTGAATACAACTCCTCAGCTTCTGACTCCATGGCCCTACAAAGAACAATAACAGTGGCACTGGGTTTGTGAAAGGTTGACTTGTCAAGATGTATCACATTGTCAAAGTGTGGTTGAAGATAGAAGATACAGTGTAACACATGGAGCAGGGTTAATGTTCCTGGAAGCAGACAGCCGCCAAATTTCTGCTTCCTGTTGTTAAGAACTATGTCCAGGGGCACCTGGGTGGCTCAGTGTGTTAAGCCTCTGCCTTCGGCTTAGGTCATGATCTCAGGGTCCTGGGATTGAGTCCCATATTGGGCCTCTCTGCTCAGCCGGGAGCCTGCTTCCTCCACAGTCTCTCTTTGCCAGCCTGTCTCTCTGCCTACTTATGATCTGTCTGTCGAATAAATAAATAAAATCTTAAAAAAAAAAGAAAGAAAGAAATATGTCTAGACCATGAAACAATCATCACAAAGGTTCTGAGAAACTCAGCATTCCCTCCAGTGACAACCAAAACAAAACAAAGAAACAAAAAAGAACTTTTACAACCAGATTATAAGGATCAATTTTAATTCCCATTGTATTATATAGACAAAAAGAGCTGTACTATCTGTCAGTATCTTTTGATTAGTATTGCATCTCGTTTGAGAGAGCGTCATCTACCCTCAACGTGAATCTTAAAGGCAAATTTAGAATGGAATAGACATTAGGGAACAAATACACTGAAGAAAATGCAAATAAAAAATATTTTAAACTCAAAAAGGTGTATCCTCCACTGATCCTATAGAACTCCGGATATTTGAGGCAGACTTTTCCTCAACCAGTTCTTCTGTATAAGGATTACTCAGCTGGGTGTGGTGAAGCTCCTGTCCCATAATAAATGTATTCATGTATCACCACACTCCCTTTGGAGCCTGTTTAAAAGCCATTCTCTGCCTGTCGGGCAGATTATTGGCTTGATTCTCATGTCTGTTCAGAACCAAACCATCTAGATGAGGCATTATACAAAAGTTGTACCAATGTGTTTTAAATCACCTAAGTATAGATAGTAGTTAATAATGGACTCTGCCCCATTGAAGTTTGGTTTCCAGCAGTGCCATTTACTTTACTGTAAATGCTACTTCCCCACCTTTAAAACAGGCATAATGATATTTTTAGAGGATTTGTTGTGAGGTTTAGAGTTAGTATTTGTAAAGCCCTCTGCACAGTGCCTGGCAATACCCTGTGTGTATGTGTCCATTATTAAGGACCAGTGCTCCCCGGCATCTCACGGGTTTAAATTTAATGCTCTTAAAAAGCAGAGAAACCCAAACTGCCACCCTTTTTCAAGGCTCTCTGATTTTATTCGCTTCAAAGCATTTAAAACATGACGGACAGCAAAGAAGGTCAAAAGAAGAAAAGATAGGGAACCCCGAGTTGTTTGTTCGAGAGTTCCAGGCGTGTCTTCTTCGTTCAAAAACTCGACCGTGACTCCCAGATCATCTTTGTGATTACACACATTCTTGAATACACGGATTTGTTTCGTTAAGTAAAACCAATCCGTAGACAACCTAAGAAAAAAGCGGAGTATCTCTCCCGACCACACTGAGATCTGGGTGAACGACGGATTACTAGACACTGACATTTCTAAACGGTCGGCAGTTAAGACCTCGCTGAGCCCTTCCATCACTCGGACTTGTCGGAAAAACAGCAAGAGCGCCACGAGGCCTCAGCGTCCGGCTGCACTTGCCCTGGACGCCGACGAGAGCATCCAGGGGCAAAGCCGAGCCGCCGGACGTCCGAGCCGAGCGAGCCCCGCGCCTCCCGCGGAGAACCAGAGGCCTGCTCCCCGCGCTTCCGCGGTGCTTTCAAGGCCTGTTAGAGACCTGAGGCCCGGGTGAAGCCGGCCCCGGCGAGGAGAGGAGGGACGGAGCCGGAACACTGCTGTCTGGCCCGGGTCCGGAGCCCAGGAGCCCGCGCCGAACGGCGGCGGCGGAAGCAGGCAGGAGGGGGCGGGGCGGGGGCGGGGCGGGGCGGGGCTGGGCGGCGGGCGCCTCCGGGCGCGGCGCGCGTTTCCGGCGTGAGCGGCGGAGCGCTGGGGCGGGGGCACCGCCTGCTCCGAACAGCGCACAATGAGACAGCGCTGAGCGCCGGAAGTGGGGCCGAAGGAAAACACGGAGAGGGAGCCCGGCCGGGACAGGAAGAGGCGGGGGACCACGGCGGAGGTGGTGAGTGCTTCGGGGAGCCTTCTCCCCGCGTCCCTCCCAGACCAGCCTCGGGGGTGGGTCTCCGGTGGGTTCCTTGGTCTCCGGAGGAGAGGGCGGGCCCGGCCGGAGAGAAACGTTGGCTCTATCCCCCGCCGGCCTCCTCGCCCCAGTTGCGAGGACCTGGGAGCCCTCAGGCCGGCGGGGACTGAGCTCCTCGGATTCGAGTCCGCATCTTCACTTTGTGTCAGACCCTGCCGGCGCCGGAGAAGCAGGGACTTGGGTGGAGGCACTCGGCCCCGGCCCCCTGGCCGGCCGGGGGGACCCCGGAACCCCATTGAGGAGGCAGGTCACTTCCTGCTTCCTGGTCCCCGATGTGGCTTCGTAGCCGGGAGTGCGGGGACGCCTCCTCTTTCTCTGCCTTCTGCCCCGAAGGGTGTAAACTGAGGCAGATCGGGGGTGGGGCGATCAAACGGGGTCGAAGAGGGAGAACTGCTATCCGTGACAAAACCAAACTTGTTGGGGTTAGAGAATGAAGACTGGGGAGGTTAGCTGGAGTTGTCTCTTAATCTGAAATCCAGCCCCCTTGACGAGGGAAGCCTTGGTGGGGAGCGAGGCCCTCCCCAGGCCAAGCGATCGAAGCCCCTGGTTCTGGATAGTGGTGGCGAGGAGGAGCCGAGGCCCTTCCCTAAAGGACGGAGAAGGGACAGGAAAGTGGAGATGAGCTACGTTCACAGAAAGTTTCGGTTACTTTGTATAACACTTAAAAGTAATTGCCAACTTTTTTTTTTTTTTTTGAAGTCCGTTTCCGGAGTTTTTTAACAACACAGGTTTGGGAGTGAGGGTTTTGTTTGGTTTTGTGGAGAACTTTTGGTTTATTGGTAAAGCCACCCAACTTGATATGAGTAACATTTTTTTAATACTCCAGTTTTCGAGACTGTAGGAAGCGTCCCTTAGTCACATATATAATCTTCATCTTAAATAGTAAGTACTAATTTTCGTGAAGAATATTATAGGATTCAAGCCTCCCGACTTTCAGTGTAATGCGCTGATTATTAGAATGAGATGGAAATTAGGAAAACAAGAGTTTGTATAGGCTTTTGAGCATCTGTGCAATAAACGTGTTGTATTTCAATATCTTGTTATAGTTTGATGATTTCCCAAAATGCCTTATTTCAGGTGCAGAGTAAGAAAATTGAAGTCAAAGACCATGGGAGATGCAGCAAAACCGTATTTTGTGAAACGTGCTAAGGACCGAGGGACAATAGATGATGAGGATTTCAGAAGGGGTCACCCCCAGCAAGATTATTTGATAATGGATGATTATGCTAAAGGCCATGGCAGTAAAATGGAAAAAGGCCTTCCAAAAAAAAAATAACACCAGGGAACTATGGGAGTACCCCCAGAAAAGGACCATATGCTGTTTCCAGCAATCCCTATGCATTTAAAAACCCAATTTACAGTCAGCCTGCTTGGATAAATGACAACCACAAAGATCAGAGTAAGAGGTGGCTCTCTGATGAACTTGCTGGTAATTCAGACAGTCGGAGGGAATATAAACCTGGACCTAGAATTCCTGTTATAAACCGACCAAGAAAAGACTCCTTTCAAGAAAGTGAGGATGGATATAGGTGGCAAGACACAAGAGGATTCAGAACTGTAAGACGACTACTTCATAAAGACTTGACAAGCCTAGAAACCATGTCAGAAATGGAAGCGGGAAGCCCTGGTAATGTGTTCCAACTTGTCAAGTTACAACTCCAGAGTCGCAATGTCTTTTTCATCCAAATGAGGTTTATTATTTTCAGCAATGTAGTTCTGATTTTTCATAGTTCCTGCTTATTTAATGTGAATACTTTAAAAATTGTAATCATGGTATTTGGGCAACTTAAAAACGTTGCATGTACTGATCACTTCAAAAGTTCACTTGGCTATGAGGCCCATTTTACTTCAGTAAACGTATTTCCCATTGGTGCCTTTTACTCTTTCGCCCTGGGTACTATATCATATTTTCTGAGTGGTGTATAATGTATTTTCTAAAATTATGTACTGTAATTTTGTATTTGAATAGCGAATGCGTCCATAATATAAATGACAGAATATAAAGCTTAAAAAAATCGTATTCAATGTAAGTACACAATATAGACTGTATTTCCTATCACAGAAGGTTATCTGTCTTTTGGATGGAGTATCGATCTCCACAGGAGGGTAGTCCACGATTTTTTTTTTCCTCAAAAGTGACCATGGCAAACAGGCTGGGACACATTAAGTTTTGAAAATCAGGAAATATAGATGAAAGTTTTGCCTTTTAGTTTCTGTAGCACCAAAACCCATTTCTGAGTGCCCTCTGTGTTTGATAATAATTGCCTCAAAGTGAGTATAAGTTTTTCTAAAAGGTGAATAGATTTTGTCCATGTAGCAGTGATTTTTATAAACAGGAAAATTAGCTAATGGACAGTAGTTACTGAAATGAAAGAAACTAATAAATCTGAAGGAAAAAGTAAAATGTATTTAGTCTGAAAATATAAATTATGCTTGGGAAAATGGGCTTCTAAATATATTGGCTGTAGGCCTTTTTTTTTCAAGATTTTATTTATTGAGAGAGTGAGAGTGAGAAAGAGAGAGCATGCCTGAGCACACAAAGACAGAGAGGGAGAGACAGAAGTAGGCTCCCTGCTGAGCAAGAAGCTCTATGCAGGACTTGATCCCAGGGTCCTGGGATCATGACCTGAGCCAAAGGCAGACTCCTAACAGAGCCCCCCAGCTGCCGGGCTGTAAGCTTTTTTTTAGTGACCATATGGAATGGGTGGCAAATTGGCCGGCATTTTAAAGTTTTTGTTTTGTTTTGTTTTGTTGTTTTTTTTTTAATTTAAGTGAATCTAGGCAATGTTGGCACTCTCTCCTCGGTATCCAGAAGTCCTTTTCTTACGTGTTATCTCACAGTGGCCAGTTACATTTATGCATGTTACTGGTAAGGCATTTGAATTTGTGATCTGGACATTTAGAATACTTAACAGAAAACGTCATTTGTTATCTTTAGGGAGTCTTATGATAGTCTTAAATGAGAGAAGAGTTGCCATTTTAGGTTTCTTAAGGTAGGAAAAGCAAGAGAATATGTCTTATATAGTAGAAATAGAATGAGGTGTTATAAAGGAATCCCGGGAGAGAAAAAGCTTGGCTGCATGAATCTTTAAGCTAGAAAGAAATTGAAAGAATTGTCTGATCTAGTGCTCTGTTGTGATACATCAGGGTACAGTCACAACTTTTCAAAAAAGCAGGCTGCTGTGGTCTGGCGAGGTTAAATGTATTTACTGGGGTAGTGGCTGAGGAAGTGGAACTGAAATTGAGTGCTGTGCTGCTTTGGCCGTTAACTCAGCCTCACTGGACCTTGAATCTGACAGAGGGAAACCGAGCACATTGATAATTTCTTGGCCTTTGATTGGTGTTTATCTTTTTTAAAGTCTTCATATATTTAAGTATTTCTATATTATTGTGTACAGGTAGGACATGGATATCTTAACGCAGTTACCAATAGTCTTTTACAAGAAAAAGTTGGTCTTGAGTAGCATTATAAAAACAAAGATTTATAGAATAAAAGTTTGCAACCAGATAGACATTAATAGGGACTGTTAACAGACTAAAAACTTCTTGAATATGTATTCTTGTTTAGTCTGAAAAGTAGCTAAGAAAGTTACTTTTAAGTGGTTTTGAACAGGAAGTACATACATTTTTACTGTCCTTTTAATTGAAGACAGTGCCCAAGCGCCCATGTTCTCTGTAAATGAAAAATACGTGTATGTGCTTTCCCAACTGCGAGATGAAGAACTGTTCAGCTTCTAGCCCTTGAACATCTTCATAAGGGAAATACTAAGCTTTAGTATAAAATAACTTACTGTAGAGAGAAATTCCATTTGAAGTATAAACTTTGCACTGCACTCAGGATCCCCAAAAGGATCTCATTAAAGGGACTGAAATTTTCCTTGAATCAGAATTCTCTCTTAAGGAAGGGTCTCATTAAATGATGTGAGAAGCCAGTGAAAATTATCATAGAGTTGCTTTGGTTTTTAATACTTATTTTCTATTTTCCAGTTCTGTGTTACCGCCCTGTACTTCATCCCTCAAATATCCTAGGTTGCCAATTTAATGTATTTGGGACAATTCCATTAGTGATCTTAGCTGGAAAATATCCACTCATATACACATGTCCTTTGTGAATGGTATCATGGGCCATATGCAAATAAAATATGGGAAACTCGGAATACTGTATACAGAGAATTCATGTTATAAGACACCTGCAAGAGCCAGGTAGTCTTCCTCTTTGTAATTGTGGGAACTTCTTAGCAACATCCAGTTTTGTCTTTCGAGATTCCCTTCAATGAGACTTTATTTGACCGTTTTTACCCTGCAGTCCTGTGAATCTCAGTTCAGAAGGTGATACTGTCTTGTCAGTTATGGTCTAGTCTAGATGTGAATGGATATAAGGGGGGATTTCGGTAAGTTCTTTCCAGTTCTTACATTGTTAGATAAAAGGTTGAATTTCAGAATTCCATCCATGCTTTAATCTTTATTTTAAATCCCATTACTTTCACTTAGTCGTTAGTCCCTGAGTTATTTTCTTGGGCCAGCATTTTCCCCATCTGGATGATGGGGGCAGTATCAGCATCTATGACAGGATCACTACGGGGATGTAACAAGGCAGTGCACATCAAGTACTTGCATTGCATCTGTCGCATAAAAAATACTCCATAATGACAGCTGCCATCGTCATCGTCATCAGACAGAATTTCTGCAGCCATCCCTTCTCTGTATAAAGACAATAAGGAGTGGGGCACCTGGCTGGCTCGGTTGGAGAATGCAACCCTTGATATTGGGGCTGTGACTTTGAGCCCCATGTTGGATGTAGAGATTACCTAAAAATAAAATCTTTAAAAGGAAAAAAGGAGTTAATCGTGCTCTTTGAAGGGAAATTGTCATCCCAGAAGATGACAGCAAATATAGTTACATGAAAAGCCTTTGTGATTCGAGAGAGGAGGAGTTAAAAATGGAATTTGGTTCCATATCAATTACTGTAGTATAACTAATACGGACTTTTTTCTTTCTTTTTTTTTTAAAGTAGGGATTCATCTGTATTTTTTTTTTAAAGATTTTATTTATTTATTTGACAGGCGATAGAGCAGGTGCACAAACAGGGAATGGCAGAAGGAGAGGAAGAAGCAGGCTCCCCACTGAGCAGGGAGCCTGATGAGGGACTCGATCCCACAACCCTGGGATCACGACCTGAGCCAATGGCAGACATTTAACTGATTGAGCCACCCAGGTGCCTCTAATATGGACTTTTCTAATGGTATTGCACATATTTGTGTAAATCTCTAATGAGTATTTGCCAAAGTAGGAAACTTGTGAACACTGAAATCAGATATAATTATTTAGAGTAGAGCTTGGAAGATACACAAATTAAATGAGAACAGACACACCTCTAAGTTAAAAGAAGTGCTTATCTCAAAAGTTGATGCAGATGGAGAGCACAGTCCTTAAAAGACGGTGATAATTTATTTAATTGGGAGTAGAGGAGTGTTAAAAAGCAGGTATTAAAAGTAGACTGGTTTTTCTTCGCAAACAACTACTTACCTTGGGTATTATTTGTTTGGCCCGTTTTGATGGCTTAAAAAAAAAGAAACTATTTGTCCTAATACTTTAATTTCTTTCAATTGCCACTTAGAGAAGCTATTTATGGAATTTCATTGTATATTCATCTTATGGTACTTTGAGCACAGTGCTTGCTACTTTTCCTTTAGAGTTATTGGCAACAGCTTTTTGCAAATTAGAGATCCTATATTTCCCTTTTCTGACTCACAAGTTTTTTCAGACAACTGGTTTATTGTAACTGCTGTACAAGAAATGCATTCCACTGAAAACTTGACATAGGAATTGCCTCATGCAGGGCTTTTCAGTAGGTTTATATTTTGAAAGAGTAATTTTTGATCAGCCATTTAAACATTATTCAAAACATTTATCACAATTTTAATTGGAGAAATGAATTTTATTTTAATCATATGTAATACTGATTTATTTTCAGAGCTTGGGCTATTTAAAACAATTTTTTAATAGATTAATCCCACAGTCATCTTCAGTTCCACAGGTAGAAAAGTTGTAAATTTTTTAAAAAGGCAACAAATTGACTTACTAGTTACAAAGATTGTAGAAGTAACAACAGAGTTTAAATGAATTAGTCCATACTTGTAGAAAGCTTATTTCAACTAACGCCTTTTTTTCTTTGAATGTGCTTATTGTACAGGCTGTCCAAAGAAGCTAAAATGAAAGTAAATATAAGATGGGAACTAGTTGTCCTCTGTAAATAAAATTTTGGCTTGAACTGCTTATATCCGTGTAGGGAGAGGGCCCAATTACATGAAAGCTGAATTTACAACTAAATGATGGATTTTCGTTGCACGTGATAATGTAGTTAATTTCTGAGTTCTTTGGAGATCATATTGTCAGTCTTTGCTCTGTTGAGGTTGTTTACCAAAAAAAAAAAAAAAAAAAAAGAAAGCAAATGTGGATAGTTTTCAGTAGAATAACAGGTATACCAGAATATATTTCATACATTTATATTGTATATCATAACGTATTAGGTGTATTAGAATTACAAGTGTACTTACCTTCAGAGGACAATTTTTACTATTGCTGAATATGTTCAGGAGTATACTTGGAAGAAATGATAAAATCACATTGTATGGTTGAAGCGAATTCTTTTCCAGTGTTTCCGAAAGAGGATTTCTGTGGGTTGGTGTATCTAGATGAGGTGGCCAATGAGTATTCATGCATTTTATCCATGGAAGAGCTTTCCTTTTGCTGTGTTCAGATGTCGTTCAGATAACCACATTACTTAGTTAATAAATATGTATGAATAAATATGTACGGTCTGCTTTTTTGTCAGAGCGGTATTACTCAAGATTACCAATAATATTTTCCCCCTAACTTAAGAAAACAAGAAGCAGAGGTCCAGACCTCGGAAGCCACGTAGGACTAGAAATGAGGAAAATGAGCAGGACGGAGACTTGGAAGGCCCCGTGATTGACGAGTCTGTGCTTTCAACGAAGGAGCTCCTGGGCTTACAGCAGGCAGAGGAGCGATTAAAAAGAGACTTCATTGACAGACTAAAAAGGGTAATGTCTTTTATTTGTTACTTAAAGTCCTTGTCTTGGTTTAAGCTGTGCTAGTAATTGGAACGTATGCTTTGATGAGTTAGGCATCCTACTACAGTTATTAGCATTTAAGCGCTATGAGTTAAAAGTGGTACTCAATTTGATTTAATAGAATCACTTCCAAAAAATGGCCATTAGGATAGTGGTTAAGAGTGACAATAATATATTAACAGTTTTTAAAGTGATGGGGAAATAATTTCTGGCTAACTTTTGTTTGCCTCTGTTTTGGAAGATACTGTGTGTGTGTGTGTGTGTGTGTGTGTGTGTGTGTGTGTATATATATATATATATATCTCTAAATCTCTCCAAATTATAGCGACCAAGAAACTACCCTACAGCTAAGTACACCTGCAAACTTTGTGATGTTTTAATTGAATCCATTGCATTTGCCCATAAGCACATCAAAGAGAAGAGGCACAAGAAAAACATTAAGGTAAGTATAATGTAACCCAAACAAATGTTTATTTGTTAGTTGTTTTTACTTGTCATCTTTGTGACTTTTCTGTCTTTAAGGGTATGATATTAATAACTTCACTACTTATATTACTGAATTTATTTTAGACAAAATACATTGGTCAGATATGTTTTGCTGGGCAGTCTTATGAATTTCATTAAGAACAGTATCAGGATGAGTCAAGTCATTGATAGGACCTTGGTATATGCCCTTATGCCCGTAATAATAAAGCAAATAATTTGTCATTGCTGCTTTTAATGTTTTTCCCTGCACTTTTTCCTTATTTTTGCCTGCCTTCTATTATCACTTTATGTGCATAAAGAAGTATATGTGTTTGATGAACTGAAGACTAACACAGCTAAGGTGAGAGGGAGAGCTAAGAAAAATATTCCAGAATATTCTACAGGGTGTTATCTCAGTGAATGGTAGAAGGTAAAAACTGTGTGAGTCATTTTTAATCTCAATATTGATCTTAAAAGGAGAAACAAGAGGAAGAGTTGCTCACTACGTTACCCCCGCCTACACCCTCCCAGATAAATGCAATTGGTATTGCCATTGACAAAGTGGTACAGGAGTTTGGCTTACACAATGAGAACTTGGAACAGAGACTAGAAATTAAACGTATCATGGGAAATGTGTTCCAACACAAGTTACCAGGTATTTTCTAGATTTGTTTTTCTATTTAGCTACCTAAAAGTGCCTCATGCATTTTTCCAACCCATAGTAATTTTCATTTAATAGAAATTGAGTTACCATGTCCTGAAGCTCTTAATTTTTGTTTGTTTTTGTTTCTTCTGGCTTTCCCCCAAGGTAACAAAGACTTTTATGTGCACTGTCATTAAACCTGTCTTCATTATGAATTTCCTTGTACACATGTACTTTAAGTTAAATGCTCCCGATTATGGGGGCACTGTGGGACTCTTGTGTATCTACCTGTTTACCTTCCTACCTATTCAAATTGACACAACATTTTAAGTTAAAATAAAAGTATATTTGAGTCATTCTCAGGTTATCTGTGTCCCAAAAAGGTTCTGTTTAACCACTTTTAAAAAGAATTGCAACATCTAAATGAGCTCTGAACCTATTTTGTAATAGATTTTGTGTACTGTTGATTAAATTTTCCAGGATATGTCTGTGGAGCCACAGAAAACTATTTTTTAGAAAGCTCCACAAGTGATTCTAACCCACAGTTAGGATTGGAATCACTATTCAGAGGTTATCACCATATCCCCCATAGAACCATTTGTTCTACTGAAAAAGCATTCATATGGACTATCATTCATTCTTGTGTATACCTTCATAAAAATAAAGGGCAAGGATCTGTTCATTTCATTATATCTGTATCTCATCCTTTGTGTTATAGACAAGTTCCAAGAAAGGGATTTGTAATGTCAATGATTTGTGCTGTAGATTTCCATTATAAAATTTAATGTACTTTGTCATGGAAAACTGTTAAAACTCAAAGAAACCACTTGACTTAACAAACCTAGAAAACCCCACAAAAATCCCTGGTGGAAAGGAGATGATTTTTTGGCACAGTGATGTTAAACATTGGGAGAAAATGCCATAAATAAATATAGGCAGCAAATACATACACACACACACACACACACACACACACACACACACCCCTGTCTTCCTCTTAAGAGTGAATTGCTTGTTGCCTAACATTTTAAGTTATATCAGTGATTTTGTAATTATTTTTCAAAAGTTTTCCCTAAGAGAGCATTAAGCGTCTTTTTGTTCATAATTATACTGAAAAGTAACTTTATGCTGATTTTTATGAGTATTCTGTTGAAACATGATCTTTACAGTAAATTATACCTGTATGTGTATTTTCTAAAAGATTAAATGTTTGTACTAACTCTTGAGTATACTATCAGGTTTATAAATATAAGACAAAGTTAAGCATCGTTTTTAACTTTCCGATTGTAAAAATCCTGGCAAATAATATTTTCTGCACAAAATATAAAATAAGTTAGAATTTTTTAAACATGTTTTACAATTGGCATAAAAGAGTAGCTGTTAACCTAAACTGCAGACCATACAGCCATCCCCCGTTACATAAAACAAAATGAGTACAAGCAAAGAGCCAGCTGTTCCTTTTTGTTTATTTATACTAGATTTGAATACTGTCTTACATTCATGCATAGTCTTAATTGATGGTTCCATGTCTTAAACAGCAGTGTTTTGTTATGACTTCTGAGAAATTTCACCTTATATATGACTTTTTTTTTTTTTCCAGATTGTTCTCTGAGATTATATGGGTCATCCTGTAGCAGATTGGGTTTCAAAAATTCAGATGTAAATATCGACATTCAATTTCCAGCCATTGTAAGTACAAAATAAAATGTTGAAATTTTCACAGAGTGGTCTGGAAATTCTTTTTTTTCAAATGTGAGCTATATAAGAGTATATTTAGATACTTGAAGATAATATAAGTGGCAGCTTTCCCCCCTAAAACTTCCAGTTCCATGCTTTTCTGCCAACCTTCAATTTTAGCGCATTTCTTTTAATACTGTACAGATTTCTGTACTTCTTTATAGATCTTTCATGTATACTTCAAATGCTGGTTTTCTAACTATGTAACTCTAATGGGGCTTTTTAGGTTCTGTTAACTTGAGAAGATTAAATTATCTTGGTAAAGTCAACTTTCCAATGTCAGAGAAGAATTTCAGATTTTAAACAGTGTGGATGTGGCAACATTTGTGACCTGAAAACTCCATTCGCTCCTAAGTTGCTACTTCTATATACCTACTTTGTTAAAATAATTGGGCTTTTGAAGACTCACACCTAGCCTGGATTTCTGGTTCAAATGTGATTGAAAAAGATATGAGTCAGAATTTTGAATCTGGAAGGCACTCTAATAGATCATCTGTTCGTCCACTGCTGGTTCCCCAGGCCAGTTTGCAGATGGTTTATGCCATTTACCTGGTTTGCTAGTTAAAAATAATGAAGAAGGGCGCCTGGGTGGCTCAGTGGGTTAAAGCCTCTGCCTTCGGCTTAGGTCATGATCCCAGCGTCCTGGGATCGAGCCCCGCATCGGGCTCTCTGCTCTGCGGGGAGCCTGCTTCCTCCTCTCTCCCTGCCTGCCTCTCTGCCTAATTGTGATCTCTGTCTGTCAAATAAATAAAATCTTTAAAAAATAATAATAATAATAATGAAGAAGATTCCTGGGCATCATCCTCAGATGTTCTGTCATACAGCTTCTCATTCATTGCCATCCCTGACGGCTATAGCTACATGGTCAGCTGACCAATAGATTTTACTCTAATTTTAGCCTTCAGTCAAAATTGAATTAAATTTAAACTTGAATTAAAATTAAATTAAAATTCAATCAAAGTTAGTAATTTACCAGCATAGCAGTTATTTTGGTGTCATCATTCATTTAGCAAATCCTCACTGAGTCCGTGTTGTATGCCAGGCACTGTCCTAAATCCCAGAGAACAAAACAGTTAGGATTCCTCCCTCGTGGAACTCATGCCTAGTGGAGGAAATAAGTAATTACATATATATGATTAATTAAAATGAGAGCTATGTTGGGAAACCAGGTTCTGTGACAGAAAAGAACAGGAGATATGTAGATCCAGCCATCAAAATCCCCTTTGAAGCAATGGCTTTGACTCTAGGCTCTAAATAATGAAAAGGAATAAGGAAGTCAAAGGGTGAGTGTTTCAGGCAGAGAGAGCAGTGTTTGCAAGTACCCTAAATCCCTTCAGAGCTTAGCCTAGTCAGGGAGCTGAATGGAAGGTGGAATGGAAGCCATGGTGGAAGGACCAAGAGAAAGAAGCATCCATAATATTAGGACAGAGGGCCCAACATGCAGGATCTGTGGGCCTTGGTAAAGAGTTTCACTGTGACCTAAGGGCAGTAGGAAGCTATTGGGAGTTTTAAGGAGGGGCAGGACTAGGTCTGATTTATGACGTTAAGTGGTTGTGGTTCCTACATGGAGCAAGGACTGGAGAGAGCAAGGCTGAAGTGGAGACCAGCAAGCAGTCTGTTGACGATCAGCGACATGAACAGCTTGACGTCTTGGAGGTTTGCGGAGAGGCTGATTATGTCAGGAATTCGTTATGCAGGAGTTGACTGTGCAACAGATCACTTGCCCTCATTTGGCATTCGTCTCTGTCTCTGACTGATGTGTACACGGAGCATAATGATTAATTTATTTCCTGGGGTAGCAGCGTGCTTTCTAATTTGGAAAGGAGTTTGGATAACTCCCAATGACTGTGTATTATCTCAGTGAAACAACAGTACTTATGGATTATTGTATTCATTGATTTGTTTCCTACATGTGGATTAGTAATGTTTTCATTGATTTGTTTCCTAGATGTCTCAGCCAGATGTTCTCTTACTTGTTCAAGAATGTTTAAAGAACAGTGGTAAGGCCAAATTCTTTCCACGTTTTGCTCTAAATTTTCTTTCTTTTGTCATAATTTGAATATATCTTGTTTGTCAAACGTTGAAAATAGGAAGGAAGTCATGCATCTTTTAATTATTTCTGTGGGTAATATCCAAACAAAACTATTCTGTGATTTAAATTAATACCTCACAGATGATAAGTAGGTGTGACCCAACCCTGATTAATAAGTCATCAAATACTTGCTCCTGGTTAGGGTTATCAGTGTCCAAAGTAATGTCTGGCTTAGGACTTGAGGACTCATTTACCTGTCTCATCCCATGAATTAGTCTTTCCCATCCTTCTTGTTTGGGTTGGATGAAACATTGAAACATTTCTTCTTACTTCAGTCAATATGTATTTTGAGCCCAGATATTTTACAGTAGCTTTTGCAGCAGTTTTGTTTTTGCATTTATTCTATCCACATTTCTAATTAACCTTATCCACATAACAACACTTAAATATTCTGATTCAGTAGTGAGTCAGCTCTAATCAAATGTGAGTCTTACAAAATAAGGGTTTTAAATTAACGTGATTACTTGACTGTTATACATAATACTGTTTCCCTTTTCAAGGCATCTCAGAGCTTTATTTCGTAATCCTCTTTCAGAAGGCCAAACGGATTAAGTCACAACTTGTACTTCATCTAATTCTGCTTTTAAACAGAGGTTTAATTAACCTACTTAATATTTTTTCTTCTTTCCTCAGACTCTTTTATTGATGTTGATGCAGACTTCCACGCTAGGGTGCCAGTGGTGGTGTGCAGAGAAAAGCAAAGGTCTCCATTTCTTTAAGCTGTTTATATATTAAATAGAAACTTGCCAGGAGCACGTGTACTTTATTATATCTTAATGTCCAGTTTCTAGAATAACAAGCTCCTTATGTAGTTAATTTCACAGGCTCACTATTAGCATTCTTTCTATATGTTGGCATTTGATGTAAGAGGAGAAGGTGTTTTATTTTAAAAAGAATAAAATTATTTGAAAGGCAGCAGCAGAGGAAGGAAGTATTTTGACCCATTTCATTTCAGTAAAAAACAACTTTATCGAAGGGCTACTTTCTGTAGCCACCTTACTTTGTCATCCTTTTTAGCAGCATTTTTAGCAGTGCTGAATAACAATTAGCGTGACTTCCCCCATGTGTGTCTTCCTCCATCTGGAAGCATTACCATCACCACAGTACATGGGTGGTTTGTAGGCTGTAATGATTCTTCATTAGGCAGATTCCCCCAGCTCTTGGGAAAACACTCTTTTACAAAGATGAATTCCTACTTCCATTTGAACCAGCTTACCGTATTTTCCTGATTTTTATTTCCCCCCAGAAATAGTTTTAATGTATGAAAATACAGAGTTTTACTTCTGAAAAATAAAGTTCACTCAGAGAATAGCTGCCCTGTCTTCTGCTTAATGCAGTGACCTAAATGACCCATAAAGATTTTGTGAGTTTTTTATTTTCATTTTGAAGATATTTATTATCAGTGCAAATTAGTTATTGTCAGTGTAAATAATACCTGATACCTGTGTAATGCTTTTCATCTTTCTTTTTCTTTCCCCCTACCCTCAGTGGTCTTCTTTGTAAAGTGAGTGCAGGAAATGAAAACGCTTGTTTGACAACAAACCATTTAACTGCCCTTGGAAAACTTGAATCGAAGCTGGTTCCTTTGGTGATTGCTTTTCGGCACTGGGCAAAGGTAGGTTTGAGTTCTTTAAATGTGTGAGCACTTTCTATGTATGCATAAACAGTCTGCTTTGATTTTTGCTTGGTTAATCTTGTTTGGATGCATATTTATAGACATGAAGAGAGTAAGCATCTGAGCATTGGAACAAATTTTAATGTCTGCAGAAAGGAAAATTTATTGTGTCTATTTCACTGTAACATATTGCTGAAAAGATCAAAATGACTTATAGTGCTTATTAAAAATCAGATTTATGGGTCAAATATAGAATATGACCCAAGAATTTACATTCTATCTAGTTTCCCAACACTATTCTTAGGCATAGGAAGGTTTGAGTGATACCATTTATAATCGTGTATGCAGAAACTCCAAAAAATTGAGGTCATTCTCTGCTCATGCTTATATTTCTATAATGTTTTAAGTGTGATATCTCGATATTTATTAGAGCTTTTAGTATTTTCTTAAAATTGAAGGCCCCATGATGATTATAAAATTGAGATTCTGTATAGGTACTTTATAGAGAAAAGCTAGAGCTTTACTGATTAAGATTTGGCAGTAACAGGGACCCTAGGTGGCTCAGTAGGTTAAGCGTCCGCCTTTGGCTCAGGTCATGATCCCAGAGTTCTGGGATCAAGCCTGCATCGGAATCCTTGCTTAGTGGGGAACCTGCTTCTCTCTCTGCCTGCCACTCCCCCTGCCTGAGCACTTTAATGCGTTCTCTCTCTCTTTCTCTCTGACAAATAAATAAAATCTTAAAAAAAAAAAAAAAAAAAGATATAGCAGTAACAATATATAGTACCTATTGCTCTGGTCCAGGATAAGCCAAGCATTGCACCAGTCTTAACCGGGTGAATTGGTAATTACAACATGCCATCCTTTGAAAGCTGCTTCCCACCTTGTCACTGAGTAGTCTGTGCTTTTTAAACGGTTATTTCTGTTGGTGCTAATGAGTTTGCCTACATTCTCTCCCCAGTCACCTTTCTGAGCAAAGCATGAATTTTCAAGGCATTAATTAGGTTCAGAGGAGGGGACCATTAAACTGAGCAGAGCCAGTTGGCCTGCACTTAGGATTGAACCATCATTTTGATTTCACTAACAAGTGTGTTAACCAAGTCGAGTGGATTTGCCGTGGGTGTCCAAAAAAAAAAATTAGATTAAAAATTTGAAATGGAAGTTGCCCCTCAACATCACAACATGTGGTTGCTCGAAAAGTTTCAGGAAGTTTTATTTTTTGTCACTGTGGTGTTTTGGGTTTTAGACCAAATTATATAAATCATAGACTGGTACAAAAGAGTGCTTATCTTTTTTTTCTCTTATTTGTAGCTTTGCAGTATAGATCGCCCTGAAGAAGGAGGCTTGCCACCTTATGTGTTTGCCCTGATGGCCATTTTCTTTCTTCAACAGAGGAAAGAACCTCTTCTGCCTGTTTATCTAGGATCATGGGTATAAAACTTTTTTTGCTTATATATCTGATACTGATTTTATTACAGGGCCAGAATTGCTTACATGTAATTTCAAAATCTAAACTTAACCAGAACGGACATGAATTTATTTATCATGCTAGTATGAATATTCATGCCTCTCACTGCTGAAATCTTAGTGTATTTGACTATAAGATGCTGGTGTTTTAATTTGCGAAACACGTAGGGTCCTGAGGACTTTAAACAAGACATTGTGAACCCGAATTAAATTTATCCTTTGGTACATACTTCCTTTGGGTATAACTAGATACTTAAATTTACAGGTCACCTCCAGACAAACTGTACAAAGCATTCAATTGCTGTAACTTACTTTCTGTTCTAGTCTAAATAGCTCTCTGCATTCCCCGTTCTCTGGGAAATGAACGAAAATAGAAGTATGGAGACTGCAAGATGCAGAATGTTGTCGTCACCTCTTGAATAGTATTTTGTTGTTCAAGATGAGTTAGAATTCAGTAATGTGACCACTCTTTCTACATACATTAAAGTTGATTTATTCAAATAGGATTGAAGAAGTTTCCATCTCAAAGTCAAAATAATACTCTTCTCATCATTTTGGGAACTTTTCTTTTAAATCCTAGGTGCTTATCTTGATAAAATCTTATATGTATACTTACTATATAAAAAGTCTAACTTGGTAAAAAGCTTATTTCGGCACATATGGTACCGTAACCACCTTTCTTCTTAAAGTACACAGGATTCTCATCATTTAAGGAGGATTTGTTCTGTAAGAGTAGCTTAACTATGAATACATATGAAAAATATATGATTATAGGGAAGAGCTTTTTCTTTGTACTTATATAGTGAGTATTGAGCAAGGACCATTATCTGCTGGGTCCTAGGAACAAAGACCAAAGCAGAATGAGCCCCTCGTAAACTCTGTCATGGAGAAGGGATCACAGACCACTGTGTGTCCCACTGGCCTGAAGAGTACTTTCTTTGTGCTTTTGGTACTGAAACGAGAGAATGCATGGGACCAGTGGGTGTCTGCCAGATAGCTGTGCTGGTGGAAAGAAGAGAGAACAGTCAACCCTTAGCTGAGAAGTAACTATTTCTATCAGAGCCAAAAGGGCCTGTGAAGGTCTTTAAGGTTTTTCTTTCACTTTAATCCATAGAGACAGGGGTTTAGAATGAAACCAAACCAGTTAGATTCCTGTGCCCGAGAGGGCATTTAGAACACATCGTATGTGTTCCCATGCTTACTTTTTCTGGTGTCCTGGTCACCTCTGAGTAGTCATCTGTCACTGATGTGAGGATGCAAGAAAAGGGATGTGTCTGTTCTGGTGATGTGATTCTCCTCAGGATTTGCTTAAGAATACAGTAGTATGAGTACCTTGTTCAATGGCTAGTGTATTCTAGGCAGTGGTACTGGACATCCTCTAAAGTGACATTGAATTTGCTTTTGATTATACCATTTGTTTATGTAAGATTTAATCACAGAAACAGGTATGTGGTGGCCAAAAATGGATTGAATTCTGTGATCAAATAAGGCACACTCGACTGCCTAAATCGAAATGATCTACAGTTTTAAGTATTTTAAACTCATCAGGCATCAATGCTAAAGTCTTAACCAATACTAGAAGCTTCTGCTAGGGTCACAGAAATATAAAGCAAGTACAGGAGAGAAATTAAATTCAGCTCCTTATTGATGCCAGAAATTTTACATTGTTATTCCTGTACAAAATGCTTTGAAGATTTCAGTTATGTTTATAAAAGTTTCTAAACTGTTAATTCCTTAAAATCTTTAAAGCTCTATGTACGTTTGTCATTTTACTTGGCCCCAAAGGGAATATACAGATAACTAAGATGAAATTCCCAGTCAAGAAGTTCAGGTATCGTGCGTCTGTGCCCTCATCTATCTCTTCAGAGATTGTTGAACCGTTCCCTCCCAACCTACGCCGACCTCTTCCATGTCGGAGGCTGTCCTTGCAGACCTGTTACTCCCATGTATCGTTATTAGACTTTGATTTGACTAAAATTAATCATAGTGAGTTGTGACTGCTGAGCAGGTTTAACCCTGTCTTCTCAGCATCTTTTATCCCCAGCAACTAGTCTTCTAGTAGTTGTTCTTTGGAATCTACCTAAATCTGTATAGATTTAGCTTTTAGCAGTTATTTACCCATGAAAGATGGCAGGTAATATAATAGAAAAAAGAGTAGTCTAAAGTTTGCTAGCCCTACGATTCCTCCAGATCTTGTCTCTTACACATGTCCTTAGGACCTTCAGCAAGTTATTTTCTTGGAGCCTCGGAGTCCTCACCTGAGAAATTCTGAAATGAGATCATGAATGTAAAGCTCCTGAACCAAGGCAGGAGAACAAATGTAGTTCTTTTCCCCCTCAATAGAAAGTCAAGTTTTACTTATGATAGTGGGGCACAACCTCCTGTCCAAATGTCAGTTATAAATAACTGCTATAAATTCTCAGAAAAACACAAAAAACAACAACGTGAAGGCTCTAGAGACTGAACAAGCATAAGCAGACTTCGGACAGAGTCAAACTTTGGAGCAAGTGGCCAACACATAGCGAGTTTCTGTTCTTCTTTTGTGGCTTTACCCTGAAGGCACGCACTCTGACAGCAAAACCAGCCCTCTCTCTGGCCAGAGGAACTAGGGCCACCAGATAGAGGGGAAAAATACGGAGGGAAAGATACTGAAAATGGAACCCTTAATTCCCTGTGTAAACTCAGCATGTCTCTGACCAACTCCTGAACCAATCTAATCTGTCCTGTAAGGAGCTTGGAAGTCATCACTCTGTCTTCACAAAAAGGGAAAAAAAAAAAAAAAAAAAAACTGAATAAACTAAAAATCAACAGCTCTTAGATCTGTCAGAGATTTGAGGTCAAGGAAAGCCAATGCCCCTAGAACTGGAGAGACAGACAAATACAGCAAATTATAACTTGTTAGAGCAGAAGCCCAGGAGCAGAGCCAATACCAGGGTAAGAGGGCTTAGACTGTGGTTCTGGAGGCTCAGTCTGCACAAGCCTGAGAGTGAAAAATAGCAGGGGCCCCAGTCTTAGTGAACCTCCCAGTGATTTCACAGGTTCTACTCCAAGAACCCCCACCAGATTCTCAGGGTGGAGATCCAAGAACAATCCCCTTGTGCTTTTGGCAGGATGAGAAAAGAAGTCACCATTTTGAAGTATGCCCAGAGCACGCTATTCTCCTAAACAAAAGCCTGCCTTCAAGTGAAACTTTTTTTTTTTACCAGGGCCTAACCGGCCTAGGGAAAAGAAAAATACCCAATTCCAGGCCCTTTCCTGTGCCTTCCTGTCTTACTTCAGGTGGGGAGGATTGAAAAGCACTTTGTCAAGGTCACAGTCCAGGAGCACAGGCTCTGCTAAAAGACTGACACCTGATCATAGGACTATAGAATGCTTCCCCTCCCACAGACCTTACCACATTGTTAGGGCTTCTGCATAAAATGGGATTATAATGGCAAGACCTCAATTCAGAAGAAATCTCTTGAGAAACCCAAAAACCACAGGGAAGACAAAAACAAGGACACCAGAGAAACTTTGAGCCTCTTGACATCTACAGCTAAAACAATCAGTAAACATAGCCTAACTCCTAGCAAAATTAAACTTTACACTAAAGTTCCTTAAAAAAATGAACTGAGATCAGAATTGCTGTCCACCACAGAAGAGACAGTCTGCAGTTGGTATAGCCAAGTTAATTACCTATAAAAGTAGCTACATGTTCTAGAGCAACATAAAGAATCCATAATTTTCACAATACAGTATAGCATTATAGTATCCAGAATGCAGTCTAAAATTACTCAATATACAAAGAGCAAGGAAAATGGGACCTAGGGGGAGCCTGAGACATCTCACAACCTTGAGATATGTATGACCTGAGCTGAAATCAAGAGTGGGATGCTCAACTGACTGAGCCATCCAGGTGTTGCAACCCATAATAAGTTCTTAAAGAAAGGAAATAACAAATAAAGATACGGACAAAATCAACAAAGAGAAAATAGAGTAACAGTAGAGAAAACAAGGCCAACTGTTCAATCAGTAATACTGATAAGCCCCCCATAGATTCATGAGAAAGGAAGAGAACACAGTATCAGGAATGAAGGGGGGTTATCGCTCCAGATCTTACAGACATAAATGGATAAAAGAATATTATAAACAATTTTTAAAGATTTTATTTATTTATTTGACAGACAGGAGATCACAAGTAGGCAGAGAAGCAGGCAGAGAGAGGGAAGGGGAACCAGGCTCCCCACTGAGTGGTTAGCCCGACGAGGGGCTCGATCCCAGGACCCTGAAACCATGACCTGAGCCGAAGGCAGAGGCCCAACCCACTGAGCCACCCAGGTGCCCCTATAAACAATTTTATACCAAAAAAATTAGAAAACTTAGATCAAGGAGACCTGTCCTTGTAAGACTCACAAAAAGAGCATTCAAGAAAAAAAAATAGCCTGTGTAAACTCAGCATGTCTCTTGACTTTATTTTTTTTTTAATTTACTCCCTTTATTTTTATTTACTCCCTTTATTCACTGAAGAAAATGAATTTGTAATTAAAGACCTTCCCATGAAGAAAACTCCAGGCTCAAATGGCTTTACTTGTGAATTCTGCCAAACGTTTAAGGAAGAAATAATATCAACTACATAAGCTCTTTCAGAAGATAGGAGAAAGAAGCCAGCATTACCCTGATATCAAAACCAGACACACAAAAGAAAGCTGTTATATACCAGTATCCCTCAAGAGCATGGACACTGAAACCCTGAGCAAAATATTAACAAATCAACTGCGAAATATACAAAAATAATAAAGGAGAAAAACTCATGTGATCCTCAAGAGATGCAGGAAAAAAAAATAAAATTCAACATTCATTTATGATTAAAAGAAAACAAAAACAAAACCTCTCTTCAAACTGGGAACAGAAGGGAACTTTCTCAGCCTGAAAATGGGCATTTATGAAAATCACCTCTCAGTAACATCCTACCTAATATTGGAATCCGGATATTTTACCTGTACCACTGTGAACAAAAAAAAAGATGTGTCCTTCCCCATCCCACCACCCCCCCCACACTATTTCTATCTAAATACTTAAAGGAAGTTCTCGTCATTACAATAAGGAAAGAAAATAAAATAAAAAACCTGAAAGGAAGAAGTAGAAGTTTTTCTATTTCAGGTAACGTGATGGTTTACATAGAAAATCCTAGAAAACTACAAAACCACCTCTAGAGCTTACTAGTATATTTAGTTTGAACATAGAATACAAAGATGATATAAAAAAAATTGTACTTTTATATATTAGCAACATTTAAAAAGGTTTTGAACAATTCCATTACCAATGCTTCTTGATAACACAATAATGAAGAATAAATTTAACAAAAGATCCATAAGACTTCCAACTCGAAAACTAGAATATTACTGTGAAAGTTAAATAAGAACATACATAAATGTAGAGACACACCAAGTCTGTGGACTGGAAGCATTGATACTGTTTTCAACAAAAATGCCTACGCATTTCATTGGGGGAAAGTCTTTAAAGCAGTTGATCATGGAAAAACTAGACAATAAGGGAAAAAAATATAAACATCAACCCTTTACCTCCCAAATTACCCCCAAATTAACTCAAAATAGATCAAAGAATTAAAGGTGGAAGTTAAAATTATCAAATTCCTTGGGCACCTGGATGACTCAGTCTGCTAAGCCTGTGCGTTCGGCTCAGGTCATGATCCCAGGCTCCTGGGACGGGGCCCTGCACCGGGATCCCTGGTCAGTGGAGAGTCTAAAGCTCCTACATCTGCCTCTCCCTCAACTCATGCTCTCGCTCACTTGTTCTGAAATAATCAAATACCTAGAAGAAAACAGGAAAAAAATCTTTGCAGCCTGAGGGTGGGCAAGAATTTCTTAGCTAGAGCCCTAAAAGCACAGCGCCCCCCCCCACAGCGTGGCTTAGTGATTGTTACAGGAAGAGCCTTCAAAGCGGAGTAGTGCTGTCAGCCAGGTGGTGGCAGCGGGGGGGAGCATATGGGGAAAATGGGACTGAGCAGTGGCAAAGGGACAGATTACCTAAATTCTTTCTAAGCCCTGAATTTTATTCTGAGTTCTAAGGAAACCACTGTGAGCAGGACAGCTTATGGTTTGGGATTACTCTGTGTACTAAACCAAAAACATAGTCCCACTTGTTGTAGAAATATATTTGAGAAACAGGGTACCACATCCATACCATGACTCGTGTACCTTAACCAGTTTAAAGCCTGTGATCAATCCCACCACACAGTCAAAACAGAACAAAACAAAAAACACCTGTTCAACTTTGTTCCACATTTCTTAGACCTTTTGAGCCCAGGCTGTGTTCTTTAGCAATTGACATCTCAGGAACATCAGTAGAAAACAGTTTCTTACATTAAGCATTCACTGTGTGCCTTTTGCTGTGTCGGTGGATTTTGTACATTATTTCATGTCACAAGTATCACGGAGGAGGTTCTAGTGTAGCCCATTTCTACAGAAACCTGAGATCTCACAGTTCCTCCAGGGAGCCGAGGTTGGGACCTGTGCAGTTTGACTCCAGAGCCTGTGGCCTTGAGCCCAGGCTGTGTTACCTTCTCATGGACTGTTTACTAAAGAAGTATTTCAAAAATCACCATTTCTTTTGCAAGTGAAAACTTGTTTTTTATTTCAAAGAATATTTTTAAATGAACAGATGTCTCGGTTCATAAACTGATATGATAACCTTTTCTATTTTCAGTGAGTTATGTTTCCATTTCTTCCAAATAAATAAACTGGGTTTGATATAAAATCTTTTCTATCTCATTGTAATAGGATATGTCTGATTTTTCCTAGATTGAAGGATTCTCATTAAACAAACTAGGGAACTTCAACCTTAAAGATGTTCAAAATGACGCCGTGTTCTGGGAATACACTGAGAGTGCCGCCGGCGATGCAGACACAGCAAAAGAAGGGGCCCCAAAAGAAATGCCTGTTAAAAGGGGACAGGTCTGTTCTCTCTCATTTTTAATTTTGCCATTTATATTTGATTTCACTGTTAATTGTGGAGTCTGTGAGTTATCGGTCCTCCTCTCATCTGTCAGCTATCTTAACTCTTCCATGGATGTTCTCATTTCCTAGTCTGTTCAGTCCTTGCAATAGATAAATAATGAGAAAAGGTAAAATTCAGATCACTGAATCCACAGTGAAGAAGTACTTGGTATAATGCATTTCAGTGTCCTCATCCGTACCATTAGGGGTAGGCAGGGAAATTTATGCACAAGGAAAGAATTGCTGTTGAAATTTAAACAAATCTGAGCAATGTCATTGTACTAGAAATAAGAATAGGAATCTGCCCCAAATTGGTATATGGGCCCTGACCCCACGACCTTCCCCGTAACTCTCTGGTTTGCAGTGGCAGCAATAGCCACAAAGGACTTCTGAGACCAGGATCCTAGTCCTCACTCTACTCAAGTCCTGTCGCTCCTCTGGTCCGTGCCTAAAATGGGGAAGTGGCGGCGAGTCATAGATTCTCCAGTTGTGTTTTCTTGAGTCCTTGAGTGCTGGAGAGAGAAGGGAGGTGGTGCCACTCAACCCGTTGCCACCAGAACACCACCACTTTTTTCTGTTTTCTTCTTGGGGTTCCAGTAGTGGAGAAGAGTACAGGCTGTGGAGCCAGAATCTTTGAATTTATATCCAGCTGTCCCACTTCCTGGCTGTGTGTCCTTGGGCAAGTGACTTAATCTTCCTGGGCCCAAGTTTCCTCATCTAAAAATGGAGATGATACTGGTACCCTCTGATAGAGTCATTGACTTCTAGAATGCTTAACTCAGTGCCAAGCAAGTGGTAAGCACTCAGTAAATGTTACTTGTCGTTTTGGGGTGGGGGCTTGTTTTTGTCTTTTGGAAAAGAAAGTGTTTCCTACTTTAAAAGAAGAAAAACAATAACGAGAAACAGCTTAAGTACGACTAGTGTAGATAAGTCCACGTTTTTGTAAGTTCCACGTGGTGGTATTATCAAGTCATCTCGGTGAAATGCTTACAAGCCCTTAGCGATAAGGGTTATGGATAAAGAGGTGAAATTTAATGAGGCTTTCAACTTCTGGGTGTTTACTTTGTGTCCTCAACTACAGTGTTTGGGACCTAGATAACTTCGGATTTCAGGCAGTTCTGCTTTGTAAATCTACGTAATGGCATTTTCATACTTGACAAGAATATTTGTGGTCAGGATTTAGTGGTTAATAAAATACTATACCACCACTTGTTTTGAAGTTCAGTATAATAAAGTGTGATGGGCAACAGATTTGTATCCCTGAGAAGGAAAAGCTGTTGCTGTAAGCCCAAGCAAATACTTGAAGTTTACATTTTTGTGTTATTTGGAGAGATTATTAGTCCTGCTACCGCATCAGAAATGAAGACCTAGGCAGGGTCGAGAGTGATTGCGTTGTCTGGTAAGAGAGCACTGTACCAGGATCGAGACCGTTCTGCCGCTGACAAGCAGTGGGACCTTTGACGAGTCACGTCAACTCTTCGGGCTTTAGTTTTCTCTTGTAACTTAATGGGAGTTGAACTGGATTACCTCACAAGAGCCATCTTATGGTTGTGACATTATGTTTCAATGATAAATGGATTTCTTGTACTTAAAGACTATAAATGAAATACAGAGAGCAACCAAATCTGCCAGATGCTTTCCCTTGTTTCTCATTTAATCCTCATAACTATCCTGTGTTATAGGTGGTACCGTCCCTACTCTGCAGATAATGATAGCGACCATTTTTTGAACATGTGTGCCAGGCACTGTGCTAAGCTCTTTACAGACATTCTCTCACTCAGTCCTCCCAACAACCCTCTGAGGTGGGTACTGTAATCCCCATTGTTCAGATGAGGAAACTGAGCCGTAGACAGCATAGAGCTTGGCCAGGATCATACATGGCTAGTACATGGCAGAGTTGGATTTCAAGCCTCAAGTGTCCCATTGCAAAGCCAGTTCCATTAGCCACTATGCTGTCATGCTGACTGAGAGTGAAGAGGCTAAGGCCAAGAGCAGTTAAGAGCTATGAAGTGGCAGAGTCAGTATTTGGACTTTTTTGTTTCTATTCTACGTCCTATGCACCTTCCGGTATATTCTGTCACTGTATGTTCCAGTTTGTTGAGAGTCAGTGAATGTAAAACTGGCATCAATTTCTGATATCAAGAGTTACTTGACTTTGGAGCACCTGGCTGGCTCAGTTTTAACAGCATGAGACTCTTGATCTCGGGGTCATGAGCTCAAGCCCCATGTTGGGCATAGAGATTATTACTTAAATAAATAAACCTCTTAAAAAAAAAAAAAAAAAAGTTGACTTTAAAATCAGTTGTCCCTGGCAGATTCAGTGAGCTTATGAAACTTCTCAGAACAAACGAAAAGAGTGTTTTGCCTTTTGCTCTCTGCCTGTAGAAGCCGCCCATTTTTGAGTGCGTGAGCGTAGAGGTGCCCTCCAGCGGCAATTTGGCAACTCCAGGGAGAGCTCTGTGCTGAGTAGCAATCCGGGCACGTTTCTCTCCACCTGTCATTAAGGCTTCTAAATAAGGAGTGCCCCCTGGTTGCCTAAAATTGCCCCTCTGCTCCTATGATGATGGTTAGATTTTAACATGCTCTCATCCCAGGAGTGCAGGGTAGAAATGCCGTTTTCCCACAAACAGACTATAACCCAGATGTGATTTACCTAGATGGATTGTCAAATTCCTATCTTTGCTAAGGTTTTTCAGGTTTTTTGTAATTTGCTTGAATGATCTCTAGTTTTTCAGATTGTGCTGACACCTGAACTCACCTGTGTGTTTTCTCTTTGCTGTTAATAGGTATCATTAATATTTGATTTCAAGCCCCTGCCGTCAGTACCAGTTGGGCAGCTCTGGGTGGAAATGCTTCGATTCTATGCTTTAGAATTCAATTTGGCTGACTTAGTGATCAGTATTCGTGTTAAAGAATCTGTATCTCGGGAGTCAAAGGATTGGCCCAAAAAGCGCATTGCCATTGAAGGTATCTCAGAACATTTATTTTTAATTCCTTGTCTTTTTAAGGTACCAGTCTAACCGCATGCTTTTTACTTCATTCTCCTTTCAGCCTCCACGTGTAATGTAGGCCTGATCCCAAAAGTGAAATAGTTAGAATCTTGCATGTGTTACTGCGGTCATTCTAAGGGATCAAGCTGTTTGTTCATCCTGGGTTTTTTAAGCACTGCAGTAAAATGTCTTAGTTAAAAAACAGCTAAAACAGTGGCTGGCCTGAGTCCTTGCTTTCTTTGTAAATTGCTTAACAACTTAAGTGCTCCCTCCCCGCAGCCCACCCTGATGTGTGAATCCCCCTTTCCTCTTTACTGTTCTCATTGTTGGATTTTTTTTGATTCAGTTCTTTCCTGGATTGTTGTGTTCATTTAGTTTTATGAAGGTGAGAAAATACTTTTTCTCATGAAAAATAATTGTTCATTGGATTCCTTTTCATAGAGAGAGGGGCTTGTTATTTTTGGAATATCTACAGTAGCATTTGGAACTGATTCATGAAAACATTTTTTCTAGCAAAGGCTCATTTAACTAAAACCATTGTATGAAAGACTCGCTGATGTGCCCTGTAGACTACATTAAATGGACTAGCTCTTCTCAGCTTTGCAGGGTCAGGAGGTTGAAACCCCTCTAGAAATCTTAATTCTCCTCCTTCAGACAACTTAAAGAACCTCCTAAATGGAATTCTCGTATTTTTGCTTGATTTTTTTCAAGCTTTATATTGCATAAGAGGGTTTTTGGTTTTTTGGTGGTTTTTGTTTTTTTTTTTTTTTTGCATTTTGCATTTTGCATAAATTCTGTGTGCAGTCATGGGGATCTCACATTTTTAAACCCTCCCCTGCAGTTTCTCTGGCTCAGCTCTTCTGGCCAATTGCCTAACCTGCTGGAGTTCTAGGGGAGGAGAAAAGATTGAGAGAAGTGGTGTCTCCTCCTGGTGCCTCCCTCTCGCCCCTGAATTCAGTCCAGCCAGTTCAGTGATGGGGCTTCCCAGGGCAGAAGAGTGGAGGTAAGCTCTACACACCACAGGGCCTGGCTGAGTGGGGAGGCAGAGCACTCAGCAGAGCCTGGTGGGAAGCCCTCTCTTCCCCAAGGCACAAGAGCCACACAGATGACACCTTTTTTACCTCCAGAGTCACAGAACAAAATAGGGAAGGGGTATTGGTTCGGAACAGAACGGGTACTCTTCATAGAACAGACGTTTAAGGAAACATTTCTTTTTGTTCTTAAACTACCTCTTTTTTATTCCCCATCCCCAGTTTTTAAAAAAGCATACAAGATTCATGCTAAACTTTAGTATCGTTTGTTGTCTGTTTTTATCTACAGCAGGCTAATTTTTAAAACATGAGATAGAAATGTATGAAGTGGTGGATTTTTCTTTCTTTTTTTTTCGTTACAGATCCCTACTCTGTTAAAAGAAATGTGGCAAGGACTCTAAATAATCAACCAGTGTTTGAATATATACTTCATTGTTTAAGGACAACGTATAAGTATTTTGCCCTTCCACACAAAATTACAAAATCCAGCCTTCCAAAGCCTCTGAGTACTGTCACATGTCTTTCTGAACATTCTAAAGAAGTAGCCGAGCATGACCCGGGTACACAAGCAAAAGAGGATAAACTGAAAAACTCAGTTTTGGCTCAAGAGCCAGGTGCTGCCATTTCAACTACAGACACCTGCACGGTGCAGCCACTGACTCTTGTTAAAGAGACCGCTGAAAGCTTTGGAAGCCCCCCATCGGAGGAACTGGGAAATGGGCATGTCAGTGTCCGCCTGGAAAACCGAGACAGTATCAAGGCAGGGGCCAGTTGTGATGAGCATGGGGATATTAAAGGACACCATCAAGAAACAGGAAGTGAACCTGGGAGAGAGGGCAGGCATCCTTTGATTGCCGATGATCAAGGTCTAAGGAGTAGCAGACGTGGAGAGTTTGTCACCTGTGGTGGCGCGCAGAATAATGAGACAGAGAGCACTTTGCGTTTAGAAGGCTTCCAAAATCCCGCAGCCAAAGCGTGTGATGGATTCACTACTTCGGAAGACAAGGCTGATGTTGATGAAGAAGGCATAGAAGGTACCGATGATCTTGAAGATGCTCTAAGCCACTTCGCCCCCTCAAGACAGGGCCATACATCAGGAATCATTCATTCCGATGAAGAGGAGGAGGAAGAAGAGGAAGAGGATGACGATGAAGAGCCCAGGCTGTCCATTACCCAAAGGGAAGATGAGGATGACTTGGCTAATGAAGATGAGTTAGAAAATACATACACGGGATCAGGGGACGAGGATGCCCTGTCTGAGGAGGAGGATGAATTAGGGGAGTCTGCTAAGTGTAAAGACTCGAAAGAAGGTGGAAAACTTGCGGCTGGGGCTCTACTAACGGAATTCAATAAGATCTGTCTTAAAGAAGAAAATACATGTGAGGAAGATTCAACTGTGTCTGATTTCTTCTATGAATTTAGTAAACTCACCTTCACTAAAGGCAAGGTAATCAGTGCCACTTAGTGCCACAGAACTAAGAGACATTAAACAGGTTTCTTTTTAAGTATTTTATTTATTTATTTGACAGAGATCACAAGTAGGCAGAGAGAGAGGAGGAAGCAGGCTCCCTGCTGAGCAGAGAGCCTGATGTGGGGCTCAATCCCAGGAACCAGGGATCATGACCTGGCCAAAGGCAGAGGCTTTAACCCACTGAGCCACCCAGGCGCCCCAAGACATTGAACAGTTTTAATGCATGTAATTTTAATTTTCATGTACTAGAACAGAGCTTTCCCATGTCTCGTGGTAGTGAGGAGTTGGTGCAGTCCAATACAACCACTCGATCACCTTCCCTCCTTAGACCCGTATGAATTTGCATTGGAGAAAGGGAATGCTCTTGGTAGTGGAAATTACTACCTTTTTCTCCTGAGTATCCCATAAGATGTCCCCGTTTGGCTGCACGTTATTTTTATTCCTTTGGCAAGTGAGAGTAGACTGTGGACTTCTCAAAAAATGATTCAGGGCCCCTTTATTTGGCAGAGTTGTATCTTACGTCTTGTTTTGCTTTGCCACCTTCCTGCAGTCTCCTATGGTCGTGTGCAGCTTATGCAAACGAGAAGGTCATCTCAAGAAGGACTGTCCCGAAGACTTCAAAAGAATTCAGCTGGAACCTTTGCCACCACTGACACCCAAATTTTCAAATATCTTAGATCAAGTTTGCATCCAATGTTATAGTAAGTTATTAATATTTCTTTTCATTTATCAAAATATTGCATTGACATTGGCTCAAGAGTCCGTAGAATCACTGACCTGTTAGCTCCGTCACCGAGACCAGGTCTGTTCCATTCTCCACTGCGTCCATGGAGCTCTCTGTAATGCCTGTGCCAGTTGAGACTCACAGTAAACAATTGTTGAAGGAAAGACAGGGAGGGAGGGAGGATCTTTTCATTCTAACTGTTGGAATACTAGCATTCCCAGCTGGTTTTCCTTGAACTGTTTTCCTAAGTGCAGTTAATAGTATCTCTTGGCAAGGAGTACTGCACAGGTCAAGTAGGGAAGGAGTGTGCTCGCTGCTCCCCGTTGGGAGAGTTGTGGGTTAAATTAGCATAATAATGGCTTCTGAGAAATGTTCCCTGTGAAGAACTTACTTAACTCTTCATCCCAGCATTTCCAAAATCTGAGCATAAAATACTTTAATTAACACTTATTAATGACCCCCTAACAGCCCTTTGAGGAATACCAATTTGGGGAAGCGGAGGGTTAGAGTTAAAGGAAAAACACTGAAAGGAAGAAGCAGGCCTCTCTTCAGATGAACTTGATGCATCACTGTGCTACCTCCTGAGGGAGCTGTGCTGGAAGGCACTTACTTATTAACCAGTGACTGAGTGGTTTTTCAACCTTTTTGGAGTTTATAAGCTATAAAAGGAAACTAGAGTCCCCTTAGAAAACTATATATATATATATATATACACACACACACACATATACACACATGCTCACAAATTTCTGTGCCCTGAGGGCCACCTTTATAGAACCCTGGGTTTCTGAAACCTCATAGCAGAACCACTGTTCAGATTCCTGGGAACAGATTCATTCATTCTTTCTTTCTTTCAATTATTTTTTATTTTGGGGGGTATAATACATTATTAATTTTTTAATTTTTTCCTTTTAATTTTAAAAAGTCAGTTAACATATAATGTTTTATTAGTTTCAGAGGTAGAAATCAGTGATTAATAGTTGCATATGTACTCAGTGCTTGTTACATCATGTGCCCTCCCTAATGTCCATCACCCAGTTACCCCATCCCTCCCATACCTTTCCCCTCCAGCAAGCCTCAGTTTGTTTCCTATGATTTAGAGTCTCCTATGGTTTGTCTCCCTCTCTGATTTTGTCTTTGTTTGATTTTTTTCCTTCCTTCCCCTCTGATCCTGTTTTGTTTCTTAAATTTCACATATGAGTGAGATCATATGATAATTATCTTTCTCTGATTGACTTACTTCATTTAGCTTAATAGCCTCTAGTTCCATCCACGTCATTGCACATGGCAAAATTTCATTTTTTTTTAAAGATTTTATTTGTTTATTTGACAGAGATCACAAGTAGACAGAGAGGCAGGCAGAGAGAGAAAGAGATGGAAGCAGGCTCCCTGCCGAGCAGAGAGCCCGATGCAGGACTTGATCCCAGGACCCCGAAATCATGACCTGAGCCTAAGACAGCAGCTTAACCCACTGAGCCACCCAGGCGCCCAAAATTTCATTTTTTGAAACTGCATAGTATTCCATCATGTATATGTACCACAGCTTCTTGATCCATTCATCTGTTGATGGACATCTAGATTCTTTCCATAGTTTGGCTACTGTGGACATTGCTGCTATAAACATTCAGGTGCACATGCCCATTTGGATCACTACATTTGTATCATTGGGGTAAATACCCAGTAGTGCAATTACTGGGCCATACGGTAGCTCTATTTTCCGTGTTTTGAGGACCCTCCATACTGTTTTCCAGAGTGGCTGCACCACTCTGCGTTCTCACCAACAATGTAAATGGTGGGGACAGACTATTTTCAAAGAAAGACGTTCTCTATTTTATATTACTAATGCTATCTACCAAGAAGACACATGGAATTTAGTTTTCTTTTTAAGTTGTTAGATTTGTTTTATAAAATGATTTTTTTTTCTCCAAAGCACACGAACAATCTTTGTTTCTAAAATTTATTTTTATTTTAAACAGAGGATTTTTCTCCAACTATTTTAGAAGATCAAGCTCGTGAACATATTCGGCAAAACCTAGAAAGTTTCATAAGACAGGAGTTTCCAGGTAAATAACTTTTTACATTTAAGAAAAGTAGCATGACCTTCCTTCAGAATGAGTACATGTGTTACAAGCACATTAACTTGGAGAATGAGAAAGAATGATGGTGATGGGGACAGGGCTTCAGTTACTTTATGATCCGCTGAGGATGGTATTTGGTCTGCCCGATCCTACTTTACCAACAGTGAAGATAGTAGCAGTATGGGATTTCTGTTAACAGACCCCACAACTGAAATTTCATTTTGTGTTCTTTTTATTTATTTTTAAAGATTTTACTGATTTATTTGACAGAGAGATCACAAGTAGGCAGAGAGGCAGGCAGAGAAAGGGTGGGGGGAAGCAGGCTCCCTGCTGAGCAGAGAGCCGGTTGCGGGGCTTGATCCTAGGACCCTGAGATCGAGACCTGAGCTGAAGGCAGAGGCTTAACCCACTGAGCCACCCAGGCGGCCCATTTTTCGTGTTCTTTTTAAAGTCAAAGTCACATCTCTAAAAAATGAATATTTAGAAAGCAGTAAAATTACATTACTAAATATACTGATGTGATCCACATTTTCCTTGAACTGTCCTTTCATTTAAGAATAAAGTTTGGGGGATGCCTGGATGGCTCAGTTGGTTAAGCAGCTGCCTTCAGTTCAGATCATGATCCCAGGTCGTGGGATCGAGTCCCCACATTGGGCTCCTTGCTCGGTAGGGAGCCTGCTTCTCCCTCTGACTCTGCCTACCACTCTGTCTGCCTGTGCTCGCTCGCTCTCTCTTTCTCTGACAAATAAATAAATAAAATCTTTAAAAAAAAAAAAAGAATAAAGTTTGGCACTTGGTCATCTTTCACACTATATGTAGATTGCATTTATTTAAAGTAAATTTTGAAAAAAAAAAAAATTTGAGAGGAAAAAGTTTGTAATAAGTGAACTGGTTAATAAAAGAACATAATTATAATGAGATTCATATAAGATAGTTAACAACTGGGTATTTTTTGATTCATGAGAGGGCTATTTTGATCAGTTGATTAAATGTATTCAGGTAATTAGTTACTACTTTTCGTATATCCCTAACAGGAACTAAACTGAGCTTGTTTGGCTCCTCCAAAAATGGATTTGGGTTCAAACAGAGTGACCTTGACGTCTGTATGACGATTAATGGACTTGAAACTGCAGAGGTACAGTGACCACCTAAAACTTGAATTTGCCGTGGCGGTGTGATTTGATAATCTTGACTGGCAGTACAGCTTGGTGTTTTCCAAATTTATCAGCAATACCATATGAAGTACGCCATTTGACACAGTCTATCTGCTCAGATACTTACGGAGCTTAGAGGTAACCGTGAGGAGGTACCAGGGTGTGTATTTTCAACATATAGTACAGAGAGGATTTGAAAGCAGCCTGTGGGAACACTACCAGGCCTAACCAGCCCCTCCGGTGTCCCATTGGCATGGCCAGTGGGCAGACATTGATGCACACACCCACAGGAGCCTTTTTGAAAAATGTTTTAGGAAGCAGACAGTGTGGTCTTCTGAGACTTGTTTAGCAGGCAGGCAAATATACCATGATAAGAACACTATACTTACAGTTCAGAGACCCAGATTCAAGACAGGCTTGCTTCATATGTTCCTTACCACATGGTCTTTGGTTGGTAATCTGTAAAAGGAAAACATGCCCTCTGCTCCTCGTGCCTCAGGAGATTTGCTCTGCACCTCAGCTTGGATCATGTATGTCAGGAGTCAGCGGACTAGAGCCCACAGGCTAAAGCCAGCCTACTGCCTGTTCTGTCAGAAACAGAGCACAGTCACATGCCTCCATTTGTGAAGTGTTGACGGCCTCTGTGTTCGTTCAATAATGACAGAGTTGAGTAGTTACAACAGGGTCATACGGCCTACAGAGGAGAAAAGGTTTGCTAGCCCCTAACAAATTTAAGGCCTTTATAAAATATAAAATACTGCATAAAGACAGAAAGTCTGAGAAGTGTGAAGTCCCTTTTTTTATTTTTAACCACAGCCCAGATTCTGTATAGCCAAAAATGAGTGATGTTGCTGTCACTCAGGGCCTTTTTATGACTTTGCTTACTTTCCAGTCTTTGTCTTTTGAGGATGTATGTGTTTTGGGAGAATAGGCAAAAGTTAGCTACCTGAGTTTGGTGAGTAAAGAGGATAAGTAGGATTGGGTCCAATAGATGGAATTACCTCATTGTACATCATCAATATTGAATTTTTACATAGCTTAGAAACAAGCTTTATGGGCATTTCTGAAGGAAAATTTCCAGTACATCTGGGATGTGTGTAGCCATCAAAAGGGTTTATGTTGTTAAAGGTGAGCCCAATGTTTTTAAGTATGATTTATTTGAAATATTTGGATTTGCTGTATGACTTTCATTTGTGCATTATACACAGTCCTGTGGAGGGATTCTCTGAACTTAATCACTTTACATAGCTGTTCGTCAGCTCTTAACTGAAATATAATGAAAGTCCACCCAGAATGAACAAAACGGGGCACAGAAGCTCCACCTTCTTTATTCTGGCACAGAGGGCACTTCTGAGTAGCAGAGTTACATAGAGGGGGCAAATGAAGGTCCTCATTTGGACAATGGTTCAGACTTTTCTGGGACATCTGATTTCAGTCTCTCTTATACCTCCAAAAACAATTTTAGTAAATAGGGTCTATGGGAGTTTTTGTATCCTTAGGCTTTTTCCTATGAATACTGACCAAGGCTTGCCGAGGAGGGAAAAATGTATATAGAATGAGTTGAAATTAATATCATTATTTCTGAAGGTAATGGAAACTCTCTGTAACCAGGTTAGGAACCTGTCTTCCCTTTGTGATTCAGCACATGCACTTTTTGTTGCAGGGGTTGGACTGTGTAAGAACTATTGAAGAACTGGCAAGAGTCCTCAAAAAGCATTCAGGTACCTCAGCAAACTTTGTCTAAAAATATTTTTGTCTTTTTTATCAGTGTTTTGCATACTTAAAATTTATTCATGCCAATGCAACAAGTAAAGTGGCGCACGTAGAGTACATTTGGAGAGTTGGTGTCTTTCAACAATTTTGTGTGATGAAGTAGGAAAGAATCGGTAATCATTTGTGTGCGTTTTGTTGCCTAGCTGAGTTTTATTTCAGAACAAAAGAGCAGGGCATCGAGAGAGGAGTTTCAGGCGGTTCTTATTACTCATTAAGGTAAAGTCAGCAGATGCTTGGAAACCAGTGAAGTTTCTTCCAAGAGAGGAGCAACCCGATAAAAGTAAAACTTAAGCTTTTTCGTCAGCTGGTAGAGTCTCTCAGAGAAGGTATCCTCTAAGTGAATTCAGGGCCAAAGGACCTTAACCAGGTGCTAATGATCCTAAAAGGGAAAAGGATAGGAGAGATTCCCAAGGGGACGTGGTACCTGCAAGAAAGAAAGAAGGGTTCGGACTGATGTTAGGTACTTGAGAAATGAGTACTTGTAAGAGGACACCACATGGAGGTGTGTAGTTTGCCATGAAGGTATAATCTCCAGGAGTTAAAAGTCCAGCAAGCAATTAGAAATATAGAGTTGTTGGTCAGGATTAAAGAACAAAAGAAAACAATTTTTCATTGAAATCCTTGAAGAGAAAGAGAGAGAGACCAAGAATAAAACAGTTCTTAGGGATTCTTTGAGAGAAGTTAAGGACAATTCCTGTGAGTCGAAGTTAAGAAAGGACACTGAAAAAGGCACCGTTGGAACGACAAGAACCGGAATGATGTGCTGGGAATAGACCATAGCGGACAGGCTGGTGATGGGCAACCGTGTCAAATTCTAGAATGCGGTGGAGATGGATTATAGAGCTCTCTAATTTAGTTGCGGTATAGCAGAGTAGTTGGTGAGGGTTCTGGAGTCAGACTCTCTGTTTTTAAATTTTGGCTCTCCTCTTGTGTGGAGATATCTATAATCTCTATATTGGATATAGTCTGGTTGTGTATTCCCAGAAAGACACTCAACCTCGTTTTAACTACTTGGTTCCTCATCTACAAAGTAGAATAATAATAATAACGTTCAAGGTTAAGAAAAGTGGTGCGTTAAAGTACAGGGTCTAGCATATGCCAGGGATTCAGTAAATACGACCTACCTTGCCCCACTTCCCCATCAGGAAAAGTTAGACCTCCTCTGTCTCCCTCACAGACTTTTTGTGTTGTAATTTCTATCATCTACATACTTTCCACCTGAACTTCGGATCACTATGTATCTGCCCTTCGGATACCACCACTTACCTGTTTGAGAAAAAACTCCAGCTCCATCTCAGAATGAACTCCTCTTTCTCTTTACTGCCTTCCTGCTGCTGCAGCTTCCACTACCTGCCCTTTCCTCGGAATCTACTTTCTCCATCGTTGACACTGACATTCTTGGAATCACCAAAATGGGTGAAGCAATGACTAATTCATCCTAGAATAGGTTCAGTAGAAATTTGGAGTTGGTCACACCTACATGCAAATTTCAGCTCTGCAACTTACTAGCTCCATGTTTCTAAGCAAATTAATATTTCTAGGGCTTTGTCCTCTCATCTGTTGGATGAGGGTGAACATTCTTAGGAGGTGGTGCTTGTGAAGGATTGTGGGTCTGTAGGAACTGGTGGTGCTTACTGGACAGCCCTCCTTCCTCTTCCTAATCCCCCCTACTTCCATGTCCGCTCCCCTATCTCCACTTCCCTGGCTAGTCCAGGTGTATATTCTATGAAGCATGTCTTGCTGCTTCTCCGCACCACATGCCACCAAGATAGTTGAGCCCCAGATAGATCATTTTTCATAATGGTCACCGTGCCCCTCTGGTTGGTGTCTCCAGTCTTCATTGCCAGGGTGTTGTGCAGATAGATGAGGTCAGTGTTTCTCCCCAACTTACACAGTTCATTGGTGTCTCCTTGCCAGGAAATATATGTTCTCTATAGGCTCTTCCTGGTTTCTGCTCCACCTCCTATCACTCATTGTTTCTTTCCCTAAAGTCTACTCTATAGCCTTCACAATTCCATGGAAGGAACATGTCCTTCTGCTTTAGGCGTCTGCCTTGTGCCTGTGTATATTTCCTTGTAAATCCCCTCAGTTGCCTCTATCTTTACCTGCCCTCTCCTTTTTCAAAACCTAGTTCAGGCAATTTCCTCTCCTATTGAAGTTGATTCCTTTCTTTTATCGTCTTAACTTCTAGCTCTGTGATGAGTAATTTTTGTTTTGAGGATTCGGATGATTGCCCCAAAGGCTTTTCTCTATATTAGATGTAGTCCAGTGAGAAGAATAGGGAGGGTCCAAGTAGCCAAGACTCTGTAGTAGCCTCTTCTGTTCTGTGTTTATGTGACTGACTGCCCTATACGCATGCTCGTGACCCAGTGAGTCCCTGGAGGGCACTGGCTGCCTTGTTCATCCTTGTACTTCAGATATCGATATGTTTCACTAATAGACTTTGCCAGAAAAGTCTTCCCAGATGTTGAATAACAGAATTGAGTCACTGCAGTGACTGCAGTGAAAGAGACCAGATAGGTTTACATCATTTTATGTTCGAACATTAACAAGAGTAGCTTATGGCCCAGCTGCTGTATTTCACAATACTATCTTATTCCCAACCTAGGTCTGAGAAACATCTTGCCTATTACAACAGCAAAGGTGCCAATTGTAAAGTTCTTCCATTTGAGAAGTGGTCTGGAAGTGGACATTAGTTTGTATAACACACTGGTAAGATTTTCTCTAAGCTTTTTCTTTAGGGAGATCAAGGGGAACAAATCTCTCTTAATTTACAAAATCTCAAGTAAAATTAAGCCATTTTTTTATCTTATTCATTTTTTTTAAAGATTTTATTTATTTATTTGACAGACAGATCACAAGTAGGCAGAGAGGGAAGCAGAGAGAGGAGGAAGCAGGCTCCCTGCTGAGCAGAGAGCCCGATGCGGGGCTCAATCCGAAGATCCTGGGATCATGACCTAAGCCGAAGGCAGAGGCTTTAACCCACTGAGCCACCCAGGCGCCCCTCATTCTTTTAATCATTATTTAGGAGTGCTTGCTGTGTGCCTAGCAGTGTTCTAGAGATGGGATGTAACAGTTACTCGTATTTATTTAAAGTGAGGTCAGAGTGGCAGGTGCTTTTAGTTTGGCTTGAAGTGTGTTTAATTTTATAGTGTATGTCTGTCTTTGGTCCCATAGTTGCTTTGCTTTGGAGCTTTATGGACCTTCTCTGGATCCTAGGGGCATTCAGTTTAAATAATGCCAGGGTGAGGTGGGGGACTCCTAACATCTACTTAGACAGAATTACCTTAATAGCCCTTATTTCTAGGAATGTTCAGAATAAGGACATATTAACATAATGGAAGTCGTGAGTTCAGATACCATTTATAATTCTTATTATTAGTAAGTTAATGAAGCTCTGTTTTGGAGGAAAATATATTGGTTTCAGTCTGAAGTGAATTACAGTGTAAACCCTTTCAGAATATTCCAGCCTAAAATTTTTTCTTCTAATTAATCCCTTATGGTATAATTTTCCTTTTAACAGGCCCTTCATAACACAAGGCTCTTATCTGCTTATTCAGCCATTGATCCCAGAGTTAAATATTTATGCTACACCATGAAAGTCTTTACAAAGGTGAGTATTCTTCCTGTTGGGATTCATCAGGAAATTTCACTGCATCTTCAAACCTAGGTGAAAACATAAGTCTATATTTTTTAAGGACCCATGGCTGTATTAAATGTTTCCTTTAACTACTTTGGGAAGCCTGCCATAGCAAGCTACAGTTTTATCATCTTAAATTTCATATATGATAACCTGATCTTGCTTGTGGCTGTTGGTTGGGGTTTTTCTTTTGTTTGTTTTTGACATCCTTTTCGCTGCTATTGTTTGGTTTTGGTGACATTTTAGCATTTGAAGATGTAGTTTTCATATTACTGCCCTGTAGAAGCACCTTACTTTTAGTGATAACAGGATAGCTGCAAATTTAGCAGAAAACACTGGTGATGTTTTCTTTGTCCCTCACTTTCCTTCCCTCCAGATGTGTGATATTGGCGACGCATCTAGAGGCAGCTTATCGTCATATGCATACACGCTTATGGTGCTATATTTCCTCCAGCAGAGGAATCCGCCAGTCATTCCTGTCCTTCAAGAGGTATTAGTAAAAGAAATTGTGTTTCTCACCTAAAGCTGGGTTGTCTTTGAGCCCTCTTCCTTCTCTAGTATTCTGTGGTTCTGTAGTTAAATATTTAACTATTTTCCTACAAGTTTTTGTATCAATGCATTAAATTTGTAATCCATACTAATAGTTTAAAAATTAATTTCAGATATACAAAGGTGAAAAGAAACCTGAAATATTTGTTGATGGCTGGAATATTTATTTTTTTGATCAAATAGATGAACTGGTACGTATTTTAAGAGTAAAGATTTTTTTTACATCCTTGACTAAAAGTTAGCTATACTATGCTGTGGTGTCGTGGTCAACAACTATATTATCACTTGTTATATTTATCTATATTATGATAGTGAAAAACTAGCATATACAGTTGTTTCCTTTGAAGTTGAAAACATTTTTATTAAGCCAGGTGAGTTTCAAGGGACTGTATTTCGGATTCCTTTAATGCCTGTCAATTCCAAATGGTTATGTAACTTTATTCCAAGTGAATATTTGCCAAGGAGTTTGAAAAGACTTTCTTTGAGTTCGAAGGTCTAATAACCCAGGCATCATCAAGGCTCTTAAAATTTATTTCCAGATGCTTCCACAAACATGCATTCTGGGGTTTGACATTTAAAACCCTGAGCTCTCCCTGTCTCTGAGTCACAGGGTAGAGATAAATAAACTCATAAATGATATTTAAAAATGTGAAAGAAAGTTATGTAATTATGTTTTTATGTATTTAAATTCCAGTTAATTAAAGTAAATCCAAACTTACTCCCTAAGATTCAAATGAAGATAGATATTAAAACTTTACTATAGAGCATGATATCTCTTGTTCCCTTCTATTTCTAGCCCACCTATTGGCCAGAATATGGGAAAAATACAGAATCTGTTGGGCAACTATGGTTGGGACTTCTTCGATTCTACACAGAGGAATTTGATTTTAAAGAACATGTTATTAGCATCAGGAGAAAAAGTCTGCTTACAACTTTTAAGAAACAGTGGACCTCAAAATACATTGTTATTGAAGGTACAAATAAAATGAAACTTAAAATGGTTTAGAATATAGAGTTGGAACTGTGAGGGTGTTATTTTTCATCCCTGCAGAGCTCTTCCAGAACAGCCAGGAGCCACTGGTTGGGATGGGCAGCACAGCCTTCCTATTACTGTCCACATCAGCACACTTGACTCTTTCCAGTATAAAGATTTATTTTTAAGTGACCCAGGTCCTCCTGTGGGCCTTCTCACCAATTCAGAACTCTTTTGACCAGGACACATCTTTGATTTTTGTTGAACATCTTCTAGAGAATAAGTTTGCAATAGAGATAAGGCAGCTTCAAAAGAGTAGGACTTTTAACACCTTCCGAATTGAAGACGGGGCACTAAGAATGAATTTTCAGGTTCCTCACTTTCTCTTTATTCATTAAGGAGTTTACATATAAGTAATTATATATAAATTTTAACATTTCTTTTGCCCACGCTGAAGCCTTTTCTTCCCACTGAATGCAAGGATCCGTGGGCCATATATGTTTGTAGTTGATTATTTATTTGCAGTTTGTGTGATTTTAAATTTAGGGACAAAATGAAGTTTAAATGCTTAAAACTGAACTGAGAAATGGCTAAGAAATATTTTATTTATTTTAATCTTTTTAATTTTTTTAAATGTACAGATTAGCTAAATAACATGTTACTCTACGTTCTGTTTCCATCATTACTTCTGACTGTTGGCAGTATGATAATACTGTGAACATTTATAAAGTTACATTCAGATCACTGTGACTTTAGATAGGGTTTTAACGTTTTAGGATCTCATGTGTCAAAAACATAGAACTTTGTCTTAAACCTTTCCATTATCACAGTGGATTCTTATGGTCTCCAGTTGTTCATATTTTGTTTTTAATTTTTGAAGTCTCTTAATCTTTTACTTCTCATTTTTACATTACTTTCAGATGAACCATTAATAATAGGCTAAGTGAGAAAGAAGCCTTTTAACCAGCTGTTCTAGAATGGAGGAATTTCAGGGGTGGTGACAGCAGCAATGATTATTACTGTCCCGTAGCTTAATATCATAGTGTCCCTGCTGCATTAAGCAAACAACCAAAAATACTTCCACATACACACATGTGAAAGTCACCAGAAGGAAGCATGATCAAATCTACTTGGAAGGAAGGGGCATCTGGGTGGCTCAGTGGGTTAAAGCTTCTGCCTTCGGCTTAGGTCAGGGTCCTGGGGTCCTGGGGTCCTGGGGTCCTGGGATTGAGCCCCTCATTGGACTCTCCATTCACCGGGGAGCCTGATTCCTCCTTTCTCTCTCCTCCTACTTGAGATCTCCGTCTGTCAAATAAATAAATAAAATCTTCAAAAAAAACCCTACTAGGAAGTAACGTTCTAATAGCGGTTATTAGTGTAGGATCAAATTGAGCGAAAGCTCCTCTACTCCAGGAACCTGTTAGTGAGTCTGAATCCAGAATGGTGTGCCCCAGTTATTGTTCATTAGAAGCATAACAGACAACTTTAGGATGCCCCTTTTCATTTCTGTATTCTTTTTGTATCTACTGTATACAAAGTGGTCTTCAATTCTTGATTCCTAAAAAGGGTTTTGAGGGTTTTTTTCCTTTGCTTTTCTTTAGTGTTTTTAGGCATTTATTGGAAATAAATATCTACACATAATATTCAAAGTATGAATTATTACATATGTATATTATATATAAAATATTTTAATTTAGAAAGTACTTTATCTCCATTTATTTCATGAATAAGTTTTATTCAGATCTTGAATAAATCTTACATCATCATTTTTTTTTCATCATTCCTACCACTTTCTGGGTCATCTAATAGATAATATTCCAGAGCACAACATATACATACCTATATAAGACTTTGTGATGCAGACCTTTAACATCATAGAGGAGTCCTTTATGAAGATTTCACTAAAAACTGAGGTCCAGGTAGCCATTGTTATGCCGTTGGGACAGGTGCATATGTCTTAATTTGTCTTAACTGTGTTTTATGATCCTCAAGATGACTAACATGATCCTTAAAACACTTGTTAGTTAGCAGGAACATTCAGCACTAAAATGTTCTAAATAAATTTATGACCTCTTTATGCTTCCCAGACTAGCACCATTAGATCATACACAACTAATAGGTCTCCAGACAATATTTTGTTGTTCAAAATGAAACAGCTCCTCATAATAGGAACGAGTCTATACAGATTCAAATATAAAGCAACACCCTCTCTTCTGATGGACACTTTGGAGAAAACACTTGACTTATGTTTAGGAATTGATATTACTTAGCTGTATTGCATATTGGAAACTCATTAAAAAGGCAATCATTCAATAAAGTTAACCCTTGAACAGCAAGAGGTCGAACTGCACAGGTTCACTTACATGTGAATTTTTTTCAATAAATACGGTACAGTAAATGTACTTTCTCTTGTGATTTTCTTAACATTTTCATTAGCCTGCTTTATTGTAAAAATGCAGTATATAATACATATACAAATATGTATTAATCACCTATGTTATAGGTAAGGCTTCTGGTCAATAGTAGGCTGTTAGTAGTTAAGTTTCGGGGGACTCAGTATGCGTGGATTTTTTACTATGTGGGGGATTGTTGCCTCTATCCCCTACATTTTTCAAAGGACAACTGTACTTTTACAAATAATAAAGTATGTAACACTTCCTTCTTATATAGTCACTTAATGTATGAACGATGGCATTTCCTATTTCATTATATTCTTGTTCTCATTAATTTTCTTTGATTAGATCCCTTTGATTTGAATCATAATCTTGGAGCTGGATTATCAAGGAAAAGTAAGTTGCTTTGTTTATAAATGTTATTGTGATCCCTTTTCCTTTTACTCCATCTAATTGAGCACTTACTCTTTCTTCTTAGTGACAAATTTTATCATGAAAGCATTCATTAATGGTAGAAGAGTATTTGGTATTCCAGTCAAAGGATTTCCAAAGGACTGCCCCTCAAAAATGGTAAGTGTCTGTTAGAAATACCAAAAATACTGGAATGCCTGGGTGGCTCAGTCGGCTCAGGTCATGATCCCAGAGTCCTGGGATCGAGTCCCACATCGGGCTCCTAGCTCAGCGGGTAGCCTGCTACTTCCCCTGCTTGTGCTTTCTCTCTCTCTCTCTCTCCCTCTCTCTCTCTGACAAAAAATAATTAAGATCTTTAAAAAAAAAAAAAAAAGGAAAGGAAAGAAATACCTAAAAACCAAAAAAGGTGCTTTATTAATTTTTACATATTACACCAGCAGTAAATACTCTAAAAGTCTAGTGAATCTAGCCAAGATAAACAATGGCAATACAAAGCAATTCCAAAAACGTTTTTTAAACATCCTCAGTTCTGAGGCCATTTTTATCAGGAGAAAAGGGAAAAACAGCCAAAAGTGGAGTTTGGGTGGGAAGATTAGTCATTGTGGTGCTGTTGCTTTGCCTTGGCAACACATGTAGATGGAATCGCTGTTCCGTGGGCATTTGGCTCTATGCCAGCTTCTGCCAAGGCCAGCCTCCGTGTGGCTAGGGGTCCTCCACTTACCTCATAGGAAGTCTGGATGTTTCACTTGGAAAGCAGAATAATACATCTCTTAATGGGCCTAAGAAAGAGACCAAGCTCTCTGTGCTAGCAAGCTTACTGGTATCCCGTAACCTAATACTCAAGATTTGTATGGAACTGGACTCATTAAAAACAAAGCACAGTCGTACTGTAGAAATTCCCTTCAGTGAGAGAAAAGGGAGTTAGGAACTAGAGGATTTTCTGTTCAAGTTATTTTTTTCCAACATTAATTTTTTTTTTTTAATTTGCGAAAGAGAGGGAGAGCAAGCACAAGCTGGGGGAAGGGGTAGAGGTAGAAGCAGACTGCCTGCTGAGTGGGGAGCGCGATGTGGGACTCGATCCCAAGACACTGGGATCATGACCTGTGCCGAAGGCAGACCCCCAACAGACTGAGCCACCCAGGCACCCTAATTTTTTTTTTTTTTTTTTTAATAAAGACTTTTTAAATTAACCTTAAGTGCATTTGTGTATATTCAGCACTGGATCCCATCTGTGCATCTCCTTTTTGCTGGATATGCTATGGTTGTCTTCTACACCAAGGCTTCTGAAACTTATTCCTACAGAGCACCTTGGGGATTTTGTTAAAATGCAGATTCTGATTCAGGAGATCAGGGTGGGGACCAAAATTTGCATTTCTTACAGACTCCTAGGTGATCCTGATACTCTGGTCCTCACCTAAATTTCACTGGCAAGGAGGCTTCAGTTCAGACATTCTCTTTCCTTTCTTCTGATATTTTTCTCCAGAAGCCACAACAAACAAAGAACAGCACATAGCTTCTTTCTTTTTCTCTGTATGTGTAATGCAAATCGTATTCCTCAGTTTATTGGATTTTAGCCTTTTCATTTTATGATTAAGCGAAACCTTTGTACCTGACCTCGGCCTCCAAGTCCTGGCGAAGCTGACTCATGGGTATGTGCTCTTGTGTAGAAATGTCCTGGAAAAACAGGCTGTCTTTGTGGTTAGGGCTAAACCATGGTCTGCATGATGAAAAGGAATAAAGCAAAATGAATTTGGGTAAAATTATCCTGAAGTAAACCTCTTAATGGTCTTCAATTTTGGAATTAAACAGTATAATAATCATTAAAAAGAGGGTCTCTGATTGATATCTGGTTAGTTTTCATGTTTTGATCTCACTTTAGTAGTTCATACTTTTCTATATTTATGTTCTGTTAGGAGTACTTTTTTGATCCAGAAGTGCTAACTGAAGGAGAGCTGGCCCCAAATGATAGATGTTGCCGAATTTGTGGGAAAATTGGACACTTCATGAAGGACTGTCCAATGAGGAGAAAGTAAGTCAGTGTTCAAAAGGGGTGGTTTCATTTTTACTTCCTATTGTACCAGTTTTTAAATGAGGTTCTATTGTAACAGAAAATAAACTTGTATTAAATCCAGCAGTTCTCAGATAAATGATTTTTCACAGTGAAAATGAACTGATTTAAAATGTGCATTTAAGCACAGATGACCAGATGTCCCTTGGGTGTACAGATGCCAGTCTTCCAGGCCTGCTCCCCTTCCCTCATTTTGGTCACTGCCCCAGTCGCTACTCGGCCATTTGGTCGGCAGCCTCTCTAACAGGGATGGCAGAAGAAACGAGGAAAGTAAAATGGGCTCTTCAGGACATCAGTTACACTTCCAGTGTACAGTAACAGGGCTGTTCCAGACTCATGTACAACTTTTTGCCATTTAGGACCCTTCACGTGTATGTGGTTCAACCCTTAATGATTGCTGTGCTGACCCACTCACGTGGGTCAGGATACTTCTGGTGACGTTTGCAGGAGGTGGGGTAATGTTGATTGCTTGCATGGGCCATACTATGGTTTTGGATGGTGTGTTGGTCTTAATTGGACCATAATACTCTCATTTAAAGACATGCTCTTAAGGCACCATCTGGAATTCGAGGCTCTTATTTAGTACTTTGGTTTTATATTCAAATAATAGTCACTGCTCATGTAGAGCAAGAAAGAAATATTTTTAACATTTTAAGAACATAAATCACCTTACAACCCTTTTTCCCTTGTGAACTGAAAGTTCCACATCTCGAATTTCTAGTGCGTACTTAAAAGAATGGGCCTCAGAGTCACAAGAAATCACCCCAAAGATCACTGGAGTTTCTTTACATCCATATCTTAGCAGGTACTGGACCAAGGAGTTCTGCTAACTGCAAATACTGTTTTTATGGCACTAGAGTAGTTGTGAAAATCAAAAAGAAAAACTATACCATCGCCCTGAGGTTGCTTCCTGAAAGAGGGTCTGAAATGTGTTACATTCTTGTTTTTCCCCCTGATACCTTCTGTCTCTGGTTATCTCCCAAACCTGGAGCACCCTTAATATCTTGTCAGGTTTCTATTTAGATTTTTCCTACCGGTGTTATATCATCTTCTAGAGTGAGACGACGGCGTGATCAGGAAGATACCCTGAACCAAAGATACCCTGAGAACAAAGAGAAGAGAAGCAAAGAGGACAAAGAAATTCAGAACAAGTACACAGAGAGGGAGGTGTCGACAAAAGAAGATAAGCCCATGCAGTGCACACCTCAGAAAGCCAAGCCGGTGAGGGCGGCTGTCGACCTGGGCAGAGAGAAAATACTCAAGCCTCCAGTGGAAAAATGGAAGAGACAGGATGACAAAGACTTAAGAGAAAAACGTTGTTTTATTTGTGGAAGAGAAGGGCACATTAAAAAGGAATGCCCACAATTTAAAGGCTCTCCAGGTATGGATCCCGGTCATACCTCAATGTTTGCACTCACATCTCAAGGGAAATCTCTTTTTTAGAGTTTAGAACTCTTTATTATTTTAGTTATATTTATTTCTTTAACAAATCAACTTACTGAAAAAGATTTTTAAGAAAGTGAACCCACCCCATTTGAATTCAGACCCTCTTATATGGCAATTTCATTGAGAGGCTTATAGAAGTCATTTGCTTGACTTTTCTAAGATTATCCATGAATGGAAAATCCGGTCATCCCCAGTGCCTATAAAATGTAGCCTGTGTGACCAGAAAACAAGCTGCCACTTAAGCTTCGCTTCTCAGTACGTGCACTTTGGAAACTAAAGCACTGACTGGCCACGGGGGAGGCATAGCTAAGTTAATCTCAGGACACCAGGCTGTGTATAGTGAGCCACTTGTGCTTTCGTTTAAATATGTACATGCACATGCCTAGAAGAGGGACCAGAAGGAACTCCATGACACAGCTGTTATGGTGGTTCCAACTGCAGAAGAGAATTATGGAGTACATATATAGGACATTATTAGTTTCCCGCAGTGAACGTGATTATTCTTACCATAAGGAAAAACACACTCTCAGTCCATAGTTGCATGTCATCCGTACATCCCATCCCTTTGGGTTCTTGGATCTGCATTGACCCTTTCTGTTAAATGGGTGAAGTGTCCACTGCGGGCACCTTTTTAACAGACTGTTAAGCATGAAGGTACCTTCTGTGTGTGTAAGTTGGAATTTACGAAGCAGTTTATACACTCCCACTTTCTTTCTCCGAATAAACCCGTGAGAGTGGGTGGACTTTGATAGAGGAGAGAGCATGGAGAAGCATAAAGAAGAAACCCGAGGAGTCATTTTTTAGATTAAAGTAGTAAGCTCTCCTGTTCCTGTCCTCAGTTGTTACATGTGTATGGGTGGTGTAAGAGAGTCAGCACTGATGACAATTCCCTTAAAATTCTCTACTGTTCGTCGTTCCTGGAACACTAATACCTCTCTTCCATTTTATTATATCATAACAGCAATATAATGTGTCTCTTTTTTTAAAGACAAAATTTTTAGAGCACTTATTTTTTTTTAAATGGAGCTTTATATGGAATGAAGTATATTTTTAAATTATTTAATTATTGGTTTTAAAATAGGACTTTGGTGTTTATGGAAGATACAGCTTGTCCTGCTTCTAAGGAGCTCGGACAAATGTAAACTCCAACTTTTTTTTACCCTGACATGGGACATAGACCAGATCTTTAATGATTATAAGAGGAATATCTATTTAAGAGAAATTAAAATAATAGAGCTAACATTCACGGAGTGCTTCCTATGAGTCAGGCACTATTTTAAGTACTTAACGTGGGCAGTCTCATCTCATTTTTTCCCCAGCCCCATGAGATGGGGGTATCGATAATCCCAGTTGACAGATGAGGAAACTGGAAATAGTATAGATCAGATATAATGAAATTCTACCGAAGTTATTTTTGTAGACCTTTCTGAAACTGGTGGTCGGTGTTTACTAAGTAGCACAAAGCACGTTACCATCGTGTTCCTCTTGGCTACAGCACAGCGGTAAAGGGAAGCCCCAGCATTCCCCCAGCTTTGATGGATTTCTTCCTCCTAGCTGGTAGCAAGGTTTAAGTTGTCTAGTGAAGCTATCAAAACAGAGCAGTATTCCTGAAAGCCTGCAGGGGCAGCAGCGAATCAAGGGGAGTCCAGGGTATCATGGGGTGAGAGGCTAGTTATTATCAATCCGAAGGAAAAGCGCCAGAATCTTGGATTCCTCAGAATGCAGCATTTACACACTAAATCAGGTAGTCACTGTATTTTTTAAAAGTAAAATAGGAAAGGAGGAGTGGGGCTAGGGTATGGGGCGTTTCCTTCGGAGCTACTCAAAGTACTCAGTTGCTTCTTCCTATTGGAAAATTATGCTGCCCCCTCTCATGTCTTCAAATATGTTATTGTTCACACAAGATGCTGAGTGGACCTTCTGTCCTGTCCACAGAAAATCGTTCTGTGGAAGTTTGAAAACAGGGATGCTGCTTTCATTTTAAAGTGAGAACAAAATGCTAACTTTTTTCTCAGGTGTGTCTAAATCAGATTGTGTATTCGGATCCCCTTCTTCACCTAGCCCCTTGAGACCAACTGGCACATTTGCTCAGGTAAACCTAGCTCACGCCTGAGCAGGAAGCCCCTGGGTCTCCTGTCTGTTGAGCGAACACTTAACTGAGTGCAAGCAGCTCTGTGCCAGGCCCTCAGCGAGGTGCCGGGCAGCCGCTGGCCCTGCCCTCCTTCCGCTGGCTAACCCTCCTGGCTCCTGTCTCTGGCCCTGGTGCAGCGTGGGGTGCGGCTTGCTGAGCTCCGGATGGCTCCGGATGGCTCCGGATGGCGGGGCGTGCTTTGAGGATTCCCGAGTCTCTGTCTTGCTTTTCAATTAACTTGCAAAGTTGTGCCTTCCACGTGCCTAATTTCAGCCCTCCTTGGAAATGGTTACGGTTTTAAGGCTGTTTTCAGATGCTCTTCCTTGCGACGTTGTAAACCAGTCTATTTCATTTTTTAGGCAGTGCTTTTACATGAAGACAAAAAGAAACAAAAAACAACTATATTTTTGAGTCCCCAGTCAGGTATGTGGGTTTTAAAAAAACAAATGTGTGTTCTTTTATTTACTGCATAGCTTACCACATGCCTTTTGAGATGCTTCCTTTGAGTAAGTGGTTTTAACAGGGACTAAACATCAGAATCACTCAGGGAACTCTTAAAAATACGGTTGCCCTGTCCCCACCTTTACCTCCTAAATCCGATTCTGAGTGGGTAGGCTTAGACCTGCATAGCTTTTAAGTGTTCTAAGGTGATTCCTATACCACCCCTGAGCAGGAACCATAGTCTTTAATTCTTTGTCCCTCTCTCACACGTTTTTGCCCCTGCCTTGTCAGCAGTGTACTCTCCTCATGAGGCTGTGTGCTGTGCACCAGAGGAAGGGAAGAAAGTAATTGTTGGCCTGAACTCCACTCTCTTGCTCTCTCACTATGTCTTGAATCCTTCCTTCAGTACTTCCTTCAAGTACTTACTAAGCCATTTTCCCTCTCCCCCCTCCCCTGCCCGGCCCCAAGTGCAGGGTACGAGCCTTAACACGGGCGATACAGCAGGGAACCAGCAAAGTCCTTGCTCTCGTTCACTCTGTGTTCTTGTCAGAAGAGATACGGAAGTGTTTCTTATGGCAACAGGTGCTGAGAAATACAAAGCAGGAAAAGGGAATGCTGGATAGGGAGGTGGCCATTCTGTTAAGTAACATCTATGCAAAGAATCAAATGAAGGAAGGGGCCAGGCAGGGGAAGTTGGAGGTAGACCGTTCCAATAGAACTGAAAACCACCATTGTCCCTCGGTGTCGCTGAGTGGCAAGTGCAGGGAGGGGCGTGGTAGGAGGTCAGGTCAGGGTAGATGGGTGTGGATCATGAGGCGCCTTGAGCCCTGGCCAGATTGGATTTCTTTCTGTCTGTGAGATGGACAGCTGTTGGAGGGCTTGGAACAAAGAAAGTTTAATCTGCATTCTGTTGCGGAAGGTTCCTTATGGCTGCTGTGAGGAGGTGAGGGTGACAGCCGGCCCACGAGGAGGCTTCTGCTAGAGCTCAGGGGAGAAATGGTGCCAGCTTATTCTCGGGTGGGAGCAGAAGGCAATGTGAGGACTGGTCGTGTTCTGGATATTTGGCATCAACGTGGGTTGTCACTGGATTAGATGGTGACATAGGACAAAAAGTGGACCCGAGATGACACTACAAGTTTAGGCCTGAGCAACTGGAAGAATGGAAGTGGAGTTTCCTGTGCTGAGAAGGACTCAGGAAGAGCAGACTTCAGGGAGAAAGAGAGTCCGGTTGTAGCCATGTCAATTTAAGAGCCTGCTAGATGTCTGAGTACAGATGCCAGGTCGCCAGTGGGATGGACGAGGAAGGTGTGCAGAGCAGAGGGCCAGGCTGAAGACCGAGACTTGAGTATTTTCAGTGCAGAGATAGCGTTTGAAGGCCTGGGTAGGAATGAGATCACCTAGAAAATAATGCAGAAAGAAAAGAGAACATTTAAAGGCTCAAAATAAAGAAGACAGACAGAAGATGGTCAGTGAGGGAGCCGAGCAGCAAGAGAGCTGGCTCCTGGAGTAGGAGCTGGCTCGGAGGACAAGGGGCCTCAGAGAGGGCTTGACCATTCTTGGGCCTCGCCGCTGCAAATTCGGGTGCTGTGTGGATGGCGCTGTAAGGATTGCATTGGGCAGTGCTCACGTCATGAGTGACTCTGGAAAGAGCCATCCCTGTGGTGTGAAGAGGACAGAAACCTGACTGCTGGGGTTTCTGGTGAGAAGTGCTGGAAGAGGAACTGTGGGCAACCGAGCCTCACACCGTCCCTGCCTGGCCCACAGGCCTGTGGACAGATGCCCAGAGGAAGGCAAAACCGGGAGGCTCTCCCTTTCTCCGGTGTTTCAAGAATGTGAGTCGGGAGGGAGAAGGGAAACTTGAGAGGGAAGAGGAAAAACAAAGTAACTGAGCAACTTTTTCAGCTTTTTTTAGTAAGAAAGGATGAAACTATAAACTCTATAACAAATATTCTGAGTTCTGGCCTGTAAACACCCTTAGTAACTTTGCTTAGTTTCTCTCTCTCTCTCTCTCTCTATCTCTGTCTCTCTGTCTCTCTTATCTTATTCAATAAAGTAGGGTTAAAGAAAGGAAATTATATAAGCAAATAGAGCATGTGTAGTCTTTTTAACTTGATTGTACAGTTTATGAGAAAAGTTTCTGAAATTTTAAAACTCCATTGACAGAACTTGACATTTTTGTATGTAGTGTAAAACAACCCATATATTTTATGATCAGCTTTTACCTATTGTATGTTATTGCTGATATGCAAACACATTTGTTTTTAGCTTGGAAAGATGGTGTGTTCATTAGAATGTAAAGAGACGAAGCTGTCTCTGCCATCAGTTACTGGGAGATAGCACTCCCCGCCCCTGGGCAGCCTTGTAGACCCCGCGCGAGAGAGAGGCTTCCCTACTTTCACCAGCACAGTCTGAGAGAAACCAGGGCGCAGTGGTCTCACCCTGGGAAAGCTCTGAGAGCTCCCAGCAAGGGATGTTTGGTTGTCTCTACTCTGAATGTCGTTCACAAGAGAAAAATAAATGGATTTGTTAAATTATGTAGCTACTTCTCTTTCTGCCTGTCTGGGGATGAAGTATCTCAAGTATATACAGTAATCTAAACAGGAATAGGCACTTATTTTTAAGCTATGTGAATTCCAGGGATTTTTTTTTTTTTTTTAATGATTGGAGAAAACATTTAAAGTGGCATCAGATCGCGTAACAATTCCAATTTGTGAAGCATGGGCACTGGGTTGGTATAGAGTGAGGTCAGATGGTTCAAGGCGAAAGAGCCAGAAATCTTCAGAGAAGTACCGCCCTTACCTAAATAGGGAACAGTGTGGATATAAAGGTAAAGACAGAGGCGGCTCTGTGAGAAAATGCAGGAGCAGCTGTTTCCTGGGAAGATTTTGCCATTGTTTTCAGTAGAATGCATGGATGGATGTAAAAACAAGAAATGTTCTAGTGGGAAAACACCCCAAATCAAATAGAAGTGAAGTGGGCCTGGGGCCCTGTTGTGAGACGAGAGGAGGAGGCTGACACCCTCTGCCTCTGAAAGCCAAGTGCGGGAAACGGACTCTCCGTGGCAGTGTGTGCGGTTGCTTCCCACAGATCCTCGGAGAGTTTCAGGGTCACAGAGTTACCATGTGTAAACAAGCCAAAAGAGTGTTGTTTTTACAAGCCTCAGCCTTCAACAGATATTTCCAGAGCATTACACAGGGAAAATAGGGATCCTTTCTTGGTCGAGATGTTGCTTTTGCCGAGGGTAGGGTGTGGAAGAACATGGCCTCTGCCCTCAGATTGCAGGATATGATTTCTAGCTTTGTGATCTTAAAAAACCTGCTTACACTCCGCTTGACTCAGTTTCCTCATCTGTTACAAAGGGATGATAATAGCTGGCTTACAGGGATGTTGAGAAATCCATGTAAAAGCACTTAAAACAGCACCTGCGTGTAGCCGCAACACAGAGGTTTATAGGAGTGTGACACACTGATGCTCCCGCACAGTGACCGTCGGCGTGGCTCCTGCTAAAGGCCTTACACGTCTTGAAAGTAGAAGTTTATTATAATTTTCTGAATTTATTTGTCAGTGGGAAAAGAATACAGATGTTGGACATCTGGACATAATACCTGGGCATGGCATGACCAAATGGCTGTAAAGATTTCTGTAATTGTCTTCCACATCAGAGACTTACATATTTATAAATATTTTCAGCAACTGTAAAACTTAAAGGTTGAATTGACTACAGAAGAAAAGTTATTACAATAAACATACCTACTTTATACCAGAAAAAAAAAATTTATGGGTAGTTAAAATCTATCTTAATTAAACTCTTCAGTCAACAACTGTTAAGACTTGTCAGATTTATCCACAATAAACTCAACCCATTGTCTATATTATAAATCTGAAATACGTCTCAACTGTAAGTAGTGTTAAATTCCCCAGAGTTCTTTTTTCCCCACAGTACTATATATGTGACACACAGGTGGTTTCCTGTTGATAGGACGGCCCCTGTTCTCTCCAGTAGCCATATTGACCTCAGGCAAGAGATCTGCTTTCTCTGAGCTCCACATGTCTCATCTAGAGAAGGGCTGTAGCCCCATTTATCTTACCAGATCCTGAGGTTAAAGCACTGAGCCCCTAAAAAGCCAAGTTCTCTTTCCTGATACTTCTTGCTCCATTCCTTTCTCCTGGGCTGCACATAGTCCTTATCTGCCAGACGGGAGAGTAATGAATAGAAGATTCCATGAATTTCCTTGTTTTCCATTGGGACTCCCCTCCCCCTTATATACACTGCTGACGCAGTGCCTTAGATGTTCAGTGAGTTTTACTGATAGAGATGTATTCATTTTGAAAGAATAAAGAGACTGAGCAGTAGAAGGGCCAAGAATAAGAGCTTTCAAGTCAGACATAGGTGAGTTTGAAATACAGCCCAACTATCTGCTGGCTTTTCAGCCTCTGTCAAGTTACTGGACATCTTTGTACCTTGGTTTTCTTATCAGTAAATTGGGGCTGACACCTCACAGGACAGTTGTAAGGATTAATTTTCTATACATAAAGCTCTTTTCACAGCATCTGGCAAATGTTATCCCTCAGCAAGTTATCACTGCCTTGTTACGGGTGTGAACAGTTTCCTGCCTTGCTGTTACTTCCCTCTTCCAATAGGACACATATACCATGGACATTAGAACCATAGTCAGCTGGTTTTCCTGCATAAGTGAACTACTCTGGTTTACATAATAACAATTTATTCAGAATGAGAATCTCAAAAAAACTAACATTTCTCTATTCCTTACAACTTCCCCTTTTTGCAAAGAAGGTTATATTTCCAAAAGAACTACGTCTGACTCTTCATTTATTCCATTTTAACCTCACAGTTTGAAATCCTAAAAACTGAAGATGTTGGAAGAGATTGATGGTATCTTTACTCCCTCATGATGATGTGTATATACTATTACAGTTTTTTTCCTCGACCAGAATTTAAAAGCCTAATTTTTTTAAAAAGTGATCTTTATGATAGTAAATTTAAAATAACAGAAACAGGGATGCCTGGTTGGCTCAGTTGGTAGAACATGCAGCTCTTGATCTCAGGGTTGTGAGTTCAAGCCTCATGTTGAGTGTAGAGATTACTTAAAATCTTGAGTAAAATAAAATAACAGAAGTACCTTTGTAAAAAATATAGGGACACCTTGTTATCAGTGTGTAGAGATCATTCTTGTTGATACCCTTCTCGATATTCTAGTATATGAACATGCCATTATTTATTTAATTATTCCTTATTAATGGACTAGCTGCTTTCAAATATTTGGTACATCAGTGTCCTCCAAAACTTTTTTTGCTCTCATATTCTTCCCTCAAAATGTAGAAAGCCCATATATCTTAAATATTTTTAAGTTGATATCTAAAATTTTCATCACAATTGCAAAGCATATAATTCCTGAGGTTTTTTAAAAAATAAATGTTGAAATTTTAAAATAAACCTTATCAATTAGCCTTAAATGTATCAAATGAAATTAATATATCACTGTTTTTTCATACACGCTACCCTTCATTTACAGCTCCTTAATAGGCAGAAATTTTACTTTCCTCCTTGAATTCTTTGTTTTACTTCCATCTTAAGGTAGTATATTTTTTAGCATATATATTTCAAGCATTTTCGGGGTACCTGGGTGGCTCAGTGGGTAGAGTGTGCAACTCTTGATATCAAGGTTGTAAGTTCAAGACCCACTTTGGGTGTAGAGATTACTTAAAAACAAAATCTTAAAGAAAAAGAAGTTTCAAATTCAAGCATATTATTGATCAGCCTATCCTCCTTATCTGCAATAATAATATTTATAGAAATTGGATTTTTTAAGCCTTTTATCAAAATGTAAAAATTTCTTCTAAATTGAGTTTTTGCATTAGAATATATAATTGATCAAAACAAATGTTACAATTTTTGATTAAAAATTAGTGAAAAAAGATTTTTCTATTTATGTTTACATACTGAAAGTGACTGCCACTTAATGAGATAGATGGGATTTTTCTCCATACAATCAAGTATTTTGGGATCAATACTACAGGAATGAAACAGTGTTCCTCATCATTTCTATCCCAAATCTTTTTTGTTTTTATAGTTGGTAAACATCAAGAAACCCCAGTAGTCTTTATGATAGGGTATTAAAAGTAATAGATATGCTTTATTTGGGAATGGAAGATGTATTACAGCAGTGTCATTCAGTTACTGCTATTCCTTTTTAAACGAAATGACCAAAAATCTCATAGTAATGTATCATTAAGAATTATTTGCGATGAACATCACCTATCAGTGTAATTTCACAAAAGCTAAAAATTTGGAATTTTTGTTAGAGGCCTTCACACTTACCACAGATAACCAGCGTTTCTTTTCCTTCCTGCCTCCTTGGGTTTTTTCCCAAGGCCATGTACCACATTAAGATTTGGATGAGGAGGAGACATGCCTCTCTTCTATAAAGTAGGAGGACTGTGAAAGGAAGACTGGTGTGCCTTCTGAGAACCAGCCCAAAACCTTGGCCACAGAGGCATTCTCAGAAAGAATCCAGTAGACATGAGGCACCCCAGTCAAGTCCCGTAAAGCCCCCTGCCCACTCATCCTGTTCAGTTGGCTCAGGGATTACATGTATCCAAGTTTGAAGACCACTGCTTACATCAAACACCATCAGGCAATATTTGCCTAGTTACTGCCTCAGGATAAATTCCTAGTCAGTAGAATGATAGATTAAAAAAGGGCACACCTTCTCACAGTGAGGCCAGCAATGCCAAAAGGGAATTGTCAGCCACCAGAGAGTCTCTGACTGCCTGTTTCCCAGACCCTCACTTTATGGGAGTAGTCTTTTGCCCATCGGCTTGTATTCTCCCTTGAAGTCTCCTGCTTTTCACATGTTTTCATCTGTGTTTCTTCATGTTTCTATCTTTGTATTTTTTAACTAGGGCAGTCATCTCTGTTTTTAGCTTTAGTTTCCACATAGAAATCCATTTGTCCTTTAACAAACGTGTTCTGTCCTTCCCCGCCACCATGTCAATTTATTAACCTTTCAGTCTTGTTTACGATTTGTTTTGCCATATAGTTTGTCGCTTGCTTGTTTTAGTCGTTTCATCTAGCCAATTTTTAGGTGATTTCAAGTCATGCTTCAGAGTTTTATAAATTTCTTGTTATTCCCTCACAGTACATAAAAGTTCATGTTTTATTTCTAGTGGGTTTACTTTTTTACATGCACATTTTTATATGAAATTTCTTCAGGTATGATTTTTTTTTTTTTATACAGGCTATGTAGTAATCAGACTATTAGCACTATTCTTAGAAAAGAGTGGTTTCCTAACATGTTGGGAAAAATACGAAGATACAAATAAAACTCATCTACTAGAGAACTGAACTTATTTTTTTCCCTATTTTCTTCTCAATCTTTTTTTCAATAAAAGATCATTAAGATGGTCGAAGTCCGCGTTGACCACCATCCCAGACCCATTCCATCCTTTGTGGCCCCTCCACCCCAGAGGCATCTATTATTAGGAGTTCAGATGAATTCTTCTAGTTCCTTTTTTTAAACTTACATATGAACCCTTTTACATACATATCATTGTTGAATTTTTAATTTAAATGATGCATCATACTGTATAATAAGAATGTTTTATACCCTGGTTTTTCGTATTTATTTAATGAAGTGATTTTGAAATTTATATAGATCACTATAGATAGACTTACTGTGTTTCTTTCCAGTATTCTGTCTATGAATACAGAACATACTATCCATTATGTAGCGCATTAGCATTTAGATTGCATTTGGTTTTTTGCTCTTATAAACGGTGCTGTACTGAACATTCTCATCTGAAGCTCCTTGAGCATGTATGAGAGGTTTTGTCATTTGTGTATCTTGAAGTCAAACTCTGTTGAGTCATAGTGTATGTGCATTTTCAACTTAGGTTATCAAGTGATTCGTTGAAATAATTGCCACTCCCAACAGCAGTGTTTATTTTTGCAAATTTGATGGGTGAAAAATACCCTGGTGTTATTCTAATGTATATTTTCTTGACTCTGGTGATACTGTTATATATTTATTAGCCAATTGGAGTTGCTCTTCCGTGAATTCCCTGTTCATATCATTTGCCCATTTTGTGCTTGTTACCAGGTGGAATTCTGTAAAATCCCTATACCTATCGTTTGCCTATTTTTCTGTTGCATTATCATTTCCTTATTAATTTGTATTCTTCATTTATTCTGAATACTACTCCTTTATTATATACATTCCAGATATCTTCCTCCAGCATATCTTGTCTTTCAGCTTGTGTCTGTTGCCACTCTGAAGTTCTAAATTTTGAGGTAATCGGTGATGGATTTTCCATGGTTAGTTTTCATGGTCATGTCACTCAGTGATTTTAGGATCATCGTTAAGAAATTCTTCCCTGAGTTCATAAAGATATCCATCTATAGTTTCTTCTAACATCTTTAAAACTTTTATTTTTTTCTGGTTAGATCCTGAACCTCTATGAATTGTGTGTGAAATACGAGGTGTAGTGATCTAAACTTTTGTCCCTGGAATGATAAATCTATCCTCAATACTTCGGGCAGTTCAGAATATCAAAGATTTGTTGCCTGTAGACCATTCGAGGCTCTGGAGTATAAATACCACGGGAGAGTGCTGTGCTTCTTCACTCATTTTTCACTGTACATTGATTATCTGGATGCTCTGCTTTGAGAAGTTTGCTTCTTGGGGGGCATAAGTTTCTATTTGCTTACTTAATATGTTTGCTTTAATAAATGTAGATAGTTAAAGCAAAAATGAATAAAATAAAAGCCATTTATACTTCATTCTAGAGCATAACTACAACTTGGGTTTGGGAAATAAAGTCTTCCCATCTTTTCACATCGATGTACTAATAATGGCTAACATGTATTGAGTACTTTTCTATGTACCAGCTACTGTTCAGTTGCTTTACCTGTATCAGTTTATTTAATCTTTAGAATAATTCCAAGGGGGTAGGTGTAATAGCCACATTTTTTCAGATAAGGACAATGAGGTACCAAACATTGGATTGATAGGATTTATCATTTGTTTTTAATTTTTAGTGGGTTTTTTTACAAAACTGTTTGTCAACACAGGGCTTGAACTCACAACCCTGAGGTCAAGGCCTAAGCTGAAATCAAGAGTCAGACGCTTAACCAGCTGAGCCACCCAGGCGCCCCTTTAATTTTTAGTTTCTATGAAAATACTATTCATGTGGTTTTATAACCTACTTTTTGTATTAGTAATTATTCTTCTATGCAAATCTAGTATTCTGTTGTGTCTATTATATACTTAGTCATTCATATCACAAATTTTGAACATTTAAGTTATTTGCATACCTCAGTTATGGTAAGATTTCTATGACTATTCATTTAGCAAAATTCCAACCTACCTCTCTGTCCTTCTGACCTTCCTTCAACTTGATGATCAAAAATTGTTTTAAGTTGCATTTCTTTGATCACTCATTAATACTAAATGTTTTTTATATATACTCATATGCTTTTTTTTTTCCCTTTCGTATGTCAGTTTTTCTTTCCCCAGCTGTATGTCGGTGTTCATCTTTTCTCTATTGACTTGCTTTAGTACTAAGCTCAGTTAATCTTTCTCATAGGGCAAGGTGGTGTGCTTAGGAAATTTCCCCACCCCAAGATTATATAAATAATCATACTTCTTATACTCTGGTGCTTTTATGTTTAATTCTGTAATTAATTTGGAATTGAGCGGAGAGGAAGGGTATGTTGAAAGGAAAGAAAGAAAACTAACACGCTCTCCCTCCCAAAATGACTTATTTGACACAGTACCAGCTATTTAACAATCCACTTTACCTCATTGGTTAGAAATGCAACCTTTGTCATATACTACTTTCTGAAACATAAGAATTTATCAGTTTTCTTTTCAGTGATCTATTTGTTTATACTCCAGAACAAAACTAATTAAGTCTTCTGTAGTGTGGCTTTAATTAGTAATCCACATTTCTGTCCTTTACCTGTAAATATAATAAATTTCTTTTTTTCTTTGGTATCAATAAGGTATTGCTAGAATGTCACCATTCACAGGTTCATATCTGCAAAGTAAGGATGCAAGATACTTATTTTTAGCCAAAGAATTTGTTGCAATCTGTCCTGTGTGGTTGTAAGTGAAGACACTGATGTATGCAAAGCAGAGGTTTCAAAAAGTCCACCTGGCCCTCTGCACCAACATGGAAACAGTGATGAGAATGATGTCACTCTAGCAACCTGCCTGCATTTAGAAAGAATTTTGACTAGGTTTGTGTTTAATAGATCATGTTCCTTACATACCTTTTTTATATCTAGCCTTGCTTACTCAATTCAAAATAAGTGACCAGTACCAGTGTGAAAAGTTTCTGTAAATAAGTAATAATAATAAGTAATTTTATGGCTTTTGTGATAAAGTGAGGCTTGTTTTATTTATGTTGGGTTTTGTTTTTTTCCCCCCCTCTAGGTAGCCTTTCCAGTAAATATATGACTCAGGGAAAAGCCTCAGCGAAGAGGACCCAGCAGGAATCATGAGGGAAGGAAAAAATGCAGCACTCTAAATGGCCACTCAGGCGTTCCCATTCACTTTGAAATTAGGTTCATTTCACAGGACATAGCAGCATAGATCAGGCTTCAACTTAACATTTAAGGGAAATGTCAGATTTTTTTTAACTTAATGAAATTGTTAATGAGGAAAAAAAATTTAGTACAGTCCCACGTACCACGAATCCCCATAGATGTAAGGATTTTAAGAGAAAGCCATGATGTATGTATTTAAACCAGGTTTTTTTTTTTGTTTTGTTTTGTTTTTTTAGGCCAGGTTTTTAAAAAAAAAAAAAAAAAAAGTATAACTGTGGGCCAGTATTCAGTGAATACAATTTCATGGTTTTTAATTCTTTCAAAGCACACTGAAAGTGGTGTGCTGATACACCCAGAGTAAATTAACCCTTTTTTTCACCTACAAATCCCTTTTTTGTTTTGAAGAAGGGAAATTATATTTATTGTTTACTGAATCCTTGTGTGAAAGCATATCAAATATGTGTGAACTGCTACTACTGTATTTACAATTTACAAACCATATTTTATTGATATTTGTAGAAATGACAACATGAACATGAGCACCTATTCATGCGAGCCTTCCGTGGGTCAAGCAGCACCACCGAGGGGCTCTGGGGTTTTTTCCCTAATTTTAAGTAAGTTGACATAGAATTACTGTGCTCATAAAAAAAAAAAAAAAAAATGAAATAAGGAAAAGAAGGAGTCCTGTTTGCTGCTAAAATACATTTTCAAAGGAAAAATGACAAAACAGAAAAGCTTTTTACTTTTTATGATACTCGGAAATTAGGGTGGAGAACTTTTAAAAATCCCTGAGGATTAAAGAGGCCATCTCTGCCAATCACAAGTTTGGTTGGTGTCATTCTGGGTCTGACTGGAGCCCCCCCGGAACTGTTTCTCTAACTCCACAAACCCTCCAGAAGTAGAATGTGGTCAGAACAATGCCTCGGTTTATTTATCATTTTGAAATAAAACCAGAATTTCAACCTGTAATTTTATCCACATTACTTTCTAGCAAGAGTCCTAAATTTCATGAGGAAACCAGAGGAAGGAGTGAGGGCAGTATAAATCTGCTCCTCTTTATCTCGTGCTCCCTCTACTTTATCTCGTGCTCGAGCATTGACCCCACTGTGTGCCAAGCACTGGGCCCACAGGAGAGGCACCGGCTTGGTGGGATGAAGACAGAGAAGGACGGGGAGAGTGTTTGTTGGGCGAGCGTTCCCGGCTAGCAGAGGGCTCAGAAAATAGCACCTGTGAGCCCTTCTTTTCACCTACTTGAAGACATACTCCAGATAAAGAAGAATCCTATCAAAATTACCTACAGAATTTGGGAAGTTGTGGTAGAAGGGTTTGGTGATTGTTCCTTACTCAGTTTGGACAAACCCAAACACCTGAATTAACCGCATGAATTAGGTACCCAGGGCAGAAGCTGCTCTTCTGATTTCTCTTGCCTTCAGCATGAAAATGAGCTTGACTGGGCACACAATTCTTGTCACACTTTCTTTGAAAAGCTATTAATGCTGTCTTCTGGCATGATAGCAGAAATCGGAGGCCAGCCTAATTTTTGTTCCTTGCAGATTTCATTTTTCTGCTTGGATACCTCAGCAGAGGTTTCCCTGTAAGTTTTTTGTCTGTGACTTTTCTCTAAAACAGAAGCAAATCCCATGCATCTCCCTAGCCCAGTTTGGTTTTGGGTTGTTTTTTTCCAACTTGGAAAAGTATGTTAATTTTTTTTTTTTTTTACCTCAAAAATACATTTGTCTTTTTTCATTATTTCTCCATCATCTTTTTCCTTCATCCTAGGAGAACTCAAATTTAATCTCCACATGACTGGCTGGATTTTTTATGTCATTTTGCTGTTTTCTGTCTCACATGAATTTCATCATTTCACTTCTAATCGTCCTCAGCGTACCTCAGCCACCTTCCCTTTTCCTCTCATTCAAGTTTATTCTTATTATTTTCCTTTTCATGGAAACCATGTTTCCTTATATGCTTTTAAGAATGTTAAAAAGTTTCCTACATTTTATTCTAGTTCCTGGGTAAATTTCAGTCCCTCACACTGATCAATGGGACAGTGACCAGTGTTTGCCAGACCTGAAGAATGGATGACCCTTGACTTGGGCGCTGGTCACAGCCCCTTCTCAGCACCCCAGCCGGGACAGGTGCATCTGCTCCATGCTGAGGCCAGCTCCTTGTTATCGTTCAGATGCAGCTGGCCTGTCCTTCCGCAAGCTCCACAAATGCTTCACTAGCACAATTTCCTCTTTCTCCCAGGAACACATAAAATGAAATCTATTCTTACAGCCCCGTCTACTCTAATCCCTTGCTCAGTGTGTACAGTAATCAGCAGAGTGCACACTTAGAGATGTCACTAAAATGTTCTGACGTAACTTCAGTTTACTTTTCATTTTCAAATGTGTTTCACAAATGATTCTACTTAAAAAAAATCTTTACTGAGTGGGAAAAAAATCCTGGGTAAATAGGGTTTATGGTGTTACAGGCAAAAAAAGAAAGAAAAAAAGTTCAGATTCAGATGTTCACAGAATTCAACAAACTCCCATAAAATTGTAAAGATGTACTTAGTTCTTTTTTCTTTGAAAGTAGGCATGTTTAGACAACAGCAGTCAAAAATTTAGCACGCTTCCCTGGGTGGAATTCTAGGCTTACTTAGGGTCTCTGGCTCTGCCAGTTTTCCAGCCGAGAGTGTGGCAATCCTCCTAACCTCATGGCAGTTCAGTTTCCGTGCCTATAAAATGGAAGTCACACCTGCCCTTTCATAGAGTAGCGAGGATCAAGTGAGGTCTTGACTAGGAAAAACACTTTTAAATATCTAAAACCCTGAAACTAAGGCCCGAAGTACTATGTTGAACATTTCCCTATTTTAAGTTTTTAACCTATTGGTGGAAATCTAAATGTCACAGCTTGTCAACTCCCTCAACAGTTACCACACCCACCTCATGACGCCCTAGGACAGCTGCTGCCCTGAGATAAGGGAGCCCACATATTTCTTATATAGTCACAAAAATCCCCTAAGGCCAGTTTATCTCAGGGGCCTGCACCAGTTTCAAATAACATTAAGTATGCCTGACCCACCACTAAGTAGATTATGTGACTTACCACTCACATGCAAAACAGCCAACCAAGTGAAAAACTGAGTAGTGTGTATGAAATAGATGAAAGAATTAAGCATACATGGGGAGATCCTGAACCAGAAAATTTAGGATTAGATTTTTTACTTTTCTAATTCACTATACTAAAAGGCCAGAGTTTATGCATCACTTTTAAACTAGTTGTCCCAATGTTCCTGCCCTACCTATTCTAAAATTGTGAGGCTATGAGAAAGTGTGCCCAAGGGTGCTCTTGAAATCTATAAAGTGCTACATAATTACATAACAATATTTCAACAATTAAGAATCAGACATGGCATCTTTTTTTTTTTTGTACATTTTATTAACACAATTAGAACAGTTCCAGGTTCACAACAGAACTGAATGGAAAGTGCAGAGTTTCTGTATACTCTGGTCCCAACACAAGTCCAAATCCTCCACTATCCACATCCTGCACCAGCGTGGGGTATTTATTTTTTTCAACTGATGAACCTATGTGGACAGAACATTATCCCCAAAGTCCATTGTTTACATTAGGATTCCTTCTTGGTGTGATAGGTTCTGAACAACTAGCAACAGTTTATTGAGTTGCTGGTACTTAGCTATGTGCCATACAGTCCTCCAAGGGCCTTTCATTTAATCTTCACAGTGTCTGTAGGAGAAGGGCATCGGAAGTAAGACACCTTGTACCAAATCACCCAGCTAGTCCGATGAAGCCAAGACAAACCCACCATACTACCATCATCTAATCTCACCGTGTCTTTTGTGTTAAGCCGGGTTTAGAGGCAAAAACAACCCTTCTCTTACTGTCATCACTTAAGTGAATTTTGAACTCTCCAATCCTGTAGCAGATGAAAGACACCGGGCTCTAAAACACACTTCGCTGATTAGTTCTTTCCCCACGGAAACACTGAGCAGAGTCCATCCTCCCCAGGCCCGCCCCACCGACCTTCCTTTTCCCTTTACCTCTAGCACCGCCGCGAGGAATTGCCGCCCATGAGAAAAGCCAGCTCTGGGGAGGTTGCCCTCCGGAGCGCTAACCCTGCCGCACTCTGTCCTCCCAGGATCGCTCATTCTTTCCTGGACTCTCCAGTTACCAGGCTTAGGTGTATTTCAATTAACAAGCAGAATTATAAGGCAGAGGCCCCTGAGCAGCCACGGCAAGGTCTGGCGGACAACAGGTGTTCGTTCGAGTCTACTCCGTGGGTCTCGCTGAGGGCTGACGGAGCTGCCCCGTCACATCCCCGGAGGGCGCTGGCTTCCAGAGTCAGCCCCTGAAAGCGAAAGCTGTATTAGCACCAACCTCCAACAGCCCTTCAAGTCAGCACGCGGTGAGGGGAGGACGAGCAGGGGTGTGTTCGGGTGGTTTATTTCAGCACCCTGCGGTAAGTCTATGCCTGAAGAAGCGTCTAGCTCGACCAGGAAGGAAGACAAGTACGTGCGCCTGGGCCTCGGAACCCTTCTGCTCTGGAGAACACCAGCTCTCGCGTTCAGCGTTCCTAAGCAGTGACGCCGCACCTTTCCCACGGACAGGTCGGGGAAGCGACAAGCCTCCAGAGTCAAGCCAGCAGCCACTCCGCGTGCCCAAACCCCACTCCCCACCACGCGCCTAAGCAGCCCCCGGAAGACTACCTTACACCCCCCACGCACCCCAGCCTCGCGCTAATACCCCGCGTCACGTGCCCACAGCCCGAGCGCCGCGCCCCGCCCTCCGCCTGTCATTCATGCGGCCGCCCAATGACGGCGGCGGGGCGGGCCCGGGCGGGGTGGGGCGTGGGGCGCCGTGCGCCGGAGCCTGTGGCGTCAATGCGGCCGCCGTGTCCATGGAGAGAGGGTGAAGTGGCCGAGCTTCGGCCCGAGGCACCGGGGCTCCGGGACGGCGAGGATGTCGGCTTCTTTAGTCCGGGCCACTGTCCGGGCTGTGAGCAAGAGGAAGCTGCAGCCCACCCGGGCCGCCCTCACCCTGGTGAGTAGTCGGGGCGCGCGGTCGGACGGGTGACATTGGTTCACCTCCGCCCCCGCGAGGAGGTCACGGCGGCACGGCGCCCGGCCCGCTGTGCGGCCGCCGCGTCGCCGCCCTGCCCTCGGTGCCCTGGCTGGGGAGATAAACAAGCTCGGGCGGGGCTGCTCTGTGGGAGCCGGGCGCCCCGGGAACTACGTTTCCCAGCAGGCCGAGCGCCGCTGTCTGCGGGGCGGTGAGGGGCGCCGCGTGTGCGCGGAGCCCCGGGCCCCCGGGGAGGCCCGCTGCGAGCCGGGGCCGCGACTGTGCTCGGGTCGCGGGCCCTTAGGAGCTCGAGGAGCGGGAAGCTGGGGGAGGGAACCCGGACTTCTGCCCTCGAGGGGCGCGGGGAGGGCGGAAGCTCGCCGGGGGACGACGGGGCGAGCGCGGCGAGCGACGTGAGAGCTACCGCGTCAACAAAGCCCACCCCTCACTGAGATCAAGGCTGTAGTGCACAAAGGGTTCCTTCCTGGCGTCGGGGAGGCTTTTTGAAACACCCTCCGTCCCTCCAGCGGGCCTCGGCCGTAGTCGGCTCTCACGAAGGACAAAGAAGGATAAAAATTTCTACCCTGAGTGAACGTTGGGCGTTTTCTGGGTGAAAGGTTGAACACCCTGGGGAGGCACCGGAGTCCATACAGCGCACGGTCGCCGCAGGGTTTACCACGCAGACGCGATCCCTGGTGCTCTGCGCAGTTTGTTTGTTTTAACAGGGAAAACTCACATACCAAAAAAATTTACGCCTTTAAAAAATGTACCATTCGGTGGCATTTAGTACATTCATAGTGTTGTGCAACCATCACCTCTGTCGTTAGAAAACATTTCACCCCAAGAAAACTCCGTATCAGTTAGACGGTCACTTGTGTTTGCCGTTCCGAAAGGGTTGAATTTCATAGGAGAGCTTATGAATCAGTTCGGCCTTCTTCTCACCCCAGTCTTGGTTAAGGAGAAGCCTTTGTGCAAGCATTCCGCATCTAGAGAGTGGGAAGTCGAATTGGATCACGGATTCCATTCAAGCTAATGCTATAAAAAAGCCTGTTGTCAGAAAATCAGTGTTTCAACTGATAGAAGGAAGTTGTGATCAGGTGGGAGGATTCATATTTATAATGGATAAGTGTTTTTCAGCCGGTACAGGTTATCCTGATTATTCTATATTCCTGTTTTCTGTGCCACCAACCCTGTTTTCATGTCCAGAAGATAACATCATCAGATCTGAGAATTCTCCCACTGTCTTGAAAATCACAAGAACTGAAGGGCCTGGGTCATACTTTGTGTCTTTCAGTCTGAGTCAAAAAATACTGAGAACTGAAAAGAATTCTACTACTGATAATGGTAGAGCCAGAAAGAGGAGATGCTTTTTTGCCTTTTCTTTGTCCATCATTTAACATATTACCTGCTTGTTCAGAATCTGAGTCATTCCCTTCCTCCCCATCATTGTCATTCAGCTGACATTTAAGACGTCCTGTGTTTCAGGACAAAAAATAAATTGAGTTACCCAATTCCCACCCTCCAGGGACATAGTTGTGGGCCAGGCCATTGCCACCCCTGGAATTACCAGGGATAATAACAGCTGACATTCTCAGACCTGCGCTCTCTGCACTTGCTCCTGCTTCATGACCTGTCACCGGGCTTATTCTGCTAACAGAATGGTGTCAGTTCTTCATCTTGTCAGTTCTTAGTTCACAAGGGCTCTGTGTTGCCTTTGATCAAGTGTTTGATTAACTTACCAGAGGCCATTGTGTGAACTTAGCCTGTTTAACTGTCTAGCTAACTTTAAAAGTTTCTTTCCCTGTAGTCTTAGCTGGTGCCAGAGAAAATGCAAGTCCTGGTTGTTTTCCACCCATAGCCTGCATAGCAGGCTTGCAGTCATTTTAATCAGCATATGCTCCCTGCTCCCAAGACCCTGGCATGAACCTTGTAAATCCTAGCATGTTCTGTGGAGTGCAGAAGCAGGAAGGTGATCAAAGGGCTAATGAGTGAATACAGATAAAAGCTAATGAAACCAGAAATGATTCAATAAAATGGGTAGGAAGAGATCAGTGTTACCTAGATACATAAACTTCACATCAGTAATTTGACATGGTGCAAACTTGTCTAAGTGCTGTACCTACGTGGCCAGCAGAGGTCATCAAAAGGCTAGGAAAAGGAAAAGGAGTTGATGAAATGAAAACATGGTTCCATGCTGTCAGCGCCCAGGTATCCGCGTTAACTGATGTTAGTCCAGGAGAGGACTCATGGTTTGCTGGAACAGAAGGCTTACTTTGGTGACCAGCTAGCTGCGCTTAACACTTCTCTGCAACCAGAGATGGTTTCTTGGCTGAATGTTTTAAGTCTCCACCCCACCACTTCAAAGTGAGTACTTTTGGACACCTGCAGAGGAATTGACAAAAGAAATTGAATTTTTAGGAACCAGAGTAAAATATGATGAAAGCCTGAAAACTAACACTACCCTGCTGGCAGAGGCTTTTATTTCCATCATCCTACAGATCAGAGTTAGTGCAATCATAATTTAGGATTATGGACACCTGTCCATAAAGTGCAAAGTTGTAAGAGAATGATGGTACACAGCCAGCATCATTCTTCATGCACAGACAGAAATTAATTCATTATGTGCAGTGAGCGCTTTAAGACTTAACTTTCTAGTGGCACCTGGTTGAGAAGGAAGAGGAAACAATGTTACTTGAGCCCCAGTTAATTCATTGAAGGACAAGTACCAGAAGTGTTTTGGAGCAGTGATCAAGCAGTAATTTGTATATTTAGGCAATTTACAGGGCATTCTCCAGGAAACAATTGCAGGTCGCCTAAATGTATAACGATAAGAGGATAGTTAAATAAATTAGAGTAGATCCAGTTGGTGACCTATTATGTAGTCACTGTAAATAATTTTTTTTTTAAAGTTTGGGAGTCCTAACTCTTCATTCCTTAACTTACTGTCCCTTTATCAGTTATTTAATCTTTAATACTTAAATCACAGAATTGTAAGAATGAGATGATGCATATAAACCATTAAACACCTGGAAGGTACTCAGTAAATGGTTAATATGTTTATTAATGTGTATTATGAGAAACATGAGAAAGGCCACAAAATATACACACACAGAGATGACTAGGAAAAGACAAAAGGGAAAACATCATAATGCCACCTGTAGCTGTTAAAAGAATGAGTTGAAAGATACTGTAACTTGTTCATTGGCTGCTATTTGCCGTCTTTTAAACATTAAAATGCCATATTTGTAATGAAATTAAAATAGGTTGTAGTTGTTGGCACATGTTTCGTATACATAATCATGGAGTTAGCTTTGGTTTTAGTTTTGTTTTCTTGAGCAGCAGAATATTAAAATTGCCTGGGGAATTACTTAAGGAAATACAGTGTTAAGGATGAGAAGTTTCTAATACCAAAACAGACTAAAGATCTTTTTTAAGGGCCTTTTGTCTTGTTCTATGATCTACCTATGAGTAGATTAAAAACGATCATTCTGTTTCATTGAGTTTCAGGAATCTTAAACTTTAATTCATTGGCCAAATTGCAGGTGAATAAGTCCTTAGTTATATATACATTTCTTAGAAAAGTGTAGGTGTCTTAGTCGTTTGGGGGAGTGCATGGAAACGGGAGGCTACCAGGCCTGCAGCATGTTGTTGTGAAGTTTTTGGACTGTTGGCCAGATTGAGTGTACTTACTGCAGAGTTGCCAGAGCCTGCAAAGACTGGAGAGCCCAGGAGGATACAGAAAGTATTTTTTTATAGTAGCATTTTTTTTTTCAAGTGCCACATGTTCCCTTTTTGTCCTTCTGACTTGTTCTGAAAAGCAAATCCCTCACTTAGAAAGTGACAAGATCTGTATCTTTCCCCTTAAGTACTTACTCTGCTGGGTTTCCATCAGTAACACTCTGCCAGTGGAGTATGCTTGGTTTTGGCCTGACAGACGAAAATTAAGAAAGACTCATTTTGGTTCCTATGATGACAGTTCCCAGGCACACAAGTTACTTTTCCCTGGACAGTGTAGGGGTGTGAAGTCAACCACTTTGGGATAGGTGGACCACTCTATGAATTGTTTTTGTTTACTGTGTGTTTTCTACTAAGAGTTGGGAAAAGAAGAAAAAACATTATTTTGTAAAATCAAATTTGATAATTTAATAATCATGTGGAGATAGAAACGCGTGGGGCTGTTGACAGAGTGGTGTGTACTCCCTGACTTTTGTTTTGGTCTTGTAGCAGTGAACACTCATCACCTTTGACTCCCCAGCATTACAGGGCAAGTTGTACTTGCAATAAATATTTTCCCACGGTTGTGCTTTTTTTTTTTAAACTTATCGGAAATCCTTTGCTCTTTGACAGTAATTAGATTAATTTCTTCAGGGCTCAATATGGGAAATAAGACCATGAGACCAGCAGAAGCTAGTTTTTACTGACATTTGTTTAGAAGGGTAAATGAGCATTTTTTAACATTATTCTTCAGGAATATTCCTGTAACTATTTGAGGTTGACATGCTGTGATCTCAAAAGAAGAAAAAAAAAAAGTAATTCTCTTCTTCATTTCCTTCTTTCTCTGGCATACTGCTCCCTATTTCCACTATTGTCCTCCTGTTCTGGTAGAATTGTGGGGAAAGGCCTTTATAAATCACTACTGATGGTGATTTTTTTTTAACCTTTTTTTTTCTTTTATAGTTACACACAATAAGTATATATGTGTATACCCACTGTATATTAATAACTGAAGTCATAGTTTCACTGAACATTCATCTTTATTTAGTGTAATACATTGTATTGTTTTCTCTTCTTGTTTGTGTTTTTAAAAAATCCTAGTGTCAGCCTTCTAAATTGGTTTCATGGCTTTTCTAAATTGGGTCCGGACTCTGCTTCCACATCTTCATCTGGCCAGCACCCCCCTGGACAGACCCAAGAGCACACTTGGAGGCCATCCTCTTGGTCTGCTCCCTTAGCACAGGCTTGGGATTTGGCTACAGTTACTTCCAAGTCATAGGTCATAATGTCCACTCTGGGATTCCACAAACCAATAAAATGCCAATAAAAAAAACTGGAGGATCAGCACAGCATTGCCAGCTAAGCTAATAAAGTAGGAAGGACATGATCTCTTTGTTAATATGCTCTCATCATTGTAAAGTAGCAGGTTTATATTGAGCTCTTTGTGCCTGGCACTGTTGTAAATGTACTTCGTGAACTCATTTATTTAATCCTCCCAAGAATCCTGAGGAGGAGGGTCTGTTCTCCCCATTAAAGCCAAGTAACAGGCTTGGACACAGCTAGGAAGTAGGGCAGAAATGCCCTGGAACAGACTTTGTCCCTGACAACACCGTGAAAAAGCAGACAGGACCCAAGATAGAAATACAGTAGATGTGGGAAAATTGCTCTTCCCAGGAAGGGGGGCTTGGTGATCCTGACCCATACACCTAATACATCCTGGTGCTTTCCTCATTTTGAAGACGAATCGGCCAGGTAATTAAACAGCATTGCTCCTGAAAAATGCCTCCCGGTGCTTGTTTCTGTAGTTGACTAGCTTAATTCTGTTCATCCGGATATCCTGAGATGATATTTTAAGCCACATTTAGTAGCTGTGCGAACGCGTGGTGGGACTGGTATGAGAGGCACCCTCTGGGTTGATGCTGCTGCCTTATTTCCTCTCTGCATTTTAATGGGCTTGAAATAGATTTGGGGTAAACAAACAAAACAAAACAAAAACAGTAGAGTTAATAGTAATCAAAAGGAAAACTGCCTGAAGGTTTGCTTCCCCAGCGATTCCTTGATTGATTCTTGGCTACTGAGCGCCTTCTCTGTGTCAGGGATTGTCTTGTTGCCGAGCATGCAGCAGGAGCACAGAATAGAGGCTGCCCAGCAAACATAGGTTTGTGATGTAAGTAGAACCAGAGAACTGATGACAGGGAGCCGATCTTGACTGGGGGGAACAAGATTCAAAGGATATTGCTAGAAGATATGTTAAAAATAAAAATAGGATGTTTTGAGTTGAGGAGAGTTCATGTGTTTATGTACAAAAGCCACAAGGTACTCAGACAAGAATGGAATATAAATTTGTCAGACAAAATGTGCTAATAGACTTGAATAGTCTTAAAAGACTAGGAACTATAAGGCTTTAAAGAAAGCAGGTATTGTAGCTAAAAACTTAATAACTTGTTCTTTTTTCAGACACCTTCAGCAGTAAACAAGATAAAACAGCTTCTTAAAGATAAGCCCGAACACGTAAGTAAAACCAATCAGATGAATATTCAGTAAAAAAATTGAAGTTGGGGGCGCCTGGGTGGCTCAGTTGGTTGGACGACTGCCTTCAGCTCAGGTCATGATCCTGGAGTCCCAGGATCGAGTCCCGCATCGGGCTCCCAGCAACATGGGGAGTCTGCTTCTCCCTCTGACCTTCTCCTCGCTCATGCTCTCTCTCACTGTCTTTCTCTCAAATAAATAAATAAAATCTTTAAAAAAAAAAAAAAATTGAAGTTGTATTTTCACAATGAATTATCTTGTGATACACAGTATGTTTTCATTGGTTAGGGATTTTTATTTAAAAAGTAAAATACACTTGTGATTTTTATTTTTTATTTTTTTTTTAAGATTTTTATTTATTTATTTGACGGGCAGAGATCACAAGTAGGGAGAGAGGCAGGCAGAGAGAGAGGAGGAAGCGGGCTCCCTCCTGAGCAGAGAGCCCGATGCGGGACTCGATCCCAGGACCCTGGGATCATGACCTGAGCCGAAGGCAGAGGCCTTAACCCCCTGAGCCGCCCAGGCGTCCCCGCTTGTGATTTTTAGAGGCTCAAATAAAATATAACAGGGTATCGAGGGAAAAGGACGTCATTTTGTGACCCAAACTCTTGGCTGTCTTTCAGCCTTCTAAGGGGCCACCTCTTAAGTGTCCTTCCTGAGATGAACATCTGTGTGTCCATCTCCTTCCCTACTTAGAGAAAGCATTCCGTACATGCTGTGGTTACGCTTTGCTTTTTGCCCCTAATAATATAGCTTGAAGTTCTTTCCAGAGCATTACAGAAAGACCCACCTTTTTTATCATTCTTATGACTGGATATATTAGTGTATTTTATTGAACAGGTTCTATTTATTTAGCCAGTGCCCCATATTAAGGTCTTTGGGGTTGGTTACATCTAGTGCTGCCACCAATATCGTTCAGCAAATATTTAGTGTCTGTAGCGTGTCAGGTGCATTGTTCTAGAGGACTAAGCCTGTGCGCCTGACTTAGTGCACCCCTGTAGGCTGTCCTCCTAGACACAAAACTGTTGAGTATGGGGAGTGTGCATTCCCTTTCACCTTAGGGCATTGTTGCCTGTGGAATACTGTAAATTACATCCAAGTACTAAACTACTGATATTTAGTAATTAGACTTTGGAGTGGTGTCTAGGTTCTGCTGTACAACCTACATTATTACAGTGTAATGAAGTTCTGGCACATTCTTCCTAAGAATTACTAAATGCTAAAATGTATCCGTGTGGCAACCCCGTTAGGATAGACTGATGGAAAGAGTATATATACACGGGCCAGATGAAACGCTAGTGTAGCTGCGTGTAGGTTTGAGGGATGGCAGTGACATGAAGAGGAGGGAGCACGCACGCCTCATGGGGTGTCACTGCTGGCGCGAGCAGTCCCTTTTCCAAACTCCAGGTACCTAAAGCTGTATTTTCTGTCTTCTGTAAGTGTCTGTATTCATTCCTAGTCGTTGGACCTCCTGCTTTGCTTGAGTCTTCCTGTTTATAATGATAAAAGCTAAGTCAAGTTAATACTCAGGACATGTGCTCCAGAATTCCAGCTAGATGGTTTCTTCTTGGTCACGCTGAATGTGTGAATCGCCCCGCACGTTCTCTTCTCTCTCTCTGGGAGTGAATAAGACCACAGTTCTCTCTCCTTGGTAAGGACAGAAGAGACTTCAGTCGGACTGCTTCTCAGAACTCCCAGGCAGCTTAGCATTCTAGCTCCCGCTCTCACCAAGTGTCTTCCTGCTCCATGATTACTTTCCTGAAGCAAATATACATTGCTGCTTTTAAGAGAATCAGCATCTGCTTGGCGAAATCCTACTTTTTGTGATAATACTTTTACTGTATACTTCAAAAAAGCAGATAGGATCCAAGATTAGATGTTCGGTAGATATTGTTAGGAAATCACATTAAGATAGACATTAGATTAAGGCTGATATTTTAAAAGTGCACTTTGGTCCCATTTTAACTTCTTAACATCTCTGCGGGCTGCAGTCTTTTGATTTCTGGTACTTGAGAATGTTTGCATAGTTCTGCATTAGAATTAAGGCCCTGTGTAAAGGCAGGATGGTTTCCAGGGGATGGCCTAGGGACCTCACTGAACCTAAACAAAGGGAAGCTTCCTGAGAACATCTCTTGAAATGAGGAATTGAGAATTTGTTAGGTATAGGCTCCTGGGTGGCTCGGTTCCTTCGGCTCAGGTCATGATGCCAGCTCCTGGCATAGAGCCCTGCATCGGCCTCTCTGCTCAGCAGGCAGCCTGCTTTCCCCTCTCTCTCTCTGCCTGCCTTTCTGCCTACTTGTGATCTCTGTCTGTCAAATAAACAAATAAAATCTTTTTTATTAATTTTTTTTAATTTTTTTATTAGGTAGTCATCTGTGCCATCAGGTACTTTTCTTTTTCCTTTAAAAAAAGGGATTATTCATGTTTAGAATTAAAATTCTTCCTTTAAGGGGCACTTGGCGGGCTCAGTTGGTAGAGCAGGTAACTCTTGATCAGGGGGTTGTGAATTCAGGCCTCACATTGGGCAGAACTTACTTTAAAAAACAGAAGCCAAAAAAAACCCTCTTCCTTTAAAAATATTATTCCCAGCCTAATCTGCCAAAAGCAAGGGTTAAGTAGTTAACATGCATTGGTATAGTGGACTGCCAAGGCATTATATGCAGATGATAATTGGGACAGTTAATCACATGGAAGGATGATGCCTTAAGTGGCAAAAACAAATCAGAGAATTAAGACTTATTCCTGTTATAATAAAGCCTGTGTTTAGATTATATGTATCTATGACAAGGACTGGAACTAAAAAGGAAAAAAAAATGTTTTCCGTAGAGTGGTAGTGACTGGTTTTGGGTTTTTTGCATTTAGTTGTTTTTATTTTAGGATCCCCACTAGTATTGCAGTGCTGTTTGTTAAATAGCTAAATTTTTTAAATGCTTGTTTCCCTTTCCACTTATACTTCTTGGTGGGATATTTCATAGCCAGAAATCTAATATCTCTTTAAGCTTATGAAGAAACAAATGTCAAATAGCCAGGGTTTTTATGAATGTTTAATATGCACTACTTTAAAACTAAGTTTATATTTACACTGCTTTTTCAGGTAGGTCTGAAAGTTGGTGTCCGAACCAGGGGTTGTAATGGCCTTTCTTATACTCTAGAATATACAAAGACAAAAGGAGATTCTGATGAAGAAGTTGTTCAAGATGGTGAGTTCCAAGCATACATAGTGCTTGCTGTGAGGTAGGGTGGTTTGATGGACTTTCATGTATCAGATGATTGATACACGGCAGCTGAGTGAGAATGGTACCGGATTGTCCCCCATTTTGCTGATTAAGAGACTGAGACATGGGGAGGTGAAATAGCTTGTCTGAGGGTCACTGAGGCTAGTTCAGTGGCCTGGGGAAAAGTTGAACCTACTCAGGTTGGCTCCAGAGGGTATGCTCTTATCATTTGTTTTATTTCAATTAGAAAAGATAATCATTGCAGAAAGATGTTAAATGCTGAAACTTCAGACCGAACCATCCATCTTTTGGGAAGCAGCAATTTGACGTCTATACCAAATAAGTAATGTCATCTCGTGCTTTTGAAGAATCTGTGTTTTAATTTTTATTAAAAATGCCAGTGCTCTAATTCTCTCTTGCCCCCTGGCCCTACCCAATAATCTGATAAAACCTATTTAGAACAAAATAATGTCACGGCCTCGGGGGAACTTCAAAGAGCACTAGCACGGGTATTTCAGTGGTAGCTCTGCGTCAGAGCTGTGCTATTACCTAGCTAATTCATCTCATTAAAGTGAAGTTACTGACCAATGATGACATTTTTGTTGTTGTTGTTTTTATCAAGTTGTTTTAAAGTGAAGTTACTGACCAATGATGACATTTTGTGTTGTTTTTTAGATCTCTACATTAAATACCTTAAATATTAAATTTTTAAATTTTAAATATTAAATCTTTCTGAAGATGATTTCTAATAACTATATATAGTTTATATTTGAGTAATTACTCAGTTTCTTATAAGGAAGAAAGCTTTCTTAGACCAGTAATATTTATGAAGATACCAGCCTCTACCAGCGTAATTCCAGGGAGTTACGTTACTGCCAGTTTTCCGGCCCATGAGCAGAAGAAGAAAATGGCCACGTTGCACTCGTGGGCCTCATGACACCAGCCCCGTGTATCACAGTCCTGTGTATGTGTGTCTGCTTTCCAGTGTGTCATGTGTACAGATGTCCATGCAGGCTTTTACACATTTATTGACTCTGTTTTTACAGAAGTCTCAGAATATACGCCTTTCCTTCATGTTGCAAATTGGAAAAATGGGTGAAATACAGTGAAAAGCAAATTCTAGTTTTGCGTGGAACTGTCATGGAATATGCTTCTCTGCACCTGTCAGGCCTAATACTGTGTTTGACTTAGATCATTGAGTGGAAAAGGGACAGACAGGAAACTGAGCACTAAAGCTCTTAAAGGAAATAATGAGATAGATTCAGAAGCTTCCTGTTAGACTTTTGTCAGTGGTTAACTATTTTAAAAGTTCACTTGTGCTTTGAACCAGCAGGTTCCATAGACCTGCAGGCTTTATGTGACATGTGTTTTCTTCTCCCCAAGGAGTCAGAGTGTTCATCGAAAAGAAAGCACAGCTAACACTTTTAGGAACAGAAATGGACTATGTTGAAGATAAATTATCCAGTGAGTTTGTTTTCAATAACCCAAACATCAAAGGAACGTGTGGCTGTGGAGAAAGCTTTAATATTTGACTACTCTGGCTGTAAGCTCCAACAACACTCATGGAAGTCCTAGGGCTTACTGAAGAAATCATGTGACTGTCACGTGCTTAAAGTTTATAATGTATGACTGCCTTACAAGGAAAATAAAATGATGCATTTTGAAAGTGAAGCCAGTGTGTTAGATTCCAGAAGAAGCGATACTTGTATTCTTCTTAGAGGCAGAAAACGAGAAGCCATTCCTCTCTTTGGGTCATTTTCCTGATCTGTAAAGAAAAAAAAAATCCTACCCTGCACTTAATTGTCTTGCATCCTTTCTATTAGAACCAGCTTCATGAACGCTGTCTACCTGGGAGGATTTCAGGAAAAGTATTTTTAATACGTGTGCACGCCATAGCTTGCTGTTGAGAGTGGCGTGAACGTGCATTTCCCGACCAGATCGATGGCTCGTAAAATTCGGAGGCAGAAGATCCTGAGAGCGGGCGTGACGTGGAACTGCACTGGTTTTCTGCCCAAACTTGACACGGCATTTCTACATTTGTATCCAAAATGTCTTTGTCAGATGCCTCATTTGCTTTACCCTTTAGCAACACCAGCCAGTAGATGAAAGTATCGAACAGAGATTTCCTTGACTGCAGTGCAGAACAGTTCTGAGCGATGGCATCAAAAGGTAAGAAAGACTTCACCCACTGTTTTTAATCCATTTCTTTTGCCACCCAAAACGTCCCCTCAAAGGTTGAATCTCAGGCTGGTGTCTTATAAGCCATCCAGCACACCCCCTCGATTCCGTACCGGGGGAAAGCAGCCCCCAGTTCGTCCATCCTCACTCCAGGGGGCTGTGTAGCCGCAGAGCTGGGACAACTCTCTCCTCCCGCCCGTGTAGGGGACATTAGCTCTGCAGTCAGTGAAGGTCAGTGTGTGGTCTGGCTTCTTCATCTGATTGGCATTTTGATAAGGTTTCTTTGTAATTTGTTGAAGCTCATACTTTGGTTATTTTATTTTGAGTGAGAAGAATCTTATTTTAAAACCCACTTATGTGAATTACCATCTTGTTTCCTTAGAACTTTGAAACAGTGGTTTATGCTAGCAGAGAAGACATTTGTAGCAACCCCAAAATATCCTTTTAAATATAGTCATCAGTTTGAAGCAGCACATGAGGGTCTTTTCTTAAAATTTTCAATACATGTACACTTTCTGGATCTCAAGTTCAATGACTGAAATTCTTAACCTAACATTTCGTCACCAACTTTCCTTTGAAGGCATTCTTTTTGCCATTTAGTTACTGGTTTTCCTGGGTTTGACATATTAAGTGTTCTAAGAGAAGACTCATACGCTTTTTTTTGAAAGCTGACTTTGTTTTGAAGTCGCCGTCCTATTTATGTCCGTCGTGTTTACTGAAGTACCTGGCACAGAGTACACCACCGCTCCGAGCAGTAGCTGTATGTACGTGCTCCTGAGTCCACGTTGTTAATGATTGTCAGCCCACTTATTATCTGTGCAATACTGTACGTATGTAGAGATTGAATTGTCAATAAAAAAAGAACATGGCCTCTTTGTGATCATAAAATTGCTTTTTCTTTATAATGAAGAAGGATTTGGGAATAGTAGCTCTTCCAGCGACTAATGAATAATGGCTGTTTTCTCTAACCAGTGTCGTCACCAGCAGGCATTTTCTGTGCCAGATTCTGTTGCATCATCATCTTGCTGCTGTGTTCTCCATGCAGCCCTTTGACAGAGCCATTTGGGATTTCTCTTGGCCCCAGACACGCCAGCATTCCCTTTCTTCTGCAGCCTGTCTTCTCCCTGTTTTGCTTCCTCCGTCCTCTCACACAGATTCCTTCTCATGTTCTCGTGTCATAATCTCTCCCTGGAATGCTCTTTCCAGATCTGTCTTCCAGGCTTTATGTTCACCTCAGGCATGTTCATAAGCACCTGCCCTCCGCCTGCTCTGAGGTTTCACAGATGACTGGAGCTACTCCCCGACCCCAAGAGATCTTAGGGTTGGCAAATGAGACACCAATGAAGAGAACGCTCTAAGTGTTGCAGTAGGTAAAATGTAATGCCTGCTTGCTCCATGCCAGGAGCTGTTTGAATGCAACCTTCACAGTAAGCCAGTGAGGTACGTCTGACTCCTGTCATTTCATAGATGAGAAATCGAAGCATGCCGTGACCAAAATAGTGGACCTAAGTAACACGGTCAGCGGCCAGGTCAGAGTGACCGCCCACCTCATCAGGCACCAGCCTGTGCTCCTAGCAGTCGGGCCATGCTGCATGTTCTAGCACCCAGATGGCTGCGCTTTCTAAGAAGTTGTCTTCAAGGTCGTGACACTTAGGCCAAGTTTTAAAAACCCTGAGAGATTAGGGGAAGAGGGAAGAGAACAGACAAAACTAAAAAGGATTGAAAGCATGTAGGAAGCTAAGTTCTCCAAAGAATATGAAGCAGAAGGGCAACAGGACAGAGAACATTGGGGCTTTCACTTTCTGTACAGGCGGGGAACCACTCAGTCATTACAAGGGGGCCATGAAAGCATCTGCATTCAGAAGTGTCTGGCTAGCTGGCTGCCTGTGGAGCATGGAGAAAGCTTGCCAACGAGGAAGACAGGAGGTGGTACTGCAGAAGCCCGAGTGGGGCCTGAGGGGGAGACCGGTGAGAGGCTTCGGACGTGCCGTCGGCAAGACTCCATTGACCAGACCAAGCTCAGCAGGGCTGTGGTGTTGTGGCCCTTGGCTAATCACACTAGCAACACTTTAATGGGGATTTCTGTTGTTTTAGTCTTGCACAATATCAAAAGGTTTTTGAATACGGAGCTTAATCATTTCTTCGGTGTTCATTTAACACCAGTCATGTTGTCATTATTTTTGACAAAAAGACTGCAGCAGCCACATCCTTTTCTTACCCATTTCAGCCAAGCTCCTCTTCAGACCATGGGTGGACCCTCTTGAGAGGTCACTTCATAGTGCCCCCATGTGACATGGAGGACATCAGCTGCTGTGGAGGGAGCGTCACGCAGAGACAGGGCCGATGGTTTTTTAGTTAGAAGAGCAAACTAGAAGCCCACTCCAGTGGCTGAACTATCCCAGGAAGGATTTCAGGAGGCAGAGGCTATAGCACTCTTCTGCTACCTGCTGTCTCTCTGTCCTCTGCCCCATGAGAATGATCTTCTCTTTGGCAAAGAGGAAGAGGTGGGTGGCGTTTGGAAAAATCCCTACTAGATCAGACGTCCGTAAGATTTCCAGTACTTCCTAGGTTTCATTCATCAGGAAATACCTCTAAAAAACAGCCTTTCTTGTCGTGTTTTGATGTCTGAGACCAGGAAATGCGAAAAGTCTGTGATGTTAAGCCGCGTGGTCATTTTCATGCCGTCAGCGGTGAGGCCCGTGGAGCCTGCAGAGCTCTTTACAGGCATCCAGTTTGTGCCTCAGTGCAGACGTGCTGTGGGCCGCCAGATCACGTCACCTCAAGGGTGAACACATGTAACCAGCCTGATGTGGGGGCTCAGTTCAGCGGTTCATGAGATGCCGGCTTGCAAACCTGTAGGTCTGGGGAGAGATACACCTGGATTTAAATCACCTAACCCATCCCAGGTTAAAAGGCTACAAAACGACAGAGCCCATAATTATACACGGGTTAGGTGATTTCTCTGAGCCTGTTGCCCCTTCTGTGGAACAGTCTCAGGATTTGGAGGAATTTGATGAGCTAATTACACATAAACAGCATGCACGTTAGAGTTAAAAAGAGTTTGTAGTTTTAGTCCTTTACACCTTTGGTTTTTAGTCAAAGCCAGAGTTTAGGGAAAGGAATATTTCCATTCAATTAGGAAGTTACTGCGCCATATTAAAATCTGGGGGAGATTTCCTTATTTCTCTACGTGACCACAAATATAATCATACAGAGAAATGTTTTTCTCTTTGTAGCTAATTAGCCGTTAAGAGAATTCCCATGTCAGGGGGCCTGAGAGGCTCAGTCAGTTAAGCATCTGCCTTCAGCTCAGGTCGTGATCCCGGGATCCTGGGACTGAGCCCCATGTCAGGCTCCCTGCTCGGCAGGAAGAGGGCTTCTCACTCTGCCTCTGCAGCTCCCTCTGCTTGTGCATGCTCTCCCACCCCCTTAAATAAAATCTTAGAAATGAAAGAAAAGCCCATGTAGAGAGATATGTCTTAATCCCTCCTTGGGCTAGAGGATTGGGGATCCACCTACCCTGTCCCTTTGTGATGCGGCGCTGTCTTGGGGGTGAGCCACAGTGGGATATGCCATAGCGACTGTCTCCCTTGCTCTTCACCAAAACCTTCGGTAAAGGCTAGGGTTCTCATGAATGACAACAGAATCTTCCCCACAGCAAGGGCTCTGTACCAGAGATAGCGCCCCAAAATAAAATTCCCCTAGGTCTTTGATAACCCTAGTGGATTGCATCATAGGTTTAATTCCATGAACAGGTAATTCCCACCTGTTTACTGTCAAGTACACGTTTAGAGGTGCCTTACTGGCTCAGTCAGAAGAGCATGCAGCGCTTGATCTCAAGGTCGTGAGTTTGAGCCCCACACTGGCCATAGGGATTACTAAAATAACTTTACGTGTTTATTGTTCTCCATAGATTCCACGTCTTCAAGCAATCCTCAAACTTCAAAGTATGAATGAATCTGAGGATCTTGTTAATAGTGCAGACCTGATCCCAAAGGTCTAGGGGACCCTGGGGTTCTGCATGTTGAGCCAAGGTCCAAGTAAAGCCCATGCTCATGCTTTGCAGACCACATTTGAGTAGGAAGGTTTTTAACTATCTCCAGAGAGTACCTGCTTGTATTAAGTGATAATTCGCACTTGTGTTTGTTTTTACCGACTGCCCCACCACGGTGTTCAGGGCTTCTGATCGGCCCAAGATGTGGCTATGTTGCCACCCTTGAGATGATGGGACTGCTCAGACTGCCAGTTTTAACTCTAAGCACTGTCTGATACTTTTCAATATTGTGAAATACTTAATGTCTCAAGGATGTCCAGCCCCATTTCCACTTAGCTTCCTTGGTGGCTGGGTGCCCAGCTCAGTCCCCACTGTATTACCCAGCACAACCAGGCGACCTGGTCAGCCCATAAGTCGTTTTGACCCTAATATTCTGGAACCAGAATCTTCTCAGATAGACCCAGTTTGACATCTCAGGGAGGGGAATCTTGCATGGCCCTTCTCTGAGCAGCCACAGAAAGTGGCACAGGGCCTTGCCTTTCCTCAGGAAATGTGTTTTGTGGTAAACTGCACAGAAGAGAATTTACCATTTAAGCCAGTTTAGACGGTGCAGTTCAGTGGCCATAAGTACCTTCACAACCGTCACCATCCGTCTGTAGAACTTTCTCATCTTCCCAAACTGAAACTCCATACCCATTAAACACTAACTGTTTGTTCCGACCCACCGCCAGTCTCCTGTCTCTGGACTTGTCCAGTCTAGGCACCTCAGCCCCGCAGTCACACAGCATGTGTCCTCGTGTGTCTGGTCAAGGCATACAGTTTTAATCTTCATCAGCAGGAGGCATGGCCTACATAGTTACTACTGCTGCGCTTTAACCCATGCTGGTGGAGTCTGACTGGCCACTGACGATGTGTCTGCTGATGGTTGTTAATGAACAATTGAGGGCAGTTTAAGAAAAGCATCAGACAGGAGAAAAAGCATCAAAAGACTGCACTCAACAGACCCAGACAAAATTCCTTCTGAGGACTTGGGAGAAACAGGTAAAACAAAGTTAAATATATAGCGTAACCCTCACTTTTGTCAGGGAACAAAGCCCAGCGACATAATTTGGTGCTACAACAGATCTTTTCTCCCTCCGTTTCCTCCCAGCGCAGCCCCAGTCCACTTGTAGCCAGACCTTGTGGGCAGAGGTAGGAAGCCGTCTGTCTCCGGTAACTGCCTCCATTTCTCTTCTGCATCTTTCCATATCTATAGAAGGGAAAACTTGACAATTCAGTTACTTAATTTACTACTTTGTCAGTTAACTTACTACTTAATCAGCCGCTTTTTAAAACGTCCAGCCTCCGCATTCCACCCATCACCCTCCGACAGGAAGACAGTCCCATGGCCCTTCGTGTCATGCAGCTGATTCTGTGACCTTGAGGAGGTCCATATGTCACAATGCGTATTTACCAACACTAAGCATTAGGATTACCAGATCCAGGCCAGCCCAAGGGCTATCCGATGAATGAGACCCAGCCCTGCTCCCAGACATGCCGGTTCCTGAACAAGATGGCCACATAAACAATTAAAAGCAAGTGGTAAGTGCCACCCCTAAGGGCATAATGAGAGAAGAGAGAACGGGAATTTCAGCCAGCGTGGGCGTGGCTAGGAGAGGAGGGGTGAGGTGGGACGTGCAGAGAGACTGGAGAGGCTGGTGCTGAGGGGTGAGGTGGTGGCTGGCTTCATCTACCAATCAGGGTTGGGAAACAGACCTCCTTCCAGCAGGTCAGCAGGAAGCTGGTCCCAGCTGGCCATGACTGAACTCACCAGCCCCCCTCTTCCCTTGGGGCCATCACTTAGCAGCCTTGCCCTCTTCCTGCCTTTCTTCCCCACCCACCATGTTCCCACTGACTCTGAGCCCTGACCTGGCTCTCCTCTCCCTCTGCCTGTCCTCACACCCAGCCCTGGGAGTGTACAGCCCCGGTAGATGCAACAGTTTGAAAGAGGAGGTGATCAGAAGATAGTAGAGCGCTCCCTCTCCCGGCTCCCCTTGGGCCAAACTGCATGGTGGAAATAAATGAGCTCATCAAACTGGCTTCCATCCAAAGCTGCCAGGTGTTACCTCCTCCCCCTGCCCAAGCAGGCCTGTCAGCCCAGCCAGTGTCACTGAGCAGGTATAATTCCCTGGGGACCACTCACAGAGCTCAGAGGACAGTCAGCATCGGTCCATGGCAATCCCTTGGATGGAATCACACGGTTCCAAAGCATCTCACCACTTCCTACTCCAACTGCGATCCACCTAGGGTCTTGTCTTCCTTCTCCCCTTCCATACATGCTACCTTACGTTTCAGGCGCTAGGGGCGCCCGTAAACACACCGCGGTGGTGTGGACGGCAGACAAAGCTAAGGCCGATCACCCAGGCAGTGCCTCCAGACTGGCCTAGGAACCTGCTCAGTACCTTAGCCTGTTCCCTGGAGAAGAGGTGGGAGGTAAGCCCCACTTCAGCTGCGCAGCTGTCTTTGGTACAAAGGAAGTGAAGTGGAAATGGTGTGGAGGTGGTTGGGCACGGTTGGCATTGCCCAGGGAAACTCCAAGGACATCTGTTCCTTCTGTAGGATGCTGAGCACAACAGTGCACCCTCTTCTCTGGTTTCTGTCTTTGGGAGTCCAGATCCTCCTCTTTGGGGTTCTATCCTATAGGTCAAGTGCTGCTGCCTCCACCAAGCAAACCAGAATCAAGCAGAGATCTTCCCTGGAGCCTACACCAGGTACTGATTCCCATTTTTTAAAAGTTGTCCTCTCCTGAGGCCCCCGAGCTGCCCCCACGTCCCCTGTACTGAGAGTCTGTGACACAGCAAACGGCTGACATCGCCACAAGATGTTCATTACCACTTTCTTTGTCCCTGGCTTGGGGAGGCTGGGGGCTGGCTCATTCGGAGAGGGCTCCGAGGAATGCCACTGTCCCCACGCAGATCTGTCTTGTCTGGTTTGGGCTTGCTTTTTGTGCATTTAGGCTGGCTTTCTCTGTGGGACCACGCGGCCCCCCTGCTTCATCAGCAGGTATTCATGGAGCCCTTGTGTTGGGCTGTGCACAGCGATGTCCCCCCCACCCACCCAGAGGCGACCCCGCAGGAGGAGGAGAGGTAGGAGGAGGAGGAAGAGCACAGTGGCAGCAGCTGGTGGCGGCAGCAGCGGTGATAAAGCCACTAGCACTTGGGAGAACAGGTCCTGGGAGCCAGGCCGCCTTCCAGGCCCTCTGCAGGACTCAGCGCGCTGAAAACTCACGCAGCTCCTGGGAGCTGACACCGTACTCACCAGGCCCATTTCACATGTGGGCGTCCTGGGTCCTGCGCTCAAGCCTAGCAAAACGGACCTTGATTCTCTCAGCCACTGTGCTCAGCTGAGGAAGATAAAGCCAGTACAACCATAAACAAGACGGAGAACAATAGATGCCATTGAGGACACTCAGGGACAGTGTCAAGGAGGCTCAGAGAAGCAGGGGAGGACTCCGTGAGGGAAGAGAGGTGGGCTGCCACTGTGAGGAGAAGGGCACGGGGCCTTCGCCCAGGCGGAGCAGATAACCAGGCACGGACACTCAGAAGTAGAGCTGCCCGATAGGGAAGCGTTGGGGACACTCATGGCTTCTGGCTGGGCTGAGAAGCTCTGAGCACTAGGCGAATGCACTTGCACACCGTGGGCCACTGAGGCTTTTGAGTGAGAGCAAGTCTGGATCGGAATTCTTTTAGGAAGGGTTGACCCAGAGTGGCTTATAAAAAATAAGACATTGGAGCACAGGATTTCTCGGGCCCTGAAACTGTTCCGTGAGGGGTAACGGTGGATACGTTTGTCCACACCCACAAATGTACAACACGAAGTCAACCCCAAGGTAAACTAAGGACTTAATAATGTTCGTCTGGGGCGCCTGGGTGGCTCAGTGGGTTAAGCCGCTGTCTTCGGCTCAGGTCGTGATCTCAGGGTCCTGGGATCGAGTCCTGCATCGGGCTCTCTGCTCAGCAGGGAGCCTGCTTCCCTCTCTCTCTCTCTCTCTCTGCCTGCCTTTATGCCTACTTGTGATCTCTCTCTGTCAAATAAATAAATAAAATCTTAAAAAACAAATAATAATGTTGGTCTGGCTTGGTCAGTCAGGCTTCGGACTTGATTTCAGCTCAGGTCATGACCTCAGGGTTATGAGATGAGACCCCGCATCGCGCTCCACGCTCAGCAAGGAATCTGCTAGAGATTCTCTCCCTCTCCTATCTCCCCCTGCTTGTGCTCACTCTCTCAAATAAGTAAATATTTGAAAAATAATAATAATACTGGTCCATCAGTTCTCATAAATGCATCACACTAATACAACATGTTAGTAGGGGAAGCTGTGTTTATGATGGGGGGGAGGTGAATACTTTTCAAACAATTTTCTGTAAACCCGAAACTGCTCTTTAAAAAAACAAAGAATTATTCAGAAGTCTTTTTTTTTTTTTCAAGATTTTATTTATTTACGAAGGGGGGTGGTAGGAGAAGCACAGGGAGAGGGACAAGCAGACTCTGTGCTGAAGGCCAAGCTTGACCTCATGACGCTGAGATCATGACCTGAGCCGAAACCCACTGAGCCGCCCAGATGCCCCTCAGAAGTGTTATACTAGTTTCAGATGACAACACAATGATGCAATAGAAAAGATATCTTTTTTAGCAAAATAATCAGATTGCGTTACTAAGAAACTCAGTTTTTAGAAAATTGCATTTTGAAAGCAGTCATTTCAAAGGAAGGATTGAGAGTTTCATTCATTTTCCCTGCCAAAATTTATTTTTTTTTTAAAGATTTTATTTATTTATTTGACAGAGAGAAAGATCACAAGTAGGCAGAGAGACAGAGAGAGATGAGGAGAAGCAGGCTCCCTGCTGAGCAGAGAGCCCGATGCAGGACTCAATCCCAGGCCCCTGGGATCATGACCTGAGCCGAAGGCAGAGGCTTAACCCATTGAGCCACCCAGGCGCCCTTCCTTGCCAAAATTTAAATAATAAAGTCATTTTTTAAAGTTGACTTAAGTAGTCTTTACACCCAATGTGGGGCTTGAACTCACAACCCTGAGATCAGGAGTCACACGCTCTTCCAACTGAGCCAGCCAACGGCCCCAGTAAAGGTCATTTTTAATAGTTGGCTGTGTACAGCCATAAAATCCCCATATCAGGAAGCACTCTGGTCTTTGCGTCTGGTATCTGCCCAAGACTGATAGGCTCTCTTGGCACAGGGGCCGCAGTGGGATGGTGCCTGCCACCTTCCACAGTGTACTCCCGGAGCCATCGTCCTCACCATACTCCCCTGCCACATGTTGGTAAACAAGGCTACTCTACTGCTCTGCTCTTGGCCAGGGCCACAGACTTTTTCTATCTCTGAGGTGCTGAACCTGATGGAGCCAGAGTTCCTGTTCTGTGTAGTCATGGTCAGTAATAGCACGCTGTATTCCGTAATCACTTGTGTTATATGCATTTCCTCTGACAAGCCCAGCAGAAGGCCTGTGATAACTGAGTCCCTGCTCTGTGCCAGCCACCATGCTGTGCAAGACTCACATGGGCAGTCAGATCCCAAAGCTGAGGAATCCAGGGAAATCCACCAGGAAAGCCCAGTGGACATTTTGGTGAGAAAATCATGCGAGAATTAGTAAAGTCCAGATGGATCCTTGGGTCCCTGTGGCCTTTCACCTGCTTCCCAAGTGGTCCTCTTCTCACTTAGACCAGCATTTCCAAAGTGTGGAGCCCCGTAATCTCTCCGGTGGGCCACAGGCATCTGGAGTTTTCAGAGGAAAATGCAATGACACAGTAGTAGGCACATGTGTATCTTGAATTGGAGATGTGAGATTGTAGTGACTTCCCAAAAACCCTATTTTGTGCTCCGTGACAATTCCATATTTAAATGTTGAACATCTTCTGTAAGGACAGTGTTAATCAGATTATCTTAAGTAACATTCATTTGACAAGATTCATCCTGGTTAATGTATTTTTCACACCATTGGCTGGCATCAAATTTGCAATCTTATTTTTTTAAGATTTTATTTATTTATTAGAGAGAGAACTCAAGCAGGGGGAGTGGGAGAGGGAGAAGCAGGCTGCCCACAAAGCAGGGAGCCCAATGCGGGGCTTGATCCCAAGACCAGAGATCATGACCTGAGCTGAAGGCAGGTGATTAACCGACTAAGCCACCCAGGTGCCCCTCAAATTTGCAATCTTTATTATTGCTATTGGGTTATATTTTATTCCATTTCACTTTTTTTAAAAAAGGGATTAGTGGCTCAGAAGTGTTCTCTGAAGCATAAAATAGTGATGGAAACAGTATTTTATATCCTTGAGATCAGAAAAATCTTTCAAATATCCCAGGAAACTGTGAGTCCAGATTGATTTAGAATGTCAGGATTTATTGGGTCAAGCGAATCTGCAGGTGTGATTTTACACAAAGCCGTTGAACATTAAAAGAGCTTACTTAGAAACTTAATAGGAGATGCCACAATGAAAATCTGGAAACTGAATTTAATTAGATTGGAGCTTCTGCTTGCCCGGGTCTTCCCCAGTAAAGTCACAAAACCTGGTCAGAGGGTACCAGCAAAGCTTTTGAGTTCTTCAACAGTAAAAGATAGTGACGATAAGGCACTTTTTCAGAAGAAGTACAAAAAATTGCTTTCCAGGACAAAATGATTCATTGCGGAACACAGAGTAAAGACAAAAATGGCCAACCTGTTATTCAAAAGCTTTACTTACTTAAGCAGATAGGTACATGTTACCATTCCGTTATAAACCAATCCACAAAGTTACTCACATACATTGGTTCCATGAGAAACAAAATGAGCTGGTGGTCATACAGTTTCATTAAAGATCTTATTTTATAGAGATTTTTTTTTTTAAGATTTTTATTTATTTGACAGACAGAGATCACAAGAAGGCAGAGAGGCAGGCAGAGAGAGAGGGGGAAGCAGGCTCCCTGAGAAGCAGAGAGCCCGATGCGGGGCTTGATCCCAGGACCTGGGATCATGACCTGAGCCGAAGGCAGAGGCTTAACCCACTGAGCCACCCACGTGCCCCTTTTATAGAGATTTTTAAAATTAATTTATTTGAGAGAGGGAGAGAGAATGTATGTGTATGAGAGTGAGGGCAGGGGCCAAAGGAAAGGGAGAAAAAATCTCAAGCAGACTCAGCTGAGCACGGAGCCTGACGCAGGGCTGGATCTCAAGACCCTGAAATCATGACCTGGGCCAAAACCAAAACTCAGATGCTTAAGCAACTAAGCTACCCAGGCACCACTTTAGAGATTTTTTAAAATTTCATTTTGTCAGTTTATTTATTTAGGTAATCTCCATACCCAGCATGGGGCTCGAACTCAGACCGACTGATCATGATCGACTCATGACTGACTGAACCAGCCAGATGCCCCGTTGGAGATCTTACTGCACAACGATTAATAATCTACTCTACTACAAAAGGATTTCCGGTTGCAGACGTGAGCTGGTCTACAGCTCTTGTTGTACGTGCTGTAAGTAGACACAAGGCAGGAAGCCACAGTGGTGCTTTGTTCTGTGTCACTGAACCTGCAGTGAAAAGCCATGGGATGGGTGGGCTATAGACGGAAATAGATGCCCAAGTGTCCTACCGCAGCAGCCGTGGAGGGAGCCGTGGAAGAGGGCTATTGCTCCAGAAACGAAGGACCCGTCCCTGCCCGCCCACACACCGTCTCACTCCCAAGGAGCTACTTCTTGAATGTGATGCTGTTTGGACAGATACTGTGGACACAGCACACAAGTTGTGGTCACCACAGGTCCATCCTGCCCCGTAAAGAAATGGGGATAGCGGGAGACCATTGATGTATGTGAAGATGATGGACTGAAATCACCAGGGGTACCTGGTAGTTCAGTCGGTAAAGTGTCTGCCTTCAACTCGTGATCCCAGGGTCCTGGGATTGAGCCCCACGACAGGCTCCCTGCTCAGCGGGGAGCCTGCTTCTCCCTCTCCCTCTGCCCCACTTGTGTGTTCTCTCTCACGCTCATGCTCTCTCTCAAATAAATAAAATCTAAAAACAAAAAAAGGGAAAAGAAAAGAAACCACATAAGTTCAAACCTCAACTTTAGAATAAAATTGCAACACAAGGATTTCTGTTAAAAAGACAACACACAAAGGTAAGATCTGGAGAGGTGTTAACTTCAGGAACATTTTGGAAGTTGGAAGGTAGATGGATGAGAGGTTACTAAATAAAGGCTTGGCAAATGGGAGGAAACTGAGAACCAGCTGGCCCCCTTATGCCCTCGAATGCTCAAAAGGCTCCACTGCAGAAGATACCAGCTCTTTCCAGAACTAAGAGCGATGGGAACGGTGGGGGAGAGGGTGGTTATTGAGCACGGTATGAGAAGGTGGACCCCCAGAAGCCGTCCGCCACTTCAGGCCTCTGCCTGTAACCCAGAGAATTTCTCTAGGGAGAGGTTAACACAGGGTCTGCAGACTGGGAGAGCCAGGCCCAGTAGAGGGTGTTCATATCCTACCGGAAAACAACCAGCAGTGATCCAAACAAAACAAGGGATTCTGCGAATGTGTGTATAGTAGGTGCCTGATACAGGGGCCCCTAGCCCTATGCCTGCTCTGCTTTTACCCTGTCACCATGAGATACTTAACACCCTCCAGACCAGGGGATGGGGAAGCTTACCAGCCCAGGAAAGGCCTAAAGATGCTCACATTCCAGGATCCTCCCCAAAAATGGTCCACCCAAAGCCTAAAGCCCCATCAGTGTGTGTAGAGTTTCCTGCTAGCTTTTTAGTGCCCCATTCATATTTGTGAGTGACAAGCACAGCTCAGCAGACATGTGAGGACTGCCCGTACAGATATGAAGCGGCACCTTACCCTTTCCGGCCTTCTGCTCTGCTCTGGCCCACCCCATATCCCAGCTGATGCCCCAGCAGGGATGGACCCTGTGCGACCCAGGACGCAGTCACAGCGGTGTCTCTGACTCCCCCGAAAGAGACCCTTGAAACTCAAGAGAAGCAGAGGTCAGACGAGGCCCTGGGCATGCGTGGAGCTGTTTTCCAGTGGAGCCTGCATCTGACTGGGCTTGGTCTCAACAGCCACTGCGCCACCATCAACTGTGAGACCACCACTGACTGCAGCCTACATCCTGCTTTTCAGAGCTGTTAAGGTGTGAAGTTGATACTATACAGTAGTTATCAAGCAAGGCATGTGGTGTAAGGACTGGTTATTAGTATGAAGACCTAAGGATGTTGTAGGGAGTTGAGGGCTGGATGCATTCGAGAAAGTGAACTTGGAACTTAGGTTTTCAATTCAGGGAAAGAGCCTTGCTGAAGGTGGTTTTTGTGACCTTGTCATTCTGCTGGAGTATGGCGAAAGGTCATAGAGGCTTGGGGAGCCTGGACAGCACGTCCCCACGAGGAGACCTGTGCGGGCACTCAGGGAACTCCAAACACCTAACTTCTGCTGCCACTCTGATGTGCCCTGTGCACGTTTCCCCTTGAGGTGCCTGTGATGGGCAGCTGGTGTTTGCAAAACCAAATCTTCCTTCTATAAGACCACTTCGTGGCTCCCCTCTTAAGTGTTTTCTTTGCTGTTTTTTTTTTTTTTTTTAAGATTTTATTTAAGAGAGAGATCACAGGTAAGCAGAGAGGCAGCAGAGAGCGGGGGGTGGGGTGGGTTAGGGAAGCAGGCTTCTCACTGAGCAGAGAGCCCAGGACCGATCCCAGGACCCTGAGATCATGACCTGAGCTGAAGGCAGAGGCTTAACCCACTGAGCCACCCAGGTGCCTACTTCTTTGCTGTTTTGTTGTGGTAGTAAGCTTATAGTTCTAACAGCTAACTCCTTTATTGTCATATTGGGTTCAAGAGGGAGAGAGAAAACACTGCAGGTCCAGTTTTATATTAAAAAATATTCTTGGGGTGCCTGGGTGGCTCAGTCAGTCAGGCGTCCAACTCTTGGTTTTGGTTCAGGTCATGATCTCAGGGTCATGAGATGGAGTCCTACGTCAGGCTCTGTGCTGGGTGTGGAGCCTGCTTCAGATTCTCCCTGTCCCTCTCCCTCCTGCCCCTCCCCCGATTCATTCACCCTTTCTCTCTCTTTCTCTCTCACTCTATTAAAAAAAAAAAAAAATTGAGAATTAAGAACTTTCAAATATTGTTTCCAGTATCCTCAGAAGGGCCTAGCCCATGACTGAGCACATACAGATACAAGAAGACATAAGGTTATCTTTCTTTCCCATATGTGCCTCTTTCTCCTCAAAACAGGAAGTCAGCCGTGTCCTCACAGAATTGTTTTGACATTATGAAAGGAATATATGCTTACCATATAAAAACTTTAAGCAAGGGACGCCTGGGTGACTCAGTGGGTTAAAGCCTCTTCCTTCGGCTCAGGTCATGATCCCAGGGTCCTAGGATCGAGCCCCGCATCGGGCTCTCTGCTCAGCGGGGAGCCTGCTTCCTCCTCTCTCTCTGCCTGCCTCTCTGCCTACTCTGTCTGATCTCTGTCTGTCAAATAAATAATTAAAATCTTAAAAAAAAAAAAAACTTTAAGCAAAATGCACACTATTGATAAAGAGTAGAGGGCAAATCTCCCCTTCTGTCCCCTTCCTACTCCCTCTCTTCTGTTGAAATTGGTACATGTCCTTCCAGATGATTTGCTACGAATTGACAACTGTGCTTACATATCTGCTTTATATACAGGGAACGTATTTTAGCAATATGGTTCTCCACACGGCAGCCAGAGCGTTCCTCTACAAAGATAAGTCAGAGCCTGTCACAGAGCCTGCAGTGGCTCCCCAGTGCCCTCTGAGCAAAGCCAAAGTCCGTGTCTGCCTGCAAGGCCCCCCCGGGTGACAGGTGCCCTCGTCCCCCCCCTCCCTGTGTTCCACTCCCCTTGAAGCCTGCTCTTCCTCCAGTGAGCCAAGCACATGGCCCTAGCCCTGGCTGGTCTCCTCCTGGAAGCTTCTCCCCTCCAGATATGCTCAGGGCTCACACCTCCTACAAGTCTCTCTCAGATGTCACCTTTCCAATGAGGTCTACCCTGACCACCCTATTTAAAGTTCCATCCGGCCCCCCGGCACTCCCATTCCCCCTTTGGCCCTTTTATATTTTACTTCCTCTAAGAGCCCTCTGACTTTCAAACTTACTAATTCATTTATTAGCTAGATGATTTTCTGTGTGCCACCCCTTGCTGGCATGTGAGCTCCTGTTGCTTTTGCTTGTCCGTGTCTCTGTCCCCAGGGCCAAAGCTGTGCCTGCTTGAGAACCAGGTAGGTGTTCAATGAGTTATTTGTAAATGTTTTAGAAATTTTTCCTTATTATTTGCATTCCGTTTACCTTTGTATTCCTAAAGCCTAGTCCAGTAGACCTTATGAACACTAAGTGTTGTTGGATTGGTGCTGTCTTACAGCCGAACGCTCAGTCAAGAAGGAAGGAGGGATGGAGAGAGGATTGAGACAGAGAAAGGACGGACGAGTGGACGGAAACCGCCAGTGAGCGCCACCTAGTGGCGGGATGGCGTCACAGCCTCTCTGGGCAAAAAACCAGATTTGTGTGAATAAGATAAAGTAGTATTTCTTACCTTAAGACTTTTTTTAATTTTTTAAGATTTTATTTGCTTACTTTTTAATTAGAGAGGGGGTGCACACATGTACTCTTTGGGTAGGCTCTGGAGAGTGTGTCCTTGAGGACAGGGATGGAAAGTACATCCTTGGAGACTGGCTCCAAGTATTTGATAGTGACAAGCATTTAAATGCCTATTTAGACAATTTTTTTAAAAAACTGTTTTTCAAGGAAATCCAGGTTCCTCAACCCTCACTACTGAAGCTGATAATGAAAACAAATAATAGAATAATCCTTACAAGTTATTAAGTGGGTATTGTTGTTCCTGATTTTGTCCCTCTGTTCACACTAAAGAGGGAAACAAATCATGTCTCCAGGACAAGACAGCTCCCCTGTAGGTTGCAGAGGACAAAAGATGCTACTGTAGTGAAGCCCTGTATCAACCTTGGCTTCTGACACTTTCTCATCCCAGGCCTTGCTGGCCCTGCAGGGACTGGCCCTCCCAGGGTGAGCTGATTCCTTGAGACAGTAAACCGCCTGTCTGTAAGTGTGCCTTTCCGATGCAAACCAACCGATCCCAACCACAACCACCACTTCCATCAGGCTCTCACCCTCTGAGCCACTACCCACCTGCCCTATCCTCCAGGGCCAGGAGTCAGACACCAGGGGACAGCCCCCATGGCCCAGAGTCTGCTGAAATCATCCAAACTGGTTTCTAAACCTCCCGGTCCTGTCCCACCAGTTCCTTCCTGCAGAAACCAGCGGGGGTTCTGGCTCACATTTCCCAGCCCGACCTGCCTCCTGATGGGCCCCGGTGCTTTTCCATCTGGTCCCCCAGGCAAGCTCCCTCTTGGGAACTGTGAGTAACTGTCTTTTCAGTGGCAGTTGTCCCCTGGTCTGTTGGCCTTAGCCTCAGCTTTTCTAGTCATACACTCCGCAGTTGACCCTTCAACACCATGGGTTTGAATTGTGTGGGATCCCTTACATGCGGATTTTTTTCAAATTTTCTTATTTAAATTCAATGTAGATAACATAGAGTGTATTAGTAGTTTCAGGGGTAGAATTCAGTGATTCCTCAGTGGCAGGTAACACCCAGTGCTCACGACATCAAGTGCCTTCCTTCGTGTCCGTCACCCAGTTAGCCCATCCCCCCGCCCACTTCCCCTCCAGCAACCCTGTTTGTTTCCTACAGTTCAGCGTCTCTTATGGTTTGCCTTCCTCTCAATTTTCATCTTATTTTATTTTTCTTTCCTTCTCCTGTATTCACCTGTTTTGTTTCTTAAATTCCACCTGTGAGCGAAATCCTATGGTGTTTGTCTTTCTCTGACTGACTTTTTTCCGCTTAGCATAATACCCTCCAGTTCCATCCTTGCCGTTGCAAATGAGGGGTTTTTTGATAAATACAATACAGTGCTGTAAATGTGTTTCCTCTTCCTTATGATTTTCTTTTCTCTAGCTTATTTTATTGTAAGAATATTGTCTATAATAATATATAAAGTCTGTGTTAATCGACTGTTTTCAACAAAGCTTTTGATCAACAGTAGGCTCTTAGTAGTTAAATTTTTCAAGACTCACAAATTGCACACGGATTTCTATCTTGGGGTGTGTCAGCACCCCTAATCCTTATGTTGTTCAAGGGTCAACTGTATTTAAAAATCAGCCCGCAGGGATGGCACAAGGAAGAGAGGAGTCCTGACTCCTTAGACTCTGTCCCTTGTTGTCTTCCTCCTACAAAGCTGTGCCAGCTGCCCCGAATTCAGTGCGGCTCCCCCACGCGGAGAAAAAGGGATAGATGCCCCCAGGCAGGTCAGCTCCACGCCAGACCTGGAGCAAGGAGTCTCACTTTTCTCATGGCATCTTTCCCATTCCCTAGCAGGAGGCCCTGGGGGTACGCCTGTCAGGGCTGGGGGCAGGCTGGGGGGCCGCACATTGAATTCTAGGGTTGAAGCAGAAATGAGAACATGTTCTTGTAGCAATAATGTAAGGGAACAACCATCATGGCCAAAGGCTTACTAGATGAGTTGGTGGACTTTTCATGAGAAATCATTAGTGAAAGAACAAGATGCAAAATGTGATCTCAGTTCTGTGAATCTTTGATACTTATGACTATGCATATATGGCAATATGTGATATAGAAATACAGAGAAAAATAAATTTAAGTATAAGGTTTCCTGATGAAGGGGTTAATGAAAGAAGGTAGGGAAGGGGGAAGGAGCAAAAGGAAACGCAAATAAAAACACACTGAGGGGCGCCTGGGTGGCTCAGTGGGTTAAGCCGCTGCCTTCGGCTCAGGTCATGATCTCAGGGTCCTGGGATCGAGTCCCGCATCGGGCTATCTGCTCAGCAGGGAGCCTGCTTCCTTCTCTCTCTCTCTCTGCCTGCCTCTCAGTGTACTTGTAATTTCTCTCTGTCAAATAAATAAATAAAATCTTAAAAAAAAAAAACACACACACACTGAAAGGGGCGCCTGGGTGGCTCAGTGGGTTAAGCCTCTGCCTTCAGCTCAGGTCGTGATCTCAGGGTCCTGTGTCTAGCCCCGCATCGGGCTCTGCTCAGCAGGGAACCTGCTTCCCCCTCTCTCTCCCTCTGTCAAATAAATAAATAAAAATCCTTAAAAAAAAAAAAACACACTGAAAACTGCATGTGTGACAAGATCATATGGATGCATGATAGCACAATATAAGTAGCATAAAAAAAAAATCTGAGTTCTTGGGGACTCCTGGCTGGCTTAGTGGGTAGAGCAGGCAACTCTTGATCTCCGAGTCATGAGTTTGAGCCCCACATTGGGAGGTAGAATTTACTTTAAAAAAAAAAAAGAAAAAAAAATTTCTTTTAAATATTCCGAAGTTCTGAAGTAGGGCTGCTTGGTTTAAACCCAGATTTACTACTACTTAGCCCTGTTATGTCGGGCAAAGTGCTGCTCCTCTCTATACCTCCATTTCCAGATCTGTAAAATGGAGATCATAATTGTGCTTATGTCCGACAGCTGTTGAGAGGATTATATGGAAAAATTCATTTATGCTCTTAGAACCATGTCTGGCACGCATAGTGAGTGTTCACCAAACACTCTGGCTAGTATTCACAGTCATTACCAACAGTCAGTACCCCCAGTCTGCATGCCCTGGAACCTCTGTTCCCTTTAGCACACAGCTCAGGGCACTGAACTGCTCCATCATCACAGATGCTGAGCCCAAATACTGCCATAATTTCTAACCACCCAGGTTAGACCACTGCCCCTCTGTTTATACAGTTTCTCTCCAAGCAGATCACAGTATAATTGACTCATTTGGGGAGCTCTGTCTTTTCATTTGTTTCCTTTTTTAAGACAGCTTTATTGGGGTATAATTTACTTACAATAAGATTTACTCCTTTTAGCACACAAGTCAACCGACTTTTAATACATTTACAGAGTGGTTCAACCATCCCTGGAGTCTGATTTTAGGACTTCTCTTTGGATTTATTTATTTAGAAAGATTTTATTTATTTGTTTGTTTGTTTGATGGCTTGTTTATTTTTATTTATTTTTTTTATTTGAGAGGGAGAGAGAAAGACAGAGAGCACAAGCTGGTTGAAGGGCAGAGGGAAAAGCAGACTCCCGGCTGAGCGGGGAGCCTGTTGAGGGTCTTCATCCCAAGACCCTGGGATCCAGACCTGAGAGGAACTCAGACTTAAACGACTGAGCTGCCCAGGCGCCCCTAATCAGGTCCATTTTAAAAACACTGAAATCCTTTGGAACCATCCCTTGTCTTTCTTTTTATCAGAGCTATGCATTGCTCCTTTTGCTGGCGATCCGTTTATGGCTATAGCCTTTCGTTCCACTTTATCATGGGACTCTCAAAGAGCTTTTCTAGGCCAAAAGCAACTAACAAAGGGAGAGATCAGGGGGTTATGCATGGCTTCAGGAATTTTTTGTGGATCCAGAGCGGAATGAGAATTTCCTCTTCAAGCCCTTCGACTATTTTTCTATTATTTTTTTTCCTAATGAGTTATCTTTTTCTTAATGGTTTAAAAAGCTCTTTATACATCAAATATATTTACCAGAATTGGGCTGGGGAGGACAGAAACCCAAATATAAATGGTCATAAGCAAAGGGGAAATTTGGGGCAAACATAACTATAATGCAGGAGGTACATCATTGTGATAGTTTCAGGAGAGATAGTTTCTCTGCATTTGTCTGCCTTACCTCTGATTTTCTTCTGCACATTATCTTAATTCTTTTTATTTCTTGTTATTATAAACAATGCTGCATAAAGAGCTTGGTTCTTAATTTATAAACTTGGCCAACAATTTTTGCAGGAAAAATTTCAAGAAACTCAACTGTAGAGTCATAAAAAAAATTTTTTTTGAATGTTAATATTGTCATGTTGCCAAGAAGGCTGTATTCTTCCAGGTGTTCTATACGCTTGCCTCTTTTCCAAACAGCTCATCAACATGAAATAATTTTAATGTTTTTATCTTTGCCATTTTGGAGTCTTAACTGTATTCTTAACTTACCTATACCTCCATCCCCAGTTTGTAAGGTGGGGCTGATAATAGCATCTAGTCATTTTTATGAATAGCAAGTTAGTTAATACATTAAAGAACTCAGAGCAGTGTCTGACACATTGTAAACACTGTATCTATTTGCAGTTATTATTTTCCTTGACATTATGTGGTTCCATGTCTATCATTCTTACTACTTTTTCAGTTACGATAATTATTATGGGCCTCTCATTTAGCAAAGTTAAAAAATTATACCTTTTAATATTGTGTTCTGTTTTCTTCTTTAGTAGGAGCAAGTATATGTATGTTGGTTCTTTACTATTTTTTTTTTTATAATTATCATCTTCTATGCAGCCCTAAAGCCTTTGTTCTTTTTTTTCCCCAATATATTCTATTGTCCTATCCCTTCTTTTTCACAGAACCCACATTTTATTTTCTCTCAGCGCATGGAGAATTTTTTTAAAATTTTTTTATTAAGCTTTTTATTTTAATTCCCATATTGTTAATGTAGAGTGTACAATATAGTGATTCAACAATTACTGAGAGCATGGAGAATTTTGATTATAAAATTGTCTTGTTTTTTTGAGTAATTTGTCCATAAACTAAGCATTTAAAAATTTATTATGACAAATTGCAAACAAAAGTAGAATTGCAAAAAATGTGGAGATAAGAATATAATTTAAAAATTGAAGGAAAAGTAGAAAAATATCATAAATTTCAATGAAACAGTTACACGATTGTCAACCGTGGTTCCATGTTTTGTCTTAGAATATCCTTAACCTAGATTTTACTTGTTTTATACTTCTCCTCCAGTGTGTTTTTGTCCTATGTTGTGACATCTATTTAGCATACTGGATCCTTTCTGTTAGGTCTGTTATTAAATGAAACGAGACTGAGACAAAGTGAAAGTTATTTAAAAGCTTTATTTTATGATAAGTATTAGAAGTTAGACTGATCTGGCAGGGGAATGAGACTGAAACAAAGTTAAAGTTATGCAAAGCTCTATTCTGTGCTAAGCATTAGAAGTCAGACTGACCGGTCAGGGCCATCTCTGAAGAGAGCGACCACCCCCAGCTTACAGGCTCAAGAATTGACCGGTCAGGGCCGCCTCCGAAGAGGGCGACCCCTCCTCATCTTACAGACTACCTTTTATAGAGCCAAAGTGGCCAATGAGATTGTAGTCATGTTAGGTCACACGCAGGTGGCCAATTGAATTACAATTTACCCTATAGTAGCTGTTTGACCCAACCTATTTCTCTGGTCAGAATTAGTGCTCAAGGTTGGCGCCCAAATGGCGGGGTTTACATTCTTTGGTGGTTAGGGGAAAAGTATGTGTGTTTCTTACTGATTGGATGTCTCCACCTGGCCCAACTCGTCCTTGTATTCTGGGCTCTGTTATCAGGAACTGGCCGACCTGGCCTTGTATTCTGGGCTCTGTTATTAGGAACTAGCTGACCATATTTTACTGGTTTCCCAGACTTGCTTCTCAGTAAGTTCCTCTGGGGGTAGGTGGGCAGGGTCAGTTTAAGTTTTACTGCACAAACAACAAAATGGCTTTTAACCAAGGTGGAGTTGCTCTGGCTAAATAGGCCCTTACACTTTCCACTATCATTAATCGTTCAGTATCATTCAGTATTTCCCTGGAAATTGTCTTTCTCCATCTTAGGTAAAGTTTCTGTTAATATATTTTTTAAAAATTTTTATTTATTTAAATAATCTCTGTTTGCAAACTGGGGCTTGAATACACGATCCTGAGATCAAGAGTCACACGGTATTCTGACTGAGCCAGCCAGGTGCCCGGATGTCTGAGACACATATGAAAATGTTCATGGATTATAAAGGCAAAGTTCAGTGGATTTCTATCAGTTACACACAAGTAGCTTTCATATCAAGTAAACAAAATATTACCAGAGCTGTGGAATTCTCATGTTCCAGTACGGACCCCTCCCAACGTAAACGCTATCCTGACTCCTAACCTTATAGATTGTTTGCTTATATTTAAATGTTGCATACATTGTAACATAAAGTACAGAATCTTTTGCTGAGGAGTATTCCACTGTAAAATGAAAAAGCACAACTTATCCTTTATACTGTGGGTGGGCATTGGGTTTGTTTGACCTCTCATTCATTTAGGATGCTGAAGTTGTTTTCAGTCTGTTGCTGTTACAAACAAAGTTGTTGCCGTGAATAACCTCAGTTATGTTTCATTGGCATCTATGGAAATGTTTTTCAAATGTAAGAATAGATATTTAGGAGTAGGAATCCTAGGTTCAGAGAATATATGCATTTGTAGTTTTCCCTCACAAGCAACCTTGCCCTACTGCTAGAAGATTCTTACTTCTGAAGTCCATTCTTCTCTTGGCTGCTTGAAGTCCATCAGTCAACTGATAGTTCTCTCAAGAAGGACTCATGGGAACAATATTTCCTGAGTTCTTGCAAGATCAAAATTTTTTCTTGAGCTTTTATTCTTTCTTTTCTTTTTCTTTTTCTTTAAAGATTTTATTTATTTATGTGACAGAGAGAGAGATCACAAGTAGGCAGGCAGAGGAGGGGGGAGCAGGCTCCCTGCTGAGCAGAGAGCCCAGTGTGAGGCTCAATCCCAGGACCCTGAGATCGAGACCTGAGCTGAAGGCAGAGGCTTTAACCCGCTGAGCCACCCAGGAGCCCCAAGCTTTTATTCTTTCAAACATAGCTTGGATATATAGGAAAAATCCTTGGCTCAAACGTTGTTTTGTGTGTGTGTTTTTGTCTGACTGTTGCTATAGATAAAACTAAGGCTTCTTTTCTTTTTTTCCTGAAACTCAATTACTGTACTAGAATATTTTTAGTGCTAGCGATTCTAATATATTTTTTTGTTTTGATTTTTTTTTAAGATTTCATTTATTTATTTGACAGAGAGAGATCACAAGTAGGCAGAGGCAGGCAGAGAGAGAGGGGGAAGCAGGCTCTCTGTTGTACAGAGAGCTAGATGTGGGGCTCGATTCCAGGACCCTGAGATCATGACCTGAGCTGAAGGCAGAGGCTTAACCCACTTAGCCACCAAGGCGCCCCATCCATTCTGATATTTTAATAAACAGATTCAAATCCTTAATTCCAGGAAAATCTTCCTGAATTTTAATTTTAAATATTTTTCTATTCTATGATTTAGGGTTTTTTCTTATGGGGTAACCAGTTCGATATTTTGCATCTCCTAAGTCTATCTTTCATAACTATCATTTTCTCTCCAAATCATTTTTAACAGTCTTATTAACAAACAATTCACACACCATTAAATTCTTTCAAAGAGCACAGTTCAATAATTTTAAGTATATTCAGAGAGTTGTGCAACCATCACCCAATCAATTTTAGAATTTTTATCACCCCCCCCCAAAAAAACCCAGATTGATTAGCAGTCGTTCCCCATTCCTGCATGCCCCCCAGCCTTAGGCTAGTTCCTGTTAATGTACTTCCTGTCTCTAAGGATTTGCCTATTTTATAAATTTTATGTCAATGCAATCATACAATATGTGGCCTTTGGTGAATTGCTTATTTCACCTAGCCCAATTTTTCAAGGTTTATCATGCTGTAGCATGTATCAGAACTTCATTACTTGTCATCCATGAATAGCATTCATTTTATTTTATTTTATTTACTTATTTTTAAAGATTTTATTTATTTATTTGACAGACAGATCACAAGCAGGCAGAGAGGCAGGCAGAGCAGTGAGCTGAGCGGAGAGCCCGATTCGGGGCTTGATCCCAGGACCCTGAGATCATGACCTGAGCCAAAGGCAGAGGCTTAACCCACTGAGCCACCCGGAGCCCCGGATTCTTTTAATTAGTATTAAATGCCAGAGCATATAGGTCATATACGAATTTGTTTCAGAGAAAATATTTGGTTGGCATGTAGTCATTTGATAGACCTATGGTAAGAAGAGAACAAAAGAAAACTTAAAATGGTATAAAATTCTAACAAGTGTCCCACTTACAAAGTTCTGGGCATGTAAAAAGCGTTATCCACGCCCCTCCCTCCTGCCCTGTACTTGGCTGGATTGTTCATCTTTCACTCTGTCTCTTCCTCTACTGCTTTCTCAGGAATCAGAGGACAAAGTCCCCTCACGATGTTTCTTAGTAATGACATCCATCCGGAGGAAGGCGAGGCGGCGGCGGAGTCTCCCGGGTGTTCGGTAGGTGCTTACAATTCTGCAGTACTCCACAGGGCAAACGATATTCAAAAATTGTGACAGTTTGGAAAAAAAAAATTGTAACAGTTTGAGCTACCGCAATACCCGGTGATGCTCCGATATGGTGGTGGGGCGGGCAGGGAATACGGACATTCCCCTTCATCGACTGACTGATGCTCTTTGGTTACAGTGAAATGCAGCGTTTCCAGGGCAGGTGCGTGTGAGAGCTAGGCTGTTTCCACGATAGCGGCCATCTTTTGAAAAGGCCATTCTCCCACCTGGGCCCACTTGGTATTTGTTGCTCTGGCACAGAACGGCCTAGGAGTGAAGGGAAAGTGCCCTGGGCTGATGACCCAAATTTGGGCTCTCACTTTGGCCTTTCTGGTCTTCCAGTTAGTTGAATGGCCTAAGAACTTCCTTAGGAATATTGGAGTTGGTAGGCAAGATGCCGGACAAAATGAGATTTTATTCCTTCAGTATAGGATTTTGGATAAGGAAGGTATTCTAAGGAATTCTTTATTGTTTTCTCTGCCAACAACTATTCCCAAACATTCCGCCAACACTCTTTGCTTCGGTAAACTATCCCAATGAATAGGGACTCTTAGAGCTTCCTTTGCATTGCATTCCGGAACATTCTGAGCCCTTTGGACACTGGGATGAAGCTTTGATATCTGTATTATCTGGCTCTCTTTCTTCCTTCAAAGAAATGTAGCCTTAATAAAAAAGAAAAAGAAAGAAACAAAGCCTTACTCCAAACAAAGGCTGTAAGCCTCCACAGCTCGCTCTGTCGCTCTCTCTCTCTCCATGGCAGCCCATCATACTTTACGTTGGGAAGATCTTACAGACTTTCCCATCCAAGTCTAATGGGCCGTTTCATGGTTTAAGTGATGCGTCTAATAATACCCCTTTCTGGGAATGACTATGAGATTTGACATTGCCACTCTTAACTCAGGTTCGTTAGGCAGAGATACCTTCCAAAGACAGATGCTTCTGTTTTCATGGTTCCTTGTATCCTTTTGTTCCAGTGTTTGTGAGTCTACCAGTTACCTTTTCATCCAGTCTCCTGACTCCCCGCCTTTTTCCCTCCTGCAGCTGCCAGAACTGTATGCTTCTGTCGAGGACTTTATTAAGGAGAGCAAGAAATCAAATCTCCCAAACACTCACGGTATTTCACCGAGCAAAGCACAGAAAATGCTTAGTCAAAACCTGAATGCCATGTCAATTAGTGGAACCGACGACGTGAGGGAAGAAGACCCCCAGCCTCTCTTCGTGTGCGAGGTGATGAGAAGAGAGGGGGAGAAACCAGACTCTGCGACCGAAATCCTGTACCGAAGCTTGTTGACACCCTCGCTCTCTCCGGTGGAGAGACTCACCAAATCCCAGCAGAGGCTCTTCCGGCATGGGATTCCTCCTCCCGCACACACTTTTCCCTATGAGATTCTCATCGAGCACTCCAAATCCTCATCACCGGTCCCTGTCCCCGTAAAGGAGAAGACTCCGGGTGCCAACACATTAGGCATGCTGGGCATTTCCAGGATCAGGCCAGAAAATTTTGTCTTTGCAGACAGAATTGCTAAGTACTTCTTAGTTGATCCAGGTAATCTAAACAGATGAGGCTATGTGGGGGGAAATTCGTGGAAATCTTATTGCAACATTTACTTAGGTTATGAGAGCTGGAATAGTCAAATGGTAACCTATGGGAATCTTGCAGTTCTGGGACTCGTGGCTGATGTGCCTGCTGCCTACAGTGCCAATGGGAAGTAGAGAAAAGAGACTGGAATATTCCAGTCCCCCAAAGGAGTAATTTGGGTGTGATACTTAAAGTCACTTTTCTAATATTAGCTAGTTAAACTTGGACTCTAAGTCACCCATAACTATTATGAACTTAGCCAATTGTTTACTGAATAATGGCTTATTTTTCTAAAGTATCTTGGCTTTAGTGCAATTGAGAGGGGTTATTTTTAGATATTTTTTCGGGAGCTCTTCCCTTTCATTATTGATACATCTCTACAAACGACGAGAGGAAACTCCTCCCTTCATTTCTGACACTTTAATAGGAAGATGTTCTTTTAAAAAAAAACTATTTAGAAAAAGTTGAAAATATATAAAATATATGATGGTGAGTTTCAATGAGAAGGGGGTGACTTACAAGGTCTTCATTTTCCTTAATTTGAGGGAGGTAATAATTTGTCATTCTAGGTAGCTGTAAAAAATAGATTAAGTCAATGATATGAAATATTTGAACCTTCCTGAAGTAGCTTCTTGACTCAAGATAAAACCATTTTCACAGCAAATATTTTGACAGCACCATTTTTATACTAAAAGTAGTGGGAGAGTCAGAGGAACAAATTCAAAGACATAGATTGATTACTCTGCTCATATTTGGTCCAAGATGCCAGAACAGTCTTTGCTATAACTCCCCACACTGATGTCTTGACAGAGTCTAATGCAGTTTTCAGATCCCTTTGATAGAGTCATACTTTGTGTGTTCTGGAGCCCAGGCAGGAGTAGAAATCAGGGCAATTGTAGGAATGGCCTCGCTAATCCACAGAAGTGCGTGAGGTAAAGTCTGGGACCAGAAAGGAAAAAGTATGGAAAATATTAGGAATTAATTAGTCCTGCCAAAGAGCCTATTAAAAAAGTGCTGAGGGCTTTGGATATCTGATAGGGATGTTTATGGTTTTGCCATCGACAGAGCCAAATTGCCCTTTATTACCAATGTATGGCTTGTCTCCTTACAACATAACTTCTAGAGGTCTCTCTTGTGGCCTTCCAGACTCTGTTGGGGTTTCTTCTCTGTCTTCATGACCTCATTTCCTCAGATCCTATAGGCAGAATTTCAAGTACACATCCTGTCTATTCAAGGAATATGCATAAAGCCAGGTGTAGGCATCCATATGGAGACCATCCAGTAATCTCGTAGGTTTAATTGGTATTGCAACAATTCATCTTTTACTCTCCTGTATTGTCCGGTATTACTATCATTTTATCAGCCAGCCAGTCCCTAAAGTATTCTCAGCCACTAGGACTTTAGGGATCTTGGTATACCAAAGAATATTATAGAACATATCCTTACGAGCATCAAGCACTGGGGAAGGAAAAGAGAATGAGTGCTACCATTTTGTCCTTCTATCATATCAGCTCCTCTTGCTCAGGCTGAATACTGTGGGACTATGTAGGTTAGGAATGTGTTTGACCAAAAATGACAGAGAAACCAAATAAAGATTATTTTTCTTATGTACTTAGAAGTCTGGAGGTAGACAGACAAATGTTGGAGCAATGCTTTTGCTATTGTCAAGGACCCAGGCTCCACCGTCTTTTTGTGTACAGCTTTTGTCTTCATGGTCAAAAGATGCTTCCTTCACCTCCAGGTACTATGGCCACATTCCAGGCAGCAAAAGGGGGCTAAGAAGAAAGCCACGTTGGCTCTTCGTGTCCTCTTTTAATAGGGAAGCCAAACTTCCTCAGAACACTCCTCCTGAGTGACTTCTCCCTACACCTCATTGGTCAGAATTGTGTCCAAGAGCCGCCCCTTACTGCTGGGTGGTGAATAGAGATCTTAGCTTTTCATCCTCTACGGTAGAGGAAGACAGAAGAGGATTGCAGTGGGTATGCAGTGAGCCAACTATCTGTAGTGTGCACCACAGATCACAGCATAAAGCTCTGTAGGAATCAAAGTCATCAGTTTTGTGGGCTTCTCTTGTCAAATTCATCCTTCTGTTCCTTCTTTTAACCAGATCTCCCAATGCCAAGTCTGCTAAAAATCTTGTCAAATTCCTGACACTTGGTAATTGCCCCTAGGGAGACATTGTTGACCACCAGTGTTCAACACCAAAAGCTTGCTGCAGTATCTGTTCCACTAGGGAAGGTAGGAACTCAGGGGACAGTCCCTGGCTGCAGTCTCCTACTTCAAGCACTTACAGAATGTATACTGAAACTTGGAGTCTTCCAGGACAGGGCTGGAAGCCTGATTGGTGCAGGGAACATCTCTGGACCATAGTGGATCTGCTCAAGTATCACCATACACGGAGAATGATAAGAGAGAATTAAACCAGCCCTCCTGCTTGTTTGCTGTATCCATTATTCACCTTCTGTTCCTCAAACTCATCCCCTTGACTCTTGGGCCTCTGGTTTTACACTCAAGTCTCTACCTCACGCCTTGCTCTTTTTTTGTTGCTGTTCTTTTTTGGGGAGGGAGATGGTTTACGTTTTGGTTAGTCATTAAAGAAACTGAAAGGAAGGGAAAGGGAAATGACAGCTGAGTAAGAGCCTATGCAGTGTATCTTGGCCTGACTTTCCATGCTTCATTGGCTTCTTGAAGGGATTATAATTACGAGCAATGCCCCAGGTTGGTAGGTCCTGAAAGAGTAGCTAGCCACGGCCCTTTATACCCAGGGCTTAAACCAGCATCTTGGAAGAAATGACACTAACAACCTATGCACTTCTGATGAATCTTTGTCCTTGTTTTAAACACTCATCAGGATCCTTTTCTCCTCTCTCTCGATCTCTTGATCTCAGTGCTCTGTAGATCTCTCCATTTGTCCATTATTATCCAGGCACTGAATGAGACTCCTCCACCTGCTAGTTAGCCAGGCCCACCCAGCTCCCCATTTGGAGGAGGGCTTTAGACAGATGAACACCATAGGTGCCTGCTTCATTTGTAAAGCTCTAGAAACAGCTTTCTACCAAAAGGGAGAGACTCAAGTTCATCAAAGTTTCATTCTGTCCAAGAAGCATCTCTGAATAACTGAAGGTTAAATAACACCTTCATGTAATTCTTTGAAAATGTGATTCTTTGCAGAGAAACAATTCATGGATCTAAGGGATCTGGAATGGAGATACTACAAGGGGCTCACGTCATGGAAGCACCGTACTAAAGATCCATTCATAGACATAAAGTACGACAGTGAGAAGAGATTTGTGGACAGCCAGCAGAGGCCTGGTGTCATTTGCCCCCCTGTAGTTTGTAGGTCTTTATTCATTTACCCTCAAGTTGATTATCCCCCCAAAAATTCAGCTTCTTCTTAAATGAAATATGTTGTTTATTAAAATACTTTGGACATGGGCTTTGTTTTTGAACTTATATGTGAAAAGTAAAGAAGCAGATGGGACATAGGAGCCAAGTCTATACAATATTGATGTAAAATCCAAAATTAAACCATTAATATGGGGAACAAGATTCAGATTGATCTGCTTCTATAAGACCAACCAGGTTTGGACCCGTGAAGCCTATTGGGACCAGAGCTGAGGCAAATCTAGATCATGTGAAAAGTTAAGGACACCTCTGAAGGAGAGCCAGGCAAGAACAGCTCTTTAAAATGTTCTACACACGTGAAGAGGTGTATTATCTTTTAAAAAGGTTGGTAAATTTGACAAAGAATGAATCCCTGAGGATGTAGAGATCAGTCGGAGAACTCAAAAATAATATGGTAACTGCCGAAAGACATGAGGAAGGAAGTAACATCTACAGAACAAGAACAGGAAGATTTGAAAAAAAAAATTTGGAGATCTTGGAAGTGAAACATATAATTATTGGAAGTAAAAAATAATCATAATAACCATCAATAAATTATCTGAATGGGTACTGGATGTATCTTAAGAGAGAGGATTAATTCTGAAGGAAGGATCATGGCGGGTAGAATGAGAAGTTTAGAAGTATATTCAGTGGAAGTTGCAAAAGAAACCAGGGTGTAAACAGCGATGTTTGAAAATGAAAGGACCGATAATTTTCCAGAGATGAAATGAATGAAAACTGGAATGGAAAAACCTCACTGAATGATTGGCAAGAAAATAAAAATAACTTTCTCTCCAGAAACCCCATCGCGTAACTGCACCACAGTAAGGAAGGAAGGACAAAACAGCTTACGGAAGAGAGGTTGAGGGATCGCGTGGACAGAAGTGACAGATTCCGTTAACAATACACTCAAAATGCTGAAGGAAAACACTGGGCAGCCGGAAATTCACCAGCCAGCCAGATGCTCTTCAAAGAGCAGGGTTAAAATAAATACTTTTTTTTTTTTTAATGTAAAAGCCAACTTGTTTACCACCCACAATCTCTTACTGGAAAAACCACTAGGAAAGTATGTACTCTAGCAAGAACCCAGGGGGAGTCCAAGATATAATGCTGAGCAAGTGAATGATCAATAATATATGTGTATAAAAAAATAATAATATATGTGTGTGATTGTGTAGATACTAAAATATATTTCTGGAATCGTGTCCCCAATATTTTATTTAGAAAATTTGCTTCCACTTGGGGCACCTGGCTGGTTTATTCAGAGAAGTAAGTAACCCTTGACTTTGGGGTTGTATGTTTGAGCCCCACAGTGGATATAGAGATTACCTAAAAATTAAATCTTTAAAAAAAAAATTTTTAAAAAAAAATTTTTTTTTTAAGATTTTATTTATTTATTTGACAGAGAGAAATCACAAGTAGATGGAGAGGCAGGCAGAGAGAGAGAGAGAGGGAAGCAGGCTCCCTGCCGAGCAGAGAGCCCGATGCGGGACTCGATCCCAGGACCCTGAGATCATGACCTGAGCCGAAGGCAGCGGCTTAACCCACTGAGCCACCCAAGCGCCCCTTTTAAAAAAATTTTTAAAAAGAGGGGTGCTTAGGTGGCTCAGTTAGTTAAGCATCTGCCTTTGGCTCAGGTCATGATCTCAGGGTCCTGGGATGGAGCCCGGTGTTGGGCTCCCTGCTCAGCAGGGAGTCTGCTTCCCTTCTCCTCTTGTTCATGCTCTCTGTGTCTCTCAAATAAATCAATAAAATCTTAAAATAAAATAAAATAATAAAAAATTTCTAAAAAAAGAAAAGAAAAGAAAAGAAAATTTGCTTACATTTAAGTCGTTAATCTATAGTTTCTTTCTTTGGCACTATTTTTTAAAATAAGATTTTGACTGTGTGCCTGGGTGGCTCAGTTGATTAAGCGATTGCCTTCAGCTCAGGTCATGATCCTGGAATCCTGGGACGGAGTCCCACATCAGGCTCCCTGCTCAGCAGGGAGGCTGTTTCTCCCTTTTACCCTTCCCCACTCATGCTCTCTCTCTGTCAGTCTCTTTTTTCATTCTCTCTCTCTCAAATAAAGAAATAAAAGAAAAAAAAATCAAGTTTTGCCTTCAGCATAGTGGATATCTTCAGCAGGTGAAACTGTCTAGAAATGGGCATGAGAGGAGTTTCTAGGGTGCTCAGAGTATTCTGTTTTTTCTTTTTTTTCCCCCTTGTATTCTGTTTTTTCATGTGTGTGCCCAAGTGTGCTAAGCATGCAGAAACTCCCCCAGCTATGTTCTCCAACTTTAAAGTTTTCTTCATGCATCTTATAGGTTTGTTTGTTGTTTTTTTTTTTTAAGTTTTAAAGTTGTGTGACCTTCATAAAATGAATGGGGGGTTTCATCTTATGTGGGAAACTATAGCTACTTAAATATTGGAAATATTTATTCTTTAAAATCTACTAGAACTCAGCTATAAAACCATTTAGTCCTGACCACTTTCTTCCCATTTTTACTATGAAAATATTTAAACCATCCTAAAAATAAATAAAATTGTGTAATGAACCTACACATACTCATCACTTAATTCAATACTTACTAAGATTTTCCCAAGCTTAGTTCATCTATTCCTTTTGTTATTGGGTCTGCTGTGTCAGCTGCAGTATTTTAAGATTTTGTTTGTTTATTTCACAGACAGAGATCACAAGTAGGCAGAGAGGCAGGCAGAGAGAGAGAGAAGAGGAAGCAGGCTCCCCACTGAGTAGAGAGACCAATGCAGGGCTCGATCCCAAGACCCTGGGATCATGACCTGAGCTGAAGGCACAGGCTTTAACCCACTGAGCCACCCAGGCACCCTGGCTGCAGTATTTAAAAAAAAAATTTTTTTAAGTCATCTCTACACCCAATGTGGGGCTTGGACTTATAGCCCTGAGATCAAGAGTCTCAGCCTCTACCAACTGAGCCAGCCAGGCACCCCTGCTGAAGTATTTTATTTCTTAAAGAGATTTATTTATTTATGGGGGGTGGGGAGGGTAGAGAGGGCCAGAGGGAGAGAGAATCCTGAAGCAGACTCCCTGCTGAGTGTGGAGCCTGATGCAGGGCTGGATCGTGACCATGGGATCCTGACCTGAGCCGAAATCAATAGTCGGCTACTTTACTGACTGAACCACCCAGGCGCCCCCTTGCTGAAACATTTTTAAAGCAATTTCTTGGGCTTCCTATCTAAGATACCATCTTTATATACTTTCGTGCACATCTCAGAAAAAATATGGACATTTTCTTTCATAACCATGAAGTCATCATTATATCAAGAAAAGTCAACAGCTATTCCTCAGTACCATTTGTTTTTCCATATTCAAAATCCCCTTATGGTCTCAAAACCTACCTTTGTCTAGCAGGATCCAAGCAAAGTCTAAAGACTGCATTTGGTTGTTCGGTCTCATAAAGTTCTTTTAAGCTAGGGCAATTCTTCCTTTGTTTCATTTTGGTTTTTGGTTTTTCTGTTTTTTTCCATGCAGTTGACTCACCAAGGACCTAGGTCTACTGGCCTGTAGACTTTCACACAAACTAGATTGTATCCTCATGGTCATTTAACTTCTTCCACTATCCATATTTCTTGCAAATTGGATGTTTTCTAAAAGCTTGATTATCTTTCAGGGAATACTTTGTTAGGTGATGCTGTGTCCTTCAGATGGCATCACAACAGAAGGTGAATAGTAATCTGGTTGTTGCTTTTTTAGTGATTATGGGATTGAGTCATGGATTCAGGTGGTGACCCATCAACATCTCATTTAATGGCTTCCCGCACTGAGGATGATGGTCGGCATCCTCCTCGAGGCTCCTGGTGATCTCCACCTCCTGGTAGTCACACCCTGTCTACGGCCCTCCCTTGAGTCTAGGCAGGACTCATGACTTGCTTCTATGAATAGAATGTAGCAGAGATGCTGGGATGCCACTTCTAGACTAAGTTACAAAACAACTGGATTCTGTCTTGTGAGTCACAAAAATGTGGGTTGTATCTTGGATTCCCTCTCTTGCCCTCCCTTGCTAGCTCTTAGGGAAGCCAGCTACCATCTTCTGATCTGCCCTGTGGAGAGGTCCATGGGCAAGTCACTGCTGTATCTCTAGCCAACAGCCAGCTGGGCGTAGGGGACCCGCCACCCGTAGCCACATGAGTGAGCCTGGGAACAGACCCTTCCCCTGTCAAGACTAGAGATGCCTGTGGCCCAGCTGACCACCTGCAACCTAGTGGGAGACTCAGAGCCAGGGGCATCCGATTAAGCCTGACAGGGATCCCTGACCCCCAGAATTTGTGAAATAATGTTTGTTTTAGGCTGCTACATGTTGGGCTGATCTGTTATACAGCCATAACTAACTAACACAGAGATCTTTGCTTGGATTAATTATTTTCGTTGTATTCATTGAGGATTTTCTAATTCTGTTGTTAATTTCACATTTATTAATCAGGAATCCTTTGTAAAGAAAGCCTTTTCTTCATCAAGTAGGGTTGTTGAACAACACTGAAATATACAAAAATTTTTGTATATTATGTACTATTTGTATATATACAAACATTTGTCTGTACAAACAAGGAGGTTTCCTTCTATAGTTTCCAATTTTCAGATTAAGGTGTCAATGTTCTAGTTACTTTCAAGGGTCACCAAAAAAGTGTTTCTCTCTCTCTTTTTAAATAACACTGTGGACTTACTGATGTTTGTTAATAAGCTTTTTATTTATTTATTTTTAATTTAAAAGATTTTATTTATTTACTTATTTATCTGACAGGGAGAGAGAGCATAAGCAGGAGGAGAAGCACGGAGAGGGAGAGGGAGATGCTCCGTAGATCAGGGAGCCCAACATGGGGCTTTGATCCCAGGAGTCAGAGATCATGACGACCAATCGGCAGGCGGCCGATTAACTGACTGAGCCACCCAGCTGCCCCTTTAATAAGCTTTTTAAAAAATTAGATCACACAGAAAATGCAAGTTTGATAATTACAGCACACTGAACATACCCATGGAAGCAGCCCAGGTTATGAAACAGAACACGCCTACAGCCTCTCTCCTAATCATGACTCCATCCCTGCCCTCCAGAGGTGACCAGCATGTATCTTAGGTTCATTTTATCTATTTTTGCACTGTTTTATACAAATGTAAGCACACATTTGAACATGTATAGATTGTGTGTGCACATGTATAGAATGTGCAGATTCTCTTGTATCTAGCTGCTTTCAACATTATGTTTGTAAGAGGCATGTCTGATCTATATGCAGTTTGCAGTCATTTTCATTGCTGCTCAGTATTCAATTGCATGAATACGGCTCGATTTATTTATCCAGCCTGCTGTGCATGAACATTTGGGTTATTTACAGCTTAAGGTTATCACAAACAAGGCCTTGCAATGCCACTGGCCATTAAGCAAGGTTTGTTTGCTAGAGAAGACCCCCAGGACCTAAGGTCTGGATGTACAAGTCTCCGATTTATTGCAGGAAAAGGATCTATTATGGCAAAGCATTAAAGTAAGGATGTGCATCACAGATGACAGCAAGGGGTCCAGAGAGACCAGACCCAGGCCCAAATTGTCCTTCCCTTGTAAGGACCATACTGAACACACTCATTTTCTCCATTCAGGAACATTCAGGAATGTGTGCATGGAAGTCTTTAGAATTAGGGAGTATGAATTGGAGTCTTTGTTTTTTATGTTTTATTGGTCAAGTAGGCGTATTCCTGCTCCATAAACAGCAACTGATAGTCTCATGGAAACAGGTGAGAATCGTTAATATCACTCTTATCAATAAGCCATGTTGAGAAGGTGGTACAAACCACCCCCAAACGACTTAGACCTGTGATTACAAAGCCACACTACAAATCAGTAGGTTTCATGCCTTGGCCGGAGGTCACTGTGATGTGGGACCTTTAGCAAAAGAGTTCCGGCTAATTGTAGGTCTGCTGGAGTTAACCCGCACTGTCCCGTTGCTATGAAGTCATGTTCCTGTCTTCTGATACACGTGCACACACTTCTCTCGGGTGGAATTGCTAGATTCCAGAGTCTGAAGATTTTCAGCGTTAGCAAACAATGTAAAACATTTTTCCAGAATTGGTGCTACCAAGTTCCAACACTACCAGCGGAGTATATGGAGTCTCGCTGCTTTCTAAGACTGTACTGTTGACCCTTTAAGTTTGAGTCGTTCTAGTAGGTGTAGTGATACTTTATTATATTTTTATTACACTATTCCTGCTTACTTGTGAGGTGAGATCTTTTTCATGTGCTTACTGACCAGATTTTGTGACTATGTTGCCCTTTTTTCCCCCTAACTGATGTGTCAGAAATCTTCATTCTGATATGAATTCTTTTGTATTTGTATTTCAGATACCTTCTCCAATTCCCTGCATTGCCTTTTAATTTTCTTAATAGTGTCTTAAAAAAAAAAAAAGATTTTATTTATTTATTTGATAGAGATCACAAGTAGGCAGAGAGGCAGGCAGGGAGAGAGGGGGAAGCAGGCTCCCTGCCAAGCAGAGAACCCAATGGGGGGCTCGATCCCAGGACCCTGAGATCATGACCTGAGCCAAAGGCAGAGGCTTTAACCCACTGAGCCACCCAGGCGCCCCTTAGTAGTGTCTTCTGACAAATTCCTAATTCTAATGGAGTCTAGTTTATCAATCTCTTCCTTTGTGGCTAAAGCTTTGAGGGTTCTGTTTAGGAATTCTTTACTTATCCCAAGATTGTGAAGCTCTCTACTTATGCTGTCAGATCTTTATTGTTTATATTTCATATGTAGATCTACAATCCACCTGGACTGATTTTCTTACAAGGTAAGGAAAGAGGGCAAGATTCATTGTTTCTCCATTTGGGTATCCAAAACATTTCTGGGATGTAGCTCAAAGATGTGCTTATAGGGGAAATTATAGACCTCAATGCATATGTTAGAAAAGAAGAAAAGCCAAAACTCAATTATTTAGCATTCATCTTCAGAATTTAGAAAAAGAAAATGATTCCCAATTTCCAGTGTGATATCATCTTTGAATTCTTTGAGATTATTTGAAAGTACATTGTGTTTAAATAACTAGAAGTATATTTCTTAGTTGCTAAATATATGAATATTTTCCATTATCCTTTTACTATTGACTTCTAGCTTAATTCCACTGTAGTCAGAGAAAATATTTTGTGTGACTTCTGTGCTATGAAATGTGCCTTAGGGGCCAGCATATAGTTAATTTTGGTAAATGTTTTGTGCTTACTTGAAAAGAATTTTTATTCAATTTATATATTAATTTATATTTATATGCCCCAATAATTGGGCATAGATTTTTATTTATATCAGTTATGTCAAATTTGTTAGTCATGTCATTCAAATGTTCAGTAGATCTACTGATTTTTGTTTGTCAGTCACTGAGAGAAAGCGTGTATTAACACCTGCCACTGTGATTCAAAGGGGCTTTGCCTTTATTTTCAGTTTGATTAATTTTTTGCTTCCTCTATAAGATTGTTATTCAAGACGTGTAATTAAAAAATGTATCTTCTGGCTGAACAAAACTTTTATGATTAAGAGGGAGACATCTTCTTTCCTTATAATAATGATGCTTATTTTTTTTTAAGATTTTATTTATTTATTTGAAAGAGAGCAAGAGAGAGAGAGAGAGAGAACATAAGCAGAAGGGAGGAGCAGAGGGAGAGGGAGAAGCAGGCTCCCCACTGATCAGGGAGCCCGATGCCAGGACTCTGTGATCATGACCTGAATCAAAGGCAGATGCTTAACTGAGCCACCCAGCTGCCCCAATATACCAGCTTTCTATTAATGTCTAGATGATAGATCTTTTCCTACTTAACCTTTTTTATTCTCATACCTAGGTCTCCTATAAGCGACATACCACTGGAATGATTTTATCCAGACCGACAATCTTTGGCTTTCTATTGAAGTATTTATTCCATTCACATTGAATTTAATCATTTAGTGTACCAATATCTAACATCTTACTATTTGCTCTCTATTTTTCCTACCTGGACTACATTACTCTTTCTTGACTTTTTTATCTACTTTTGGGTGATCGAGTCCTTTTATTATTCCCCCCATTTGCTTTTTAATTTTACATTATCTTCCTATACTTGTAATGGATACCCTAAATATTATAGCAAAATCCTCAACTTTTTAAAAACCAATGTGTGTTAGTTGTTTCACTGCATTTCAATCATACTTATCCCCATTCCAATGTTTGTACTATCGTTTTCATGTATTTTAATTCTGTATAGAAAGACCCACCTCCTAACATTTTTATTATTCAGAGAAGGAGTACAAATGGAGGTTCATAACAATATATCTGAGTAGGTTATAAATCAAGCTATCAAGGGCTATTTAGAGTCCTTCCGTGCTGGAAAATTATGACCTGGGAGAACCAGACACTGGTTTTTGCTCCAATCATCCTTCGGCTCATCCCACCCAATTTTGTAAGACAGGCAAAAGAGTCAAGCAGACTCTTTGCCAAAGATAAAAAAAGAAAATACATCAGACATTATGAGAATTTGCTAAAATTTGGTTACTACTGCAGGCCTTGTGGTCAGACAACCTGGACTGAAATCCTGGCTCTTTGACCCAAAGCAAGCCACTTAAGTTCTCTGTATCTCAATATTTTCATCTGTGAAGTAATTCAAGGCTCTTCTGAGGCTTAAATGGTTAAATGTATATCAAATGCTTAGAGGGGCGCCTGGGTGGCTCAGTGGATTAAGCCTCTGCCTTCAGCTCAGGTCATGATCCCAGGGTCCTGGGATCGAGCCCCACATCGGGCTCTCTGCTCAGCGGGGAGCCTGCTTCCCCTCTCTCTCTGCCTGCCTCTCTGCCTACTTGTGATCTCTCTCTCCTTGTCAAATAAATAAAATCTTTAAAAAATAATAAATATATATCAAATGCTTAGAATATGACTCATGCTAAACACAAGAAATGTGAGCTTTGCTTTAGTGTATACCTTCACTCCATTACCATTACTAGTATTAACAATAGTACTAGTAGTAGTTGTACTGAGAGATTTCCTCTTGGTTTTGGCTTCTGTAATATTTGAGACCAAATTTCAGGATGACATATAAGCATTGTGCCAGATTAGTTTTCCTTCTTTTGGAGTTACCATTATTGCTGGATTTTTTTTTCATCAATACTTTTCCTAGTTCCCTAGGCTATTGGGTTTTTTCTATTCTGTGTCATATGATTTAGGATTGTGTTTGGTTACGAGTAAGAGAATGCCCAGATGCCAGGACCTGAAATTCATCAAGTTCTGTTCATTGCATCCAACAAGCTGTGCAGAGATCTGCAGAACTGGGAGGTGCTGTAGGTCCATGACACCATCTTCAGTCTCTCAGACTCCTGCCTTTCTCTTATCTCAATTCTTATGTGTGGTTTTCATCCAAACGGTTTCAAAACAGCTACTACACCCAGGGGCATTGCATTAATGTTTCAAGCAGGAAGAATGGAGACGAATGAAAAGCCATCTTTGACAAGCCTCTGTTTTTATTCTGGAGGGGAAGCTCTTTCCGTCAGAATTCTAGATACACACTATTAAGAGAACCATGTAACATGACCACCCCTCGATGCAAGGGACTCTGGGGAAGACTTTTCAGTGGATACAAAGCAACCCCAAACAAAATTGTAGTTAGGGAAGAAATGGGGATGGATGGTAACAGGGTAGGGACTGGGCAATGCCAACAATGGGGGTATAAGTGAACATCCACAGAATCCTCGTCCTCTGGCCCCTTCCCACTCGGTGACCCCGTCTTACGTGTAGCGCCCCTTCAACCCCATCATCCAGCCACACTGACTTCTTTGGGTTCTTTCAACTACTAAGTTTGTTCTTGCCTTGGGACATTGGCGTTGAGCTCTCTCCAAGGGTTGTGTCCCCTTGGATCTCACATGGCTGCTTCCTCCTCATCTGTCATAGCCCAGATTCTAACTCTTCGCCTCAGAGAGCACTCCCTGGCCAGCTAGTCCAAACAGGCCATCCCATCTGTCTCTCACACACAACCTTAGTTTAAGTCTTTTTTTTTTTTTAAAGATGATTTTGTTTTTTATTTGAGAGAGAGAGAGAGAGAGAGAGAGCACAAGCAGGGTGAAGGGCAGAGGGAGACGCACACTCTCAGCTTAGCAGGAATTCTGATGCGGGGCTCGATCCCACAGCTCTGGGATCATGACCTGAGCCGAAAGTAGACGCTCAACTGACTGAGCCATGCAGGCATTTTAATTCCTTGCTTAGTATTTAGATGATTGTATAATCCTACAACTATATCATTATTTAAATTATATATGACTTTTTACTATCTCATTATTTAAATTAAACAGGATTTTTTTCCCTTATTCACTAATATTGGTCTATCTTTCCCACTAGGAACCCTGTCCTTCTGTTTGTTGTATTTCCAGTGCCTAGAACATTTCTTGACATTTAATAAGTATTCATGGTTATTTGTAGAGTGAATGAATAAATGAATAAAATAATCCCAGTTATCTACTGACTGAATGAGAACATCTCTATGGAACTCGGCCTTTTCTCTTCCCTATGCAACTTATTGTCTCACCTCATAATCATTTCCCCAGAAATTCATCAGAGAAGATAGCATTTCTGCAGCTTTTGGAGTGCTCCAGGCAGTTCCAAATATGGCTGCCAACCCCATAGTGGCCGATACCATGACGCATATGCCACATTATTTTCCAAAGTAAAAATTTTAGAATCAATTTCTGAGTAATCTGTAGGTTGCACTATTGAAAATAAAGCCCATGAACTCGATCCCATTCAGGCAGGGAATAGATGAGTTTTCTTGGCTCTAGATCTTAAAGATACAATCATCTCTCTCCCCAGGCTCTCAGTTATATTGTCCTTGCTGCCACTTGAACTTTTCCCACTTGTAATAAATTGCCTCCAAATTTAATGCATCATAAAATCGAGAGCCTGTTGTGCCAATTTGGTTTCTAATTTCCCTGTAATTTGTATCTGTTTCTAGAATGGTAATAAAATCAACGTAAATCATATTTTAAAAAATAAGATTAGGGCCTGCAGAGAAACACACAGTGTTTCATTAAAAGAGTAGGTAACATAATCAGGATTCTGAAATCAACAAAATATAATCATCTGCAAAATTTCTGTGGGAAAATTAATGTTTAAATGATACAATCATATGAGGAAAATAAGCACGATAATTCTGAATTAATATAGCTCTCTATTAAGAAATGATTATTAAGGGGGAAATGGGCCACTTAAAAAGGAGCTGCTGTGGTCTCTTACCAGGTCCAGAAACAAAACCAATAATCCAATTACTGTCAAGTCTGAAAATAGAAATAGACATGGTGATCTTGAGAAAGGGAATTATTTTTCACATCATTAGAGGCATAGAGAGATATAAACCAGATCTTTTGATGACATTGGGATATACACGAATAGAAGGAAGAAAAGAAAACAAACAAAACCTAGTGCACTGAACTAAGCCTTGGACTTTTGAAACACAGAACTTACCTTGTACTTTGGGGTTTAGATTTAGGACATAATATTTATTTAGATGTCCCCTTCCCACTGCAAATAATACCTAAGCATGCACTTACTGATTGATTGTTTTATGGATTTTATTTTTAAGTAATCTCTCCACCCAACTTGGGGCTCGAACTCACAGCCCCAAGTCCAAGAGTCACAGGCTCTGGGGTGCCTGGGTGGCTCAGTGGGTTAAGCCTCTGCCTTCGGCTCAGGTCATGATCTCAGGGTCCTGGGATCAAGCCCCGAGCCCTGAGTCTGGCTCTCTGCTCAGCAGGGAGCCTGCTTCCCTTCCTCTCTCTGCCTGCTTCTCTGCCTATTTGTGATCTCTCTGTCAGATAAATACATAAAATCTTCAAAAAAAAAAAAAAAAAAAAAAGAGTCACAGTCTCCACTGACTGAGCCAGACAGGTGCTCCCAACCCAACATAGGGTTTGAAATTACGACCCTGAAATCTTGACCTAAGCAAAAATCAAGAGTTGGTTGCTTAACCAACTGAGGCACCCAGGTGCTCCATCATGCCCTTTTTGATGTGTTCTTGTGGTCTCTGATTGAGCTGTAGAGATGATGATTATTTGTTCAGAGTTTTACCATTTATAAAGCACAATCTCAATTTCTTATCTCACTTAAGATGTGGTATTCAGACAGCTTTGTTATTTATTCAAACAAATACATCAAGATATGAAGACATATTTTATTCACTTATATTTTCCACTCGCTGTAACTAAGAGAACATCACCACTAAATTACTCTCCCCAGAGGGGAAAAAAAGGAAAAAAATCGACATAGGTTCAATTTTTGACTTCGACAAGCAGAGAAGCATCTGATGGTTTCACATTACAAAGGAATGTATAAGTTTACAATATCAAATATTCCATGAAAGTAGAAAAAGTCTCTTTTCATTAAAAAAAAATATATATATTCTGAGGTGCCTGGGTGGCTCAGTCGTTGAACGTCTGCCTTCGGCTGGGGTCATGTGCTCTCTTTCTCTCTCTCTCAAATAAATGAGTAAACTCTTTAAAAAATAAGAAGAATATGGAAGATCTCCATGAACTGATACTCTGTGGTTTCTCGGAGATACTGTCAATCGAAAGGAGCAAAGTGCAAAAGATCGCATGGTATGTGCGCGACCTTCTGTTTGAGGAGGAAAATAAGGCAACAATACGGACGGGCTTATCCTGAAAAAGGAAACGTAAGGAATTAACCCAGAAACTGTGAAGCAGATTGGTTGCCTTCGAGAGATAGGAGGTGCAGGATTGGAGGGGTAGGGAAGAGAGTGACCTTGCTGTATAAAAGGGCATACAACTCTGACTTTGGGAAACAGGTAAGTAACCATGTGAGCACAAAGGACGGACCGCTCTGAGTCATTATCTGACCTCCCGCTGAGCACAGCCTCTGACTGTGATGTTTGATGCGTGACTAGAATTTGAACTCAGACCTGCCAAATCCAGCTTGTGGTCCTGACTCTTCAGGACTGGAAAGGACCGTATGGAGGTGGCCCAGCCCCCCTCACTTAACAGGTGAGAAACCAAAGCCCAGCAGGGTGAGCGACGTGGAGGGTCAACACGGGCACTGCTGCCTTCGAGGCCTGGCACGTGAGTTTTTTTCCTGAAAGCATGTTGCCTCTAGCTTGAATCGAACCAAATGTGCTTCATGGAGCTTGATACATTTTAACTTGTTATAGTTTTTTTCTTTTTTAAAAGATTTTATTTATTTATTTGACAGAAAGAGACACAGCAAGAGAGGGAACACAAACAGAGGGAGAGGGAGAGGGCGGAGCAGGTTTCCCGCTGAGCAGGGAGCCCAGTGTGGTCTTGATTCCAGGACCCCAGGACCATGACCCAAGCTGAAGGCAGATGCTTAATGACTGAGCCACCCAGGTGCCCCAACTTACTACACTCTTCAATCTCTTATTCATCAATAACCGATGGAACATTTTTGTTCTTTTTTAATTCCCCTCCTTCCTTTTTCTCTTTCATCCTCATGATCACTTTGACCCGAAAGGATTTTTGACTGATATTCTACTACTATAAGAGAGGCATTCTAGGGGTGCTTGAGTGGCTCAGTTGGTTAAGTGTCTGCCTTTGGCTCAGGTCATGACCCTGGAGTTCTGGAATCAAGTCCCACATTGGGCTCCCTGTTCAGCAGGGAGTCTCTTTCTCCCTCTGACCCTGCCCCCTCTCATGCTCTCTCTCTCTCTCTCTCTCCCTCTCTCACATTGTCTCTCTCTCAAATAAATAAAATCTTAAAAAAAAAAAAAAAGAGGTATGCTAATGGAAGCTGGGATGCAAAGTGCATTGGGGCACCTGCGTGGTTCTATCAGTTAAGATTCTGACTCGATCTCAGCTCAGGTCTTGATCTCAGGGTCGTGAGTTTAAGCCCCACATCAGGCTCCATGCTGGGTGTGGAGCCTACTTAAAAAAAAAAAAGTGCACATGTGACAGGATCCCTGCCCTTAGTGCGGGATAGCTGGTCACAAACAGGTACAGCCCAGTGTAAATGCCATCACTGAAATTCTTTTGGTTTGGATAGATTGTGAGCAGCTTTCCAGAGGCAGAGGTTAAGCCTCATCTCAAAAAAGTAAATGGGAGCTTTTCAAGTTATTTGGGGCCCCAGGAAGGAAGCTGTCTCCAACAGAGGCACAGCAGGTATGACAGAACAGAGACGATAAACTTTAGTCCTTGTGTTGATGTTCTCTATGCTCTTTAGACTTAAAAAAAAAAAAATCATCTCTTAATCTTAATCAGTTCATCAGTTTCAATACCACATGTCACATTCTAGTAACTGCTCATGCTTTTTATTGTGGCCCTTTCAAAAAAGAGTCATTGATTTGGCTCCTCCTATGTTGAATCCCCTGCTACAGGGTTTTAAATACTCAGTGCACGCGGTGGTAACCCGCACTCCCCCTCACTCCACAAAGCGGCATCGATCAGCACATGCTGGGCCCCCAGCTAGGTGCTGCTGCAGAACCAGAGACTAGAACACGGGGGATACAAGGGGGCTGGGAATGAGGGAGATATCATCACTCCGCCACTAGGAAAGCCTCTAAGGAGACTCATTTCAGCCGTTACTGTATTGGTTTAACTACTGCCAATTCCTTGAAGGCAGGAATGAGGTCTGACAGTCCCTGGAAGTCACTCTTGACTCTCCGCCTCACACATGCCCCATATCTATCCATTTTACCCCATGCGTGCTTTTCAAATCCATCCATTTCTCTCCAAGTTTATCAGCACCTCCATACTGTAAGCCTCCGCTAGCTGCCCTGCGGAGGAGCCGGCTGGTCTCCTTGCATCGTTGCTCACCCTCTGTAACCCTCTCTGATCTACTGTCCACATGGCGGCCAGAGTAATCTTTGCAAAATGGAAACCTAATCATGTTCAGCTCCCGCATTTGCTAGAAATCACTCAATGCCTTCCAGCTGTTCTTGGTATAAAGACGTGGTCTGTCTCGTCGCGTCCCCAGTGGGAGCAGAGACCCCGAGTCAAGCCTTTAGGACCCTGTGTCTCTGTTCTCAGCAGAAAGGTGGGGAAGGGCAACGATGTCACCTGATGCCTCAAATGCTTAGTCTGCCCCAAATTCATTCATTCAATTGGCATCAAGATCTTTCCATACTGGCATATAGCTGTTTATTTTTTCTTAATGACCACATGATAATTCATTGCATTCATGTTTCATAATTTATTTAAGCAGTCCCAGTCCCTCTTAAGATATGTCCAAGGGGGACCTGGGTGGTTCAGTGAGTTAAGCCTCTGCCTTCGGCTCAGGTCATGATCTCAGGGTCCTGGGATTGAGTCCCGCATTGGGCTCTCTGCTCAGGGGGGAGCCTGACCCCCCCCCCCCGCCTGCCACTCTGTCTACTTGTGATCTGTGTCAAATAAATAAATAAAATATTTTTTTAAAAAATGTGTCCAAGACTATACAGGTACACACTGTTTTATGTATATCTCTGGTTACTATTCTATTTCAAAATTATTTTTAGCTCTTCCTACAATATTCTTCCTCTTCCTGTATCTTCCATATAAAATGTTGAATCAGTTTTTGAAGCTCCCTAAAAAATGCTCTTGGAATTTTGCTCAGAACTGAAAAAAAATTATATATATATATATATATATATATATATATATATATGGTATGTAAAGAATGAATGATGAGGGTATGGAACATGATTCTCCACAGTCTGGCACAAATGATTCTATGTGCGTAATAATTTTGTGCAAGAAGCCAAAAAAGAAATAGCAAATTAGAAGCATAATTCAAAAAGATAAGAAAAGGGAGCACCTGGGTGGCTCAGTTGGTTGAGCATCAGACTCTTGGTTTTAGCTCAGGTCATGACCTCAGGGTGGTGAGATTGAGTCCCACTTTGGGCTCCATGCTCAGCACAGAGTCTGTCTGAGAGTCTCTCTCTCTCTCTCTCTCTCTCTCTTTCCCTTTGCCCCTCCCCCTGCTCTCACTTTCTCTCTCTCCCTCAAAATAAATAACATCTTAAAAAAAAAAAAAGAAAATATAGTTTTATTGAAATGGGATCCCATTCAAATAGTTATTAAAAAGCTATTTACTGAGCAGCTCCTATGGGATGGGCACTGCCCCATAAGCAGAGACATAGACAACGTCTCTTTATTCTGATGTGTGGACATAGCAATGAACGTATAAACATGCGCAAAGATTGCGGATGGTGAGGGGCGCTAGTTAAGGGCATGAAGACAAGAGATGGGAACTGGGCAGTGCTTGTCGTTGGGTGACCAAGGAGGTTCGCCCTGGGAAGACACATTCAAACTGAGCTCTTAATGACAAGGACCCAGTTCTGCAAAAACTCAAGGGGAGAGCATTTCGGGTACAGCAAATGGCCGGTTCGAAAGGCCCAGGGCAGGCATGAGATGGCCGAGGGGGAGTACGGTGAAGGGGAAGTCAGTCAGGAAGCAGAAAGACAAGTACACTACCATCTCATTTATGTGTGGAACTGAGAAATGAACAAACAACAACAAAAACCAAGCTCAGATTCGAAGAACAGCTTGGTGGTTGCCAGAGGTGGTGGGGAGGGGGGAGGGGAAACAGGTGCAGGGAGTCAGAAGGTCCCAACTTCCAGCGATAAAATAAGTAAGTCTGGGGATGTAATGCTCCCCACGGTGACTAAGGTTAACAATACTGTATTCCGGGGCGCCTGGCTGGCTCAGTCAGTAGAGTATGTAACTCTCCATCTCAGGGTCATGAGTTCAAGCCCCATGCTGGCCATGGAGGCTACTTCAAACAAATATTTACTTATTTATTTATTTTGAAGTCACCGTGGGGAACACGGTGTATACAAATACTTGTATTTTTACTGTTTTATTTGAGAGAGACAGACAGCACCCAGGTCAGTAGGGAGAGGGAGAAAGAATCTCAAGAAGACTAAACTTTCCTTGAACTAAAACGAATCAAAAATGCTCCTTGAATGTTGCACTACATGGAAGCATCCTCTTCTGAACTCTCGGCCCTCTCCCTTTCTGCCCAAGAACAGGACATATAATTTCCCTTTGCAACAGTATCCCCTGTTCTGTTCTTCTGTACCAGCAAGAGGAGATGACTCTTGTCACTGGAAACAGCATTGACTTGAGCCTGTGTAACAAATCTTACTAAACAGCTTTCTCTTCCATTAGTTTCCCCATATATTTAGCCTGGCACCATTGACCTCTCTGAGAAGCCAAAATCTTCTTCATCTTGTCAGGTCAGCACGATTTATTGACCTTTGTTAAAATGCTATAAAATCCCCCAGGCCTCACACCTTTGAGGGTTTTCACTTGTTTTCTCTCAGGCTCCCCCATGTGCGTCTGAAATAAATCTTTTCTCCTGTTGATCCTGTTGATCTAACTTTGTCAATTTAATCTGCAGGGCCCAGTCATTGAACTAAGAGTATAGAAGAAAAGAGGGTTTTTTTGGGTTTTTTTCCCCCTTCCCTACAGAATCCAATACACCTTTAAGGAAAATCTTCCAAAACTCACTGCTGAATCTGTTACCATAACTGATAAAATTTGGTGGTGATCATTAATTTCACACTGTTATTTTGTAACTTCTCTAACCCATAATTCACAAGTTCCTGGAATAACTCAATCATACAAGGAGTCAGGAAATGTGTGAAAAAGCAAAACTCATGAGTTTATTAGCAGCAAGTCAATTCTGACTGAATAATAACTAAAAGGAAAAATTTGTGTTCATTGAGGTTATGAATTTAGCCTTATATCTAGGTAGCAAGTGCTTTGCTACTAGAGGAAGAAAAAAACCCCTATATTTGTGGGGGAAGGGGAGTCCACATAAAATAAGGACAGAGGAGAGAGGACCACCGCCTCCCCCCCCCCCACATGCAAGGAAATGCTATTTTTATTCAAACCAGTGGTAAATGGAAAGCATCTGTTTTCAAACTTCAGCATCAGCATCACCTGGAGGGCTTGTTAAAACACAATTTGCTGGCCCACTGCCAGAGTTCCTGATCCAGTAGTTCTGGGGGGAGAGCCTGAGGCTCTGCACTTCTAACCAGGCTCTGAGACCGTTCCTGCTGCGGGCGCCTTCCCGGGACCACACTTCGAGAATTGCTGGTATAGAAGAAAGGATTCTGTGAGGATAAAGTAGCCTTCCCACGGAGCTCCATGGCCAGGTCACGGACTCCTCTCACGGGTTCCTTCTGGCTCTCCCCTACTGGAAGACTCTGGTCTTTTTGGTCCACCAATGGCTGCCATCCTGAGCAGGGTGCAGAAAGGAACGCTACAAGCCAAATCCTCAAAAGCAAGGACCACCCCTTGCGATCGTCGAAGTTCTCCTGAAAGCAAAGCCTGAAGCGAAGACTTGGGAGCAGTGGCTTATCTGGAGGCGATCCCAGGCGGCAGGAGTGAGGGCGCAGGGAAGGCGGGTACTTCAATGTCACAGTGTGCTATTCTGTCCTTCAAGTCTCCTGGAACCTCTAGGAAGCTGAACGCCTTCCAGAATTGCCTACCAGAGTGATGGGCATTATCCACCTGCTAGACCCATTGTTTGAGGGCTGGCTCAGGATCTTAACACCCTTGCACTGCCAAGCCAAGCCAGCTCGTGTGGCCCATGAGAGGGTCCTGGGGCAGAAGGCAGGTGATTGAGTGGTGACCCTGGTGAGCCTGAGCCTGAGCCGGGACAGGCACTCGGGAAGTCAGAAGTGGACCTACAGGGCACGAAGAAAACGCCAGCGATGTCTGCCACCTGGCTGCGGGCTCAGGTGTGCGAGTAGGCTGGGAAGACCCGGATGCAGGCAGGTCCGGCGGGCTCTCCTGGTAAGTTATTTAAAAAAGCTCTAGTTGCGCCCTGAGTTGGTAACAGCACTGTTGCTAACAGCCCCGGGCGGAAAAGCAAGCCCTCTGAAATGCAGAGAATAAGCGGTCGTTGCCAGAGGGAAAATGGGTGAAGGGATGGGTGACCTAGTTGAAGGGAATTAAGAGGTACAAATTTCGGTTTAGAAAATAAATAAGTCACGGAAATGAAAAGTACAAGACAGGAAGATGGTCAGTGGTATTGTACTAACGCCGCATGGGGACGACAGTTAGTGGGATGAGCATTGCGGAATGTAAAGAATTAGCGAGTCCCTGTGCTGCACAGGGATGTCAATTATACTTTCACTGAACACTGAAAATTATGAATTTAGAATATTACATAATTGTTTATTTGTTTTATTCTGTATTATTCACATGGGAAAGTCCCAGGATGGCCATGCCAACTATAATTTCTATAGTTTTAAAATATTTGTCGCAGTTTTCCCATAATTGCTTTAATCCGCTCTCCTTTGACTCTGCAAGATGTCTTCGTGATGTACAAGTGTGGGAGAAGAAAGCCCACAGGGAGAAGCTTTGAGCAGGGAGTGCAGGGGCGGGGTGGTGGTTCCGTGCTTCTCTCCTCTCTCGATGGGCTGTCCCCAGCAGCCTTCCTGTGTGTGCTTCCTGGGAGCCGGCCCTGTAAGAGGGAGCAAATAGGTTCAGTGAGCCCCCCAGATGGGTCTCCCTCCTGCCGTGTGTCCTCTGCTCCTCTCTGGTCTCCTGGGATAAGCCTGGGGTATGTAAACCTTTGCCTCAGGCTCTGCTTTTTGGGAAATCCAAGCTACAATTTTCATCAAAGAAGATGGGCATTCTAAAAAGCTCCATTTTACACTGCCATTTACCCAGGAGTCTAAGTATGGCCAAACCTTACACTGTCAATCAGATAACTATAAATAATCTCATTAACTTAACGGGTATTGCTTTTGTGATGAAAGAAATTGAGTACATTTTCATGTTTATTGGCTATGTTTATATCTTTTCTGCTTTTTCCTCCCAAATTTATTTAAATTCTAATTAGTTAACATAGAGTGTAATAATGATTTGGGGAGTAGAATTGGTTCCATACATATTTTAGGATTGTTTGTTCCAGTTCTGTGAAAAATGCTGGTGGTGTTTTGGTAGGGATTGCATTAAATTGTAGACTGCTCTGGGTAGTATAGACGTTTTAACAATGTCTGTTTTTCCAATTCATGAACGTGGAGTTTTTTCCCATTTCCCGTGTCCTCTTCAATTTCATGAGAATTCTATAGTTTCAGAAGTGTAGATCTTTTAACTCTTTGGTTAGGTTTATTCCTAGGTATCTTACTGTTTGGGGCGCAATTGTAAATGGGATCAATTCCTTGATTTAATTTTCTGCTGCTTCATTACTGGCGTATAGAAATGGGACAGATTCTGCCTATTGATTTTAATATCCTTCAGCTTTGCTGAATTCATGTATTCTAGCAATTTTTTTGTGGAGTCTTTTGGGTTTTCTACATAGAGCATCATGTGATCTGCAAATACAGAGTTTGACTTCCTTGCTGATATGAATGTATTTTCTTTCTTTTGCTTTGATTGTTGAGGCTAAGACTTCCAGTACTATGTTAAATAGCAACGGTGAGAGTGGACACCCCTGTCTTATTCTTGACTGTAGAGACAAAGCTCTGTTTTTCCCCATTGAGGATGATATTAACTGTGGGTCTTTCGCATATGGCTTAGACAGAGATCACAAGAAGGCAGAGAGACAGGCAGAGAGAGAAGAGGAAGCAGGCTCCCGGCTGAGCAGAGAGCCCAATGCGGGACTCGATCCCAAGACCCTGAGATCATGACCTGAGCTGAAGGCAGAGGCTTAACCCACTGAGCCACCCAGGTGCCCCATTGAGGGTTTTTATCAAGAAAGGGTGCTATATTTTGTCAAATGCTTTTTTTTTTTTTTTTTTTTGCATCTATTGAGAGGATCCTATGTTTCTTATCCTTTCTTTTATTAATGTGGTGTATCACATTGATTGGTCTGAGGATATTGAACAACCCCTGCTTTTCTGGTCTTTTTGATGTGATGTGGGCCAGGAGCAAATGGTCAAGAAACAATTCTTGACATATTTTTGAGACAAAAAGATGTTCTTATTAAAGCATGGGAGCAGGACCTGTGGGCAGAAAATGGTACACTGGGATTGGGAGGAGCAATTGATTATATCTTCCAAGTTGGGGGGGGAAGAGATAAAAAAATTCCCCAAAAGGATTTTCCTGTGTTAAAGAAGACTCAGAAGGTCTGGCTATTAACTGTCAAGCTAAGGTGGCTTTTTGCCTTTCGAAAGCACTGACATTAAGGCAGTCGTGAACTCCTTGTGGGTCCTCACGGTCTGCCTGTCTCCCCAGTGTTTGTCAACCGGCTGCAAGTTGTAAGAAGATTTAATTTTATCTGCATTTCTTTTGCCTTTGTGCTCCTCATTTTGCCCAATTTCCTATGGGAGAATTCCCCCTTTCTTAATGATTTACGAGCACTGCACTAAGCTTATTGGGCTACTGACTGTCATGTGTGTTGCAAATATATTTTCTCAGCTTGCATTTTGTCCTCAACTCTGCAGAGAATTTTAGTTGTCACTTGTTAAACTTTTTTTTATTTTAAAGATTTTATTTATTTATTTGACAGAAAGAGATCACAAGTAGGCAGAGAGGCAGGCAGAGAGAGAAGGGGAAGCAGGCTCTCCGCAGAGCAGAGAGCCCAATGCAGGGCTCGATCCTAGGACCCTGAGATCAAGACCCGAGCCAAAGGCAGAGGCCCAACCCACTGAGCCACCCAGGTGCCCCACTTGTTAAACTTCTTAATTGGCTTACTTATTTGCCTCTGGCTTAATAGCATCTTCCTATTCAAGATTAGAACAGTATAGGGGCACCTGGGTGGCTCAGTGGGTTAAGCCGCTGCCTTCGGCTTGGGTCATGATCTCGGGGTCCTGGGATCGAGTCCCGCATCGGGCTCTCTGCTCAGCGGGGAGCCTGCTTCCTCCTCTCTCTCTCTCTGCCTGCCTCTCTGCCTACTTGTGATCTCTCTCTGTCAAATAAATAAATAAAATCTTAAAAAAAAAAAAAAGATTAGAACAGTATCTTTCTATATTTACTGTTATTCCTTTTTTGGTTTTAGTTTTTATTCTTGAGTCACTGCTATATCTAGGTATCATTTTGATATGAAGTATTCTATAATTTCATTTAATGAGAGACCTAAAGTCCAAAATCTGCCTCAAGATAAAACATAGTTCTGGGTATAAATGAATTTCTGGCCTATAATAGCAGCAAAATTTAAAAGATCAGGGATCCTTTACCCATAAATTTATTCTAAAGTAACATCATTTTTTTTTAAAGGATTTTGTTTGACAGAGAGAGACAATGAGAAAGAGAATACCAGCAGGGGGAGTGGGAGTGGGAGAGGGAGAAGCAGGGTTCCCACAGGGGAGGGAGCCCGATGCGTGGCTTGATCCCAGAACTCCAGGATCGTGACCTGAGCTGAAGGCAGACCTTTAATGACTAAGTCACCCAGGCACCCCTAAAGAAACATTTTTTTTAAAAAAGTGAAAAGTAACATACATGAAGACTTTTACATACATTTTGTTTATAAAATTAAAAATGAAAACAAATCATGTATAATAATAATAATTGTGTTAGGGGCACCTGGGTGGCTCAGTCAGTGAGGGGTCCAACTCGATTTCAACCTAAATTGTGGTCTCAAGGCCGTGAGGCTCTGTGCTAGGTATGGAGACTGCTTAAGATTCTCTTTCCCTCTCCACTCCCCTTACTCGGTACATGTGTGCTTGCTCTCTTTAAAAAAAAAAAAAAGGGGCGCCTGGGTGGCTCAGTGGGTTAAGCCGCTGCCTTCGGCTCAGGTCATGATCTCAGAGTCCTGGGATCGAGTCCCGCATCGGGCTCTCTGCTGAGCAGAGAGCCTGCTTCCCTCTCTCTCTCTCTGGCTGCCTCTCCGTCTACTTGTGATTTCTCTCTGTCAAATTAATAAATTAAAAAAAAATCTTTAATAAAAAAATAAAAAAAAGTAAATAAGTGGTAATTGCATTATTTTAACTTGAAATATCTTTCCTCTAAAATTATAACTGTCAAAACTATATAAAAACATGAAAATAGGGGCGCCTGGGTGGGTCAGTGGGTTAAGGCTTCTGCCTTCGGCTCAGGTTGTGATCCCAGGGTCCTGGGATCGAGCCCCGCATCGGGCTCTCTGCTCGGCAGGGGGCCTGCTTCCCTCTCCGCCTGACTGTCTGCCTACTTGTGATCTCTGTCAAATAAATAAATAAAATCTTAAAAAAAAAAACATGAAAATACACATAAATTATTATAAGGAAAATACAATATTGGATTTCTGCAATGATTATATTACATAAAAAGTAACATAAAAAATGAAAATGGACAGTTTTTTCCCCTGAGAGTCTGAGTTTTTTCCTGGTTTTTCTCTGCATTACTGTTAGAGTATTTGATACTTTTTAAAAAGCCCCATCATGTGTATACTTACATGATCAGAAATATCTGTAAACCATAATGGATAAACGGGGAAAATGGAGAAAAGGATACAAAGCAGCCACAGTGAGACCTTGGCTTAGGGAAACAATCACAGGGGCGCCTGGATGGTTCAGTCTTAAACGTCTGCCTTCAGCTCAGGTCATGATCCCGGGGTCCTGGGACTGAGCCCTGCGTCAGGCTCTCCCACTCCCTCTCCCTCTCCCACTCCCTGCTTCTCCCTCTCCCACTCCCCTTGCTTGTGTTCCCTCTCTCACTGTGTCTCTCTGTCAAATACATAAATAAAATCCTTAAAAAAAGAAAGAAAGAAAAGAAATAACAAATAAGATAGTAAGACTATTTCAAGGCAAATGAAGGCATATTGATTTTAAGAAAAGGGAAAATACAAAATATTTTAAATCTCATAAATGTAGAATCCAATTAACAACCAATTAAGTTGTTGTCTTTCTTATCCAATTTGGAAAAAAAAAAGGACCATAGAGATGGAGGAAGAATATTACAGAGTTTGTGTTGTCCTTGATGGGGAAACTTAGTAGCCAAGGCATCTAACGGTGTTAAAAGATCATTAACTCTAAGGGCACCGGGGTGGTTCAGTCAGTTAAGCATTGACTCTTGATTTCAGCTGAGGTCATGATCTCAGGGGCCTGGGATTGAGCCCCACGTGGGGCTCTGTGCCGGGTGCGGGGTCTGCTTGGGATTGTCTCTCTCTCTGCCCCTTTCCCCAAGCTCACCCATGCACACTCTCTAAGAAAAAAGATCATAGCTCTCTTTGCCCAAGTCAAGCCAACACATTCCTTTATACTTTCCAAAAGAAACGAAATGAGTGTTTGGTGTGGTTTTTAATAGACTTTGTTTTTTAAAGCAGGTTTTTATGTTTATGGAAAAACTGAGCGGAAAGTCCAGAGCATTCCCAGCACTCTCCCCTCTCCCCGTCCCCTATTATTAGCATCCTGTGTAGCGAGCGACATTTGTTACAGCTGATGAGCCGCTACAGCTACATTATTAACTAAAATCCATAGTTTAGATTTGGGTTCACTTGGTGTTGTAGAGTCTGTGGGTTTTATGTAATGACGTCGATCCGCCATTGAAGTATCCTACAGAATATTTTCACTGCTCTAAAAATCCTCCCTCCCTCCCTCCAAGCCCCTGGCAACCACTGATCTCTCACGGTCTCCATAGTTTCATCTTCTCCAGAATGCCATGGAGTTAGACTCACGCAGTATGTAGCCCTGCCTGGCTTCTTTCACTTAGCAATGTGCATCTGCGTTTCCTCCATGTCGCGTCATGGCTTGGTAGCGCATTTCTTTTTATCTTTGAATAATACTCTATTCCGTAAATCTAGCTGTAACACAGCTGGTTTATCCGTCCCCGCCAAGGAAGGAAGGTTTGGGTTTTTAATCACAAGTTCAGTTTTAATCGGCCTTTTCTTTTTAAGATTTATTTATTTTAAAGAGGGAGAGCAGTGAAGAAGGGCGAGACGGAGAGAATGAGCGAGAATGTCAAACACACCCTCTGCTGAGCAGGAAGCCCTACTTGGAGCTCTTCCTCACACCCCTGAGATCAAGACCTGAGCCAAAATCGAAAGTCGGTCGGTCGCACAACTGACTGAGCCATTTATTTTTAATTAGCTTTAAGTGGCTAATGAAAAACTTCCAGATATGCTCATTCAGTGAAAATGTGGATTGAGGGTAAAGCCAAGCAGCATCGGAATGGATGAAAGGTTGAAAGCAGCCTTCTAACCTTGAAATTCATATTTTGGCTTAAAAAAATAAACTTCCCATCCCCTTATTTTTTCTTGCTTTGTTATACTTTGAAAATGATCAGGGGTGGGAGCCTGGGTGGCTCAGTGGGTTAAGCCGCTGCCTTCGACTCAGGTCATGATCTCAGGGTCCTGGGATCGAGTCCCGCATCGGGCTCTCTGCTCAGCAGGGAGCCTGCTTTCCCCTCTCTCTCTCTGCCTGCCTCTCTACCTACTTGTGATCTCTCTCTGTCAAATAAATAAATAAAATCTTTAAAAATAAATAAATAAATAAATAAATAAAAAATAAAAATGATCAGGGGCACCTAGGTGGCTCATTCATTAAGTGTCTGCCTTTGGCTCAGGTCCTAGTCCCGGGGTCCTGGGATCAAGCCCCACGTCGGGTTCCTTGCTCAGCAGGAAGTCTGCTTCTCCCCCTACCCCGGCTTGTGTGCTTGTGTTATCTCACTCAAATAAATAAAATCTTAAAAAAAAAAAAAAGAAAAGAAAAGAAAATGATCAAGTACCTGAAGATGTTGAATATATTTTCTGTGTGAAGAAGCACCCAATCCATTCTAATATTTATAATTCAATGAATATATTATTAAAAAAAAATAGAAAATGCAGGTTGCCAAAAATAAAATGGCAATGACTGTACTTCTATTCATTATCCTGAGATAATCACCATTTGTATGTCTGCATGACCTTTCAGATTCTTCTATATACTTGTATACATCTGTGTATCATGTAAAATTTATTGAAATGGATATAAAGTTGGCTCTCATTATTCTCTGGAATTAAGTTCTTTAAAGCCCCCCACAAACAGTGCATTAGAGAATATTTAACCATTGCTCCTAGAGGAAATACAGGCTTGGATTCCTATGAACCTCTGACTACAACATTTTCATCAACTGATGGGTACCTGATCTTGTTTTATATATGTTTGTGTGTAAAGACCACTTATTTAATTGGTTCACTAACCTTGAACTCCTGGCTGACAGCCTACAGCTCTGCCTGAACAAAACTTACCTAACACACATATTTTCTCCCTAAGACATACGAGACCATTCCTGTACTTAGGAGTGACACTACTTCAGCCATTTAAACAGTGAAATCATCAACAAAGAACACGAAAATGAAAAACATGGTACCAAGTAGGCTGCAAAAAGAACTTGTTTCCAGTATGAGCTGAAACAAGAAGGCAGAGTAACGGGGCGCCTGGGTGGCTCAGTGGGTTAAGCCTCTGTCTTTGGCTCAGGTCATGATCTCAGGGTCCTGGGATCAAGCCTCACATCAGGCTCCTTGCTCAGGGGGAGCCTGCTTCCTCCTCTCTCTCTGCCTACTTGTGATCTCTGTCTGTCAAATAAATAAATACAATCTTTAAAAAAAAAAAAAAAAGGAACAAGACAGAGTAATGCCTTGTCTGACCTCAGCTGGGGGCCTGCACATCAGGAAGGAACCTCCTGTTTTTGGCATGTCTGCAAATGGCTGTGAAATCACTGTGAGGATTGATTTGGGGATTGAGAGTAAATTTGAGCAAGTAGGCAGATTCACAGATACAGAATCTGCAAGTCAGGAGGATTGACTGTACGTGTGCTGAGTTGATCATGCTGTTCTATAGCTGGCACTTTCTTCTTCTCTCTTCTTTTTTCTTGTCCTCCTCCTCCTCCTCTTCCTTCTTCTTCTTCTTCTTCTTCTCTCTCTCTCTCTCTTTTTTAAAGTTTTATTTATCTGAGAGAGAGTGCACACATGTGTGAGCCCAGGAGAGGGGCAGAGGGAAAGAATCTCAAGCAGACTCCCCACTGAGCACAGAGCCCAATGTGGGGCTCAGTCCCATGACCCTGAGATCATGACTTGAGGCAAAATCAAGAGTGGATGCTTAACCCACTGAGCCAACCAGGCGCCCCACAGCTGGCACTTTCTTCTTGATACGTGATCTTCCACGTCACCAAGTGGACTTCTACATGGTCATTTGCAATGGGTTACTAAATATTTTACTGGGTGAATACAGAACACCGACTTCCACAATCTGATTCATTTCCTGTGGCTGCTGCAACGGATTCCTGTACGCTCCATAACTTGAAACCACAGAAATTTATTGTCTCGTAGTTCTGGGGGCCAGAAGTCCAAAATCCAGATCACTGGGCTAAACTCACAGTATTGGTGGGTCATGCTCCCTCCTGGGACTCTAGGGGAGAAGCCACTCCTTGTGTCTTCCAGCTCCTGGGGGCTGCTGGCATTCCTTGGCTTGTGACCACATCATCCCTGTCTTCAAAGCTGGGATCTTCGGATCTCTCCCTGCTCCGTCTTGATGTGCTCTCCTTCTCCGTGTGTCCGATCTCTCTTCCCTTTCTCTGAGAAGGATACCAGTGATTGCTTTTAGGGCCCACACTGATAATGCAGGACCCCAGTGGAACAGAGATAGTATGCAAATTGCGTTTGCCTGCCAGCCTAGAGACGGCTTTTAGCAAGAAGGGAGCTGGGGCCAGGGTGGCTTCTGCGGCCTCCTCCTAGGAGGTCCGCTCAAGATGGTGGTTGCGAGGGGCACCTGGGTGGCTCAGTGGGTTAAGCCTCTGCCTTCGGCTTGGGTCATGATCTCAGGGTGCTGGGATCGAGCCCCACATCAGGATCTCTGCTCAGCAGGGAACCTGCTTCCCCCCCCACCTTGCCTGCTTGTGATCTCTATCAAATAAATAAATAAAATCTTAAAAAAAAAAAAAAAAAAAAAAAAAGATGGTGGTTGCGAGGGTCAAAAGGTCCGGGGCAAGCTCTCCTGCCTCAAAAGAAGCCCCAGGCCAGAGGTTTCAACCTCTTATATTTCCAGCAAAGCTTGGAAACTTAACACAATTAGTTTATATGCTTGTAAATATTAACGGAGCCATGTCGCCTCGTTGTAACACCCACTTCTGAGTTCATGTTCTTGCTGTGCCACCAGGGCCATATTTCAGTCTTAGTCATAGATCATATAATAAGATACTACTGCCACATAATGAGCTTATCATCATTTTGTGCAAGCATTTATTTCTGTATGCAAGGCCTAAGGTAGGGACCAGAGTGCAGGAAGCCTGGTCAAGACCAGCCACTCTCCTGGCATTTCAGGGCAGGGGCTGGGGCTTCAGAGACAAGGTCCTGGGGTGGTAGGAATGGGATATGGAAGAGGAGTCGCTGTGGGGCAGGATGGGAGATTATATTCTATATTATGACACATTTTATAGCTATCAAATATATAATAAAATATAACAAATAGCATATAATTAATATTATAAAGATATAATTCATAGACTGACAGGGTTCAGGACATGCTGCACCAAAATCTGACACTTTGGCATATTAAGTATCTCAACGTGAAGGAATCTGAGAAACAGCAGGTTCAAGAAGGGTTTTGTGACCTTCCCCTGAGGCAGATCATAAGACCGTCATGTGAGAAGAGCCTTTTCTAGACCTGGAGGAAAGGAGCATCCTTCCCTCCAAGATGAAGGAGAAGAATGAACAAGGATTTTTCCAAAGAAGACCTATGCATGGCCAAGAGACACCTGAAAAAATGCTCAACATCAAGAGAAGAAATAACAAGTGTTGGTGAGGATGTGGAGAAAAGAGGACCCTTGTGAGCTGTTGGCGGGAGTGTAAATTGGTGTAATCAGTGGGGAAAACAGTATGGTGCTTCCTCAAAAAACTAAAAATAGAAATGCCACTTGATCCAGTAATCCCATTACTGGGTCTTCCTCTGAAGAAAAGGAAAACTCGAATTCAAAAAGATGTATGCACCCCTATGTTTATTGTGACGTGATAAAAATGATTTTGTAAGAGTATATTTTTTACTTTTTTATCGAGAGAGAGAATGCAAGCGGGGAAAGGAAGAGGGACAAGAACACGGAGCACGGAACGTAACGTGGGGTTTGATCTGACAGCCTGAGCTGAACTCAAGAGTCAGACACTTAACTCACTGACACTGACTGAGCCACCCAGGCGCCCCTGCAGCATTATTTACAATAGCCAAGATATGGAAGCAGCTCAAGTGTCTGTCAGTAGATGAATGGATGAAGAAGCAGTTCAATTATACCATGGTATATTAGTCAGCCATAAAAAAGAATGAAGTCTTGCCCCCTGTGACAACATGAATAGACCTAGAGAGTATTACACTGAATGAAATAAGTCAGCCACAAATACCATATGACATCATGTACATGTGCAATCAAAAAAAAAAAATCTGAAACAAACAGATTCATAAATACAGAGAACGAGCTAGTGGTTGTCAAAGGGAAGGTGAGTGGGAGGACCAGCAAGATAGTTAAAGGGGATTAAGAGGTAAAAACTCCCAGTTCTTAAATAAGTAAATCATGGGAATGAAAAGTGCAGCATAGGGGCGCCTGGGTGGTTCAGTGGGTTGAGCCTCTGCCTTTAGCTCGGGTCCTGATCTCAGGGTTCTGGGCTCGAACCCCACATCAGGCTCTTTGCTCAGCGGGGAGCCTGCTTCTTCCTCTCTCTCTGCCTGCTGTTCTTCCTACTTGTGATCTCTCCATCAAATAAATAAAATCTTTAAAAAAAAAGTACAGCATAGGGAATATATATACTCAATATTGTAATAACATTGTATGGTGATCAATGGTAACTATGCATATAGAGAAGAACACAGTGTAATGTATAGAATTGTTATGTTGTATACTTGGAACTAATACAACAATATCTACTATCTTCAACAACAAAATTTTTTTTTAACTTACCTGGTCTCTTCTTTTTCCATAAGACCCTGAGTTACCCCCCTGTAACTGGGACACTATTTAGGTTTCTAACTACATCTGTATACCCCGCATTGCGATTCTTTGATCCCAAACATTTTTGCCTTTGGGGCAGGTTTCTTGATTTTATTTTTATTTTTTGAGACTTTATTTCTATTTTTTTAGGGAGGGAGTGTGCGAGAATGATGTGGAGGGGCAGAGCAAGAGATAGAATCTTAACCAGGCTCCAGGTTCAGTGTGGAGCCCAACGCAGGGCTCGATATCATGACTCTGAGAACGTGACATGAGCTGAAATCAAGAGTCGGACATTTAACCAACTGAGCCACCCAGGTGCTCCAAGATTTCATTTTTGTGTGATCTCTATACCCAATGTGTGGCTCCAACTTACAGCCCTGAGATCAAGAGTCCCATGTGCTGCTGACAGAGGCAGCTAGGCTCCCTACATTTCTTGTTCTTAGAGTGAAGATATACGTCTCAGTATGAGATGAATATGTTGTGTATGTCCTCTACTGGTGTGTGTGTGTGTGTGTGTGTGTGTGTGTGTGTGTATCACCCATAGCATGTGTATACATGTGTGTCTCACCTTCTAGTTCCTTCACCAGTTCATAAAAGAATAACCGTTTAATACCAAAAAAGTCAGAAGAATCCTCTCCGGGGAGGGGGGGTAGTGTCAGGGCACCTGGTTGGTTCAGTGGGTTAAAGCCCCTGCCTTCGGCGCAGGTCATGATCCTGGGGTCCTGGGATCGAGCCCCACATTGGGCTCTGCTCGGCAGGGAGCCTGCTTCCCTCTCTCTCTCTTGGCCTGCCTCTTTGCCTATTGTGATCTCTCTCTCTGTGTCAAAGAAATAAGTAAATTCTTAAAAAAAAAAAAAAAAAGAAATAAAGAAAAAGTGTCTGTTTAACTCCATGAAAACCCAACCCTATTTGTTCCATTTTGCAGCTGACTGGTAACTGATCTATCATGGACAGGCTCTGAACCTGCATTGTTCTTTGAGGATCTCTGCTTTTCATTATGGAGGATATTGGATCTGATTTCATCTGATTTCACCATAGGCAGGGACCACATAACAAGTAACAGAAGGGTCTATAATAAAGATCTATAATAAAACGTTTTGGGGAATTTGTGGAGAGAAATTCTTTCTGAAGATAAGTCATTCATTCATCCATTTACTGAGTAATGATGAACAGAAAACCTATCTAGGTCAACATCTATATTCCTTGGTGGGATCACCAAGAAGAAAAAGGAGACTTTTTTACCCTTGAGGAGCTCACATTCTCACGATTAACAGTTCAGTATGATAACATGGACACAGGTTTTGGTTTAGGATTTTAGGGGGGGTCTGACTTAGCTTGTGGAAGAGGGAGCTCTAAGTGGACGTAACGTCTGAATTCTAAAGGCAGGTAGGCAACGTGGAAGAGAGGGTGAAAGGGAGACGAGCCATCCGTAGAGCACAGGCAGCCGGAAGGAAGAACATGTGCCTTAGAGGCAGGAATATTGATCCCTACTGGGAACTCACAAATACCTTCTAACACGTGTTCACACTGGTAAAATTTTGAACAATTTGTTCATCAATAAAAACGAAAGAGAGCTATGGGTGTTTTCCTTGCTGCTCTACCTTCATATTTTTTATTCAATTGCAAGTGTATGAATATAATTAGCTTTCAAAAACCAGGATTTGTCTCCCACAGTCAAGGCATAATGTGCAAAATGATTTGTCTTTGGCATCAAACCACTTTTCTCCCAAACACAAGACATGCTAAACTGAATGAGCTCACACAAAAGGGTCTCGAGGAAATGGGGAATTTTTTTTTCAGTGTTTGTTTTACAAATGGTGAAGGTTACTTCTCCAAGCCAAACACTTTAAATTAGTTTTTCAGAATCTTCTCCCAAAGCACGTAGTACATCTGCAAATAAAGGTTTCTTCCAGAAAAAAACCACATGCAACAAAATTGCATATTCATATTTAAGTGAGTCTTGCAGCACAGCAGGAAGTCAGACAAATGTTCATCTAAATAATCATAGACCTCTTACCAAAGGCAGAGGACTTCATGGTTTCAAGGCAAACCTGATCAGACATCTGTAGTACCAATTTGTCTTTTACCTAGTAAATGCAAGGAAGTCCTCAAGTGAGCATTTGTGGTTGTTTTTTTGTTTTTGTTTTGTTTTGTTTTTTGGAAAGCTATTGGGACGTCTGGGTGGCTCAGTCGGTTAAGCATCTGACTCTTGATTTCAGCTCAGGTCGTGATCTTAGGGTCCTGAGATTGAGCCCCAAGTCAGGCTCTGTGCTCAGTGGGGAGTCTGCTGGAGATTCTCTCTCCCCTTCCCTGTGCCCCTCCCCGCACTGTGTGCGCTTGCTCTCTCAATCTCTCTCTCTCTCTCTCAAATAAATAAATAAATCTTAAAAAAAATTTTTTTGGAAAACTATTAATTTTCAGAAAAGTTTTGAGAATATCTGTTTGGACTCTGTCTCGTCTCTCCTGTGTGAATATGTTTACCGTATTCACAAGCCCACTCCAGGTCTGGGAAGATGCATGCACTTGGCTGCTTCTTTATCAAGCCAAAGCCTGGCCCATAGCCTTGACCTGGGTCCTAGGAGTGACACCCCCACATGAGCCCAGGTGGTCTAGAATCAAGGCAGAATCAACGTGTTAACAGGGATCGTTTGGGGGTAAATGACAGAAACCCATCTGAACTAGCTCAGACACTGAGAGGATTTATGGAAAGATTTCCTCACCAGTCCCTTGGACATCTGAGGGGAGGGGCCTGACAGGACTGGCCACACACGAATACAGCCTGTTCAAAAGGACGATGTGCCCATTTATTTCCTTTTTAAAAAAAATTTTTATTTTATATTTTTAAAGATTTTATTTATTTGACAGAGAGAGACATCGCCAGAGAGGGAACACAGGCAGAGGGAGTGGGAGAGGGAGAAGCAGGCTTCCGGCCGAGCAGGGAGCCGGATGCCGGACTTGATCCTAGGACCCTGGGATCATGACATGAGCCAAAGCCAGACACTTAACGACTGAGCCACCCAGGCACCCCCAAAGCTGACTTTTTTAAATGACAGCTTTACTACATTTGATTCACATAGTATAGAATCATTTTAAAAGCGACAATACATTTGTTTTTAGTATGTTGACAGAATAATGAAGCCATGACTGCTGTCTGCTTTTAGAACATCTCATCACTCCAGATATAACCGATACCCATGATCAATGACTCCTCATCACTCCTCAACCTCTTAGCTCCTGGCAGTTGCGAATCTACTTTCTGAATGTCTCTCTAGATTTGCCTAGTCTGGATGCTTCATTTAAATGAAGTCCTACATGATGTGGTTTTTCTTATGACTGGGTTATTTCACTTAGCATGTTTTCTTTCTTTTTTTTCTTTTAAATTTCATTTTTTAAAAAAGATTTTATTTATTTGACAGAGATCACAAGTAGGCAGAGAGGCAGGCAGAGAGAGAGAAGAGGAAACAGGCTCCCTGCTGAGTAGAGAGCCCGATGCAGGGCTCGATCCCAGGACCCTGAGATGATGACCTGAACCGAAGGTAGAACCTTTAACCCACTGAGCCACCCAGGTGCCTCAAACATTTCATTTTTTTTAAGTGCCCAACATAGGGCTCGAACTCACAATGCTGAGATCAAGAGTCACATGCTCTAGCCACTGAGCCAACCAGGTGTCCCTCACTTAGAATGTTTTCAAGGTTCATCCATGTTGTAGCATATTTTTTTTGTGGCTGAAGAATATTGCCTTGTGTGGATATGCCATATTTTGTTGATCCATTCATCAGATGGGCATTTGACTTGTTTCCACTTTTTGGCTATGACGAATAAGGCTGCTATGAACATTTGTGTACAAGTTTCTGTGTGAATATGTCCCAATTTCTCTTGTATACATACCTAGGATATGTTGCAGGATCATATGGTAACTCCATGTTTAATTTTTTGAGAGATTTCTAGACTTTTCCGAAGTGGCTGCACCATGTGACATTCTCACCAACAGTGTATGAGGGTGTTTATTGGTCCATATCCTTGTTAATACTTGTTATTGTCTATCCCTTTTATTTTAGCTATCCATCCCATTGTAGCTTTGATTTGCATTTCCCTAGAAATTAGAGATTTTGGTCATCTTTTCTTGTGTTTGTTAGCTATGTGTACATGTTCCTTGGGGAAATATCTATTCAGATCTTTTGTCCATTTTTTATTATGTTATTTGACCATTTTTGAGTTGTAAAATTTCTTTATGTATCCTAGAAACAAGTCCATTATCATATGTGTATGATTTGTAAATATCTTCTTCTGTTCCATAGTTTTTTTTATTTTCTTGGTGGTATGCTTTGAAACACAAGAAGATTTTTTCAAATTTTTAGGAAGTCCAGTCTATTTTTCATTTATTGTTTTCTTTTGGTGTCATATCTAAGAAACCATTACCTATTCCAAGGCCATGAAGACTTATTCCTATTTTCTTGTGTCTGACAGTTTTCGCTCTTTTATGTAATTCTGTGTGTATGGTGTAGGGTAGGGATCCAACTTCATTCTTTTCCATTGAAGGTGCAGTTGTCTCAGTACTATTTGTTGAAAAAACTATTCTTTCCCACTGAATTGTCTTGACACTCTTGTAGAAAATCAGCTATAAGTTCCCACTTTTTTTTTTTTTCCCTTAAGATGAGCTCTCTCTGTCTCTCTGCCTCTTCATGATTTCACAAGTCACATACCATGGGACTGCCTGGACCTGAATCTGCCTGACCCTTCAGTGGAAAGGTCCATTATTCTCTAATTCCCTGTTTCTCTCCAGTTGTAGAAAGCGAAAATCTTATTGGCTCAGCCCACTCTAGGGGCTGGCTTCTTTTTGGTCAGATACCTGCTATTTTCCAACCAGCTGTAGCTAGAGTGGAGGTCTGGGGCAGGACAGGTAGCCCACATCTAGGGTGACCAACTCATCCTGGACTACCTGAAGCTTTTCTGGTTTTAACACCAAAAGTCTCATTTTCCCCAAACCTTCTCAGTTCTGGGCAAACCAAAATGGTTTTGGCTTTCTCCTCAGCAACACTGTGTGTATGTAGGGTTGGGTGAGTTATTCATTAGAAGGACAGTGTGCACACTCAGCACAATGTTTTGACTCTCAGAGTGAATCAGATTGGTTAAGTGCATTCATAAAATGCAGTCCTAGGGGCGCCTGGGAGGAGTCAGCTAAATGGCTGCCTTCAGCTCAGGTCATGATCCCACGGTCCTGGGATGGAGTCCTGAGGGGAGCCTGCTTCTCCTTCTGTGTGCCACTCCCCTTGCTTTTGCTCTCTCCCTCTCTCTCCAACGAATAAATAAATAAAATCTTAAAAAAAGGGGGGGGGTGCCTGGGTGGCTCAGTGGCCTTCGGCTCAGGTCATGATCCCCAGGGTCCTGGAATCGAGCCCTGCATAGGGCTCTCTGCTCAGTGGGAAGCCTGCTTCTTCCTCTCTTTCTGCCTGCCTCTCTGCCTACTTGTGATCTCTATCTGTCACAAAAAAAAAAAAAAAAAAGTGCAGTCCTAGAAGCATTCTCCATCCTTGTTGGGCACTGTGTTCTCAGGGCCATGATATGAGACAATTCTTCGACATGGCCCTTGGGGAGACAACAAACAGGAAGAAAAGCTGTGTACAAAAGCTCTAAATCTAGGGATGGAAATCTGGTGGCCCACAGGCCAAACTCTGTTATCTCACTTAGCCAACAGACTGTTCTCTAAAATTTGTGTCTGAATGCTGCTCAGGCTTCCAGAGCCCTCTTCCCTGTTACTGTCCACGTGTCCCTCTACATGCAAAGGTCAGCTGCCTGATCCTGGTGTTTGAGTTTATAACCCCCGGCCTAAAGAACACCATTTATACTATTCCCCGTCTTCTGGTGAGAGAAAGAAAATGGTTAAGTGTTCAGGAGTTGAGAAATACTATTTCCAGCTATAAAAATGATCACTTGGCTGTTGAAAACATTGGGTTAATTTAAGTGTATCGCATGATTCATTGGTTAATAGTACTTCATGGACATCACCAAAACTCCAAGGGGAATCCTAAGGACAGGTTCAAATTGGCATAGGCGAAGCAACCAGAAAATTCATAAGTCTGTGAAGATTTGGGCATCTCTGGAAGCAATCCCTAAGGTAAGGATCTGAGTGGGAACAGTTCAATGGGAGAAGATTCCAGGCAACCCTATTGAGAGTGGGAACCTGACTGGGGCCAGAAAGTCAATAAAAGGCACATCAGTGAGAAATCTGTGAGAGAGAGGAGACCAGAGCCTCAGAGAGGATATTTTTTATATACAACATATATAATTTTTATACAAAAATATTTTATATATATAAAATACCCCTCAGAGGGGTATTTTTTTCACCCATGTCTGTCAGTCATGACAGACAGGTTTGAGGGTTGCACCTTGGGGGCATGAAATCCCTGACACTTCCAGCCTGCCCCAAAGAAAGGCCTGAAGGGAGCAGAACAGACAAGGCCCCTGGCAGTCGAAATTCAGGCTACATCTGCTGGCCTGGTACCTGCTGAGGTCATGGGAGCAGGCAGACGGTCACACACACACACACACACAGTCTGTCACCGTAGTACCCGTGTGTCACGGGAACATCATAGTCTGTCCTGAAAGGCAGGTGGTTTGGAATAGTAGATCTTGTCAGTCAGCATTCTTGGCTGTGAGCTGGAGCTGCGCCAGCTGAGAGAAGCAGAAAAGAAACCCATCACTGAGTATTGTGCAGCTCAGGGACTCCTGGGAGGGCCAGCATGGGATGTCCTGCTCAGGACTCCACTGGCCTGCACAGAGCTGCCCCAGGGCACTGCCCCTCACCTGCGTCCTGTGTAGAAATACAGGAGGGCCGCCCAGGGGAAGACAAGTGGAGGCCATTTTTTTCAGAGTCTGCCACTATCATTTGCATTTGGCAGAGGCTGGAGGGCTGGGAGGGGGAGGGAGTGGGGCTGCTCTAAGGTGGGAAAAAGGAAAGGCTTCAGGGGCAGGGTATCCAGGGCACCTGGATGTGTGGCTTTCTCAGGCTGGTCTCCAGTTGGAAGAAGAGGCAAAAAAAAAAAAAAAAAAAAAAAAAAAAGTGGGGAAGCCCGCAGTCATTGGTCAAGTCCTAACTGTGTGGGGCTGGGTTACAGCCATTTGGCTGCCAGGGCTCATGGCTGCACAGGTTTGGGTCAGGGTCCTATTGTCACATGTGGTCTGACTGACTGTTGTCCAATCGTATCTTCAGTCTGTCACCACCACCCCCCCAAAGTCACTTGCCTCTGCTACAGTCCTCTCCAGCCAGAACAAGGCACCTGCTTCCTTGCCTTGCTGTCTTCTGAATGGACCCCCTGCTCTTGAGGGGAGAGCCTGAGCAGGGTCCCGAGCTGCAGAGGGGCGCCTACGGGGGGCATTCATCCACAAGAGGAAGGGGCTCAAAGATGCTGGGCAGACACACAACATGACTGGTGTCCCCCACGTGAATTAGGCTAGTGACCATAGAGTCACAAAACTTTGGATGATGGATCCAGAATATTTTGTGAATCAACAGATACAAAGAGAAAGGATTTCTACGTACATGTTCCTCTGGAGGATGCAAGTTAAACCGGTTTTTCCAGAGGAATATGGAAAGTTAAAACACAAACAAACAAAACACACACACCAGGAAATCCTCCTCCTCTCTCCAAAAAAAAAAAAAAAAAAAAAAATTTGACCACAGTTAACATTTAGACATAGTGTGTTTCTTTGGTCCTTTAAAAAAAAAAGTGTTGTGATCACACTGTATACACGATCTCATATTCCGCTTTTTTGGTATTGTAAACATTTCACCACTTCACTAGAACTTTGTAAACATCATTTTCTGACTTCATAGCGTTCTGTTGTGTGTGTGGCCATTTATGGATAACATGTGTAGTTATTCCCAGAATGGGCTATTCAGATGGTCTCTCGTTTTCATTGCTCTTATGAGCATAAGTCCTTGTCTTTGTTTCTAAGTGTGATGGAGTTTTAGAAGGCAAGTACTAATCACAGGGTGTGAATGCCTTCCCTTTTCTTGACCCCTAGTCTACAGGGCCGTTTGCAAAGACAGGAGGGGAACCAGCTTTAACAATCTTTGTACTATCTGCTCTCTCTCTCTGTATGCATGACTCTCGCCAGCAGAGAGGGACAGCAGTGAGCACAGTATAGAGAAATCAACCTTCAGGAAGGAGAGGCTTTCTGCAAAACTGTCCTGAGGTGCTTCCTGGCCTGGATTTATTATGAAGTGGTTTGTCATCTACGGAGGCACTCTGCAAGTGTACATGAGAGATTTTTGACGAGCTTGTAGTTTGGAAAGAGAGCAGAGACACTCATCCTGATTCTGAGTAAATGATGACACATTTCATGGTAAAAATTGTGGCAGGCAACACGTGATACTCTATTTCTTAATTGGGGTGAAGAAATGGATAGGTTACTATCTGTAAAAATGCACATCCTGGGGCACCTGGCTGGCTCAGTCGGGGAGCATTGGACTCCTGATCTTGGGGTTGTGGCTTCGAGCTCCATGTCGGGTGTAGAGATTATTTTTTAAAAAGGCACATCCTAGGGGCACCTGGATGGCTCAGTGGGGTAAGCCTCTGCCTTCAGTTCAGGTCATGATCCCAGGGTCCTGGGAATTGAGTCCCACATCAGACTCTCTGCTCAGCAAGGAGCCTGCTTGTGATCTTTTCTCTCTCTCTCTGCCTACTTGTGATCTCTGTCTGTCAAATAAACAAATAAAAAATCTTAAAAAAAAAAAAAAAGAAAAAAGCACGTCCTAAACATCAACACATAGGGCAGAGCATCGCAAAAGTTAGTGTCTCCATCAGAGTCACAGGAAGGGCTGGTGGAACCATGGGACTTTGATCTGCATTTCCAATTATTCACTGATGTAGTTGGTTCTGGGGACCACACTTTGGGGCTTTGTTAAATCTGGTATAAAGAACGATGAAGAAAGGAATCGTACATACCTTCAAATAATATATCTTGAGGAAAGGAAATCTCTGGGCTCATTTCATGTTCGACCATGAATGATGGTTACTTGTGATGGAAGTGCTGTGGCAGACGCCCAGGGCTCCCCCGGGTCTCCTTTGACAAAATAAGGGAGATAAGCAAGGGGGCTAAGGAGGAGCAAGCCTGTGTTTGGGAGCTCTGGGCTCTACAGGCTCCTGTGTGAGAAAACTTTTTTATCTTTCCTTTTCTTTTCCAATTATTTTTTATTATGGTAAAAAAATGCATATATAAAACTTACCATCTTAACTATTTCTCTTTTTTAAGATTCTATTTATTTATCTGAGAGAGAGCACAAGCAGGGGGAGAAGCAGGGGGAGAAGGAGAAGCAGGCACCCCACTGAGCTGAGAGCCTGGTGCGGGGCTTAATCTCTGGACCCCGAGATCATGACCTGAACTGAAGGCAGATGCTTACCTGACTGAGCCACCCAGGATCCTCCCCGTCATAACCCTTTCTAAGTGTACAGTCCAGTAAATGCTAAATAAGTTCACATTGTTCTACAATCAATCTCTACAACATTTCCATCTTGCGAAATGGAAGATCTGTACCCATTGAACAACAGCACCCTCCCAGCCCGACAACCACCATTCTACTGTCTGTCTCTATGAATTTGCTTACTCTAATACCTCATATAAGTAAAATCAGACACAATTTGTCTTCTGGTAGCTCATTTCACTTAGCATAGTGTCCGCAGGTTTCATCTGTATTGTATTGTAACATGTGACACAACTTCCTTCCTTTTTAGGCTGAAGAATATTCCATTGTCTGTGTGTGCTATGTTTTGTTTATCCATCCATCAGCTGAGGGACACTTGGGTTGTTACCACTTTTTTTTATTATTATTAAAGAATAATTGACATACAGTGTCGTATTGGTTTCAAATGTACAACACAGTGATTCAACAGTTCTATCCATTTCTCAGTGCTCACTGGGATAATTGCAGTCACCATCTGTCACCGTACAATGTTATAACATTATTGACTATATTCCCTATGCTGTACTTTTCATCCCTGAGGTTTGTTTATATTATAACTGGAAGTTTGTACCTCTTAACCCCCTTTCCCTATTTTATCTACCGCTACCTCTCCCTCCCCTCTGACAACCACCAGTTTGCTCTCTGTATTTATGAGCCTGTTTCTCTTTTGTTTATTCATTTGTTGTGTATTTTAGATTCCACATATAAGTGAAATCATACGGTCATTTTCTTTTTCTGTCTGAATTATTTCACTTAGCCTAACAACCTCTAGGTCTATTTGTATTTCACAAATGGCAAGAGTTCATTCTTGTTTGTGGCTAAGTAATATTCCACTGTGTATTTGTATCACGTCTTCTTTCTCCATTGATCTACTGATGGACATTCAGGTTGCTTCCATATCTTGGCTGTTTTTTTAAAGATTCTGTTTATTTGAGTAGGGGGGATGAGCATAGGGGAGGGCAGAGGGAGAAGGGACTCAGACTCCCTGCTGAGTGAGGACCCCCGCCCACAATGTGGAACTTGATCCCAGCACCCTGAGATCATGACCTGAGCCACACAGGGGCCCAGATTTTGACTATTGTAAATAATGTTGCAATAAGCAGGAATGCATATGTCTTTTCAAATTAGTGTTTTTGTTTTCTTTGGGTAAATAGCCAATGGTGGAATTGCTGGATTATATGGTATTTCCTTTTTAATTTTTTGAGGAACCTCCATACTGTTTTCCACAGAGGTTGCACCAACTTATAGTCCTACCAAGGGTGCAGGAGAATTCCTTTTTCTCCACATCTTCACTGACATTATTATTTCTTGTCTTTTTTATAATAACCATTCTGTGGTTATAACCAGATGTGAAGTTAGTTTCTCATAACCATTTTGATTTGCTTTTCCCCGATGATTAATTATGTTGAGCATTTTTTCATGTGTCTCTTGGCCATTTGTATGTCTTCTTGGAAAAATTCTGTTCAGACGCTCTGCCTGTTTTTAAGCAGTTTTTTTTTTTTTTTGGTGTTGAATTGCATAAGTTCTTTATATATTTTAGATATTAGCCCTTTATTAAATATATCATTTGCAAATATTTTCTCCCATTCAGTAAGTTGCCTTTTCATTTTGTTGATGGTTTCCTACGGTGTGCAAAAGATTTTCATTTTGGTTTAGTGTTAATGGTTTGTTTTTGCTTTTGTTCTCCTTGACTGAGGGCACATATTTATAAAAATGTTGCAATGGCGAATATCCAGGAAATCACTGTGCATGTTTTGTTTTACAAGGTTTATACTTTCAGGTCTCACATTTAAGTCTTTAATCTATCTTCATTTTATTTTTGTGTATGGTGTAAGAACCTGGTCCAGTTTCATTCTTCGGCAGATGGCCGTCTAGTTTTCCCACATCATTTATTGAAAGGACTGTCTTTTCCCCATTGTACATTCTTGACTCCTTTGTTGGAGATTAATTAACCATACAAGTGTGGGTTTATTTCCAGCCTCTCTGTCCTGTTCGTGACATATTTGTCTATTGTTGTACCAGTACTACACTGTCTTCATAGTTCATCTTGAAATCTGGGATTCTGATTCCACCAGCTTTGCCCTTTCTCAAGATTACTTTGACTCTTGTAGGTCTTTTGTGGTTCCATGCAATTTTAGGGTTTTTGTTTTAGTTCTGTAAAAATGCTATTGGTATTTTGATAGGGATTGTATGGCATCTATAGACTGTTTTGGGTAGTGTGACATTTTAACAATACTAACCCTTGCAATCCTTGAGTACATCTTCTCATTTGTTTGTGTTGTCTTCAGTCTCTTTCATCAGTGTTTTACAGTTTTCAGAGTACATGTCTTTTACCTCCTTGGCTAAATTTATAATAAATATATTATTTATTTATATAAATATTTTATAAAAATATCATTTATATAAATGTATTATTTATGATAAATATATTCTTTTTGGTGAAATTGAAGTGAGATTGGTTTCTTAGTTTCTTTTTCTGCTACTTTGTTATTAATATGGAAATAGAATAAGTTGCTGTATCTGGCAAATTTACTGAACTCATTTACTAGATCTAATAGCTTTTAAGCAGATTCCTTAGGTTTCTCTGTGTACAGTGTCCTGTCATCTACAAACATTGGTAGTTTTACTTCTCCTTTACCGGTTTGGATGTTTTACTTTTATTATTATTTTTTTTTTTGTCTGGTTGTTGCAGCTAGCATATCTGGTACTATGTTGAATAAAAATGGCGAGAGTGGACACTCTTGTCTTCTTCTTGATCTTAGAGGAAAAGTTCTCATTTTGTACTGATTGAGTATGCTGTTAACAGTGGGTTTTTCATATATGGCCTTTATTATGTAGAAGTATATTCCCTCTAAACCTACTTTGTTGAGAGTTTTCATCATGAACAGATGGCGCATTTTGTCAAATACTTTTTCTGTATCTATTGAGGTGATAATATTGTTTTTATCCTTCCTCTTGTTAATGTGATGATTGATTGATCATTGATTGATTTGTGAATTTTTTTAAGATTTTATTTATTTATTTGTCAGACAGAGATCACAAGTAGGCAGAGACTCGGGCAGAGAGAGAGAGAGGAGGAAGCAGGCTCCCTGCTGAGCAGAGCGCTCAATGCGGGGCTCAATCCCAGGACCCTGAGATCACGACCTGAGCCCAAGGCAGAGGATTAAACCATTGAGTCACCCAGGCACCCTAATTTGTGAATATTGAGCTACCCTTACATCCTGGGGATAAATCCCACTTGGTCATGGTGAATGATCCCTTAACGTATTGCTAAATGTGGTTTGCTAGTATTTTGTTGGGGATTTCTGCATCTATATGCATCAGGGATGTTGCCTGTAGTTTTCTGTCATTGTGATATCTTTGTCTGGTTTTGGTATCACAGTAAATACTAACCTTGTAGTATGTTGTACAATGAATTCAAAAGTTTTCCCTCCTCTTCTGTTGTTTGGAATAGTTTGATAAGAATAGGAATTAACTCTCTGATCTTCTCTTAGACTTTTGTTTGTTGGGAGTTTTTTTTTTTTAATTACTAATTACTAGTAATCAGTAACCATTACTAGTAATTGGTCTGTTCAAATTTTCTATTTCTCCCTGATTCTGTTTTGGAAGATTGTATGTTCCTAGGAAATTATCCATTTCTTCTAGATTGTCCAGTTTGTTGGTAAGTAGCTTTTCATGGCATTCTCCTCGAATTCTTTGTATTTCTGTGGTGTCCTTTGTTATTTCTCTATTGTCATTTCTGATTTATTTATTTAGGTCTTCTCTCTTTTTTCTTGAGGAGTTTGGTTAAAAGTTTACCAATTTTGTTTATCTTAAAAAAAACAGATCTTACTTTCTTTGGTCTTATGAGGGTTTTTTTTTTTTTCCCTGTTTGTATTTCACTTATTTCTGCTCTAATCTTTATTATTTCCTTTGTTCTACTAACTTTGGGTTTTGTTTGTTCTTCTACTTACTTCAGATGTAAGGTTAGATTGTTCATTTAAGACTCTTTTTTATTGGGGCGCCTGGGTGGCTCAGTGGGGTTAAAGCCTCTGCCTTCAGCTTAGGTCATGATCCCGGGGTCCTGGGATTGAGCCCCGCATCAGGCTCTCTGCTCAGCCAGGGAGCCTGCTTCCTCCTCTCTCTCTGCCTGCCTCTCTGCCTACTTGTGATCTTTGTCTGTCAAATAAATAAAAATAAAATCTTTAAAAAAAAAAAAGACTCTTTTTATTATTTCTTAGGTATTGCTATAAACTTCTCAGTTAGAACTGCTTTTGCTGCATCCCAAAGATTTAGACTATTGTGTTTCATTTTCATTTGTTTCTGTGTATTTTTTAATTTCCTCTTTGATTTCTCCATTGATCCATTGGTTGCTAGGTAGCATGTTGTTTAGCCTCCATGAATTTGTGGGCTTTTTTTTCCAGGTATTTTTCTTGTAATTGGTTTAGTTTCATATTGTGGTGAAAATAGATACTTGATATGATTTCAACCTTTAAAAAATTCATTGAGACTTGCTGGGGCACCTGGGTGGTTCAGTTGTTGGGTGTTTGCCTTTGGCTCAGGTCATGATCCTGGGGTCCTGGGATCGAGCCCCACATCCGGCTCCCTGCTCAGTGGGAAGCCTGCTTCTCCTCCCATAATCCCCCTCTTTGTGTTCCCTCCCTCGCTGCCTCTCTCTGTCAAATAAATAAATAAAATCTTTAAAAAAATTTCACTGAGGGGCGCCTGGGTGGCTCAGTGGGTTAAGCCGCTGCCTTCGGCTCAGGTCATGATCTCAGGGTCCTGGGATCGAGTCCCGCATCGGGCTCTCTGCTCAGCAGGGAGCCTGCTTCCTCCTCTCTCTCTCTCTGCCTGCCTCTCTGCCTACTTGTGATCTCTGTCTGTCAAATAAATAAATAAAATCTTTAAAAAAATAAAAAATAAAAAATAAAAAATAAATAAAAATAAAAAATAAATAAAAAAATTTCACTGATACCTGTTCTGTCCTGGAGAATGTTTCACGTGCACTTGAAAAGCATGTAGTAGTGTAGTCTGCTGTTTGGGGATGGAATGTTTCTGTCTCTCAGGTTTCTGTGCTCAAATGTGTTGTTGCTCAAAGGCACTGTTTCCTTATTGACTTTCTTTCTGGATAATCTATCTGTTTCTGTAAGTGGAATATTAAAGTCCCTTTTATTATTGTATTGCTATCTGTTTCTCTTTTTATGTCTGTTAATATTTGTTTTACTTATTTAGATACTCCTGTGTTGGGTGCATTGACATTCACAATAGCTATACAGTCTTGTTGGATTTATTCCTTTATCATTATGTACTGCAGGATCCTTCTTTGTCTCTTGCTGTAGTCTATGTTTTAGTATATGTGCTGCCGAAGCGAGCACTGTAGTCTATGTTTTAAAGCCTATTTTGTCTGATCTACGTATTACTACCCTGGCTCTTTTTCTTCGTCTTCCTTTTGCATGGAATATCTTTTGGCATCCCTTCGACTGTTTCAGTCTTATGTGTCTTTAGGTCTGAATTGAGTCTCTTGTAGGCAGCATATATACGGGTCTAGTCTTAGTCATCCTATGTCTTTTGATTGGAGCATTTAGATAATTTACATTTAAAATAATTTTTTTGTTTAAGATTTTATTTATTTATTTGAGAGAGAGAAAGAGAGAGAGAGCATGAGAGGGGAGAATATCAGAGGGAGAAGCAGACTCCCCAAGGAGCCGGGAGCCCGATGCAAGACTCGATCCCGGGTCTCTGGGATCATGACCTGAGCTGAAGGCAGTCGCTTAAGCAACTGAGCCACCCAGGCGCCCCTAAAATATTTATTGATAGGTATATGCTTATTGTCATTTGTTAATTATTTTCCGGTTATTTTTGTAGTTCTTCTCTGTTCCTTTCTTCTTCTCTTGCTCTTGTCCCTTGTGGTTTGATGGCCTTCTTTAATGTTGTGCTTAAATGTCTCTTTATTTTCTGTGTATCTATTATAGGGTTTTGATCTGTGGTTACCTTTGAGTTAAATATAACATTCTATGTGTATAGCAGTTTCTATTAAGTTGATGGTCACTTAAGTTTGAACACATTCTAAAAACACTACATTTTTACCTTCCCACTCCATATTTATATACATGATGCTATATTTCATTTTTAAAATGTTGTGTATCCTCTAATTTTTATAGATATAATTGATTTTATCATTTTTGTGTGTTAACATCCACACTGACTTTATAAGTGAGTAATTTACTGCCTTTATTACATGTTTGCTTTTACTTGTAAAATTTTTTTCCTGTCATCATTTTCTTACTTCTAGTTATGGTCTCTTCTTCCTATTTAAAGAGTCTCCTTTAACATTTCTTGTAAGGCCAGTTTAGTCATAACAAACTCTTTTTTTTTTTAATTAATTAATTTATTTGACGAGAGAGAGAGCACAAGCAGGGGAAGCAGCAGGCAGAGGGAGAGGGAGAAGCAGGCTCCCTAAGGAGCAGGGAACCTGACGCTAGGCTCAATCCCAGAACTCTGGGATCACGACATGAGCTGAAGGCAGCTGCTCAACCAGCTGAGCCACCCAGGTGCCCCCACGGTGAACTTCTTAATTTTTGTTTGTCTTGGAAACTCTTTATCTCTCCTTCAATTCTGAATGATAGCATTGCTGAGTAGAGTATTCTTGCCTGTAGGTTTTTTCTTTTCAACAATTTGAATATATCATGCCACATTCTTCTTGCCTGCAATGTTTCTGCTAAAAAATAAGCTGGAAGCCTTATTGGGTTTTCCCTGTATGTAACTGTTTTCTCTTCTCTTGCTGCTTTAATATTTTCTTTTTAGCATTAGTTTGCCATTTTAATTATTATGGATCTCCTTGGGTTGATCTTATTTGGGACTATCTGTGCTTCCTGGACCTGCATGTCTATTTCCTTCCCAAGATCAGGGAAGTTTTCTGCTATTATTTCTTCAAATAAGTTTTTTGCACCTTTCTTCTCCTTCTGGGATCCCTGTAATGTGATTATTATTATGCTTGATGATGTTGATGTTGTAGAATTCGATTAGCCTATTCTCTCTCTCTGTCTTTTTAATTCTTTTTTCTTTTTGCTATTCAGCTTGGTTACGTTCCATTACCCTGCTTCCAGATGGCTGATCTGTTCTTCTGTATCCTCTAGACTGCTCCTGATTCCCTCTAGCTTATTCCTTATTTCACATATTATATTCCTTAGCTCTGATTGGTTCTTTTTTAAAATTTTCTCTTTGTTGAAGTTGTCACTGAACTCATCCACTCTTTTCTTAAAACCTGTGAGTTTATCTATGACCATTACTTTGAACTCTTCTTTATTCATTCCTGTGTCTTTTGATTGGAAAATTTAGGCCACTTATAACTGAAGTAATTATTGATAGATATGTACTCATTGCCATTTGTTATTTATCTTCTGGATCTTTCTGTAGTTCTTCTATCCCTCTCTTCTTCTCTTGCTCTCTTTCTTTGTGATTGATGAGTTTCCACAGTGTTATGTTTGGCTTTCATTCTCTTTATTTTTTGTTTCTCTGTCATAAGTTGGGGATTTGTATTTACTATGAGGTACATATAAAACATCCTTAGTAAATAGCTGTTGATATTAATTTGATGATCATTTAAGTCCAAATACATTCTTTAAAAAAAGTCAAGAAAACAAAAAGAAAAATCTTTCTCTTTTGCTTTCTATTTCTTTCTCTTTTATTCCCTTCTCCATGTTTCCCATGTATGTTCTCACATTTTACATCTTTTGTTAGTCTGGGAAACTCTTTATTTCTCCTCCAATTCTGAACACCTACAAATAGCTGTGGGAGGTCTGTTCTGTCAGTCTTTGGGTCATTTCCAAATTCGGGTGCATGGATATAGTTACTATCTCTGTGTGTCCATGAGACAAGGGGAGCTCAGGATCTTGTACTCTGCCAAATGTCCTTGCTTATAGATTGCTTCTTCAGCATTCTTAAGAACAGTGATTCTCAGGGTGGAAGGAAAGGGAACAGCTGTAAAATAGAAGAGGTTAAGTAAAGCTCTTTTGTCTTAAATTTGAATTGGAAATATCAGTTGAAAATGTGATATACTCTTTTTTTTTTTTAATTTTATTTATTTGACAGAGAGAGAGAGCCAGAGAGCACAAGCAGAGTGAATGGCTGAGGGAGAGGGAGAGCAGGCTCACCACTGAGTAGGAAGGCCAATTTGGGGCTTGATCCTAGGACCCTGGGATCATGACCTGAGCTGAAGGCAGATGCTTAACTGACTGAGCCACCCAGGCATCTCAATATACTTTTTTTTTTTTTAAAGATTTTATTTATTTATTTGACAGAGAGAAATCACAAGTAGTCAGAGAGGCAGGCATAGAGAGAGAGGGAAGCAGGCTCCCTGCTGAACAGAGAGCCCGATGTGGGACTCGATCCCAGGACCCTGAGATCATGACCTGAGCCGAAGGCAGCGGCTTAACCCACTGAGCCACCCAGGCGCCCTCAATATACTTTTTATAAAAGAAAGTAAACCACTTTTTTTCTATGTCTTTCCACTGGAAAAGCTTTGAATAAACAACAACAACAACAACAACCCTGGCAATCCCAGTTTCAGTGAGCAGCCCTAGCAGGTAAACTATTCTTCAAACCATTTAACCATTAAAAGGAACCTTGGGGGAAATCACTTATTCCAGGTTTGAGGCTGGAAATGTATAGGATAAGCCTGGATTCCCTATCATAGTAGAAAGCAAGGAAGTTATCAAAGCTACTGGAGTCATAACAAAAGACCACTAGTCAACTTGACAGACTCCCATTGACAAAAGATGACTTAATTTGACCTCTAGGACAGGATCTCCTCTAGTCACAAACAGACCCTGAAAACTGAGTGGTCTCTCAATTCTACTTCAGTAAAAATCACCTATCACTCCTGCACCATGTTGAATATGGTATTATCTAGAATACCAAGTTTGGATCTTCTTTAGGCTCTAGCTGGGGAAGGTGTAGCCAAAAAGGTTTCAGATTTCCACAAACCTATTTGATTTTTCTACTCCCCGCCTATTTAACCTCACCCAGTTTTCTCCCACTTACAACCCAACACACAGACACACAACCTACTGCCCCCTTCTCTCATCTAGAAGGCCTCCCCATTCTTGTGAGAACAGCTTTCCCCTGAGTCCTCTCTGTACCCTTTCAGTGGTTACAGTCAAACTCAGTGCTCTGAATCAAACAAATTTTGGCTCTTGCTATGTGTCAACAGATGGTTTTTGAACTTTAGAAAGACATTTTATGAAGTGTCTGGGTGGCTTAGTCAGTTAAGCATCTGACTCTTGATCTCAGCTCAGGTCTTGACCAGGATCATGAGTTGAAACCCTGCCTGGAGACTACTTTATTATTTTTTTTAAGATTTTATTTATTTATTTGTCAGAGAGAGAGAGAGAGCATGCACAGGCAGGCAGAGGCAGAGAGAGAAGCAGGCTCCCCACTGAGCAAGGAGCCCAATATGGGACTCAATCCCAGGACCCTATGATCATGACCTGAGCCACTCAGGCATCCCTGGAGACTACTTTAAAAGAAACAAACAAACAAACAAACAAAAAGCATTTTCTCTCTCAGCCAAGACTTTCAACAACTGTTAAATGTATGGGAAACCAGAGGGTAACCTAAGACTTAAGAGTCTGAGGAGAACACAGGGTTTATGTCTTCAAACCTGATACCCAATCTCAGTATCACTAGAAGTGGACCAACTAGACATTGTGTGTCCCAGATAGAATTAATATAAAATGTGCAGCACAACCTAGGAAACAATTCTTACTGAAAATGTTGAGCCTGAATCTAATTGAGATTTTAAATATAAGTATCAGTTGAGAGAAAATAAAAGAGTGGAATAAAAGTTAAATAAGACCATGAGAAAACAAGCAGATAAATTACAAGACATTCTATAAGACAAAGCATGCGTAAAATAAGGAGGTGTAGGTGCTGTAGATATAAAACCAAATAGAACACTTGGAACTTACTTGGATCTTGACTCAGGCAAACTTATTATAGAGATAGATTTTTATACATCCCTGATTTTTTTATGCAATCAGAAAATTTTGACTATAGAATAGTTATTATCTGATTTTTTAAAGATTTTTTAAGAAATATTTTATGTATTCATTTGAGAGAGACTGTGTGAGACAGAGAGCACAAGCAAGGGTTGGGGGTAGAGGGAGAAGCAGACTCCCTTCCAAGCAGGGAACCCAACACAGGACTCAATCCCAGGACCCTGGGAGATCATGACCTGAGCTGAAGGCAGAGTCTTAACCAAGTGAGCCAACCAGGTACCCTTTTTTAAGATTTTTTTAAAGTCATCTCTACATCCAACTTGGGGCTCAAACTCACAACCCCAAGATCGAGTCACATGTTCCACCAACTGAGCCAGCCAGGCACCCCTAGAATACATACTATCTGAAACCAAGGATTCATCATTTCTTTTGTTAGAAGTGATAATGACATTGTGCTTTTAATAGAAAAATGTTCTTATATTCTAGAACTACATATTGAAGTACATAGGAGCAAAATGACATGCTATCATGGACTTGCTTTAAAATAGTTTTTCAGGGGCGCCTGGGTGGCTCAGTGGGTTAAAACCTTTGCCTTCCGCTCAGGTCATGATCCCAGAGTCCTGGGAACAAGCCCCACGTCGGCTCTCTGCTCAGCAGGGGGCTTGCTTCCCTTCCCCTCTCTCTGCCTGCCTCTCTGTCTACTTGTAATCTCTGTCTGTCAAATAAATAAATAAAACCTTTAAAAAAAATAGTTTTTCAAATTCACTCTAGAATAACCAACCTGAGAAAATGCCCAGGATGGATTAAGTTGTAAAATGCAAGTTGTAAATCAAAATGCATAACATAATTATATTTTATCAATATAAACAATTATGATCAGATGATATTGAAATAGGTACAGAAAGGACAATGGTAGGGGTGTCTGGCTCATTCATTCTGTAGGGCATGCAACTCTTGATCTTAGGGCTGTGAGTTTGAGTCCCACATTGGTTGTAAAAATTATATTTTTAAAAAGTCTTTATTTTAAAAAAAGAAATGACATTCATTGTACATGTGGGTAAAATTTAGGAATAAAATTAACAAAATGTAAATAATGGCTACCTTGGGGAAGATGTTACTTTGGAAAGAAATGGAACTATGAAGTATATCTTTTTTTTTTTTATGAGCTCAAAGACTGACTTTTTAAAAAAAATTATTTTTATTAACATATAATGTATTGGGGTGCCTGGGTGGCTCAGTAGATTAAGTCTCCACCTTCAGCCCAGATCATGATCTCAGGGTCCTGAGATCGAGCCCCACACTGGGCTCTGTGCTCGGCAGGGAGCTTTCTTCCCCTCTATCTCTGCCTGCCTCTCTGCCTACTTGTGATCTCTCTATCTGTGAAATCAATACATAAAATCTTTATATATATATATAATGTATTATTTGTTTCAGGGATACAGGTCTATGGATCATCAGGCTTGCACACTTCACAGCACTCACCCTCCCCAATGTCCATCACCCAGCCACCCTACCCCTACCGTTCCATCCACCAGCAACCCTCAGTTTGTTTTGTGATTGAGTCTCTTATGGTTTGTCTCCCTCCCAATCCCATTTTGTTTCATTTTTTCCTTCCCTACCCCCACAAGGCCCTGCCCCTGCCTCTCAAATACCTGGTATAAGAGAGATCACATAATTGTCTTTCTCTGATTCACTTATTTCACTAAGCATGATACCCTCTGGTTCCATCCACGTCATTGCAAATGGCAAGATTTCATTTCTTTTGATGGCTGCATAGTATGAAGTATATCTTTTTATATTTGTTTTAAGTTTTGCTATAATAGGTAATATTTACATTTTGTTGTTTTGGGGTTTTGTGAAATAAAAAATTAAAAAGCTTAAAATCACAAACTTCAAATTTAAACCTGTCATGCTAATTGCATACATAGAAAAATGCATAGGGAATATCTGGAAGGGTCCAAATACAGAGATAGTGGTGATGACCTCTGAGAACTGGCATTTGGGGGAGTGGACAAGACAACTAGAATTTCAACCTACAGACCACAGTACTGATTGAAACTTTTATTTATTTTTTATTTTTTAAGATCTTACTTATTTATTTGACAGAAAGAGAGAGGGAAAGCCCAAGCAGGGAAGCAGCAGGCAAGGGGAGAGCCAGGCTCCCGGCTGAGCAGGGAGCCCTAGGCAGCGGGGCTCGATCCAAGGACCCTGGGATCGTGACCTGAGCCAAAGGCAGACATTTAACCCACTGAACCACCCAGGCACCCCTGACTGAACCTTTTATAATAAGCATCAGGTGAATTCACCATTGAACTAAAAGGGACTAATGTGGGGGCACCTGGGTGTCTCAGTCTGTTATGCATCAGGTTATGATGCCACAGGGTCCTGCAATCAAGCCCCGCAATTGTCTCCCCCTTCAGAAAGGAGTCTGTTTGTCCCTCTTCCTCTGCCCCTCTGCTCATTCTCTCTCTTTCTAATAAATAAAGTCTTTAAAAAGAAAAAAGCAGATAAAGTTAATGCACAAACTCAGAGCCTGGAAAAAAACAACTAAACCAAAAATCTTTTTATATACAACTGATCAGCTTCTTAAGAAACCTTATTTTATCAAACATTTGTTTAAAAAAGAAGAAGAAACACTAAAATGCCAGCAACTGAACAAAACAAACACAAATATGATCGTGATCAGCTTTGGGCTTAAAATCCTGAATTCGAACCCCAGCTTTGTCACTACAGATGGAGGTGTTCATTTATCTCCTTCTGTGTGCGGCCAGATGCGCTCTGCTGTGGTATTTAATAAAGCTAGAAGTTAAAGTGATAAGACCCTTGATTGTGGTTCATTACAGCACAGATGGCATGCACCTTTGAGACAAATGTCCCCAGGACCTCTGCTTGCCATTTCCGCCTCGGTCACAACGCTAGCCAGTGACAGTCTCCCTGCCTCTGAAGCCAGGTGCGGGGACCACGTGGCCATCTGGACAGACGGTCTTGCGCACCGACAGTGAGAGCTTTTGAAAAGACGCCCTAGAGGCTTCCGCAGGAGCAGCACAGGTGCCTTTATCACAGCTGCTGGGTGTTGCCTCTTCCTCAACCCCCTCTTCTCCACCCAGCTGAGGGAGAGAGGGAGAGAGGTTTTCTGCTCAAGCCCTCCCTGCTACGGGCGGGAAGCACTTGTTGCCATTGCAGTTTGTCCCTGTCTGAGATCGCAGTCCGTTTTGCCAGAGCACTCCTTCCGCAGTGCTCTTCTTGATTCTTGCTCACGAGCCTCTCCATCTTACTATGATGGTTTTCACCAGTTATTGGTCTTGGTCGCTTTCCTCTGCGTTCAAACACAAAAGTCTTCTTGTTGTCTCGTGGCTTTATTTCTCTTGGGTTGTTGAGCTTTCTCCTTATCTTTGTTTGATTGTTTCTTTGTTTTTTCTTTGTTTTTGTTTTTTTTTTAAGATTCTCTTTGTTTATTAGAGAGAGAGAGAGAGCATGAGAGGGTGGAAGTTCAGAGAGAGAAGCAGACTTCCCGCAGAGCTGGGACCCAGATGCGGGATGCGATCCCGGGACTCCAGGATCATGACCTGAGCGGAAGGCAGTGGTTTAATCAACTGAGCCACCCAGGTGCCCTTTTCTTTTTGGAGAGCCCCTGCTGTCCCTGGTGACTGTAGAAGCATGCTTACAGTGGACATCCATATATTTGAGGCTAGAAATTGTAACATACTACTATGTGTAGGCACAGATTGATGGAGGCTGGCATTTATTTTGAGGGGAAAATTTCCATCCATTCATGGATGGATCACATTCACGATCCCCCTTTTTTTAATGCCAATGTAAATAAGCAAAGTTCCTACCCAAAAGCAGATGCTTCAGATTGAGACATTAACCATTTAATGTAATTGATACTGCTTTTTTTGGAGAGAGATAGAAAGAGAGCAAGTGATGAAGGGAGGGAGAGAACCCCAAGCAAGCCCATCCTGGGCTCCATCCCACGACCTTGCGCCAACTCAAGAGGCTGACATTTAAGCAACGGAGCCACTGAGGTACCGCCCCCTTTATTTAAGTAGGCTCCACCCCCAGTGTGGAACCCCGCACAGGGCTTAAACTAACAACCCTGAGATCCAGATCTGAGCTGAGATTGAATAGAGCACTTAGCTGACTGAGCCACCCAGGTGCTTCTTGTATAGCTTTTTAAAGGCAGTCCTTGCTAGGGGCAGAGTATGGCTCTGCAGAAGTTATCAGAACGTTAAGTTATTTGGAGGGTGGCCTTGGAGGTAGGAGAAAGAAGGGGGCTTCCTTGGAAGAAGGCAAGAAGCCTACCCAGCATGGCAGCAGCAGGAAGTGGGGAGAAGACTGACCCCTGTGATGGGACATGTCCAGTGGCTTTCCGGAGCTGAGATACCGGCTATCAAGCATGGAGTTTTGTTTTTCTATTTTTAATTTGTGACTGGACTTGGTATGACTGACAATCTTGTATACTTGGTGCCTTGTGGAAAAAAGAGGAACCAGGCCTATGCCCATACTTTGGGATGATGTGATCTCACAGGATAAATAAGGATTAAAGTCACTGGCAAGTGATAGAAATCTGAAAGTGAGAAGGTTCAAGCAAGATCGAAATAGTTTTCTCTCTCAAGTCAAACAAATCCAAAGATAGCTTGTTCAGGACCGGGAGGGGGTGCCAGGACCAGCAGGAACCTGCGGTTCTCTTACTCTGTTGCTCTACCAACTTGAAGTGACTGCCCAACTGCCGGCCACCACGGTCACATGCCAGCTCCCAGGTAGGGGGAAGGAGGGGAAGAAAGCCGCCCCCTGCCCCCAAGACACCTCATCAAGTTCCATGTGACGCTTCTCCTCGTCTTACTGACCAGAGCACGCTTACGTAGCGAGGCTGGGAAACGTAGCTTGTATTTTCGGTGCTCGTGGATTCAGAGAGAAACCAGAAGTTCTGTTAGTGCTGAAGGAGGGCAGAGGGACATCAGCATGGGGTTGGCACAACAGTGCCCCCCTCTCCCAAACATGGTCATGTCCTAATCTCCCCGAAACCTGGGAATGTCACCTGACATGGCGAGTAGGACTTCACAGATGTCCTGAAGGATCCTGAGGCAAGGAGATTATCCTGGCTTATCTGGCTGTGCCCGGTGTCACCCTTTGAATCCTTAAAAGCAGAGACTTTCCTGGCTGTTGTCAAAGGGAGCTGTGACCGCAGGAGCCGGACCAGAGACACCAACACTGCTGGCTTTGAAGACAGAGGGGCCATGAGCCAAGGAATATGGGGAGGGGGGTGAACGCTAGAAGCTGGAAGAGGCAAAGGACCAGATTTCCTAAAGAGCTTCCCGAAGAGGTACGACCCTGCTGACACCTGAGGTGAAACTCACATCAGACTTCTGAAACCTACAGCCTGTAAGCAAATAAATGTATTTGGTTTTAAGCCACTAAATCCGTACTGCTTGGTTACAGCTGTAATAGGAAACAAAAGGCACACAACCCGAAGTCTACGCTGCCACCACGTAGACCTTAAAGTGGCCCAGACACGGCTAGAAGTGAGGGACATCGAGCAGCATGTGGCTGGCACCAACCGAGGGACTCACACGGACTCGCGCTCACCCAGGATCCTTAGCGGCAGTCCCTGGGGACGGGGCTGGGCCTCCTGCGGTCAGGCCAGGGGAGGCTGACGCTGCTATTAAATATTAAAGGAGTGGATGACTTCCCCTTCTTGGATGATCCGCTAGTTACATTATCCGCTCTCCACCCTCACGAACTCTGCGTTCCTGGGAAGAGAACCATGGCGGGGAACAGACTTCCCCTATCTGGACAGGGTGGTGCTGCGGGAATTTAGGATCAAAAGGCCCAGACTTCATTCCCCCATCAGGTGGCATTCACCCACTGAGGACCTTGAGGGTGTCGGTGACGTCTGGACACGTGACTCATCATTCGTGCCTTACAAATTGAAGGTGACCTGGGGGACATTGTGCGTGTTTGCCTGTATTCCCAGACTTTGAAACACCTGCCGTGTGCTCTAGAAAGCGGTGAAGCAGGCAGATGCAGGCCTGACACCCCCGAGCTCATGGCGGACCAGGATGGCAAAGCACTGCACAGGGGATGACTCTCAGGAGGGAGGGGCGTCAGGACAGGTCTGCACTCACGAGTTCACATTGTGATCCAGTCACTTAGCAGTTGGGCAACTTCCCCTCCGACTGGTTGCAAAAAACAAGGTCAAGGGGCTTGCTAGGACTGAATGAGTTCACACATATACAAAGCACTTAGAACAATGCCGAGCACATAGTAAGCACCTTGTGCATATTAGCTACACTGGAATTGTGACTAGCCTTGTGACCTGGACCCCAGACCTCATTTCCCTATTTAATAATCTTGTACTCCTCCCAGTGGCCATCGATTCAGACGAGAGAATAAATGCAAAAGACGCTCATAGTCTATTAAAGCACATTACAAAGTATACAGTGCTTTATGGGTTTAGTTATTTTTTTATGATTTTATTTATTTGAGAGAGAGAGAATGAGCTTGAGTGAGGGGGGCAGAGGGAGAAGCAGACTCCCCGCTGAGCAGGGAGCCTGAGGCAGGGCTCGATCTGCCAACCCTGAGGTCATGACCTGAGCCAAAATCCAGAGTCAGACACTTAACGGAATGAGCCGGCCAGGTTCTCTGGCATTTTGCTAAACCTTATGTACATACTGATTACCGGTGTGCAAATATGTCCGTTTTGTGTGAAGGGCAAAGGCTGCGTGTAATTCCTAATTCTCAGAGCACTTCTCTCCAAGCGCCCTGTGCCTGGAGATATCAAATAAAACAAGACTCCGCACTAAGAAAGTGGTCCCTGTTCTTGTGACAGCTACTCAGTGGGTAACAAAACAAACATAAAAGCTAGACAACACATACATCTTACCACCGGAAAAGCGAGTCCCAGAGCAGACACAGCGCTCTGCTCCCAGCTAGATCTATAGACACACACAGCATTGATTTCAAAATGATTGCAGAAGAGACTTGGACAGTCACCCTGCCTCACTTAGAGGTTGAAGTAGCTTTAGGGTCCCGACTGCGAGGGGCTGACCCAGGTCCTACCGAGGGGCCACGGGCATGGTGACAGCCAGACCAGGAGGCCAAGGGCCACTCCAGGATCCCTGTGCAATCAGGCCAGTCGCGGCCACATGGAGATAGCTAGCCTTCTTCGTGAATGAACAGCTGTCCCTTTGCTCTGCCCAAAGAAATACTGCCTGTGTCTGGGGACCCAGCTGGCTTCTTGCAAAGACGCTCAGGGCCAAAGAGGGGGCTCCGAGGAAGAAGGGCCCTCCCCTTCTTTGTAGATGTGGACTGAGCTCTACTCTAGAAAATGCTTGACACAAGCCTGTTTCTCCTTCCCCACCCCCCAGCCCAAACATGGCTCCATTGTGAAAACGACAACGAATAAGCCATGACTGGCTTCTTGCCCATGGGCGGCTGCACAAACCCTTTCTAAAGGGATTGGTGAGAAAATTCCAGAAGAAAAACACTCTGCCAGTGAACCCGAATACTGAGGGGTGTTATCGCCGACCTTAGAGGAGCCTTTCGAGCGTGGAGAGATTTTCCCAAAGCTGCCACCTTCTCTCTTATCGCGGATCTGCTTATTCCCGGGGAGCTGCTCCGGCTCATTCTGCAAAGTTGAAGCTGGCTCAATGCCAACGCTGTGCTGTGCTCCCTTTGTATCTGCTTCCTGCAGAGCGGAGCCCTGCTTTGCGGTGGGAGGTGCAGCCTTGGAGACGACAGTCCTTATCCTCAATAAACTCCATAAATCTCTTGGACAATGACAAATCAGATGAGGTGGAACAGAAGTGGATAAACCCAGCGGAGAGCAGGGCCGCAGGGGTGAGTCAGGGTGATCCCCAACTTCAGAGCTGAGTCAGTGCAGCACGAATCATTTAAATGCGTGGCTTTAAAGCAGGAGGACAGGGCTACGCAGCCATCAAAAGGAGCAAGGCTCTGTATGTGTGGAGAGGGAACGATCTTAGGACCCATGGACACGGACCAAAGTAAGGAACGGAACAGTGTGTACGTGTGATGCGTTTCCCTGGATGGAGACGGGAAGGTGGGGGAAGAGGACGTGAATATGCAGAGAAGAAACCCAGAAGCATTCGCAAGAGACTGGCGACACAGATTTCCCTTTAAGGACAGAATCTCTGAGACAGAGATGGGGGGGGGGACTTACTTTTCACGATATGTTGAATTTGTTCTAGTATGAATACATTAGCTTTTGATAGCTTTTGAATTTAATTTAAAATAAATTCTGAGGCACCTGGGTGGCTCTTGATTTTGGCTCAGGTCATGATCTCAGAGTCATGGGATCAAGTTAGGCTCTGCACTTCGCACAACGACTGCTTCAGGATTCTCTCTCTTCCTCTTCCTCTGCCCCTCCGAACCCCCACGCACTTTCTAAAATAAATAAATAAAATATTTTAAAAAGTAAAATAACCTCTAAGATAACTATACGTAGCATTCTTTATTTGAGGTAAAGAGAAGCAACATGGTGTGTGGGTGTGGGTGTGGGTGTGAATTCAATGCAATCCCCATCCAGATCTTAGCATGCTTTTTTGTGGAAAAGCTGATTCTAAAATTCAAATGAAAATGCAAAGACCTAGAAGAGCCAAAACAAGTCTGGAAAAGAACAAAGTTGCAGAGCTGACACTACTTGATTTCAAGAACCATAGTAAAGCTACGCCATTTAAAACACCATGGTATTGGCCTAATGGTAGACAAGAGCTCAATGAACAGAATAGAGGGCGTCTACATAGAAAACTGGAAGGATATACAAGAAACTAATGACAGTGGGGCGCCTGGGTGGCTCAGTGGGTTAAAGAAATTAATGACAGGGACTATCCACTTTCAGGCTGGAAGCTGGTTGGAGGAAGAGGAGGGGGCACTTTTCATTGTATCCATATTCAACACGTGAATTGTGAATGTATTACCTATTTAAAAAACGAAATTTAATAATATATATGCCACTTCTTAAAGTACAGTTTATGCTAATTTTCCAGTTGGGAGGAAAATTATTAGGAAGTATTTCATACCTTCCATTTGGTGGACAAAAAAGAAAGAGAAATCAAATTGTCCATCAGATCAATTAAAAAAAAAAAGGGTTTGGGGCGCCTGGGTGGCTCAGTGGGTTAAGCCGCTGCCTTTGGCTCAGGTCATGATCTCAGGGTCCTGGGATCGAGTCCTGCATTGGGCTCTCTGCTCAGCAGGGAGCCTGCTTCCTCCTCTCTCTCTCTGCCTGCCTCTCTGCCTGCTTGTGATTTCTCTCTGTCAAATCAATAAATAAAAAAATCTTTAAAAAAAAAAAAAAAGGTTTGGATCCTGGGGCTCTTGGACTTTCCAAAGACAGTAGGTTATGTCTGAGACAATTAGGAAAGTTTTCCCTGAGAAAGGCATTCAACGTTTTTCTTGATCACATCCAGTCCCAAAGTCAAGAAACTTAATCAAGAGAAAGGCCGGATTTCTGGTTCCTTCCTCCATATGAGGTTGCAGTCAACAAGATCTTTTTTTAAATCTTCCTTTCTTTTTTAAAGATTTTTTCTTTTTTTTTTTTCTTTTCTTTTTTTAAAGTAATCTCTATGCCCAACATGGGTCTTGAACTAATGACCCTGAGATCGAGTCATATGCTTTACAAACTGAGCGAGCCAGGGACCCATGTCTTCCTTCCTTTTCTTTTCAAAAGCAGCTTTATTGAGGATAAAACAGATTCACTGATAAATAATAAACTATATAAATTTAAAGTGTTTAAGTTGATCTTTGACATATGTATTGAGAACTGTGAAAGTCTCAGCACGAAATACTCCACGCAATCTGCGTTCCTCCTCTCCATGCTGAGACCCTAGCACAGAGCACAGCAGCCCAAGGCATGTCCCTGGAATGACTGAGCCCCTGTGGGGAAGCTCAGGCTGTCAAAAGAATTTACTGTTTGTTCCAGCCAAGACCTGATAAGTCCCTGACCTCCCTTTCCTTAGAGCATTTACTTTCGAAAACTTGCAATTGTAAATCCTTTCTCCTATCCTTTTGAAATCTATATATGTTTTTTACAACTCAAGAATGTCTTTTTTACGAATGTGGGAGGCTTTCCTTTGAAATGTGACCACCAGAAAGGATGTGGCCCTCCATCTCCCAGTCTCTGTGGGAGGCAAGGAGCCCGACTTGGATAAGCACCAGTTAGCAGACAGAGGTGGTCTCCATCACACCCTGAACGTCCTTCAGTGCTCTCCTTTAGCTCACCCCACTGACTAAAAGGCCTCCTGCCTTTTGCTTCTGGGGAGCGGAGCTTAGGTGATACTGAGGTCCTTCCCCCATTGCAATTGCACTAAATAACATCAGTCCTGTGGCCTTTAACCAGTGTCTGGCTTTGTTTCTCGTTGACAGTATATATCAACAAAATGATCTCCTGATCAAGGTAGAGAATGTATCCAACCCCTTCAGAAGTATCCTTGGACTCCAAGGAAAGCCCCTGTCCTGACCACCCCACCCACTTCCCATCCTAGGCAACCACTCCTGTGCTTTCTGCCTGTTTAGATTAGTTTGCCTTTTCCGGGGCACCTGAGTGGCTCAGTGGGTTAAAGCCTCTGCCTTCGGCTTGGGTCATGGTCCCAGGGTCCTGAGGTCAAGCCCCACATTGGGCTCAGCTCTCTGCTTCCTTTTCTCTCTCTGCCTGCCTCTCTGCCTACTTGTGATTTCTGTCAAATAAATAAAATCTTTAAAAAAAATAGATAAGTTTGCCTTTTCTAGAATTTTATGTATATGAAATCATTCAATATTCTTTTTTTGTCTGGCTTCCCTGCTCAGAATTATTTTGAAATTCATCCACATTGTGTGTGTCAATAGTTCATTCCTTTTTATTGTTGAATAATATTCTGTATATATATCACATTTTTAACATTTAAAAAAAAAGATTTTATTTGACAAAGAGAGAGAAATCACAAGTAGGCAGAGAGGCAGGCAGAGAGAGAGAGAGGAGGAAGCAGGCTCCCTGCCGAGCAGAAAGCCCGATGTGGGACTTGATCTCGGGACCTTGAAATCATGACCCGAGCCGAGGGCAGAGGCTCAACCCACTGAGCCACCCAGATGCCCCTATATCACATTTTTAAAATCCATTTACCCACTGATGGGAGGAGTTTTCCCATTTTGGGTATTACAAATGAAGTTGTTATGAACATGTGTGTACAAGTCTTTGAATGGATGAGTATTTCCTTTTCTTTTGATTAAGTGTCTAAGAGTAGAGGGGCGCCCGGCTAGCTCAGTTGGAGAAGCATGTGACTCTTGGTCTCAGGGTCATGAGTTTGAGCCCCACAGTGTGTGTAGAGATTACTTAAATAAAGAAACATTAAAAAAATAAGTAAATAAATATGTAGGAGTGGAATGGCTGGATCACACGGTAGGTGTATGTTTAACCTTCGAAGAAATTACCAAATTCTTGGTCCTGTCAGTTTTGTTGTTGTCTTATTCATTTTTTTTTTCCAGAGTCCTTCAGATTTTCTAGTAAAATGATCTGATAGATGCTGATAGGTGCAAAAAAATATAGTTTACTTGTTCTTTTCCAGTCTCTTATACCTTTTATTTATTTGGGGGGAACAATTGTACCCCAGTACAGTCTTAAATAAAAGTGGTGAGAGAAAAACATTCCTGTCTTGTTCCCCATATGAGGGAGAAAGTATTTAGTCTTTCACCATGATGTCAGACACAGGGTTTTTTTGTAGCTGCCCTTTATCAAATTGATGATGTCCCTTTTTATTATTATTGGTTGCAGAAAGCTTTTAATCAGGAATAAATGTCAGATTGTGTCAAATACTTTTTCTCCATCTATGGAGATCAGCATATGATTGGTTTGTTTGCTTTTGGTCTTTGAATTAATATAGCAAATTACAATAATTGATTTTCAAATGTTAAACCAACTCTGCATTCCTGGGCTAAACCCCTTCGGTCATGTTGTATTATCTCTTTCATATATTGTTGGATTCAGTTTGCTAAAATTATGTTAGAATTTTTGTATTCAGGGTCACCTGGGTGGTTCAGTCGGTTAAGCATCTGCCTTTGGCTCAGGTCACAATCTCGTGTTCCTGGGATGGAGCCCTGTGTTTCTTGGGCTCCCTGTTCAGTGGGGAGTCTGCTTCTCCCTCTCCCTCTGAAAACCCCCACCCACTGTCTCTCTCTCAGTCTGCTCTCTTACTCTGTCTCAAGTAAATAAAGTAAAATAAAATAAAATAAAATAATTCTTGCATCCACAATCATGATGGATATTGGTGTGTAGAGATTTTCTTGTGATAGTTTTGACTAATGTCAGTATGAGGATAACACATGCTTTTTAAAATGAGTTGGGGATGCCTCTTATTCAATATTTTGGGGAGAATTTGTGTAGAATTTTTTTTTTAAAGATTATATTCATTTGTTTGAGAGACAGAAAGAGAAAACATGAGACAGGAGGTCAAAGGGAGAAGCAGACTCCCCGCAGAGCTGGGAGCCTGATGGGACTCCATCCCAGGATTCTGGGATCATGACCTAAGCTGAAGACAGTTGCTTAACCAACTGTACCACCCAGGTGCCCTTGTATAGAATTGTTATTTCTTCTTCCTTAAATGTTTTTTCTCCTTCCTTAAATGCTTTTTCAAATTCACCTGTAAAATCCCTGGGCCTTTTGTCTTAGTGCATTCAGGCTGCTGTAACAAAATAATATAGATTGGGGGTGGCTTGTTTACAACTTTATTTCCCACAGTTTTGGAGGCTGGAAGTCTGAGGTCAGGAAGCTTCCATGGCTGGGTTCTGGTTAGACTGCTCTTCCGGACTGCAGAAGTGGAAGGGAGAAAGGAACTTTCAAGGGTCATTTCTATAAAGACACAAATCCTATCCATGAGGACACTTAACTCCTGACATAATCACCTTCCAAAAGTCCCATGTCCTAATACCATCACTTGGGGGAGGGGTTACATTTCAAAATGAGTTTTGGAGTGATATATTCTGTAAGGGCCTATTCAGCCAGAGCGGCCCCACCCTGGTTGAACAGCCATTTTATTGTTTATGCAGTAAAACCTAAATTGACCCTGCCCCCACTCCAAGGGGAACTTACTTAAAAGCAGGTCCGGGAAACCAGTCCCAGGTAACAAAGCCCAAATACAAGGGTGGGTCAGGTCAGGTGGAGACATCCAATCAGTAAAGCATGCATACTGTCTCCCTAGCTACCAAGGAGTGTGGGCCCCACCTTTTGGGTGTCTTTTGGGTGCCAATTCTGACTAAGGTGATAGGCTAGTTCAAATAGCTACTATGGGGTGAATTGTAATTCAATTGGCCACCCGTGTGGGGCCTAGCATGACTGTGCAGCTTCCCTGTGTGTTACAATCTCATTGGCCACCTGTGTGTGGCCAGGCCCAACCACACGGCCTTTGCTCTATAAAAGTTAGTCTGTGAGGCAGGGAGGGGTTGCCCTCTCTGTAAGAGGCACAGCCCAGAGCGGTCAGTTTTATTCTCGATGCTTGGTGTGAAATAAAGCTTTGCTTGACCTTTGCTTTGTATCAGTCTCGCTCCTTTAATCACGGACCCATTATTGGGGGACCCAACATTGGGGGGCCCAACAATTCAGATCCTAGAAGCTTGGAGTTTTCTTTAAGGGATGGTTTAAAATTACTAATTCAATTTCTTTAATAAATACAGGGCTACTTATGGTTTTTCTTTGATGTGCAAGGGTGGTTTATGTCATTAAAAGATCTGTCCACGTCATTTAATGGTTGAGTTTGTTGGAATTAAGTTGTTTATATAATATTCTCTTATTATCTTTTCAGTATATATAACCATCACTACCCTCATTTTTTTTTAAAAGATTTATTTATTTGTTTATTTTAGAGAGAGAAAGAGAAAGAGGGAGCATGCGTAAGTAGGGTGAGGAGCAGAAGGAGAGAGAGAGAGGGAGAATCTTCAAGCAGACTCCCTGCTGAGCATGGAGCCCAATGCGGGGCTCAGTGCCATGACCCTGAGGTCATGACCTGACCTGAAACCAAGAGTTAAACAAAAAAAATTTAAAAAAGGAAGAAAGAAAGGAAGAAAGAAAGAAAGAAAGAAAAGAAAGGAAGGAAGAGTTGGACACTTAACCAACTGAGTCACCCAGGTACCCCTCCCTCGTTCTTGATATTAATAATTTGTATCTTCTCTTTTTCTCTTAATCAATCTGGCTAAAGGTTTATCAGTTTTGTTGGTCTTCTCAAAGATCAAGATTTTGTTTGCATTTTGTTTTTGTATCATTGATTTCCCCTTTGATATTTATTTCTTCTGCTTCCTTTAGGTTTAAATTGCTCTCTTTTTTCCAAGTTTCTAAAGGTGGAGCCTGAGAGCTTTCTTTGTTCTCTTTTTTAAAAAGATTTTATTTATTTTTTTGAGAGAGACAGAGATAGCGAGAACACAAGTGGGGAAGGGGCAGAAGGAGAGCGAGAAGCAGTCTCCCCGCTGAGCAGGGAGTCCAACAGAAGCTCAATTGGGGCTTGATCCTAGCACCCAGGGGATCATGACCTGAGGCAGACACTTAACTGACTGAACCACTCAGCCACCCTTGAGAGCTTTCTTCTTTTGAGACCCTCCTGTTTTTTAATATAGGCCTTTAGTACTACAAATTTTCCCCTTTGGAGCCTCTCACAAATTCCGACACGTTTTCACTTTTATTTGTTTCAAAATACTTTCTAATTTTCTGTTTGATTTCTTGTTTAGCTGGATTGTTTAAAAGTGCCTTAGGGGCACCTGGGTGGCTCAGTTGTTAAGCGTCTCATCTGCCTTTGGCTCAGGTCGTGATCCCAGACTCCTGGGATCGAGCCCATCGGTGGGCTCCTTGCTCAGTGGAAGCCTGCTTCTCCTTCTTGCTCTACCTCTTCCCCTCCTGGTGCTCTTTCTCTCTTTCTCTCCAAAAAATAAATAAAATCTTGTGAAAAAAAGAAGTGTACTAGCTAACAAATCTGTTACAGATTTCTAATGTGATTCCTTTGTGGTCTGAAAACATAGTGTGTATGACTTGAATCTTTTTAAGTTCATTGAGACTTGTTTCATGGCGCGGGATATGGTCTGTTTTGGTAAATGCTCTGGGTGCACTTGAGAAAGTGTGTCTGCTCTTTTTTGGGTGGTTGTTCTTTCAGGCCAGAGAGTAAATCCATTTCCTGTTTCCCTATCTTGGCTTAAAGCAGAATCTGGGGCGGAGCTACCCACTGGAGGCAAAGTCTTGGAAAAGCTGAACAGCTCAGTTTGGCGCTTGGTCAAAAGGTAACTTGGCCAGTGATAACACCAAGATTAGAAATTGATCCAAAATTGAACATGCACAGCTGACAGGCTCCTCCAGGCCCTAGGGCCAGGGCTCTGGTCAATGACACAGAGGAGTGTGGGGGAGGGGCAGTCCCCAGTCAACCACCTCAAATAAACAGCTTGAGAGGAAAACAACAGGCTCCTGGTGCAAACACAGGTCAAGACAAATCCCCAGTTGGAGAAATCCGAAAGACAGTATAGATGATATTAGGGAAATTACTGTTAATTTGATTAGGTCTTTGAGTAATGACTACGTAAAACAATGTGGATTTTTTTTTCCATATGCATACTAAAGTAGAGCGAATTAGGAACTGCAATATATTTTGGCTTTGTTTTAGTTTTTGTTTTTGTTTTTATTTTTTTAATAGGCTCTATACCCTACCTGGGTCTCGAACTCTAATCCCCAAGATCAAGAGAACATGTGACAGACCATCACTTATTTTTAAATACTTAAACAAAAAAGGTGGGGCTGTTGTGGGGAAGGCAGAAGGTGGTTGGGTTATGGACATTGGGGAGGGTATGTGCTATGGTGAGTGCTGGGAAGTGTGTAAACCTGGTGATTCACAGACCCGTACCCCTGGGGCTAGTAATACATTGTATGTTAAAAAAAATTAAAAAAAAAAAAAAAAACTCTGAAATCCAAAAAAAAAAGACAAAGCTTCTATTTCCTTTTTTTTAAATTGAGACTAAGTTAGTGTGCATCCACTGAGCACAGGAAGACTCAGCACCCCAGGGGGCTTTGGTGCTGGATGGAGGAAAGAAAGCTCACACTCCTCCTTGTAGGGACACGCCCCAGGAAAACCACTTAAAAAGAAAATTGAACAAAAATCAAAATAGCTGTATTAATGTTTCAGTGAAGCTCAATTTTATTTTTTTCTTAAGATTTTATTTATTTATTTGAGAGAGAAAAAAAGAAAAAATAAACACCAGAGCACAAGCAGGGGGAGAGGCAGAGGGAGTGGGAGAAGTAGACTCTCCACTCAGCAGGGAGCCAGATGCAGAACTCGATCCCAGGACCCTGGAATCATAACCTGAGCAGAAAGCAGATGCTTAACTGACTGAGCCAGGCGGACACCCCAGAAAGATCCCTTTTTAAAGTAACTGTTTTCCTCTCTTCCTCAAAGTTCCCCTTTTCCCTTCTTAGCCTTTTGTTTCCGGAACCCAGCACCAACCTAAGGACAGGAGAATGAGGCTAGCGGCAAGTGCAGAGGTCCTGTGGGAACCAGCCAGATCCTGAATTTCTCTATAACTACCTCCTCCACCCCCGGCCCCCCAGCCTCCTCCTCCAGGAGGGTTTGCGGATTTTTGAATCCTAGAGCCTGCCGCACTGGGCAAAGCAATAAAGCTATTGTTCTTCATCCCAAAGGATCTGTTTTAGCTCCGAAGCATCCAGGTTGGTTTTCGGAGTTCCATGCGGCACTTCCCCTTCCGTCCCAGAGGCCAGAGCTTAGCCTCAGCAGGTGGACTGTCCTACCGGGGCGGGTGGGGAAACGGAGAATGGATTCAGGGTGGTCTCATGCCCCACGGAAACTCAAAGTTCCGGCTACTGCAAAGAAGGGACCAGATAGCAGGAGACAATAACCAGTCCCTGGTGATATAGGAAAGACATGAGGGTTCGAAGCCAGCGGCCAAGAAAGAATTCTTGAGACCTCTTCAGTGCAAAAAGGTGGTTTTATGAAAGCATGGGGACAAAACCAGTGGGCAGAAGGAACCCCAACGGGGTCATGAAGAGTGGCCCCTTTATATACTACCAAGTTGGGAGGGGGTTAGGGATAGTGTAAGCCTTCCACGTGTTTTGGAAGCAAGGTTCCTAGGATCCTGAGGGGACCAGCTATTTTTAGGTAAGATCTTTTATTACTGTGAAGTGGAAACTCAGTCATGAGACCCTTCAGATGTATATCAGTGGGTCAGATGCTTGGGGAGTGATTGCCAACACCTATCTTGTATCTTGGCGGGGGCGGGGGGGGGGCGGTATTAGAGTTAAGGAAATTTCCAAAGGAATTTTTACATGTTAAAGTAGGCTAACAGGATCCTGGGTAGAGTGGGGTTGGACTAGGATTGCCTTTTGGGCTTAACAAAGTGTCAACATCAAGGCAGTTGAGTCCCTAGAGGGATGTCACTCTGCCTGTTTCAAGAACTTGCCAGTGGGCTATAGGCAGTAAGGAAATTTAATAATTTTTCTTATGCCTTTGTTTCCCACATCACCTGGCACCTGTGAAACCAACTACCGGCACAAATCCTTGAAAGAATGTATTGCTGTGGGATTAAAGACTTGACTCCAACAGGATACTGGAATTCAGCTGGGAATTCCATGGAAATTAAACCCTTATTTCCCAGGGTTACTGTGAAAAGAACATGTGCCCTTTTGGATTCAGAACTATTCAGACCTGTAACACAGTGTGCAAATGAACGAATCACCAGGGGGTTCTTGCGAAATGCAGATTGCAATTCCTAATCCGTTCATACCCCAGGGTTTCTGCCAAGCTCCTAAGTGAGACCAAGGCTGCTGGTCTGCGGCTCATACTTTGCGTAGTAAGGTACAGTACTCTGTAAGAGGTTGAATAGTGTTCACCAAAAAGATGTGTTCAAGTCCCAACCCTCAGCACTTGTATATGCAACCTTATTGGGAAATAGGGTCTCTGCAGAGATAATTAAGACATCAGTGAGGTCTATGCCAGATTAGTGTGGGCCCTGAATCTAACCGCTGGTGTCCTTATAGAAGAGAGGACACAGGGATCTCCACAGGGAAGAAGGCCATGCAGACATGGAGGCAGATACTGGGGTGGTGCCAAGCTTGCCAGTATCAACCGGAAGCTGCAAGGGGCAAGGAAAAATCCTCCCTGGAGTCTTCCGAGGGGAGCATGGCCCTGCCTGTACCTTGAATTCAGACTTCTAGCCTCCAGAACTGCGAGAAAATACATTTCTGTTTTAAGCTGTGCATTTCATGGCAATTTGTAATGGCAGTCCTAGGAAGCCAACGCGCACCCTTGATCTGGTCTGAGCTGGAAGACTCAGGCAGATCAGGCAGAAGCCTGATCAGTATTGGGTCACCTTTCATTTCCCTCATTCCCAAGGCAGCATTCTCAAAGTATAGAGCAATGACTTAGGATCGTCATTGAAAACCCAGACTCTGGGCGCCGCTCTACTCCCGGAATCAATATTCCTCAACACTGGGCCGGACACTAGCTTGATCAGGGTGACAGACTCTATATTTGGTGTTCTGCTGGGGGTGGGGGGTGGTTGGGGGGTAGGCTCACCAGATTCAGGTGCTGTGGAGTGGATTCAAGGCCAAGATGCTGGGGCTGCCTGTCCACTTAAGGTCTGCCCTAAAATCCCACGGTCAAGACCTCAATCCTTTAGCTAAAGGGATAAGGGACTAAGAAGCAGATGCCTTGGGGGCACCTGGCTGTCTCGCTTGGTAGAGCATGTGACTCTTGATCTCAGAATAGTGAGTTTGAGCCCCATGTTGGGTGTAGAAATTACTTTAAAAAAAAAAAAAAAAGGAAAAGAAGAAGAAAAAAGCAGCAGCAGCAGCAGCTACCATTGAAATTAAGCCAGATGCTTTTAATCTCTTTCCAGAGAAATGCTTTCTTGCATCTATCCAAATTCCTCCATCTCTTGAACCACTTCATGCAAATACAGCTCAACAGGTCTCCTCCTAAGAGATAAGCAGCCCTACTTCGCTTGGACACCAGTAGATGTTGGAACCTCATTGGTGAGAATGTCCAGTGGAAGCCAGGAACAGTCATTTAGACTTGAGTCTGCAAAGGGCAGCAGTGGGTAGATCAAAAGACGGCCATGCGACTCACTGGCTGTATGTCTTTAAGCCGCCCGAACCTGTTTCCTCTTCTGTGCAATGCGGACAGTGAGACCTGCCCATCCTAGCGGGCAGGGGCTTTTGTGTCCCCACAGAGCTGTAGGGAGTAGAATTTGGTCCTTGAGAGGGAAGCAGGCAAGAAGACAGGACGCAGGGCTGGGCTGAGAAAAACAGCCTACTTCTCGGTGGGCTCATAGCCTGCTCTGTGGTGGTATGTTGGAAACTATGATTAATTAACTGGGACTGACTTGGTTGGCACTTTTTAATTTTTTTTAAAGATTTTATTTATTTATTTGACAGACAGAGATCGCAAGTAGGCAGAGAGGCAGACAGAGAGGCAGGCGGGGGTGGGGGTGGGGAAGCAGGCTCCCTGCTGAGCAGAGAACCTGATGGGGAACTCGATCCCAGGACCCTGAGATCATGACCTGAGCTGAAGGCAGAGGCTTAACCCACTGAGCCACCCAGCCGCCCCGGCACTCTTTTTTTTTTCCTTAAGTTTTATTTACTTATTTTTAAAGATTTATCTTTTTTTAAAAAGATTTTATTTGTTTGACAGAAATCACAAGTAGGCAGAGAGGCAGGCAGAGAGGGGGCAGGGAAAGCAGGCTCCCTGCCGACAGAGAGCCCCATGCGGGGCTCGATCCCAGGACCCTGGAATCATGACCTGAGCCGAAGGCAGAGGCTTTAACCCACTGAGCCACCCAGGCCCCCCTATTTACTTATTTAAGTAAACTCTGCACCCATCATGGAGTTCGAACTCACAACCCTGAGATCAAGAGTCATAAGTTCTTCTGACTAAGCCAGGCACCCTGGTTGCCTATTCTTTTTTTAATCATTTGCTTGGGGGTGACTCTCTGGTTCTGTGTAAAATTACTTTAAGATTTCAGAATAATCAGCCTCTCTATTTAAATGTTTTTCGAAAGACCTAGAGAGGGTCTTTCGAAAAATATTTAAAAACGCAATTTTCCTCTCCTGTCCTTCTCCTTTAACCCCCATCATCTACTGAATTTTGAGGGACTTTGAAAACAATGTAGCAGATGCCTTACACGCCCTGGGGAAACATAAGTGCAAAGAAGTCTTTAAAAAGGCTGGGTTCTGTGTCTGCAAAGGCCCATGGAGAGGCAGGCATGTGGGTGAGCTTTTCTCCACTCACAGCTGTGAACCCGTCGGACCTGCCAGAGCCACCTCCGACAGCCGCCTTCCCAGGTTTGGAGGACCCAGGTGCAGGGGCGGGAGCCAGAGCACCCCCGGAGCCGGCGGACAGCGGCCACTCCTGCCTCCACAGCTCTGGAGAGCGACTCCCACAGGAGACCCCAAGCCAGCAGGTGACTTGTACAGGGAAAGCTGCCACCAGGCAGGCAGAGCATGACCCTCTGCAGGGAGAGCCTGAGCCTGTACCGGGAACCCTGGGGACAAGGTGAGGAGGTGGTGGAGGTCCCCTGCAGGTCCCCTGGAGAGAAGGGTGACGGGCACCCATGTCTGGACAAACAGTGAGCAGCACCCCCCCAGCCCGCAGGTGCACATGTCACCAAGCAGGGCTCGTCCTCAGACTCACCCGGGGAAATGCTGGCCTGGGCTTTCACAGACGTGTTTTGAGGAGTGTTCAGCACAGCAGTGGTGGAGAGAGCCGGCAATGGAACAAGGCTAATGCCGGAGGAGATGGGTGATCCACGGGGCTAGTCCTCGTGCTAGAATGCCCTGTAGCTACTGTCCCAGTGTGGCCCGGGGCACAGGATCCGGGAAGCCCCCCGAGACCCCCTCCTGTCACCCTGCTCCTGGGCACATTCAGAATTGTTTGAAGAGGAAGTGGAGAGGATCCTGGATGACAGCAGCTTCAAGGAGAAGGAAGGTCAGCGCCAGGAGGACGGTCGGACGTGCCCCGAGCCACCAGCCACGGCCTGGATGTGATGCCCTCAGACCTCACCCCAAGTGATGGCTTCTGATGCACAGACCCGGCTTCCGTGGTTTCACGCCCTCTCTCCCTACCTCCTTTATCCACTTCCTCCTTCATCCCTGCCTTCCCCTTTCCCCCACACCCCTCCCTCCCTCGTTCCCTTCCGCCACCTCCCCCCATCCCCCCTGCTGTGTAGTGAGCACTGGGGCTTCATCCTAGAGCACGCCCCAGCCCACGTGGTCCCTGCCCACATGACACTCACGTCACTGTGGGAGGTGACGGGGGCAGTCCTCAGGGCTCGCCGTGGTGATGAGCACCAGGAATCTGCTCCTGAAACCAGAGGCCAGTTGCACAACGAGAAAAATGGAGAGACCCGTGCTCAGCACATCCTCTAGAAAATCTAGTCCTGAAAAGTGATGACGAAAAGTAAGCATATCCTCGACCTCATGCGGTGGGAGTTCTGAGGGCGTGTATGCCCTGATTCCTGGAACCAACCAAGGGTAAATCAGCCAGTGTCGACTGGGGGCTTGTGATGCAACTTTCCTGACCAAATGACAGCATTTCAGCCAACAACTGCAGGGCCCCCGAGTTTTCCCAAGGGCTTCTGTGATCCTCTGACTCTTCCATCAGCCTCCTTGGGAAGCTCTGGCCTGTCGTCTTCCTTGTCTCCTGACTCTTCTGGGACTCTTCAGGGGCCTCCCCCGATCAGGGCCACCCTCGCCAGGACCCCCCACCCAACCCCATACCCCCATACCCCGTGGCTGGCACCCACATCCCGCACTGGGCCCTGCGAGCCCCATGCTGTGTGCAAGGCCTGTGTGCTCCTTCTGGGGTCACTTTGCCTCTCCCCTTGCAGTGGCCTTCCTCTTCCTGCCCTGGCTGTCCTCTGATGAGTGTGTGAGGCTGGCCTCTGCTGGTGTCATAGGCACAGAAGCAAGAGTCTAAAAGGTCCAGATGACCTGCTCCCAGTTTCAGAGTGTGGGGCCTGAGCTGAGGATGGTTCCCAAGCAAGGACTCCTGCCCAGGGCGCCTGAGGGAGGACATGGCACAGTGAGCCCACAGGAGGAGAGACATTTGATTTTCTGGCCCACGCAGTCACATTGTTGACATTTTAAAGATCTCAGGGCTTTGATTCAAAAATGATAGGATGCTGAGGACCCCAGACAGCTTTCTGGAAACGTGTCTCTGCTTTGCAGCCCTCCCTCCCACCAGCTCTGCTCAGAATCTCTCCACAGACCCACCACCTTGGGTCCTCAGGGGGCCCAGATGACAGGCCTTCGAAAGGCGATTCAGGCGTGGCAGCAGGACACACTGAGGATGACAACCAGTCCCCCTCCCAGAAAGTGAGGGTACCACAGGACAAGCGGTCGGAAAGCAGCCAGATCAGGGTTCCGGTAAGACACCAGAGGCACAGGATCTACTGAGGTCAGGTAGGGACAGTGAGAATCTCTAGAGATTTTGCCTGGGGGCACCTCCTGTCCCCCTAAACCCTCAGTGTGATGGCTCTCCTGGGGAGCAGGGGGTGGGGGACACGCCTGGGAGACCACTGACAGAGGGCGTCAACTTGATCTGTGCACAGGTCAGGAAACCTCAGCCACATCCTCAAGGATTTCGGGAAACAGTAGCCATTCAGGGGCAGCTGGAGCCACAGACCAGCGCACTCACCAGAAATGGAAGAAGGAGAACCAGTCCTTCATTTCAGTCGTTTCTAAGTTACTGGTTTGTTCCTATGGTTCGTATACTTTGCATTCTGGGAAATTGGTGCCCGTCTAAGGTCTTGAAAATGTTCTCCTCATGTTCTGTGCTGGAGAGGTTCTTGAAAAATTTCTCATTTATACGTAAAAATTTAAGTGATACAGCCACTCTGGGAAATGTATGAGCTTCCCCAAAACACTAAAAATAGATCTCCTGTATGATCCCACCACTGGGCAGACATTTGCAGGAAATGAAGTCTGCATTCTCTCACGCATCCTTCGTGAGGAGGGGCCCAGCACTTAGCTGCAGGGCACCTGCATGGGAAGTGTAGGCAGCCCTCCCCTTAAAGCAGGTGCATCCCTGGACAAGGGGCTGCCCCAGGGCGGGGAGGTCTCCACAGCAGCGCATTCAATGTCCTGGATACGAGGAGGAGACGGAGTACAGCACCAGGCCAGTGAATGTCAGGACATGCTACCCCAAATACGACACCTTGGCGAATTAAATATAGAAGCTGAAAGAACTTTCTTATAGAGCAGAAGCAGGAAGGTCCCTCTGACCCCCAGCCGTCAGCCCTTCTTCTCTGAAGTAGGTCAGAATACTCCTGTGTAGAATTTTCTCTCCCTGGACCATGGAGAGGACATTCGCATCATGAGAGTCAAAGAATTTAGGGCCACCAAGGCCGTATGAACAAACCTGGTTAAATTAACCCTTATCTTCCTAGTTCTTTAAGGTTTACCAGCCCTAGCCCAAAGCCCTGTGTCTGTCAATTCACATTTATTGCTCCTTTGTCTAAAAGGTAGGAGAGCTGTCTGCTCCTGTTGCCTCTGTTGGTCTCCATAGTCTTGTGAGGCTCCCACAGCAAAAATCAATACACTTTGCCTGCTTTCCCCCTGTTCTTCTGTCTGTTAATTTCCAGACCCAGACAAGGACCTTAAGAGGTTGAGGAAAACTTTTTCCTCTCCTGCAGCACTGGGTGAGGGGGTAGGGGAGTCAGAAAAACCCATCCCATCTTCCTGGCCTTGGTTAAACCGGCCTCTGCTGGGAAGCAGTACAAGGATGTGCACGGCTCGGGAAGCCAACAAGAGGGAGGTAGAACATGTAGGAGCTACTTGACCCCAGCCAGGAGGCATGGCTCCAGTGACAAGTCCAGGCTGAGATGATGAACATTATAATGGAAGCATCCTGAATATCAGACTTTCCCCATGCCAGGCCTCATGATTGCTGCTCATGGCAGTTGCAACTGTTGGCTTAGTGCCTTTTCTGAACTAACTTTGTAAATTCTGTGTTCTTTGCTGTGTGTGGTCACTAGATTCCTGTGCTATTAACACGGTGGTCAGCCAGTGGCTGGGCAGAGAGGTCACCTGTGTGTCTGAGTTATAGGCTACAGATTGGAGATCCCCACCCCGTCCTCCTCAGGTTCAAATAATCTGCTGCAGAAAACAGAACTCAGAGAAACTTGTTACTAGATCACCAGTTCATTGAAAGGACAGAACGCAGGCCCAGGCGGATGGAACTGATGAGCAGGGCAAGGTGTGTAACAGCGGCTCAGAGCTTCCTCGCTCTCTGAGCGTGCTTAACAATGTAAGCTGTGTGTCTATTACACCACTGTTGTGTAAGTGAGTCGGGGGGACCCTAGAGCGGGGATCTGGTATCTTAGTTCTTACTCTCACACTCTGCCCCTTGTTTGGTGACTGAGCTCACAGTAGGCACTCGGTGAATGCTTGCTGAGACACAGTGCAGGCCAATGAGGGCACAAGTACAAACCTGCCTGTGGGCACCAAGGGATCCCAATGGGATGTGCATCCAGACAGAGCCAGTGCCCACATCTCACAAATACCAGCCCAGAAATAACCATTCACGGGTGCCTGGGTGGCTCAGTGGGTTAAGCCTCTGCCTTCGGCTCAGGTCATGGGATGGAGCCCCACATCGGGCTCTCTGCTCAGCAGGGAGCCTGCCTCCTCCTTCTCTCTCTCTCTCTCTGCCTGCCTCTCTGCCTACTTGTAATCTCTCTCTCTGTCAAATAAATGAATAAAACATTAAAAAAAAAAAAAAAGAAAGAAAGAAAGAAAAAAAGAAAAGAAATAGCTATTTAAAACCAAGGCAGGAACTGGAAATAACCCAGAGGGCTCTATGACTCTTAAGACCTTGCTAGCGGCCACGGCCAAGGCCTCTGGCAGTCAGGGCACTGGGAGTCTGAGAGGTGGCTCAGTGCCCCTGAGACCCTGAAGCCCCAGGGCCACAGCGCGGCACAAGGACCAGGAGGGAAAACCCGGCCAGGCCCATTCTGGCTCCATGGCTGCTCCAGGATCGTCCTCAGCCCCACCAGGCAGTGTCTGTTTAGAAACAGGGAGAAAACCTCTTCCTTCAGTTGTTCTTTTAAAAAAATGGTTGTTCAGCATTGACAGAGAAAAACACCTGACAGAAAACTGCTTTTGGCAGATCATTCTCTCTCCTTCTGGAAGACCCCACCTTTTGGCATATTTTGAAAAGAACACCAGGCTACCAAGCAGGTCCAGCCTTGTGTTAGAAAGCAGAGCCTCACTTGAATCAGGTCTTTGGACCACCAGGAAGCCTTGGTCAGAAAGGCTCCCATGGGTGTCCCTGAACTTGGAGCACCTTCAGAACAGGAACTGTGTCCAGTAGAGCAAAATGGCTCCTGCTTGGTCTTCTGTAGCCTGACCCACCAGCAGGTTTCCAGCTCCCACTGCCTCTATCCACACTTGCTCTGACTGAAGCAAGTCACTTAACTTCCAAGCCTCAAGACTCACCTGTAAAATGAGAACAGAAGTTGTGTTTATTTCATATATTTCAGGGAGTCCTTTCAGGGAGTGAGAATTCGACACGGTGTATGATAGATGGTGACCTCTGGTGATGGCTGGCTTTTGTCATGGATGTCTGTGTTAGTATTTAATCAGCCTTCGAGGTCTGCGTTCTTTTTGAACTTAGCTGTTTTGCTGGTTTTGTTTGTTTTTTAATTTTTGTTTTTAAGATTTTAATTTTTTTTTAAGATTTTGTTTATTTATTTGACAGAGATCACAAGTAGGCAGAGAGGCAGGCAGGTGGGATGGGAAGGTGGGGAAGCAGGCTCCCTGCTGAGCAGAAGGCCCGATGTGGGGGCTCGATCCCAGGACCCTGGGATCATGACCAGGGCTGAAGGCAGAGGCTTAACCCACTGAGACACCCAGGTGCCCCTAAGATTTTAATTTTTTAAGTAATTTCTACAGCCAGCATGGGGCTTGACCTCACACCCATGATCAAGTGTCACATGCTGCACAGACTGAGCCAGCCAGGTGGGCTCCGTGTTTCAGGGTACTGTGAAGGAGTGTGTCTATTTCATTCTGCATGGCCACAACCATTTTTGGAAAGGTGCTTACAAGTAACGAAACAGGCTTTACGTTACAAATATGTTATGAGCCACTATTATTGTTTTTTCAGAAGAGCAAAATTGAATAGAAGGTACAGAGATTTCCCATACACTTCCTCCACCCCCCACCCTTGCACATGCAAAGCCTCCTCCACCCCTTTAGTATCCCTCATCAGTGTGACACGTTTCCTAAAACTGACAAGCATACACTGATACACCACCAAAAGCCCACAGTGTACCCTAAGGTTCGCTCTAGCTGTTGTGTATTGTACAGCTTTGGTAGAAACGTGTAATGAACTAGATCGTTCGTTACAGAGTACTTTTACTGCCCTAGAAGTCCTCTGTGATCCACCATTCATCCGGCTCCCACCCTAACGCCGGGAAACCACTGGTATTTTTAAACCACCTCACCCATAGCCTGGCCTTTTCCAGAATGTCATATAGTTGGAATCAGACAGTACGCAGCCTTTTCAGACTGGCATCTCTCACTTACTAAGCAAGTATGCATTTAAAGTTCCCCCACGTCTTTTCATGGCTCGGTAGCTCATTGCTTTTCAGTCCTGAATAAAATCCCATTGTCTGGGAGGACCATAGTTTATTTACCCGTTCACCTACTGAAGGACATCTTGGTTGCAAGTTCCGAGTTTGGATAGTTATGAACATAGTTTCTAGAAACATCCGTGTGCAAGTTTTTGCGTGAAGCTGGGTTTCCAGTGTCTGAGCAAATACCAAGGAGCACGACGGCTGGATCGTATGGGAAGGGTGTATTTCGTTTTGTCAGAAACTGCTCAGCTATCTTCCAGAGCGAGCGGAGGCTGCATTCCCAGAAGCAATGAATGGGAGTTCTCACGGCTCCCCGTCGTCAGCAGCGTTTGGTGTTGTCCACGCTCTGAATGATTTTTCTTTAACACTAGTCCTGGGAATCTTAGGCAATTCCAAAGCCCTCCTGCGGCAAACCCCCTCCATTTTTCTCTCCTTTCCCTTCTTTGCTGTATGTGCTTCCTTCTGTCCCCTTTCCAGCTGATCCCTCCATGTGTGAAGGGTGCTCTATTCTGGTACATGAAAAGAAAAAATATATATATTTTAAATGATCGAGTGTTTTAGTGCCTTGATACGTATATTTCTGTCTCCGGAGGGTTTGCTTAAGAATGCACATCTGTGTGAGGGAGAAGGACTTGTAAGCACAAAGTGCTGCTGGTAAGCGTCAGGCATCTGGGACAGTTAGCTTGTTGCCTGGAGGCCACTGGGGGCAGGACAAGTTACACCCAAGCCTCCAGATGACCTGTGCCCCTCTGCCACCGCCCCACCCCGGTCCTTCCCCCATGGATTTAAGCGGGCTTCGCTGCTCTAGCTCCTCCATCATTAATTCAAATTCTCACTCCTCTCTTCTCTGATTCTTTCCAGATTTCACACTGTGGCCCTGATTTGCCCTTTCTTTTATGAAGGTTCCTCTCTTCCTGGCCAGCTCGAAAAGCTTCCCTGGCTCATTACCATAGCAATAGGAGCTTGGTGCTGAAATCAGCCCCAGAGAATGGGGGAGGGGAGTGTGGGTGCCCACACACGGTTCTGGGGCCACAGCCACTCGGAGCCCGCAGAGGGAACAACTCTGTGTTTCCCAGCTCAGAGACATTAAAAATAAGGAAATATTACTTCCGGGGCAAAGGACTGCATTACCTCCAGACCTCCCCCCCTGCCCTGTGTGTGATAGGAGTGAGTTTTTCTCTAACCTGATCCACAGAAAAATCTCCAGATGGTTCTGTCTGATCCCACCAGACACAGGAGTGATCCAATATCGAGGTGGGGGCCTCTTTTTCCACAACGCACCACCCCTCTAGGGGCCTAGGTCCACTTTATATCTCACGAGGCCCACAATGGGCTATGGAAAGAGGCAGAAGTGGGTTGTTTGGGGCTGAGCTTAGCTGGGTGCCTGACGAAAGCACAGTCCCTCTGGGCAATGCATGGGGGCTTCTGGCTGCAGAGGAATGTGACCCTCACCCATCTCTCTGAGAAGAAAACTGGGTCAAGACAGGTCTGTGACCCAGTACAGCACTCACTCAGATGGAGAGCAGGTAGCTGGAGGCCTGGAAAATACCCCCAGAGGCCTCCTGGGTGTCCAGAAGAGGCTAATGACCTCTGAGTTAAAGCTACTCTCCATTTCTCCCTCACACTGGGGCTTTGGAAATTCAAAGAGCTACTGAAACTTTTTTGTTTGTTTGTATTTCTGGTTTTCCTGTGCTAATCCCAGCCTTAGGCCATGAACACAGAGTGCCTAGATCAAGAGCCTATGGACTTTTCAGAATAAAACTTTTAAATGCAGAAAAATAAAGAAACCAATCATATTGAAATACAGTTGTCAATATTTTAAAAAACAAATGTGTAATATATGTGTAATATGTGTGGTTGGTTAATACATTAATCAGATCAAGCACCTTGATTTCAAAGTGTTGATGTACACACATGTTATTTGATGCAAATATGTATTATGAAAATATTTGCATGTTCTATTGGTTACAAAGTCATGGGCACTGTGAGTACTGTAATGTTTTTAAGATTTCTCAATTTTAGGGCGCCTGGGTGGCTAAGTGGGTTAAGCCTCTGCCTTTGGCTCGGTTTGTGATCTCAGGATCCTGGGATCAAGTCCCGCGTCAGGCTCTCTGCTCAGCGGGAGGCCTGCTTCCCTCTCTCTCTCTGCCTGCCCCTGCCTACTTTTGATCGCTCTCTGTCAAATAAATAAATAAAATCTTTAAAAAAAAAAAAAGATTTCTCAATTTTAATCTCTAAAATATTGATTGTGAAACCCACATGATCAAAAACTCTTTGGGGTCATCAATCACTTTTAAGTATGTTTACTTAAAAACTTGCAGTCCGAGAACCAAAAATTTGACAATCAAAGATCAGGGATGGCAGGGTAGGCAGAAGACAAATAAATAAATAAATAAAAATAAATGCTGGAAACAGAAAAAAAAAATACGTTAAGACAAACCATAAGAGACTCTTAATCTCACAATACAATTTGAGGGTTGCTAGGGAGAGGGGGTTAGGGTAGGGTGGCTTGGTTATGGACGTTGGGTAGGGTATGTGCTATGGTAAGTGCTGTGAATTGTGTAAGCCTGATGATTCACAGACCTGTACCCCTGGGGCAAATAATACATTTTATAATAATAAAAATAATTTTTAGGGACGCCTGGGTGGCTCAGTTGGTTAAGCAGCTGTCTTCGGCTCAGGTCATGATCCCAGCATCTGGGATTGAGTCCCACATCGGGCTCCTTGCTCGGCAGGGAGCCTGCTTCTCCCTCTGCCTCTGCCTGCCATTCTGTCTGCCTGTGCTCGCTCTCTCCCTCTCTCTCTCTGATAAATAAATAAAATCTTTTTAAAAATAATAATAATAATAATTTTTAAAAAAAGAAAAAACATATGTTAGCTAAGAATCAAAAACATTTAAAAAGAAGATGTTGGACTTGATGATCCCTAAAGTCCCAATGTTAGGATTCTCTGACATGGGGGCTAAAACTCTCTGCAGGCCTCTGTCAGTGCTTCCTCTTCCCCTGCTGAATCAAGCTTGGACCACTGAAACCCAGTTTGAGCAAAATACTAGGGCTTCACTTGTCATTGATGTTGGTAATCTGTCCTCCCAGGAAGGGCAAAGACTGCTAGCTGTCACTAAAGAGTTCTCTTCCTGTCTTTTTTAGGAACAGGACTCACAGTTTTAAGCTGGACACATGGCAAACCAGAGTATGAGCCTCTGCTTCCCGGCTACCTGACAGCTGGGGGTAGACAGGCGCTTAAGTTCTGGCCAAGGAATGTAATCGGGAATGTCATATGCAACTTCTAAGAGAGGTGTCCTTAAAGCGAGGGAGTAAGCTCTTCTTTTCCTCTGGTCATCTGGGCGGAATGTGGAAGGGACAGCTGTAGCAGAAACACCCATCTTGGGCCCTATGAACTGGGGTCACATCTGGGACCAGTGGAGTCTGAGTCTGGGCTGACTCTGCTGACATGCCCCTTCCCCCCGACTGTCTACTCGAAGGCTTACTTTGTGAGAGATCAGAACTTTGTGAGGCTAAGTCACTATCATTTAGGGGTTTTTGTTTGTTTGTTTGTTTGTTTAATCAGTGGCAGCTGACCCTCATCTTAAAATTATATGCAAAGCAAAGCTCCCTCTCGGGTTTGAAGTTCATGTCCCATAGAGTGGGAGCCTACAAGGAAAAAGATCTTTCCAGGCCTTCTGCCTGGTGAATATCCTTGTACTTCCCCCTGGATCTTTAGATTTCTTTGTTGAGACCAGTGTTTGTGAATTGCAGAGTGGCCTGGGCACCACTATTGGAATTGGGGGTGCGAGCATGTTTTGTTTTGCGGGATACTTAAAAAAAATTTTTTTAAAGGTTTTATTTATTTGACAGAGAGATAGCCAGAGAAGGAACCAAGCAGGCAAGTGGGAAAGGGAGAAGCAGGCTCCCCACTGACCAGGGAGTCCAACTCGGGAACTCCATCCCAGGACCCTGGGATCAGGACCTGAGCCAAAGGCAGACTCCCAATGACTGAGCCACCCAGGTGCCCCTGTTTTGCAGGATACTTAAATAAAGGTCAAGAGTAGACCGCTCCCCCACCCCCGTGAGTCATTCTTCAAAAGAGGAAGTCTCTTCTAGACAGCAATCTTGCATTATATTTCTCAAATTTACCAAGAGACTAGAACTGAATTATTTCAACCACTAAAAAGAAGTGATAATCACATAACCTGGTAAAGGGGCTGATTATTACTACAATGGCTATCATGTTACAATATGTGAAAGAATTAATGTGTTGTACACCTTTAACTATACAATGCTACATGTCAAATAATTTCAATTTACATTTCCAAGTGCTCCCTGGGGTCACCATAGCCTCAGCTGAGAATCGCTGCTCCAGACTCAGGAGCCTGACCCTCTTGCAGGCTCGCTTCAATTCTCTCTCCAGGCACCTGGCGGGCTGAGTTGGTAGAGCACGCAACTCCTGATCTCAGGTTTGTGAGTTCAAGCCCCACACTGGGTGTAGAGATTATTTAAAAAAAAAAAAAAAAAAAAAAAATCTTGTGGGGCGCTGGGTGGCTCAGTTGGTTGAGTGGTGTCCAACTCTTGATTTTGGCTCAGGTTGTGATCTGAGGGTTGTGAGATCGAGCCCCCATGGGGCTGTGCACTCAGGGGGAAGTCTGCTTGAGATTCTCTCCCTCTGCACTCCCCTCCCCTGGCACATGAGACCATGCATATTTTCTCTCTCTCAAATAAATAAATCTTTAAAAATAAAAAATGAAATCTTTTTTTTTTTTTTTCTAAAGTCCATAGCTTTGCGCAGTGGCAGTATCGTAGTCAATGAGGTTTATCCAGGGCGCAATTAATTGCTAATTGAAAACTTTTCCTAAAGTCCATTTTCAGGACTAACACCAGGTATGACCCATCTACTACGCACAAGGGTGTGACGTCACTGTGTCACTCTAGGTGGACACAGTGGTTTGTCCCTGGGGTTGTTGGAAGATCTTGTTGGGTGTGGGGAGCTTGCCAGACTTGGCAATAATAAGTCAGTGGGCACATAAACTAGGAGAGGGAGCCAGATGCATGTGCCCTAACCCACAGCACTTAATACACCCTTGTATGAAAAAAGAGAACACACATCAAAACAAAGGACCGAAGTTACTGAAATGCAATTGACATTTCAAGCTGTGTTTTCAAGAAAGAGCCTCTTTTTTCCAACATCATTGGAAAATCAGCTCTAGTGGAAAAGTCATGAGCCAGGGAACTGAAGTTTCTAAGTATTCAAGTATTCTTAATATTGCTGCCAAATTAAACTGTGAATCAGTCATTCTACAGTCCTGAGTGTTGAGGTCAAAGCACTAACCTCTTTTAGAAGCCTTTTCTGAGGAGGCTGAGGGGACATATTTTGAGAACAAAAGAGATGCAAATGTCTGTAAAGCAGATAGACCACCTCTTCTAGAACAACTTCCTCTTAGCACAAAACAGAGACACATGACCTGGGCTGGGTATGACGGTGTATATACAGAACCTCATGTCGTCAGCTTGGCCCCCAGATTCAGGAGACCCTCAGCTTGGCCCTTTCTCTCCCTCTGCTCAAGGAAGCTGACAGGCATCTCACAGCCCTCTCCCCTGCCTCTCCAACTGGTTCCTTCCCAACCCTTTGTTGCTGGACTGTTCCCTAATGAGTATGTTCCACAAGCAGAGACAACTGTGAATGAAGTTCAGTAAGGGCATCAGTGTTAAAGGCAGTTGTGGGTCTCATAACACACAAAGGCACCTTTCTTTTTTTACTGCTTCGCTCACTGGTGGGAGGCCTTGAATTATTTCCTTCTCAACCTCAGAACACATTAATGTTCACAACACCAGGAGGACATAACCACACACTTTTAAAACCCCAGTTAATATAGGACATTGAAGATTGTTATCGGAATGTCTAAAATTAGAAACATCTACTTTAGAAGGATTATTCTTACCATGCTTTGTACTATAACCTGGCTTTTCAAAGGTTTCAAGTGATCAATAAAAAACTTTTTCCGACGTAAGATTGTCTTAGCAAAAGACAGAACCCAAAATACCAGGATTCCCAGTTAAATTTGAATTTCAGATAAATAACAATTTTTAAAAATTATCTGACCCATGCAATATTTGAAACATACTTACACTGAAAAACTTCTTTATTGTCTACCTGAAGCTCACATGTGACTGACAACCCTATACCAATAACAAAAGTACTGAGTCCGAATCTGCTGGGCTGCTTGTGACAGAAATCCAGTACCAGCTGGCTTGAGTAAAATGGTCAAGTCATTGGCCAATATCACTGAAAATCCAGGATAAAGCTGGTTTCAGATACAGCTGGATCCAGAAGATCAAATGACACCATCAACATTGGTGTTTGTCCGTCTTTCTCAGCCTATCAGGCCGGTGTATCCACTTTGTGATCTTAAGCAGCTCTAGGGTTATATTGTCCCAGGACGGGCTGTCTTAGTGGGAAAAAAAGAGCTTCTATTTCCCAGTGGCTGAAGAGAATGTGTCCTAGGGAATCTCACTTCATGCAGTGGGTCACATGACTATCTGTGACCCAGTCACTGTAGACTCCAGGATTGTATTAGTCTCCTGCGGCTACCAGGACAGATCGCCAAAGCTGGGCAGTTACAGCAGCAGCAGTTCTATTCTCCTGTGGGAGTGGGACTAGGGCTGGGCTCACTCCAAAGGCTCTAGGAGACAAACTATTTCCTACCCCTTCCAGCTTCTGGTGACTCCCGGCCTTCCTCCAGGCCTTCCTTGACTTGTGACCCTGTCACTCCAGGCTCTGCTTCTGTGATCACAGGGCTTCTTTCCCTCTCTGTCTACAACCCTCTCTGCTTTTCCCTCACAAGGACACTTAGGATTGTGTTTCGCCCACCTGGGTCATCCAGGACAAGTGCCTCAAGATCTTTAGTTTAATCACATTTTTGCCCTATGAGGGCAGGTTCAGGGATTAGGACCTGGAAATACCTTTTTGGGGTCACTCTTCAGCTCACTTCAGACATTGAGGATTGGAAAGTCAGTGAGGGGTGACTTGAAAACACGGTGGTGCTGGTAACTGAATAAGGGAAAAAGGCATTCTGAAAAGCGAGTGTAGCAAGATGTCTGTGATGAGGACCATCTACTCTGTTCCCTTCCATTGATTACAACTATTTAGTATTTGGAAAGCGTCTCCACTGTGCCCCCCACAGGAGCTCCAGTCCAGTCTGAGTTATGTATCCGTGCAAGTGTTGGGGAGGATACTGAGCTTCCCATTCCTTTGGGAACTTTGCACTCTTTACTTTGTGGGGCAGAATGTGGTGGGTGCTAGGGTTGGCTTTGATGACTGGGGCTTTTGAGCTGAATTGCAAGAAAGGGGAGGGAAAGGGGAGATTTCAGGCAGAATAGCAGAGCAAAGCCAGACTCTGGGGAGCACAGAGTAGTGGCCTGACATGATTTGAGGAAACCTGGACAGAGAGACATTGGCAAGAAAAAACCACTAACAGTTTTTGGAGAGAGGGGTGATGTGACCTGACTGGTATTTGGGGAAGATTATGATGCTGTATGGAATTTTGTTTAGTCTGAGGTTTCCTCCTGAACCCTGGGCAACAGGGCTGCACTTCTATCTTACCCTCCCACCTACAGTGGTTCCCCAGTCCCGACTAATCCCCTTGTTCTGTGTCATGTTTTTTCCTGTCATCATGCTGAAGTAGTTCTCCTTCATGTTTCTGTCTTTATAAAAATATCCATGCTTCTGGTTCCCACAGCACACATGGCTTCCTTGGTGTCGAGGTTCTGCAGTGAAGGGCAGCCAGGGGCAACCAAGAGCAGAAGGTAATTTCTGGAAAGTTCTGGAGGACAGATTTTCACCAACTTCTACTGGGACCACAGCCAGTAGAAATTTCTCAGCCATTCAAGAACCATAGCTATGCTCTCTCCAGTGAGATCTCGGTCTCCTTCTTCTTGGGTAGGTGGGTAGATGGAGAGCTCTTACTTGGATACTTGGATGATCTATCTCAGCCCTAAGGGTGTATTGGCTGCCTCATATATCCACCATTCCTACATTGTTTAGAGTTCTCTTTGCATCTTACCAGCCAAACCCTCGTTAGTCCAATACCCTGCTTCAATTATGATTTTTAAAAAATATTAAACATCCCCTCTTCAAATTACTGTGTTTTCTCTCTCCTGATTGGACCCACACTGATACACCATCCTTCTAGATCTGGGCTCTCCAATATGGTAGCCATTAACCACGTGTGACTTTTGAGCACCTGAAATGTGGCTGGTGCCAAGGAAGAACTGAAATTTTTTTAAAGATTTTATTTTAAAGAGAGACACAGAGCAAGCATGAATGGGGGAAGGGACAGAGGGAGAGAATCTCAAGCAGACTCCATGCTGAGCATAAGCTCTGTGTAAACCTCGATCTCATGACCCTGAGATCATGACCTGAGTGGAAACCAAGAGTCAGCTACTTAACTGGCTGAGCCACCAGGTGCCCCAAGAAATGGATTTTTAATTTAATTTAAATTAAAAAAAAAAAAAAACTGGAGCAGTGTAAATTTTTCCATTAAATACTTAACTATCTGTAAAATGTCTCGACTTTTTATGAATTACATGTCTATGTAATTGATAATACATGTAAATGATAATACATTGTAATAATTGATAATACATGTAAATTGATAATTGATAATACATGTAATTGATAATATATGTAAATGATAATACATTGGATATAGTGGATTATATAAGGTGTTGTTAAATTATTTTCACTTGTTTTTTTTCTTATTTTTTTAATGCAGCTACTAGAAAACTTAAAATTATAAATGTTACGGGGTGCCTGATTAGTTCAGTTAGAAAGGCATGCAACTCTTGATCTTGGGATCATGAGTTCGAACCCCACATTTGGTATAGACATTACATAAGTAAAAAAAAATAAAAATAATAAAATTATATATGTGCCTTATTCCATTTCTATAGGATAGCCCCTGTTCTATATCCACTTTCTATATAGTCTCTCCTGATTTTCCTAAATAGATATGATTTCTGCCTCCTCCTTGCCCTTTGAATTTCTTTGGATATTTGTGGGGGACATTTGCTAGTTTTTTTGCCTGCCAGCATTCTATCTCTTTTTATAGGCATCTCAGTCTCCTTCCTTGGGGAGATTGGCGTGTAGCCTTGGTGTAGCCTTGATGAGAATTAGTAGCCCCAGCCCACAGCAGAAACCAGATGAGCTGTCCCTGTCAGCCTGGGCGGATAGGCTCAGAATCAATTCCTCCAACTAGAAGCCCCCTCTGGGCCCTATGTATCTTGAGCAAGTGTTACAAGGACATGAGGTCAGTTGGGGGTCCTATTTCTTAAAGATAGAGGAATGCGACATGCAGACTACACACGCTTTCTGCTGTGTCACTTTTGCAGTGACTTCTGCTCCCTAGCTTTCTGCAGCATCCGGGTTTTCCAAGTTGATTGAAAAACAATCAATATGATTTCACTGATTCTCACCATTGATTCTATGACACCCTGGCCTTTATCCAGTTAATTCCCCTTTTCCTTACGATTGATGGAGGCTGTTCCTGTTGTTTGCAACCAAGAGCTCTAATTGATATCGCACTGATGTTCTACTGTTACGTTTAGTTCCAGCAAATTCTAGGCTACTGGCAAAGCCTAAGAATTAAGGGGTAGATAAAAGAGTTGGGCTTTGGGAATGCACAGAATCCACCCTACAGAATTATATGCTGAGAAAGATGGGTGCTATCATTGAGATAAGTGCATTTCAATATATTTTTTTAAGATTTTACTTATTTATTTGACAGACAAGAGATCACAAGTAGGCAGAGAGGCAGGCAGAGAGAGGAAGGGAAGCAGGCTCCCTGCTGAGCAGAGAGCCCGATGCGGGGCTCGATCCCAGGTCCCTGGGATCATGACTGGAGCTGAAGGCAGAGGCTTTAACCCACTGAGCCACCCAGGCACCCCATTTCAATATTTTTCAGTCCTCAAATCATCACTTTGTTCATTCCAGGAACAGAGTGCAATGGACTGGCTAAGTTTAGGGGTCTCTGGTAGGCAGAATAATGCACCCCCCCAACAAAGATGTCCATGTGTTCATCCTAGGAGTCTGTTAATGTGACCTTACAAAAGGGATCTTTACAGATGTGATTAAGTTAAGGGCCTTGTGGTGAAAGATTACCTTGCATTATTTGGGTGAGACCAGTATAATCAACCACAAGGATTCTAAGAAGTGAGGAAAACTTTCTAACTGGATCTGACAGATGTGACTGTGGAAGCAGGATTAGAAAGACGTTACTAACTATAAAATTGCTAGTTTTGAAGGTGGAGGGAGGGGGTCACAAACCCAGGAAAGCAGGGAGAATTTAGCAGCCGGAAAAGGCAAGAAAGGGATTTCTCTAGAGTCTCCAGAGAGGAATGCAGCCCTGCTGACGCCTTGGTGAAAGTTTTGACCTACAGAGCTTTAAGATACTAAATTTGTGTTGGTTTAAGTTGAATGATTTGTTAGAGCGGCAAACAGGAAACTTCTATAAGGCCCATCCCTTGAGCTGGAGAGAACATTGCTTTGACTGACAGTCTACCAAGGCTGTATCCCTTGGAGATGGGAGGAGATTCCTGTATGAAAACAGTGTGTTACTAGCAAGTGAGGGAAAGGATGCTACACTTGACCTTAGACAAAAGGCCGAGAAGTGATGGGAAAGGATGTTGAACAGACAAAACACAGATGCCCACTCCAACCGGCCACCACAGCCCCTCGCATGTCAGTGAATTAGAATCTACCCAGCCGAATTTTTAGGGCTGGTGATTGATTAGTTTAAATATTTTGGGTGAGAGGCCTTGAAGAAATCAAAGAGAACTTTATAGAATGCAAATCCTATATGTATACCCGCTTCTTTTCAATGCCAAATTTCAGGGTGCCTGGGTGGCTCAGTCAGTTGAGTCACTGACTATTGGTGTCAGCTCAGGTCATGATCTCAGAATCTTAGGATGGAGCCCCCCATTGGGCTCTGTGCTCAGCAGGGTGTCTGCTTGAGATTCTCTCTCTCTCTCTCTCTCTCTCTGCTTCTCCCCCCAGCCCAAGCACTCTTTTTCTAAAATAAATAAATAAGTCTTTTTTTTTAAATGCCAAATTTCATCATAAGGAGTCTCATGAAACTTGAAAAGGACTCCTTCCCCCTCAGCAAAGATGTATTGATTCAAACAACTGCCCTAACATCTAGACATGTGGGCCTGTTCCATAAATGTTTAAGAATCATGGAATGGGAAATTGCACTGCTAGGTATATTTACTCCAAAGATACAAATGTAGTGATCCAAAGGGGCACCTGCACCCCAATGTTCATAGCAGCAATGTCCACAATAGCCAAACTGTGGAAAGAGCCAAGGTGTCCACCAACAGATGAAAGGATAAAGAAGATATGGTTCATATATATAATGGAATATTACTCAGCCATCAGAAAAGGATGAATACTTGACATTTACATCAACGTGGATGGAACGAGGGGGGCTGTTATGCTGAGTGAAATAAGTCAATCAGAGAAAGACAATTATCATATGGCTTCACTCATATGCGGAAAATAAGAAACAGCGCAGAGGATCATAGGGGAAGGGAGGAAAAACTGAATGGGAAGTCATCAGAGAGGGAGAAAAACTATGAGAGACTCTCATCTGAGGGATGATGGAGGGGAAGGGGGTGGGGGACGGGGTCACTGGGTGATGGGCATTAGGAGGGAAAGTGATGTGATGAGCACTGGGTGTTATATGCAATGGATAAATTATTGAACACTACATTTGAAACTATGTACTTTATGTTTGTTAAATTAATTTAAATTAAAAAAAAAAAAGAATTAAGGGCTAGGGGCTCCTGGGTGGTTCAGTCGGTTAAGCATCCAACTCTTGATACTCAGGTCAAGACTCAGGTCTTGACCTCAGGGTCATGAGTTCAAGCCCCACTGTAATCTCTACACTGGGTGTGGAGCCTACTTGAAAAGAAAAAAAAAAGAATCACAGGTTTAACTATGGTAAACAGTATGGAAGAGCCTCAAAAATTAAAAAAATTTCTTTTAATTTTTTAATTCCACTCCTGGGTATTTATTCAAAAGAAACAAAAACATTAACTAGAAAAGATATATACACCCCCAAATACACAGCAACATTATAATAGCCAAGACATGGAAACAACTTTAAGTGTCCATCAATGGATGTATGAATAGGCATGTGGTGTGTGTGCATATTTACGCATACACACACACACAGTGGAATATTATTCAGCCATAAAAAGAAAATCCTACCATTTTTGACAACACAGATAGGCCTTGAGGGCATTATGCTAAGTGAAATAAATCAGACAAAGATAAGTACTGTATGATTTCACTTATATATGGAGTCTTAAAAAAAAGAAATCTTAGGGAAAGAAGATCAGATTTGTGGTCACCAGAGATGGTTGGGTGAGGAGGGGGGAATCGGAGAAGTGTCAAAAGGTACAAATTTGCAGTTATAGGATAAATAGGTACCAAGGGTTGTGACGTACAACGTGATGCCTAGTGCTACCACGGTTGTATGATTTATAGAAAGTGGTTAGCAGAGTAAATCATAAGAGTTCTCATCACAAGAAATTTTTTCTTCCTTTTTTTCTTCTTTTTAAACAATTGTACTATAGTCCATATATACAATGGAGTATTGTGCCTCCATCAGAAAGGATGAATACCCAACTTCTGTATCAACATGGATGGGACTGGAGGGGATTATGTTGACTGACATAAGTCAAGCAGAGAGAGTCAATTATCATATGGTTTCACTTACTTGTGGAGCATAAGGAATAACACGGAGGACATTGGGAGATGGGGAGGACATTGGGAGGGGGGAGATGAACCAAGAGAGGCTGTGGACTCTGAGAAACAAACTGGAGGTTTTGGAAGGGAGGGGCTGGGGGGTTGGGTGAGCCTGGTGGTGGGTATTAAGGAAGGCACTGATTGCATGGAGCACTGCATGTGGTGCATAAACAATGAGTTTTGGAACACTGAAAAGAAAATGGAAAACAAAAACAACACAATTGTCCTATAGTTAGCTGAACCTACTGTGGTAATCATTTTACGATATCTATAAATCAAACCATCATGCTGGACACTTTAAACTTACACAGAGAGGTAGGTCAATTATTTTTAATAAAACTGGGGAAAAAGTCACTAGCTTAGTCACACAATGGAATCTTACTTAGAGGCAAATGAGGTGCAAGTTATGGCCCACCAGCCTAAGAAGGTAGACCACTTACACAGAGAGGTAGGTCAATTATTTTTAATAAAACTGGGGAAAAAGTCACTAGCTTAGTCACACAATGGAATCTTACTTAGAGGCAAATGAGGTGCAAGTTATGGCCCACCAGCCTAAGAAGGCAGACCATAACTAGGGAAGCCAGAAGGAGCAATTTACTGTACCTATCCAAAAATCCTGATTGTAGTCACTTACAGTTAGTAGAAGATTAGAAAGGAGTGATACAACTCATCCGAAAAGACAAGGCGGATGTCCAAGGCACCCCTGGCTTTTGCAGTCTCCGTCCAGCAGGACAATTGTCTAACATCAGATCACAAAAATATCATTTTGGGCTATAGACTATTACTCTATTACTTAAATTCAGTTAGGAGGTTTTTGGTTCATAAAGGATCCTTTTCCTGAATTTGAGACTGTGCTCAAGTGGTAGTAAGGAATCTCGTTGGTCTTTTCAAGGTGAGTCTTTGTTCTGGTTGAAAACCATTTTGGCTGCGAGCATTCCCTTAGGAGTTTGTGTATTTACTTGTGTTGTTTGTTGCTGCAGTTGTTTTGTGTGTTCTGTGTGTGTGTGTGTGTGTGAGAGAGAGAGATCTGGGAAGGGGGACAGGAAGAGGTTCCTTCTCCAGAAGTCAGAGCTAGGTGGGCTCGAAAAGCGATAAACCTGGAATTTATTCTTAGTGCTGACCATATGTTGTAATTATCTGGCAAGCTTTATAGCAAACAAAACTACCCATGTTTGGACTCAGTGCTCTGGAGGTGGGACCCTGGCAACCAAATACTCTAAAAGTATATATAAATATATAAATATATATATATATATATATATATAATTTTAACATCTGGCCAGTTCTGTCAGGGTTAAGAACCAGTGTTTTAGAATTTTCTAGAATGGGTATCCAGCAGATCATTTGTTCCGTGGCATCCTCTCAGGGAGGCGTGGCCTAGCGGGGCTTCAGGAGCAAATGTGCGCTCTGAGCGCTGTTTAAAATTCAGACTCCTGAGCTTCCTCCTCAGAGAGCACTAGATCACACTCGCGCCGCGTCCGAGAATCTTCATCTTACCCACAAGGAGTCCGGAGGGCCACAGGCCGAAAAATTAAAGCTTGAGGGATAACAGTCTTGGGGAGACCAGGAACTGGGACAGATTGGTGGAAGATAAAAGACAAATCTGTGGGGCTAGACCTCCTAAACTCCTGCTATTCCTTGGCCCCTTTTCCTCTGGGTGATTTGGGCCGGGACCACTGAAGGAGACGCGAGTGTGGCGAGGTGGGTGGCGCTGGATAGAGTCGGCCCTACATTCCAGAAAATTCCCTCGGCCGGGTTGGGGGTGAGGTGAGAGGTCGCTCCTCCAGGTCCCTTTGCTCCGCGCCGCCGCTTCCCATCCTTGCACGTCCTTAGGCTTCGGAGCCGCGTGGGGCGGGGGTGGGGACGGCGGTCGGGGAGGGGGCGCGACACCGGCGCCGGGCTGGGGCGCGCGCACCGTGGGGCCGGCGTCCGGGCGCGCCCCCGGCCTCGCCGCCCCGCGCTCGCGGCGCCGCCTCCTCCCCACGCCGCCGGCGCGGTCCGGGGGCGGGGACTCGCCGCTGCGGAGGCCGGAGACGCGGCGGCGCGGGGTGCTCGGCGCGGAGCGGGCGAGGGCGCGAGTCCGGCGGCGGCGGGAGAGCAGCGGGCGTTCGTGGAGCCGGGCGGGCAGCGCTGAGGGGCCGCCGGAGCCGCGGCAGGAGGTGAGTGCGCGGCTCCCGGGTCGCCCTGGCCGCCTTCCCTCTCCCCGTCCTTCCCGGCCCGGGGCCCGCGCCCTGGCCGCAGCCGGGTCACCGGAACCCGCGCGGGGCCGGAGCTTTCGCGCCGGGGCTACCGCCGCCGCCCCCAGGCCCCCGGCCGCCGCGAGGGGCTGTGCGAGGGCTCTCTGCCCCGGCGGAGGCCGGTCGGGGCGTGCGGGGCCTTTCTTTTTTGTTCTCCGCTGTGTCACGCGCGTCGGCATCCGAAGTCGGAAGCGTGCAGCACGAAGTCGCACTAGTGCTGGTCCCGCGGGCGTGACGGGCGCCGCGGGAGAGCGCGTGGCCGCCGCGCGCCCTCACCTCGGCGTCCTGGCGCTCGGGCGCCCACGTTGGCAGCGGTCGCGTCCCGGCAGGTGACCGCGAGCTGGGCGCCGGGTCCCTGGGTCGCGAGCCGCCGCAGCATCCGGAGCCGGTCGCGGGGATGCTCCAGGTTCCGTCCCTCGTGTGTTTCCCACCCATGACTGTGTGGGGGCATCCATAGAACTTCTGCTCTGCTGTAAAAACAGTCTCCTGACTTTATATACCGTTTCTGGTTCACACCGTGTTTGATGTTTAAAATGATTTTTCTTTTTTAGGTAAAGTAAGAAAATACCTACTTTGATGGATGTTCTTTTTAGCGGAATTTAAGTACCATTGTATTTGGAATGCGGTGATGTTGCTGGTCATTTTCAAATCTCCGTTTTCCAAATTTGCCTAACCAAACTTGTGTGGCTTTTGTGGGTCTGAGATTTTCTTTGTCTGGTTTGGGGTCTCCAAGGCCCCAAGCTCGAAATTCCCTAAATGTTGAGGGACATTCCTAGGGACAGGATTATTAAGATGTCCCACAGTCTGATGAAATATTTAACAGCTTTCGAGTGACTCTGTTTGGCTTACAGCCATCAGATTGACTCAAATTTAGGCAGTTTTAGTGTTTCTGAAATTTTTGGAGCGTGAGACCGGGGAGCAGTGGAGTCTCTAGGCTGACTGGTTTTTGTGGGTCTCCTAGGGCATTCTGGCCTCTCCTGCTTGTGTTATAGAAGATTAATGTAAGCTCATGCACGGGAAGAATAATTTTATTTGTGAATAGAAAGCAGGAATTTAGTAAGATTTGTGTCCCTGGACCAGAACTCAATTCTTAAGGTATCGGTGGTCAAAAATACATTGAATTCTGAAGATGTTTAAAGAAAACTATCAGCTCTTCCAAATGTATTTTGTTCTCCTGTGGAGAGGTTATCACTTTTTCTCCCCCATCAGTTTTGTTCAAAAATGAAGGACCGAGAATGAGAGGAAGGAGTAGTTGGAAGTGTGCGGGCGGGGGTGGTGGTGGTGGTGGTGGTGGTGGTGGTGGTAATAGATATGGATGACATTGCTGCTGGAGCAGAGGATGCCGTCTCCTTTCTAATTGCTGGCCATGGGCCCAGTTATTGATGGGGGATGAAAATATTTTGTATTTATGTTATTTTTTGAGGGGTGGGGCGGAAACAGAAGGGGGGATGGTTGACGGTGCCTGGCCTGGGGGTTTGTGTGGCCACCTTCCCCCCAGCAGGGAGGAAACTGCTGACCTTATTGAAAATCCTGTGAGTGTGCAGACAGGCTTTCTGCGTCTCAAGCGCAAAGGGTAGAAAGGGCAGAGCCTGGGGAAGCACAGCCCCTGGCTGGTACCTTAGTGAAGGGGAGCTTGAAGGTGGCCTGGCCTCCAGAGAAGGCCAGCCCCAGGAAAGGGAGGGCAGGAGGCCCAGATTAGGGATGGGAGGTCCCATTCCCTGGCTTTGATGTGGTTGTATTGTTTTATTACCTTTTTAACGACCTAAGGTGAGGAGTAACATCCCTCATTGGGATAAGGAAAAAAGAAACACTTCTTTTTTGGTTGTTGTTTAAAAAAAAAAAGCTAAAACAAAGTCTTAGTTTTTTGTTTCGGTTTGGTTTTGTGTGTGTATGTGTGTGTGCGTGCGTGTGTGTGCGTGCCCACAAAAGTAGGAAGAATGGTCTTGATATGTTTTGTCTCACCTTTGAAAAGTGTGAGTGGTATTTTCATTTGCCTGCTTCCCGCTTCCTCTAGCAAAAAACATTCTTAGATTGTGGTCATTTTCTTTTCTACACTTTTCCAGTTACTGATGACATTACATGAGAAAACTTGGCTTGAAGTTTCAGAAATGCTTACCAGGTTCCCAGGGAGTCTACTTTGTTTCACACAGTAGTTTCCTACACTTCCAGGAAAAAAAAAAAAAAAAAGATCATGCCTTCTCTGATTGTTATAATATTTTGCTCTTATTTTTATAAGAACTTTAATAGAACTTCCCCTAGCTAAGATTTTAAAGATTAATTAATGCCTGACAGGAGGAAAAGATATGTAAGAGTACTATATAATCTGATCATGTTGATACAGACGGTAATTTGCTGTGGTTTCCAAAGTTTTTTGATCTTTATCATTACTTGAAAAAAGAAAAACTTGGGGTGCCTGGGTGGCTCAGTCATTAAGCATCTGCCTTAGGCTCAAGTCACGATCCTGATCCTGGGGTCCTGGGATCAGCCCCTTATCAGGCTTTCTGCTCAGCAGGGAGCCTGCTTCTCCTCACACTCCTGCTTGTGTTTCCTCTCTCACCATCTCTCTGTCAAATGGCTCAGTGGGTTAAGCCGCTGCCTTGGGCTCAGGTCATGATCTCAGGGTCCTTGGATCGAGTCCCGCATCGGGCTCTCTGCTCAGCAGGGAGCCTGCTTCCTCCTCTCTCTCTCTCTGCCTGCCTCTCTGCCTACTTGTGATGTCTCTCTGTCAAATAAATAAATAAATAATCTTAAAAATAAATAATAAGAAATAAAAAGCAAAAACTTAAAATTAATTCAGTGTTACATATCAATCATCTCAATTAAACAAATGGTTAGCCCTGGCCTGTATGTTGCAAATTTATCAATTAGGTGCATGTCCTGTTGTTACGGTCTTTGTATCTCAAGGCCCAGGATACCCTCAGGGCTGGATTAGTGACAGTGGAGGTAGACCCCTCTTTCATATACTCCTTAAATTTTAAGTGTTTTTGACCTGTTTCTTGTCAGATCTGATTGTATCACCATAGGTTTTACTTTGTGACATGGCTAACGTGGAACTGCGTGAGAAACCTGTGCCTTTCCAGCGGGGGGTTTGTGTTTGCCCATGTTTACATTTATCAGAGTAAATTCAGTTCATGCCTTTTATAAGAATGGTAAAGCTTCGTAGTCTCTGTAAGGTTTAGTGTAGTTAGAATTTTTCCGCCCACCGCACTGTGCTCAGTGCCGAACCGAGTCAGAGGAGTTCCTCAGGCCCCTCAGAGGGTGGTGACTTGTTGACCTTCAACAGAGAGACTTAAAATGCAGAGTCAGTTTCTACTCTCATTACCACTGTTAGTATTTATTTTATGGTAGTATAATAGAATTAGCAAAATGTAATGTAGCATAAAATAATTAATATAATTAGTATATGTATGTACTTGCAAGTTATTTTTATCTGATAGTTAAATTACGGAAATGTAGTTGCTCTCACACTTTTGGATACAAATTAATGTTAACTCTAGGATTTTCTTCCCTCACCTTATGGAGCATCTTTGCCCTCCGGGAGGCTGTGCCCTGCTGGTGGACTCAGTTCTTAACAGTCTGACAGCCGCAGACAAGGCTTAAATGAAGAGTCGTCGTGTCCTAATAAAACTTAATTTATGGACGTCCAAATTTTAACTTCATGTGCTGTTCACATATGAGCTATTCTTTCGATTTTTTTTTTCAACCCTTAAAAACTGAAAACTTGGGGTGCCCGGGTGGCTCAGTTGTTAAATGCCTGCCTTTGACTCAGGTCATGATCCCAGGGTGTTGGGATGGAGCCCCTTATCGGGCTCCCTGCTCTCAGCGGGAAGCCTGCTTCTCCCTCTCCCACTCTCCCAGCTTCTGTTCCCTCTCTTGCTGTATCTCTCTCTGTCAAATAAATAAATAAAATCTTTAAAAACAAAACAAACTGAGAACTAGGCTTATGGGCAGTGTACAGAAACAGGTGGCAGGCAGGATTCCGCCTTTGGGCTGCAGTTTGGCAACTCTTGAACTGGAGAAAAATTTGGGAGTTCCTGCCAGGATGTAGTCTTGGCATCCACATGGGAGGTGGCCTTTCTTCAGACAATTTCAAGTGTTGGAAAAAACAGGATAAAATTTGGTTACTTTTGGGGCGCCTGGGTGGTTCGGTTGGTTAAGTGGCTGCCTTCGGCTCAGGTCATGATTCCGGGGTCCTGGGATCGAGCCCCATGTTAGGCTCCCTGCTCAGTGGAGAGCCTGTTTGTCTCTCTCCCTCTGCCTGACGCTCTGCCTACTTGTGCCGCTTTCTCTGTCAGATAAATAAAATCTTTAAAAAAAAAAAAAGAATTTGGTTCCTCTCATTCATTTTCACTTGTCCATCTCGCTCTTTGGTATTTCCACTGCATGATACTAAACGCGCACATGAATTTTTAAAAACTATTTATTTGAAAGGTCGGGGAAGGGGAGAGTGGGTTAGGGAGAGAACAAGCCTGAGTAGGGGTGGAGGGGTGGGGGAGGGGCAGAGGGAGAAGGACAAGCAGACTCCCTGCTGAGCACGAATCCCAGTGTGGGACTCAATCCTGGGACCCCGGGATCATGACCTGATCCGAAGGCAGAGGCCAAACTGACTGAGCCACTCAGGGACCCTGTCATGCACATGAACCTTAAAAGTTTTTTCTTCAAAAAAAGGTTTGAGGTATAGCGGACATATGCTAGTCTTAGGTTACAACGTAACGATTCACGATTGGCGTGTGTTGCAAAATGTTGAGCACAATAAATCTAGTTAACCTCTGTCACCACAGTTACAACATTTTTTCCTTACCTGAGAACTTGTAAGATGTACTCTTTTTCGCAACTTTGAGATACACAGTACAGTGTTATTAACAGCGATCACCATGTTGTTGAAGTTTTTTCATTTATAAACTGTCAGACTCCAGAGTTGGGGAAACATGATATTTATAATTGGGGATTAGGGTAGTGAGAGATTTTCTGCACTTCCTGGTAAGCTTTTGGAGCAATTGAAGGAGAATGCTGTGGACCTGGTCATTCAACCCTCATGGTTTAGACTAAAGCAGGAGTTGATAAACTTCTCTAAGGGACCAGATAATTAGTATTTTGACCCGCAGAGTCCGAATAATAACCCCACGAGTAGCTTTGGATCAGCTCTTCTGCGTAGCCAGAAAACAGCTGTGGCTGTGTTTACAGAACAGGCCTCTGAGGGCCTGTGGGCCTGGTATGCTGACCCCTGGCTTGGGGACATTCTTGGGGCATGGCAGAGTATTTTTAAACCCTCAGAAAAATGTTGGTGACCGAATCCTTCACCTGTGCGGAACAGGGCATTCTCAGGCCTGTTTGCTCGCTGCCGAGGGGCTTGTGGACTTCCTGCTCAGACTCTCCAAGGTCCAGGTGAGGCCATTTCCTCAGAGAAGGAAGGAAGGTGCGACTCTTCGGCTAGAGCAGCTGTATTGTTTCTGCAGGGGTCACGTTGTTATAACACGCTGCTCTGATTCGATTGCTCTCATGTACAGTATTTGCTTGTGTGACTAAAGACCTACCAGGCCGTAGAGCATGTGACTCTTGATCTTAGGGTTGTAAGTTCGAGCCCCACGTTGTGTGTAGAAATTACTTAAAAATAAATTATTGGGGCACCCGGTTGGCTCCATTGGTTGTGCTCTTGATTTCAGCTCAGGTCATGGTCTCAGGGTCACGAGATTGAGCCCCACATCAGGTTCTGCACTGAGTGTAGAATCTGGTTAAAATTCTGTCTCTCCAGGGCGCCTTGGTGGCTCGGTCCATGAAGCCGCTGCCTTCTGCTCGGGTCATGATCCCAGGTGTCAGTGCTCCCTGCTTAGTGGGGAGTCTGCTTCTCCCTCTGCCCTACCTCCTACTTATGCTGTTTCTCAAATAAATAAATGAAATCTTTAAAAAAAAAAAATAGATTTTCTCTTTCCCTCTGCCTATCCTGCCCCAGTTTGAGCGTTCTCTTCTGGCTCTCTTAAAACAAACAAATAAGGAAATGAGAAAAAATAAAAGTATTTAACCAGCAGGTTCAAGGGGCCAGTATATTTGACAGGTTGCTCATTTTCAGGTGCTTTTTCTTTTCTTTTCTTTTTTTTTTTTTTTTAAAGTAATTAGAGGTTTCTTTTCTTTTCCAAAAAAATTTTTGTCTAACATGCAAATAATAATTTTAACCAGTAGATTGAATTATTTTCTTTTATTTTTTTGACCCAGAGAGAGAGATCACAAGCAGGCAGAGAGGCAAGCAGAGAGAGAGAGAGAGAGGAGGAAGCAGGCTCCCTGCTGAGCAGGGAGCCCCAGGACCCTGAGATCTCAACCTGAGCCGAAGGCAGAGGCTTAACCCACTGAGCCACCCAGGCTCCCCAGGTTGGATTTTTTTGAATTAAGCCAGTAGGAAGGACTGAGCAGTTTCTTCACATTTCCAGTTTACCAAGACACTTTTAATGCAGAAACATCCACTTCCTTTTTCTCCAGGGAAACCTGGGCTTTCACAGAGTTCAGCTGATTTGAGTTAATCATTTTTCGGTATGTCAGATACTGACAATCAAATATGAGACAAAACACATTCTGGAGCCTCAGTTATAATGATTATTAGTACACCCGATGCAGTATGTCTCCTGCCTTCTTGCCTAGGTCCACAGAACTAAGGTGGGGGCAGGAGAGCCTTCATGTATCTGAACCTGTAAGCTCTGGCTCTGAGTTACTGCCCTAGTCTTCATTTCCTACCTGTATCTGGCCTTTTGTTTTCAGCTGCAGGAGTTTCTACAGTCCTGGAAGTCAGTGCTGCAGCACCTTGCCACCCAGAGGTTCGGTGCTGGTCTCTCTTCCTCCTGCACGCCTTCTTAGCTGGCCAGCCCTGTGTCCATTGGGAGCCTTGAGCTCCCTTAACTGTGCTCTCCGGGCGGCTGCATACATTCCTGGCCAGCCAAGGGCTGGGCCATAGTGAGGGGCTTCGGAGACCAGAATCGTGTTTGGCTTCCTGGAACCCCTTTTTGTCATACTGTGGTCCTATCTGGGATGTCCCATTGCCATGGCAGGGAGACAGCCCCAGAGGGTGGGAGTTACCGCTGCTGCACTGAGAGTGGCGTCCATAGGCCTAAGCACAAGCCTGGTTACCATAAAGTAGAAAGGTTGGTAGAAGAGTGACATTCATCACCTTTTCTTCATAAAATGGGGAAAACACTAGATCTAGAAATGATTTCTTATTCATCTTTCCATCTCTAATAATAATAAGAAGAAGAATAAGTTAAAATTTATTGAGCAATTACTACTTGCCAGTTGTGGTTCTAAGCACTTTTTATATCTTAACTCATTTAATTCTCAGGTATCCTTAGGAGGAGGACAGTGATCCTCAGATAGGTCTTGTGGTCCCTAAGAGGTGGAACTAGGGTCCGACACTGGCCAGTAGGTCCCAGAGTTTGTTCTCTTAACACTGCCCTGAGCTGCTCGGTGTCAGCACGGCGCCTGTCTTATCATAGCTATTCACTACATTTTCATTGGCTGGCTCAAGAAAGGAGCATTTTGAATGATCATCTGAATACTTCTCTGAAGTGAGAATTGAGTTTTTACTCTTTTCAGACTTGTAGTATACCCATCCATTGACTTATATCTGCTGGAATAAAATAAAAGGTCATAAAAGGACCCCTCCTCTAGAAGTATATTGCTAGGGAATTAAGTATAGACAAAGATAGGCTTTCAAAGGTAAAAGTAGATTTTTCCATAAGGAGTGCTGACAGAACTGGCTAGCCATTACACACATGCACACACATAAAACCAAAACTTCATGATTTTTTTGGTATTTTTTATTCTTAACATTAAAAGGGAATTCTAAGTGGATGAAAGATTTAAATATATGAGACCATAGGTGTGTTGAGAGGAGAGGTGGGCAAATTTGTATTTCTAAAGTTAGAGTGGAAATGTCTTCCTGAGTACAAACAAAATCCAGAAACAGTAAAAAAAAGATTGGCAAGATTAGAGTGTCTTAAAAACACCACTGATAACCAAAAACCATGGGCAAAAAATTTCAAAGATCAAACGAAAAATTGAGAATAAAAGCTATTGCCATGAAAGACCATTGCCATGAAAGACCAAAGATTTATTTATCTTTACCATACAAAGAGCTCTTACAAATCAACAAGATGAACACCCAAGGTTAAAAATAAGCAGAGAATATAAAAAGACATTTCACCAAATGAACAAATGGCCAGTAAATGAAAAGGTGCTCATTTATGTTCATAACTAAAGAATTTTTTTTTTTTTTAAAGTAGGCTCTATGCCCACCATGGGGCTCAAACTCACCATCCCAGGATCAAGAGTTAGATGCTATATGGACTGAGCCGGCTGTGTCCCCCAAGAGATTTATTTTAAAATATCATTACTGACGGGATTGCCAAACATTAAAAAGTTTTATTTTGGTTTTACTGTGTGAGAAAACAGTTCTCATACTAGTAGTGAGAGGGTAAATTATTGGAAGTGCTTTGAAAGCCAATTGAGTAAGATCTATCAATTTTTTAGTTTAGATTTGGATTTAGTTTAGGTTTGGATTTATGAACAAGTTGCAAACATAGTGCAGAAGGTTCCTATATGTCCTTCACTCACCGTTCCCTTGTTTAGTTGTCCAAAATGCTTTTAGAGCATTGGGGTTTCAGAGTTGTGTGTAAGGGCTCGCACACCTGGATAGCAGTTTGCAAACACAGGTGTGGATGTCAAGGGTGTTCGTGGCAGTGTGGTTGGAAATAAGCCGAATTGCCCTCTGTAGGAGACTGGTTAAATAAATGCTGGCACACAGTGGAGCCCCCTCCAGGACTTTCGAGAGAAAAGAGCAAGCTATAATTTGCCACGAGGAAAAGTGTGATAAGAAGTATGATTAAGTGACTCCTGACATTTACAAGACAGTGTGAATGCTCTTGTTTCGATTTAAAAACATGTATGTTGATGCTTGTATAAGCATCAAGAAACATCTAGAAGACTCGCTGCATATTAGAAGGGCCAACACCTGGCCTTTTTCTACAGCCCTTGAATTGGAAGTGGAGGAGTGGGGCCCACGCCCCCGTCGCAGGTGATGCTGGGGTCCTGGGAGGGTCGAGAGCCACTGGAATAGGAGGAGACTTCAAATTTCACACTTTACTGTGCAGCTTTTCTCCCCAGTTGTGTTTGTAGTTTTATATATATTTTTTGAAGTATGAAAAGAGTGAAAAAGACTGTTTTGTGATCAGAATCAGATATAAGGCAGTGGAGACAGGACATGTATCCGCAGATATACAGAATTTTCTAGAAGTTTAGTATTTCTGAGCATTACTCTCCTTTAATATGTATGGGGCTTGCTGATTTCCACTGATAATGGATTTTTAGTTTTTTCCCCCTCTCACCCTGAAAGACCAGCGGCTGGCGAGGGAAGCTGAGGTAGTTCTGTGCTTCGGAATTCTGATGGTCCTTTATTTCAGGTGATTCCAGGCAGCGCTCATTTACCCCATTTAGACAGCCACACTACTACCTGATTATTATGGAAGCGGTCTCCCAGGGCCGCGCCTAACCAGGAACACCTGAGGGGGAAAACTGGTCCTGTGGACTCTGCTCTGTTCCTGCTCGAATGAACTTTAACCTGGAGGTTGAGTCCCTGGGAGGTCTTTCCTGCACTGTGGGCCACACCTGGCATAAAAGAGGCCCTATTCACAGAGATGCCCTTTGTGGTGCCTGCCACCGTTCCTCTGATAAGGCCTGTTTTACCCGCCTCGTGGGAAGGTCGGCTTTCCTTGTGCTTGGTTCTGGGGCTGGTATCCAGGCAGACCTGGTCTTGGGTTGAAGTCCATGAACAAACTTGGTCCCCTCCCTTTTGTAAGCCGTGTCTGGCTTTCTCTGCAGAGGTAATGCTCTCTGCAGCTCTCTAGCTAACGCGGATGGCCTGTACGGGGAGAGCAGCAAGCGTTCAGAGGAAACCTGGGCCGGCAGCACCCTGCATGTGTGTGTGAGTGGGGGGTCCACGCTGGCTGTGACTTCCTCAGTGAGCATCCACACTCCTCCGGGGTGCTTTCTGGCTTTGCACAACAAACCTTTATTTGGGTGTCCTTAGTAATTCTCTCCAAGGTGAAAAGCCCTCCCTTGTTAGGACTTAAATCAAAAAGGCCTCTTTGGGGAGCAGTGAGAAATGGGTTTTTTTCCCCCTAAAGTGATGTGGAAGCATTTAACATTTGCTGTTGCTGTTCACAGAGTTGATTCCTTCTTAACCTGTCCTGGAGGCAGCAGGGAGAAAGGGGTGGGGAGGGTGGGGAAGGCACTTAACACCATTTTACAGAAGAGGAAACTGATGTGCAGGAGACATTCCCTGCAGGCAGTGGGTTCCCAGGGCCGTGCTGCCTCCTAGCAGCCTGTCCTAGGGGGCCGGCCTGCTGGTGGTCTCTTTCCCGCAGGTTCACATTTGGAGGCACAGAATCCTCCTGCTGGCGGTGGGGATGGACACGATCTGCTCCCAGGGCGGCACTGCGAGCACAAAGGCTTCTTTGCTTGTTTTGTTTGTCAGATTCGCCCCAAGCCTTTGAGATGATGGGACTGGGAAACGGGCGCCGGAGCATGAAGTCGCCGCCCCTCGTGCTGGCTGCCCTGGTGGCCTGCATCATTGTCCTGGGCTTCAACTACTGGATCGCCAGCTCCCGAAGCGTGGATCTCCAGGTGCCTGGCTCGTCTGGGTGCATGAGCGTCTCCCCATGTTTAAGGTGGCTGGGTGGTGGAGTCCCAGGGCCCTGGTGTCCACCGCTCCCTAAGGCATCCCGCTCAGCGACTTGTGCACTATGTGTCTCGAGGTTGGGGCTCGCCACATCCCCCAGCCCGCCCAGGCCAGACTCTCCACATCCACTCTGCACTTGGGTAGGAGAGAACCTCTCTGTGACTTAGGATGGCTCCCAGAACGTCCCCCTCTCTGCTTGGCCTGGGAGTGAAGGGTTTTTCATGGATCCCCTTGGGCTGGTTCTGGGAAGGCCGCTTGCTTCGTCACCCCGACGGCCGTTGGGTCCTCCAGTCCACACCAGATCTCAGAGTGGTGTTGGAAGTATATTTGGGTAACGGGTGTGGGAAGTGTGTTTCTACAGGTGCCAGTAGTTCAAGTCCTCACTCAAGGACGGTAATTTTAGCTTTCCCATAATGTGGGTCAGACAGGGCTGAGCTGGGACAGGCACTCTCCTTGACCAGACTTCATTCCGGCATCTCTGACCCCTCTTCTCTAGGCCTCCGTCTTGGCTTCCCCCGCCATCCTGCCATCTCGCCTTTAGCCTGCCCAGCCCACTTAGCAAAGAATTCTGGCTGAGTCCTCTCTACCCCCCAATATCTGATCAGGCACCTCCTCCCTCTTGCTGATGTCTGAGCCCTTTGCCTGCCTTGAGCAAGAAATCTCCCTGCCCTTGAGATCCCCTCTTGACACTTTCCCCCCAACTGGCTCCTCACTCTGCTGTTGGCTGCAAACCCTTAGCTGCCTCAGCTGGGTTCAGAATGGAACCGGTTCTCTCCCCTCCTGAACAGACCCCTGTTGCAGGAGCCTTGAAGGAAGTTTTCCTTCCCGTGTTCACAAGTGTCCGAGTGATTTTTCTTTAACTGGGCGTTATATACACGCTCTGCTCTAGGACACAAAACAAACTCTGTGAGCTTGGGACTTCATCTCCCCCCTTCCCAGGCACGCAGATCCTGACGCAGACGGGGGCAGTACCCCAGGAGCAGGGATTCCAGCCCAGCCTTTCCTCTCCCCCAGAGCTGGGGCTCTCAGCCCTGAAACCCTGCCCCGTCCCAGCAGGCCCCAGGCGGCCACGTTTTCCTGGGAGCTTCCGCGGGAGCTGGTCTCCGGGCAGGCGCGGGCTTGGGGGTCCTGAGTTAGAGAACTGAATCTGTTCTGGGAGGTTTTGTCTGCCAAGGGTTGAGTGCTCTGTCAGCGGGAGGGCAACGGAACGAAATATTTGAGCACCTGGGGAAGTGCAAGGCACTTCATGGATTTCCCTCCTTCAGGCCTCAGAGTCTCCGGGAGGGATGTGGTGGGATTTCCTGGGAGATAAGCTGGGGTGCCCAAGAAGCCCAGAGAAGTGACTTCCTCTATTTGTAATATGGTTTCTCTGGGAAAAATTATAGCTTCTGTACAGTTGATTTCCAAGATTGCTCTTAATAGAACCCCTTCAGGCACATTTTTGTGGGGAAGAGTTTATTCTCCAGGAGCAGAATTGGCAGAAATTCCATCTGGGCTTTGCAGGACATGCATCGAACGTGTCTGGCCCCAGGCTGCTGCCTGGTGAGGAAGGAGTGGAATGGGAGCTGGGGAGTGGGGGGCTGGGTAGGGGACCCCGGAGGGCCCGGCAGCACTGCCCACGGGGCCTCGGAGCACACCTCCAGCAAAGGGCTTGCTGCTGGCTCTTGGCCCCGGAGGCGGCTTCTCAGAGGGAGCTCCTTCCAGCGGCCAGGTCTCCAGGGACAGCTTGGGGTTTCCCCTCGTGTTCTGTGCTGTCCTTCTAGACCCGGATCCTGGAGCTGGAGGGCCGGGTGCGCAGGGCCGCTGCGGAGAGAGGCGCGGTGGAGCTGAAGAAGAACGAGTTCCAGGGGGAGCTGGAAAAGCAGCGGGAGCAGCTCGACCGGATCCAGTCCAGCCACGACTCGCAGCTGGAGAGCGTCAACAAGATCTACCAGGACGAAAAGGCAAGACCCCCCTTAGATCCCCCCTTAGTTCTGTTCCAGATGCCAGTTGGGACACCGCTGAGTTCTTCGGCTGGGAGGGGGAGCGGTGGGGATGGTGTTCGTGTGATGAGGGGGAGCGGGTCACGTGTCAGCGGTTCCCTGCGTTGTTCTGTGCATCCCTGTCTCCCTGTCTTCTTTAGGCCTGCACGTTGGTCCCTCTTCATCCCCTTCCCCTGCGTTACCTGACCCCCGGCCCTTCCCCTCCGGCCACCCCTGGATTGTTCTCCATCCGTGAGCCTTTCCACATGTATGTGAAATCCTACAGCGTGTTTGCCCTTCTCAGATTTATTTCACTTAGTGTAATGTCCTCCAAGTCCATCTGTGTTGTCACAAATGGCAAGACTTCCTGCTTTTTTGTGACTGCGTAGTATTCCTGTGTGTGTGTGTGTGTGTGTATGTGTGTATGTACTTTATCCGTTCATCTGTCGATGGACACTTGGGCTGCCCCCCTCCCTTGGCTGTTGTGAATAACGCTGCAGGGCACGTGGGGTACATGTATGCATTCAGAGTAGTGTTTCTGTTCAGGTAGATGCCCAGAAGTGGGATTGCTGGATCATACGGTCGTTCCACTTTTACTTTTTTGAGGAAGCTGCATCCCACTTTCCATCGCGGCTGCACCCGCACGCCTTCCCACCTGCTGCGCACGAGGGCTCCCGTCTGTCCACATCCTCAGCAGCACCTTTAGTTCTCGTCTCTTTGATCTTAGCCATTCTGACGCGTGGAAGGTGATTGCTCACATGGTTTTGATTTAGAGAAATGCTCTCTTCATTTGCGGGCTACTGTACCGTGTTCACACATGTGTTCTTCTCTGAAGATGGCCCCCATTTTATAGTGAGTGCTTCTTAATGTCCCCTAGTTGCGGATGACACTATTTATACTCCTTCAGTCCCCCGTAACCGACTGCAGTAGGACGTAGGCGTGGCTCCCAGTGTGTACACAGACAGATCCCTTTCAAGCTTGTTTCTGGGAGAAAGTAGAGTTTATTCTCCAGGAGCAAAGTTGGCAGGATTTTAGTCTGGGCTGTAGGAGCAGAGACCGTGTCTGGCCGCTGCCTGCTGCCTGGTTACTGGACAGTGTGCGGCTGGGGTGGGGGATCCCAGGAGGGAGGGCCTGGGCTGAGATGGGCTCCCCTGCTGGGCCGGGGGTGGCTGGGAGGGGCTGGTGTCGGGGCTGGTTGAGTGCTTCCTCCCCGCCCAGCTGTGGTCTAAAAGCTGTCGTCCCATCCTCAGGGAGGGAGGAAAATGAGGAGCGTGTTTCCTGAACTGTCTGCCGCCACCACACCCCTGTACATCCATGTGTCCGTGCCTGAAAGTTCTACTCTCTTTCTGAGGAAGCATTGTCTTTTATCTGAGCTTCTGGCTTTTTTTTTGGTTTTTACTTTAAATTTTTTCCTTTTTGAAATGGTAGCGATAGAAGATAGTATGGCTGTGTGGCTGTGTGAGGTGTTGGCTTATCGCTCACACCTGTTTTCGTAACTCCCGTCAGTGTACCAGATGCTTCCGAAATTCCACTGCCCTGCGACATCCCAAATTTGGGGAGTGATAATCTCTCATTCGTTCTCCTCCAAGCTTCCGGGATTTCAGTGTGTTGCATGAAAGTGCGGGCGCATATTTTGGGTGGGGAGAAGGAAAAGTGGCTGCAGGCGAATTTCAGCTCATGGGCATTCGGCTTTGGTGGCGTTTGCACTACTTTGGCTCCAGACCCCTGTGAAATGGGCTGCAAACAACTGGGCTTCCGTATCGGGTGGGCAGAGCCCGCAGAGCGCGCTGGGCACAGAAGCGTTTGTCCGAGAGAATTCCTGGTAATGCAGCCGGTGGAGCATCATCCCATAGGCGGGTCCTCAAGATAGAGATGCTGGTCCATTTGAGTACAATCTGACGTGGCGATAACAGCACAAACTTGGAATTCTTTGAAATATGATAGAGGAACTATTTTATGAACATCTTTCTCTGTAGATAAAGAGACGAGTGGGAACATCTTCCAGCCAGAAATGAGGTGACTGTTTCACCTTGGTTCTTAATGCTTCAGCTTTATGGCTTCTTTCTGAAAGGGGGCTTAGCTCTCCCACCCCCTCCACTCCAAACTGCTTGGGAATGGGGTGGGGAAGGCTGTTGTATTTGCAGTAAGCAGCTTACATATTGAAAATTCGGAAGTCCCAGTCAAGAGGGTGAAATATGTATTTGAAAGCGGGACAGAGAGCCACTGGGGAAGAACGTTTTTAACTTTTAAAATATGTGATAGAAAGTTCTTCTCATTTGAGTGTGGGGGCTAGTCCCTTAGCTCCAGGAGGAGTTTAGCTGTAGCTTGGTGTGGTGGTAAAATGCATAGGCTGTCCATTCAGGCAGACCTGGGTTCAAATCCTGTTTTCCTCAGCTCTATGATTTTAGGCAAGTCACTTAAATTCTCTGGGTCTGTTTTCTTAGCTCTCCAGTGAGGAGAGCAACAGAATTTCCCTCACAGCCACACTGTGAGGATTTGGTGAGATAATATTTACAGAGGGCTTGACACAATGCTTGACGTGGACCAGCAGCTCAAAAACTGGGAGCTGGTGTTCTTACAACTAGTCCCAGTAATTGTAGTAACAGCAGTGGCATCAGGATAGAGATGGTCGTAAACCACAACATCAGAAGTGATAACACTATTTTTGGGGTGGGGGAAAGGTGGACTTTTTTTTTTAAAACTTCCAAATTGATATCATGGAACAAAATTGCCCTACTTTTAGGAAAGGATGAAAAGATGCTGGGGTGGCCATTAGAACCAGTGTTGCTGATTCTAACCAGACCCCGGACTAAGCTTTCCCCAGGGATGGTGTCCTGGATTTGTCTCGGCAGCCTCATGAGACTGGTGCTTCAGCTCAGAGTTTGTAAGCCTTCCCCCAGGTGGAGGCCTAGACCCCCGAGAGCCCACACGGGGGGCCTCCCTCTGCTCTGTGCAGATATAGGGCCATGGTGGGGGGAGGGTGGTCCTCCAGAATTCTCCATCCCTAAATAACACAGGGCCACAGGGTACCAGGCTGGCCCGAGTCCATAGTTGTTGAAGTTAGGTGATGGGATCCTATATTTATCTCCATGCTTCAAAAGAACACGGTTGTCCAGCTCCTTCTCTTTTGGCCCCATTTCTAAATTCTCAGGCATTAAAATACCAGATTCTCTATAGCCAGGCAGTTCCGGAGAAGTAGGGCTGGTCCGTCGTACCAGTACCTTCTCTCTCTCTCTCTCTATCTTTTTTTTTTTTTCTTTTTTTCCCCCACTTAGGAGGTCAGCACGTGTGTGAATTGGAATGAGGCTCTTTTTCAGAATGTTGAAGAATCATCTGGTGGTGGAATAGAGCTTCTCAGCCATGGGAGGATTGGGTGGGGGTCAGCATCTCTGGGTGGGGGCGATTTGCAAAACGTCACATGTCACGTGCCCTAGATATTTCTGACCTCCTGGAACCTTACCCCGCCTTGGGTGGGCACTGTTGCCCTGGTGGGTGTTGTAGCCATCACATGGGGGTGTGGACAGAAGCCCGAAGGCCAAACCCACCAGGGATGATGTGGTCGTGAATGGAATGCTTCGGGCCAGCACTGTGTGGTAGAATTCCCCAGGAGGAGGGAAGTGTCCCGTTTGTGCTCTGCTGTGCGGTGTCCCGGCTATGTATGGCTATTGAACACCCGCAATGTAGCTGGTGGGTCCGAGGAACTGAATTGTGAATTTTACTCAGTTTTAAATACATATAAGTGGCCAAATCTTGAACAGCACGGGTTTGAATGATAGAGGTTGAACTCTGGTGGAAAGGCTGAGTGTCCTGTTCTGTGGGAGAGCCACGGGCCAAGTCCGGGTTTCCTTTGCTTCTAGGCTGTCTTTCCCTTTTCGCTCTTTGATTCTGAATTGGGCCATGGATGACGAGGTCACCTTGTGGTGGGGCAGCTGTGCTCCCTGTGGAAGCCTCTGTTGCTAGGCAGTGATCAGTGGTGCGGAATTCTCCGTTCAGCTTATCCTGTTGGCGCTTAAGAACTTGGTTGTTTATTTCAGAGAAAACCGGCTTTGCCAGGCAGCACATCACGGTCACCCGGGAGCTTGTGCAAACACACACAGATTTTAAAAATACGCTGGGTCTGACTCTACAGGTGTTGGGCCTGGGAGAATACTGAATTTTTCTGAAAGATGGTACACACACGTGTGGGTGCATGGTTTTCTCCAAATGCTCAGATCCCAGAGAAGCGGGGGTGTGGATGGGGTTCATCTGGAGACCCATGGGGGAGCTACTGGGTGTTTTGCAGTATTGCACTCTTAAAAATAAAATTGCCGTATCAGGGTTTTCATTTTCGTTTTTTTTTTTTTTTTGTTTTGTTTTGTTTTTTTTACTCTTTCTCAATGAAATGACTTTAAAATGGAGGGCATTATGATGAAGTTAGAGAATTCTTTAAAAATAATCTGGCGGTGTGGTTACAAAGTAACGGATGTGGATACTGATTTTTCTAAGGTATTTCTGATATCTTTACCTGCATTACTAGAATCCTTGACAGTTTTTAGAAGATGGGCCAAGTTGCAAACTTCCTGCTCACTTTCTTTCCCCAAGATTGCCAGCTCCCTCAGCCTTGGGATGTGGGTGTGTCTTTGGGTCCTCGGTCCTGAGACCAGCCTCTCAAGCGCCCCTTCGAGTTCACCTGGAACGGGTGGGCAAGTGTGAGACACCAGGTGAGCTCCATTAGCCTCGCTGTGGTGCTGGAATGAGCCCGGGAGCAGAGTTTGTAGGAAGGAACAGGGCATGAAGAGAAGTCAGAGGGATAATAAGCTGATACCTGTGTGTCCCTCCCCCAGAAATTATGTAAAACAAAACCATTATCAAGTTGAGGTCCTCTGTGTTCTCCTCTGCCCCTTCCTTCTTTCCTTCCTGCCCAAACATCGCCACCATGATAAATTTCTTTTTAAATTGTAATTCCAATGTAGTTAACATAGTGTTATGTTAGTTTCCGGGGTACAATATAGTGTTTCAACACTTCCACAAAACACCTCATGCTCTTCATGACAAGTGCCCTCCTTAACCACCGTCACCGGTTTCACCCCCTACTATTTTGAATTCTAGTGGTTATAGTTTATATTTCTTAACCTCTGCAGATGTCCAGTGGCCAGAGCATTGACCATCAGATTCTGTCTCGATAATAAGAATCAAATCCTACTGCTTTTTTTTTTTATCTTAACCAAAGCCTCTGATTTTCTTCTTTTAAAGATTTTATTTATTTATTTAACAGAGAGAGACACAGTGAGAGGGGGAAATACTCACAGTGAGTGGGGTAGTAGGAGAGGGAGAAAGCAGGCTCCCACTGAGCAGGAAACCCAACACGGGACTTGATCTCAGGATCCTGGGACCATGACCTGAGCCAAAGGCAGATGCTTAACAACTGAACCACACAGGTGCCCCCAAAGCCTCTGAGTTTTTGATCATAAACACTTCAGATGAGACTTCAGCTGATTCTTGAAGATGGACATTTTTGTTTTCATTACCCCCCCCCCTTTTTTTTTTAAGATTTTATTTGAGAGAGAGTGAGCGAGCACACAAGCAGGGGGAGGGACACAGGGAGAGGGAGAAGCAGGCTCCCTGGTGAGGATGCTGGGATCCTGACCTGAGCCAAAGGCAGACACTTAATGGACTGAGGCACCCAGACGCCCCTTCGGTCTCCCTTCTTCCCTGCCTCCCGGTGTGCTGCAGAAGGAGATATGGTGAAGATTTGCATGAATGTCGGTAGACAAGTTCATGCATACTTCTAGAACTTGTAGAACTCGGTGGGAGCACAGGTGTGGTCGCTTCCTGAGCTGTAGATGACGGGGGGTTTCAGTTTTTTGAAAGCAGCAGAAGTGACTGTGTAAGGTAGCCTTAAGTAACTTTCAAAAAAGTTGTCTTATAAATTATCGAAATACTGTTACTGTTCTAAAAATACAAAGAAGTTAAAATCCCATGTAATTTCATCACTCTTGAGATTAGCCACTGAGAACCCCTCATGCCCTTTTTAAAACGTGCAGATTACATCTAAGTTTTTATAAATGATTGTTACACTCAAGCTTCTATAAACGTAGGTGTGCTGTGAAGACGGTGGAACATAAAGGAGGTTCTTGAAATGAGAAACACGTTCGGACACATCTGGTATTTGCACATCATTAAAAAGCCCAGAAACTCAATTTATGGGCATGGAGGTGACCATTTCCGGCAAGAATATTTTTTTAAGATTTTATTTATTTGACAGAGAGATCACAAGTAGGCAGAGAGGCAGGCAGAGAAGGGGAAGCAGACTCCCTGCTGAGCAGAGCCTGATGCGGGACTCCATCCCAGGACCCTGAGATCATGACCTGAGTCGAAGGCAGAGGCTTAACCCACTGAGCCACCCAGGTGCCCCAGCAAGAACATTCTTCATGAATGTTTGCTTTTGTAGCATTTCATAGCATTTGCATTCGTAGTCTACCTTGATCCCTAATTGGCACAGGTGACTGTTTTGAGTCTGAAGAGACACACGTCATTCAGGTGAACAGTGTGTGTGGTGTTCTGCTTATCTATTTTTGTATCACAAATTACCCCGGAACATAGGGGTTTAAAGCCATGTTGGCATTTATTTTGTTCATATACATCTGCAGTTGGGAGGGCTCAGGGGAAACTTGTCTCTGTTCCACGGTTCACTCTCTGGGTGACCAAAAGGCTCAGAATCGCCTGAAACTTCCCTCACTTATGTGTCTGTTGTTGGTGACCTGAGACCATGGTGGGGTCAAGGCCACAACACTTCTGTGTGGCTTTTGAGTGGCTGCTAGGCCTCCCTGAAGCTTGGAGGCCAGGCTCCTAGGGCGCTGTCCTGACGGGGAGGGAATGAGAGAGCCTGCGGGAAGCTGTCCCCTTTTATATTCATTTTCCAGAGCAGCCATGTAACAAGGTCCCATAAACCAGGTGGCTTAAAACAACAGAAGTGTATTCTTTCTAGGTTCTGGAGGATAGAAGTTCAAAACCAAGGTGTCAGCAGGGCTGTGCTCCCTTGAAGGCTTTAGGGGAGGATCCTACCTTCACCGGTTCTGGTCCGTGGTGTCTGCCTCCAGCCTTTGGTCGTAGATGTGTCCCTCCAGCCCCTGCCTCCGTCCTCCCCTGGCCGTCCGCCGCCCTGTCTCTGTACTTTCACCTCTTCCCTTTAGTCCTGCCGAGTCTGGCCCTGCTCTCATGACTCCATTTTACCTTCATTCTATCCGCCTAGACTCTGTGTCTAAATAAGGGGATTCTTCGGTTCTGCGTTGACATGAATTTTGGGGGTACATGGTCCAACCCATGAGGCTTTTTACTGACTGCTTCAGAAGTCAACAGGGTCACTTCTTCAGCATTCATAGGCCACTAAGGCCAGCCCAGTTTGGAAAGGGTGGGAACCCGGCTCTGGCGCCTGAGGGCTTGGAGTCATGTGGTTTTTTTGTTTGTTTGTTTGTTTTTGTTTTTAAAGATTTTATTTATGTATTTGACAGAGATCACAAGTATGCAGAGAGGCAGGCAGAGAGAGGAGGAAACAGACTCCCTGCTGAGCAGGGAGCCCGATGTGGGACTCTATCCCAGGACCCTGAGATCATGACCCGAGCCTAAGGCAGAGGCTCAACCCACTGAGCCACCCAGGCGCCCCTGGAGTCATGTTTTTAAGCCACCACATTTCCCGTGAAATACTTTTTTTTTTTTTTTTTTTGAGAGAGAGCACGAGCAGGAGGAGCAGGAGGAGCAGGAGGAGCAGCAGGCAGAGGCAGAAGCAGGCTCCCTAGCAGAGAGCCCAGTGTGGGACTTGATCCCAAGACCATGAGATCATGACCCGAGCCAAAGGCAGACCCTTAACCGACTGAACCACCCAGGGGTCCCTCACTTTTTTTTTTTTTTTTAACACTAAATATGTGTTTACATATCAAATAAGATTTTAAAGGGCATAAATAAAAACAGATTCTCAGATTTTAGTTTTTGCCAAAAGCTAGTGGAGATCCACTTGTAAAGTTCTCTCCTAAAGCTGGCACTGGGTGTGTTAATCCAGTCTTTTATTTTGTTGTCAGAATGCTGCTGATGATTTCGGGTCTGAAGACTTCCCAAGATCTCCAGTGCCCCTCAGACCGCCACTAGGTGCTGCCAACAGCCAGGAGGTGGTCCTAAAGGCCTGTCAGGGGCAGATTCCCCTTCATCTCTGAAATGCCCAGTGGAGGACCCTGAGTGACCCCAAGGACTCCGCGGCCCCTCCCCCAGGGAATGCCCAGCTTCCTGCTACTGTGCTCGCTTTTTTGGTCTCCAGAGTTAGTGTCTGAAATTGTGTCCTTTTCCTTAGCTGTGTTTGTGACCTTCTCCCTGGCTTGTTTCTTGCAGTTTTTCCACCTAGACCTTTGAACTTTTCACTTAGGTGTTAAATCTGTAAATTAATGCTGCAGTAGTGTGAAGGAACAGGTTTGAGAAACATTTCATTTATAGTGGGGGGCGGGGGAAGCGGGAGGGCCAGCCTGCAGAGCTGCAGAGCGGGAGGGCATGGCGGTGACACATTAAGGGTTTCCTGTCCAGAAAGAGAAAAGCTTATCGAGGGGGGAGGTGGAGGGAGGAGCAGCCTGTGTCCACTTTGTCACCGCCAGTGTGCCTGTGCAGCAGTGAGCTTCCTGCCTCCCTGGCAAGTGGGCCCGAGGGGCGTGTGTGGTCTGAAAGCACCTTGCCTTGCCTGGGCTTCGGTGCTGTCAGGGGTGGGTGAGCAGGTCGTGTGGGCCCATCTGGGTTGGCTCCTAGGTTCCCATGCAGGATTTGAACTCAGGGCTGCGCTGCTCCCCACGACTCTAGCTGCGTTTGGTTCCAAGACTGACTTTCTAAAGAGGAAGTGACTAACGTTAAGGACTGTGGTCATTTCTCCTACCTGAGAGTTTCCAGAGACCTCTCCCCAGCTCCTGGACCATCCTGGCTGGCAGGCCAGTGTGGTTAGCTCTGAGCCAAGGTGCAGACCCGCTGGGGTGACTGGCCGGGAGGGGCCCGCGGGGCTGGGTGCAGGCTGCGAGCATGTGTGTCTTGTAGGACTTATACAGCATTCGAAGGGTCCTGGCTGCTTCTCTCTGTGGCGGCTTTTCCTGTGCACCTGAGAAGGTGGTGACTTATTTCTGAGAAGGTAGTTTTCTCAGGGTGACCAGAGCAGACTTATGCAGATACAAAGTTTCTTTTATTTTTACTACCTTTTATCACTGTGTTTTACTGAAGACCAAACGGTTCTAGAAGTGCTTTTCCGTTTTTCATCTGCACTGATTTTCCATATCTTACTTCTGTCCATTCAGTATTTATTCTGCGGGGTGCTGGGCAGGGGCCAGGGATGCAGCGGGCTTTGTGGGTGTCCTGGCTTTGCCAGTTGTCCAAGATGTGCCAGTGTCCAGGCTGTGTGGCTGTCTGGGCTGTGCCCGTGTCCAAGCTTTGAGCTGTGCGGATGTCCGGGCTGCAGGAGTCTGGGCTGTGTGGGTGTCTGAGCTATGAGCTGTGCGGGTGTCCGGGCTGTGCGGGTGTCCGGGCTGTGTGGGAGCCTGGGCTATGAGGTGTCCCAGCTATGAGCTGTGTGGGTGTCCAAGCTATGCAGGTGTCTAGGCTGTGCTGGGTGTCTGTGATGTGCTGATGTCCGGGTCGTGCTGGGTGTCCGGGCTGTGCAGGAGTCTGGGCTGTGCAGGTGTCTGAGCTATGAGCTGTGTGGGAGTCCGGGCTGGGTGGGAGTCCGGGCTGGGTGGGAGTCCGAGCTGTGTGGGTGTCTGAGCTGTGTGGGTGTCTGGGCTGTGTGGGTGTCGGGGCTGTGCGGGTGTCGGGGCTGTACTCCATGTCTGAGCTGCTCAGGTGTTCGGGCTATGCCCATTGCGTGGCAGAGGAGAAACAGGTTGGTGGGTCTGTCAGGGCCACTTGTGGACAGACATCATTCCAGGGTGCTGAGTGCAGGGAAGTAGGTACAGGAAGAGGTGGGAAGGGTCTGGAAGAGCACCCCATCCAGGGGCGGCTCTGGGATGGCGGTTCAGGAGGCCGCTGCAGCCTTAGCCCAGAGCACAGAACCTTACCTCTGGCCCTGACTTGTAACTCGATGTCCTAACTGTTCCGCCTTTTAGTGTTGCGAGACTGCATCTAATCGGAATTTAAACCCCACAGGGACGGAGTCTGGAAAATGGTCTGAGGAGCCGGAGGAGGCGTCCCCAGGCTAAGGGCAGGTGGGCTGTGGAGAGGGCTGCGCAGGGGCAGATGCGAGCACATGGGAGGGGAGTCCCTTTGAAATCTGTGCCCTGGAAATGAAGGGGTCTGTTCGATTGTAAATTCTCCAGTTTGCTGGTTAGACGTGGCCTTCAGACAGGTTTGTGATCGAGTCATTCACCTCCCATGTGAGGACTCTTAAGGAGAACCTCAGACTCCCTTTTCCGCACTGTCTCTGCACTGAGCTTCGAGCCTCCGTCCCCTCTGTCCCCCCACCTCTACGGGAAGGGGACTGGGGTTAATTCCTCACAGAAGGGGTGCCCCGAAGATGTGGTCTTGCTGCATGGGATTGCTGAAGTTGCCCAGAGGATTGGGGGTTGAGCAGATGCGTTTGCTGTCCTGTGTCCATGGGGGGAGAGGCCATCCCCGTGGACATGCCTGCTCTCAGCTCTTGGATCTCGGATGGGGGACTCCCCCCAGAAGGAACAGGTCAGTGCCTCCTTCTGTAGGAGCTGTGGGAGGTGGTCCTGTGGCCAGCTTTTGTCTCATCTGGGGACTCAGAACCCCTTGACCCTCTCTGTTCATCTCTGAACAATTTTTTTTTTTTTAAGATTTTATTTATTTATTTGACCGAGAGAGAGACACAGCAAGAGTGGGAACACAAGCAAGGGGAGTAGGAGAGCGAGAAGCAGGCTTTTGCTGAGCAGGGTGCCGCATGCAGGACTCGCTCGCAGGACCCTGGGATCATGATCTGAGCCAAAGGCAGAAGCTTAACTGAGCCACTCAGGCGTCCCTATCTCTGAACTTCTTAACCCCTTGTTGCAGGATGAGTGTTTGATGTGAAATAAGTGAGGAACGTTTAACCTACCTTTTTTTTTTTTTTAAGATTTATTTATTTATTTGACAGAGAGAGTGAGCACAAGTAGGCCGCGAGGCAGGCAGAGAGTGGGGCGGGGGAGAGGGGGCAGCGGAATCCCTGCTGAGCCCGATGTGGTGCTCTATCCCAGGACCCTGAGACCATGACCTGAGCTGAAGGCAGAGGCTTAACCCACTAGACCCAGGTACCCCTGGACCTGCCTTTTCATTTATTTCCTCTGTGGCTCCACTAGTGGGGTTCTGGGATTATTTGCATTCAAGAACAATGAGTGGGCCCCTGTAACCCCATAGGCGTAACCTGTGTATCCCCCTCCCCCGCCCCCTGCCACACCCGTCCGCAGAGAGTCAGACTTTGCAGAGTTGAGGCCTTTCCCACAGGTGCAGGTGGGGGCATCGTTCAGATCCCCAATTAGAAACAGAAGAACTAATGCTCACAGACAGGGTTCAGCCTAGGGCTCCTGCCCCCACCCCCCAAGTGAAGTCAGCCTCCACAGCCCCTCGCACTAGCCCCGCAGGGAGGGGGGCAGTTCCTCCGTTGTTCCAGAGTGTTCCGAGTCGCTGCCGCTGTCTCTGCTGCCGTGAGGGACTTTCTCCCTTTGAACACAGAGATGTCCAGGCCCCTCCCCAAGCCTGTGCGGTGTGCTCTTCTACCTGAGCAACACTTCACAGCCGTGCTGTCCTCCCTGGGAACCTAGGGCGTGTCCGGAGGGGAGACTGGGAAGAGCTGAGGGTGCGGTGCTGGGTGCTGTGAGGAGTGTGACCTGAAGGTGAGCTGCTCCGGGGTGGGGCACCCAAGGTCTCTGGCAGCCGGCAGTGTGTGACAGAAAGATCTAGGGTGTGTGGATGGAGAAGGAGGCCCCACGTTCTGCCTTAGTCAGCTGCTGGAGAACCAGCAAGGAACCTTCTGGGGTTCCCCCTGCATGTCCTGTTCAGGGCCTCCTGGGACTTCTCTCTGACCCAGATTACTGAAGGCCCGTGGGAGGCCCTGACTGAAGGAAGCTGTGGAGTTGGGGGCAGTCTCCTCAGTTGGTTCCCCTCCCCCCCCCCCCCAGCTCCCTCCCTCTTTCCTTCTGTCCCCCGTCCCTGCTTCCTCATTCCCTTTCTCCAGTAGTGTGCCCCTTCCCCGCAGAGCTGTGGGCACCGTGACCTGCCCAGGGAGTCCCAGGGAGTCCCAGAGTTAGCCCTGGGCCCCTCAGCCCCTTGCGGGTGCGGCCTTCCCAGCCGGCCACGGGCACGTCGTTCCTTCCTCCTGACGGCCTCCCAGCAGGAGCCACTCTGGGCACGCAGAGCAGGTGGGCCCCATGCCGAACTGGGTGCTTCCGGGATGGGGTTCTTTTTCCTCAGCTTCACATAGACCTTTGCTTAATCCCTCATGAGCTTCTCTTACTGCTTTGTGGCTTGAGTCCATTGTGCTGTGGCCACAGCCCACACCCGCCCTCCTGCCCGCCGGAGAGCCCCTGTCTGTGGGCCCGCGGCCCCCTCTGACCCGTCCTGCTCTCCCTGCTGACTCTGAGCCCAGAGCTCGCAGCCCACTCCTGCCCCCTGGCATCCACATCCTCACACACTCCTTCACTGACCCACCCACCTCCTGCTCTTTGTGGGGCTTTTGTTTTATGGTGGTAAAATGTGCACAATGTAAAAATGACCGTTTTAACCATGTTGAAATGCACAGTGCGGTGGCATGAATTACACCCCGTTGCTGTGCACCTGTCACTCCGTCTGCCTCCAGAACTTTTCCATCTTCTCCCATGAGGCTCTGGGCCCATTAAACACAAACACCCCATTCCCTCACCCCCCAAGTACTGGCAACTTCAGTTTTTCCTCCTGTCTCCGAATCAGACTACCCTACATTTCTCATGTAAGTGGGATCGTGTGGTGTTTGTCCTTTAGTGTTGGTTTTATCTCATGCAGCAGAACGTCTTCCACACGCTAACGTTCTTTTTTTCTTTTTTAATTTAATTTTTTTATTTGACAGAGAAAGACACAAGCAGAGGGAGAGGGAGAAGCAGGCTTCCCACAGAGCAGGAACCTGATTCGGGGCTCGATCCCAGGGCACTGGGACCTGAGCTGAAAGCAGACACTTAATGACTGAGCCACCCAGGCACCCCTCTTTCTTTATTTTTGTTTTTTAAAATATTTTAGTTTTATTTGAGAGAGCATGAAAGCATGTATGTGCACAAGCATGGGGAGGGTCAGTGGGAGAGGGAGAAGCAGACTAGGGGCTCGATTCTAGGACCCTGAGATCTTGACCTGAGCTGAAGGTGGACGTTTAACCCACTGAGCCTCCCAGGCGCCCCACACACTGGCATTCTTTTTTTTTAAAGTTTTTATTTATTTATTTATTTATTTATTTGACAGAGAGAAATCACAAGTAGATGGAGAGGCAGGCAGAGAGAGAGAGGGAAGCAGGCTCCCTGCTGAGCAGAGAGCCCGACGCGGGACTCGATCCCAGGACCCTGAGATCATGACCTGAGCCAAAGGCAGCGGCTCAACCCACTGAGCCACCCAGGTGCCCCCACACTGGCATTCTTGCATGGATATTCTGTCTCTATCTGTCCCTCTTCTCCTCATGCATGAACACACACTCATTCCTGTGCCCGGCCATTTGCTGACTTTGAATCACCCAAGCTGCAAGTTCCTATACTTTCTGGTGTCCTGGGTCTCTGGGTCCCCAGAGTCGGTCTGTAACTCAGCACATAGGCCTAGCCTCTCTGAGGACCACCTCCGAGGGCTGGGACTCAGCCCCTCTCTGCTGTCGCGGGAACTGGGTGTCTTCTTTCCCCGCACACCGCTCCCTCTGCCTTCTGTAGAGGGCTTGTCTGGCGAGGGAGGGGCAGCTGCAGGGATGGCCCACCTTTGTGCCTTCAGGCTGAGGCTCGTGCTGGACACCTGATGCCCACGCCAGGCAGGTTTGCTGAGTTCTGGAATTCTTCCTGTGGCCCCTTGGCTGGAGGACAGCCTTGTTTCCCGGCAGCCTGCCTCCCCCAGTCTTTGGCCCCCAGGGGCTGTCGGATAAGGGTTTGGGGTGGCAGGGCTTATTATGGTGTGAGTGTGTGCAGTCTTAGCAGGACAACATAAAGAAAGAACTAATGGGCACTCCTTTGCCACTGGACTCTCCCGCTGCTCTCCCTTCTCTTTTCTCAAGGTCTGTGCTGTCCCTCTGTGAGCCCTGAAAATGTCCCGTTTGAGATGCGCTGTCAAAATGCAAAAATAGGGGCGCCTGGGCGCCTGGGCTGCCTTCGGCTCAGGTCATGATCTCAGGGTCCTGGGATCGAGTCCCGCATCGGGCTCTCTGCTCAGCGGGGAGTCTGCTTCCCTCTCTCTCTCTCTCTGCCTGCCTCTCCGTCTACTTATGATTTCTCTCTGTCAAATAAATAAATAAAATCTTTAAAAAAAATGCAAAAATAGGCTAGATTTCAAAGGCTTCGTGTGGGCAAACAATCTCATTAATACTATTTGATGTTGATTACATCCTGAAATGATAACTCGGTTATGCCAGATTAAATACAGCATTGAATTTCACCTGTTTCTTTTTGTTACTTGGGACAGAATTCACGTAACCCAGACATGACCGTGTTAACCATTTTACTGTGTGTTGTTCTGTGGCTATGGGGTGCCATGAGGCGGTGCAGCCGTCAGCGCCGTCTCATTCCAGAACATTTTCATCTGCACCACGAGAAATCCCGCACCATTAAGCAGGTGCTCCCCACCTCCCCTTTCTCCCCACCCTTGCCCCCCACTAATTTACATTCTGTCTCCAGGTTTGCCAGCTCTGGGCATTTCCTCTCTGCAGAATTGTACCTTTTGTGGCTTTTGTATCTGGCTTCTTGCCCTCAGCATAGTGTTTTCAGGACTCACAGCACATGTCAGGCCTTGGTTCCTTTTTATGGCTGCATAATATTCCACTCTGGCTGCCCCATGTTTATCCAGTCTTCACTTGATGGATGTTTGGGTTGTTTCCACCTTTTGGCAGTTCTGAATAATTCTTTGAATGTCTGGGGACAGGTGTTGGATGGATGTATATTTGTGATTCTCTTGGGAATAAACCTGGGAAGAGGAGTAAGGGTCATGTCACAGCTGTTTAATTTGGGGGGAAACTGCTGAGGCGCTTTCCACAGTAGCTGTGCCATTTCCCATTCTCCTCAGCTGCATCTGAGGGTTCCAGTTTCTCTGCACTTTCTCCACATCCTTGCCCACCCTTCCTTTCCTTTTTGCTTTTTGTTTATTTTTAACTTGCAGCCCCATCAGTATGTGTGACGTGGTGTCTTCTCATTTGGATTCCTGTTTCTGGGGATGGTGGGCATCTCTCTGGTGCTTTTTGGCCATTTGTTTATCATCTTTGGGGAAATGTCTGTTCCAATCCTTCACCCAATCTGTTTCTTTCCACTTTAATGTGACTACTAGAAATCGTCAGGCTTCCGTACGGGACTGACCTTCCCTTTCTCTTGGATAGCGCTGCTCTGGGAGATTCTGAAATTGATGAGGGGGATGGGGAAGAGGAAGGAATGTTGCATATTCTTCCTTCATTCTCCGTGTCATTCACCTGTCACCACTTTGAGATCTTCTCCTTGAGGCACTAACAGCAGTGTCGTTACATAGACCTTCTCCAGGCACAGGGGACAAGGCTTAGGTAGTCTGAGGGGCGTGTGAGTCCGGCTTCTGGGAAGGGGGCCTCTGGCCTTCAAAGCAGATTATTTCAATGAGTGAAACAGAGCCATGGTGGGGATCTTTTCTCCTTTATCACGTGATCTGTGTCACCCTTGCAGCAAGCTTTCCAAAAGTTAGGATTTTAAAAAGTTAGTCATTTACATTTTATGGAGCTTTTAGAGAGGTAGAATTTATTGTTGAACTACTGCTTTGAAAAATCTTGAGCTGCTTTTTCTAGCAATCGAATGCAGAAATAGTTTGATCAAATGCACTCAGACAGTTATAACACATTTGTACGTGGATGATGGATCCTGAGGTCCTCTGAGTTCAGTTTCCAGTTATGTTCTGGTGTCGTTAGTGCTGCTGAGTGTCCCCGGGGACGCTCCCCACACTCTGGGAAGTGCAGCTTCTCCCAGAGTCACTCTCACCAAAATGTGAGAAATAGGGGGTTGTTTAGAGGAGAATATATATTTCATTTAAAAATAATATTGTTTAGTGCAGATTTTTTTTTTACTGAATCTCCAAAAAGCTAGAAACATTTCCTTTGTTTCCTGAACATGATTTAACAAGATTTTAAGTAAATATAAAACTGCATATAAAACATGCTGATGGCATTTTATCATCCTTTTCTCATTTACTTCGGTGCAGACTGTACTTTTCCATGCATAAGTAAGTAGGTGCGGGAAGATAACGAAAATATCTTTTCTTTGGAAGGTAAGATTCGCATGGGAGACAGGCATTTCCTCAGATGCTTCCTCGACCCTCAGGTACAGACTCCAATGTGGGTTTTTTGGAGTTGGGCCAAGGGGAGTGAGTGGAGAAGGAACAATTGAGAATGTCCTGGGGGCAACTGGGTAGCTCAGTTGGCTAAGCATCCAGCTCCTGGTTATGACTCGGGTCATGAGATCGAGCCCTGTGTCGGGCTCCATCCTGGACGTGGAGCTTGAGTTTCTCTCCATCTGCTCCTCCCCCTCACCCTGCTGCCCCTGCTTGTGTGTGCTCTAAAAAAAAAAGTATGCGCGCACACACACACACACACACACACGTATTTATATAGATTTATGTGGAATATATATATTTATGTGGAATATGTACACTTATATGAATATACACAGGAGTGGAATCAGAGCGTATCCATCCTCCCGTGACTGGCTTACTTGGCTCTGCAGAGTGTGCTTGAGGTTCACACGTGGACCAGCACATGGCAGACGTTTTCCTGAAAGGCTGCATGATACCCGCTGACTGTAGCTGCTGCGTTTCCTTCCTCCGGTCACTGGCCGAGAGGATGGTGGCTCCTCACTTGGGGCTGTCCTGAGTAGTGTTGCCGTGAACATTCCAGCGCACACGTCTCTTCAAATTCTGCTCTGAGTTCTTGCGGCTCAGCGGGAGCTGCTGGTTCCTGTGGTCTTTTGTATGTGTGCTGAACTTGGGCACGCCCCCCGGAGTGCAGCAAGCCCCTCGGAGTGCAGCAAGCCTCCCTGCGGGGGGCTGTCGGACTCCCTGCTGCGTGCGTCCCCGTCCCCAGGGCTCTCCTCTCTCCCCCGCCCACAAGGGTATCTGCAGACGCCCCTCTTGATAATCTCTCCCAGCGATATGATACCATCGCTGTGACTTCCTTCCTGGTGTGCCAGGAAATGTTCTGAGTCCTCTGATCTCCCCAAATAAACACGATTTGTTTGGCCACGTTGCGTTGGGCCTTCCCTCTGTCCGGGCCAAGGGAAGGGTCAGGGCTGGACAGAGGTCCGGGAGGAAGCCGGAGGCACAGACGTGGGAGGTGGCACGGTTGACATGTTGCACAGGAAACGTGTCCCCAAGCTGTGGGCCGCGTGGCCTGGGTGTGTGTTTCGCAGGCTTTGTTGCTCATGACATTTCCCTGTGTGTACAGAGCCGCACCCGTGTGTGCGCTCTCATACGGAAGATTCTGGTCACCTCTCTTTCAGGCTTCTGTCGGCTTTGGCACAGGGTGCAGCCCGCTAGCCTGGTGTCCTAATTCGGCACGTGATAAGCACCAGCTTGCTTTCTGGATCGGGCCTGCCGGCGCTTGGCTTTGCCTGTTGGCTGTGAAGAAAGTCTCTTAAGCAGTCTGTGCCTCAGTTTCCTGCCCTCTAAAATGGGCTAATATGCTGCTCGCCTCAGAGCCTGGGGAGAGCAGTGAGCGAGCGGACTGCAGAGCTCAGAAGGGCACCTGGTGACCGTGGCCACAGGCTCACAGGCTGCTCCTGACGCACACGCCACACGCCCTTTCCTCACCTTCCCCTCTGTTTTCTCAGTTCCCTGAGTCCTGTGTTGTCCTTCCTCCTCTGTTTTTGGCCTCCGCAGCTTGCTGTCACTTTGTGTGAGCCCGTGTCCCCACTCTCTGTCCCCCACCCCGGCTGTAAGAAGCTCTTCCTCTTCTCTGTTCCCTCCTCAGGGTGTAGTCACACCTGTGGCTCAGGACGGGATTGCCCCCCCCCAACCCCCACCCCCCCTCAAGAGGTCCCAAGTTGCTGCTGCAGCTTCCATGGAGGAAATGCATCTCAGGGCCAAACAGCCAGAGGCTCCATTTAGCCCTCTAGGGTTACAGGTTCTTGTTGGGACGGCAGACCTCTCACCACAGAAGCTCCTTTTCCAGCGCCGTGTGGGTGCAGCAGCATCCCATCGGGAGCTCAGCAGGAGAGCTCTGCCCGTCCCTCCCAACATCTGGTGGGGGACGAGCATCGCTGCTCCCTTTTCCCAATGAGAACATCTTATCCAGGCTCTTCTAAGCTGTTAGGTTGGGGCGCGTTTCATTCTGTGTTTCTCTTTTGCAGGCGGTTTTAGTGCATAATATCACCACAGGAGAGAAGCTCATCAGAACCCTGCAAGGTGAGTTCCATTCCCCTCCTTTACACCAGATGTTAGGCCTTTTAGGAAAAGCCCGCCTTTCCTCTCATCCTTTTCTAGTGGCTTTTATTCTAATCTACTGATGGGTAGGATCATGAGTAAATGACTACTTTTTACTGGATTCTTTTTGCCAAACAGTTTCTTAAACAGCTTTTTCCTTTTAAAAATGTTGATGAACACATTATAAGGTATTAGGTACAGAATTCAGATGCTCACTTTTTGGTAGGTTAGGAAGTATACCAGAACAGATCACATATGTATATGAATGATAGGTGATCTGTATGTGTATCTATATATATAGATACATACATCTGTACACACACACACAAATATAGTATGTGTGGTGTATATAGGATTTTAGGATTTCTTTTAAATGGGTAACCCTGAATTCAGATTTCTTTTATGAAAACTAACAGTTACCCAGCCCAATTTAATTCCATTTCTTTGCTGTCCTGATTGAGTTTGGTAGCCGGGTCTGGTTTCCATTGGGCCCTAGGAAGCAGCGGTAGCAAGGGCAGTCCTGGGGTGAACCCCTCTCTGGTTGGCTCCCCCACTGGCTGTGACTGGGCAGCTCGGCAGGCCCTGGGTGGTCCTGGGGCCTGGGGAAAGGAGAGCTGGGTCCCATGGGGCCAACCTTTACCGTGGGTAGGAAGCTCCTATGCCCACCCCTGCCCCGAGCCTCACTTCAGCCTCTCGGCAGGTAGGTCTCTCTAGAGCTGCACTGTCCAGAGTGGTGGCCATGAGCCCTGTGGCCAGTGAACCCTGAAGTGTGGCTAGTGGGATGGAACTGGATTTTAAATTTTTGTGTGATTTTCAGTGATTTAAGTTAAAGACTGGAACTCTGAGTCGACTCTGTTATTGGGAGAACTAAGTATTTACAGCTTAATATGTTAGTCTACTTTTTAACTGTGCATGTGGTAAAACCTAAATTCAGATGAAGCATTCCCAGTGCAGATTTAATGTCTGGATTGAGATGTGCTCTAACTGGTACACACCAGATTTCAGAAACGTAGTATGAAAGAGAGAACATAAAATATCTCATTCGTAGTTTTTTTGTATTCACTACTTGTTGGCAAGATAATGTTGCATAGCTGTCGAGTTCAGTCAAATATGTTATTAAAAGTGATAATGCACCTGGTTTGGTTCTTAAAAATGTGGTTGCTATGGGGCGCCTGGGTGGCTCAGAGGGTTAAAAGCCTCTGCCTTCGGCTCAGGTCATGCCCCGGGTCCTGGGATCAAGCCCCACATCAGGCTCTCTGCTCTACGGGGAGCCTGCTTCCTCCTCTCTCTCTGCCTGCCTCTCTGCCTACTACTTGTGATCTCTGTCAAATAAATAAATAAAATCTTAAAAAAAAATGTGGTTGCTAGAAAGATTACCCACGTGGCTTGCCTTGTAGTTCTGTTGGACCGTGCTGGTCTAGGGTTCTTGTCCCACAGTGGGTTCTAAGAATACGAGTAGGGGACATTCAGGGTTTTACAAAGTTACGTGGGTCCCTGGACTGCTGGGGGCTTTGCAGTGCTCCCCTTTCTCGTCTGGCCTTTTGAGAATGATCCACGTCATGGATGTCAGTAGGTTATTCCTTCTGTTGCTGAGCAGTAGTCCCTCGCCCCATACTTGATTTGATTATGGGAATTTTTTTTTTTAAATGTGCAGTTTATTGAGGTGTAATTTACACCCAGTAAATGTACCCTTTCTAGTGCAGAGCTCTGTGTTTGGACAAATGCCCCATCCCCTAGATCACCGCAGCCATGACCAGACCCTGTCCTGCAGGAAGTGCCCCCCAACCCGTTGAGGTCAGTCCCCTGCCTCAGCCTCCAGCCCCTCTGAGCAATTTTACAGCCCTCCAGTTTTAAGTCTTGGAGCATCTCCTAGAACTGCTCATGAGACGGAGGCTTGTTACTGTGTCTTTGGCATTTCACTGAATCCTTCACTTTCGTTTCATTTTCCCCCAGGAAGCTCTGTAGGTTTAGAGTCATGGGGACAGACCCTGGGGATGTGGGTGTGTGTCTAGGGCTATGTCCCAGGCCCTGGTTGCAGCCTTCTGGCCACTTTGCTGTCCCCTCTGTGGCAGCTCTTCTTTCTCCCCTGGCCCTTGGTCAGCGGCTGCTGTTTTCTGCAAGACTTTTAGGAGCCAAGAGGTCAGGGCAGCAGGGCTGATGAGTCTCCTCAAGGAAAGCATGCTGCTTCCCAGCCGGGGGGTGGGGATTAAATGAGCACAGGCCTGGGGAATGGCTGGTGGCGGTGAGTGACAGGAGGTACGCAGGGGGGCAGCCGGCCGGCAGCCTGGGTCCAAGGACGGGGTTCTGCCCTGAGCAGCTGCTTACCTGAGCAGATGTTGAAATCCACGTTTTACAGGCTGAAGGGGAAGTCTTCTGGGGACCAGGGGACACAGTGGCATGGGTCACCTTATGGGACAGCTCAGGGTTTAGGATGTCTAAGAAATAGCTGAACAGAACCTCCTAATGCATTTTAAAGGTCAGAGGTCAAAAGCGATTAGAGAGAGGGTAAGATTCCGGTTGGGTGTGGATTTCCAAGGCTCCTCCACCGTTCTGGAACGTTCTCTTCCCTCTCTCCTCCCTTCTATACTCTCCTGCGCGTCCTTGTCCACTGTGTTGTGACACATCTGCTGTTGTGTGACCGCCACGCTGGTGACCTACCGGCTCCTGGGTGGTCCTCTGGCCTCAGACCAGTTAAAGGCCCTGCAGAAGAACTATGGCCGGCTGCAGCAGGACGTGCTCCAGTTCCAGAGGAACCAGACCAACCTGGAGCGGAAGTTCTCCTACGACCTGTAAGTGTGGCCCCCAGGGGGTGGGGGAGCTTGGTGTTCTGAGCCGTGGGTGTGAGCGGGTGGGTGTGCACTGCGCATCCGAGTTCTGCAGGAGGCCCGGCGCCCTTCCTCATGTAAGTGTGAGTCGAGCTTCAGAAAGCTCTGGAAGAGGACCAGCAGGGGGCTCCTGATTCAGAATACGCCGGACGGCAGCGTCCCGAGCAGGAAATGGCCTGTCGACATACTTATAAAGTTCCCAGAAGTTTTACAGGGCAGGTGTGCTGTCAGTAACGGAAAGCCTTTAAAAATGTCTTCGGGAAGTGCTCAGATGCGCCCTTCGTCCACTCCTAGACTGAAAGGTGTCTTTGGCATCAGATCCGGGATTTATCTCTGGGCGTCGGCATGTGGACATTCTGTTTCTGTGAGACTCCTAGCGTCTCTTCAAATTTCTGCAGCGAGAAGGGAGCACTTTTATTTTTCAGCTTTATTGAAGTATGATTGACAGGTAATCATTGTCTGTATTTAAGGTATAAAGCATGGAGTTTTGATATGCCTTGACGTTGTGAAATGTCCCAGATCAAGCTCATTAAACATGATCGTTGTGCCTGTGTGGTGAGAACACTTAGGATCTGGCCTTCAGCGTATTCAGGTGTACGTGACTCGCGACCGTGCTCCTCACGCGGCCGTCCCACCCCAGCCGACCGTCAGGCCCGTCTGTTTTAAGCAGATGAGAACTTCAGTTGCGTACAAAAACTCTACACGTTTACCTTTGGGAGGATTTTTATGACCAAAACAAAACAATAAATTTCCAAAAGGTTAGCTAAACCCTATAGTAAGATAGTAAAAACCAGTTGCAGGGAGTGGAGAGTAAGCCCTAGTCTGTTATTGTTTTCCCCAATAAGAGCAGCATAACTCAGGCACAGGGGGGTCTGGGATTCGGAGGCAAACAGCCACCTATGAGCCCCGTCCTCTTTCCCGTTGGCTGACTTCTCCCTAGTTTGTGTCCAAGGTCATATCGATTTTTCATATAATTGCAGTCACTGGTAACAGTTTTAAATCATTGTTTTCCACTTGCTTGTGTTATTTATAAATGGAAGTCCTTACTTGCTCCAAAATGTGGCATCACTAAAAATGGCTGGTTAGTATTATGGAGGCACAGAATTTACCTCATGATGTCCGTGTTTGGGTATTTTGGCTACTTCTAAGTTTTTGATTTTTCTGACTAGCCTGATAGCAATGTGTATACCTTTTAAAAAAGATAATTATTTTGAATTATTTCCTTCTAAAAAGGACTCATCTGTAGGTTCAGTGTCATAAATTGCCAAGTTGCCCTCTGAATAAGTTTCCTCACCGCACTGCCCTCACTGGGATTCTCAGGTCCTTCCAAAAGATTGTCCACTCACTGTGGTAGCATCCTGATCACTTTAAAACAAAATACTACTAAAGCCAGGAAGCCCTAAATATATAAGCATGCAGAGGACATGCACTAACGTCAGTAGAAGGGTAACGTAATTAGAAAATATGCATATGGAACCTTCTTCAGCCAGCCCAGAGGTTCTCAATTTTGGTCAGCGATTTTGCTCCCAGGAAACCTTTGGCAATGTCCGGAGACCTGCGGTCACCATTCTGCAGTGCACAGGGCAGACCTCATAACGGGGTTTTCCCTGGCTTTGAACACGGTGGTGTTCAGTTGAGGACCCCGGAGCTGGGCCAGTCATCAACGATCACTAACACTCAGACAGAAGTGAAGACGGCCCAGTCTTTTATTATTCATCCTTAGAAGAAACCTTCAAACGCACTTCCCTTCCATTCTTTGAAATAGGATAAGCCGTTAATGCCCTCACTTGATGTATGTTGACTCAGAAGGAGCCGACCTCACTGGAAATCAGCAGTCAGCCAGGCCCAGCGACGGGAGGGTGGCTCTGCTCCCCATGTTGGAGCAGACAGGGAAGGTGGCCAGGCCTGCTGGACTCACCCTTTTTCTCTTAGGAGGTTGATGGCTAATTTGAAACGCTTTTTGGCTGACGTCAGTATTGCAGTGGTCGTGCCCAAAATGTTATCCCAGAAACGGTGTGTTTCCTGGGGATGATGTTCATGGAGTGTTGGAAGCTGTCTTTGGGTTAGAGACCTTTTTTGACCTGATGAAGGGTGCAGATCTCTTGTTAGCAGTATCTACGAAGTTGTGCATTCTGTTGGTGGGACAGCGGAAGGTCACCTGCACAGCCGCTCTGGAAACACCCTTTCGGGCCTGAACCTTTTCTACTGGCAATGCTGGGACTGGAAGAGCGGACAGGACAGTGAGGCCGCCTTCCTGATGCACAAGTTAGTGTTCATTCTTCCGAATCGGCGTCCCCACTCCTCGCTCCCACCCCTGTGGCAGATGTCACTAAGCGGTCACGTTCTTGTCGGTCTTGGTCACACACTGCCTTGCAGGCTTCCTCCCCAGAGCACGTAGGGTTGGCTTCTCATGTGAACTGCTTGTCTTCTCATTTCCATGCCACGAGGAAATAGTTTGCCAGAGCCGTTACTGGACGAGACCCAGCACTGCCCTGAGATTGCGTCCTGGACGATCAGGCCCCCTGCCTGCGTAGACTCCTGTGTGGCGTACGACCCGCGCATCCGTCGCACCAGCCATGATCACCCTGGCGGCAGGTCCCGCATGTCTGCGTTTTCGCTCTAGTTGGTGGCTGAACGGTTGGCATGTGCATGGAAGCGGAAACTCACCTGAGGCCTTTGGGACGTCACACTGTCACCGTCCCCACGGCCTGCGTCCCGGTGTTTGAGCTTCATTCTGAGGCTGTTTCCTTACCGCTGTGGAGCTGGAATTGGGGAAGCTGGCCTCCACCCGCAAGGCTGGGAGAGTGAGGCTCTTTGTCCTCGGTTTTGGCAGGGCTGAGAGCAGGTGAAAACAGTACGTATTTCCCATTTGTAGGTTTCTGAAGGTTCAGGAATGGCTGTGCCCCTGTTCGTTGGCTGGTCCCGAGCGTCGGGGATGCTGTCAGCTAACAGTGAACTGGCATGTTTAGTACGTTCGGGATTTAGACGGTCTCTCTTCTTGTTCTGTGCGTTTGAACTACTGCGTACTAGTCTATCACCTGCGAGTTGCCTATTTGTGACAGTTTTATTTAAATGAATTTTTCAGCAAGTCTTCTCTTGATCTGTAAGCTGTCCAAAGTCTGGAAGTCTGTCTTCTGCTCTGTCTGCAACCCCTGATGCCCTTCTCTGCATGTGGTTCTTGGGGACCCACGGACTCCTTTGCACCATAGGTCACATTATAAGAGCTGTGGGCTGAGTGTGCGTACAGCTGGCTCTGAAGGGCCCGTGACCCAGAAGAGGCAGCTTGGGCCCTAGAAAGAGCATGGCACAGAGCCAGGAAACCCCAGGTCTGGCTTCTGCTTTCAGCCTTATCTCTCTCTCTGACCCTGGTCAGCGGCCCACATTCAGGTCACTTCCCAACTTCCTTATTTCTACAAATGGGTAATTCTCTCAATTACTCTACAACCCTGACACACAGGATGCTCTTAAACTCTAGGCTGAAAGCTCCAGTGATCCCTCAGAATATCTTAGCTAAAAGGGGGCTCAGCCTGAGCCAGGTGATGGGCTCCAGTAACAATTTTCTGATACTGCCTGGGCATCCTCCAGTTCAGTTCTTTTTTTAATTTTTATTTTTTTAAAATGAAGCTTAAATTTTGGAGCAGTTTCGGGTTTGCAGAAGTATTACAAGAGCTCCTGTGTACTGCAGACCCGGTTTCCGTGTTGTTAACGCTTTCCAGTGATGGGGTTTATTTGGTTCAGTTAATGGACCAGTGTGGATCCATCATTAACTAAAGTTCATACTTTGTCTGTGTTTCCTCGGTTTCCCCCTAATGGCCTTTTTCTCTTCCTGGACAGTCCGTCCATTCCCACAGTCCGTCCGTTCCCACAGTCCGTCTGTTCACGTTTTCTTAGAGTCCTCTTGGCTGTGACCATTTCTCAGACTTACTTTTTTATGATCTTGTTAGTTTTAAGGAGTGCTGGTCAATATGTTTTCTTATAGTTTGTTGCAGTTGGGATTTATCTGGTGTTTTTTTCATGGTTAAACTGGGGCAACACATTTCTAGGAGGAAGGCCACAGAGGTCAAGTACCACTTTCATTACTTGGTATCAAGGGTACATACTATCCATATGGCTTGTCCCTGTTGATGATAATCTTGATTACCTTACTGAGGTAGTGTTTATCTGGTTTCTTCACCATAAAGTTACTCTGTTATCTCTCCCTCTGTACTGGGAGGGACCCAGTTGGATGCCCCCTCAATCAACCATTTCTCTCTCTCTGAATTGGAGAGTGGTATTAAGAAGCCAAGTTCTGGGCACCTGGGTGGCTCAGTTGGTTGGGCGACTGCCTTTGGCTCAGGTCATGATCCTGGAGTCCCAGGATCAAGTCCCGCATCAGGGTCCTTGTTCAGCAGGGAGTCTGCTGCTCCTTCTGACTCTCCCTGATCTCATGCTCTCTCTCTCTCTTTAAAATAAATAAATAAATAAAGCCTTAAGAAAAAAAAAGAAGCCAAGATCTGGGTACTAGGTGTGTTTGTTGCTGCTGAGGTGTGGTTGTTTCTAGGCCCCATCGGCTGCAGGGTAAAGAGCTCTGTGTGTGTACTAACCTGTGTTGTATACAGACATTGATGACTATTTCTATAGGTTCCCAGCTGTATGCATACTAAACCAAGCCTAAATTCTGTCTTGTAAGATTGGTGTCTCCCGTTCTAATCTAAGTTAACAGAACAGTCTGTTTTGGATATCTTCTCAACTTGGGAGAGTTTGCAATTATTAATATTTTGTGGCTCAAAATATTTTTAAAACTGCCTGTGGCAAAGACTGGCTATGGCTTCTCCAGATCCATGATTTTCTCCCACAATGTAATTCCTGCATTTCCAAACCCTCCTTGCAGTGAAGTATGGCCTGGTGACCAAGTTCTGGCCAGTGCAGGAAGGAAGTGGAAGCACAAGACCGTAGGAAGTCTTCTGAAATTGAGGATGGTCCACCAGACCCCATCTTGTTTACCTCTCCCCTCATTCCTTCCTGTTGCTTGGGACTCATGCAAGATGGCTGGGCCACTGTAGCCATCTTGGATCATGAGGCTGGAAACCCGTGCTAGGATCATGAACCCGTGCTAGGATCGTGCTGTATCCCTGATGATTCAGATCGGCCATCCTGGTGCTGGGCTACCTACATGAGACTTCAGTTTATGGAAGGAGCAGATTGGTATCATTTGCCCTTCCTGTTTCTCCCAGCCAAACCTGGTAAGCTAACTTACCGACTTTCTGAAAGTGCCTTCAGATACTGTTCTTACACGGTTATTTTCGTGAATCCTTCTCTGTTACCCAAAAAAAGACTTCTTAGGGAAGATCACTTAGAATGGAATCCTACCTAGTGGGGAGTCGAGAAGGGTAGCTAGGACTTGTTCTAGAAGAGAAAGAGGACGTGAGGAGCTCAGAGTGGTCTGGGTGAGGCAAAGGTATCCTGTGGTCCTGGAGATAAGCTAAGAGGAGTAGTATTTTGGGCATGGTTGTACAGGTGACTAGTTAAGTGGGCCCCACGGGGAAAGTCTCCTCCTTTCTGGAACTCAGGACGGGGATGTTAGATCTCTGTCATAGTTGTGCAGATCTCCCAGTGGGTTTGTTTTCTTTTTCTTTTTCTCCCCAGTCTGTTTTCTGTTACTGTGATTGGGTCATGTCTGTTGTTCTCTCTTGCAGTTCATGGATTCTTGCCTCCATTCTGCTACTTGCACTCATTCCTTAAGTTCTTTAATTTTGGTTATTGCATTTTTCAGTTTGGAAATTTCCATGTGGTTCTTCCTTACATCTTCTGTTTCTTTGCTGAGACATTTAGTCTTTCATTTGTTTCAAGCATCTTCGAATTGCTCACTGAAACATTTCTCTGGTGCCTGTTTGGAAATGTTTGTCAGATCATTGTAACTTCTCTGTCATGTCAGCGTTGGAATCTGTTGGTGGTCTCTCTTCACTCATTTGAGATCTTCTTGGTGCTTGAGGTGATGGTGGTTTTCAGTTGAAACCTCTGGTTGTTGGGAGAAGCCCTGACTCATCGCTGACTTGCTTGGCTACCATCCCGAGGGGAGAGGACACATTCCCATCAGTGGGGGCTGAAACACAGGCTTCTTCCCACGCGCTCTCCGGTGTCACCACTGGGGTGTTCTGTAGACCCAAAGCCCTGGCCAGTCTGCCTTCTCTCCTACCAATTCAATCCTCTTCTGTTTGTTTTAAATACATCTTCCCGGAAGTGGAAGTCCAGCTGGATTTTGACACTGTCTAGTGTTAGCACAAACCACACAGGCTTTAGTCCCACAAGACTCTTCCCTCTTCACATGACACCCACAAGGTCTGCGTGTCCCCAAGGCACCTATACTCTGTCTCCTAGCTACAAGTTCAGTGCTTCCCGAACCCCTCAGGGTTGGTACTTCTCTAGGATGGCTGACAGAACTCTGCCCAGGGCTGTGCTCACGACGAGAGGCTCATTAGAAGGGCTGTATCTCAGGAACAGCTACATGGTGGAGTCTTGGTTTTAGGGCCATTGTAGGAGAAATAGCTCCTTTCCTGGTGGCGTTGGGGTGCCACCTTTCTAGTACGTGGTGTTCCCCGACTGAGAAGCTTGTCAAGCCTTGTCACCCAGAGGTTTTTCCTGAGGTTTTACTACATAGGCACGATTGATTAAATCGTCGGCCACATAGTTGAACTCCAGCTCTACTCTCCCCGTTCCCTGGAGGGAGGTGGTGGGGCTGAAAGTTCCAGCCCTATTAATCATGGGGGTGATCCCCCTGGCCGCCAGCCCCCATTGTCAGGCTCTGTGAGCTGGCACATTATCACAAACTCGGGTGTGATCCAGGGGGCTCATTTGACAGACAGAAGACCCTCCTATAAGTCAGGAAATTCCAAGGGCTTTAGGAGCTTTGTGCTAATAGCTCAGAGACCTAGCTCAGAGGGGAAAAGACCATATAGCTATCTCTGATTATACCACAGTTTGTATTTTAAAAACTTCTTAAAATATTTTATTTGAGAGGGAGGGAGAGAGAGAGAGAGTGTGCGTGCGAGCACAGAGGGAGAAGGAGAAGCAGACTCCGCACTGAGCAGGGAGCCTGACATGGGGCTCGATCCCAGGACTCTGGGATCATGACCTGAGCCGAAGGCAGACACTTAACCGACTGAGCCACCCAGGTGTCCATAAGAATTATTTTTTCCTAACCGATGAAGTTCACCTGTTTTAGAACAGTGTGACAAATTTGTAGTTTCAGCCAACTCCAGTTTTCTTGCCATTTCGTTGAAACCACATGCCTTATGTGCCCTCTCGAGGTGGAGAGCTGGACCCCGGAGGAAGAGGAGCCGTGTCTGACGCGGTGGATTGCACGTGCACGGCAGGGGAGACTTGCGGTGTAGACCCATCCCTAAATCTTTGTCTTTCCCCTGCTTTCTCTCCCCGGAGGAGCCAGTGCATCAGTCAGATGAAGGAGGCGAAGGAGCAGTGTGAGGAGCGGATCGAAGAGGTCACGAGGAGGGGGAAGGAGGCCGCTGCTGCCAGAGAGCCGAGTGAGAAAAAGGACCAAAACCAGCAGGTAATTCGGGGAGGGGAGTTTTCTGCCCAGGATTCCAGAAGGCGTTCCTCGCCTCTCCTCGGGCATCCTGTTCCCTTGTCTGCAGACGGATTGGCACTTATCTCTGCTCTCCGCTGTGGGTTTGGTTCCCTGAGACACGCCAGCTGTTCCCAGGACGTGACACTCTGAAGGGCATCCGGGCTCTGCCTGGTCCTTTGGCTCAGGGCGTCACCGGGGTTGCTTCAGCGGAAGTCTGCAGCCCCCCTGGGGGAGGCTTCAGTACTGTGGTCCCCGCACCAGCAGGGCAGGGGTGTGGCTGCTGAGCGCCCCGGTGGCCGGGCACGTGCCGCTCGGCCCATGATGTGGCTGCTCGAGGCCTTTGGGAAACCTGCATGTTTGTTGGCTGTAGATAGAGCAGCGTTATTGAGAGACACTTCACAGACCATTCCATGCACCCACATATAGTTACAATTCGTTGGTTTTTCGTTTATTCACAAAATTGTGCAGCCATCATCACAGTCCATTTTAGAACATTCTTGTTCCCCCAAATAAACCCCATAACCGTTTGCTCTCCCCACTCAGTCCTAGAGAACCAATTAATCTGCTTTCTGTCTCCATCGATTTGTGTAGCTGGACATCTCCTGTTGGTAGAATCATAGCCTTGTGACTGTGTGTGTCTGGATCATTTCACTTAGTGTACAGCTTTCCAGGTTCGCCCGTGGGTTCACATGTGTGACTGCTTCACTCCTGTTTGTGCTGGACAGTATTGTGTGCAGAGGCCACGTTTTGTTGATTCATTTGTCAGTTGATAGGAATTCGGGTTATTTCTAGTTTTAGGCAGATTATGAATAATGCTGCTATGAACATGTGTGTAGACATTTTTGTATGGAGGTAAGTTTTCATTTCCCTTAGGTGTATACCTAGGAGTAGAGTTGCCGGGTCATATGGTAACTCAGTGTTTCATGACAAACTGCCAGACCGTTTTCAAAAACCAATCATACTCTTTTATATTTTGACCAGCAGTTTGAGGGGTCTCGTTTCTCCACATCCTGGCCAGCTCTTACCTGTCTTTATCATTGTAGCCATGCTCGTGGGTGTGGGGCCCTGGGTCAGTGTGGTTTGGGTTTGCATTTCCACGATAACTAACATTGAGCATCTTTTCTTCTGCTTTATTGGACATTTGTATCTTTTTGGAGAAATGTCTGTACACTTTACCCATTTTTAAATTGAGTTATTTTATAATTGAGTTGGAGTTCTTTATATATTCATATATATGAAAGTATTAGCTATGATTTGCAAGTATATTTTCCTATTCTGTGAGGTTTTGTTTTTTTTTTTACTTTCTTCATGGTGTTCATTGGAATATGAAAGTTTTAAATTTTGATGAAGTCCAGTTTATTATTTATTCTGTTGTGTGTTCCTTTGGTGTTGTAATTTAAAACGCTTTGCCTAATCCAAGGTCTTGAAAATATTAAGAGTTTTATAATTTCTACCTCTTAGATTTAGTCCTAAGGCCCATTTTGAGTTAATTTTTTGTATCTGGTGTGAAGTAGGGGTCCAACTTCACTGTTTTGCTTATGGATATCCAGTTGTCTCTTGGCACTTTTTTGGGGGGGGGGGAAACACAAAACTTATTTTTTCCATGGAACTGTCATGAGACCCTTGTCAAAAATCAGTTTACTGTAACTATGAGGGTTTATTGCGGATTCTCAGTTCTATTCCATTGGTCTGTTTGTCACTTATTTTGGTACCATATGTGCAGCCTTGATTACTGTGGCTTTGTAGTAAGCTTTGAATTCAGGGGGTATGACTCCTCCAATGTTGTTTTAAAGATTTTATGAACAAAAATGGGGGAGCAGCGGAGGGAGAGGGAAGAGCAGGCTCTCCACTGTGCTGAGAGCTGGCCTTGTTCCTAGGACCCTGAGATCGTGATCTGACCCGAAGGCAGACACTTAATTGACTGAGCCACCCAGGTGCCTCCTTTTTTTAATTTTAATTTCTTAAAAATATTTATTTCTCTTAGGGAAGGGACAGTGGGAAGAGTAGAGAGAGAGAATCTCCATCAGACCCCCCACCGAGCACGGAGCCGACTCAGGGCTGGTAATGACCTGAGCCAAAACCAAGAGTCAGATGCTTAACTGACTGTGCCACCCATGCACCCCTCCAACATTGTATTTAATTTAATTTAATTAATTTATTGATTTATTTAATTTGAGTGAGAGAGAGCACAAGTGGGAGTAGGAGCAGAGGGAGAGGGAGACGCAGGCTCTGCACTGAGCAGGGAGCCTGATGTGGGGCTCCATCCAGGGACTTCAGGATCACTGCCTGAGCAGAAGGCAGGTGCTTCGCTGACTGAGCCTCCCAGGTACCCGCAATGTTGTTCTTTTAAAGGACTATTTTGGTTATTCTGTGCCAGCTGAATTTCCATATGAGTTTTAGGATCTGCTTGTCAGTTTCTTCAACAAAGCCAGGTGAGATTTTGACTGAAATTATATTGAGTCTGTTGATCAGTTTGGAAAGTATTGCCGTCTTAGCAACATTAAGTCTACTGTTCTATGAATGTGGGATGTCCTTCCACTCATTTAAGTCCCTTAAAAATCTCTCAAACAATGTGTTATAGTTTACGGAAGTCTTGTACTTCTTTGTTCAATTTATTTTTTATGCTGTTACAAATGGAATTGTTTTATTTTCATATTCATTGCTAGTTCTGTAGAAATAGAATTCATTTGTTTATTTTGATCTGGTATATTGCAACCTTGCTGAACTTTATTCTAATAGTATTTCTTGATATCTGATTTCTTTGAAATTTCTATATACAGTATTATGTCATCAAAGCAGAGGCAGTTTTGTATTTTTCCTTCCCACTCTGGATGCCTTTGTTTCCTAATTGCACTGGCTGGAACCCCCATTCAGTGTTAACAGAAGTGGAAAAACGGAGACCCTTGTTCTTGATCATGGCGGGAAAACATTCCGTTTTACCACTAAGCTTGATGTCAGCTGTGTGTTTTCATGGGGAGACTTTATCAAGTGGAGGAAGTCCCCTTCTGTTTCTTGTTTTAAAGATTTATTTTAGAGCACGCAGGAGAGAGGTAGGAGGGAGAGGGAGAGACAGAATCCCTAGCAGACTCCCCTCTGAGCTCAGAGCCTGAGGCGGAATTCCCACCTCCTGACCCTGGGATCATGACCGGAGCCTGGAGCCCAAACCGAAGGTTGGACACTTAATCCACTGAACCATCCAGGCACCCCTTCCCTTTTCATCTTCATTGTTGAGTGTTTTTATCGGGAGGTGTTGGATTTTGTCAAATTCTTTTTCTCAGTTTATTGAGATGATCATGTGGGGGTTTTTTGTCTGTTATGCTACTGATACACTGTTACACGGATTTTTACACGTTTCACCTTGCGTTCATGGTTGTTTATCCCTCTTGGTCATGGTATATAATCTTTTTATATGTTGCTGGATTTGGTTTGCTAGTATTTTGATAAGGATTTTAGTGTTTATATTCATAAGAGATACTGGTTTTCTTGTAGTGTTTTTGGTTTTGATATCTATTAATATTGGACTCATAGAATGAGTTGGGGCATATTCCTTTCAGGGTTTGGGTTTTTTTTTTTTGTGGTTTTTGTTTGTTTGTTTGTTTTTGGTTTTTTTTGGGAAGAGTTTTTGAAGATCTGGTATTGATTGGTCTGTAAATGCTTGGTGAGGTTCACTTGTGAAGTCATCTGGGCTTGGGCTTTTCTTTGGGGGAAGTTTTTAAATTACTAATTCAATCTCTTATTATGTAACAAGTCTTTACACATTTTCTATTTTTAAAGAAATTTGAGAGAGAGGGACAGGGTGGAGGGTCAGTGGGAGAGAATGTGGGGCTCGATCTCACGGCCCATGAGATCATGACCTGAGCTGAAACCAAGAGCCAGACCCAACCGACTGAGCCACTCAGGCGCCCCTCACATTTTCTATTTCTTGAGTCAGTTTTGGTAGTTTGTATTGTTCTTGGAACTTGGTTACTGTCCTCTAAGTCTTCAAAGCTGACATAGTTATTCGTGGTGTTCCTTTTTAATATTTTTATTTGTGTAAGGTTAGTAGTGTTGTCCCATTTTATTTTTTATTTTAGTAATTTGAGTTTTCTCTTTTTCTTGGTTAATCCAGCTAAAAGTTTGTCAATTTTGTTCAACTTTCTGAAGAACTAACTTTGATTTCATTCATGTTCTCTGTTTTTCTGTTCTGTATTTCATGAATTCCTGCTCCAACCTTTATTATTTCCTTCTTTGCTTTAGGTTCTGTTTGCTCTTCTTTTTCCAGTGTCTTACGGTGGAAGATTAGGTTACTGATTTACCATCTGCTTGATATAGACCAGCACATTTCCCCCTAAGCACTGCTTTAACAGCCTCCCATAAGTTTGGTATGTCATGTATTTGTTTTAATTTTTTTCGAGATACTCTCTTTATGCCTAGTGATTCCTTTGACCCATTGGTTTAATTTAGGAACATGTTGCCTAATTCCCACATGTTTGTGAGTTTCTCAAATTTTATTGTCATTGATAATTTCAGTCCATCGTGATTATCATCATACAGAGTATGTTCTCCAGTCATTTCAGATTTGTTGAGGCTTGTTTCATGGCCTAGCCTCTGGCCTGGGGAATGTTCCATGTGCCCTTGAAGAATGTGTTTTGCTCTTGTCAGGTCAGTGTTCTGCGGAAGTCAGCCTGGTCTGGTTTGTTTATAGCGTTCAGGTCATCCTTGTCCTTGTTGCTCAGACTGCTAGAAACCTGCTTGTTAATCTGTTACTGAAAGTACTTTCTGGGAGATCTTAACCTTTGACCTTTGCATTTATGCCAGGTAGTATGTGGCACAACTAGGGTAGATCAAGGCCTTTCTCGGGGTTTGAGTGTTTTGTCAGAAGGATGTCCATTGCCTTGCATGGGGTTGTTGTGAGGTTTAAAGTCACGGAGCCCCCGGCTGTCGTGCGCTCTGTTTCAGCTCCGAGCCCCCAGCGAGCTTCAGCCCAGGCCGCAGGACGCAGACCTGCCCCAGGCAGAGGTGCTGCCGGTGAAAGGAATCGTGCCCAGCAACGGCGAGCCCCAGACACCAGCCCCCAGTTCTGAGGCGGCTTTGGATTTGAAGAGACAAGGTGAGAGAGGTAAGTGAAGCCTGGTAATTGCACATTTAAGCCCTAAGATAGACATAGTGGCAGTCCGGCATCTTTGCAGATGGCCTCACGGCAAAGTGTCCCTGTGGGAGGCAGCCGTTGAGCTGGGTTTGGGCTGCTGGAGGCAGGTGAAGGTCTCTCCGGGTGTTTGGAATTGGGGCCGCCAGGCTTTTCCTTGTCTTACTGTCATCCCTGTAGACCGAGTGCCTTGTTCTTGGTGATGGTCCAGGCTGTGCTTCCCCGAGGACATCATTGGGACTGAGGGGTTACGGGGAGATGCCTGAGGCTTGGGCAGCCGCCTGGGAACAGGGGGCCTTGTCTCAGATACATATGATGGTCCAATAACTTTGGCTCGCAGGTTGTCACTGAAATCAAATAACTTGTCCAGATTTTCTTCCTAAACCGCTTCTCTTGTCGGTTCTGAAGTTGAGCTGCAGGTGTGGAGAAGCCGCAGTCTTTGCGCGCCACAGAACCAGTCACCCAGTTGCTCCCGGCCCACAGCCCTTGGGAAGGCTCTGGGAATTGAGTGGTGGGAGGGTTTCTGTTTTCATTTTAATTCAGCTAAATGCTGGTGAGGTCACAGCTAACTGTTCCCTGCACAGAGGAAACCAACGAGATCCAGGTGGCCAGTGAGGAGGAGCTTCCGAGGGACAGCCTGGGGCTGCCGCCGGAGCCGGGCCGCGAGCAGGCTGTGGAGGCGGACGCAGCCGCGGCTGGCAGAGGGCCCGGGGGAGCTGGCGCGGTGGGCCAGACCGCACGGGCGCCGGCGGCGAGGCTGGCCGGCCAGGAGAATCGGGACGCGGAGGACCTCGAGCGGGATCAGCTGGTCATCCCTGATGGGCAGGAGGAGGAGGAGCAGGACGCGGCCGAGGAAGGTGGGTGCGCCGCGCTGTGGGTCGTCTGCGGACTCCGCTCCTCTGCTCCGGCGGACGCGGGCAGGGCCCCTGCGAAGGGCCCCGTGGGCGATTTGGTGGTTCTTGTTCGCTGGGTCTCCGCGAGCAGGCGGGAGGCGGGAGGAAGAGCGCCGGCTCGCGGGCAGGTGGAGGTGTCCCAAGTAACCCAGCGGCTCGGCGGGGGCTGCGGGCGCTTTCCGGAGGGAGGCGGTGAGGCGGGCGCTCGGCGCCCGTGAACGCGGCCCCCGCTCTGGAACACGGCCCCGCCTGGGTCCGCATCCGCACGTGTTGTCACGTGCCTGGTGAATGGGGTGGGGGCGGTGACGGGGGGCGGTGGGGGCGGTGACTGGGTAGATGGGGTTTCGGGCATATTTGAGCCTGGCAGCAAAGTGACCCATGAATCCCATCTGGTTTGATGCACTTCTTCTTCTTTTTTTTTTTTTTTTCAAAGATACAGTGTGTATCTTTTAAAGATAAAGTGTGGGAAAACTGAGATCAACACGATATTCTGGGATGTATTTATGTCCCTAAAAGCTGTTCCAGCCGAGCCAGGAACACTTATGGACAATACCTGTGCTCTGGGACAGGTCACTAACAAGAACGGGAGAATGTGCTTATTTGTGGAAATTACCGATTCCAGATCTCATTTGTGCTCGAGTTTCTCTTTCTGAAGACTGTTTTCACAAGGTTTCAGTTAAAGAATTAAAAAGAAGAGGAAGCTCGAGTGGCTGACCCAGTGGCACACAGATTTCAGACTGGCCACAGAGGGTAGCATGAGGAGACTGGTTTGAGAGCCTGTGGGAGACGCATCATCCTGGGGCCGCGGTCGCCATCACATCTGTAGAGTAAAGCCGCCGGGCCCAAAGGCGTGGCCTTTGCTTCCACTTCAGGCTGTGAGTGCAGGAGATGTAACTAGAACCAGGTCTCCCAGACACGCGTTTCAAAGATTTTGTTTACTTACCTATACGTGTATGTAAATATATGAATATGCCTCTTGAACGCCTTTGGTCCTGATCAACTAGCCTGGTGGAGGTCCTCTGCAGGGCTGACTGCAGTGATGAATGGTCTACTTCTGTAGGGATGATGGAAAAGCCTTCGGCACCCAGCAGCCACTCCCATTTCCTTCCTTGGAGCCAGGGGCCCGTCTCAGGAGGTGCCATCACTAACTAGAAACCTGCTTCCAGCAACAGTGGGGCACCTTCTTTTAACCTTGAGTTGATGGCCGCTTAAAAAAGCAAAAACAACCCTGGGATTTGGGGTTAATTAGCTAGTTTTCCGAGTTCCAGCCCAGAATACAGCCGTGTGTTGAGGGTCTGGGTGTATACGGACTCAGAGTTGAAGTGGGGGCGTACGGAAGCGGAGGACTCGCACCAGCTCTTCATACTGGCAGCGGACACACAAGCGCCACCATGCTCTGAGAGGTCGCTGAGAGACCTGATAAGCTGTGACTGGGCTCTGGAGCTCCTGCGGCATCGAGAGAGTCATGTGGGTTGTGTTGGCTGTGCCTGTGCTCATTTTTCAGGGAGACACGAGCAAAAGCTGGGGGGAGAGGAGGACTACAACATGGATGAAAATGAGGCAGAATCAGAAACCGATAAGCAGGCAGCCCTAGCAGGGAACAACAGAAACCTGAACGGTAAGAGGCCTGCCGAGGCGGTGGGCTTGCCTCGCGTTTCACATTGTGGTCCTTCGTTCTCTTTGGCGGTGACTAAACACTGAATCCCAGCACTTACGTTATAAGTAATGCATCCAGGGGCGCCTGGGTGGCTCAGTGGGTTAAAGCCTCTGCCTTCGCCTCAGGTCATGATCCCAGGGTCCTGGGATGGAGCCCTGCATCAGGCTTTCTGCTTGGCAGGGGAGTCTGCTTCCCTTCTTCTCTCTTTGCCTGCTTCTCTGCCTACTTATGATCTTTGTCTGTCAAATAAATAAAATCTTAAAAAAAAAATTAGTAATGCATCCAGTTCAGAAGCCTTTGAACATGGGGCGTGGAGGGAAGGGGAGGATTGAGAAGTCCAAGATGAAGACCTTCCAGAAGGTCTGGTGTGGGGGGGGATCAAGCCCTCAGGTTTTGGCTGGAGGATTTGTCTTCATGACACCTAAGGATTTTCCAACAGGTGGCTCGGTCACCTCTCGTCACACTGTATCAGTAATCCAAAAGCCCTTACATCTGCACAGTACTTCCAAGCAGCTTTGTAGAGTGGCATTTTGCATTATTATTTGGAATTTTGAAGAGCCCTGGCCAGTGGGATGTATTAGCTTCTGGATTTGTCCATATACTTGTGATTGGATTCCGGTTGGACAGTTTTGCAGCTGCAGGGTGCTCCTCTAGCTCCCCCCCAGGAGGCAGGTCATGGCAGGTTGACGGCTTGGTCAAGGTATTGCCCGCCGGTCTCGTCCATTGCAAAGGGCCATTTTCCCTTAGTAATTGAGAAGTCATCTAGAGAGGGATGCTTTGAAACGGTGTGGCTTTAGCGTCCATTGAAAAACCTTGTCTGATGGTGGCTTCTCTAATGCCGTCACCCTGCCACATATCCTCTCATAGTATCATGTGGTTTCATGGTTCCTTTTTATAAAATTCATTTTACCAAATTCTTAGTGTTTCCTTTCCTGGTTAAGAGTTCTTTATATTTGAGGGAGATTGCCCTTTATCTGTGGTGTAAGTTGCAAATACTTCTTCCCAGTCTGTTTTGGTTTTATGTATGGTGTTTTCACCATGTGAATGTTTCAAAATGTTTCTTTTCTTTTATTGCCTCTGAATATTGAGTCATAGTAAGTTTTTCCATCTAGTGTTAGAAGAATTCATTTGTGTGTTTAAGTATGCTTTCAAATTTTTCTTTTAGTTCTATTAAAAAGTAAAACACAAATTCAGAAAACCACACAAATGTCTTTTTTTAAAAAAGTATATTTGACAGAGCACACACACAGTGGGAGTGGCAGGCAGAGGGAGAAGCAGGTTCCTAGCTGAGCAGGAGGGAGCCCGAAGTGGGGCTCGATCCCAGGGCGCTGGGAGCATGACCCAAACTGAAGGCAGATGCTTAATGATTGAGCCACCCAGTACCCCTAAAAACAATGTTTTTAGGATTCCATCCCCACCCTCCTCAAAGACTAGAACTTGACCAGCCCTCCAGAAGCCCCATTTCTCCCCATAATAGCCCCCTATCCTGACCTTTCTAGAGGGTATTTTCTTGCATTTCTGTGAGCTGAACACTCAAGTGGGCATCCCTGGACACCGGAGTTGAATTTTGCCCATCTTCTTAAAATTGCTAGCTCTTAAAATCATAGTCTACAGGTTCCCCTCCACTCCTTTCCTCCATTTGCCCTGGAGTTTTCCATAGTCTGTATAGTGCTGATAGTACCTTCACAGTGCTGTTCAGTATGTTCTTTCCTGTTTCCCGCATATTGGCAGCTGGTATCCACAGGCTTGGCTCAGATTGGGCACAAGCCCTTGTAAAGTGGGAGGCGATGGCATGTTCTTTCATCAGAAGGCAAGGAGCGCCTTTCTTTTCCTGACAGAACTAGCAGTTGGTATTCAGTGCTTTCATTAATTCATTCATGGTATTCTAATTTAGCTTTTTCTATTCCAGTCGTTAACTGGAATATTTTTATGAACAGGCAAGTCAGTGGTTTTAGTCATATAACATAGGATAAAAGTGCTTGTTTTTATTTACCCATTTTCAAAATAATGAATTATTTCCCTGTCATCCTTTGAAGGTGAAAATACAAATTCATTGAATTTAAAGCTGTTTGATGGGTTTTGTTCAATTGTATTTATAATCCTTTTTGAAATTCAAGTTGTCCTGTCTTCTTTGGCCACTAGTACCTTCCCCCACTTTAATCTGAACCTTCAGGTCCTCTGTCTCTTCTCCCTGTCCTGCTCAGCCATCGCTGTCCTCCACACCCAGCCGTTCCCCCTCCCCCCATGGGGCTCTACCTGGGGAGCCCCAGAAAGGAGTCCTGGCAAATGAGTGTCAGAAGTTCATGGGGCTCAGCCTCCCCTGGCCCTTCAGTCCTTACCACAGCGACTTTGTGGTCATCTGCTGCGGGAGTAGCAAAAAGTCTCCTGCTTTCTCCCAGGTGCTTTCTGGTGTCTTTCGGCTGCCTGGGGTTCTCCTGTTCTATTCTCAGGCCCATCGGGTGCTCCAGGGCTCCTGTTTTCTTTCTAGACTCTGCTAGCCTACAAGCACTGTCCATTGTTTTTTTTGTTTGTTTGTTTGTTTGTTTTTTAAAGATTTATTTATTTATTTGACAGACAGAGATCACAAGTAGGCAGAGAGGCAGGCAGAGAGAGAGGAGGAAGCAGGCTCCCTGCTGAGCAGAGAGCCCAGTGCGGGGCCCAATCCCAGGACCCTGAGATCATGACCTGAGCCAAAGGCAGAGGCTTTAACCCACTGAGCCAGCCAGGTACCCCGTCCATTGTTTTCGTCTCCACTTGTATTTTGGGGTCTATAGGCTTCCTTGTCATCTACTCTTGAAAATGTCTGACTTTTGAGTTTTTCAGTGTAGTCGCTTTATGTAGGGACCCTGAAATACAAAAACTATGGCACAGTTGCCACCATTTTTCCAGGACCATCATCTGTTTTTATATTTTACATTTAGATCTCAAATTCATTAATTCCAAATGTATTCAGGTAGTGTGGCACAAGGTTGGCTCCATTTTTCTTTTTCCTAAGGGCAACACCAGCTCAAGGCTACTTACTTGAGGTGCCACCTTTACCAAATAAACTTCTGTATGCACTTTTCAGACTTTCTGTTCCATTGGTTTCCCTGCTGACTCACACTATACCACACTGTTCTAAGGAGAACAGCCCCCCCCCACCCCCCACCCTTTTTAAAAGTATCTGACAAGTCTACTTCTGGAAGAATTTGGTCAAGATCTCTTTGAATAATGCTTCTTCCCATTTTGATTCCTGCTTGAACTCGGATCAGAAATGTTAGGTCTTACCATTCTATACGTCTCTTACCCTGTTTTTTTCATAATACCCATTTCTGCTTCCCTGATCTACTACATTCAGAATTTCCTCAGACATAGCTTCGAGATCACCAGTTTTTGCCTTCAGCTATGCCTTATCTGTTAACTCATGCTTTGTTTCTAATTTTCTCATATCTAAACTTTCTTATTCTTTGCCCATGTTTACAAACGTTTTTTATCTTCCAGTTGCAGTATCGGAAAAACCTTGTGGGTATTTATCAGATTGTCCTTAGGATACCTTCTTTTCTGGGGTTTTGTGCTTTTAACCGTGAGCTACTGGTTTCCTGGGAACAGTTATCAGTAGGAAGCCTCTGGGGTTACACTGGCACTGCACTAGAGGTCATTTGCCTCTAGCAGTCTCAAGAAGGGCACGACAAAATCACCACTTCTTTAATAACGTAGATTCTCACAGAGGAAATGTGAGTTCAAACTGTACACTTGCACGGTCATCTCATAATTAAGAAGTCCTCCTCCTCAGTCTAACCACTGGAGTTTCTGGCCGTCTTTCTGGCTGTGCCATCTTCATGGCAGACTTATGCTCCATTACCTTTATTTTAATCCAAGGACGTGAGCCTTTGGGAGTTGAGATTCAGCTTTATTTAGAAGTACCCTTCTGGACTTACCATCCAGACTGGAATCTTCATCTTTAGTTTTTGTCCCTCTGCATCTTTGCACGCTGTGAAGAGAGGAGCTTCAGGCTTTAGAAGTCCTCAGGGTAGAGCTAGCTTTAATGTTTATTACCTTTCAGGGGTTGGAACTTCCACTTCACATTTGGCCTCACAGAATCCTTCTTCAATTGCCATTATAGATGGTGTAGTTTAATGTCTTTGAAATTTTTAACTTTGCAGTTTGAAAATAATTGATTTTAATTTAAAACAGAATTTCCATATACCTCTCTTTTATTTTTTAAACTACTTGTTTTTTAAAGATTTTATTTATTTGACAGACAGAAATCACAAGTAGAGAGGCAGACAGAGAGAGATGAGGAAGCAGGCTTCCTGCTGAGCAGAGAGCCCGATGTGGGGCTCGATCCCAGGACCCTGAGATCATGACCTGAGCTGAAGGCAGAGGCTTAACCCACTGAGCCACCCAGGCGCCCCTTCCATATACCTTTCACCCAGGTTCCTCAAATATTAACATTTTACATAACCACAGTCCCATTATTGAAATGAAGACATGAATATCGATACAATGCTATTATGCAAATTCAGTGAATTGTCCAACTTAATATCCCTTTTCTGGTCCAAGATATAATAATCCAGAATTATATACCATAGTGTCACACCTCCCTAGGGTCCTTTAACTCAAAACCATCTGTCTTTATCTTAGGACGTTGATAGTTTTTGAAGTGTTCTGGCCAGTTACTTGGTAGAGTCTCTCAACCTGGATTTGATTCAACAGTGTGTTCTCGGGGCGCGTGGGTGGCTCAGTTAAGTGTCTGCCTTCCGCTCAGGTGGTGATCCCAGGGTCCTGGGATCGAGCCCCACGTCATACTCCCTGCTCAGCAGGAGACCTGCTTCTCCCTCTCCCTCCTGCTCTTGCTCTCTTTAAAAAAAAAAGTGTGTTCTTTAAAGTATCTTTTCATATTTCATCCAGCATTTATTACAGTTGGCAGAGTTATTTGAGGTTTCTAGAAATAGGTTCTAACTTGATTTTTCTTAGACTGTTTAGGTGATTTTTTAACGCAAAAGAAACATATTAGCAAGTCAGAATTTTAAACAAATACAAAGTCTTTTTCTGTTCTGTCATCGATTCCACTCATTTGTGTACCTCGGTCCTTGACTACTTGGTGTGGTTACGGTCCTGACCTCTGTTTTATTATCCTTTCAAATCAGTCTAGTGTCCTAAATGTTTGGCTTTGCAGTAGAGCTCTGGGATTTTCACCCCCTACATACAGGGGTCCCAGGATCATATTTCACCTTGTATGAGGCTTCAAACGAAGGATGTGGGCAAAGAAAAATTCTCTGTAAGCTTTAAGTTTCAAGGATTGTCGTCACCATCATTTTAAGATTCTATCATTGAAACAGTTTGAGATCCTGCTTGCTCCAGGAAATGAGAAAAAGGCATTCGTTCCAACTTTATTAGAGAACTTTAAAAGACAGTATTAAGGCATTTAACGAAATCATTAACCATTTAATGTGTTGTAGTTGTAAATCAGCATGGTGGTTTTAGGTTTTGTGAGGTCTTTGTATGTCCTGTGTGTGTCAAAGGATAGAGTAAGGATGATGGGAGCCACATAGACTTCAGCTCTGGAAAGCAGAAGCTTCAGAGACGCAAGTGCTGACTGAAGCTGCAGGGAGCTCTGAGGGCCTTGTGCTTCCTGTTGGAGGGACACCAACAGGGATGCATGGAGCACGGAAGAGTTGTGGTTGTGTCACAGATTTTAGGAGTACATGAGGACATGGGGCATTATTTCATTATTTTAAATAGGACGTTTTTAGGTGTTACAGCTTTATTTCATGACACCATGTTGGCTATACATGTAGTCTCTTCACTATCTTGTCCTTGATTAGCAATGCAGTTCCCCATTATGTTGCTGTGGGAGATACTGTCCTCCTGATGAAGCAGTTCCTATATACTCAGGTCAAACAGAAACTGCCTGGCTGGTTTCCCTAAATATTTAATGTTAGGTTATGGTTTTTATTTATTTTTCTTTTTTTAGTTCTTAATGCTGAAAATCAGAAAGGAGACATGATAAATTTACTTGATCAGCGTGAAAAGAAGAACCAAACACTCTGAATCAACTGGAATCCTATACCTCAGGATTGAAGAGCGATCACTACAGAATATTTATGAGGGGATGAATACTGTGAAATGTCCTAAGTAAAATATACATCTAAAGATGATTATTGTGGAGTTTTAATATGTACTTTATGTAGGAAAATGATTGTGTTATAGATGGTTTTGGGGGGTATTTTCAAGGTGTTTATACTAAGGTGTCAAAATTTGTCAGCTAATAGGTATGAGAAAATCAACATCAAAAACAGAACCCAAGTTCTCCAAGTATGGGGACAGTGGTGCTTCAGAAATTCTGGAATGTAACTTAAAAAAAAATCAAAGCCTGTAGGAGGAGTCTGTCTTCTGACACCAAGAGACCCGCCACACCTGAGAATTCTTCTCTGGTCCCTCTGGTGTCCTTCACATGCTGTGCCGAGTGGCCCGTACCAGCCTGGTACTTCTGTTCTCCCACGTCAGTGCCGAATGATTACTGGCTTATGCTCTCATGTGCTCACTTCTGGTTCAGACAGTCAGGGGCCTGGAGCACAAAACTGTTAAACAAACATCACTAGCAACAGTTTTAAACAAGTCTATATACAAAGGCATTTTATGTGAGAATTTAAAGAAAACCCTACTTGTATAACCAACCTGTCATTAACATACAAAAATGCTTGTCATTTGAACATTTGTGATCTATTTTTACTTTGCTTAATAATGTGTGGACAAAGCAAAATCTTCTGTATTAAGTCTGTATTACCAAGAGCCATGAGTGGATCAGACTTCAGACAGAACAGGGCCAAAGCAGAGATGACCCTGGGGCCTGTGGCAGAGCAAGGTGGGGGGGCAGCACAGCACTACGGGGGCATGTTTGCTGTGGACAGACTGCCTACTGCACCATCGTAGGGAAAAAAGAGGAAGCTGATGTTAAGAGCATATACAGTGTTACACAGGGGGAGAATTTAGAAAGGCAAGAGAAATGCAACAGTTGTTTTTGCCACAGTTCATAAATTTGGCTTGTGGCAAAAGACTTATCAAAAGTGATTTAAAAATCAAAAGTTAATGTTAATTTGAAAAGGACTAATCGTAATTCAGATTGAGTTGCTTCTCAGTATTTCCAGTAAATAGGCTCTTGCCACTTAAAAATGACTGGCAGAGTCATACTCAGGATGCTGAGGTCTTGAGGGTAAGAAGGTGGTGATGCTTATTAAATACAAGTCACCGGACTTGAGATGCAGGAGCCTCAGACCACCTGGGATAACCAGTTAACTTTGGAGAGGAAACGGGGGTCCAGATAAGTTACAGGGCTGTGCTGCAGGCTGGACAGCTGATGAGCCACACGCCAGGCCCCTCACCTGGTCTGGACTCCGGTGCCCCTGGCTGGCACTGAAGGCAGGACCTGGTTTGCATTCAGGTTAAGATCTTCAATGTGAATGCTACTCTATAGGTATCTGTTTACTTAATTACTAAGATTAAACTTTTCTACCCAGAAAAGGCAACTAAAGAAGGGTGTTAAAAATAGCTTTGTAAGATTCCCTTTGTGTCTTAGCCTTAGGGTTAATAGTCTCTCTTGCTTTTTCAATAAAACGTCTATTCATTTCATTTTAATTAGTGTGCAGAGTTCTAAGAAACAAGACTGTTCAGCTGCTTTGTTTTCCTTTACTGCCCTACTGGATCCCTGAAGAATCAGCTTGCCAATCATGGATCAAGAGTGGTGGTCTGCCTTAAACCTTGTGGACTAAGATGGGTCATCAATATAAGTAAAAAATAACCATGCTGTTTCCATCTTCATGTGTAGAGGCATCAAAGGCCATTCGTTCAGGAGGTGTGTACTGTGAGCGATCTCTCCAGTCATGCTTTCTTACCACTGGCTTACCTTCACATCACACAGGCACTTGTTTTGAGGCAACAATTTATAGAGGTGACGTGGCTGTTTTGTTTTTGTTTTTTTAAAAAGCAAAACAAAAACCTGTGTCATATAAATACGTAAAAACCCCTACTTTGGTCTTTTTAATCAGCACCTATTCCAATTTTTAATAGGTGTGAGCTCTTTAATTTACACTTTCTCTGTATTCTCAAATGGTATGTAGACAGGAATGGGATGACTCAACTTTTCTTCTGCAGATGGGACTGCAGATTCCCTGCACAATACTCAGACTTCTTGAGTAATGAGAGCACTGCAAATACTTAATGTACTTTCGTGTGATGGAATTTGAGAAATAAACCAATATGTGTTAATAAGTCAGTGTGCGGTCATGAAATAACTAGATCAGTAACTGGCATGATTGTTTTAATGGGTAGTGGCTGGTTATCTATTCTCAGCAGAACCTGGAGTGGTACAAGACAAGTGTGAATTCAGGAGCCTTTAAGGCCCAAGGGCGTGGTCTACTCCCACTAAGAGATTATTATAAATAACTATAGTTTATAGAATTCTCAACAACTTCTAATACTTGACTCTGAATTTTACAAAAAATTAAAAAAGATTCCATGAATTGTAGGCTGTTTTTTTCTTTTTTACATTGTTAGACTCTGAAAATGTTCATTAGTATCAAAGTTGGGGAAATAGCTTTATTGTGTATTTAAATGTTTATGTACTATTTCTCAGCACAGAGCAATACTTAAAGTGTACTGAGCCACTGTCCCTAAAAACTGGCTTATAAAATTCCAATAATGTATAGATTGAAGGATTACTCAAAGTTGGTATCATCCCATGCACTTCTGAAAAAGCTCAAGTAAAATGCTTCCATCCTTACTGGTGTGCCTGTGAAACATACCTCTGGGGAAGTTAAAGGACTTGAAATATTTCCTTTAAATTTATGCATAAACTTCATATAACAAGTCTTACAAACCAAGGCTTTAGCCATCTAATACAGAATAAAAATCCCTGGCAGCATGAGCCAGGAAGAGGACTGAGCAGGAAAGGAAGGCAGGGCCTCTAGCACTGGGCACTTAAAAGGTACAGGTGGAAGCCAGCAGATAATGGAAAGATCCCCACTTGAAAACCTTGCATGGGTTAAACTGAAAATTTAGTAGTGAACAAAAAGTATGCCACACTGAAACCCAACCCTAAAAGTTAACAATCTACACATTCCCACCTCTCGAATAATGTCACCAGCAAACATTAAGCAGAATGTTTTCAAAGTGCCAATATGAACAATTAAAGGATGTTTTTAAAAAACTTCTATATTCTTATAGGTATAGAGTTTAAGACATCACACACAAAATCACAATCCCCATGTAATTTAGTCTCCCTAGACAGTTTAGAGGTTCCCCCCGCCCATTCCCTTTTAAGTGTATTTTGCCAAAACCCCGTTCAAGTGTTTGATCAATCCCTTGTTTTGAAACTTTTGAATAATCTGTTTGAACTACTCAAGAGTAAAAACCTTCAGTTCTTAACATGCATCAAAGTGCTGTTGTTTTTCATTTCCAGTAGTGCATTTTTTGTCAAGAAATTTATTAACCTTTACAAACACTATTTTCACTCATTCATAAAAAATGATTTATGATTAAATCTGTAATAAAACCATATAACGTTCATCACTGCATTCAGTAAGACCAGTTTCATCCATGGAACATAACCACTTTCAAACAGCAGTTTTCATTCACGTCGTATAAGGCTGTCAAATTAAAAGTATCTCTTATAATAGGCTGTTATCCAAGAAATCCATTTCACTTCACGTTATGTGCTGAGACTGACAGATGGATCAATCCCCTTAGAATCTGAAAGTAGATTCTGCCCCTTGATGTCCCCTTTTCATTGTCTCTCAAACAAGTTTTACAACAGGAAAGTATTTGTGAGCAGAGAAATCAAATTCAGGAGGAACCTGTAAAAAAAGGCAGAAAAGAAAGAAATGTATTTACAAATCTGGAGGGAAAAAAATGAGCTTATCTCTGGGTTTATCAAAGTCGACTAGTTAACAAAGGCAAACGGACTTAAATCACAGGAAAGGGGGGGTGAGTGAGCACACCGTTCAGTTCCTGGGTCATGGACAATACATGGACAGTACAGCAACGAAACCGCCTCTAGTAAAGCAAGGCCGAGGCTGAGGAAGGCCGATAGCAAGACGCAATGGGAGTCGTCAGACACAAGGTACGTGCGGTTCACCAATGCTCGGCAGCACACACGTTGACAGCATGAGCAAGTAAAGTTGACAGAATTTGCCATCTCTTGAGCCACTGAACAAAGCATTTGATTACTGAAGCATTAACTTTTCCACAGGCAGAGGACTTTTTAAATACCTCTCCCATAATAAGTTTGTTTTCTCACATTTTCTGTTTTTCTGTTTTACTCATAGTAATTTATGCAACGGAGGGGAATGGAAGGGCAGACTTTAGAAATTTTAAATCAATAAAATCTGTAAGTTTCAAAATAAAAGGGCAAGCTCTAGTTATTTTTCTGCCACAGAACCTCTTTTAAAGGGATTTTTTTTTTTTTTTTTTAAGTTCTACAATAATTTAACACCCATTTACTTTCCCCACAGTGCACTTACCTTAGATTCCTTTTTGTGTCCTCCTGCCAATAACTTCATGACCACAAAGTTGGGTTTGGCAACCTTTAAAATTCTATTGACCTAAACAATGAGCAACATTAAGCTATCAAAACCTAAAATTCAGAGTCAAAATGTCTTTATAATATAGGTACTTTGCACAAGGTAAATGTTGATATTTTACTAAGGCAACTTAAAACGAACAGACACACTTTTCCATGACCACAGAGCACTCTGCGTGGGCCAGCCGTGGGGCCCCGGGTCTGCTCTCAGCAAGCCTGAAAAGCATCCGGCCGCAAAGGCAGCAGCGGAGCCCGTGCGGCCCAGACTCCACAGCTGGGGTGCTCGGACATCAGGTACTAGCTAGCAAACCCCTGGCAAGTTCTCTAGCCTCTCTGTTTCCCAGTTTCTGCATCTATAAGCATGGGGACAGACTCGCCACCACCGCACAGACCTGCTGGGAGGATTACTAAGTGACCCAATACACACTCCGAGCTCAGAACCACGCCAGTGAGTAGGAGGTGTCCTGTGTTTCCTGTCACTCCTGACTACACTCGCCTGGAAGGTTTCACCTGAACAGACGAACAGCAGAGGACTGACTGGAAGGCTGCATTCCTCCGGAGAGGGAGTGATGTGCAACCTGAAGAAAGAAGTTCCCCCTGCTCCTGGTTGCTGACGGACCTCTCTCCAGAAACACATCTCACCACAAGTCTGGAACAGCTTCTCCTCAGCCCCGACTAACACATCTGTCCGTCCACATGACAGCTGCATCTGGGCCTCCAACAGGCACGTACCAACCTGAGCTCCTAACTCAGCCCACCAGCTCCGCATCCACTCGCAGCCTCTTCCACGGGTTCCCCGCACCCAGAGGCTGAGGCCCAAATCCCGAAGTCCTCCCTAACTCCTCTCTCCCTCGCCCGCCATCAGACCAACTTGCTTCGGATCCCTCCACCGTCCACGTCCTCTCTCACAGGCAACTGCTGTGGCCTCCACTGGCTCTTTGCCCCTACCACCGGCCACTTTCAGCACAGGGCCAGAGTGAACCTTCAGAACAAAAATCCAATCTGGTCTAAAACCTCCCAAGTGAGCACGCCTCGTTCATCCCACTCCGGCCACACCAGTCCATACCCTCCGGGCCTTCCTTTACATGTGCAGATCACTCTGCCCACACGGCTCCATCCGCAGTGGCCATGGGACCTGCTTTTTCACCTTCTTCAGAGATTTCCTCACCAGCTGCCTTAAAAAAGCCTAATCCGCCACCGCCGCCTCCTTACAGTATTCACGATCTCCATTCCCAGCTTGATTTTTCTTCACAGTCTTATGATCTTCTAGTGCACAATATAACTGTCTACAACTGTCTACAACTGCACAACAAACTGTCTAGTTTTCACCACAGGGCTGCGGACACAGTAGACCGTCAACAAGTATTTGCTGAGTAAACGAATTAAGTTCACTGAAGGACTTCTGCCGTCTATTATAGGTACCTTCCTCTAATTTTTACATTCCCCCTTGTATTTTATTACATGATCACACAGAACATAAAAGCCATCTCTCTCCTATCCCTGCTTCCCAAGGTTCCCCTCCCAAGAAACCAACATTGTTATCAACTCTCACATAATTCTCACATCTCCTTCTGGAGATACATGTGCGCACACACACAATCCCTGGGCCTCTTTCGATTGAAACGGCAACATACTATCCACCGTTCAGTGCTTCGCTCTTTGAAGAACATTCCATTACGGTATGTAACCACCTTCTGTGTCCTTTTCAAGACTCCGCAGTCTGGTATGATGTATCATCACTCATGTGACAGTCTCTGTTGAGGGGCAGGGAAGTTTCCTCACTTCTTCGCTCTGAGAACCCTGCTGCAATGAGGACTCTTGTGTATTAGCTACTTGCTTCCCTCACTGCCCACATAGGCGCGTGTGTTAGATAAACCCCAAGCAGCACTGCTTGGCCTAAGCATCTGTGCTTTTTTTAACAGGTAACTGCTATGAACTTCCCTTTCATGGAGGTTGTACCAAGATATACTCCCCTGGCAGTCTGAGTGTTATACGCAAGGCATTCTCGTTTGCAGAATGCATGCATGTCAGTATTATCAGGCACAGCAAACTGTGAAAGCAACCAGTGGCTGCAACTTCGGATTCTGCAAGCGCGAAGGTCTGTGGGATAGTATGTCAAAACAAAGTCTTTGAACAGTAGGCTCTATTTTAAATGGTCAAGTGGAATAGGTTTTTACTTCCTGTGATAACTGACCAGAGCATTTTTCATATTTTTTAAGATTTACATAATTAGATTTTAGTATCATAAACTATACATTAAAATAAAAAAATTTAAATGTCACCATTTCTAAACTGTGGATCACTCTGAATCCCATTTCTTGTCCTCCTACATACTCTGTCTTAATTTCTGTGCACTGATCTCTGAATTTACACAAAGGAGCTACTTGCTTTCATGAGCTAATTTTAAGTCTTACAAGGTTAAGCTAGCAAAGCCACTTAAAATCCATGCCAGAAACATGAAAGGCTTCACTATTCATATGGTAAGGTTCATTTATCATCCAGTAGTAAGATACGTATTTCCTGCCAAGCTTTTCCTCCAGAATTACTGTGACCGCTTACCTCATGGTCTGGGTTTGGGATATTTTCCAGGATCATTTTTGCCTGCTGAAAGTGCTTACTAGCTGCCACATACAGTTCTGGAGACTGAGGAGGAGGGCTGTATTTATTGAGGTCAGACATTTCCTAAAAAGGGGAGGTGGAATACTGTATTATTCAAAACATGTTTAATATGAAAAACTCTAAAACAGCTTTTATAATTAAAAATTCTACCCTGACTCATGTTTCATATATTGACACTAAACCAAACACTAGACACATGTCCCTATTTTTCCCTACATAATATTTAATTCCCAATTACCTCATCTGATCCCCATACTTAAAATAACTCTTAATGGAATGAGTGCATCCAGAAAGAGCCAAATAATTTTCACAGGAATTAAAATTCTTTTATCACCTTGTCACTGGTCCAGTAATAGTCTGATTTGACTATTTTAAAGAAACGGCTAGGTGGGCGCCTGGGTGGCTCAGTGGGTTAAGCCGCTGCCTTCGGCTCAGGTCATGATCTCAGGGTCCTGGGATCGAGTCCCACATCGGGCTCCTTGCTCGGCAGGGAGCCTGCTTCTCCCTCTGCCTCTGCCTGCCATTCTGTATGCCTGTGCTCGCTCTCTCTCCCTCTCTCAATCTCTGACAAATAAAATCTTTAAAAAAAAAAAAAAAAAAAAAAAAGAAACGGCTAGGTACAAACAGTGTATCTCTAAGCCGGTCTAAGACTACTTCCTTTACAATTGCTTTAGTGAGCAGAGTCACCTTGAACTGCAGATAGTGCACTGGCGGTGGAGTCATTACGCTGTTGAATGGAGCAAATCTGTGCTCATATCGAACTTGTTCACTATCAAGCTCAAACTTGGGTTTTCGTACTTTGCCATCCATGTCAAATGCTACCATGGTCTAAAGGAAAAAGAAAATAAAAGAGTCTATCAATTTGAAAAAGTGAATTCCTCATTAATGCAGAGTAGAAAACAAGAAACAGCTATTTACACAGAGTTAAAACAATTTTAAGGTTCAGATATCAGGAATAGGAAGAGAAAAACTGGCTTCAGTATTCATTTTTATGTTATATGCCATATTTACATAAAAAATTTTCAAGTTCCAGTGTTTAACCCATTACGAATTTTCCCAGTGAAATTGTAACACATGCACATTATTCTGCTATGACACATGCTTTTATAGTTGCTTTGAAACCTTCAAGTAAAAGTTTCTTAGGAAAAAAAGTCCTATTATAATAAGAAAAGCATAGGTCCTATTTCTCAAACAGAAGTCCATGTTCTGTTTTATATATTTGAATATAAGCTGCCTCAATTTCCTGAATTGCCAAGTACAACTTAAGAGTTAGCTCCTGTGGGGAGCCTGGGTGGCTCAGTGGGTTAAAGCCTCTGCCTTCGGCTCGAGTCATGATTCCAGAGTCCTGGGATCGAGCCCTGCATCTGGCTGTCTGCTCAGCAGGGAGTCTGCTTCACCCCCCTTCCTGTCCGCCTCTCTGCCTACTTGTGATCTGTCAAATAAATAATCTTTAAAAAAAAAGAGTACTTGCTAACTCCTGAAAATGTTTGCTTAAGCCATTCATTGTGGAGCCTACTCTCTTCCTAATATGCTCCTAAAGAAATACAAACCCCATCTCTTCCAAGAAACCTTTTCTGATCATGAATCAGAAACTCTGCCTTCTCTTATTACTTATGTCACACATATCACCTGACCTGTCATTACCTAGACACCTGAGACAAGGATCACATCTGATTACAGTTGGTGTTCTTAAATGTATTCAGAAGAAGATATGTGGCACATGGCAAGTGTGTTAAATTAGTACTTGTCTACAAATACTTGTTAAACAAATTAATGAAAACTAGACTTGGAAAAAAGGTAAACTTTAAGCAGATAGTAAACACAAAGGTGAAATTAGAATCTGGAAAGAATCAGAGAAAAGAGTCCATTTTAATTAAACTATGTAAGAGCAATGTAGTTAAAAAGCAAAGACAACTTCATTTGTGACAACTTACTTTAAACATCCCAGCACACATGTTCTGATATGCCTGGCTCATTGTAATTTCTCGGCTCAAGGGGCGAACTATAATTAAAAAGAAAATTATCCACAGTTTTCCCCCTCCTCTTGCATTACCGCAGGAGAAAATCTAATTTAAAAAAAAATCTTCAACCTTGTATACTAAAATTAAAAATTCAAAGTTTGTTCCTATAGGTTAAATTTTAGTTTATGGCCCAAATCTATAAAAATTAAAATATAACTGAAAGGCTTTTTAGAAAGCCATGTTCCCTAAATAATACCATAAAATTCTAATATGAAATTATTTTAACTTTTGAATTCACCATGCGGACTTAATTTCTGAAACAGAAAACCCACTCATTACAGTTATTTAAAAACCCATCCAAACTGTTGAAATCCTAATGAAATACACAGTAATATTTTGTAGCATTTGTAGCAATATCTGTACCCTTCTACTAGTGATCAAGAGAGCAGTGTCTCTGAAACATTTCTTCCTTCTCCTGGGCTTTGGGTGTTGCACCAAGGCCCTCTGTGATTATCTTTCTGTGCCACTAAGCACAGCTCCAGATCGACTCCCCTCCAACTGGTCAGCCTTCTGTCAAAAGATCAAGGGTCTCCTGCTGCCTTGTTCCTTGACTCATCCTGCTTACACATTCCATGTGGCTACTTCTTGTCCTAAGGTCTTCTAACACATAAAATAGCAAAGAAGTAAAAGAAAAGCAAGGGAAGGCACCAAAGAGGCTTGGGTCACTAACACTGGGATTCACTCTCTACCTTATACTTTCTGAAGAGAAGATGGGCAAGAACAGAGATATAAGGACTAATTCACTTATAGCAAGGCGTAGGCAGTTCTCCAACTGTTTGTAGAAATTAAAGTGTACTCCAATGTTAGTTACTTCTTAAATTTAAAAATAATCCATGGTACCTTTCTTCTTTTTTTTTGTTTTTTTACTGCTCCGGCCTTTCTGCTGCTCTTCCATGATCCTTTCCTCTGCCATCTGAGAGCCATCAGCACGACTTAATGTCGACATCAACCATGCATAAAGGAATTCTGAGAGATACCTTCAAGGGTATCAAATGTTAGTTAATGGAGGAGTCTAAATGAGAGAACTTTATCACTACAAGTACTAGTATTAATAAAGAGATTTTTAATACTGCTTTAAAAGTAAAAAAGAAAAACCCAATTATAAAACTAGATAATTGACAGATTAGATTTTATAAGAAATTAGCATTACAAATGATTAACTTTTCCTTTCTTGTAGCCTTATATTGCTGGACAATGCTGAAAATATGCTTAATTTCCTACAATGATACACACTTTACAACCTTTCAAAAGACTTCCTGATAATTAGATTTATATATGTTAAACATATATATAAGTATATATATATGACATATATAAAAAATATACATTTATATATAAATTCATCAAATGAATGCTCATTATACAATTTTTTTTATTATATCAGGACACACTTCACCTCAGCCTATTAACAAAATATTTTATTTTCACATTAACTGCAAGAGAAAGCAAATACAGAGGAAAAAAATGTAAAATTGTAGGCACTATACCAAAGCATTCTAAAAACTAAGAACATTCAGACTTATAATTTACCTGAGTTTATTCAATAAATTAAACATGAAACAGATTATTCCACCGATACTAACTTTTCAAAAGCTTAACCAACATTACGTTCTCTAATGCCCAGAAAAATAAATTCAAATCTAGAATATGAATATATACAGTTTATACTATAATCTATATGAAATTAAGAAACACTACTACATTAAGCTAAAAATCAAAGATTTATTAGGAAGTTTATTATTATCAAGGATGAGCATATAATGCCTATCTCTAAAATTCTCCAGAAAGTTGTAAGGCAGTTTACAATATTAAAACATGTACCCTACCACCAAAAAAAAAAAAAAAAAACATGAAAAGAAAGAAAGAAAATTGAAAGTAAAACAGTAACTAGTTAAAAGATACATCTGAGGAGGGAGAGGAGTCAAGATGGCGGAGAAGTAGCAGGCTGAGGCTACATCAGGTAGCAGGAGATCAGCTAGATAGCTTATCTAAACATTGCAAACACCTGCAAATCCAATGGGAGATTGAAGAGAAGAACCACCGCAATTCTAAAAACAGAAAATCAACCACTTTCTGAAAGGTAGGACTGGTGGAGAAGTGAATCCAAAGCAACGGGAAGATAGACCCCGGGGGAAGGGGCCGGCTCCTGGCAAGCGGCGGAGCAACGGAGCATAAAATCGGGACTTTTAAAAGTCTGTTCCGCTGAGGGACATCGCTCCAGAGGCTAAACCGGGGTGAAGCTCACGCGGGGTGAGCGTGGCCTCAGGTACCGCAGGGTCACAGAAGGATCGGGGGTGTCTGAGTGTCGCAGAGCCTGCAGGTATTAGAACAGGGAAGCCGGCTACAGAGACAGAGCCTAGGAGTGAGCTCTCAGCTCAGGGTTGCCTTGAACCGGTCGCAGGCTCGGTGAGCTCAGAGCGCGGCTGGAGGTCAGGCAGACGGGAGTAACTGGGCACTGTTCTCTGAGGGCACACTGAGGCGTGGGGTCCCGGGCTCTCGGCTCCTCTGGGCCGGAGACCAGGAGGCCGCCATTTGTATTCCCGTCCTCCGGAACTCTACGGAAAGCGCTCAGGGAACAAAAGCTCCTGAAAGCAAAGCCGAGCGGATTACTCACCCCGGCCCCTGGTGAGGGCGGTGCAATTCCGCCTGGGGCAAAGACACTTGAGAATCACTACACCAGGCCCCTCCCCCAGAAGATCAACAAGAAATCCAGCCAGGACCAAGTTCACCTACCAAGGAGTGCAGGTTCAATACCAAGGAGAGCAGCAGAATTCCAGAGGAGGAGAAAGCAAAGCACGGAACTCATGGCTTTCTCCCCATGATTCATTAGTCTTGCAGTTAATTTAATTTTTTTCAATTTTTTTTTCTTCTTCTGCTAAATTTTTTTTAAACTTTTACCCTTTTCTCTTTTAACGTTTTTAAACTAGTTTATCTAATCATATATATTTTTTCTTTATTCATTTTCTTTTTTTAATTGTTTCTTTTTTTTTCTGAACATCTTTTTATCCCCTTTCTCCCCCCCATGATTTGGGGTCTCTTCTGATTTGGTTAAAGTGTATTTTCATGGGGTCTTTGCAACCCTTTTAGTATTTTAATTGCTCCTTCATATAGTCTTATCTGGACAAAATGACAAGGCGGAAAAATTCACCACAAAAAAAAGAACAAGAGGCAGTACCGAAGGCTAGGGATCTAATCAATACAGACATTGGTAATATGTCAGATCAAGAGTTCAGAATGATGATTCTCAAGGTTCTAGCCAGGATCGAAAAAGGCATGGAAGATATTAGAGAAACCCTCTTGGGAGATATAAAAGCCCTTTCTGGAGAAATAAAAGAACTAAAATCTAACCAAGTTGAAATAAAAAAAGCTATTAATGAGGTGCAATAAAAAATGGAGGCTCTCACTGCTAGGATAAATGAGGCAGAAGAAAGAATTAGTGATATAGAAGACCAAATGACAGAAAATAAAGAAGCTGAGCAAAAGAGGGACAAACAGCTACTGAACCACGAGGGGAGAATTCAAAGGATAAGTGACACCATAAGACAAAACAACATTAGAATAATTGGGATTCCAAAAGAAAAAGAAAGAGGGGAGCAGAAGGTATATTGGAGAGAATTATTGGAGATAATTTCCCTAATCTGGCAAAGGGGAGCAGAAGGTATATTGGAGAGAATTATTGGAGATAATTTCCCTAATCTGGCAAAGGGAACAAGCATCAAAATCCAGGATGCGCAGAGAACCCCCCTCAAAATCAACAAGAATAGGTCCACACCCGTCACCTAGTAGTAAAATTTACAAGTCTTAGTGACAAAGAGAAAATCCTGAAAGCAGCCCCGGAAAAGAAGTCTGTAACACACAATGGTAAAAATATTAGATTGGCAGCAGACTTATCCACAGAGACCTGGCAGGTCAGAAAGAACTGGCATGATATATTCAGAGCACTAAACAAGAAAAACATGGAGCCAAGAATACTATATCCAGCTAGGCTATCATTGAAAATAGAAGGAGAGATAAAAAGCTACCAGGACAAACAAAAACTGAAAGAATTTGCAAACACTAAACCAGCTCTACAGGAAATATTGAAAGGGGTCCTCTAAAAGCAAAGAGAGAACCTAAAAGTAGTAGATCAGAAAGGAGCAGAGACAATATACAGTAACAGTCACCTTACAGGCAATACAATGGCACTAAATTCATATCTCTCAATAGTTACCCTGAATGTTAATGGGCTAAATGCCCCAATCAAAAGACACAGGGTATCAGAATGGATAAAAAAACAAGACCCATCTATATATTGCCTACAAGAAACTCATTTCAGACACGAAGACACCTCCAGATTTAAAGTGAGGGGGCGGAAAATAATTTACTATGCTAATGGACATCAGAAGAAAGCAGGGGTGGCAATCCTTATATCAGATCAATTAGATTTTAAGCCAAAGACTATAATAGACGAGGAAGGACACTATATTATACTCAAAGGATCTGTCTAACAAGAAGATCTAACAATTTTAAATATCTGTGCCCCAACGTGGGAGCAGCCAGCTATATAAACCAATTAATAACAAAATCAAAGAAACACATCAACATAATACAATAATAGTAGGGGACTTTAACACTCCCCTCATTGAAATGGACAGATCATCCAAGCAAAAGATCAATAAGGAAATAAAGGCCTTAAATGACACACTGGACCAGATGGACATCACAGATATATTCAGAACATTTCATCCCAAAGCAACAGAATACACATTCTTCTCCAGTGCACATGGAACATTCTCCAGAATAGATCACATCCTGGGTCCTAAATCAAGTCTCAACCAGTATCAAAAATTGGGATCATTCCCTGCGTATTTTCAGACCACAATGCTCTGAAGCTAGAAGTCAATCACAAGAGGAAATTTGAAAAGAACCCAAATACATGGAGACTAAACAGCATCTTTCTAAAGAATGAATGGGTCAACCAGGAAATTAAAGAAGAATTGAAAAGATTCATGGAAACAAATGATAATGAAAACACAACGGTTCAAAATCTGTGGGACACAGCAAAGGCAGTCCTGAGAGGAAAATATATAGTGGTACAAGCCTTTCTCAAGAAACAAGAAAGGTCTCAAGTACACAACCTAACCCTACACCTAAAGGAGTTGGAGAAAGAACAAGAAAGAAACCCTAAACCCAGCAGGAGAAGAGAAATAATAAAGATCAGAGCAGAAATCAATGAAATAAAAACAAAAAAAACCCCAATAGAACAAATCAATGAAACTAGGAGCTGGTTCTTTGAAAGAATTAATAAGATTGATAAATCCCTGGCCACACTTATCAAAAAGAAAAGAGAAAGGACTCAAATAAATAAAATCATGAATGAAAGAGAAGAGAACACAACTAACACCAAAGAAATACAGATAATTGTAAGCAACTCTATGCAAACAAATGGATGCATTTCTAGAGACATATAAACTACCACAACTGAACCAGGAAGAAATAGAAAACCTGAACAGACCCATAACCAGTAAGGAGACTGGAACAGTCATCAAAAATCTCCAAACAAAAGCCCAGGGCCAGATGGCTTCCCAGGGGAATTCTACCAAACATTTAAAGAAGAACTAATTCCTATTCTTCTGAAGCTGTTCCAAAAAATAGAAATGGAAGGAAAACTTCCAAACTCATTTTATGAGGCCCACATCACCTTGATCCCAAAACCAGACAAGGATCCCATCAAAAAAGAGAACTACAGACCAATATCCTTGATGAACACAGATGCGAAAATTCTCACTAAAATACTAACCAATAGGATTCAACAGTACATTAAAAGGATTATTCAGGGGCACCTGGGTGGCTCAGTGGGTTAAGCTGCTGCCTTCGGCTCAGGGTCCTGGGATCAAGTCCCGCTTCAGGCTCTCTGCTCAGCAGGGGGCCTGCTTCCTCCTCTCTCTCTGCCTGCCTCTCTGCCTACTTGTGACCTCTCTCTGTCAAATGAATAAATAAAATCTTTAAAAAAAAAAAAAAAGGATTATTCACCACGACCAAGTGGGATTTATTCCAGGGCTGCAAGGTTGGTTCAACATCCACATATCAATCAATGTGATACAATACATTAATAAAAGAAACAACAAGAACCATATGATACTCTCAATAGACGCTGAAAAAGCATTTGACAAAGTACAGCATCCCTTCCTCATCAAAACTCATCAAAGTGTAGGGATAGAGGGCACATACCTCAATATTATCCAAGCCATCTATGAAAAACCCACCGCAAATTATCATTCTCAATGGAGAAAAACTGAAAGGTTTTCTGCTAAGGTCAGGAACACGGCAGGGATGTCCATTATCACCACTGCTATTCAACACAGTACTAGAAGTCCTAACCTCAGCAATCAGACAACAAAAGGAAATTAAAGGCATCCAAATCGGCAAAGAAGTCAAACTATCACTCTTCGCAGATGATATGATACTATATGTGGAAAACCCAAAAGACTCCACTCCAAAAGTGCTAGAACTTGTACAGGAATTCAGTAAAGTGTCGGGATAGAAAATCAATGCACAGAAATCAGCTGCATTTCTCTACACCAACAACAAGACAGAAGAAAGAGAAATTAAAGAGTCAATCCCATTTACAATTGCACCCAAAACCGTAAGATACCTAGGAATAAACCTAACTCAAGAGGCAAAGAATCTATACTCAGAAAACTATAAAGTACTCATGAAAGAAATTGAGGAAGACACAAAGAAATGGAAAAATGTTCCATGCTTCTGGATTGGAAGAACAAATATTGTGAAAATGTCTATGCTACCTAAGCAATCTACATATTTAATGCAATTCCTATCAAAATACCATCCATTTTTTTCAACGAAATGGAACAAAAAACCCTAAAATTTATATGGAACCAGAAAGGACCTCGAATAGCCAAAGGAATATTGAAAAAGAAAGCCAAAGTTGGTGGCATCACAATTCCGGACTTTAAGCTCTATTACAAAGCTGTCATCATCAAGACAGCATGGTCCTGGTACAAAAACAGACAAATAGATCAATGGAACAGAATAGAGAGCCCAGAAATAGACCTTCAACTCTATGGTCAACTAATCTTTGACAAAGCAGGAAAGACTGTCCAATGGAAAAAAGACAGCCTCCTCAATAAATGGTGTTGGGAAAATTAGCCACATGCAGAAAAATGAAATTGGACCATTTCCTTACACCACACACGAAAATAGACTCAAAATGGATAAAGGACCTCAATGTGAGAAAGGAATCCATCAAAATCCTTGAGGAGAACACAGGCAGCAACCTCTTTGACCTCAGCCACAGCAACATCTTCCTAGAAACATCGCCAAAGGCAAGGGAAGCAAGGACAAAAATGAAGTATTGGGATTTCATCAAGATCAAAAGCTTTTGCACAGCAAAGGAAACAGTTAACAAAACCAAAAGACAAATGACAGAATGGGAGAAGATATTTGCAAATGACATATTAGATAAAGGGCTAGTGTGCAAAATCTATAAAGAACTTAGCAAACTCAACACCCAAAGAACATCCAATCAAGAATGGGCAGAAGACATGAACAGACATTTCTGCAAAGAAGACATCCAGACGGCCAACAGACACATGAAAAAGTGCTCCATATCACTCGGCATCAGGGAAATACAAATCAAAACCATAATGAGATATCACCACACACCAGTCAGAATGGCTAAAATTAACAAGTCAGGAAATGACAGATGCTGGCGAGGATGCAGAGAAAGGGGAACCCTCCTACACTGTTGATGGGAATGCAAGCTGGTGCATCCACTCTGGAAAAGAACATGGAGGTTCCTCAAAATGTTGAAAACAGAATTACCCTATGACCCAGCAATTGCACTACTGGGTATTTACCCTAAAGATACAAACATAGTGATCTGAAGGGGCACGTGCATCCGAGTGCTTAGAGCAGCAATGTCTACAATAGCCAAACTATGGAAAGAACCTAGATATCCATCAACAGATGAATGGATAAAGAAGATGTGGTATATATACACAATGGAATACTATGCAGCCATCAAAAGAAATGAAATCTTGCCATTTGCGACGACGTGGATGGAACTAGAGGGTATCATGCTTAGTGAAATAAGTCAATCGGAGAAAGACAACTGTCATATGATCTCCCTGATATAAGGAAGCGGAGATGCAATATGGGGGTTAAGGGGGTAGGAGAAGAACGAATGAAACAAGATGGGATTGGGAGGGAGACAAACCATAAATAACTCTTAATCTCACAAAACAAACTGAGGGTTGCTGGGGAGAGAGAGTTTGGGAGAGGGGGGTAGGGTTATGGACATTGGGCAGAGTGCTGTGAAGTGTGTAAACCTGGCGATTCACAGACCTGTACCCCTGGGGATAAAAATACATTATATGTTTATAAAAAATTAAAAAATAAAAAAATAATTAAAAAAAAAAAAGATACACCTAAGGATAAACATAGTTCCTTTTTGTTGTAACCAAACAAAGGCCCCACAGTCTATAAATCAAAACCGTACTGGTAAAAAACAAAAACCAAAAAACCCCTGCAAAATGCCTGGAATTGATTAGGTGCTGTATTTTAAAGCCAAACTGAGCACTGTGCTTCCTGGCAATGAGGGTAAACTTGGAATTAGAGTTTTATGTCATAAAACAAAACAAAACAAAAACAAATAGTTCACATGAAGAGAAAATAATTCCTGACAATGAATTTAAGAAAAGCATTTAGAGTATCCTTTTATAGGGTACAAATAATCCTCCCCCCACAACACTATAAAATCTGAGGGTCTATATCTTAACTCAGTGAGAGGATTTCTATGGGGAATTAATGCTGTCCTCTACCTTCCAAATACAAATACAAGGACTGATGAGTGAAGGATAGAGTTGGCACCAGTCAGGCTTTTCTTCTCAAATATCAGATACCTCAGTGAGCTTTTAGTAAAGGCATTATCAAAATTAATACACAGTTATATCTAAAGAGAGTCAGAGTACAGTTATATCTAAAGAGAGTACAGAGTACAGAGTACAGATATTCTAGACCAGTGGTTCTCAATTGTGATCTCTGGATCAGCAGCAATATCACCAGAACTAGTTAGAAATGCAAACGACTGGTTCCTATCCCAGATCTACTGATCGAGGATCTCAAAGGACCAAGCCTAACAAGTCCCCATATGCACTGTAAAGTTTAAGAATCAGAGTTTTCTACTATTCATTTTTAAGCACCCACATGCCTTAGGAATGCTTATATTCATGAACAATAACAACAACAAGCTTATCTTGTGAAAATGCTGGAGCCCAATCTATAATTTTGAAATTGAAAGGCAGTTAAAACTAACATGAAAATAGACCACAAGTGTATTTATAGGCAAAAACTAAAATTTCTTTCATTAAAAAAAGAAATGAATTGCTCAAATATGCAGATACATTTCTAATGGAGTGTTTATGTGGTTATCATTCATTTGCCGAATTAAGAGCCCAATTCTTTGTGCCAAAAAGCATCTAAAAATTTTATTTTGAGGAATTAAGGGCAAAAAAAGCTTCCCATTAGCTGCCACAAACCTGAGAAAGAATCTGAGTGTGTTCCCCTACAAAATGTCTGGTCTGAATACTGTGTCTACTATGAGTTAGTAACAAAATGTATCCCAAATAGCTATTTCAACACCTGTTGTTACCTACATAAATATTAGAGAGTATACCTAATAATATTATCCTCATATTACTTTAGTTCATGTTCAGATTCAAGTTTCACAGCCAAAAAAGCTGTATGTTAGGAGCTCTAGCAGCCATGATAACAAAACCATGTGTCAGTGTGGAAGAGAATTACTTTCCTTCCCTTACAGCAGTGATTCCAAGGAATATAGTATCTTAATCTACTATGTTAAATAATTCAAATATGAGTTAAAAGATGAACCATGTTGGGGTGCCTGGGTGGCTCAGTGGGTTAAAGCCTCTGCCTTCAGCTCGGGTCATGATCCCAGGGTCCTGATCGAGCCCCACATTGGGCTCTCTGCTCCGCGGGGAGCCTGCTTCCTCCTCTCTCTCTGCCTGCCTCTCTGCCTGCTTGTGGTCCCTGTCTGTCACATAAATAAATAAAATCTTTAAAAAAAAAAAAAAAAGATGAACCATGTTAAGATCTTATACACTAAACTTAGCTGTTTGTCATGAGCAACACTGGTTATTATTTAATAAATTACCACCATCCTTGGCCAGACTAAGCAAAAGATCCATTGGCTCTTATTATTTTTTTCCCGTGGCAGCTTTCCCACGCCTACAGTACTTCCAAGCATCCTCTTACTAGGTTTCTCATCCTCAAATGAAAGTGAAGAACTCCTGGCTAAGGAGGGTGATCCCTTAGCAGCTCCTTCCAAGCTCCTGAGATAAATCCCCAGGACAGCAGTTTGCAACAGTTATGCTCCCAATGATAATCTTAGCCACAGTTTCTTCTCAGAGGAAAGATCTGGTTCAGATTTTGAACTTTAATTCAGTTAAGTACATTCTACAGCTAGCACCCAGCATCACTAAAGTCAGGACTAAATATATGTTCATTTTTCTCTCTACAAACAGATGAAAGCTCTTCAATTAATCCATTTACTTTGGAGCCACTTTTACTAGCTTTTAAATAAATACTCAATAGCTGAAAAAAAAATGTATTTGTATGCTGTTACAGCACTTAAAGATAGATGTTCAGCATGATCTGGCTCTAATTTTTAGTAGACATTTTCCAATTATCCCACAACTAAAGTTAAAATACATTAAATGAAAAAGCACCCTGAAATCTTCTTCTGTTCTACAGATGCTCTCTCAGATCTTATCTACTCTACCCACTGCCAATTTTAACTCATGCTGTTCTCTTACCAATATATGTAGTAGTACTCATGCATGCTGTAGAGCTCCAATTCAAAGCCACTCAGAAGATACTGGATCATAATTCGAAGGTTATGATAAAGGACCCAGGTACCTAAACAGGCCAAATGTTGCCTTTGGGGTTCCTGTTTCAACAGCATAGTGTGAAGGGCTGCATCAACCTTCTCTGCCTATCAGAATAAAAGGTTGTAACATTGACTTTCTTTTCAAGGTAATGAGAGAATTAAAAAAACAAAACAAAACAAAACCAGCTAAAATAGCATTTAGGCAGAAAATGTAAAACTTGTCACATAAAGAACTTGCACTTTCAAAACATTTTTGGTTAGATTTAAACTTCTCATTTCACAGTGGATAACGTTTGTGTAAATACTCCTTAAACTAAAAAGACACTTTATAAGACAAACATACAAAATACTGACTTCAGGTCTTAAGTTATGTTACCAATTAATATTGCTGCTTATAACTTAAACATTTTATTAGAATGTGAACCTGTTGTAAAACCATAGTTCTACATATATTTTATAATTTATTCTGATTATCCAAGAAATAATTTAAGGTGTTTCTCAGTTTGGATTATTTTCTCTTTTTGTAAACTCTTTCTTTGATACATGAAACTGTTACACTGAAGTTAAATATAAAATCATCACATTGAAAAATTAAACAGTCAAAATATCATCCCAAAGAATTATTTTTTAAAAATCTGATCAAGGTACTTGAATATCTTAATTCTGGAAGGGAGGACAACTTGTGGGCTCTTACCTCATCTTGCAAGGTAGCAAATTCCTCAAGAATATGACCAAGCTTATCTCTCTGTCGAGCCCTATTATGTCCATGGATCTGAATAAGACTACAGAAGGGCTGTAAGACACATACAGTTTGTTAACTGGCAACATAAAACTACTTGGCACTAAAGAAAATTAACATTCCAAATTTTCAAAATGGAGTTTAAGGGGGGAAAAATACTGTGGATTTAAGAATCAGGACTGTGCATTATTTCTTACACAGGCATATTTCTTACAGGCATTTCTTTTTAAGGAAACTCAACATGAGAATTTATCAACAGCCAGAAGAAAGTAGCTGTTAATGAAACTTGTTTTCATATGGCAAAAATATCTTACTTTGATCTTTAGATTTTAAGAGAATAATTTCTTTTCTGTTTATTTCCCGCTATAAGCCAACATTCAGTTGGTGACAGTTCTGTGCTGCTTTAAACACACCAGAACAATTATAAGGCTTGAATAAAGGCTAATACAGTTATAAGGCTTGAATAAGGGCTAATACAGTTGAACCCTGAATAACACAAATGTTAGGGGCACTTATACCCCATACAGTCAAAAATCCATGTAAAACCTTTGACTCTCCAAAAACTTAACTACGAATAGCCTGCTGTTGACTGGAAGCCTTACTGAGAACATATACACAGTCAGTTAACTCCTATTTTGTGTATGTATTATATATTGTATTCTTTCAATAAAGTAAGCTAGAAAAAAGAAAATGTTTTTAAGAAGATCCTAAGAAAAACAAAATGCATTTATAGTACTGTTACTATATCGAAGAAAATCTGTGTATGAGTGTACCTGTACAGTTCAAATCCATGTTTTCAAGGGTCATTTGTTCTCTAGAAACTTCTATTCCTATTCTACATAATAAAATATAATACTTCATTAATCAGACAATACACATGAATGGTAGGATGCTCTGATTTAAGAAACATGAATTAGAAGGTATAATTTTAAATTTGTACAGTTTGACAGATATTATCTCACTTGACCAATAACTAGCCTCTAAGAAGTATAGGGGCAGTATTAACACCTCACTTTTTAAAGACTGGGAAGTGTATAGAAAAGTAAAGTGACCTGTATGATAATGGTAAAATATTAATAAAAATGAAATCTGGCCTTTTAGTTCTTTTACCGTCTCATGCTGCCTTGTTAGATGTATGTATATACGTATTTTAATAACTGGAATTAGGTACCCAAAACTGACTGCAATTAAATAAAAATGATTTATGATTAATTTAATCCACTACAAGATTTGTATTTTTTTCTAATTCCCTGAGATTTGAAATAAACTTGTGATCTGATCTGTATCAATAATTTTAATTTTACTGTAATTCTATTCATTAAAGTACTACAAAGAGAAGGTATCTGGGACTTCTACAAACATTCCTTGTTTAAAAGGTCAAAAATAAGTACAAAAATAAGTAGTTTTTGTACCCATTTACAAAAAATGTGTACAACTTATCCTGTGGTCCCTGGGGGTTATAGTGAAGACATCAAAAGTGCCTCAGTATCTAACAACCTGCCAGGAAGACTTCAGGTTAGAGAGCTATCTACTTGAGTATAAGAGGAGACAGAAATTATTAATTTATTCAGTGAAAACAAGTAAGAAATGTCAGATAAAAAAATAACAAAAATTAATGCTACTGAAGGAATTACACCCCACAGTTTTTAAAGTATCCATCATAATGGTCCAAAATTGTAGCTCTTACCCGAACACAGTGAGTAACAAAGGAGTCAATACAGTCCTTAGCCTGGTGATTATTATACAGGCAGCACCTGTAAGATAATACTCATTAAAATCAAACTGGCCTATAAAAAGCAGCAGTGACTACTATAGGTGCTGCCAACGAAGAAGGTGGGAAAAAGAGAAAATTGAATCAAATACATTACTAAATTAAAAACTAGCATTAGAAAAAAAATAAAAACTAGCATTAGATTAGGAAATATTTCACTATCACTATGTTATTCACATAAATGTACACTGTTTCCAATTCTTTCAGTTCTATCTTCCGACAGAGTTGAATCCAACAAGATGAAATTAACAAGAGAAGAAAAATTCCAAAGTGCCACTTTTTTATAACCCTACTGCAATGCTATTTATTTTTCTACAACTGACATTCTCCTGGGACTGTGCTCATAATAGTAATTACAAAGAAAATACCATACAGAATCCTAATTATTTCAAGATGTATCCACATTTCCAACCACTGGCCAAAATCATCACCTATAAATTTCTGGTACCTCAACTTCTCTCCTCATGCAGTGGTTTCCTTGTGGTGTTCCTTATCTCAGTTAATAGCATCACTTCTTGACTAAAGCCCGCCTGAGTACAGTCTGGGAGGATCTGCTACCTGCCTAGCCCTAGAGGAAATACAGGGGGCTGAATAGATGGGAAGATTGTTATTTTTGTTTTGACCTCCCTGAAGTGGGAGGTCAGTAGTCCTTTGCACCTAAGAAGATGGGGAAAAGCAAAGACTCCCCTGGTGCATGGACAGGAGCAGACAACATACTACTCCTCAGTGTTTGCCATAACTGTATAATCTGACCAGAGCATCAGAGATAAAGAGTCATAATCATGCAATGGAAAATGATAGTACATGCAGCAGCCAAGTGAAAAGAAAAAGCAGAATGCCTGGAAGAGGTGGTGGCAAGAGAAAAGGTGATTAAGATAAAGCTCTTAAAAAAAGATTTTCTGGGGACGCCTGGGTGGCTCAGTGGGTTAAAGCCTTCGCCTTAGGCTCAGGTGATGATCTCAGGGTCCTGGGATCGAGGCCCGCATCGGGCTCTCTGCTCAGCAGGGAACCTGCTTCCCCTTCTCTCTCTGCCTGCCTCTCTGCCTACTTGTGATCTCTGTCAAATAAATAAATAAAATCTTAAAAAAAGATTTTCTGGATCCAAAAATTAGGATTTTCAAATTTAAAAATTCAATAGAAGACAGACACTCACCAAAACCTTGAAGGTCAAGAGGAAGAACTTTCTCACATCATGGCAAAAATAACAAAAGAGAGAAATATACATAAATATAAATAAAAGAGATAAATATGGAGAATGTGGAGACGAGATCTAGAGGACTTAATATATGAGGAGCTCTAAGAAAAAAACAGATGAAGGTGAAGCAATAATTACATAAAAAATAATAAAGGATAATTACTGATTGGAAGACCTGAGGCTTTAATGACTGAGTTCCTGACAGGATTAGCTGAAAATGACAGATGTACATTCCAGTAAATCCCTTAAACTCAAAAAATAAAAAGAAAAAAAGAAAAGAAACTTTACAATCTTCCAGAAGAAAGTGTCAAATCATTTGTGAAGGGGAAAAAAAAACGAATCCGATAAGGATCACGTTTATTTTTTTTTTTCAGGATCACCTTTCTTATCTGTAACAGTGGAATTTTAAGACAGTGGAATAACAGGGGTTATTCCAGTCAGCTAAGGGTCCCACTCTTGGTTTTTGGCTCAGGTCATGATCTCAGGGTTGTGGGATCAAGCCCCATATCAGGCTCCATGCTCAGTCAGATGTCTGCTTGAAATTCTTTCCCTCTTCTTTGCCCATCCCTATGTTCTCCTTCTCTCCCTCTCTTAAATAAAATAAATAAAATCTTTTTAAAAATGAGTGGAATAACATTTACAGATCATGCAACGAACTTTGTTATATTTACAGTCAATTCTTGGTACTCATGATAGTTCTGTTCTTTACAGTTGCGGTGGACACTGAATTAGACAACACAGAACCACTGCGGCTAGGGTAAAATTCAGGGTTAGGTTCCTGCCAGCCTCTGATGACACTATTTTCATCAAATGATCACTAAAGAACTTTAAAGATGCCTTATGTAATGTCCATTGCTGAATCATTAGCAAAGTCAGGCCTGAGTTAAGCTTATCTTTAACACACATACTCTCTCTGGAAGGCAAGCTATAGCCTTCTTGTGCTAAGAATACTAGACAACACATAATTACACATGGAGGCCATCTGAAACTATGAAATCACCAAAAAAGGGACAGAAATGTGAAGAACATGGCATCTAATGGAGCTATTTACAGAGTTGCCTTGTTCAACACTGGATGACTCAGATTTTTTTGCTCTTCTGCACATATCGGCAAATTCAGCAAGAATGGAACAAATACCCACTGAGGGTTACAAATATATTTTAGTGAGTAAGCAAGATTTGCAAATATGGAATCCTCAGACAATGTAGGTTGAACTAAAATTAAACCTAAATGGCTAATAGCAAAAGTGCTAAAGGAAGATTATTAAACAGAAAAGGAAAAAAGGCAAATTAGACATAGACAATATTTCACATACATCAAATTGTCAAAAATTCTTAAGTCTGATAATGATGAAGTCCAAACAAATTATGGGAAAACTAGAATTCATAAATACTGTCTTCTGGCATACAAATTGGTTTAATTATTTCAGAAAGCAATTCAGCAAAACTAGCAAAGTTGAAGATGTACATATTCTATGATCAGCAATTAATTTCAGTTTTTGTTTTTTGAAAGATTTTATTTATTTGAGAGAGAGAGAGTGAGAGCGCACAGAGAGAGCGAGCGAGAGTGCACAAGCAGAGGGAGAAGCAGGCCCTCCGCTGAGCAGGGAGTCAGATATGGGGCTCAATCCCAGGACCCTGAGATCACAACCTGAGCCAAAATCAAGAGTTAGGTACACAATCAACTGAGCCATCCAGGTGCCCCCAGCTCTGTTTTCAACATCAATAAATTAGAAACAACTTAAATGTCCAATTGTAGAGAAACAACAAAACAAACCCAATGTGTTCAAAAGGTGGATTTTAATGAGTAAAGTAAGTCTGCATGGATCAAACTGGATGATTTCAAAACCCTAATGTTGAAGGAAAAAAATCATGTTGCAAAAGGATGTATACAGTGTGATATTTATGTGAAGTCTTAAAATATATAAAATAAATGGATGTATCATTTCCAGATACAAGCATTTCCAGATATCATTTCCAGATACAAGTATCTGGATACAAGTATCTTGTATCATTTCCAGACACAAGCATTCATAAGAGTGAGACACAAACTGTAGTACAGTAGTCACCTCTATAACCAGAGTGTGAGGAAGGGATGGGATGAGGGAGGAAGTGAAACTGCACGGAGTAGTTTGCAAAATGTGGCCCAGATTCCTCTGCTGGGGATGGTGACCTGGGAATGCTTTCCAGGGGAATACAAGGTCAAAACTATTCTCACAGTATTAAGATGCTATTTTCTTTTTGTACTCATTCTCGTAAGTGTATAGCAGTAGTTTCCAGAATACGTGGCATGCAATATTACAACAGACTGAAAGCATAAGGTCAAAATAATCCAGCTATCTTCTATTAAGAGAGACAGAAAGAGGTTTGCAAAGATGTAAAACTGTCACTTTCATCAAAAATTTTTCTTAAAATTATTTTCCATAAAGATGTTGTTCATATTAATGTAATGGGTCTCTTATTTTTAAAAAACAAGTACTTTTAAAGTATTCTTTTAATTTCTAAAACAGTAGGTAGCAATATATATGACCTACATAAACAAAAGCTATTTTGGCCTTTACTATTACTTTTAAGAATGTAGAGGTGTTTCAAGACAAAAATACTTGAGAATTGCTCATTTAGAGGTTATCTCTAATAACTTAATTCATTAAATTAGCTGCTCCTTGATACTCAAACTCAGCCCTACTCTGGGACCTTACAGATGTTGCTGACTGTCAGGAAGCCCCACCCCTGATTCTGCATGGCTCACTCCCTTCCAGTTCACTCTCATGTATCACCAGCAATAGGTCTTCCACAACTATCATGCCTAAGACATCCATCAATCCCTTTATCTTTCTACAAAGCACTTACATTACCTCACATTATGTATTTGTCTACTGTTCGGTCTTTCCCACCAGACTATAAGCTTCCTGTTGGGAGATATGTTTTTCTTTCCCCTAGAACCCAACAAGATTCCTGGCAATACCAGGTACCAACTTACTGTATTTATTACAAAAGGGAACTGATAAAATATATTAATTCACATAAATATACATTTAAGTATTTATCAAGTTTTATCAATCCTCCAAAAGGGAAATTTATAAAAACCAAGTAAAAATGTTGCTTAAAATGGATGGCAGTATAGGTAGTTGTCAGTTTATACATCTGAATCTTTAATATATTTAATTATAAATTTCAAAATAACTTTTGTCTCCATTTGCAGATGACATATTATATGTAGAAAGACCTAAAGATTAAAAAAAAAAAAAATTTAAACTGAAAAAAAAAAAAGACCTAAAGATTTCCATCAAAAAAACTGTTAGAACTCATAAATTCAGTAAAGTTGCAAAAAGCAATATACGAAAATCAACATACAAAATCAATATATGAAAATCTGTTGTATTTCTATACATAATAATAAACTGTCAGAGAAATTAAGAAAACAACACCATTTATAATAGCACCAAAAAGAATAAAATACTTAGGAGTAAATTTAACCAAGGAGGTGAAAGATGTACACATTAAAAACTGTAAGATATTGATTAATGAAGACAGAAATAAATGGAAAGCTATTCTGTGCTTCTTGGTTGGAAGAATATTGTCAAAATGTCCATATTACCCAAAGTGATCTCTAGAGTCAATGCAATCATCATTGAAATTCAAATAGCATGTTTCATAGATACAGAGAAAACAATCCTAAAATTTATATAGAACTACAAAACACCCTGAATACCCAAAGAATAAAAAACTAGAGGTATCAAAATCCCTGATTTCAAACTATACTAAAAAAGCTACAGTTATCAAAACAGAATGATACTGGCATAAAAACAGACACACAGATCAATAAAACAGAACAGAAAGCCAAGGGGGAAAAAGCAATTGTATATGGTCATTTAATTTTTGACAAACAAGTCAAGAATACACAATGGGGAAAAGACAGTCTCTTCAATAAAAAATACTGGGAATTCTGGACAGCCACACATAAAAGAAAAACACTGGATCCTTATCTTACACCATGCACAAAAATCGACTCAAATGGATTAAAGAGCATAAAAATACTTTTCTATGTAAGACCTGAAACTGTGTATTAGAAGAAAGCACAAGGGATAAGCTCCTTCACATTGATGCTGGTAGTGATTTTTTGGTTTTGCACCAAAAGCAAAGACAACAAAAGCAAAAATAAACAGTGGGATTACATCAGAGGGAAAATCTCCTGTTCAGCAAACAATCAACAAAACAAAAAGGCAACCTACAGAACAGGAGATAATATTTACAAACCACATATCCAATAAAGGGTTAACCAGGGCAGAGCCAAGATAATTCTGAAAAAGAATGCCACTAGACATGTCTTTTTTTAAAAAATTTTTTATTTTTAAAGCAACTTCATTACCTTCTTATTCCTTTTCTTCCCCTGCTGAGTCAGTTGTCACGTCCTATTAATTCTACCTCTGAAATGTTCTTCCAATCTGTCCTCTCCTTTATATTCTGAGTTTAATCCTTCATCATTTCTTGCTTGTAGTACTGAATTAGCCTACCTCACCACTTTGCCCCATTATTGGTTTGTTTCCCATGAAAAAATACATACTATACTATGCCAATTCCCTCCTAAAAACCTGAGCACTTCCTCGCTGACCCTAAAATAAAGACCATATTTTACCAACCCATTCACAACTCTCAAGTCTAACCGCAAACTGTCTTAATCATCCAACTCCCATTTGCTTATTTATTCACTCATTCAACAAAGATTTATCATGTGCTGACTATTCAGACTGTAGACACAGTTCTAGCACCTGTGATACATTAATGAACAAAGAGCCAAAACCACCTGCCCTGACCTTGTGGAGTTTATATTCTAATGGGAGTGGGAGGGAGGAGACAGGGAAATAAGAAATAAACATAGTGGGGAAAAAAAACAAAAAATAAAGAAATAAACATAGTGAAGAACTGTATGGTACATATAGACTTCTTCACATAGCGAGTAAGTAAATTATACAGTATGTAAGGAAAGTTGTTATAGGAGAGAGAAAGGCAGTGATGGGTGAGGCAGCATGGAGGATTTTTTTTTTTTAAAGATTTTGTTTATTTATTTGACAGAGATCACAGGTAGGCAGAGAGGCAGGCAGAGAGAGAAGGGGAAGCAGGCTCCCTGCTGAGAAGAGAGCTTGATGCAGGGCTTGATCCCAGGACCCTGGGTTCACGACCTGAGCCGAAGGCAGAGGCTCCAATCCACTGAGCCACCCAGGCGCCCTGAGGATGCACTTTTTAAACAGTCTAATCAAAGCAGTCCTTAATGAGGTGAATTTAAACAGACTTGAAGATGGTGAGGAGTCAGTCCTGGGCAATCCTGTAAAATGCCCTCTACCCCAGACTCTGTGTAAAGGCTGCAGGGTGAGAGCCAACCTATAAGTTTCCAGAATAACAAGGAGGGCGAAGTGGCTGAAGCAAAGGAGATGAGGAGAGAAGGGTAAGAGTTGATGAAGCCGGAGAGGCATCAGAACAGGAGTCTAGACCAGAGTATATGGGACCTCCCAGGCTCAATCATAAGGACTTTGGCTTTTATTGTGACTGAAACAGGGAATATAACCACTTGATTAAAAAAAAATTTACTGACTGCCTGGGAATTTACCTCCTCCCAGAGACGGTCCTTAACTGATTCCTGTGTGGGTAAGTTCTCAGGCTCCCTTTGTTTTGTCCCAGACAAGGACAACTCTGAGCTGCAACCCACACTGTCTCCACAGTTCCCCAACAGACTCAACCAGAGTTACTTTCCATGAAGTATACCTCTGTGTGGTTTTCTTCCTTTTTATGTCCCACTTGCCCACACCCCTGCTGGTTTTTCCTTGGAATACTTTCTAAGGTTATATGCACTGTCTCAGGATTTGCTTTTGGGAAACCCAAGTTAAGAGTGGAAAAAGTTTTTTGTGAGACGTGGCATGATTTACTCAACAAATTGAATGCTGAACCACTAACTGTTCTTAAAATATATAATTCATATGCCCATGTCTTCAGGCAAGCTGCTTTTTTTTGCTGAGAAATAATAGCACATTTCTTTCGTCTCCTTTGGAAAAGCTCTATTCATTTTCCAAAATGCCAACACAAGTAATGATTTCTTGTTGGATGAAATCTTTTCCAGCTTCTTATGGCAACATGTTTCTGGTAGAGCCACTGCTCTAATGTTAATTTATGGATCAATTATTTGTATTTTCTATGTTTATCTAGACTCAGATCACTGAGAAGAGACCTTGCCTTGTTTTTTTTATAATTATTCCCAAAGTGCTTCCCTGACACAATGCTTTGCACACAGTAAGAATCAATGCAACTTACTGAATTTGATAATTCTTTGTAAGGTTTTCTTCTCATATGGGGCCTAATGTCAACCTCACAAAAACCTCAGTTTAAATCTAAATAATATGCAGCAGAAATCAAGTAATTTTAATATGATCGAGTTTGGGGTTTTTTTTTACATGAAGATTTGATTACAATAGTTCTTATGCCTTGGCTATAAAGAAGCACAGAGAATTGGGGCTTTTAAGAAATACATTCACTATAAAAAGTCTTAGGGTACTTACTTTGGGGAGAGCACCGGAGGACTGACAAAAGACCGGAGTGCATCCTTCACCATGTCTTGCATGAGATGGGTTCCAAAGACCTTTTTGTTATCCACCAAGAAAGTGGTCTTAAAACAAATGTTATATATTAGCAATGCTATCAAATTTTAATACATTGTACATATAATCATCATTACTATGACATGAACACATTTCTTATAAATACTGCAGATTAAAGAAGAGATTAAAGTATAAAAACCTTGTGGAAATCAATCAATCAATAAATCACTATTTCAACAATGGGTATTACTTATTAATCCCTATTAAGATGTATTCTGATGAAGGAAAATAAAAAAATGTGCAGGAACATGTATTTCCCATGTCTAGGGTAGTGACAGTAAACTAGTCAAAGTGAACTGACTAGTCTGAGTATGCCAAATAAGCTAGTATGTAAAAAAGAGGGCTTCATATAATATGAAAGAGCAAATGATTATCAATATTAGTTGATAATCTGTCTCTAATGAAAGTTTTGGAATACATACACACTTTCTGAAACTGGAAAAATAGATTTCATGATTAAAGAATACATTATTTAATAATAATTTGCATTTAAGTTTCTCCCCTTAATGACTACAGTGTATTTTATTACTTGCTATACTATCCCTTCCTTGATTTCCTAACACATGTGGGTTGTTTCCAGTTTTGGGTGATCGTGAACAAAAGAGCTATAAACATTTGCAGACAAGATTTCAGGAGAACACAGTACTTCACTTTTCGTAGGCAAATATTAAGCAGGAGTAGGATTTGTATATTTAATTTTATAAGAATCTGACAAACTGTTTTATAAGTTGCCACAGCACTTCACATTCCTATCAGTAAATGCATCCTCACCTGGACTTGCTATTGTAGGTTTTTTTCTTTTTTTTTTTTTGAAGAAGATATTATAAAAGGTGGAGAATGGTATTTCACTGTGGTTTTAATTTGCATATCCCTAACACCAGTTATGTTCAGTATGTTTTCATACTTTAGTGTTTAAATTTGTTGCTCATTTTAAAAACTAAGCGGTAGTCTGTTCTTACTATTGTGTTTATAAAGTTCTTTGTATGATACAAGTCCTCTGCCACACATGGATTTGCACATATTTTCTCCATTCTGCAGAATCTCTTTTCATTTCTGTAACAATGTCTTCACAGAAATAAAGTTCTAAATTGGTCATTTTTTACAAATTGTTTCTGATGCCATACCTAAGAATTCCATCTTTTAAAGTCACAAAGATTTTCTCCTATCCTTTCTTCTAAGTTTTATAGTTTTACCTTTTAGATTTATGAAGCATTCTGAGTCAATTTTTTTGCATATGTCTGTCCCATTCTTCCTGTACTACTGTTGAAAAGACTACCATTTCTCCACTGATTTGCTTTTGTATTTTGTCAAAAATAACTGACCAGGGCGCCTGGGTGGCTCAGTGGGTTAAGCCGCTGCCTTCGGCTCAGGTCATGATCTCAGGGTCCTGGGATCGAGTCCCGCATCGGGCTCCCTGCTCAGCAGAGAGCCTGCTTCCCTCTCTCTCTCTCTGCCTGCCTCTCTGCCTACTTGTGATCTCTCTCTGTCAAATAAATAAATAAAATCTTTAAAAAAAAACAAAAATAACTGACCATATTAATAACTGATCAGCTGACCATGTATATGACCATGTACTATATAGTACTATATACTATATAAAAAGGACTATAAAATACTATGTAACAGTATATAGTACTATATAATAAAGGCCTAATTAAAGAATAGGACTTTTCTAGATTCTCTCTGGTTCTACTGATCCATTTTGCCAATACCATACCTGTCCTGCAGTCAGACAGCTCCCTAAGTCTGCTTTTCTGCACAACTGTTCTGGCTATTCTAATTCTTCTGTCTTTCCATATAAATTTTAGAATCAGCTTGTTGACAATGCTCTGAATCTGTAGGTAAATTCTGGGGAGAATTAACATCTTAGAAATATTAATTCTTCCAATCCACAAACAAGGTATATTTCTCCATTCATTTAGGTCTTTGATTTCTTTCACCAGTACTTTGTAGTTTTTTAGCATATCGATCCTATAAACACGCATTAGATTTATACCTAAGTGTTTCATTTTTTGTGTTATTACAAATAGTACTGTTTTTAAATTTTTTACTTCCCATTGCTCACTGCAAATACATATAAATACAATTGCTTTTGGATATTGACCTCATACCCTTTGTTCTTCTTAAACTCATCCATCTGGCCTAGGAACTTCTTTGTAGATTCCCTGACATTCTATATAGAAAGTAATGTTGTCTGTAAAAGCTTATCTTTTCCCTTTTCAACTATGCCTTTTATCTCTTTTTCCTGCCTTTTTTCACTGGCTAAAGTTTCCAGTACAGCTCTCCCTCAACTTATGATGATTGGCTTATGTCCCAATAAGCCCACTGTAAGTTGAAAATACTCTTACATTGCAATGCATTTCATGCATCTAGCAGACTGAACATCACAGCTTAGCCTAGCCTTCTTAAACATGTTCAGAACATTAGCCTACTGTGCAGCAAAATCACTAACACAAAGCTTATTTGATAATAAGGTGCTTAATATCTCTTGTAATTTATTGAATGCTATACTAAAAGTGAAAAACAGAACAGTTAAATCAGTTGTTTGCCCTTATGATCCTGTGGCTGAGTGGGAGCTATGACTCACCGGTCATGCCTAGCATCACGAGAGAGTATTACACTGCAACTGAAAAGATCAAAAAGCAAAATAATAAAGTATGGTTTCTACTGAATGCACATCCCTTTCACACCATCATAAAGTTTATAAATCTTAAGTCAAACCCACTTAAATTGTGGACCTATGTTGAAACAGTGGAGTGAGAAAGCAGATATCCTCGTTTTACTCCCAATCTTAGGAAAGGATTTAATCTTCCATCATGAAGTATGATGTTAGCTGCAGATATTTTTGTACATTCCCTTTATCAGGTGAAGGAAGTTCTTTTCTATTCCTAGTTTTGCTGAGAGTTTTTTATCATGACTGGAGGTTGAATTATGTCAAATGCTTTTCCTGAATCTACTGAGACTTTAGATTGTATGGTGGATTACACTGACTGATTTTTGAATGCTGAACCAGGATTTCATTTTTTTTTTTAAAGATTTTATTTATTTATTTGACAGACACAGATTACAAGTAGGCAGAGAGGCAGGCAGAGAGAGAGGGAGAAGCAGGCTCCCTGTTGAGCAGAGAGCCCGATGCGGGGCTCAACCCAGGACCCTGGGATCATGACCTGAGCCGAAGGCAGAGGCTTTAACCCACTGAGCCACCCAGGCACCCCCAGGATTTCATTTTTGGAAAAAAAACAACTTGGTCATGATGAATTATCTTTTTATAATGTCGAATTTGATATGATAATACTTTAAGGTTGTTCTGTCTATGCACATAATATGTCTATAATTTCCATGCTTTTAATGTCTTTGGTTTTGCTACTGAGATATTGCTGGCTTTATACGATGAGTACTGTTGGTTCTTCTATTTTCTGGAACAGACTGTACAGAATTAACCTGGAATTTTCTTTTTGGAAGGTTTTTAAATTATGAATTCAATTGCTTTAACAGATACAGGATCATTCGTTATCTCTTTTGTTGTAAGTTTTGGTGATGTCCTTCAAGAAACTGATGCATTTCATCTCTGTTTCTGAATTTATGGACATGAGTTCTTTATAATATTTCCCATATAACCTTTTATAGACCCTTTTGGGATCTGTAGTAATACTTTTTCATTCCTGATACTATTCATCTGTATCTTCTTTTCTTCTTTTGTCTGGTTAGAGGTTCTTCAATGTTATCGATCTCTTCTTTTTTTATAAGGCTCGGTTAATTTTTTTAAAGTATTGTTTATTTAAGTAATCTCTACACCCAACGTGGGGCTCAAACTCACAACTCTGAGATCAAGAGTCACACAGTCTTCCAACTGAGCCAGTCAGGCACCCCTTCATTGATCTTTTCAAAAGAACGAAGTTTTTGGTTACATCAATTTTCTTCACTGTTACTGTTTCCTATTTTACTGATTTCTGCTTTTATCTTCAGTATTTCCTTTCTTCTGCTTGCTTTGAGTTTCATCTGCTTTTTTTTTTTAAAGTAGAACCTTAAATTATTCAGACCTTTCTTTTAAAAAAATTTTAACTGAAGTATAGTTAACATACAGTCTTATATTAGTTTCAGATGTACAACACAATGATTCAACAATTCCATACGCTGTGAAATGCTCACCATGGTAAGTGTAGTTACAATCTGTCACCAAACTTACTACAATATTATTGACTATATTCCACATGCTGTAATTTTCACTCCTGTAACTTATTTATTTTATAACTGAAAGTTTAACTTAAGCCCCTTCACCTATTTCACTCTCCACCCCCACCTTCAATCCCTCTGGCAACCACTTTCTTCTTTTTCTCATATAAAGATTGAATCTCATAAATTTTCCTCTAAGCACTGCTTCGATTATATCCCACAGGTTCTGTAGGTTTTATTTTCAATTTCATTCAGTTCAAAATATTTTCTAATTATCCTCAAGACCTCCTCTTGGATCCTGAGTTTTGTTTAGAAGTGTGTTAATTTCTGAAAATTTCCAAATATCTTTGTTACTGATTACTAGTTTAATTCCAAAATATTTAGAGAGCATACTTTGTATGATTTCAATTGTTTTTACATTATTAAGGTTTGTTTTACAGCCCAGAATATGATCTTAATGAATGTCTAATATTCCAATACTTCTAACACAAAAATATAACACTAACTGCTGATATCCTTTAAGAGCATCTACTTTTGTTCTAGCAATCAATAAAGCAATGTCAACACATATAAAATTTGATGTTTAAAGAAGTACTGCAATACAAAATAGAACTTACTTGCAACAGAGATCTTGAAAGAACACAAGGTGATTGTTCACTAAATTCACAGAAAAAATCCTGATACACAGAGAAAAAATGTCATTAATAGATTAAATAAAAGCTGGAAATGTTTGTATATAGCATGTAATTTTTACCAGTACCTTCTGCAAATTATATACTACCAGAGTTACACTTGCTCTCAGCCAAAAGGCTGAGAAGCGATATCTATACTACCAGAGTTAAAAAATGACAGAGAGCTAAGGATCATGTCTATTGGAACTGTCTTAATTGTATCAGTGGGACAATGAATGATTTTGGAGACTTTTTTTTTTCTTAACTGACTAGTAGAATTGTGTGGATCCAAATGAATTTGCACACCATGAAAATTAACAGCATTAATAATATCTACTAACTAACGGCAGAGGTTTACTTCCTACTTCACAAAAATAAATACCAAGTAACCAGGCCAACTGGATTTATATTAACTGACTTCTTGATTCTTTTGACATCCAAAAGATATGCTTAGAAAAAGTACATATGGGTTTATACATAGATAAAAGAAAAAAGATAAGAAAATACACTACAATGTTAGCTTCTGTATATTATAGGACAGTAGTTATTTATAATTTTCCTATTTTTTGTGTGTTTTCCAGATTCATGATCCTCAATTTAAATGAGTGTTCTGCCAAAACCTACCAAGTTTCTCTAGTTAATTCACTTTTTTCACAATTAACTTTTATACCTTCCTCACACTTCTCAAAGTAAATATTCTCTACTATAGATGTCCTCCCATTTAACATTACAAAGAAAACTAAGTCATTTATCAACAGGAAATCCCTCCCCTTTGGCCTCTAAACGTTATCAAACTGAACCCACATTTGTACTCAGATCCTTTCCTTGCCCACTTGAACAATGAAAGCCCTCCATTTGAACTACGGACTCCGTTCCCTCCTGTCTTTTCAGGAACATTACACAATGTCAAGAGTCCATCCTTGTCTGTCCTAGATATTTAACTTCTCCCTCTCTTCCAGATCCTCCCCATTTATATTTAAGCAGTCAATTTCCCCCCATCTTTAAAAAGAAATTGTCACATGCTCCACAGTTCTCTCTCAACTGCTGCCTTCTCAGCAAAACTTTCTTAAAGAGCTGACTTAACCATCTCTACTTACTCAATGGCCCCTCCTCATCAACACACACTAGCCCAGTTTTTCACTCTAGTCACTACTGTCCTCTGACACCAAATCCAGTTGACATTTGTTGTGGACCTAATTCACTTCTTTCATCTGACCTCTCAGCATCTGATAGGACTTCCGTCTGATAAAATAAAACCTTTTAAATGACTTTCACAAGTTTCTTCCTTTGTTGCCACTTCTCGGTCTGTGCAGGAGGTTCAAAGTATAGTTCCAGACTATTTTCTTTTCTCAAGCCATAAACTTTTTCCCTCAAAATCTTCACCATACCAATGCTTTAATTACTACCTGTAATAGTTCCAAAATTATATATCTAGCATTGACTTCTAAACTCTATCCACAGAGTTAATATCTATTCAATATCTCTGCATAAGTATCTTAAAGGCACTCAAATTCAGCTTCATTAAGAGCGTAAGCTGACTGAAGGTCTTTGGGAATTTCTGCATTTTGGTGAACAGCAGAGTGTGTATCAAAACACAAAACTGAAGTTACCATCCTTTCTCCCTTGGACTGTAATGACGGTTTGATAATTTATCTCCCTGTGTTTACTCTGGCCCCTTCCTCCATGTTTTCTCTACAGTGCAGCACACATGGCTGCAAACTGTTAATTCAGATACTTAACTACCCCACCCATATTGATCTTGCATAAAACTTGAATGTGAAAATGCAGAAATATGGAGAGCATAAATTATAAAGAATCATAACTGACATTTTGGTATTTCTTATTCCAATCTTTGTTAAACTGATTTTACCTGTCTCTGATGATCACTTCTGTGTATGTAAATGTATAAAATGGATAATCTATTTTGAAAGATAACATTTCCCTATGTCAGTATTTTCCTATAACATGCTTTTTTTTTATTGTCAGTTAGCCACTGTGTATGTATTACATCATTAGTTTTTGATGCAGTGTTCAACGATTCATTAGTTGTGTATAACACCCAGTGCTCACCACAACATGTGCCCTCTTTAATACCCATTATCCAGTTATACACCCCCACCCCCTTCTGAAACCCTCAGTTTGTTTCCCGGGGTCCACAGTCTCTCATGGTTCATCTCCCTCTATGATTTCTCCCACTTCAGATTTCCCTCCCTTCCCCTACGGCCATGCTATTTAAGGTCAGTATGGCATATATTCTACACATACTATGGGATGGGTAAAATCACTAGTGAGTATTTAAACTGTTCCTAGTTTTTCAAGATTACAAATGATGACAAGCCAAATACCTCTTTAGTTCATCTCTGCATATATCTTAGATGATTTTCTTAGGCTAAATCTCTAGAAGGGAAGTTGCTAGGTCAGGATGTACACATTTTTAAGACTTTTGAGAGCAACAGCCACACAACCATGAGAGAGCAACTACTGCCGTCCACCAACATTAAATATAATGTTTTGTATTCTTCCAATCAAGTTGCTATAAAGCACATTTCCTCAATTACTAGTAAAGGTATGCATTTTTCACATTACTTCTTTTTCAGCACGTGTGCTCATGTCCATTCCCAATTTTCCAAAGATGATTTGTCTTGTATGTAGTAAGCACATCTTATAATCTGGTACTTTACCCTAATAGGTACGGGTTTCTTATGCAGATCCACCAGACTCTTTTCTCTAACTTTAATCTTCTCAATTCTTGGCCTTAGCCACACTCCCCTACTACCACCACTGACTCTTGTCCCAAGTGTTCCAGGTATCCAGACTCTTCTCTTTCTATGCTCTCTTCACATCCAGTGCTGGCGGTCCAGGCCTGGCTCCCCCAGCTCCTCACATACTATGGTATGTCATTCAGCATTCATCTTCCTGACAAGGCAATCCACAACCCTCTGCCAGAATATTAAATTCCAACTGTTGCACTATTTTTTCTTTTTCCAATTCACACTGATCACCTTCTAAAATCTTACATTTAATCTCAACACAAATATTCATGTAACAATTAAGAATAAGAAAAGCAGAGGGACGCCTGGGTGGCTCAGTTGGTTAAGCAGCTGCCTTCGGCTCAGGTCATGATCCCAGCATCCTGGGATCGAGTCCCACATCGGGCTCCTTGCTCCGCAGGGAGCCTGCTTCTCCCTCTGACTCTGCCTTCCACTCTGTCTGCCTGTGCTCGCTCTTGCTCTCTCTGACAAATAAATAAATAAAATCTTAAAAAAAAAAAAAAAAGAATCAGAAAAGCAGATGCAGCAGAAGAAAAAAAGTCTCTATTCTAATTCTAGATATGCCACTCATCAATCATTTAATTTGGTTACAAATCCTCTATACCTTACTTTGTTTAGCTATACAATGAACTGCAAATTGCAAAATTATGTCTATGATCTTTTCTACCTTTAAGAGTCTATGATTCTTGAGACAGAATATGGACAAAACTACTAAAAAGAAAGCAAATAGAAAAGAGGTAACAAACACACAATCAGTGAAAGTTTCACTAAGGAATGAAGACTTAAGCTAGGCATTAATGACAAAGAATTAGAAGGGAAAATAAAGTTATTACAAGAAAGAGCATAAACAAAAGCCAAATCTTTGTTGACCATCAACTATACCCCAGAGACTGCTGCTCAAATTCTAGGAATGTAAGCAAGGTAACTCATCACTTCAAGGAATCCAGGTACAGAACCAACAAGGAAGACCTCACAGAGAAAATGACATGGGCTGGGAATTATGTACTCTACACAGAGTTACGTATAGTAGTGTACTTACGTCTAAATAATGACAGTGTTATTTTGCATATTTTCTACCTTCCTAACCGTATGTAAACATTGCTTTTCTACATTTTAACCCATACAGAAGATTAATCCAAAATATGTAAAAATGTACATACTCTTTGACCCAGCAACTTCATGAAGGTTTAGGAATTTATCTTAAGGAAGAAGGAAGCAGATGATTTGAAGGTTCCTACAGAAATGCTCATTTTAGTAAAACACTGAAAATGACCTAAATACAATTCAATATGAATGGACTGGAAAAAACTGTGATATATGCTTACAATGGAATACTATATAGCTATTTAAATAATGTAGAAAAATGTGTATTTGTTACATGAAAAGAAAGATGTTCATGATAAAGAGATTAGTGACAAAAGCAGGCTACAAATACCATGATCTAATTTTTTGTATAAAAATATACATGTATGTATGTATTTATACATACTCATATCTATGTGTATATGCACACACACATTTACATATAAGAAGTTTTGAAGACAGAATCCAGGGTTTAAATCCTCATTCTTAAAACTTGGAGGAATTATCTAAACTTTAGTTTCTTAATCTCCAAAATGGATAGTATATAATCCTTATAAATTAAACAGAAACAAATACACATACAACATACAGACACACACACACACACACACACACACACCCCTTAATTCTCCAGCTATCAAGGAAAACAAGTAAGCAATTTTATTTACCCTTGGGACAGCCTCTAAAAAGTGATAAACTATTCTGTTGTTCAATCAAAACCATATTCCAGAACAGACATTTGTACTTACCAGGATACAATGTAAATTTGTTAAATTGACCACCTCACAAACAGTTTTTATTCTATCTATTAATCTTGCAAAATAGTTGACCATTTCTTCCCTTTTAATTATTTTTGCATATCGAGGGAAGGTAGGTGGAAGTAGCCTCTGGTTAACAAGGGGCTCAAAACCCATCATAATTGGATGATCTAAAAAGGAAAAAAAGTTAAGATTTTCAATGTTTTGCTGAATCTTAAACCTCAAATACTAGTAAATATAAAAAGAGAAAGGCCAATTTCAAAAAGCATCTCCAAATTCGTCACAATATTCTCTAAACAAATTTTATAATTTACAAACATCTCTATATATTTTTGAAGGAGATAAGCAGATTTAATAACCCAAAAAACAGTACTTCCTACTACATGGAACTGGAAGTAGTGACAGGAAGGGGTTGCTACCTCCCAATTACCCATTAGCCAAGAATGGGATAAAACAGGGTTAATATAGTCCCTTAAAAAAAAAAAAAAGGAAAGCAATGCTGTATTAACCATAAGATTGGGAGGGGTGTAAAATGGGAACACAAATTGAAGCTGTCTTCCCTTCAATTACTGAACAGTAGCATCAACTCAAATTCAGTTACCTAATAATGCAAAACAGAACAGTGCCCGCCCAACACCCTACCCCCTCCGAGTCTAGAATGCATTTCATACTGACATTAATTATAGAAATTCAGAGTGCTTTAAAATATAAATAACCTTTTACAAGAGACCTAACTAAGGGTGACTTCCTCTTTTCCATTCTCTGCCCACTGTGACCTCGCTTTTCACACTAGTGCAAGGCCCCACCTAAGTTTCTCTCAACCTGAAATCTAAAATGAGGAAGTATAAGAAATGAGAAGTGATTAAGAATTTGGGAATCAGATTCTCTTGCTGTACTACAAACAGGCTATAAATCAAGAATAAATAGAACAGCTTCCGATGTTAATGAAAGATAAAATCAAGCTAAGTATGGGAGGCTAGGACCCTCTGCAGCTTAATCTGTTAAGTGTTCGATTCTTGATTTCAGCTCAGGTCATGGTCTTAGCATCGTGAGAATGAGCCCTGCCTCGGGCTCCACACTAGGCAAGGGCCTGCTTAAGATCCTCTCCCTGTCCACCTCCTGAGCCCCCCCAAATTAAGCAGGTGTCATTATTAAGAATTAAAAGACTGATATTTAATAAAATTATAATAATACTCCTATGATATAAGTAATTATTCCTAAAGAACAAGCAAATAAAGATGTCCCCTAAGGTTCCTGGCTTTCTTCCTCTTCTCCATACTTAAGTGCTCCCTGGTTGAAGTTATTTATTCGTATAAAAACTCCAATTTAACTAATGTTTTCCAGGCTAAAATCATTAGCCCACCACCTTTCTTCTGAGCTCCAAACCAGATTTCTAACTGCATAATGGACATTTCTACCTTGGTACCCCATATCATCTCAAAAGGAACATATCCAAAAACTACCATTATGTTGCCCCAAACACTGCTTCTTCTGATATTCCCTTTCTCAATAAAATGATCCACTGCTTTTATAATTGCTTACACCAGAAACCTTCTTGTCCACTGTAATCAATGCTAAGTATTCCTATATCCTAACATCCACTGACTGTCCCCCTCCCCCTTCACTCTTACTGCCACTGCAAAAGCCTAACTCATTTCCCTACACTGAATACTCCTTCATTAATTAATCCTGTACACTGCCACCTCAACTGTTTTATCTAAATGACAACCTCGATTTCCTTCCTTAATCGAAAAATTCCATCGGCTCTCTATTACATAAAGTACAAAGTCTTTGGTAGGGCACCAGAAGGTACTGTGAATTTCCTGCCACTCTTTTAGGAAAAAAAAAAAAAAATCTGTATTCCGATGGAAAACTATATAATATACTGTCAGATTGATTCAAGGTGGCTATTTGACAAACCTACAATAGTAGGTAACTGATAGAAGACATGCAAATTCTGTCCTGGCAGAGATTCACCTGACTTCCACCCAACTCTACAGAAGAGTTTTGCCTCCATTTATTTCAACATTCCAATGCTCCATATACATTTAAAATTTTTTCAAGATTTTACTTATTTGAGGGGTACCTGGGTGGCTCAGTGGGCTAAAGTCTCTGCCTTCAGCTTGGGTCATGATCTCAGGATCAAGCCCGGCATCAGGCTCTCTGCTCAGCCAGGAGCCTGCTTCCCCGCCCCCTCTCTGCCTGCCTCTCTGCCTACCTGTGACCTCTGTCTGTCAAATAAATAAAATCTTGGGGAAAAAAAAAAAGATTTTATTTATTTGAAAGAGAATGCACAAGTGAGGGGGGGTGCAGAGCAAGAAGCAGGCTCCCCAGTGACCAGAGAGCCCAATGCAGAGCTCAATCCCAGGACCGTGGGATCATGACCTGAGCCAAAGGCAGATACTTAACTGACTGAGCCACCCAGGTACCCCTAAATCTGAATGTTTTAAAACTTATGTCTAGTTATTTCACTAAATGAGTTTAACAAAATCCTTAACACATGCTCATTTTTACATCCATATGAGGAGTCAGTTTTTACTTTTTTCTGAAAGTCATCTTTTAACATGCTCTATTCTCTAAGCACCATAAGCTATAAGCAAGCACAGACTTAAAAAAATATCATGTTCTCTTATGCCTCTTTATACTTATACACTGACTATTCTTTCTCCCATCCAAGTACTAACCAGGCCCGACCCTGCTTAGCTTCCGAGATCAGACGAGATCGGGTGCGTTCAGGGTGGTATGGCCGTAGACTACACTGACTATTCTTTCTGCCTATAAAGGCTACACCTTATTCTTAGCCTGAGACCCGCTACAGCTTGGGTTCCCTCTCATGCTTGGCCCTCCCCCAGGTATTGTGTATATTCACGGCTACACTGTCCATGTGGGATTACGTTATTCTTCCCTCAGGTGTCCCAAACGCCTAAATGCCCGGCTCATTACAAGCATTGGATACATGTTTTGTGAATGATATATTCAAAATAAAATGAAAGACTGTTACCAGTATAATAAAAGTTTTAATTTCTGATTTATAACACTGCATTTAAGGTAAATGTAGTAGAGAGGACACTGTACCATACCAACATAAATACATTTTGGCCTTTAATGATAAATGCACAGAATCTAAGTACTTACATAGTACATTATCCTTATTTTCCCTGAAAGCATTCTAATTTTCATTTAAAAGTATTACCCAGAAATATTCTCTTATTCTTAATACACATATTTTAAGGCTTTAAACCACAAGTAGGAGATATGGCCACCCATGAAAATCTGTATTACCATGAAAAGAAGTATATATTAATGGGAAGTGCATATAAAATACAATATATTCTACATTACATTTTTAAAAAGATTTTATTTATTCACTTGAGAGAGAGAAAGCTCATGAGTGCACAAGCACTGGAAGAGGCAGAGGGAGAGGGAGAAGCAGACTCCCCGCTGAGCTGGGGGCTCAATCCCAGGACCAGAAGATCACAAACTGAGCCTAAGGCAGATGCTTAACCATCTGAGCCACCCATGTGCCCCATCTACATTATATTTTTATACAAATTTAAAAATGCAACACAAAAGGTTAAGCTCCGACTGGATTTCGACTCTGGTCATGAACTCAGCATGGAATCCACTGAGATTCTCTCTCCTTCTGCCTCCCCCCCTCCCCCCCACTCTCACAGGCTCTCTGTGAAATAAAAGAATAAATCTTTTTAAAAGGTGCAACATAAAACAGTATTACCTTCTGCAACTAATTCAGCTGTCCTGCAGACCACAGGGGTTTATAGCGGCATCCCTGACCTCTACCCACTAGATGCCAGCAGCATCCCCTTAATTGTGAAAACCAAAAATGAGTCTAGACATTGCCAAATGTCCCTGGGAGTCCCCAGCTGAGAAACACCGGTCTAGACAAATACAATAAGCAACTTTAATTCAGTGTGGATAACCTCAGGATGTAACAAGAACATCTAAACTATGGAAAAATTAGGTGAAAGACAAGTGAAATGTAAGGAAAGACTCAAATGATAAGAAGTTTGTAATATATTGGGTCAGGAAAAAGTATTCCAGGCATTATCAATGGCCTAGAGGATAGAGAATATGATTCCTTTTCTTTCATAAAGAGCTCCAATTTTCCAAATCATAATTTCTCCAAACTCAGGAAGTAAAAATATATGCATATAAATAGAATGGGGACAAAGTCCCTATGCATAAAGTTAGAAGGTATCTGTATGCTTCTCTCCATTCCCCAGATATACTTAAATTGCAACCCTCGCCCAGCATTTCTCTGAACCTAATCCTTGTTAATGGTTAAAGTTATTCCTAGTAACTATTTTTAAGTCTCAGCTGTTGCTGAATCTCATACATAAGAACTCTGTAACTGTTCTGTACAAGACATCATAACCCTTCTGAGCAGAGATGAGGGAAGAGCTGAGATAAGAGAGATTGAAGAAGTTGCTCAGAATACAGAATAATTGAGCAGGAAAGGGGCTAAAAGCAAGGCAGGAGTTTGCATGGTTTCATGGCAACATAAAGTATGAAACCTTATAAGAAGTTTTATCACACCCAGATCCCTCTGGGAATAAACTGCTCTAATGGTTTTTTTCCCCTATACTTCATGTTATCTTCTCTACCACACAATTTACTACACACTGTCTGCTGTTAAAATAACCTTAAAAGCCCTTATGAAATGAGTCTGAAAAAGTTGAGAATTCCCATTATTTTCTACCCAGTGTGGGCTGTGCTTAATTGAGTTTTCCTGAATTGGACACACAGCTCAAACAAGATTAACTTCTAGACTTTCTTCCCAAGTTCCAAGTCTGTAGAGGTATTATCTTGGTTTTCGAGTTAAAATACTTCAAATATACTTCTTAGTACAAGAATGTCAAATAAGAGGATATCCCCCTCCCACTAGCATTCTTTTAAAAATAAAACAACTGGGGTGCCTGGGCGGCTCAGTTGATTAAAATTCTGCCCTCAGCTCAGGTCATGATCCCAGAGTCCTGGGATGAAGTACCACATTGGGCTCTGTGCTCAGTGGGGAGTCTGCTTCTCCTTCTGCTCTTCACCCTGCTTGTGCTCTCTCTCAAATAAAATCTTTTTAAAAAACACATAAAAATAAATATAAATGATAATTATTATTCTCTAAAACATTTTATACAGCAAACAGATTTAGAGTGTTTTGGTTACTAAAATTCTTGTTAGACAACTGGTTTATTTTTAACATTATTAACAACAGGAAAGTCCTACAAAATAGTACAAGGCTCTTGGATATAAGATTTACAGTAACAATGTACTTTGATTTAACTTAGCAAGCTAAGTTATGTTAATATTGATTAGATGCCAAAATTAAAGATCCAAAAATCTATCAAGAGATAAAGAGGACATATTATTTTCATACAACATCTCTCCCCAAGGTTACATAGGCAATTTACAGTTATATTTATTGAAATAACAAGTTTTGGATGCTCTGAAGTTAGAAGGAGTTCTGGTAACCAATGCAGAAGCTGCTAAGGATTTGTTAGTGATTCCACACTTCTTGGCTACATTATTTCCTTTTATAAAATGTTTAACAGGGGCGCCTGGGTGTCCGTCTGTTAAGTGGCTGCCTTCGGCTCGGGACATGATCCCAGGGTCCTGGGATGGAGCCCTGAGTTGGGCTCTCTGCTCAGCAGGGAGTCTGTTTCCCCTCTCCCTCTGCCTGCTGCTCCCCCTACTTGAGCTCTCTATCAAATAAATAAATGAAATATTTAAAAAAGTAAAATAAAATAAAAATGTTTAACATTATGGTATGTGAAATAAAACAGAGAAAAAAGGCATAGCCCAATTCAGAAGCAAAAAGTACGTCATTGGTTACTGGGGATTAAGGGGAAATCGGGAAGGAGTTACTGTTTAATCAGTATGGAGTTTCAATTTGGGAAAATGAAAGGTTCTGGAGATGAATAATACTGACAGTTACAGGATAATGTGATAGTTACAGGATTCCTGTGATAGTTACAGGAAAATGAAAGGTTCTGGAGATGAATAATACTGATAGTTACAGGATAGTGTACTTGATGCCACTGAACTACACACTTAAAAATGGTTAAAACAGCAAATTTTATGTCATGTATATTTCACAATAAAAATACCTACACAAAAAGGCATTAAACCAAAAGTGTTCAATTCAAAAGGCATGGCCTCAATGAATATTCTATCATAATCACTGATCAGAATAACTTACTGTGCAATATTATGTGCATGTCTACATATTTTGAATTTTTTAGTGTGTATTTCTGATTAGGTATACATGCAAATGATAAAAAAAAGTTTCAAATGAAACTAAAGGGTATACAATGAAAAGCAAGTCTCCTGTCCACGTGTGTTAATCTCTTGAGAACTAACCATAAGTTTCTTTAATGTGTGGGTATTCATATACATATCGATTAAAAAAAAAAAAACTTTACTGAGATATAATGTACATACAATTGAATTTAACTATTTACCTACAATTCACTATTTTGAAAAATATATATAACCATGAATTCACTACCAATCCATGTGTATATTTCCATCTCCCCAAAATATTCCCAGTGCCCATCTCCCCAAAATATTTCCATCTCCCCAAAATATTCCCAGTGCCCACTCCCAGGCAATTACTCCCTCCCATGCCCCGAAATTATGGAACTCCTTCTCTCAATAAAGACTAGTCTTTCCTACTTTTTAAAAAATTAACATATAATGTATTATTTGTTTCAGGGGTACATGTCTGTGAATCATCAGTCTTAAACAATTCATAGCACTCCTCATAGCACATAGTCTCACCCAGCCACCTCATCCCTCCCCTACTCCCCTCCAGCAACCCTCAGTTTGTTTCCTGAGATTAAGAATCTCATGGCTTGTCTCCCTGTCTGGTTTCATCTTGTTTCATTTTTCCCCTCCCTTCCCCTATGATCCTCTCTCGTTTCTCATATTCTACGTATCAGTGAGATCATACAATAATTGTCTTTCGCTGATTGACTTATTTCGCTTAGTGTAATACCCTCTATTTCCATCCATGTCATTGCAAATGGCAAGATTTCTTTTTTTTTTTTTTTGATGGCTGCTTAGTATTCCATAAGAAACCTAGGAATAAATCTAACCAAAGAGGCAAAGAATATGTACTCAGAAAACTATAAAGTTCATGAAAGAAATTGAAAAAGACACAAAGAAATGGAAAAACATTCCATGCTCATGAATTGGAAGAACAAATATTGTGAAAATGTTCATGCTACCTAAAGCAGTCTACATATTTAATGCAATCCCCATCAAAATACCATCAATTTTTTCCAAAGAAATGGAACAACTAATCCTAAAATTTATATGGAACCAGAAAAGACCCTGAATAGCCAGAGGAATAGTGAAAAAGAAAACCAAAGTTGGCAGCATCACAATTCCAGACTTCAAGCTCTATTCAAAGCTGTAATTATCAAGACTGTATGGTACTGGCACAAAAATAGATACACAGATCAATGGAACAGAATAGAGAGCCCAGAAATGGACCCTCAACTCTATGGTTAACTAGTCTTTCCTACTTTTGTACAAAGAGAATCATGTGATTTGAGCACTTTTATATCTGGCTTCTTTTAGCATGTTTCCAAGATTTATCCACTATGTTGAGTATATCAGTACTTCATTCCTATTATTAAGAAGTATTTCATTATATGGATATACCATTATCTGTCCATTCACATATATTCCTTTCTTTAACAAAAACACCAAAATATTATACATGCTGATCTTTTTTCAACTGTTTTTTTTTTTTTAAAAGATTTTATTTACTTATTTGACAGAGAGAAATCACAAGTAGGCAGAGAAACAGGCAGAGAAAGAGAAGGGGAAGCAGGCTTCCTGCCGAGCAGAGGGCCTGATGCCAGGCTCAGTCCCAGGACCCTGAGGTCATGAACTACGCCAAAGGCAGAGGCTTTAACCCACTGAGCCACCCAGGCTCTGAGTGTTTTCTTTGAAACATTCTCAAAGTTGCGAGTACAGTCAATACTGAATAACCCTCGAATATGCTGCGTTATTCTTACAAATATATACTCTTATATATTCACAATACACTAACCAGAATTAGTAAAATAGCATGGACCAGTTATCATCATGTAATCCTTAGAATTCATTCAAGTTTCGCAAACTGTTCCAAAATGTTCTTCACATCTATGTCAGAACCAAAAGATGCATTTAATTTTGATTTTTAGTCTCCTTCCAAGCTGGAAAGACCAGGAACCTGGCCCTCCTGTGCCTCTTTCCTAAGGCCAAATATTCAAACTCAAAGATAAAATTTAAGCCAAAATACAAAGTAGGAAAGAAGCAATTACAATTCTTCTAAACTCAGGAAAAGTTCTGTAAGTTGAGAAGTGGCCTTCTGTAGGTTCTAGGGCTTGCAGTAGCTGAGGGGCACACACACAAGCCCTCACAGCCTGGAACTGAGGCCAGGCAGTGGCTATTGGATAAGATCAGGGACGATAAGATGGTAGTAATTTTGTGTACTGCCCTTCAACTTAACTGACATGTCCCTATCACTCTTTCAACACTTTATGCACTTTTAGCATGTAAAATACTCCAGGCTCATCATCTTCTTTCCCTACCCTAACCGTGGAACCACCAATCCTCCAAGATATGCTAATTTCTTTTATTATTTTGTTTTGTTTCCTGCTTTACTGAGATAATACAATGTGACAGTTTGATTTATGTATAAGCTGTGAAAGGATACACCCCCTATCAAGTTAATTAATACACTTATCACCCCACATATTTACTATTCATTTCCTCTGATGAGAACATTTAAGTTCTATTTTCTTAGCAAATTTCAAATACACAATGCAGTTGGATTTGGGTTTTTTTTTCTTTTTGTTTTAAAAGATTTTATTTATTTGAGAGAGAGCACAAGCACAAGGAGGAAAGAGGGAAAGGAAGAAGCCTCCCCATTGAGCAGAGAGCCCAGTGTGGGGCTGGATCACAGGACCCTGAGATCATGATGCAAGTTGAAGGCAGACATTAACCACCTGAGCCACAATGCACTGTTATATATAACCTATAGTCACCCTGTTCATACACTGTAAGGTTCAAACCTTACAAATGAAAGTTTAGACCCTTTTACCAACCTCTTCATATTTCCCCAGGCCTCCCACAACCATCTTTTTACTGTTCCTATGAATTCAAGTTTGTTTTTGCTTGGATTGCACATATAAGTTATACCACACAGCACTTGTCTTTGGCTTATTTGACTTTGTATAATGCCCTCCAGATTTATTCACTTTGAACAAATTATAATATCTCCCCCTTTTTTGGGCTGAATTCTACTGTGTGTGTGTATAAATATGTACACCATATTTTCTATACCTATTCATCTATGAACAGACACTTAGATTGTTCCTATACACTGACTATTGTAAGCAATGCTGAAGAAAGGTTTAATGGAAACCAAGAGAAAGCAGGGTTAGCTATACTTATTTTAACATAAAATAGACTTTAAGCGAAAGACTATAATAAAAAACAAAGATTGTCAATATATAATAACGGGATTAATTCATCAAGAAAATAATTACAATTATGCACCTAACAGAAGAGCACCTAAATATATAAAACAAATATTAACAGATCTGAACAGAAAAACAGACAACAGATTAAGAGCAGGGGACTTCAATATCCACCTTTGGTCATCCAGACCAAAAAAAAAAAAAGAAGAAAAATCAATAAAGAAACTGAGTACTTGAGCTGTACTTCAGTCCAAATAGACCTTAACAAGAAATATATAGAACATTCCAACCAACAGTAGCAGAATACACATTCTTCTTAAGTGAACATGGAACATTCTCCATGACAGATCAAATAATAGGTCACAAAACAAATCATTTAGCAAATTAGAAAAAACAAAATCATGCCAAGTAACTTTTCTGACCACAACAGTATGAAGTAAAAATCAACAGGAGGAAGGCTGGAAAATTTACAAATATGTGGAAACTAAACCACCAATGAGTCAAAGAAATCAAAGGGAAATCAAAAAATACCTGGAAACAAATGACAATGGAAACTCAACATACCAAAACCTACAGGATACTGCTAAAGCATTTCTGAGATGCATATATTAAGAAATTAAAAAGATCTCAGATACAGAACCTAACTTTACACCTCAAGGAATTAGAGAACAAACTAAGTCCAAAATCAGCAGAAGGAAGGAAATAAAGATCAGAGCAGAAATGGAGACTCTGCTCCCACCCATATAGGAAAGATGAATGAAATTAAGAATTGGTTTTAGAAAAGATAAATAAAATGGACAAATCTTTAATGGATTGTAATCCATTTTTTATTGGAGATTTTAATCCACTTGCATTTAAAGAATAACTGATAGGTATGGGTTTACCATTTATTTTGGTTTTTCTTTGTCTTTTTTTGTTTTTTTAAGAGAAGAGGGAGGGGCAATGGGAGAGGGAGAGTTTCTTGAGCCCCATGCAGGGCTTGAGCTCATGACCCTGAGATTATGAACTGAGCCAAAATCATAATGGACTAAGCCATCCAGGCACCCCTTCCCATTTGTTATTTTGTTAACTGTGTTCTGGTTGTTTTCTAATTCTGTGTTCCTTTTTTCCTTCTCTTGCTCTCCTTCATTGGTATTTGGCGATTTTCTGTAGCAGTATACTTTGAATTCCTTTCTCTTTACATTTTGCATTTCTACTACAGGTTTTTGTTTTGTGGTTATCCTAAGGCTTGCACGAGAACACATTTATAAGTCTATTTTAAGCAGGTAATAACATCAAACACATACAAAAGCTTCCTCTCCCCTTATTTTGCTCTAGTTATCACAATCTGCATCTTTTAACATTGTGTATCCATTAAATTGCTGTAGTTACAGATATTTTTTAATACATTTGTCTTTTTTTTTTTTTTTTTATTTGAGAGAGAGACAGTGAGGGAGAATATGAGCGAGAAGAAGGTCAGAGGGAGAAGCAGACTCCCCGTGGAGCTGGGAGCCTGATGCGGGACTCGATCCCGGGACTCCAGGATCATGACCTGAGCTGAAGGCAGTTGCTTAACCAACTGAGCCACCCAAGCACCCAATACATTTGTCTTTTAACCTTCATACGAGAGTTGTAAGTGATTTACTCACCACCACTACAACATTAGAGTATCCTGAATGTAACTGTATTTACTTTTACCAGTATTAAACTTTCATACATTTTCCTGATACTAATTAGTAACCTTTTATTTCATCTTCAAGAACTCCTTTTAACATTTCTTTTAAGGGTGGGTCTGGGGATGATGAACTCCCCCAGGTTTTGCTTATCTGGAAAACTCTCTCATTCAATTCTGCATGATAGCTTTGATGGGTGAAGTACACTCGGTCAGAAGGTTTTTTGCTCATCACTCTAAATATACAATCTTTATCTCTTTTGGTAAGGAAGATTTCTGCTCAACAATCTACTGACAGTCTTATGGGGGTTCCCTTTAACATAACTAGTTGCTTTTTTTGTTGTTGCTTTCAAGATTTGTTACTCATATTTAACTTTTGACAATTTAACCATTATGTGTCTTGGTATGGGTCTCCTTGGATTTCTTCTTAGTACTACCTAGACTTCCTGGATCTGGAAGTTACTTTCCCAGGTTTAGGAGTTTTCAGCTGCTATTTCTGTGAATAAGCTTTCTGCTCTCTTCTCCTTCTGGAATCCCTATAATGTATAAACTGGTCTGCTTTTATTATGGTGTCCCATAATCCTATAAGCTATCTTTACTTCTTGAATTTTTTCTTTCTGCTCTCTGGATGAATTCCACTGACCTACCAAGTTTGCTGATCTTTTCTTCCACTTAATTTAGTTTGTTTGGAATGCCTCTACTCAGTTTTTCATTTCAGTAATTGTATTCTTCAGATCTGTGATTGCTCTTTGGTACTTTATATATTTTCTTTGTCCTTGCTGTAATTCTTATTTTAGTCATGCATTGCTTCCCAACTTTGGTGAGAATCTTTATGACTGTTATTTTGAACTCTCAATTAGGCAAATCACTAATTTCTGTTTAAAATCTGTTTCTGGATATTTATCTTGGTCTTTTGTTTAGAACATATTCCTCTACTTTCTTCATTTTCCTTGACTATTTGGTTTCAGAGCATTAGATAAAATGTCACCTTTCCCAGTCTTGACAGTGGTATCATGAAGAAGATGAACTTTGTGGATCACACTTCCACTAGCCATTATTTTTCCATTTGAGACAGTTTTAGAAGTTTTTTTAGGTGCCAACTTTTAAAAGAGTACAAATAAATTTCACACACCTATCAAGAACTGCTTCTCTGTTCACTATAGCCTTGTGCGTCTCATGGACATAAGACCTGCTAGCTTTCAAAGCTAGGTATTTTAGGTGGTTGTACCTACAGAGGAAGTCTTAGAAATTGGGGTGCTAGATGTGAGGGCCAAATCTTTTATTCCTCAGGTAGAGGCTGAGAGTTGGGGATGCTCTCCCAACTATATTATGGTGTTTTAGGAATGGGATTTATGGTGAGGCTGTGTCTCAGTATTTACTACCTTTTTTTTCCCTTCCCAGATTTATTTACTTACTTGAGAGAGAAAGAGTGCACATGTATGTGCTCAGGGGAGAGGGACAGAAGGAGGGAATCTTCAAGCAGACTCCCCACCAAGCACAGAGCACCACACAGAGCCTGATCTCACCACCCATGAGATCATGACCCATGCCAAGACCAAGAGTCAGCACTCAACTGACTGAGCCACCGAGGTATCCCCTTTCCTACCCATTTTAATGTATTTTTTCATCTGTCTGATGTGTAGTACTTGCTCAGCTGTTTTCAGATCTTGTTCAGAGAGATGTTCCATGTGTTAGCTGCACATTTATTTAGTAGTGTGTCCATGGGAAAGGAGCCCTCCTACATCATCATCTTGGTCAACTCCCACCCCCCAGTTCATTTTAGTGGACAATGGTCTTAGGAAGCAAGATCTGGGTGTTGGGTATTTTCACTGCTATTAGGGTCACTGCTCCCATGTTCTCTAGATGATAGAGCCAGAAAATGTATGTATGTATAAGGATATATATGTACGTGTGTTTCCCTACACACACACACACATATTCATGGATATCCACACTTAGATCTACACTTCTGTATCAATCTATATATATTAAAAATTATGAATTTATTCCCACACCTTTAATGTCAAGTCAATACTACAGAGCTCAAGATAGTTTTCTACCTTTCTAGAAATTAGCATAAGTCCCTAACTCTGAGAAATGGGGCAGAGCACAATTCTCAACACATTTTTAAATATGATCAATTCCATTCTATGTAATCAATCTTTGTGTTAGTTTCTAAAGCTGTTGTAACAAATTATCACACAACATTTATTATCTCACAGTTTTGAAAGTCGTAAGTTCAGTATCACTTTCATGGGCTAAAATCAAGGTGTTAGCAGGGCAGCACTCCATCCAAAGGCTCTAAGGGAAAGTCTGCTCATTGCTTCTTCCAGTTTCTGTGGCCACTAGAATTCCTTGGCCTGCTCATGCCAATCTCTACCTTGGTCTTCACATCGTCTTCTCCCCTTGTGTGTATCACTCCATCTCCCTCCACCTCTCTTTTAAGAAGGACACTTAATAGCACTTAGGGCCCAACCAGATAACCCAAGATTATCTCATCAACAGATCCCTACCTGCTCACATATAAGGTTCTGAGAATTAGGACTCTGATGCTTCCGGCTATCACTCAGCCCACTACTACCTCCTTACAGTGACATCCACCTCCTCTCATACATGGGCTCTTGTATTATTTAGGCTCTGATATGCCAAGCCAGCACAATGCCTACCCTGTTTGGGCTCCTATACATTATGCCAGGCCCCTCCTCCAGAGATGCCTCCTTATCTCTTTTGAGCTTTGAAACTCCATGCCAGGCCACCTTCATGTACAGATAACCTTCCTCGACCGGCTTCAGCTGCAACACTTCACAGAGCCATCTTTCCATTCTGACACCCTCATCTTGCTGCTTAGGCTGATATTCAATGCTGGGCTATCCTCCTAGGCAGATGGCTCACTACACCCCACTTCTAATCTGACATCCTGCCCTTGGGCACCTTTCCACAGAAACAGCTTCTTCAATATGCATAGGCTCTGAAACCCCAGAGCAAGCCACCTCCACACAAGATGCCCTTCTCCCCCTGCACAGTCTCCAACAGCTAGGCACACAGCTACCACTACAGGGATGTACCTCTACCTGCCTCAGGTTCTAGCACCCAGGCCAGGTGACACTCACATGCCCTCCTTGCCCTGTCTGGGCTCCCACATGCCTTTAGGCTATAAAACCCTGCCCTAGGCTGCTTTCCCACAGACACACTCTCCTCATCCTATTTGGGCTTTTTTTTTTTTTTTAAAATATTTTATTTATTTATTTGACAGAGATCACAAGTAGGCAGAGAGGCAGACAGAGAGGAGGGGAAGCAGGCTCCCTGCTGAGCAGAAAGCCTGATGTAGGGCTCGATCCCAGGATCCTGGGACCATGACCTGAGCCAAAGGCAGAGGCTTTAACCCACTGAGCCACCCAGGCGCCCCTCCTATTTGGGCTTTTGATACATAGTACCAAGTTGCTCCCAGATGGTTGCCCTCCTGATATTGCTTAGGCTCAGGGTAAGAAGTATGCTGAGTCCTCTCTGGCTACTATTTTCTAATACTTCAAATATTCTTATTCACTTCCACTTTACTTAATTTTTTTTTAAAGATTTTATTTATTTATTTGACAGACACAACTTGAATACCCCACTTTTACTTATTATTCCAAAAGAATCCTTGGTTTTGTCCTTCAGATTACACCAACTACTTTGAAAAACGTGCTTTGCTGGTCCATTTATGTTTATGCCAAGAAATCTTAGAATCCATTCTTAATGTCTCCGTCATCTGGGAAACTCCTACTGTGTTTAGCAGCTCTTCTGTTTTTTGGCCATTCTACTTTCGTTTGTATATAGGGTTTTCTATTTCTTTTTAAAAGTTGGGAGGATTCTGTTTCTCATGTTCTTTATAGTTTTCAGTTGGTTATATAGAGGAAAAGCAGCGAAGACATCTTTACCATCTAAAGACATCTTTACTACCTAAAGAAGACCACAAACCTTCTGGATTTTTTTAAGGAAAAAAAAAAAACCCCTCACACATGGATTTAAGGGGGGAAAAAAAGACCTTTAAATAAAAGAGTAATATAAATTTTGGAATCATGATGATATACCACTAGAACTAATGTTATATAACAACTGCATCTCAATTTAAAAAAGAGTAAACAACTCAAGTTTCTGGCACAAGTACCTCACAGGATAGGCCTCTCTAATGGGTTGTGATTTTAAAATAAAGTCAGCTCCTACTTCTCTTGTATACTGCCCACTGACAAAGAAAATCAACCGGATTGAAGAAGCAAAATTTCTGTTTCAGCAGCAAGCTCAGTCCTCAGGAGGTTAAAGCTACCATGTTACCAAATGAGGTACGTCTTCCATTTCCTCTTAACTATTTCTTTTGGAATTTGCCACCCTGTCAACAAATAACAAGCTTACAGTGCTACTTCATACTTTTTCAGTTTTACACATTATCTCTGATTTACTCCTTTAAGAGTAAATCTGATTTACGTCTTCAAGACGCCAGAGATATGTATGTATACTGTAAGTATGTATAAATCATATGCATATATACACTTCTGTCCCCTAGTCTCTAATACAGCTAAATCACAATTTTATTATGATCAATATTCAGGCATGTGCACCATTACATAAATGATATTCATATCTGGACCATGGAAAAGTTTGCAAACATGGAAATAATTTCTTGATTTATTCTGAAATTAATCACTGTCTTACAATTCAACCCCAAATCCATTGCCAATCCTCTAAACCTCTTACTACATAAAACACAATAGCTACTGTATTAATCCGTATTAATTTTATTGGTGACAATAGATCTTATATCTACTTCAAGACTTTTCCCTAAAGCCTGTGACCTTCTCCAAGCTGGGCTTGCCCTTCAAAGTACAGTGCTGAGTTACTACCTGGTAACCTCAGTGCATAATTACCTTGGGAATTTTCTTCATTATTCTTTCATGCCGGATTCCCATATTCCCCAAATTCCTTGCTTTCCTTTTTCTTGATTAAGCTTTTTTTTTTTTTATTCCAGTAAAATTAACATGCAGTGCTGTATTAGTTTCAGATGTACAATAGGGATTCAACAATTTGATACATTACTCAGTGCTAATGACAAATGTATTCTTAAACCCCTTCCTCTATTTCACCCATTTCCCCCCACCACAGGTGGTAACCTGGTAACCACAGGTTTGTTCTCTATACTTAAAAGTCTGATTTTCGTTTGTCTCTTTTTTCCTTTATTTCTTTTTAAACTCCACATTAGAGGGGTATCTGCGTGGTTCAGTTGGTTAAGTGTCCAACTCCTGATTTCAACTTAGGTCATGATCTCAGAGTGGTGAGATCAAGTCCTATGTCATCTCTGCTTAGCAGAGTCTGCTTGTCCCTCTCTCTCTGCTCTTCCTGTTACTCACTCTCTCGCTCTCCCTAATAAATAAAATCTTTAAAAAGCAATTCCACATTTGAGTGAAATCATATGGTATTTGTCTATCCCAACCAACTGACTTCACTTAGCATTATACCCTTGATCCATCCATGTCACTGCAAATAGCAAGGGCCCATTCCTTTCTATTGCTAAGTAACATTCCAGTGTGTATCTGTGTGTGTGTGTATAAAACTGCATCTTCTTTAGCCACTCCATCAATCAATAGGCACGGGCTGCTTCCCTACTTTGGCTCCTGTAAATAATGTCGCAATAAACACAGGGGTGCATATCTTTTTGAATTAGTGTTCCTCTTCTTTAGATAAATACCCAGTAGTGGAATTACTACGTCATAAGATAACTCTTATTCTTTAATTTTTTTGAAGAACTGCCACACTGCTTTCCACAGTGCCTGTAGCAGTCTGCATTCCAACAAGTAGCACGTAAGAGTTCCTTTTTCTCCACATCCTCACCAACACTTGCTGTCTTGTGCGTGTTCCTCTTCTTTAGATAAATACCCAGTAGTGGAATTACTACGTCATAAGATAACTCTTATTCTTTAATTTTTTTGAAGAACTGCCACACTGCTTTCCACAGTGCCTGTAGCAGTCTGCATTCCAACAAGTAGCACGTAAGAGTTCCTTTTTCTCCACATCCTCACCAACACTTGCTGTCTCATGTGTTTTTGACAGGTGTGAAGTGACATCTCACTGGGGTTTTGATTTGCATTTCCCTGATGATGAGTGACACTGAGCATCTTTCCAAGTGTGTGCTGGCCATACGGATGTCTTCTTTGGAGAAATGTCTGTTCGTGTTTCCTGCCCATTTTTAATTGGATTATTATTTTAGATGAACTAGGTATGTTCTTCATATATTTTGGATACTAACTCCTTATCAGATACATCATTTGCAAATACCTTCTCCCATTAAGTTGTCTTTTTTATTTTGATAATTGTTTCCCTTCCTGTGCAGAAACTTTTAATTTTGATATAGTCTTCAATAGTTTATTTTTGCTTTTGTTTCCCTTGCCTCAGGGGACCTAATCACAAAAATGTTGCTACAGTTGATGTCAAAGAGATTACTACCTGAATTCTCTTCTAGGATTTTTATGGTTTCAGGTCTCATAGCTAATTCATTAATCCATTCTGAATTTATTTTTGTTTATGATGTGACAAAGTGGTCTAGAATCATTCTTTTATATGTAACTATCCACTTTTCCCAACACCATCTATTGAAGAGACTTTTCCCACTGCCTATTATTGCTTCCTTGCTCAAGGATTAATGTGCCACATAATTGTGAGTTTATTTCTGGGCTCTCCATTTTGTCCCACTAATCTATGTGTCTATTTTTGTGTCAGTATCATACTGCTTTGATCGCTATAGCTTTGTAGGATACCTTGAAATCTAGCATTTTGATACCTCCAATTTTTTTCTTTTTTAAGACTGCTTTGGTTATTCAGGGACTTCTGTGGTTCCAACCAAATTTTAGGATTTTTAAAGAAGAGTTAATACCGAATTAATTAATTTTATGATTTCTTTTCTTGCTCTGTGAAAAATGCTGTTAGTATTTTGATAGGGATTGTGTTAAATCAACAGACTGATATGGGTATTATGGCTCCATTTTAATATTTGTTCTCCTAACCCTTGAGCATGGAATATCTTTTCACTTTGTGTCATCTTCAATTTCTTTTATCAATGTTTTATATAGTTTTCAGGATATATGTCTGTCCCCTCCTTGGTTAAGTTTATCCCTAGGTATTATTTTTGGTGCAACTGTAAATGGAATAGTTTTAATTTCTTTTACTGCTATTCATTATTAGTGTATGGAAATGCAACAGATTTCTGTATATTGATTTTGTACCCTTCACCTTACTGGATTCATATATCAGTTCTAGCAGTTTTTTGATGGAGTCTTCAGGGTTTTCTACATATACTATCATGTCATCTACAAGTAGTGAAAGATTTATTTCTTCCTTGATAAGGAAGGATAAGGATACTTTCCTTATCAAGGAAGAAATAAATCTTTTTTTTCCCTGTCTGATTGCTTGTGCCTATGACTTCAAGTACTATGTTGAATAAAAGTGATGAGAGTGGACATCATTGTTTTGCTCTTGATCTTAAGGGAAAACTCTTAATTTTTCACCATTGAGTATGTTGGCTGCGCATTTTTCAGACCTGGCCTTCATTATATTGAGATATGTTCCCTTTATACCTACTTTTTTGAGGGTTTCTATAATGAAATGGATGTTGTACTTTGTCAAATGCTTTTTCTGCATCTACTAAAATGATCCTATAGTTTTTTTCCATTCTCTTATTGATATAATACAGCAGACTGACTGATTTGGGAATCCTGAATCATTCTTTCAGCACAGGAATAAATTCCATTCAATCATGGTGAATTTTTTCTTTTTTTTGGATGTATTGTTGAATGCAGTTTGCTAATACTTTGTTGAGGATTTCTCCATCTATGCTGCATCAGGGATGTTGGCCTATAATTCTCTTTTTTTGTAGTATGTTTATCTGGTTTTGGTATCAGGGTAATGCTGACCTCATAGAATGAGTTCAGAAGTTTTCCTTCCTCTTTTGTTTTTTAGAATAATTTGAAAAGACAGGTATTAACTCTTATTTAAATATTTGATAGAATTCACCAGTGAAGCCGTCTGGTCCTGGACTTTTCTTTGTTGGGAATTTTTTTTTTTTTTTTTTTTTTTAAGATTTTATTTATTTATTTGACAGAGAGAGAAATCACAAGTAGGCGGAGAGTCAGGCAGAGAGAGAGAGAGAAGCAGGCTCCCGCTGAGCAAAGAGCCCGATGCGGGGCTCGATCCCAGGACACTGAGATCATGACCTGAGCCGAAGGCAGCGGCTTAATCCACTGAGCCACCCAGGCGCCCCAAGGAATTTTTTTTTTTTTTTAAAGATTTTATTTATTTATTTGACAGACAGAGATCACAAGTAGGCAGAGAGGCAGACAGAGAGAGGAGGAAGCAGGCTCCCTGCTGAGCAGAAAGCCCGATGCGGGGCTAGATCCCAGGGCCCTGGGATCATGACCTGAGCCGAAGGCAGAGGCTTTAACCCACTGAGCCACCCAGGCGCCCCTGTTGGGAACTTTTTGATTACTGATTCAGTTTCACTGCTGGTAACTGATCTGTTCAAATATTCTATTTCTTCCTGCTTCAGTTTTGGTAGCTTGTATGTTTCTAGAATGTATCCAGTTCTTCTAGACTGTCCCAATATTTTGGCATATAATTTTATATAATTCTCTTATAATCCTTTCTATTTCTGTGATGTTATTTCTCCTCTTTCATTTCTGATTTCTAGAGTCCCTTCTCTTTTTTGATGAGTCTGGCTAATGGTATATCAATTTTGTTGACCTTTTCTAAGATCCAGCTCCTGCATTCTTTAATCTATCATTTTTTTAAAGTTTCTATTTCATGTATTTCTGTTTTAATCTTTATTATTTCCTTTCTTCTACTATTTTGGGGTTTTGTTTGTTCCAACTCCTGTAGGGGTAAGGTTGGATTGAGATTTTTCTTGCTTCTTGAGGTAGTGCTATATTGCTATAAACTTCTCTCTTAAAAAACCACTTCTGTAGCATCCAAAAGATTCTGGACTATTTTTTTTCACTTTCACTTTTCTACATGTGTTTTTTAATTTCTCTTTGATTTCTTGGTTGATCTAGTCATTGTTTAGTAGGCTGTTATTTAACTTTTTGTATTTGTGTTCTTTCCAGATTTTTTTTTTCTTGTGGTTGATTTCTAGCTTCATAGCATTGTGGTTGGAAAAGATGCATGGTATGTGACTTTGATCTTTCTGAATTTGTTGAATTTTTTTCATGGCCTAACGTGATCTATTCTGGAGAATGTTCCATGTGCACTTAAAGAGAATGTGCATTCGGGGGCGCCTCAGTGGCTCAGTACGCTAAGCATCTACCTTTGGCTCAGGTCATGATCTCAGGGTCCTGGGATCCAGTCCCATGTCAGATTCCCTGCTCATCCAGTAGCCTGCTTCTCCCTCTCCCCATCCCTCTCCTCCCTGCTTACTCATTCTCTCTCTCTATCAAATAAATAAAATCTTTTAAAAAAGAAAAAAAAGGGGGGGAAAGGATGTACATTCTGCTTATTTAGGAATGTTCCAAATATATCTGTTAGATCCATGTGATCCAAAGTGTCATTCAAAACTACTGTTTTCTTGTTGATTTTCTGTTTGGATGATCTATCATTGATATAGGTGAGGTATTAAAGTCCCCTATTATTACAGTACTATCGATCGCTTCCTGTGTGTTTGTTAATAGCTGCTTTATGTTTTCGGGTGCTCTCACTGGGTGCATAAATATTTACAATCGTTGTCTCTTCTTGTAGGATTGTTCCTTACATGATTATGTAGTATCCCTCTTTGGCTCTTGTTGCAACATTTTTTTTAAAAAGTTGCTTTTGTTTCATTTAAGTACCGCTATACACTGGCTTTCTTTTCACTTCCATTTGCATGGTAAGTATTTTTCTATCTCTTCACTTTCAGTCTTCATGTGTTCGGCCCCTTTAGGTCTGAAACGAGTCTCTTGTAGACAGCATATAGCTGGATCTTGTTTTTTTTTTTTTTAATCCATTCCACCATCCTATGTCTTCTGATCAGTCCATTTAGTCAACTTACATTCAAAGTAATTATTGATAGGTATGTACTTACTCCCATTTTGTTACTTGCTTTATGGTTCGTTTTGTAATTCTATTATCTGGCTTTCATCTCTGACGGTTTGTTGGCTTTCTTTGGTGAAGCTTTCTTTCCTCTATTATTTCTTAGAACAGTTTGATATATTTGGATTCCTTTCTCTTTATTTTTTGCATATCTATTACTGGTTTTTGATTTGTGGCTACCATTAGGTTTACATATAACAACTTCTATATGTAGCAGTCCATGTTAATTTGATGGTTGCTTAAGTTTGAAGCCATTCTAAAAGCACTAAACTTTTAACTCCTCTCCCCATTTTAGGTATGTAGTGTCCTACTTTACATCCTTTTATTTGTTGAAATCCTTGACTAATATCTAAAGATATACTGATTTTACAGCTTCTGTGCCTTATAAGAGATGCCTGAGGGGCACAGTCAGTTGGGTATCCAACTCTCGGTTTCATCTCAAGCTGTAATCTCAGAGACGTGAGAATGAGCCCTAAGAGGGCTCCACCTCAGTGCAGAGTCTGTAAAGGCTCTCTCTCCCCAGTCCATCCCCCAAAATAAATAATAAATCTTTAAAAAAGTAGTGGCCTCATTAAGAAGAGGCTCTGTGGTGACCTATAGTACAATGTTTCCCATTCACCAGAACCTGGTGCTTTAGGGTATCTCCTATGTGTGTTATGTGCACCCTACCTGTTGTGATTGAGCCATGTTTGTCTTTAGTGCAGTCATCTGCAATGGCTCTCTTTGCCTTCTGTGGACAAAGTTTGGTCCTTTGTTATTTGTGGGACAGTCTGGTGCCGCCTTGGGCTTGAGCTGGGTCAGACTAGGCATTTGCCAGAGCCATGGTCACACAATACTACAGGCTACTTTCCCTGTGTCATCCCTTGAGCATTTTTTTTGGTGGGCAGCACCTGTAATCAGACCCTATGTGTGCCCCCAACCCATTATGGGGCTGCAGTTGGATCAGGGTGTGTGGTTTCTTGCCCTCTTCCCAGGATAAGAGTCACTTTGAGGGGCCCTGATCCTTGTGGGGGATGACTGCACACTGCCATGCTTGCAGTGCCACTTTGGATGGATTCCAGTTGAGGATGTGTTAGCAGGGGTGGGTCTGCAAGTGAATACAAGGAGGGGCACACAGAGTTAGCATGGTTTGTGACACTCTGCTGTGGTATGGTAATAGAGAGGCTTTGGGAAAACTCCTGCAGTGATTGTGTTGGAGGGGGCAGGTCTGAAGAGCATGGGGTTGGGATATGCTGTTAGTAAGCTAGATGAAGAGGTGTGCAGCACTGGTTCTCACAGGTGTCTGTTTCCAGCTGGGTAGGCCGGGAAAATGGCACCTAGTAGCTCTTTTGTTTTTAGAAAAGTCTCCTACAGATCCCTGCCCTTGCAGCACACTTCTGAGTCCAGCAAATAAATTCTGTTCTGCTTCTAATTCAAGATTAGAAATCATTCCCCCGCCCCCAGCAAATAAATTTTACAACTGCTGCTTCTATGCTATATCCGAGCAGGGCTGTTATATTGCCTCTTGAAGGACAGGGACTCAGTTTCCTATTGCCCTCTAGCTCAGCGCTAAACCTAATGACTTTTGAAGTTCTGGGTGTTAAGACCCACTGATTTGAAGAATGCAATAAGCTAAACCCCTCTGGTTTTTAAAGCCAAATGTTATGGGGATTCATCTTTCTTGCCTAGGTCCCTCAAGCCTCCATGTGGGGTCTGCTTCTCTCCCCTCTCTGTATCCTTGGTGTTCCTCAACCCTGCAGATAGCTCCAAGAGTCTGTTTAGCTTCTGACCATGTCTCTGACCTTCCTACCCTCTTCCATGTGGTCTCTTCTCTATATTTAGCTGTGGAGAGTCTGTTCTGCCAGTCTTCAGGTCATTTTCTTGGCTATTTACACTGATGTGGGTGTTATAAAGTTATCTGTGAAATGAGGTGAGCCTAGGATCCTCCTACTCTGCCATCTTCCCCCAGAATCCCCTTAGTACCTTGTTTTAACGGAGCATATATACCAGTAATATCTTCAAAAGCTTTGGGGGAAAAAAAAAAAAAAAAAGCAAGCTTTGGGAGATTAATTTTGAGACTTTACCTACAATTATCTTTCTTCACAATTAAATGATAGTTTGAAACTAGGATTCAAGATTGCAAACCATCCCCCGATCCAAATTCTGAAAACACTGTTCCATCTTCTTTTAATCACAACTCTGAGATATAATTAATATAAAATTCATCTATTAAAAGTGTACAATTTAGAGAATATAAATACCTCATTATAATGGGTTTTAAGAATCACAATTGTTACATATGAGTTAAAATGTTAACTCAGGGGATGCCTGGGTGGCTTAGTCGGTTAAATGTCTGCCTTTGGCTCAGGTCATGATCCCAGAGCCCTGCGTCAGGTGCCCTGCGTCAGGTGCCCTGGTCAGTGGAAAGCCTGCTTCTCCCTCTCTCTCTGCCCCTCCCCCAATTTGTGCTCTATCTCAAATAAAATCTTTAAAAAGAAAAATAAAATAGTATGTTAACTCAACAACTTATACAACAAACATAAATTATTCCTTTCGTTTTAAGAAATATTTCATGAGGGGCACCTGGGTGGTTCAGTGGGTTAAGCCTCTGCCTTCAGCTCAGGTCATGATCTCAGGGTCCTGGGATCAAGCCCCACATCAGGCTCTCTGCTCAGCAGGGAGCCTGCTTCCTCCTCTCTCTCTGCCAGCCTCTATGCCTACTTGTGATCACTCTCTCTCTCTCTCTCTATCAAATAAATAAAATCTTAAAAAAAAAATATTTCATGAATAAAATCTACCATCAGCAATATGCTAAGCCCCATAGAGATACACAAATAAGGCAGTTTCTGGCCTAAAATATTGTCACGGAAAAACAAACAGGTAAACAACTACAATATGATGTACTAAAAAATTCTGTAATAAGAGGTATGAGTGCAAGGAGACCACAGAGGGTATAGCCCCAGTATTCAGGGAATACTGTGTAATTGAGGTGATGATCTCTCAAAGGAGTAAAGGAGAGAGGTGATTAAAAAAGAATGTACTGATGACATCACAGAATGATCACCTGACAGTAAATATTCAGAGCCTAAACAGTAAGACACATACAGGAAATGGTCAAGTTTTACAGTACAATTTTTGGTCTATAATATCTTTAAAAGAAAGCATAAACACTATATAAGTTTATGGAGTAAAACATTCCAAGGTCCAAACAGATGGATCGACACATGAATTTAGAACAAAGGAGACTCTATATAATCTGGATGGGTAAGGAAAAAGAGTAGGAGTAAAACAATTACCTCCTTTTGTCGTATCATTCTGAGCCTGGATGCCATGATGCAATGAATTATGAATGGCAGAAAGAAGATCTGCTGCTTGAACCATCAATTTTTGAGCTTCTGCAACAGCACTGGTCTAGCAAACAAATCACCAAAAACATTCTTACATATTCTTTCACTGAAAGATATACATTAAATAGGAAAATCCTATAAACAATAATGAAATTAAATATCATAATGACATCGGTTTTCACAACCTATTCACTTAATATAAGATGCTCAGATCCTGTTAGGATAGAAAATTTTTTTTAATCCATTTATATTCTTGTAAGAGCCATTAAAAAATAATAGGAAACATTTCTAGCTTGTTCTGTTCATCTTACAGATTAAAAAAAAGAAAAAAGAAAAAAAGCTGAGTTGCAGTCAACTGGAAAATTTCAACATTTGTACTGTGCCATTCATAAATGTGAAAATAAAAATAAAAACAGGAAAAAAGAGACTTAGAAGTTAGGTCAATGGTAAAGGTTGGATTTCTACTCACCACTTTCTAATTATCCACAAATTAGTCTGTAATTGACTTAAATTAATGCAAATACACATGAAGAGAAAATATTTACCATCTAGGACTTTTTGGTTCTACACAAATCCAACAGTTAATTATTGAACTGAATGAAAGAAGAGGTCTATCTAAAATTCCCATTTTTGCTTTCTCCTTTTTAATCCACAAAACAGGACTACATACAAGCAAATTCAGTTTCTATTATTATACCACTAGTAAGTAATATAAAATATTTTTCTATATCAACAACAGACACAGATATGTTATGGAGCAGAATGTAAATTCATGTGACTTTTTGAGAAATTATCTAGTATTTCTAATATACGTAAATATCTCTAATAACTCTAAATATCTCTAATATAATACACATAAAATATACCAAATGCTGAATGCTGTATATGTGTGATCAGAGGCATTTCAATGGAAAAGTCTCAGAACTAGTTCAATAACACACTATATCCTGCCCCCCACCAAAAGCCCACTGCAATAGATTAAATGCTCTTACCTCTTTCTTAGTAAAGGCTATAAGCACTGTCAGTAACACTCGAGTGAATTTCACTCTGCTGAATACAGCTAAACACTGTTGGTGCTAAAAAATAAGAAAGGACTAAAAGTTAAAAGATGCAAAGTCTGTCAAAGGAATTTCATTTTAAAATATAGTATTTTAAGTCCTATATTTTAATGTTAATAACTTACTATACTACAAACACCTTCACTTACAGTCTTTTAAATGCCTGAAAATGAGCTGCAGAAAATAAAACAAAGCTTGTTCTACCAAATAGAAATATAAAGTAAAGCTCCTATATCAATGGGATGGATTTTCTTTTAAGTAAGAAGTTAGACTATCATCTCAAAAACTAATTTAATTAGCATTTTAAACAGAATTGATGAAAAGATGCTTTAAGCAGAGTCAGAGAATTAAGGCTCTCGACAAAGGATTAGTACTTTTCATACTGTCCAAGCTCTTGAGTTTTGCCATGTTTTGATGCACCATCTGTAAAAAATAATTTTTCTTCCTACCTCACAGGAATATTGAAGAGCTTTGAAATCAAGTATTATTATTCTATCAAAACAAATACAAGGGAAATAAAATCCCTTGCAATGTCCAACTTTTAAAGAAATACCTTAAAAAGGGCTTCCATAAATTATAACGCAGTTCATAAAACTACAACATTAAGAGGTAGACTTCTCTGTTATTATCTACCAGAAAATAAGTTCAATTACTTCTAGTTCAACTTCTGGATCTCTTTCTTCTCCTTGCCGACTTCGAGTACTCTAAAATTTTAAAAAACGTGAATTAAAATAAACACAAACTTGTAGAAATATTAGCTTATAAATATACAAAGTGCTAAATCAATTTTTTGAGTACATAGGAATCCATTTTTAAGAAAAATATTTGGAAGAAGAAAGTTGTATCTAGTATTTATTTTCCTATTAATACTATATATAAAAAGTCCATTTTGATAGAAATTATTAGGATCAAACAGAAGAATAAGGGATTAAAAACAGCAAAAGCAAAACAATGTAATAAGATAAGTACATGGCACATGGTACTGCTTTCTTTTTTAAAAAGAATGTATTAATTGAAAGTCTCGAAGCTCTCAAAACTAACCCTGTTAGAAAAAAATAGTAACCTTTATACAAATCACATCATAAAGTCACACTGTAAATACTGATTGTTCTGTACTAATATGCAAAACTTCTTATATGAGTAACAATATGACTGACTATTCTGACAACAGTAGGGCAGTTACAACAACAAGATACAGCAGAAGACCTGGGTTCTAGCCCTGCGCTGCCATTCCTAGTGGCATGCCCTTCAGTACACTCAGTTTATTTAACTCTTTTAAGCTGTATTTTCCTCACCTAAAACTAGGGCACTGAGTGCATTTTATTGCCTAATTCACTGCTTAATTATAAATATCAGCTAAGGCAATAATATAAAACTACTGTGACAACCATGTTGTGTTATCCAAGCACAGAAGAACGGGCAGAAATAGAACTTTTCCCCTTTTTAAAATCTCTGTGAGAACCAAACTGTTAGCGCCATCTGGCTGAAGGACATCATTCATAGAAGTCTTTGACCAGATCTGGGATACTGAGGTCCTCTACTGTGTTGCAGACTTTGTAACAGCTGTTGAAGAAGATCATCCTTACCTTTGAGGAACTTAAAATTCTAGATTATTGCTTTTCTTAAAGGAGCATACTATAATTCTAAAACACTGGCAAAAATATTGAAAAATCTTCAAGGTTAAATTTTCAGTAAAGGGACATTAATTCACCAGAAATAACTACTATAGCTGTTTTCAAGTTAATTGCAAAAAAGGCAGAGCATATATATAAAGGAAGCTGGTGGCCGTCCCTACACTAGCTGTTTGTAATTAGCTAAAGTTAATGACATTTAGAGGAATGCGAAAATCCTATACCAAAGCAAAGAGAAAAGAAATCTACCTTTACTCTTCTTTGCATGTCATCCTCCACATCTTTTAGCATGCCTAGAAAGAGAGACAATGAGTTTAAACAAGAAACAAATACAAATACAAAACTTGTATATCATCTTATAAATGTTTTACCTGTAACTCGAAGGTCTGTCACACTGTTAGCCATTTTAAATCCATAAGTCATTGATTGAAAATCTTCCTGTATGGGAAAGGAATAATTAGGCCCTTGAGTAGAAGCAAAACCTTTCATTACATTCCTCTTGCAAAATCACTCTTTGCTAGTCTGAACACAGTAATGAAATGTCATCCTGCTTGTCTAAATATTGCTATCATACAGCCATACTTTCCCTACTGTGTATCCTTAAAACACCATATTCTAATGCTACCTCCACCTTTAATTGTTTGCCCTTAGACTATTTAAATACACTTGCATTTAGTATGTTCATATGCAAAATAAGGTAATGTTAATATCGGAAAGTAGTAATTCACACTTACAAAGTATTCTAGTGTTCACAAGTGAACAGTAAATACCCAGTAATTACCACATGATGATAAGTTTGCAAGATTTATAGAAGACTTTTACTTCAAAAATTATCAAAAGCTTGTTTATACACTGTTAGGCCACAAAACTGAAGCCTTCTCAAACAGAATTACTCAAAGAGATAGCAAAAGCATATTTCCACTTCAGCCTCAATGTAAAGAAAAAATTATTCATATATATAAGGATTCCCACCCTCAAAGTCATTAACAAATTAAGTAGTTCACTAGATTCATTTTAAAAACTGAATTTAATATCATTTGGCTGATTCAATTAAGTTACCAGCTCTACTAAAAGAATGTTTCTGATGAATTATAATTCTTATAAAAATGTGCACAGAAGGGGCTCAGTGGGTTAAGCCTCTGCCTTCACCTCAGGTAATGATTTCAGGGTCCTGGCATCAAGCTCTGCATCGGGCTCTATGCTCAGCAGGGAGCCTGCTTCCCCCTCTCTCTCTGCCTATCTCTCTGCCCACTTGTGATCTCTACCTGTCAAATAAACAAATAAAATCTTTTAAAAAATGTACATAGAAGCCTAATATACTGGAATAATAGGCATTTGCAGCAGTAGCCAGAGCTATGGCAACATTTCTGTGGATTCTTAACAAAAACATAACTGAGTACACAATCCATATCATGAACTGTATGTTATGAACAGAGGGAAAAAAAAAAAAAAACAAACAATGTCTCTGGGTTCAAAGAACTGTTGTTAGTGGTATAGGACTAACAGGATTGGGTCTTTTAAAAATCTCAGATTGTATTACAGAGCTATAAGCTTATCTCTAGGTAGAGTTTATACTCTATCCCTACTCAGATGCCAAACAGGATTCTCAGGTTTTACATGTCTAAAAAGGAACTCTCCCGGTGTTTACAGTGTTGCTAAATGGCACCTCCATTCATCCACAGTAACTCTGGCTGAAAACCTACACTTCAATTCCTCTAGTTTTTCTTTCTTCTTCTTCTTCTTCTTTTTTTTTTTTTAAGAGAGCAAGCAAGCGAGCAGGGGAGAAGGGAAAGAGAATTTCAAGCAGACTCCATGCCTAGTGTGGATTAAGCCCGATGCAGGGCTTAATCTTAAAACCCTGAGATCATGACCTCACCCCAAATCGAGTTGGACACTTAACCAAGTGACCCACCCTCCTCTCATTTTCTCCCGCCTTGTACCAAATCATCAGAAAACCCATTAAGTCCGACCTTCAATGTCTCACCTAAGCATAACTCCCACCTTTCACAGTTATCTCTATCCAGTGAAGTCACCACCCCCCTTCACTTCCACAGCTGCTTCCACACAGGTCGCCCCACCTTCCACACTTGTCCCTGCTACAATTTTTCACTGCCAGAAGCCAAAGAGGTTGTTTTAAAGTAACTCATTTCACATCACTTCCCACTTAAAACCTTGAGTTCCCTGCTCACAGGAAAATCCAAAACCCCACATGAACTGAGCCCCACCACCCGTTACCATGCAGATCTGGCCTCCCTCTTCAACCTCAATTCCTTGCACCTGCCATTCTTCTCCACATTCACTGCACTGCTGTTACGCAAGGATTCTTGTCATCCTTCGGACACATCAAAACATTCTCCTCTCAGGACCTCTGTACTTGCTGACCCCTCCCCACAAAGTTTCGTCCTAAAATTTCCAGAGTCTCATTCCTCCCTATATTCTAGCCTCTGTTCCGATGTCAATTTCTCATATGGAGGTTTGCCCTGTACATTCTAAAACAGCACCACCCTTCACCAACCTATATGCCCTCTCCCTGCTTCATTCTTCTTCACACAACACCTGACATTATGTGTTTACTGACACACTGACCCTCTCTCCCAAGGATGCAAAATCAATGACATCAAGGTTCTGTTGTATTCACTGCTTTATCTCCAGGGTTTAGAATTATACTCGGCACAAAGTACTGTTAAAAAAATATTTGTCGGGGTTTGGTATGTTGGGTGACTGACCCTTGCTCTCCAGCTCCTGAATTTAAGCCCCATGTTAAAAAATAAAAAGTAAAATGATTTAAAAAATAAAAATAAAAATATGTCAAGTGAATGATGACCTACTGTATGGCACAGCCATGCCTCGTCATCTTCCTAAGTAGATCAGTTGACTACAAGATACCTGGGGGAATGGTGGAGGAGACAGACTATGGCAAGCTGAAAAACACACACTTCATGTAAAGGAAGTCAGCCACTACTTATCCTGTTGAGTAATGAACGCAAGGCTAGTGTTATTCAGTACAAAAAAAATCTAACGTAAAATCCTCCAATTTTTAAATGTTACTAATTTTTTAAAAATTAAGTAAGACAACACTGTGAAGACAAAACACTTCAGTTAAGTCCAATCTATGCGTTGCTTTTCATAAGGCATCTAAGGAAATACATTTATGCGATAGATTATCACAGATCTGTGTTACACACAGTCACCTCAGTAACAAGAACTTAATCTCAGTCATTGGAGGACTGAAGCAGAGAAGTTATATAAACAGATGCTACCATTAAAAGATCATTCTTAAAACCCTGTAGATTTAACAAGGACAAAAGTCAAAGTCAAACCAAGGGAGACCAGCTACTGGACACCATCCAATAATGCAAGCAACTGGATTGAGATTATAACTGGAAATGATGAGAAGTTGTTGAAATCAAGATATATTGAAAAAGCAACACCAACATGATGTGCCAATGAAGTGAATGTGGGGTATAAGGCAAGCTGTGCAATCAAGGATCATTTTTAGGTGTCTGGTCTGAGGAACTGGTATATAATGGTACAATTTATTGAGATAGGGCAGAAATGGAGTACAATTTTAGTTAAGTTTATGATTTCTTTAGTTATCCAAGTGAAGATTTCAGGAAGGCACTTCTGTGACTCTGAAAGTTCCTTCCAGGGTAGGAATCAGGACTAGAGATATAAATTTGGGCTTCATAAGCACAGAGTTGGTATTAAAAGGTGCAAAACTAGAGGACATCCACTGAAGCAGAAGGTACAGAAGACCCCAGGAGTAGTCCCAGCTATGTAGAGAAGCAAGCCCAAGAAATGCGCTAACCAGTGAGGAAGAAAACCAGGAGACAGCTGTACCAGGAAAATGAGGAAAAGGAACTCTTTCAAAGAGAGGTCACTTGGGTCTAATGACACAAGTAGTTAGAGAGCGAGAGGTAAGAACAAAGGATTTAGCAAGATGGGTATTATTAAGGACCTTGTTAAGACCAGCTTCTGTGCAGCTGTACAGAAGAATGTCTAATAAGAGAGTGAGAAGAGATAAGAAAAATAAATATTAATTCAAGGCGTTTTTTGCATAGGATAGCAGAGAAACGACACTAGTGTAAGGAGCCAAAAGAATAATGTAGTAGGGAAGGAGACACTAATAATGCAATACAAAGAAGGGTTAATGATTGCAGCAGGCAAGAGGGGAGAGAATCTAGAACACAAGAGGCTGATCTTAGATTGTCAGGGTACTTGCACTGTCATAAGATAGAAGGCAGATGATGTGAGTACCAACACGGTTTAACACATGTGATTATGAGAAGATAGGGTACTTCGGCCCACATCTGATTCCATATAAAATTTCATTAAGGTACAATGTAAGCTGATAGAGAGGAGCATTGGCAATGGAGGTTTTGAGAAGTAAAAGATGTGGAGAAGTCACTGAGAGGCTGTTAAAGAAAGCTTACCACAGAAGGATAGGGCTGTCTCTAGTGCTAAATGCCCATCTGAGATTTGCAGTCCTAAAATTAAAGTGAGAATAGACACACAGATGTGGGTTTTCTCTAGCAGCCGTCTGCTGTTTGGGTGCAAGCAGCAAGTAGACAGATGGTTGGGGTTTTGCCATATAAGTGACACATTATGATGAGATGAGAGGGGCAAGGGAATTAAGGGTGCTTGAGAAAGAATGATTTCACCAGTGGACCATGGAAATGAGGACACCACAGAAGTAACAGAGAAAACTAAAGGAAAAGCATCTGGGAACTGGAAGTCCCTATGGAACTGAGGAGCGCTGGAGTTGGTAAATCAGAGTAAGGAAGCCAAAAAGTACGTGGTAGCCATCAAAGGGTTTTTTTTTTTTTTTTTTTGAAACCAAGAATTCGGAGGTATAGACTAGTAAGGAAAATTTTCTCCTCACTTATTCATTTCTGAACCATTTTCTTTCAGACCGCACAATGTGGGCTGGTATAGGCTAGATACCCAGGGCTACAATGGCAAAATACAATCACAGCCATTAGGGTGATGAAGACATCCTGAGAGAAAAAGCCCCATGTTCTTTATTATATTTTATAATGTCTTTACACTACTGCCAAGATATAACTGCAGAAAGTTATCAGGGGTATTTTATAAAACACAGCATTTAAAACATGTAGCCCACAAAGAAATCTGGAATAATAAAACATTTACAATCATAACTGTAGTAGAATACCCAATACCAGTACTAAATGTGATTCCAACCAAACCACGGATCTTAACTGTACTAATAATGTAATATTCTAATAAAGTAAAATTTTTTGAACCCCTTCTAAAACAACAATTACCAGTGTATATTGATTACAACTTATTACTGCTTTAAAAACTAATTTCACAGATAAAGTACTTTGCATAAAGATTTCCGGTGCTCCTGAAATGACCAGATTTTCAATCAAACCTGAGTACCTTCTGTAGACTAGATACTGAGTAACACAGTAAAGCTACAAGTAAGAGTAAAACATGCCCACAATGATTCAGATTAAGACTTCAAGCAAATTAAATGTCCACTAATTTACTGTAAATATACAATGGAATACAAATAATAACAGCTAACATTATTAAGTACTATGTGCCAGGCACTGTTCTAAACATTTTACTTGAATAACTTCATTAACTCTCAAAATAATGCTCTGAGGTGGAACTATTACAAACTATATTTTATAAATGAGGACACTGAGGCACAGAAACTTAAATTCCCAAACACTACAAAGCATATAAGTGACAGAGAAAGCACACACACTTAGGTGTTATCAATCCCCAGAGGCTGTTTTTAAAATTTTTATTTTGAAGAAATTTCAGAATACAAAAATAGTACAGAGAAGTTCCATATTCTTCCCAATATTCTTCAAATGATAATATTTTACCACATTTGCATTATCATTCTCTATACTTTTTCTTAAACATTTGAGACTAAGTTATAGACTGTGATGCCACCTTACCTCTAAATACTTCAGTGTGATTTCCCAAAACCATAAATCACTCTCTTACGTAACCATGGTTCAGTGATCAAATTTGGAAATTTGTGTCTCTTTAATGTGGAGCACTTCCTTGGTCCTTATCTTCCATGTCCTGACATTTTGGAATAGTACAGGCCGAAGTTATTTTTTAACAACTACATCCCTCAATATGGGATCGCCTTATGTTTCTCTAAGATTAAATCCACTTTCTGTTGTATTTAAGAGGAATACCACAGAAGTGATGTTTTGTTCTTTCATGGAGCACTGTATCTGGAAGCACAACGTTGAACCGTCCCGTTATTGGTGATATTAAGTCTGACCATTTAGCTAAGGTGGTATCTGTCATGTTTCTTCACTGTAAATGGATCATTTTCCTTAATTAATATTTTGTGGGAAGATACTTGGAGGCTAGGTACAAATCCTGTGCTTGTTATACTTCTGTTTAATAGTTTTAGCATCCTTTAATAATTCTTGCCAGAAATACTCAAAACCTGTACTCTTAACATGATGCTGTGCAGCCAATAAAAAACAATGAGGTAGTTCTCTACCCACAACATATTGGTATATAAAGAAATCTATTTCCTATTGTCTGTGGAAAAAAGTTGCAAATAGTTTACATAATTCCATGTTAAGTAAAATACATGTGTGTATATATATTACAGAAAATATTTGGTGAAATACACACCAAATGTATAAACATGTTTACTCTTCCCCAGGCAAACCAGAACTTTTATAATTTACTTATTTTTGTATTAAAACTATGTTTGGTTGCAAATACGAGGAAAATTCAACTACAGTGACTTAAGTGATGCATACTTACTTCTATCATGCCAAGTAACACAATATCGGAAGTAATCTTTCTGCTTCAACATCCTAAGCTCTGAGGCTGTTCTTAGATTTACATGTTTACAAAATGAAGCAGGATCTACCTCCAAACATCACATCCACGTTCAAAAAACGACAGAAGGGGTGGACCATACCATTATTACTCAAACTGGCATACCACTGAGAGTAAAAGGGGATGCTATTAATAACTATTCCAGGATAAATGGTGCCAAGAAGTACTGTTTCACACAAACCAGTGTGTAGGCACCAGTTATAACAGAAGAATATGTTAAGAAAGGCAAAGAAGAAAACTGAAGTCTGTATGGACAAGTCAGGAGACTGGGATCCAAGTCTAAAGGTAAGCAGGACTTTTCCCTAAAAAGGAGAGACGGCATAAGAGCCAGGAAGCACACCCTCAGTGTCCCTCCACCCTCACCCTGCACAGCAAAGCTATATATCCTGTCATTACAGGTGCAGAATCCACCCAGTAGCACTTGGGCCAATGCCTGGTACTAATTAAAGAAATAAATTAATTAAACAAATAAACAGAGATTATCAGTCAAGGATATTATTTTAAAAAGAGCCAGATAATATATATTTTACATTTTGCAAGCCAAGAGGTAAAATAGAGATATTATGTAGGTACTTGTATATTAAATGTAACTATTTATAACACAAAAAACAGGGGTTTCTGGGTGGCTCAGGCAGTTAAGTGTCTACCTTTAGCTCAGGTCATGATCCCCGGGTCAGGCTCCCTGCTCAGTGGGGAGTGTGCTTCTCCCTCTCCCTTTGCCCCCATTCCCCCGCCTTGTGCTCGTGCTCTCTCTGAAATGAATAAATAATCTTAAATTAAAAACTTGAAAAAAAAATTTTAAAAACACAAAAAACATTCTTAGCTCCAGGGCCATAAAAAACATAGACAACAGGCTGGGTAGGCCAGCAAGTTGTTGACTGCCAAACTTTGGTCCACAGGACTTCCTGAGGGTTTAGATGTGAGGTATGAGACAAAGAGAAGAATCAAGGATGACTCCAAAGTTTCTGTTCTGCCCAACAAGAAGAACAGAGCTCCATTTGCTGAGATTTGAGAAGACTACAGAAGGAGGAAGTTGGGAGGGAAGGGGAAAACCAGCATGTGAAGTCTGAGATAGGCAGGTGGAAATGTAGAATAGGAAGTAGCACATGTGAGTCTGAGATTTAGGGAAGTCTATAAAGTTTAAGCTGAAGATACTAACTTGGGATTCACTAGCAGAGACAGAATTTAAGTCTACGGAACTGTATGAGCTCATCAGGGGAATGAAACAGAGAAGAGGTGTAAAGATGGGGCCTGAGCCACACCAGTGCTTAGAACTATGCTGACCCATTTGGCCATCGCACAGCCAATTAAACAGTGAGCACCTGAAATGTGGATAGTTCAAACTGAGATGTGCTATAAGTATAACATATATAACATGCTTAGAATACTTGCTACAAAAAAACCCCCATAGTTTTACATCTCATTAATTTTTATTTAAATTCAAGTTACTTAACATATAGTGTATTATTAGTTTCAGGGTAGAGTTCAGTGATTCATCAGTTGCATATAACACCCAGTGCTCATGACATTAAGTGCCCTACTTAAGGCACCCAAATACCCCAGGCCCCCACCCACTTTCTCTCCAGCAACCCTTTGCTGCCTATAGTTAAGAATCTCTTGGGGCACCTAGTGGCTCAGTGAATTAAGCATCTGACTCTTGATTTCAGCTCAGGTCACGATCTTGGGATCCTGAGATCACGCCCCACATTGGGTTCTGTGCTCAGTGTGGCATCTGCTTCTTGCCCTCTCTCTTCCCCTCCCCCCTGCTTGCATGCACTCTCTAAATGAATAAATCTTTTTAAAAAAAAAAAAAGAGTCTCTTATGGTTTGCCCGTTTTTATCTTATTTTATTTTTCCTTTCCTCTTCCTTTGTTCATCTATTTTGTTTCTTAAGTTCAACATATGAGTGAAATATGCTATTTGTCTTTCTGTCTTTCTCTCAGCATAATATACTCCAGTTGCATTCACATCGTTGCAAACGGCAAGATTTCCTTCTTTTAGATGGCTGAGTAATATTCCACATGTATATGTGTGTGTTTGTGTGTGTGTGTATCACATCCTTTTTTTTTTTTTAGTTAATTTTTAATCTTTTTTTTTAAGATTTTATTTATTTATTTGACAGAGAGAGAGAGATCACAAGTAGGCAGAGATTCAGGCAGAGAGAGGAAAAGCAGGCTCCCCGCTGAGCAGAGAGCCCAATGTGGGGCTCGATCCCAGGACACTGAGATCATGACCTGAGCCGAAGGCAGCAGCTTAATCCACTGAGCCACCCAGGTGCCCCTATCACATCTTCTTTATCCATTCATCCATCAGTGGACATCTGAGCTCTTTGCATTTTTTGGCAATTCTCATTAATATTTTATAAAAGATTATATATTGAAATATTATTTTAGATATATTGGGCTAAATAAAATGTTACAAAAATTTCAGTCATAGGCTACTAGAACATTTTAAATGATGTATATGGCTTGCATTCTATATCCATTGGATAGTGTTGGCTATCCAACTAAGAATAGAGATTGAGATGACAATAGAGATAAAATAGAGAATGAAATACAATAGTGAATGAGATGACAAACAAGAACCACCAGTGGGGCAGGAAAACAGGGAAAAAGAACACCTTAAAAGTCAAGAAAATAATCTGTTTCAAGTATGGACTCCATGTCAAAAATCTGATGACCAATAAAGTTTAAGACCAAATATTAACCAATGGGTTTAGCAACACTAAGGTCTAAGATGACCATGACAATAAAGTTTTGGCGGAACACCATTCAAAGCCTGACTGGAGTGGATTTAGGAGAGAATGGAAACCTTTTAAGGATTATTGCTGAAAAGAACTGCATAATATGGGGGCAGAAGCTAAAGTTCTGTTATGCCAGGAAACAGTATTTTTAAGATTGAGGAAGAAAAGCCATGTTAACATGCTGATGGGAATGATCCAGTAGAGGGACATATTCATGATGCAAGGGACAGAGCAGAGGATTGCTAGAGGAATATTTTTTAATAAGACAGGGTACGGAATCCAATGCACAAGCAGAAGAGATCACCCTTGGATGAAAGATTCATCTAGACAGATAAAAGGGCCAAAGAACATAGGGCACTTGTGCAGGCAGGTGAGATTACTTCCACTTATTTAGTGCAGTAGGAAGGTAGGTTTGCTTCCAGTGAGGATGGTACAAGTGTTAGAAGTCTAAGAGGGAGAATGACCTAGGAAGAAGCATTCATGGCCAATCTGAAGTTAGTGGTGATGAACTGAAAGTAGGACCAATCAGTGTAAATGTATTTTTCTCTAGTTACACTGAGATGTGTAAGTATAAAGACACGGTAGATAGAGGGCTAGACTCAACTAGAATTGATGTACAGTAAGGCATGAGAGTAAGACAGCTTCAAGTACAGGAAAGGGAGTAACTGTCATGAAGGAAGATGGATTTTTAGGTCAAAGATAGTCAAAAGGATACTGACAGTAAGAAAGTGATATAATAAACTGGAGTCCAAGTAGGGGTGAACTGCAGAAATCAGAACATAGGCAATATATAAACAGATGGTGGTCTGAGAATAGGATACTTCAAACTGAGATCAGAAAAGGGTTGTAATGACCAAATCTAAAGTGTAATCATTAGAAAGAAAAATCCTAAAAGTTTCCAAAGAGAAAACATGTGTCACATATAAAGGATCAGGATGGCAACACTAAAAATAAGAGTCAGTGGAGTAATGCCTATGTAATTCTGAGAAAAATGATTTTCCAACCTAAAAATCTATTACAACAAAACTTTTAATCAAGTGTGAGGGTAGGAAAGACATTTTCAGACATCTAAGTTCTCAGAAAAACAATTGCAATTCCAACCCTGTCTCTCCCCATGGAACTGGAAATACTATACCACACAAAGTAATAAACTAAGAAAATAGGCATGAAATCCAGACAGCTACAACAAAAAAATTTTTTTGAAAGGGAAATGGAATTCCCAGGAGAATAGAACCAGGGATCACAGCTGTACAGTGTAACACCTAGAAGAGAACTGATCCAGCCTGACGCTAGAGAACAAAGGAGCTAAGAAGAATTTAAAAAAATACATGGGGCGCCTGGGTGGCTCAGTGGGTTGAACTGCTGCCTTCGGCTCAGGTCATGATCTCAGGGTCCTGGGATCAAGTCCCGCATCGGGCTCTCTGCTCAGCGGGGAGCCTGCTTCCCTCTCTTTCTCTCTCTCTGCCTGCCTCTCTGTCTACTTGTGATCTCTCTCAGTCAAATAAATAAATAAATAAATCTTTAAAAAAATACATAAACTGATAGACTATCTGATGGTGTTTTATAATAATGGGAAGGGAAGAATCAAGGAGAAGTACACAGAAAACTAAGCAAACCAAAAAGAAGCAGTTATCATCTCCAAGAAAAATAAAAATCTATACGAGAAAAGAAATGTATGCTTATACCACTCGGGCTCATTTGTCATTAGTATTTATACAATCACTATAACATCAACACTGAATAACGACTTAACCAAAACTGGATTACTATTGGTAAGTAAGAGGGGTTAATATGTGAATGTCAGTTATATGCTAAAAATGTGCTGATATACCCCAGTTAAAATTGTTAAAACTGTATAATATTGTATAAAATTAACTGTATAGAATTGCTTACATCTAGAAATTAGAATATAAGTCTATTATCCAGAAATATGGAGGGGTGCCTGGGTGGCTCAGTCATTAAGTGTCTCCCTTCGGCTCAGGTCATGATCCCGGGGTCCTGGGATGGAGCTAAGCAGGGAGCCTGCTTCTCCCTCTCCCACTACCCCTGCTTCTGTTCCCTTTCTTGCTGTTAGGTGATAGGAAGGAAGGAAGGGGCGCCTGGGTGGCTCAGTGGGTTAAAGCCTCTGCCTTCGGCTCAGGTCATGATCCCAGGGTCCTGGGATCGAGGCCCGCATCAGGCTGTCTGCTTGGCTGGGAGCCTGCTTCCCTTCCTCTTTCTCTGCCTGTCTCTCTGTCTACCTGTGATCTCTGTCTGTCAAATAAATAAATAAAAATCTTTAGATAACCCTGTAGATACCATTGCAAGATGTAGAATGCAAGATGACCAGTGGTTTGATGGGGGAACAGTGGTTCCCATTTTGTACAGGTCTACAGGATATTATATTAAGACAGACACATGTCTCCAGTTCAGGAGTAAAATCGAGCAAAGACACATTTGAAGGCAAAATAAACCAGCACCTAGGAACTTCGGTTACTTCCAGAAGCAGCCATTTCAAAGAAATGATCTGTTTATTACACTTCATTCTTACTTATTCATTACCAGGTCTCTTAAGGACTATTCAATAGGCAACCAATTCTTTTTCTAATTATAAGACCAAGACAAACTTACCAGGAAAAACCTGAAAAGTTTACAGAAACAAGAAAGCACAATTTTTCCAGCCCAAGAACTTTATATTTCTTTCCAGTCTTCTTTATCACATAGTTGGTTATACTGTGTGCTGCTTTCCTAACCCTTCGAAGTATACAGTCTCTCATGATTTTTTTTTTAGAAGATTTTACTTGAGAGACGTGCACAGAAGCATGGAGGAGTGACAGAGAGAGAGGGAGAAACAGGCTCCCCAATAAGCAAGGACACCTTCTTGGGGCTCGATCCCAGGACCCTACCTAAGATCATTAGTGAGCCAAAGGCAGACACTTAACTAAGCCACTCAGGTGCCTCCACTCTCCCATGATTTTAGGCACGTTTTCACTATCATTCTATATAATAAATTATGTGTAATAAATTATCCATAATTTAATTCAAGCAAACCCTAATGGTGGCATTTTGGTTGATGCCAACTTTCACTATTAAAAACTGATTAAAGTGTTTTTGCATAAAGTATCCACATTTAAGGCTGAATTCTAAAGATGAATTAATTAGTTCCAGCTGTGCTAATGCATACTGCCACTAATAACAACCAAATGATAACTTACTGCATACCAATACTGAATATTCTCACTTAAAAATATATTTGGTAGATGAGAAGTGATTTTAACTGTATTTCTTGGATGACACGGAGACTAAAGTTTTAAATGCTACTGTTATTTATTACCCTCCTCCAAGAGTAAGCTGCTTATTTTACTGCCCAGTTACTCACTTGGACTTCAGTGTTATGCTTTATTTGAATGAGATCTTAACAAATACATATAATTTTTGTTATCTAAATTTTTCCAAAAATTTTTCTATCAGCTTTTTCCTATTGGTCTTTTCCTTTATGAGCTCTCCCATTTGTTACGTCCTTCATCCAGAGAATATGCAGAATTTCAATTGTAATTATTTACATTACAAAAATTTTATTTTCATTCCCTTTTAAAACAAACTCATCAAGGCACATAATAAAAACTCTAACAGCACACACAAATCTATCCCAAGTTTCAAGATTCCAGTTATCTTATGTATGAAGATTTAGCTACTCCCCATTTTTAAAAAGAAACCTATACATTTCTTTTTTTTTTTTTTTAAGATTTTATTTATTTATTTGACAGAGAGAGATCACAAGTGGGCAGAGAGGCAAGCAGAGAGAGAGAGGAGGAAGCAGGCTCCCTGCTGAGCAGAGAGCCCAATGCGGAACTCGATCCCAGGACCCTGAGATCATGACCCGAGCCGAAGGCAGCAGCTTAACCCACTGAGCCACCCAGGCGCCCCGAAACCTATACATTTCTATACCTAACTTATTTTACTTTATTTTGGAGGTCTAATCTTACTTCCACACAAGACTACCTCCTTCTTTGTAAAGGGTGCGTAATACTCCACTGTATGAAGGTAGCTTCATTTAACAAGTCTATGTTGGACGTTAAGGTAGTTTCTAGACTTTCATTACTACAAACAAAACTACAATTAATGTCCTTGTACATAAGTCTTTGTACACAGCACAGATCTATTTGTAGAATAAATCCCTAAAAGTGAATCTGCTGAGTTAAGTCATATACACTTTAACTTACGTTATTACCAACTGCTCTTTGAAACAGTTAAGTGAGTTTGTAATACCATAAAAATGTCTGAGTCTTGCTTACAGTGGAAACCTGAGCCCTAATAAACATGGAGGGCATGCTAATGTGAGAAAATAATCATTTTGCAGCCATCACAGTGAAGATTAGTCCAACCAAGAATCCATGGATGCTAAATATAGGGAAAGATTTTAATGAGCAGGATATTTGTATGATCTTAAAGAGTTTCCCTATGGCAGGCTTACTACACACCAGGGGAGAAAACAATAACCATAGAGTAATCAGAAAACATCTTGGAACAATATAATATCACCACTGAGTGGGTGTATGCCTTACCTGTGACACCAGAAGGAGGACACAATATCACTTATATCATACTCCTACCAGGACCGCATAATCTAATTTAGCCACGAGGAAAAACACACAAGCTTCAGTGAGGAAGACTCTTAAAAAGACAAACTAGGAAAGGCCTACATTCTCCAAAAACATCCATGACCTGGAGACAAAGAAAGGCTGAGGAACTGTTATAGATTAAAGGATACTAAAGAGACAGGCAACTAAATGCAGGACATGATCCTAGACTGGATCCCAAACCGTAGGGGGAAAAAAACACTAAAAAGGATATTGGTAGGTCACCTAACAGGAACAGAATATGGAGAGTGGACTGTTACTACAGATTCACTGAGGTTGAGAACTGTACTGCAGTTGTGTATTTTAAGTACCCTTTTTCTTAGGAGATGCACACTGAGAAGTGTTTGTGGGGAGAAGGTGATAATGTATGCAACTTACCCTCTGCTGGTTCAAGAAAACAACATACATGAGAGAGAAATTGAGAAAGTAAATGGGACAATGGATTAATAGAGCTGAATCAAGGTAAGGGATATAGGCTGTTCTTTGTGCTCACTATAACTTGTTAATTTGAAATTAAAGATTAAAAAGAGCGAGGCAACGACTATTCATCTCTCACACACATAGCCCATGTGAATGCCCGTTTCTCACCTTCATCAATATGTACATTATACAAAATTGCTCATCTTTGCCAATAATGGGTAAAAAATGGTATCTCAGTTTTAATCTGCATGTCTCTTAAGTTATGCACCTTTTCTCGTGTTTAAAGGTCATTTCATTTTCTACAATCTTCTTAACAACTTTTTTACACTTAAAATACTTCAACTATATTCAATTTATGTTGATGTTGTCATAGACTGAGTGTTTGTGTCCCTCCACAATTCATATGTTAAGTCCTAACACCCAATGTGATAGTATCTGGAGGTCCGCCTTTGGAAGGTGATTAGGTCTGCCCCCATGAATGGGATCAGTGATCTTACAAAAGAGACCAAGGGAGTTCCCTTGCACTTTCTCCCAAGTGAGGACATGGTGCAAAGATGACCATTCTGAACCAGAAGGCAAGCCCTCACCAGACACTGAAGCTGCTGGTGCCTTGATCTTGGGACTTCTTGGTCTCTGGAACTATAAGAAATAAACTTCTGTTGTTTACAAGCCACTCCATCTATGGTATTCTGCTACAATAACTCAACAGATTAAGGCAGATGTAAAATGATGATAAGTTAATTTTTAAGGGTGCTAACCAACTACTGTAGCACTGTTTGCTATATGAAACCTTTCTCTGCCTAAGATCAGGATTTTTAATGTCCTTTTGGGTGCACTGTGAGAATGCAAGTATTCATATGTATATCTCTTCTCACTTGTTAATGCAAACTAATCTTTTTAAAATTTTCAAGTAAGTGGAAAAGATTTTCCGTGATACCGATAGCAATTAAAATAAGTAGCTAAATAACCAATGAGTGTGTAAAAAGTAGACAGTATTTCATACACAACTCACAAGCCATATATTCAAATGTGAAGTCATATTAGCTCATAATATTCTCATATTATTAATATAAATTTAGAAAAACTATACATACTATAGACTGAACCACTGAAGGAGACTAAGATATTTATTTTGGATTAGTAACAGTGTTAAAAAGAAACATGTTTCAACAAAAGGAAGAATTAAAAATACTTATCAATAATTTTTTTTAAAAGATTTTATTTATTTATTTGACAGACAGAGATCACAAGTAGGCAGGGAAGCAGGCAGAGAAAGAGGAGGAAGCAGGCTCCCCGCTGAGAAGAGAGCCTGATGCAGGGCTCGATCCCAGGACCCTGGAATCATGACCCGAGCCAAAGGCAGAACCCACTGAGCCACCCAGGCGCCCCCTTATCAATAATTTTAAATGTTATTACATTTCCCCTTAAAATTATCAGAACCTAAAACCTTATTTTTCTCATAAGGAGAAAAACATCTTTCCAAGTTTAAAACTCAAAACACTTCCTCAAGGCAAGGTACTTCGTACAAACTGGAAGTATGTTTATGCCCTAAAATATTCCTCAAAACTTTGTTTTCCTTAGCTCCCTCTTATCCAAAGACTGAAAGTACAGCACTTCTGTGTAATATCTTACAAGAGATTTGAGGAAAGAAGCTATGTCTGTTATTTTGTGAATTCCCACAACACCCAGAATAATCTGCACATAATGGATACTCAATGCATGGTAGCGATGGAAAGAATATAGAGTGAAATTAATGTTCTTTCTTCAAACTGGATTACTTCAGCCAATATATTTGTAAACAACATACCATCACTTTTAAAAACAGTTTTTACCTATATTTGTTGATAAAAATAAGTATCACATATCATTTAAATATATCACAATAAATAAGATGGTCAAATGAGCTTCAGGAATTCTCATATTACAAAATCTTACCTCTTCAAAAACAGCAGCTTTATTTACTTTTTCCCTTGCAATGTCACAGATTTTCAGGATTCCCAGAGCAAAAGCTTTCATGGCAGGATCTTCTATAAAGTCTGGATTGTGAATGTAAAGGCACGTAAATACTGTCTGTGCCAAGGAATGGCCTTCTAACCATGTTATCTATAAAGAGATAAAAGTATGTGTATGTTTAAGACAACACACAGTCTGCAAAGTCTAAACTGACCCAGGCTTGACTGCCACAGACCCAAATAAATATAGTATTAATCATGGCATTTCAAAGATGATTAAAAGGAAGGTCAGAGGAAACAAAAGAATTATAATTCACTTTCACTGACTTTAGTTTTTCAAGAATCATATACCATAAATATGACTAGCTATCTAATGAAAGTATTCTTATATAGAACAGTCTGCAATATATTTGAAGACTAATGAAATTACAATGCTGCCTTACTGACCATTCAAAAGCAATTAATTCCACAATGAAGTCAATAGAAATCCATAAAGTAAGGAATTCACAATTTTAGAACTAAGCAGTCCTTAGCCACTCATTTAACTTTTCTTTTTCATATTCACTACTACTAACTAGTTGAGAGCTTCACATCCTACCTAGATTACTGCAAGAATCTGCACAAGTTTTCGGGCCTTCCATCTCCAATTTAATAACCCCCAACCATAGGAACTTTCTGGGAAGTCACAGTTTTTAGATTAACCAAGTGTTATTTTAACTCTTACCAAACAGCAAAAACAAGTATCCATTATCCCTATCAATTCAGGCAAGGTGAGGTCTTTAATTTTAATGGTGCCATCCTAAAAAGGAAGAGAAATAGGACATATGAGCCGAAGTTTTTTTTATAAATTTATGGTTTCTATGTCCAATAATATTTTGCCTTCCAAAAATTGAAGATTTTAAAAATAAAAATTCTAGAACTGTATCCTCAGATAAAAAACTGAGACACAGGGTGTGCACAGGGTACAGGGTAGAAGCAGAGAGAACCTCAAGCAGACTCCCCACTGAGCATGGAGACGAAGGTGGGGTTCAATCTCATAACCCTGAGATCATAACCTGAATGGAAATCAAGAAGCAGATGCTTAACCAACTGAGCCAGCCAGATGCCCCAAGAAAAGTAAACGTTTTTAAGTTAACTATATTACTTGTAAATTTTGTTTAGCAACTCTTTTCTCATAAAATATGCAAAATTAACTCTCTGTCAACGATGAATGAATTTATAAGTCAATCCTCACAGAGTTAATTTCAAATTCACAACCATAAGCACTTTGCTTAATATATTAATATCCAATTTTAATCCCTTAACCAACTACCCTGGTATTTAAATATATACTGAAATGCTTTCAAAAATTAAAGAACAGGGCACCTGGGTGGCTCAGTGGGTTAAGCATCTGCCTTTGGCTCAGGTCACGACCCTGGGGTCCTGGGACTGAGCCCCCTGTCAGGTTCCTTGCTCAGTGAGGAATCTGCTTCTCCCTCTCCCCCTGCCCCTTTTCCCTACTTGTGCTCTCTCTCTGAAACAAATAAATAAAATCTTTTAAAAAAATTAATAAACACATACAAATTTAGAGCAAGCTTGTAATGAAGACCCTAAACAATTTTTAGATTTAACAGATTTCAAAGGAGATCAATAAATAAAGGTTATAACTAATTTTTATTTATATACCTGAAATGCTCTTTAAAAATTATACTTTAATATGCCAAGTTTGATTTTCATTGTTTTAACATATGAAATAACAAATGATAAAACACAAAAGCACAATGGTAATTACCTTGATAGCTTGTTCAAAATTGAGAACTTTTCGATTAACTTGGTTTCCAATCATGCCAGCATCCATCTTGGGATCCATCATTTCAATGGCAGACATGGCTTCAAAAAGACCAAATCTGCAAATAAAAAACATGACCACACAAATTGTTCTTGAACCAGTTAAGTTTACCCAGATTCTCACAATGATATAAAAATTATTACAGTGCTTTAAATAACTATAGTATATAGTTATAGTTATAGTATATAGTATAGTATTCTATGTATTTAATCTTCCCAATTTGCTACCACTTCTATTTCAACTAAATAGAAACATAACATAAAAATTATTCCATGTATTTGTCATTCAAATTATTTTACAAGCACTGTGGGAGAGAAAAGAAAACAAAAGATTTTTTTGTATTTCTTTCAAAAAGGTCGCACATCAGAAATTTTGGAAAAAAGATGAACTGATCTATAATGGATTTCACTTTGCCTTTAAATAATTTTTCTCCATTTAATATTTAGAAAGCTGTGTTTGGAATAATCATCAAACATTTTCTTTACATATTAAATGATAGTAATAATCTGGCACATTACTGTCTGTAATGACCCAAGTTCTGGCAATAACATAATGAAAAATAATCCAGGAATCCTCTTATTTGTGTCTGGTATTTATGAGTTATTAGCCATAAGAGCAGACAGCTGTGATGCACTGTGGACTGGTTAGGAAGTGTATCATTAATTGAGATATGCCTCAAAAAAATGGGACAGGAACAAAAGAAGCTTAAAAGAAAGTCTGACAGGTGATGAAGCTACTGACTTCATATTTTGCTTAGTCTAAGCTATTAGATTACCAGGAAAATAAAGACATCTACCTTGTTACACTAAATCATTTCTCTCAGAAAGGCAGCAGCAACGAGAAAGCAGCAGCTTTTAGGAAACAGACTCTTTCCTGCAATCCCTCAAATCTCTTAATGCTTCAAGATAATCTGACAATATGAACATGGTATTATTGAAGGCAACTCTAGTATATGCTAATCAAAACCCAAATGGTATTTTTCAAAGAGGTTGTCAAGCCAAAACAGAAAATATGCAAAAATGGAAGAGAATTTTTTTAGCAAAAACAACAGAGATTCATCAAGTATCAAAGACACTATAAGATATAATAATTGAAAGCATCCTAGAACACACAGGTCAATAAAAAAACAGCCTAAACACCATTGCTGAAGAAATTATATGTGATAAAAGTAGAACTTCAAAGTAGTGAAAAACAATGGGTTAATCAATAAATACTGTTGAGGGAACCTGGGTGGCTCAGTGGGTTAAGCCGCTGCCTTCAGCTCAGGTCATGATCTCAGGGTCCTGGGATCGAGTCCCACATCGGGCTCTCTGCTCAGGAGGGAGCCTGCTTCCCTCTCTCTCTCTCTCTCTCTGCCTGCCTCTCCATCTACTTGTGATCTCTGTCTGTCAAATAAACAAAATCTTAAAATAAATAAATAAATACTGTTGAGACAAGTGGCTAACCATCTGGAAAAAAGTGAAATCTTTGATTTACACAATTTCAAAAAGTAAACTTCACGCAGATTTAAGTTCTAAACCTAAAACATGCAAACAAAAGACTTTCTAATAATTTATAAAACGAGTTGATATATACAACTGTGTAAATATTTTAAAATTTATATGCGCCAATAATAAGCCATAGCTGGAACTCCATAATTATCTAGGATGGATATTTTTAATATAATTTTCAAAAAGTTATTATATAGAGTACAACCACCTGGTATAAATAAATAAGGCAAGTACTCAAAAAAAAAAAAGAGGCAAACAACATGAAAAAGAAAAAATGCATATTAATAGTAAAATAGTGCAAAGCTGCTCAAATTTAAATGTAATCAGGTAATACAAAAAAAAAGATAAATTTCTTTGGCCATTCAGAAAGCTTTAAAAACATATTTATTTATTTTTTTCATTGGTGGGAGTGTAAACTGATACAGACTTTTGTTTAGAAAAGCCTGACTCAACCCATTAAAATCCAGCCATTTGATTTCTAGGCTTCCATCCTAAAAATCTTTTGTACATGTATACCAAAAGGCTTGCAGAAATTAAGTGTCTTGAATTTTCCCATGTTACCAATCTAAATGTCCATCAATAGGGATACCACAGAATAAATTACAGTACAGCCGTTTTATAAAATACAAACCAACGTTAAAATGAACAAGGTAGAGCTTATATACTAACACGGAAAGATCTCCAAGATAGATCTCCAAGATATACTGAATTGGGAAGGAATTTTCAAAATAATACATACTGCAGATTCGCATTTACAATTAACTAATATTTTACAGATTTTTACTCATGTAAATATATTCCTTTGTAAGTCTAGAAAAACATGCAACAATCTGATAACAGTGATTATCTCCAGGCAAGGAACAGACATGTGGGGGAGTGGTGGAAGTGTCATGGGAAGTTTTTGTTTCATCCCTGAGGTCTGAATTAGCTTAAAAGTATCCATTTATTACTTATAAGAGAACTAAACTAAGTTTTTAATGGCACAATTAAAACCCTGGTGAGGTATCTGCTTAATTAGCAAACCTCTACAGAAACTGTAGTAGCATTAAGTTAGCTATTTCATTCACCCAACAAATACCACAAGCACCTAATATGTGCTAAGCATGGTTCGGGGTACTTAGAATACATGAGTGAGTGAACAAATTTGCCTGCCTTAAGGAAGCTCACATCCAGTGGAAGGAAACGGACAACAAACAATAAAGATAAAAAGTTACACAGCATGTTAGAAGACTGTATGCTAGGCAGAAAAGACAAGACAGCTAAGAAAGATACGAATCACAAGAGTATAACTTTAATAGATAGATAGTCAGGGGAGGCTGCTGGTAATCATTTTTTCTGGGCTAAGCCTAATACCTTGGGGGAAATGAAGACAGCCTGGTCCCTCTAGCTATCTTCTTACACATCTTGTTCCATGTCAGGAGCCACACTCTTCTGCATTAGCTTGGGATAAGGTTTCATTTTATCTTTCCTAGAATTGCCTGCAGCACCAAAATGATGCCCTAGAATGGTTCTTAGTGTGGTTAGTCCCTGGATCAACAGCATCAACCTCATCAGGGAACTTGGTAGAAATGCAACTACTGTGGTCCCACGCCAGACCTAAAGAAGGATCTCTGGGGGTGGGGCCCAGCAACATGTGTTTTCCAATGTGTGGGATGTTTCTGATTCACACTGGAGTCTGAGAAGAACTAAATTTCAGGATCTACCCTTGCTTCCTAAATGTCCAATCTGGGCCACTAATTAAACATTTTATATTTCTAACCTTGAAATTGAGCCTGGCCAGATCAGTATGGGAACTGAGGATATATCTATGGTAGTATAAATAGAATCAAGCACCTCTCCTTTTTCACCTTTCCAGGGATTCTGGATCTACTTTCATCCAGCCATTATCTCACTTATCTCTCTGGTTATCAGCCAGCCTATTACAGATAACATACAGCCTGTAAGCTTTCTTCAAGAAATTTCACATCCTATATATCTAACTCTCAAGGAAAGAACCATGAAGCAGTTTCCACTAACTATAACCATTTTTATCACAACCAGGGCCAGATACCCCAAAATAACTCACCAATGTTAAAAATATATTCATAAATCATTTTCTTTTTACAGCTTTGAAATGTAATATTACCCAGGTCCCAAGGAACACTACTGCACACAAGGAAAAACATGGAAATATTACATTACACTATTTCAAATGACATAAATACTTACAGCTTATCATGAAGCAGTTCTCCCAATTTTAATTCTAAAAGAAAAAAAAAAAGAAAAATCCTTTGAATAATACAATCTTAGTATTTAAATTTTAATTCTAAGAAAAAAAGTTTTGTTTGAAAATGAGCTTGCATTAAACTTAATTTTCTTTTTTTTTTGAAAGACTTTATTTATTTGACAGAGAGAGATCACAAGTAGGCAGAGAGGCAGGCAGATAGAGGGAAGCGGGCTCCCCGCTGAGGAGAGAGCCTGATGCGGGGCTCAATCTCAGGACGCTGAGACCATGACCTGAGCCCTAAGGCAGAGGCTCAACCCCCTGAGCCACCCAGGTGCCCCTAAACTTCATTTTCGAAGAAATGATTATTTGTACTCAATTACTAATATAATGCCTTCCACAGAATGAATAAACTCTTTAAGTTGAACTTTTTAGAATTAGCAAACAACCCATCATGGGCCAAAACAATCTAATCAGAATTACCAACCTCATTTTAAAGTATTACTAGTATATTTACCCCTAAGTATACTTTTTCACAGAACTGACTGCTATTTCACAAGTTGTTTTTAAACTACTTGGTATCAAAATCTAACCTCTATTTGTCCCAGGAACAGTACCAAAGTTGTTTAAAATTACATTTTATTTTAATGTAGAAAACATGAGTAAACAGCTAATCAAAACAGTATTCAAACCCTATAAAACAAGTCCCAACCTTAGGTGCATACTGGTATCAACTCTAGAACTCGGGAAAATCCTAGCATCCAAGCAGCACCCTAAACCAATTAAATTCTAGGGGTGGGGCCTCTGCAGTCGTTTTAAAGCCCTACAGGTGATTTCAATGTGCAGGGAAGGTGAGAACCACTACCACAACATTTTAAGTAGCTTAAGTATTGATGGTCAAATCTTGTCGAAGGTGCAAAGCACTAGTTTTCAGCAGTTCTCAAAGATGGTCTGGGAACCCAGGTGGTGTCTGTAATATTAAAATTACTTTCATAGAAATATCAGGGCACAGGGGTGGCTCAGTCAGTTAAGCATCCAACCCTGGATTTCGGCTTAGGTCATGATCTCAGGGTTGTAAGACTGAGCTCCGTGTTGGGCTCCACGGTGAGCACGCTTATGATTCTTTCTCTCCTTCCTCTGCCCCTCCATCCCTGCTCCGTATCAGTATATTGTGCACATACTGGTGTGCTCCCACTCACTCGCTCTATCTCTCTCTCTCTCGAATAAATAAAAATTACTTTTATAGTAATACTAAAACGTTGTCTTTTTCATTGTGTTGACGTTTGCACTGAGGATGCAAAAGCAATGCATAAAGAGGAAAAATTTTAAAATGGGGGGTGGGGCTACACTACTTTAGTTTCAGCACAAATTCACAGTGGCCCCAAGCTCAACAGTGTATTCTTTACCTCCATGCACTTGTAGTTAAAAAAGACAATTTTTTTTTTTTTTAATTTCACTTAAGAGGTCCTTGATGAAGCAGTAAAATTATTAACCTCAGGACTGGGACCAGGGTACAGTAAGTGAAGCACCTCCCATGCGAAATTTTAAAGAGTGACTCATTTTCAGGTAGCAAATTCTTAAATTTTACACCCTAGGTGCCTCAATCACTTCCTTCTCGTGTGGCCCTGACTTATCTGATTAAATCCCTATCTCTGAGTACATCTTTTAAATATTCTATTTGACAAAATGGAAAGTTATAATCAAACACTTTTGCTACATACCAATGTAAGACATTGTCTTAAGGAGAAGCACTTGCACAATTATGGAACACCATTTTTACTTGAACGGCCAAAATGTACTTATTTAGATATTAGAATACGTCATTTTCTTGAAAATAAATGAGTTTGTTGCTTTAAGAAAAACAACTGACATTTGTGTTGCCAATAATAAAATTTGAGCTTTTAGGCAAAAATTAGAATTTGGAGAGACATATCTGACACTGTGAAACTGATAGATTCCCAATACTTAAAAAAGACTTTTCTGATAATACTGGTGGTGATATTAACAAATGTGCTTTTCAGTATTGTGTAATTTCATCAGCATTTGGAAGATCTGCTTAACTCGGTGAACCATTATTTTCCAAATGGCAACAAATGTTCCAAAATCAGACATGGATAAAAGATCCATTCAAAGTTCAAGGCAGACCAGTGGATTTTAATGTAACAAAGAAAGTCCACTCATATGTCTTCAGATTCCACATCACAACTAATCTTTAAGAAACTACTACCTGTCAAGTTTTGTTGCACTGCCATATCAAAGAAGAGGATCCACAATTATCTTTAACGGTTCCTCCATTTTTCAACTACATATTGGGTGAGGCCAAATTTACCTCATATACTTCAAGCACACACACAGATAGCGAATTCAGGCACCCTCTGTTATGCTGACATTAAAGAGATTTTCAAAAATATAAAACTCCACTCTTGTAAGTCATTCTGCTTTGAAAAATATTTATTTTCATTAAAAAACAACATGCAATGGATTTATATTTGTTTTTAAATGAATTCCTATTTTTAAATTTTGCTTTAAATTTTAATACAGTAAACTATATATATGTTAACACAAACAATTTTTAAGAGTTTAAAAGTGTAATTTTTAAGAGTATAATGGGATCCTAGGGGCTTCTGGGTGACACTGGCTCAGGTCATGATCCCATGGTCCTGGGATCGAGCCCCAAGTCCTGCTCTCTGCTTGGCAGGAGGCCTGCTTCCCCCGTCTCTGTCTCTGCCTGTCTCTCTGCCTACTTGTGACCTCTGTCAAATAAATAAATAAAATCTTTAAAAAAAAAAAAAAAAAAGTATAATGGGATCCTGAGGCCAAAAACTTGGAGAATTGCTGTAATAATTTATCAAATACTTAAGGTAGATTTGGGTACCAAATAGCTTCATTAAACATAAAACACTCCACAGACCTAAAAACAAGCCAATCACTCTGGGCCTTGGTCTCCTATCTGTAAAATGAAGGGCTGAACTAGCTGACTCTCATTAGGTCCCTCAAAATACCAGTAATCAGAGAGGTCTGGATGCTCAGTTAATTAAGCAACCAATTCTTGATTTTGGCTCAGATCATGATCTCAGATTCCTGGGACTGAGCCCCACCTTGGCTCCACACTCAGTGCAGTCCACTTATCCCTCTCCCTCTGCTCCTCCTCACACATGCATGTGCGTGTGCTCTCTCCCTCTCTCAAATAAATAAATAAATAAATCTTAAAAGGAAAAAAAGAAAAGAACAGCAATCAGATCACAGTAAACTGTAGGCAGGAAACTTTAAAATTTACTCAACTAAGCAGGGTGCAAGCCCTCTCACTGCATGATCAACAAATGGACACAGAATCATGATATTCTACAGCACTACAGACCTGAGTAGTTTGGGTCTTATCCAACTAGGCTGCAAGTCTCAAAATTTTTAATGAGAAGAATGTTTTACATTTATCATTAACAGTTAGAGCAATGAAATCATCACAAATCTTACAGTCCTTGGAAAATTCCACAGTACTAATAAAGAATAAGAATCAAATAAGAGTCAAAAAAGCAAGTTAACATCTCAGTATTATATGGAAATAGTTTTACCATGGAAATTATTTTGACCTTCCATAACCTTTAAAATGGTCTCGAGGATCCCAGGGATCACAGATACACCTAACTGTTGAACTAAATTAACACAGTGATAAAAAAATAGTTACTTCTGGGGCACCTGGGTGGCTCAGTGGGTTAAAGCCTCTGCCTTCGGCTCAGGTCATGATCTCAGGGTCCTGGGATCGAGCCCCGCATTGGGCTTTCTGCCAACAGGGAGCCTGATTCCTCCTCTCTCTCTCTCTCTCTGCCTGCCTCTCTGCCTGCTTGTGATCTCTGTCTGTCAAATAAATAAATAAAAATCTTTAAAAATAAATAAAATTTAAAAAAATACATTAAAAATAGTTACTTCTACTTTTATGTTAAAGCCTTAAGTAGGTGCAGCAGTACATAACTTAAAACACTCACAGCAAAGGAAAAAATTAAATACAAGGAAAAGCTGATGATTCAAGGGTTTTTTTGACTACCTTGACAATAAACTGCCTTTTTCTTTTATCCTCACTCTCATTCATATCCTCACTCTCATTCATATTCTCACTCATGAACAGATTTGTTGTGAGAGAAAATTTAACTCATTTTATGGGTCCCAGAATTTCTTAACATCTTACTGGACATCCTTCCTTTTGCCTTAGAAATAAATAACAAATCATAACTTGTGGTCGATTTTGGGTATGCAGCATAGTAAGCACTTGAAGCATATGATCATTCTCCTGAGAAAAAGTTCTTACAGGACAGAGAAAAACATGTATCTATATAACAAGGCAAATAAATTTTATCATCTTATAAGTAACAGATCATGTGTAAACTGAAGTTATAGATCATTGAACAGATTTCCACCCATAACATTATAAAGGATGGTTAAGTTCCCAGCTAGGGACCCTATGAACCCCTACTGAATCAATAGGTTGAATGATACAGTTGAAATCAGTATCATTGTAATTGTGATATTTAAATGAACCAATTGAGGTTTATCAGGCAGTAAAGGTGGCAAACTGCAACTACTTTTAATTCCCTCCTGAAATCTCATTAAAACAACCAGAGGAAGTGTGTGTGTGTGTGTGTGTGTGTGTGTGTGTGTGTGTGTATTTAAGAAAGGTATACACTCCAAAGAAGAAAAACAGGTACAATAAAATTGGGGATAGTTGTAAATAAAAAGACAAATTAAGTAGTTATTTAGCAAAGTCAAGAAAGCACAATCCTAAAACCAGGAGTGAAGAAAGCAAAACCCAACCCGACTTACCGCTTACAACTAAAAGTGCAGCTAAAGGAAGGCTAAAACATGAAGGACTAAACTGTCAGACAACACAGAACCCTGTCCTATTTACAGAAAATAACTGGCCCTCCCTAACCCCACATACTGAAGACTTTTTTTGAAGAGGGCAAAACCACCTCCAAGACATAAGGTTATTGGAAGGCCAGGTACAGTATGGGAAGAGGGAGCATTAAGCGAATATGTGAGAACCCCAGATCTCTTCCCCACTTAACTGTTAAATGGTAGGCAATCAAGTCAGAGCTTCAACTTCAAGGCAAGAGATTAGATAAATTTGCCAAATACAATTTCTAAATACAATCTTTAGAAATATTTTTATAGAAATATGAATAGAAATTTCATTTATTTATTTATATTTATGCATTTATTTTTCATATGTGAAAAATATTCATTTATCTATTTCTATAATAGCAACAAAATTTATAAATACAATCTTTCCAAGTAGAAAGAGCTAAATAACTTATATCAGATTTTTTAAAATTTTATTTTATTCATATTTTTTTTAATTTTTAAAAAATTTTTATTAACATATAATGAATTATTAGCCCTAGGGGTACAGGTCTGTGAATCGCCAGGTTTACACACTTCACAGCACTCACCATAGCACATACCCTCCCCAATGTCCATAACCAAACCACCCTCTCCCTCCCCTCTTCCCCTGGCAACCCTCAATTTGTTTTGTGAGATTAAGAGTCTCTTATGGGGGGCGCCTGGGTGGTTCAGTGGGTTAAGCCTCTGCCTTCGGCTCAGGTCATGGTTCCGGGGTCCTGGGCTCGAGCCCCACATCGGGCTCTCTGCTGAGCAGGGAGCCTGCTTCCCCCTCTCTCTCTGCCTGCCTCTCTGCCTACTTGTGATCTCTGTCTGTTAAATAAATTTTTTTTAAAAAAGAGTCTCTTATGGTTTGTCTCCCTCTATATCAGATGTTCTTTACCACAAAGCCAAGCCAGAAAAAAAAGAAAAACAAAAAACAAACAAAAAACAAAAAACAAAGCCAAGTCAGATCACTTGATAGTGATGGTCTGTCAATAAGACCCACTCAAAAATTCAGAACTTCCAATTGGCTTTTTGGTCTCCCACCTTTAGACATGCAACAAAGAATTCTTAGATATCTGAAGTAATGCCCAAAAGATACAAACTAAAGGAAACAAACTAAAAAAAGAAAAGACTAGTTGGAGGAAAGTATGTAGAAGAACAAACATTTAAAAGAACTATTATCCTTAGAGAGATAAAAAAGTGCAACCCTGAGACAAAAACACGACTTTTTACTTTTTTAAAAAAGGGAGAAAGAATATTAAGAAAAAAGAAATCTTAAAAATAAAGAACATTACAGCAGAAAAGAAAAATACAGTAAGTTTGGAAGAGTCTTAGTCCATTCAGGTTGCTACAACAACAACAAAATACCATAAGCTGGGCAGCCTATAAACAATAAACGTTTATTTCTCACAGTTCTAGAATCTGGGAAGTCCAAGATCAAGGCACCAGCAGATATTTGGTGAGGGCCCACTTGCTAGATGGCCATCTTTCTGCAGTAACCTCAAACAGAAAAAGGGACTAATCCCATTCATGTGGGCTCCACTCTCATGATCTAAGCACCTCCCAAAGGTTCAGAATCCAAAAAATAGACACTCCCTAAAGAGAATACAAAAACAAAAACAAAAATAACAAAAAAACCCAATGAGGAAATAGAGTAATTAAAGTTTCCTAGAAATGAAGGATAAGATGAGAGGACCTCAGAGCTGTCAACCAGGCAAACCTCAATGAAAGGTGTGTATATAGATCAAACAGAAATCTTAAAAGATTATATATGAAAGTTATCAGAATATCATCAAACTTCCTAACAGCACCATCAGTGCAAAAGCATCAATGGGTCATGCACTCGAAATTATCAAAGGTATCCAGAAATATTATATTATCAATAAAGTGGGAGGACAGAATAAAGACATTTTCAGACATTCAGAGCCTCAAAAAACTATCTCCCATGCTCTCTACTCAGGAGGAGAATAAAGATGTCTAATCTTTTTTTTTTTTTTTTTTTAAAGATTTATTTATTTGACAGAGAGACACAGCGAAAGAGGGAACACCAGCCCTGGGAGTGGGTGAGGGAGAAGGAGGCTCTCCACCAAGCAGGGAGCCTGACCGGGGCGGGGGGTGGGCCTCAATCCCAGGACCCTGAGATCATGACCCGAGCCTAAGGCAGATGCTTAACGACTGAGCCATCCACAGCCCCAAAAATGTCTAATCTTGATAAAGTAAGAAACCCAGGCTGATGGCCCTGATGACCTCAGGATTACACGATGTACAAAGGCAAGAAGTCCACACTGGAGCAATAAGTAAGAGGCTTGAGGAGAAATTTCTTCAAAGAGATGAAAATGACAGTTTGTCTGAGGTATGTGAATGTCTCAAGGAGATTTAGAAAAGGGGTAAGGAGACTAAAGTAGAATTAATGATAACTACATAGGTTTTGGGTAAAAAAAATTTTGTGTGACACAGAACTGTGCAGGAAGGAAAAAGTAATAAAAACTTTACTCTTTGGCTCAGCCATGGATAATATCTGCATATTCATAATGTAGCTCCAACTACATGGATAGATGTTGGCACCATATGGATAGAAGTCCATAGATGATGCCAAACTGTGAATGCAAGGAATTAAGAACTAGCAGTAAAAGCATACTATCTAGAATTAAATAGGGAAAGTGATGACTTCTGAAGACACCTTTTCTGTTTACCAAAAATGACCAACATAAAGGAGAATTCACAATACCTGCCTGACTAAAGAGAAAATCTGATAAGACGCATTCAACAATGCAGAAGAGAACTCAAAGTGCATCAAAGGTATCATTCTCTTCCCATAGCCTGCTGTATGTCAAAGCTAGTTGTTAGAGGTGTTAAGACATCCATCCATATGTTCCTTTCCTGAAAAATCCAGAGTCAGAAAGGTTAAATGGTAGTTGAATATTATTGAAAATAATCTAAACAGAGTGAACTACGTAGCACTACTGACATTTTAAAATAATTTAAAATAATTTAAATTTAATTTTAAAATAATTACTTCTTTGTGGGGGCTATCCTGTGCAGCATCCTTGGTGTGTACCACCAGACATCAGTAGCAGCCCGCCTCCTACTGTGAAAACCAAAAATGTCAAAAGACACTGGGAAATGTTCCTTGCAGGGCAAAATCAATCCTGGCAGATAATCGCTGATCTACAGTGACCCATAATTACCAGTGCTGCCCAGCCCACCTACGCTCTTCCATTGAAAACATTCTTGATAAGATGTAACAAGAAAAACATAATTTTCATCACCAAAATCAAAATCACTGGAAAAAAAAAAGTATTTTACAGGTTGCCCAGATCTTTCACCAAGGCAATTTCTACTCATCTTTTTCTTCTTGGAATAAAGTGCTAACAGCAAATTCCTAGAACAATGATTCTCAAACTGGGGTTTATGAATTCAGAGGAAGAGGAGTCCATGAAAGTTTTATTAAGAATCTACGTTTTTTCTAAGGTAACTATTAAATGTTATGCAATCAGTTCGATAATTTTTTTTAAAAGATTATAGATTACCAAATGGGTAATAACATTATAACCAAGTACTGCTATAATTTCAGCGCCCAGTCTCGTGTTCATAATTATGTTGGTTTCAGGCAATCACCCAAAATGACAGCATTTAATGTAATGCAGTGGTTCTCAAAACTCTGAAGTACAAGATCCAGATACTCCCTAATTTGAAGAAATATGGCCTTAAAATATTAATTCATTCTTTAAACAAGTATATATTAGGCACCTACAAATGTTCTAAATGAGAGAAGACAATACAGAAAGGAAAAGAAACAAGCAGCTTAAAAATCCTGGATTTTAAAAGAGAGAAGAGAAATTAATAAAAGGGGTTTCCTAAAAGTACTGGGCAAGAGTTGAAGAAACTGGGTAGGTGAGGAGGCTTTAAACCATAGGGCCTGTGAGAAAGACAGACTAAGAATGAATGAGTGAAGCCATCAAAAACAGAAGGACATGGGCTAACAGGACAGACACATGTCGTTCTAGACTAAAGCTCAAAAAGCATGGAAATAATGATAGCCAAACTTGGATTACCTCTGGGTTCTAGACACTTAATGATGTTATCATCCTAAGAGACTGTTGGTTATCCACAAAGTGTGTGGAAGAAGGGAATCTGGTAGGTAGAAGAAAGAGCAATGTGTATTTTATGATCATTTGTGTTTAAGTAAAATTTCTAAGTTGTGGGTTTATACTTCAGAAAGCACCTAACTTTAGACAACGAAATATGTTGTATTAAATACGAAGATAAAAGGCTTTTTACAGGAGTCACTGAGATGGTTTGAATTAGGCAAAGTTTCCTAAAGAAGCAAAGCTCAGAGGTGTTGTTTAGAAAAATGACATGTCATGTATCAGGCACATATAGTACATACAGTAATGACACCATATATTCAAAATAATTTCAGGGGGAAAAAAACAGAAACCAAGTGTCTTAATGTCAGATATAGGAAACATGAAGGGACTGTGTGCCATATGCCTAACAGGAAATAAAAGAAGTGATGAAATTAGAATTTGGTCCAGAAGACTCAGAAGAGTCACTAAAAGAATAAGCAGAAATGTACATTAAAAACACTGTCGTCGCTACACCTGCTTGTGTGCTTGTTTGTTTATTCATTCATTCATTCTGCTACCAAAAAAACAATCACCAAAGTATAGCCAAATGCCATCACACTATTACTAAAGAGGAAAGACCACTGTAATAGTTAAAGGGTATAACAATATTTGTTTTAAATTTAGTTCTCGGAAAGTTGCTAGAACAGAAGTCTAAACTAAATTGATGCTATGAATTTGATTATTTCAAGAAGAGAAAACAAATATCACAGCTCAAGAGCTGCCAATAGCCTTTAGACCTATATCTATATGTAAAGGAAAATCACTTCTATATTAACTTTTTAGTTTCAAGTATACCTCATATCCATGCCACTTTAGACAATGCAAGAGATAATTATGGAAGAATTAATAGGATGGTTTGAGGTTGGCAACAAAATGACATGCTAGTCCCCTCTTCCTCCCCCACTGAAGCAGGTATTAAACCATAATGCCAATTCAAGGTTCCCTCCATGAAGAAGCAAAATTATTCACTCTTCCTCAAACATCAAACTCTCACTGAACTCTGGCTGTAATAGTTCATCTCAGTCTAGAACAATTCTCTCACATTCACATAAAAATTCGACCACTCCCTTAAGGCCCAACTGAAGTCATATGAACTTCATAAAACCTTTTCCATTTAGGTTTAGAATGAGAGCTCTCTAATACAGATCACTTAAACATCAGTGCAAGATGATGGGTATAATCCACGAACAGTTTAAGATCTCTGGGAACAGGGGCGCCTGGGTTGCTCAGTTGTTAAGCAGCTACCTTCAGCTCAGGTCATGATCCTGGGGTCCTGGAATCGAGCCCCGCATCGGGCTCTCTGCTTCTCCCTCTCCCACTCCCCCTGGTTCTGTTCCCTCTCTCACTGTGTTTCTCTCTGTCAAAAAAATAAATAAAATCTTAAAAAAAAAAAATCTCTGGGAACAAAAATTACACTGTAACTTACACTTCTTTCTCTCTTCCTTGGATAGACAGATATGGGCAGTCCCCCAATTTCCAGTCTAATGTTCTTTCCACAATTTCACGTAGGCATACTTTAACTGGACATGTATTTCAAAACAATAAAAGGACAGGCACATGATTTAACATTTTGCTTATACTCAGCTGGCTCCCTTTCCACCTGCAGCTGCTCCAAGTCTCTACTTCTCCTCTCAAGAGCACTATTCTAAACACTCCATCTCACCAGCACCAAAGACTTAACCTGATTCAGTGGAGAAAAAAAAAAAAAAAAAAAAAAGAACTCATCGAGGCATGCATTCCTCCCAATCTGCTGAGAAATATACCTGTTTCAGGCACCTGGGTGGCTCAGTCCATTAGGCATCTGCCTACTGCTCAGATCAAGATCTCAGGACCTGGGATCAAATCTCACATCAGGCTCCCTACTCTACAGGAAGTCTGCTTCTCCCTCTGCCTCTGCCCTCACTCATCCGCATTCTCTCTCAAATAAAATCTTAAAAACATACGTGTGTGTGTATGTTTCTTCACCAATCCTAACCTCAGTTCCCCCTGTCTCAGTAATTCCTCATTCTTTTCCCCTAAATTAATTTTTTTTTTAAAGATTGTATTTATTCGAGGTTAGCGAGAGTGAGAGAGAAAGAGCGCGCGTGCACACAAGCAGGGTTAGCAGCAGGCAGTGGGAAAAGGAGGCTCTCCACTGAGCAGGAAGCCCAATGTGGGGCTCAATCCCAGGACTCTGAGATCATGACCTGGGCTGAAGGAAGACGTTCAACCGACTGAGCCACCCAGGTGTCCCTGCCCCCCACAAGTTAATTTCTCTAGCATGTTCTTGATCCCACCCTCTCTTCAAATTCAAGCTCTCATTCTACCATTTTTTTTTTAAAGATTTTATTTATTTGAGGGAAAGGCAGAATCCCTGTGCAACATGCAAGAAAACACAAGTGGGGGGAGGGGGAGCGCACAGAACGAGCGGAAAAAGCAGGCGTTCTGCTCAGCATAGAAGTGGGGCTAAATCCCGGGAGGACCCCAGGATCATGACCTGAGTGGAAGGCAGATGCTTAACCAACTAAGCCACCCAGGCACCCCTCTCACTCCATCATTTGTTCCTTTCTCTTTCCAGTCTCTCCCTAAGGCTCATTCCCCTGCAACAACAAACACGGTCATTTCTCTAATCACTTACGCCTATGCATTTATTAAACTATTACTATGTACCAGGCAACGTTCTGTGTAGTAGGGTTACAGACAAGATATCTGCACTCACAGAGCTTATGTTCCATTGGGTAAGGCTGACAATAAATAAGAAATAACTGAAAGTGACAGTTTCTGACAGTAGATAAGTATTATGATAAAAATAAAACAGAGGTGGAGCTGGAAAGAACAGGGTTAAATCTAATTAGATTAGTTGTTTTGAGATATCCTCGCAACCCGCCAGGAAGGAGCCAGCTATGTGAAGACCTGAAGGCAAAGCAGTTTAAGACACAGAAAAAGAAATATGCAGAGGCCCGAGGGGAAACTGCCCTGGTGTGCTTAATGACATAAAAAGGTCGGTGTGACTAACATAATGAACCTAGTGGCACAGTGGTACAAAAATGAAATCAGTGGTAGGCAGGTACCAGACCATACAGGCTATGGGGATGGAATAAAGATTTTATTCTACCTGCAACAGGAAGTCACTGGACGCTCTTGAGCAGTGAATAATGTGACTTTATTATTTAAAAACCTCAACTATACAATACTACTACCATCTTTAGGTCAATACGACTCATATTTCCACAATTTGTAATTATTGCCGTGCACTTTCTGTTACTTAAAGCTAGAAAAATTGAAGCAACTGCTTCAACACTAGTATTTCATGCACTATCAAATACTGACTGGCTTTTTTTTTTTTTTTTAAGATTTTATATATTTATTTGACACAGAGAGAGAGAGAGAGATCACAAGTAGGCAGAGGAGCAGGCAGAGAGAAAGGGGAAGCAAGCTCCCTGCTGAGCAAAGGCTTGACCCCAGGACCCTGAGACCATGATCCAAGCAGAAGGCAGAGGCTCAAGCCACTGAGTCGCCCAGGCGCCCAGAATACCGACTGGCTTTAAATGAAAGTTAAAATTAGAGGGTAGAGAATGAGTAAGTGTGGTGAACAAACTTGATACGCCACACTTACCTGTTGATTTCATTTACTGAGTTAGTCTACAAATAGCAAGATTTTATTTTACCTTTTCCCAGATTCTGAATTTCTAGTCTAAAAATTCAAACTTACCTCGACAAGCTTCTTCAAAATCTTGGGTTATGTCCACCCAGCTTGTATTGCTTTTTTCCATCTTTTCTGGTATACTGAGCTCCCATCCCGAATCATCATCTTCTACAGAAGCTTTCATGACCATAATGCCTATAAAATTAACACTGGTGTAAAAAGAGATTGTGGCTTTCAGGGCAAGAGTATTTGCAAGCCATGTGTTCAAGTACTGGACAGAAGTCTTACTAAACTGCCAGACCTCATCTGAGTTTGAGGATGACACTGTGGGGGGGATCTTAATGCAATTAAATCTTAATATATTAACACTACTGTTGCTTATTTACTAACAGCCCAGCACCTACCAAGGCTTTAAGAGTTTGCCTTCCCACCATCCAAGGAAAAAAATCAGAAGCCACCCCACCACTGATCTAAACAAAATCAACTCGAGCTTCCAACTTTCCACACTGGCCACAAATGACCAAGGCACTCTTCAGAGTCCCCTCTCGCAACCCGGGGGCCCACGAGGCAACTATATTCAAGTCGGGGTGGTCCCTCACCTTGCCCCAGCTCTCTGGGCCGACCTCTTCCCCCGCCCGGCAGGACCCCCGCACAGCCTCGCACAGTTGGGACGGAGTGCGGGAGCACCGGGCATGGGACCTAGCCGCCCGGCCAGGGGTGGCAGCGCACCTGAGGCGGGGACCCGCCCCACGTCCGCCCTACGCGGGTCAGCCTGGCCCGGCCCTGGCCCCACACCGTGCGGAAGCAAGGACAGAGCTGTCGTCGCGCGGGAGGGCGGGCATGCCCGGTACCGGGTGGTCGACCGGGCAACACCGGGCAAGGCCGGGGCCTCGGCGGGCAGCGGACACGGGGGAGCCTGCAGCTCCTACCTGAAGCGCGGCGGGAGGGCCGGGGCCGCAGGGTGACCTGGCGTCCCCAGGGTCCGCCACACGCTCGGGGGGCTGCGGCTCTAGGACACGGGAGGGAGGGAGTTTCAATGCCTCTGCACCGGCGGTCCCTACCTACTTCTCCCGTAGCCACCCGCGCCGCCACGAACCGTCCAGACCGCGGAAATAACGACGCCGCCCCAGCCGCCGCCGCCCCCTCCCCTCTCAGCCCAGCCCGACTGGCCGCGTGCGCGCATGCGTACGCCGGGTGCGCGGGACCCCGCCCCCCTCTCCCTCACTCCTGGGGACTTCGCGCGCCCCGGCCACACCCCCTCCCTCACCACCGCCACCGACGGCAGCCGTCTTCTCTTCTCGCGGGATTAGAGCCAATCGCGAGACCGGAAGCTACCTTCCTTCTCCGGCCTCAAGCCTAGTCCCGGGTAGGGGGCGGGTCCCGGTAAAGGGTGGAGCCAGCGGAGGGAGTCTCAGAGCCCGCCCCGCCCCGCGCGCCTCCCAGGGAAATTCTTCAAAAGGTGATGCTGAGGCGAAAAATAAAAAGCGAGGAAAGTAATTATAAACCTTAGCAGTTGTGGCCGTGCAAGGAGAGCCTAGCTGCGAGCTTCATGGAGCTAGTGCTGCCTGACACAGGATTTGTGTTTTTCTAGAGAGCCTGGAGGGTTCTTGAGGGAAAATAGAAACAAAATATCTGCAGAATCAAGCAAGCCATTTTCTTTCAGATTTGTAAATGTTTTTTAAGTTTTTCTTAAAATTTATTTAAAAAATTATCGATTTTAAATTGGGATTATGTAAGTAGACTGACAGGAGTAAAAAGCCACCTTTACCACTATATTCCCATTAAAATGGCCAAAATTTAAAAGACGACACCAAACGTTGACAAGGACTTGGAGCAACTGGACCTCTCATAGGATTCTGATGAGAATGCAAAACGGTACAATCACTTTAACAGTTTGTCTTTTACCAGAAAATTAATCATGCATTTACCACTTGAAAGTCCACTCCCAGGTATTTTCTTAGGAATATGAAAATGTGTCCAATAGTACATTACTTTTCATAGCTGCATTTTTAATAATCCAAAACTGGAGGGACACGTGGCTGGCTCAGTTGGTTAAGCATTTGCCTTATGCTTAGGTCATGATTGCAGGGTCTGGGATCAGGCACAAAGCCCCACTAACTGCTTCTCTTAAGCACCTGCCTCAATGCTCATGCTCTGTCTCTCTCTCAAATAAAGAAATTTTTTAAAATTTCAATAACCCAAAGCTGGAAACAACCTAAATGTTCATCAACTGGTGAATGGTTAAACATTTTGTAGCGTATCTGTACAATGTAATAATAATTACCAACAAAAGGGGGTAAACCACTTGACCCACAGAAACATGAATCTCCAAAAACATTATATTGAGCAAAGGAAATTAAGAGTATACACAAAAAAATAGGATTCCATTTATATGAAACTCTAAAAAAGAAAAATGTAATCTATAGTGACAAAACACATGTCAAGGAAGGACTAACTAGAATAGGGATAAATGATCTGAGATGATAGAAATATTCTGTATCTTGATTATGGTAGCAATTATATGGGTGCATACATTTGTAAAACTTCATTGAAATATACACTTATATGCATTTTATTACCTGCAAATCAAACCTCAATCTAGTTGCTTATTTAGTTAGTTATTAGAAAGAGTGCCCAAGAAAAAGAGCATGAGCTGGAGGGGGGGTGCAGAGGGTGAGGGACAAGCAGACTGCCTGCTGAGGGGTGGAGGGGGAGGGTTGGTCCCAGGACTCTGGGATCATGACCTGAGCAAAAGGGAAACACTTAACCTATCCAGCCAACTATAGGGATAGTTGCTTTTTAAAAAATAAAATACACATCTTTATGCTTCTTACAGAATAATAGGTTTTATAAGGGCAGGAACTTTGCCAATTTTGGTCAAAGCTGTATCGACCTCACTTAGGGTGGTTGTTGGCGTATGATACGTTCTCACTAAATGCAATGAGGATGAAAGTGTAGGGAAGAATTAAAATAAAACAAATCTTTATTGTTTCTCCAAAACTGAATTTGATGAGCTTTGCAGAAGTCATAAGAAACTTAGAAAAGGATGAACTGATTGCGTCTGAATTATTCAGTATAGTGTGTAGATTGTGACAAAAACTTAGATATAGCAAGAAAATAAAAACAAAACAATACAAATAAAAAACACTAGAACAAGGCAACCAAGTGAAACAGGATTTGCTTAATTTCTTTACTAAAATTTTAACTTATCTGATATCCAGTTTTATTTTTTACAAATTCTAATGACCTCTCCACATTAAAAACCATTTTCTCTGAAAGAGATTTAATTTATGATGACATCCAGTATGCTCCATAGTGTTAAAAAATGATGGGTATTTTAGATATCAGATAGGCTACATGATGAATAAATGAATGCAAAGGAATTCATTGACAAATAGTTGGTCTACCTAAACATGCCTACATATACAGATGAGATGGGCATTTGGCACCTGAAAAAGAATTCCTATAAGACTGAGTCTTGACTCATAAAATCCTAAGTATTCCATGCCTAAACACTAATGTTGAGAGGAAATTCAGCTTGCTGTTATCATTTTGTACAAATACCAGGAACCAGTGTAGCATGGGTTTGACAAAAGCAAAGCAACCAAAGTGAACTTTATGTCTGATTGTATTGTTTCAGTGCTACATAAAAGAAATTGAAAACCTGCAGACAGTTCAGAGAAATGCTTTCAAAAAAGCAAATAGAGGGCGCCTGGGTGGCTCAGTGGGTTAAAGCCTCTGCCTTCGGCTCAGGTCATGATCTCAGGGTCCTGGGATCGAGCCCCACATCGGGCTCTCTGCTCGGCGGGGAGCCTGCTTCCCCCTCTCTCTCTGTCTGCCTCTCTGCCTACTTGTGATCTCTCTCTGTCAAATAAATGAATAAAATTAAAAAAAAAAAAAAGCAAATAGAGTAAAGGTATCCCACTGTACCATATGATAGAAAGAAAATGGCATTTTTTTTTAAAGATTTTATTTATTTATTTGAGAGAAAGAGAGAGCTGCGTGAGGAGAAGATCAGAGAGAGAAGCAGACTCTCTGTGGAGTTGGGAGTCCCATGCGGGACTCGATCCCAAGACTTCGGGATCATGACCGGAGCCAAAGGCAGTTGTCCAACCAAATGAGCCACCCAGGCGTCCCAAGAAAATGGCATTTTTAAAATTAAGTATTGGCAATATCAGTTAGGCAGTTCTATTGTATTTAATTATCGTTTTTCAAAAGTCTTACATTTATGCATCTTAATACACAGAAAACCAAGATATGAAAGCAACTCAAGTATCCATCCACAGATGAATGGATAAAGAAGATGGGATACACACACATGTGTGTATATGCATATACACAATGGAATATTACTAAGGCATAAACAAGAATGAGAGCTTATCATTTGCAACAACATGGACGGATCTAGAGAGTATTATGCTAAGAGAAATAAGTCAGAAAGACAAATGCCGTTTTTCACTTACATGTGGCACCTAAAAAACAAACCAATAAACCAACAAAACCAGAAACAGACCCCATAAATACAGAGAACAAACTGACGATTACCAGAGAGGAAAAGGTGGGGGGATGGGCAAAATAGGTGAAGGGCAGTGGGAGATACAGGCTTCCAGTTATGGAATGAATAAGTCACGGCAATAAAATGTATAGCATAGGGAATACAATCAATGGTACTGTAATAACATTGTAGGGTGACAGATGGTAGCTACACTTGCAGTGAACAGAGTATAATATATAGACTTGTCAAATCACTCTGCTATACACCTGAAATTAACATTGTGTGTCAACTATACCTCAATAAAAAGAAAAAAAAGAGTACATAGTAATCTAATAAAAAGCTATAAAAAAGTTAAACTTCTGCATTAAGGGATAATGTATAATTATCCTCCATATGTTTATAATGTGTGAGTATTATAAATATATTTTTCTCACACATTTTTCATCAGTTGTTCCTATCAATCACCAATAATTACCACTGTTAACGAGTCCTATAGTTTCATTTAAATAACAGCATTTAAGTAACAAAATTAGGGGCACCTGAGTGGCTTAGTTGATTAGGCACCCAACTTTTGGTTTCAGCTGAGGTCATGATCTTAGGGTCCTGGAACTGAACCCTGCATCCGCTCCCTGCTCAGTGGGGAGTCTGCTTTCTCCCTCTCCCTGTGTGTGTGCATGTGTGTGTGTGTAAACACACACACTCTCCCCCCCCTCAAGTAAGTAAATAAAATCTTTTTTAAAAAGTAACAGAGGGCGCCTGGGTGGCTCAGTGGGTTAAGCCGCTGCCTTCGGCTCAGGTCATGATCTCAGGGTCCTGGGATCGAGTCCCGCATCGGGTTCTCTGCTCTGCGGGGAGCCTGCTTCCTCCTCTCTCTCTCTCTGCCTGCCTCTCTGCCTACTTGTGATCTCTCTGTGTCAAATGAATAAATAAAATCTTTAAAAAAAAAAAAGTAACAGAAAATTAAATATAGAACAGTTTCAAATAAACATCCATTTTTCATAACTTCATGTTAAAGTAACAACACATGTGTATATATTGAATATCACTTTTTTCCTGATATGGCTGTGTCCTAGACTGATAGTTCAAACAGATAGTCTTACTTCACTGAGTAAATGTACCATAATTTATTCAACCAGTTCTCTACTGATGGACATTTAAGTTGTTTCCATGGTTTGACATTATAAATAGTGCCACTGGGAATGGCTTTGTGTCTATGCCTTTTCAGTTTTGCGAGTGTATCTTTGGGCTAAATTCCTATAAACAGGTTTTGGGGGCTAGGTATACATACATATATAATCCTGACACTGCCAAATTCCCCTCTACTGAGTGTTTTTTTGTGTTTGTTTTTTTCCTTTTTTAATGTCCACCAGCGAGTGCTAGAGTTCTCATGTTCCCGTTGCCTCATCAATACAGTATGTGGTCAAACTTTGAGAATTTTGCTGGACTGCTACATAATAAAAATGGTATCTCGGTATAGTTTTAATCTGCGTTCTCTTATCATGAGTGTGGTAGAGTTTTTTTTATCTTTTTAAGTGAATTTTACATCTTTTTCTGTGATCTGTCTGCTCTCATCTCTAACTTATTTTTATGTAGGATTACTGGTTATTTTCTTTTCTGCTTCTAAGAAGCTCTCTATATTAACTGTTTATGATTTAAATTGCAATTGTTTAGCCAATGCAGCATTTGTCTTTTTACTTTGTTTTTGGTTGCTTTTTATACTTGTTACATGAAGGTATTTTCTAATCAAATTTACCAACAAAGATGTCATTTAGTACCGTGGGTATTACTGAGATCCCATAAGAAGATGGCATTAAGAAGGAAGCAGGCTCAAATTTGAGTCCCGAGGAAGTCGAACATACAGAGATCAGGTAGAGGAAGGGGACCTAGCGAAGAGCTCTGAGAACAAAGACCAAAGCTAGAAAAAAAACCAGGAGAGAGTGTTTCACTGAATCTAAGAGAGATGTCAACTCTCAATTATCCCCCTAAAAACGCATATATAACAAATTATAGTATTGTTTTCTTTGTAAAAAATCTTTTCACAATTCCCTTTTATGAATGATTTTCATGCAGTTCCTTCACACTTTTTTTTTTTAAGATTTTATTTATTTACTTGACAAAGATCACAAGTAGGCAGAGAGGCAGAGAAGAGAGAGATAGAGAGAGAGAGGGAAGCAGGCTCACTGCTGAGCAGAGAGTCCGATGCGGGGCTTGATCCCAGGACCCTGAGATCATGACCTGAGCCGAAGGCAGAGGCTTAACCCATTGAGCCACCCAGGCGCCCCTCCTTCACACTTTTTCAAGTGAATTTTCTTAAAAAAATTAACCAAAAAAATTAACTACATATGTAATTCCCTTTGAGTTGTCCGATCCAGAGAAATTAAAACTCTTAAACTCCTATCAGAAGGGAAGTGAGCACAGCAGACATCAATCAATTACAGTCAAAATATGAAATTAATTGGAAGAGAAATTCAAAGAATCAAATACTGAAAAAAACCCTTAAGAATTAGATAAACTTTAGATCCTAATGAAATACACTGTAAAGAATTTGAAACTATTGAGCAAACTTGAACACTGCCTGGATTTTTGATATCCAGAAATAAATATTTTTAAGTAGTATAATGACATTGTAGTAATCTTTTGAAAAAAACCAATCTTTATTTTTTAAGAGATCCTAACTGAAACGTTTATAAGCAAACAGATATGGTACCTAGTGTTTGTTTCAAAATCATCAACAGGTTGGGGGTAAAGAGAGAGAATAAGATGCATTGATAATTGTGGCAGATGGTGATGGATGTGAGAGTTCATTGTATTATCTATTTTTGGATGGTTCATTTCTTTTTTTTTTTTTTTTAAAGATTTTATTTACTTATCAGAGAGAGAGGGGGGCAGAGAGCAAGCACAGGCAGACAGAATGGCAGGCAGAGGCAGAGGGAGAAGCAGGCTCCCTGCCAAGCAAGGAGCCCGATGTGGGACTCGATCCCAGGACGCTGGGATCATGACCTGAGCCGAAGGCAGCTGCTTAACCAACTGAGCCACCCAGGCGTCCCGGATGGTTCATTTCTTAATAATAAAAATTTCCTTTAATAAAGAAATTAAGAGCCAAATGTTTGTCCCTAATGGCTTTCCTTAGCTCATCCAAGAAGAAAATGATCTTTACTCTGCTGTACTACCATAGTCCCAGCGTGTGAGTGCTGACCATCCTGACTCCATCTTTGACACTCCATCTTATTCATGTTCATTGTCCCTTCTCTCAGGATTACGTCCCAGGCCCCTTGGAGATTAATACACATTCCTTAGAAATGCCCACTAAAGCGAGGAATGTGGGGAGGCTTGCTTTGGCTTCCTAGGACTCTGTTTGACAGAACAGTCTTTCCCCTTCTTGATCCACAGGTGCTGCCAAATGATTAAAGGTTCGCTGTCAGTTAAGTACTCGTGAACACTTTGATCTCACTATAATGCCCTTCTGTGGGTCCCCTCCCTCTATAAAATCTGTGGACTAAAGTCTGGACTTCTTGGAGAATAACTGTGCCTTTACCAAGCATCATCCATCTCCCCAAGAAGCCCATTAATAAGTTACCCTGAATAGAACTCCTGTAAACTGAATGGAGTCACCTGCTTCGTTTTCCGATCTCAAAGGTCCTCCTCAGTTTGGGGGATACTTCACTGTCCCTCCCCCACCTTCTAACACCCAGCCATTTAAATAACATGACACACCACAACAAGTAAGTTGCTACAAAATAACACATGTGGGCATAGAACCAGCAAAGTCAAATTGGGAAATTTAAAATTGTTTTCCCTTAAATGTTATACTAAACAGTTACTGTCCAAGACATTTCTGCAAAGAAGACATCCAGATGGCCAACAGACACATGAAAAAGTGCTCAACATCACTCGGCATCAGGGAAATACAAATCAAAACCACAGTGAGATACCACCTCACACCAGTCAGAATGGCTAAAATTAACAAGTCAGGAAACCGCAGGTGTTGGCAAGGATGCGGAGAAAGGGAAACCCTCCTACACTGTTGGTGGGAATGCAAACTAGTGCAGCCACTCTGGAAAACAGGATGGAGGTTTCTCAAAAAATGGAAAATAGAGCTACCCTATGACCCAGCAATCACACTATTAGGTAATTACCTTAAAGATGCAAATGTAACAATCTGAAGGGGCATGTGCACCGGCATATTTATAGCAGCAATGTCCACAATAGCTAAACTATGGAAAGAGCCTAGATGTCCATCAACAGAAGAATGGAAGAAGATGTCATATATATATATATATATATATATATATACACACACACACACACACACACATATACACATATATGTATATACACACATATCTACACCTACAAATATACAGAATATATATATGTATAGAATATATATGACATCTGTGTATATATATATTCTGTATGTGTATACACACACACACACACACAAACACAATGGGATGTTATGCAGCCATCAGAAAATGAAATCTTGCCATTTGCAATGACATGGATGGAACTAGAGGGTATTATGCTAAGCAAAACTAGTCAATCAGAGAAAGACAATTGTCATATGATTTCACTGATATGAGGAATTTGAGAAAAAGAGAGAGGATCACAGGGGAAAGGAGGGAAAAATGAAACAAGATGAAACCAGAGAGGGAGACAAACCATAAGAGATTCTTAATCTCAAGAAGCAAACTGAGGGTTGCTGGAGAGGGGGTAGGTGGGAGGGATAGGATGGCTGGGTGATGGACATTGGGGAGGTTATGTGCTGTGAAGTGCGTAAGACTGATGATTCACAGACCTGTACCCCTGAAACAAAGACATTATATGTTAATTTAAAAAAAAAACAGTTACTCTCAGTAACCTAAATTTTAAAAAATGTTTATTAAAATTTTTGCCCAATAACCACCAAGTATATTTCTTATAAAACAAAAAATTCCAGATGCCATGTAAGCCAAAACATAAAAATCACTCATAATCCTAGGCTGAATGAGACATGGCCTTTGTTCATACTGTTTATTCATTTTGTCCATGCATATATATGGTTTTATTTTGTCTATTAAAAGTGAATTCTCACTGTACATATTGTTTTGTATTCTACTGCTTTTAACTTTGACTGTGAATATCTTTCACTTTAATAAAAATTGTAGTAGAAAACTCAGACACCTAAGTATTTTTCCACTCAGCAGTCTTTTAACTCTCACTCATATCTGTGATTACTTCTCCTTTGTGATTTTTGATCTTGTTGATTTTTTTTCCTCATCATGCTTGGAAAAAATTGTAGGAGTCAAACTTCTTACACTTTGCCCCCCCAAAAACCAGTTTTTAATTTTATCTTTTTTGTGTTCTTTCTAATTAATGTCTTATTTTATTCTTAGTAATGCTTTCTCAGGCTATTTTGGTAGTCCTTTCTTAATTTCATGAGCATTTGATTCCTTCGCTTTCCATTGTTTGTATTTAATACTAAGGATATTTGAGATAATACCATTTCCTCCTGTAGGTTTTATTACATATTCCTATTTCCATTGATTCCTCAATTCTATCTCTTTTAAATTCCTCCTTGATCCAAGGTTATTCCAGAGTGTTTAAATATATAACGTATTATGTATTTAACTCTATTGGCTAACAATCAGATATGATCCTAAAGCACTGAAATTTCATGATGATGTACTAAGGCATAAGTTTATTTCACTTTCATTTCTTTTCCAGGCATTAAGTGGGCCCTTTGAATGTAAAAACACATATCTTTCAGTTCTAGGGAGTTTCCTTAAATTGTGTTTTATTATATCCTGCCCTTTTCCTTCTGACCTCAACTTCTAGAAATATTCTTCAGGTGTCAGATTTCTGGAACTGGTTAATTTTTTAAAAATTCTATTTAAATGGATATGGAAAAATTGTACTTAAAATTTGTTTGTACTTTATTTACTGAATTACCTGAATAAATATTCAGTTTTATCTCAAACTTTCTATCAAGTTTTCGTTTTTGTTATCATTTTTTTTAAGATTTATTTGGGGAGTAGGGGAGAGGAAGAATGACTCTCAGTAGACTCCCCAAGGAGGAGCGCAATAGGAAACTCCATCTCCTGACCCCAAGATCATGACCTGAGCCAAAACCAAGAGTCAGATGCTTAACTGACCAAGGCACTCAAGCACCCTTCTGCTAGCACATTTCTTAATTTCCAAGAGGTCATTTTGCTCCCTGAATGTTTCTTACCATGATAGAACACTGTTTTCCATATATGTATTATTTTCTCATATCTGATGCAATTGATGGTAATTCTCTTCCTCCTGCATGCATTATTTTTTCTAAGATTTCTTCCTAAGTATTTCAGTCTCTGCTTTCCATATTAGAGACTTCCACAATCTGGTGATTCTTGGCTAGAGGTTCATATTGAAGCATGGGATCTTCAAGAGCAGATCTAAGGTTCTGTTCTCCCAGTAGGGGCTTGAAAAGGGTTGCCTTCACTATTAGGAGACCTGGCTGGGCATTCTGTTGGTGAATTTCTGACATCATTATCTTTTGGTTCTTGTGTCTTGGACTGGTCCGATTTCTCTGCAAAGGTGCTTTGGATCCAGGGTCTTCATGTATATCTCCATGGGTATCATTCACATAAATGGTGCAGGAAAGGCTTCCCCAGAGCTGTGCAATCTAGTAATTTTTCTTCAAAGATCTGCTGACTGAACAGCCCCTTGGAGTGGAGGAAGGAGGTAAAGGAAGGAGAATCTCAACAACCATTATGATATTTTCATTTAATCTTTTTCCTAAGTTACCCACCCCGCCCCATCTTTTCCAGGATCCCTTCTCTACCCCATGCCCTTACTTCCTTATCCTTTTAATAGTCTGCAGGGATTGAAGGGAAGCAGAGCCATATTGAATTGAAGAGATGTTAGGTCCTGGTGCTTCTGAAACACAGTCCCCCGTCTTTAGCTTCACCCTAGCCTCTATCTCTGGAAGCATCTGTGTCTTCTGGGTGTTTCTGTGGTACAAAATGGGTGGCTTCTTGCCTTCCTTTACCAGTAGCTCAGTTTCTGGGTCTTCTCGGAGTTTCTGTGTAACAAAGTGGATTCTTGGCTTTCCCTCCTACTAGCTCATGATCTGACTTTCTTGGGTCAGCCAAGTCAGTGCCCCCATCCATGTGCTTTGTATCTTCAAAGACATGGCTTTTTCTTTAACCATCCCTTTTGTGCTTGTGACTGTGTTTGTGCCTTTTCACTTTTACGAAGTTAATACCTTTGTCCAGTCCTCCATATTTAACAGGAAGTATGGCGAAGGGATCTCAAGCAAATCTTCCAAACATGTAAATTCCAGACTTACACATGAGATAATGATTTTACATCACTTACAAGGTTGAGAGAATCCATTCTAGTGAACTGTAAAGTGACATAATGTAAATTTTCCTCCCTTCTCTGGTATTTTGGCTATTTGGTACCAGTTGACTAGATTTTTCTAGAAGACTATCTTATACTGAAAGTTAAGTTTCAATACTTCACTTTGTCACACTCAGATGCATGGTTGCTTATCTCATTTTTGAACATCTTTGAGGAAAAGAACCTTTATTGTATACTCCATCTCTTCAAAAATCCATTTCAGCGACTTGAGTTTATAAAACTATTGAGGTGCTCATGCTTCAGCTTTTGTACTTTACAAGTACTCAGTGTGGCTGAAAAAAAAAATCATTTCAGTTGCCTAAAGAACAGCTTTCAGGTGCTCAAAGATTATAGTAAGCCTCTTATGATGGTCAGTCCAAACTAAAATATAAAACGATTTTTATTCTAAGCTAAACTGAACCAAAATATATATGCTTGTGTGAGACATGATCTTGTAAATTTCTCTTTATCCTTCGGACATGACTTTTAGAAAGCTATAAATGTTCATGTTTACCTTTCCAAAAATATGAAATGCTACTTTAAGCTGCACAGTCCCTAAGTATTTGAAGTCCTCAGAGAACTCTGCCAAAGTTTAAAAAGTCTGGGCAACTCAAATATACAAAATCACGAGAAAATGGTTATTTATAGAATGGTATATTTCCATCTTTCTGTGCCAGTTATTCTTAAAATATGCTTGAGATAAAGGAAAATAACATTTGTTGTATTAAGTGAAAATATATAACGTGAAGTTAAAACTAAGAATAAGATTTATTCAAAACTGAATGCAATAAGAATGCAAAATGAAATCTACTCTAACAATCTTTCTTACCAAATGATTATCAAAACAATTTTTAAATAATGCAGATAAAATATACTGGCAAGTGTATGGGGGAAGAAAATGTTTACCTGGTATAAGCTAGGATTAGTAAGTTTTCTAATATCACTCTAGCCTTTTTCTCTTTAGTGACATTCAAGAAATAGGGTTTCTGTAGATATACCAACATATGAAATGTAGAATTCACATTATTATGTAATGGCAGCACATGAGTATTAAAAAAAAATCTAGAGTTCTACTAAAGAATCTGATGCAGCATAACTTCAAGATTCTAGAAGAGTCTAAGCTAGAAGATCAATCCTTACACATACACATAGATCAATGAAATTGACCATGATATCTGGAAGGTCTTTGGAACACTATTCTTTCCTTATTTGCTCTTTTGGAAATTAAGGTAGGTGGGGCAAGACACAAAATGCCTATTTCATAGGTTTTTTGTATAGAACTTTCATTTCTGCACACCCTTTTTGTTCTGCTAATCACAGCGTACATTCACATCATGGAATCTTTCCACACAACACAGACCCATGAAAAGTGTAGGATTCCTTGAGTCTTCATGTGGTGATGGCCTCTCTATTCCACATGAGAATAATATGAAGAGAAATTATCTTGTTACCAAGTTCTTCATTTCCAACACTACTTTTCAGCTCTGAAACTTTTACTGATTACTTCTATAACTCAACAAATATTTATTACGTGCCCCTTTTTGCCATGTGCTATGCAGTGGCAACATCTCAGAATAAGAAGCCAACAAGATTCTTGTTCTCCAGAAATTACAACTTGGGAAGATTAATTATGCTGGCTTTATTATAAAAATAAATCAAATCCAAGGTTATTCAGAAGAAAGAAAGGCAGAAAAAATGAATTCTACCCCAACACAATTATTATTAGCATTTCAGTTTCTTTGCTTCTAGTTTTTTTTACCCCCCTGTCAGAATTTGTTGTTGATTTCCTTTGTTAGGGGGCTGTGTACGACAGAGTGTTAACATACCATATCCTACATTTTTCTCCTTTTAAGCATGTGCCCATGTAACTGCATAATTTTCAAAAGGATCATATTTTAAATAAAGATTTTATTTACTTATTTGACACACACAGAGAGATCATAGGTAGGCAGAGAAGCAGGCTCCCCGCTGAGCAGAGAGCCCAATGTGGGACTCAATCCCAGGACTCTAAGATCATGACCTGAGCCAAAGGCAGAGGCTTAATCCACTGAACCACCCAGGCGCCCAGGATCATTTTTTCTAAAAAAAGATTTTATTTATTTGACAGAAAGTGAGCATGCACAAGCAAGGGGGCAGTGGCAGGCAGAGGGACAAGGAGAAACAGATTCCCAGCTGAGCAGGGAGGCAGATATGGGGCTCAATTCCAGGACCCTGGGATCATGACCTAAGCTGAAGGCAGACACTTAACCAACTGAGCCACTCAGGCACCCCAAGAGATAGTCATTTTTATAGTTAATACTTTTCAAATATTCACAGTTTCTTGAGACTGGTATTTGGATGGAATCCTGAACTCCAGTTCTTATTCCATCCTTAGGAAAAACTAATCTCTACTGGGGTTTGTGAGAAATGTTCTTTATAATCCAAATCCTTTAACTTCAGTCTTGCTGATCAGGGATCTCTGGGTCTATAATGGGTTTACACAGACAGGGTCCTGTTGATGCTGCTGCCCAATGATATGACATATGCTTTCTCATAGAAATAACATGATGAATAGCACTTCAATTCCCAGGCCAGGCCAGATAGTGAAGGGCTTTGTTGGCCTAGGATATACTTAGTGTAGCCTTACCATTAAGCTTCTTCAAAAATTCAAATGGTTTTCAATCCCAGAATTGTGAACAACTACTATCATGTTGGTGCCAGAATATGTTTGGCATTATGAAGGGCTACCATACCAATGAATTTTTAGAATACAACTTATTTATAAACTTCTGTCTGTTGTAGCAATGCTATTTTTCCTTGTTAAAGAAAACAATTGTCGGTAGATAGAATGAGCTGTGCTCACCCATTTATTTTATCAAGATATAAAATGAGTGGGTTGCCTCTACTTGGAAAAGAAAATCTCTGGCTTTAGTGATGTTATTTGAAATTCTTCGGATAATAGAACCTATAATTTACACCTCAATTCCCAAAGATACTTTGTGTATGTATGTACAGAGAACAATCTAGGTTTCTGGTATGCTAAAAGATATGCCTATCAACTGGCTTCTAATGTCAAGGAAGAGAGTTATAGGCTGACAACCACAGCAGGAGCAGTGAAGTAAAGTGCCATGGTAGTGGTAGTAGCTTTGAAGGAAGTAAAAAGACAACCCAAAGAACAGAAGAAGAGGGCACTTGGGTGGCTCAGTGGGTTAAAGCCTCTGCCTTCAGCTCAGGTCATGACCCCAGGGTCCTGGGATCGATCCCTGTGTCAGGTTCTCTGCTCAGTGGGAAGTGTGCTTCCCCTCTCTCTCTGCCTGCCTCTCTGTGTGTCAAATAAATAAATAAAATATTTTTTTAAAAAAAGATTTTTTTAAGTCCTTTATCTGACACAGAATTTGTATATAGAGTATATAAGGGACTATAACAACTCAAAAATTTAAAAATGGACAAAAGATTCAAGTAAGATACAGAAATGGCCAATTAGCACATCAAAAGATACTCAACATCTTTAGTCATCAGGAAAACGCAAGTCAAATGAGATTCAAATGAGGTACCACTTCACACTAATAAAAGAGACCAATAATAACAAATGTTGGCAAGGATGTGGAGAAACTGGAACCCTCCTATATTGTTGATAGGAATGTAAAATGGTACAGCAGCTTTGGAAACAGTCTAGAAATTCCTCAAAGGCTAAACTTACGGACACTATTCTACTCCTAGAATGGCCCCTATCCAAAGAAATGAAAACTTCTTTCTACATAAAAACATAGACATGAATGCTCAAAGCAGCATTACTCATAATAGCCAAAGAGTAAAAAATCACCCACATGCCCTCCAACTGAAGAATGGATAAAATGTAGTATATCCATACAATGGAGTATTATAACACAAAATGAGGTACTAACATGCGCTACAAGATGGATGGACCTTGAAAAGATTAGGCCAAGTGAAAAGAGCCCAGAGGATTCCATCCACGCAGAATACCCAGAGTAGACAAACCGGAAAGAACTAGAAAGTAGATTAGTGGTTGCCTGAAGCTGGGCAAGATGGAGGGTTGCCAGTGATTGCTAAGAGGTACAGGGTTTCTCTGAGGTAATTAAAATGTTTTAAAATTGATTATGGTGTTGATTGCACAACTGCGATTATACTAAAAGCCAGGGATGTATATACTTTAAGTGGATGAATTATATGATTTGTGGTTTATTGCTCTATAAAGCTGCTTTAAAAAAACTGGGGTCACAGGATGGGAATGAAGACTGAGTGCAGGTGGTCATGAGGATTCTTTCATGGCTGGTGAAAATGTTTGATTCTGGCAATGGTTTCACAACTCAAAATGTATTAGCAATCATCGAAGTATACCTTCAAAATGAATACGGTTTATGGTAAGTTAAAATCCGATATAATTTAAGTAAGCTCTCAGAGGATCTAAGATTCCAGTTAAGAGACTAGAAACATTCTTGGTCAGAACCCAGAGTTCCCTGAAGCAGAAATTCTGTAGGGCAGCATAATTTGTGGCCAGCCACAAGGCCCAGAGGTGTTGCTGTTAGCAACTGTATTTCACAAATGCCAGGTAACCAGTCATATGTTGATTTTCAACTGGTTAGGTGGTAAAGAAAGGTAACTTGCACAGCTAAGCACTTCTTCGTGCCCCCAGGTGAACCTCCAGAACACATGACTATAGTAGGCTTCCCAGTACAGCATTGTCATCCAGAGGATCTTCTTACACTGGAGTCCTTCTTGGGACAACAGTTATCGGAGCTTTCTGGAGAGGATGGTTTCCTGGAAGATGAAATGTCCTAATACCTCCAGAGAATGCCAAGGATCAGAGAGTTGGGGGACAGAGGGAGGTGTTCATCTATACAATGCCAGAAGTCAGAGTTGAGTTTTCATACAAGGGGGAAAATGAAGCAGAGTTGTAGCTAGCTGGTACCTCTTCTCTCTCCTATGCCTGGCATAGATAGGCCCATATGACTAGCCATCAATGCAGGCAGAACTGGATCTCTGATCCAGAGACTGGCAAGTCTGACCTTGAACAGCAGTGAAGGAACTATCTGATTACCTGTTTTCTCTGCCAGTCAGGCCTGTTAGGATTCCACTGAGACCACAGAGCAAGACCATGGAATGGGTAAAAACAGGTACCTTAGTGTCTGGTCAAGTATGTAACACTGGTCACTCACTAGAGTGTAGCTATCTACTGTGATAATGACAACAACTCCAGAAGGGTCCCATGAAACCCTTCAGGTAGTACCTGGATAAAATGCTATAGTGTGTATCAGCCTTGGTCTTAGGCTAACAGCTACTAACCCCTGGGAACCAAGCTAATGTGGCCCACCACCTGGTATCTTATCCAAGATTAGTACCACAGCTGGCAATAGGGGGAAACAAAACAAAATATTGTCAGAGAAATTAAGTCAAGGGATTACATATTAGTATAGTCTGTCTAAACTGTGTGGGTTGAAGTACTCAGGCTGAATTAGGGCAAGTCCTTAAGAAAGTAGGATCTCCACAGAAAAGTCAGGAGAGTTGAAAAGGTAGGTCTGGGAGTCATCTCGAAGGGTAGGAGGTAGTGATGGCATGATCCTTAGGACTGACTACATGAACCTGGACTTGAGTTCTTACTCAGCCACTTGCTAGCTAAATACCTAAGTAGAAAAGTTTCTTTTCATTCTTTGTAAAACTATCTGCTTTTTAGGTAGGTCAAATATGAAGTAGGAAATTTTTTTTCTGTGTCTCTGAAGCCATAGTATGAAGTGAGACACTCTCTCCCCCTCCCAGCAAAGGCTCAGAATAAGAGGGAAAGAGCAGAAAGGACTAATGATAACAAAAATGGCAAATATGTGGGGACAGGTTTCCTATCTGCTGATAATCAAGAATGAAGCAGGATGAAAATATAGGTTATCAAGATAGGGAAAACAATTTCTGTTTAAATATAAATTGTGACAGGGTGCCTGGGTGACTCAGTTAAGCATCTGCCTTCAGCTCAGGTCAGGCTCCCAGGATCCTGGGATCCAGTCCTGGTCACATTCCCTGCTCAATGGAGAGGCTGCTTCTCCCTCTTCCTCTCCACAACCCCCCCCCACCCCACCCCCCCGGCCGCCGCCCCGCGCTTGTACATGCACATGCGCACTCCCACTGTAAAAATGAATAAAACCCGTATATATATGTAAGTATATATATGACAAACTCTTAAGAAAAAGTCAGCAGCAATTGAATGTTTTACAAATGTAGTATTTCAGTGAGTATTTTGAACATGCCTATTTTAAGAATTTTAAGTTACTTTAAATTGAGCTTTAGGTTACTAACTTGCCAATAACCCATTAATTCTGAGAATTGTCATAAATTATGTTATCTATTATGTGACTCCCAGTAGGCATCCAGAGCTCACTGCAAAGTGAAAACAGATTTCTTAGGCAGGTCACAGAGGAACAGATTATTTTTCTACATTGATAGGTGGGTCAGTGGGTAGACAGGACTCTGAATTTGTATCCACCAACACCTGAGTTCTAATTCTGGCTTCAGCATTTACTAGCTCCATGAACTTCAAGTTACAATACCTCCAAGCTTTGGTGTTACCATCTTAGAAGTGTCGTAATACTACCCATCTTTTAGGTTCAGGTTAATGAGGCATCATCAAGGGGTTTTTAAACTTTATTCTACAAAAGGACGTAGCACTCTGTCGTGAAGAACAATCAGTTATTAAATATGTGTTGTTTTTCTGAACCCAATTTGTCCGGTAGGTATATATACTATGATCAAAAGAACACTGGGGCTCATAACCATAATTTAGATAACATTGGTTTCTAGCAAAGTGTAGGATGTTCTAGACTCAGAGGTTCAAACTTAGCTGCACATTAGAATCACCCATAGGGCTTTAAATATGAAAACCCAAGCCTCCCCATCAGAGATGGTTTTACTTACTCTGCAGTATCTTTAGAGTAATGAGAGTTCTAGAAACTCTCCAGGTGATTCTGTGTGCAGCCAAGCTTGAGACCCACTGCCCTGGAGAAAATTGTCAAATACAAGTTGGGGGAACCAACCCAAGAATTCTACTTTAAATTTAGCTAATCTAACCTGGGTCTAACCTAAAGCAGAGATTAGATTAGCCTGGATGAGCATGAATACAGTGAAGGCTCAGCTTTTTGTTTCAAGACCAGTTCATTAGCAGAAATCACGGAGCTCAAAACACCTTCTTGCAGTCTTCCTCACTAGGTGCCCCAAGAAATGTTGCTTATGGCCAGGCTTGGTTGTGGTTGGGACCATCTATGGTTGTATAAGTCAGGGTTCTCTAGAAAACAGAACCAATAGGATGTGTGTGTGTGTGTGTGTGTGTGTGTGCGCGCGCGCGCGCGCCAATATTTTAGTTAGTATCTCAAGGCAGTGAAACAAACATATTCCAGCTAGAAGAGAGTCAGGCAGGAAGGGTTTTCCCTTGTGTGCAGGAGGGTCAGCCTTTTTTGTTCTGTTCTTTCAAGTGATAGAATGAGGTCCACCCACATTTGGGAAGGGAGTCTTCTTTATTCAGTCTAGGGATTCAAAGGTTAATCTTACCCAGAAATAAGACAGGATACACACCAGCATAATATTTAACCTAATGTCTGGGCACCCTGTGGCCAACTTGACACATAAAATTAACCATCCTAGTGGCATTTGGTCCTTAAGCCTGTCTGCTGCTCTTGAAGGAAGCACAAAAAGGCACCCAGGAGCAGGAGTAAGGAGACTTGGAGACAGCTGTCTGGTTTGTCTACAGCATAGTTTCTTGGCAATTGAGGGGAAAGAATGAGAAATTCACAAATTGCTGTATTATGGACTTCCAGTATGTGTTTCTGGATTATTTACTAGTAGTATATTCAGGAACTGCTACAACCAATTCTGTTTCTGTCACAAGCATTTGGGTCATTGAAAGCAGAAAATGTCATAGGCAGGACATGAAGGAGTTCTCTCCCTTGCCCTAGAGAAGTTCACTCAGCATTCTTACTTTAATATTACTGAGATATGGCAGTCCAAATATTCTATTTTACCAAAAGCATTATGGCCACTTAAGAATCTTCACCACTAGATAATTCTATATATAGACACACACACACACACACACACACACACACACACACACACACACACACTTCACTTGGGTTCTTTAAGTTTTGCATTAGTTTTTTTCCTCCCTACATACTTCACCTGTGTCACTGGAACTTCTCTGACTACATGGTAAGCTCTATTTGTGAAATAGGAGCTTCTCTCTGCACTCTCACTTTTCTCAAACTCCTACCACCTGCAAATGAAACCGGTCCTCTTAGAAGCTCAATTCTTCTAGGAGCAAGCCAAAGTCAGCTGAAGCCTGATTACTTACTAAAGCAGGAACCAGAAATAGGCTTATGGGAGGCAGAGGGTGACGGTGAGGGTGGGGGCACTATCCTGGGAGGGGGGAAAAAACCCGGTTGCAAAATAACACCCAAACCAGGGAGGAAAGCAATTGCCCTAAGTAGCCGTAAATTCATGCATTTCTCCTTTAGGAGGCGCTCTCCAACCCCTCCACCCAACTCCTGCCTCTGTTAGCTTTGAGTATCATTGGTAGTTCTCAAAGTTTGCTTCCCAGAGCTGAGGCCTGAGCTCACCTGAGAACCTGTTCCGAACATAAATTCTCAGACACCACCCTAGACCTACACAATTGAAAACTCTGGGAGCGGAGCCCAGCAATCTGCTTTAACAAGTCTTCCACGTGAGGCCGATGTTTATCTTTGTGAAGTTTCACACTACTGAAACCACACTCTGCTTCCTCAGTGCTGTACACCTCTACAAACGAATATTCCTCTCTCTTCCAGCACATTAGGTGGGAAAGATGGTTTCCTATCCCCGTCTGCGGGCTAAGGCTCTTAGTGTTTTACGCAAACAAGCGGAACATCACCTGGCTCCTAGCTGGATTTCTTTTTCTTTTTTCACTTCTTTTCAGCGTAACAGAGTTCATTGTTTTTGCACCACACCCAGTGCTCCATGCAATACGTGCCCTCCATAATACCTGCCACCTGGCTCCCCCAACCGCCCCTCCCCCCTTCAAAACCCTCAGGTTGTTTTTCAGTCCATAGTCTCTCATGGTTCACCTCCCCTTCCAATTTCCCCTCAACTCCCTTCTCCTCTCCATCTCCCCATGTCCTCCATGTTATTTGTTATGCTCCACAAATAAGTGAAACCATATGATAATTGACTCTCTCTGCTTGACTTATTTCACTCAGCATAATCTCTTCCAGTCCCGTCCATGTTGCTACAAAAGTTGGGTATTCGTCCTTTCTGATGGAGGCATAATACTCCATAGTGCATATGGACCACATCTTCCTTATCCATTCGTCTGTTGAAGGGTATCTTAGTTCCTTCCACAGTTTGTTGACCATGGCCATTGCTGCTATAAACATTAGGATACAGATGACCCTTCTTTTCACTACATCTGTATCTTTGGGGTAAATACCCAGTAGTGCAATTGCAAGGTCATAGGGAAGCTCTATTTTTTTTTTTTAAAGATTTTATTTTATTTATTTGACAGAGAGAGATCACAAGTAGGCAGAGAGGCAGAGAGAGAGAGAGAGAGGAGGAAGCAGGCTCCCTGCTGAGCAGAGAGCCTGATGCGGGGCTCGATCCCAGGACCCCGAGATCATGACCTGAGCCGAAGGCAGCGGCTTAACCCACTGAGCCACCCAGGCGCCCCGGGAAGCTCTATTTTTAATTTCTTAAGGAATCTCCACACTGTTCTCCAAAGTGGCTGCACCAACTTGCATTCCCACCCACAGTGTAAGAGGGTTCCCCTTTCTCCACATCCTCTCCAACACACCCTCCTCTTCTCCACATCCTCTCCTGTCTTGCTAATTTTGGCCATTCTAAGGTAAGGTGGTATCTCAATGTGGTTTTAATTTGAATCTCCCTGGTGGTCCTAGCTGAATTTCTGAACAGCACAGCAGTGCAAAGAAGGGAAGGGATGAAGCAACACGAAACAAAAGAAGACGAAAAATCAAAGTTGTGAGGCGAACTCACACCTCTTTTATTCTAACAGGGAAACATTACTATGACTTTTGGCAGGTTTCCATTCTGAATATTTGTTTTTAAGTGATTTTCACATTAGTCTACCAGACTGAAAGTCACTGAAGCAGAGATTTTCAAACCCAAGACTCTATCGGAACTCCCTGGGGTGAGGGTCAGGGAAAGGAAGCTTTTCCGAAGGAGGAGTCCTGTCCGTCTCCCCAGAATCCCGATAGGTCTGGGGTGGGAACCATGACTGTATTTCCAGCAAGTTCCCAGGTAAGACCTTGTATTGGTCTTTCAACCACACCCTAGCATTGCACTAGAGGACAGAATCTGTGCCTCAAGCATTTAACAAGTGCCCCATATGTTCACAACCCTACATTAGCTACTTAGAAAAGAAAGAACACACCTGTTTTCAATAGGCTCTTAGTCTTGTAGGAGCAAACAGATATAAAATTTTTTGTTTCATCAAATTTAAATTTATTGAAGAGAAAGTTCCCCTAACATAAGGATAATGATAGTATTCCCTTCATAGCACGATTGAGAAGATTATAAAAGATCAAACATGAAAAGCACAGACCATAAAGAATTTTTCAGCAGTGACTGGCACATAGTAGAAGCCTATATCTTGGTCGTTAGGGGTGTTTGTACAGGAAAGGGGAAGTGAGAAGCCATAGCCAATAGTGGGATTCTGAAGAGTCAGCCAAGCAAAGGGGAGCTGGAGTCACTCACCTGTGATTGTGGGTGCACACACTGATGGCCATAGCAGGCAATTGATATGAAACCAAAGCTCTTTTTCAGATACAGTATAAAAGCTTCTTCAAACCAAGTGGCAGGGAGCACTTCTTGAAAGTCCAGCAACAGAATTCAGCAGACGGAAGGAAACAGAAATAACTGGAAGAAAGAAAAAATCGTACTCTGGAAAACTTCCAGAAACACAACTGACTGCAGACAACTCATCTCTCCTTTCCGTACCAACTACAACATGGAATGGAGCTAGATTGCCTGCATTTAGAAGGCATGCACCAGGTGAACCAAATAAATCCTTGATTTCTTGATCAATAGGAAGCAGCTGGAAATTATGTTGAATCACAGGAATCAATTCAGGTGATTCTGTTTCCTCTTTCAAAGCCTTTGTTTCTATAGAAGCAGGGGTTCTCAGCCTTGATAGCACATTGGAATCACCTAGAGAGCTTGAAAAACTACTGATGTTTGGATCTTATCCCCAGAGACTCTGACTTAAGTAGACAGGGTTTAGCCAGGACATAAGGACATTTTAAAGTCTTCTCTAATGACTCCAACATCCAGCCAAGATTGAGAACCACTTTCAAAGTCTTTGTGACCCTTCTATGCTTAGTTACAAAGTATAAAAGATTTTATTCCATCCAATATGTGGAAATTTCTAAGTAAGTGTCAAAACTAATTGAGGCTGCAAAAGGTCAAAAGAGAATTTGTTAAGAAGGTTTCCTTGGAGGGGCGCCTGGGTGGCTCAATGGGTTAAGCCTCTGCCTTCAGCTCAGGTCATGATCTCAGGGTCCTGGGATCGAGCCCCGCATCGGGCTCTCTGCTCAGCAGGGAGCCTGCTTCCTCCTCTCTCTCTGCCTACCTCTCTGCCTACTTGTGATCTCTGTCTGTCGAATAAATAAATAAAATCTTTAAAAAAAAAAAAAGATATGTCAGGTCATGTGGCATCTCCTCTCTCTCTGTTTTTTAGATTTCATTTATTTATTTGAGAGAGACCACAACAGGGAGAAGGACAGAGGGAAAGAGAAAAGCAAACCCCAACTCAGGGCTTGATCCCAAGGCCCTGAGATCATGACTTGACCCAAACGAAAGCAGACCCTTAATGGACTGAGCCACAAAGCGTCCCGCATCTCCTCTCTTTTATGTGAATTTTGCTTCCCTTTACAGTCTTGTAACTACAGGAGTTAGTCATGAATTTTCAGAAAACACAATCGTCTTAGAATAATTCCCATCTTTTGAGGTGGTATAAATAACATTGTGTTCAAAATGAGCCCTTTCATACTTTTTGAACCATTTTAAACATTTATAAAAACATATTTCCTGCAATTGCTTTAAGGTTTTAAGGTAATGTTAGAGAAAGACTTAGGGGCAGGAATACCCCTTGGTAATCCATATTTTTTAAAGATTTATTTATTTTTTGAGAGAGAGAGTATGAGCTGAGGAAGGGGCAGAGGGAGAGGGAAATGGAGAGAATCTCAAGCAGACTCCCCACTGAGCAGGGAGCCAGTCACAGGGCTCAGTCCCAGAACCCGGAGATCATGACCTGAGCTGAAATCAAGAGCTGGATGCTGAACCAACTGAGCCATCCAGGCACCCCTTGGTATACACGTTTTTGTGAAAGTTTACCAACAGGCATATTTTAGACAACAGCATGGTGCACTTCTGTGCTTGACTGTCTCCACCATTTCACAGTTACAGGGAGAACATGGACATGTTTAAGGAAGATGTGCCTCAGGCCTGTGAAAGGGATTGTCCCCTTTTTTGTGTTGTCAAATAATTTATATCCCAACTTAAAATCAAACAATAAGAAAGCAGCCAAAGACACTCACGTTTGGACTGAGAGCATTTCATGAGGCTATCGTAATTGAAAATGACCGGTAAACCTAGAAATAGAAGTTAGCAGGTTACACTTCCTCCTTTGTTCCTCAGTGACCCCCCCTCCCCAGTCCAGACATTAGACAGACTATAGCATCTTGAGGCAGGTGCTAAAGTCATTCATGTTTTGCTTGACAAATTAACATTCACAGTTATAAGCACTTATTAGAAATGAGACAGTATTTCAATGAAAAACTCATCCTACCAGCAATAAAGAATAAGGTTTTGTACGAATGCAGCAGTAGTCTTTTCTATATCTTGTTCATATTGGATAAAAGAAGATTTTGTGCCTGTGGATGCCTCTCTTGCATCATTTTTTTTCTTCTTTTTTTAAGATTTTATTTATTTGACAGAGGGAGAGAGATCACAAGAAGGCAGAACAGCAGGCGGGGGTGGGGGGGAAGCAGGCTCCCTGCTGAGCAGAGAGCCCATTGTGGGGCTCAATCCAGGACCCTGAGATCATGACCTGGGCTGAAGGCAGAGGCTTAACCCACTGAGCTACCAAGGCACCCCCTGGAATCATTTCTGTCTCAGTTCAAAGATCACCTCTGTCAAGGCATCTTTGACCACCTCATTTTGTATTCATACATCACTCTCTATCTTAATCATCCTGTCCTATTTTCTCATTACTATTTGAAATTATCTCGTTCATTCATCTGCTTAGTTATTTCCTCCCTCCCCCCAAGAATGTAATCTGCTCAAGCATAAAGAGTGTACTCATCTTATTAAACTATATCCCTAATGCCTAGAGCTGTGGTTGGTTGGCACATATGAAATATGTTGAACAAATTAATGAATTATGAAGTTGCAAGGGTTAGTCAGTTACATTAATACACAGGAGTCTGAGTGAGTCTCAAAGTTTCATTGAAATATTTGCATTAAAATGTTAATATGCAAAAAATTAACTTGCAATTATCTATAGAACACAATGCAAGCATCAGATACATGGTCTTTTCAAGCATTGAAGCTTTTCAGGCTTCCATTATTCAAATATGTTGTGTCAGCTCCTAAGATAGCTTTCCTGCATTGGATATCTAAATTTGTATGCAAATCTGGCACTCTCTCTGTCTACTTCTTAGAAATTTATATGCTACCCAAAGGTAGAACTAGACAGAAAATATGCAGCTTGAATAAGTTTTGCTTTAATTCAAGGCAATTTTTATTCTTAGTTGACAGAAGTTACACACTTATCTTACTCTAGAAATGAAATTCTTTTCTTTCCATCCTCTTCTCTTTGAAAGAACAGTCCACATGACCAAGACAAATGCACGTGCCTAAGAATGTTGAAATCATCGTGTGGTGAAGTCAGTGTTTCATTTTTAGTAATTCATCTAATAATTTCTTTTTCTTGCGTACATTATAAATTTTAGTATGTATGATAAATTGGACTATCAAAAAATATTTCCCTGTTTTCAAAAACATCTCAATAATAAAGAAATAAGGAAAATATTGTTGCCCATATTATGTAGTTAGCTCTTATGTATTTATGATCAAAGATGAGGATAACAGACATGAATGAAATCAACACCTCATTCCTCAGTTTATTCATTAGTTCCAGCTTCTCCTCACTAAATCCATTACTGAATGAATAATGAAACATAGAATCAAAAGCTTATGCTTTACCATTTGTTAAAATTAGGCTAGGTTGATTAAAATTAGCCTAGGTATCCTCCTCCTTGGGTAGATTCTCTACCGCAAGCTTCCAAAAGAAAGGCTTCTTCTCAAACATCATACCAGTGACACTAGTGCTTATCCTAGGCCTGTGTTAGGATTCAAGAACTGTGTTATTTTCATGTTGGAGAGTCTCTGTAGGGTTGTATATTGGTATGCAGTTGTGGGTAAAACAATATCCTGCTGGATGTCCTCAGGTCAGCCAGTTTACAACCTTAATTTAAATTTTATTGTTATAGTTTAAAAGTCAGGAGACTTTGACTTAGAACGAGGAGTTCAATTCTACATTCACAAGTCAGGGGGATGGAGGTGGGCAAAATGGGCGAAGGGGAGTGGGAGATATGGGCTTCCAGTTAAAAAATGAGTAAGTCACAGGGATGAAAATTGTAGCAGAGGGGCACCTGGGTGGCTCAGTCAGTTGAGCATTTGACTTTGGTTCGGGTCATGATCTCAGGTCCTGGGATTGAGCTCTACATTGAGCTCCCTACTTGTCCCTTTCCCTCTGCCCCTCGCCCTCACTCGTGTGCACTCTCTCTCTCAAATAAATAAATAAATAAATAAATAAATAAATACTTTAAAAAGAAAGGTACAGCATAGGGAATATAGAAAAAAAAAAAAGATTCAAAAACCCTGTGATGGACACTGGCTGATCACCCACATATATGTAACCCCAGAAAAGTAGTAGTCTAATCCATTGTAGTAATTTTATTTCTCTTCCAAAGTGGAGTGGTGAAACTATTCTTGGGTTACCAGTGACAGACTTCTACTAAGGAATGCACCAACTCTGAAGGGTGCTATGCTTCTCATATTTGGATTTCGTGAAATTATGAATTCCTTTATTGTTTAAGCCAGCTTGAGTCAGGATTTTCGTTGTGTACAGCAGAGAACAGATCCCCAAGAAAGGAGTCCATTGCTGTGATTCCAATTCACTAAGAAGGACCTCAGAGTTTGGGTATCACTATAAATCAAATGCTCCAGACAACTTCTTCTCCTAGATTCGGAGACCAGGGCCTTCGGAGCCTCGAATGGACCTCTTTTTAACTTTTTGGAGGCTAGGAGAATCTTGTCTAACTTGACATTTTTTATAATGGCCCCTGAGCTCTCTGAAAACTATCACTAGTTTTACCCATTTATTATGCATGCTTTTGGGAGTACTTGGCATTCTCTAGGGCTCAAAGCCCCTGTACATTCCAATGTGGCATTTTTTTAGAAAAGTAATGCCCAGCAGTTTCAGTGCCTATAGATAGAGGAGGGGCTTGATTATTGCATTAAAATAACCTAAATCTGTAGGTTTGTATTTTATAGCTGCCTCTCTCTCCCTAAAAACAAATGGAAACGAGATCTACTTTTACCACCGAGACTGTTAGGTCTAGTTTGATAAGTAGACCCAGGGTGTCTGAATTTCAGCAAGATGTTCCAACAAAGCCTCTCATGTTTTGTTAACAAATTGGACAAATGTGAGCTGGCTATTGATTTATACTAGTTATTGCTATTATTGATTTATACTTGTCGTTACTGTTTAAATGCTCAGGTTTTCAGAATGCTGTTTAATGGATCAAGCTGGCTTTGATCCATCAGTCAGGTCAACTTAGGTCAACTCAAAGAAAGTTCTCCAGTGTCTGCTTTGAAACACTGTGATCCAATGTGCTCTATTCGGTATTTTTCTTTTTTTTTCCCAATATTTTTCTCAGTGAACAAAATGAAAGCACAAAAGCATGTTTTTGGATCATTTCCCAATGATACAACATTGAAGAAAGTGTCAATATGATGGATAGCTGCGGGAGAATCCAAAAATAATTCGGCAAGCTGGATCAATGAGTCAAATCTAAAGAACGCTATTTTCATAAATAATACAGAAAGATGGTGAAGATCATGTAAAACACTGCTAAAAAGAACTTGGAATAGGAAGAGGAAAAAGGAGGTAGCCATATTCATTTTTTTGCAGGACTATCATCTGGAATTAGAAACAGACATATTATCTGTAACTCCATAAATACACCTAGGATGAACTTTTTGGCTTAATAAGGAAGGGACTCTAATATTGGAGGTAAAGGATCTATGTAAGAAAAGAATAACCTTGGGGCAGCTGGGTGGCTCAGTCGGTTAAGCATCTGCCTTTGGTTCAGGTCATGATCCCAGCGTCCTGGGATGGAGCCCCGCATCCAGCTCCCTGTTCAGTGGGGAGCCTACTTCTCCCTCTCCCTCTGCCTGACGCTTCCCGCACTTGTTCTCTTTCTCTCTCTCTGTCAAATAAATAAATAAATAAATATTTAAAAAAGAAGGAAAGAAAGAAAATGATTTGGAGTGGGACATAGCGATGTGGTGAGATGCCTACTGTTTACAAGTTCAAACCAAAGCTGAATGGCTGTATGCAGTGAGTTTCACGTTACAGATAACTTGAAGAAGAGGAACTCGAAACTCTGTTCCCTGGGGTTTATTTTTAAATTAACCTATCATTTTTAGTGTTTGAGTTGGAGCATTTCATTGCTTTATATTGACTGTAATCATTTAAATATTTGATTACGTCACTCTCTATTTGTGATTACTACATGATTTATGTTTGCTTTGTTCTCTGTTCCTTTTTCTCTCCCTTTTGATGTCTTTTAGATTGACTGATTTTTTTTTAAATTCTACTTTTAATATCTATTCACTGAGAGGTTACATATTTTACTCCTCTTTTGGGGGTTGCCTTAGAGATTACAACATGCATTACAACATTTTTACGTGGCCAAATTTTTTTTTTAAGATTTTATTTATTTATTTGACAGAGAGAGATCACAAGTAGGCAGAGAGACAGACAGAGAGAGAGAGAGGAGGAAGCAGGCTCCCCGCTGAGCAGAGAGCCTGATGCGGGACTCGATCCCAGGACCCCGAGATCATGACCTGAGCCGAAGGCAGCGGCTTAACCCACTGAGCCACCCAGGCACCCTTTTACGTGGCCAAATTTTAATAATAACAGCACTTTTACTCATTCCCAGTAAAATGGGAGGTTTCTGGAATGGGGCAAACCCATATACCTCCCTCTCAAATTATGTACCATTGTGGTCTTATATTTAACTCTATAAATATTTTAAACTGCGTAAGAGATTATTATTTTTGTTGTATATCATAAATACATTTTAAATACATAAATACCATTGTTTTTATTATTCCTCATTCCTTCTGTATCCCTGACCTTCTACACTGACGCATTTTCTTTTTGCCTGAAGTGCACCCTTTAATATTCATACTATGGCCTTGCTGGTGATGACCGCTCACTTAATTTTTTTTCTTGAAAATGTCTTCATTTCTATTTCATTTCTAAAGGGCATTTTCACGATTGATAGATTTTACCAAGTAGCTCCGACAGTTAAAATCTTCTTCTTTTAAAAGTTTTTACTTCAAGTTCAGTTGGCTAACATACAGTATAATATTAGTTGCCAGTGTAGAATTGAGTGATTCAACACTTCCATACAACACCCAGTGCTAATGATGACAAGTGTCCTCCTTAATCCCCATCACTGATTTCCCCCCATCCCCCACCATCCACTCCCCTGGTAACTATCAGTTTGTTCTCTACAGTTAACAGTCTGTATCTTTCTTTCTTTCTTTCTTTTTTTAAATATTTTTTTGAAACTTATTTATTTGACAGACAGAGATCACAAGTAGGCAGAGAGGCAGGCAGAGAGAGAGAGGAGGAAGCAGGCTCCCCGCAGAGCAGAGAGCCCGATGTGGGGCTCGATCCCAGGACCCTGAGATCATGACCTGAGCCGAAGGCAGAGGCTTTAACCCACTGAGCCACCAAGGCGCCCCTCTTTCTTTCTTTTTAAAAAGATCTTATTTATTTATTTAGCACACACGAGTGGCAAGGGGAACTCTACGCTAAGCATGGAGCCCAAGGCAGGGCTTGATCTCACAGCACTGAGATCATGACCCAAGTCATGATCAAGAGTCAGACATTTAACCAGCTGAGCCACCCAGATACCCCCACAGTCTGTTTCTTGGTTTGCCTCTCTTTTTCCCTTTGCTCATTCATTTCTTAACTTCCACGTATGAGTGAAATCACATAGTATTTGTCTTTCTCTGACTGACTTATTTCCCTTAACGCCATGCATGCTAGCTCCATCCCTGTCATTGCAAATGGCATGATTACACTATTTTTTTTTAAAGATTTTATTTATTTGACAGACAGAGATCACAAGTAGGCATAGAGGCAGGCAGAGAGAGAGGGAGAAAGCAGGCTCCCCACTGAGCAGAGAGCCCGATGTGGGGCTCGATCCCAGGACCCTGAGATCATGACCTGAGCTGAAGGCAGAGGCTTTAACACACTGAGCCACCCAGGGGCCCCATGATTACATTATTTTTTATGGCTGAGTAATGTTCCATCGTATGTATATACCACATCTTCTTTATCCATTCATCAGTTGATGGACACTTGGTCTGCTTCCATAATTTGGCTATTGTTGATAATGCTGCTATAAACATTGGGGTGCATGTATCCCTTTGAATTAGTATTTTTGTATCCTTTGGGTAAATACCAAGGATTATAATTGCTGGGTATGGCAGTTATTTTCTTTTAGCAAATCGAGGGTGTCATTTCATAACCTTCTGGCTGCCATTATGGCTGTTGAAAAGCAAACTATCATTTCAGTTGTTCATTTCTAAGATGATCTGACTTCTTTTTCTGATTGCATTTAAGACTTTCTCTTTTTCTCGGGGTTTGGCAGTTTTACTCCAGTGTGCTTAGGTAGTCTTTCTTTTCCCAATCTTGGTTCGTTTTCTCAGAGGTTCTTAAACTGGTTGGCTGATATCTGTACAAGAGTTATTTTGTGTGTCACTATGACCCATATGCTAATGTTTCCACAGATTCAGGTCACAGTCCTGAGTCCCATCCCACCCCCTTCCCTCTGTGGTGACCGTTCCCAGTCCCTTGACACACTTGAGCTCAGTCTGCCAGCATCTCACCACATACACTCCCTATGTCCTTTCATCTCTTGCCCTGGGGCTTCCCAGTGCGGCTGAGGTATGACATACCAAGGCACTCACTTCGCACTCACACATACACAATCCTGAAGTTCAGGGGTTAATACCTGACTGGGGGACTCTATCCAATTCAAGAAGAGAACTGGTGGATAATTTTCTCTCTCTTTCTCCTCCTAACCAAACTGTTGGAATAACAGTTGCATATATATGAAGAGTCCTTGTAAGAATAAATGATGAACTTGGCACAAGTTTATGGCCAGGTTGACAAAACACATTCTTTAGATTTATAATAATCTCTTTCTTTGTCTCGCTCCATTTTTACCTCCTGCTCCTATGGGATTAAGAAAATGTTATGACAAATAAGCATTTGCTTCAGGCTCTGTTTTCTAAGTGATCTGGACTAAGGCAAGGTCTTCAATTAGTTTAGAATATCCTCAGCTATAATCCCTATATATTTCTTCTGATCTACTTCCTTTTTCTTTTTCTTCTGGAACTTCAGTGAAATGCAAGTTAGATTTTTTTTCCACCAAGTCCTCTGGTTCTTATCCTCTCTTCTGTAATATTTATTTGTTTGTCTCTCCGTGCTTCACCTTGGATATTTTCTTCTGTCCTATCTTATAGTAATTAACTCTTCATCTATGTCAAATTGGATGTTAAACCTACTCACTGAATTCTTTTTTTGGGGGGGTGTAATAGATTTTGTTTTCAAAAGCATAATGCTGCATGGATAACTTCATTCATTACTTATTTTATTTATTTTTTCAATTTAGTTTTATTTTTTTAGGGTTCCAAGATTCATTGTTTATGCACCACACCCAGTGTTCCATGCAATACATGCCCTCCTTAATACCCACCACCAAGCCTTACTCACCAAATTCTTAATTTCAGTTACTATAATTTTTCAGTTCTAAAATTTCTGGATACTTCCTTTGAAAAAAATCTTCTATGTCATTTCTATGTAATTTTCAATTTTCTGTTCATTTTTTTTAAAAAAATTTATTTATTTGATAGAGAGAGAGGGAGAAAGTGCGAGTGCATAAGTTGGGGAGAGGGGCAGAGGTTTAGGGAGAAGCCGACTTCCCACTCAGCAGGAAGCCCGACACAGGGCTTGATCCCAGGACCCTGGAATCATGACCCAACCTGAAGGCAGACCCTCAACCAACTGAACCACACAGGTACCCCTCTGCTGAATTTTCTGTGTAAAAATTTATTTATTTGTTTATATCTATATGTCAGTTCCAATATCCAGAACTTCTATAGATCTAATTTTCCTGCTTATGATTTCTAACTGGACTTCATTCATGTTGTCTTACCTTGTGATGTGCCTGGTTATCTATAAGTATATGCTAGTTATTGTATTTGAGCAAGTCCTAGGGTATTATCTTTCTCCAGAAAAAGAGTTGCATTTATTTTGATCAAGTGTCTGTAAGTACTACCAACTTGGATTACATTCATCAATTTCAGAGACTGAAGTTTTTATGAGCCACCTAGATAACTGGGAGCTGGGTTACAGTTTGATTGAGGGCTGTTATGCCTTGGTTTCCTCTTAGGCCTAGAGTACCACCTTTAAGTGTACTGTTCCAAAGTGGGGCTTTATCAGTAACTTTCACTTAGTGGGCCCTGAACTCCAACTTTTGTTCCCATCTTAAATCAAAGCTGTCAAAAAACATCACTCGGTCTTTCAGCTGACAAACGCCCCAAAGGCAAATAACCTCAGATGCCAAGATCCCTGTCTTCTCTTGGATTTTAGCAATTCTTCCTTACCTTGTTAGCTTTCTGATGCCTTTAAGTAGATGCTTCCTATATTTTGTCCAGTTTCTCTGATCATCACCATTGAGAGTTATCAGTCAAGCAGCAGAAGAATTCTATGTCTGGTCTGGAGATGCACTGAGCCTCTTCACTCAGGACTAAAATCAGTACTTTTACTTAGTTTTTATAACTTGGAGGTATTTTGGTTGATAGAACAGCAGCCTATTGATCTATGTATATAATATATATATGATACATTTAAGACTTCATTAATAGAATGGTAATGTGTGCTTATGATGATAATAGGGTATTTAGACTTCTTAATTTCTAAGACTTTAAAATATTCCATTTTAATTTAAATTTTCAGTGTAGACATAAAGTTGGAGATTCTGGTTTTCTCAAGTACATTCAAAATAATAAAAATTAACATCAACCACCATTATTATTCCACAAAAGAAAGAAAATTTTAATGCCAAAATATCAGTTAGGATATAATCTCATGAAAGATCATCTTCAAAACTGGATAAATTAGGGTTATGTAAAGCTCATTATCTTTTTATTTTTCTCCCTTCATCATGGATCAATGAAAATTTGATTATCTGGAAAGAGAAGTGTCAGACTAGTACTTTGGAGCAATTGCTTTATATTATTTAGCTTATTTTCTACAGTGGTATTTAAAAGAGAGTAGAAAATCTAAATATAAGACTTATTATTGAATAAAATTCATGTAGGTTTCCAATGAAAGTCTGTCTAAATTACCACTCTTGTGCTAAATTAAGATAGATTCTCAAATCATGTGCCAGCAGAGTCAAGCTTGCAATGATCTTCTTCTGTGTTGCTAAAGAAATCTGACAAGTATTTATACTTTAGAAGTACAGAGATATTCCTAAAAAAAAGATGTCACATTGTATCTCCAAGTCAACATTAAGTCCAGAGTTATGATTTATCCAGTATGAAGTCCTTATCTGTAGATGCCATGATTGTCTACATAGAAAATCCTAAAGGAGGGACGCCTGGGTGGTTCAGTTGGTTAAGCAGCTGCCTTTGGCTCAGATCATGATCCCAGCGTCGTGGGATCGAGTCCCACATCGGGCTCCTGGCTCAGCAGGGAGCCTGCTTCTTCCTCTGCCTCTACCTGCCATTCTGTCTGCCTGTGCTCGCTCTCTCTCCCTCTTTCTCTCTGATTTAAAAAAAAAAAAAAAGTGGTCTTGTGCCTTAAAAAAAAAAGAAAATCCTAAAGGATATACAGAAATACTAAAAGTGTTAAGTTGAGCAAGGTCATAGGATACAAGATAAACATACAAAAATCAATTGTATTTCTATATACTAGCTGTAGACATGTAGACACCAAAATTTAAAATGTGGTATCATTTACAAATGCTCAAAAAAGGGAGAAATGTTTAGGTATCAATCTAACAAAAATGTGCAAGACTTGGATGCTGAAAATGATGTAATACTAATGAAATAAATCAAAGAAGATATAGACAAATTGACACACATACTTCGGGCATGGCTTGGAAGAGTCAGCATAGTAAATGTTTTAATTCTATCCAAACTAATACATAGGTTTAATACGATTTCTACCAAGACCCCAGCAAGAACTGTTTGAGGATATAGATAAATTATTCTAAAACGTATATAGAAAGGCAAATGAAGTAGACTAGCTAAAACGATTTTGGAAAAAGAGGAATAAAATGGGAAGAATCCGTCTACATGGTTTTAAACCTTATGTATAGATACAGTAATAAAGACTGTGATATTGGGAAGGGGTAGACACATACATCCATGGAAGAGAGCAGAGAACTCGGTAATAGACCCACAAAAATATACTCAAATGATTTTTGACGAAAGTACAAAAGCAATCTAATGGATGAACAATAACTTTTTTGGTAAATTGTTCTGGAGCAGCTGGACACACATCCGCAAGAAGATGAACTTTGACTTCAGTCTCACACCTTATATAAAAATGAACTTAAATGGATTACAGACTTAAATATGAAAGGTAAAATTATAAAGCTTTTAGAAAAAAAGCATGGCACAAGATCTTTGGGATCAATGGCTAGGTCGAGAATTCTTAGACAATGCTAAAACCAGGATCCAAAAAAAGGAAAAACCAATAAATTGTCCTTCACCAAAATTATAAACTTTTGCTCTGTGAAAGAGTCTGATAAGAAGATGAAAAACAAGCTGTACATTGGAAGAAAACACTTGTGAAACACATAACTGACAAAATACATATATTTATATTTATAACACACATTTAATGTGTTTTTAATATATTTTCATAATATATAATATGACATATAAGAAATATATGAGTATAAAACAACTCCCAGAACTCAACAGTAAAAGAGCAAGCAGTCCAAATAAAATATGGAAAAAAGGTATAAAGAGACATCATACTGAAGAAGATATGCAGATGGCAAATAAGTACTTGAAGAGAAATTCAATATCATTACCTATTGGGGAAATGAAAATTAAAACCACAATGAGATATCACCACATATCTATGAGAATGGCTAAAATAAAAAACAGTGACAATACCAAATGCTTTTGAGGATGCAGAAAAACTGGATCATTCATGCATTACTAGTGGGAATGTAAAATGGTACAGCCACTCTGGGAAACTGGTAGTTTCTTAAAATGCAACATGCAACTCACCTACAACTTAGCATTTGCACTCCTGGGCATTTGTTCCATAGAAGTGAAAACTTATGTTCACACATAAACTTGCATGGGAATACTTAAAGTAGTTTTATTCATAATAGCCCTGAACTAAGCACAACCCAGCGACCCTTCAACAGGTGAATGGTTAAGCAAGTTATGGTACCTCCATATCAGGGGTTACTACTCAGCAATACAAATGAATGAAATATTGATACACATATTAACCCAGATGAACCTCTAGAGAATTGTGCTGAATGAAGAAAGCCAATCCAAAAAGGTTACATGCTATATGGCTCCATTTTTGTAACATTCCTGAAATGACAAAATTATTGAAAGGGAGAACAGAGTAGCGGTCACTTGGACAAAGTGGGGCTTGGGGGAAGTTGATGTGACTAAAAGGAGCCACGTGGTGATGGAGCTGTCCTATATCTTGACTCTATCAATGTCAATATCCTAGTCAGTATCCACAAAATTTTTTATTAACACACACACATATAATTTATCTTCTCTGTCCTTCAAAATGTGAACTTCTTTAGAAAATTCCCTGGCGGGACGCCTGGGTGGCTCAGTTGGTTAAGCAGCTGCCTTCGGCTCAGGTCATGATCCCGGCGTCCTGGGATCGAGTCCCACATCGGGCTCCTTGCTCCGCAGGGAGCCTGCTTCTCCCTCTGCCTCTGCCTTCCACTCTGTCTGCCTGTGCTTGCTCTCACTCGCTCTCTCTCTCTCTCTGACAAATAAATAAATAAAATCTTTAAAAAAAAAAAAAAAAAGAAAAGAAAATTCCCTGGCAACCTAAGATTCTTCACTAATTAATTTAGTGTATCCCAAGGTCTCAAAATCAGTTAGAATGTATAATCTAAGTTGACATTAAATTATTAAATCACTATTAATATTAAGAAGGCATCAGAAAAATAAAACATCCCAGGATGGTGTAATTGGAGGATATCTGCAGGTCTACATAATCTTCAGTAATGTCAGAAATTTACAAGAGCAAATTATATAACCATCATTTTAAAAAATTCAGTTTAACTAAATCTGTTTCCCTCTATATACTTCTAAATAATGGTGTAAATAATAAGGATAACAAATTTAGGAGGTTACAGTTAATTAACCTTTTTGCCAAAAAACAAATTCAGATTTGGCACAAATGACAATGTCACATTGGCACTTAAGTTTTGCACTGTGATATAAATCAGAGAGAGGGCATTCAACTAGCCTTTAACTCCAATTCATAAAATAAAGTTAATTTAAGGATTTTTCAGTATTAGAAGTGTTAAGTAAACCTAGCCAATGCTTAAAATAGAATTCTTCAAATTAATTTTATGGTCTAGAATTAAAACCCTCCAAACCTTAATAAAAGATCTTAACACAGGAAAAATTCCTTAAAGATCTCTTACAATTACTAATTGTTGGCCCAATGCCAGCAGTGCTAATGTGCCTCTTTTAGGTCCTGATCTTATAATTCAGAAGCAAGGATCTTGAAGAATACTTTAATAAACCAAAGTTATATTTTCATTTGGTAAAGATATTTACCTTTAAGCAATGATCTCATAATTCAGTTGAGTAATTGATTTTTTTTTTTAAAGATTTTATTTATTTATTTGACAGAGAGAAATCACAAGTAGACGGAGAGGCAGGCAGAGAGAGAGAGAGGGAAGCAGGCTCCCTGCTGAGCAGAGAGCCCGATGTGGGACTCGATCCCAGGACCCTGAGATCATGACCTGAGCCGAAGGCAGCGGCCTAACCCACTGAGCCACCCAGGTGCCCGAGTAATTGATTTTTACTTGGAATAGAATGAGGATCTCCTCCAGGTAGAAAACCATTATAAGATTTAGCTCCCTAAAGACTGATCTCTTTAATCTATTTTAAAGTAGTTGTGCAAGTTACAGAATATATTCTACTGCTTGGCATTTTCATGACGTTCACACTTTTATTTCTTCCATCCTGGAAAGATTTTCTCAAGAAACATAGCTCATATAAAGCATTAAAGATTTTATTTTCTCTCTCTCTTTCTTTCTTTCTTTCTTTTTTTCCTGGCAAACTTTGACACTTCTTATTTTAGATCTGTATAAGTTCTTGAGAGTGTCTAAAAATCAATCAAAAGAGAAGAGCCATTGAATTTGGGACTCAGGAATTTTATCTGTTAATTCTCTATGGAGGCGGGCCATCCTCTCTTTTTCAAGGATAGTTTCCAAGGGAAGCACATGTCCTTTACCAGAAGTGGTGTCCCCATAGCAGCTTGGGAGCAAAAGAGTCCTTATCTAAGTGGGGAAAAATATGTATTCACAAAGTAGAGGCATCCTATCAAAATATAACTTGAAGGAGGCGCTCTTTTGAGGTCAGGAGTCCCTACCTCTAGTCTAGCAGAACGACTCTTGGATGGAGACCTTACTTAGCAGGGTGACATTAAAAATGTTGGACTGTGGATGTGGCAGAGATGGATGGCCAGACAGCATATGAGAGCTGCACATCAGAGCTGGATCCTAGTCCAGTTAAAGATCTCTGACTCTGGGAATTCTTGAATAGCACACGTTGTTTCTTCCTATTCCATTATGCACCTAAAAAAAAAAAAAAGAAAAGAAAAAAAGAAAACAAATTTAACCAATCAGATCACGAGAGAGCTAGGTCTTCCTGCAAACATTTCCAAACCCCACGGCAAATCCATGCTGCTAGCACTCAGAGCTTTTCCCCACAGTTTGACTTGACTCATCTTTGTATTTCTATGAAATGTAACTATTTTTTCCGAGGCTGAAAAGCAGAGAGATGCTTGGGGAGAGTTTAGGAAGGAAAAGTCTTCGTGCCAATGTGCCTCCTGCAGATGAGATTGTAAGAAGGGAGAGAGCATGTATTCCCACGGATGCTCAGAGCTTTCCACGAACGCGGTTTCTCTCTGGTGTCTATCCTCCAGGTGGCAGCAGTCCCTGTTCCTGAGAAAAGGTCATCTGGTCAGCTCCGGTTCCGTGTCTAGGGGTCTCTCTGTGGTAGATGCCCCGAGTCACCAAGACCGGAAGCAACGGACTCTTCCAGACAAAACTCCCAAAAAGAAAGACTCGCCTAAATTCTAACCGCAACAACTCGCAAACCTAGGAGATAGCTTTCCCAGTAGTCACGTGGCTGCCTGACCTGACGGGGCAGGAATGGCTAGCTGTTCACAGATAATGCGTTTCTGCTTCCCAAAGGCACAAACTGTATACATTTCCCTGCCCTCCTGCCAGTTAGATGTGATTACCTGACTGAATTTAGCTGATGGCTCACAAGCGGAGGTGACATTACAGAGACAAGTGTATGCCTTCTGTCCCCTTTTTCCTGTTTCAGGTTGCAGACAAGGAGATCCTTAACTAGAGCCACAAGATCCTCAACTAAACCCACTAGAGGAGTCTGGGTTTCTGAGTCACCTCTTGGAGAACAGAGGCTGGATCCCATTGACCAAGTGAGAAGCCTAGTTCTTTTGTGTTTGAACCATTGCATTTCTTGTTTGTTTTTTTCTTTTTTTTTAGATTTATCCATTTGAGAGAGAGAAAAAGAGAGTGAGCATGGGGTGGGGCAGAGGGACAGGGAGAGAGAGAATCCTGAAGTAGGCTCCCTGCTGAGTGCAGAGCCCCAAGCTGGGCACCATCCCAGAGCCCTGCCTGAGGCCATAACCTGAGCCCAAGTCAAGAATCTGTGGTTCAGCCTACTGAGCCACTCAGGCGCCCCTCTTGGTTTCTTTGTTCTAGCAGTTTAGCCTACTCTAACACTACACTTGATAAAATACTACTCAGCAGATCATATTAAAATTGACATTTCTGAATTTTTTGTCTGCATTTATAAACGTAATCAATAAGGATACCTATTAGATATTTCTAATCTTTTTTTCTTATAGATTTTGTTTATTTATTTGAGAGAGACAGAGAGAGAGAGCATGAACAGGGGAGGGGCAGAGGAAGAGGGAGAAGCAGACTGAGCGGGAACCCAGAGGCAGGGCCGGATGTAGGGGGAACCTTGATCCCAGGATCCCAATATCATGACTTGGGCCACCAGGCACCCCTCGGATATTTTAAATCTTGAGAAAATTCAGATACTGACTTAAATCTTTCTTATAGAGTAATACTGGTAAGAAGTAATTAATTAATACTTGTTTCCAAGTAATGTATTAATAGTTGTTCCCCCCAAATTGTAAAACTTACGTTTTTGCATCGTATGCTCTCACTTTTATAAGGGTGGTTCCCAAATATTGTCAAAGAATATTCTAGAATGTATGTTTTTTATAAGAAAAAAAGAACATCTATACATTTTTTTTTTTTTTTGTAAAGCATAGTATAGGACCCTACCTCTCAGTTTGCTTATAATTTAAGCACATTAATTGGTGATAGGTTCTAAAAATTGGTTTGGACATTCTTTTTTTTTTTTTTTTTTTAAGATTTTATTTATTTATTTTACAGACGGAGATCACAAGCAGGCAGAGAGGCAGGCAGAGAGAGGAGGAAGCAGGCTCCCCGCTGAGCAGAGAGTCCGATGCGGGGCTCAATCCAGGACCCTGAGATCACGACCCGAGCCGAAGGCAGCGGTTTAACCCACTGAGCCACCCAGGCACCCCGGTTTGGACATTCTTAAACATGAAAACAGTCAATACCAAAAGGTATGTACGTTTCTGAAGGACTCAGAATTATCTCAGAAATGCCAAAGCTAATAACTATAATAAAGCGTTTACTATAGAACAAAAATGAAGTCATTTCTACTTTTAATTTTGGGGATGGAAAGACAGAAATTAAAACATAAAATGTGCAGATGTTTCCAGTGCTCAAAGACTTCAAGTACTACTAAAATGAATAGCTATTTTGAGACCTGTGGGAAAAAGAAACAAGACAAAACCACCAGTCATGAGAGTAATCAGGGATATTTTAGAAAGACTCCGAGAGTATGATCAAAGAGTTGGAGCTGACATCATGGTAGTGTGAAAACGTCCATTCCTTCTTTCAGTGGACTCAGGTTCTCAGAGGCATGCGTTTAACCACAGTATGGCAGCCATACTCCTGCGTGTTCTCTAAAGCCAAATAAAACTGGTTTTCCTACACATTCAAAATCAGGTCACTCTACCCAGGTTCTAGACTGTGGTCTAGTAGATGCAGCTGTTCAGTAACAAATGCAGGCTGTGTAACATTTCCAAAAGCTTGCGGGTGGACACCATGAAATCCTAAGGTCAAAAAAGAATTTCGCTCTTGACTTTGGTAAGGCTAGTAAACCATGAAATGCATATTTCATCTTTTTATGAGGAATGTGATAATTACAGCAGGATTTCATGGCCAACAAAATAGGTTCCGGATTTTCAATGATCTTTACATAGCTTATGTTCCCTCCTCCTATGTGAGCGCATGTGTATATGTACAATCTTATTGCTAACTAAGATCCCTGGAGGACTTCCTACTGTGTACCCCAATGCCTGTGATCTTAATTTCAGGGAATGGAGGGATGTTTTTCTAACCCACTGGACCTTTTCTCCTTTGTTGTATATACTAGACTGACTTACAAAATGAGTAACAGCTATTTGCTAATTGAACAAAACCAGAACAAATTATGAATAGATATTAATGAAATACATTTTTAGCGTGCCTATGTTCCCAGTGCTATATATTGGGGGTCCAGCATACCTCATGAATTTAAATGATATGAATTCAGCTTCAGGTACTTGACAAAAAAGAAAATTGATTACAAATATAAGTATAGTATGTTTTTTCTGGGTCTTGAGGGATTTTAAGGAGGAATTTTAACTATCTCAATTTTTGTCTTTTAGATTAGAACCTAATTTCCATGTATGAAATAATTCTACAGCATCTTTTTTTTTTTTTTAAAGATTCATTTATTTGAGAGAGAGATAGTGAGAGAGAGCATGAGCAGGGGAAACAGAAAGAAGCAGGCTCCCCCTGAGCAGGGAGCCTATATTCCAGGACCCTAGGAACATGACCTGAGCCAAAGGCAGACAAGACACTTAATTGACTGAGCCACCCAGCCTCCCCTTACTGCATCTATTTTTTTAGAAATATCATTACCATTAAGAAGAGGAATCTTGAAGACTTTCTGTAAGGTATAATCTAACTTTGCTCATATTTTTTTAAAGTTTGCATGTGATAACAATTATTAATTTTTGGGCCTTTACAATGTAATTTGATTTTATTTTTAAAAAATTTTATTGAGGTACAATTGACATAATATTTTGTTTGTTTCAGGTGTACAACACATGATTCTATATTTGTATATATTGTGAAATAATCACCACAATAAGTCTAGTTAACACCTGTCATTGTACATCATTACAACTTCTTTACTTGTGCTGAGAATTTTTAAGGTTTACCCTCTTAGCAACTTTCACATATAGAATACAGCATTATTAACTAGAGTCGCCATGCTATACATTAAAATACCTTGACTGATTTATTTTATAACTGGAAGTTTGTACCCTTTGACACCTTCGATCCATTTTGCTCACTCTTCACCCCATACCATTGGCAACCACCAGTCTGTCCTCTACATCTATGATCTTGGGATTTTTGGTTTTTGGTTTGTTCCAGTTTCCACATATAAGTGAGATCGTATGATATTTGTCCTTCTCTTCTATTTCACTTAGCATAATGTCCTCAAGTTTCACCCATTTTGTTGCACATGGCAAGATTTTGTTGCCTTTTATGTCCAAATAATATTATTTTAAAAATATTTATTTATTTACTTACTTATTTATCTGAGAAAGAAAGAGTGTACAAGTGGTGGGAAGGGCAGAGGGAGATGGAGAGGGAGAGAAGGAGACTCTTCCACTGAGCACAAGAGCCCAACACAGGGCTTGATCTCATGACCCTGAGATCATTACCTGAGCCCAAATCAAGAGTTGGCCTTTTTGCCAACTGAACCACCCAGGCACCCCAGCCTAATAATATTCTATTGCACATATATATATATATACATATATATATACACACACACACATATATGTGTATATATATGTATTTATAAGGATATATACATTTATTTATAAGGATATATAAATACACACACACATATATAAATATATATATATACCACATTTTCTTCATCCATTTTTTTGTTGACGGACACTTGAATTGTTTCTGTATCCTGACTATTGCAAATAAAGCTGCAATGAACAAGGGGTTGCTTATATCTTTTTTAGTTAATATTTTCATTTTCATTGGATAAATACCCAGTATAATTGCTGGATCATATGTAGTTCCTTTTTTAAATTTTTGAGGACCTTCCATGCTGTTTTTCTGGTGGCTGCCTCTATTTACATTCTCACCACAGTGCATGAGTGTTCCTTTTACTCATATCCTTGCCGACCCTTTATCTTCAGTAAATCTAAAATTACATTGTTCAAGTCTTTTAGCTGTCTTAAAGATTAAACACTTAGTCACCTAAAATGCCCTGGGCTGGTTTCACCTAAATTATCCTTATTTTCCCAACTTCTATTGCTTCGAGAAGTTCCCATCCAACTGTCTCTGTTCTCACTTTCGTTTCTTCAAATCCTTTTTGAAAAGATTCAGTTAATAATTTTAGAGAAAGTGTGAGCATGGAGAGAGACAGAAGGGGAGTCTCTCAAGGAGACTCCCAACTGTCGGGGAAGCCTGTCGTGGGGCTCGATCCCACGACCCATGAGATCATGACCTAAGCTGAACTCAAGAGTCAGACTCTAGTTAAGCTGGGGTGTCCAGGCACCCTCAAATGCTTTTTAATTAACTGCTTGATTTTACGGTGTCTTTAATTCTTGAGATACTATTCTCATTCTATTGCCAAGCTAATATTTTCAATTCAAGAAGTAATCGCCACGTACTTTCCTATGAATCATTGTATGTGGGAGAAAAAAGAGGAGACAATGACATCTTCGTCTTTATAGTAAATAACTGTGATGCATGAAGTATGTGGAATGTATGCTAAAATGAGTTTTACCAGCAAAGTGATGTCTTAGCTTGGGTTGTTATCACAAATATCATAAACTGAGTGGTTTTTCAACAAGAGGAATTTATTTCTTTATAGTTCTGGAAGTTGAAAGCCCCAGATTAGGATCCCAACATGGTCGAGCTCTGGTGAGGATCCTCTTCTGTGTTGCATGTAGCTGACTTCTCATTGTGTCTTTCTATGGCTGAAAAGAGGGTGAGCTGGCTCTTTTCTTGTCAGGGCACTAATCCCATTCATGAAGGCTCCACCTTCATAAGTAAGTTACCTCCAAGAGGCCCCCCTCCCAAGCCATCACATTTCAGCATATAGATTTTTTGAGGGGACATAAATATTCAGCCCATAACCCCTGAGATATAGGTTCTCAAGAATAATTTCAACCGGAAGAATAATCTGGAAATACTTCAGGGAGGAGGGTGTATTTGAACTGGACACTGAAGGATAATAGTGGTGGTGACCCAAGATTTCTCATAGCATCGATTGTATAAAAATGTAAATTTTAATTTTCCTAAAACCAAACTTCGTTTCTATTTCAGTTCCTCATTTCTGCCTCATGTCAGAAAATTGAATCTACACACTTCCAGATAAACTCAGCCAAATGCAGAGAGCTCCTATAAATTTCTACTGAAATTCGGTCAAACCCAGCTTCGCTAGTCAAGGTGTAGTCTTGAACCTGCTGCGTAGCATCATCTGACTGTGTGCTAGAAATGCAGACTCTTGTCCCACACCCTGGATCTGCTGAGTCAGAATTCAGATCTCATCAATATTCCCTGAGTCAGAATCAGCAGTTTAACATGATTCCCAGGTGATTTGTGTGCACATTACAATTTGAGAAATCCTGAAATAATACATATTTCTCCTTTCTTCTTAGTACACTGTCAAGGTTAATCTGCTCTAGGTTGCCAACCAGTCTGCCTCTCAAAGGGCTGAGCCCTCCCCTGTGGCTAGCTTCACCCATAATGAAGGCTTGTGTCCATCTGATCTCTGGTCTTACCTTTCCTCTGGTACTGTGATTTCTTTTGTCCTGGCTGCAAGACCTTTTTGTTGCTGTCGTTAAAGACTTTTTATTTATTTATTTGACAGAGAGAGGGAGAAAGTGAGAGAAGGAACACAAACAGGGGGAGTGGGAGAGGGAGAAGCAGGCTCCCCACTGGCGGAGTTCATTCCCAGGACCCTGGGATCATGGCCTGAGCTGAAGGCAGACTCTTAATGACTAAGCCACCCAGACGCCCCCGGGCAGCAAGACCTTTAACGACCTTTTACATCTCTCCCTTTTTACTAATTTCACATTTCTCTGGTGTTTTGAAATTTCCTCCATCTTTCCAGAAATTTTCTGGCTTGCTTGGTCTTTATGAGATCTCATGAGTCCAGACACCTAATGGTAGTTAATTACCACAGATGCAGCACTGACCTTGGTTTAGGGAACAAGATGTACAAGCTGTGTTTGGCTGCACATTGCTGAGTTCATAATAAACAATAAATACTGAGTGGAAGTGAAATGTAAAAGGTGCTGAGTATGGAGGCACAAATTCTTCAATAGTTAACTTACTAATTCAGACTCCACTGATTTAGAATATGTGATAGTCCAGACAAGGTCTGGGGTGATGGTTGTTTGTCTGTGTCTAACTCACAGCCTAAGTTCTTTCTAGCTTCAAGATCATCCATCCCTCCTCCTAATGAACATTTACTGAGTGGCCAATATATATCAGACTTTGAGCTAAAAATTAGCTTTGAAATGAGTATAGTCTCTGCTTCAAGGAGGTCAGAGAGATATTTAACGTTAGTTATGTGTAAGGAAAATAATGGAAGCAGAATGTAGGCACACAAGTTACCTTATTGGTTGTAGGGAAGAGAAGAGGAAAGCTTATAATCCAAATAAAGTATAAAGAATGTCAGTCATATTTTAATAAACAAATGGCATTCATAGTTTCAAATCCAATTACATATATTGTACTATATTTTATAATTCTTATCTGTTAATGAGAAGCATTTTCTTTATTAATAAATGAGAACTTTATTAGTCAGTGCAAATGTGGCCAAATGTTTCCTAACTCTACATATATGAAGGTAGTAAAATTATTATGATTTTTTATTTAAAGATTTATTTATTTACTTTAGGGGGTGCAGGGAAGACTCTGAGCTGAGTGCGGAGCCCAAAGTGAGGCTTGATCTTATGACTTTGAGATCACAACCTGAGCTGAAACCAAGAGTCGAACACTAAACAGACTGAGCAACCCAGGCACCCCAGTAGTAAAATTATTTTTAAAAACTACCTAATTCAGAGTTTTTAAATAAATGGTAATAAATGGCATGGAGAATAAAAAGACATAGAGAAGATAATCAGATGCTAAAACATAGGGAATTCTCTTGCCTAAAAGGGTAAGGCTGGGGTACTTTGGTGGCTCAGTTGGTTGGGCATCTGACTCTCTCTCTTTTTTAAAGATTTTATTTATTTTTTAATTTTTTTAAAGATTTTATTTATTTATCAGAGAGAGAGAGGGAGAGAGAGCGAGCACAGGCAGACAGAATGGCAGGCAGAGGCAGAGGAAGAGGCAGGCTCCCTGCTGAGCAAAGAGCCCGATGTGGGACTCGATCCCAGAATGCCGGGATCATGACCTGATCCTAAGGCAGCTGCTTAACCAACTGAGCCATCCAGGCGTCCCAAGATTTTATTTATTTATTTGACACAGAGAGACACAGGTCACAAGTAGGCACAGAGGCAGGCGAGTGGGGGGAGCGGGCGCCCTGCTGAGCAGAGAGCCTGATGTGGGGCTCGATCCCAGGATCCTGAGATCATGACCTGGGCCAAAGGCAGAGGCTTAACCCACTGAGCCACCCAGGCACCTCTAGGGCATCTGACTATTGATTTCAGTTTAGGTCCCGATCTCAGGGTGGTGAGGTCAAACCCAGCATCAGGCTCTGCACTCAGTGTGGAGTCTGCTTTTCCCTCTCCCTCTGTTCCTCCCCCTGTTCACATTTTCTCTCTCTCAAATAAGTAAATAAATAAAATCTTTTTTAAAAAGTAAAGATATCACTGAAATACTTTTGTTTTCTAGAATAAGAGTATCCATAGATACCCTTGCCTTTCTCAAACTAAACATAGTCTTGTTAAACAATTCAGCAATTGTACTGGTAGGTATTTACCTATCTGTGTTGTAAATTTATGAGAGCACAAAATAACTGTGTCCCATCCAAATAATGGAATGCTACTGAGCAATAAAAAGAAATGAGCTATTAAGCCACAAAACATGGAGGACACTTGCATGCCTATTGCTAAATGAAAGAAGCCAGTCTGAAAAGGCTGCATACTGTGATTCCAACAATATGACATTCTGAAAGAGGCAAAAGTATAGAAACTGTAGTAAGGAGGCCAGTGGTTGCCAGGAGTTCAGGGAGGTGGTGGGGACTTCTAGAGAAGCAAAGCTGTTCTCATGATATTGTAATGGTGTTCACACAACATCATGTATGGGTCCAAATGTACAGATCCTTACAACACAAAGAGTGAATTGTAATGTACACAAATTTAAAAATCCATTTGGGAGGTTAGGGGATACCAGGAAAGCATCCAGGCTCTGCTGAGAGAATCTAATTGCATTATGAGTAAATGAAACAAACTCTCGGAAGGCACCAAGGAAAAGGTGCTGACCTAAATAACTTTGGCAACGAATGGAGTCTGTGTGACCAAGGGCAAAATGAACTGCATGCAGTCCCTTATTCTAGTTGAAACAATGTTTCCTTTGGCGGGATAGGAATGCTGATATTATACATGTATATTGTGCTTGAGCAGTTAAGTAATTGATGACAGATGTGGGAGCCAGGCTTCTCACTGTTGAAATAGGAACCAAAAGATCAGGGAGGAGGCTAGAATGGCCCCTATGGTAATCAATTAGAGTTGGAGACATCAGGAAGAACTCAGGTTTATCATGATGTAAATACTGAAGATCATATAGAGAAATATTTTTATGTGTGTATATACAGGGTGTTTTAGTTTGCTGCAGATGCTGTAGGAAATTACCATAACTGGATTGCCTAAAACAAGTGAAATCTATCCTCTCACAGTTCTGGAAGCCAAGAGTCTGAAATCAATGTGTCAGCAGGGCTGTACCCTCTCTAGAGACTTTAGGGGAGAGACCATTCCTTGCCTCTTTCAGATTCTGGTGGCTTCAGGCATTCCCTGGTTTATGACTGCATCACTCCAGTCTTTGTCTCTGTGATCACTCTGCTTCCTCCTCTTTGTCTGTCTTTCCTCTTTGTGTCTCTTTTATAAGGATACATGTGATGGCACTTGGGGTCCACCCAGATATTCCAGGATTATCTTCTCATCTCAAGATTCTTAGTCACAATTGCAAAGACAATTTTTCCAGATAATGTACATTCATAGGCTCCAGGGATTTGAGGTAGGGAACTTGACAGGGGTGTGTGTGTGTGAGAGAGAGAGAGAGAGAGAGAGAGAGAATTTTTGGCTTACCACATACAGATTAATATACACATACACATTTCTTCACCCTGGCAGCTTAGAAAAGAACACCCCAGTAACAACAAGTATATCCATTGCCCAGATGTTGATTTCTAATACCATTACCCAGTAGAAGAAACCAGGGTTCCTGGAGCAATGGCTGATTCTAGGATTGGGACAGGAGCTATACAAAATGAGTCTGGAACATTTTGTAGAACCGGAAAGTAAGGAAGTTTTCAGCAGCAACAACAGAACAAATTTATGGGAGCTTTTTAAAGGGACAGAGAAGTCAACTGAAAGAGCTCTCAATGGCCAAAGTTGGAAAAATTTGAGCAACAAAATAATTAAATTAGTATTGGATTATGACCCAAAGTTTAAAATAAATATATAAAAGTCCATACTAATATAATTAAATGATTAAGTAAATCCATAAACAGAGGAGAAGAGGCAAATCTTCTATAAAGAAGATTTCCAAATACTTTATGTAGAAACTCCATTGTAAAGGAGGAAAGTATGACTCCTTGTCCCTTAAGTGTGGGCTGTGCATAGTGACTTCCCTCCAAAGCCTGGAAAGGGGTGTGTGTGGGTGGGTTGGTGGGGAGAATGACTTTACAGTGGAGAAACATTATAGATACTACTTCAGCCAGGTGATGGAAGTAAACATCAACAGTTAAAAATTATGGTGATGTGATGGAAATGACACCTCCCTGGTTTTCCTCCCTCAAATCCATAATCCTAGTTACATGATAAAAATACAGGCAAATTTAAACTGAGGCAGACTCTACAGAACACTTCACTAGTACTCCTCCAAATGGTAATGATCATCAAAAATGAGGGAAGTCTGAGAAACTGTCACAACCAAAAGGACTCTAAGGTGACATGACAACAGGATGTAATGTGATATTCTGGATGGGATCCTGGGACAAAACAGGAACATGTCAGAAAAAGCAAGGTAATGTGAATAAAGTGTGGACTATAGTTAGTAATATTTCAATATCACTGATTAATCATAAAAATTTAGCACACTAAATTATATGCACAGGTGGGGCTGTATTTTGATACTCTCTGTACTATTTCTTCAAATTTTCTGTAAGTCTAGAACAATTCTTGAATCAGTCCATTAAAGGAATAATATCTTCATTATTATTCCACTGTCTTCATAGTCAGTTCTTTTTTTCTTTTTCTTTTCTTTTTCTTTTCTTTTTTTTTCAGTGTAAGGAATATAACTTAATAGCCAGCCCACTTGGATGTGCAGACGGTTGTGGATTCTAGAGTGAGCTGCACAGCCTACATCCTTCAGGGATCCATGTGGGCTTTGACAAAATTCTTAGCCTCTCTCTACATCAGTGGCCTTGTGGGCAGAATAACATGTCTCAGCTACTTCATGGAAATAATAATGTTATACCTCCTCTCCTAGATTTGTGAGATTTAAATGAATTAGTATCTTGGTGGTAAGTTCCATGGGTCAAGGAATCTCGTCTTTTATGACTTATTGGTGATCAGTGTACCCTTTACCCCTGGTCTGCCTGGTACATTGGTCAGTAAACTTTATGTAAAAAAATGCAGATAGAAAATATCTAAAGCCTTAGGAACTACATGGTCTCTATTACACCAACTCGGCTTTGGGAGCACAAAAGCAGACTTAGACAATATGTAAGTGAATGGGTATGGTAAGATGCCATTGAAACTTTTTATTTATGGATGCTGACATTTAAATTACATATATAATTTTCATGTGCCAAGAAACATACTCTTTCTTTGATTTTCTTTCCCTTAACCATTTCAAAATGTAAAACCATTCTTAGGCAGGAACTAAAGCTCACTTTGGAGCTCGTGCATCAAAGTTAGCTAGCGGGAAAGTAAAGCTCTTTTAATTGTTAAAGAAGAAAGGAAGAAAGAAAAAGAAAAAGAAATTAGCAAACTAAGAAAAACCTGAAATAGATATGAGGATAGGATTTTTTTAGGATCTTAAATCCAGACAGTGGGTTGGAGTTAGCCACTGACCATAGTTTGCCGACCCTGGTCTAAATCTAGATAGTATTCACTAAATGCAAAAGGTATTTGATAGTAGAGTAATATTCGTATTATCGCTTATTTCCTTTATAACTATAGCTAGAAAGTGAATGCTTACAGATCCTGAGATTTGACTTTATAATTTCAATTGTATCTTTGCAATGTTCTCATTGAAAAACACCAAAACAATACCTTCCTATCCACAGACCTCAAGTTTTACAATCACAGACCTTGGCACTCTTAACTTCCTAAAGGATTGACAACATTGGAAAAAATTAAAGTAATTTTGCATTTTCTTCACCTTCTTTCATAAATATGAGGTTTTTAGAAATAAGATATGGAGTAAAAAAAATTTCAGTCTGTTCATTTACTTTATAGATCCTTTGCCAAACTGTTTCAATCAGCTCTGGAGATTCTAGTTCCAAGCCTCAGAGAGAAAATAAGTACCACTATGTGGAACAATTAAGTGTTTCTGACAGCATGTTAGCTTGTTTTTCTCTAGGCGCTGTTCGGGAACATTCTGTGTTGGGGGAGCTGCTCTGTATTCCCTGACTGCTAGCACAGTATATGGAAATGTTGAAGAACCAAAGGTATGGTTTTAGAGAATCATAGGTATAACCCTAAAGCCAGAAGGCAGTTTTTCCACAATAAATCTGAAGAAAAATAGAAAAGCAGAAGCTGCTTATTTCCAAACTCTAGGTTCAAAGTCTTATGCTTGGTAACGCTTCCTAGACAATATAATTTCTAGGTGAAGTAGGACTGTTTTCAAGGACAAAAATGCTGGGAGGTTGTTGAGATGGTCTCAGAAATCCGCTTGATGCCTAGCTTTTCAAGTCAAGCACTGATCGTGCCTTTTGTTCTGTCCTCCACAGTACCTAGCAACCGTTTTCCAAATCATATGTGCTGCACTGTGGAAGTGGATTACAAATTCCTATTCATTTAATTTAGCTGTTGGAGTGGAACCAAGTTAGAATAGAGGAGACTGAGCCAACCATTGGAAGAAAGCATTAGTTAACCTATGGCACCTCCTTAATTCTTCAGAAAGACTCTCCTGTACTCTGGAGTGCATACCGCATGTGATGACTTGGATGTAAAAAGCACAGATCCCCTTGTCTTTTCAAATTAAAGCAGAGGAGAATGTGTGTCTTTATTTTATTTTTTTTTTTTAAGATTTTATTTATTTATTTGACAGAGAGAAATCACAAGTAGTCGGAGAGTCAGGCAGAGAGAGAGAGAGGGAAGCAGGCTCCCTGCTGAGCAGAGAGCCCGATGCGGGACTCGATCCCAGGACCCTGAGATCATGACCTGAGCCGAAGGCAGCGGCTTAACCCACTGAGCCACCCAGGCTCCCCAGAATGTGTGTTAAAATCAGACCTCTCAAGTGAGGGGCTTTTAAGCCTTCTGGATCAAAGAAGACTTCTGTAAACTGTGATGTTCTAGATAAATGTAAGGCTTAATCAAATTACTCTAATTACCAAAAAAGTAATCTATTTTATTTAAAACTACTTAACAAAGTGATTACAATTAATGGAAGGCGGCCCGTGGGTGACTCAGTCAGTTGAGCATCTGACTCTTGGCTTCAGCTGAAGTCATGGTCTCAGGGTTGTGAGATTGATCCCCATGTTGGGCTCCAAGCTCGGCAAGGAGTCTGCTAAAGTTTCTTTCTCCCTCTGCCCCTACCCTCTTTTTTCTTTCTTTCTGTCTCTAATAAATAAACAAATCTTTAAAAATATATTTATAATGGAAGGACAAACCGTTACATTTAAAAAGTAGGTTGCCTATAAGGAGGGAGAGAATAGAGGGGAAAGAGAGAGATTTCTTCAAATGTGTTTTGCTCATATATTTGATTTTGGAGCCATGTACATGTTTCACATAATCATAATATAAAATTAGATGTAAAATTAAAATATAATCAAATGAACTTAAAAATAGATCCAGTCAATGGCATAACTACAGAGAGAAACGTTAGTCTAAATGTCTCTAAAATATAGTAATTTGATTGCATATACCTAGAGGTATATAACCCAAAAGACCAAGAACCGTAAAAATAATCCTCGGCTGGCACCTGGGTGACTCAGTTGGTTAAGCATCTGCCATTGGCTCAGGTCATGTTCTCAGAGTCCTGGGATCGAGCCCCCCATTGGGCTCCCTACTCAGTGGAAAGTCCGCTTCTCTCTCTCCCTCTGCTCTTCCCCACCACTCCTTCTCCCTCTCTCTCTCTCTCTCAATTAAATTAAATTAAATTAAATTAATCCTCAACTGTTTTCGGGAATCATATTGTTGGAGGTCATGGTAAACATGGGTGGAGTTTGCCGAATTCTGCTCTTGGCCCCCACCTTTCCTATGTTCTATCCTAACTCTTTCTCAGTGTCGGCTTCCAGAAAAGTCAGCCGGTGACAGAGGTAGTATTTGTTTTATTCTAAGACCTTTATATTTGTAGTTTGACATAAAACAAATGTGTAATCATGTCCAGTTTGTTTTAAATCCGAATTTTTGAGGCAGGAGAAAGACATTTCAGTAGAAGATCAAGGCTTACTCTGTAGATTTGGATTTTAACTTAAGGTATTAATGTGAACCCATGATATACTGTATCTTTAAAATACATATTTTTGTATCAGTAAGCTTTTACAGCTTAACAAACCACCCCAGAGTATAATGGCTTCAAATAACAAACATTTTTATTTCTCATGATTCTGTGGATTAGCTGGGTGGGTCTTCTGGTTTGGGATGGCTAGTTTGGGGAGGGATTGTGTAGGTTAGAATAATTCACATATCTGTGGCCTCAGCCAGGACAGGCTGGATGGTGGGTGCCTCTCCATGTGGTTTTTAATCCTCAAGGAAGCCAACTCAGGCTAGTTCCCAGCATTATGGTGAGTAAGCCCGTATTGCACATGTGCTGTTTTAAGTCCCTGCTTTTTTGCCTTCACTGTGGTCCATTAGCCAAGGCAAATCACACAGCTGTGCCCAGATTCTAAGGTTAGAGAAATAGATTCCACCTCTTGATGGGAGGAGTGTCAAATTTCTTGTGCAAAGAGACATGTCATATACAGGAAGAGGAGGGGCTTGGGCCCCTTTTTACAATTTACCAAAATTTAGTATTTACCATATTAAGCACGGCAATATTTAAAAGACCTGGAAACAATTATCTACTGATAAAATGCTATTTTGAGATCATAATCTAGCCATTACAGGTCCTCATTGTCACCTGGTTGGCCATTGTTTCTAGGTATTTTCAAATGAGTTGGAATGTGCACCGGAAACCTTTGGAGAAATGGCTGATTTCAGGTCTGGGGCAAGCAAAGTAAAGGATAAGGCTGGGATACTTGATAATACAAGATAATAAGAAAGCTACCAGGACTAACAGTGTGTATCAAAGGGACTTGGAATATGAAAACAACCTAAGTGTCATTGACAGGTGAATGAATAAAGAAGATGTGAGACATATGTAATGGAATATCATTCAGCCAGAAAAAAGAAGAAAAGTGTTCCATTTGCAAAAACATGTATGGATGTTCAGGGCATTATGCTAAGTGAAATAAGTCAGAGGGAGACAAATACCATATGATTTCACTCATGTGGGAAATCTAAACAACCAAAAAAACAAACAAAAAAACAAGCTCATAGATGCAGAGAACAGATTGATGGTTGCCAGAGGCAGGGTTGGGGGGGTGGCCAAAAAGGATGAAGGCTGTCAAATGTACAAACTTCTAGATATAAAATAAATAAGTCATGGAGATATAGTGTGCAGTATATTTACCATAGTTAATAATATTGTATTGTATATTTGAAAGTTGCCATGAGAGTAAATCTTATAACTTACCACAAGAAAAAATATCTATAATTATGTATAGTGATGGATATTAACTAGACTTACCTGGTGACTATTTTGCAAGATATAAAAATATCAAATCATTATGTTGTATACCTGCAAGTAATATAATGTTGTAGGTCTATTTTACCTCAATAAAAAATGCCTCATAACACACATGAGGATATACACTATTATTCTGAGACACTGCACTTAGTTAAAAAAGAGGGAAAGGGCTTGGAACGAACTTACATAGACTTCCACTGGCCAAAGATGGAGACATTTGAACATTAATAAGGATAATAACTGCAAGATATTAAAACACTTCAAGTGTGTTGAAAATCCATGAGCTCATAATGACACTAAAGAAAAAAATAACATTGGTCATCTTTGGAGGATGCCAGGGAATGAACTCATTATTTTAAAAACTGGTAAAGGACAAAGAATCAAGCATTTATTTAGTCTTTCTTATATTAGCTGTACCACAAAGTAATCCAATAATTGATGATGGAAAGTTTCTCTTTCTAAGTATACCAGCTAGGGGTGCCTGGATGGCTTATTTGGTTAAGTATCTGCCTTCAGTTTGGGTCATGATCCCAGGGTCCTGGGATTGAGCCCAGCGTTAGGCTTTGTGCTCAGCGGGGAGCCTGCTTCTCCCTCTTGCTCTATCCCTTCCCCTGCTGGTGTGCTCTGTCTCTCTCAAATAAATAAATAAAATATTGAAGAAAAAAAAAAAAGAAGAAGAAGTATACCAGCTAACAAATGAAGAATAATGACAGAAGTAGAGTATCTCCGTTTTTCAATTCCTGGTAAATTAATCAATCTAGCCAGTTATCCTCAATTGCTAACACATAAATACATGCAAAGACTATTAGTCAGCATGGGCTTCCTGAGGGAAGAATATGGCACCACCTGGGAAATTATCTTACTCTCCCCACCCCCCCAATATCAAACCTGAATCTGGTCAACACTCTAAATTGAAGCATCAGTGTCGAGGTCAAAAGAGTGTGTTAAATGACACCCTAGGGACAAAACCAAAAAATCTAGCCTTGTGAGAAACAACTAAAGTTTTTTTCTTTAACGAAAAGTCACAAGGTATTTAAAAAAAAAAAAAAAAAAAGGAGAAACCTATAGATTAAGGGACCTAAGACATATCGAACAATTGCAATAAATAAACTGAATGTATCCTCTAAAAATTCATATGTTGAACCTTAACTCCCAATGTGATGGTATTTGGAGAATAGGACTTTTAGGATGTAATTAGGTCTTGGAGATAGGGCACTCATCAATGGCATTAGTGTCCTTATAAAAAACATACCAGAGAGATCCTTTCCCTTTCTTCCATGTAAGGATATAAGAAGAAGATGGCTGTCTATGATCAGGAAGTGGATTCTCAACAGACACTGAATCTGCTTTGACCATAGACTTCCCAGCCCCCAGCACTGTGAACAGTACAAGCTTTTTGTTTAGGCTACCCTGTCTATGGTATTGTGTCAGTCCAAATGAACTAAGACAGATCTTATTGGGATTCTGATTAAAAAAACAAAGCATAACAATTTTTGTGAGGCAATCAGGAACTGTGAAATCTGTGTAGTAATGATACTGTACTTATATTTCAAAGAATCTTTGTCTTTAGTGATACATACTGAAATATGTGTCTATGTTATCTGGGATTAGCTTTAAAATAATCTGGGATGGGTAATGGTTGGGATTATAGAGGTGGAAAGATTGCCCATGAGGGTTTTAAAAATTTTATTTATTTATTTAAGTAATCTCTACACCCAATATGGGACTTGAACTCACAACCCCAAGACCAAGAGTTGCATGCGATTTTGACTGAGCCACCCAGATACCTCTGCCCATGAGTTTTTAACTGTTGAACCTGGTTGGTATAATGATATATTATTCTGTCTCCTTTTATAAATGCTTGAGAATTTCTGTAACAGTTGTATTTTTTATACACAAAGACAACATTTATGGTAATGAGGCCAATAATTAGGTCCAACTGGAAAAAATGAAGACAAATATATCTACTACAAGGGGAAAAATATGAAAGTGAACCACAGCAGCATTGACTCTTGATTTGAAGGTTTCTGTCATATTTGACTTCCTTCCTCATATCTGTGGCCATGTTCTTTACTATCTCAAAAAAACCATCTTTTGTACTTGTGGTAGTTGTTCTCCATTTGACCAATCATGATCCATTCTCTTGCCTTTCTTTAACTCGTTCCTGGGCGCTACCTCTAGGGATTGTGTTATCCAGGCTCACTTATAGACTGATTTCCGGTTAGGTTTTGCCAGAGTTGTGTGGAGGAAATAGTGGACAGGGTATTAATTCCACCATTTCCTACCTCCTGGGGCAATGTGGTTTTGACACTGGTAGCTTCCTTCCATAGCTCCAGCTCTCCCAGGATGGTTCCTTCTCCCCAACTCTGCTCTTCCCAAGCTCTGATGACACGATTTCCTCCCCTTGTTCTTTTAGCCCTAGCATAGTTTTGGATTCCAACTGCTGCAGGCTCTAGATGCCCCAAAATCTCTTGCTGGGTCCTTGTGTGAAGGACCAATAGTCCCTTCATTAAATAGTCTATTCATTAAAGCCTCCTCAGTTAAGACACCTAAGCCTAATTTCCTACCAGGAAATACCCTAATTTCCTCCACTTCTCTTACATTCTGTTTTCAACATTAGAATTCTCTTCCTTATTATATTTTACCCGGCTCAAAGGTGAAGTTGATTTAAGTCAACAACCATTTATTAAGCACCTATGTACTGGGCACTGTGCAAATATCCTGCTTATAGAATGGTGAATGAGAAAGATAAGGTCTCTGCCCTCATGGGACACACTGTCTACTGGTAGGGGTGGGGGGGTGGTAAGGCGATATAACAAGATCCTTTGAATTGCAAGTAATGGAAAATCTAAACCCAAAGTGATTTATGGGAAAAGGGTAATTTAAAAAATAAATCCAGTGGTGCCTAGGTGGCTCGGCAGGTTAAAGCCTCTGCCTTCGGCTCAGGTCATGATCTCAGGGTTTTGGGATCGAGCCCCACATTGGGCTCTCTGCTTGTCGGGGAGCCTGCTTCCTCCTCTCTCTCTCTCTGCCTGCCTCTCTGCCTACTTGTGAACTCTCTGTGTGTGTGTCAAATAAATAAATAAAATCTTAAAAAAAATTAAATCCATAAATAGAGCTTGCTTCCTATGAAGTTTTATCTAGGACCTCAATTTAAGTAAAGGAACCCAAGTTCTCTTTGTCTAGGGCTTCTGGTTTTGCTTTCTTTTTGTGGGCTGCACACTTTAACAAGCTTGCCCCTGATGCACAAAGGTGTGGAAGCAGTTTGGGGAGGAGAAAGTCCCAGAATACCTCTCATTATTTCTCATTGGCTGATTGGGAAAGTGATGCTGCGATTGGCCTGCCTGGCCCTCCCAGACATTATTAGACCCGAGTGGAGTCTACACACGGAGCCCCTGGACTGAGAATAACAAAGGAGACTTTCTCAGACTCTCCCCAAACATTAGCTGTTCATGAACAAAGATCAACAATAATGTAACTTGATCAGTAAATAAAAGATAATCTATATCTTTATGCAAGATGATGGAAGGACTACCTACTTTAGCAGAGTCTCTGTAGGGCTTAACTCACTTCTGACTTTAACTATACCTCCAGGGGTCAGTTCTCCTGTTTTTGGATGGACAGACCTCCACTTCTGATTCTGCCTCTTTCTTGGTAGTTTTGGGTACCAAGGTTTTCCACATACAGGGCAAAGTGGAAGTGTGCACCATGAGCAACCCTTAGACAAGAGAGGAGAAAAGTTGGTGGATAAAAGTCCCAGCCTCTGATCCTTCTAGGAGGACAATTCTGTATCTATGTGGTTCATTAGAGGGCTCCTGGGATGGGGGTAGGTGGAAGTCTCAGTTGCCCCTAGTCATAACCAGCCACTTTGTGGGTCCTGTGATTGGTTTTCCTCCTTTCCTGTCTCATTCCTCTCTCCCATCACTACTGCTACCAAGAATCCCTTCCAAAGTGCTTATCTCAGTCTCTGCCCTGGAGGTGTCCTCCTAAAACCCAGTTGAGCCCAGAATCCTGCAAAGGTGCTAGCCATGGAGAGGGCAGAAGAAGACCAGGGTTTTGAAAAGGAGAATAGAGCTCTTTCATCAAATAGGAAAAATAAATTACATCAATTTCGGGTCACAGGGGAGACCTGTGAAAGGTAAACAAGAAAGCGCATTTAATGAAGGTAAGACTGAATTGTGTGTACAGTTCATTAATAAACATCCTTATAATTTACATATTAATAAACATAATTTATCATGTTAATAAATGTAATGTGTATAGTTATTAAAGTTGATTAGCCTTATTCACACATCCAATGCACTGCAAATTTTTTAAAGCAGGAAGTGCTCCATCCAAACTGTTATCTCTAAATTAAATTAAACTCAGCAAATTTGCATTGAGTGGAAAGTATATCCAGAGCACTTTGCCAAGTGCTGTAAAACAAATTGTATTTGCTCAAGAAGCCCTCAGAGTCTAGTGGAGGCAACAGATATACATAAATGGCTTGCTTAAGACTTACCAACGGAATTACAGGTTTATGGGTATAATCCTAGTACCCTGTGGCCACTTAGTAAAGGTCATATTCATTCACCTTTCCTTGAGCATATTTTTATGCCAGATTTGATGAGGCACTTCTAATGTTTATCATTATTATCCAGTTTTGGAAAACATTAATGTGACTTCAAAGGCCAAAGTTTCTTACACCTACCTGCAAATTCTCTACCTTTGCCGTGAACATCTTTCCTGCCTTTCTGAGATTTCCAAAAGAAAATAAATTTGGTCTTTTTCATTGCTTCCCATGCATAATCCCGGGGGTTTGGAATCTCTCACTCTGGAAAATGCAAATGATTATCTCACAGATTCACAGAATGTTAATTCTGAAAGGGATCTTTATATTTTCTAGTGTTTTTCATAGACATTGTTGTATAGACTGTACACCAAGAAAATGAATCAGGAGGTTTATGGCTCAAAGTAGCAGACCTTGGGGTGGGCCTCGCATTTTTAACAACTTTTATTGCCCGGGCATTGACCAATCAGAGTGCACACTGGACACCAACATGACTGCTCACCATTAAGCTGTCCCCATTACGTTAATATTACTTAGCATACATGCTTGGAAATACTACCTTCTCCCAGGTTTAGTTCAGCCCCTTATTTTGTTAGTTTGATTATTTTCCAGCCTTTCAATTTTAGGAAAAAAAGAACCAAGGCCCAGAGAATTGGTGTGGCTTACCCGAGGGCACATACTGAATTAGAGTTTCTCCCAATAGCTCTATTTAGAGATGATGACTCTTTACTGCTGCCAGGTCCTCTCAGGATGCTGTTAGTCCAGGCTCCCCACCTTCCTGTTCCTTTTTTTATGTCTAGTGGAGGCAATAGATAAACATAAAAATACCATTCCATTATCCCGTTCCAATTTCTTCCCTCTTGGTAACCTCCTATTCAACCTTCAAAACCCAGTTAGATTCTTCACCTCCTTTGTCTAATCTTCCTTAGCCACTATGGACTATTAGTCACTTCCTCCTCTTTTACTCATTCCCTTGTCTTTTACCAATGATTTATTTTTTTAAAAAATCAGCTTTAGGGAGGAAGGGCAAGATGGCAGAAGAGCAGGAGACCTAAATATCATCATGTCCCCAGAGTTCAGCTACATAATTATCAAACCATTCTGAACACCTACAAACTCAACAGGAGATCGAACAGAGGAAGAGCAACAATTCTAGGAACAGAAAATCAACCCCTTTCTGGAAGGTAGGACATGCAGAGAAGTGAATCCAAAGCAATATACAGGAAGAGAGACCGGGGGGGGAGGGGCCAGCTCCCCGCAAGCAGTGGGACAGGAGAGCACAAAATGGGAACTTTTAGAAGTCTGCTCCACTGAGGGATGTCGTTCCAGAGGCTAAGCAGGTGGTGGAGCCCTAGCGGGGACAGTGTGGTCTCAGGACCCATGGGGTCACAAAGGATCGGGGGTGTCTGAGTGTGGTAGAGATCCCAGGTATCAGAGTAGGGAAGCCAGCTATAGAGATGGAGCCAACGAGTGAGATCTCAGCTCAGGGTTAGCTTAAATTGAGGTCTGAGGTACAGTCAGGCCACTGCTCAGGGACCCCACAAGTGGCAGTTCTGGGGAGACTCACCTTCCTCCCCTAGAGGGAGCAGTGCGGGAGCATGCTGCAGGAATCCACTGGGTTTGGAGACTCCAAAGGGGGCCTTGCACCAGAGATAGAAACCATCAGTCACAGTCCAGGTGAACTTGGAGTGCAGCCAGAGACCAGGGAGACAGGAGGAATTGACTGCTTTTCTCTGAGGGTGCACTGAGGAGTAGGACCTAAGCTCTCAGCTCCTACAGGGCTGGAGATTAGGAGGCCACTATTTTCATTCCTGTCCTCCAAAGCTGTATGGAAAGTGTTCAGGGAACAAAAGCTACTGAGAGTGAACCTGAGCAGATTGCTTACCTTGGCCCCTGGCAAGGGCGGTGCAATTCCAGCTCAGGCAAAGACATTTAAGAATCACAGCAATAGGCCCCTCCCCCAGAAGATCCCCAAGAACATCAAGACAAGACCAAGTTCACTGATCAATGAGAACTGCGGAACTCCAGACCTAGGGGAACGCAGCACATAGGATTCATGGCTTTTCCCCCCAGGATTCTTTAGTCTTTCAAAGTCAAATTTTTTTAATTTAATTTTTTTCTTACTCTATTTTTAAAAATTTTTCCTCTTTCTTATTTTAACCTTTTTAAGCTATTTCATCAATACCTTTTTAAAAATCTTTTTTCTTATTCATTGTTATAGTCATATTCTATACCTTCATTGTATTTAATCTTATTTTTTATAAACATATAAGTTTTTCTTTCTTTAAAATTTTGGGATACAGTTTCTTCTAACAGATCAAAATATACCCTAAATCTAGCATATGGTTTTGTTCTAGTCTCCAGCCTGATCACATTCTCCCCTTTTTTTTAAAAAATTTTTTCAACCAACTTCTTATCAATTCCTTTTTTAAAATTTTAAAATTTTCATCTTTATATTCATATTCCATCCCTTCATCATTTTTACCCTTATTTTTGTATATATATTTTTCTTTCTTTAAAATTTTGTGAGACAGTTTCTTCTAACAGACCAAAATACATTCCAAATTAAGTCTGTGGCTTTGTTCTATTCATCAGTCTATTCATACATATACACACACATATATATACAGAAGAATAAATGAAACAAGATGGGATTGGGAGGGAGACAAAACATAAGTGACTCTTAATCTCACAAAACAAACTGAGGGTTGCTGGGGGGAGGGGGGTTGGGAGAAGGGGGGTGGGGTTATGGACATTGGGGAGGGTATGTGCTTTGGTGAGTGCTGTGAAGTGTGTAAACCTGGCAATTCACAGACCTGTACCCCTGGGGATAAAAATATATGTTTATAAAAAATAAAAAATTAAAAAAAAAAGTCACAAGGTATTAGAATGGATAAAAAAAAAAAACCTATACCCGTCAATATGCTGTCTGTAAGAAACTCATTTTAGACCCCAAAACACCTCCAGATTTAACATGAGGGTGTGGAAAACAAATTTACCATGCTAATGGACATCAAAAGAAAACAGGGATGGCAATCCTTATATCAGATAAATTAGGTTTTAAGCCAAAGACTATAATAAGAGATGAGGAAGGACACTAAATCATACTTAAATGGTCTGTCCAAAAAGAAGATCTAACAATTTTAAATATCTATGCCCCAACATGGGAGCAGTCAATTATATAAAAAAATTAATAACAAAGTCAAGGAAACACATCAACAATAATAAAATAATAGTAGGGGACTTTAACACCCTCCTCACTGAAATGGACAGATCATCCAAGCAAAAGATCAACAAGGAAATAAAGACTTTAAATGACACACTGGACCAGACAGACATCACAGATATATTCAGAACATTCCATCCCAAAGCAACAGACTATACATTCTTCTCGAGTGCACACAAAACATTCTCCAGAATAGATCACATTTGGGTCATAAATCAGGTCCCAACCAGTACCAAAACATTGGGATCAATTCCCTGCATATTTTCAGACCACAATGCTTTGAAACTAGAACTCAACCACAAGAGGAAAGTTGGAAAGAACTCCAATACATGGAGGCTGAAAAACATCCTACTAAAGAATGAATGGGTCAACCAGGAAATTAAAGAAGAATTTTAAAGATTCATGAAAACAATGGAAAATGAAAACACAAATATTCAAAGTCTTTGGGACACAGCAGAGGCGGTCCTAAGAGGAAAGTATATAGCAATACAAGCCTTTCTCAAGAAACAAGAAGGGTCCCAAGCACACAACCTAACCCTACACCTAAAGCAGCTGGAGAAAGAACAACAAAGAAAGCTTAAACCCAGGAGAAGAAGAGAAATAATAAAGATCAGAGCAGAAATCAATGAAATAGAAACCAAAAGAAGAGTAGAAAAAATCAACAAAACTAGGAGCTGGTTCTTTGAAAGAATTAATAAGATTGATAAACCTCTGGCCAGACTTATCAAAAAGAAAAGAGAAAGGACCCAAACTGACAAAATCATGAATGAAAGCATAGAGATCATAGCCAACACCAAAGGAATACAAATAATTATAAGAACATATTATGAGCAACTATATGCCAGCAAATTTGACAATCTGGAAGAAATGGATGCATTCCTAGAGACATATAAACTACCAAAACTGAACCAGGAAAAGATAGAAAACCTGAACAGACCCATAGCCAGTAAGGAGATTGAGGCGGTCACCAAGAGTCTCCCAAAAAACAAGAAGAGCCCAGGGCCAGATGGCTTCCCAGGCAAATTCTACCAAAAATTTAAAGAGGAATTAATAACTATTCTCCTGAAACTGTTCCAAAAAATAGAACAAGAAGGAAAATTTCCAAACTCATTTTATGAGGCCAGCATCACCTTGATCCCCAAGCCAGTAAAAGACCCCATCAAAAAGGAGAATTATAGACCAATATCCTTGATGAACATGGATGCAAAAATTATCACCAAAATACTAACCAATGGGATCCAACACTACATTAAAAGGATTATTCACCATGACCAAGTGGGATTAACCTGGGATGCAAGGTTGGTTCAACATCTGCAAATCAATCAATGTGATACAATGCATTGATAAAAGAAAGAACAAGTACCATATGACATTTTCGATAGATGCTGAAAAAGCATTTGATAACATACAGCATCCTTTCTTGACAAAAACTCTTCACAGTGTAGGATAGAGGGTACATACCTCAAAATCATCAAAGCCATCTATGAAAAACCCACAGTGACTATCATTCTCAATGGGGAAAAACTGAGAGCTTTCCCCTACTTTCAGGAACACAACAGCACTGTCCACTATCACCACTACTATTCAACATAGTACTAGAAGTCCTAGCCTCAGCAATCAGACAACAAAAAGAAATTAAAGGCATCCGAATTGGCAAAGAAGAAGTCAAACTCTCACTCTTTGCAGATGACATGATACTTTATGTGGAAAACCCAAAAGACTCCTCTCCAAAACTGCTAGAACTCATACAGGAATTCATTAAAGTGTCAGGATATAAAATCAATGCATAGAAATCAGTTGCATTTCTATACACCAACAACAAGACAGAAGAAAGAGAAATTAAGGAGTCAATCCCATTTACGATTGCAACCAAAACCCTAGGATACCTAGGAATAAACCTAACCAAAAAGGCAGAGTCTATACTCAGAAAAGTATAAAGTTCATGAAAGAAATTGAAAAAGACACAAGAAAGGGAAAAAATGTTCCTGCTCATGGATTGGAAAAATAAATATTGTGAAAATGTCTGTGTTACCTAAAGCAATCCGATAAAAATACCATCAGTTTTTCCCACAGAAATGGAACAAATAATCCTAAAATTTATGTGGAATCAGGAAATACCCACAACAGCCAGAGGAATGTTGAAATAGAAAGCCAAAGTTGGTGGCATTACAATTCTAGACTTCAAGCTCTATTACAAAGCTGTTATCATCAAGAGAGTATGGTACTGGCACAAAAACAGACACATAGATCAATGGAACAGAATAGAGAGCCCAGAAATGGACCCTCAACTCTATGGCCAACTAATCTTTGACAAAGCAGGAAAGCATGTCCAATGGAAAAAAGACAGTCTCTTCAACAAATGGTGTTGGGAAAATTGGACAGCCATGTGCAAAAGAATGAAACTGGACCATTTCCTCACACCACACACACAAAAAGACTCTACATGGATGAAAGACCCCAATGTGAGACAGGAATTCATCAAAATCCTTGAGAAGAGCACAGGCAGCAACCTCTTCGACCTCAACCGTAGCAACTTTTTCCTAGAAACGTCGCCAAAGACAAGGGAAACAAGGGCAAAAATGAACTATTGGGACTTCATCAAGATCAAAAGTTTTTTCACAGCAAAGAAAATAGTCAACAAAACCAAAAAACTGACAGAATGGGAGAAGATATTTGCAAAAGACATATCAGATAAAGGGCTAGTGTCCAAAATCTACAAAGAGCTTAGCAAACTCAACATCCAAACAACAAATAATCCAATCAAGAAATGGGCAGAAGACATGAATGGACATTTCTGCAAAGAAAACATCCAAATGGAAGACAGGCACATGAAAAAGTGCCAACATCGCTCAGCATCAGGGAAATACAAATCAAAACCACAGGGAGCTACCACCTCATACCAGTCAGAATGGCTAAAATTAACAAGTCACGAAATGACAGATACTGGCAAGGATGTGGAGAAAGGGGAACACTCCTACAATGTTGGTGGGAATGCAGGCTATGCAGCCACTCTGGAAAACAGTAGGGAGGTTCCTCAAAAGTTGAAAATAGAGCTACCCTATGACCCAGCAATTGCACTACTGGGTATTTACCCTAAAGATACAAATGTAGTGATCCAAAGAGGCATGTGCACCTGAATGTTTATAGCAGCAATGTCCACAATAGCCAAATATGGAAAGAACCTAGATGTCCATCAACAGTTGGATGAATAAAGAAGTTGTGAAATATACATAAACACACACACACACACACACACACACACACACACACACACACAATGGAATACTATGCAACCATCAAAAAATGAAATCTTGCCATTTGCAATAATGTAGATTGAACTAGAGGGCATTATTATGCTAAGTGAAATAAGTCAATCAGAGAAAGACAATTATCATATGATCTCTCTGATATAAGGACTTTGAGAGGCAGGGTGGGTGGTTGTGGGGGGCAGGGAGGGAAAAAATGAAACAAGATGAGATCAAGAGGGATACAAACTGTAAGAGACTCTTAATCTCAGGAAAAAAACTAAGGGTTGCTGGGGGGTGGGGAGGGGAGGGATAGGGTGGCTGAGCTATCAACATTGGGGAGGGTATGTGCTATGGTGGGTGCTGTGAATTGTGTAAGCCTGACGATTCACAGACCTGTACTCCTGAAGCAAATGATATGTTATATGTTAATGAAATTTTAAAAAGTCAGCTTCAATAAGATATCATTTACACACAATGAAATGAATCCATTCTTAGTGGACAGCTCAGTAAACTTTTTTAAAAGATTTTATTTTTATTTATTTGAGTGAGAGTAAGAGAGCATGGGCAGGGTGAGGGACAGAGGGAGAAGCAGACTCCCGCTGAGCAGGGAGCCTGACGAGAAGTGAGGCTCAATCCCCAGGACCTAATTGGTAGTTTTTTCCTTTTGTGGCTGTGTATCCATCATACTGATAGACCGACATTTGTTTAACTGTTCACCTGTTGATGGGTATTTTAGCTGTTTCAAGGAAATTGACTATTGTGAATAAAGCTGGTTTGCACCCCCACATTGATTCGTGATATAGCACTTTCTTTATTAACTGTAATTATAGATCGGGTATAGTGGAAAGAGCACTAAAGCCAGAGCCAAACCCTAGGTTTCTGATTCAAAGATAATGTATAAAAATTGCTCAGCGCATAGTAAATGCTTAATAAATAATAGTTATTAGGGCTGTTGTTCCGTTTAGGTGTGTGACCGTGAGTAAGTTGCTTAACCTATCTGGGTCTCAATTTCTTCATATGTAAATGGAAAATTTCCAGGGTCTTGTGCGCAATGCTCTGTGAGGAGTATCCAGCCATCATGCGCGGTATTGGTGGGTGATGCCTTCCCTGTGTCTAAGAGTGGAGAGTGTAACTTGAGGCTTGTTGGTGGGGAGACAGATCCAGCCGATTCAGGGAGAGGGGTGTGTACAGAGAATGCAGAAGACAAATTAGATTGTGCCCATGAAGTGAAGGTACTCGGTAGAGAGGCAGTGGAAACTAGGAGAGGCATGGGCATAGGGAGAAGTAACAAAGTTCATGGAAACTTACATTCGGAAACACACAGTGGGGGCGCCTGGGTGGCTCAGTCATTATGTGTCTGCCTTTGACTCAGGTCATGCTCCCAGGGTCCTGAGATCAGGCCCTGCATCTGGCTCTCTGCTCAGTGGGAAGCCTGCTTCTCCCTCTCGCTCCCCCTGCTTGCTGCTTGTGTTCCCTCTCTCACTCTCTCTCTCTCTCTGTGTCAAATAAATAAATAAAATCTTAAAAAAAAAAAAAAAAGGAAAGAAAGAAACAAACAAACAAACACAGGATGTAGGATAGAGCTTTTTTTGTTTCAGGGAGCATGTCCAGAATGGGCTTAGATGCTGAAGCAAGTGAATTATGATGATTCTCCCAAAATAACTTTGCTTTAGAGCTAAGGATATCCAGCCAGGCTCAAGGTTGCACAGACCTTTCCCCACAGCTCTCTGCTAATTGAATTAAACCCTTCTTGGCAAGAAGGGAGTCTCCCAAAGACTGACCGGAAGGATTGATTCTGTATGTAGTATGATTCAGCTTTCTGGTTGCTTTCAGGCCGCATGCCTCGGCTGCTGTATCCTTTCATCTTCCTGTAACAGTTAGCAATACCCGATTACATGACATGCTGATGGCCTTCCTGGTGTCATCTGTTGACTAATACAATTACTGCTGATTCCTACCGAAGATGGCTCTTTCCGGGGCTGGTATGTCTTCATAGGGTCCTCAGCCCCTTGTCAGTTTCAGGGGCAATGCCAAAGGAAATTGAAGCACTTCAGTTAGAAGTGTTTTGTTTTCCAAAGCATGCATGAGCTGGAATCACAGCCAGAAAGAGAAACAAAGAAAAATCACAGAAGCAGTCTGTCTTCCATTCCCTTGCATTTCATTACTGTGAGTTTATACTCAATTTTTTAAAAAAATATTTTTTATGTATTTATTTGACAGAGAGAAAGATCACAAGTAGGCAGAGAGGCAGGCAGAGAGAGAGGCAGGCAGAGAGAGAGGGGGAAGCTGGCTCCCCGCCAAGCAGAGAGCCCGATGTGGGGCTCGATCCTAGGACCCTGGGATCATGACCCGAGCCGAAAGCAGAGGCCTTAACCCACTGAGCCACCCAGGCGCCCCTATACTCAATTTAAAAGCTCACTGTGACTTGTTCTGCACAGAGCCTACACATGGCATTCTGCCAAGCTCAGTACCTACCTCCCTTTCATTCATGATAATCTCTTTGGTTGTCAATTTCCTTTCTATTAAATTAATAATTCCTTGAAAATTGTGTTTCTAACTGCTAAGGCATCTTCCTCGTAGGTTAAATATACCCTAGCTATGAGTTCCTTTGGAGAATTGTAATTGACCTGAAATCGGTGACTCCTAGCCTAGGAATTTCAGGTCCCTCCATGTACCTGCAGTTAGAGATATTTTGGAGTAGGCAGTAATGCTAAGCTTTTTTTCTTTCACATCAGCCATGAATGCTAGCTAACACTGCCTAAGAGATGAATGAAAATATTTTACAGAGTTTGTGATTCTGCTCAAGATGGTAATCTTACACGATTGTGCAAAAACCTGAAGCAGGAACTTCTTCATCTTGGAAATCAGAACTGGTCATCCAGGTCCTCGGTGTGAAACAAAAGCAAAGGGATGGGACACAGTGAAAAGGGACTTGCTCAATTACTTGTTTGTTTAGATCCAATTCTTCCCAGTGGTGTGAACACAGCATTTATTAAAAATTGCCCATCTCCCTTCCAGAAGTAAACAACAGTATGATTCATAAGGGAGAAAAAGGTCTGTATGGTATAAAATCATCACAATTTGCCAGAAACACTGCTGTCAATAAATAGTGTGACTTTCAGAATTGGGATGCTCTCTGAACACGGACTGTAAGGATTATCACATGACAGGTAGATTTGCCCTTTACAGAAACCCTCCTGTAGAGATGGTTTGTAGGTATGGGATCATTAGAGATTCAGGAAACCACTACCTTTAGGAAAGATCTACATAGGTCACCAAGCTAAGAACATCACCAGAGAAAGCTGGGGCCTAATTAACTCTATTATAGCCCCAACGTCTGAACAAATGAAGACTCTGCAGGTTGTGTCCGGCACAACGAGCACACAAAATAGTGTTGTGCTGGAGTCAGCTGAACAGGCTTACAGGCTTGAATGTGAAATACTTGGGAATTTTGCCAGCTGATGTTAAATTCAGTTGGTAGTTTGAAATCAACCATGGTGGCAGTGTTTATATGACAGAAATTGGCAATTGTTGGAGACTAGGGCATATCATTGCGTAGGCTGGTCTTGCTTTGCCTTCAGAAAGCTAGTTTACCAGCCTACCACTGCCTAGTGCTGTCAGTCAGGATAGACGTGTTTCCACCTCTCGGGGGTGTGTGTTATTGTGGAGCTGCAGTAGCTCATCAGACATTTCCCAGAACCCGGATTTAGCATTCCTCTAGTTCTCTTTCTCCCTGAGCAACTTGCTGCGATTCTTGGTGGTGTTGTTTTTTGGTGTTGTTTTTTTTTTTTTTTTTTTTTTGGTTGTTGTTGTTGTTTTGGTACCTGTAGATGCATTGGTGCTCGAAGGTGTCCTTTAAAGTCCTGGGGATTCTAAGGAACTCCCTGGGGGACATCTGGGGAAGGGAGGAGAAGAATTGCTTGAGGCTGAACAGATCTTTATCTATCTGCTACCGGAGCAGCTTCATTTTCTTTGTTTTACATGTTGGTCCCCCCACCAAACAGAAACAAACAGACAAGCAAACGAAAACAGAAACAAAACAAGCCAACCTAACCATTGCGTGAAGAAAGCAGACCACTACAAAAAAACTTTTTGGAAAATAGTAAGCCAGAGCTCTTTGCTCCCCCGAAAATCACATATCTTACTGTTAACAAATGATCATTCTCCTGGGCATAATTCAGTTACTTGTGAGTTTAGTTAACATCAGTTAGTTTCTCACCAACTGATAAAATAGGGACCCACGAATGGAAAATTCAAAATTTCTTAAGTAACCATGTTGAACCCCAGAGTCATTGATTAGGAATTGTCCTTCTGAGATTTTGCCTGCGGTAGTCAGCACACTGTTGCTGTCTTATAGGTAGCAACTGGGAAACTCTCTTTGCTACAAGGAAACTGGAAAATGAGTCAGTTGGGTGAGCTGGGCTGAAATCATGGGAGGTTCTAACCTTTTAAATACACCTTCTAAAATGGCTCCTCTTCTAATTACAAAAGCAACCCGAATGTCGCTTATAAATTTTTAGACAGTTAAGAAGCAAAAAGTTCAAAATGAAAATCACTTTATCCACCATCCAAAACCAGTAGCTTCTTTAGAAACACACATATACACCCACATACACATGACTTTTCTTTTAAAGAGGAGTTTTTCAACTTTGAGATCATGATGTAATGTCACTTGACGGGTTCTTATCAGTGTGATTATCTGTTATACACAGGTGCACTGGATCTATACATGAAAGATCTCTCTATATAAAATTCTAAAGAATAGTTAATGTAAAAGCCTCACATTTTTAAAAATTGAGTAGTAATTATGGTGGACATCACAGGCATATGGTATCATTTACAAACACGATATGGTATTCAATAAACTGTAGCCCGCCACTTGTCCCCAGAAGCAAACATTGTTATCAATTCCTTGTTTATTTTTTCTGAGATCTTCTGAGTATATGCAATCATATCTCTAAATTTAAATAGTTAACATAAAAGATTTCTGGCTTGTATGTGAGAGTAGAAGTCCAGCATTTGTAAATCTCTTAGAATCTTTTTAAAAAGTTTTTTTGTGAGTTGATTAAACATTTTCCTTCAGCTCAGGTCATAATCCAGGTCCTGGGATGGAGCCCCGCATCAGCTCCCTGATCCACAGGAACCCTGCTTCTCCTTCTCCCACTCCCCCTGTTTGTATTCCCTCTCTCGCTGTGTCTCTCTCTATCAAATAAATAAATAAAATCTTAAAAAAAAAAAAAGAAATCTGACATAGGTCTTATTAGGTGAAAATTAAGATTTTTGACAGGGCTGCCTTCCTTTCTGGAGGTTCTGGGGAGAATCCCTTTTGTTACCTTTTTCAGTTTCTCGAGACCACCCAGATTTTCCAGCTCACGACCTCTTCTCCTTTTTCAAAGCCAGCAATGTTGCATCTTTCTGAGCCATCCTCTCAAACCGCATCTTCCCCTGACCACAGCCAGGAAAGGCTTTCTGATTTTAAGGTCTCATGTGATTATACTGGGCCCAGAGAATTTGGAATAATCCTGATGATCCAGAATAATCTTCCTATCTCAAGGCCCTTAATTTAATCAAATCTGCAAAGTCTGGGGATTAGAATGTGGATATCTTTCGTGGTTCATTATTCTGCACACTCTAGAGATCAAGAGAAATGAATTCTCAGAAGAAAGAAGCATTCCTTCTCTGTTATCCTGTGTTGTGAGGGATTCTCAAGGAAATCCCAGAATGGGGCCTGAGATGTCTGACCCTACCTAAATTGCAATTTTTCATTTCTTATAGAAACAATAATCAGCATATTGTGACCATTGTTCTTAAAAGCAAGGCAGGCCAAAGTCACTGAGTATTTTTCTGTAAGATGTTTCCATGCCTCACTGAGAAACATCTGGTAATCTTTTGGTTGAAATCCTTCTTATTTATGAATCGTGTTTCCTTATGTTTTTGACATGTGTTTCTTTATAAATAATCAAGTTATAAGCTTCTCACTCTGACTATCAAACCATTCAAAGGGAAGTTATAAATTACTTTGACCAGTGTTCCAGAATTAAAGCCTGTTCAGACTACAGAGACTCCACAGTAAGGCCATGAGAAACTTCAATTTCTCAGAGAGGAATTACAGTTCTAGAATCTTTTGGGAAATTGAGGGTTCCCACGATAGAAGGAAGACTGAAAGCATTACGAATAGTACCTAGATATTTTGGGGACATTGTGTATATGACTAGTTGTCTGAGGAAGAAAATAGATCAAGCCTGGTTTACAGCTAGGTCCGTAGAATGTGCTAGCACTGCCGAGAGCGGATGGCTAGAGCATTACAGCTCTACTTAGCAGTGATGCCGAAGGACAAGGGTGAGGAAAAATACTTTCAGTGGGCAGGATTTCGAGTAATAGATTTGGTTTTCCATGTCTGGAGGGAGACAGCCAGCAGAGTGGGTCTACACTGCTTCTTGGGCAGTTGCCAATTGTTGGACTAGTGGGTCAGGGACTTGGAAGAAACAGGATTGAACGATTGATGACAAGGAAGGGCACAAACTGGGAGGATTCGTGAGCTCCACAGGAGTCCACGGAAGGGCAGCCACAGCCGAGAAGGCTCTTCATTATCAGATGGACAAAATGATGCTCTCTGAGATGTCAGACAGTTTCTCTAGCCACCCCAGTGTTGGCTCAGCAGATCCTGGAACAAAGTGACTGTGGGGAGGGAGGGATGGATGCTCAACAACACGGACTTATACTTCCTGAGGGTGACTTGGCTAAAGTTACTGTTGCATGCCTCGCTTGCCACAGCAGAGACCAACATTTTGTCCCCTTGGATGCCTTCTCCAACACATGGCTTCGATAGCACCCAGCTGGTCACCTTCACCACCAGCAGATGACTACCAGCACCCAATGGCCAGTAGCTGGCACCCTTCCAGGCAGTCTCACAGCAGAGTGTCTCCAGTGAGACACCTCCCATGAACAAGTTTTCCCAGCTAGATAGCGGATTTCCAGCCATCTCTGTTAACAGACCAAAGTGACTTCTCTGTCATCCATTTAGCCACTGCTGGACTCTTCCCAAGATCTGGATCTCCAACATGGAGACTGATACAAATAGAGAATAAAGAGGCCCTTTCATTCCTTTGATTGATTATTGTCCTGAAATTTCCATCTCAACATGATGCGTCAAAGGATGCAAAGTGATGAATCAGGGATTAAAGCCAGGTCTAGCCCTGGGAGGATGAAGGAATCCCCCAAATTTCACATATTCTAAATAGGAAATAGTGTTTCTTCAAGAAATTGTGAAAATGTATGTCTTATGTTTAAACCTGAGGCTAAATATATCAAGATATTCTGGATGAATTTTCTTTATAATTAGAAAAAAATCCAAATCCTCTATATTCCCATCAACTCCTGTTTTAAATGGTGTTTGTCCACAAGTTTCATTGTGACAGAAGAGATTACTGTGTGAATGAGACTTTCCAATGCTCACATTTGGTTTCAGGCTAATGCAATCTATTGTGTTCTGGGCCTGCTTTAAAGCTTGAAAAACAATAATTAATATTTGTAAGTGCCTTATGATTTATCGCCTGCTTTGACATATACTCTTACCTTTTAATCTACACACAAAGTTAGTCACGACGACAGTTAAATTATGTAACATTTTAGTTTTTTTTGTTAAAATATTATAATTCATTGTAGAAAATGTGATAAACACTGAGAAATAAAAAGAATTTGAAATGATTTGTAATCCCACTAGTAAGTGATAACTGTTGTTAGAACTTCAATGTATATGCTTCCAGTCTTATTATGTATATAGACATGTTTTTACAAAAATGAATTCACGTTACTTGTAATTTGTTAGCTTACATAACAATATATCATGAATATGTTATGTCCCTGAGTGTATTCTTTTTAAACCATGTTCCTAATCCTTTTGAATTAGGAAGTCTTTAATAACCTAATGAAAGCTACTTTCCCTAAGGCCCAGACAAGCAGCTATGCAAATAATCAATTGAAATGTATCAGTAAATGAATAGAGGAGGATCTAGAATTCAAGCAATTTGAAACCTACATAATTTTGGAGACTCTCTTTTATTTTCTTGTTTTCAATTTTATCTTATTTTTTGTTACATTTCATGCTTTAAAAATGTTTCAACAGTGCAAAATATATAAGGCAGCAGCTCCTACTTCAACCTGTCCGTAAGTAATTCTAGTAAGTGGAATTGTCTCTTTCTTAGAAAACAGAATCCCATTTTTCTTTTAACTTTGTTTATGAAACTAGAAACGCATAGTATATTCTATAGTATTGATTTTTTAACAATTCCAATGGGCTCATATAATCTATTCAGTTCATCAACTTGCTTTTCTCACTTAATGATATATTAAGCATTGAAAATTTTCGTTTTTTTTTTTTTTAAGATATTATTTATTTATTTGACAAACAGAGATCGCAAGTAGGCAGAGAGGCAGGCAGAGAGATGGGGAAACAGGCTCTCCACTGAGCAGAGAGCCCGATGTGGGGCTCGATCCCAGCATGCTGGGATTATGACCTGAGCTGAAGGCAGAGGTTTTAATGCACTGAGCCACCCAGGTGCCCCGAAAAGTTTCTTAAATGGAAAAAGTGAACTTAGTTTTGACCCCATTTCTAAGTTTCAGTCTCATTAATGGTTAGTGTTGGGGGAAGATTATTGAGAGGACATGACCCCTGTGAGCTGGACCCCTGATATCACAGCCTCCGTACCTTCTTCCTTGTCTTTGGAATGTGCATTCTCTACTCCCAGAGGCTATCCCAAGGACATAGCCTTAAGACACTTGATGTTGAGACTGTCTGGATGGTATCTGCGACTGAACCCAGTTAAGGCCTCTGCAGAAACTTTTAAGAATTGTTGGGTGGCTGCAGAGAACTCATCTTGTGGCTGCACAAGACAAGCCTCTATGTAAATTCTCTTGCTTATTAAGCCTATCATCTACCAATCTGGAGTGGATTGTCTCTTTCCTTGGTGTCTTGATGACCTCCACCTTGTGTGTGGGGTGAATAAGGGGGCTGGCTTCAGTTTGCCTCAGGGAAGCTCTGGACAGCTGATATGAACAATTTCCTTAATGTTTTCAAATCAGTTAATTATTAATGAAGAAATCTTTTGGAAATGCTGAGCAATTTTATTAAATAGGGAATAAAAGTACTTCTAGTCTTTATGATTTTTGTTTAAAAAGTTTATTTTATTTTGGTAATTAAAAGCAAAACAAAGAGATTAAGGAGTACACTTGTGATGAGTGCCAGGTGTTGTATGGAAGTGTTGAATCACTATATTATATACCTGAAACTAAGATGACATTGTATATTAGCTATACTGGAATTTAAATAAAAACTTAAAACAGTGTCTAAATTGTAAGATTGAGAAACTGACCCAAAAAATGATGGAAAATTTTCTTTTTCTCACACTGTGGGAAGTGCTCTAAAAGGAAAACCACAAAATTATATATAAATGTGAATGTTTTTGGTAGAAGTAGTAATCACACTATGTTGCTGGAGACAGAGATTCTGGTCCTTTTTATTTTCTATTTACAAATTTTAAAGGTTATTTTTATTTGTTCATTTTTAAACTTTTAGTATAGTTGACACGCAATGTCAATTAGTTTCAGACATACAACTTAGTGATTTTTTTTTCAAGATTTTATTTATTTATCAGAGAGAGAGGGAGCACAGGCAGACAGAATGGCAGGCAGAGGCAGAGGGAGAAGTAGGCTCCCTGCTGAGCAAGGAGCCCAATGTGGAACTCCATCCCAGGACGCTGGGATCATGACCTGAGCCGAAGGCAGCTGCTTAACCAACTGAGCCACCCAGGCGTCCCACAGCTTAGTGATTTGACAAGTGTGTATGTTATTCTGTGTTAACCCTAGGGGAGCCACCATCTGTCCCCTTACATCACTACTACAACATCCTTGACTGTATTCCTTATTCTGTGCCTTTCATTCCCATGGCTTATTCATTCCATAACTGGAAGCCTGTATCACCTTCTCCCCTTCACCCATTTTGCCCATTCCTCCTCACCCCTCCCTTCTGGTAACCATCAATTTGTTCTCTGTATTTATAGTTTTAATTCTTCTTTGTTTGTTAATTCATTTTTTAAAAAATTTCCACTTATGAGTGGGATAATATGGTATTTGTCTTTCTCAGTCTGGCTTATTTCACTTAGCATAATACTCTCTAAGTGCATGCACAGTGTCTCAAATGACACCCTCTCATCCTTTTTTAATGGCTAAGTAATATTCCTCTGTGTGTGTGTGTATGAGCACACGCACATGACATTTTCCTTATCCACTTGTGTGTTGGTGGACACTAAGTTGGTTCCATAACCTGGCTATTGTAAATAATACTGTAATGTACAGAAGGGTATATATATCTTCTTGAATTAGTGTTTGTGTTTTCTTTGGGTCAATACCCGATAGTGGAATTTTTGGTAATTTTTGGTATTTCTATTTTTAAGTTTTGAGTAAACTCTGTACTGTTTTCCACAGTGACTGTACTAACTTACATTCCTACCAACAGTGCATGAGGGTTCTTTTTTCTCCAAATTCTTGCCAACACTTGTTATTTCTTATCATTTTGATTTTAGCCATTCTAACTGATGTAAGGTGATATCTCATTGTTGTTTTGATTTGTGTATCCCTAAAGATCAGTGATGTAGAACATCTTTTCATGTGTGTGTTGGCCATCTGTCTGCATTCTTTGGAAAGGTGTGTATTTATGTATTCTGTCCATTTTTTAATGGACTAAGTTTTTTGTGTTTTTTTTTTTAATGTTGAGCTGTATAGTTCTTTTTTTCCCTAAGATTTTAATTATTTATTTGAGAGAGAGAGAGCAAGCACAAGAGCGGGAAAGAGAGTGAGAGAGAACCTGAAGCAGGCTCTCCACTGAACACAGAGATGGACACCGGGCTGTATCCTACCACAGTGAGATTGCAACCTGACCTGAAAGCAAAAGGCAGGTCTTCAACTGACTAAACCCCCCAGGGGCCCAAGCTGTATAGATCTTTATATATTTTGGATATCAACCTCTTATCAAATGTATCATTTGCAAATATCTTATCTTGTTCAGATTATCTTTTAGTTTTGTTAGCAGTTTCTTTCGCTGTGCAGAAGGTTTTTATTTTCATGTAGTTCCAGTAGTTTATTTTTGCTTTTATTATCCTTGCCTTAGGAGAGGTATTTAGAAAAATGTGGCTGTGGCTGATATCAGAGAAATTACTACCTGCATTCTTTTCTAGGAATTTCGTGGTTTCAGGTTTTACATTTAGGTCTTTAATCCATTTTTGAGTTTACTTTTGTGTATGGTGTTAGAAAGTGGTCCAATTTACCCAGCACCATTTACTGAAAAGACTGTCTTTTCCCCATAGTATATATATTCTTGCCTTCTTTGTTGTAGATTAACTGAGTATAATTGTGAGTTTATTTCTCTCGTCTCTATCCTGTTCCACTGATCTATGTGTCTACTTTTGTGCCTGTACCATATTGCTTTGATTGCTACAGCTTTCTTATATCTTGAAATCTGGTATTGTGATATCTCCAGCTTTGTTCTTCTTTCCCAGGATTGCTTTGGTTATTAAGGTCTTTTTGGTTTCCATATAAATTTTACTATTACTCGTTCTAGTTTTGCGAAAAATGCTATTGGTATTTTGATAGGGATTGCATTGAATCTCTGCATTGCTCTGGGTAATATGGGAATTTTGACAATAGTAATTCTTCAAGTCCATAAGCATGGAATATCTTTCCATTTGTTTGTGTCATCTTCAATTTCTTTGATCAGCATTTTATTGTTTTCAGGGTATAGGTCTTGCAGCTCTTTGTTTAAGTTTATTCTTAGGTATTTTAACTTTTTAGGTGCAATTGTAAATGGTCTTGTTTTTTACATTTCTTTTTCTAAGACTTTGTTGTTAATGCGTAGAAACACAGGGAGGGGCGTTTGAGTGACTTAGTTGGTTAAGCATGTGCCTTCAGCCCAGGCCATGATCTTGGGGTCCTGGGATCCAGCCCCGTGTTGGGCTCTATACTCATTGGGGAGTCTGCTTCTCCTTCTCCATCTGCCCCTCCACCCTGCTTGTGCTGTTTCTCTCTCAAATAAATAAGTAAAATCTAACAAAAAAAAAAAAAAGAAAGAAAGAAAGAAAGAAAGACTATGTATTAACCACTTTACTAAATTCATTTATTACTTCCAGTAGTTTATTTATTTATTTTCGGTGGAATCTTTTGAATTTTCTGTGTATAGTATTATGTTGTCTGCAAACAGTGACAGTTTAACTTCTTTACCAATGTGGATGTCTCATTTCTTTTTCTTGTCTGATTGCTATGTCTAGGACTTCTAGTACTATGTTGAATAAAAGTGGTGACAGTGGACATCTTTCTCTTATTCCTGACCTTAGAGGGAAAGCTCTTAGTTTTTTGCCGTTGAGGATGGTATTAGCTTTGGGTTTTTCATAGCTGGCCTTTATTATGTTGGGGGTATAGTCCTTGTCAAATGCTTTTTTATGTCTATTAAGATGATCAAGTGATTTTTTATCCTTTGTTTTATTGATGTGGTGTATGATGTTAACTGATTTTGTTAACTGATGTTAACTGATGTTGAATAGTTGTAACAGACTTAGAACTTCAGAGGCCTGGGTATGTTTCAGAAACTTCATGATCGAGATTGTGCTCTTAATATTTGTGGTTCAAGATGGAAATGGCTGTAGACCTTTGAGAGGGTCCATGGCTGTTCTAAACCTTAGGGCTTATATAGTTTTGTCAAATATTTGTTGCAATTTGGATGTTACTTTTTTTTTTTTTTTGAGAGGGATAGCAGTGGGGAGAAGGGCATAAGGAAAGGGGGAGAGAGAGAGACTCTTAAGCAGGCACCATGCCCAGCACAGAATCTGATGCAGGGCTCCCCCTCATAACCCAGACAGAGATCAGGACCTGAACCAAAATCAAGAGTTGGATGGAGGCAGGGAAACAAGCAAAAGAGGAGAAAGAGATAGCTGTGCTCCACTGTTCATTTTTCTTTGTCTGACTAGTCCAGAGTTAAAAAAGCAAACATTTATTGAATTCCTATAAGGCAGTGGCTAGACTGACTTGAGGAATTGGGAGTTAAATGAATATCAGTAGAAGATCAGACTCTGATCTAAATCAAACAATCATTTATATTTAGTTTTATACATTGTAACAAGGTGTGTTGAGGAAACCATATAAAATAGTGGAAAAAGGTGACAGACAGGGAGTGGCTCTGCTTCTTCCTTAGTTGTGCGGATTAATCTACCAGGCCTGTGTCCTGGCCATCAAACCACACTAACAATGCTTTGCTTAAGTGGAATTCAAATTCTATGTACACATACATTCACATTTATGTCTGTATCTTTATATATTGCAGGTTGATTCATTAAGGAAGATACTCTTTAAATAAAGTTTTATGTATATTACATGTACTTGATTTCTGTAAAATGTTAAATATTCTTAGGTAATTAGGTGTTGTAAGATATGCTTTTCAGATAGGTGATCTGGGGTGGCTCTTGTTTAAAGTTACTTAAAATACTGTTATCTACTTTTTGGTACTCACAGCCATGGAAATTATGGTATTTATAAAATGGCAGTCCCTTTCCCTTGTTTATCCTAGTCAAGCTATCTCTCAAGGGCATACTGTGAGAAGCATGTGTGGTGCACCTCAGATTACCTTGTGAACTGCCTTCACATCTGTTTAATTTAGTTTAAACATGGTGATAAGAAAACACAACAAAAATATCACAGCTCTCAATTTATTTCTCTATCTGGCTGTAATAATTTTACATTCTGTAGCAGCTAGTATAAACAGCGGCAGACATGATCTATGATCTTGGAAAAAAGTAAATGTTGAGTATTTATTAAGAATCTATTATAGTGTCTTTATGTGCAGTCAAAACAGAAGGGGGTGTATCAGTATTCAAGCTCTCTGACACATTACTCAGGCTCTTATTAAAAAAACACTCTGCGTTCAGGGGCTAATTTAACATTACCATTTTCGTGACTCTATGCAGGCACATTACGACAAAGCAAAAAATAAATCAGCATGCTATTTTTTTTTTTTTTCTCCGCAGCTCCAGGCTTGTAATTTATTGAGGTTTGGCCATAAGGTGTAATTTCCTTGGGTTCTGAGAGCACAGCTGTGGTAACTGCAGGTCTTCCAGCTGCTTCTTATGGACTCTCCTTGAGGTCAGGAAAAGGCTGAGCTTTACCACGGTCCCCAGGGGCTGATTCCACGTGGAGGAATTAAGAACCGCTCCTCCAGTGCAGCTATCAGCCTCCGAAGAGGGGGGTGATTGATGGTGGTGGGGATGGGAGCCGGCTTAGTTCCGGGAAAAGGGGGGAGGCTCTTACTGGGACCGTAGAGGAAGATGAATTGCAGAAAGTGGGAAGCCGCCCGCGAACCGAATCGGTTCGTTTGGACGCCGGCAGAAGGCTCAGGACCCCCGGCGCGTGCAATCCCCTTCCTTCGACCCCGGCCGCGCCTTCCCCGCCCTACAGCGCCAAACGCCGGCGCGCGCGCCCTGCCCGCTTCCTGCGCACGCTCCCTCTTTGCCCACGCGCGCTCCCTGAGCCCCATCCTTGCTCAGGCCCGCGCATGCCCCTCCCTCCCACCAGCGCGTGCCCACACGGCCCGCGCGCACGCGCACTCTGCCCTCCCTCTGCCCGGCGCGCGCTAGCTCGCTGGCCCCGGGCGTGCGGTGGGCGGGGCGCCGCGCTGACGTTGCTCGGGATGCGGGCAGGTTCCGCCGCCGCCGCCGCCTCAGCCTCAGCCTCCGCTGCCTCAGCCTCGCCTGCCACCGGGGTTTGTATGAAAACACCGGGCGGCGGGCGGCGAGGAGTCCGCCGTTCTTCCAGAGAGCAGCCGCTGGCGCTGCCGACGCCGAGCCGGGTGCTGCGGCTCTGCTCAGTCCTTGCCAGCGCCCCGTCCTGAGCCGGTGAGCGCCCCGCCACCGTCCGTGCGTCCGGGCCGGCCCCCTCTTGGCTGCGGCTTTCCCGCCCGCTGCCCTCTGCTCTCTCCCGGTCGCGGCAGAAGCGGGAAGGAGCGACCCGGGGCCCGCCGCGGTCTGCGTTCTGGGACCCCGCCGCCCCTCACCTGACAGGTTGTGTAACGCGTGTCTCTCGGGGGGAGTGGACCCGAGCTGGAGGGAAGCCCTTGATGGCTAGGGGCTTTGGCTGGTTTTTGGAAAACGCCCCACCCCGCCCCCACCTGCGGGCATTCGGTGGCCCCCGCCTCAATCCCAGGCGGAGGGTCGCCGACGCAGTTTTCGGGCAGAGGCAGCCCCGGTGCCCTGCCCTTTCTCTGGGGCCGGGAGCGGCGGTCGCCGCGTTGCAGCGCGGAGCAGAGCCGAGGGGCGGCGGGCCGGGGGTGGGCGCGCGCCCTGCCTCCCCACCCACCCTGGCACCCACCGTCTAGGTGCGCCTTGCTTTGCAGTGGGGTTGGTGTTGTGTGATTTCGGCGGTGGCTAGGTTTGCTTCCTTTCACGGGGTGGTTTGGCCTGAAGTGTGTTCTCTGTTTACAACTTGTCGCCTTTTGGGTTTGGTTTGAACCTGAATCAGATCGCCCTAGATGACAGTGCAGAGTTTCCTTACAGCCTGCCTTCCTGAGTTGCGGGCTCTTCATTGCAAGTATTCAAGGACTTCTGCAACCCCCGCGCAAAGGCTTGTCTTTACTGTTGTTTTCCGCTTGTGCCGGTTAAGCCTCTTATTAGTACTAGTGCTAGTATTAGTACTAGTGCAGTTTTGAATCGGTTGGTTTCTTGGGCATTTACCCATTTTACAGTGGAGTTTTTATACACCTTAGCATAATCGATATGAATGTTGATAATTTCAAGGCCATTTCTTGTTTTAACATGGCTTGCTCAATTCAGAGCTTGAAGGTCCAGCGCTGCTGATGACCTAATGTGTTGTAACACTTACCGGATTTTTTTTTTTTTTTTTTTGGCAATGTTAATTCCTTGTGGGTGTTTTGTTTTTCTTTAGGTGTTGAAAATTGTGGCAGTGTTTAATTATAATGCATGACAGTTTGCAGTGAGAAAGGACATGAACAGTCTTCTTGATCACTCATTTTCACTTTTATGTCCATGTTGTAATCTTTATGTAAATCGAGTTCTATCACTTTCTTTAGTAACCTCTGAATTCTTCTTATAAATTGTCTTTTTTCGGGCGCCTGGGTGGCTCAGTGGGTTAAGCCGCTGCCTTCGGCTCAGGTCATGATCTCAGGGTCCTGGGATCGAGTCCCGCATCGGGCTCTCTGCTCACAGGGAGCCTGCTTCCCTCTCTCTCTGCCTGCCTCTCCGTCTACTTGTGATTTCTCTCTGTCAAAATAAATAAATAAAAAAATCTTTAAAAAAAAAAATAAATTGTCTTTTTTCCTGAGAAAACTAGAAAGTTATTTTTGTAATAGTGTAGTGGAATGTTTTCAGTTCAGTAAGCTGAAAAGTAGTAGTTTATTTAAGGCACTTTAAATAGTACCTATTTCAAAACATGTGCCAAATACTAATCAAAACCAAACAAAACCTCGGGAGATGTGTAAGTATTTACTATAATTGCTGTCATTAGTCCTGTAATTGCTGTGAGATAGCCATATCTTATCTACTGCTTATTTTCTCATTGTGATATGATTTCTTTAGTTTCCCATTCCACCTGGCTTGAGTTAGGTTCTGCAGTGAAGCTATAGATTCATTTTTAATGACCTCAAAACTCTGCCTTAATTGCTTCTACACTTAGCACTGCAGTCTTACCCTGAACTTTGAAATGAAGGGGATGGACTTGGAGTTCCTCTGCAGAATATTTAAGTGTTTTAATGTAATTTAAGCTTTTGTAGAAGCAATTTTTATGAAGCTTTCCCCGTTGACTTGCATTGAAGCATTATTCTCTTTGAAACAGATTAGCTAGACTATTATATAATAATTTTTTTTTATCTCCAACAGCAGAGGGAAAAGAGATCGAAGACTTTTGAAATTATCTAATTTGTATTAGGTTCTACATTTTGGAGTTTTCACTAAATCTCCACAGTGTTCACCTTCCAAAATGTACTCTTGCTTAAGGTCCTTCGGTACCTGGAAGTTGAACAGTCTATCAGTAGTTATGGATGAAACTGTCAGAGAGCTCTCTGCAAGTTGGGAGCCTTCCTTAGGTGGTGGCTCTTGATGTGAATGACAGAAGTTGTTAAGAGTGAACACGGACTTTTAAATTTTATCTGTTGTTCTTGGTTACTGTGCCTTTGTACTGTAGTGTAGTGCCTAGGAAGTTGGGCTTCATAGCCACCCTGGCTGGGTTTGAAGCCTGGCTTTGCTTGAGGCAAGTTATTTATCCTCTTGTGCTTCAGTCTTCTCAGTTCCAAAAAGGGAGTAATAATGGTTATGCCCTGAAGATCTTGAATATTAAATGCACATAAAGTGCTTAGCGCACAGTGCCTGGCATGTAGTAATCTTTCAGTAAATATTACTGCTATTGCTTTTCCTCACTCTTCCAAGGGGTCTAGTAAGCTGAAGAAGGACTTAAGGTTGATGGAGCATTATTACTGTAGAATAATTCCATGGTGACCCATTGGATCCTTTGGGGCTAAATAAGAACTTAGTCTCACTATCTTGCCTTGGAAGCATGTAATTTAGTTTTAAATAGAACAGCTAGACCCTGAGCTGCGTGCCCTGTGATGCTGCTGGAGAGGTGCTGAAGTATCCCTGTTTGTCCCTTCTGACAGAACCTTGGATTGTCTCCCTCTTGGTGGTCATGACTGCTATTTTAATCACCTGTTTTTGACTTTGTGATGGTGTGTTTCTGTGACTGTGTGTTTCTGTGACTGTGTGTTTTCTCTGACTGTGATGTGCTGCTATCAAAAATGTTATCTAACTATTAATAGGTATATATGAGTTTATCTGATCAAGATATTGCATGATGTTTCCAGGACATACAAAATCACTTTTATCTGTGCATTCTTTTATTTTCTTCTTTATTGGTGTTAGAGAGTGAGGTTGGTTTTGATTTGACATTGTATTCCTTTTCAGCTTTCATGTAATTTTTCTAGGAAGGTTTTTTTTTTTTTTTTAAATTAATGATTTTTGGGCGCCTGGGTGGCTCAGTGGGTTAAGCCGCTGCCTTCGGCTCAGGTCATGATCTCAGGGTCCTGGGATCGAGTCCTGCATCGGGTTCTCTGCTCCGCGGAGAGCCTGCTTCCTCCTCTCTCTCTCTGTGCCTGCCTCTCTGCCTACTTGTGATCTCTCTGTGTCAAATGAATAAATAAAATCTTAAAAAAAAAAATAAATTAATGATTTTATATACTTAACTGTTCTTTGTTTGCAAGGATCTGATATTAATACTCAGTTCTTTAAATCAGTTGTTTTCAAACTTTTGATTTCAGACCCTTTTCCATTCTTAAGAGTTACTGAGCACCCCAAAGAGCTTTTGTGGATTATGCCTGTAGTTATTGTCTTATAATTAAAAAGATATGTATAACTTTTATTAATTTACTTATATATGACAGTAATTTGTTCATGTAAACATTTTTATTGAAAATAAGTATTTTCAAAATAGATAAGGCAGTGAGAAGAGCAGTTTTGTTTTACTTTTTTCTCTAATGTCTAGTTTAATAGGAACATCTGGATTCTTCTGTCTACTCCTGCATTTAGTCTTTTGCAGTGTTTTTTGGTTTGAAGTATATAGAAAGACAAATCCTACCTTACATAGCTAATGGCTGTAAAAGAGAGGGAGGCATTTTAATAGCCTTTTCAGATAATAATGGATTTTCTTGTTTGGTACAACATCACAACTCAACATGTGTTGGTTTTTTAGTTATTTGCAGTGTGGAATCTGAGATCATGTCAATGGACTTTTTTCATAGTGTTACACTAAAATCGATTGGTCTGAACTTTGGATCTTACATAACTATGCCTGACTTTGTAGCATCATGCTGTGGTCCTTTTTAAGTATTGGCTCAGTTATGCAGATCTTCCAAATGTTGACACATTTCCTATGTTATTAAAAAATCACATTTGTTAATATTACCACTTATCAGAAACAAATTATTGGGAAGCTGTCCAGGTCATGATATGATTGATGGTGGATACGAGTTTTCCAGAAATTTGATTTTTGCTTGAAAGTGCAGATTTTATCATTGGCAAGAAATATGACTGCCAGTTGTTTCCTAGAAGTGACAAGCAGATTTTGTTCATCTCTGAGAGAACCTCTGCCAGAATACGTAAGTGTGAATAATCGTAGTCATTCTTTCAAGTAAAAATGGTGTTTCATGAAAAAAAGAGACTAGTGTCAGCCCTTAGTTCAGTCACGCAAGTACTTTACCTTGAGACAGCCATCAACTATTGTAATTCAGTATGTGGCCAGAAATGCTTCATGTGTACTTAACATTTTGTCACATAGAATATTTAAAAAGATGTAAAGGTATATATTCAAGGGCTGAGAATATAAAATTAATCTTTACTGTTTTTTTTTGGAAATATTTTATTTATTTGAGAGAGAGCAAGAGAGAGAGAGAGAGTGAGCATGCACTCACAAGCAGGGGGAGGGACAGAGAGAGAGAGAGAAGCAGACACCCCACCTAGTAGGGAGCCCAACATCAGGCTGGATTCCAGGATCCTGGGATCATGATCTGAGCTGAAGGGTTGCTTAACCAACTGAGCCACTCAGGTGCCCCTTGAAGGACATTCTTAAGTGAAAAGGCTTTTTTTTTTTTTTAAATAGCAACTGGTACTTGATGTTGAAAAATATAATGACTAATAGTGCAGTTTGTTGCCAGTACCATAAGTTGTTCCAAGATGCCAGAAATGTTATACATCATTGCTTTTGTACCATTAGTATAAATGTATACAGTTAAAAAGTTTAATGATATTTTAGTGTTACTATGAAAATAGTATTGACGTTGTGGACCCCCTGAAAAGGTATCAGGTGCCGAGGGGGACTATGGACCACATTTTGAGGACTTCTGGTATAAATCAGTTGATTCTTACCAAACCTTGATAAGGAAGGGAAGTGGTGGTGACAATCACTAGTCTGTTTTTGCTTCAGACTTTTGGTCCCCAGTAAAGGCTGTATTAATTTTTTTTTTTTTTAAAGGCCCAATAGAGGTTATTCACAGGAAGTTTAGGGTTCTTGAGATTTCTTTTGGTCAGGTGCTGATACGGGGGAACTGTAGTATTAGTATTATATACTAGTATAGTAGAACTACAGTACTAGTAATCGAAATTAGATTATCTAAAAACAAAAAGATTTGGGATTTATGTATCCACACAAATGTTCAAATCTAATATGGGGGGGTTGCATATTAGACAAATAGTGAAGGCACAGTGTGAAAATCTCAACTGATACTGAGCTCTTAAGCTAAAATAAGCATTTTAGCTTCCCTTCTTAATCTCTGTTCATTTCTTACCTAATTCATGCTGAGGATGAACCATCCTAAGAAGAGGTACCCAGCACTTGCTGTCCTTGCCTCACATCCTACCTTAGGGAGAAAATGATTTAAGATTATGAAGATTCGGGACGCCTGGGTGGCTCAGTTGGTTAAGCAGCTGCTTTCAGCTCAGGTCATGATTCCAGAGTCCTGGGATCGAGTCCCACATCGGGCTCCTTGCTTGGCAGGGAGCCTGCTTCTCCCTCTGCCTCTGCCTGCCTCTCTGCCTGTGCTTGCTCGCTCTCTCTCCCTCTGTCTCTGACAAATAAATAAAATCTTTAAAAAAAAAAAAATTACGAAGATTCTAAGGGTATAGGTAACATGGGGAATAAAAGTAATAAGGTTTGTGAGGATTTATGATGCAATAACGGTAATAAAAGTGTGAACACTGCCTACATATAATGAGTTTAATGAATTGAAAAGGATACTACTTTTGATGGGAATTCTCCAGATTTATTAATTTGTTGTAGGCACAGTTTCTAGTTGCATGCAGGTAGAAGTGATAATGGGTAATGCAAGATAGCAAACCTCTGTGATGAGCTTCTCTCCTATTTGCAAAGTAAGAGAATTTGACTCCCAGATGATCTTTGAAGCTTCCTACAACTCTAGAAGTCTGGATTTTTTTCTTTGCCTGTTGAGAATGTCTTTTTCATTTGTTAATTCTGTTTTACCAATTATAATTTGTGTTTTCATTTGAAACTTATTTTTCCCAATTCTTAACATTGATTTATATTCATATTTTTGGTTCATATTTTGATTTTTAAAAATTTACTTTAAAAATTATGGCTGTAGGGGCGCCTGGGTGGCTCAGTGGATTGAGCCGCTGCCTTCGGCTCAGGTCATGATCTCAGGGTCCTGGGATCAAGCCCCGCATCGGGCTCTCTGCTCAGCAGGGAGCCTGCTTCCCCCTCTCTCTCTGCCTGCCTCTCTGCCTACTTGTGATCTCTCTCTCTGTCAAATAAATAAAATCTTTAAAAAAAAAAATTATGGCTGTATATATATAATATAAAAATTATCATTTAAACATTTTTAAGTGTTTAGTTTATTAGCATTAAGATGGTTGTGCAACCATCACACTGTCCATCTTCAGATCTTTTTGTCTTGCGGAACTGAAACTTTGTATCCATTAAGCAATAACTCCTCATTTTCTTCTTCCTGTAGCCCCTGACAATCACCATTCTACTTTCTGTCTTTATGAATTTGATGGCTTTAAGTACCTTTTATGAGTAGAATCATAGTATTTGCCCTTTTGTGACTGGCTGTTTCATTTAGCATTGTCTTCAAGATTCATCAGAATTTCTTTCTTTTTAGGGCTGAATAATGTTCCATTGTTTGTATATACCACTTCATCTGTCATTGCGCCCTTGGGCTGTTTCAGTAACCTTTGGCCATTGTGACTAACACTGCTTTGTACATGGGTGTACAAATACTTCTTCAAGACCCTGCTTTCAGTTCTTTTGGGTACATATTCAGAAGTGGAATTGCTGGGTCATATGGTAATTCTATTTTAAGTTCCTGTGTCACAACCCTACTGTTTGCATAGCAGCTGCACCATTTTACATTCATACCAACAGTGTTTGAGGGTTCCAGTTTCTCCACATCCTTGTAAACATTTGTTTTCTGTGTGATTGGTCTTTCTCTTGGGCGGGGACTGGGTGGGAGGTGGGGTGGTTTGTGCAGTCATTCTAATGGGTGTGACGTGGTAGGTTTTGATTTGCTTTCATGCTGCCGAATTTGGTTTGCTGCTATTTTGTACATCAGTGATCAGAAAGGATATTGATCTGTAGTTTTCTTGTAATTTCTCTGTTCGGCTTTGGTATCAGGGCAGTGTTGGCCTCATAGAATTAGTTAGGGAGTATTCTTAAGTTATTTGGAAGAATTAGGATTGATGTTCTTTAAATGTTTTGTATAATTCACTAGTGAAACAATCAAATCTGGGGCTTTTCTTTTTGGAAAGTTTTTGATTACTCATCCAGTCTCCTTAATAGTTAGGAATTTATTCAGATTTTCTGTTTCTTTTTGTTCAGTTTTGGTACGTTTTGTGTGTATAGGAATTTGTCAGTTTCATTTAGGTTCTCTGTTGGTGCACAATTTTTCATACTATTCACTTAAAATCCTTTATATTTCTGTAGAATCAGTGTCTTCACATGCTTTCCTGATTTTAATAATCTGAGTCTTCTGTTTTTTTCTTATGTTTAATAAAGGTTTATTAATTTCATTTATCTTTTTAAAGAACCAATTTTTTTATTTGATAATTTTCTCTATTTTTCTATTCTCTATTTTATTTATCTCTGCTCTAATTATTATTTTCTTCGTTCTACTAGCTTTGTGTTCTGCTTTTTCTAGTTCCTTAATTTGTAAAGTTAGGTTGTTCATTTGAGATCTTTATTTATTTTTTTAATTTATTTGAGATAGAGAGTGAGAGCGAGAGCAAGGGAGGGGATGAGCAGGGGAGAGGGAGAGGGAGCATGATGCCTGGCTCCATCGCAGGACCCTGGGATCATGACCTGAGCCTAAGGCTGATGCTTAACTGATTGAGCCACCCAGGTGCACGCCCACCCTTTTTAAAACTTTACTTTTTTTTTTTTTTAAATGTTTAAATGTAAGTGTTTATAGTTGTAAACTAACTTCCTAGCACTGCTTTCTCTGTATCCCATAAATTTTGGTATGTTTTATTTTCATTTGTCTCATTTGCCTTGATTTTTTCTTCGACCTGTGATTAAAGAGTGTGTTTAATTTCCACAAATTTGTGAATTTTCCAGTTTTCTTTTTCTTATTTATTTCTAACTTCATTCTGTTGTGGTTGGAGAAGATACTTTGTATAATACCTATCTCTTAGAATCTGTTGAGACCTAATTTGTGGCCTAAAAGATGATCTATCCTGGAGAATGTCCCATGTGCATTTGAGAAGAACATACATATTCTGTTGTTTGGTAGCGTTTTATATCCGACTGTTGGTCATATAAACAATAGTTGGTTTATAGTGTTGTTCAGGTCCTCTGTTTACTTATTAGTCTTATGTCTGGTTGTTCTATTTATTACTGACAGTGGGTATTGAAGTCCCCAACAATTACTATAAAACTATTTTTCCCTTTAATTTTGTCAATTTTTGCTTATTGTATTTTGGTGCTCCGTTATTAGGTATGTGAATGTTTGTAATTGTTATATCTTCTTGCCCTCTTGAACCATTTATTAATAATTAGTGTCCTCCTTTGTCTCTTGTAATCTTTTAAAATTTGAAGTTATTTTGTCTGATGTTAGTATAGCTACCCCTTATTGCTTTTGGTTATTATTTGCATGGAATATCTTTTTCTGTCTTTTTACTTTCAACCTATTTGTGCCTTTATATCTAAATGAGTTTCTTGTAGAGAACAGATTTTTTGGATTGTATTTTTAAATCCATTTGCCATTCTCTGCCTTTTCATTGGAGGTTTTAATCCATTTACATTTGCAGTGATTACTGGTAAGGAGGAGCTTTTATCATCTTGCTATTTTTTATATGCCTTATGACTTTTTGAGTTCCTCATATCCTGTATATTTTGATTTTTGTTGGAGCTGACTTCGGCTGTGATACTTAAACGAACCATTTTGATGAGTCAGTCATAGGTTAGGGACAAGGAAAATGTGTGTTTCAAGGAAAGAATTTTAATTTCAGATATCACCTATTTGATATTTGATACTTAGAAAATTTGGCATTTGTTTAAGTCTAAAAATAGTTGGAATCTGAGCTGAGGGAAGCATCATATTAAATAAATTATTACTGTTAGTTAGATCTAAGTGTGGTGTAATTCTTCTCCCCAAACAGTAAAACCTTATTATTTGTAGTATAATTAAAACATCTCATAGCAAATTAGACCTTCCGTAAGTGCCGAAACGTCTTTGTGGCATAGTGTGTGAACTATCCAAACTTGTGTTTTTAATGAGGATGCCTGATGAAGAAAGGTAAAAGGTATAATTTTTACAGGTTTACTCTTACCCACAGTTTTTTTGTAAAATTAATGATAATGTAGGTGAAATAAAGTTGTCTGTTTGCACATTGGGTTAAAACATTCATAAACTATAGTTGACTCATAACATAGGTTTGAACTGTGTGAGTCTACTTATCCACATATTTTTTTGGTTAATACAGTACTGTAAACATATTTTCTGTTCCGTACGATTTTATTAATATTTTTTAGCTTACTATGTTATAAGAATCCAGTATATAATACATTGAATGCAAAATATGTATTACATTATTGTGACAGTACAGTATATAATATATACAACACAAAATATGTGTTATTGTTTACATTATTGTTAAGATTTCTGATCAATAGTAGGCTGTTCATAGTTAAATTTGGGGGGAGTCAAAAATTTTATGTGGATTTTTGAGTGCCTCGGTGTCTGTGTTTGCCCCAATCCTGTGTTGTGAATGACACATGAGTAAGGTAACTGGATGAAAATGTATACCTCAGTAATAGTAATTTAGAGTAAGATAATGCTTATGGATGTAAAGATTAGTAGTATATATATAATTCTAGTTCAAGCCATCTTTAAATATATAAAAGTCAACTCATATAAATTCTTTCCTCCCACTTAGGGAAATGTATACTGTGAATTTTTATGTATAGCACAGAAGGGTTTTTTTATTTGTTGTTTTTTAAGATTTTATTAATTTGACAGAGAGAGACAGCAAGAGAGGGAATACAAGCAGGGGGAGTGGGAGAGGGAGAAACAGGTTTCTCGCGGAGCAGGGAGCCCTACATGGGGCTCTACCCCAGGACCCCAGGATCATGACCTGAGCCAAAGGCAGACTGCTTAAGGATTGTGCCACACAGGTGCCATTGTTTTTTTTTTTTTTTTTTGTTGTTGTTGTTGTTTTTGTTTTTGTTTTTTTAGTCTGCTGGATGAGTAACTTAGAATACATTTTCTAACGACCCAGGTGGGTCAATAGTTTTGCTTTAGTGTAAAAGGATATATTTTATTATGGGAATCAGGTGCTGAACTACAGAGGGTGTAAACCCTTGACCCTAATTTAAGGATGGGTTGAATTAGAAGGTTCTAGCAGAGACTAAGTTCTTGTTTTTGTTTTCTTTTTAACAGTTTTATTGAGCTAAAACTCACATACTGTCAATTTTCACTTTATAATATGCAGTTCACTGCCCTTTAGTACATTCACAGGGTTGTGCAACTGATGTAGTTTTTGGAATGTTTGTGTTGGTGAGGTCTGTAGTTGTCCAAGAAAGAATTCTTGACATGTGTCTTTGGTGCAAAATGGTGGTTTTGTTAAAGCTCAGGGACAGGACCCATGGGCTGAATGAATTGCTGCTGCTACCTGCTTTGACTCCCTGCTGTGGCTCCCTGATGCCCTGGGGGATTGGGAGGAGCAGCTGATTATACACCTTGGGGTTGTGGGGGGAGTAAAGATGAGGGAAGTTCCAAAATGACTTTCGTAGGCTGAAGAAGACTCACAGGATCTTGGAGGAATCTTATACTCTGCGTATCCCAAGTATTTGTCAGTGGGCTGCCGGTTATAATTATAATTATAATTTTATTTACATTTCCTTCTACCTTTGTTTCCCACATCACAACTATAACCACAGTGAATTTTAGAACATTTTTATTACCCCCTAAAGAAACTCCACATCCTTCTAGTACGTCCCCTCCTCCATGCCATTCTTTTCTAGTCCTAGGTAACCATTAATCTACTTTCTGTCTCTATAGATTTACCTGTTCTGGGTATTTCATATAAATGGTATTTTATGCTACTATATAAAGTGGAATCATATAATGATGTGGTCTTTCATGATTTGCTTCTTTTACTTAGCATAATATTTTCAAAGTTTATTCATGTAGTACATATCAGTACTGTTTCTTTTTATCACTGAATAATATTGTATTGTATGGCTATACCACATTTTATCTATCCATTCATTGGTTGGTGGATATTTGGGTTATTCTCACTTTTTGGTTATGAATAATGCTGCTGTGAAATTTGTGTACAAATATTTGTGTGGATAGAAGTTTTCTTTTCTTTGGGTATATACTTAGAAATGAAATAGCTGAGTCACACAGTCACTTTATGTTTAACCTTTTGAGGACCTGCTGGATTGTTTTCAAAGCAGCTGTACCATTTTACATTGCCATCAGCAATGTATGAGGGTTCTAGTTTCTCACATTCTTGCTAAAGCTTGTTATTGTCTGTATTTTTTTATTATAGCCATTCTAGTGGGTGTGGAGTGGTATCTCATTGCAGGTTAAGTTTTTTTTTTTTTTTTTTTTTTTTAAAGATTTTATTTATTTATTTGACAGAGAGAAATCACAAGTAGTCGGAGAGGCAGGCAGAGAGAGAGAGGGAAGCAGGCTCCCTGCTGAGCAGAGAGCCCAATGCGGGACTCGATCCCAGGACCCTGAGATCATGACCTGAGCCGAAGGCAGCGGCTTAACCCACTGAGCCACCCAGGCGCCCTGCAGGTTAAGTTTTTAAATAGTGATTAAGCATAACAGGAGTGATAATACTCTAAGATGGAGTTACTATTACAATTAAAATATTTAATAGGCTGACCTAGGAAGATAATCATCAGAAGCCATTCTTAACCCTGGCTATGCATAATTATTATCACTTACTAATTAAAAAAAATGATGTCATAGATTAATCTCTGAAGGCATTGTATGATTTTTTTTCCCACGAAATTCTTTATTGAAAAAGAAAATTGCAGTCTGAGTTGTGGAGAACAGAATTCACTCTAGATACCTTAAGCAGAGAGGGTTTATTTATTTTAGGATACTAAATAATTTAAAGAGTTGTTGGGATGTACCAGTCTGGGTCCAGTCAGGAAATAGAAACCACATGGTAATTTAACAGGGAAAAATTAATGCAAAAATATTTTGGCTATAACAGGGATTAGATAATTGAAGGCTTTATCAGCAAGAAATAAAGATAGCTCTAAATAGAGGAATAGCTGTTATGGAGACCAGTTATTACCCCCAGGGCTGAGATAGAGTGAGCCCCTCCCTCCCCTGAAGACTTGGTGGAAAGGGCAAGGTCAAGGTCAGAAGGGGCAAGGTCAAGGCAAGTAGGTGTGGTGTGACCCTAGTGGAATTTGCTGAGGGTTTGCCCTCTAGGGTACCAGGGAAGGCTGTTTATAGGGAGATATCTCACCAGAGGCACCCTGCTACAGAACAGCTTAGACTCCTGTTGGAGAAGCTGCAGGTGCGGCAGGAGCCCGGTGCTATAGAAGCCGTCCTCTTTGCAGGGATGGGTCCCAGAGAGGCCTTGTCTGCTGCAGCCGTGAACACCCTGAAGCCAGGAAGCAAAATCCTTTTCCTCTGCAGTATCTTTCCAATGCCCTCTTGATAAAGCTTAATATCTTGCCAGCTGGCTAGGAAAATATTTTAAGGGCACAAATCCATTTTCACAGAGCAGGCAAAAAGGGTGAATTTGGAGATGAGGGGCAATACATCAATATCTGGCACAGGTTTTAAGTGGTTTACAGAATTGTTTGGAGCTTTGTAGAAAAAGAGATTCTAGGTTGCGCTGTAAGCAACAACTCCCAAATCCCCTACCTAAAACTGAGAAACCAAGGGAGACACTGTCTCTTTTATGATTAAGAGACTTCCTGTCTATGAAATTGCTTCTAGATCTTCACGGCTAGAACTGCACTGATGTTTTAAAATTAGGAAGCTGTTGCCTCCACGTCTGGGAATGCTTGCTGCTCTCGACGTCTGACCCAGCTTCTTTCAAAGTGTCTCCTGTTCACGAAATTCTCTGCAAACTCAACTTAGAGGGTGACCCCTCCATACCCCCACGTGCATATGGGTTGGTAAAAGTGTACATCAAATTTGATAGTGAGTATGATCCTCTGAACACTGAAATAGTCATTAAGACCGTAAGTGTGCTGCGGTCACTATTGCCAACATTTTGACCAACTGCAGCAATGAGCAGAGACAGGAATTAGAACTGAGTATAGGTACGGTTGGTTACAGGTCAGGCCGTGCCAGCCTTAAGTACCAGGTTGGTGCCCAAGGTGCCCATATGTACTTCACGAAATAAACTTTTTGTTTTTTTGTGATACGTGAGGACTTCTAAAGTGTAGGATCCAGAGCAGAGGCCCCTCTTGCCCAGGTCTAAGGTACTGCCCTTGTGTTGTTTGCTGTCCTTGGCTACAAACAGCATTATGATAAAAGCTCTCATTTCTGTCTCCTCAAGGATCTGTGAAGAGATACATACTCAGGAGTCAAATTGTTGGGATATAAACTGTAACACTTTTAATTCCACTTAATATTGATGGCCCTCTACGACCGCTATACGAATTTACACTCCCTGCTGAAATAACATTTTCTCTGTTATTCCGTGCAAATATGTGATTTTCAAAAACAAAATGATACCGTCCTCTACCTGTTTCACAGTTTGAACTTCTCATTTGTCTAGTTTGATATTGATCCATTGGCTGGATCTTTTAGGCAAGACTGTCTAACTGGTAACCACTCGGTTATTACCAGCATCTGAGCCTGTTTCTGCATCCTTCATTCAGTTAATGTATTTGTTTATCTGGAGCACAGACTTTAGCAAACTACTGAGAACTCTTCCTGGCATTGGGGGACCCAAAGACAAATGAAACTTAATTAATCCCCTGCACTCAAGGACCTTGGAGTCTGAAAGATGTAATAAGAAAACTATTCCAAGACCTTGTAGAAATCAAGATTTACTGTAATTTTCACTTGTTCTTTTACAAATTAATTAATTCTGTCAAAAGAAAGAAAGTTAATCTGAGAATACATGTTGCACACTCTCACTTTTTTTTTTTTTGAAATTTTTTATTTATTTTCAGCATAACAGTATTCATTGTTTTTGCACCACACCCAGTGCTCCATGCAATCTGTGCCCTCTCCAATACCCACCACCTGGTTCCCCCAACCTCCCACTCCCCCTCTTCAAAACCCTCAGATTGTTTTTCAGAGTCCATAGTCTCTCATGGTTCACCTCCCCTTCCAATTTCCCTCAACTCCCTTCTCTCCAAACTCTCACTTCTAATAATGCATTTACTTGGTAAGAGTACATAAATGATACTTTGAATAATCCTTTCCTGAATCCTTATGACATGCTGGAGAGCATCAAAAAGGAGGGCAAAGGAGACCTGGAAAGTGCTTTCCTGAACCTGTTCCACAGCATTCAGAGCAAGCCCTTAAACTTTGCTGACCAACTGTATGATTCCAAGAATGGCAAGGGGACTCGTGATAAAGTCCTAATTAAGTCTTAAAAAATTTTTTTTTAAAAGTTATCTCTGCACCAAACGTGGGGCTCAAACTCCTGACCCCGAGATCAGGAGTCACGTGCTCTACTGACTGAGCCAGCCAGGTGCCCCGATAAAGTCCTGATTAGAGTCCTGGTATCTCTCACAGTGAAATGGATGTGTTGAAAATTAGGTCTGAGTTCAAGAGAAATTATGGCAAGTTCTTGTACTACTGTACCCAGCAAGACACTTAAGGCAGCTGCCTGCAGGCTGTACCTGTGTGGTGGGGATGACTGAGGCCCAGGATGGCATGAGCATCCAGAGGTGGTACTCCTTTGTTCCAGAAAATGGCATGTGACCAACAGTCCTGTGTGCCCCTCCCTTCGAGGATGATGTTGTTAGCATTGCCCCCTCCTTATGTTCATTTCAGTTGCCTGAGCATGGCCTGCCTCTTGTGTCTAGTCTCTCCTATTAGCCAAAGAAATGAACATTCCAGGGAGTTGAAAGTGAAATCTTAATGTGAAACACTTTGCCTTTTGTGTCCTGTATCATAAACAGTTGAAGAAACTGAATTTTTTCTTTATTAAAAAAAATAATAAAATCAGGAAACTGTGCTGGTCAGGAGGCCATGGTAGTCAGGATTGTCCTTCTGTATAGCTGTAGATCCACAGTGGACCAGTACCTGTTGTGGTCTGCAACAGCCCTGCGTATTGGCTTCTTTCTTTATACCCTGTAAGATCTGTGAAATAATTTTCAGGTCTCAGGAAATTCCTTCATAAAAATTAGAACATTTACAGCTGTGATAGTGTAAAGAGAAAGTTTTAGATACAATAATTGTTTTTTGGTCACCTATTCATTGGTGAACGAGGTATCTTCTCTCTTAAATAGTGTGACATAGCTGCTACCTGACATTGACCAGATGATATTAACAACAGTTCATTAGTCATATATTCACAGCGGGGGGAGTGGAGGATACCACATGTCTCATGGGGGTTGCACTTGGGAATAGAGTGAACCAGTCACAGAGGCCTTGGCAGGCTTTGTAATAACAAAAGGATGAAGTAAGAAGGACTGTTGCTCTCATGGGAGGATATGATTAGTTTGAATAATGCTCAGGCCTGACAGCTTGACTGAGTGGAGTGCAGCTGGTTCAGCTAGTTAGCTGGGTGAAGTCTTTTGTGCTAGGTGGGAATACATATGCCTTTGGGGCACTGTGAGGCTCAAAGCTGGTGGGACAGCATTTGAAATTTTAGGTCTGTGTGATAGTACTCCAGTAATGATTGTTAATGCCCTTTTGAAAGAGAACTGCCAAACTGTGCATTTGTTTATTTTGGCCATTTGATTAGTCTACTCTTTCATGTGAATCTCTATTCCCATAAAGGATATAAGCTCTAATGTGAGTTAATAATGCAGGTAGGAGAAGCAGGTTTTCCATTTCTGAAAATTCCCACTTTATTTTTTACTTTATTTAAGTAGGTCTAGGAGTCTTACCACAGATTTTTACTATACAAGATATTAATAAATTATGGCTTAGGTATATGATATATATATATATAAGAGTAGTTTTATTTTTCTTTATTTGAAGCACACCCAAAAAACTTTTAATGAACCTTACATGAGAAGCAGATAGGTGGTCAAACTTATCTTACCATTCTGGGAACTAATGTTTTTTCCTTTTCATGATTTTTAAAACCTCATATGGTAAATATAATTTTTTTTTTGAAAGGGTAAAATTTATGGCCTAGTGCTATATACCTTATTTATTTATTTATGAAGATTTTACTTATTTGACAGATAGAGAGAGAATACAGGCAGGGGGAGTCGGAGAGGGAGAAGCAGGCTCCCCACCGAGCAGGGGGCCGATGATGCAGGGCTCAATCCCAGGACCCTGGGATCACGACCTGATCTGAAGGCAGGTGCTTACGACTGAGCCACCCAGGCACCCCAGTAAATTTCTATTAAATAACTCACTTCAGCTAAAATGGGATTCAGTTTTTTTAAAGATAGGCTTGGAGTACCTGGGTGACTCAGTTGGTTAAGCATCTGCCTTTGGCTTAAGATAGTGAGGTCCTGGGAATGAACCCTGTGTCAGGCTCCGTGCTCAACAGAGAGTCTGCTTCTCCTTCTTTCTCTGCCTCTCCCTGCTGCTCATGCTCTCTCTCTCTCAAATAAATGAATAAAATCTTAAAAAAATAAAGATAGGCTTGATGGGCTTAATTTAAATAAATAATATAAGCCAATTTTAATAATTTTTCTATTGTGGTAAAACGTATCTAACATTGGAGCACCTGGGTGGCTCAGTTGGTTAAGCATCTGTCTTAGGCTCCAGTCATGATCCCAGAGTGCTGGGATCGAGCCCCGTGGTGGGCTCTGTGCTCCTCAGGAAGCCTGCTTCTCCCTCTCCCTCTGTCCACCTGCCACTCCTCCTGCTTGTGCTCTTTCTCTCTGTGTCAAATAAATAAATAAATAAATAAAATCTTTAAAAACAACAACAAAAACATACCTAACTTAAAATTTGCCATTGTACTCATTTTTAAACCTCTGATTCAGTAGCATTAATTTTAATTACATTCACAAAGTTGTGCAGCCATCACCACGATTTCCAAAGTTTTTTGTCAGTGCAAACTTACATTCTGTAATTATTGATATACTGTGACTCCCTATTTCCCTTTTGCCTTCAGCCCTTGGTAAACTTCTAATATACCTAGAATTTGCCCATTCTAGATATTTCATATAGGTGGAAACATGTATTTGATGTTTTGTTTCTGGCTTATTTCACTATGACATAATGTTTTCAAGGTTCATATTATAGTGTATGTCAGAACTTCATTCCTTTTTATGGCCAAACAGCATTCCATTGTCTGTATATACCACATTTTGTCTGTTCATCTGTTAGTGGACACTTAAATTGTTTTTTGTCTTTGGCTATTGTGAATAATGTTTCTACCAGCACTAATGTGCAATTATCTGTTCGGGTCCCTGTTTTCAGTTCTTTTGGGTATATACTTAGGAGTAGAATTCCTGGGTGTTCTATATTTAGATTTCTGAGGGAACTGCCAAACTGTTTTTTACAGTGGTTACACCATTTTATGTTCCCACCAGCAACAAGTGAGGGTTTTAGTTTATGTACATTTTCAACACTTATTTACCGTTTTTAAAATTATAGACATGCTAGTTGGTATGAAGTAATACATGTGATTTTGCTTTGCATTTCTTTAATGACTGTAATGATGTTGGGCATCTTTTCATGTGCTTTATAGGTCATTTGAGTATTTTCTTTGGAGAAATGTCTGTTCAAGTTTCCTTTGCTCATTTTTAAAAAAGATTTTATTTATTTATTTGATAGAGAGAGCAAGGGAGCACAAGCAGGGGGAGCAGGAGAGGAAGAGGGAGAAGTAGGCTCTCCACCAAGCAGGGAGCCCAATGTGGGACTCTATCCCAGGACCCTGGGATCATGATCTGAGCTGATGGCAGATGCTTAACCATCTGAGCCACCCAGGTGTCCCCCTTTGCTCATTTAAAAAAAAAAAAAAGATTTTATTTTTAAGTAACCTCTTACTTTAAAAATTACTTTAAAAATTACTTAAAAAAAGTAATCTTTTTTTAATAAAAAAGATTTTATTTTAAGTAACCATGGCGCTTGAACTCAGAACCCTGAATTGCGTGCTCTACCAACTGAGTCAGTCAGGTGCCCCTCAAGTCCTTTGCTCATTTTTAAAGTGAATTATCTTTTGGTTGTTGAATTGTAGGAATTCTTTATATATTTGGCTATTAAACTCTTATCAGATAAATGATTTGCAAATATTTTCTTCCATTCTGTTTGTTTTTCACTTTCTTGATAATGTCCTTTTGATGCATAAAAGTTTTTAATTTTGAAGTCCACTTCGTCTTCTTTTTTCTTGCTTGTGTTTTTGTTGCCGTCACTGAGAATCTCTTTCCAAATCCAAGGTCATGCAGATTTACCTCTATGTTTTCTAAGTTTTAGCACTGATATTTGGGTCATTGATCTATTTTCAGTTAATTTTTATAACATGGTTTTTGAGTACCAGCTTCATTCTGTTACATGTGGAAATCCATTTGTCCCAGCAGCAGAAGGGACTACAGGCATACCTCATTTTAGTATGCTTCACTTTGTTACATTTTGCAGATATGTGTGTTTTTTACAAATTGAAATTTTGTGGCAATGCTGCATCTGGCAACACTGTTGGTACCTTTTTTCAACAGCATTTGCTCAGTTTGTATGAGCACTTTGTATGTTACATTTTGGTAATTCTCACATTATTTCAGGCTTTTTCATTATTTGTTATGGTGATCTGCGATCAGTGATAATGACTTGATGAAAGCTTAGAGGATGGTTAACACTTTTTAACAATAAAGTACTTGTTAATTAAGGTAGGCATATTGTTATTTTTAGACATTACGCTATTACACACATAATAGATTGTCAGTATAGTGAAGACATAACTTTTATATGCACTGCAAACTAAAAAAGTCATTTCACTTACTTTGTTGTGATAATTGCTTCATTACAGTGGTCTGTAACTGAACTTGCAGTATCTCTGAGGTATGCTAGTATTCTTTCTCCATTGAGTAGACTTGGTACCCTTGCCAGAAATCACCTGGCTATCGATGTGTGCATTTATTTCTAGACTTTAATGTACATTCTGTTGGTCTGCTTTTCTGGTTTTTTTTTTTTTGTTTGTTTTTTTTTTTTGCCAATACCACTCTAAGTTGATTCTAATTAATGTTTTTTACAATGTGAACATTAACAGTGTCAAATAGCAAAGCTACAAAAAGCCATAAGTCAAAATACTATTGATAAAAATAGAGCCTAAGACATAATTTATACCAGAAAATGGAAGAAACACAATCTTTTTTTTTTTTCCTTTACTAACTTCATGAGGTTCAAATATAGGTCCAAAAGTTCCAAATGATGATGTGTTGATTTTTTGTGAAAAGTCTTTATACAATAAAATAGGTTTTTTTTTTTTAAGATTTTAAAAATTTTTTTTATTTATTTGACATAGAGAGACACAGCGAGAGAGGGAACACAAGCAGGGGCAGAGGGAGAGGGAGAAGCAGGCTTCCCACTGAGCAGGGAGCCCAAGCTGGGGTTCCATCCCAGGACCTGGGGATCATGACCTGAGCTGAAGATGGATACTCAGTGATGAGCCATCCAGGTGCCCCCAAATAGTTATTTTTTAAAACTGAAAGAATGAAGTTTATCTCTCGTATTAAACTTTTGTTTTCTTTTGAATGTTTTCTTTTCTGTGTTGAACTTGAAATAACCGCTCACCGATTTCATTTTCAATTGACATAGATGATTTCTTCCTTGCTCTTGATGCTTCTTGAAAAACAAAAATATTTCTTACATAAGAGAACTTCTGGCCTCATTAAGGTCTCTGTAATTGGGTGGCTTTCCCTTTTCTGTTCAGTAATTTCTGCTAACTATATAACTTGTTACCTCAGCCTTTTCCCTGTAATTTTTTTTTAACAAAAGGTTTATCATGTTTGTTTTGAGTATCTTTAACTTGTCAGAAGACAGTAATTTATATTTACATGCTTTCTGAATATTCCTGGAGCCATGCTGCACTTGAAAAGTGGTTTTCCACAGCCCATGTAAAACAGAATATGACAATTAAAATTGTCAGCCCATGTATCAGCCCATTGATAGGGTTTTTTTTTTTTGAGATTTTTATTTATTTATTTGAAAGAGAGAGCATGAAAAAGGCAGGAAGGGAGAGGGGCAGAGGGAGAGGGAGAAGCAGACTCCCTGCTGAGCAGGGAGCCCCATGCAGGGCTCAGTCCCAGGACGGTGGGATCGTGACCTGAGCCAAAGGCAGATGCTTAACTGACTGAGCCACCCAGGCATCTCTGATAAGTAGTTTTCACTGTAAAGATGAGGCTTTGTGTTTATGTCTCCTGTTTTGCTCATTTAGTGAAATGATTCACAGTATACAATTCTTCATTGCTAATCTTACTGGATTAGGGGAGGTAACTTGAAAGGGAGAAACTGGTGTTCATCAGTCTACCATCCTACCCCTGTGCCACGCAGCCTCCAACTTTGAAGTCAGACTCTAACCAAATGAACATGGTCCTACTGTGCACTGTCACATATGGCTGTTTTTTTTTTTTTTTAAGCTTTATTTATTTGAGAGAGAGTGAGATCAACTAAGCAGGAGTGGGAGGGAGGAGGAGCAGAGAGAGAGGGAGAAGCAGACTCCTCACTGAGCAAGGAGCCTGACATGGGACTCAGTCCCAGGAACCTGGGATCATGACCTGAGCCGAAGGCAGATGCTTAACCAACTGAGCCATCCAGATATTTCCTATATGGCTGATTTCTACACAGTCATTAGTTACTGTGAATGCTGCCATTGCTTGGTGCGCAAAAGTGAGAAAGAAATATTCACTCCACGGTGAGCTCTCAAAGAATTTTAGCAACAGGGGCACCTGAGTGGCTCAGTGGGTTGGGCCTCTGCCTTCGGCTCAGGTCATGATCTCAGTGTCCTTGGTTCGAGCCCCACATCAGGTTCTCTGTTTGGCGGGGACCCTGCTTCCCTCTCTCTCTCTGCCTGCCTCTCTGCCTACTTGTGATCCCTGTCAAATAAATAAACAAAATCTTAAAAAAAAAAAAAAAGAATTCTAGCTACAGCTTATGAGAAACGCTGGACTAGACTCTGGGACCTCTGCATACATTGCTGTCTAAGAACCAATTGTGTGTGTCTGTGTTAGCCTTAGTCAGGCATCCTTTCAGGCTTTTAAGTATCTTTCAAATGATGAGATTGAAATTGGTGGATTTAAGTCACATCTGGAACTCTAGCTGCAGGGGAGTCTGGGAAATGCTTTTAAAAAAAAATTTTTTTTTTTTTAAAGATTTTATTTATTTGACAGACAGAGACCACAAGTAGGCAGAGAGGTAGGCAGAGAGAAAGAGAGAGAGAGAGAGGAGGAAGCAGGCTCCCCGCCAAGCAGAGAGCCCGATGCGGGGCTCGATCCCAGGACCTGGAGATCATGACCAGAGCCGAAGGCAGAGGCTTAACACACTGAGCCACCCAGGCGCCCCTAAAAAAATTTTTTTTTATATTTTTATTTTTTTAAGCTTTCGACTTCTTATATTACAGGAAGGTACAACTAGATGGAAATTGGGATATATATTGTATGCCAGTACACCGTATTTGCCATATTGTTAGATATTTTTTTTTAAATGAAGACTTTTTTGCCCATTTGTGTAGTAAAATTTTCTTAAAGCAAGTCTTTAAAATGTTGGTTTGTTCATTCAGAATTTTTTAGCACCTGCCACGTGCTTGCTCTATTTTAGATACATTAGAGGCATTTAAAGCAAAGCAGATTTCTGCCCTCATGGAGCTTTAATTCTAGCAGGGAGATACAGATAATAAGCAATGCACAGAGTTAAATAAATGGTCTAGCGTACAAGTTGTATAAAATGACTGACATATTGACCAGTGAGATACTAGATATTAAACCGTGTGATTTCTTATTTGGATATATCAAGAACCTTGGGTTGCTACTACTTTTTCCTCAAAACCTTGAGGAAATGAAGGAACCCCCTGTGGTTGCTTTTGTCATTATCAGTGGTGATAAGCTGGTAAGGGTATGGGATGAATTTGATTACAGGATTGATATATGTGATGTAATGGGGCATCCATTGAGTATTCAGAAGTTTATAGAACTGACCTGATTGTTCCCTTAAAAGTTGTTTTGACACAGGTTCATATGTAATCAGTTATTGAATAGTTCAGTTTTCAAAGTATTCAGTTATTTTTGAATCATCTTGTGTTAGAAGGTGGTAAGTGCTCTGGAAAAAGACAGTAGATTCAGGCGAGGGGCAGTGGGTATGCTGGAGTGTGGAGGTAGTTTACAGAATTAAATAGGATGGTTGGAGTGGGGTTTATTGAAAAAGTAATACTCAAGCAAAGGAAGTTTGGAAGTTACTCAGGCATTAGGATATCTGGCAGAACGTTTCAGGTAGAGGAAATAGCTTGGGCAAGGTAAGAATTGGAGGAAAGCAAGAAGGCACAGCCAGTATGTCAAGAGCAGTGTGAGTGAGGAGAGCTGTAGGTAGGAGATGAGGTCAGGGAAGGAAGGCTGAGGGTGTTCCCTAAGGCCCTTAATACCCCTGAAATGGACACATCTCAGGACTTTGAGCAGAGTGGTGACAAGAATTACTGAAGGTTTTTTGTTGCTGTTGTTTGTTTTTCTTTCTTTCCCCCTAGGGGTTTAAAAGAATCAGTCAGGATGTTTTATTGAGAATAGACTGGAGAAGGCCAAAGGTGGAAGGGAGATTAATTAGAATGGTTGATTTGCCCATGGTAGTTGTTATGGTGAAGTGATCAGATTCTGGATATATTTCGAAAGTAGAATTATCAGGATTTGCTGATGGATTGGATGTTGGATGTAAGACAGTGAAGGAGGAGGTTAAGGTTTTGGACTAAGAACTGGAGAGAGAATTCTCTTTACAATTGGAAAAGCCGAAGTGAGAGCACACTGAGTAGGGAAGGGCAGATCAGGGATCAGTATTGGATATGCTGAGTTTGTAGTATTATTAGAGACCCACGTGGAGATGTTGAACATTTATGAGACCTGATGAGATCACTAAGGAAGGGATTGGAGTTAGAAAAGGACAGGAAAGAGCTGAGCTTGGGGCATCCAGTGAAGGAAACTTAGATAATACGGCCAAATGGGGAAAGTATTTCCAAGAAAAGGGAGTGACCAGTTCTATCAAATGTGGCTGTTAAGACAAGTAAGATGAGGACTAAGAACTGACAGTTGAATTCAGGAATTGGAGGTCCCTGGGACTGACAAGCGGGGTGGGGAGAACCCGACTGGAGTGTGTTTAGGAGAGGAGGGGAAGAAGGGACTTGTTACCAAGTGTGGGTAAACAATACTTTGCTTTTGGGAGGGAAGAGAAATGGGACAGAAGCTGGATTTAGGAAGTGGAGCATAGAGAGTTCATTTTTTTTCCTTCAAGACAGGGAAATAGCAACATGATTTTATGATGATGAAAATGACTCAATTAAGGGGCTTATACCTAAATAAACTTCATGGTCAGTTTTTATAGTTATGCCCTTGTATGCAGTCTCAGTTTCTTTGCCTCTTTCTTGCTTTGCCACAAACTTGGTGAAATGCAGCACTTCTTCCAGGTGCCTGTTCTCTGAATTACACAATGCTGTAACAAACACAGACTTTGAAAATAGAAAGTTTTTGTGTTCTCTGGGGCCACTCTGGCCTTAGGCTATAAAAAGTGACCACAAGGGACAAAACTGGCTTAGCTCTAGGATGATGGGGTTGAGAGCTGGCCTTCTTCCTGGGGGACTCTCTAGTCCCAGAAAGCAGAATTCTTTGAGGTTATCAGTTTCTTTAGTGGAGATGATTTGTCAGAAATTCTAGGACTGGCTGTTGAACATTTCCCACAATGATGAGGTATGGGGTATTGAGGATGTAGGAGGTTATTTGGAATTACAGAGTTTTCATTAGCTGTTGAGCAGTCTCTTCCTGCCTTGTGATTGGCACCTCCAAGTCCTTGGCTTCCAAGTTTCCTGAGTTCTTCTGGACAGGGTACCCCCTCACAACTTTAGTTTTTCTTTTTGTCACTGTGGGCTTAAACATATCTTAATTTCTCTTTATTGCTTTGCTGTTTATTTTATTCTAATCCTGGGAGGGAGAGGACAGGAATGCCTGTTGTTTGACTGTACTTTGTTTTGAATTGGAAGTTTGAATAATTTCTTAACTGTTGAAATAGAATTGGTTGTGATTTAAGTTAACCAGCATTAACCTTTCCAACTCTATCAGCTTTAATAAGAGTCACACTAAGCTTTTCATGAGAGGTGCTATTAATGTACTTTTAGAGAAAGTACTACCACCCAGCAAGTAGAAGTAACTTAATTAACCTTACGTTTATGGCTGCAGTAGTGCTTTTGAAATCACAGGACTTTTTTTTCCCCCCTCCTTTGGATTTTTGATTCTTAATTTGGAGATAGGAAAAAATTACTTTGACTTTGTAATCTTTTCTTAAGTCAGTTAAAAGAAAGAATAGTCAGCAGTTTTAAATTTCTTGCCAGCCTAAAAAATAGTCCATGACGACCCATGGATCAGATCTGATCTACTTCTTGTTTTTGTAATTTTTGTACACAATCCTAAATACATGTTTCTTTTTTATGATTGAATTAATGAAAAAAACTGAAAAAAAAATCACATATATTTTACTGAAATCATGTGTGTTTTACTGAAAGTTCCTTGTTAATTGAAGAAAAACATCCAGAATACCTGTAGTTTTAAAATCTACTACATTCTTTTGTATATTTGTTTCCCTTTAAATAGCTTTACTAAATACTGCATAAATATGTGAGAAACTTGTTGAACTGGCTGTCATTGTTTCACTGTCTAGTGATGCCACAAAATTCTGCTTCAATAAGCAGTGATATGTAAAATTAAAAGATGTCCAGAATCTTTTGTTTGTTTGTTTGTTTTTCTTTTTTTAGGGGGTGAATGGTTGCAAAATAAATCTGAAAAGTTGTAAAGATTCTGTGAATGATGTGTACTTTCTTTTTTTTTTTTTAAGATTTTATTTATTTATTTGACAGAGACAGAGAGATCACAAGTAGGCAGAGAGGCAGGCAGAGAGAAAGGGGGAAGCAGGCTCCCTGCTGAGCAGAGCGCCTGATGTGGAGATCGATCTCAGGACCCTGAGATCATGACCTGAGCCGAAGGCAGAGGCTTAACCTACTGAACCACCCAGGTGCCCCAATATGTACTTTCTAATAACAAAACTGGTATTGATTGAAGGAAAATATGTATTTTTTTTTTAAAGATTTTATTTATTTATTTGACAGAGGGAGAGAGATCACAAGTAGGCAGAGAGGCAGGCAGAGAGAGAGAGGAGGAAGCAGGTTCCCTGCAGAGCAGAGAGCCCTACGTGGGGCTCGATCCCAGGATCCTGGGATCTGAGCTGAAGGCAGAGGCTCAACCCACTGAGCCACCTAGGTGCCCCGAAGGAAAATATGTATTAAGTATATTAAATGAGATGACATTATATATAGGTGGTTTTTACTGTGTACATAGTTTGTTATTAAAAATTGTTCTTACATAGAAATAATCTTACATACTTACCAGTATTTGACCACTGTGTGAATAGTGGACACTAAGTACAATGCTATAGTTTGAGTATAGGACTACAAGAACAGGAAAAGATAATGTGAATTGTCTCAAAAGAAATCTTAACACTAGATCATAGATTGTTGTGTTAGGTTTTTTTCATTTTTGTAGCTCTAGGATTTTGATATTTTACTGACTGGTTTTAGATCATGTAATAGTCACACATTTTTGCATTTTTTAAAAGATTATATTTATTTGGTAGAGATAACAAGTAGGCAGAGAGGCAGGCAGAGAGAAAGAGGGGGAAACAGCTTCCCACTGAGCAGAGAGCCCGATGTGGCACTTGATCTGAGGACCCTGGGATCATGACCTGAAATGAAGGCAGAGGCTTAAACCCACTGAACCATCTAGGCGCCCCCATTTTTGCATTTTGAAGTAACTTGCCAGAAGCACATAAAACTCAAACATTCTCCTTTGGTTTCCAGTTTCCCATAATAACTTTCAGTGGTATGGTTTTTGTGATGTCTAATATATACAAACTATTGTGTATTTAATACAACTAACATTTTTTCTTTTAGATTATCTGCAATGTTGAAATGAAGTAACTCAAGATGAGCAAGTTAAAAGTGATATCAGAGAAAAGGTACTGTAATTCTAAATACCAGTATGTATCAGTTATGGAAATATTACATGAAGTGGTTATTTGAAACTCCTTATTTGAATTTATTATATTTATGTTTAAATAATTGTGTGTTGTATTTATATTTTATAATTAATATTTATTAATGTTTAACTTTTCAGTTAAAGCAGGAGTTAGCAAATGACGACCCATGGATCAGATCTGATCTACTTCTTGTTTTTGGATGGCTCATGAAATAAGAAGAGTTTTTAACATTTCTAAATGGTTGGGGGAAAAATTAAAAAGAATATTTATATGAAATTGAAATTTCTGTATATATAAATTAAGTTTTGGAACACAGCTGTGCTTTGTGTATTGTCTGGACACTTGCTCTACAGTGGCAAAGTTGAGTAGTAATGACAAAGACTATATGGCATATGGTGCTTAAAATATGTTCTGTCTGGCTCTTTACCTCAAACTTTTAACTAACCCCTCAGTTAAAGTATTATTTCTATTAAAGTTCTTACGTACCAAGAAATTGTCCTTAGCAAAGTTTTACTGTGGACTCTTTCAGTTAAAAGTCAGACAAACTGATTGATTCTGTTTTGGAATTTTTTTAGCTAGATTGCTTAACTCTGTTAAGTCTCTGTTTTCTCATCTATATAATGAGTGAAATACTAATGCTATCATTTTGAACTTGTGATGATTAAACAGTGTCTAGCAGGCTCAGTAAATGACAACTTATTAATATTGATGATAATCAGTTTTTGCTTTGTAGCATTGTATGTTATATTTATGTTTTTACAACTTTGTGTTTACAGGTATGGTTTGACTCTGTTTTATAATGAGAAATATATACACAGTTTAGATCAAGATTTGTTCCTTAAACTGTTAGGGTTTCCAGTTATTAACTATGTAATACAGTAGAACATATTTCATTGTTAAGTATTTTTGTAATTTCTATAGGAAAGGATTAGGTAGTGATTGTGTTTTATTTATTTTTTAATTAAAAAAAGATTTTATTTATTTTGAGAGAGGGCAAGAGCAGGGCAGGGAAGTAGGGGATGCGGGGACGGGGAGAGGGAGAAGCAGACTCCTTGCTGAGCAGGGAGCATAACGTGGGACTCTATCCCAGGATCCTGGGATCACCTGAGCCAAAGGCAAGTGCTTTACCAACTGAGCCACCCAGGTGCCCCAGTTTTTAAAATTTTTATTTTTTAAAGACTTCTTTTATTTACTTATTTTAGAGAAGAGAGTGTGTGTGTACACTGAGGAGTGAGGGTAGGAGCAGAGGGAGAGAATCATTGTCTTTTTTTTTTTTTTTTAAAGATTTTATTTATTTATTTGACAGACAGAGATCACAAGTAGGCAGAGAGGCAGACAGAGAGAAAGGAAGGGAAGCAGGCTCCCTCTGAGCAGAGAGCCCAGCGCGGGGCTTGATCCCAGGATTCTGGGATCATGACCTAGCCGAAGGCAGAGGCTTTAACCCACTGAGCCACCCAGGCACCCCAACAACATTCAGTCTTGAGTACAGCATATTCTTTTTTTATGACCTTTCTTTAACTTTTTTTTTTTTTTTTTTTAAGCAATGCTTTGTAGTTTTCAGTGTACTGGTCTTTCAGGTTGTTTGTTAGATTTATTTCTTTTTCCCATGAAAATAACAGCTCTTTGTGTCTCCTCAATGGTTTTTGAGTGTAATATTAAGCTAAAAATGAGAAATGTGATATATAGGGTGGCCATACGCCTGATTGAAACTTGTTACTCTGAAAGATAGAACAGATACCAGGGCAAAGCAGTTAGCCACAAACACGTACCTACAGTCCCTGTAGAACAAGACCAGAGAAGTTACGAAAATAATGAATATAAAATAATTAGCATTTAATTAACTTTGGTAAAGGAATTTAAAGGATAATGGCTAGTTATTGCTGATGCTAGTATAAATTTAGGCAGTTTAAAATTTTAGCAAGTTTTTTCTGGTTGTCTATAACAAGTCACTTGGTAGTGTTGAACTAGAATTTATTGTTAAAGAAGTCTTTTATGCATTTAATTATAAGAAGTAGAGAACTAGTTACTCTTCTCTTCCAGTTATAAGAATATTGTTCCAAATTTACATATTTAAATATTTAACTTTCTACAAAAGAATGATAATGAAATTTCTATTTTTCATTGTCCTTTGATTTATGGTGGAAGAAAATAAAGTTATGTGTTCAGAATTTGGAAAGAAACAGTAAAAATAAAAATAAAGCAAAAGTAATAAAAGGTTAAAAAAGGCCTATAAATGAGGATCAGATGTTTCTGAAAGATAATGTGCATTTTGGAAATAAAACCATACTGTTTGAAATTAAATCTTAGTTTCTGTGAGTCATGTTTAAGTCTAAAACCGTAGTATATTTCTGTGAATTTTTTTTTCTGTGAGATGTTTTTATTTATTTATTTTTTATGAGGACAGCTCTCTGTTACCTGCAATTTAAGGTAAAAAAGGTGGTAACATTGATTTATAATATGAAGGTAGATTGCATAACACTTGCACTTACTTGGGAAATTATTTGTTGCAAAGATAGTATCTGTACATCATTGGGACTTTGGTAATATCCAAGAACATTTATTATGCTTTCAGAAAAATAGGTAAGACTGAGAGTAAACTCAAACATCAAGTAGTAGGAGACTACTACAATGAAACAAATATTTGAGTGATACTGTCTTTAAACTACCATTTGAAAGTTGATTTGATGTATTTCATACTGATCATATTTTTAATTTGATGATTTTCTCACTATACGGTAATTAACAATCATAAGTCTCTGAAGTTTGGTCTCATTTTGATTCATCTAAAAGCAGGGTAAGTAAGGAAGATACATCCTTTTCTGAGTTGTGTTATTTAAAAATTTTCTCAGTGTAGTTCAGATTGTCCTTTGAATAGCCGTATAGCTTTACCCCACCCTCAAAATTTCCAAAGTCTAAAAATTATTCAGAAGGTAGAGCTGCCCTCTGGTGTTCACCCTAGATTCTTTCAACATTAGTGTCAACAGCCTTACAGTTTTAGAGCTGAGTTGGGGTGGCTTACGATATTTTGTTCAGTTTTCATTCTGTAGATTAAAAAAGTAGAAATAGAGAGGGAAATTGATTTGCCTATGTTCTCAATTTCCATTTATTTGCCTCCCTTGAAAAAATCCATCCATCTGTTCATCCATCCATCATTTGAAATAGCATGATTCTTAGAAAGGAATCACTTCAATGAAAGGTTTTTTCTTTTTCTTTTTTTTTTTTTTTTTTAAAGATTTTATTTATTTATCAGAGAGAGAGTGGGAGAGAGCAAGCACAGGCAGACAGAATGGCAGGCAGAGGCAGAGGGAGAAGCAGGCTCCCCGCTGAGCAAGGAGCCCGATGTGGGACTCGATCCCAGGACGCTGGGATCATGACCTGAGCCGAAGGCAGCTGCTTAACCAACTGAGCCACCCAGGCGTCCCTTTTTCTTTTTTTTTTTAATATGTAATGTAATTTAAAATTTTAATAGTTACTGATAAATTCTTAGTTGGGGATAGAATTGACTGTGTGTTACTTATGCTTAGTGTGTCTTGTATGTTTGTGAATTTTTTGAATAGCAGATGTTTATTAACTACTGAAAAACAGTGAGATGATCTTTAAGAAAAATGTGAATTGAAGAAAATTTAAGAAGCACTTCATTATTAAATATCAGAATTTTGGTTTTCTTGGGGCACCTGGGTGGCTCAGTGGGTTAAAGTCTCTTCCTTTGGCTCAGGTCATGATCCCAGGGTCCTGGAATCGAGCCCTGCATTGGGCTCCCTGCTCAGCGGGGAGCCTGCTTCCCCTTCCCCCATCCCTGCCTGCCTCTCTGCCTACTTGTGATCTCTGTCAAATAAATAAATTAAAAAAAAAATTTTGGTTTTCTTAATGCAAATTTCTCTTAAGTTTGGGTTATAGAATTTTTTTTTTTTTAAAAAAAGATTTTAATTATTTATTTGACAGAGATCACAAGTAGACAGAGAGGCAGGCAGAGAGAGAGGAGAAAGCAGGCTCCCCGCTGAGCAGAGAGCCCGATGTGGGGCTCGATCCCAGGACCCTGGGATCACGACCTGAGCCGAAGGCAGAGGCTTTAACCCACTGAGCCACCCAGGCGCCCCAGGTTATAGAATTGTTTTTAAAGATGTACTTTGTTCCTTAGTTTTCAAACTGTGCTCTCTTAATATCATTTCTCACCAAAAAGAACCAGGACTCTTTGGAGAAAGGGCTGATTCTAGGTCAGGAGCACAAAATGTGCAAAATAAACCTAGAGGAATAGTTCTCACATATTTTAGCCCAGAACCTCTTGGTGCTCTCTTAAAGTGATGAATGCTCCAGAAAGTTTTTGTTGATGTGAAGTATCTATTGATATTTTGCATTGTTATATATTAAAACTGAGAAATTAAAACCATTTTTTAAAAAGATTTATATATTTTTAGAGAGAGTACCTGTGCATGTGGAGGCTGAGGGAGGGGAGCAAAGGGAGAGGGAGAGAGAAACTTAAGCAGATGCCATCCTGAGTGAAGAGCCTGATGAGGAGATCCATCTCATGGCCCTGAGATCATGACCTGAGCTGGAACCAAGAGTCTGATGCTTAACTGCCTTTTGTCACCCACAGCCTCTATTTATTCACTTAAAAATAACAATAAACCAATTGTATAACAATGTTTTAGAAATAACTATATTTTCAACTGTGGAAGATTAGAATTATTATTATTATTATTATTTTTTAATTTTTTATTTTTTATAAACATATATTTTTATCCCCAGGGGTACAGGTCTGTGAATCGCCAGGTTTACACACTTCACAGCACTCACCAAAGCACATACCCTCCCCAATGTCCATAACCCCACCTCCTTCTCCCAACCCCCCTCCCCCCAGCAACCCTCAGTTTGTTTTGTGAGATTAAGAGTCACTTATGGTTTGTCTCCCTCCCAATCCCATCTTGTGTCATTGATTCTTCTCCTACCCACTTAAGCCCCCATGTTGCATCACCACTTGGAAGACTAGAATTATTTTATTATGTTTTTGCGAATCTGATGTGTGGCATAATGGAAGATGGCTAGATTCTCTTATCTGTTTCTGAGTTTAATCTGTCTTGATCTATGTTACATGTAATATGTGCACATATTATACTTGTGTGTGTAGTTTGTGCATGTGTGGTGTTCTTGTTATTATAGAATATGAAGAAAATCTGGGCTTACATAGATATGTGATTAGAAAAGGAGGAAGTACTTGAATCAAAGGCCCTTTAATGCATTAATTAATTATATTTATTTATTTGTCAGAGGGAAAGAGAGTGGGTGCAACAGGGGGAACAGCAGGCAGAGGGAGAAGCAGGTTCCCCACTGAGTAAGGAGCCTGATACAGAACTCGATCCCAGGACACTGGGATCATGACCTGAAACCGAACGCAGGTGCTTACCCAACTGAGCCACCTAGATATCCCAAAAGGCCATTATAGATAATTGTGGATAATTGTCGTTTGATTTATGGTGGAGGAAAATAAAGTTGTGTGTTCAGTATTTGTAGAGAAACAGTAAAAATATGATTAAAGCAAGAGTAATAATTATATATGAGGAATAGATATATATAAATGATGATACTATTCTTTGGAAATAAAGCCGTATTGCTTGAAATTCAAATTGAAGTGGATATTCTTGCTAAGTAATAGTTTTCTTACAAGTTAATTGCAGGGTGGAATCTGAAACTGTATTAGTGAACTTTCTGTTCTCTGTTAAATTCTGTTGGTCTTTTTTTGCACTTTGAATAATTTTTTTCCATATTTAAGTTTGTAACATCCAGCATTGGTCATTTAGAAATAATTGATTCCATGACTAATGCAGATCTTCTGAATAGTACATTTTATTACACAGTACTGAAAAATTACATGTATTAATATCACCATTGATTTTTATCAGGAAAAAAAGATGTTTTTAAGTAGATTCCACACCCAACATGGAGCCCAGCATGGGGCTCGAACTTACCATCCTGAGATCAAGACCTGAGCAGAGATCAGGAGTCAGATGCTTAACTGACTGAGTCAGGCAGGTGCCTAGAAAATTTTCTAGGGCAGCTGACAAGGCTATGACGGTAGATCCACATTTTTCGAAATTCTATTGTTTGCTCAAAAGCTAGATTTTATCATTGGCAACAGATTGGTCAGTTCTCTTGAAATGATATACTCACTTTGTTTACTTCTAAAAAATGTATGCCTGAATTCTCCAGTCTGAATAATCTTTGTCAATTTTTTGAAATTTCTTTTACTATTATTTTTTGACTTGTTTTTTGAAGTAACCATGTTCTGTGAAAAAAGTGGCTAGCTCAGCTTGCATTTTAAACAATCACAGGTTTTCTTCCCTCAAGGTAACCGTCGTATTTAGTGTGCAGCTGAAATGTTTAATGCACACACACAATATTAAAGAAATTCGTACTCATGGGTGAAACGAGAATTTTTTTTTTTTTTTAAAGATTTTATTTATTTGAGAGAGAGACAGTGAGAGAGAGCACGAGCGAGGAGGTCAGAGGGAGAAGCAGACTCCCCATGGACTTGGGAGTCGGATGCGGGACTCGATCCCGGGACTCTGGGATCATGACCTGAGCTGAAGGCAGTCGTCCAGCCAACTAAGCCACCCAGGCATCCCTGGAATTTTTGTTTTTAACTGAGTTCAGGGTGGTGAAAAACATAGTGACTGGTAGTACAGTTTGGTGTCACTGTCTTGATTTGTGTCAGGGTGCTAGCCCTTTACCCACCAGTGCTTTTAGATCATCAAGGCAAATCTCAACACAGAGTCAGATAGTATTTTTATGAAAATAGACTTTGACTTTGTAGATTTTATGATAGGGTCTTAGGTACTTGACAGGGTATTATAGAATACTTTGAAGACTTTTGGCCAGTAATAGTCTTGTCATGCCTGAAAGCCAGAAACCTATCAAAGGCTAGGATCATACCAAAAGGACTCCGGAACCAACTTGGGAAGCTCCCATTTATTGATCATTGAGTGTTTATAATTGTAGTGAATAAATACCAAATGTATTTAAGTTTTTAAGTTCATATTGATGCATGAAACTAAAATATTTCATTGGTTATCTGATACAAATTTTAGGGAATAACTCATTCTTCTGGAAACTGGTAAATACAAGTAAGTTAAAAAAAAAAAACAAACCCAAACAACCCAGCATTTATTTTGCTTTTATTTGATGAGTTGTACCTCTGGATCATCAAATAAGAAATTTTTCTCTTTATGGAATTGTTTTAGTTAACACATGAAGAAGGAGTGGGATGGTAAGGTATCATTGTTTTTTGATCCTTAGTGGAGTAATGGATGTAGCCATTGGTGACCAGTGATTGCTTATATTACAAAAGTAAGAGAACCAGACACTATTTGCTTTGTTATGGAATGTTATAGTACCACTTTAAAGAATTCACATCTCCAAGCCTTCATCAGATTAGGCTTTTAAATTCAACTGCCAGTTTACAGAAAATATGGAAATAAACGTATTAATTATGCTGTGGCTGTGTAATTGGCAAAATCCAGAATGTGGGAAACTAAAGCCCACTAATCAAGCTGCTTCAGCAGATAAATTGTGAGGAAAAAAAAAGTGTAATAGGAAACTTGTAGATAAAAAGACAAATACATATATATCTAAACCTCATTTGGTTTCTGATTTGTCCAGATTGTTAAAGAAAATGTGAGAGAATGAGAATGAACTAATAAATTTAAGAAAATGGAATTCAGACTAGATTTTGGTATTAATGGATTATTGTTTCTGTTTTTGGTATGGTAGTGATAGTGTAGTTATATATATTTTGAAGAGTTTTTCTATTTTGGGAAATAAAGGATGCCAAAGTATTTACAGAGGAAATGATCTTTCTGAGACATGCTTCAAAATTAGTCCATTGACGTGTGCACTTGTAGGTAGGTATGTATGTGTAAAATAAGATTGTCTGTGGATTGATGATTGTTGGAGCTGGGTGATGAGGACATGGTGGTTCATTATACAATTTTTTTCTTTTTTGTTCATTATAGAATTTTCAGTAGTAATGTTTTTGCTCATTCAGACTTATAGCAGTTTTAAGGAACCATTCCTTCCTCCTGCAACAGTTGAAGAAAAAGAAAATATGTACAAATATGTACAAACATGTAACATAGTTTTATCTCTACAGAATTCTTTTATTTAAAAAATTTGTGGGGACGCCTGGGTGGCTCAGTTGGTTGGACGACTGCCTTCGGCTCAGGTCATGATCCTGGAGTCCCAGGATCGAGTCCCGCATCGGGCTCCCAGCTCCATGGGGAGTCTGCTTCTCTCTCTGACCTTCTCCTCGTTCATGCTCTCTCTCACTGTCTCTCTCTCAAGTAAATAAATAAAATCTTTAAAAAAAAAAAAAATAAAAAATAAAAAATTTGTGAAATGTTTCTGAAAACTAAAAGGATAGAGAATACTTTAAGGAACACCTGTGTACTTACCACCCAAGGTAAAAAAAATTACAAGCACAGTGTGTATTATTGCCTAATAACATTTTTTCCCTTGTCCCAAGGTAATTACTATTCTGAATTGATGTTCATCATTTCCATGCATGTTTTTATATGTGTGTGTGTGTATATAAAATGTTTTCATATATATACACACATTAAATAATATATTATGTTGAATTTGTGTATTTTAAAACTTAATGATATTATACTGAACATATTAAAGTTTTTTGGGTTATTTTTATACTTGAGGATTTATATATACGAATATATGTCTTTGCTATGTTGGCTCTCTAAAATATGGGAAATGTTGCATTATTTTAAATGGTACATTAGGCCCATTTTCAAATGTATGCTTAATGTGTATTTTCAAACTCCGATACCTTTTCAGTTGAAATATCTCCAAATTTAAAACATTTGGCACAGTTCATCTGAAAAAAAAAATACTGTTTTTCATTTTTTAGATATATATTGTCTGTGCTGTACCAGCCAGTGTTTGAAATGCTAGATATATAGAATAAGATATGCAAGGTCTTCTACCTCTAGAGAATTTACGTAATTTCAAATAGTAATAAATTCTGTAGGTACATTTTAATACCAGAGTGGAGGGGCCGGTGAGGAAGTGGTCAGATGGTTGGGTTGCAGCCTGAAATGTGAAGTTGCCAGCTCTAAAGAGAGTTGGGAGACATCACCCTTCTGATTGAGAGGAGTTAAGACCTTGTGGAAAAACTTGCTGTCTTCAGGGAACTGATAGCCATTGAGCTGGATCCCAGTGCATGAGGGGATTGTTGTGAGAAATAAAGTCTGAGAGGTAGACAGAAGGCAGATGACAAAGGGCTTAGAAGGCTGTGATAAGTAAATTTAAGATTTTACCTAAAGTCTGAAGGGCCATTGAAGGGTTTTTTTTTAAGCTGGATAGCAACTTGATTAGATCAGTGGTACTACAAATCTACAAATGTGATGAATTGGCCTGTAAATACATACTTAACCAGTTCCCTGACTTTTGCTATTGCCCTGTGGTTCATGTAAATGTAACCATTGGGGAAACTATGTGAAAGGCAGAAGGGACCACTCCACAGTTTTTGCAGCTTCCTGTGAATATTTACAATTATTTTGAAATAAAAAGATAAAGGTAATCACTGAGAAAATGGATTATTGGCAAGCAAGAATGAAAGCAGACTAGTTATGAGGTTGTGATTTCCAAGTGAGAGATGATGATTGTGTGGACTTGGATAGTCATAGTAGATATGGACACAAGTGGATGAAGCTGAGTTGTTTCAGAGATGGAGCTGGTAAGGGGTTGGTGTGTGAGGCAGAGAATCCAGATTTTTTCCTGAGTAACTAATGGTTTCATTTGAGTTTGGGAGGGTTAAGATCGGAAGAGCAATACGTTGAGAGGAGGAACTAGAAATTGTTTTATATTGGGCTTGTTAGGTTGGGTAGGCCATCAGAGGGAAGCTGTAGTTGATTGTCAGAGCCAGGCAGCATTTAAATCATAATTACAGTGGTGGGATTAGACGAGATCACACTGTCAGAGTGGAGAGAGTGGAAAGAAGAGGGCTGGGAATACAGCTGTCCATGAATCAACAGCTAGAAATGTGTCACAGGAGGAGGAACCAAAAGAAGGTATCTCGGAGAGCTGGTGATAGGAAGAAGGTAGAGAGTGGAGTCCATGAAACCCAGAGAAGGGAGGTGAAGGAAGAGTGAGCTCTCTGATTTGGATAGTGCTGAGGTACTGAGTATAAGGAAGGAGGTGACCAGAGGAGGTTGGGAGACCTCAGGGTGGGGAAGGCAAGCTTGAAAAGTGAATGGGATGTGAGAAGATGAGGTACCTCATTCGTAGGAGAGAAATAGGGTGGTAGCGAGTGGGAGCTCTTCTACATCTTATTAGTGTGCCACTGGTATGATCCAGTTGAAAGGGGGAGAGAGATGATGAATCGGAAAGATTAAGTGAAGGAGCAAATGCATTGAGAATGCAGGAAGGGTTACTGGGTCATGTATACAGGGGAGGAATTGTTCTTTGCCTCAACATACCAGCCAAAGAGAGCCTTTTAAAAACACAGAGTGTATCACTCTTCTGCTCAAAAGCTTTCTTTCTTTTCTTCTTTTTTTTATTTTTAAGATTTTATTATTAGAGAGCACAAGCAGGCAGAGTGGCAGGTGGAGGCAGAGGGAGAAGCAGGCTTCCTGCTGAGCAAAGGAGCCCCATGTGGGACTTGATCCCAGGATTCTGGTATCAGGACCTGAGTCAAAGGCAGTGGCTTAACCAACTGAGCCACCCAGGCGTCCCCTGCTCAAAAACTTTCTATCCCACTTAGTGTAAAAGTCAAAATTCCTACAGTGGCCTGCAAAACTTTAAATGATGGTGCTCTCTCCCACCTCACCCCCCCACCTCTGACCTCCTCTTACTGTAATCCTCCTTGTGTCTGCTCCAGCCTCACCGCTGGCTACCTCACTTTTAACTCAGTGTAGCAGACCCCTGCCTTGGTCTCCGTGGTTGTGACTCCTTCCTGGACAGCTCTTTCTGGTTTCTGCGCAGCTTACTCCTTTATTTCTCTCAGACCTTTCCCTCGGTGGTACCCTGTCAATATAGTTTTCTCTGACCACTGTGTGAAATTGCATCTGTCCCCCTAGTCTGCTCTTATTTAAAACACTTCCCACCACCTTAAATACTGTATGATTATTTACATATTTAATTTGCCTCTTACCATTAGAATGTTCAGTCTGTAGGGGGCAGGAATTTTTGTTTTGTTTACTGTTGGTAATACCTAGTATGGTAGCAGATGTGCAAATGTGTAAATGTAGAGAATGTGCAAATGAGCAAATGAAAGGACAGGGAAGAAAGAAAGTGGGTAGAAAATCAGATAGGTTTAAGGATGTGGTTGTGGGGAGATGGTGTGTTCCTCTTTGGGCTTGTAACAGTAATAAAGCAGGACTCTGAGAAGGGACTGGGGTGGGAAGGATGATTAGAGTTTTGAGGTGAACATAGGAAATGTAAGAACATAGGAAATTCTCAGAGAGTGAAAAAGTGAATTTTCAAAGTGTGATGTAAGATTGCTGGACAGGGTTGAATGCACATTTGTGGTTTTCTGAAATGGAATATGTTTATCACTTAATAGAATTATAGCAATGTTAAGCTATAAAACAGTAAGGATATGTGGCATAAATGCTTCACGTTTTTAGGAAAGGGCAGAGTTTTTTTTTTTTAATTTATTTTTATTTAATTTAATTTTTTAAAAGATTTTATTCATTTATTTGAGAGAGAGAGAGGATGAGAGAGAGAGAGCATGAGAGGTACGAGATCAGGAGAAGCAGACTCCCTGGCGAGCAGAGAGCCTGATGTGGGACTTGATCCCAGGACTCCAGGATCATGACCTGAGCTGAAGGCAGTCGCTCAACCAACTAAGCCACCCAGGCGCCCCAGTTTTTTGTTTTTTAAACAGTGATCTTTATTGTATTGAATTTACAAGTGATGTAGAATGTGTCGTAATGTAAATTAACATTCTTTCTAGTCTTACCAATAATTCTCGGGTCGTGGGACTCCTGGCTCAGCTGGAGAAGATCAATACTGAATCTTCAGAATCAGATACTGCCAGATATGTCACATCAAAAATTCTTCATCTGGCTCAAAGTCAAGGTAAATTTTAAACTTTTGCTTCTGAAATACTTTTTCAGTTCTTTAAATGTAGATGTTAAGAATTTTCAAACTTTTGATAAATAGATGATTTTCTGTAAAAATTGAACTTTCTCAAATAGACTGAAGAAGTAGAAAACTCAGTAACTGTGGAATGAATTGCTGTTCAAAGCATTCTTTCTAAAAATGAGTATGATTACACCACCACATTTTCAAACAATACTTAATTCCAGTGTTACTTGTTCTAGAAGTTGGAAAAAAGATGTCAAGTAGATGGTTACGAGTGTGATCCCTACTTCAAATGCAAGCTCTGTCATTCAGTGGTGGGGTGATTTTAGGGAAATTTCTTAGGATTCAGCTGCACCATCTCCGAAAGAGAGACTAGAGATATCAGTAATTACCATGAGATTTACATGAGAAGCATGTAAAAAGAATGTTAAAGTGTTCAATATATGATGTCTGTAATTAGGCATCACTTCAGTAGATACTAAAAAAGGAATTTAAGGTTCCAAAACTCTGGTTGATTAAAACAAAACAAGATGACACCTGATTTTTCTTTTAAAATAAGGTTAAACCAGCAGCTACCTTAATATTTAATAGCAATATATTGAACACATTCTGTTAAAATTAAAGTCTAGACATTTTATAATTAGTATTTAATTTTTGGAATTCTTTCATGCTGGGGTTTTAGGTCCTTTAGTAGGTATTTACTGTGTTCAGGAACTCTGTTAACCCTTATTCATGGTCACAGACGTATTTTGATAACTTCTTCCTATGCAGTCCATGTGTTTAGGGGGTAGTTGACAGCACTCCAAAACCTAGGTGAGGTCTCTAATAGATGACATTTGTTTCTAGCAAAATCTAAGATACCTGTCTATACTTTTTAGTTCAGGAAGTCACTGTGCTGGATTCTAGCCTTTGAAAGTACAGTGCTTATTATCCAAGGTCAATGTACAAGGATGTACATTATATTAGTGCAGAGTTAGAGGTACCAAGTATATTCACTGTATTGTTATATGAAATACTTCCTCAAAACAAAACCAGTAAAAACAAAAGAAAACACATTTCTTAGGAGTGTAGCTAACACTTGTATACACTGCTCCCACTCCTGCATACTTTCCCCAGTGCAGTCTGGACGCCCCTACTCCAACATCACCACTGCCCTTGTATGCTATCACTCACCTCTGGGGTGAGTGATACCCCACTCACTCCTGGGTTGTGTAAGACAGTGACTTTGTTCATGTTACCTTGGATTAGCCAGTCAAGACAATGTCAATTAGTAGTGGAAGAGGGTCCCATCATCATTATAGGATAATTCAGTTGGCTATCCATTTGAGAGAAAAAGTTTGGAAATTTATAGTTCAAGGAAGAAGAAATGCAAGTAACCAGTAAACCTATGAAAAGGTTCTTTAACTCCTCCAAAGTCAGGAATTGCTAATGAAAACAACAGATACACTTCTTAATAGTTAGATTGGCAGAAATTAAAGAATGACAACATCCAGTGTTGGGGGACATGAGAAATAGGGTATTCTCTAACCTGTTGGTGGTGCAGTAGTTACTGCTAACTTTGGAGATAAGAATCTGGCAATGTTTATTAAAATTTAAAATGCATTTGCCGGCTGACTCTCAGGAATGTATTTGAATGTTTGAGGATGTTTTGCAGCATTGTTTGTAATATCAAAGATCAGGAAACCCCCTAAATACCCATCAGTGAGAGAATGGTTGAGTTAATTTTGATGTGGTCAAATGGGGGAACTTAAAAAGTTTATTATGTAGTTATTATCATGAAGTTATTTGTGATATTTGGGACAGATAGTTTATATATGGAACTCTGTGAATTGTTCTGGAGTCCTAAGTTTAATGTATTAAATGAAAGAGCAGGTTTCTTTAGTTCATGTAACTATATGTGTAGCCTCATTTTTATACAAATAAACCATTAAATATGTATGTAAATGTTTATATGAGCAAGGCAAAAAACCAAACACAAAACCAGAAGAATGATACCAAATTTTTAGCAGTAGTTATCAGTGGGATGGAAATGGAGGGGAATGAGGTAAGTTCCTGATGTACTTAAAGTACTTTTCTACTGTTAGAATTGTTGCAATAAGAACATACTACTTATGTATTTAAAAGATTAAAAAAAAAAACAAACTCCTACAGTACCTGTTCACATACTGGAGACACACATTTCCACAATTTGGTGCTAGTTTTCTTGAGTGCATTACACTTTTTATCTTTTTTTTTTTTTTTTTAAAGATTTTATTTACTTATTTGACAGAGATCACAAGTAGGCAGAGAGAGAGAGGGAAACAGGCTTCCCGCTGAGCAGAGAGCCCGATGCGGGGCTCGATCCCAGGACCCTGGGACCATGACCCGAGCCGAAGGCAGCGCCTTAACCCACAGAGCCACCCAGGCGCCCCACATTTTTTACCTTTAATAATGTACTACTCATTTATAGCATGCACGGTACTTTTTATAATTTACCCTTGATTTTTTTCCCTAGAAATATAATAATTATCCATTTCATGTAGGTGGTCTAATTTGTTGGCATACATCTTTTGGTTGTAATTCCTTTATAATCCTGTGAGTTTCTTTAAGGAAGGAAGTGATGTTCTTTCTGTCATTCTCGATTTTTGTCATTTGTGTCATCTGTCTCTTTCATGATCTGTCTAGCTCAGTGGTTCTCAGCTGCGGTGATTTTTCCCCTCCACTTGCCCTAGGACACTCGCAATGTTTGGAGATATTTTTGGCTGTGAAATTTGAGAAGGGGATTGTTACTGGCATCTACTATGTAGAGGCGAGGAATGCTGCTAACATTATATAACACACAGTACCACTCCCTATAAGAATGAATTATTTGGCCCCACTGTCAACAGTACTGAGGTTGAGAGACCCAGGTCTAGCTAGACACATTTGTCAGTTTTTTGAAAGAACCAACTTCTGGATTCATTGATTTCCTGTTTTTCTTTTTTCTATTTCATTGATCTCTTATCTTTATTGCTTCCTACCTTCTATTTGGTTCCCCTTTGATTTGTGCTTCCTTTCTGGTTTTCTTTTCTTTTTTTTTTTTAAACTATTTTATTTATTTTACAGAGAGAAATCACAAGTAGGCAGAGAGGCAGGCAGAGAGAGGAGGAAGCAGGCTCCCTGCTAAGCAGAGAGCCCGATGCGGGCCCGATCCCAGGACCCTGAGATCATGACCTGAGCTGAAGGCAGAGGCTTTAACCCACTGAGCCACCCAGGCGCCCCCTTTCTGGTTTTCTTAAAGTGGAGCTTTGATAATGGATTTGGAGAACTTTCTTTTATAATGTGGTCATTAAAGCTATAAATGTCCCTGTATACACTGCTTTAACTGCATTCTACAGATACTGATATGTTGTATTTTTATTTTCATTCAGTTCACATATGTTCTAATTTCTTTTTTGATTTCTTCTTTGACCCACAGATTATTTAGCAGTGTGTTGTTTAATTTCCCATTATTTCAGAATTTCCCAATTTCTTTCTGCTGTTTTCTAATTTAATTCCACTGTGGTTGGAGATTTGTATGATTTTAGTCCTTTTGAATTTATTGAGATAGGTTTAATGGCTTAATTTATGGTAATTCCTGGAGAATGTTCCATGTGCACATGAATGTTCCATCTGCTGTTTGTTGGGTGGAGTGTTCTATTAATGTTAGTTAGGTCAGGCTGGTTGATAGTATCGTTCAAATCTTCCATACCTTGTTGATTTTCTAGTTAGGTGCTCTATTAAGTATTAGAATTGAGTATTGAATTCCCTACCTATTGTTGAACTATATATTTCTCTTTTCAATTTTGGTAGTTTTAGTTTGTATATATTTGAAACTCTGTTAGCTGTGTAACATTTAAATTGTTAAATCTTTTGGTGGATTGGTTTGATTGTTTCATTATTGTGAAATGTCTCTGTCTCCAGTAATAGTTCCAGATTTAACGTCTGTTTAATCTAAAAAAAAAAGTCTGTTCATAATAGTACTATCATTCTAGCAGTTATGGCTATTCCTTGCATATTATACCCTTCTCTTCTTTTACCTTCAATCTGTTTCTCTTAAGACAGTATTGTTGGATCTTGCTTTTTAAAAATCTAATCTGTTTGTTTCCAAATCAGTGTACTTATTCCTGTGATTGGATTTACATCTGCCTTTTTGCCATTTGTTTTCTATATGATTCATGTCTTTTATATTCTTCTCATCCTTTACTGCCTTCTTTTGTATCATCTGTTGATTTTTTTAGTTTTTAAATTTTTAGTTATTTTTGTAGTGGCTCCTGTAGTGATTACAATATATATTGAATTTCAGATTAGTACCATCTTCTTTCTGGTACAATATTGGAACTTTCTTTCAGTATAGCTCCATTTCTTTCTCACTCCTTTGTGCTGTATTGTCATGTATATTATATTTATAGATGATAGACCCCAGTGATACTCTATTATCATTATTGCTTCCACAGTTTTAAGCCTTGTAAAAAAAAGTTAGGAGAAAAGTGGAAAATTCAGTACAGAGGTCTGAATGAAGAACAGGTTTTAGACCCAAAACTTGGTTGTTAAAGTAATGGAAATGCAGCGAAGTTGTCTCAGGAGGAGATGTAGAGGGAGACAGTTGAGATTTGTATTCTGGGAACTGCCTACATTTTGTATTTTGCTACAGTAGAGTCCTGTGAAAATAATCAAGTTCATTTTTATGATTTTTATGTTGTCTTGATGAATTTACCCTGTTATCATTATAGAATGTTCCTCTTTATCTGTGGTGATTTTCTTTGCTTTGATGTTTAGCTTTTCCCATTTGTTTCCTTCTAGCCTGTTTGTATTTTTGAATCTAAAGTGCGTCTTTTGTAGATAGCACTTTGACATCCTTTGCCTTTTAATTTGAGCATTTAGCTTGATAACTTTTAATATAATGTGACTGGACTTAGATCTACAGTTGTTTTCTGTTTGTCTTTTCTGTTTTTATTTCTTGTTTCTCATTGCCCTGCCCTCTTTTCTATTATTTGAACAATTTTTGGAATTCCACTTTAATTTACCTATTGACTTTTTAAAGTTATACCTGTTTGCATTTTTTAAAAGTCATTCCTCTGGAGATCACAATAAATAATCATTAACTTTTTGTACTTTGCTTATAATTAATATTGTAACCTCATATGAAATTCAGAAACCTTGGAACCTTGCATACCCATTTGTGTTTACTATTCTCTAGCTATAGTTTTGATATGTATTACATCTATATACACTGTTAACCCTAAAGACAATTTTTGCTTTAGACAGCCATGTGTATTGTAAAGACATTAAGAAGAAGAAAAATTGCTTTTATATTTACTCACATGTTTACCATTTCTGAAGCTCTTTTTTCTTTGCCAAGGACATGAGGTTGATCTGGCATAATTTCCCTTTAGCTCTAGACTTTCCTTTGGTATTTCTAGTGGAAGTTTGCTGTGGGAGATTTTTTTTTTTTTTTTAATCTGACAAAGGATTTATTTCACCTAATTCTTGAAGGATATTTTTACTGGTGTAGAACTCTGGGTTGATGGTTTTTGTCCTCCAGCACTATAAATTACATGTAAAACAGTGCTTCTACTATTTGGGGCCTCCATAATTTCAAAGGAGATGTCTATTATTTGAATCTTTGTTTTCTGAAAATTATGTGTCATTTTTCTCTGGTTGAGGTCATGATTTTCCATTAGTTTGGTTTCAGAATGTGTGTGTAGTTTTCTTTGTAATGCTTGGAATTTGCTGAGTGTCTTGAATCTGTAAATTTGTCTTTTATCAATTTTAGGAAATTTTTCCTGATCAAAATTTTTTTATTCTTCATTCTTCTTTTGGTATATAATTATACATATGTTAGACTTTTGGAGATTGCTTCAAAGGTCCTTGAGTCTCCTATTTTTCTTCCTTTTTTTTTTTTTTTTTTAAAGATTTTATTTAAGAGAGAGAAAACGAGAGAGAGCAAACACAAGTGGGCTGGGGTGGGCAGAGGGGGGCAGAGGCAGAGGGAGATGGAGAAGCAGGGAGCCCAACACGGGGGTTGATCCTGGGATCATGACCTGAGCTGAAAGCAGACGCTTAATGGCTGAGCCACCCAGGCTCCCTGAGGTTCCTATTTTTCAATCTTAATTCTCTGTGTTGTTCAGATTGGATAATTTCCCTTTTTCTTCATTGAAGCTACTGCCTTTTTCCTCTGCATTCTGCCATTATGTCTGTCTGATAATTATTTACATACTATATTTTCCTTTTCTAAGATGTGTGTGTGTTTTTTATACTTTTTGTTTCTCTCTTTTGTGATCTCTTCTCTTTTGATTCATAGTGAGCTTGTTTTCCTTAATGTGATTGAATGTAATTATAGTAGCTGCTTTAAAATTCTTGCCTGTTATAACATTTAGGTTATTATTAGCATGTAGTGGTATAAGAACTGGGAAGGACTGTTTTAGAAAAGCCAAGGGAGGAAACATTGTCTGGGATGTTAGGAACATAGAGAGGTTAGTTAAAATAAAGATCTTTTTATTTATTTATTTATTTATTTTATTATTATTTTTTTATTTATTTGTCAGAGAGAGAGCGAGCGAGAGCGAGCACAGGCAGACAGAGTGGAAGGCAGAGTCAGAGGGAGAAGCAGGCCCCCCGCGGAGCAAGGAGCCCGATGTGGGACTCGATCCCAGATCTTTTTGATTTGACAATTAATAAATTATTGGCCACAGTAAGATCACTTTCAAGTGGTGGAATTAGAAGGAAGATTGCATTATGCTGTAATGTGAATGGCAAATGAAATAATGACAGGGAGTATAGACTTTCTGTCATGGGGGAGTTCTACTGAGAAAGAAGAAGGAAATAGAGGAGGAGACAAGTTAAAATAAGATTTGTTACCTATGTGGGAAAACAAAACAATATGTGGGTAGAGGTTGAAGCTGTAGGTTTGTAAGTAGGGAGGAAGGATGGGATTTAGAACACAGTAGAAACGATACATCCTCATTTTCCACCCAAAGGCTGGAAAAAGGAATGCAGAATCGTCAAGGATTGGATACACGAGTGTGTGGAGCTTGGTCATTGTTTATAGAATTTCATCTCTGGTTGACTTATCACTTTGTCTCGGTTCACTGAGGAAATGTAGATGCTGAGAGTTAGAAACGGGTCCAGAGATTGAGAGGTATGGTTGAGAACTGGCACACTTTGGAATAGCTGTGGGCTATGGCAGGGCAGATGGACATGGCTGAGAGTTGAGGTGAGTAAGAACAGTAGTTTTGTGTTTCCAAATGAGGATGGAAATGGTGAATTTTTTTGGTACTAAGAATCTTAAACTTGGAGAAGAAATTCTTGTGGCCTTATTTTTACTGTGATGTAGGAATAGAAAGTGCACATTTTAGCATTTACTTAATTATAAGGGTTCATGCTGATAAGTTTAAGGGGAGAGCCTTGGTATCCAAGTGAGCATGTCTAGAACTGATTTTACAGGAGAACAGCACTACCACTGATGAGTTAGAAGTTTCAGTGAAAGTGACAGTGAGGCTTCCCTTATTTTCTGAAAGCAAAGAGAAATGGGAGTGTTAGGAGGCTGTGGTCTGTCAGTGGGAGATTGGAGGCTAAGATTTCAGAGGTAGGCAATTTGAGATTTGAGAATTGAGAGAGTTGATAAATTGGAACAAAGTGGGAAGGGTTTTTTTTTTTGTTGTTGTTACATGGTCAAAAAACTATGTAGTTAGGTGTTGAAGGAATCATCCACATAGATTGAAGTCTCCTTAGATGATGACAGAGTCTAGAGTAGAGTAGAAAACTGTAGTGCCTAGTTTTCATTTAGTGCGGGGAGTAATCTCCATGATTGTGGATGTTACAATAAGGGGAGTTTTTGGTTTGTCCCATGAAGGTGAAAAAACAATGGTTTGTTAGTAGAGGAGATCTCAGTCTTCTGACTACTCTGTGTGATTAATATTGAAAAAATCATTTGGCTTTAACATTAAATCAGTTGTCTTATTTAGAATGTTAAATCAGGGGCGCCTGGGTGGCTCAGTGGGTTGGGCCTTTGCCTTTGGCTCAGGTCATGATCTCAGGGTCCTAGGATCAAGCTCCACATCCGGCTTTCTGCTTGGCAGAGCCTGCTTCACCCCCTACCCCCCCACCCCCCCGCTCTTGCTGCCTCTCTGCTTGTTTGTGATTTCTGTCAAATTAAAAAAAAAATCTTTAAAATGTTAAATCATGGGTGCATTGTAGATATTTAAACAGTATTTAGCAGTTGGCTCCATAGCACAGGGGTTAGAGCACTGGTCTTGTAAACAGTATTTATTTTACAACTTAATACTTACTGATGGAGGTAGCTGGGCCAGGGAAATGATGAAGAATCAGGTGAGGAATCACTTTTAAAAAAGGAATTGGGGGGATGCCTGGGTGGCTCAGTGGGTTAAAGCCTCTGCCTTCGGCTCAGGTCATGATCCCAGGGTTCTGGGATCAAGCTCTGCATCGGGCTCTCTGCTCAGCAGGGAACCTGCTCCCCCCACCCCCCTGCCTGCCTCTCTGCCTACTTGTGATCTCTGTCGGTCAAATAAATAAAATCTTTAAAAAAAAAAAATAAAAAAGGAATTGGGTTTTACAAATATTAATGAGTTTTCCCTTTGTTTTAGATCTTTAGATCTCTTCTGCAAGTTTATGTTTAGAAAGATAGTAAGGTGTTTGTCAGTTTTATAAAGTTCATTATCAGGATCCAAAATGATGCATGATGGCATGAGATTGTTGTTTTAAAGAAAAATATTTCTTTCTTTCTTTCTTTCTTTTTTTTGTTGTTGTTTTAAAAGATTTTATTTATTTATTTGACAGACAGAGATCACAGGTAGGGAGAGAGGAAGGGAAGCAGGCTCCTTGCTGAGCAGAGAGCCCGATGCGGGGCTCAATCTCAGGACCCAGGGGTGACGACCCAAGCCAAAGGCAGAGGCTTTAACCCACTGAGCCACCCAGGCACCCCTAAAGAAAAATATTTCTAATTCCTGTTTTTATTTTGTAGGTAGTTACTGATAGTTGTCATAAATAATATGATCCTGTTACTTCTCTGTAGCACATTTGTCCCTTTCTTTAATAACTTCTAATTTAGAATAACCTGATTTTCAGGTGAATATCAGAGTAATGAGTTTTTTCTGAGATTTTGTGACTCCTTTTCTATACCTTATATACTTCATGTTCTTGTGAAATTTTAAATGTGTAATTTGTATGTGTCAAAACTATACCCCTATGGATTTTTGTTCATTTGTAATGGAAGTTGAACAGGATTTGCTCTGGGCCAAAGTGTGATGTTCTAAAGGCCTAGCCTGACTTTACCCCCCCCCCCCCCATCAGGGCTTCAGGGCTCATTTTAATCTTAGACTGCTTGATTATCTCTATGTAAAACAGATTTGGTACTGTCACTTGAACTTTACTGTGTAATTGTGCTGTATAGAGAATAGGTTATTTGTGTTCTGTTTTTAAAATCTGAAAATGTGAAAGAAATAGCATTGTCATCCTATTTCTGGCACTAATATCCAGGTGTGAAACAGTTGGAGAGGGTTAATAAGTCTCTTGTGCAACAATCCTGCCGAAAAGAATGAGTCCTGTGGGTCTTCTAGAAATACATGAAATCAGTGAAGCTTTGTGTTCAGAAATACCTGGGTCACCTGGTTTCTTTCTCTTACTTGCTCAGTGACTTTGTGCAGGTTTCTTCTCCTTTCTGAACACAAACTCCTGGTCTATAAAAAGGGTGATTTTTCTCCTGAAGTGTTAAAGTGAGTCATAAATGAGGTAATAAAAGTCAAGTACATATAATTTGTATGTGACCTACCTAAATGTTGACCTATGATCTACCTTTCTTATCTTGTTAATTGAAGGGAAATAATAGTGGAGAAATTCTAGAAACATTTAAATAGGATAAAAATTTATACTGGTTCCCCCCCACCCATAAAAGGGATTATTTGCGTGATCTGGTCTCCAGATTCTTGCAGAAGCAGCAAGTTTTGTTTATTCCTTAGTTTTGTTTATTTTTGTGTAATTCAGAATTTTAAAATAGTATTAATTCAGTAAAAACATTTGAAAATGGTACTAAATTTTTGCTTTTACCAATTTTGATGTTTTCTAGCTCTAGTTGTAAAGATAATAAAGATACCTGCCATTATCACCTTCTACCTCACCTCTAGTTCTGGTACTCGTACTCTGTTGTTGATTTTAAGATTGTAGATGGATTGACAGGGATTCATCTAATTCATGACAGGAGATGTTATTAAATGCAAGAAAGGGCTTATAAACTGAGATCTGGAAGTTCCCACCTGGTAGAATTAGCAGCATCAGAGGGAGAAACATCTAAGAACCAATTTATAATGTTTACTAAACCAATTGAGTCATGTTGATTCTACATTAGCTATAGGATAAAGGCATATGTAATTTTTTCTTATTTTAGAAGAAAACTTTTTTATACCTTTCAGAAAAGACAAGGAGAGAAATGACAGCCAAAGGTTCTACAGGAATGGAAGTTCTGCTGTCAACCCTAGAGGTAAATCATGGACAGGCTTTAATTATGTAACTATTAATACCAACAAGCAGAAGGAAAAAATGTATATACAAAGTACAAAATTTTTATCCTAGAGGTAAAGCAAATGAATGGAAATTTTATGTTTTAAATTATCAGTTGAAGCAGTGGCAGAAGCATTCTAATATATATTAGGTAAACCTCTAAGTGTATTTCCCTATGATTATAATTTTAACCATACTTTTAATTTTAATATGCCACTTGGTAATAAAAAAGTAAAGCATTAACTGGAAATAAAGCTTTAGTCTAAGATAAATGATTGATATTGGAAATTCTCATTTATTGTATTATTTTAGGTGATATATATTTGTGATTTAGTTTACTACATATATTGGTTGAATAACTGTATTATGTTTGTAAAATTAAATTTCTATCCCAGTGTGAAATTTTGGGGTGGATCAGAAGGATATATTTAGAATCAGAATTTTAAATTTTATTCAGTGCTATGTTAAAAACAGGGAGTATGTTGTATACCTTAAAAGTACATAGTATTATATGTCAAATTCTATCTCAATAGAACTGGGAAAAAAAAGACAGAGTTGAATTCATATTTTTTGATAGGAATTACTTCCTATTAAAAATGGTACAAGATGTCATTTTCCCCTAAATTAATCTGTGAGTTTAACATAATCTCAGTAAAAATACTAAAATCCAAAGTCCCCTGGGAAAATAATAAGAGTAGAAAGGACATTTCTGAAAAAGAAGAGAGAAAGGACTAGCTGCACCAAATATCAGAGAATATTGTAAAACTTCAGTAATTCAGATGGGTTAGAAACTGTATGTGAGTTATAGACATAAGTGTAGCAGAGTGGAAAGTCCAAAAATAAACTAAGATCACAGGACTATTTATTTATTTATTTATTTATATTTTGTTATGTTAGTCACTGTATAGTACATCATTATTTTTTGATGTAGTGTTCCAAGATTCATTGTTTACAAATAACAGCCAGTGCTCCATGTAATACATGCCCTCCTTAATATCCACCACCAGGCTCACCCATCCCCCTCCCATCCCCTCCCCTCTAAAACCCTCAGTCTGTTTCTCAGAGTCCACAGTCTCTCATGGTTCCTCTTTCCCTTGGATTTCCCTCCCTTCACTTTTCCTTTTCTTTTCTTGATGTCCTCCATGTTATTCCTTATGCTCCACAAGTAAGTGAAACCATATGATAATTGACTTTCTCTGCTTGACTTAACTTCACTCAGCATAATCTCCTCCACTCCCATCTATGTTGATGCAAGAGTTCGGTATTCATCCTTTCTGATGGCTGAATTATACTCCATTCTATATATGGACCACATCTTTATCCATTCGTCTGTTGAAGGGCATCTTGGCATAGGGCAATTTAAAACCACTTAAGAAAGGTAGCATTTCAGATCAGTGAGGAGTAGAGGGATTATTTACTAGGGGGAGCTGGGACAGATGGTAGCCACTTAGAAAATAATAGTGGATCGTTACTTCCTATACCAAAGTAAATTCCATATCAGTAGCAAAGATTTAAGCATGGAAAATAAAATCATAATACTAGAAGAAGTAATGGGAAAAATTTTTAAATAATCTTAAAACAGGGAAGGCTTTTCTAATACAAACAACCCAGGAGCTCTAAAGGAAAAGATTGTTAAATTCAACTATATTAACAAAAGTACATGAGGAAAAAAACACCATAGGCACTTGGCAAACTGAGGAAAAATGTTTCAAATTGTTTAATTTTTTGACATATAAAGAACTTCTATAAATCAGTAAAGAAAAATTAAATCAATAGACTTTGATTTAAATGTGTAGACATTATGGACAGTTCCCAGGAAAAGAAATGCAAATGGCACTTGAGCTTGAACACCATTCCTTGGTTTGTCTGTTTACTCTATCACAATTTATTGAGATCAGCAGGAGTGGGAGGTGGTGAATTATATATGGGAAACTTGTCTGGGTAAGGCCTAGAGATAACAATGCAACTTCCATTCAGGGTCAAATCTGAGCTCAGTCACATGGCCCAAATCTAATTACTGAAGGGCTAGAAAATGTCATTTGGCTGTGTACCCAGGAAGAAGATGAGATCTGTTTGCCAAACACATGCAATATTTTGCCCCAGTCCTCTCTTCTCTTTAACACATGTCTGTCCCTTTCATTCCTCCAAATTCCTCTCTAGTGAGTTGGTGGTGCATGTAATACCCGCAATGCTGAGACAGGGGTTTCTGGTTAATATGTAATCCTCTAACTGGTATGGATGTGGCTTTTTGGTTCTGTTAGTCTATAAGGTCAAATGGTGAAGCAGAGACAACATTCACTCCCTTTTGGAAGGGCAAAGAATAAGGGTCCCATGCCAGTTTACCGATACACAGCACTTCTCAAATTCCTCTGTATAAACATTTAAAATTCCTTTACTTTGGAGGAGAAGTAGTTCCTTAAATAGGTCATAATTCTGCTTTCTCTGGTTTTCTTATCCAGGCATCGCTTTTAATAAAAGAGATGTAACCAAAGTACAGTGTTTAAACATTTTCTCTTTTAGATTGGTTATCCACACCTTTGGACATAGTTGCTCTTCTGCGTTGTTGGTGGGAGTGTAAATTACTCCATGAAGGACAATTTACTAAATATTCATCGAAGTAAATGCCCATATTCTTTGACTCAGAAGTTCTAAGAATTTATCCCATATGGAGATGTACTTGATTCTGTATAAACATGTTAATTTCTTGTTGCAGTTTTTTAGTAGCAAATGATTAAAAAAATCAAATATTCCACTGGTAGGTTACTGGTTTCATAAATAATGGCATAGCCATATGGTTTTCCTTTAAAAAGGGTGAAGAAATGATTTATTGATATATAAAAATATCGATGTATTAAATAGTATCCATAGGGCAATACCATTTAGAGAAATGAATCTGTATATACACATATATTTACATGGATTTCTTTCCTGTGTGCACATTATCTTTGGCTGAATATGCAAGCAACTGATAATGGCATTGCCTTCTGAGAGGGGAGCTAGGTGACTTGAGTAATCATCATATACACATTGTTGTGCCTTTTACATTTTGATTAATTCATTTGGGTTATCTATTTGGTAGAAGATGGTGAGTTCAAATGACAAATTAATTCGTCTTGTAATAATGTTGATACTAAGAAAACAATAGCTCAGATGACTTGTAGACATTCTCAGGGGCAAGAAGAAGCTACTGAAGTGTTAAGCGAGAATAGTGCAAGCCCAAATACCTTTGTGCTTAGGAAAGTTGGAAGTGTCATTTGTAAAAATATAGGTAGTTCACAACAGGATCAGAAAAGGTTTGGGAATCATAGATTTACAATGGTTTAATACAGCAAATAAACTATTTATTTCAGAACACGAAAGATCTTCAAACTACACTTAATATCTTAAGCATTCTTGTTGAGCTGGTGTCAGCTGGTAAGTTTTTGTTTCCTTTGGTCTAATTTCTGTTTGTAAGCAGTGATCAACAATATATCGTGTACTTTATTTGGAATTTTCTGATACTCCTATAGAGGCTATTCTGAGTATCAGAATTTGGAAACCGAAATGTTATACTCTTATTTTTGCTTTGTTTGTGATTTGAGGGGTCTTCCAGTATCCCTCAAACCATCAAACCCCATTTTCAGAGCCTTGAATGTAGAATTTTGACATCACTTGTATTTACCCTCATTGCTATGTTCTAACTAAAATACTAAATGAGATAAAAGAAAATTTGATTTTGAGGTGTTTGATTTCAGAAGTCATCATTTGAAATATTTCTTGAATGCTAACAAGTTGTGATGTCTAGTATGCTATGGGAAGATTTGCTGTTTAAGCAATTAAAAACAATTTTTTTTTTTTTTTTTAGGTGGAGGCCGAAGAGCAAGTTTCTTGGTCACCAAAGGTGGTTCACAAATATTGTTGCAGTTACTCGTGAATGCGAGCAAGGAATCTCCCCCAAATGAGGAGTTGATGGTGCAGATTCATTCTATTCTCGCAAAGATTGGACCTAAAGGTAAGGCTTCCACTTGTGTGTTTATCATAGAACCATTTGTGACATTGATTCTGTTTGCCTTGAAACTTGGTAAATTTTGAAAATCTAAAATAGTACTGCTTTTTCTTGGTCTTAGTCATGGACTACTTTTTACAGCCAACTGGTGACCTGAAAAAATTGAGGATCCTAAATTCATGAGGAATTCTGTTGCATAGGTTGGAAAAAGGGAGAAAGATATCAGAATCACAAGTGTGTCTCAGTGTGTGTGTAGTTTGCATTTGTATGTGTGCAAAGGATACATATTTCATGGATATGGTTGAAGCTGGAAGGAGGAAGTATGGATGGGAATGCTTTGAGGAACATGTAGGTAAAATGTGTTTGCTTTTCATTAGTACTCATATTGGTATTGCACACTCTCAGTGCTTAAAAAGCTTATGATCTAGTCAGACCAAAAGATATAAAAATTGTAGGACTGATTATCATAATAGTAAGACATGCAAAGTGTTAAAAAACAGAAATTGAGAAAACATGGAATTTGAAATAAGGAGAAAGCTGATTTAGGTTAGGTTAACAGAGAAAGGCATCCTTGGAATAGAACCCAAGTTCAGTTTATAGTTGTCTAGCTACACAGATTAAAATGATTCTCTAAGCTCTTAGAATAGTGATCATTTAGGAGTTCTCCCAGTGCTTTTGTGGCATACATATGTGATAAATTTTGAAGTGTTTGGTTAAAATGCTTATTCTAAAAAGTGTATACAGTTTATGACATTTCATTTCATTCAAAAACTATACATGAATAAATTGTGTGTGTTCATTTTTTTTAAACAGACAAAAAATTTGGAGTGAAAGCTAGAATTAATGGAGCTCTTACTATAACCCTGAATTTGGTCAAACAGAATTTGCAGAATCATCGCTTGGTTTTGCCTTGTCTTCAGCTTTTACGAGTATATTCTGCCAACTGTAAGTATTTTAGAGCATCTTTCAGTTAGCTCAGTGTTGTCAGCTTACACAAAATGAAAATGAACTCCTTAAATCTCTAAAAATTGTAGACAAGAAAAGATAATACGTAATATGACCCTTTATAACTCCTAATCCCACCACCACGAAAGTGATGTGGAGTAGGAAGGTGAGTTGACAAAATCTTGAGAATTCTCATTTCCTGCGGTTTGTAAAAGCTTGTAGTGAAGGGAATGAGTAGGCAGTCCGTGGAAAGATGTGGAAGAATTGGAGGGTATTGGCAGCTGGAAAAACTGCTGAGCCTGTTTGGATTTTCGCAGATGAGAGGAAAGCTGAGAAGGAAGGCATATGGAAGATTAGTCACCTGGAGCTAATTATTTATAGGGAAGTAGAAGAACAGAAAAATGAATAGTATAGCATCCTCCGAGGAAGCTGGAGAGAAGAGAGATCACAGGGAGTTTCCCAGCGCAGATATACACTGTCTCTAATATTAGGTCCCAAACCTAGAAGGTATGGATTTTCTTCCTATTCCCTGACTACAGGATTAGGGTGGTTAACAAAACACCTGAAATTGAAATTGTGGAGAGTACATGATATTGCAGAATAATGGCATTCAAAGCAGTAGAGATGGGGGTGTATACGTGTGTGTGTGTGTGTGTGTGTGTGTGTGTGTGTGTGTATACAAAATTTTATGTATGTCTGTGATTATTTATTTATATTTATACTTTGACAGTATGGCTAAAGGTGAGCTCATAGGAAAATAGCTTTGACCACTTAAATAATTAACACTTACGTAATTAAAACGATAGAAGGAAGTGAATGAATTGGATATCTAACCAAAGAAGTTAGGAAGGGAGCAATAAATACAAGGAAAACAGAGGAATGTAGAGGAAAAAAGAATACATTAGGGAAAAAACCCCAGTTGATTTAAGAAGTAAAATGATTGGATTAAAAATAAAATAATACTGTATTAGTAATATAATGGGACAGATGGTAGCTATGTTTGTGGTGAATATGGCGTAATGTATAAACTTACCAAATCACTAAGTTGCATACCTGAAACTAATGTAACATTTGTGTGTCAACTATACTCAGATAAAATTAAAAACTAAAACAGATAAACCATTGAATACCCCAATTAAGGAAAAGGAAGACCGCAGAGAGATAAAATTAGAAAGGATAATAGAAAAATAGATACTGAGGAATTTAAAATCATATAAGACTTTAGCTGACATATTTGGCGACATCTTACTGAATTTACCATTTGAAGACTAGTAAATGTTGTATCTATGACTTTTAAAATATATTTGTTCAGAGTGAAAATGTTAGGCACATTTTTCTGGTTAGGTAATTGTTTGCATATTCTGTGTGAAATTCTACAGTTTAGTTAGAGTTTTCTTTTTCCCTATTACAGCTGCTTTAGCCAGGGTCCTCGTCACCCTTCAGCTGGACCACAGGCTGCGACCGTGTATCTCAAATCTGTCTTCCCCACAGTGCTGTGACATCTGACCTGTGTATTAAAATGCATGTCTGATTAGTCGGGTCCTTTTGGGCAATTCCATGTAGTTGCAGGAATGAACAACTTCTAGGCTCTGTAATTTGTTTTCCCACCTCATCATCCACCAGCTTTTATCTGGTACTATAAGTTTTAATGTGTAACTTTATACCCATGGTGTTCACTGACTCTGTTCTGTTTGCTGTGTTATCCCTGTCTCCAGAGACATGTCCTTACAGCAGCCCCTGTCCTAGCTAGCTCCTCTTCATTGGTACAGAGTGAGCCCAGGCATCAGTTTCTCCAGAGATGCCTTCCGTTTCATTATGGACTTGGGGCTCCATACTGGTGTAACTAAATACCCTGCAGCTCTTAATCTGTTTCGAAAGTAACTTATTAATTATTTGTTTATTTTTGTCACTCTCCTCTAGACTGTATTCTCTGAGGGCCCACACTGTTAGTTTTTGTCTTTGAATCTCCATGACCTGGTATTTAAATTATTGAAGAAATAAATAGAGCATCTTAAAACTCTTACTTTAAAATAGTAACATTTTGTTGTTTTACATAACTGCAAGGTAGTAAATAAAGCCAAAACAAAAAACAATAGTCTTCCCTTCAAGTGATTGGCTAAGGTAGTCTTTATGAGTGACTTGGGTCTGCTAAAGAATTTGTGTATGTTTTCAGCTCTATAGCACCAAGAATACACATTTCTACTTGTTGAGGTTTTAAAATCATTTTGCATCCTTTCCTCTGCCTCCTAGCTGTGAATTCAGTATCCTTAGGGAAAAATGGAGTTGTGGAGCTGCTGTTTAAAATCATTGGACCATTTAGTAAGAAGAATTCGGGTCTCATGAAGTGAGTAAATACTTTGGGTATAAATAGAGGTGTATTTTTTTCTGGGCCTCATCATCTTATCTGTGCAACCAACAGGTTGAATTGTATTATATCTAGAGTCCTTTCTTAGTTCTTAAATACTGATTTTTGTTACGGTAAAGGTTTTCTTCAACGGAGGTGTATCAAAATTAGAAACCTTTAAATTCGTTGACTATAGTGTTTTGGAAATTTAGATGTCAACATTCCTAGATAATCTAAGAGGAAAATGATCATTGACAGAGTAGCATTCATTCAGAAACATTTATTGAATGCCTACTATATTCCCTACCCAGGTTTGCAGTCTTTTAATGATGGCATCCTTTATTCTCACAATTATCTGAATGTATTTTAAATTTATACATTTCTTTTTTGTCAAAATAATGTCATTCTTTTTCTTTTTTCTTATTTTAAATTATGTATATATATTATAAGGTATACATATTTATTTCTTGGTAGATCTTTCAGCCTCAGAAAATAGAGCAATTTCCAGTTATTTGGTTATATTTAGTATTTTTTTTAAACCATATTAGAAGTCATTTTTTTTTTTTAAAAGATTTTATTTATTTATTTGACAGGCAGAGATCACAAGCAGTCAGAGAGGCAGGCAGAGAAAGAGTGGGGTGAGGGGAAGCAGGCTCCCCGCCGAGCAGAGAGCCCGATGTGGGGCTCGATCCCAAGACCCTGGGATCACGACCTGAGCCGAAGGCAGAGGCTTTAACCTGCTGAGCCACCCAGGTGCCCCTAGAAATCATTTTTTAAGAAAATATTTTATTGTGGAATTACTCAAAGATACCTGGAGTTTATATTATATTAGGCTGAAATTATTTTGAATTAGGTTTATTAATCACTTACTTGAAGTTAGTAGTTATTAATATTGTCACTTTTGTTTCATTTATTTCCCCTTTATGTTTTTATTTTTCCTGAGGTATTTTAAAGCAAATCCCAGATGTCATTCTCATATATGAATTTCTATAAAAAAAAATCCAAAATATTTTATCATTTTTTTCCCTGAATACTTTAGTATATCACTCTACTAAATAGCAACTTAAAAAATAACCAATACTAAAATCATACTCAACCAAATTATTAATTTTCTCCCATTGTCTCAAAGTGCCCTTTTATAATGAGTTTGTTTGAATCAGAATCCAAGCAAGGTGCACACATTATTCCTTATCACATTTAGGAAATTTCCAAACCTACACAAAAATAGAATAATTACAGACCTATGCAAAACTAGAAGAGAACTGATGTACCCGCCACCCAGTTTCAGCAGTAACCAACCTTGTGCCATTTTGATCTCCATTTTCCCTTCCCTGTCCTTCCTTTTTTTTTTTTTTTTTGGTGGGGTATTTCAAAGCAAATATTAGCCATTACATTTGTTCTGTGAATTCTTTGGTATGGTCACTATCAGACACAACTTTTTTCTTTTACTGTCTCTGGACTATTGTTTCTTTGTCCAGCAATATTAATAATCCCTTAATATCATTCCTTAATATTTTCTGGCTGTTTAAGAAATGTCTTCTTTACAGTTGGCTTGTTCCAGTCAGGATCTAAATAAGATCTGTACATTTTATTTGATTGCTATATATTGAAATCTTAAAAAATCTTTAAAAATCAATAACAGTTCCTCTATTTTTGGATTCTGTTTTATTTATTTGCTAAAGGACTTGCGTGATGTCTTGTAGATTGTCCCACCATTTTTGATTAAGATGACTGTATCCTGGGGCCCTTTACCATGTATGTATGTCCCTCCAATTTCCTGTAGGCCAATAGATCGGGAGGCTTGATTAGATTTGGGTTCTTTTTTTTTCCTGGTCAAAAATATTTCATACGTGGTACTAGTACTCTGTTTTGCACCACTTAAGATCACTGGCTTGAGATGATCCCTCCATTTCTCAACTAATAAGTTAGCAGTATTTCATGACATTGTCTAGATCCATATTTCTTTAGGGGTTGCAAAATAGTGACTTTTCTAATTTTCTCATTCTTTCTACCTCTTTTAGTTGTGACTCTTGTGTGGAAGAACTCACATCAACTCTTTGGTTAAATTTTACAAATAAGTTTAGAACATTTCCAGTCTTTTCACTCTTTTGAAATAAAGATCAGGGTGAAGAAAAAGTCAAATATTTTAGCTTATATCCTTCTTGAAAATGGGAGCTTATTTGCACATATGTTTATTCATGAAATTTTACTTGGTGGGATGTCTTAACTTTTTACTTATGTAAAGATCATAATTCTGGAACATCTGATGAAATGTAAAAAACAAAAAAGTGATTATATCACAATTAAGTAAAACCAACTTACAGAATTGGTGTAGTGTAGTGAGTGGGCTCTGGAGGTAGGGAGACCTGGATTTCATTGATACCTGGTACGCTACCTAACTTACGCCCTGGTTTCATGTCTATAAATAATAGTATTAGCCCCTATAGCAGAAGATTTATGTTAGGTTTTAATGAGATGATTCTTCTAATTAACACAATGCCTATGAATGCAATGTGATCAGTTTAAGTAAGTAATCTAGTAATGTGGATGTGAACTAATTCTAGTTAGGACTAAATGTATAGTTCAGTATTTTAAAATTTATATTCCATTTCTCTCCTTGACCTGTAATGTACTTCTTAATTTGTTTTTTTATCTAGTGGTTACGATCTCATTCTTAAGGTGTATATTAGCCTATTCTAACCAGTTACCAAATCTAGTATAATGTTCCTGGGTGAAACAGAACATTTCACAAGTGCCATTATAATATACAGTATGGGGATATATCCAAAATTAGGCAGAAATCAATGGGTCTAAACTCCTGAGAAAAGAATAGAGCTATCTGAATTATCCCTTCATTCCTTCCTGTATTTATATTTAAAAAAGAAAAATTTTTTCTTTGTTTTTACCTTAAAAAGAATAAAAGATTCATTGATCAAACATCTGTATCTTGCTCTCTATCATTTTTAATAATCTTAGGGTCTCTCCCTTAATTAAAAAATCTTGACATCTGGAACACTCTTTTTGCTGTTTTTCCTCCCCTAAAACAATGCCCTGTGCTTAGTGGAATAAGATTAGGGTTATTATTTATTATACATATTATTTATGTTTGAAGGATGATGCTGCCCTTGAAGATGTCCTTTCCTTTCCAAGTTAGGTTTTGGATTTAAACACTGTTAATCCAGATGGAGGGAATCCAGGAAGTAATGGGTTCTTCTTGAATGTCCCCTTAAGGCTTGACCCCCCCCCCCCCCCCCCACAGTTTAAGGCAGATACAGCTTTCCTAAGTACCTGGAGCTGAAGCTCTTCTTCCTTCTCTGCTCCCAAATGAATAAGCTACAAGGTGCTTTTTAAGCAGTTGTTGGTTGTATTATTCTGTGTGGGACATAGGAAGATTGGAAAAATATATGAGGAAATATAAAATAGTATTATGTATTAACATAATATGGACTGTGTATTTTGATAAATTTGTTATTCTAAAATTCTTCTGTTCCTTTTTATAAATTTGTCCTGGCTTATAAGTGTCAGAGAATTTCAGAAATTTTTTTGTACTGAAGTTTTAAAAAATTTATTTTATTTTATTATTTTTTAAAAAGATTTTATTTATTTGTCAGAGAGAGAAAGAGCGTGCACAAGCAGGCAGAGTGGCAGAGGTGGAGAGAGAAGCAGGCTCCCTGCCGAATAAGGAGCCTGATGCAGGACTCGATCCTAAGACCCTGGAATCATGACCTGAGCCAAAGGCAGTGTCTTAACCAACTGGGCCACTCAGGCGTCCCTAAAAATACATTTTAAATAACATTTTGGTAAAAATATCAAGTGACTTTGCACCAAATTTCATAATTTCTTTTCTTTTTTTTTTTTTAAGATTTTATTTATTCGTTTGACAGAGAGAGCACACTAGCAGGGGGAGTGAGGCCTAGGCACACTAGGCAGAGGGAGAGGGAGAAATAGGTTCCTTGCCAAGCAGGAACCTTGATCCCAGGACTCTGGGATCACAACCTGAGTCAAGGCAGACACCCAATCGACTGAGCCACCCAGGTGCCCCTTCATAATTTCTTTTAATCTAGTGCAGCTGTAAAACAAGCATGACGAGCTTTGGAGTCAGAAAGAATTGGGTTAACATCCTAGTTTTGCCAGTGTTAAAGAATAACCATCAACCCAAAAACATGTAGTTTAAGGATTAGAAGCTGTCAGAATCACTTTATTTGGTTCAAATACATTTTAAACTATTATCAACCAGGGAGTAAGACTATTTCTAAAAGCACTCTAAGATATTTAAAATTTTGAAAACAGTCTTAACTGTAGGTGGGAAAATCCTTTAAATTCATTGCAATTGATTGCATCCAAGTGATTGTATTTGTTTCCTAGAGCAATCATAGCAAAGTACCTAGTACAAATTCGGTGGCTTAAAATTATAGAAATGTGTTGTCTTGCAGTTCTGGAGGCTAGAGATCCAAGTTAACCTGTCAGCAGAGCCAGTGCTCTCTCTGGAACCTTTAGGGAGAATCCGTCCTTGCTTCTTTCTGGCTGGTGGTTTGCTGGCAATCTCTGGTGTTTGTTGGCTTGGAGCTGCAGCATTTCAACCTCCGCCTCTATGCTCGCATGAAGTTCTCTCCTTGTGTGTCTGTCTTCAGATAGTTTCCTCTTCACCACCAGTCATAATGGATTAATGGCCACGTATTCCAGTATGACTTCATTTTAACTAATTACATCTGCAGTGACCCTCTTTCCAAATAAGGTCACGTTCTGAGGTATTGGGGGTTAGGACTTCAACCTCTCTTTGGCAGAGACTGATATTTCTGATTTTGAAAGTTGCCTTCACAACAGGAGACTTTTATTATTCTTTTTCCATAGCATCTCATTTTTATGGGACCCTATGCATATTGTATTTTGAAATCTTTTGTTTCTTTATCCATAAAATGTGCCCGTTCTATGGACCTGGATTGTTTTAAGAATTAAGCTAGGGGGAAAAAAAGAGTTAAATTAGAAATTTCATTCAGAGACATCTGGGTGGCTCAGTCGGTTAAGCGTCTGCCTTCAGCTTAGGTCATGGTCCCAGGATCCTGGAATCAAGTCCTGCATTTGAGCTCCCTGCTCAGCAGGGAACCTGCTTCTTTCTCTGCCTGCCACCCCCCTGCTTGTGTTCTCTGTCTCTTTCTCTAATAAATAAAAATCCTTATAAAAAAATAAACTAGAAAACCCATATGTAAGGTATCTGTAACTATTTCTGGCATTTATCCGATCTTCTCTTCTATTTCTTATTTTGTATTGCTGTTTCACTTGGAAGATCCCTTTAGTTCTGTGTTTAATTTTGACCAATTTCAAAGCTATCCTTATGCTCATGGTTGTAAATCTTAGGTAAATTTTAGTGCATAATTGTAAGGTAATGGATACTTTCTTACTGATAATTTAGTGCCATGAAAAGTCAGTATGTAATTTCACAGTTTTCATTTACTTTTAACTCACCATTACAAGAACTTCACATTGTTTTGAGAAAGTTCCAGGTTTGAATTTGTAATGTTTCTTTAAAGCATATACTTTTATTTTTCTTTTTATGAATGCTATCTTAAATAAAGGTTTGTATAATTGCTTTATTTGTGTCAGTAAACCAAAGCATAGCTGTTAATGACTTGCTCTAGAGGGTAGCATTAATGAGCATTTATTATAAATGAGCACTTACTCTGTGCCTAATTCTAGACAGTCGTTGCAGGTTTTACTGTGAACTAGCATCCATCTTCAGTCTTCTGGTCAATTGTGCTCTTTGCTGTTAAACACTCTGTCATGCTGTGTTTCCAAACACACTAGTGTGTGCGGCTTTTACTTCATTGTTTTTTGTTTTAATTTCTTGAGCAGCTTTTTCATAGGTGTGTATATTTTATCACATTATCTAGTTTGTAAAATTGTTTTTGGAAGAGATGAGTTTTCTAATTTTATACCAACGAAGAACCTGCCATTGTTAGTGTCTAGTAGGCATTCAACAAATGCTTAATGATGAGTGACATGCTTACATTTGACAAAGTGCGTATTTTATGCAAATTATAGTTGTTGAAATCTCCATAACAGGTACTGTAATCTGTAGCCTTACATTTTTAGATTTTTAAAGTTACTGAAATTAAGTACCATTTCCTCAGTAACTTACTTTTTTTTAAATGTTTGAATTTTAGATTTTCCACAGTGATGTTTTGCACATTTTTAAAGCTAAGTAATGGCAGTTGATTTCACTGTGCATATTGTATATTTATGTTCAAAGAAAATATAAGAACTTTTAAGTTTATGGGTGATTCCTTGTCCTCTAATGGGCAGTAAGAGTTTTTGAGATATTAATTGGGTTCATTATTCTCTTTGGTGCCTTATGGTTGAAAAATGTTAAGGGCTCCTACTTCTCCCCAAACCTCTTAGTTCCAAAATATTTTACATTTGCTATGACCTTGAATATTAGGATTATTGCTTGATAGAGCTAAAATTCTTTAAAGTTAGATAGCTATGAGTGTCTGTAGAATTTTGTAGTTATGAATTTTGTGTTAAAACTTGTTTTTGTTTTAATATTTTATGAATCAGGGCCTCTGATTTTTAATACTGCTATTTTGTGAATTCTGTCAGGGTCAGATACAAGTACAATAATTGATTCTATATATCTAATCTCCTATATAAAGACTTAAACAGTGTTTTTTATTTTTCCTTAAAAATAGTTTTTTTGATACTTGCCTGTTAAAATTTCAGTCTTCCTCATACCCAATTTTAACCTGAAGAGAGAGATGCATCAGAGAAACACCATATGTAATTGACTATAATAGGAATGACTTTTGGAATAGATAATAATTATCTGAAAAGACTGTATAAATTTACTATTGTAGATTAATTTTACTAGTTTTGTTGTTGTTTGTGTTTTCTCATATTGACAGGGTTGCTTTAGACACTCTTGCTGCATTGCTAAAATCAAGTAAGTTTTTAAATACTAGAAATACTAGATACTATTTTTCCGAGTATTCTGTCTACTATGTTAAAGAAACTGGAAATGTAGATTTAGTCTGTAGTTACAAAGCTAGCTTGTTATAATTTATTCTACATTGATTTCCTTTTTATAAGTTCAGTTATAAATATAAAGTCCTGTTAATAGAGACAAGTAACATGTAAATCTTATGTAAGTGTCATCTTTTAAAAAATGAAGCTAACATGATATTGGGGATATTTACTATGAAGTATATTGTGAACGACTACTGTATATTGAACACACATGATTGTTATTTAGAAACCACTTATTAGAAGTTTTATTTCTATCAAGTTCAAGTTTCAAGCATTAAAAAATGACTATTAATGTAAATTTATAATTCACTAAGTTCATTTAAAAACTAAAGGAACTGTGTTCTTTATCTTTAGAATTGAAGCTTTGGAGTAAATGTGTCTTTTGATATGATTCCTTTGGAGAGCAATTTATCTGTATTATATGTTCTCTCTCTCCAGGGTATTCAGTATCTGTGGTTTAAATATTAACTTTTGTTAGCACTTCCATTCTCATTGGTTGATTTAATTAACATCTTAACCACAGTAATATATAGACCCAAGGATATGATGGCTTTTAATGTTATTTTTCCCAAAAACGGTCTATCAATGGTGAGACCAACTTGCCCTTAAATTTGAATGACCAGAATTGTTCATTTGAATAGTAGCAAATGATTAATTGATTGAAAATCTGGTATTTGGTAAAGTAATGATTTATTACATGCATTAAATTTAAAAAGTCATCTTAGGTATTAGTATTCTATACCAGAGTATATAAAATTCAGTTAAGAGTTTTATCTTTGAAATGAAATGTGTGGGACTCAATTAGATGAGCCATGTAGTTTTATTTTCATGTATGATGTGATAAACTTCAGACCAAGATCAGAGAATAGTACTTGGATTAATTTTAAAAGATGTTTGTAGCCTGGCTTTATTGTGCCCTGACTTTGCGGTTCAAATTGTCATTTAAAGATTAATTTTTAAATTAATATAGGCATATATTTTTGATTTAGAGTAGATTAAAATAGCTATTACAACTGAAGTTACTAATTTTCAGAATCACTGATGACAAAATCACTAAGTTAGTAAAAACTCTAAAACCCTCATAAATTTCAACTATATATAGGAATTGGATAATCTGGTACCATAGTTTTCCTTTTACTCCCTCCTCCTTCAAAGCAGGATGGTGGAAAAACATACCTGTTTTACTTTGTCAGGTAAAAAAAGTAACCGACCAGTAGGATGAGTCTAGTTTATATCAGGTATGTTTTCTTAGGGCACATGGCACTAAATAGAATAAAAATTTAATAATGCAAGATAATGTTTAGTAACACTTGCATATTTTTAAGTGCACTGGGGCATTTTGGAACATTCTCATTCATTGATTTTTTTTTTTTTTTAACTGCTTTCTGGGAGGGGGCAATTACTTACTTTAAAAGGATAAATGAGAAGAGAAAAACAAAAGGATAAATGATGCTACCAAAATATCCCTGAGCGAGTATAAAGCAAAGAACCTCTGTATACATACACAGTGCAGAGGGACAGGCAGCCTTAGGGCCAACGCTAGAGTATAGATGAGATGCTGCAGTCTAAAGGGGAACCTGAGTTGTCTTTTAACTGGAGAGGGAAGAAGAGACATAGGCTGATAGTGAGTTAGGTGTCCTGAGCACAGGAAAAAAGACCCCTTCACTAAACTTTTTAGTTGTGCTCAGTTGCAGATTGCAGATAGCTCTGTTCAACATCTCTTCATTTAGCACCTATGTTTGAGTTATGGGCAAGTTTCTTATTTGACCTTTAATAAGAATTTAAATATTTCACATAAATACCATTTAGGCTCATAGTGTCTTTTAAGAAAATCATAGTCATAACCAGTAAACTGAAGGCTTATATGCTCCAGGTGGTGTAAACGAAGTGTATATTCCTTTAAGATACAGGAAACTGCTGTTAGTCGGAACTGTTGACCAGATTGTGTAAATAGCCACAGCCTTGGCCATCTAGCTCTTGAAGACGCAGAAGAGGTTTTAAAGCTTTTATATAAGAAAGCCCCTCTTCCCACCCTGTGAATTTTTTCCAGCTCCCTGAAGTCAGAACAGGGTTTCTGAAAGAGCATTAATAGTTTGTTAATCTCTACATCTTTATGTTTTAGGTACATATTAGCAATTTGGAAGTTGTAGTAATTCTTTCAGGTAACTAAAAGTAGCAGAGCCTTCCCTTTACGTTATCTTGGTGCTTATGCCATGAGCCAGGGTAAATTTAGATTAAGGAGAGTTGGAGTTTCTTTGTAACTAAACAAGCTTGGATGGATTGGTAATCCCCATCAGTTTGTGTTCCTATCATTGGCCCACCAGTGTTGTACGGGCTCAGGAGGTTGCTGTGGTAGGATTTCCCTACGTCCACTTCAGTGAAATCTCCCCTTTTGATTAATAATCTAAAATATTAACACTTTAATAAAACATCAGATTTGTGGATTTCTGTTAATTCTACCCCAGTAAAACGAACCATTTACAAAAGAAACCTCTTTAATCTAGTTTTTATTGCATTAGATAATTAATGACCAGAAAACAGTAAAGTGGTTCTTACATTTCATTTACTAAAAGTTTTATAAGTATTTTTAACTTAGTGTTATTATGGCATGGATATTTATATAATTGTGGAGGTAATCAAAGCATTTGATTTTAGTGGAAATATATACAGTTTGTAATGGAAACTACAGTTCAATAGAGTTAATTTCAGTGGAAACAAGGTTTATAATAGAAGTTACAACAATGGTAATGTAGTTTGCCATCTGGGACTTTTCATTTATTTTGTCAGAGGAAAAAATATTTAAATATGTGTCTGCTATGTATATTTTTTTGAAAAAAATGGTAACTCATTACAGTATTGTGATAATTTTAATTTAATTTATTCTACCATTTTCTCTTGTCATTTAAAAAATGTTCTTTCTCAATTTTCTTTTGTTAAAGAAACAAACGCCAGAAGAGCTGTAGACAGAGGATATGTCCAGGTCCTTTTAACAATTTATGTAGATTGGCACCGCCATGATAACCGGCATAGAAACATGCTCATTCGGAAAGGAATTTTACAGAGTTTAAAAAGTGTTACAAACATCAAGTTGGGAAGGAAAGCATTTATAGATGCCAATGGCATGAAAATTCTGTATAACACTTCACAAGTGAGTTTTTAATTTTCTTCCTATTATTGTGGTTATGTGTTAATGATATTATTTGGTTCTTAAGAAAACTTAGTATTTCTTATAAATACTCAAAAAAGTATGATAAATATATTTAAGAAAAAAATCTGAAAACCAAAAGGCATAATAAACCTTTCACATGTGACCTCCTCAGACTGAGTTGGAGAAAGGGCTCCGTGCATATCTCTGCAATATGAGATTTTAAGTGAAAGGGGGATGTATAAATCCATCCAGTGGGCAGGAGGGGAATCTGTATAGCCATGTTTTCTATGATGTGCAGTTGGCTGTACTCAGTTTTACATGTTCCCCTCATAAGATATTTATGGGTCCTTTACAACTGCAGTGTAAGGCAGTTCTCTTGTTTGGGAACATTGTCAGGGTCTTCTTTCTGGATAGAGCATTTTTACACAGAGAAAGTACAAGAGTGAAACCTGGAGTTAGGAATTTTAGTTCTGCCGGCCATCTTAATAATAAACCTTCTTAACAGTATCTTTAGCAAGGAGACTGTCAGCCCTGGACAATGGGGATGTTGCAATGCAACCATTTTGTTTTTAGAAGGTTATAATTATTAGAAAGTCTCTTTTTACATGGTACCTGAAAACACAATTGATGTTTACCTTAATCTTTTTCTTTTCTAGATCAATCATATGCACTTGTTTTTACTATTCCTAATGTAGGCAGTCATGGATAATTGATATATCAGGAAGAGTTGGGTGACCTTGTTTATGCCACTTAACATTTCTGAGCCTTAGTTTCTCATCTGTTCTGACAGGTCAGATGTGAAAGTTTGTATTGAAAATTTTATGGGATATGAAAATGCTATCTAAATGCCAGTTGTCAATAATAATAAAAATTACAGTGTTGTATGTTACAAGTTCAAATCCCCTGTCTATTAGCCCTTGTCAAGATTGGATACCAGGACAGCATATTAAACTCTTTGCACTTAAAATCATGGTATTCAGACTATTTTTTATAAGTTGAAGAGTTAGCGTATTAAAGGTGCTATATGATAACTGATACAGTTCTGAGAAAAGCTCAGCCAGTGCACATTCCTTATTTCTTATTCCTTTCTTACTGTCTTTTTTAGTTAATGTTTTTTTTCGTCTTCCCTTAAATTAAAAAGAATTTTTATTTTGTGCCTTGGCTTGCTAACTGCCTTGTAGGTCACTCATAGATACTACTTAGCATAGTAGTCCCCCCTTATCTGTGGGGAATACGGTCCAAGATCCCTTGGATCTTAGATGCCTGAAGCCTTGGATGGTACTTCGCCTCATATATACAATGTGTGTTTTCTTAAACACACATATCTGTGACCAAGTTTGATTTATTAATGAGGCTCAGTAACAGATTAACAACTAACAGTAAAACAGAACAACTGTAACAGTATACTGTCATGAAAGTTAAGTGAATGTGGTCCCTCTCCCAAAATATTTTATTGTACCGTACTCATCCTTAGAGTGATTATGTGAGAAGATAAAATGTCTGTGATGAGATGAAGTGAGGTGAAATGCTGTAGGTATGTTGTGTTGTAGCATTAGGGCTAGTATTGACCTGAGGTCAGAAGGAAGATCATCAGTGCTGGGCCACAGTTGACCATGGGTAACTGAAACCAGGGACAAAGCAGGACTTAAAGACTTTGGTGACTTCGGGGACCAAAGATGGTACTGTTTTCTGCTTAAAGTATTTTAGGAAGAGTATTATTAAATTTGCCATATGAAGTTCTTACTTATGAAGAGATACTTCTGAATTATCAGAGGTATTTTATAATCATATTACATTAAAATAGAGGTTTTTGTGGTATTTGTCTCTTGAAAATTATTGATGTATTACTTTATGAAGTAAAGTTGATTCAGTTATTCACCAAGGGCATAATATCTTTTATCTTTTTTTTCTTTTTCTTAAAAAACAGGAATGTTTGGCAGTCAGGACCCTTGATCCCCTTGTCAACACCTCTAGTCTGATAATGAGGAAGTGTTTTCCTAAAAATCGCCTGCCACTCCCAACGATTAAAAGTTCTTTCCATTTCCAGCTGCCAGTTATTCCTGTGACTGGGCCTGTGGCCCAGCTCTACAGTTTACCGCCAGAAGGTAAGACCGTATGTTTCCCGCTGGCTTTCAGTGGTCTTGGAATTGTGTGACTGTTGACTTTTTTCCTCATTTCTAGTTCTTCAGCAAAAGAAGGCACATTAATAAGCACAAGAAAATTTCACATTATATTTTAGTTAAATATTTCTTCAAATATAAGAAATTGAGATCTGATAATTAAGGGCAATAGTATAGAATGTGTTATATTTATGTAAATTTGAATTTGAAAAAATTTAAGCATTACATAGGAACATTATTTCATAGTTTACATAAATTTTCAAAGGATAAGAGTGTAAACATTAAATATTTAGGTAATTATATTTGGGCTTACATTTATAACTTTCTGGTGAACTTCATTTTTTTTCAAGTTAAGAATACCTAGTGACCAAAAATATGATTTTTTATTTTTTCAAAAATTTTTATTTATTTATTTATTTGATAGAGATCACAAGTACGCAGAGAGGCAGGCAGAGAAAGAGAGGGGGAAGCAGGCTCCCTGCTGAGCAGAGAGCCCAATGCAGGGCTCGATCCCAGGACCCTGGGATCATGACCTGAGCCGAAGGCAGAGGCTTTAACCCACTGAGCCACCCAGGCACCCCCAAAAATATGATTTAAAAAAAAAAATCTTATTGATTGAAGAAGGGAAGTGCAGAGCCTAGAGATTGACGCAGGGCTCAATCTTAGGACCTTGAGGTCACAACCTCAGCCAAAACCAGGAGTCGGTGGCTTAAATGTCTTTGCCACCCAGGTGCCCCTGCACTCATTTTTTATTATAAAATAATTCATCTCTCTTCATAGAGTTTCTACATATTCCCATGAAATTTCTGTGGCAAGAAAGAACTTAACAGATGACTCACTGATTAAAAAATTGAAAAGAGAAGGTAATATGTACTTTAAGAAGCATAAAAAATTACTAGTCCAAATTAACAGAGTAATTTCTGTCTACTGCAGTAAGGTTCAGCTATTTAAATAATACTTAAAAATTTTACAATTTCTATTATCAGGATTAGTTTCCTTATGTAAATTCATAGTTGTCCTAAGAAAAAGTTTTTATATTAGTGCATATGGTTCACAGCAGTGTTTTCTAATGATTCAGAATTTGCATATAAATATGCACAGTATAGGGGCGCCTGGGTGGCTCGGTGGGTTAAGCCGCTGTCTTCGGCTCGGGTCATGATCTCGGGGTCTGGGGATCGAGTCCCACATCGGGCTCTCTGCTCAGCAGGCAGCCTGCTTCCTCCTCTCTCTCTCTGCCTGCCTCTCCATCTACTTGTGATTTCTCTCTGTCAAATAAATAAATAAAATCTTTAAAAAAAAAAAAAAAATAAATATGCACAGTATTATAATGCTTGGGAAAAGGGAAGGTGAAAATAGAAAACCACTTACCAATATTTTTCTTTTTTTAAAAAATTTTTAAATTTAAAATTTTTTTATTATTATGTTCAATTAGCCAGCATATAGTATGTCATTAGTTTTTGATGTCGTGTTCAGCAATTCATTAGATGCATATAATACCCAGTGCTCATCACCTCATGTGCCCTCCTTAATACCAATCATCTGGTTATCCCATTCCCCCACCCTCCTCCCTTCTGTAACCCTCAGTTTGGTTCCCAGGGTCCAGAGTCTCTCAGGATTTGTCTACCTCCCTGATTTCTTCCCATTTAGTTTTCCCTCCCTTTCCTGTTGTTTTCCATGCTGTTCCTTATGATTCATGTATGAGCGAAACTGTATGATAATTGTCTTTCTATGCTTGACTTATTTTACTTAGCATAATCTCCTCCAGTTCCATCCAAGTCAGTGCAAATGGTGGGTATTCATCCCTTCTGATGGCTGAGTAATATCCCATTGTATATATGAACCACATCTTCTTTATCCATTCATCTGTTGAAGGACATCTTGGCTCCTTCCAAAGTTTGTCTGTCGTGGACATTGCTGCTATGAACATTGGGCTGCATGTGCCACTATGCCTTCTTTTCACTATGTCTGTATCTTTGGGGTAAATCCCTAGTAGTGTCTTGGGGAACCTCCATACTATTTTCCAGAGTGGCTGTACCACCTTGCATTCCCACTAACAGTGTACGAAGGTTCAGATACCTCTCCAAAGAAAACATACAAATGGCTAACAGACACATGAAAAAATGTTCAACATCACTAGCCATCAGAAAAATACAAATCAAAACCACAATGAGATATCACCTTATGCCAGTAGAATGGCAAAAATTAACAACACAGGAAACCAAAATATTATGGTTTATGCTTAACAAAACTTGCATGTGACTTACCTAAATAAAAATAATGAAATTATCAGAAGTTGGCTGTTTGCCATTTCAGTACAATATTGGGAACATAGTAAAAGAAGAAAGAGTTGAAATTTTAGTATGGGGAAAAGTAGAATTTTGGGAGGTAAGATCTAGTTAGATGGAAGAGAATATAGTCTAGACTATTATTACAATTTCTAAAGTATTTTCTCATCAGTTGATAAATATTTTGCAAGAAAAATGGAAAGTTTTTTATATTTATCTTTAAAAGTAATTACTTGAAATAAGTGATGTAAGAGAATTTTCAGATAATTATAATTAGTTTTATTATCCTTGATACAGATTTATTAGTAGTATATATCACAGAGTACACTGTTATGATTTTATTTTAAAAATATTTTATTATTAAAGTACACCTTTAGTCTATGTAAAATACCAAAATGGATTATTCAGAAACTTCTTTAAAGGGTTTTAAAAGTCTACAACTCAGTCTGAAACTTGAGTAAGATAGTGAAGTGAAAACTGTGGTCTAGTTTCTCTTTCCGATTGATATAAAATTACCCACAGACGTTAAGAATAGGGGAAAGTCTGTACCAGAAGTGAGAACAAGGTAAAAGAAACATTCTCATGAACCACACGTAGAACATGCACCGTACATGGTAGAGGTATGGATGTATTGAAGGGCACCAGTTCTCTGCTCTCCCTTCTTGAATGCAGTTATGTATGTCTCCAAGTTGAGGCACCAGTAACACCTAAGTCGGGTGGACAGTCAGGGAGCAGTTGGAGTCCCTTTCTCTCCTGTATCTCAGTGTAGGATTATGGGGGTTTAAGCGGTGGTTGTAACTGGTAGAAAGCCAGCGAGAGTTCTATATGATACAGCTGGTGATAATACAGGAGGGAGATAGGATATAGGATCTTCCTATAGTGTTCTTTATTCAGTGTACAGAATAATCACATAGATAGAGGAAGCTGACTTCTTCTAGTGCAGTGAATTCACCAAACATGAGGGAAAAAATGACAGAGATAATATTTTTCTGAGGGCTACTTTCCTGTCTCATTTCAGACTAATGGCTCACTAAATTAGAAAGGGAGATTTACACTGATGGTCAAGACTTCATGGTTAAGATGTGAGAGGAGGGTTTTGACAGCAACTGTGTAGACACAAGGAAAATATCCTCTTTCTGTTCACTGTTACTTTTTCATATATCAGACTTCATTACATTTCTCAAAGTTTTCGTTATTTTTTACCTTCCTCAGCTAGAATATAAGTTCTGTGAGGATAGAACTGTTTTTTTTAATCCTTCATTGTACACAGTTAGTGTACACTTAACATTTATTATTGAAGGAATTGACTTGACCTCAAGACTTATTCTCTAGAACGTTAAATGCCAAAAGATAGTGAAGCAGCATCTAACAGAGGTTTGGAGGAAAGAGTCCTGATTCTAGATTTCTGAACACTTGCGTTGCCATCCATATGTGAAGGTGACATATTCTTAGGCCTGTAAGGGTATGGGAGTAGAATACCTAGGTACCCTTTCTGAAGTAATTACATGAAATATTACTCGTCTGGCCAATGATGAATTAGGATGACAAGAATAGAGACAATATGGTAGCAGAATCATTGTATTAAACAGTACAAATTGTTAATTATATAATACTAAATAATTGTAATACTATTTTGAAATACATCAACCAACTCTTGGCCAAGGATACATAATACACAGCTATAACAAACTGGGGTTTTTACATAAACTAAAATTTTTATTTTTTATATTATATATAATTTATATTACTTATATTGATAGAGTTCTTGTTCTTAGGAATATTACACTATTTTTGCATTTGTAAAAGAATTATAGGAATAGTGGTTCATATATGCATTTTAAAATGTAAAAGTATGTCCGAAACCGAGATCTGTAGCCTGGGATCTATTGAGCCATAGGAATCCATGAATAGACTTCAAAGACTACAAACACTTTGAAATTCTCTATAAAATTATGTATTTTTTTCCTTTGGGAAAAATTTTTTCAGGGTAACTTATTGACAAGGTCAGGCAATCCAGGTGCTGCTACACAGCTGTTCTTGCCCAGTTCAGACCTTAATTCACAGCTTTTATGGAGCAAGGGGCAGTTGTGGTGAAATGAAAGGGTAATTATCTCAAGTGGTGCTATCTATATATGCGCCAGAGGATCTCTCCTTGGTATCCAAAGTGGTGTCATCTGCGCACCGCTTCAAGGAAGATCAGAATAAGCCTTCATGCTTTATGGCCAGGGCATAACTGGGCCCCAAGGGAGATCGCTGCTTGGACATGAACAAGATGGACGGCCAGAGATGGAGTCCATGTTATTAGCACTCTACACAGACCATAATATCTGGCAAACCTAGATGCAGAAATCCATAGCAAAGTAACAACAAACTGATTTTAGCAACAAATTAAAAGGATAATATACCATTATCAAGTGGAAATAGTCTTGGGATACGAGGACATTTCAACATCAACAAATCAAAATGTGATAAACCACATTAACAATGAAGGATGAGGGGGTCATATGATCATCTTGATAGATGCAGAAAAAACATTTGACAAAATTCAAAATCCTTTTATGATAAAAATTCTAAACAAATTATGTACAGAAGGAATGTTCTTCATCATAATAAAGACCGTATATGATAAATCCGTAGCTAACATTGTGCTCATTGATATAAAGTTAGAAGCTTTTTGTATAAGATCAGGAAGAAGACAGAGTTTTCCTCTCTTACCATTTCTATTCAACACAGTACTAGATATTCTAGCTATAATAATTAGGCTGGGAAAAGAAATAAAAGGCATCCAAATCAGAAAGGAAGAAATAAAATCATCTGTTGGCAGATGACATGATCTTATATATACGAAACCTTAAAATCTCTACCAAAATACTGTTAGAGCTAATAAACAAGTTTGGTAAAGTTGCAGGATATAAAATCAAATATATAAACATCAGTTGTGTTTCTATACAATTACAGTAAAATATCTGAAAGAGAAATTTAGTAACCCTATGTACAATAACATTAAAAACAAAATAGGAATAAATTTACCAAGGAGCTGAAGACCTGTACACTGAAAACTATAAAACATTGATGAAAGAGATTGAAGAGGACACAAATAAATGGGAAAGATACCCTCTGTTTTTGGATTGGAAGAATTAATATTGTGAAAATGCCCATATTGCCCAAAGTGGTCTGTAGATTTAAAGTAATCCCTTTGAAATTGTAATGGCAGTTTTGACAGAAATAGAAAAAACTATGTTCAAATTAATGGAATTACAAGAGACCCCCAGTAGCCAGAGAAATCCTGGGAAAGAAGAACAAATCTAGACATCACAGTTCTGGATTTCAAACCATTACAAAGTCATAGTAACCAAACAGTATGGTACTCAAAGCAGGTACATAGACCTATAGTGGAATGGAATAGAGAGCCCAGACAAACCCATGAATATGTGGTCAGCTAATTTTTGATTAAAGGCACTAGGAATACACAGTAGGGAAAGGACATTGTTTTCAATAAGTTGTATCAGGAAAGCTAGATATTCACATGCAAAAGAATGAAATTGGATCCCTGTCTTATATTATTCACAAAAAATTACCTTGAAATGGATCAAAACATAAGTATAAGACCTGAAACTGTAAGACTCCTGGAAGAAAACTTGGGGATTATTTTTGACAATGATTTCTTGAATAAGATACCAAAAGCACAAGCAGTGGAAGCTGAAATAAACAAGTAGAGCTATCACAAACCAAAGAGATTCTGCACAGCCCAGGAAACAAATAAATTGAAACAGCAATTTCAATTTATTGCCCTACAGAATGGAAGAAGATATTGCAAAACATTTATCTGGGAATGGGCTACTGTCTAATACACACACACACACACACACACACACGTATGTGTGCCTATATATATATATATTTATGGGCTCAGCTGAAGAGTATAAAAGCAAGTAATTCAATTAAAAATTCGGCAGACCTGAATAAATATTTTCCCAAAGAAGACATATAAATGACCAATAGTGCATGAAAAAGTGCTCAGCATCATTAATCATCAGGGAAATGGAAATAAAAACCACAGTAAGGTATCACTTCACACCTGTTAGAATAGCTGTTACCCAAGACAAGACATAGGAAATATTTGCTAGGTTCTAAAGAAAATGAACTCTTTAATACTGTTGGTGGGGATGTAAAATGGTACAGCTAATCTGGAAAACAGCATGGAGGTTCCTCAAAAAAATTAAAAATAGAACTACCTATGATCTAGCGGTCCTCCTGCATATATATCCAAAGGAATTAAAATCATTATCTTAAAGACAGATCTGTACACCCATCTTCCCTGTGATATTCTGTACAACTAACCAAGGTTTGGAAATAACCGTAATGTCCTTTGATGGATAAATGGATAAAGGATATGAATGTTATTCAGATAATATAAAGGAAGGAAATCTTGCCATTTGCAGCAACATGGATGAACCTGGAGGGCAGTGGAATATGCCAGACAGAAAGGCAAATACTGTATGGTATCACTTACATGCAGAATCTTTAAAAACAAACAAAAAAACAAGATTTCGTAGAAATAGAGAATAGAATGTTGGATTCCAGGGGTCAGGAGTGTGGTAAATGGGGTGATGGGATCAAAGGGTACAGATTTTCAGTCTAAGAAGATTAAGTTCTGAGGATCTAATGTACAGCAAGCATGGTGACTGTAACTACAGTCATACGATATTGCATATTTGGACATTTCCCAGAGGAGCTCTTGCACGTGCGTGCGCACACACACACACACACACACACACACAGTAATAATGTTAATTATGTGAGGTGATGGATGTGTTAATTATCTTCATCTTGGTAATCGTTTTACCATGTGTATTTGTATCAGATCATCACATTTGTACACCTTAATATATACGGTTAGTATTTGTTATTTCTTCAAATAACAAAAGTCAAATAGTTTAGAAAAATGTCCTTTTAAAATATTCTCTCCTTTGTTTTAAAGCACTCAGTTACTTACCTGAGTACTCGTGCACTCGTCTTGCATTGTCTCCCCCACAGCCGTGGTCCTCATGGACCTTTACATTCTGTGCCCTGAGTTTTTCTCTAATGCATATTCCTTCTTCATCCCCATTCCTGCTGTACTGGTTCAGTTACTGTCTCCTGTTAATTGGTCCCCTTCCATGCATGTGCTCCCTCTCTCACGCTTGCCAGAGTGATCTTTTGAGCAATGTTAAGTTGAGTTAAGCCATTCTCCTCTTGAAAATTCTCACTGCTTGTCTTCCATAGTAGGTTAGAAGTGTAATCTACTTGGCCCCTTTGTTTTCTCATTCTTATTCGCCTTTTTTAGTACTTTCCCAATTATACACATTTAGTTACACTTGCCTTTTTTCAAGGATATCATCTCAATTCTTTTTTTCTTCTTAAAAGCCACGCTCACCTACCCTTATTTTGGCCTTCAAAGCTGCTCTGTTTTCTTCAGGTTACTGCTTAATTACTACCTGTTTTGTGGAGTGATCACGTAACCTTGCAGTTAGTTATTCCATCCTTTGTTTTCCCAAACATTGCCTTCACTAACATACACTTTTGTATTGTACTTTAGTCTTTTCTGCTCTTTAACCTCATGAACCCCTGGAGGGTACGGACTGTATTTACAAGTATTTAAAGAATTCCCAGTGCACAACACTGCATTCATGGCACACGGTTGCCATTGAAACAAATAAATGGGTAATCAGTTGTTAAAGGAGTAAAATCAGTTCTTGAAATTTATCATGTAGAGGAAATAAGCAGTTTGATTCAGTCTGTTGCAAAAGAAGACATTCATTTTTAAAAACTGAGAACATCAGTAAGAATACCCATGTATTTCTACCGTGCTTTTTGCAAATTTTAATATCTCATAGGTTTTTCAACACCTAGGACAGACTTAGAGACATTTTTTTTAAAAAAGATTTTTTTTATTTGAGAGAGAAAGATCACAAGTAGGCAGAGCAGCAGGCAAAGAGGGGGAAGCAGGCTCCCCGCTGAGCAGAGCGCCCGATGTGGGGCTTGATGCCAGGACCTGAGATCATGACCTGAGCCAAAGGCAGAGGCCTAACCCACTGAGCCACCCAGGTGCCCCTAGGGACATTTTTAATAATGAATTTCATTTACTTTTCCTTTGGTGATTGAAATACCAATGTTGTATGTAAATAGCATCTTTCCTTCTGATGTGCATGTTGTAGAATGCTTACCTCTGACCTACTTATAGCATGTTTTGTGTCACAGTGGATGACGTAGTAGATGAAAGTGACGACAATGATGATATTGACTTAGAAGCTGAAAATGAAACTGAAAATGAAGATGACGTAGATCAGAATTTTAAGGTTGGTATAAATCTCTATCTTCTGTCTACTTTATAAATTGGATATGCAGTTGTAAAATAAAGATTGGGGAAATAGGTGTAGCTTAATGGTAAATTAATTGGTTTTGTCCACATCTTTTTATTGTGATGACTGTGGACACTAAGGAAAGGGAAAATAATGTTGCTTTGAATGCATTGGTCTGAAAAGGTTCTTAAAATAACTTATTTTCACTCTTCTTGACCAGGACAACCTCAGGTAGCCCATCTGACTTAGGTTTCAAAGTCTGAGAAAATCTGAACTTGAAGAAAAGTGGTTTGAGACTCTAAGTGGCAATCTGTGCCTCTTTTAGCAATCTTTTGGGGATATAAAAATAGTAGGAAAATAATCTGTAACTGCTGGCTTTTTGGTAAGAATTAGTGTTTATATAATGATTCTTATGTTTCAGTTACTTGGAGAAGAAATGGGCAAAAGTGTTTATTGAATTGAGACAAGATAAAAAAAAATTATTGTCATGATATAAATGCGATGTTAAGTAAAGAGGCAGGAGAGATTTTAGAATTTTATGGCACTTCTGGAAGTGTAGAGATATTCGCTTAATTTAGTGTCAGGGGGTCATTTTGGTATCTGTGGAGAAATGCCTGCTTAACTCCTTCAGTTTTCAGCTGTTTAGCTTAGTCTGTTTTGGTGGCGGGGGAGGGATTCATTTGACCCTTGCCTGCTTGGCCATTTTTCTCTTGAAATTCTATATCAGAATTGGATACACTGAATATTAACCCTCTCTGGAGACAATCTAAGATACTGGATGGAGATAATTCATTTTGATAGTAGATGTAGTTCTAGTTTCATTATCACTAAATGCAATCACCAAGGCAAGCTTTGGCAGAATTGTGTCATTAGCCAGTCTAGGCAGCATAATGATCTGTAGCCTTGCCTCAAGAAGGTAGAAAGAAGAGAAACAGCACAGGCTCTGATTTTCAAGGGAAAAAAATCTGGGTTAACTCTGTGATTGTGGTTCTGGACCTGATATAAGTGAAAGAACTATGCGATCCAAGCTATGAGAATTTAAATTCTATCATGTAAAGTATTCTTTAGATAATAGGAGCTATATTAAAAATCACCTGTTTGGATTCTTTGGGAACTGAGCGTTTAGGTTTAGTAAAATTTCAGGTTGATACTAAGTTTATACTTTAATATATTGTATTTTGAAACCTTTCTCTTCTGTATGTTTCCTTGTTATTAAAAACATAGTATATTGAGTATAATTTATTCTTTTTTTAAAAGGTTTTATTTATTTGAGAGAGAGACAGAATGAGAGAGACAGAGAGAGAGAGAGAGAGAGAAAGAGCATGAGAAGGGGAGGGTCAGAGGGAGAAGGAGACTCCTTGCTGAGCAGGGAGCCTGATGTGGGACTCGATCTTGGGACTTCAGGATCATGACCTGAGCCTAAGGCAGTCGCTTAGCCAACTGAGCCACCCAGCAACCCTAGTATAATTTATTCTTTATGCCTCAGGATCCTCATTAAAAATATCTGTGTTGTGATCACTACAGATGTAAAGACAGAGATTGATGGGGAAATAGAACTCAATGGGAACTATAATAATGATTCTAATTTTGCTGCTTGGAAATTGTCAGTGTGTATGCATGAATACATACTTAAAAAATTTTAAAAAATCATATGATGGTAAGTCACATATATTATGTATCATGGCCCTTTACCCCTAAATATGTCAGTGAATATTTCCTAAGAATAGTGGTACCCTCTTATGTAAACATAATGCCATTATCAACTTAATAAATTTATAGTGATACAACATTTTTAGCTAATCTGTCATCCATATTCCACTATATAATAAATGTCCATCATGAGATTTTTTTCCCATCTCTTTAGAATAGGAGCTACCATCAGGTACTATGTTTAATTATTTTGTCCTTTAAGTCTCCCTTAATTTAGAATATTTTCCTTTTTTTTTTCTTTTGTGACATTCATATCTTTGAAAAATATAGTTGTTAGCTGTATTGTTCACTGGAGTAGCCGTGATTTCTTACATTCTCTCCCACTTTATCTTAACACACCAGTTATAATAATGAGAAAAAATAATATATTGAATTTACTCAATATCTAATCCTATTCTAGTCCATGCCCTTTTTTAAAAGTAATTAATTTATATTATTTTTAAAAATTTATTAGAGAGAGAGAGCACAAGCAGAGGGAACAGCAGAGGGAGAGAGAGAAGCAGACTCCCTGCTCAGCAGGGAGCCCAATGCGGGGCTCAATCCCAGGACCCCGAGATCATGACCTGAGCCAAAGGCAGATGTCTAACTGACTGAGCCACCCAGGGGCCCATGCTCTTTTTTTTTTTTTAAACTGAAGTACAGTTGACAAAGTATTTTATTAGTTTGAGGTATACAGCAGTGATTTGACATTATGAAATGTTCACCACAATAAGTCTAATTAGATCTTTTGAATTTACCGTCTATGCTAGTCCCTGCTCTTTACCTATAATAACTATTAAAGCCTCACGTCTATCCTATAGGTACATGATATTATTACCTCTGCTTTACAGGGCTAGTAATTAGAAGAAGGAAGCACAGAAGGATTATTAATGTAGCTTAAAGATGTGGCGCCAGGATTTAGAATAAAGCAGTCTGATGCGAATGTCAGCTCTCTCTACCACCATACCATACCAAAATCTATTTTTTTTTTTTTTTAAAGATTCTATTTATTTATTTGACAGAGAGAGAGAGGTAGAGGGAGAAGCAGACTCCCCGCCAAGCCGGGAGCCCAACCTGAGATTTGATCCTGGGATTCTGGGATCAAGACCTGAGCCAAAGGCAGATGCTTAACCCACTGAGCCACCCAGGTGCCCCAGCCAAAATGTTATTTATTTATTTATTTATTTATTTATTAAAGGACTACAGAATTGTTGGCTCTTTGAGACTATTGAGCTGTATTATCTTTTCTTCTTGACCACAGTTTGGCTTACTGTCATTGGTGGTTACATTTGGACTTAATTTTTCCTTTTTATCTAAATCTTGTTAGTTATTTCCTGTGTTAGGTGCTACATACAGGTTTAATATTTGTTTGTGTTTGATTGTGTTTGTAGCTTTAGAGACTGTTTTTCCCTCACCATAGTGATTCCATTCTCTTTATCCCAGATTTTTCTGCTTGTAGCATTTATAGAAACTTGGAGATTTAGAAAACTCATCTCCAGTAGCCAGCACTTGTCAGTTTATAAACTTACATGCATTCTTTTCCCTTCCTTTACTTTAGAAGAGCTTTAAGGAGTGATGATAGGTGGTTGGGTTTTTTTCCCCCTAAGGCTGTCAGTAGCTCTTCCTCTTTGTTTTCCCCTAAACCAAAACACAAAATTTCCTGCTGTTGACTTCTCAAAGTGTAATTTTTATTTCACAGTGCCTTTTTTTACAGATAAATTAATTTTTTTGGAAGTAGAGAGCACATATGTAAGGCTCTGTTTTCACAAAGTAGTGTTGAAATGTTTTATTGGATGTTGTATTTAAAGTAGTATTGAATGTTGAATTCTAGTCTCTTTAGAGAAAGAATACTTTTGTAAACTTTTTGTTATTTTGAAGCATTGTCTACTTTATTACATGCCAGTCAAGGAAGTTATATATTTTGGTTCATCGGTGCATAATTTAAAGATCTGTGAAATTGCATATTCATGTCCTAGTAACTATACAATAATTAATTATAAACTAACGTGATACTCTTCAAATACAACCAGTGTTTATTATTTATGGCAAGGGAGAAAATTTTTATTGGTTATACAAATAATAGCTAACCTCCTGAATATGAAATATGAGTAACATAAAGTACATTTTTCCTTTTAAATTAATTGGTAATATGAAATATATACTTTTAGTCAGATACATGTATATAAAGCATTATAAGGATTGAAGCATGGTAGAACAGATTTAAGGCTAAAAGTAGGTTTACTCTGATATTAAGATAATTACAAAATTAAACCCATTGAAAATTAGTAAGTGGTCTTATATCTCTCATTAGCAATGAAGATAATGGTGGGTTTGTATTTATGTGAAGTCAGATTTGTTGAAAGTCATAGAGAATAGCTTGGATGGTAGGTAGACTGACACTTGTTTTTCTGGCACAGTGTATATTAGGTCTTCGAGTAGATAACAGATCGAATTAATCCCAGATACATGTCCTGTTTTTCTGAGGTCAATCTCCCTTTTAAATTTACCCTCTTTCTTCCTAAAGGAGCATGGAAATAATTTCTGGCTGTATTTCAATTTTCTACATACTGCCCCCCCACCCGCCCTTCCCCATCCACCCTGAAAAACGTAACTGTGTGGTGACACTGAACTTTTCTAGGGGAACTTTGTTGAACATGGAATACGAGAGTACAGGGTAATCATTGGTTTTCTTGAAGCAGTGCATTGACTAACAGAGTATGCTTTGAAATAAGTGATTAGTTTTATATCCTGGCTCTTTGCGCACTGTGTAATTTTGAGCAAGCCCCTTAACCTTTACCTCAGTTTCCTCTTCAGTGAAATGGAAGTGTTGATACTATCTACTTGATAGTGTTCTTCTGCAGATTAAATTATGTAAAATCCTTAGCATAGTGCTTCTCACATTTTCAGTGCTCAGTAAATGTTAGTTATTTTGATTATTGCCACCAGCATCATATATTTTTATTTTTAAATTAATTTTCTTAAGTTTAACTGACCTTTAATAGGAGTAAAAATATGGCAACTAAGGAGATTGAGGGGAGCATCCTTTAGTCTGGATCTTGACGTTAAGTTTTCTATCTTGAGGAGCCCAAATACTGTGTTCTATTAGAATAAACTCTGAGAAAAACAAAATACAGTGCAGTAACCAAAACAGCAACAACACAACGGTGGTCCAATACAAGCAGATTTCAACTTACTGTGAAATTAGTACAACCTTTATTCAGTGATTATTCTCTACATGCAATTAATAATTTGGAAAACTTTAATCTGAATGTATTTTTCTTAACTGGTTACATTTTCTTAACTGGTTACATTTCTATTATTTCAGAATGATGATATTGAAACGGATATTAACAAACTAAAACCCCAGCAGGAACCCGGACGAACGATAGAAGAACTTAAAATGTATGAACACCTTTTCCCTGAGCTTGTTGATGATTTTCAGGTATAAATATAGAAAATACAGCATCTTAATTGATTTTAAGAAACAGTTCTTTTTTTTTTTTTTTTTTCCCTTCCTTAGGCCTATAATCACTGTTTTCTGTCTGGATTTTATTTCTAATATGAAAGTATTTTGGGTGTCATTGGGCAGTTACTTTAGCATTCTGAGCTGCAAACTGCTTATCTGTAAAATGAAGGGACTAGCTTATTAAGTTTTTGGACTAGCTTTTGCATTTTATCATCACTTTGGCTCATTGCTTTAATTAGCATAGTTTTTTACTTAAAAAAAAAATCTTTAAAATGGCATTTTAAAGTCTTAAGTTGAAGTCGTCTGTCAGTTCCGTCCAGCTGAAGGGGGAGGTAGAAGCTGAGCAAGTGCTGAATTAAAACTGGAGTCTCTGCTGTTTGGCTTGTTTTTCCTGACAATCACCATATAAGCGGGGACTGTGGGGCCAGGGGTGGACGGCCCGAAGTCTTTATATCTGAGTTGGTTCATAGGGAGACTGACTCCTTGTTAACATTTCTTACCCTCATTTATTTTCTGGAGTGTACTTACTTAGCGTGGGTTATGCAGCAAGTAAACCAGATTGAATTGATGGGAATTAGTAGATAGAGTTTCTTACTCTCATTCAGCTGCTCCCTTATGGTGGGTCCCTGAATAAGTCCCTGAAATTGTCTAGGATCTTAACCTGTAAAATAAAGCATTTGGACCAGATAATCTCAGATTTATTCAGCTCTTACTACAGGTCCTCATGCCTCCCAGATCCATGCATTTAATTCCTAGTTGCTTAAAGAAAAAGACTTCATTGTAAGGTTATATGTGAAAAATAAAAAACGGAAGTACAGTTGACCCTTGAAAAACATGGAGGTTAGGGGTACCAACCTCCCAATAAAGTAAAAAAATGCATGTATAAGTTTGGACTCCCCCAAAACTTACTTAAAGCCTACTGTTGACTGAAATTCTTACCAATAATGTAAGCAGTTGATGAACACATTTTGTATGCTGTGTGTATTATATATATGTATTGTGTGTGTGTGTGTATGTATATATATATACATATATGTGTGTGTGTGTGTGTGTGTATATATACATATATATGTGTGTGTGTGTATATATATATATATATATATGGAAGGAATTTGGGGAAGGGATTGATTATTATGTGAAGAAGTCACCTACTTTCTTCTCTCCATGTGTATAAGAACTATATAACATGAATAAAAATGGTAAGAGTTTTGATGTGAGAGTAAAGAAAATTTTTTTAATGGGTGTCAAGGCTGGGATTTTGATTCTCATTCTTTCGCAGGCCACTTCTTTCTTGTAGGTTGTTATGGTGAGTTCTTGTAGGTCTGCCTGTTAATACATCACCTGGAACAGGCTACCCTTGATGTTTTCTTGCTGGGCCAGCTTGTCCTTTAGTTTGGTTGCTGAAGAGAGCAGGTTCCTACTTTTGGTCTGACTTGGCCAAGGTCAGATGGTAAAGACAGGCTAGTCAGAGTGTAAGTGCTCTGAAAAGTCTCCCCAAGTGAGTCACTTCTTTTTATTATGTTTAAGCAAAAAAACCTGCATCAAGTATTTCAGATAACATGTATTTATTTATTCCTGTGTCTCTCTACTTTGCCATAAAGTTTAATGTAGAACAGCTGTATTTCTGTAGCGTACGTTACGGGGAATAGCACATTGTCTTTTATTTACATAACTGGAAAATCATTTCTGAAGTAGTTGTGTTGGCACTGGACTACCTTTCTCATTTTTCAGTTTCAGAGGAATGCATTGTTCAAACGCTTTGGTCTCTATTATTTGAAGTGTGTGTTGGAACTATATCTAAGCAGCAGTTAAATTATTAAGTGAAAGATTTTTGAGGTTTGAAAATATTGGTTGGTTCCAGATAAGTATTTGAAAGGATTTTTTCAGCTATCATATTGTCAAATACTGGCAGATCATGACATATTAAACATTAAATGAAATTAAGTTCAATTACAACTTTTTCCATTTGGATTTGCATGTCATTTTCAGTATCCACCATTGGAGCTTAAAATTACTTGATGTGTTTTCTGTACACCATCCACTTTTTTTCCAGATGTGTTAAGGCAGTTACTCAGTGGCCAGATGGAGGCACATTGAATGCATTTGAAGACAAAATATAGAATTGTTAAAGTAATTATCAACAGACTTTTTGAAGGCTCTTACCATGCTTTTAAAACTGTGATTATTTATTCATAGTGACGGTTACAGTTTTATTTGCTTTTGTTTCTTAATAGCAGAATATTGGCAGTGTCAAAATTCTGAATTTTCACAGCTCTTTTTTCATGTCTTTGGTAGCATGATGACAGTTACCATGTGGACTTTTGTTTTTCTTTTATTCCTCTTTTTAATTTGGTTTTAAATTTTTATTTAAGATATGTATGGACAGAGTTTAAAGAGTCACATAATTTTACAGTTTAATCAGGAAAAACTGGGTCCTCTTCCTACTTGCTGTTTCCTAGAATCAATTTTAGCATGTTTTTGAAGTTGAAATCCCCATGCATCTAAACAGTAGGCTTAGAGTGCCATCTCTTGATTTTCCTGCTTTTGGTCACTGCCCCCCTCCTTTTTCCTCCAGTTTTTAAGATAGGTATCCAGTAATTATCAGTCTTCTTTTCCAGGATATATATTTTCAAGTTACAAATTTCTCTCCAGTTACTGTTTTAGCTACATCACACATATTTTGATATTTAGTATTTTCATTATCTTTGTTTTGAAACTTTATTTTCATTATGATTTTTCTTTTTTTTTTTTTTTAAAGATTTTATTTATTTATTTGACAGAGAGAAATCACAAGTAGTCGGAGAGGCAGGCAGAGAGAGAGGGGAAGCAGGCTCCCTGCTGAGCAGAGAGCCCGATGTGGGGCTCGATCCCAGGACCCTGAGATCATGACCCGAGCCGAAGGCAGCGGCTTAACCCACTGAGCCACCCAGGCGCCCCTCATTATGATTTTTCTTTGATTCATTAGTCATGTCAAAGTAAGCTTTTTAAAATTCCAATTTTGTATTTATCTTTCTGTTGACTTCTAGCATTTGTAGCAGGAAGAGGACAGTCTACTTTTTTTTTAAGGTTTTGTTTATTTGAGAGAGAGAGTTAGGGAGAGAGAGAGGAAAAGCGAGTACATGCAGAGGAGAAGCAGACTCCCCACTGAGCAGAGAGCCCGACGTGGGGCTTGATCCCAGGATCTTGGGATCATGACCTAACCAACTGAGCCACCCAGGTGCCCCAAGAGGACATTCTTTATAATTAGAATCTTTTGAAATTTTTGAGGCTTATTTTATGGCATTGAATTTGATCAGCTTTTGTTACTATTTTTGTATCCTTGGAAAGAACTCTTATGTAACTGTCAGGCACAGTGGTATATTTTCCCATTGGGATAAGATTGGTCATCATGTTGAGAAGATATTTTCTGTCCTGGATTTTTATTCCAGCCCTATCAATTACTGTGAAAAATGTGTTAAAAATTTCTCACTGTGATTGCAAATGTGTCTCCTTCTTTTTGTAGGTCAGTTTTTGTTATGTATTTTTCAGTTTATTTATTTATTGCATATAAATGTGAATTGATTTCTGTTCCTCCTGGAATGAACTTTTTTTTTAAAAGATTATTTTAGAGAGAGAGTGAGAGAGAAGAGCAAGCAAGTAAGCGAGCAGGTTGGGGCTGGGGGAGAGGGAGAGAGAATCCCAAGCAGACTCCCTGCTGAACGTAGAGTGCAACGTAGGGCTCTGTCCCAGGACTTTAAGATGATGACCTGAGCTAAAACCAACAGTCGGTCATTTAACCATCTGAGTCACCCATGCATCCCTGAAATGAAATTTTAATGGTTACGAAGTTGTTGATGCTGTAAAGTTGCTCATCTCTAAGAATTTAAGGCAAAAAATGTTCAATAAAATATTAATATAGCTAAATTAACTTTGATGACTTACCTGGTGTCTTTTATTTTTATTTTATTTTACTTTTGAGAGAGGAGAGCACATGCTTCAGGGGGAGGGGCAGAGGCCAAGGGAGAGAATCTTGAGCAGCCTTGATAGTCCAGTGCAGGCTCCGTCCCACAACTTTGAGGTCACAACCTGAACTGAAGTCAAGAGTCAGTTGCAGCCTACCAAGCCACTCAGGTGCCCCTTGCCTGGTATCTTTTAAGATCTTTTTACTTTCAGCTTTTTGATATCCTTGGATGTATATCTTTTTAAACAGTGTATAGTTGGATTTAAAAAAATCAAGTCTGAGTCTTGGAACATTTAGTTCATTTAACTGGAGCATTTAGTTCATTTACATAGAATTATTACTGTATTTGGATTTATATTTATGAGATCTTGTTTTGTGTTTTCATTTGTTTCATCTGTGTTATCTTTGTCTTTTTTTTAGCCTTCATTTCGATTGACTCTTTTTTTGTTTCACTTTTTAACCCTTATCCTTTTGGAAGCTGTACGGTCTTGTCATTTTTTTAATCAACTTTGTTGAGGTGTACATTTACATACAATAAACTATTCCTTTGAAGTATAAGTTTGAATATTGACATATATACAGAAATTCTAGCTACTGTTGGTGTTGTAACATACATTTTTACTATTCTGATGTTAATTGGAACCTTTCTTCTTTTAATGATAAAATGAAACTTGGAATACTTTAAGTATAATCACCTCCCAAACCAATGTACATATTTTTAATTTATGTTTTAACGCTAGCTTTAAAAAAAAAATCTATATGATGGTATTGCTTTGTGTTTTACATTCAGTGTTATGATTTACAGACATTTTTCCTACTTTTTGTTTTTTACTTCTTGTTTCTCAGTCTTTCAGTCTGACTTACTTTCCTTCTGCTGGAATTATGTCTTTTAGTGTCTCTCTTGGTTTGAAAGTTGTCTTTATTTTGTAATCATTCTTGAAAGTTAGTTTCTCTGGCTGGTTTCTAAAAATCAACTTTAATGAAATATAATTTACATGCAGTAAATTATTCATATTTAAGTTCAGTGAGTTTTGACAAATTTGTACAACTGTGCAGCTACCAACCCAGCCAAGATACAGAATTATTTCCGTCACTCCAGGTGTGTCCCTGGGCCCCTGTGTCTGTGTGGTCAGTCTCCCCCCACTTCCTGCCCAGGTAACTACTGATCTACTCTCTGTTACTGTAGGTTAACTTTGCCTGTTCTGGAACTTCTCATAACCAGGATCCTATGTGAATGTACTCTTGTGTAAGGCCTCTGTGCTTGTCTTAGGGTTTTGAGGTTCACTGATGTTGTATGTATCAGTATCTCTTTCCTAATTGCTGAGTGGCATTTCATTGTATGGATGTACCATAATTTCTTCATCTATTCACTTGCTGAACACTGGAATGGTTGCAGTTTGGGGCTACTGTGAATAAGATTGATACCAGAATCTGTGTAAAAAGCTTTTTTTTTGGTGGAGATTTGCCTTCATTTCTCTTGGGTGGATAATATGAGTGAAATTGTTGGGTAGTATGTATGGGAATTGTATGTTTTCACTTTATAACACATTGTTTGTGGTGACTTTTGGGATAATTTCTTTAGCTTCCTGCTCCACAGTTTCCCAGTAGTGTTGACTAAGGGTGGGTATTCTTTTTTAAATCTTGTTTGGAATTCACTGTCTTTTAGAATCTGAGTTATTTTCTCTTAGGGGTTGGAAAAACCCACCTCTTCTCCAGAAAGTGCCTTTTTCTCTTTCCTTCTCTCTTTTGGCATTACCAGTTGGATGGTAATCCAGACTTTTTTACTCTCTTCTGTTTCTTTTAACTCTTTTTCATGTTTTCCCTTTCTTTCTCTGTGCTGCATTCAACTGAATTCATTCAAACAGTCTGCCAGTTCTGTCATTTTATTTTTGGCTCTATCTGATTGGTCATTATAAACATCCATTGGGCACTGAAACTTGTTTTCTCTTTTGGTGTTGAAGGTTTATAAAAGATCTGTTTAGTCACTCTTAAACTTCTTGTTTCTTGTCTTTTATTTCTTTTCAACATATTACATATAGCCATTTAGTTAGTCTTATAGTTTTAGTATCTGAAATTCTTGTAGGTCTTTTTCTACATCTGTTTGTTTTAGTTAGTTCTCTTCTACTTGCTTAACTTTTCATTTAGTTGTTGTTGTTTTTTCCTCCCTGTGAGCTGATTTTCTTTATAATTCTGTTTTCTTTATAATTCTGTTTGTGGAGCTTATGTGGAAACACCAGACATTTTTGTTATTTCCTTTGACAAGCACTCATATAGGTTACATTCCTCCTTGAGGGTTTTTGGAATACTCAAGTAATGTGAGTTCAGGCTTCAGTTTGTGTGGTGTGTGATGTTAGGCTTTTGGTACCAATTTATGAGTAGTCTTTTTTTTTTTTTTTACCCTCTTACTGCTAAGGTTTGAGACTGTTGGTTTTCTTCACTATTTCTTTTGTGGTGGGACTATTTCTAGGGGATTTATAGCAAAGGTTTCGTTCTTTATGAGGTTTCATCTTTATGGGAGGAGGACCTTTTGGTAGACTTCCCATCTTATGCAGGTCCTGGGATAGTCTCCTATTCTTTATACTCTGAGATAGAAAAACCTAAACCCCAGGTCACCTGGTTCAGCAAATGTTTTCCAAGTGGAAGTTACTACTTTGGGATCCCATCTTCATTACTATTTCCTCTTTGTTTTTGCTGTCTTATTCATTTGTTGTACTTAAAATATTTTAATATCTTACCCAGCAATTATAAGAGTTTCTGAGGGGTGATACCTTACTCACCAGGTTTCCTACAACAGGATTTTTTTTTTTTTTAAGAATTACAGGGTCACATTTTAATTCCTGAATTTTACAGTTCAGCATTAATATCACCACATGTGTACAGATGGTATAAGATAAGCGCAGTGGTATTTTTGATACAAAATAAATGTCTGTTTTATTAAAAAACTATCTTTCATATATACACGGCAGCCCATCTTTTCTGAACAAACTCTTCTAACTATAGAATTTTTCAGAATAAGGGCACTCTCAGGAAAAATGGACTCATAACACATATTACGAGGGTGATCTGAAGATTGTAGGTGGAATTACTATTTTCACTTTTTTACCCTAATGCATTAAATTGTATTTTGAATTGTTCTCAGTTCAGCATGATCTCAGATCATAGATGAGTAGATTAACATCAAAATATTTACAGTTAACTTGCTGTTCTAAAAATCAAACCTCTTAACTGTTTGCCTCAACTTATTATTTTAAATTAATTTATGTACATGGAATGTGCTTACACTCTTTTTAAAAAATGCAGCTTTCATATTACATTCTTGTTTGTTTATGGGGAAACTTCCTCTGCTGCATACCGACTTTGATACTGAAGTAACTTCTTGAATCAAAATGGCATCTAGATATTAGATGCCACTTAATTCAGCACTATTCTCTGAATGCCAGTGTTCATAAATCAACAGAGTGTTTTCCTCTTCAACAGCTGTAATGCACAGCCACCTACCTACTACCTCCTTTGTGCCTCCACTGTCTCCTTGGATTAGATGTGGTAGAGGGGCTGGAAGTGAATCATCTTTGAGTCCCTGGTTTTTATACAGTGGATATTTAAGGAATCAATCCCAAAGGAAAAGTTTCATAATTTTCATGACATAATGAGTCTTAAAAAGTTAAAGAAAATTAAAAGAAGTGCAAATACAGAAAAATATTTGCAAAAAACGGGTTAGAGGATTAGTTTATGTGTGTGTGTATGTCTGTATTTTTTTAATGGAGGAATTTATACAACAAAATAAGAAAACCCCTATATTTCAGGAACAAATAAGTTATCTATGAAGAATTAAACCAGTTAACAGATGAATAGACAATTTTTTGCTTTTCTCATAGGGAAATTAAAATTTAAATGACAGGAGATTATACTTCTTAACTACCAATTTTAAAGAAGTGTTTTAAAACTATAGTAGCTAATGTTGGCAAGGAAGAAGATCAGTTGGAATAGATAACCTCATACAGAGTGAGAATAAATATTAAGATATGTATTATTGGAGAGTATTTGGACAATTTGTATTAAATATTAAAATTGATTGTAGTATCTGTCCCTGTAATTCCATGTCTGTGCTTAGGAAATCGTGCTAAAGAAAGAAAAATTTTATGCAAAAGGATGTTCATTACAGAATTCTTTATAGTAGTAATTTTGGAAATGGCTTACTTACATGCTTTATGTGTTTAAATCCTTCTCTGTTGTATAAAGGACTTAATGCCCAACTGTGGAATAAAGGTTAAGTCAATTGCGGTATATTTCTTTTATAGAGTCTTATATAGACAAAAAAATATTTATATAAATCTAAAAGGAGAGAAGCTTACCTGATTTGTCAGCAGCATCCTTTTTTTTAAACTTGGCTTTTAGGACATTTTTCTTTCCTGGTATTTGTCTTTCCAGACTGACTTTTCCTTCTCTGTCTCCTTTTCGGTTTTATCTTTATCTCTTCAACCTCTGTAGATTGATTTTAGTGCCCCGGTGTTCAGTCTTTTTTCTTCTCTTTAGTTCTTTCCAATGATGATTTCCATTCTCATTGTTCAGAATAATATCTGTATGATAATGACTCTCAAGTATTTGTCTTCTGGATGGATATTTCTTCTCCATTCTAAACTCATATGTCTAATTGCCTACTTTAATAGCTCACATTTAACCTCTCAGAGCTAAACTAAAGCTTTTCGTTTATTCAGGCAAGCACTTTGGTGCCATAAGTGACACCTCTGTCACGTATGTGTACCTTCTGTCCTGCCTCTGGTCTTTTGCAGTGTCATGGCACTTCTGGCTCACCGTGCATTTAGAATCCAACCCCTTCTCACCAACTTGCCTACACTCTTAATTGGTCCTCAGTCCTCAGAAGGATAATAGAACAGTGGTTCTCAACTGGGCTTGTCTCCAGGGCGTGTTTGACAATATCTGGGGATATTTTTGGTGATCACAAATGGGTGGGGATGCTACGGGCATCTAGAGTAGACAGAGGAGAGAGGCCGGGGATGTTGCCAAACATCCTATAACGTGCAAGATGGTGCTGCCTATCTTGCCACCCCTGACCCCTGAAATACAGAACCAAAACCCAACAAAAAAGAAATACACACACACACACACACACACACAATTTTGAATTTTTATTTAAATTCTAGCTAGTTAACATTTAGGGTAAAATTGGCTTCATGCATAGAATTTAGTGATTCATGACTTATGTATAACAACACCCAGTGCTCATCCCAAGTGCCCTCCTTAATGCCCGCCTCCCTCCAGTAAACCTCAGTTTGTTCTCTATGGTTAAGACTCTCTTATGGTTTGTTTCCCTCTCTCTAAAAATGAATTATCTAGATCAAATGTCTCAACCCCTTTGGTTATGAAACCTTGTACTCTAGGTAGTTAAGGAACTCTGTGCTTATACAGGTTCTGTTTTCTTTTGTGTGTGTTTTTTGTTTTCCTAAATATAAGTCATCTCATGGCATTCCTCTTCCCCAAATTGTCCATTGGCTCCCAGTGTAGCCTGCAAAGCCGTACAGTATCTGGTCCTCTTTTACATCTTGGATTTCATCTTGCTCATTCTGTGCCAGCCATCCTAACTCCCTTGCTGGTCTCTGCATACATCAGGCATTCTTCTATTCTGGCTCCTGAGCATGGCAGCCCTTTCTGCCTTTGCTTTTATGTTATCTTCCCAGTGAGGCTTCACAAATCCATGGAATTTCAAATTGTAGCCCATCTTCCCTCCCCTTGGCGCTCCCAGTCCACAGTACCAGTACCCCATTCTCCCTCTTTTTTTTTTTTTTCCCATTCTCCCCTCTTTAATGCTTTAGCCTACTCACCTTCCATAGCATACATTTTTGTCATTTTTAAAGAAAGATTTATTTTAGAAAAGGAAAAGAGGGTGCACATAGGGGTGCGTGCAGAGGAAGAGGGAGAGGATCCTCAAGCAGACTCCCTGCCAAGCCCAGAGCCTCATGGGGTGGGGGACTTGATGTCAGGACCCTGAGATCTTGACCTGAGCTGAAATCAAGAGTGGATGCTTAACCGACTCAGCTACCCAGGCGTGCCTGTGTCATGTTTATTACTTGACGTGTTGACAGTCCTCTCCCTTCCTTCCAAAGAAGGAAGCTGCAAGAGGGAAGAGTTTTTTGTTTCTCTTTTTGTTTTTAAGTTGATGGTATTTAAGTGCCTGAAACATTGCTTGGCACAAAACAGACACTCTAATTGTTGAGTTAATGAATAACAATTCAGTTGTGTGTGTTTTTTTTTTAATAGGAGACTGGATGCTTTTAATGCTTTGTGCTTTTGTAAAATTTCCCATATTTCTCTTATATGTAGGCATTATTTTTATAATCGAAAAAGTAAAATAAGTGTAATGAATTTTGTGGCTAAATACTTTGTGTTTTCTTAGTGAAATTAAAACATACTCTTTTATCCATCTTCCTGATTTTCAAATGTTAGGTTTCTGAAGCAGCATATTCAAGAATATAGTCTTAGTTTTGTTAATACATTTTAATATTTACAGGTAAAAGGTTGAACATTTTTTTTTTTTTTAAATTTTCAAAGGACTATGATTTAATCTCCAAAGAACCAAAGCCTTTCGTATTTGAGGGAAAAGTACGTGGTCCTATTGTTGTTCCTACTGCGGGAGAGGAAGCATCTGGGAATCCAGGCAACTTAAAAAAAGGAGTTGTCAGGAATGCAAATGTGTCTCCTAAAGGAGAGGAAGGTGATAAGAAACCTACCTGTATGGATGTGGCAAAAGAAGATATTAAGAATAATGACAGAACATCACAACAGCAGCTAGGTGATCAAAACAGAACTATTACATCCACTCAGGGCGTAAACAATGATATTGTGAAGGCCTTGGACCGAATTACGTTGCAGAATATCCCTTCCCAGACAGCCCCAGGTTTTACTGCAGGAGCCAAGAAGGACTACAACCTCCCTCTTACCGTCCTCACGTGCACTAAAGCTTGTCCACACATGGCCGCTTGTGGAAATGTTCTTTTTGAGGGAAGAACAGTTCAGCTAGGGAAACTGTGTTGTACTGGAGTTGAAACTGAGGATGATGAAGATACAGAGTCTGTTTCATCATTGGAGCAAGCGTCAGTGGAAGTCTCTGATGGACCCACACTCCACGACTCAGATCTCTATATTGAGATTGTGAAAAATACAAAGTCTGTCCCAGAATATTCAGAAGTGGCTTATCCTGATTATTTTGGTCACATTCCGCCTCCATTCAAAGAGCCTATTTTAGAAAGACCATATGGTGTACAAAGGTGAGTTTCAGGTTTCTTCTTTCTCTTAAAACAAGCCCATTGTCAAAATATGAGTACTTAGGAAGAAAAGTATTCTGAATTAAAGTTATTGTCATTTTTTTATCCTGCTTTGGAAATTTGCTCTTATTTGCAATTGTTCTTATGGGTTAACTTTATTTTCTAAGCTCATTACTTATCCAGATGGAGCCAGCATAATAAACCTAACCATTGGACAATTTAGAAATTTTTATTTAGATGGCATCTGAATATATAGGTTATTTACTAATCTTTAATAAATATTAGTAGCAATATATTAATTTAGTATTTTATTATAATTTGAACTTGATTTAGATTTATGATTTAAAAATGGAAATGTGGACACATATTACTTTGTTGCAAAAATTGAAATTGGAAATACTCAGTATGAAAATTTGGGTCTCATAAAAACAGTAACTAAAGTTATTAGATCTTGCCAATTAATTTTATAAATTACAAATAGTATTAACTATTACCATCTAGTAATACCTGGCCTCTAAGTACATTTGTGGTGCAACTTGACTCTTTTCAGTGATTATGTTTAGGGTTTTGTGATGATGGTTTACTAGTGCCTAATCTCTGTGCTCTTGTTATGAGTATAGCACATAATGATACAGAAGACACTGCTGTGGGCATTTGATTTTCCTTGGACTATAGGCTTTTTTAAAACAACAGTTGTATCTTCTTAATTTTTTTATATTTAATGTATTATATAAATTAATCATTTTTACTTAGCAACTTAGTGTGTGTTTAATGCTACCATTTGGCTCCTTTACCCACAGGTATGGAATGACATAAGATGTAGCATCAGAACTGGGAAAGGTGTGTAGAAGTGGGTGTGGCTCTGGCATCCACTGGATGCATCACACACACACACACACACACACACACACACACACACACACACTGCACTGTCCAGAGGCACCTGGCCTCTTAGAGTGCCAGAATGGCCTTCAAAAGGCCAGTGAAGCTCCCAACTAGGAGGAAATACTGTGTAGTAATGGCTTGCAATCTTTCAAAATGAAGTATATGTACTAAATTAGAAACTTCCACGTGGTTCTGTATTCCCAAAAGAAAGAATGCATAAGTCTCATACCAGGAGGACCAGGAGGTGGGGACAGAAAGTAGTCCTACCTACCTGTGGCTCGCAGTGTTCCACTAGGGGACTTGGTACTTTCTGTCCCTGTACCTCTGAGCTCTGCAGGGTTAGTAGTCCTGGCTCCCAGAGTGGATGTTGTCTTTCCATGGGGGATGTAATAAGGGTACAACTTCCCTACAGGCTGCCAAGGGTGTCTTTAGACTCTTGTGTCTAGGACCAGCAGGCATCTTGACCCAGATCAGCTAAAGGAGGTGAGATTGCTTGTACACCATGGCAGCAGGTCGACTATGTGTGGAACTCAAGTGATTCACTTGTTTTAAGCATGAGTGGGCATGTCACAGCCCCTCAGAATGAGAAGAGATGATTGCCAGGGGCTCATACTCCTCTAAGTTTGGGTCACTTGCAGGATGGAGCTGAGTGGGTGGGGGGTTTAGATTGATGCTGGAGGATTGAGATGAGGCATTGCAGCCTTGGGGAGGTTGCAGTGTTGGAAACAAAGTTCATCCTGGTCACATTTGTCTTCTCAGGTTCTCCTTAGGAGATGCCCACAGGAACTGTGGGGGAACTGCATGGGAACTGCATTTGTTCCTTCAAGTGACAATAATTTGAGCCTGGAGGAACAAATGCATGTAGCAAGCATACTTGAACCAGTTGGTTTGACTTGATAGGCATGACGAGTTAGTGGGGTGTGTCCTGGCAGGACAGGGCACTCTGAAAATCAAGTCAGAGTGTTCGGATTCTAGACTTGGCTCTCTCACTGATTCTGTGTGTGTATGTTTGCACGAAATAACTTAATTTCTCTAGATATCAATTTTATTTTCAAACAATGGATTGATGCCCATTAGTAACCCGTATTAAAGTATAAAATAATAGTGTGTCATGTAGTACAGCAAAGTATTATTTCATAAACTTTTGTTTCAGGGGCATGTGTGTATGTGCATGTGCACACACATAGCAGTCATTTTTTTTTTTTTTAAAGATTTGTTTTAGAGAGAGAGTGTGCCCAGGGGAAGGGGTAGAGGGAAAGAGAGAGAGAGAAAATCTCAAGTAGGCTCCCCACTGAGTGGGAAGCCTGATGTGGGGCTTGATCCCATGACCCTGAGATCATGACCTGAGCCAAAATCAAGAGTGACTGAGCTACCCAGACGACCTATTAGGACAGTGATTTTTTTTTTTTTTTTTTGAAAGATCTTATTTATTTATTGGAGCAAGAGAGGCAGAGATAGGGCAGGAGCAGGGAAGAGAGGGAGAAGAAAGCTTCCTGCTGGGCAGGGACCCTGATGTGGGACTTGATCCCAGGACTCTGGGATCATGACCAGAGCCAAAGGCCGTCGCTTAACCAACTGAGCCACCCAGGCACCCAGTACAGTGAATTTTAAAATGTATTTCTAGTAGGTAATGATCAGAAAACTTTGTCATTCACCTCGAAAACACATATGCAAACTATGGCCTGTTGTATCAAATATAGCTCACTACTGCCTGTTTATGTTCAGCCCACAAGCTAAGAGTGGTTTTACATGTTTAAATGGTTCTAAAACAAAACATTTTGTGACACATGAAAATTATATGACATTCATATTTGTGTTAATAAGTAAAGATTTTTGGGGGCACAGCCATTCCTATTTGTTTATGTATGATCTGTAACTGTTTTGGTGCCACTATGGTAGAGTTGAATGATTGTTGTAGAGACCGTGTAGCTTGCAAAGCCTAAAATATTTATTATTTGTTTCTTAAAGGAAAAGTCTGCTTGACCCCAGTAGCTAGGTCTGAAGGCTTCCTGGTTCTGTATATGTGATAAAATATCCAATACAGGCCAGATAGTAAGTATTTCTTATTACCCAGAAATGCTCGGTTTTTGAAATACTGCATTGAGGAGGTTGTTTCTAGTTTGCTTATCTTATTTGCCTCGTCTTCTGCAACTTAGGTTTTGAGCAAATGATAAACGTTTTATAAATTACTTGCCAACTTATAGCCCAGCCCCTGTTCAAATGCAGTAAAATTATAAATGAATAATGTCAAAATTAATAAGAATTTCTTGTTTGATCATTTTCAGAAAAAGGAAGCATTAGACTTCTTAAAATTAGTAAAAATATTTCTGTTAGTTTGAATTTCTACTTTCCAAATATCACTGATCTTTATTTTTTTTTTTTAAGATTTTATTTATTTATTTGACAGACAGCGATCACAGTTAGGCAGAGAGGCAAGCAGAGAGAGAGAGAAAGAGAGAGAGAGAAGGGAGGAAGCAGGCTCCCCACTGAGCAGAGAGTCCGATGTGGGACTTGATCCCAGGACACTGGGATCATGACCTGAGCCAACCTGAGGCAGAGGTTTTAACCCACTGAGCCACCCAGGCGCCCCTATCACTGATCTTTTAAGCATTAATATTTTTGAAAATAATGCAGCAAATGAATAAAACTTCATTAAAAATTTCTTCACCTCATATGGAAGGGGTAAAACCTATTATAAGCTTCGTATTTCATTGTACTTAACCCTTGAAATTTTTTTTTTAACTGTAATCACATATTGATAATTACTTGAATTCGTATTTTTTATTTAAGTTGGCTTACAAATTAAAAGTGTAACTTACCAAAAAAAAAAGAAAAGTGTAACTTACCTCTTGTGTTTTAAAGTGTACATAGCAGGGCGCCTGGGTGGCTCAGTGGGTTAAGCTGCTGCCTTCAGCTCAGGTCATGATCTCAGGGTCCTGGGATCGAGTCCCACATCCAGCTCTCTGCTCAGCAGGGAGCTTGCTTCCCCCTCTCTCTCTGCCTGCTTCTCTGCCTACTTGTGATCTCTCTCTGTCAAATAAATAAATAAAATCTTAAAAAAAAAATAAAGTGTGCATAGCATTTTTGGGTACATTTTTCCTGTTTTTCATATTCTGTAAAATAGAGAATGAGAAAACGTAGAAAGAAGAAAGGTCACTTTGCCCCATTCACCAGAGGTGGTAACTTTTAGCATTTGATTTTACTTTCCATTATTTTTCTGTGTGTTTTAAGATTGTCTAGCTGTATTTTATAATAGAATATAATTTGTATTGCCTTGTTTTAAAAAGCATTTAAGACCTTGTACCAACATACTTTTATCAAAATAAAATGAAATATACGACAAAGAAATAGCATGACTCTTAATCACAGAAGTATTTCAGCTTCTCTCAAAATAAAAGAAATGCAAATTAAAAAGTGCTGAAATACCATATCCTACATAAAAATTGCCAAAATCTAGACATTTTATAGCTCATTCTATAAATGAGGCTGTGGAGGAACAGGCTCCTTTATACATTGATAATGGGATTTCAGATTGATAGTAGCTCTTGTGGAGGGCAGTCTTACAGGGTCTGTCAAGGTGAACAATACACATTTCCTTTGACATGTAATCCCACATCTGGGAATTTATAAGTTATATGCATGGTATAATTTACACATACGTGAAATGGTGTTCAAAGTTTTTTGTTGCAGCGTTGTTCCCATGCCAGATTAGTTTAATACATTATGGTGTATCTTTTCTGTGACTACTGTGCAGTGATTAAAAAATAGAAAGATCTCTAGGCACTGATGGAAGGAGCTATAAGATGCTTACAGAGGGAAAGTAATAATAGTAGTTAACTGGATGGAGGGAGGCTATGGGTTGTTTGGCTCCGTGTCAATTTATTACCTGTTCATAAATTTAAAATTAAAAAGTAGGTGAGGGTCGCCTGGGTGGCTCAGTGGGTTAAAGCCTCTGGTTTTGGCTCAGGTCATGATCTTAGGGACCTGGATGGAGCCCCACATTGGGCTCTCTGCTCAGCAGGGAGCCTGCTTCCCCCTCTCTCTCTGCCTGCCTCTCTGCCTACTTGTGATCTATCTGTCAAATAAATAAATAAATAAATAAAATCTTTAAAAAAATAATAAATAAAAAGTAGATGAAAGAATTGTGGGAAAGACAAAAATAAGGAAAGCAAAACCCTGAATTTCTTTATATTAAGTCTAGAATGGCTCAGGGGAAACATAAGTACTTCTGGAACAGACATAATAGCAGAACTCTTAGTAGGAGCAACAGCAGCAGGTAGCTTTTTTTGAGTGTTTTTTATGGGCCAGGCAGAGAACTAAGTAATCAGCACTTTTTATGCCATGTATATGTGTAAAAAATAAAGTAAGGTGTATCACTTGGCTTTTGTGAGGAACTTGCTATTCTTCCTCTTACTTTATACAAGACTGTGCTGAAGCTAGGGTTTTTGAGCAATTTATCCAAGATTACATTGTTAGTAAGTGGCAGAGCCAAGAGTCAAACTCTGGTCTAGGTCAAGAGCCTGTCCTGTCCATCCTTTAGATAGAATGATCATGTATATGTGGTTGTGGTTAAACCATACTCTCTATAAAGATTATCTTCTGTGGATCCTCAGGGAGTACTTGTGTGATAAACAACATTTCCCATAATACCTCTAGAGTAAATATAGCATTGAGATGTATTAAATTCTTTCTTGTAACGCTGCTCTGTACTGGTTAAAACCTAACTAACACAGGGCAGTGTTGCTGGTGGCCGCATATCGTATGACCTTCTGAGTATTTTCTGTTCAGACTGCCCTGCGGGAATTATCTTCTGGGCGAAGCCTTTGATATATACTGAATGTCAATAGGTTTGAGGTTACAGTCCCTGAGGGTACCTGGAAAATTTTTATTGTTTTGTTTTGGCTGGAAATCTGTATATTTTAATAAGCAGGTAAGGTAAAGGAAGGATTGATATTTTATGAAAGTTGTGTTGCTTCACACAAATCCATATCTGAATAAAGGACTGGTTTCCCTCTTTATTAACGAGGGCCGATGGCAGGGGAGATATTTCCCTCAAATGTAATTTTACATGGACCACTATGTCCCCTAAAATACAATGTCACAGGTTGAAAACCAGTGGCCCATTGGCTATATTAACTTGCCCATGATTTTGGCTTCACTTGCAGACCGGTTTTTGTTGTTTTGTTTTGTTTTGGCTTGCTGATTGCTAGCATTTAAGATTTGGGAGATTCCCCATAGAAATCTAAGTTTCTGATGTTTCTTGAAATTGGTATGATAGCCTTAACCTATGGTTCATACCTGGCAGTTTTAGATAGTGGCTGTGTTCTACAGTTCTCCACAATGGTCACTGGGTCAGCTCACATAGTTAGAGCTGCCTGCTACATGGCTGTCAGTGCTGTTCTGACAAACTGTCTCTCTCTCTTTTTTTAAAAAAGATTTTATTTATTTTTTTGACAGAGAGACAGAGATCACAAGTAGGCAGAGAGGCAGGCAGAGGGACAGGAGGAAGCAGGCCCTCCTGCCAAGCAGAGAGCTGGATGGGAGGCTTGATCCTAGGACCCTGAGACCACGACCCAAGCCGAAGGCAGAAGCTTAACCCACTGAGCCACCCAGGCACTCCTGACCCTCTCTTACATTAAGGGACTTTGCTGTAGAATTGAGCTGTTGTATCAGCCTGTTAATAACATTTTCCTTAAAAAAAACAAAACAAAACAAAACTCAGACTTTTGTAGGTACTATTTTTTGCACATTTGTGGTATCAACCTTATTTACTAAATTATTCTGACAAGTGGATATATTTAGTCTTTCACACATACTTGAATACTCACTTTTTTTTTTTTTTGATATGGCATATCTGAATATATGTGAGTGCCATCTCTTGTCTAAGATCTGGGTGATACAAAATTTGGACTTGTTTGTTATTGTAATTAATAGCTTTTTTTTTTTTTTAAGATTATTTATTTATTTATTTGACAGAGATCACAAGTAGGCAGAGAGGCAGGCAGAAAGAGGGGGGGAGGCAGGCTCCCCGCCAAGCAGAGAGCCCGATGGGGGCTCTATCCCAGGACCCTGGGATCATGACCTGAGCTGAAGGCAGAGGCTTAACCCACTGAGCCACCCAGGCGCCTCCGTAATTAATAGCTTTTTAAAAGGTTTAGGAAGAATTTGGCATTTGAAAGTGATGATATTGAGCCTAACTCAAGGATTTATATCATAATCCTTTGATACTCATTTTTTTTGATAGATTGCTTATCAGTGATGAACTATTTTTTGTAGAATAAACCTAAAAATAAATTTAGAGTTGTACATTCTTAATTTTTCCTGTATTATATTTATCACACCTTTTAATGTTTTCCTGATAATTTTGAGTTCATCAGAATAGATTCTTAGCTTATTCTGAAATTATACTGTGATATGATTAGATATATTTCTAAATTATATGAGAGTTAATACTCCATAATCACAAAGAAGTATCTTTGTGCAGGAGACAATTTCACATTTATCTGAAGTTCTTTAGTGGATTCTTAACATTTTATTATAATCATTTTGGCAAATTTTCCCACTTTGCTCTATTAGTAAATCAGTAGACCACAGTTCTAGTCTGCATTAACAGTCTTTTTATTGTTTAAAGTTATTTATTTATTTATTTGTCAGGGAGAGAGAGAGAGAGCGCGCGAGCGCGCGCGTGCACATGCAGGGGGACAGAGAGAGAGAAGCAGGCATAGGGAGAAGCAGACTCCCCACTGAGCAAGGAGCCTGGCTCTGAACTTGATCCCAGGACTCTGGGATTATGACCTGAGACGTGGGCAGATGCTTAACCGACGGAGCCACTTAGGCGTTCCTGCATTACCAATCTTTAGCTGAAACAGACAAACTTAAAATTTAAATCATTTCATATAATTGGCTTCCTCTTTAAGAATAAGTGCTAATATGACAAGTGACACTGTGACTATTACCACCAACAGACATCTTCCCACCAGGACCCTTGAGGCCAGCCTACCTGGAATTCCAGGCATCCGGTTTTATGGTCAACATTTATTCTGGTTTGGTTACAGTTTGGTGCCACTTTCAGTGATTGGTATATTCCTTGGCTTAATTACTGACAGGGAGAATTGTGGGGTCTGTGTGTGGCTCACTCTTCTAGGACAGTGGCAGGGATTTTAGGAATTTTTCAGTTAGTTGGTGTCCATTTTGTTGGACTGAAATAGGGGGAGATCGGGCCTAGAGAATCCTGGAGTTTCAGGGTCCACACTTGCTTCCTGACACAAGTGTTCCCCTTCCCTCCACATTTCCTCTCCAGCCACAGAAGAGAGCACAGATTCTGTGGAATGTGTAAACTGTTTGCCATTTGCGTTTTAGCTGAATTCCAGTAAGGGTGGGTTTAAAAAATCTCCTTTGTATATAATTTCTGGCTTCTTATATCTTTACTGCTGTTATTATGCATGTAAAATTATTTGCTTAAGGACTAGAGTGTGGCTTCATACTATTTCTATGTAGAAAGTTGTCATAAACATTCAAGTTTTTTTTAAGCTCTTCGACTTACAGCTACATGAAAATCCTGATTTTTGTCTTGTTATGTATTGATAATTTTTTGTGTGTACAAAATACATAGAGGAGGGATCATTTTTCTTTTAAGAAATTTTGTCATTTTGTACGTTTTTCATCCAAAACTTATTTTGGAGAAAGTTGTGCCTTGGCATAATAATAATGAATTTCGGTGGTCACACTTCTCTTTTATGATTTCAGGACAAAAATTGCTCAAGATATTGAGAGGTTAATACATCAGAGTGATATCATAGATCGAGTGGTGTATGACTTAGATAACCCCAAGTAAGTCTGTTGTTGCTTTTACTTTTATTAGTATTATTTGTACTCTCAAATTTCAGTGTTGTTTGTAAAAGATAAAAAAAAAAATAGAGCTAAATTCCACCTAGTTTGCCCTTATTCCATTTTCATCTTTTAGCAGGGATGTAATGGTAAAGTTAATCATGTTAATTTGAATATATCACAGCCTTTTGCTTTTGTTCATAGGTAGACTTTCAATGGGCTTAATAAGGGAAGGGTCACAAACTGATAAAAACATCTCTAATTACCTGCAGTGGAGAGAGTGGAGATTTCACATGGAAGGCTGCAGTTTTGTCCTGTAATACTGAACCTTCATTTCCTTGGGACAACAAATTACTATCCCTTATAGAAGGAATATGTGGTTGCCAATTTCTCCGTGGTCCCTGTTATTCTTTCTCATCTTTTACTGCTTACAGTATGCATTGGTCCTTTCTATTACTTTCCAGACCTTTGAGGCCATTTGCTTATGATGCTTCATGCATTGGTATTATTTATGGTTATCACTGGTATCATCACATTTTAGGGTTTAAATATAAGTAAATAAATGAAGATTAGAAATGATGAATGTGACTATTATTTGCCTTCTCAGAGGAGAAATTTAATTAGCCCTCAATGGGTTTCCCCCTCCTTTAACATTCTAATATTTGGGGGGAAATTTAACATCTTACTGGTCTTTTTGGAGGAAATAAAACACCTTTTAAAGATCTTTGTCAGAGAAATAAGGATAAAAGCTGTATCAAACTGATTACTGAATTTGGAATAATCTTAAAAATGGAAAACAGATCTCCTTATTCAAAATATCTTAGTTATTTCAGTTGTAATTCTGTGTCAGATCAGGCAGGTGTGATAAAAAGAGAAACTCAGGAACCTTGAGGATAGCATAGAGACCAGTGCTATTTCTAACTTAAACGACTTTGGCAAAGTCCTTGAGCTTCTTGGAGTCTTAGTGTCCCCCTATTAGAGTGTAAGCTTCAAAAGAGCAAGCATTTGTATTTAATCAGGGAAACAGACAGACAGACAACTAAAATTGAATCTGGAACCTAGTAGGCAATCAGTAAATACTAAGTAGTGACTATGTAAAGTGAAGATAATACCTTTACCTTCTTGGTACTAATTAAATAAGATAATATCTGTTATATAGCACTATAAATTTAAAATGAAATTTTTACCTGAGAACTACATAGTTTAATTAGAATTATTGCTACTTAATACAGGTCATGTGCATTTAAAAAAAATCTGGCCTTTTTATATGATTATTAGTATTTCGGAATGACATTTATTCAGTGAGGTGGAATTTCTTATTTTGATTATCATTCACTGTAAATGTGAGAACACATCTCTACTTGTAGTTTTAATTTTTAAATCTATAAATGTTAGCCAGAGTTTGTGTTTTGCTTGTGTTGGTTGTATTTTTTTGGTTTAAAAATAATGAGGGTGAAGTGGCCATAGTGGTATAGTTTTAATTTGTAGTGTAATTTTATTTATCTTTTGTTCACTTATTTACATGCAATGTATTTTATTAAACTTATTTCAAAAATTTTGTTTAGTTACACTATACCAGAAGAAGGAGATATATTGAAGTTTAACTCCAAATTTGAATCTGGGAATCTGCGCAAAGTAATTCAGATTAGAAAGTAAGTCATTTAAGTTCACATTTTGTCTATACATAGATATTTTCCTAATTCTAATCAGATTTCTATATTTTCTATTTTCAGAAATGAATATGATCTTATTTTGAACTCAGATATAAATAGCAATCATTATCACCAGTGGTTTTACTTTGAAGTCAGTGGAATGCGACCGGGTGTTGCTTACAGGTTTAACATCATTAACTGTGAAAAATCCAACAGTCAATTTAATTATGGTAAGACATGTTTTGTTCCCCTAATTTTAAAAAGTATGTAGGCATCTTAACCGAGGGACAGGAGTTTTTTTTTTTTTTTTTAATTATTGACTTGTTTAAAAAGGTTCATTGTTCTTTTTTCTCTAGTTCTCAAAATTCAGGTATTTATTATGCAGAATTTAAATAAACTGAGTTTTGCTTTGATGGAGAAAAACCCTTTAAAATGTAGTGAATATCTTTGATTTTATTCAAATCAAATACAACCAAAGATTTATTACTAATGCTGCATAAAATCTAGTTTTTTATGTCAGTTTATCTAGGGGAGAATTACATAAAGTCATCTTTTTAAATTTTTAATAATCTCCCAGAAATATGATAGAAGTTGAGGAAAGTTCTCACATTCTCTTCACTGAATTTCCTCAAGTGGTTACGTCCAGAGTCAGGATTTGACGTTGGTGCAGTGCGGGTGCAGAGTTTCATGCCATTTTACTACATTTGTAGGTTCTTGAACCAGTCACGGCAAACCAAGATGCAGAATACTTCTGTCACCACACAGCCTTGTGCCCCTCCTTTATCACTCACCTTTCAGCAAGATACTAGCTGTAGTTTTCTGCAGATTTTAAAATCTAGTTGAGGAGGTTTCCTTCTATTACTCTTTGCTGAGGTTTTTGTTTTGTTTTGTTTTGTTTTTAATCATGAGTGGGTGTTGAACTTTGTCATAAGCTTTGTTTCAGTTGGTCTGATCATTTTCTTTTCTTTTAGGTTGTTTTTCTTCTTTAGATTGTTACGATGGTATATTATATTGATTGAGTTTTGAATATTGAACCAGCCTTTTTTAAAATTATTTTTTAATTTATTTTTTATTTTTTATTTTTTTAAAGATTTTATTTATTTATTTGACAGACAGAGATTACAAGTAGGCAAGAGAGGCAGGCAGGGAGAGAGAGGAGGAAGCAGGCTCTCTGCGGAGCTGAGAGCCCGATGTGGGGCTCGATCCCAGGACCCTGGGATCATGACCTGAGCCGAAGGCAGAGGCTTTAACCCACTGAGCCACCCAGGCGCCCCGAACCAGCCTTTTTTTAAATGATGGAATAAAGTCCACTTTGTCATTGTGTATAGTTGCTAACATTTTGTTAAGAATTTTTGTATTTATGTTCAGGAAGAATATTGAGCTATAATTTTCTTTTTTCTTTTTGTATTCCGTTTCTTCTTGGTATGGTGGTAATAATAACCTCATAAAATGGGTTGGGAAATGTTTCCTCCTCTTGTTTTTTGGAAGAACTTGTATAGATTCAGTGTTAATTCTTTTTTTTTAATATAACTTTTTTTTTTTAATTTATTTATTTGACAGACAGAGATCACAAACAGGCAGAGAGGCAGGCAGAGAGAGAGAGGAGAAAGCAGGCTCCCCGCTGAGCAGAGAGCCCGATGCGGGGCTCCATCCCAGGATCCTGGGATCATGACCTGAGCCGAAGGCAGAGGCTTTAACCACTGAGTCACCCAGGTGCCTCTCAGTGTTAATTCTTAAACATTTGATAGAATTTTCCAAGTGAAACGATCTGGATCTGGAAGGATGTCTTTTTTGATAGTCTTTGAATTACAAACTAAATTTCTTTAATAGTTTTAGGGCTGTTCAAATTATTTCATCTGGAGTGAGTTGTGATATGTGGTAGTTTGTGCTTTTTAGGAATTGATCCATTTCTTCTAAATTGTCAAATGTGTGTGTAGATTTGGTCACAGTATTCCCTTACTAACCTTTTGAGGTCTGCATTGTCTGTAGTGACACCCCTTATTTTCTTTTTGTTTTCCTTTGTCAGTCCTGCTAGAAGTTTGTCAATTTTCTTAACTTTTTCCAAGAACCAGCTTCTAGTTTCGTTGTTTTTTTTTTTTTTTCTCATGAGACAGTTTTAAAAACTCTAGTGTTGTACCAGCAAAAATATTAATAGTTGTTAAGTGTGAATATGATGATGCTTTTTAAGGGGCATTTCTGGAAATTACAGCTTTCAAGAGTTGAAAACGGTGTGTTCAGTTGTCATTATTTTCGTGGACAATAGGAAACTGTATATGCTGGATGATTACATGTGTGGGATAAAAGCTTTAGGCAGATTGACTAATTTAATGCAGTAATTATAGGAAGATTGGATAAACTAATATCTGGTTTAGTTATAAGCATTTTTAAAAGTTTTTAAATATTTCATAATCTTACTTTAATCCATTTTTAATGTGTATTAAGGAGTCAATGGTTATATTTTGCATGGAGAGTGATATGAATATTCTTGATACAAATCTATTTAACATTCTTTGTTTTTGGGATTTGGGGGCATAACTAGTAATCACTGGACGTCACATTTCTTAGAAAAATTTACTTTTGACCCTAAACCTTCATATAATTTTTAAAAATTACCTTATTTGAAACTCAGATTATTACAGCAATTAGAAAATCTCATGTTTTCCATATTTAACTTGTAAGTGTAATGCAAGCATAGTATTTTAGAGGGGAAAAGGACAATCAATGAAATGGAATTATATTTGTATTTTGGGTGCTCCATAAGAGCATATAAATATAAAAAGGCTTTCGATTCCTGAAATGATCATTTTCAAATTGTAGATCTATAGGTAGATGACCTCTCTACTAACTGTTCTTATTTGTTTACTTTTATAAAATAATACTCTTACTACTTTAAACTTAATTATTTTAATTTTTAAAATTAAAAGCTTATAGGGGTGGGAGGCTCAGTTGGTTAAGTGGCAGACTCAATTTTGGCTCAGGTCATGATCTCAGGGTCCTGAGGTTGAGCCCTATGTTGGGCTCTGTGCTCAGCAGATACCCTGCTTGAAATTCTTCCTCTCCCTCTCCCTCTGTTCATGCTTGCTCTCTCTCCCAAAAATAAATACATACTACATACATAAAATTAAAAGCTTATGTTTTGGACCAGTGCTCCATTTTTAAAAAAATTTTATTTATTTAATTAAAATTCTTTTCTATTTTTTTTTGAAACCTGTACCTCCGTGTGATACATTTAAACAACAACAACAACAACAACAACAACAACAACAACAACTCTTCCTTTAGTGTCATTTTAAATTTAAAATAAATAAAATTTTATAACTGAAACCAAATCAAAGCAATGAGACAGATGACTACTTTATTTTAAAATTTTCCCTTCTCCTTAGTACTTGCCCTTTGGGTATTCTTGTGTGTTTGTCATACTTTCCAACTCAACCTCATAGGGATTTGGGTGGTGTCAAGAAAATTAAAACCATCAACAGTGCATCATCCAGAAATAATCACTTTAATATTGTTGTTTTTTTCTAACCTTTTTCTTTTTTTATTAAGGCAATATATGATTTCTACATATACACAGTTAGGTATATATTAAGAAAAAAATAAGACATGTAACCCATGCAGTTTCACAGTTTGTATATTAACCAAACATTATATTGTTAATGCTTTTTCTGGTAAATATTACTCTGAAACAGAGTTTAAATGGACATCCTACAGAGTTACTAGAACTTAACTAAACCTTTCTTTGTTGTAGATTTAAGTTTCTAATTATTTTCTATTTTAAATAATGTGAGATCAACATTATTGTATAAAATATTTGTGTATATAATTATTTAGTTACAAATTCACGAAAGTGGAATATCATTGACTGCCAGCTGTGAATACTTTTTTTTCTGACGAGTAAGCAGTGGATCCTTTTTTTTTTTTTTAAGATTTATTTATTTTAGAGAGAGAGGGAGAGAGCGAGAGCACTCATGTGCAGTGAGGAGGGAGGGGAGAGAGTTTTAAGCGGACTCTCCACTGAGCGGGGAGCCTGATGTGGGGTTTGATCTCATGACTTCGAGATCACCACTGAGCCGAAATCAAAGGTGGGACACTTAACTGAGTGAGCCAGCCAGGCGCCCTAAATAGTGGATCTTTATGTGGGAAATTTGGCAAATTAAAAACTATTTAAGGGTGCCTAGGTGGCTCCATTGTTAAGCATCTGCCTTCAGTTCAGGTCATGATCCCAGGGTCCTGGGATTGAGCCCCACATGGGGCTCCTTGCTCAGTAGGAAGCCTGTTTCTCCCTCTTCCACTCCCCCTGCTTATATTCCCTCACTCACCATTTTTCTCTTTCTGTTAAATAAATAAATAATAAATAATCTATAAAAAATTTTTTTAAAAACCCATTTAGAGAAGAATCTTACAGGAAGAAGAGAAAACCACCATTTAGCATTTTGTTATCCTCAAACTTATTCACATAATTTTAATATTAAATTTTTTTCTTTTATAGATTCATTTTACAATATGAAAATTCACACAAAACTATTTTAATTGCACAATATTTTATAAAAGAAATCTTGCCATGCCATTCAGTATTTTCAGCGACATAATTGCTATGTTTTTATAATATTTTGTTGAGTAATGTACAATGATTTTTTAATGATAACAGTTTGGGAATTTAAGTTTTCAGCATTTCAGAATTATAAGCTGTGCTGTGCTTGATATCCTTAATTATTTTGTGTGTGTGTATATTTCTGATTATTGCATTGCCACCAATTCCTCCAAGTAGAATTTATCAAAGAAAATGAATATAGATTCCTGAAGACTAGGGAAAAGGGGTACTTTTTGTGCTGGTAGGGGTGTTAAATTAGTTCAGCCTTTTTCAAGTGCATTTGATAATATGCTTTCATTGTTAATAATTAATCATCTAGGATTTATTTTGGTATATTCTGTGAATTGGGATCTCACTTAATCCTATCGTTAGTAGTTAAGTCAGTATTTGTCAATATTGACAAATTGAGTTATTTCCTCAAATGTTTATATTTATAACTCTGTTCCTGACCCTCTAGTGAAAGAAGGGGAGGAAACATTACTTAGAAGACATTATATGTGGTTGGTCTGTGGGAGCTCTTACAGAAAAATGGTGTGGTTAGTAAAAACAGTTTGGAAACTGGTCGGTGAGATAGCACTATTAACTTGCACATAGTTACTGCCTTTTTGAATCTAGGTTTAATTATTCTGACCTTCCACTTATATTATTTGTCCCCACTGGTTTGAAATACCACAGTTCTCAGTAGCAGTGGACTAGCATTTGTTTGGGGGCTGTTTGTTGCTCTAGTACCACTTGATTTTAATGATCCGAGACTTTCTGTTTAGTGTAATATCTTTGTTTTTTTTTTTTTCATCTTTTAAAAAAATTTTATTTTAATTTTTTCAGTGTTCCAAAATTCATTGTTTATACACCATACCCAGTCTCCATGCAATACATGCCCTCCTTAATACCCACCATGATGTCTTTCTTGCTCTAGTACCACTGTCGTGTAAGTGACTGTATAGTACAGCTAACACTTTTTTCAAAAATTTTAAGAATTTTTCTACCTATTTTTCTAGAATAGTTTATTCTAAATAATATTCAAATAGTTTTTTCAAGTGCCAAAAAATTTCCATTGTATGAAACTTGTAGAATAATCTGAGAGAAATTGATTTTTTTTTTTTTTTTTTTTTTTTACAAACTGAATTTTTTGTATTAAGTCTTACTGCTTAGGAACATGGTGTATAGGTTTGTTTATTCATTTGTTATGGCCTCACCTAAGTTTTTGTTTTCTTTTTGTAAGTTCTGTTCATTTCTACTTACTTTCAAGTATTTCATGTACTTTTGGGGTTTCTTTTAGGAAAGAGTACTCCCTGTTTTCAGGCTTGTTATTACTTATAATTAAGAAAGCTGTCAAGTTTTATATATTCACTTGAAAATCAACCTCCTTACTGAACTTCCTTACTAGGTTTCATAGTTTCTCAGTTGATACTGTGGATTTTCTTAGTAGGTCCCTGGAATTTTTCCTTATCCATAGTTATACAGTGTATCTTTCATTGTTTCATAACTTCCAGATATGACTTACGAGAATGTTTAAAGTAAAAAGGAGACGTTAGGCATCCTTGTTTTATTTTGACTTGAATGTGAATTTTTCTAGTATTTACATTAAATACATTAGTTCTTCTTTTGAGTATGGATTCTTTTTTGTAGTGAAGAATTTTTGTTTTTATTAAGTTTTAAAAATCAGAAGTATTTTTTTTCTATTTATTAATATGATGTGACCATGTAATACTATGAGCTGTTAATGTGCCTGTACTAATGTTCTTACTATGAAATCATCCTTGGGTTTCAGAAGTAAATTCACTTTGCCATATGAATTAATATTTTAATATACATCTATTTTTAATTTATTAGTATTTTGTTTTAAAGGGTTTTTATATTACTGGTCATAAGTTAGGCAAGTCAGTTTCGTTTTTGGAGGGCTGTCTTCAACCAGTTTTGGAGGCAAGATGATGCTAACTTTGAACATTTAAATGGAGAAGGTTTTATTTCCCCACCCTGTGTTCTGGAGCAGTATAGCATTTACATGTCTTTTTTTTTTTTTTTTTTAAGATTTTATTTATTTATTTGACAGAGAGAAATCACAAGTAGATGGAGAGGCAGGCAGAGAGAGAGAGAGAGGGAAGCAGGCTCCCTGCCGAGCAGAGAGCCCGATGCGGGACTCGATCCCAGGACTCTGAGATCATGACCTGAGCCGAAGGCAGCGGCTTAACCCACTGAGCCACCCAGGCGCCCAGCATTTACATGTCTTAATGAAATTTGGAAAGAATGCATCTCCAGCACTATCTTGATTGTGTGCCCCTTGGGTGGGAAAGGGAGTATCTGGATAACTTTTTCAGATATCTGTGACTTAGTCTAGTTTCCTATTTCTTTTTTTTTTTTAAAGATTTTATTTATTTAAGAGAAAGAGCAGGAGCATGAACGGGGTTGGGGGAAGCAAAGGAAGAGGGAGAAGGAGGTTCCCCGCTGAACAGGGTGCCCCGCATGGGGCTTGATCCCAGGGACCCAGGATCTTCACCTGAGCCGAAGGCTTAACTAACCGAGCCACCCAAATGCACCTAGTTTTCTATTACTTATTGTGGCAATCTTGATAATTTATATTTTCTTATGTACATGACATTCAGATTTTCAAAATTCTATACTATATTGCATAGAAATCATGTAGATTTCTATACAATATCTGCAGTATGTGTGCTTTCTTGTTACTTTTGCTTATTTCCCTTTTGTTGTGCTCACAACATAATTTATTGTTTTAAAAACCTAGGTATTGGTTTTATTCATTATTTCCTTTCAAAGATTTTTATTTATTAATTTTTCTGTTTTCCTCCCTGAAGTTTGACTTTTTTTTCTTCTTTTTAACTTTTGGTTTGTTTACCTAAATTTATTTTTGATGACCAAGTATTTGCTCTTGATTATAACTTATTTCTATATCCCTTCCCCTCTAGATTTTAATATTAAGTCTCCTTATTATTTTCTAGATTGCCTCTAATTGTATGTAGTGTTGGTATCCTTTCTGATCCAAGAATTATTTAGGAAAACATCTGTTATATTCCTATAGTTGATTAGGTTATTTGATTAAAATTTTTAAATTATTTTCAAGTTTTAATGCATTTTGTTCATATACATAGAAAATTTATGACTTGGAATAACTTTTTGTGGCTTAAGATCAGGTCAGTTTTTGATTTCATGTTCTCTCCTGGCAACAACTTAATATACATTGTTAGTTTAGTGTTACAAGTTCATTTATTTGGTTTTCTCTGTCCTTTATTTTTTTACCTTCTCTTTCTGCCTCTTAAAAAAATTGTCTTTCAGTTCTTTGTTTCTGTCAATCCCTCATTTACGAAAACATATTTATTTTCTACTTAAGCAATATTATTTGGCACATAGTTATAACTTTTCCATATTCCTTTTGTATGTACCATTTAATGGTATAAATTAATAGCCATACCTCAGTATTGTTAGCCTTGAATTCTATTTTTATATTGTTTTGGTTTGAATTTGCTTGATATATCTTTGCCTGTTGTTTCTTATAAATAGAGGTTGATTTTGTTGTTTGACCCTTGTCTTTAATATGATTTTAACTTATATAAAATTATTTTTATAATTGACATGTTTGGTTTCTTTAATGCTTCCTGTTTTTGTGCTTTATTGTTTTATCTGTTATTCTTTAAGGGACTTCAAGGTGTAGTGCAGCACTTTTTTTTTTAGCTGTGGAAATCCAAAATACATGTATGAAAAAATAGAGCATGAGGCATGTTGCATTGGATTTTTCTCAGTCCTGCTCCATCTGCCTTAAGTTTACTGGAAACTCCTCCCAAATTCTGACAACAAGTGGCCTCTTATGAGTTCTTCTTATTTCCATTATTTATAAGTATTTAACTCAGAAGTTGTTTATAGCTGTAAAATGAGCTTTTAGGTAGATGTATTTTTTTAAGTTAAACTCTGTCATTAGTTTTGTTGTTAGTACAACATAAAGGAAATCTTGGTTTTTCTTAACATCAATAGAAGAAGGAAGGGACTAGTATTTTAGTAAACTGGAATTCAACATTTTAAGAAATTGCAACTAGCTATGTATTTAATGTTATTGTCATTAGATTCATTTTGACTTCCCTTCAGGGATGGTGCTGATGATTAAAAATATTTGCAATGGAAACTTGTTCAGCCAGAAGAATTTGTTTAATTGCCATACATAATTGAAATCAGGAAATAATATTAATTAGTTTTAATTAATTGTTTTTCTTTTTTTGATTGGGACGTTCTGGTTGCAGGAGTATTTAAGTATTAGGCTCTACCAAATATGTCCAAAAATATCTTCCTTCGCACTGCCCCCAGAAGAGGCAGAATTACTCTTGCTTTTGTTTCTGAAATTGCCCTTTTCTTGGGAATTTTTCAGTTGCTTGTATTAAATACTTAGTTTTATCACAGGTGAAGATCTTATTTGTGAATTTAATTTGAGAATTTTTGTCACTGTATAATAATGCTGTTATCTGTTGTAATCTATTTCTCTCTCACCGCCCCCCCATTACTTGAAAGGGGTTTGCTTAGATTACCGCTAGATGGCAGTCTTGCATTTTAGTTACTTGGAGCTTTCATTTCTAGCTCCTTCCCTGTTGCCTTTGTACTCCATTTCTCTAGCTCCCACCACCACCCTTCTTTTCCCCCCTCCCCCCAGCCATGTCTCCCAGAGACATGAGGATTTTTAACCACCTTCTTATATAAATTGAACATGTGTGGAACCAGGCAACAGAATAGAATTTTGGAGTCTTGTCTGTAGCATTCCCACCTTGCCCATGATAGTTAATTCCATACTTGGAAGTTGAGCTGAGCTATCTCAACTAAGGAAGCCTTCCCTGACTCTTCAGGCTGGATTAGTACCCTTGATAAATGTTTCTTGTTTATTTTTTTTTCTTTGGGGTGTTTATACTAGTTTTATGTTTTTTATGTGTGTGGCTGATTAATCCCTTTCCTGCCCACCCTCCCCCACACTTGTTACAAATTCCACACAATCAGGGACAGTGTCACTGTTGCTGACTGCCGTACTTACAGTATGGCATGAATGGACGATTGGTAAATGAATGAGGCGATGGATAGATGAACTATGAAGAAAATTCCATTAGGAATGTAAAATGAATATGCACAAAATAGTATGTCAAGAAGATTCTAGTTTGGGGCACCTGGGTCACTCAGTTGAGTGGCAAACTCTTGATTTTGGCTCAGGTCATGATCTAAGGGTCCTGGACTGAACCCTGCATCAGGCTCCATGCTCAGCGGGGAGTCTGCTTGAGGATTCTCTCTCTCCCTCTCCTTTTACCCCTCCCCCACCTAAAAAAAACACAAATCTTCAAATAAAGAAGATTCAAAAAAGATTCTAGTTCAATTTATGATCAACTTTTTCTTAATGTTTTGAAATACTTTCAAATTTATAGAAAAGTTGTTCCCTTAATGCAGTCATTGAGGATTTGAAATGATGCCTCATTACCCTAGAATACTTCTGGTGTATTTTCTAAAACAGTGGCATATTGTAATATAACTACTAACATTAGGAAATTATAATTGATACGTGAATCCTCTCTAATCCATAGGGCCCTCATTTGAGTTTCATCTGTTTTCTCAATAATGTGCTTAATAGCAAGAGGATTCAGCTCAAACCATGTGTATTTAGTTGTTAGATGTCTAAACTCTTAATCAGGAACAGTTTTGCAGGCTTTAACATTTATGACCTGACATTTTTGAAAGTTATTGGACTCTTATTTTGTAGAGTGGTTCTCAGTGTGGAGTTGCCTCATGTTCCTCGTGGCTCAATTCAAGTTAGGTGTCTGTGGCAGGAATGTTAGAGAGGTGATGTACTCTGGTGACACAGGATGTGTTTGTCCATTACTGATAATAATCATTTTATCACTTGATTAAGTCTGAGTCTGTCAGGCTTTTCCATTGTAAACTTAACCCTTTTTCTTTTTGTAATTAGTAAGTATTTTAGGTGGAAGTATTTTGAAACTATGTAAATATCTTTTTCCTCTTCAGACTTTTAATATGTGAATATCAGTCCAGAATGGGTTTCCTGTTTTACTGGATGGATTGTAATTTGTTTCTGTCATTATTTATTTTCATGTATCCCTATCATTCTTTATGGGTGTCCTTGCTTTTTGGTACATGGTGCTCAGAGTTCCCTTGCCTGGTACCAATCATTTCTAGGAAGAGCCCTGGTTTGTTTTAGTCTTGAATGGTATTTAAAAACCAAGGTCTGTGTGCACTGTATGCATATTGTTACTGGACTTCTCAGTAGACAGAGCTGAGGACTGTATGTTTGTATATACAAATATATATACAGGAATTTTCATTTGTAGTAGTTTCTCCACATGTATGTATATATTTATGTTTGTGTGTGTGCACGTGTACACACATCCCCATACAATCTCCATGAGGTCATGGAGACTTACACCTTTAATTCCAGAGATTTGTTCTGGTGGTTTTCCCTATATCTACAGTGTCCTTCTCCAACATGGAGAATTTGCGCTTCCATTATCCCTAGTGTATTTACATAGTGATCAATTCCAGTGTATGTTAAAATCCTTCTGATGCCTTTTTGGGCAGATGCCCTCCTCACCTCATTCAGGGTCTGACACATCACCAAGTCAGCTTTTCTTCCCACTGACCCTGCAAGTGTGCCTCTCTGCTTGTGTTCATTTTGTTTTTAATTTCTAGTTTTATTACATGGTGACAGTTTTGTTTGTAGTGTTTCTTTTTTATGGAACTCCTGACATTTCCTTTTGATCTAATATATAATTAGTTTTTGTGAGTATTTCACGTGCTGTTAGAATAAGGTATATATATTCTGTATTATCAGGATATTGTGTTCAACATCTGTATATAAGATTTACCTCATCGACTATGTTCTTTAAATCTTCCATATACATATTCTTCATTTTTGTTCACTTGGCCTGTCATGTACTGAGAGTGGTGTGTCCGTCTACTATAAATAGTATGATTTGTCTTTTGTATCTCCTGTAGTTTCTGCTTTACACAGGACATTGGTCTTACCTGGTACATAGGTACTGGGTGTTATTAATCTTCAGTGTGAATGGTCACTTTATAAAGTTTTTTCTTTGTCTCATTTAATATTTTTTGGCCTTTAATCTACTTTGATCTCAGTGTTTCAACCCCTACTTTGTTTCTATCTGCCTAGTGTGTCTTTGCCCATTTTTAGATTTAGGGTAATTTAATTAAAAAATTTGGTATAGTCTGTCTTCTAGTAATGCTGAAAACCTGGAGTTATGTGTGGTTTTATTTGTGCTACTTGTTGAATTTATTTATTTAGTTTTTGGTGGTGAGGATATGTGTGGAGATTCAGATTTAAGTGGCCACCATTATCCTTCAGACCAACAATGTGGTCTTCCTATTTTTAGTATAAATTTCTGCTGTAATACTAGCCATATTAGAAGTGTGTATTTTTTCTAGGTGGAATTACCAAGTCCAGATAATATATGCAGGTTGTGATAGGTGCCTTAAGGTTATTCGAGCTCCATTTTAAACTTTACTTGTCCCCCTTCTCTGTTAAATGTGAGAGTAATAGCTTCAACTTGAAAATTTCATGAATCTGTGATTCATAGTACATTTGATGATTAGGCCTAAAACACCTTGTCTTTCTTTGTGTCTGTATTGTTACTGAGCATCTACTCCCTACAGCTTTGGCCTTTACACAGCTATTATTAGAAGCTAATGCCAAAGGTTGTTGGCATTGTGGCGATTTAGTATTTTGATTGTATTCAAGTGACAAGGTTGACTGTTCTTAGCATATTTTTTATGCATATACAGGTTTATCCTGTGGCTGATGACAACAGTTACAGCCAAAATGTCAGGCTGAATAGACTGTTACCTCATTTGATTGATTCTTCCTGGGGCTACTTCTTTGGTTCAAATGGTTTTTGTTATAGTCAGAATTTTCAAATATCCCTTCTTCCACTCTAACTAAAATCAACTATCATTTAAAAAAGTACTTTAAGAATACATTGTCTTCTATAAAATTAGAATACTTCAGATAAATCTAATGTGCCCTGACTTCAGCTGGAACCTTACTATAGTTAACTCTGATTATGCGTTTTACGTGTCTAGAGGAGTTTGAAGTTTCAGATTGAAATGGGCCAGTGAATCCTAGGAAGGAATAAAGATCCTGGACTCCATTATATGCACCAGTGAAATACTTGAATTTCAGGTGTAAAGAGAGAATCTTAACATACTTCCACTTTAAAACAACTGGTTACTTAAATAATGATAATAATAAGAGCAGCTAACATTTATTGAATATTTGCTGTGTGCCAGGCCTTGTTCTAAGTGCTAACACATGTGATCCAGTGCTAACACAATGTCATCCATTAAACAGAATCCATTTTACAGCAGAGAAAAAGAGGGCATCAGAAGTTTAGTAATCTGCCCGGGATCATGCATCTGGTAGGTGATGAAGTTGGAATTCAGATAGGTAGTCTGGTTGCAGATTGTATGTTCTTAATCACTGTGTTCTGCATGTGAAAAAATTAGGTTAGTGTTGGACTTCTCATCTGTGGCACTGGAAGTTAGAGGATAGCCAAATGTCTTTTGCGAAATCTGTCATTTGTTTGCCACTAGCAACAAACTACATCTTTGTGTATGTAGAATGCAGAAAATATGTTACCCCTGAGCCCTCTGTGAGAAAAATAAATGAGTAAAAGATCTCAAGATAGAAATGGAATTTATAAAATGTGTTAAAAGTTAAAATGTTCTATGGGGGGTGACATGGGAGAAGTGAAAAGTTAATTTATCTTGGTGGGATTGCTTAGTTACTGATATAGTATCAGTGAAATGAGGATGGGAGGTGGAATTGATGAGCACAATAGAAAGTTTCCAAATAATGGAAAAGAAAAAGAAATTGGAGAAATGTAACCAGGCCAGTAAAAATAAGGTAAAGAAGAAGAAAGAAACATTAAATAGTAGAAAGAAAATTAGATGAAAGGAATGAGGTGAAGTGTATATCTGTCATCACTAACTGTGAGCTGAAATGTCTTCAAAAATAAAATAAAAAATAAAAAATTGGAAGTTATATAGGGGACACCTAGGTGGCTCACTTGGTTAAGCATCTGCCTTCAGCTCAGGTCATCCCAGGGTCCTGGGTTTGAGATCTGCATCAGGCTCCTGGCTTAGCAGGGCCCTGCTTTTCCCTTTGCCTACAGCTTCCTCTGCTTGTGCTCTCTTCTCTCTCAGACAAATGAATAAATAAAATCTTTAAAAAAAAATTATACAGTAGGAGGAAGGGCAGTGTTGATTAAATGACAAAGTTGAAAATAAGTGCTTAGGCAGGGATAAACTAGCCAAATGCAAATAAAATACAGCAGAAGTGGTTCTCTTATTGCCAGAAGTGGAATTGCTGGATCATATGGTATATCCATTCTCAATTTTTTGAAGAACCTCCATGCATGTTGTATGTAGTGGCGGTGTTAGTTTACATTTCCATCCAGACAAAGAAAAATTCAGGTTCAGAAGCACTGAATAGATACTTCATATATACTTGTTGCAGTTCTTGAAAATGTATAATAATCACAAACATTTTTTAAAGATTTTATTTATTTATTTGAGAGGGAGAGAACAAGCAAGGACCAGTTGGGGGAGGGGTAGTAGGAGAGGGAGAAGCAGACTCCCTAATGAGCAAGGGCTTGATCCCCAGAACCCTGAGATAATGACCTGAGCTGAAGAACCCTGAAGATAATGGCCCCACTACGTAGGGCTTGATCCCCAGAACCCTGAGATAATGACCTGATGCTTAACTGACTGAGCCACCCAGGCGCCCCAATCACAGACATTATTTCAACTGAGGTATAATTGACATAAAACCTTATGTTTCAGATGTATAACATAATGCTTCAATATTTGTATATGTTTTGAAATGATCCTCTCAAGAAGTCTAGTTAACATCTGTTGCTACACAGTTATGAAGTTTTTTCTTGTGATGAGAAATTTGAAGATCTACTGTCTTAGCAACTTTCAGATGTGTAATATAGTATTATATATTAACCATAGTCCTACTGCCATACTTTACACTCCCCAGCCTTACTTCTTTTATAACTGGCAGTTAGTGTCTTTTAATCACTTTCATCCACTTTGCCCACCTCTGTTTCTACTCCCTCTCTGCCTTACCAATCTGTTCTATGAGATTTTTTTTTTCCAGTTCTACACATGAGATCTTACAGTATTTTTCTTTCTTTGTCTGAGTTATTTCACTCGGCATAATGCCCTCATAGTCCATTCATGTTTTTGGAGATGGCAAGATTTCCTTCTTTTTTATGACTGCCCATTTTTTAATCACTTTTTTTCTCTTGAGTTGTATGAGTTCTTTATATATTTTAGGTCTTAACCCCTTATTGAATACAGGATTTACAAATATTTCCTCCCAGTTGGTAGGTTGCCTTTTCATTTTGTAGATGGTTTCCTTTGCTTTGTAGGACACAAACCTTTATATAATACAATAGCAACCCAAACCACAGGTCATCTGTATAGATCAAACAAAAGCTCCAATAAATACAACTTAATTAGAAGACAGCTATTGTAAGAATTTAAAATGCCCCTTTCAGAATTTAACATATCAAGAAGACACTACATAAACGATACAGAAAATTTGAGTAATACAGTCAACAAGCTTGGTTTTGGGATTCATTAGGATTCAATTTTGAGAATATGTTTGAAGATGTGTTCCAGCTGACTGAGAGTGAGATGTAAGGTCTGAGATGGGGGAAACGGTGGAACTAATCTGGGATTCCACTGTGAGCAAGATGAAAGCTGAGCAGCATTTCTAGAAAGCAGCTCATCCAAATTAGAATTGGAAGTTAGTGGGATCCTGAAATCACACCTTAAAAAAAAATTGAAGTGGTCCCAAGAAATGGTATGCTATAATATGATTATGAAACTGAGAAATGTTAGGGACATAGGACAAAAGTCCTTTGTATCTTCTCCCACAGAAGGATAAAACAGAACTGTAAAAAAAGTCGTGCTACAAATGTGAATGAAACAAAATGTCACATGAGTTGGAGTATTTGATGAAGTGTATGAAAGAATCCATTTGAACTTGAGCCTGGAAATTCTTTATTTTGGGGGGTGGGTGAGCAGTGAACTATACTTAGAGAATCGGAATATAAGTACCGTTGTTTTTCACATTTTACATTCTGCTTTATAGAAGGAGTGCAAGGAGGTATCCTCCTTATGTTCATGAAACATTTAAAACTTTTAATATATTTTGTTAAAGGCACAACTTACTGGTGATTTTAAAATACTCATATTTTACACATTTCATTGTGATTCAGAGTATTAGTTTTTTCAAACAACAACAACAACAAAGTGGGTACTTGGAAATATAAAGTTCCTTCTAAAAAAAAAATCTGAAAATTTAAAATTGGTGTTTCAGATCACTGGAACCATGCTGTCCAGCATACACATGTGGCTATTTAAATTTAAGTAAACTTAAAGTAAAAAATTCTGTTATTTTAGTGGTGCTCTGCCCATCTCCCATCCTTAATAGCCAGAGGTTGCAGCCGTCTTGGATGTTGTAGATAACAGAACATCTCTGTTCTGGTAGAGTTCAACTGAACATCTCTAATGTTGGGAGTACTTCAAAAGAGGACACTTTGTAGACTTATGGTACATAACTAAACTGGTAGCTGGAGGGAAATTGAAAGCCTTTAATAACTTATATTATTTAAAATATAAAATATATAAAAAATATAAAAGGGGATGCCTGGGTGCCTCAGTTGGTTAAACATCTGCCTTTGGCTCAGAACCTGATCCTGGGGTCCTGGGATAGAGTACCACATTTCTCCCTCTCCTGCTCCCCCTGCTTGTGCTCTCTCTCTGTTGAATAGATGGATAAAATCTGAAAAAAAAGAAAGAAAAGAAAAGAAAAAAGACAGAAAGTAAGTGAACTAAGTACTCAAGACAGTAGAAAAACAGGAAAATAAACCAAAAAGAAGAGAATGAATTTTTTAAAATGCTGAAAATAATGATAGAAATAAAACGTGCCAGAATTGATTAATAAAAAGTAGGGATTCTGAACATACTGTAACTTTAGAAAAGGGAAATAAAAATGTATTTAGGGGTCTCTGGATGGCTCAGTCAGTTGTGTCTGCCTTCGACTCAGGTCATGATCTGGGATCAGGCTCCACATGGGCTCCCTGCTCAGTGGGGAGTCTGCTTCTCTATCTTCCTCTGCTCCTCCCCCAACTGCTGGTGCTCTTGCTGTCTCTCTCTCAAATAAATAAATAAAACCTTTAAAAAAACATATTTTTTAGTCACCTTAGATGGTATTTCAGCTGAATTATATTTATCTTTTAAAAAATAGGTTATACTTTTATTTATTCCAGTAAATAATGGATAGATTCTCAGTATCTTTTTCTGAAGCTAGTGTAATCTTATACTGATACTTGGTAACGGTAGTTTTTTTTAAAGGGGTCAATTTTTAGATACAGAAACTCTAAATGAGATTTTAGCTAATATTATATACTAGTAAAAGAATAGCATTTTCTTGGAATGCAAGGATAGCTCACACTAGGAAACCTATCAACACATTTTACTGCATCAACAGATTAAAGGAGACAAGCTGTGTAATTCTTTTAGTGGATGCTGAAGAGGCATTTGATAAAATAATTAAAATACTTAAGTGTAATAATTTTATGAAAGAAACTACTCTAGTTATGGGAGTAATCATAGCACCTGCCACAGAGGGTTGTTGTGAGGATTTAATGAATTAACACATGTAAAAATGCTAAGAGCAGTGTCTGTCACACAGAAATTATTCAGCCTGAGCTCTTTTTATTAAAAAATGGTACAGTTGATATGCAAAAAGAGTTGGCAGATGTTGTATTGAATGGCAAAACATTTTGATTAAAATGAAAAACAAGACAGAGTTGTTTGTTTTCTTACCTCTATATTTGGAATCATTTTTGAGGTTGTTCCATTTCTCTAAGACAATAAAAGTAGAAAATGAATAACTGATACAAACACTAAAAGAGGAGGTAAAATACTTTGAATTACAAATTATATGATTTTCATATGGAGGAAACCCAAAAGACTACTAAAGACTAATAAAAATATTCAGAGGTAAATTTAACAAAATTATTCTGTAGCAAGACAATCAAGAAAATTATTCTGTCTCTAAGAAAGTCAAAGTAGGTCTTAAAAAATTGTCAACAATTCTAAAATTAACATAGGAATTTTATTAATTCCATTTAGAAGTCTAGTGTATTATTTTATGAAATTGGGTAAGATAATATGAAAGTTCATATATAGAATATATTTCCATAACTACCTAAGAAGATACACTACATATTTAATCCTATTTTTGTTAATAGTCTTTACACCTCCTCCTCTCTATAAGCACATAATTTGGAGAAGTTTGAAAAAGAAAACAATCTTGACATTTTTGTGATATTTTCCTCCTTAACCTCGGTGTAGAGTTAAAAGTGTGATTATAAACAATTTCTTTTTTTTGTCAATAAAATTTAGAAGGATTTTTAATTTCCAAGTCCTTTGAGAAAGCAAAACTAATGCACCACAAATTGAAAGATCTAATTAATAAATTTAACAACAAGCCCAAGTAGTTTTTTTTACATAAATTAGCCCATGTATTATAGGCTAGCAGTGTTTCAAATGATGGAGCTTCTACCAGTCTTCAAACTCTGTCCCTCGTCTGAAGGCAGACTTGATTGTGTCAGCAGAAGTGGTGTTCTAGGTCCAGGCATCACCAGCGGTTTTCATGCAGGAGCCACAATGCCAGATCCTCACAGCTTCTCTTTTCATCTTGTTTTGCCCCAGAAGGAGCAAGTGTACTAGGTGTGCTGGCTTATTTCAGTCTTTTTCACCATTTTCCTGAGGGAGGCACCATAACGGTCCCATGTTTCCCCACAGTTCTGACCTTCTTGGTGCATTTAGCCATGTTTCTGCTAATTAGGTCCGGCCCAGAGAGGATATATACTATTTCTTTGTATATTTTTTGACTCTCACTTGCTCCAAGGAATACATTTTACTTATTATTTTTATTATTTTTACTTGATCTCATACAGAGATCAGTTAATAAGGTTTAATAACTTCTCACTCATCAAAGTTGTAATCCCATTTTAGGTAAACTGGGATTAAAAGCATATCATTGATGGACTTAGAGGAGATTTTAAAGAAATACCTTTTGTTTTAATACATACTAAAAACTGAAATGTATTTTCTTTTAGCTTTGCTGAACATTTGGTGCTTTCTATAATGGTGTGATTAATTTTTAACTCAAACTCTGAAAAGATTTTTTTTTCCTTTTATTCCTATTTCTCTGTCAAAGGTATGCAACCACTCATGTATTCGGTTCAGGAAGCATTAAACGCAAGACCGTGGTGGATTCGTGTGGGAACGGACATTTGTTATTATAAGTAAGTATTCTAAGAATAATAGGACATCAGGTGACACAAGGGGATCTTCATTCTTTTTCAATTTGAAGGTTAGAAAGTAGAGTCATTGCATTATTTGAACTATGATGGTATGCTGTACTGTTACTTTTAACAGAGTCCTTTAAAATTTGAGATTTATGGAGGTGGTATATTTCGTGGAAATAAAATGTGTCTTAAAGACAGACAGACCTACTTAGTCCAAATCTTATCTTCACCACTTAGATAGCTATGTGTCCTCAACTCTTTTAACTTTAAATAAAAAGACTCTGAAAACTTAAATAAAAGTGAAATTAGGAATTCTAGGAAGTAATTATCAGTGCCTTTTTGTTCTGATGATATTAAGTCAGTTCTTATCTTTTCTCTTTTGCATGCAAATATTTACTTGATTTGAATTTCCAGGATATTTTACATGGAGATGTGTTCCAAAATTACATTATTATAGCAGCCTATGCAGTTCAACTTGACCTCAAATAGGCCATCTGCTTATCAAGTCAGAAATAAGTGCTTGAAATCATTTATTGCTTCATTGGAATGATTGGATTATTCTTCAACTTCATGTCTAAGTAATCTGGCATTATTATATGTCTTGCTTCCCGTTTTTACTGTTTTTATGTGTAATATGTTTCTAGATAACTTCCTCCACCGAATGCATTTGACATCCCTGTCTTTTCTCTGTTAATAATCTTAATCCTGACATTTTTGTTAAGTGGATTTTGCGTTTTTATATGGTGCTTAACTAGCTCTAATATTCCTTCTTTTTTAATCAGAAGACTTCTGAAATTAAATGTTCTTACTGGTTTAAGACATGGCTTTGGAAAAACCTAGCTCTTAAGTGCTATTACTTTCTGAGGACAGTGTTACTTAGAATTCATTTCAGCAGGGTTTTTCCCCTGCTTGTAATAGCAAAATAAGTCGTAAATGAGGGATGGAAATATAAGATGATATGCAATTCATCTGTGCCTGAATACATTTTGTATTTCTTTTAATGGTAGGCTAATATAAAAGTACCCTTAATTTATCTCTTTCTCATAAAATTGAAATTGAAATCATCAGTCGGCGAGTGCTTTTCTTTTTCACATAGTCAAGTGAAAAGTCATAATATGACAGGTGGTGGTTCTGTTTTGTGTAGGGGTGACGTCAAGGGTTTTTGTTTGTTTAGTTTCATTTTTGTTTCTTCTTTTGGCTACTTCCAGACCTGGAACTGGAATTCAGGTCAATTCGACAGATGTTTATTAACTGTTTTCCATGTAACAAGCAGTATCCTAGTTGCTTTCCTGAAACCTGAAATCCAGATAGGATTAAAATCTGTTTTTGCATGTGTCTTAACTTTTCATTTGTCAGCCAAGTCTTCCAATGCTTCTTTGTCTCATCTGCACAATGAGACTAAAACTACTCCCACCAGTCTCTAGACAATATAACTGACAGACTACCATATAGCTGTAATGTGGTTGTTATTAATAACTCTCCAATTAGATGTTAAACTTAGGGGGGAAGAGAGTTGGCCAAAAGTTCTGGAATTTATTTTGTGCTTTCCTCAACCCATAGCATCTTGTCACTGAGTACTCAAGATATGGTGGCTGCATTAATGAAGACAACAGCAGTTTGAAAATACCTTGCCCATGTGTATGTGCATGCACGTAAATAAACTGTTGGTCATGGATTTCCTTCAGTTTATGACTTAAATCATAGAAGATGATTTGAAATTTTAGAAATTAGGTTGATAGACAAAGTACTGTCAGGCCATCAAATGTCAGTGATATTTAAAAGTCTAGAAAGTAATGTGCACTTTTAAAAAACTTTTTATTAGGGAAATCTTTTACAAACATTTACAAAAGCGGGTAATAGGATAATGAGACCACATCTATTCATCACTCAGTTTCAACAGTTATCAATGCGTGTTTGGCTTTGTTTTAGGAATACTTTCACCCCTACCACCACACTGAATTTTTTTTTTTTTTTTTTTTAAAGATTTTGTTTATGTATTTGACAGAGAGAGATCACAAGTAGACAGAGAGGCAGGCAGAGAGAGAGAGAGAGAGAGAGGGAAGCAGGCTCCCTGCTGAGCAGAGAGCCCGATGCGGGACTCGATCCCAGGACCCTGAGATCATGACCTGAGCCGAAGGCAGCGGCTTAACCCACTGAGCCAACCAGGCGCCCCACACTGAATTTTTAAAAGCATTTCCAGATATCATATTTATGATAAATACTTCAAAGATCTTTGTCTTTTAGAGATTTTTAAAGACAGTTTAACCATGATGCTATTATCACCTCAGAAAATTCCTTGATATGATAAAATATCCTGTCATGGTTCAGACTTCCCTAGCTGTCTCATAAGTTTTTTTTTTTTTTTTTTTTTTTAAGATTTATTTATTTTAGAGGGAGATACAGAGAGCAGGAGAGAGCGAGCAGGAGCAGGGAAGGGCAGGGGAAAGGCAGAAGTGAGCTCCCTGCTCAGCAGGGAGCCTGACAGCCATCCCAAGGGCTCTATCCCAGGACCCCGAGATCATGACCTGAGCTGATCATGACCCGAGCCAAAGGCAGACACTTAACAGACTGAGCCACACAGGCGCCCCTCATAAATGTTGTTTTATAGTTGATTTGTTTTAATCCGACTAACCAAGGCTGCACATTGCACTTGATTTTGTTGCTATGTCCCTTAAGTCTCCTTCAATATGTACATTGCCTTTTTTCCCCCTTATTCTTTCTCCTTTATTTGTTGAAGAAACTGGGTCATTTGTCATGCAAAATTTTCCACATTTTGGGTTTTGTTGGTTGCATCCCTGTGGTGATAATTAATTCTTCTATCTTACTGATTTCCTGTAAAGTAGTAGTTAAATCTAGAAGCTTGATCAACTTCAGGTTTGAGTTTTGGCAAGAGTACTTCATAGGTGGTGCAGTGAATTCCTGTTGCATCACATCAGGAAACACATCCTGTCTGGTTATTTCTTTTTTTGTGATCTTGACAGTGAATTTAGTTGTTGTCCTCTCTGATCCATCCACTTGAACCGTTGCCATTATTAGCTTTTCATCTAGTGTGGTAGCAGTCACCCATGGTAATTGGTGACGTCCAGTAATATGAATGGCTAACGAGGAATTAGGTTCTAAGATTTTTATTGATATGTAGAGTCTCAACTCCATTTAGTAGTAAATCCAAAGCTGAAAACTAACGTTGATTGATAGCAATTAACTGCTCATTAGTACCAAGTCTAAGTTTTATAAAATATTTAAGCTAAACTTTTTATAAACTGTATGGGCTTCCCCCCAAAGTTCTGTTTAAAAAAGTAGTAAGGAGGGACGCCTGGGTGGCTCAGTTGGTTAAGCAGCTTCCTTCGGCTCAGGTCATGATCCCAGCGTCCTGGGATCGAGTCCCGCATCGGGCTCCTTGCTAAGCAGGGAGCCTGCTTCTCCCTCTGCCTCTGCCTGCCATTCCGTCTGCCTGTGCTCGCTCTCTCCCTCTCTCTCTGACAAATAAATAAAATCTTAAAAAAAAAAAAAAGTAGTAAGGAAAATCAGAACTTTTGTGTGGAAGAAATAAACATGTTTTTTGCTTTTCTATTGTAGAAATCACTTCTCAAGAAGTTCAGTTGCTGCAGGTGGGCAAAAGGGAAAATCCTACTATACAATTACGTTTACTGTCAATTTTCCACATAAAGATGATGTTTGCTACTTTGCTTATCACTATCCATACACATATTCGACTTTACAGGTGAGAAGTCATTGAGTTGGATTATGGCTGTCATTGAGCTATATGCATGTGTCAGATAATTGGGAAAAAAATGGATTAATGAAATATCTTAATAAGATGAGAAAAAAAATCCAAGGCTGAATATTTTAGAAAATACAGTACTTGTTGAAAACATTAAAAGGAGTAAAATGGAAATGTAGTCTTCATTTTTATTTAGTAAAAATACTTAAAAAATTTGAAAAATGTTTACTCTCCATCTTTGTGTAGAAATCTATAGCTTTCCATGATTTACACATTTTAACTAGGTGAGATTTCCACTTGTTTTAATGAGAGGCATTAAATCTCATAGAAAATCTAACAATAGAAAAATGTGTAAGTTTTTCTGTAGGGAATTCATTTCTTTTAGTGGTTTGATATGGAGTTCTAGATCCAGGTTCTTTAGAATTTAGGATATAAATGTTGGGTTTTGGGGGTTCTTTTGAGATATTTGAGTGTTTGCATTGTAAAACAAAACTGAAAAATGAATTTGAGCAATTACTGTGGTAGATTTTTTTTCTCAATACAGAATGTCTGTCCTAATGATCAAGGATCATAGGGATATGATCAGTTTACCCAGAAAGACACTGGAACACTGTGATTTAGAAATAAGCTTCCAAATTATGAGGGGAAAAGGAGAGAAAAACATACTCGGCCCAACAGAAGAGATAGAAAGGCTGAGAACATTCAATGGGCTGACATTTTAATAACGGTTACAATTTACAATAAAGATATTACCATTTATCTTTCTGTGCCAAATAACATAACATCAGACTATATAATGTTATTATTCACAGGGTTATATATTGTTGTTCTTTATTGACGTTACCTTTTTAATGTATTTTGAATTCCCCTCCTTTTTTCCAATGGCACTACCATGAGCTTTGCAGGCATTACTGCTGCCTCTCCTCTCCACTTGGCCACTTCTCACTGGTGTTCTAGAATTCACTTCTATCCCCTTTCCTCTTCATTAGTTTTTCACTCACATTAGAGCAGGAGGGCTCCTTGGTGGGAAGATCTAATCCCATAAGATCTTCATGTCATCATTTCTCTACTGTTTTTCACAATTTTTGCCATATCCACGTATTGTTTGAACTATTTATATACCAATATTTATCTTTAAATGGACTTTAAAATAACTCACTCTTCAAAGTTTATCCTCCAGCTAAGTTAATATTTGTGGTATTAATTCACAGTAAAATATTTGCCTGTTCATTGTTTGTTAAGGTTACCCACATGTCACTTATTTCTGTATCAGTTACCAGCTGTACATATATATGCTGTGCCTTGTGAGAGAATGGCCTGCCAGGCCCTTCAGTCTGTGTTAATTCTGTTTCTCAGCTTTCCTGGTCATCTTTCCAGGGCATCTTTGTCAGTTCTTTATTCCTCTTTCTTTTGTCCTGGTCTTCCCACGTACCTTCCTTCTGCCTGCAGCACCCCCCTTTCCCCTCTTCACTCATTATTTGGATCTCAGTTTGAATGTGACTTCTTTTAGGAGACCTTTCCTCACTGTCCAGATTCCACTAGGCTTCCTGCCCCTGATCACAGGCTTTCATGGCACCCTGTATTTTCCTGAAGGTAGGGTCTAGTTGTTCCCTGTTACATCCCCAATGCCAGGCACAGTTTTCTGCACAGAAATAGTGACCACATAGTAAATCGTGATTATGTGAACAAACGTAGGCAATAGTTTGGAAACCAACTAAGTTTCTTAAATAAGGGATTGAACAATTTATGTGTGATATAACCATATACTAAAACCATTAAAATTTGTGTTTTCAAAAGACACATAATTCACATGTTGAGTGCTATGATAATAGAGTTCATGATTATGAATGTTTGTGTGTGTACAAATTATTAAGTGATAAAAGCAGGTTATATTGGCATTTGTTACTAGTAATCTAGGTGATGCAGTTATGGGTGTTTAAAATTTTTTTCTTTGTACTTTCTGTGTCTTCTGTACATTTTACAGTTAATCTTGAAATCAGGAAAAGTTGTTAAAAAATTTCTGCTACATACTTCATTCTGCAGGTCTGTAGTCACTTTTACAATTTCAAAGTTCAGAAAGCTTTAAAACCAAAAGCTTTCTCCTAGCCTATTTGGCAGCAAAGCCTGGCCTGAATTGATGTGAGCTTATTTAGAATATTGATTCCACTTTGAGTGACTCCACGTATGTTTTGCTGCAGAAATAATAATGTGCTTATTGCAGGCTGCTGGCACTGATGCCACTGGGGTATTGCAGAATTAACGGTATATGTACTGTATCTATCATCCTTTCTCACCTGCCTCAAATAACTGAGGTTTGAACTACATCTGGCTCCCGGAGGGTTTCAGAGAAGGAATTAGGAGTCTGATTCACTTTTGTTGTGTGGAGCTCTGGATACGTTTGTTTCTGTTTATCCTAGGGAGTTTTTAAATGATTGTATACTTTGCTTTTAAATTTTTATCAAGATGCATCTTCAAAAATTGGAATCAGCACACAATCCTCAGCAAATCTATTTTCGAAAAGATGTGTTATGTGAAACCCTGTCTGGAAACACCTGTCCCTTGGTGACTATAACAGCAATGCCAGAGTCTAATTATTATGAACATATCTGTCAATTCAGTAAGTCTGTCTTCTTCACTCAAAATACCAGTTATTCTTATTTTTTTTTTCTTCGTATATATTTTGTAAGGGCAGCAGTACTAGGAATAGGCATCAGAAGTCTTGGGTTCTAGTCTTGGTCCTATTACTGCCTGGCCTTTGGCCTACTTCTGGGCCACATTTTCCTCATTTCGAAAATGGTGGAGTTGTGTGAGATTATCTCTAAGGTCTCTCTCAATATGAATATTCTGTAGTTCTTATCCTTAGAAATACTATCCAAAGTATAATACAACAAAATGTTTGAAGAGTTTACATGAACTCTTAAAACATTTAAAAATTTACATTTTAAATGTTTAAAATTTAAACATTTAAAATGTAAATTTTGCAATTAAAAATTTATAATAAACTAATTTTATTAAAAATTTAAAAATTTACAATAAACTAATTTTATTAAGTTTAGTAGTTTATTTATTAAACTAATAAAATAATTTTATTATAAGTAAAACCACTGGTAACCTATCAAATGCTTTGATGCCAGCACTGAATAGCTACTTGTTTTTTCCGGCCATTTATATTTTTTAAAATTGTCTCAGATGCACAGCTGTAATAGAAAAAATAAGAAAACTGCTCTAATTTTGATAAGAAGGTTATGAGTGGGTGAACTGAATGGTTATATTGTAGACCTATATATCTAAATGTATAGTGAATAATTGAAAAAATTTTCTTTGTAAATCTCTGAGCAGATATACCTTATTTTATCTGTGCTTATAACGACTATAAAATGGGTAAAATGACATTTTCCCTCCCCCCATGACTTTATGAAAAATAAATTTATATTTAAAGCTTCGCCAATAACTTGTTCTTTATAAAAAGCGAGATTATATAAAAGAACTAGTTTTAGATGTCAGATTAATTATTGGGAAATAAAAAGGCAACTCAATAGTATTTGTTGTGTTATGTTTACACTATGGACTCCTTTAGCACATGGCTTATATGGGTTTTATCTGTTTTCTCTGGAGGGCCTTGTGCCACTGTTCTATATAGTAGGTGCACAGGAAATTGTTGCTATGAATGTGTATGAGAATTTACAATTGAATGGAAATATTTCTAAATCCCAAAGTCAGACAGCATACAAATTCTTAGTAGCTGTTCATTTTAACTTGAGATTTTTATGTGTACTTTAGGAAACCGCCCTTATGTTTTTTTATCTGCTCGGGTACATCCTGGAGAAACTAATGCAAGTTGGGTAATGAAGGGAACACTGGAGTACCTCATGAGTAATAACCCTACTGCCCAGAGCCTACGAGAATCCTATATTTTTAAAATTGTCCCTATGCTAAATCCAGATGGCGTCATCAATGGAAAGTAAGTGAAGCAAACATTAGAGACATGCTATTGACAATGTGGCTGTTCAAAATACTAGAATCCAGGTTAATTTGGAAAACAAATTGAGAGGTTTTTCTAGAACAAAGAAATTGTTGGTGGGGAATTCATCTAAGATAAATGTTTAAAGGAAAATACATTTTATGTAGCAGTATCATATTTTGAGAAATTCTGTATTTATCCCACAAGAGTATGATTTTATGAAATGTATGTCTTGCTTGAATTGTTTTAGAAAAATCAGTGTCAGGATATGAGAAAGATATTTAACATATCCCCTTATATTCCTTTTTGTTTGTCAGTGGCATGATCTTGGCTTGTTCTAAGATTTAGAATCTTCTGGGATCTCTTTCCACTGATATGGTTTGGCTCTATCTACTGGCTTCTTCCTGGTAGGAAGAGGTATAGTTTTGACAGAAATAATTTTTTAGACTGGAAATACTAGAAGATATCTTCTTCTTTGTTTTTGTTTTGTTATTTTTATTAGCATATAATGTATTATTTGCCCCAGGGGTACAGGTCTGTGAATCATCAAGCTTACACAATTCACAGCATTCACTGTAGCACATACCCGTCCCAATGTCCATAACCCAGCCACCCTCTCTCTACCCGCCCCATTCCTCTAGCAACCCTCAGTCTGTTTTGTGAGATTAAGAATCTCTTATGGTTTGTCTCCCTCCTGAAGATAGCTTCTTTTTAAGTTGAGATGGCTTAACAGTTAGTGCAATTTATTTTTTGTGGGAATTAGGAAAGGTCTCTGTTTCTGAAAGATGGGAATTTGGTCTTGATGTTACGAGCATCTGCAGAGCTGAAGATGCCATATTTTATTTATTTAATAAAGATAGCATGGGTAGTTCTCATATTTTAGGGGATTTTTGAATGACAAAGCTAGAATAATGTCCTTTTAGGTAGTATCTTATGGAATTAAAATGAGATTTTTATGACTGGTTTTAATTTAGAAACATATTGGCTAGTTAGAATTCCGTTTATATTTCTGTTATCACCTTCTGATAGTTTGCTTCAATTTTTGCTCAGTTGCAATACTTAATACCTGCAATTAAATGAAAATATATTTGAATTTTTCAATAATGTAAACTTTCCATATACTTCTCCTTTTTAGGAGGTCCCAGCTCAGATAGCACTTTCTCTTTTCCTTTTCTTTACTTTTTTAAAAAGTAGGCTCCATGACCTGTCTGGAGCCCAACATGGGGACCAGTGTGGGGTAGAACTCACAACCCTGATATCAACACCCACGCTAAGATCAAATGTCAGATGCTTAAGCAACTGGGCTGCTTGGCCGCCCCCCAGATAGCACTTTTACATAGTAACTAATACAGTTTAAGTACAGGATATTAGTATATAACAAGTGATTATTACATAGCCAGAATGGAAAATAAATTTTAGAGAGCCTGGAATAAAATGGGAATTAATTTTTTCCTTTTTTAAGAATTTATTTATTTGCTTATTTATCTATCTGAAAGAAAGAGCGAATACATGTGCACTCATGGTGGGGGGGCAGAAGTGAGAGGGAGAGAGACTCTCAAGCAGACTTCTGGCTGAGCGCAGAGCCCTACACTAAGCTTGATCTTAACAACTGAGATCTTGAGCTGAGATCTTGACCTGAGCTGTAATGAAGAGTCAGAGGAGGCTCAACAGACTGAGCCACCCAGGCGCCTCTTAGTTTCCCCAAGTTTTTTTTTTTAAAATAGGTTGACAGTGTTAGCCTAAGTATCTGAAAACTTACCAGGTTAAATGCATGTAAAACAAGATATTACACAAAGCAAATACTTAAGTGTTTATTTAATGACTAATGTATTTACTGGAAATAGTTAATAGTTACTAGAATCATCAAATTAAACATAGGTAAGAGTTTATCAGTACTGATGTTTGTGGTTGTGTTTACATCTGTGTAGTCACCGCTGTTCTTTAAGTGGAGAGGATCTGAATAGACAGTGGCAAAGTCCAAATCCAGATTTACATCCTACAATTTATCATGCTAAGGGGCTGCTACAATACCTGGCTGCTGTGAAGCATTTGCCACTGGTAAGTATTTGTCTAGTCACAGAGATGCTTTTGTTAATTAACTACTCAGCATTTCATGGTTATAAAAGTTAAGTTTTAATTTCTATTATCAATTACTTGTTATCAATTATATAGTATCAGTGTATTATGATACCAAATTAATACAGTGTATCCATATGCTTATTTCATCAGGTTTAAGTTTTATAGTTTGCATGAGCTCTTTTTTTATTTATGAATATTGGTAACTCCTGGTGGTAAGTTTTAGGTATTTAACTTCATTGTTTAAACAATACTAAGGTAACAGGATGTATCTTCCAAATTCTCAAACTGGAAGAAGCTTATTTCTGAGTTCTTTAGTCAACTCTGAAGGAGGTAGGTCTCCAGTTTATATATGAAAGGTGGCGTAGGCACAGTGGTAGACTTCCAAACATTTAGACGCTATATGCTGCTTCTGTTTTCCGCAGAATGTTTCCGTTGTATTATGGTTTAAATGAGGTAATCTTCCTTTGGGAAAGATAGGAAATCTGTAGAGAAGGAGCAGCGGTGACATGCAAGCCTCTTCTTCATTTTAAAAATGATGCTCTTAAAAATTAAATTGAAACCATACTCTTTTTTAAATAGTGTTTTTCATGAGAGCATTTTCATGTTCTTTCAAATTAGATAAATGTTTTAACAACCCTGGATCAGTGATGATTGCTGTTGTAGATTTGAACTATAATTGACTTTATTGTTTTTTAAATCGTAAATAGTAGATACATAAGAAAGAGTGGAACTTGTGACTTAAAATACAGGTCCTGGAAAGGATTTAGCCATTCTGGAATTAATCGCAGACCCTTTCCAGAACACAGTATTGCTACTTTTATTAGTTGTACTTGTTAAATGGTGGTTCAGTTACAATGTAAAAACAAAGAAACAGACCCATTTGTTGTCTTGGTATTCATTAGCTTTATTTGGCAGTATATGAATTTGAAACTTTTTAACTTTTAAAATATATCATATTTTCCAGGTTTATTGTGATTATCATGGCCATTCACGAAAGAAGAATGTATTTATGTATGGCTGCAGCATCAAAGAGACTGTATGGCATACCAGTGATAATGCAGCTTCCTGCGACGTTGTGGAAGATGGAGGATACAGGGTAATTATTACAGATGTGTGTGGAGTTTTGGAGTTCGAACATGCATAGCACTATAGAAAATAATTTAACAAACACGAACTACTCCGATTCAGCAAGTGTTGCCATTTTGCCGTTTTTTTTTTTGTTTGTTTCAGATTTTTTCAAGTTAAGCATTCTAAAATTTTTGCTTTTCATATTTAGATTCTTAATCTATTGGGAATTTATTTTTGTATGAGGGTTGGGGATCTAATTTTAGTTTTCCCATATGTAGCCAGTTGTCTCAGCCCCATTTATTAAACAGTACATCCTTCCTCTGCCAATTTATAAAGCCATCTGTTACATACCATGTTTCTACGCGTCTGGGTATGTTTTGAGGCGTGCCCAGGACTTAAGGAGATCCGACTGCTTCACGCCCTGGGTCCTCTCCGTTTGGGCACAGTGGCTTTCCTTACTGTATTTGTGCTCAAAAAAGCATCCCAGGTTATTTTCCCAAAAGAGTTTTAGTAGCGTACCACTGCCATGAGCAGAAATTCAAATTCACATTTTCTTTTTGGTGTCTGCTTTCTTCTTCCCCTTTCCCAAATAAATAAAATTATTAGGGTTATATAAAAAGAAAAAAAATGGGAACACTCCAGAAACAAAAGTAGTAAGTGAAAAAAGTTATCTCTCAGTCACAAATCATTTCTACCATGTGTGTTGGGAGATTGCCTCTAAGAACATTTATTCTTAAATGTATGTACGTATAGCCCATGAAGTTCTCTTTTAATTCCCATACCACGGCCAGTGTACATTGCTTTGCATTTTTATCACTGTACAGACGTACCAAAATTTGTTTACTTAGTAGTCCAACCTGTTAGTGGCTATTTGAATGGTATGGCCAGATTGTCCTACAGAAAGGTTGTGTACGTTGATACTGCTCCGTACAACAGCTGACAGTGCTGTTTCCATACCCTTACTACAGCATGTGGTCGTCTCTGCCAGGGAAAAACTGAGGGTTTTAATTTGCATCTTTGTAATTAAATGAGGTTGAGTATCTTTTCATATGTTTGGCCAATTATGACCTCTCCCTCTCTTTTATAGGCCTTTTCTTATATTCTTAGCTTATTTTTATTCTGGTCATCTAATCATTATTGTTTTTAAGCTAACAACTCTATATATATCACAAATACACTAAAACATTTTTTGTGTGTATGTGGTAACTTGAAACTTGCATCATGTTTATTGATTTTTTTTTTAAAAGATTTTATTTATTTAATAGGTCACAAGTAGGCAGAGAGGCAGGCAGAGAGGGGCGAAGCAGGCTCCCTGCTGAGCAGAGAGCCCGATGTGGGACTTGATCCCAGGGCCCTGAGATCATGACCTGAGCTGAAGGCAGAGGCTCAACCCACTGAGCCACCCAGGTGCCCAACTGATTTTTTTTTTAAAATGACTTCTGAGTTTTGAGCCTTAGAAAGACTTCTTATCCCAAGGTTTTTTTTTTAAAGCCCCATGTTTACTGTTTTTAACTTCATTTTGCAATTTTACTAATTGTATGTTTAAATTTACGATCCAGCTAGACTTGAACTACTGAAGAGTGGCTTCAGCTTGTTTATCCCAGTGGCTCTCCAGTGGTGCCAGCAGTTAGGGAGTGATCAGTCTTCTCTCCACTAATGATTCTAATTTTAACATCTGCCTTTGGTTCTAATTCAGAATTCTCTTTCTTTCTGGAGAGGTATCTACTCCCACACACTATCACAATTTTACTTCCCTTACATATGTAATTAGGTTAATATCTGTTGGATCATGTCTCTCGTCAAACCCTCTTCTTTCAGAGTTGCCCTGGCTCTGCCCCCATACTTACACACTCCAAGAGAACCTGAGAATAATTTGAAGTTGAAAAGGTTGTGGGCATTTTGATTGTGATTGTCTTAGCTTTGTTGATTAATTTAGAGGTCATTGACATTTATAATGTGAAATCCCTTAATTAGTAGACCATCTTTCATGACTAAAGTTGCTTTGTTTTTTAAACATGGGTTTTTTTTTCCATAGTTTTAAAACATTTTTTAACATAGTTTTTGTTCATTTATTGGTTGCTGCTATGAATGTGATCCTTTATTCTGTTTTCTAACTAATTATTGTTTGTCCAGGAAAGCAGAACATTCTAAATTAGTAAAGAATGATTTGGATGCTTGGAAAAGCAGAGGATAAAGCAAGAAGATCCACATAGCCCTGCTCTAATCACTGTGCTTTTGTGAAAATTTTTAAAAATTACAAAAACAATATTATTTAAAAGAAACTTCATGAAATCTTATGTCATTCTTACCTTTGCAGACTTTGCCTAAGATACTGAGCCATATTGCCCCAGCATTTTGCATGAGCAGCTGTAGCTTTGTAGTAGAAAAATCTAAAGAATCTACAGCACGTGTTGTAGTTTGGAGGGAGATCGGGGTACAAAGAAGCTATACCATGGAAAGTACTTTGTGTGGCTGTGATCAGGGAAAATATAAGGTAAAACATCTCAGGACTTCAAGCAGTAAAAATTATTTTAAGGACTTCCTTTTCATATAGTATGCTGTTGGTTTTCAAGTATGTATTAATGACAGATTTGTTATACTGAGTTAAATGTAATTTGCAAGAATAGAACGGAATCATATGCAATTCCTTTTTACTTCTCTGTACTTAAATAGCTTGCTTTTGGTCTTTATGAAATCTTGGTTGATCCTATCTACATCATAATCATATTCTATTTAATATACCACATAATGTTGTGGTATATTAAATATTGACTGGTAACTTATGAGCAGTGTAAGTAGTACATTATGAATAAAAGTTTTCTATCATTTTAATTTGTTGGATGTAGGTATATTTATATGCATTTAGAAATACATTTATTTATAAAGTTTTGTATATTTAGATGTATGTGTGTGACTTTTAAGTGCATATTCCTTCATTAAAATGTTTTCTTTACTAAGACTGCTCTTCTCTAGTGTTGTAGATTTTTTTTTAAAGATGTGTTTATTTATTTGAGAGAGAGAGAGCATGAATGGGAGGGGCAGAGGGAGAGAGAGAATCTTAAGCAGATTCCACACTGAGTGCAGAGCCAACCACTGGACTCAGTCAAGACCTGAGTTGAAACCAAGAGTTAGATGCTTAGCTGACTGCACCACCCAGGCGCCCCTGGTGCATAGTGAACAACTGGAGCTTAAAGTTTACTTTTGAAATTAAAGACTGATAAAATATTAGATGACTTTGACGTTTTTAATTTGGAAGATTGAGAACCTAATGGGCAATCGTTTGAACCTTGGATAATCAACAGCAAACAAATATTATAAGTACTTATTTTTCTTGCCACAGAAAGATTTTCAGGTGTCATGCTAATTATTCCTCATTCTGTTTGATTTGGTTTGGTTTGGTATAGGGCAAGAGGAAACTGAATCTAAGAGTGATTTTCATATACTTCACATAAAAATGGTTGTAACTTTGGAAGGAGTTAAAAATTTTCCAATTGGTTAGTAGTAAAAATGTCAACATATTATAGTTGACTGAAAGCTTAAATGGAGAGCCTAAGTAATGACTTTTTCAGTCTGTACCAAACTGGGAGAAAATTGTAGAGATATTGCAACTGACATTCAAACTTTAGGGGCCTTGTAGAGTAGAAGTTAATGAAATTTCAGTACTTTCTGTTGAGTGACTTCTCTAAATTTTAGGTTGACCAGAGTATATTATTCTTACAAAATGTCTTTTGAATTCTCTTCCAATACTGTGAAACAATGACTTCTCATCTACTAAGGACATGATGGTGATAGGAGATAAGATGTCCTAGAGCACTCCTCTAGCTTCCAGCCCCTGTCTCCTGATCAGTGCTGTCATGGACAACTTTGACAAGAGTCTCACGTTCTGTGTGTAGGATGGGCACAGAGCTTGAGAATCACTTTTGTTTAAGACCATAGGTGTCTCTGAGGAAAAAACCCTTATGCTGTATGATTTATGGAAATAGACTGTAAATTACTTCTTAAAGAGATCCTTTATGCAGTCAGACAGGAGAAGGCAACCTAAAGTGTCAGTGTTTTTGAAACTGGCCCCTGGGGGTAGGCAGAGAAGTAGGGAAACTGAGGTTACATGCCATTTGAAATCAATTATAAGATATAGCAGTAGTGCTTTCTTGCTATATTTGGATTCTACTGATAGACTTTCATTGGGTTTTTTAAGACATTCTATTTGTATTTTGATAAATTTTTTGGTCATTTAAAAAATAGCTAAAATATATTTTGAAACATAAAATGTTAGACCAGTTTTCTAAAAATTATTTTTTAAAAAATGTAGACTTTTAAAAAAATAAAATGGGTACCTAGTAAATACTCATTTCTTTTTTATATGATTTAGTTAATAGAGTTAATGTTGATTTAAAACGTTTTTTTAAATTTAAAACTCTTATGCAGAGAAATGTCCTTACTAAGCCATTTTTTTAGTGTCTAAAATTCAATAATGTGATCATAACATTTACTTTTTATAACCTTTTTTGTTATTGTTAATAAACTTTGGTTTTGTTTTAGATGCATAGCAGAATTTAGTGGAAAGTACGTAATTCCCATATATTCCCATCTGCCCCTACCCATGTAATATATACTTTTCAGACTTGTTAATGTTAGCTACTAAGTTGTACAAGTTTAATGATATTTTAAGAAACAGTTCTCTTCACCTCAAGAATGTTCTGATATTACTGCATTTTAGGCTGTAAATGATCCTTATTTTTATTTTCTGTGAGTTACTTCAGAAACAGTCATAGCTTTTCTAAAGCTTTTAAATTAGGAAGGCAAATGAATCTTCTAATAAAGTTAGGTTAGACTGTTTGGAGATGGATACACTGTCTAAACTGTCAGTCAACTGGCGTGGCTGGGTGGATCAGTCGTTTGAATGTCAAGCTCTTGGTTTCATCTCAGGTAATGATCTCATGGGTCATGGGACCAAGCACCATGTCAGGCTCCCCACTCAGTGAGGGATTTGCTTGCAGATTCTCTCCCTCCCTTCTTCCCCTTCCTCTCAAATATAAAATAAAAAATAAATCTTAAAAAAAATAGACAGTCATTATTATAAAGGCATGTGTTTTGTGCAGGGTAGGGTAAGTAACAGTTTTTACAATTTATTTTCTTCAGTTACTCTGTGCTTTCAGTCTGGTTGTTGTAAAACTATTTTAAAGTACCTTTTCTCTAAATGATGTGTGTTCTCATTTTCATTGCAACTTTTGTTGGTGTAAGGATTTCACTTATTTTAGAGATTAATTTTAATCTGAAAATTAAACAATAAGTAATGTTTTGATTTGTAGTCCATTTTTATCATTTTATGTGATAACATTAAACTTTTGATATGCCTTATATTATTTATTGGGGAACTGTCAGTTAGAAAAGGATAATGAGTTGCAGTAAAATTCTCTTTTTGCTGCAGTAGACCAGATTTGAAATGGGCATTCCTAATTGACATGGAATGTAGAAATTTATTTTACTGCTACCTCATTGACCTAGATCTGTTTGATTTCTTTTTCTTTTTTTTTTTTTTGACATAGTTACCTTTCTTTTGTTTGTTTTTTATTTACCATTTTCTTTTATCATACAGTAAAAAGGATATATGGTAATGTTCAGATATACAAATTAGGGCCTTGATTTTGACAGTACAGTATTTCAACATTGGCATCCAAAGTAGTGGATTACAAGAAATACTAGCAATGTCTCGCAAAAATATAATTCCACACATGAACTCCCAAGAGTAATATAACCACAGAATGTTTTTTTCCCCTGTGTGTTAGTGAAAATAGTTTGCATGTCATGAATGAGAACAAACATTTAGAAATGGTTTTTTGAGACAGTTTCCTTTGTGACCTAAAACGATCTTACATTGTTAAGACATTGCGCTTATTGAGTTGTAGCCCCATTCAAAGCACCTTTTAATTTTATTAATGTAATTATAAATTTCACCTATGTAATTATAATGATGACAGCCAGAGGACAGCGAGTGAGTTGGAGGAAATCAGAGGTGGAGACAAACCACGAGAGACTGTGGACTCAGAAAAAAACTGAGGGTTTTGGGAGGGAGGATTGGGGGTGGGATGAGCCAGGTGGTGGGTATTAAGGAGGGCATGTATTGCATGGAGCACTGCATGTGGTGCATAAACAATGAATTTTGAAACACTGAAAAAAAATTAAATTTAAAAAAATGTCCTAATTTTATGTATGAAATTGCTTTATTTCTAGGGTTTACAGATTGGTACTCGAGAATTGGAAGAGATGGGAGCAAAATTTTGTGTTGGTCTGTTGCGTTTGAAAAGACTGACATCCCCATTGGAATATAATCTGCCTTCCAGCCTGCTTGACTTTGAAAATGACTTGATTGAATCGAACTGCAAAGTAACTAGGTAAGACACACTTGTTTCCTTCTGTTATTATGTGCAGTATACTGTTAGACTTCATTAAATTGAGGAAAGGCACAGAGATTTTGATAGCCAAGAATAGTTTTAGGATTAATAAAATTAAGTTTAAATGTCTAGATTACATACTTGTTTGTTCCAAATTGTGATAATATTCTTCATTCTTTTATTTGGGATTGAGATTGTAATGAAACATCCTTGTGTTTTGAATGCTATTTTTAGTGATCTTAATGATTTACCCTTTTTTAAAAAAAAGATTTTATTTATTTATTTGACAGAGAGAGAGAGAGATCACAAGTAGGCAGAGAGGGGGAAGCAGGCCCCCCGCTGAGCAGAGAGCCCGATGTGGGGTTTGATCTCAGGACCTTGAGATCATGACCCGAGCCGAAGGCAGAGGCTTAACCCACTGAGCCACCCAGGCGCCCCCAGTATTATAAATCTTAATCATAATACCAGATCTTAGCATTTTATAGTTTGATGGATATGGGTAAGAAAATTCTCATTTTGTGGAATGTTCATGATTTTTCTTGTTAGATACTGACTTGTCATTTGTCAGTTTATTGCTATGCTCTGTTAGATATATTAGTTTAGGAGTTTTATGTGTGGTGAAACATTAGTTAGAACTCTGTTCTTTTTAATGTGATCATTGAGACAGTAATCACCTGAGTTCTCTACTGGAAGTACATATTTATTATAAAGATTGTCCATTGTTCTGACTAATATTTAGAAGCCTTCCTTCAAGTTATTTCAGGTGTTCTTTATTCTCCTAGGTTTATCAAAATATAATTCACAAATATAGATTTGTAGAATTGTAAGATTTTGTGATGCTTTGATATATGTATGCATTGTACAAGGATTGCTCCCAACATACCCATCCATCAGTGCACGTTTTGGTGTGTGTGTGAATGAATATGACCATTTCAGTTCTGCTCTTCAAATTTCAGTCATACAGTCTAGTATTATCAGCTGTAGTCACCATTCCTTTTTAGTGACACCTTCAGACCTTATTCATCTCAGGCTGAAAATTTGTACCATTTTACCAGTCTTTTTCCTTTTTTCCCTACACCCCGTCCCCTGGCAGCCTCTTGCCTACTCTCTGTTTCTCTGAGGTCCATTTTTTTGTTTTTGTTTTTGTTTTGATTCCACATGTAAATGACACCATGTAGTAACTGTCTGTCTTTGATTTATTTCACTTAGCATAATGCCCTCCAGTTTTATCCATGTAGCAAACGAAAGGATTTCCTTCTTTTTAAAGGCTAAATTATACTTCATTATATATCTGTATATTACATTTTCTTTATCCATTCATCCATTGATGGACACTTAAGTTATTTTGATACTTTGTTACAAATAATACTGCTTTGAACATGGGAGTGCAGATATTTCTTTGACAGCTAATGATTTTATTTCCTTTGGCTGTGTCCCCAGAAGTGGTGCTGCTGGATGATATGGCAGTTCTACTTTTAATTTCTTGAGGAACCTCCATACTGTTTTCCATAGTGCCTATACCAGTCTGTGTGGTGACCAGCAGTGTACGGTTGAGCACCTTTTCATATATTTGTTGGCCATTCATATGTCTTCTTTGGAAAAATGTGTATTTAGGTCCTTTTCTCCATTTTAAAAAATTGGGGTTTTTTTGCTTTTGAGCTGTGAATTCTGTGTATGTCTGGTATTAACCCCTTATTGAATGTGTGCTTTGCAAATATTTTCTCCTATTCCATAGGTTGTCTTTTTATTTTGTTGATGGTTTTCTTTGCTGTATAAAAGCTTTGTAGTTTGATGTGGACCTACTTGTTTATTTTTGCTTCTATTGCCTTTGCTTTTGGTGTCAAAAAAATTATTGCTAAGCCCAGTGTCAAAAGAGTTTACCCATTTTGTTTTCTTCTAGGAGTTTTATGGTTTCATTCTTACTTTCTAGTCATTAATCTGTTTTGAGTTGATATTTGTATATGGCGTAAGGTAGGGGTCTAGTTTTATTCTTTTGTATTTGTCTAGTTTTCCCAGCACCATTTAATGAAGAGGCTGTCTTTTCCCAATGCATATTCTTGGTTCCTTTGTCAAAAATTAATTGGCTGTATATGCAGGGGTTTGCTTCTGGGCTCTCTATTCTGTTCATTGATCTATGTGTCTGGTCTTTATGCCAGCACCACTATCGTAGGATTATTTGAAATCAGGAAGTGTGATGCCTCCACCTTCATTCTTTTTCAAGATTGCTTTGGCTATTCAGGGTCTTTTGTAGTTCAACTGTTTCTTTGAAAAATGTCATTGACATTTTGATAGGGATTGCATTGAATCTGTAGATTGCTTTTGGTAGTGTGGGCATTTTAACAACATTAGTTCTTCTAATCCATGAACACAGACTGTCTTTCTGTTTATTTGTGTCTTCTTCTATTTCTTTTATCGCTTTCTTATAGTATATATCTTCTACCTCCTTGAGTAACTTAGTCGTGTTTTATTCTTTTTGCTGCCTTAGTAAGTAGGATTGTTTTCTTAACTTCTCTTTCATAGTTCATTGTTGGTGTATAGAAATGCAACTGTTTTTTGTGTATTTTGTTTCCTGCACCATTCCTGAAATTGTTCATTATATCTAACATTTTTTTATGAAGTTTTTAGGGTATCTATATATAACCTTTCATTTGTACTAAGAGAAAATTTTACTTCTTCCTTTCTGATTTTGATGTCCTTTGTTTTTCTTTTTCTTGCCTAATTGCTCCTAGGATTACCAGTACTAGGTTAAATAAAAGTGGTGAGAATAGGCATTCTTGTGTTTTTTCTGATCTTAGAGGAAAAGCTGTTGTAGCACTTTATCACTGGATATGATGTTAGCTGTGGGCTTATAATATATCAACTTACTATGTAAAGGTGTGTGTCATCCTCTTTCAGTTTTTATCAGGAATGGGTGTTGAATTTTGTCGAGATATTTTTTCTGCATCCATTGAGGTGATCACATGATTTTTATTCTTCATTTTGTTAATGAGGTATATCACATTGTTTGGTTTACAAATGTTGAACAATCCTTGCATCCCAGAGATGAATCCCACTTGATTATGGTATATGTTTGATCCTTTGAATGTATTGTTGAGTTGAATTTCCTAATACTTTATTGAGGATTTTTGCATCTAACTTCATCAGGGATATTGGCCTGTAATTTGTTTTTTTGAGTGCCCTTGTCTGGCTTTAGTATTGTTATGCCCTCCCCCCTCAAAATGGGTCCATGATTAAAGGCGCGAGACTGATATAAAGCAAAGGTCAAGTAAAGATTTATTGCGTACCATGCATCAAGAATCAGACCGAATGTTTGGGGACGCACCTCTTACAAGAGAGGGTGACCCTTCTCTGTTTCACAGACTAGCTTTTAAGGGCAAAGGCCATGCGGTTGGGCCTGGCCACGCATAGGTGGCCAATGAAACTGTAACACACAGAAAAAGCTGCAAAGTCATGCTAGGTGACCAACTGAATTACAATTTACCCTAGTAGACATTTGAACCAGCCTATGACCTTCGTCAGAATTGGCACCCAAAATGTGCCCAAAGGGCAGGGCTCATACTCCTTGGTAACTAGGGAGACAGTATGCATCCCCCTACTGATCAGATGTCTCCACCTGGCCTGACCCACCCTTGTATTTTAGCTTTGTTACCTGGGGCTGGTTTCCGGGACTTGTTTTTAAGTAAGTCCCCTGGGGGAAGGGGAGTAGGGATAGTTTAAACAACATTATTGTTTTAACCTTGATGGAAGCCTCTGGCTAAATAGGTCCTTACCGTATCAGGATAATGCTGGCCTTGTAATATGAGTTTGGATGTGTTCCCTCTTCTATTTTGGGAGGAGCTTGAACGGGATTGATACTAGTTCTTCTTTAAATGTTTTGTAGAATTCATCAGTGAAGCTCTCTGGTCATGAACTATTCTTTGTTGGGAGATTTTTGGTTACTGATTTAGTCTCCTTAGTAACAATTGGTCTGGTTAGGATTTTCTATTTATTTTTTCATGATTTAGTCTTGGTAGATTATACATTTCTAGGAATTTTCCATTTCTTCTAGGTTATTCTATTTGTTGGCATATTGTTGTTCATAGTAATCTCTTACATCCTTTGTATTTTTTGGTATCAGTTGTAGTATGTCCTCTTTGATGTATAATTTTATTTGAATTCTCTTTTTTCTTGGAAAGTTTAGCTAACGATATTTTTTTTTTCTTCAGAACATTAGCTCTTGGTTTCATTCATCTTCTTTTTTCTTTTTAGTCTCTCTTGCATTTATGTCTGCTCTGCCTTTGTTATTTCCTCCCTCAGCTAACTTTGGGCTTAGTTTGTCCTTTTTTCTTGAGGTATAAAGTTAGATTATTTGAGATCTTCCTTTTTTCTCACTGTAGGTGTTTATCACACTAAATTACCCTATTAAAACTGTTTTTGTTGCATCCCATAAATTTTGGTATGTTGTGTTTCTATTTTCACTTGTCTCAAGATAATGTTTTGATTTTTCTTGACTCATGTTCAGGAACATGTTTAATCTTCACATATTTGTGAGTTTTTTTCTTTTTGTAATTGATTTCTAGTTTTAAACTGTTGTGGTTAGAAAAAATGCTTGATATGATTTCAGTTGTCTTTTATTTTTTAAGATTTATTTGTGTCCTCACATGTGATTTACCTTGAATAATGTTCTATGTGTGTTTGAGAAGAATATATTATTTTGCTGTTGTTGGTTGGAATATTCTGTATATGTCTGTTAAGATCCATGTGGTCTAACATGTAGTTTAATTCTAGTGTTTTCTTATTGATTTTCTGTCTGGATGATCTATCCATGTTGGAAGTGGGTACTTCAAGTCCCCTGCTAGTATTGTATTGCTGTGCATTTCCTTCTTTAGATTTATCTATATTTGCTTTATTTAATATGTGCTTTTATGTCAAGTGCATAGGTATTTATAATTATTATATCCTCTTAATTGACACTTTTATCGTTATATGATGACCTTCTTTTTCATTTTTTTTTTCTTCCTGATGTGAGTGCCGCTGACTCCTGCTGTCTTTTGGTTTCTATTTACATTGAATATCTTTTTCCATCACTGTGCTTTCGGTCTATGTGTGTCCTTAAAGCTGAGGTGAATCTCTTACAGGGAACATAGAGTTGGGTGTTAACATTTTTTTTCTTAAATCCATTCAGTCACTCTATATTTTGTGCTTGAAGAATTTAGTCCACTTAAATGTAAAGTAATTATTGATAGGTATAGGCATACTGTTGCCATTTTGTTCATTGTTTTCTGGCTGTTTTGTAATTTCTTTGTTCCTTTCTTCCTTTTTTGCTTGCTTCCTTTGTGACTTGATGATTTTTTGTAGTGGTATACTTTTTTTTTTTAACATGGCTATAAAAAATTTAATGACTTCAGAGAATGGTGTAGTGGTATACTTTGATTTCTTTATCTTTTGTGTGTCTACTATAGGTTTTGTGTTGTGGTTACCATGAGGGTTACATAAAACATATTTATGATAGCCTAGTTTAAGCTGATAATAACTTAACTTCGAATATATACCAAAACTCCTCCTTCCCCACATTTTGTTTTTGACATCACAGTTTGCATCTTTTTTACATTGTATATCCATTAACAAATTATTGTAGTTATGGTTATTTTTAATACTTTCATACTAGATTCATAAATTATTTTCCCACTACCATTGAAAGATTATAGTATGAATGTAACTATATATTCACCATAACAATATAATTGTAATTATATATCATATACATATATTCATATACATATACATATATTCATATATATTCACATACAGTTTGAATGCAACTATATATTCACCTTTACCAGTGAGTTTTATGCTGTCACTTGTTTTTCTGTTATTAGCATACTTTCATTTGAGCTTGAAAAACTCTCTTAACATTTCTTTTAAGCCCAGTCCTATGGTGATGAACTCCTTCAGTTTTTTTGGTCTGGAAAATTTTTTATTTTTCCTTCAATTCCGATTGACAGCTTTGCCAGGAAAAGTATTCCTGGTTGGTTGGGAGTGTGTTTCTTTTAGCACTTTGTAGGAATCCTTCCCCTCACTTCTAGTCAGCAAGATTTCTGCTGAAAAAAATCTGCTAATAATCTTATGTGGGTTCTCATGTACATAGCAGGTTGCTTTTCTCTTGCTACTTTAAAGATTTTCCTTGTCTTTAACTTTGACACTTTAATTATAATGTGTCTTGGTGTGGGCCTTTTTGGATTCATCATTTTGGATCTTCGTAAATCTGGATGTCTGATATCTTTTTCTTTCCCCAGGGTAGGGAAATTTTCAGCCATTATTTCTTTGAATAAGCTTTCTGTCCCTTTATCTCTTCTTCTGGGACCTCTGTAATGAATATATTGGTTTGTTCGTTGATGTCCCTTAAGTCCCTTAAGTAATTTTCGCTCTTCATTCTTCTTTTTGTTCCTCTTTGGATGAATCCTGCTTCCCTTTTGGAGTTCACTGATGCTTTCTTCCATTTGCTCTAGCCTGCTGCTGAAGCCTCTATTGAATTTTTCAGTTAAGTTATTATATTCTTCAGTTCTATGATTTCTACACAATATTTTTTCATATCTTCTCTCTGTTGAAATTCTCACTTTGTTCATGCATTGCTACTGACTTTGTTGAAAATCTTTATTACCATTATTTTGAAATCTGTATCAGGTATATCATTTATCTGCATTCTTTGAGATCTCTTTCTAGGTATTTATCTTGGTCTTTTGTTTGAAATAGATTTCTCTGTTTCTTCATTTTCCATGACTCTCTGTTTTGGTTTCTGCACATTAGATGAAATAGCCATCTCTCCCAATTTGTGGCAGAATGTTCTTGTGTAGGAGATAAACTTCATTCATTATTCTGACTTGAGCTTCTAGTTGTGTCTCAGGCTTTTGTGATTGCCCAGGCCTCTTTCTTTGTCTTTAGTGCCAGTGGTTGAGGGTCCCAGGTCATAGTAGTATCCCAAAAAGGAGGATCATAATCGCGCTTAGATGCAGGATGATTAGAAGCTGGACCTTTTAGCAGCAGCTAGAAAAGTCTGTAGTTAAGCCCTTCCGGGGAAAAACTGGGAGATGGGTATTTTTGCCTCTTCCCTTTGTGGTAGCCTGACTATATGGCTATTAGGACGTGCCTCTGTGCCTAAGAACTGTTTGTTCGATAGGGTACATGGGATTCATGGATGCAAGCCCTGCTGGCTGCTAGAACCAGGCTGTCTGTAGATCTGTCTCCTCAGTGGCAGCCACAATAGCTGAGGCGTCAGATGTAACGTACTTTGGTTACTGGAGCACCCTGCCGGAAGAAGGCAGGATATGTATCTGCTGACTTCCCCAGTCTCTGAAGAGGATGGCAGTCCACAATCCCTGCTAAATTAGAAGTCTGGCCCTCAGGCTGCAGCTTCTAAAATATGCCAATGAAACTTTTTAAGGGAAAGACTGGGAGACAGGCGGTTTTGCCTGCTTCCTTTGTGCTGAACACACACACACACACACATGCGTGCTTGTGCATTCCAGTTAAGACTTGGTTCTTTGTTTATTATAGCCTTGTGCATCCTGTGAACACAAGTCCTGTTGACTGTCAGAGTTAGGTGCTTTTTCTAACCAACTTTTAATTCACCTATCCTTTCTTTAGCTGGGTCTAATCTTTTAGCTTTCTAATTATTAATTATACTTAATTAGGGGGATTAAGGGGGAAAAATACCTGCAGGGCACTGGGAGGTGATTTAAAAAATTTTTGAGAAATGTTGCCGTGGGGCATAAGGTCCAGTAGCTGTCATTCTGGAGGCCCAGTTGGACTTACCTTTGACCAGACTTTCACTTACTCTCCTGACCTTCATTTCTGTCTTTTGGCCCTAACTGAATAGCCTCTCTGATAAAAGTTTTTAGAAAGTCATCTTTCCCACTTTCTAAACTAGGGAATAACCTGAGGAAGGTGATCTGAAGGTCTAACTGCTCTTTATAAAATCTTTTAATCAATTATTCTCTTTTCAATTGCACCCTGATAACCAGGTTATCGCCCAGATTATTTTAGCTTTCCTTTGACTTTGTAATGCAAATCAGCGTTTTCCCCATGGCTTCCCCTGTTGTAAGTACTTGAGCAAAGTAGAGGTTGGTACTCAGACCCCATTCATTTTTCATCCATCTGCTTTCATCTTCTAACATTTGTTGATGTCTCTTCTCTGCTATTATTTCCTCTTCAGTTTTCTTTTTCCTGTGGATTATCCTTTTAAAAAGTTACTCTTTTACAATCATCTTTGTTGCTCTTGAGATTCACTGTATTTACCAGAAGTTATAGAACTTCTTTTTCAGCAAAGCCTGTGGTTGAAAATTAATCACGTTTTATATTCCCAGAGCATTCATTGGAAATTACCATACATAAATCATTTTAACTTTATTTAATTGTATCTGTTGTATAATAAAAATTTCATCGGCTGTAACACTAAGTCTGCATTGTATCTTTCCTAGGGGCGTGTGTTTATTTTAGGTCAAAGCTGGGAATATTGGTAGAGCTCATTTAAAACTTACAACTAGGTAGTATTTTTGTACTTAGCGGAAGTGTTTTATTTTACCTGTCACCTGAGCTATTAAAGAGTCCTCTCAGCGAGTCTCATTTAAAGTATTTGAGAATTAATAAAACATTTAACAGTGCTGCACATCAGGATATGGTTAGTGGGGACTACATTCAGGATATCATGTATACAGAAGAAGTACTTGAAGTTTGAATATATTTAAAACATTATAGGAAAGCAAAGTTGAAAAATGCCAAACTCTATACAGTGTCTTATCATAATAAAAACATATGCCTGTGTTTAAATGAAGCCTAATGACTGTCTTCTAATCAGTGTTTTGACCTGTTTTCTTTCTTTTTTTTACTGAGATGAAGTTCATACAGCATAAAATCAGTCATTTTAAAGTGAACAATTAAATGGTGTTTAATATGTTCACAATATTGTGTAACTACCAGCCACCTCTGTCTAGTTCCAAAACTTCTCATAGCACCCCCAAAGAAAACCCTCATACCCGTTAAACAGTCATATCCAGACCCTGACAACCACTCATCTGCTTTTTGTCTCTGGATTTACCTGTTCTGGATATTTCAGATAAATGGAATCATATGGTTTATGGTCTTTTATGTCTGGTTTCACTCATTTAGCTTGTTTACAAGGTTCATCTGTGGTGTAGCATGTGTCGGCACTTAATTTGTATTTGTGCATACAGCATGGACATTAGAAAATTTGGTGAGAAATTGTTCTTAATGCAACTAATAAAATAAATAGGACTTAAGCTGGAGAAAATCTTTAAAATATGCTTAGCATTTGTTCTATTTTTTTGTTAATACTCTTTAAAAAATCTAATTTGATGCATTTTGATAAAGATAGAGTACTTTTCTCATCAGGTATAGAGAATGAGTACAGGCCTGTGAATGAGTTAACATCATCATGTTTCTTGGTTAAAGGCTCTGCCTCTGTTGCTAGCATCATCACAGAGACTGGCTGGAAGTTACTGGTAGGGTAGTATAAAGATACTCATTGCTACAGACTGTTAACACTAGAATGAAATATTAGCCTCTGTATTTTCTGTACTTTTTTCATGTGAAGCTAGTGTTTATTGTAAATATGTAAGAACTTTTTCTTCTGAGAAAATTAAATTAATATTATTAAAGAGAAATTTATTTGTGACACTGTTACAGACTACGAAGGCAGACTGTTCAGGAGGACTGCTACTAGGGGTAAAGGCAGTGAGGCAAGGTGGAGATTTACAGCCAGGGAGTAGGGAGGGGGCTTGGTGGATGGAAAATTACTGAGAGGAACTCACATATAAGGGAGATTCTGGCTAAACCTACTTGATGGAGTTTTTGCTAAAGCAGGCCAGACTGATGAGATACAGAGAGTGAGGGATTTTGATAAAACTGACTCAGCAAGATTCTTACCACAGCTAGACTAAGCAGGGGAGCCCCTGAGGACAGAGCCCAAGGTCAGGGCCTAGTCTGTAAGAGGACTCAGAAGAACCTAATTCAAGTTTGGTCAGGGACAGAGTCTGTCAGTATAGACCGTTTGTGGCCACGTGTTAATGGCAGTATTTACAGCAATGCAGTCAAACTTACTGTTATTAATGTGCTTTATTTTAAATGTACAGTTTACCGTTTAATCAAGCTGCTCCTTAAAAAATCCTTTTTAATGGCTGTGAGGCACATGCTTGAGTCTGGTGTTCATTTGTGAGTGTCATTTATTGTAACTGTGTAGAAAATTCTTACAGCTATAATTAGATTAGAATATTTTCTAGGGAGATAAATCATGCCATGTAATTGAAGATCATATTATCTCTTCTGTCCACTGGAAATCATAGTTGCTCATAACTAAAAGTGAACCATTTGTGTTTTTGTGCAAAGTCAATGAAATGCTCTTGTACCTACAAATACAGAGGATATTAAAATCATCTGGGAAAATAAGTTGGGAGCTTAATGTGAATACTTCAGGACCCCAGGCCAGATTTGATTATAATGAAAGCTTTGAGGCTTATCATAAGAAAAAGAAATGATCCTTACCATTGAGATCCAGATAAGTATGAAGTTAGTAATTGTTAATCTCTAAGACAGCAGTGTAAAGAATTTGATGATTTTAGGTACTTATTAATATTTATAAGCTATATTCTCAGTAGCCTCTTGGAAGAATGAAGTTATTCCTCTTAGTGCCTGTTTGAGACGCCAAAGTAAGAAAATGGTATATCAGAATAAGGAAGAATACATATTGTTTCCAAGAGGATTCATTCTGTCCTCTGGCAGGCTGTGGAGTAGGCAGGTGGTCCCAGTCTGGCAAGGGACGGAGCTAACTGGAGGTGGGTTTGCAAAACTTGTCAAACTTGTCTAGCCATGGTTCACGTGTCCCCCTCTAAGTAGTTGCCCTTCAGAGGTCACTGTGGAAGGCCTAGGGCTTCGCCTTTCCTCAGTACCACAATACTGCCCCAGATTCCCTTGTTTATTTTCTGGTTTGTTTGTTTTGCTGCTTTCTGCTTTGCTTTTCAGCCTCTTGCACTGTGTATTTTATGAATTTGTCACACGCCTCCAGGGGAGAACTGTTGGGGTCATATCTCTGCAACTCCCTTTTTTCAGGAAACGTGGCAGCTCTGAACTCCAATTTTTGCCTCCAATCCTTTGAAATTGCTGAAAGCTCTGATGACTTCTCTGCCTCTTAGCAGCTGCCCTTGCCTTGCCTTGGGTTCTTCTGGACTTTGCCCCATGCACCTTTTCTCTTGATTTTGCTTTGTATCCTTTCACTGTAATATCCGTCACAGCTGTTAATGCAGCTGTGTGCGGAATCCTGTACATCTGGCTAGCGCATCACTAGACCAGGGATGGCCTTGGGACCCAAACACGCATGCCCATTTTGAGTTTCTGTTAAGTTTGATTATTATCTCCGAGATTTTTCTGTTCTATTGAGAGCCATCAGAGACAGATGGTATTGTTACCCCTTTTCTTATGTGTAAACTGAGGCTCAGAGATGAATTGACCCACGGTCATCTGTCTGGTAATTCTCAACGAAACCAGGAATTGTGCCCAGATTGATTGGACTCCAGAATTCCCCTGTGCTTTCATTGTATCTTGTATCTTCCAAGTGACTAAGCAAAATTACTAAAAGGGAATGGTTTCAGCTTTTGAGGGTGTCCTGTATTATTGAGAAAACAACTATTTAACCTTTTCGCTTTGTATAAGGAATGTTTTTAGATCAATAGTAATATAAAGTCAGTTGGAGTTTAGTGACTGTTTTTTGAAGGCAGCTTGGTTATATTTGTGGTCCAAAAAATATCAGTAAATTAACAACTTTCTTTCCTTCCCCTCCACCATAGATGATCCTGTTAGAAATTCTGTACTCTAATTGTGTGTTGAGTATATATACCTGTGTAGGAATGGGCAAATACTTGTGTATATACACTGTGGACATTTAAGACTGACAAAATTGTTAACTTGTATTTTCTATGGATAATTTTGTTTGCTTTGATATTTAGTAGATAAAACATCTCTTATGAGCTGGGAATCAAATTATATAAATAAAACATTCTCTGATATTTAGGCAGATAGAGCCTTTACTTTCACATGAGACCTGATAATTCGATACAGGAAAGACATAATCAGCAAGTCACAAATTGCTACTAATTTGGGCAATGGAGTATATTTCTGTTTGTGTATCAGTTTCAGAATTTCTCCCCTAGGATATCTTTATTGTGCTGTCTGAAAACAGGTAGGTTAGTTTCAAAATTGTAGAAGAGTATGAGGTTAAGGGAGGATTCGAAGTTACAAAAGTAAGGCAGTATTTTTAGTCCTTTTGGTGTGGTGCCAGCCCATTACCTGGGCCCGTTAGGAACTGATTAGCTTTTTTCTGTAACAAGGTAGGTTTTATTAATTTTATAATAGCATTTTATATTTGTACAGTTTAAGAATTTACAGATGCTTTCACACTTACTACCTAATTGGAGTCAAACAACTTGTGAGGTAGTGGGGCTGACACTGTTATCTCTGCTTTTATTCTGGAGAAAAGCCAGTGCTTGGAGAGAGTATGTGACTTGTTCAGGGTCATGCAGCTGGCTAGTGGGAGAAGAGAGGCACAGGCCCAGAATTTCTGACTCCAGGTCCAGTGTTTTGCTTCTTTCATGCTTGTATGTAGGTAACAGAGCTGAAGATCGGCGTCCAGGTATCTCAGATGTCCAGTCAGCTCTCCTGCAAGTAGCTGGGCATACATCAGGGGATTTGGTGAATTTATTAGGTTCCATATTGCATATGCTTACTAGTTAATATAGTGATAGGCAGAATACTTTCAGAATCTGAATGAAGCACAATTTTTCATCTTTGGAAATCAGTTGGAATTTTAAACCTTTTCTACATCGTAGTGACACCATACAGCAGGGAATTTCAACAAATTCATCCTGTGAGAAAGCCATTTGGGTGAAGGTTTTGATTTTTTTTTTCCTGAAGCACCATGAGAAGGATTTGGTTTTGGACTAAAATGCTATTCTCTTTTAGAATGAAATGTTTCTTATTGATTAAAATCCAGAAAAGAAGGATGTTAGGGCAACGATACAGAGGCCAGCTGTTGGAGAATGAAGCAGAACAGGGAAACAGGAGTAAGCTTACATGAAGAAAAGTAGAGGGACAAAGAAGTTGTGATGGGAAAAAGGTAATAGTGATAGGAAATAATTGAGTGCTGATTAGAGTTTCTTTTTGTGATCAGAATTTTGTGATTGAATTCCTTTCTACTGATGTCAAGGGATTATTTTATAACTCTAGGGCAGATTATCTTAAGGTCTTTCTTTTCCCTGCAGGTTATTGTGAGATATAATGTATATGAAGGCTCTTCCTAAGTTGTACATTGTTCAAAACATGTTGGAATTACTAATAAAAGCAAAGCTGAATTGCTGTGGTCTTGTGCCTTACGTTTTTTTGTTTTTTAACACAAAGTATAATAAGTGGGATGGGGTAATATAAAAAGCAGTGATCTTGTGGGCCCTGAGGCTTCTCGTAAGGAGTTCGGCAAATATTTTTTTTGTGCCTGCAATGTGTCGAGTACTCTTAGGAGCTGAAAGGAGTTACTAATGTGGGTAAGTCACAGCTCCTGACCTTAACATGCTCATGAGAAGATGGACCCACAAATAGGTGGCTTCACCTGCATGGGAGAAGGGACCAGACAGAATGTGCGGGGTACAAACGGAATGCAGAGAAAGGGCGCTTAGCCCGAGATGGGCTTTCATAAAGGAAGAACATCTGCAGATGAGCCTGAGCTATAGTTTGAAGGAAATACGAGTCGGTGGGAGATAAAAAGTGGGAAGCATGTCCAGAGAGAGGAAGCAACATCAGTGAAGGTCTGTGATGTAAAATGTGAGGCAAGAAGTAGCTCAGAGCTTGGCTGGCAGGACTTGCTTGCTGAGAATTGTGGTTTTATGACTCACTGAGTGGATGATGTTGAGACGAGGGCAAGCGGAAGCAGACTTGCAGGGGAGTCTGATGAGTTCCCTTGCAAACATACAGTGGGGGTATATGCGAGATAGCCGCGCGAACCTGTTCGCAAGTGCTTGTGTGCACAGTGCAAGTTCAGGGGTGAAGTCAGGGCTTGAAATTTGGAATTTGGAAATACCAGAATGCAACTTAAAATATGGGAGTTTACTCAAAGAGAGCGCGCCAGGAGAGCATTTTTATAAGTGCTTGTTTTTGAGGCATAGGAGGGAGGATGGAGAGCACTTGATCAGCAGTGAGCAGGGACAGAGGGGAATGCGGCACACCAGAAGGGAGGAGTGCTGGAATTTCTACCAGTTAAGGGCAAGAAACAATGGACTGGAGAGTGGCAACTGGAACACTGGCCAGAAGGCTGCTTTCAGGGGAGTGATGGGGATTGAATTCCTCTGTTCCTGCTGTCTAGGATTCCCGCAGCTCTGACCCTAGGCCTACCCAGCACTCTCCCCGCTGCCACAGGTGCGCAGGTTGGCACTGAGGCCTGCTTTGCCGTTGCTAGATGGACTCACTGCATTTCAGACAGACGGTACACTTTCATGAAGCTGAGGCTAGGAACATGTCCGGTAGGACCTGCAGAAACAGGCATCAAATAGCAGGGTCAGTGTGGGTTCCGAAAATGGACTCAGAGTGTGAAACTGGTCCATTGCTAGGTATCACGAGGGTTGATGCCACGACGTGGATGGAGTTTATGTCGCAGCATATGAAGGAGCCAAGATCAGGAATTGACAGGCTCAAAGTATTTTCTGAGCATTCGTTATTATGGGGTTTCTTGTGCTTCTTAGACTTAACAAAAGTGCTTATTAAGTGTCTGATCCTAGCACTGTTCCAAGTCTCCTTGATGGCTAGGAACTTTTTTGGCTGGATCCTGGGCATTTTTATTGCTTCTGAATCATACTTCTTCTGTTTCCTTAACTTATAAGACTATTTTCTAGCCTGTAAACTAGGTTTTTTCTTTAAACCCTTTCTCTTAGGTCATGTTGATTAATGTTCTAGTATTCAGCTTCCCATGTAGAACTAGGTCCTCGCCCTGACCTCGGTGTAGTGGCTGAGGTTCCGGTAACCAGTTTACTTTGTGCCAGTCTGTTTTCTTTGGTGGTGGTATGGGGGGTGGAATTCTGCTGTCTGCAGATCTCCTGAACGATGCTTGCCCCCCCCCCCACCTACCCACCCACCACATGGATTCTGTGCTCTTCCTACCTGTCAGGAGACCCCATGAAGCTGCAGGTAACTGCGCTGTTCTGGTCCCGGTGCCTCCTTGCTGTGGAGTGAGCCTCTCCAGTCCTGCTTGGTTTCCCCAGCCCCTGTACCAGTGGAGTGCATGGCTTTTGAGGAAATCTACCCCCTCCCTTGCATCCCCACTATCATTTCTTCTTATTAGGACAGTCTCCAGGAAGAAAGTAAGCAAGTTTCCCCCCTCATTTCTGTCCTTCCCCCTCTTTTGCTCTAGCAGAAGCCTCCATCTGTCCTGAGAGTCTGTTCTAATAGTCCTCAGCGTATGCAGTGATTCACCTGGGACACCCTGAGAATTTGAAACACCAGACTCAAGAAGGAGTGAATTACTGTTTTTTTTTTTTTTTAAAAAAATGGTCATTTTAGAAGGCAAAAATGATTTTTTCCTTCTAATCTCAATTTTTCCCCCAAAGACCTAGTAGATTCGTCATAAATATTTCAGTTGCATACCTGAAAGCTATGAAACTTGTGAGTGTTAGGTAAGTCATAAAGTCTCACGGAGTCCTTTAAGCCACTCAGCTGGCTTATCAGGGCTACTCCATCACAGAGCAAGCTCTGAACTTTTAAAGAAGTTTGCTACATAAGACAAAGGGGGTTTTGCAATATATTTTTAATGAGCAAGATAAAAAAAATTCTAGGGAAAAAAGATAATCTCAGTGGATGAATTTTGCTTTCTCTTTTTAGAAAACGAGAACAGTATAATCCAATAACTTGTCTTTCCTGCCTAGACTTGGAGATAATCTGAACTGAATTTCATATTCAGTGCAGGACTTTTTTCATTCTAGATGCCTAATGACATTTGCCTCTCTGCTCATTTTAACAGATTATTGTTCCCTTTTTATTGTCTGATTTTATAGCTTTTAATTGCATCCATGATGGGAAATCCTTTTTGGAAGCAGGTGGGATATCAAACATACATCTGTGTGAAATTAAGATGGTTTTGATCACAAAATGGGGACATTGAAATGTTTGTATAGTGTTTCTTTGATAACGCCGTGTATGTGCACGCAAGCACGTGTGTGTGTAAAATCTCCCAGATGGGGAGAAATCAAGATGGAAAGGCTGTCTTTATCCCAACCTACCTAATGAAATATTCAGAAGCACTTAGTGCTTTTAAGCAAATATCTTATTCTGTGTCCCAAGGGCAAGTAATTAATCTGGGTGTGGAGCATTCACTTGTTTTTCATTTTTATTCTTGACCAATGGAAACTGGGAGGAAGCGCGTAAGGGCTGTTTTATGGCAAGTAATCTTTGTATAGACTTAGAGTAAGTGGTTTTAGTGTTTAAATACCGCACTTTCTTATAAAGGATGAATTAATAAAATAAATAAAGTAAGGCTTACTGAAATGGTCTGTTTAGCCCTGCAAATTGATAAAAGTCCTACAAAAAAGCAACCAAATAGGGGAGTCTCTTGTTTTTGATAGCTGTCTAATTGTAGAGTATATGTCAACAACCTTGTTGTACAATTAATACTTAACATGTCACCATTTATAGTCTCAACTATTATAAATCTCTTAACTTTTTCATTTGGATAACACTTTTAAAGCTAACGCAAACTACTTGTATTATTTTGAAATCAGATTTAACCCTGTGTGGTCAAATAACCTTGTATTAGAACCTTAGGATCTAATGAAGTCTCGTGTGCTCTATGTGCTCTGGCCACAGCCCTACCACTTACGTTTTGGATGAAGATGAGCCTCGATTCCTTGAAGAAGTGGATTACAGTGCAGAAAGTAATGACGACTTAGATACTGAATTGGCGGAAAACGCAGGGGATTATGAACCTTCTGCTCAGGAGGAAGTACTTTCTGACTCTGAATTATCAAGAACATACCTACCTTAAACCTTCTACCATCTCTTGAAAGTGCAAAACAGAAAGGAACTAGCTTGTTTTTTTCTTACACAGGAAGTTTGAGAGAAACGAGTTAATAGCTGACTCAAGAAAGAAAAAAGTAACTTGGGCCTGTTTGGTTTCAAGACAATAAATATGTTATTAATTCATGATAAAATTGGCACTTGTTTTATTTTAGATATTCAGTGCACTTGATATGGCATTGAATGATCAAATACTGGATTTAATTTTTAAAACAAAACAAAACAAAACCTGAGTATCATTGCATGAATTTTTATCTTCTTATGGTTATATCCTGCATCAGATGGATACATTTTGAAGTGTGTGAGACTATAAAATCTGAATCCCGAGTTATTGAAAATCCCGAGTTGTTGAAAACAAATATATATGTACATGGATTTCTCTAGCTGTGACTGTGTAGGGTGAGTAGATACTGAAGATAAGACTGTGCTTCAGAATCATGTTAACTGTGGACTTGTGACTGAAATAACCCAGAGTTTGCCTTGAAAGCGTTACATTCTCCACTTACCAAATTAAAACAAATAAAAGCTATATTAAATGTTGAATTCATTTCGTCATCCTTTTTAACCAGCTCAGATTATTTGGTTTATAGAATCTTTGTGAAGATATTCTAGAAATCCAACATCTGAACACATTGATAAAAATTTGTTTAAAAAAAAATGCTGAATTTACTAGTGTTAGACTTTTTAGGGTATAGGTGTACCTCTGAGTGTTGTAAACAATATATTTGAACGGCTCTTTTCTCTAAAAGAAAATAGAGTGTGTATCACAATAGTTTGTTCAGCTTGAAACATGCAGTGAGGATACGATACAGTGTTAAATGTGTATCTGTATATTAAGCGTATTTAGCATTTCCTGAGTTGTGTGGTGCTGACCCTGGCGTCTGAGTCTAGATGACTGCAGTGACCGTAAGCCATTTCTTGTAGTGACATCTTTCCGGTTGAAGCTGCCCTGCTGCGGAAATGACTTTGTCTTCAAGTAGAATAAAACTAGTTCAGCGACTTTGGATAAATGCCCTAAGAACTAAGGTTCTGTTAAAATAAAACAAATCTGAAAGAGTTACCTCATTAACAGATTCTTGCCAGATTTTGGTACATTTGGTGCTTCGGTTTTGGTACATTATTCCTGATTAGAAATTTTTAATCTTTTTTTTTAAACCTATAATAATGGAAAAGAAATGATAAAATGTATGTCAGATTTTTTGCATTTTCCAAGTCCGTGATTTTCACTGTATCATTTGAGGCATTTTCTCCATAGTGTAGCTCATTTTTGACGTCCTAGCAGCTATGTTTAAAAACATAGTATGGGGCAGTTCATAGAGTTCTTTTTCTCTTAGTAGCCTAAGTCTTAATTAATCTCAGAAAATAGAAGACTAGATTTTGAGGGTTGACAGTCCTCTTGGTGTGTTGGTTAGCTAATTTGGGAAAGATCAGGATACTTTAGCGAAGTAAAATATTATTTATTTAATAATTTATCTAATAATTCATAAAGTTATTTATTTTAATTTATATGTTTCACATAGAAAATAATTGCATATTTAATTGTGATTTTTTTTTCCAGAGTGGAATATGGAGCTACTACGTATGTAAATTTTTCTTGATTCTTATAAAACTAGAAATGGAAACACAAGGTATCCACATATGAGAAGTAATTACAGTTACTATAGTGTGCAGATAACTCAGAACTTCAATTTATTATGTTGACAGTGTAAAAATCCCTTGTTGTGTACTATTATAAAATTTCGTATGGGTGACATCCATCTTTTAGTATATGTTACAAACCTGAATATGCCTTTTATTAAATCATTATTCACAAGGTTGAAGAGAAAGTCTTCTATAGTTAGGAAATGATTTTTTCCTTAATAAATAGCTTTATTTATAAAAATTTATAAAATTTCATTTATAAAAATAAAAACTTAAAATCCTAACTTTCTGAATTAGTGGGTAAAACTGTCACTGACTATTAGTAGCTAAAATTGCCCTACATTTTATCTCTGTGGCTATTTCTTTTCAGGATTTTCAAAGAATGTTTGAAATGCCTTCAGTGACATAACCCTGAAAAAGTAATGCGTAGCTGACAAACTGAACCTAGTGATAGAGTTTAGACTGATTTAATTTGCCTTGTGTTTGGAACTGCGAATTTCTTAACTGTGGTTTTGGTCTGATCCAGTGGTTCTCATACTGTGTTGTGTACGTCAGAATCACCTGGAGGACTTGCTTCCCAAATCAGAGATCGCTGATCCAGTGTGGCTCTGGGCAGGGCCCCAAATGTGCATTTCTTAAAAATTCTCACCATGGTCATGCTGCAGGAACCACACTGGGAGAACCACTGTCCTCTCTGATGTGCTCCCTCGGCCTCCAGTTTCCTAGGAGTCGCAGGACCTGTGAACTGTAGATCAGCACCAGGGATGGTTTAGATCAGACTCAGGTGTAGAATCAAGACAGTAGACACACAGAGGTCAGGCAAGGTCACCATGTTCAGGGTTTCACCCCAGGTCTGCCGGCAACTAGCCTCGAGTTCTTGCCGCAGAAGGAGGTGCTGTCCTTGGCCTTTCCCTCAAAGAGTAAGGAACGTGAAAAGCTTGAGGGTCTTTGTTTCTTGAGTCTGTGAAATTTATCCAGGAAAGGCAGAATGCAAAAAACCTGTGGTTCACATCGGCATTTCCTTTATTGCAGTCATACTATTGTTTGAAGAAAGGGTTTCGTCCTGCTTTAAGTATCCTTACTCAATTCCTGCCACGTCTGCCAGTGGTGTTTGTTGTTCAGAGACATGGACATTTGTTTGAATTCTAATTACAAATAAGTAACCTGGAGTTCCACTTGAGATATGCACTAACAGCAGTGAATATGCTACTTCAACATTTCAAATATCCAAGTGAAGATGACCGTATTATTATAAGCACTAAAGTGGATAATATAATAAATGTACTGATGGAATTGTCTTTGTGCATGATCCAGAAATAAATGACACTAATGAAACCATAAATGTATCTTTATAAATCCTTTTGTTTTCCTATACGTACATTTTTTTAAAAAGGTTTTATTTATTTGAGGGAACATGAGAGGGGGGATGGTCACAGGGAGAAGCAGACTCCCCGCCAAGTGGGGAGCCTGATGCAGGACTCGATCCCAGGGTCGTGACTGATGCTTAACTGGCTGAGCCAGCCAGGCACCCTTCCTGTATGTACTTTAATCGTTATAAAACATTAATTGAAAATCCGTGAATTCAGTGAATCAGCTACATGTAAGCCCTAGGTCTCTCCATTTGGAAAAAGATGGTGAAGCGATATTTTCAGTTGAAAGACCATTCTACTTCATCCAATGGAATGTTCTTACTAACATGAAGCAAATATTTCTCCGGCTAAAGCCCATTTGAATTCCTGCACAGGAAAAGGGAAACTCAGAAGAAAGTCTCATTTTCTTTATGAAAATTCATGTTTTGAGGGTTCTGTTCCTGGAATGTCAAATTTCGGTTGTTTTCCACCATTAATCGTCTATATATAGCCTTTGTACTTACCTATACGGGGCTGACCATTAGGACCTTCTTTTTTGAGACCCTAAGAAGTAACTTAGGCCTGTCCCCACTCCTTCCACCTCATAACCTTCCTCACACTCCAAGTCCTTTCGACCTCCTAGCACCTTCTATCAGCTCTTAGGCTTCAGAGCATGGCTGGTTATTGGGGTCATTGAATAAACTTTGCAGTTTGAGGTGGATGCATAGGCAGGACTGAAATCCTAATGAATGGGCCTCCTGTGGTGGCATTTGAGGCACCGTGCAGGCCAGCCAGGGTGACAGTTTGGAGTCTGGGTCCTGGCTGACGCTGTGAGAACTGAAGTGAGCTCTGCCTGTGGTTGCGTGCATACGCACTCCCAAACCCCTGCAGAGCAGGGGTGGACTTGTGGTGCCCTTCGCTTCGTAAACCCAGCAGCTTGGGACACTTTGCTGCAGATGCTCAGAAGGTTTACCTTTACAGTAACAAATGTGGGGCTGTCCCTTTCCAAGATGTCCTGATAGGATGCCAAGCAAATATAAAGCAAACAGTAACAAAAATCTGGCCGGGGGAATCATGACGCTGGTTTCTGAACATTTTTAACGTGTTCTTAGGCTACATACAGAGCTGTGATGAATGGCAGATGGGAAGAAATTATGGAAGGCAAGGATGCTTGTTACTGAAAAATAAATGGGAAAGACTCGAGTTTAATAAATACGAATAAAGTCTGCATCTTTGAAAGTAGATGGGCTTCTCTGTAGCTGTTCCTCTAGCAGAAAGTGTAATTAAATTTTAAGACTGGAAACTTACCTTCATGTTCAGTGCTAAATAGTTACTAAAGTCAGATTACATACTCTCTTTGTAGTGTCTTGACTCTTTCTGCTTTCTTCCATGTCATCTGTATGACTGCTTTTTCTCCTGTTAATTCTTAGAAATGTTTGACATTTCATCTATTTTTCTTTTCAGTTGTGGGCACTTGAAACACAGTGAACGAATTGTATAATTTCATATAAAAAAGATAAATATCAAAATCTGAGAAGATCCCTTTTAAAGGATTATAATTTGTGTTTAACATAGAGAGAGGAGTGTCTAGTGCACATCTACCTTTGTCAAGGTTTATTTCTTCCTCGTAAACGGCTACATGAGATGAAAATCTATCAAAAACTAAACCCGAGTGAAGTAAGTCAAGCAGAGAGAGTCAATTATCATATGGTTTCACTTATTTGTGGAGCATAACAAATAGCATGGAGGACATGGGGAGATGGAGTGGAGAAGGGAGTTGAGGGAAATTGGAAGGGGAGGTGAAACATGAGAGACTATGGACTCTGAAAAACAATCTGAGGGTTTTGAAGGAGCGGGGTGGGGGGGGCGGGTGGGAGGTTGGGGGAACCAGGTGGTAGGTATTAGGGCACGGATTGCATGGAGCACTGGGTGTGGTGCAAAAACAATGAATACTGTTACACTGAAAAAAATAAATAAATTAAAACAAAACTAAACTAAACCAAACTAAACCACCATTCTCACATACATGACAATCCAGATCGCTTACCGGATGGAATGGCCCCGGGCATGCTTGCTTCTTGACTATCCATTCTCCCCTTTGCCCCAAACCATGTTCAAGACCTGTGTGTCTTGCGGCCAATACCTTTCCCTGAGGCTTCAGGAGTGGCGCGCAAGAGCTGAGCCCCCCGCCCATGCAGCCCATCACAAGGATGGTCAGGCAGGCATGTGATCCACGTGAACCCAAACAGCAAATATCGGGACTTCGGCTAGTTATGCTAGGACAAAGGCCCTTCCATGAACAGGAACGTTGTAGCTACTGCTGGCCTCTGTGCAGCCCTGAGAGGAGAACACTCCCAAGACGAGCCAGTGTTGAACGAACAGAGCCGGAAGTGAGAGAAACTGGGTCCTTTTATCACTGGAGCCCTGTATTGAGCTTTCTGTGAAACCTTGAATTAGGCAGTTGCATTGTTCAGGCTTTTAAAACTGAATTTCACTGGTGAAGGTATGTCTTACACAGGTGTGTCTGAAACCTATCTGAAAAACCAGCAACCTTTAGTGTCCATCCTCGGCGGGATGGCCCTACCCAAAGCACACATCCTGAGAGCGGTTAAAAGAAAGGGACAAATCCCTTTACCCAAAGGGACACTCTGGAAAGGCAAAAACAGCTGTCGTCTCGAGCATGTCAAACTAGTTTTTATTTTATGTCTACCAGAAAGATTTACTGGGCCAGAAATGGGCCATATTTCTGTCATCCTGCTCTAAACTTAGGAATTATTTCCTCCAGTTTTGAGACTTGTCACTGGTGTGTTCAGAGGTAGCATGAGCCCAAGAGCTGACTTTTCGACATCTCGAAAGTTCTCTGTTGTAGCAGCGGAGAACACAAACGTGAACTACTCATATGGAATAGGGATCGCGTCTCTATGATGGTGCGTCCTAATAGGATGGACCCGGAGAGCAAGCTGAGAGGGAGCAGAGATTCCTTTGTTGAGTTACATCAGTTAGACCAGTGAGCAAATATAATGCGATGAGGATTCAGTGGTATTTAGTGAGCCGTCTCCGAGCTGTTTCTGTCCCCCCACTGATTAGAACTACAAATCCCTGCCTTATCTGCACACAGGATTCATATATAAGGAGTGTCTAAATAGCCCTTTAAAGTTTAAGAAGTATTTCCCACAGGTTCCCTTACTTGAGCATCACTATTGACAAGCAGATATCACTAGTATTTCCACTGAATGCATGAGGGTTAGGGCATAGGCCTCCACCAGGCTAGCTGGTGTGCAGCACAGCGAGGACCTACGCCCGGGTGTCGGGCCCTTTGCTGGCGGCCCCGTGCTTTCTCTCCACGTGCCGCCAACCCGTGGCCTGTCCCAGTCCTGTGAGTCTGGTAAACAGGTTGATGATTCTGAAAATCTGCAACTGTTTTATTATTACATCATCATAGGGTCCCTACAGAGGGCGGGATGAGCTAAACCTGACAATATTATCTAGTGTGTGTTGACCACTCTCCTGGGGGTTTATGGAAATTATCTTGATGGTAACCTTTTCTCTCAGATTTTCCAAATCACTATTTTTATGGATGGTTAGGTACATCCAGAAAATGTACATCCAGTTTTAGAAAGTGGTACATCCAGTTTTTGTGTCTAACCAATTTGCGGGGGTCTTTTTGTTTTCTGTTTTTTAAAGAAAGAGACCCTTGAGTCTTTTTTATTTTAACAGAATAGGTAATGGTTTAGTAGAAGCTTTACTCTGTCTTTTCTTGTTTTTCTGAAGGCTTGGAAAGGCTGCTTTTATAGCCATGATGGTAAGGGAACAGTACATTTTGTCTGATAGACTTAACCTAAAATAAATTTTGCTTCACTTCCTTAAAAAATTTCCATTTTTATTGGGAAAAGAGTTTAATCTGTAGCTTCATTATCACTTTAACTGGCAGGGCCAAGAAATCAGTTTTAGAAATAAGCCCACAGTTATCTGTTTTCTAGAGCAACATAATCTTTTTTATAACTCGAAACAAGAATAAGATGACCTCAACACCCTGACTTGGACTTGTACTCGTGTCTGATCACCTTGTTGGCGAAATTTTTATGGAGACTTTTAAAAATTTGTTGATTAAGCTAAGCAAGCTGATTCAATTGTCCTCAAAGTTGTGCAGTTGTAAGGGTGTGAGCACGGTTTTTAGCAACTGGGCACCTGAGGCTTCTGTGACGTTTCTGACAAGGTCCTGCCTGCCTGCAGAAGATACCCACCCCCCTACAGATAAGTCTTAGGGTGTGTATAGGAAATTCAAAAGCACGAGCCTCCTAAACAAGCAAGAGGGCCCTAGGATCCTTCATGACATTACTCCTAGTTAATAGGGTCAGGTAGGTTTCACTGTGTCTTTACAGGTAAACCCATCAAACCTAAATAAAAATCTTTCAGTAAGATCAAAGCATGCAAATCTGTCAAACACTTAGAGTGAACAAAATAGTGACTTTTTGCTTTGGTGATAGTAAAGGCTAGCATTTACTGAGAGCCTTACTAAGCCACCAATACTGATCTGTGTACCTATTTAATCTTCACAATACTGCACAGTATTATTACTCCCATTTTATAGATGTGGAAATTAACCTGTTAAAGATCAACAGCTAATAAATGTTGAAAAATAAGTTGATTCTTATTCAAGTCAAGCAGGAAAGTGGCAACTAAGAACCACCTAAAAACTGGTTTTTACAGTTGTCATCCCAGATTCCACGGTGTCTGACCAGGGGGCACATTTCATAACCGATACAGTTCAAGAAAAGCTTATGGACATGGGCCTGCCATTTTGCCTATTAACCCCAGGACCAGGTGCAGTGGAGCACATAAGTCCCAGCTTAGGAACCTCAGTGACTTGGGAACTGTAGCAGGATGGCCTCAGTTCCATCATATTTCACTTTGCAGTCTGTGTTGTGGTTCCCCCATCGCAGGCCTCCCTGTAGCCAAGAATGATGGAATTCAATAGTCACTCAGCCACGTACGTACTGTCCAGTCCAGCCATCATAAGCCTTTGTTGTTGTAGGAGAGAGAAAATAGAATCAGAACTGTCCTGTTGTCTTGATTAGAATAAAGAGAACATGGTTAATTGGGACCAAGAAAAAAAATAACAAATACATGTTTCTAAAATAAATATCCCCCACGCTACTTGTGTATAAATCTGGAGGTTGGGTTGTGAGTATTCATCCCCTCTTGGGGGAGGTGCCATACCTTCCAGTACTTCCTTTCCCTGGGAGGCACCTGCCTGGGGTGCACTGAACCGGTCGTGTGGGGGCAGAGTGGGGCGGGGAGGAGCTCACTCTGGAGACCAGCCATGGACTGTCTACCTGATCACTGTACAGATGCCACCTGGAGGGAACCTGGGGCGGAGGGAGTGTTGGAATAAGTTTTTAGGCCCAAGATGGGCAGCCGCTGTCCAGGATGCCACAACAGCAAATGGAAATTTAGATAACCTTCTTTCTCCATAAATGGCTTGGCCAGATGTGCTATATCCAGACAGCCATTCCCCAACGCCCAAGCCAGCCCTGGGCTCCGTACTTACCACCCTGTTCCTTCTCACCCTTAAACAGGTTTGACATTGGCTCCTGCCCATCAGACATTTTCTGGATTTTTTTTTCTTTTCCTGTTCTTTATTCCTTATCCTGTAAGAGCTTTCTGCCTCTGCCTTACTTGGCAGTTCAGCAAACGGAGAGAGACTGTCCGCTCCATGAAGGGTTGATTTCACCTCAACTGTCTTCTTGAGTCTTTCAATAACAGGTGTCCCACAGGGGTGGGAAGATTCCCAGTGCCCAGGGAGGAGAATCAGTGGGTGATCTGGTGGGCAGTGTGGGGGCAGCGTCTCACAGCAGGAAACCACCCCACGCCCACAGAACTGTCGCATTTGCATTATATACTATTATCAGCTTGTATAGGAACATGAAATGTTTCTCCAGGCTTAGGGAGGTGGGAATTGTTTAAAATGGTGTCATTTGATAGGTCCATACAGGTAAAAGCTAGATATAACAAGACTACTTTCTTGGCTAATTAATTACATAGTGCCCACCCTATGTCAGAGCTACCTGCTTCAGACCTGACAAGGGCAGAATTAACACCCAGAGGCGGAAATCCTCAGAAATCCACTAGGTCTTTGGGATGATTGTTTTCATTTTTAACCTCTCCCTGACCAACCCCACCCACATGTTCTCCCGTCCTCCCCAGTAGGTCTGCTTTGTGGTCCCATCTTGAGAGCCCTGGAATCTCGTCAGCATGGGTTCCTTCAAATTACCTGACTCTGTTCAAAGGGACAGAGGATGTCCTTCCACAGGCCGACCTTTCTGATATGCAATTAGTTTGCAGTTGGTGAAAGATTTAATGTCCGTTGAATTAATTCACCAAATATTACTGTCACAGCACATGAAGTTCTGGTGGCCCAAAGTAACGACAACAACCTGTTGGCTAAAGGAAGATGGTACTAGTCTGCTCGAGTCCCCTAACATAATAGTATGGGTTTATAGTGGAGAGAGGGAAGGAAAGCAAGAGATAGTCTTTCTCTCTCTCTCGCTCTCTTTTTTTCTGCAGTCTTTATATCTTGCTTTAAAATTGCCTCCTCACTTTGGGTCAAAAATGCCCCTAAACTTCTTGGAAACTGGGGACACTTTAGTCAATGAACCACGAAAAGTCCAAACTCCAGAGCTCTTAGTACCTAATTCAGCCTTTGCATCTCTATCAGGCCCATGTCCCTATCTTGGTGTCTTTATTGATGAAACTGATGGCAATACCCGCCTCCCCTCCCCCCCCCCCACCCCCGGAATATGAGTGTTTCCCTGCATCAGGTTCTCACAGGAGGGGTTCAGAGGCTGGTGTGGGCTTGGGAAGTCACTCATATTGTTGTGTAAGTGGGATCTAAAGTCAATAAAGTGTGCGACAGGCTGTCCTTTCAGGGGTCGGCTTTTCTAATTTGGAATTAGTTTGAAGTGGGGGGAGAAGCTCATGTCTGTTTAATTAATCCACCCAACATGGCTTGTGAAGTTTTAGAGACCCAGATTCGTAGGATGTCAGGCACAAAGCCCTGCACAAAATAACAGCTCAATAAATAGCATGACACTGTGGATGGCGGCCCGTTTGACTCCATCCCATTTACTCTGCTTAGTATTTCAGAATTTTTCCGTCTCGGCCCTCATAGGTCCTCCAGTCCCGCTCTTGTTTAGATGAAGAAATTCATCCAGGAAAAGCGACTTGCCTGAGGGAGGCCCCCCGCTTTCTGACTGCATCTCAAACCTTCCGAATCCTTTTTGATGTGCACGCTCTGCTGGCACATGCTTTTAGGCTGAGCAGAGCCGGCTCTAATTTCAGACTTGTTTCATATTCTGTTGACAATTACATCGCCCATCTTTCATTTATAGCCTTGACTTTATAGCTTTGGAAGCACCTTAAAATATAATTGCAAATGCTTTACCCATCCAAATGTGCACACTCCTTGCCTAATAATGAGGCTTTTAAGTGGAAGCATAGGAGAGCAGCAAGATGATGACAGCTCATGTGAAACAGGGAATCTGGGCAGATGGGATTTGGTAATGGAGTCAGTGACACCAGTTTTCTGATCATTGGTCCGCGGTTACGGGGGCACATTTTGTATTTTGAAAGGCACAAAGTGTCAGGTCATTGCCCAAAGACTGATTAAGATTTTGATTATTTTGCAGAATCATAACGAAGTACCTTAAGACTGACTTTTCATTTTCAGAGCTTTCTGTTTGATGTTTCTGTCTTTTGTTTACAAGTGGTGCTTGCTATTGTTTGTAGATGTAGCAAAAAAAAAAAAAAAAAAAACTTTTTCTCTCCTGTTGCCTCAGTGGTTTAATTTGCTCTATTCTAGGAGTCAGAGTCCTAGCTGCCCTTGGACTTGAGACACGTGACATTGGCCTGTGTGCTTGGCAGCTCTTAATTGAGAGCATTCATTCATTCATTCGTCAAACTTCTTGCAAGTACTGATGTGCACGGCAGCAGAGGGGGTGAAGGTACACAAAAGCAAGTAAGACATGGTCCTTACCCTCAGAGACCTTGAGTCTCGTGGAGGAGAAGGGCCTGGTTTCAATAAACAGCAATGAGTTAAGGCAGAACACGATGCCAGGACAAGGGACACCATGCCTAGGGGGTCACAGGAATGGACTCATCCCCAGGTGGGCCTCTGGGAAAGGGGTCACAATGTGAGTCCCAGCTGGACCTCAAGGAATGCTGGGAATTATGAAATGTGGAGATGGGAATTAGCAGCAGGGGGCAGGTCGAGAGCGGGTGAGCAGGGTCAGCATTCCAGGCAGAGGGAAGGTGGAGGCTGGTTGACAGCCGAGGAGAGGGAAGCAGGGGTCTGGTCACAGAGGGCCTTGGAAGTTCTGCGGTGGAATCTGTGCCTGTAGGTCAGTGGGAGGCTACAGATGGATCTTGAGCAAGGAAGTAAAGGGAGTTGCCTTAAATCGTAAACAGATAGGGGGCTCTTGGGTGGCTCAGTCGGTTAAGTGTCTACCTTCAACTCAGGTCATGATCCCAAGGTCCTGGGACTGAGTCCCCCATAGGACTCCCTGCTCAGCCGGGAGCCTGCTTTTCCCTTTCCCTCTGCCTGCCACTCTGCCTACTTGTGCTCTCTCTCTGTCAAATAAACACATTAAAAAAAATAAAAGTAAAAATAAATTGTAGAAAGACAAAACGTGATCAGAAGGGTATAATCTCCTGATTGCACTTTTGGATCCGATAACCAATCCAGTGGGGTTTCTTAGGTATGCCTCTACCTCCCTTCTTTGGGTAGGAGTTTGTCTCCGACTCCCAGCTCCCTCTGGCCATGGGCTGCGCCTTTGGAGCAAGCCTCCCGAGCCTTCGGAGATGAGCCCCCGCCTCCCTCTGAGCCAGGCCTGCCGTGCCTGCTGTAGCCCAGAGGGAGTGACAGTGATGATCACACCAAAGTTAACTCCTGCTTCTCGAATTTCATAAGCTCGTGCGAGCTAGGGATCTTGAGGTGTCAGTTAAGGATTCCAAGCTAGATCAATGTGGGCACAGAATGAAGTTCCCTAAGGCTGGCAGGTCTTACAGAAACTGACAAATAATTCTCCTTCTCACCCGAGCTGCAAACAAATCCCCGATGAATGAATTTGTTGAGTGAATCCTTAAGGGGAGTCATCTTCGGGAAGTGGACAGAACTCAATCGAGGGGAGCCAGCTGGTCTAATCAATGCACCCTGGTCAAACCTACAGCAAATAGTGCATCTCCTTGAAATTCATCTTTTTTGTCTATAACGTCAAAGTATTGAGAGATCCTAAGGTCCCTTGGTTCTTTGATTCAATGATTTGGCCCAACTTTATCTGTTAAAACATGTATTAGATAGGTTTCTCTGGTTTTTCTTACATATAATGGAAAGGACTTGAATCAATCACATCAACTTTGGACATTCTGATAAATTCATGGTACATATAGACACTTCCTACCGCTAGTTCTAACGGGGTGCAGAGTGACCGCCCCTCCCCCTCTGGACCGAGTGGGATCATTACGCAGACATTGGCACCCTCCACTTCCCAGTGCAGGCCAGTGACTTCCCCACCTGGTTGAAGCTGGTCTTCCCATGGGATCTGCTTTGGACTCTGACAAAGAACTGGAGGTGTGCCAGGACTAACTGAAGAAACAATCGTCAAGTGTGGTAAGCAGTACTGTGACTCGTTCTTGTCACTGTGTCTCACATTGCACTTGGCTCTCTCTCTCTCAGATGCAAAATCTAGAAGCCCTCTTAGTAGGACTGGAGGGAAATGCTGGATTAACATCTGTGGGTTGACTAGGCAGGGTGGATGAGGTTCACATTCGTCTGGGATGAGGGGAAGACAGAAAAGGTGGAGGTGAAAAGGGGGCAGGTGAGGGGGGTGAGGGAGGAAGGGGAGAGAGGGGGGGAGCACGTGAAGGAGGAACAGTTAAGTCAGGTTTGCAGGTGTGTGTCCAACCCTTGTATCGCCCTTTTGTTTCGGGCTGGGCTCTGTTGCCCAGAAAGATCTAGAGGTGGGCCACCTCCTCTCTGTCCTACCAGGGGGACCGTTGGGGGACTCAGTCCCTGTCCCCTGCAGCTGGTCAGCACCTGCTGTGCCCACTGCTGGCTCACCGGGCCCCAGCGAGAGCATGCCCTGTATACTGCTGAAGCTTCCAGAAAGTGTGCAAATGCCTTGCAGGTGCAGAGGAGAAGGAAGGTGGGGAAAACAGTGTCGAGCCACTGGTCTTCCTCCCCCACTTCCTGCGGCTGAGCAAGGGACAGCTCTCCTGGGTGGTCCTTCCAAGGGTGACCCATAGCGCGGGGTGCCTGTCCTTCCGAACCCCCCACCAGGCCTCCCTCACGCTCTTACCTGCCCAGTGTCTGGCTCCCTTGTCCTACAGTGACGCCACCCCCTGCCCAGAGCGAGAGCTCCGGCTCCCCCAGATTCTCTCGTACCTTCGGAATTCTCTGCTTTGGCGCATAGGTTTGACTCAGTTTTGAGGAAGCGGGAGAAGCTGTGGTTCTGGACAGGGTGGGCTGGGGAGAAGGCAGGGACCTCCACTCTGGGTGGAGCTCTCACCCCTGAAAGACCCAAAGACAGACACCGCTGGCCACTTCTCACTGGAGACCACCCATCGGGCCCCTGTGAGGCAGGTGCTTTCCTCGTAGTAGAGCGACGTTGGCCATTTTTCCTGAGAAATGTTACTGTCTTTAGAAGGAATTTCCTTGTTAACCATGCTATTTGAACAAATGGTGCCATTTTTACATATTTTATTGCTCATCTGAAGGTTTGTAGAGCCTATCTCCTTTTAAGAGGTGTGTGTATACAGTGTGGAGGGATATGCAAGTGCACGTGTGGTGTGTGTATGGTGTATGTGCTGTGTGTGTGTCGTATATGCGCGTGGTGTACGTGTGTGTGTGGTGTACGTATGGTGTGTGTGATGTGAATGTCTGATGTGTGGTGTGTGTGCGGCATGTTGTGTGTGTTGTGTGGGGTATGTGTGTACTGTGTGTGTGGGTGGGTGGGTGCTGATGGAGAATGGTGAGAAAGAAGCTAGCAGGAGGCATCACCCCTCACTCTGGCGGAGGCAGAGACGCTCCACTCGTGTTTTCCGAATCGGATTCTTTGCAAGACTGTGCTCGTTTTCTCTGAGAACAGGCGGCGCCTCGCTGCTGGCGGGGTCATGTGGCGGGGGACGCACGGCTGACCGGGCCACCCTGCTCTCCCTCCGCAGCGGGATCCCGACTTTGTGCAGGATGGCAATACACACCACCCCAAAAGCTCCCCTCCAGCGGCCGGGAAGGCTTCACAAAGGAGCTGGTGTTGAACTCCACCGACATTGTGTGTGTGTGTGTGTGTGTGTGTATGAGTGTGTTGTGACCCCAGCCCCCAGCCCTGGCGTGTAGTTGCAAGCCCGGTGCTTCCCGGCCGAGGCGGCCAGGCGGATGGCCGTCCAGTTGGAAGAGCAGAGGGAAAGTGACAACATAGATTCAAATTACCTGGCTCTCCGTCCGCACAAAGAAGAAAATTAACCTGAAAAACAAGTTAGTAAATAGGAGCAGAACTAGAGGGAGGGAGGCAGGATTCTAGGGATGTTCTGTACCGACATCTCCCCCCTCTTCCCGTCGGGGCTCTTCGGCTGGACTAATAATTACACTGGTCTAAGTCAGATCGACGGGAGAGTGCGGGAGCCCGAGAGCTGGGAGTCCCAAAGAAGGAACCAGAGCCGCCCGCTTTCATGCACGTTTTTTCACTTCTTTGTGAAGATCTGACAAAACACAGGGGGTTGGGGTTTGGGATAGCAAATTTATGAAGAAGCGACGAAGCTGGTTGATCGCGTCTCCTCAGCCTTCCGTTCCCCATCTCTGGCCATAAGGAGGCTTTCCTCCCTGTACTTGGGGGGTTCCGTCGTTTGGGAGATTAATCTCCTGCTTTCAGGAGGACCAAGGAGGGTCAGAATGTCCTTCTTATGTTGCTGTTTCTTAAGTAACTTTTCTTTTTTTAAGATTTTATTTATTTATTTGAGAGAAAGAGAGAGAGCACAAGCCAGGGGAGCAGAGGGAGTAGGAGAAGCAGGCTCCCTTCATGGGGCTCGATCCCAGGACTCCAGAATTGTGATCTGAGCCGAAGGCAGATGCTTACCCGACTGAGCCACCCAGATATTCCCCCCCTCAAGTAACTTTCACTCAAAATAATCCAAAGGGGGGTATCTAGAGAAGGAGGGGAGGGGGAAAGAACGGAAAGCCAGCACCCAGCCACCACGGGGCGATCCCGCGGGTTTCGGATAGGCTGGCAACGCGATTCCTTTGACAGACAACATGAACCACCTCTCCTGTCGCTCGAGCTCCAACTTGCACGTTTGGCCTCAGCTTCGAGGTGCTGCTTTCTGTTTGTTTGCAAGCATATTGGAAAGTTTATTTTAATCCCCTTCTGAGTTAGGAGAAAATATACTTTCCTCATTTAAAAGTCAAATCGTTCCAAATGCGTTGACGTTTCAGGCATTTTATGGGATTAACACTCAGTGTGGAGTAGTAGTTCGGTTGAAGTTTTGGGTGGAAAGAGAGAAAAACATACCGTGAAGCAGCCTGGCGCTGTCCTTTAGGATTGCCCAGAGGTCTGGGAGTTGCCTCACCCAGTTGGCCCCAAACAGCTTGGCCAGTTTGGGTGTCCTTATTTGTGTGGAGTGATTGATAATATGTAGATGTCCTGAGAATTGCATAACTCCATAGGACTCTCAGCCACATATGCTTTTTCCTTGATTTCGAATCTTGTACAAGGTTCCACTTTGTCAGAATGACCTTGGCCTTTTTACCCTTTTTAATATCAGAAAGGTGGACTATTCCAGCTGCCAGTTACCGAGTGTGGTCACACCTGTGCGTTCAGTGCATGTGGGATTACAATGAGCAAAATTCCCTGAGCCAGTGGACCGTGTAGAAAAGGTGAGGTGGGATATGTGCGTGTCGGTGGGCCCAGGGAGGGGGAGCTGGGGGAGCAGCTGGGCTGGCGATGGTTCTCCACTGTCCCACTCACTGCCACTGCCCAGCAGATGGGCCTCCCCTGCCCAGGGCCAGGGGCTGTATGCTGGGGGCACAGGCTGAGGGCACTAAAGAGACAGCAGGGAACTGAGCCATAAGGAGTCCCCCTCAGGCTGCTCTGAAGGACTCAGACACAACCCCCCTGAAATGCCCACTCCCCAAAGGGCACCAATAACGACTCGGTGTGAGCAAGAGGTATATAGCTGGGCCTAATCTTACCCCTAACTCCTAGTCCAAGAAGTGGAGGCAACCAGTAGGAAAGGGACTACACTGGGACCCAGTGAACTAAAGAAACAACGGCTCTTTCCCTCTCCCTGCGCCATCCCCTACAGGCCAGAGGAGCCTTGCCCTGAGGGTCAGGAGCTGATTCAGAGCTCAACCCTGACCCGTCTCTGCAAACATTCAGGGTCTGATCAAGTTAGTCCTTGAGGAGGGGAGAAGACGAGCCTGAAATAGAATTTGAGGTTAAGTCCATGGTATGAACTCAAAATGGCATCAAGGGGAGGAAATAGGAGAGTTGACACAGTATCATCGAAAATAACCACTGGGGCACCTGGGTGGCTCAGTCGTTAAGCGTCTGCCTTCGGCTCAGGTCATGATCCCGGGGTCCTGGGATCGAGCCCTGCATCGGGCTTCTTGCTTGGTGGGGAGCCTGCATCTCCCTCTCCCACTTAAACTGCTTGTGTTCCCTCTCTCACTGTGTCTCTCTCTATCAAATAAATGAATTAATTAAAAAAAAAAAAAGAAAATACCACTGGACTTTATGCTAGGTGAAGTGAGTCAGACAGAGAAAGGCTAATAATATATGATCTCACTTCTGTGTAGAATTAAAAAAAAAAAAAGGTGGACCAAAGTGGGGGTGAAGGGAGTAAAGGTACAGATTTCTCACTATAAAATAAATAAGTCCTGGTAATATACAGCATGATGTATAGTTAATAATACTGTACTGCATATTTGAAAGTTGCTAAGAGAGTAGATCTTTAAGTTCTCACCACAGGAAAAAAAATTTTGTAACTAGGTGTGATGAGGGAGGTTAACAAGACCTTCCCGTGATGATCATTTCATAATATATGCAAATAGTGAATCATGTTGTACAGCTGAAACTAATCTAAAGTTCAATGTCACAGGCCCCTGGCTGGGTTGTGAGTTCAAGCCCCATGTTGAGTGTTGAGATTATTTAAAAAAACAACAAAAACAAACAAACAAAAAAAACTTTAAAGTTCTATGTCAATTACACCTCAATTTAAAAAAAAAAATCATTGGAGGAAAAAATAAAACTGTTTCATGCTTCTATCCCCACAGAGTTGAGAACTGTCCTGTAAATTGATACAGGTGTCATACAGTAGAGGGTGACACGGGCTCCAGGTGGCCCCAGGTTCTGGGTAACGGTGTGAGAGTCAATCGGTTTGGACTCAGTGTAAGGAATGACCAGAGGTAGAAGAAGCTGACCATGGAAGAATGAGTTCTTCGTGTCTTCAAGGAGGCGGGCTGAGAGGAAATCGGAGCACATAGATGCTCCCTAAAGTCACTCCAAACCCAGGGCTTTTCTGCCTCTTCGGGGACCCTGGGAGAGGTGAGTGCACAGAGGTAGCTCAGGAGACTCAGAGGGCAGACGGGGGGGGATGGTCTGCAGCTGCGGATGCTCCTGGCCAGAGGGGTCAGGGCCTGGAGGTCGGTGGTACTGGAGCTGGACTTCTCTGTTTGCCTTTGCTTGGCCTGGGGTGGGCTCTTCTGAGGACCCCCGCCGCCTGCTGGCTGTGGCCGTGACGCTGTTTGACAACAGTTGCACTAGCTGCTGCACTGGGTCTGCCCCAAGGCCTCCCAAGGGGGGTGTGGTGGTGACAGCCACCCGCAGGGCCCTTGACTTTCAGGCCACCCTGGCTCTGCTCTCGCAGGAGGGCCGGCCACCTCTCCTCCCACATCGCCGTCTCTGCTGTGGTGTGAGGTGGACGTGAACTTTTGCAAGTGGGAAGGGCCAGGCCCCAGAGCCGTCACCTGGGGCCGTTAGGAGGTACCTCCAGAGCTTGGTTGTGGGACCTTGTGCGCTGGTTGCTGCTAATTTCAGATTTGGGGGAAAGAAACCCAAAATCACATATGAGATCATCCAGTTGCCCCAGGGCTCAGGAGGCCCCAAAGAACCTAGGGGTTCAAGTGCTAAGATTCCATGGGCCTTCGTCCTCACGCCTATTTCCCTACAGCATCAGTCCTTTTATATCTTCCCCCTCTTGACTAAATAAACAATCATTCCTCTTCCCCAGCCTCATCCTTGCTGGGCCCAACCGCCTCCTTGGGTTCATGGGCAGAAGGCTCTGGTCCTTGTGCAGGTAGAGCCCCACAGCAGACTTTGCAGTGAGGCCAAGGTTGCCAGATTCAGCCAACAGAAAGATCTCACGCACAATTAAACTTGAATTTCAGAGAAACAGCAGTGTGATATTTGGGACATACTTGCACCAAGACCTTCTTTATTGTTTATCGGGAATTCCAATTTAACCCGGTGACCTGGGGTATCCCGGGGTATCCCTGCCCCCTGGGGTTGGCGCAGTGGTGTTGGCAAATGTCAGGGCCTCCCTGCCGCCTCCCACATCCCCCCAAAACAACTAGGGGGATCCACTTCTTTCGCTGAGTGCCACACTACCTCACGTTGCTTTAAAAACTGCTCTTCAGGGTTTGATGTGCCTTTGCTCAGCGCTGTGACGAGCCCTCCCCCGGGATCTCCGGCAAGCTTCTGTGTTTCTCTGAGGGAAGCTGCTTACCCACGAGGCTGAAGGATCAGCCGCCTTTGTGCCAGGGCACCTGCTTTGGGAGGGCTGCCCAGCTAGCTGGTCTGGGCTTTCCAGTCAAACACCCGTTTTCCACTGAGGGGCTTGCTCTTGTCCTGTCATCTGACCGAGGTGGAATATTCTAGTCCGAAGGAGGGCCTCCTGTATCATGAACCGCAAGGACTCAGGTCGGTGCCCCATCCTTGCGCCCCCCAGGAAGTGTGTTGGCTTCTGGCAAACGTTCTCATGTCCTGTCAGCGCCTGTCCCGCCTATGAAGTGTCTCCAGGAGAGGCCTTCGTTAAGGCACCAGAGCAGAGGAGGCCAACCGCCTCGCTTTAAAGAAGCCAGAAAGTAACATTTTCTCGAACCAAATGTGTTGTGCCCATCCAGACAGAAAAGCTGTTAGAAATATTAAAATGGCAGCTTCTTAAAATTCTGCCTGATCAGGCTTTCAAGCTACCTGAATGGGAGACAGAACATGGGGCGGTCGTCCGGAGTGCTGGTCGCCTCACAGGGCTGTTTTAAGGCTTGTGAGCCGTGGCTTAGGAGTGGTTGTCTCACATAAGAGCAGCCTGAGTGTGTGTGCGTGTCTGTTTAGTGTAAGTGCAACGAGCCTGTGCATCCTCTGAGGGGGCAGTCGGCCAGCCTGTCTCCTGTCACAGAGTGTTTCTTCAAAGTGCTAAACACACATACAATCCATATTGTGTTTTAAGGAGACAGTGGTTCAAAGGCTTTGCTAGACTATTTTTAACATCGAAGTCTGGAAGGAAAATGATGTCATGATGCTGGGAAAAGGGTCCAGATATTCCAATAGACCACAGCTGAAGAATTCTGGGTTTTATTTGTGTCTCACAGATTTGGGATCATTCAAAGAAGGTGTCTTAAACCCCACATTCCTAAAAGCTTTGCAGCTTGAGCTGTGCCTGGAGCAGCTTTCCCTCCTGCAGTTTGTCAAACAGACACGGGCCTGGGTGGGAATGGGGGAGTTGGTGGGAAGGCACGAGGGGAGAGGTCTTCTCCTGACAGCAGACGGATTCGCATTCCGGGGGAGCAGAAGGCCAACAGCCATGTTAAGGTGAGGAGAAAACCATAATAACAACAAAAAGATGATCCTATTAGGTTTTCCTACCTCTACTGTGTGATCTTGGACAAGTTGCTGAACCTCTCTGATTCTCAGTTATCTCTTTTATAACGTATGGCAATTCGGACCTCAGAAGATTTTTGTGGGTATTGATAAGTTAATGAATGAGAGCAGCTGTTTTAGCACATGGTACGTCCTAGGTTAAACAAGCATTAATTCTTGTCTCTGCTCTCCTTTGACTTTGTTTCATCAGCATGTTTTTGGGCCCCCCACTGTTTACGAGGGAATACGTGTTACAAAGATCTCTCCAAATTACTCTGGCCTACCATCTTTAAGGTAGGAGAAATAAAGTCATGGGATGGGGGAAGGAGAAAGAATATGTCTATGTGTCCTGTTCCCTTTGGGAGTGGGGGTTCACCTGTCTTCGGGAAATAGGGGTTTTATTTGCAGATGAGTGCGGTCCTGACATTGTCCATGCAATGGCCGGGGACTTCAGGGGCTGCGTTTCTCCCATGGGGATGGAAATTGTCTGATAGAGGAAGGTTGCCTCTCTTGGCCAGCACTCCCAGAGCCACCTGGGGCTGCTTTGGTATTTCAGTGTGAGACAACAGGCTTTCAGGAAGGCTCAGACTGTTGATGGGCTTCTCAGTGAGAACTGTATTCTTTATCATTTATTTCGCTTTTGCCCTATTGCCTGGGTTTCTTCTTTGTCTGTATGGGGCGGAGGGAACTAGAGATAGTTGATTATTGCTCTGGGGGACACACAGCCAACTCCCAGGCAGAACGGAGCAAAGCAGGTCCTAAGAGGGAGAGTCGAGACCTTGCTTTCAGAACCCGGCGTGGAAGGTCATGCCTGCTCATTCCTCTCTGGGAGAGAACGTTGGTCAGCTTTGGGTGGGGTATGTAGGAATCTCTTGACTATTGTGCAAAACCTGGAAACTGACCTAGCTTCCTCCTCTTCTACTTAGTGCTCATATAGTCCTTTTATCTCACTGACTTCTTTTTTATGGAAGAAAGAGCCTCACAAATGACCCATCTGGTGGTCATGGTACAGGGGTCAGTTGGTCAGTTATCCTGACGGGAAAGGTCCCCTCCTGGAAGGCTGAGGCTCTTGCCTACTGTTGCTGTTGGCTGACCTGCCTGCTTCATCTGCTGACCAGACTCTAGTGTTGGGTCAGTGGCCTAAAGGATGAGAGGGCGAGCCCCACAGAATGACGGCCCAGCAGGCTGGGGAGACCTGGCGAGATGGGGCAGAGGGCGCTCCGGAGGTGGGCAGCTGTCTTTCTAGAGCAAATAATGTTTTTAAGTCCAGACCTACAGAATGAACTTCAGCCTCTGAAGCCAGAACAGAACATTCTGAGTGGCAGGAACAGGATATGCAGAAGGCCAGAGACAGGCACAGAGGTTGGGAGAAACTGCGGGTTTCAGCGCACCGTGTGGAAGGAGGGAATGAGAAAGCTGGAGAGGGCAGTAGGGGTTAGGCTGTACGGGGCCTTCACTCAGACAACTCTGCTTGCTGGGCTGAAGATGGCCTCCTTGTCAGCACCTGCCCATAGAAGCTCTTGCTGAGGCTTGGGATAGAGATGGGGGCCTAGAGGCACGTGGCATATGGGCTGGCCACCTCCTCTGGACCTTCTTCCCACCTGAGCACCCACAGGTTCCACCTGTAACAATACCAGCACCTTCCCTGCTTCACCAGATGGCCTTCTCTTTCTTCTGCCTTGACTTTGCCACCAATATGTCGGGCTATAAGTTCTGAAAAATTAATGTCCCGGGAGCCTCACTGAACCAGGAATTCTCAGGGCTTGGTGGATACATACCCCACCTTCCTGGCTACCATGGGTACGATAACTGGGCTGTTTGACCCTGGCTTTCAGAGTTTCCCTTATGGGATTAAACCCCATTTGTCCAAACTTGAACATGAAGATATGATCGGAACTCAAAGTTCAACATCCTGGTGCCCACCCCCCAACTTCACCCCTCCTTTTTTTTTTTTTTTTTAAATGACCAGGGTGCTGAGTACCTTCCAAAATTTGATTCCTGATCGAGAATTATGTTAGTAAATTAGTGGCTTGGTTGCCAAAGAACAGCCAAAATCATAGTGCTGTAAAAAAATATAAGAATTTTTTTCTCTTACTGGTGTGAGCAGTACAGGAGAGATGGTGGTGCTGGGAGTTCAAGGACGAAAGATCCCTCTCTTCTCTCGTTGGCTGGTAGATTAGTCAGGAGAGGTGAGGTTATGCTGCAGTGACAAACAAAACCCACATCTTAGTTCCTTAAAAGGATAGTTTTATTTCCCTGTTATGCTCCCTATCCACTGAGGGTCAGCAAAGGGGTGTTGTCCTTATCTGGGACTCAGACTGATTAACAGCCACTACTGGAACATTTCTGGTGGTCACAGCAGTAGCCTCATATCAGTGAGTGACATGCTCACACACAACTCAACGGGCAGAAATTCTCCAACAGGTGTGCCGGGACAGAGGTGAGGACTAAACAGTGGCAAGCAGTGTGAAGGATGGCCACATGCTGCCATTCACAGCGGGCTTCCAACCTCTGGGTCTTAGATGGCTGCTCTATCTCCTATCATGGAGGAGATAGAGTCAGCAGAAAGGGGACAAGAGAGGTACAGGGCCTGCCTCTTCCCTTTCAGGTCATGATCCAGACAGTGGTCATCTGATTGGTCCAGACGTGGTCACAAGGCCAAGTGAGATGCAGGGGAAGCTGGGAATTGTAGTTCTTTTTTTTTTTTTTCTTCTAAGATTTTATTTATTTATTTGACAGAGAGAGAGACAGTGAGAGAGGGAACACAAGCAGGGGGAGTGGGAGAGGGAGAAGCAGGCTTCCCACCCAAGCAGGAAGCCTGATGCTGGGTTTGATCCCAGGACCCCTGGGATCATAACCTGAGTCGAAGACAGATCTTTAACGACTGAGCCACCCAGACACCCCTGGGAATTGTAGTTCTTATGTGAGTGGCCAGGTGGCCAGATAAAACTTGTGGAAACATTGGAGACTTGATTCAGGGACATCACCAGGAGGTCACTTTGGCAAAAATTCCTAGTACTTTCAGTTAGTGCTAAAGTATCTGAGAAAGATGTGACGGAGGCATTTAGGATCGTTTGTTTTCTAACACAACTTACTCATTCAGTTTCTGGCCCTAGAATCTAACCCTCCATGGGTAGAGATCATCTTTATGGTCTATTTTTTAAAGATTTTTTTTTATTCATTTATTTGACAGACAGATCACAAGCAGGCAGAGAGGCAGGAGAGGGTGGGGGGGGGTGGGAAGCAGGCTCCCTGCTGAGCAGAGAGCCCGATGCTGGTCTCAATCCCAGGACCCTGAGATCACAACTTGAGCCGAAGGCAGAGGCTTAACCCAGTGAGCCACCCAGGCGCCCTTTATAGTCTAGTTTTAAAAAGACTCAGTAAATAGGAAGGCTCCATGAATACTTGTCACAAATACTAGAAGAATTGCTCCAGGATCTAGTTCTGAATTGAATGGCCACGATATGGCTATTTCTTTATTACTAGTGAGTGTTAACCCTCATGGACGGCCACAGCTGTCCATCATATTTGAAATAGGGAGAGATCTTGTGATCTTTCAAAAAGAAGTCTATCTGGATTCGATGGGTATTCTCTAGAGCAAAGCCTGGAATTTTTTTTTTTTAAGATTTTATTTATTTATTTGACAGACAGAGATCACAAGTAGGCAGAGAGGCAGGTAGAGAAAGAGGAGGAAGCAGGCTCCCTGCTGAGCAGAGAGCCCGATGCGGAGCTCGATCCCAGGACTCTGGGATCATGACCTGAGCCGAAGGCAGAGGCCTCAACCCATTGAGCCACCCAGGCTCCCCCAAAGCCTGGAATTTTTACCTAAAGTTCCCCTCCCCACCCCCTCCCTCCACCATGGAGAAGCCCTGGGAGCACACTCCAGTCTCCAGCCCTGGCTGAGCTTTCAGCTGAAAGCCAGCACCAAGGACCTACTCCAGGAGGTTGCTATGTCCATGGAAAGGCCTTCATGTGACGCAGCCCCAGCTGACATCTGAATGCAATGGCATGAGAGTCCCCGTAAGAACCTGTAGCTGAGGTCCATAAACACACTGGACTATGGGAGATAATGTTGTTGTCTCAAGTCAGGTTCTGTGCTGGTTTGTTGTGCAGCAGCGGTTGACTGGAACACGAGGGATTTGTACCGACATCCTTTACAGGGACTTTCTAAGCTCTCCTAAATGCTCTAAGTACAAAGACAAACCGTCCCATGAAAGTAAGTCAAGAGCCTTGGTCGAGTACACCAAGGACTAACCACATGGCATTCAAGGGTGCAGTGAGGTGACACACAGCCTCTTGGCACAGAGAGAGAATGCTGATGACGTGGGAAATTCCCAAAGGCAGAAAGTGCACTTGTGAGGAAAGAGGCACTCTTCTAAGGATAGGGACGTCTCTCTACTGCCAGTGGTGAGGTGCCAAGGGAGACAGTGTTATCCAAAGATGAGAAGAGGTGATTAGGGACAACCTGGAGTTGACCTTCAGGAAAGCTGATGACTCCAGGACCCTCCAGTCTGCGCATGTGTAGGTGGTGGACCAGTTCTCCTTGGTCTTTTTGCTGGAGGGGTGGAAAGAGGAAGGGTGAATAAGAGACACACGATGGCGGCAGCAGGCATTCCCAGCCACTACTCAGCAACCTCTTTTCTTTCAGCCATGCTGGCAGAACTCTTGTTTCCTGGGGACATGTGTGTATGTGTCCCAATGCAGTGGCCTCAACCAAAAAGCTATACTTTCCATCTCCCTTGCAGTGAGTAATGTCCATACAACACAGTTCTGGCCAAAGAGGCACCATTGAGCTTGTTGGCTGAACCTTCTGGAAAGTCTGTCAGTGGGTGCAGATTCACAGGGCATGTGTTCTTTGCCCTTGGCCCACCCCCTCCTGTAGGTCTGGGGCGGAGCTTATGAACTTGGAGTTTGCACGCACTCCTGCCCGTATGGATCTGCCCGCCCAGAGACCTAGCTTGCGGAACCACCGCTGGGACACCCTAAGAAATGGGGTGGAAATTCGCACGGGAGTGGTTTTGGATTCCTTCTAGCCCCAGAGCAGCCGGGGGGATGTCCGGGGGGGAAGGGGTGACAGGAGTCGTGACCAGAAGCTTGGAGGGAACCGGACTCCTCCGATGTCACCATTGGGATAAACAACGTGAGCCTTTTGTTCTTCAGAAAAGGTGGGCACGTGACCAGATAAGGGTGCGCTCCCCGGGGCACGTCCCCACGTGTTCCCCATGCCGGGGCCGGGCCCCATCGCCGCCAGCCCGTCCTCACCTGGCTGCGGTCGGCCGTCCCGCCTGCGGGAGGGCTTCTGCGTGGCAGGCGTGTTGGATCCATCATGACTTGGTTGTTACCATACACGGTGTTTATTTTTCTTCATAAAAAGATGCAAGCTGTGTGCCTCCAAATGCTGGAAGCTCAGAATATTCCATTTGTTTGTGGAGACACAGACTGGATGGCACAATTTCAATCAAACTATGAAATGCAGCCTGGCATGCCTGGAGAGAGAGAGAGAGAAAGAATAACACTGCGTGCTCTTCTTTCCGAGAAGCCTGAGAGCTGCACACTCGGTTAACCCGTCAGTGCCCGGAGGGGGTCCTGGCGGACGTATGCGGGTGACCAGGGAGCTGTGGCCAGAATGCCGGCGCCTCTCGCTGCAGACAGGCGAGCCCGCGTGGCACGCGCTGTGCCCCCACAGTTTTACCCTGGGTAACCAGGCCTGTGCCCTTTTGGTTCATTGGCCATTTTCCCCCTCATTACAAAAATATGATAATTTAAAATTTTTCAGGAAACAAAAAGTAAAGATTAAAAAAAAAAAAAAAAGAGCCATAATGTCTCCCTGTCTGTTTCTATCTATTATCTAAGCTGCTTTTTTCAACTACGGACATCTTTCAGGGGCACCCTATGTGGTCTGTATCCGAAATGGTGATGCCTGAGTATCATTCCAACGTGGGGCTCTCCCAGCCCCGAGGGACTGTTGGTAAGTTGCCAGCTGTGTTTATCCTTCAAGGTGCGTCTTTCCGGCCCTTTGTTTTACAGTCTGCCCAGGCTCACCTCTTCGCAGTGGAACTGCCAGGGAAAAGCCATGAAGACCCGGCCGGAGCGCCCTCCTTGATGCCTGCGCCTACGACAGCCCCACCACCCCCACCCCCACCCCTGGACCCTCCGGACCATAGCGGTCATTTTCTGCAAGCATCTGTCTTCTCTTAGATGTCTGAATGATTAGCATATCCTGACATGGGAAATTTTCATGTTATAAAGATTTTTTTTCTCCTTTTAAATTATGGTTATAAGCTTCTGATTATTATAATAATAGTATTTATTTGGCTGTTTGCTAATTGCAGTTTGGTTTTTCTGTGTGTGTGTGTTATGAAAATGTGCAAACAAGAGCACACCTGGGTGGCTTCGTTGGTTAAGCCTCTGCCTTTGGCTTATGTCGTGATTTCAGGGTCCTGGGATCGAGCCCCAAGTCAGGCTCCCTGCTCAGTGGGGAGACTGCTTCTCCCTCTGCCTGCTGTTCCCCTTGCTTGTGCCCTCTCTTGCTCTCTCTCAAATAAATAAAATCTTTTTTTTAAAAAAGGAAAAGAAAATGGTCAAACTGTGAGAAAGTTGAGATAATAGTGCAAGGAATACCCATTTACTTCATCTAGATTCATTTACATTTTGCTACGGATAGGATGTACCGAGCTCTATAGGAGTCTGTATTTAAATTTTCCTAACAATCGCAGCACTATTATCACACTAAGAAAATATCAATAATTTCATAATAACAGCTGACGTCTAGTCCATGTTTAAGGTAACCCAGTACATGCGAAGTATTATTTCACTATATAACACGTAGCAATAACATTCAGAGCTCTCAATCCTGGCTTATACATCACAAACTCGGGGTTACGTTTTTAACAGGTGCTGGGCCTTGAATTCAAAATTCTTCAAAGAACCTTGACAGGTAGAGGCCGGAGGAGAGAATCTGGCTAAAATGGGAAGTTGTTCTGCCAATCGGCACACATATGGGAGATGAGTTACGAGGGGCCCCTGATGCAGGGACGGTGACAGGGCAGGAGAAAAGTGACCACCTGGGGCGTTCCAGTCACTGCCCCCGGGTGCCCCTGCCACCGTGAGCCCTGTAGCGAGGAGCGGACACAGCTGCAGGAGATGGGATGTTGTGTCAGGATGCCTGAGATGGCGGCCCCGGTGGGAGCCCAAGAACGCCTTGGTCATTTGCACAGGCTGGTTGTGAGTTTCTGTGAGGCAGGGCTGGGTGTGCAGACTGCCCCCCTTCCGTCTGCTCCCTGTGCTCTGTTGCCCGTTTCTGACTCCCCATGGGGGAGAAAGCCAAACAAAGCGTGAGCCCCAAGTTCCCTGAGACTCTCATTGCCAGGAACATCCACTTCATTGGGAACTTGGAAACACCATGTCTTTCTGTAGCCTAAGGAATGAACACTAAACTTTCTGGCCTGCTTTATCTGATATGTCTCTCCTGCACTAACTGCAATAATGTGCTTTATTTCCCCACTTTTTTTTTTTTTTAACAATTTATGTTTTATTTTCTTTACCTGGTTTCTTTTTTTTTTTTTTTGAGATTTTATTTATTTATTTGACAGAGAGACATCACAAGCAGGCAGAGAGGCAGGCAGAGAGAGAGGAGGAAACAGGCTCCCTGCCGAGCAGAGAGCCCGATGTGGGGCTCGATCCCAGGACCCTGAGATCATGACCCAAGCCGAAGGCAGCGGCTTAACCCACTGAGCCACCCAGGTGCCCCTATTTCCCCACTTTTTATTGGCTCTCAGCTAAAGGCTATGCTACATGAGCCCCTGTGGCCTTCTTTTTGGGAGCAGTGGAAAGCTCATGCAGTGGTAAACCAAAGCCATTGAAAATGAGATTAAAAAAAAAAGAAAGAAAGAAAGAGAAGGAAGGAAGGAAAAGAAAGAAAGTGAGATTTTAGCAATGACAGTGGTTTGCCGTCTTTGATCTTATAAATGCAATCTCTTTTCCTTTTATATTTGTTTGGATTTATATTAAGTTGGATTATGTAAGCAGGCAGGGTGTTTTTTTTTTATGAGACTGATGATGCCAATGTAAAAACAAAAAAGTTAAAATCTTATAATCACATAAAACAGATTAAAGTGGGGGATGCGCCACAGGGATATTTCTGGGATGCGTCTGAAAGTTGGATTTCTGCTCTGTTTCCGGAGTGTGGCTTTCTTCTGAAACATCTTTGCAGTAGGTTTAAAATCATCAGTAATTTTTAATTGGTGACAAAAATTTGTATTTGTGGTGGGGGGGGGCAGAGAGAGAAGGAGAGGGAGGGAGACAGACAAGGAGAGAGGGAGACAGGGAGGTGGTTGGCACCAGGCGTCATCAGGGACTTACTTGGCTGTTAGCCTCGGTGGAGCCATTTCTGATGCCACTGACTCCAGGCTGAGCCTAAGCCTCCTCAAAGCCTTTTCATCTCTGGCCTTGAACATCCCAGTCCAGATAGGTCTGGACTCCATCAGTGCCAATGAGCTCTTCAGCGCGGGACGTTACAGTCTTTACTGCATTTCCTGGGGCAGTAAACGAGGAGGCCTCCTCTTCCCCCAATCAAAACTGTAATGTGAATTTTCTATTTAACCATAATTAGAAGGAAAAGTTGTGAGTTAATAGCATCTGTAAAATATCTATCACAATCAGGCTATGCACAAAAGCTTTCCTCGGTTTTTGGGGGGCACTGCTTTAGGGAGAAATCCTAATTCTCCCATATTTTTTTAATATGCAAAACTCTAAAGGACAGAAGACCAAAATGCCTCTGTGATTTCTCTGGACTATCTGAAACTACCGGCATGTGAACTCTCTGTCCATTTACCCATCCACGCACCTGTCGATGCACCTGTCCGTCCATTTACCCCCATCCATGCATTCATCTATCTAGCCGCCCCTCTCTCCATTCACACACGCCCACCAGCCATGTACCCATCTTCCAACCACCCAACCATCTACCCATTTGGTTATTGTCTCAACTTCTTTTAAGCATCTACGGTATTGACCATGTTTCCAGCTTTGGTAAACTCGAGGATTTAATAACATCTGCCGTGCGTGCACATGTCAGACACACGTTGTTCTCGACAACTGGGTGATATGCCTGAATCACCTGGCCTCTGTGTCTATCTCCCTTGATACCTCCCACTTGCTTGGGAGGAGTCCTTCTCCCAGGGCTGTGCTTTTCAAATACAAAGAAGTTCAGCCAGAGTCCGCACACCCGGCTACCTTCCTTATTGGACTTGCACACTTGGGGCCACCATCAACGTGTCCTAGCACCCCAGATGCTAGACTTCTAAGAACAGCTCCTATATTCCATTGTCGTCTGAAATGATTCCAACGAGCCAACGCTAAAGCTGCTCACCCAATCCCCTCATTCTTCCCACGGAAACCACAGTAAAGGCTCTTGCCCCTGTTCTCCCCTGAGGCCCTCTGCATCCCTGCCCGCTCTGGGGCTTCCCCATATGGCGCACGGTGACATGGTGGCGTGCTGTGCTCTCTCCTCTCGGGAACTGGGACTAACATACCATCGTTTCACTGGCAGTCCTCTCCTGGTCTGTTGGCATTGGCATACCAGAATAATATTAAAAACCTATTAAAATCGGGTAGTCACGGCACCGTGAAAATGAGCAAAACAGAGTCTCTGCAGTAAGGATCCTTGCAATTTGGATGTGGACACGGACAAGCAAACACAGATTGACAACACAGTGCAGGAAACACTACATTCATGGTTGTGCCATGAACACCAAGGCAGGGCCTGGAATGGCTGCTTCGGAGCCCATCTTGAAAGAAGAGAAGGGGAAAAGCCTACACAGAGCACAGAGCTGGGCAAGGTGCGGCGCAGTAAGAGGGGCCAGAAGTTTGGTGTGGCTGGGATGCAGGGTGCGGGATGGCAGGAAGGCATAGGATGGTGAAATGCCAAGCCAAGGATTGTGACATTGATTTCCGAGTGATGAGGAGCCGGTGAGGGAAAGGGCAGGATGAGGGAAGAGCGAATGTTTACCTGCCTGTAGAACTTGCCGGAAACTGAGTTAGGGGTGGCCAGTGAGTGTGGTGTAGCGCCTACCGGAGCCTTAGCTAGGAATGAGATTGCCCGGAGAGAAAGCAGAGCACAGAGACCTGGGGAGGCCCTGGTAACCCCTCTTGGGTGCTCCCCAGTCTATTCACTTCCTCTTCTCTTCCCCTCCAGCCTTTCCCTTATTGCTGCGTGTTGCACGCCCTGTGGGCAAGCGCATGAGCACGTACCTGGGTGGGATCAAGGTGGGGTCCTCTGGAGTTTGCTGGGAGGTGAGGTAAGTACAGGGGGAGAGGTGGAAGCTTTTGGGCAGATGCCAGATACTTGAAACAGAAGTGGAAAAAGATGGGAGAGAGGACTTCACTTTAAAGAGAGGAAGGGGGTCTCCTTCTCGACACTAAGGGAGCAGGTGAGAACTGGCGGTGGGGAATGATTGGGGGTGGAGAGAATATTAGCTCCGAATGTTTCTCCTTTCTCAGTGAGTCTGGCGGGGAGAGGTGGATGACTTGTGGGCACTGTGGGCATGTTGGTGGCCCTTGGAAGAGTGGCAGAGACGCTGTGTGGCCAGTGGCCGGTGCTGGGTGAACCATATTGCACGCCTGCTGGGCCCTGGGGGCCGGTGGCTGTGCAAAGGCCCGGAGATGAGTGTCCCAGGTTTGGCCTTCATAGAGCAATGCCCTGGTGGTGGAACCTGCAGCCTCATCCCAGATGCCCGACGAAGCACAACGGAAGGGCTCCAACGGCCACGAGCCAGAGCCCCAAGGGACCAAGACCGGCTTCTCAGACGATGTGGCATTTGAGGTTGTCTTAAAGTATGTGTAAGAGTCTGAGAAAGAAGACCGAGGCTTAGGTTGCAAATATGATAAGCAGAAACCTCAAACCCCCTCGGGGGTGGGGGAGTGAACCTAGGTGGTGGGGGCCGGGAATGAGGACAGTTTTAAAATAATGCCTGTGGCCGTTTCTTCATCTTGGAGAATGGAGATCTTCCCAGTGTGTGAACAGCGATGAACATGTTTTCTAATTATCACATCGAGTCTTTGATCTGTTTTAATTATTTGTTTCTCCTACAAACACAAATTTGACTCCCCGGTGCTGTGCTTAGCCAGCTGCTCCACTTGGAGGGGCTTTGGAAGTGGGTCATGAAGTTTCCCAGATGGAAGGCAAGCAACCTGCCTTTCTCTACGGCTTCACAAGTATGGAGGTCCTACTAAGCGTTAAGCGATGGAGGGCGGGTGGGGTGTAGCAGTGACGAGGACCCCATCTGGAATTGCGCCCAATGCTTTCGGTCTGCCTCTCCCCAGGAGAAGATTCTGGAGGGAGAAAAAGGAAAAAATGATAAAAATCCTGATTAATTTAGAACCCATTTACAGAAATATGGACACATTGCAGGGGTGTGGAAGCTGGAGACTTAAAAAAAAGCTTTCTGGGTAGGTCTTACGGATTCAGGATGTTAGCCCTCTATTTGAAGCTTCGGAACCTTTAGTGTAAAATCTTCAGCAATAATCAGTTGAAAATGTGCTATGGTCCTCTCTACTGAATGAATGAGGCTGGGAGGCAGAGGCACGCAAAAAATATTTTAAAAGACAAGTTTACGAATTTTAGAATTAAAAAAAAAGTTCACTGGGGCATATTGTACATATCATCTAATTTATCCCTTTCAAGTGCTCAATTCAATGATTTATTTTTTAGTAAATTTACCAAGTTGTGTGATCATTACCATAAAATCACATTTAGAACATTTCTGTCCCCCTAGTAAGATCATGTATGCCCCTTTACTGTTAATCCCCATTTCTCCCTCTCCGCTCTCCAGGAAGCCAATTATCTACTTTGTGTGTCTAGATTTGCCTTTTTCTGGGCATTTTTTTATAAGCGGAATCATCCACTCTATAGTCTGTTGTGTCTGGCTTCTTTCACATAACAAAATGTTTTCGAAGTCCATCCATATCTCCTCACGGATCTGCAGTCTATTTGCTTTCATTGCTGCAAAACATCCCATTGTATGGACATACCACATTCTTTTACTCATCCAGAGCTTGTTGCCTGCTGGAATTGTACCCAGTTTGGGTCTGCTATGAACAATGCAGCTCTGGCCGCTCCTGTATAAGTCTTTGGGTGGGCGGAAGACTGAAAGTTTGGAATGAAAATATCTGCCCCAATTCTCAGTTATCCAGAATGCTATACAGCTCAGGAAGAAGGATTTACGTGCCAGCCAGCGTTTCATGTTCCCATCCGCTGAGTGCAAAAGCCTGGTCTGCAGAGAAATGCGCTGAGTCCTACAGCCAAGCTGTGACTGTTACGGGGACGTTGAGCTGGCAGGCACCTGTGAGTGTGAGGCATGAGATTCTTGCGTATCTGAATCCACCACTAAAAAAAAGAAAATGAAGTACAACTGACAAGCTAAGAAAGGAAAGGAAACCATATTAAGTGATCAGTTAAAACCAGGCCAAACAGGGGCGCCTGGGTAGCACAGCTAGTTAAGAATCTGACTCTTGGTTTCATATCAGGTTTGATCTCTTGAGGTCATGATCTCAGTGTCGTGAGATCGAGCCCCATGTCAGGCTCCACGCTCAGCACAGAGTCCGTTTCAGATTCCCTCCCTCTCCTCTGCTCCTCCTGCTTATGCTCTCTCTCTCTCTCTCAAATAAATGAATAGATCTTTAAAAAAAAAAAAATGACACAAGGCCAAAAAAAGAGAAAAGTGGAGGAAGTGGAAGACAACAATGGGCACACCGAACAAGGGCAGCCACTAGAAAACAGTAATAAATATGGGGGCTGTCACTCTATCAGTAACCGCGCGGAGCCTCAGTGGTCTAAAGGCACCAGTTTAAGGGCAGAGATTGCCAGAGTGGATCAAAGCGTGAGACTCACCTCTATGTTGCCTGCAACAAACTCACTTTAAACACATGTGGATTAGAAGTAAAGGAATGAAGACAGGTACACCACACTGACACCACTCAAAGGAAAACAGAAGTAGTTATATTCATTTCAGACAGAACGGACTTCAAAGCAAGGAAAGTTGTCGGAGATCAAGAGCGACCTTACACAGTGATAAAAGTCTCGGTTCTCTAAAAATACCTAAGAACTTAAATGCTTTTCCTCAAATGTTAGGTCTTATAAGAGGGCCAGGCATAATAGAATTTAGTCCAAACCCCTTATGCTGAGCTATGGAAACTGAGACTCATGGAGGTCAAGTGAGTCTCTGAAGGTCACATGATGTATCTGTGGGCAAAGCAGAAACTTGGACTCTAGTCTTTGGCCACTCCTTTCAGTCATTTAAAAATTTTATTTAGTTACTTCCTTATGCAAACGAGGTACACATACATATGTTTATTGGGCATTAATAAATTTGGCTGCATATGTAGGGGCTAACTTTGGTCCGAGGGAAGAAAGAGAGGAAGCAGCAATGTACGGCTGTCTTGCCAAATTTTGTATTTCGGTATAATATAATGAACTAAATATACATTTAATTTACAAGTGTATCTTTTATTCTTTATTGCCTTGAGAATGGAATAAAAAGGGAAAGAAGTTTCTGTGGGGATAAATGAGGATAAATTGAATGAAACAGGACAAAGGGAAAGAGGCATAATCCCGAGAGGCCTGGTGAACAAAACTTCCCCTGACGTACAGGTGTCATTATTCCTGTTTGTTCAAAGCCCCCATTCACCCTTTGCACTGGTCACTCTAGTGAGGGCCTCATACATGCCATTTAACCAGATGAGGTTGACAGTATTATCCCATTTCCAGAAGATGAAAATGAGGCTTGGGAGAGATTTAAATAATTTGCTTGAGGTTCAAAGCTGGCAAAGGAGAGATTCATTCTTGGAATTCATTATTTGACAGCCTTATGGAATAGGATTCTGCACGCCTCCTTCCTTAAGGAAAAGGCTACAAGTTGGTCACCTGAGAAGGAAAGCCTCGGAGCCTTCTCTGACTCAGGGTAAGGTTGTCATCTCTCTGCTGCGGATGGGTGACTGGACGGGTGTCTTTGTAGAGTGGCCTTGTGGGGTGGTTCACTGTGGCGAAAGAGAATGGGTCTACCTGTCCCATCTGAGGGGTGCTGGGACCATGGGGTCAGCTGAGATTTGAGATGAAAAAGGACCCCAGACAACCAGGACCTGGTGGCGGGCATGAATCTCATGCAGGGGACCCAAGTTTTGCTGCCGGTCAGTCACTATTCTCCAGCCTGGCTGAGGGGGGCTGTGGGCTCCGAATCTGGAGGTAGTTCTCACTGAGCTGATTGAAGCTGGACACTGATTTTTTTTTAGCTCACCCCAATTCATTTTTTATTTCTCTGGGTTTTCTTCGAATACAATTTCAATCCCAGCTCTTAGATGAGGCAGGTAAAAAAAAAACTTGCTTATCTCTAGAGGAGGAGATGGGAGAAGTAGAGCTGGACGGCCTGCTGGTCCAGGAGTCTGTTTCTCCTTATGCCTTTGATCTGGTATCATGGGAGACTCTATCTTCTGTGCTGTTTGGAAATTTTCCTCCTTTGCTTGAACTCCTGGGCTGAGTCGCAGGTTGGACATGCCGACTGGGGCTCATCCTCCCCAGTGAGGGATGGTGAGATCATCTAAAAGCGTCTAGAGCTGGGGTCAGCAGACTTTTTCTGTAAATGGCCAGATAGTATTTTTGGCTTTGCAAGTCGTACAATCTCTGTCATACCCAACCCTGTCATCGGAGTGGGAAAGCAGCCCCAGGCAACGTGCAACAAACGGGCAGGGCTGTGTTCCAATCTAAGTTTATGAAAACGAGTGATGGGCCAGATTTGGGCCCCAGGTGTGGTTTGCCATCCTTGGTCCAGAAGGTGGACTTGATGGGAGGACCCCTTCCACAATGTGTGCATTTATCAAATCGTCGCTGGGTACACTTCAAATATTTTACAGTTTTACTTATCACATATACCTTGATAAAGCTGGAAAAAAATTTAAAAAAGAAGGGGGAGTGGCCATAGCCTTCACATGAGTACCATCGCCCAGAGAGAAAAGACATCTTAGGCGATCCAAGCCTCTAGAGGACCCCAGCATTTGTACAGCAAGAGCCCTGAGTGCCAGCCAGCTCCATGCAGGCCTGGAGGCGATGTCTGTCTAGCTCAGAAGGCTGGGGAGCCTGTTTTGAGAGCATCGTGTTTAAGGAGCCAGGGGCGAGAGTATGGGCCTGGAAAGCGTCAGTGACGATGTCCAGCCAGTCCAGCTTGTTCTCCAGAGCTTGCCAGCTGGGGCTGGGCCAGGGCCGAGGCTGCATTCGGAGGCTGAATAAATTTGCCAAAGGCATGTTTTACCAACAGACACACCCCCAGGACACGTTGTTCCGATTACCCTGGCCCCTCACGGGTGCTCTTGGAATACTTCTGGGGTTTAAAATCTACTGTGAATCAGGCCAATTCCCAGATACAGAGGGGCCACGAAGAGGTGTGGGGCACGAGCCCTGGGGACTAGGACAGCCAGGCGGGCCCAGGTACCTAGCACGCAAGGGAGAAGTGGGTAGTCACCTGAAAACAGCTATGGTGTGGGGGAAGCAGAGAAGGAAGGGCTGACTTTGGCTGCAGGAGGACCTTAAAGGCCAGACCATATTTAGAATATTTAGGCCTCCCACCGGGGTGCCAGGGGTGGGAGAGCATGGGCACACTTTGCTAACAGCTAGAGGTTTCCTTTGGCTTCTACTTATTGGGCGGATCGTATTTTCCAAAGATGATCCCAGCAACATCTCCCATGCATCATGGGAGGTCTTCTCTTCTTTCTCTGAAGAGTGTGGCTGGTGCCCCATATGTAGCCGCTGGAAGGCCGTGTCAATGATGATGCCGGACCTGCAAGGCTAGGCCATAACCGGACTTGCGGTTCCTGCCCTGGGAATGGGAACACTCACATACAGAGCTCTGAATCCCCATGAAGAAATCCTACCCCCTGAGCATGCAGAAGCCACTCCACATAGAGCAGCTGCACGCCCGTGCCCCGGCGGGCAGTCCTGACCTCCTCCCAGCCCGTTGGAATGAACCCAATCTCATGTCTTCCCAGAGGACGCCCCACACATGCCGCAGCAGAGGTAGGCCAACCTCGTGGGCCCTTGAGCAGTGGGCATGTGAAGAGATCTCTGTATTTCCCCCCGAGGTGAGGATGGTTGTCCCATGGACTCCGGGACCCGAATGTGGGAAAGCGGCTTGGCACAGGTTCTTTGATGCCCTCCAAGCTAAGTTCCGTCTTGGGGGACTTACGAAAAAACAGCAGGAACCCACTGGAAGGTCTACTGGGGGACACAGCTTACCTCCGGCTGTGCTTTTAAAGACTGCTCAGTGTGCTTTTAGGAAAAAAAAAAAAAAATCTGCAGCAAAACGCAGGGCAGAGTAGTGGGTAGAGGCTGGGAAGAGAGGTGGAGACTTCTGGCTTTAGAAGAGGCACAGTCTCGGGCGAGCACGGCCATGGGGACTGAGAGCTGTGCAAGGCTAGAGAGTTCTTCCTCTGCTTCCACCCCATGGTGAGGACAGAGCCCGTGCAGGCATGCCCTGGGACCCAGCCGGCAAAGTCTTACAAAAGCAGGCTTCTGTTTTGAATAAGCCCAGAGTTCCTCACCCGACCCGTGAAGGAATGAAGCACCGAGCTGGTTTCTGGTAAGACGCTGTGCTATGTGGTTGGGTGGGCACCAAGGAAGAGCTCGATCAGTGTCCTAGAAGGTCATCAGGCTTTGACGGGTAAGGGATGTAAGGGTCAATGGCTCTGACAGATCTGGGAAGACAGGCCACAAGCTCCCTCAAAACACTAAAGTAAGATTGGTCTGCCTTACGGCCTACCCTGCCTTATCCCTCTCCTCGTGGGATGCTACCATGGAGCTGCTGTAGGGCAAAGTTGTACCTCCCCTCACCCCCATTGTGAATATGTCTTTCATAGAGATTCTGCCTTTTCTTCCACAGTCGAGATGAAGTTCAGCACAGATGCTTTATTATCTTAAATTCATACCATGGTGTAAATGACAGACACATGAGCATTTCCTAAGTGAGAATTCTGAAGCAAAGAGCACTGGGCCACCCGAAGATATTGGATTGGTGAAAGAGGTAGAATGGGAGGCAGAGAAAAGATGCAGAAAGTGGAGGCTGGCAGTCAGAGTCCACTGACCACAAGCTTGTATTTAGGTCTGGGTTTGTCTACAGTTAGAGCTCTTCCCCTGATACAAGCCGTTGTTATTGGCCATTGTTGGTTCGGACCAGCTGAGTGTCAGTTCTAACTTGCCAGGCATCTCTCTCTTCCCTTAGCCCAAACTCTGGGGCGGAGACTGTGGTATTCTACCAACGTTCCCACAGCCCTCATCATTCTCACACGCTCCACAAGCCCACTTCCAACTGCAAGTGTGTGTAGACCGTGCCTTCCTCTGGCCACTGCAGCCCCTGGGCGCGCTCTCAGGGCAGGCTCTCAGGGCAGGAAGCACATGATCATTCACGTCCCACCAGGAGCAGCCCTCAACTGATGACGGAAGGGATGTGGTGGACAGATGCTCCCAGTGCTTCTCCTCTTGACTGGGATATCTCCGAGGTGTGGTCTACACCATTTCCCAGAGCTCTGCTGCAGGCATGAGCCCTGTTACCCGCATTGCTAACTTGCCAATTCCCTCCCCTTCATCACTCCCGGCACTCCCATAGTGTCTTCTGACATCGCCTCCCAAATAACCACGTGCACTGACATCCTAGTCTTGGGGTCTTTTTTGGAGGCTCCCAAACCCAGACATCCTCTCAAGAACGCCCTGGTTCAGAGAAACAGAAGGCTGAGGGTGTACGGGCAATTTCTGCTATTTTCTCTGTGACAACACTTCTCCGAAGTTAGGCAGCAAGAAAGCCATGGCTGCCTTCTTAGCTCTCAGAGGGAAAAAAATAGCAAAAAACAAACACAAACTATTAAGACAATCGATGATCCTATCTCAAATTCAGGTGGGCCTGAAGTCAGCCCCTCCTAGACCTCCTCATCAGGCAAGTCACTACATCCTTCTGGTGTGTGTTGAGTGATTCTTCCTTGGAGCTGGGTTTCCAAGGCCTGCAACAGCCAAAGTTCTGCTTCACTGAAGATCTCAGACTGACCATCTCAAGAGTGGTTCTGTCATGTTATGTGATCGTCTGAATGTTGGTGTCACCCTCCCCCCAAATACATATATTGAAATCCTAACCCCAGGATGTAACGGTCTTAGGAGGTGGGCCTTTGGGAGGTGATAGGTCATAAGAGTAGAGCCCTCACAATGGGCATTTGTGTTCTTTATTATAAAAGGGACTCTGGAGAATCTCCCCACCCCTCCACCCCTCCAGTTGAGAAGGTGGCCATCTATAACTGGAAAAAAGAGGTCTTCCCAAAACCTGACTGTCCTGGCATCTCAACCTTGGACTTCCAGCCTTCGAACCATTAGAAAAAAATGTCTGTTGTTTATAAGCACCCCGCCCACACCTCCAGATACCTCCATCCCGTCTATTATTTCATAATCTCTACTGCAAAGTTTAAAAAATTCCTCCTTTCTCAGAACTAACACTGCTTTGTGGTCAGGAATTGAGCCCACCTTTGAAGACTTGGTTTTCTCAGCTGCTAGTGTGGGGGGCTCACCCCTTCACATGCTCAGACAGAAGCTCTTTCAAGCTCTGCGCCCTCCAATGGTTGGATGACATTAAAGCAAGCATCCTGCGTCTGCTGTGAACACACCTTGGCAGGGGCCTCGGGTTCCTGGCACGGACCCCTTCCCGGCTGCCATGCTGGTCACCGTGGACATGGAGCAATCACTGTGGAGAGGGCTGCTGCTTTGTGGGAACTGCTTTTGATGGGGACAAAGGAGCTTGTCTTCAGTTTGCTTCTTTAAATCTCCCAGGGGCTTTGAAGTCAGAACTGCTTGTTTAGTAGGCATTTGGTATGATTTCCTTTTGATGCCTCCCTTCGAGGGCATTGTGTCAGGTCAAGGGCGCAGGAGAAAATAAAACAAAGGCCACCCTTATTAGGATCAGCAAGTCCTTCCGAGGGACCAGAATGTGTGTAGAGCTGGTGTCTGTTCACAGAACATTCTAGAGGCTTTCCTTATCAATGGTTAAGAGAGTGTTCCTTAAAGTTTTGTTCGTTGCTTCTCTGCTGATTCATGAAGCAAGCTTCTCCTCCAACCCAAGCGAGACCAATGATGAGTCCTTTTTCCTCACTTCCTCTGCTTCCCTTTCGCTGCCCTTTCCCTTTTCTTCTTCCTCTGTTCCTTTTCCATTTCCCCTCTGTATTCCTTTCCCAGGGCTGCCATAACCAAGATCACAGGCTGCGTGGTTGAAACAACTAACATTTATTTCTTATAGTTCTGGAAACTGGAAGTCCAAGAGCAAGGTGTTGGGCCGTTTGGTTTCTTCTGAGACCACTCTCCTTGGTGTGTTGACAGTTGCCTTCTGACTGGGTCCTCACTTGTTCTCTCCTTTGTACTGGTGCATCCGTCTAATAAGGACATCAGTCCTATTGGATTAGGCTTCACCCTTGTGATCTCATTTAACTTGAATTCCCTTTAAAAATGTCCATCTCCAAATTTGCTTTGAGGTACTGTGGGTTAGGGCGTCAATATATAAATTTTGAGGGAACACAGTTCAGACCATAATACCCTTTTCTGCACTTCCGTTCTCAGAAATGGTCTTGATGAATCAAGTGGCCTGGGTTCAGATCTTGGTTTTACCATTTATAAGCTGAATGATCCAGATGACTTGCTTAACCTCTTTGAGCTTCAGATATATTATCTGTAAAATGGGAACACTGACACCTCATGGTGGTGTTGTCAGGATGAAAGGGGATAGTGTATGTAGAGAGCCTGGCCCCGTGCCAGGCGTGGGAGAGGCCTTCACTAGACATCGGTGGCCTTTTTCTTCTTCCTCCTTCCGGTCTCTCTGTGCCGTGGCCTAGCCAGGATAGCTGAGCACTTCTGCAGAAGCGGTCCTTAAATGCCTTTCAGAGGTCTTGGGCTGCAGAGTGCCCAGAAGGATCTGAAACCTGGGGTTCCTGATGAAAAGCCCGACTCCCTGGCCCCACTTCCAGAGATAGAGGTGGGGCCTGGAAACTGGACTCCTCAGATGTTTGGGATGTATAACCAGGTTTGGGCACTGCTGCCCTGGAAGTTGCTGCTCTTTCGGATTTTAGACTTAATCCCCTTTACAGACTAGGTACATTGATGTGAAAATTCTCATCAACATTAGCTGTTGCTTCTTTTTCTTTCTTCTTCTTCTTCTTTTTTTTTTTTTTTTAACAGATTGTTACCTCAAAGATGTTTTTCTCTGCTACACATGCATGTGTCTTTTTGGTGGAGTTGGCTACCTTAGTTTCCCCCTTGAAACTGAGAATGGACCAGGTTAAGAAACCCAGAATGAATCAAGTTCAATTTCAGCTGCCTTGGGGCTCAGCTCTGCCCTTCCCCATGCACAGCAGGGCCCACCCTTGTGCAGTGGGATCCTTTCTCAGCAGCCCAGAGGCCTGATGTCCTACACTTGTATCTGTGCTCTTGGTCCACTGGGCAAGCTCTGTGGGGGCTTAAGGCAGTGCTTCTCAGGGCAGAGTCAGTGGTTGCAGTTCAAGATCTCTGGATCGAAAGAAGTTGAAGTGTATCTAAAACATAAAGGCAAACTGGGGCACCTGGGTGGCTCAATTGGTTAAGTGACTTTGGCTCAGGACATGATCTCAGGGTCCTGGGATTGAGCCCCACATTGGGTTCCCTGCTCAGCGTGGAGCCTGCTTCTCTCTCTCCCTCTGCTATTCCCCCTGCTTGTGCTCTCTCTCTGTCAAATAAATAAAATCTAAGAAAAACCACAAAGGCAAACCTAGAAGACCTAGAAGATTATATAGCAAAAATCAAGAGGTATAGGATGGGGATGCAGCAGGCAATTTAAGGGCAACAATGTTCCATCTTTCATAGTGGGAATGTAAGTAGATCTGTCTAAAGATGATGAGACATGGATGGACAGTGGCCCCTATTATCTGAGGGTTCATTATGTCAGTCTCTGTAGTGATGAGGTTGTACAGAGAATCAAAAGTTGTCAATTTCAGGTATCAATAGATACCTGAAATCAGCATGTTCGATCAGAGCCATGACATGTTGGATTATGTGGTAATCTCCCTGACACACTCTCTCTTCTTCTTCTTCTTCTTCTTTTTTAAAATTTTATTTATTTATTTGACACAGAGAGAGAGAGAGAGAGAGAGAGAGCTGGGATTATGACCTGATCCAAAGGCAGACGTTTAACTGACTGAGCCACCCAGGCGCCCCAGTACCCTCCCTTCTTGACATTCATGGTTGTCTCCCTTTATCACTTTAATTCAATCAAAATCCTAAAGAAGATGTAGGAGTTCATGTAAACTAAAGTAAGAAGCATAGCTGCGTGTATCACCCTCAAAGCCAAGGGCAAATGAAGGGCTGGCAGGAAGAGGCGGGTTAACAACTGGGAAGGGAAAAGCTGGCCAGAATGGCAATGGTACCATTGCTTGGAAATGAATTTTAATATCTCATAATAAGAGAAGTCCTTGGGAACATTTATGGAATCTCCGAATGCTCTTGGCAAAGATGATTGTCCTATGATTGAACTGTGAAAGTCAAATATGTAACAAAGGATGTCGTCTCCTGCTATTGTACAATTTTGTCTGAAAAATGACTCCCAAAGCCCCTTAAATGCTTGATTTCTTCTTACTCTAAGAACTAGTGCCCAGCTGCCATTATAACTTAAGTTTTATTAAATAAAAACACACTTATTTTTATAATTTTAGTTTCAGTTTTCAGGATAATCTCTTAATCACCATTTACTGTGAAATTTTGATCTGTTTTAAATGGATTCACTTTAAGTGGCTTTTTTTCCGGTGCCAATTGTACTTGGATAATGAGGACCTTCTGTCTAAGTATATGATTTAGAGGAATGATTGTAACCAGCCACTGAAAACAGAAACAGTGAAGAGAGTTGATGCCTCTGTGGAATGGGGCACAGGAACAAAGAGATGAAAGGGACTTTTATTTTTGATTGCATACGTTTCTGTAACATTCCAACTCACTTCCGTGTATTTTATTTCCCTGGGATGTATCTGCCATTCAAGTTTTCCTTTCTTTTCTTATTTGGTAGAAAAATATCTCAGTGATGTAATTGGTAAAAATAGCCAGGATGTGAGGTCTAATGTGGGCCCCTGGATTATGAGTTTCTGGTGGATCTTATTGGTGTCCTGCCCTTATTCCCTTGACACTGTTCCTGCCCTGCACTTGCTGGTAGCTTGCCGCTGTGAGCACCTGCGCTCTGCCTGAGCCTGCTCTGGCTGCGAGCCCCACGCAGGGGGCAGGCCTGATATGCACGGGAGTTGTCCTGAGAGCAGTCCTCAGCAGAATGCATGGGGGCTCCAACCTGTGCATTCTCTGGGCCCCCAGCCCCAGAGGCCCCCAGCCCCAGAGGCCCCCAGCAAGAGCGAGTCTCGGTTGCCCACAATGGCCATCTGCTCAACAACATGCTCTCTTTGGGCTTCCTTCCCTTCTCCACTGCACTCCTGGAGCTTCCTGCGATCACCTCGCAGGTTAACTTCTTGCACTTGAATCCTCGACTCACAGTCTTGGGGTAAGCCAACCCAAGACCTAAGTTCTGGTGTGTATCCTGGGAAGATGGACTGCCTTTCTCTTTTGAGCCGGGAAGTCAGGTGAGGATGTGGAGCCTGTGCCCCTTGCTCCTTTTTTGGTGCTGTAGAATAACAGCACCAGTAAGGAAGGGCCAGAAAGTTGGTCCCTTCATTCTTTCCACACAAGAGACAGTCTGGAGCCCACTGCTGCTGGTAGCGGTCAAGAGCACAGAGCCCCCGCTCAGAGATGCTGGGTCTGGATACAAGCCAAGGCTCAGTCCTCCAGAGTGAATCTACAGTAGGACTGAGAACAGGCTACCAACCCACCTTCCAGATCCAGTACTGTCCCACACAGGTGTGAAGTGTTGCTCATGTTCTTGTAAACCCCTTCTCAAACATGTGCAAAAAGGATAATGTAAACCCAGCCACTCAGGCTCTGTTTTCCTGAGGAAGCAACAGGGTTTTAGAAACGAAGAGACTGATTTGGTCTGTGACTTTTTTGGCCCAACACAGTGCAGTGGCAGTAACTCTGTGCCTGTTTCTGGGCATAGTCCTTAGAAGGCCGGACTTTCTCTTGTAATACTCTATCTGGGTGCTCTGAGGGGCTTAGCGTGGTCCAGCCCAAGTTCCAAACCCATAAAAACATGCAATCTAAGAAAGTGGTTGTTTAAGCCATAAGTTTGGAGCTGTTTTACAATAGATACCTGAAATCGGCATGTTCGATCAGAGCCATGACATTTAGAATCCACTCTTATTCATATTCTGCATATAGTGTTCTGTATACCAAAAATATATGTTTGGAACTATAATCTTTTTAAACATATTTAAAAAATCATTATACTTTCCAGTTAAAAATCTTTAGACTTCCAATCACTTAATGGATTTAAAGCAAAATTCTCAGTTCATGTGGGACATTGATTACATTAATGGTCCCACATTTTCATGTTTCCCAGGGTCCATGGCCTTGATACTCCCCTCTCACAATGACTCTGGATTTGGCCACGTATCATGGGCTGAATTGTGAGTTAAAATTATGTCATTAGGGTGGGCCCTAATCCAACACTATTGGTCCTTAGAAGAAGAAGAAATTAGGAACTTGACATGGGTAGGGGGAAGACCATGCGAAGACACAGGAAGAGGACAGCCATCCACAGGCCAAGGAGCGAGGCCTCAGAAGAAACAACTGTGCCAACACCTTGATCTTAGACTTCTAGTCTCCCAAATACTGCGGACATATATTTTTGATGTTTAAGCCACCCAATCTGTACTTTGTTCTGGCAGCCCTAGTAAACCAATACACCTCGTGACTTGCTTTCACCAATGGGACAGTGGCAATCTACAAGCAAAGAGAAGACTGAAAAAGTTGTTCTGAATGTCTGCTTCTCTTTTCACCCTGGCTGCTCCTAAGAGAACATGCCCAGGCTAGCCCCCTGGAAGGATGTGAGAGATACGTGGTGGAGAGCCAAGACCTCCCAGCTGAGGCTGCTCTGGACCAGTCAGCCCACAGCCAACCTGTCTGATTGCGCACACGTGAGCAAGTCCAGCTAAAATAGCCTTGTCTGCTCAGGTGAGTAGAACCACCCAGATGACCCAACTGGTGAGAAACGGTAAGAGCATAGTGCTTGGAAGCACAGTGTTGGGGTGGTTGGTTATGTAGCCTGGCTGTGGCCATAGGTAACTGACAGGCCCCTTTCAAGGCCTCCACGGTGTGCTCAGTGTCACCTCATTCTTCCCTCCGCTGCCTTTACCAGCAGAACAAAATTTACATGAAAGCAAAGCCTCGTCAGCATGTGTTTTTACAGGGACATCCACTGCTGAGGTGGTCCTCTGCCTGGCTGCCTCAACGTGTCACTCCCGTGTTGGCTTCCAGAACCATCCCACTTAGTTTTCAGACCTAAACCTACTCTCCTCCAGGCATCACTTCCAATCCTTCCGCGCTAGTTCCCTACTGCTGCTGTGACCAGTTGTCACAAATTCAGTGGCTTAAAACAACACAAATTTATTCTCTCAGTTCTAGAGGTTTGAAGTCTAAACTCAAGATGCTAGCAGGGTTGTGTTCCTTGGGGAGGCGTCAGGGGATGCATCCGTGCCCTGGCTCTTCGAGCTTCTAGAGGGTACCACATTCCCAGCTTGTGGCCCCCACCTCCCTGTCCTAACACATCCCTCTCCCTTCTGCTTCTGTCCTCATTTCTCTTTCTCATTCTGATTCTCTTGTCACCCTCTTTCAAGGACCCTTGTGATGACATTGGACTCGCTTGGATAATCCAGGATAATCTCCCCACAGGAAGATCCTTAATCCCATCTGCAAAGTCCCTTTTGCCATGTAAGGCACATCCACAGGTGTCAGGGGTTAGGACGTGGATATATCTGGAGGCCTTTATTTCAGCCTATTTTTTTCTGCCACATCGCTTTGCTCTGTCCTCTGCACATTCTCTAAAGCTGAAAAAATTCCTCATATTGTCCTTGGTAAGCAGAATGAGATTGTTTAAGAGTCTGTATCTACTATGAGACAGTGAACTCCACAAGAAAAGATATTTTGTGCATTATTCATTTTTGAATCAGTAGTACTTAGCATAGACCCTGACACAGGGTAGGACTTCAGAAAAGTTTCCAGATATTTAATATTTGTGTAACCTACAGCCTCCTTGTGTATATTGTGTATAAGAGGCAAATGTAAGAGTCTGTGTAAATAGATGTACATAGACACGTTTCAATACAGTGTTTTTGAGGGAATGAGTAGGAGTGAATAACATGGATAATATGATATAATATAATATGATTTATTATTTATTTAGTCACCGAGTAAGATAAAAGAAGACTTTGCTAAGGCATTTATTTTATACTTCGTTTTTTCCCATCTTAGAGCAACTCAGACCACAAGCCCACACGCAGTGGATTCTCCCATGCATTTTCCACAGCACCCCTGGGGAGGAAACAATGCTTTCATCCTCTTCGGTGGAAGGCTGGACAAGTTGCGGAGGTGCGAGTAACGCACAGGTGGCTGCCTTCCAGCCCAGCGCTTGCCCCACGGGCCAACGGCGAGGAGCATGCAGCCCGGGTGCAGGTGTAGGTCATTACCGCACCCTGTCCTCATGGGTATCACAGCTTTGGAAGGAATTGCTCCGTCGACTGGAAATTTGCTATGCTTGGTCGGCATTCCCCAGGAGAGGAGATGAAATCAAAGAAAAGATGTTCTCTGTTTTGCCGCTAGATGGGAGGAAGGGGGTGTGTGGGGTGTGTGTGTGTGTGTGTAACACTGCAAACAAAATAAAAAGAATCTGTCTTCCTCGTAGATAACAGACTAAAGAACATCTGGCAATTACAAAATGAATCATTCCACGTGCCTATAAAGTTTGAGAAAAGGGAGCACTGGTTTCACCCAGAATTCTCCAACCAACTGCCCAATGGCTCCGAGAGCATCTCACATCCTGGTGGGCCCTGCATTTCAGCGCAATGATGGTGAGAGTCGCTGAAACAACAGCAGGATGGGGAAGAAGATGGGCTCATTTTTAGTTGTTTCAGGATCACTGGAATGAAACTAAGGCTCAGAGAAACCAGCTGTTCTTAGAGGGAGGGAAGAGGTCACTCCAGCACCTCTTCCAATTTCTTTAGTTATTGGGGGGCTTTTCCACATTGGAAAATCCTCATCAGCCACCTTACCTCTAAGAAGGTGGCATTTACAACTCAGCGACAATCCCTGGCATTGCAACAGAGATCTGCCCTCACCTCATTCCTCCTAGGAAAGACAATGTTTAAGGCAGAACAGGCAGGAAGCATTGCTCCAACTTTCTAAACAAGGGCCCAGACTCCTCCGTTTCTCTAACTCACTTCCTAGTTGATCCAGTCTCACAGTGACCATCCACAGGGCAAAAGGCGAGTTCACCTGCCTACCTCTCTCACATTCATTTGGATTTCTAAGTGGCATCTCAAACAGCCAAAATAGAATTCTTGATTCCCAGCTTCCTCCCTTAGGCCTCCCTACCTCAGTTAATGCACCTGGTTCAATTTTTTTCTTTCCCCTACCCTCACCTTACTCCCAATAGTCACAGATTCAATTTATTAGTGAACTGACTCAATGCTATCTCTAACGCAGGTGTCAAAATGGTTCATTTTCCTGCATCTTTATTGCTTCTGCCTTGACCACCATCAGCTCCCTTAGGAAGTACTGTAATGGGCCCTCTAATTGGTCTTACAGCTCTCATTCCACTCTCCACACAGAAGCCAGAGTAGTTGTTTAAGAATATGAATCAGATGGTGTAATCCCCCTGCTAAAAACCCCATAGTGGCCTCCCACCATAATTTAGAGTATGATCCAACCATGGCCCACGAGGTGGTGACTCCCTAGACCTTGCTCACCTCCTGCCCTCTCTCATGCCACTCTCCGTCTTCCTTCCTTTCCAGCCACACTGGCATTCTCTTGATCCTCTCCTTGTTCACCCCGCACCCGCCCCAGGGTATGTGCTGTCTGTGCTCTTCTGCCTGGACCTCTCCATCCTCAGATCTTACAGTTAGTTCTTCCAGATCTCATTTCAAATGCAGTCTGCGTGGATGCTGTGGCTGCCCCATCCCAAGTGCTTCCCTCATCACACTTCCAGGTCCCCACAAGCTGACTCCCCAGCCGAAGCATAAGTCCATGTGCTGATCAGGGGCTTTGGCTCATTGACCTCTGCATTCCTGGAATCTACCATGGAGCCTGCACACAGAAGATGCTCAGTTAGTATCTGATGAAAGAGGAATGTAAACAGGCCACTGCCCTCTCTGCAACACCACACCACAGCTTGTCGGGTCAGCTGGGTCAGAGATGGAATCAGGAGCATCGCTGAGGGGGCACGGTGGAAGGAAGATCCCGGATGGGTCTCAAGAGCCAGAGGACTGAGGTTCAGATTATGGGTCTATCTCTGACTGCCACGTGGGAGTCACATATTTACTCTGAGCTCTGGATGCCTCAACTGTGCCATGGAGTTAACGCTTTATTTCAGGTTGTTGCTGGGTAGATTAAATAAGGTCAGACATGTGGCAGTCCTGGGTATACAACAAATGGTCTTGGTGCGTTTTCTATCTCCTTGGCTTATTTGTTCAGAACATAAAGCTAACAAAGTGAGGACACATCATGAATTTAATGTCTCATGAGCTGGCTGCACCAGACTTCTTGGCCTCGGACTCACACTGGTCATCTTCCCTGTTTAAAAGCCATCTCACCGTGCATGTCATGTGGCACCAGGTCTCCAGAGTAACATAGGGAGTCATGGTCACTACTGAGTTGCTGGGCGTATGTGGGACCTAGGAAAGGGACATGGGTGATGAACAGATGGGCTTTTAACAGAGGGGAGAATGGAAGTGGCGTTTACGGAGCAGCTATTCCTTCCAGTTATGCGAACACAGAATTTCCACTGTCACAGCAGTCTGAGGAGGGGTCATCATCGTCCTCTCTTTATGGTGAGAAGACTGAGATTCAGGACGATTATGCATAGAATATACACGCTTTTAAGGTTTTTGCTGCATGTTCCTCTATTTTTCCGAAAATGTGTTCTGAATTACCTTATGACCAGTGGTGAATCTTGCCACACCCTTGCAGAATTCATTTTTTTTTTTTTTTTTTGGAGGGGAGGCACAGTTAGGATATATTTCTGTTTGATTTAATCAATAAAATGTGGAATTTAGCAGTAAGTTAATAGTGAGTAGTATAAAATCTCCTGTTCTTCTAAAATTAAACTATGTCATCTTGAGTAATGTCTAGCAACCCCAAGCCATGAGAACACGTGTAGGTGGCCAGAGCACGTGCCCGTAATGACCGCGGCAAGCTTATGAGCAACGTGCCAACCAAGTCTTCCGGTGTGGAATGCGCCTAACCTGTGCCCTCCATGATCATATCTGGCTTCTCCTATTCACCTATAAATACCTGTGACTAAAAATAAAATAAATATAAGTAAAGCTGAGCAAGTAGACCTGAAGCCTCTGCAACTAGCCTTGCTGCTTTGAAGGTGTCTATTTTGATAACCCTTGCATATGGCTTAACTGGATTCCAAATGCAGTCTGCCATCAAGCCAAATGGTGGCTGTCCTTGGACCCCCCTGTGCAGGGCCTGTGGCTTTGGAGATGACTGGCTTCAGTTTTACACTGATGCAGGCAGACATAGGGGTCAGCAGCACTTAAAGGCTTGGCATAGTGTGTCCTTTCTCCCAGCCTTGAATTAGCCATAGAAAGAGCATTCTGTTGGTAGGGATGGAACAGTAAACCTTCTTTTCAATTCTACATGGGCATCACCTTTAGTAGTGCCTTGGGTTGCTCTTTCTTGGCTTGAAGTTACAGAGGGTTTCTCTAGTTCTTCCTCAAACCCAAGTGGAAGACTTTGCTAGATATGGAGCCCGGACAGAACATTTCCAAACTGTCCATTTTGTCCAACCAGCCTTTTCCCAAGTAGAAGGCTGGTTTCCTCTACTTCGATGGCAGTCTTCAGAACCAGTGACACTTCTCCTCGGTTGATAATTTTCAATGGTTCTTAAATGGAATGATTGATCTGTTTTCCTCATCAGTTCCCAGGTTGATTTTCCATTCTCTAGCACCTTGGTGGATCTTGCTAAACAAAGCATATTGCCTGCTACCCACTGGTTATCCAGCAGTTCTTCAGATGTGCTTCTGGGAGCAAGATCCACTTTTTAAAGTTGTTTGGAAATGCTTTTAGCACTGTCACTTGTAGAGTCCCAAAGTGGATCTTCAAAATGTAGTTCTCTTTTATTAATTCAAAAATTTCTCTTCTGAGCTTGCCATAAAGGGTAGGTTCCACATAAGAATGTGTCCTCATGCACCTATGCCCCGATGTCACACTGCTGGCTATGGCCATGGGCATTGCTAGCTGCAGGAATCCCACAGTGAGGCACAGCATGGCTTCCCCACATCTAAGTGTAAATTACCTTTATGTGGAAGTTGTTAGCATCATAAAGCTGCTTTAAACCATTGTGCCCTCCTGTTTCAGATCTCAGTGTGCCCTGTTGTGAAGGTATGCTCTAACTGGTGTGAGCAAGGCTTTGGATGATCTACCTTGACGCCTTCTCGGAATCTGAATTCTCCCTCCTCACAAAGCTCCACTATAGGGATGACTCAGGAGTCTCAAACACTTGCTTCAGATGTACAGTCTGCTCGGGTTTTACGCTTTTTGTGATGCTCACCCCCACCTCAGTAACTTCACGGGGGAGCTTCAGCCTCTGCCCACTCAGTTCCCATTTCCTTGTCTGCAGCCTCAGGGACCACTTCAAATTTCTCTTGTCCCAATATTCTTCCGAAGTTACAGATTTGCTGAAGAGTAGCTCAATCACCCGCCTCCATCTGAGCATTTTCCTTCTGTAATTTCCCCCTGAAACTACTATTGTTGAGTTGTTTCTCTCCCCGCATTGGAGGTTCTTGAGAGCTCTTCTGAGAAAAAGAGTGTTCTTTTCCTGGTTGGGAGGGTGATGAATTAGCTGACAAGGCCCCAAAGGGTGGGACTGGGGGAGAGGATGTCAACCTACACTGAGATTAGAATCTTAAATGTTTATAAATCTTTCCCACAGGCAATGTCTTTGCTGGCAATTTTTTCTTTCTTTTTCTTCTTTTTTTCTGTCTGGTGAAACTATAAATTCTGAACTACCACGGCTGATGTTTCCACCCCCGAAATGGGAGAAATCTTAGTTTTACAAAAACATTTACAAAGCTTGTCTCTCTGAGCATCAGCAACACTTGGGGCATTTGGTGGATTTTCTGACCAAGCCTCCACCAACATTTGCTTAAGTGTGTAACAAGCAACTTGAAAAGAAAGACAGAAGACAATCAGACCAGAAAGGATAAGGTAAGTTGATAACTAAATGGTGAGGTCCATAATTTAATGATACTCTACATTCGTTTATTCATAGGAGGTTTATAGCAGCTTTATTTATTCATTTATAACTATAGTTGATATACAATGTTATATTAGTTTCAGATGTACAACATATTGATTCAACTTTTAACACACTGAGTCAAGAATCTTGTACGTTACTCAGTGCTCACCATAAGTGCAGTCATCTTCTGTCACCAAACAACATTATTACAATATTATTGACTATATTTTCTATGCTGCACTTTCCATCTGTGTGACTTACTTATTTTATAACCAAAAATTTGTACCTCTTAATCCTCTTCATCTATTTTCCCATTCCCACACCCACCTTCCCTCTAGCAACCAAACGGATGTAGATGTGTGTGTGTGTGTGTGTGTGTGTGTGTGTGTGTATAAATAGAATATTACTCACCGTAAAAAAGGATGAGATCCTGCATTTGCGACAACCTGGATGGACCTAAGGGTATTATGCCAAGCGAAATAAGTCAGATAAAGATAGATACTGTATGATTTCACTTATATGTGAAATCTAAAATACAAAATAAATGAACAAACAAAACAAACAAAAAAACTCTTAAGTATGGTCAGCAACTTGGCTTTAAACTTTCAAAAGATTTCATGTCCCAGGACAGAGGGGAGATGCAGATGAATGTGCGGGTGGATGGGGACTATCAGGGACCACCCCAAAGACTGGGGAAATGGTGTCCTGAGGGCTCTGCCCTGGGAGGCCAGGAGAGACCGGGATAGACTAGACCGGCCAACCTCAGCCCCATCTCTCTGCAGTGTGACCTGCTCCTGACCGGCCTGTCCTCAGTGACCACCTCCCTTCCTCACCACTCCCTCGGCTGGCAGATGTGTACGTACTTCGCACTATTGCCCCAACCCTGGAATTCCCTCATCTCTAGTATTCACTTTTAAGTGTTGCTATTTGAGATTTTGAAAATTACATATTACTTGGGGTGCCTGGGGTGGCTCAGTCAGTTAAGCATTAAACTCTTCATTTTGGCTCAGGTCGTGATCTCAGGGTTGTGAGATTGAGCCCCAGGCAGGTTCTGTGCTGGGCTTGAAGCCTGCTTGAGATTCTTTCTCTCCCCATCTCCCTCTGACACTCCGTGCCCTTAAAAAAAATCATATGTTACCTAAATCACTGGCTTTCTCCTTTACAACTGATTTCGGTTACCTTTTTCTTATGTTCATTAACAATTTCTTTTTTCTTTTTTATTTCTGAATTGTCTCTTCTCCTTTGCCCATATTTCTGCTGGGGTCTATTTTGCTTCTTTGTCTATAAGAGCTATTTACAGATCAGTGACCTTAACACTGTCATTTTGGGGACAGTTTTTCAGCTGCTTCTCTTTCAAGTTTATTAATTAATAGTGAAAATATTGATCTGTGATGTGCTGATAAGCCTTTGATGGCTGTTACTTGAGGAAAATGACTCAGGAAAATGGCACACAAGGACCTTATCTGGAATTGGAACTGGGAAAGTGGCAAAACTGAACAGCCCCCAGGATTCAGTTACTCTAAATCATGAGCCACCCATCCCCTTTCAGGATCTGTGTAGCCTTCTGTGTGTCCTGCTTTATTTCAAAGCATTTATGGCCAGGGCTGGTCTACCTACACACAGCTTACACTCCCTCAATTGCTTTAGTTTTCATGTGACTATCATTATCCCTGATTTTCCCAATTTGAATTACATAGAAAGAAGGTCTGCTTAGTCTGGCTTTTCTTAGGGTAGGCCATGTCATTGCTGGCAAGTTTATGGATTGGCTGCCCATGGGTTAAGTGTTTATTTCTAATCCAATCTGCAAGACTAGGTGGGTAAAGCATCCAAATGCTATAAAATTAGGCTGAAGGGGCTGTGAATAGAGAGATTTTTCCACAGAAAGGCTCTGGGTAGATAGATACCAAATGACAAGGAATAATAGGATTAATCAAGAGCATAGATCAATGAGGAGAGGAAAAAAAGTAGATATTATGTATACATTTGTAAAGATAAAAAGGTAAATTAAGCTTTAAGAAATCAAATAAAAGCATGAAAATTATATGTCTTAAAATGATAACTGCTAATCTTCAGGGACAACTATTTGAAGAATAATGTAATTACTAATTTCTAATCTTAGGCCTGGAGCAAACCTTTCAAAAAACAGAACTGCTGACACAGAGCAGGGCTAATGAAGAGAATGTGAGATAAACAGTGTTTTGTTTCAGTTTACTGCTTAACTAAAAACCAATCCTGAGATACAGAGACAGAGAGAGAGAGAGAGAGCGCGCATGAGCAGTGGGAGAGGCAGAGGGAGAGGGAGAGGGAGAAGTAGACTCCCCGTTGAGCTGGGAGCCACGTGGGGTTCAATCCCAGAACCCGGATATCATGACCTGAGCCGAAGGCAGACACTTAACCCTCTGAGCCCCTAAACCAGTCCTCTCTTTACCACTAGAAACAGACTTACTAATGTCTTTAAATCTAATTAGACCAGAGAACTAAAGATCAGAAACCCTAGAACCTTCAGTTTTGGCAATGACTTTTAGGATCTGACATTAAAAGCAAAGGCAATAAGGGCAAAAACAAACAAGTGGGACCACACACACAAAAAAATAATAACAACTATAACAAAAACTTTGCACAGCAAAGGAAACTATCAATACATTGAAAAGGCAACCTAAGGAATGGGACAAAATACCTACAAATGATTTCTGATAAGATGTTAATGTCTGAAATACATAGAAGACCTACAGCTTAATAGAAAAGAGACAATCAGATTTAAAAATGGGAAGCAGCTGAATACACATTTTTTTCCAAAGACATACAAATAGCTGACAGGTACATGGAAAGATGCTCGGCATTACTAAGCATCAGGGAATGCAAGTCAGAACCACAATGAGATAGCACCTCATACCTTTTAGAATTGCTATTATCAAAAAGATGAGAAATAACAAGTGTCGGAAAAGATATGGAGAAAAGACAATCCTCATGCGCTGCTAGTGGGGATATAAACTGGTGCAGCCACTATAGAAAAACAGTATGGAGGCTCCCCCCAAATTAAAAACAGAACTACTATATGATCCAGCAATTCCATTTGGGGGTATTTATCTGAAAAAAACTAAATCACTATCTCAGAAAGATATCTGCACCCCGTGTTTACATCAGCCTTGTTTATATAGCCAAGATATGTAAACAACCTAAGTGTCCATTAAACTATGTATGGATAAAGATGCAGTATATATGGGAGGCAATCCTACCATTTGCAACAACACGGATGGACATAATGCTGAGTGAAATCAGTGAGACCAAGAAAGGCAAGTACTGTATGATGTCACTCAGATACAGAGAACAGATTGATGGTTGTGAGGGGGTGGGGAGGAGGATGGGTGAAAGGTACAAACTTCCAGTTACGAGATGAGTAAATCCGGGGATAGAATGTACAGCATGGTGACTACAGTTAACAATGCTATATGATATATCTGAAAGTTGCTAAGGGAGAACTTAAAAGTTCTCATGGCAAGGAAAGAAAAATTGTAATTGTGTGGAGATGGATGTTCGGTAGACTTATTGTAGTGATCATAGCAAATCACTAAGTTATCCACCTAAAATGAATACATGTTACATGCCAATTTTATTTCAATTAAAAATTTAAAATAACAGGGGCACCTGGGTGGCTCAGTGGATTAAAGCCTCTGCCTTCAGCTCAGGTCATGATCCCACCAGTAAGGCTCCTGGGATCCAGGAGACAGAAGCTGAAGGAGGCTCCAGAGGAAGGAGGGGCCTCTGTAGGCCCCTCCCTCCCTCCTTCCAAATCTCCCACAAGTCTCTTCTCTTCCGCCCGAACCGGAAATAGGTAAGGAAAGGAATTCTGGGACTTGTGGTCCGGCCCAGCCAGCCGACACATTGCCAAGCCACGGCAGCCAGTGTGGATTTCCTTCTCAGATTCTTGTGAGAGCACGCCTGTTGCTTGCAGTATCTCAAGGAACTGATGACTGTTAATTTTTCTGCTGGGACCTGGTAGAAGCCCATTTCTACAAATGGGCTCCCTTTGATTCTGGCCAATTTCCCCTTGCCCACTTTTTCACGGTGCCACTAAAGCTGTCCCGGCTATTTGTAGGGTCTCATTTTCAGTGGGCTCAAGGCCTTGTTCCCTTGCAGGTGGCTGTGATTCCCTACCCTAAGGCCCTGAGTTCCTGACATCAGCATTTGCTCCCATTCCAGTGTAGCCTTACCTACCAAATTTCCTCTATTTTAAGCTTACGGGTGTTTTTTGTGGGGTGTGGAGGAGGGTCTGGTGGGGATGGAGATATCCTTTATTGTGAGCACAATGGTGCATCTAAAATTATGTTTGATGGATTCATCAAGTATTTGGGTGTTGTATGATAGGCCCCTATTTCAGAACATCTGGTCCAGCTGTTGGCAGTCCCTTAAATGAGATGATGTAGATAAGTCAGCTGATATAGTAGATGCCACACGGTAGAACATTTATTCATTATTTACACTGTGCTGGGCAGCGGTAATATCATGATAAACAAAACTGGTAAACTCTTTGCCTTCCTGGAGATTATATTCCAGTGTGGCATAGAGGGAGAGTAAATAAACTGGCAGGGAAATGACATAATTGCTAATGGATATGTGTCCTGAAGGAATGGAATGAGAGACTGAGTCCACAAATCAGGGATATACCAATATATAAATATTTATAGCAATATAGAAGATACAAAAGGTATAAGTATGTGGCAATCCTTCCTTCCGTCCTTCTTATGAGCAGGCAGAGGTGCAAAGAAAAGTAACACAAGAGAGAGAATGGATGAGAACAGCTTGGAAGAATAGATTAGGTCGCTTTTATCTCTCTGGTTCTAAAAAGTCCTAAACCATTAGTTTGGCAGGAAGTTTAGTCTTTTCTCGAGGCCACTTCTCCCCTGATTTTCTCAGAATCCCGCATCATGTCCCTGTCTCCAGATTTTCCAAGAATCACATTTGCTGGTGGATCAGGTGCCCCATGTTCCTCTGGAGGCCCGAGTCTCTGGTGCTAGTTGTTAAGGGTGTTTTTGCTGTGGTTGGAATGGCTGAAGATTGGCTGGCCCGTAAGTGGTGGGATTAAGAGGTTTTTTAATGCCTCCCCAGTTCTCCTGTGCCACGGTAAAGAGGGTAGGCCTCCTCCTGTGGTTCATTTAGTCTTTAAACAGTGTGTGTGTGTGTGTGTGTGTGTGAGAGAGAGAGAGAGAGAGAGAGAAAGAGAGCGAGAGAGAGAGGAGCGTGTGGTGGGAAGAGAGTGAGAGTGAGAGTGTGAGGGAGCTGCTGCCCAGTGTTGCTGGTGATTTGCTTCTCTCCGTGGCTGTGCTCAGCAGAGTGGGAGGCTGGGCTTGGTGCTGAGGTCAGGGATACCCTGAAAGGGCTGCTGGGGCCAGGATCCTCTCTTTGACCATCTCTCAGTGAACTAGCAGAAATCCGGTGTCCTGACCAGGCTCGGTCACTCCTCAAAGAACGGGAGAACATTCCTTCCCTCTTGCATTATGTTTAAGGGCAAGTGGTCTAGATCCCCAGGATTTCAGCTCCTTGGTCTAATGACTGTTTTTCTCCATAAGTGAAACATGCTCATTATAAAAAATTAACGTGATTTTTTTTTAAACTACAAAATGAAGGGGACAAACCACAGTAAGGCCCAACTATCCCCAGCACACCTGTGCTAATATTTTTGAACACCAAAATAGATACATTTCTGTGCATCTATGCAGGTGTGTGCGCGCGTGCACACACACACACATACAGGAAGAATTTCAGAAATGTGGGATTATACCACATGTATTTCTAAAAACAATATTTATTAAGTAATATTATTTGAAATTATTATAAAAGGCAGCTGAAATGAAATTGAAGGAAATACTCAGATAAATGTTTTTCTATCACAAGAGTTCTTTAAAACTTTTAAACAATTCTTTTAAAGTTGCAGTTCTTTAAATAAATGAAGTATGCACACAGGTAAGAAGTATAAATAATGTAACAAGAGCTGTTTCTACCAATCCCACTCAGTTAGAAAGTGAAATAATGCTACAGTGGGTTTAATTTACCCTCTGCTCACCTTCTGGACTCCTTGGGCTGGGGAAGGTTCTAGCATCAGCTGATTTGTGGACCTGGAAGGCATGAGCTCTTCCAGAGGGCCCCAGTGCAGGTGCCAGAGCCTCAGCCCTCGTGGTACATGAACTTCTCTTAGCCAGGTGCGTGGCTAGGCAGGTGTGCTGGTAACTTGTCTTCTGGGTTCCAAGCCCACTGCCTGTTCCTTATAAACGTCAGCTTTGATGGCCTCACCTACCACCCTGGGTCGCTGCCCCATCAGAAGTTCATCTTCAGAAAGCTTGAGCCAGTGATCAGATTTTAGCTTCCTAACAGCTCTTTCTCCAGGCCGTCATTGCTGGCTTGGGTTTATTCAGAGGTTCTGAAGAGAGATCCTCGCTATTATTGGATGCCCTTCTCTGTTGACTTTGGGTTTATGAGCTCCTCAGGTCCATTCAGTTTGGTACCTACTATTTCCCTTCTGCTTTATCTCTCAGTTTGTCATTGTTAGTTCTTCTGGTGACACTTACCTGGCTTATGGGAATTGCTGTGGATTTACTTATTACTCTTTCTTTTATTGTTTCAGTGGGATTTGATTGACAGAAAAAGTAAATATTTGTATGTGGTTGTTGATTTTGAATGTAAAGTCTTATTCTATTATTTTAGAGTAAGTATCTATAGATACAGATAGAGCAGTATAGATTATATAGAAAAATGAGAAGAAAAAGTAGCAGAAGCTTTTTAGGTTTTTAACTGGTGTTCCTCCATTTACTAATCATGCTTCTGACCCTGCATCTTAAATACATTTATTAAATTGTTACCAGTATCTTTATCTTTTCTATCTTTTATTATTTTTATTATTATTTTTCTATCTTTTATCTATCTTTTCTTTTATTATTTTTCTATCTTTCTAAGAAATTATTTTAGTATTTCTTTTGGCTTTATTGCAAACAAATTGTAAGATATTTAGAGTGTACAACATGAGACTTGATAGACATACGATTTGTGAAAGGGTTTCCCACATGGAGTTAATGAACATATTCAAGTGACTTACTAAGGATGTCCATTGGCATTTGATGATACACTGTTAGAAAAAGTGCAGGACGGGTCCGAAGGATGGTCCAGTTTGGACTGAGAATTTGCTACATCTATTTTCTAATCCCATGGGGTGGACTGAGTTAATTTTAAAGTTGCTTGGTGATATCTTGGGAACTGGATGTAGGTTTCAGACCTGGGATTCTGGTCTAGATGTTTTCTTTGCCCATCCATGTCTACTGTGCATTGCTCTCGTCCTCTTGGTGATAATCCTGAAGGAAGCAATGGGCTTCTTTGTCCTTCAGCTCCACTTGGGGAGGGAAGGAGGAAGGAAGGGAGGGAGGTGGGGCTGGGATCTTTCTTCTCCTGGACGTCTGCCCCCGTGGGCTGGCCTTGGATGGCTGTGCCCTTTCACAGAAGTCACAGCTCCTCATCAAAAGGTATCCTCTGATGACTTACACCTTCTTGTAGGTGACCACTCCTTCCCTCCCACTTTGAGTCCCAAGTGTCTAGTACCAATTCCACTAGTTTAGGGGGCTGTTCTCTTCCTTGTGGTTTCACTGTGCAACTTAAAATTGTTCTTTCATTTAATATTTCTTGAAATATTCTCATTTGAATATTCTAGTCTTTTCTGCTAGAATGCTGATATAGGACCTATGAAAAATGATCATTAATTAAGCATGATAATAATGATTTAATTTTATGAGGACTAAGAAGGGTAAATCATATAATAGGTAATATAGCATTTTCACATTTCAGTGTGTGTCGTCTTGATTTTACACTTGCTCTGATTTCTTACAAACCTTGTAATCCTGGACGGGCAGGGAAAATCTTGATTATAGCTTCAGAAGAGACAGAGCGGCATTGAATTTTCCAGTTTGGGATTAGAATCCCTCCCTATGTTACTCCTAAGACATTCCTGATGTATAGTGTAATTGAAGGTACTTCTAGGACACTTAAAATAAAACCCTCTTTGCTCCCATGCTGGCTGGCTAATAGAGAGCCAAGGGGTCTTCTTCGGAAGGGCACAGAATCCAGGTGTTTCATGATTTGGGGTAAATTACAGCCACACTTACACTGCCAGGTGAGTCTGAGAGATGCTCAGATCAGCAGGACTTTAGTTTAAGGGAGTAACTTGTGACTTCCCCTTACCAGTTGGTAAAGGGGAAACTGAGCTGTTTCAGAATTGGCAAAGCTGGAGTCCACAGGCAGATTGCGAGCTCCTAAGGGCAAGGATTTTAGTTGATTTACTCTGTACTCCTCATCTCCCATCAGTGTCTGGTGAATAGAGACACCCAATTAGTGCTTGTTGAGCGAGCAGTGTAGACTTCGGGCTCCAGGGGGTCCGACGGAGGCCGTCTCTTTATCCCCCTGCCTCCAGTGGGTTTATAACAAAGCAAAAAGCTCTTCCGTGTGAGTAAGGACGGCCTTCCAGAGTTTATTCATCCGCATGTTTAAAATCTTTTCTAACCGATTGCTGTATAATTGCAACTTAAGCTTATTTTATTGGACATAAATAAAAATGAATGGTAAGATCCTTACAGTAACTCTTTTTATATCTGAAGGTATCCATACCTTCCCTGGCTAATTTCTCTTTTTTCCTTTCTGGCCGAGGCTAGCCCAATTTCTTAAAATTTCCCCAGGACTCAAACTCAGTAGATTGTGATGCAGTTGGCTAAAGACATTCGAATTTATACTGCCCCAAGTTTACAGACAATGTTTCCCATAGTACGGCATGTTTAAGAATCAAAATAATTCAGAAGCTAGTCATTGAGATTGGGTTGCCTGTTTGAAGGCACCTTAGTTCCCTTTACTAGTGTTAGGGGAGATGGAAGACAAAAAAGAGATTCATTGGAGATAAATCTTTTAATCTGGGATTATGGGTTATAGGGAGTAATACGGAGAATTGGTGGCATGAAGTCATGCACATGGGTAAAAGGGATTGAGACACTCTACATTCTCAAATCATAGGTCGGTTCATTCAATTGCTCACAAAGAGAAAGAGGTGAGTTAGGCCCAGAAAGAATGAAACTTTTTCTGCAGATGTGTATCAGCCAATCGCTTTAGGGAACCAGAAAAAGCAGAGGGAAATAAGTAAGGCTTCCCTTTTAATCAGCTGAGCTGAATCAGGCAGGGGCTTCATGCAAACCTCAGCAAAACCAGCCTAGATTTCTAAGAGAAGTGAAGAAAGCACACTCATTGCTTTTCTGGCCCCTCCCTGGTTGAGGTGAGCCTTTGAAGATGATCCGAATGGATGCGGCAAATACTCACTTCCAAGCCAGCTGTGTTCCTGGTCCCAGGGATGGAGCTGGGAGAGCCTCCAGGCAAGATACTGCTATGGGCAGACCCCTTTCAGCTGGCGCAAGGGCCTTAAATTAGAAGACATACTGAATTGTGGCCTATATCTATATTGAAGTGGAAAATATTTTCTTAACGACAGGTTCTGGATTTACACCTTCATTTTGGATAGAGGTCTGGGTAGACAGTGAAGCTCTAAGGGTCTCATTGGTGAAACCAAGGCTTTGGCTCTGCAAAAGAAATGGGTGGTAAGTGGAGGGAGAGAGGTGCTCTTCAACAAGAGGCCAGAGAGAAAGAAAACGATGGAAGGGAGAAGGGGAAAGAGAGGAGCTAGCAAATGGGTCAGTTGAGGGGCCAGGGTCTAGAAGGCCTGGGGTCGTCAACAGATATTTTAGGAACAATGACATCCAAAGCGTGAGTTGTACAGGTTGTGCACAGAACAAATTACACATCTAAGGAGGGCAATTCACTTGGCGGGTAAGAGTATTTGAACTTGAGTATTAATTATGATGTTTATCCACCAGATGTCAGTAAAGTGTCTCATTCTAACAGTAGAGGTCTGTTAGAGGCAATTTTCCAACAGATGAAAGTATCACGAGGAAGGGGTGCTTTAAAAAAATTTGCACAAAGAAAGGGTGTGCTAGCAAAGCCCTGATTTTTGGCATTCTTCTACTTATTTAAAATATCTGCCTTTTCCATGTTCCTCTTCCCCCAAAAAAGAATGAAAAGAAAAAAGAAAGAAGATGCTGCCAAGATTTTTACCCTCTGTGAAGCCCCAAATCTACAGTGAAACAACCTAACTGAATTGAACACAACATTTATTACACTCAAGTGTGTTTGATTCCTTTTGAGAACTTTTCCTGTGGTTTTACTCATAACGCATCATGCTTCACTTTGGGTATTTATAGTGTGTATTCTATGATTGTATTCTGTCTACTTAGTATCTACTTCTCCTGGACGCTTAGAAATCTCTCTTAAATCAATAATGTCTTTAAATGATGCAAAGATATACTTAGAAGGTTGGTATTACTTTTAGGCTTATAATGAAAATCAGCAATCATCTACCCCACCCCACACTAGTTCCACTCCTTGGATGGATCATTTTCACCTCTCTCTCTCTCTCTCTTTCCCCTATGTACATCCATATATCTAAGTATTTTCTTCAGTGTCTGTTTCTTGATTTATCACATTTCATTGTCTTCCAGTGGTTGAGAATATTAGGCTAAGTAATGCTCACTCCTGTAATAAACAACCTCCCCATCATGCTGGCTTGACAAAAAAGAATGAAAAAAGAAAAGAAAGAAGACACTGCCAACAAAGTCTTTCTTTTGCAGTGTAGATTGTCAGGGAGGTAGAAGGTGGTTCTCCACACCTTCACGGAATTCAGGCTCCTTCCATCTCTTGATGCCACCATCTTCAACATGTGGCCTCTGAGTTGCCCTTGGAACAGGCGGAGAGAACAGAGGATTAACATGAGGGATGGGACCAGTAAGGTGGGAAAGTCAGAAGAGTGTGTTCTGAGAGAAGCAAAGGTAGAGAAGTGTATCAAGTCAGAGGGAGTGATAAATTGTGCCAGGGAAGGAAAGGAGAGAGTTGACTATTGGAATAAGTAATGTGGACATCATTGGAGGCACACTAAGATTGTTGGGTGGGGTGGACCTAAATAGGGAAAGGAATTGGATAAAATAGTGTGTAAGATGACTTTGCAGACCTTTTGTATGGAGAAATACGGAGGGAGCTGAAGGAGGAAGGAGAAATCCAGCTAGTTTGTTGACAGATGGGATGGCCCAGGACACCGACATGGTGGGTTGGGACAGGGAGAACGTTGGAGTGGGTCCCTGAACTAGCACGTAGTGTGGGGAGCCTCACAACGGCCGTGCAGCCGTAAGTGCTCATACTCAGCTCGTTTTCAGGAAGAGGAAGGAAGGACTCATGGGTGCAGATGCTGTGGCAGCTGGAGGCGGGTAGATGTGATGGGAGCTGGGGGAGTTTTCTCTGACTGCCTCAGGTCTCTCATGGAACACGCGGTGCGGTCATCAGCGGAGACTGAGGATGAGGGTAAGCTGAGGCGGTGAGCTTAAACTTTGCTTCTTCTTTTTCAGAAATCCTTTTAGGCATTTGAGAAGGATTTAAGGAGGGAACACAGGTGTTCAGCCTTCCATGTGTAATAGGAAGCCCAATTATAAACTGTGTAAAATTCCAGTCCCACACTCCTTCGCATCTGCCCGGGCCTGAGCAAGTAGACTCTCAATAAATATTTGCTCAGCTGAAGTGAATTTTCTTTGTGGTCGCAGTCAGCTTTCTGAATGCTTTTTTGATGTTTCTTCCTTTCCCCCTTCACAAGCCTGAGAAAATTACAGTTTAGCATATCAAACGCAGGCTTCTCCATCCTTTCTGGTGAGATTTTTGGTTTTGTTTTGCCTTTGGATAAGCCCTGATTTCAGGCATGTGCTCTGTTGAGTCCCGTCTTCATAGCACACGGAGGGATGTGAAGCCATCAGGAAGCCGGCGGTTTGGGGACCTGGCTGGCCCATCCCTCGGGGGCATGCCCTGTTGCCTCCAGTCTGCATTTCAGAAGCAGACCTCTGGGCGCCATGGTTTCCTTTGGTGTATCAAAGTGACGCACATGGAATGCCAAGCGTGGGCGCTCGTTCTGTGACCGGGGTGCAGTGGATTGAAGTAGCACTCACGTTGCTGCTTTTGAATAGAGACTTAAAGCATTTCCAGGATAATAAATGCAGAAGGTGGAGGGAGCTGGTTATGGTCACGAGAGAAAAACAAGCATCCACTCAGTGAGCCTGTGAAATTTACTTAAAAATAGGGATAGCATACATTAAAAAAAATTATGTATTTATTTGAGACAGTGAGAGAGAGTGAAGAGGGAGAGGAGGGAGAGAGAATCTGAAGCAGACTCTGCACTGAGCACAGAGCCCGATCCCGTGCTTGATCTCACGACCTTGAGATCATGACCTGAGCTGAGATCAAGAGTTGGGCCGCTCAACCAAGTGAGCTTGAGCCACCCAGGCATTCCTAGAAGTAACATACATTTTTTGAGGCTTATTTAATCATGGCAGCTTCTCATTGAGGATTATTGTCCCCATTTAACAGATAAAGACACTGAGGCACAGAGGAGCTCAGGGGCTTGCTAGGTTACACAGAAGGGAGAGACAGGATTTAAACTGGATTTCTGAGCTCCTGAACCTGTGCTAACTCCCTGAGCCTTTATTTTGTTACCTTTCATATGGGATTAAGAGCATATACTTCCTATATTTGGCAGGGTCCCACTGAGAATTAAATGAGATAATGTATACAAAGTACTTGGCCTGTCACACACACTCAGTAAGAGGGTTGGTTCATAGCATTTAACTTAAACATTTTTTATAACACAAGAAATACACTTAGTATTATTTGAGCCATTTAGTAAGCAATACGAGAAAATGCCCACTGATCTGCATAGTGACTATTCTTATAGTTCTTTCCATTGTATAGTTTCAAGAATTGGTTTTTGGAGCATAATGTATTATTGTAATTTATCTTGTACATTTTGTTATTTGCATGAAAGCTCACAATGCAATGTTTTTTAAAGGGAAGAAAACTAATCATGTTCAGAATAAAGTACCCCCTCATTGCTTTTACAGTTTTCATAAGGCATTCATTTTCCTGCTACAAGTCCCTCATTTTTTCATTAATAATTGACAAGACTATTGGCAAGACTATAGACTCATTTTCAAAAGAAAAACTACAAAACAAGAATATAAAACAAGGAGAATGTATTTTAAATGAGAATTGGTAGGTTTCTTCTTTACTGGGCTTCTTTATTATTAATCATAAAGCAAGTGTTGGAGAAATTGCTAGGGGGAAGACCATGGATGTGGTTCAGAAGACTAGCTCTGTCTTCTACCGCGATAAAATCTTGGGCAGGTTTTCCAACTTCTCCACAGTCAATTTCATTATTGGAAATTGAAGATAAAGCTTCTCTAGTATAGTCCCAGGTCATTAGTTCCATGAAATTCTAGTAGGTGGCAAATAAACAAAAAAGGTTTCATGGTCAAATACATTTGGGAAATTCTATGTTGGGCAATTCTAATTTAGACAAAGTATTTACCTTGGTCCTTCTCAGAGCTTTTGATATGTTAAAGACATTGTGAATTTCCAAGAAAGATGTAGTATTTCCTAAACTTACTTGATCACAGAACTGCTTTGTTGAAGAGTATCTCTCATGCTTCTATTTTATTTTTTTAATTTATAAAATTCTAGTACAGTCAATGTACAGTGTTATGTTGGTTTTAGGTGTACAATATAGTGACTCATCAATTCTATATGTGACTCACTGCTCATCACAGTAAGTGTACTCTTAATCTCCTTTACTTATTTGACCCATTCCCCCACTCACCTCCCCTCTGGTAACTACCAGTTTGTTCTCTGTATTTAAGAGTCTATTTTCTTTGCCTTAGGGGACATCTTGTAGAAAACATTGCTGTAGCCTATGTCCGAGGAATTACTGCCTGTGCTTTCTTTTAGGGGTTTTATTCAGGCCTCACATTTAGGTCCTTAATCCATTTCAGTTTATTTTTGTGTATAGTGTAAGAAATAGTTGAGCTTCATTCTTTTGCATGTAGCTTGCCAGTTTTCGCAACATCATTTGTTGAAGAGACTGTCTTTTTCCAATTCTAGAGTTTTCCCTCCTCCCTCCTTTGTTATAGATTAATTGATCATATAATTGTAGGTTTGTTTCTGGGCTCTCTGTCCTGTTCCATTGATCTTTGTGTCTGTTTTTTTGCTGGTACCATACTGTTTTTATCACTATAGCTTTGTAGTACATCTTGAAATCTAGGAATGTGATACCTCCAGTTTTGTTGTTCTTTTTCAAGATTGCTTTGGCTATTGGGGTCTTTTGTGGTTCCAAAAAAATTTTAGGATTATTTGTTCTAGTTCTGTGAAAAGTACTGTTTGTATTTTGAAGGGATTCTGTTAAATTGATTGCTTTGGGTAGTATGGACATTTTAACAATATTTGTTCTCCCAACCCATGAGCATGGAATATCTTTCTATTTGTTTGTATCATCTTCAGTTTCTTTCATCTGTGTTTTATAGTTTTCAGAGTACAGGTCTTTCACATCCTTGGTTAAGTTTATTGTTTGGTATTTTATTATTTTTGGTGCAGTTGTAAATGGGATTGTTTTCTTAATTTCTCTTTATGCTACTTCATGTATTAGTGTACAGAAATGCAACAGATTTCTGTATATTGATTTTGTTTCCTGTTACTTTATTGAATTCATTTATCCATTCTAGCAATTTTTTGGTGGCGTCTTGAGGGGTTTCTATATATAGTATGTCATCTGCAAATAGTGAACGTTTTACTTCCTTCTTACCAGTTTGGATGCCTTTTATTTGTTTTTCTTGTCTGATTGCTATAGCTAGGACTTCTGGTACTGTGTTGAATAAAAGTGTTGAGAGAGGACATTTTTATCTTTTTCCTGATCTTCAGGGAAAAGCTTTTAGCTTTTCACTGGGATATGTTTACTGTAGGTTTTTCTTATATGTCCTTTATTGTATTGAGCTATGTTTCCTCTAAACCTACTTTTTTGAGAGTTTTTATCATGAATAGATGTTGTACCTTGTCAAATGCTTTTTCTGCATCTTTTGAAATGATCATATGGTTTTTATCCTCTTATTGATGTGACATATCACGTTGAATGATTTGTTAATATCGAACCACCCTTGTCTTGCAGGAATAAATCCCTCCTGATCATAGTAAATGATTTCTTTAATGTATTGTTGGATTTTGTTTGCTAATACTTTGTTGAAGATTTTTGCATCAGTGTTCATCAGAGATACTGACCTCTAGTTTTTTTTTTTTTTTTTGTAGTGTCTTTATCTGGTTTTGGAATCAGGGTAACGCTGGCCTCATGGAATGAATCTGGAAGTTTTCCTTCCTCTTCTGGTTCCTTTTCTAAAAGTTTGAGAAGAATAGGTATTAACTCCTCTTTAAATGTCCAGTAGAATTCACCTATGAGACTGGTCCTGGCCTTTCATTTTTGGGGAGTGTTTTGATTACTGATTCAATTTCATTGCTGGTAATCAGTCTGTTCAGATTTTCTACTTTCTGATTCAGTTTTGAGAGGTTATGTTTCTAGGAATTAATCCATTTCTTCTAGGTTGTCCAGTTTGCTGACATATAACCTTTCATAATATTCTCTTATAATTGTTTGTATTTCTGCGTGGTTTTATTTCTCCTCTTTCATTTCTGATTTTGTTTGAATCATCTTTCTTTCTTTCTTTCTTTCTTTCTTTCTTTCTTTCTTTCTTTCTTTCTTTCTTGTGACTCTGGCTAAATCGTTTGTTGATCTTTTCAAAGAATTGGGTTTCCTTGATCTGTTGTATTGGTGTTTTAATTTCTTTTTCCTTTATTTCTCCTCTAATCTTTTATTATTTCCTCCCTTATTCTGGTTTAAGGTTTCTTTCTTTTTTTAATTATATGTCCTTTGGGTGTAATCTTAGGTTGTTTATTTGCGATTTTTCTTGGTTATTGAAGTAGGCCTGTACTGCTATAATATTCCCTCTTAGAACAGCTTTTGCCACATCCCAACGATTTTGAAGCAGTGTTTTTTCAATTTAATTTGTCTCCATTTTTAAAAATTTCCTCCTTTTTTTCTTGATTGACTCATTCATTGTTTATTAGCATGTTATTTAATCTCCGTATGGTTGACTTCTAGTTTATAATGTAGTGGTGAGAAAAGATGCCTGGTAGGACTTCAGTCTTTTTGAAGTTGTTGAGATTTGTTTTGTGGCATATGGAGTATGTTCCCTGTGCACTTGAAAAGAATGTGTATTCTGTTTCAGAATGGAATCTTCTGAATATATCTGTGAGATCCATCTGGTCCAATGTATCATTCAGAGCCAATGTTTCCCTGCTGATTTTCTGCTTGGATGGTTTATTCATTGATGTAAAGTCCCCTACTATTAGTATATTACTATTGATTATTTCATTTATGTTTGTTAGTAGTTGCTTTATATATTTGGGTGCTCTCTTGTTGGGTGCATAAATATTTACAATTGTTACATCTTTTTGTCAGATTGGTCCCTTTATGATTATATAGTTTCCTTCCTTGTCTCTTATAACACTCTTTGTTTTAAAATCTGTTTTTTTCTGATGTAAGTATTGCTACCCAGCTTTCTTGTCACTTCCTTTTGCATGATAAATACTTTTCCATCCCTTCACTTCAATCTGCATATGTCTTTAGGTCTGAAATGAGTCTCTTGTAGGCAGTATACAGGTGGATCTTGCTTTTGATCCATTCTGTCACCCTCTATCTTTTGCTAGGAGTGTTTAGTCTATTAACAAAGTAACAATCGATAGATGTGCACTTATTGCCATTTTGTTACTTGTTTTATGCTTGTTTTTGTAGTCCTTCTCTGTTCCTTTCTTCTTTTGCTCTCCTCTTTCAGTGTTTGCTGCTTTCTTTAATGATATACTTGGATTCCTTTCTCTTTATATTTTGCATATGTATTACTGGTTTTGATTAGTGGTTACTATTAGATTTACATATAACATCTTCTGCATATAGCAGTTTATATTAACATTGATGGTTGCTTAAGTTTGAACTCATTCTAAAAGTACTAAATTTTTACTCCCTCCCCCCACATTTTAGATATATGGTGTCATACTTTACATTCTTTTTATTTTGCAAATCCCTTAACTGATTTTTGTAGATATACTTAGTTTTATTTCTTTGGGCTTCCTACTTTTCTTATTCCCACTTATGGTCTTTCCTTTCCACTCAAAGAATCCCCTTTAACATTTCTTTTTTTTTTTTTTTTAAGATTTTATTTATTTATTTGACAGAGATCACAAGTAGGCAGAGAGGCAGGCAGAGAGAGAGGAGGAAGCAGGCTCTCTGTTGAGCAGAGAGCCCTACATGGGGCTCGATCCCAGGACCCCGAGATCATGACCTGAGCTGAAGGCAGAGGCTTAACCCCCTGAGCCACTCAGGCACCCCCCCCCCCCAATTTAACATTTCTTATAAGACTGGTTTAAAGTGATGAGTTACTTTAACTTTTGTTTCTATGAGGAAGTATTTATCTTTCCTTCTATTCTGACTCATAATCTTGCTGAATAGAGTATTCTTGGTTGCAGGTTTTTTTCTTTCAGCCCTTTGAATATATGATGCCACTTGCTCTGGCCTGCAAAGCTATTGCTAAAAAATCAGTGAATAGGCTTATCAGGTTTCCCTGATAAGTTACATTAAAGTAACTGTTTTCTTTTCTCTTGATGCTTTTGGAATTCTCTCTTTATCCCTACACTTTACCATTTTAATTTTTATGTGTTTTGATGTGGATGACCTTGGATTAATTTCACTGGAGGCCCTCTCTACCTCCTGGATCTAGATTTCTGTTTCTTTCCCCAGATTCAGCATGTTTTCTGCTATTATTTCTTCAAATAAATTTTCTGTTTCCTTTTCTCTCTCTTTTCTTTCTGGGATTCTTATAATGTGAATGTTGTTATGCTTGATGTTCCCTTAATCTATTCTCTTTTTTTATTATTCTTTTTTCTTTCTCCTGTTTGCCTGATTGTTTTCCATTTCTCTGTCTTCCTGGTCATTGATCTGTCTTCTGCTTCCTCTTGTTTTCTATTTATTCCCTCTAGTGTATTTTAAATTTCAGTTATTGAGTTCTTCATCTCCAATGGGTTCTTTTTTGTTTTTGATCTCTTTGTTGAGGATTTCACTGAGATCTTCCATTCTTTCCTCAAGTCCACTTAGTATATTTTTGACCATTACTTTAAATTCTCTATCAGGCATGTTACTTATCTCTGTTTCATGTAACTCTTTTGCTGTGGTTTTGTTCTGTTCTTTCATTTGGGACATATTTCTTTTGTTTCCCCATTTTGTCTAACTCCCTATGTGTGTTAGGAAAGTCAGCTATGTCTCCTGCTCTTGAAAGTAGTGGAATTGTGAAGGGGAGATCTTATAGTGCCCTGCATTGTAGTGTCCGCTGTTCACCAGGATCTGGTGCTTCAGGGGTGCCTTCTATGTATGTTGCATGTTGTTGTAGCTACTGTTGTGGCTGAACCACAGTTGCCTTCAGTCCAGTCATCTTTAATGTCTCTTTTTGCTTGTTGCATTTCTCATGCTTTTGGAAACAGTGGGATAATGGACATAAAATGTAAAAGTTTTTACAAACATTAATAAATGATAATCATTATTCAGCCATTCACGTAATATTTTAAAAATTAGGCAAATATCTCTTATCTCGAATACTTTCCTCCATAATTTACAAGCTACTGTTGGGAAAAACACTGTTGTATGTTATTAGTGCAGTTCTTATCCATAAGTCATCTTTGCCTATAAATCACTTCTAAATGTAACTGCCCTTACTATGTAATACAAGACTCACATATTAGCATAACTTACTATATATAGATAGATAAAGAGATAGATAGATCTGTATATGTGATTATTATTGTTATGGTTACAAAATTGCTTTTCTTTGTCTCAAATCTTAGGTGCTTACCTTGAGAAAAATTTATGATGTATAGAAGACATGAGCAGATAGAAGTAAAGACCCTTCCTCCGCCATGTAAAATGTAACGTAATAGGTATTAAAGATGATCTATTTTGCTTTTTATTTTTTGTAAGAGAAAAGGAGTCTGTCAGGTAAAAAGGGCTTCATTATGTATCAAAAAGCAGCCAGATTCAATCATCCAATAGTGTTAGACTAGGGCTATAGTTTGTTCTTCTCATCTCTTATAAGATTGCCAGGAGAATCATAAGGTGACAGATAAATTAAATACTGAGCAGGTGGTGTTTTCTACTTCCCTCTTTTTAATACAGAAATTCTCAGTAAAAATGGGAATAAAATGATTCTCTGAATTTATCTTGTGTTTTAATAAAGTGTTCAGTAATAAAAGGAGTGAATAAAATACAGATATTAGTTTGCTGAATTCTGAACTAAATCAATGCACAAAATGATCCATTTATGGTGTAAGACACATTTCAAACTCTGATCCTTCAAAAATTATATTTTTTATTTATGTTTCTCTATAAATATGGTAGTACAATATTAATCTGTTAAAGGAAATGTTTGTTATGCATTCAAAAAATTATAAAACTCCTTGTTCTAACTTTTATAACTCTGCTCACTTCTATGAAATTTTATAACTTGAGAGTTTTTAATAGAGAAATGTTCCATAGAAAAGTTTTTAATGACTTGACTTACATTCTGGATGTGGATATGGATTGTTTTAATTCATTGTTGCCCTCAAGTCTATGGGATTCTATGTCTTGTTACTAAATAACCCTGGATTATAACTGTGTCTACTATTATTTTTCATTTTATTTTTTTCTCATGTTTACATTGATTGTTATATCTCTTGGCAACTACATTCCTCTGCCTGCCTCCATCAGTTTTTGTAATTTATTTTGGGGAAGGAAATAAGATGAGTGGGAGTACGAGGGCTGCATTTCAATGGACCCAGTAGACTCTAAATAACAGGGCATCTTTCAGTTACGGTGAGTACAGGGCTGCAAAGCAGGGCCTGGGCCACTTTCTGTACTTCTCTGTAGAATCAGCTTTTTATTTTGGTGTGGATGTTTGCTCTCTGGATTAAGTGTGTGACTGCAGTGATTTAAAAAATGACTTTGTAAAAATTACAGAATATATAATACTCATTTTATAGAATTTAGAAAATACAGAAAGGTATAAAAAGACAATTAAAAGGTAAAATTCACAGTTAGAAATAACCACTATAAACATACATGTATTTCTTCTTTTTTTATTTGCATGTGTATTTCATATATTTATTTTATGCCTATTTTACAAAATCTTTTATACTGCATTTAGAGTCTCGTGTTGCACATTTTCATTTGACAGGTGTGAATAAGCATCTCTTACGTCATCACATTTTCTTCAAAATCCACACCCATGTTAGTGGTTGCATTCATTGTATGAATGTACAGTAATTTAACTATTCATATGTTATTGAAGTGTTTGATACTTTATAAAACACTGTGATGAAAAACTTAGTAAATAAATATTTGCTGATATCTCTAATCATTTGTAGGCTAAATTCTCAGAAATGAAAATACTGGGTAGAACATATGAATGTGATGAGTCTTCTAATAGCTGATTTGTACACATCCTTCATTATTTCTCTACACAATTTCTGTGAAGCACAATACGCCAGTTTTATGTGCATGTGTTTGTAAAGTGACAGTAGCCCTTTCTGTGTTTTTCTTCTGATTGTAAACAATGTGCTCATTGTAGAAAGTCTTCAGACACAGAAAAGGAGAAAGAAGAAAGTGAAAGGTACCTGTCTTCCGATCATTCCTATTGACATTTAGATTCTATGCCTGCATTCACGAACGTGCACACAAATGGGAGAATACGTGCCCACCTGCACCGAGTTACCAAAAAAGGTATCCGTGCTCTATAAACTGTTCTGCACTGATATTTCAAGAAACTTATATTAAAGCATGGCGCACTTAGTGAAATGTGCACCAAACCTAAGTGTACAGATGGGTGGATGTTCACAAATAAACACCTAGATTAAGAAATAGAAAGACCATGGAACACTTTGTGAGGTTGCATGTTGCCCTTATCCAGGTGCTACATCGACTCTGGATCATTCTCTTTTATTTAGCCTGTGTGCTGCTGAAAGGGAAGCTTACAGTGTATCAAGGTTATCTTTCATGTTAACACAAAAACTATATTTCACTGAATGTAAGATATCATTATTGTTAGTGTTTTTTTTTTTTTTTTTTTTTTAATGTTCTGCTGAGGAAGAAAGAAAAAAATGCTGCCATTTAAACTATGGGACAATGCCTCATTGATAGTCCTGTGTGTCATGACCAGTTTCTTTCTCCTCCTCCTCTTCTTCTTTTTCCTTCTTCCTCCTCCTCTTCCTTCTCCTCCTCCTCTTTTTTTTGTTTTATTTTTTTTAAGTTGAGGTGTAGAGGTGCCAGGGTAGCTCAGTCGGTTAGGGTCCGCAGTCTCAGATCGTGATCCTGAGGTCCTGAGATCGAGCCCCACATAGGGCTCTGCTCCCTGCTCAGCAGGGAGCCTGTATCTCCCTTTCCATCTGCCCTTCTTCCTCTCACTCATGTTCTCACTCACTTTGCTCTCTCTCTCTCTCAAATAAATGAATAAAAAAAGTATAAAAAATTGAGGTGTAATTGACATATATTATTATATTGTGTTTTTTATATGAGTTTCAAGTGTACAGTATAATGAGTCGATATTTGTATATATTGTAAGATGATCAGCGTAAGTCTAGTTAACATTCAATAGCACACATAGTTATATGTCTTTTCTTGTGATGAGATCTAAGATCTAAGATCTAATCGCTTAGTAACTTTCAGAAATAGAAGACAGTATTATTAACTGTAGTCACCACGCTGTACATTATATCCCCAGGACTTATATTATAACTGGAAGTTTGTACCTTTTGACTCTGTTCACCCATTTTGCCTACTCTCCAGCCCCCACGCCTGGCAAGCCCCTATCTGTTCTCTGTATCCATGAGTTTGGTTTTTTGTTTTTTTTTAATTCCTCATATAAGTGAGATCAATATGGTATTTGTCTTTCTCTGTCTGACAGAAGCAGCTTCCTGATGCTTTAAAATTTCCTTCATCTCTTCTGACTTTTGTGTTTCTCCACCCTTCAGTTGCATTGCATGGTGTGTGATGGCGATCTTTCTGTATTTTCCTATCTTTAGCCACTTCTGCATATTTTCTTCCTTGGGTCCCATTGAGCATTTGGTTGTGTCTTCTCTAGGAAAAAAAATGAACTTAAATTCATTCTTTCAACAAAGATTATTTTCTTCAGTAATATTAAGTTTGTTCCTTGCTTTTTTGTTTCCCTATCTTTCTGTATACATTATGGACGTTTGTTCCAATGAAGTTATGGTGAAATCTTTGGAAAGGTATTTTAAATAAGAATGAAACTCAGTGGCTCTATTACCAATAAAATGTGTAACTCGATTTGAAATGATAACTGTATGGAAGCTTTGCTGGGGTTTGTGCATGTCCAAGCAGTTAGAAGGATAGCAGGACCTGTGTGAAAAATGTAGGTGGTTGAGTCAATAAAATACAGTATATATGCACTTTTTTTTTTTGAGAGAGAGAGAGAGAGAACAAGTGCAAGTGGTGGTAGGGGAGGGGCAGACGGAGAGGGAGAAAATCTTGACATGGGTCCTAATATCAGGACTCTGAGATGATGACCTGAGCTGAAACCAAGTTGGATACTTAACTGACTGAGCCACCCACCCAGGCACCCCTTTCTTAAAAAAAGATTTATTCCTTTATTAGAGAGAGAGAGAGAGCGTGAGTGGGGGGAGGGGCAGAAGGAGAGAAAGAGAGAGATAAAGAGAGAGAGAATCCTCAAGCAGGGCAGACTCCCCACTGAGTGAGGATCCCAGTGCAGGGCTCTATCTCAGGACCCTGAGATCAGGACCCGAGCCAAAATCAAGAGTTGGCCACTTAACTGACTGAGCCACCAAGAATTCCCTCCCCTTTTCCCCTCATTTGGGTAATAATTAAGATATTAAGGTTTCTGCCTCTTCTGTTCACAGACACTATAAACAATCTGGATACAATTCTTACATGTAAGAATCTATACATGGAGGAATCTGAATGTAATTCCTATGCAAGTATTAGCAATCTAAAAAAAGAATGATTGCAATTGTTTTCTAAAAAATTGCCCAGTCACTTCAGTGAAAGTCTAAAGTTCCATGAATTCATGACTTAATATCATACTTCTAAATCTTCTTAATATCATACATTCTAAAAAAAGTCCCATCTTAGCAGTGTATTAGCAAAGCTGTAAGATAGACTGGACTGCTGCTACTGGAAATGTCACAGGTGACACTCACGTCTAAGTGGGTGACCCAAAGTCAGGGAGCAGGTGCCTTGAAAAAACTGTGCTCTCAAAGAACATGGGGGTAGAAGCTCCACAATTTGAAATCTTTGAGACATGCTGCATACATGATTATGAGTATGCATGGCATTTAATTGTGTTTTGTATAATGGGCTCTAACCCTCCCCAGCACCAGCCTGTGGGATGCTAAATTGGTGCATAAGATGCCACAGGCTACTTCATTCCAATATTCCTGAGACTCCTGGCTGTACAGAAACACTGAACAACAGGTCTTAGTTTAGCCTTTGAAGAAAAAGCATTGACACTTACCTAAGGATGTAAAACATACACACACACACACAAAACCCCCAAATCCCCCCAAACCTCTTAATGATTATTTCCAGAGCTTCTAAAAATCTTGTCTTTACAAGACAGTTGACGAGTAAGGGAAGGGCAGGCAGCACAGAGAAGTCTTGGGATAGGATATTCGTCACCAGACTGGGCTTTTGCTTGACTTCCTCAGAGCCTGGCTGCTCCTGTTTGTTCTGTTTTCTGCAGATCAGTCTATGGTTTTTTGTGACCCACTTCAGCCCCTCCTTTTGCTCCTTTTTCTCCTTTACTTGTTTGTATTCTGAAGACTGAGAGTTCCCTGTTGCCTTTGTGAGGTGGGGGTTGGTTTAAACTTTCGCAGAAATGGGTTTGGTGGACCACTTTGCTGATAGCTTGGGGTTCCTTTACTGCCTGTGGGCTGAATTGCCCTTACTCTTGGGCATCTTGGCGGTGCTTGTGGGGAGGACAGGTGCCTGGCTGCCGCGACTCCTCCTGCTAACATCCTGGAGCCGGCAGCGTCATTTTTCACGGCCGTCCAATAGTCCACCCCGCGATGCTTAATTTTAATGGGCCTGGCAGATGCTGGACATTCAGACTGTTTCGAAATTTTCACCTTTCATAAAGGTCAAGACAATCATTCTTTTGCTCAGGTAATTAGACCCTTTGTATAGTTATTTCCATGGAACAAATTCCTGAAAGAAAGACTATTAAGTCAAATGTTAGGCACATTTTATGGATTTTATGTTTACTGCCAAAGCACTTTTTAAATTATGCAGGTTTATACCCTGTCATACGCTGATGGTGTATGAGAATGTGCAATTCTCGAATCCTTAAGAATACTTAAAAAAAAAATCTTTGCCTAGTGATAAAGGATAATTATCTTATTTTAAGAATGCTTGCGTTCTTTGGTTACTGTTGATATTGAATAGTACTTTGTATTTTTATTGGCCATTTGTGACCCATTTGTGTTCTTCACTTGTTTCTTGATTTCTTGTTCTGTAGTATTTTATTGATTAAAAATACCTCTTCCAAATATGTCAACTTTTTTCTGTTTTTTATGTTGTAAACTTATTTTATCGTGTCCTCTGCCTTTGCATTTTCTTACTTTTACATAGCTTTTGTTTTCCAGGCAGAAATTCTAAATTTTTATGTGTGCGGTCCATTGAGAGTTTCTAGATGGATTTTGGGTTTTATTCTATGCTTCTGGGGCCTTCTTCACTACAAGATAGTATACATGTTATATTATCCTATTTATCTTTATTGTTTAAAATAAAAAAACACCATTGAGAATTTGTTTGGAATTTCACTGCATTAATTGTTAATTTGGGGATAATTGTCATCTGTACAATATAGAAACTTATAATCTGGACCACAGTATAGCCCTCCACTTTTGTAGCTTTTGGGTACCTCCATATGCTGCCAATTCTTTTCATTTAAATCCTGCACATTTTCTGTTGATTTGACTTCAGGTTATTTTGTCTTTGTTGTTATGCAAAAGGACATTTTCCTTAATATTTTCTAACAAATTAATGCATATACATAGAAAGAATTTGTGTTTGTGTTTGTAAGCGAGGTGAAGACTGTCTTAGCATCTCTGCTGCTGATGTTAACCTTTGTTTATACGTAGAGCCTGGTTTCACTGCAAAAAGACTCTAAGAAGGTTGAGGGTAAAAATGATCATGTAGCTGGTTTTGGGGTTTCATGAAAATAACAAGAAGCTTTTCTAATAAAAAATAAAATAAGGGAGGCAGAGAAATATTGCATAGACAGAAAAGAAGAGAGAGTAGGTGAGGGACAAAAGGACAGTTTGAAGACATGTGCTCTAGAGAGCACAGCTCTTGACTCCATAGACCACAGGTCACGGACAGGGTTCAGCTGGAAAAAGCCACAATTGGGCCTCTTAATTCTGGAACCAAGAGCTGGGGTCCTAATTGCCCAAAGGAGTTGCCTATTGGAAATAACATGCACTCTGTGATGTCAACTCTTTAATTTTGCACATAATGAGCAAATTCTATATTTTAATTATAAAATATATTTTTTAGAGCAGTTTTAGGTTCATAGCAAAATCAAATGAAAAGTACAGAGATTTCCCATATATCCCACTTCCCACACATGCAAAACCTCGGATTATTTGTTGAGAGATAGGATTTGTAGCAGGGCTAGATTTTGTTACCAAGCCCAGCATCAAGCAAAAGCAGAATTTGCAAGCCGCCACACCTGGATATTAAGATTTTATTTATAATGATGTTAGATTATTTATACATTTGAAGTACATAAATTCAAATGTCTGCTCTGTCAGGAAAAAAAAATAGAGAGAAAAGAGGTAATGATACAAATGTTAGTTCCATTCCCCCTTCCACCCAATACAGTTCTGTCTAAGAGTGAGTACGAGAAGGGGGAGGTGAACCAGTTGTTACATCTAATGATGTGACCATTTTGTCATGATACCTGTGTCAATAGTTACCATTTTTCGTACAACATGGATTATTAATGCCAATCTTCTCCCTAATCTGTTGCTCCACTAAAAACATTGTGCCAATACCATAGGACAAATTGTCTTTGCAGGACACACTACTGAGTGGTATGTTTATCTGTCTCCATTATGGGAACATTTTTCAAAGATAAGTTTTACAATCCAAGATTTTTAATCATGTGTTTTCTAGGTGAAAAATCACTTGCAAATCGTATGTCATCTCTGAATAATAACTTTTCTCCTTTTTAATTTTTGTCTCCTTTATATTTATACATTACTTTCTCTTAATACAGAGACTAGAGATTTTAGTTTGAATAATGGAAGTGAAAGCAAGCATTCTATCTTTGTTCCTAATTTAATGTGGATATTTTCCATCATGTTAAAAATCACTTTATCTAGTATTGATTTATAAAGAGTTTTTTTAAAAAAGAGAAATAGATTCTGAATATTATCAAACCTTTTTAATACTGATTGAGGTGATCATATACTTTCATGTTTTATAGTGTGACTCATTTTATAAATTATATGAATTTTTCATAATATTTAGTCATGCATGCATTCCTGGAGTAAAGTCAACTTGGTATATTATTATTAGGTATTTTTACATTTGAATTGCTTATATTTTACTTATGATTTTCACATCTATATTCATAAGTGAGATTGGTCTGTATTTCTTTCGTGTCCTTGTCAGATGTTTTGGATTATTAACTGATTGGTTTTTTAATCTCATCTTTTCTATCTTGTTCTGAGTCTGTGTCTTTGACATCTAAAGAGTTCCTTTTAATTCTGTTATCTATGGACTTAAAGTGTACTTTTCATAAAGTTGAACATAAACACATTCTATAATTCAGCAATTCTGTTAGGTAGAAACTCTATTTCAATGCTAGACCTGTTGTAACCCACGTTTTTATAATTGTAATGTCCATGTGTTTTAGGGGACCTACATAAGAATGTTCATGGTAATACTGTTTATAATAACAAAAAATTAGGAAACCACTGAGGTATTATTTGTAGTGAAGTAAATGGATTGTATGTGAAATATTACACATCATAAATTACTCTTCAAAACCAAATTGTTGGGGGGGCCTGGGTGGCTTAGTGGGTTAAAGCCTCTGCCTTCAGCTCAGGTCATGATCCCAGGGTCCTGGGATCGAGCCCCGCATCGGGCTCTCTGCTTAGCAGGGAGCCTGCTTCCTCCTCTCTCTCTCTCTCTCTCTCTGCCTACTTGTGATCTCTGTCTGTCAAATAAAATCTTAAAAAAAAAAACCAAATTGTTTAGCAAATACATAAAGAAGAGCATATAAAGTATGACTCAATTTTTACAAAAGCCCATACAGGCAAAACTAAGCACCATGTTATTTCGGGATAGATTCATATATGTATATGTAAAGAAATTATAAAGAAAATGAAAGGAGTGCTCAACACAAAATTTCAGATAGTAGAGGTAAGGGTGGGAATAGTGATCTGGGAAGAGCACATTGGAGGGGCTTCCAAGCTACCAGTAACTTCCCTTTTGTAAACTAGGTTGTGGATAAAGGTTGTTTATTTCATTGTTACTGACTTTGAACTGTACCCATTTACATCAAATACACTTTTCAGAATATCTTACTGTAATAGATTCCTAGGGCTACTATAAGGAACCAGCACAAAGTAGGCGCTTTAAAACAGCAGAAATTAATTCTCGCACTTCTGGCAGTGTGGTCAGGGCCACGCTCCTTCCAAGGGCTCTGGGAGAGAATCCTAGAAGACTAGTATAGGGCTGCAGGTTTCAGTAATAACTTTTCTGCTTATTTGAGTGTTTGTCATTTTTTTTAAAAGAATAAACACAGTGGATATTCCTTAGCCTCAGCAAACTGTATACTATTTCCTTTTTCTCTGGATCAACCTTCTTTTGTGGCTCCCCGTGGCTCTTTTCTGCCCACTTGATGTTGGAGTAGTGAGGGCTTGTCAGGGTCCTGGCTCACCTGGCTCTGGGTATGAGTTGTCCTTGAACTCCCCCTAACTCCCACCTGACACACTGTGCTGCCAGTGTCTTCCTCCTCTCCCATCTCAAGGGAGGAGGATGAGCATGTGTGCATCTCACCGGGTTCACTGTTTGATGGGAGCCTCAGGAATCTTCTCTCCCCCAAAGGAAGGTTGAGTAACTTGATACATTGTATTTCTTGGCCACTTGAAACAATCTATTCCTCTTCCTGCCTCAGAAACATTAATCAAAAATTGCAGTCTTGGCAAGAATCCTCTCTAAGGGCCATTCCTGACTCTGTCCATCCCTCCTTGGAATCTCACACTTGAGAAGCAAGTCTTCACTGCCTTGTCTACTTCAGCTCCTAGCCAGTGACTGCGGTCTCAGAACCCTGCCCCTGGGAATGATTAGTGTAGCCGGGGAAGGGATGCCAGGGTCCAGGATAGAACTGGTAGCTTGGAATTTCTGGGTTTTTTTTGGTTTGTTTATTCAGTAAGAAATATTAAAAGAAAAGTCATCTAAGTATTTGTCTCGATCATTTGAATTTTTCTTGGCCTCAGTTTTCAGAAGGCTTCCTGGATAAAGCTGGAACATAATGCAATTCTACCATGGCTAAAAATATGTTCTCTATATTTCTAAGGATGTAACAGTGTCCTTTTGCATCTATTTTTGTCATTGTTTATGTATTTTCAAACATACACATCACTTTTTTTTTTGCTACTGGATTTTAAAAATTTAAAATCTATGTTGTTTTCATTTTCATTGCTGTATATTATTCCATTACATGAGTGACAGGTTATCAAATCCACTGGTAAATTTTTTTTATTGTGGCAAAATATAAATAACATAAAACTTACCATTTTAATCATTTTTAAGTGTACCTTGCAGTGACAATGAGCATATTTACAGTGTTCTGCAACCGTCACCACTATGCATCTCCAGCAATTTTTTGTCATCCCAAACTCAAATCTATGGGGATTAAACAATAGCATCTCATTTCCCTTTTCCTCAGCCCCTTGCAGCCATCATTCTACTTTCTGCCTCTAAGAGTTTGACTACACCAGGTTCTTCATATAAGTGGGATCGTATCATATTGGTCTTTTTGTGTCTGGCTTATTTCACTCAGTGTAATTTTATTTATTAATTTTTTTTGTTGTACATTACTCTTTCTTAAGAGTTTCTTGCCTTTATTTCAGCAAAATCATTCATCTTGGTTTTTTTTTTAAAGCTTTATTTATTTATTTGTCAGAGAGAGAGAGCAGAAGCAGGGGGAGCAGCAAGCAAAGGGAGAAGCAGGTTCCCCGCTGAGCAAGGAGCCTGGACTTGATCCCAGGATCCCAGGATCATGACTTGAGCCAAAGGCAGACACTTAACAGACTGAGCCACCCAGGCGTCCCATGTTCATTCTATTTTTTAAAGCTAAGATTTTTATGTAACGTGTATTTTATAGGAAACAATGTCGAACTGGCAAATCCTCTCCCATCATCGCTTAGTATAATTATTGTCTTCAAGGGTCATCATCTGCTATCATCATAGCATGAGTCATATTATTTCTTTTTAAGGCTAAATAATATTCCTTTGTGTAGAATCTTTTTGTTTTTCCCATTCATTTTGTTTTCTCCGTGTTTATCCATATTTGTTGAGGGACACTTGGGTCACTTTCATCTTTTAGCAGTTGTGAATAATTCTGGTGGGAACATGGGTACACAGCTATCCATTCAGATCTCTGCTCTTTTGAGTATATACCCAGAAGTAGAATTGCTGGGCCATATGATTAATTTTTTGAGGAATCACTATAACATTTCCACAGTGGGTGTATCATTTACATTTCTACTCCTCCATTCTACTCTTGCTGGACATCTGGGTTGTTTAGCATTCTGGATGTTAGGAGTAACACCCAAAGCATTCTTATACATGTCTGTTGGTCCACTTGTGGACACATTGACTTTGAGTATATGCCAGGAAGGGAATTGCTGGGCAGCATGTATGCAGATATTCACCTCTAACAGAGAATGCTAGAGTTCTGCAAAGTTCCCATGCCAAGTGATGCTACTGCCAACTTCGGGACAGACCAGATGTCCCTGTTCTTGCCAACTTGGGTTGTCAGTTGTTAGAATGTTAGCTATTCTGATGAGTACATAGTATCTCATTGTGACCAATGATGTTAAATATTTTTCATATGCTTATTTATCATTTGGATAGCCTCTTTGGTGGGAGTGTCTGGTTTAAGTCTTTTGCCTTTTTTTTTTTTTTTTTTTTAAATGGCCTGGCTTTTTTTTTCTATTGATTCAAAAGAATTTTAAAAAATACATTCTGGGGACACCTGGGTGGCTTAACTGGTTAGTTAAGTGTCTGACTCTTCATCTTAGCCCAGGTCTTGATCTCAGGGTCATGAGTTCAAGCCCGGCCTTCTGCTCCATGCTGGACATGGAGCTCACTTAGAATATATATATAAAATTATGTATCTATTTTTTCTGGTTATAAGTTCTTTCGTTGAATATGTGCTTTGTGAATATCTTTTTGGACTCTGTGGCATGTCTTTTTACTTATGTCTTATAACCTTAAAAAAAATCACACTTGTTCCTATATATTACACAGTTCTGATCACCATCTTGATTTTTTTTCACATATATTTATAGTTGATTATTATTAATCTGGTAAAAGATGTTAATTTTATGTATTTATTTTGTGTTTCGTTCCATTACCTAATTAATTGTCTTCTATTAAATCTTTTTAAGTTTTCTAGGAATCTAATAATGTCATCAATAAGGAAAGATGTATATCTTTTCTTTTTTAATTATTATTATTATTTAGATTTTATTTATTTTTGTGAGAGAGTGAGTGCGAGCAAGCATGAGTGGAGAGAAGAGGCAGAGGGAGAGGGAGAAGCAGACTCCCCACTGAGCAGGGAGCCCGAGGCAGAACTCGACCCCAGGACCCTGCGATCATGACCTGAGTTGAAGGGAGATGCTTAGCTGACTGAGCCACACAGGAACCCCATGAAATGATGACAGTTTATTTGCAAACCATGATTTTTCCCATGACAATATAAAAATTTTTTTCTGATTAAGCAAGAAATGTAAAATATTAATAGTAACATACAAAATAGTAGATATAATTATATATTTATAATATATAAATATAAAACAAAATAGTACATAAAATAGTAAATAATATAAAGTAGTAAATAATATAAAATGGGAAATAATGTATGGTAAAAGCTGTATTAGTCAACAATTAATGTGATAACACTGCATAACAAAGAACTCCAGAATCTCAATGGTATACAAAAACAAACATTTATTTTGTCACCCACATATCTGTAGGTTGGTTGGAATGAGTTGGGTTCAAGTTCAATTTCAAGTTTGTTGCATGTGTTCTGCATCACAGATAGAAACGGCAAAGGGCCATCATTCCCTTTTGGCACATGCAGGATGGCAGAGTGCAAAAGGGGGAAAACAAACTTGGGACTGGTCGTTAAAGACCTCTGCTCTGACATCCCACATTGTCATTTCTGTTTGTTAACTGGCTAAACTAGTCACTTGGCTGAGCACAACATCAGTGGGATGGAGAGGTAAACGGTGGGGGATATTGGCAAGGATCAGGGAGGAAGAAAGAGCCAAAGATATACCCTACTACAATAGCTAGTAGCTCCAGAACTTGTCTGCATTCTATTCACTTATTTCTGTGCTCATCATATTCACTCTCAAAATAAAATAAATTGGCCCTTTCTTTCATTTTGAGAAAATTCAATTCCTTGACAAAAATAATTACTTTCTAAGAAAAGGGTTACATTTGCATTGTATAAGCAATTGTTTTCAGTGTGTTTGGTTGAAAATTTTACAAAAGAATCTTTAAATATTTATGCAAGGTACCTAGGAAAATGTGTCCTTTGAGTAATTTTGTATATCGTATTTTTGTGGCCTCAGTGCATGCTGTATTTCTTGTAGTAAACATCCAATCATGATGAAATCAGAAAAAATTAATGGCTCCTACTTAGGAAAAAAAGATCTCTTTCCTAATTCCCTTTATGATGAAGTTCTTTCTTTAACTATACCATTTCTCTCCCTGTGGGGCCAGCACAGTTATTTAATTAACAGAAGTTCTAACATTTTTGAAATTAATTCATTTTTAGGCTTTGATTCCTGTCCTGAATGCAGCTGTAGATAGATTTTTCAGTGCAACGAGCAATGTGTAAGTCAACAAATGAAGCCGAATGGTGGGGAAGTCAGTACAAAGTTGATTGATTCTGTTCCCTCTTCAGTGATCTCTATCAGGTGTTGGCAAATCATGCCATGTGGGCCAAGTGTGGCCTTCCATCTATTTTTGTAAATAAAATTTTACTGAAACACAGCCATGGGAGTGCCTGGGTGGCTCAGTTGGTTAAGCATCTGACTTTGGCTCGGGTCATGATCGCAGGGTCCTGGGAATGAGTTCTGCCTTGGACTCCCTGTTCATGGGGAGCTTGCTTCTTCCTTTCCCTTTGTTTGTCGCTCTGCCTACTTGTGTGCGATCTGTCAGATAAATAAATAAAATCTTAAAAAAAAAGAAACACAGCCATGATACTCCCTTATAAATTGTCTATAACTGCTTAGTGCTACAACAGCAGGGTTGGGGCGCCTGGGTTGCTCGGTTGGTTAATCGTCCAACTTTTGGTTTCGGTCAGGTCATGATCTCATGGGTCACAAGATTGAACCTCCTGTCAGGCTCCAGGCTCATACCTATCAGGCAACAGACTTGAAATTGAACTTGAACCCAACTCTTAGCCTAAAGCATAACCATTCCAACCAACCTACGGATACGGGGGCGTCTTCTTGAAGATTCTCTCCCTCAAGCACTCCTACCACTTGCATGCTCATGCTCTTTCTAAAATAAACACATAAATATTAAAATACCAACAATTGGATTGGGTATTTGCAGTAAAGACCATATGTATGACCCACAAAAGCTAAGGTATTGACTGTCTGGTCTTTCACAGAAAAGTTTGCCAGCCTCCTGATCTGTCTAGTTACTGTAAAACAGCAGAACAGTTTTGAAAGTGGGAATATTATAAAATGTAAATACCTTTGATCACATAAAAATTAAATGCATATTTTTCACTCTCACATCACCTGGATTATGAAATTTTGTGAAGAATATCTGGCAACCCTCGTTTAAGGTATAGGAATAGAAGTCAGCATGCTGCAGTAACAAACAGCCTCCAACTCTTACTGCCTTGACATAATAGGTTTGTTTCTCACTCCAGGATCTAGACTGTTGGAGCAGCCACTGTCTGGAGAGCTTCTGGTCCCCTTAGCAGAGGCCATATCAATTTTGCTAATGTGCACTGGGTGTGAAAGCTTCCATCCAGAAGTGACACACATCACTTTTCTCAAGCAAAGGGAGTCACAGGTCTATATTTCATCAAGGGATCAAGGAAATGCAATCCTATCATACACGAAGGAAGAGAGAGAAAAGTCCATGTAGGCAGCACTAATGACTCCAGTAGGAAACAAACAACAGTCATTTCAGAAAGTGGTTACATGACAATAGGAGGGGGGCTACTGGCCATAAGGGCATCAGAGACCTGACATCTCAGGTCTGAGATGATAGTCAAACGAGGGGGCGCATTTTTACTTCCTTCCTCTGCTCCTCTGTTCTAGGGCTCCATCCATGCTTCAGTTTTTGTACATTTCTCCCAGAGAACATTGGATTATTAATTTCCTTTGTTTCTAGTGTTATTGTGATTTTTCGTCTTTCTACTTTTATAAGTATATGACGCGCTGCTTGGGACATTTGGATCCAGAGGCCACTATCTGGTCTCCAGTTTAACTTGCAAGCTCTGCCATTCTTTTAAAACTCTCCATATGCAAAATGAATACCATTGTAAAGTTTATGAAAAAGCCAACCAACAAAACCCACCATCCGGTGGCTAATTTCCAAACTGGTACTGGAAGGGAAGTGCTTTACTTATTGTTTAACTCCACGCTCTCAGGAACAGAGATAGAGCATCAGGTGTGCTAGGAATTGATGGCCAGTAAATGTGGTATTTCGATTACTTAGAACTCTTGCTTTAAAGAAGGTATTTTGTTTTATTTCCCTTCCTTAACCTTGTAAATGGTTCCAGAGAGAGGCAGTCCCATGAGACATAATGGACACATCCAGGATAATTTTGAGGGAAAGACACCCAGCCTGGCATATCCTACTAGAAGAGGGGATTCAGGAGAGCAAAGGTTACTTTGGCCATTTTCTGTGGAGGATCCACAAAAGGAGGCTGCAGAAGCCGACATGCCTGTGTTTTTTGCATTTGTGTGCCCTGTTGTAGTTTATTTGGTTTCCTTGAACCTGGTTTTCTAGAAAGTTCCATGTGCCATTTACTTCAAGTTCTCCTTTTCTTGATGACACAATTGACAATTGAAGTTTGCTGCCCACAGGGCTAAAACGTGCCAGGTCCAGAGATGTCAGAATCCATTCGAAGAAACCTAGATTCTAACATTAGGACTCAGGACTGAACTAGACCATGAGCTTCAGGGAGCCATGAGGTTTTGATGGTTTTGTTCACTGTGAACAAACAGTGCCTTGCACACAGCAGGCACTCAGTGTTTTCTGAATCAACAAGTCTCAAGGTCCAGAGGCAAGATTGCAGCTGGAATGTGAGACCAGGAGATCACGGACAGGTGAAGATGAGCCTCTTGGAGAAAGTGGATGAGAGACAAAGAGCCACTCCAGGCACTTACTGGGGAGTGAATGGGGGTCTCTGCAGCTAACCCACGTGCTCTGTGACCTTGGCTCAGAGATCTGGCAGGTGCTTTCAGAGGCTAGAGACCAGGCAGATAAAATGGGTTTTTAAAAATGACAGTGAAATGGGTTTTATTTTGAGGATTTATACGTGGGTAGGCAGCATTGATACAAAGTGAAAAAGGGCTATTTTATTTGTTTTCAAAAGAAAAAATGCAAGTTTAATTCATAAATGAAGGTAGATGTGCCTTTACTGGAGTTCCGTGACGTAGCTTCCCCAGGAAGAGAATGAAGAAGGGGAGGTTTGGGGATCTGACCTGGCCTCATTTCTCATGGCTGATCTGCAGTTTTTACTCACGGTAGCAACTGGAAAACCCATATAAGTTATCGCTTCTTACGGAGGTCTACTGGTATGAATTTCTTCATTTCAGTAGCTCTGTCTTTAATACACGTGCGTATGATGCCAATACCCTTCATCTTACCTGAGATTAAAAGTGTACAGTTTCAGAATGCTTCCATATTCCCACATCTTATCCCTGAGGTAGGTATCATTCTATTTTGGCAGTCAGCAGGGATGAGAAGGGTTACACGACTTGAGTTCTCCAGAAAAGTAATGGAGCTGTGGCTGGACCCTCATTCAGTATTATTTCCACGGTGCTAATGATGCTCCTGGGGGGAGGACGTCTCCCCGTTTGGCTCCTGAAGACCAATGTGGTCTGGGAAACACATCCACGCGGGGCTCCATCAGCACTCGAGGCGACTCTTAGGAGACTGCTGTCCTGTGATTTGAGGAATAACAACACAGTTTTTTCTCTAGAGAGCCCCTCACGGGAAAGCAGGGATATTCTGGTGATCATTGACGATAGCTTAATAATGAATAATGACTCTGGCTTCATAATGACTTGGGTGACTCAACTGGTATGTTTTGTCTTTTTGTTTCTCTCACTCTTGGGAGACAAATGATGGGCAATGAGAGTCTAGGTGCTGAGAACAGATCTGAAAATGACCCTGGCTGGCAGGACCTTGGCAGGGGGTGGGGGAAGGTCATCTAATGCAGCACACTGTGACAGTAGCTACGTGGTCAATCTTTTCTGGCAGAGGATACATTTTTCTTAGTTTTCATGAGTGATTACTTTGACCTGCTTCCCCTGATTCTTCACTGTTGACTGGTGAGGTGGCAATGCAGAGGACCTCCTGGATACCTTCAGAGGGTTAACCCTCCTGGGTAGCTGTGACTGTCCTTGGGCTCACTTTGTTTTTTTTTTTTTTTTTAAGATTTTATTTATTTATTTGACAGACAGAGATCACAAGTAGCAGAGAGGCAGCCAGAGAGAGGGAGGAGGAAGCAGGCTCCCCGCTGAGCAGAGAGCCCGATGTGGGACTCAATCCCAGGACCCTGGGATCATGACCTGAGCTGAAGGCAGAGGCTTAACCCACTGAGCCACCCAGGCGCCCCATGGGCTCACTTTTCAAGAGTCGTTTTTCCTGCATCTGTTTTAAACTTCATGGTGGGGGACAAAAATCTAGTCTGATACTTTCCTGAGTGTTTGGTATTCTGCTGATTTGGAGGCCTTGATTTGGGCAACGTCATCATTTCCTGGAGGGCACATGGGTCTGCCCTTTGGAGCTGTGGCTGGAGAGCCTGTTTCCTCGGGGGAACATGGTATATAAACAGAGTGTGTCCTGCGGCTCTGGAAACTGCCCCGGTGAAGTTACCCGAATGAGCCCTCAGTGACAAGGGCTCTGTAGCTGTTTCCCAGGGAATTTTGACCTGTCCTAGAAACTGATCATTGGAGCTTAGAGAATGTTGCCTTGCATACTTGTCAGCTGACTCTGTCTGACGAGCTCCCTGTTGGTAGGAACTTTTTCCTGCTCTGTCCATGGGTCTCAGCTGGCTAAGCCCATCTGGATACCCTGATGAACCCAGGGTTAACACCTGGCTAACGTGGACCACTGAATCTATCCCCTGGTAATTCCTGACTTTGAACCAGAGTGCACATCTGGTCACTTTCTGTCTCAAGTGGCTGAAGCTGTAGGATGGAAAGCTCAGCAGCTGTTGGCATCTCCGTGGTCCCCTTCATGGAAGAAGCAGACCATCAGCAAGAAAGGTACACATGCAGGAAAAGAACAAAAGCCTGCATGGCTTTGCAGTGCCTGGTTTCAGGGCCCCTGAGACCCACACATTCTTTCTGTCTTAGTCTTCAGTCAGAACCCATCATCTTTCTAGGAAGTCCATTTTTTTTTTTTTTTTTTTTTTTTTTTTTTTGTTTAAACTGGAGAGGGTAAAGTTTCTGGCTCTTGTCAACCCTGGGCTTTGAGGTTATCATAGGGAGAAGGTAAGCTCTTTGAGGGTAGGAGGTTAGGAGTGGGGCTCAAAGTACACCTTCACTCCTGTAACATGGCTGGACATCCACAAATGTGGGGTGGTTTTTGTTTGGGGCTTAGTCCAAGGCCTCCGGTTAGCTCCTGACTCCATATAATTGAACAACGTTGTTGAGGATGACCTCAAGTGTGTCACCTGGCAAAAAGTGATGTGGAAGCAGATTAAGAATGTGAAAAGCATGGGTGGAGATTGCTGGTGGCCCCTCATATGAGCCTCCCCTTCTTCCAGAACTCCTGACCTTAAGCCAATGGTATATGAGCAGAATTATTGGACGGAAGCTCGTAAGAACAGGCAGCTCACACTCTGTCTCCCTTGTTTTTGGTCCCTTCTCCAGCTCTCTGGAATGCATTTGTGAGAGCCAGTGCTGTAGCTGCCACATTGGACCACGAGGATGAGGCCAGGCCATGGAGATGGCAGAGTGGTGAGGCAGGTCCCTGGGAACTCCTTGAGCAGAGCCCCCATGTCAGCACTGTGCTGTCTACCTCTGCAGCTTTACTTGAGAGGTAAGTAAATTGTTACCTCATTTCAGCCATTGTTCATTAGGGATTTTATTACTTGGAACCATATGTAATCCTAACTGATGGCAGACGGTGAGCAGTGAACACTGTCCTTCTGCTTCCAGAAGTGATGGGCCATCCATGGGAGTCATATGTAGCAGGGGAAGCAATGTAAGTGAGCTATCCCCCCCCCCCATATGTCTCTGGCTTTTAAAGAGTATTAATGTGGGGTAACAGGCTGACCATGGTCATGAATAGAAGGAAGTATTCTCTATTCTTCTCACTCATTTCCTGTTTTTAGAGGGCAATTGGATGAACTCTATCAAGTTTGAATAGCTTTAGAAAACAGCTCCTGGTGATTTTATTGACTCAGTGCCCTTAACATACACAGCCATACTTGATGCTGCTGGGCTTCAGTTTTTAATGACCATGACCCATTTTTAAAAAAGAAGGCCTTTTTAGGAAAGCAGCTTTCCAAACTGCCTGGGCTTCCTTACAAATGAATCAACCCAGAGCTCACTCCAGTAAGGCAACATATAACTACAATAAAATATGGTGATGACACTTTGAAGCCATTAAACGCTATACAAATGGGAGCTATTGATTATTATTATTGTTCTAATAAGGGGCATTTCTGTTCTCTTTAACATCTACTGTGGAATTATTGGTAAACTCATCCAACTGGAAAATAGGGGGTTTGATTTTTAAATGAAGGGAGATTTTCTCCCAAATCAAGTTTGGCTCCGTTCTTCAGAGAATCCAGCTGCGAGCAGCGAAGTGTCCACTTTGCCAAACCTGTTCCCATCATCTTCATGTAATTCCCCCTAACAGTCCTTCATCACAAAAAGAACGGAGGTTCAGAAAGCCTAAGAAATGAGCTCAAGCTCCCGGAGGCTGGGAGGGCTGCGGTTCCACCCGCAGCTGAAATCTGAGAAGGAAGGGGGAGGCGTGGAGAGGAGACAAGGAGACCCCGCAGATTGCCTTGGGGTGGGGGCCCGGAGCAGCCTGCCCTCAGGCAGAGGGGGCAGTCCATCCCAACACCCCAGCACGGCCATTTCAGCTCGAAGCCACGTTCGCACGTGGCGGGCCCGGACACACCTTCCCCCTTTCCCGGCACGGGCCCCTCGAGTTCCCAGCGACCCCTGGCATTCTGGGCACATCTGCAGGGCCTTGCAGAAGAGCCTCTCCAGGCAGCTGAAGTGCAGACGCCTTTTAGCAGATGGTGGTTAATAACAGGCTTTGTTCTCCAGGTTCTTCTATTTTCAGCCACCGAATACAATTTATAAAGAAAAAAAAAATACACACCACCACCCCCCAACCCCCCAACCCCAGCCCTTATCAGATCTCTTATAATTATAGAATAAGGTGCCTGCAACTCCCCGGGAGCTGGTTTCCATGGCAATGACAAGCTATTATATTCTAAAGGCCAAGCTAGAACTCCGCCCCCTCGGCCTCACCACTGCTGTGTGTCTTGTTACTGCAGTGTTCCAAAATAAACTTGCTGCCTAATCGTAAATCCCATATAATTAGAGATGAGCTAACCGTTACCCCGCTACCTTTGTGGGGCCCACTCATCATGCTACCAGTTTCTGGAACGGCAATGCTGACGGACTGTTTGATGTCAGAACAGACCTTCCTCCCGCAGGAACTGGGTGCAGCATAAATCCATGTATGGCTGGGGACTCTCCAACCGGAAAGTCTCTCTCATCTCGCTGACCTGCCCCAGGAGCGTCAGCCGACAAGAGGGAGCGCCGAGGCCATGGCTGGGCCACCACTCTGGGGGCTCTGTCCAGCTCTGCATTAAGGAAGGGCAGAGAAATCTCTCTGGGGGTGGCAGAGAGCTCAGAATGTCATACTTTTTTGGCCCCCTGCTGTGACCAGGGCAGAACATGTGACCTTTGGAAGGAAGGGACTTTCCCCTCTCCTCCCCAATCTAGCTTCTCTGTAGACTGGTGGTTGCTTTTAGCACAGCTTGTGTTGGTCTCCCCTGGAGAGCGAGCCTCTCCGGGTCCTGGTACTCACTCTTTCCCCTTGTCCCGGGAGGATTGTGGCTACCACAGCTCCCCACTGTCGCTGGCCCACTGGCCTGAGGAGACCTCAAACCCTGTGTGGTTTCTTACACGGGCCTTCCCCTCTGCAGACGAACTTGCTATTAAACCCTTTGTCCGTGGTGTGCTGGAGCGGCTTGCTTTCTCTTTCCTGGCCGATGACTGATCCTGCCCCACCCCGTACCGGCTTTCTTTGTACCTTTTCTGTAATCGCTCGCCCACCACCATAAATGCTTTCCTCGGCCCCTTCTGCCTCTTATAATCCTGCTCATTCAATGCTCATTCCTTCGAGAAGCTTCCTCTGATCCACCTTCATTTTCCCAAACTCCTGGTTTTCTAAGAATCGGTGCCCTCTCCCCATCCCCTTGGCTTTGTGCTCGCTCCTTGTTCCCTCCTGTTTCCCAGAAGCTGAGTTTACTTCTCCAGCTATACTTTCACCTTCTATGAGGACAGATCGTGTCAGCATGTTCTAAGTGACTCACAGAGCACTAGGTACGTCTCACCTGCCTGACAAATCCTCTGTGGTGACTATGTTCGTCTGTGGCTGCCTGGGCCCCACCTTGGGTATGGCGGGTTGTCCCATTGCCAGCGTCCAGGGCAGGGAGACTCAGTGAGTGATGTCGCCTGGTGTCCCGATGGGGGGATCTTGGAGAGCTCGCATGGCATGGGGGTCATGCTTTCTTTGCCTTCTCCAAGACATGGTAGGTAATTCCAAAGACCTTATCTAGTTTCTTTCTCAAAATAGTCATTGAAACAAAAGAAGGAAAGCTCTTTAGGAAAGTATGTCGCAAACCCTGTCTGCGCAGAAAGGAGCAGTTACTAGGGTGAAGAGCAGGGACTGGAAATCCCCAGTGTGAAAGCGCACGTAGGACTAGGTAGTGAGTATGAGGAGAAGCGCGGATTTCCAAGAGATCATGATACCCAGCAGCAGGGTCCCAGGTAGCGCTGGCATCATATCTTTATAGAGTCTTTAGAATCCTGGGAGACATAAATGAAATCAACATATTTTGTTGCTGCTTTTGACTAAGAAGGAAAAAATGAGGCTGATTTTTTAAAGTGATGCTAGAGAACAGTGCATTGAAAAGGCAAGACTCAGAGGGTTGCCCAGGATTAGAATCAAGGGAGAAAAAAAAAAAAAAAGAATCAAGGGAGAAAAAACCAGGCAGAACTGCCCAAATTCATCCAGATCAAGGAGTACAGCTTTACCATAGGCCAAAACATTGATTTTCTAAAAAACTGATTGGCACAATTGTCTGTTAACTGTCTCTGGAGAATACCTTTGCAGCTTTCTTATGGGCTTTCCTAAAGGAGACCCCATTAAGAAGGAGGTTTATGGCATTCTCTCCTGTTAAGATCCCTGCCTTGCGCTAGAGTTCTCTAAAACAATGTCAGGTTAGTTTCTCTGGCCTCGGGGGTAATTTGAAGCTTCTCTGGAGTGCGACGGTCCCTGCGGATTGAGCTATAAAAGCGGACTGCAGTGTGATTTCACTCTGGGTAAAACACTGCGAAGTGCTTGGATGGTTTGTCCATCGAGATGAAAAATGACCCTTTGGTGATATTTCTGTTTATTGAAGAAAAACAATGGTTTGGTAGTCGTTCCAGATAGAAGATCTTATTCAGATAAACATCCCTAGATTTAATTCTGGATTTCCTTTTGTGGGGTGTTGGGAGGAAGGCAGGATTGATTTGGGACCTTCCTAACAGTGTAGCACATGAAAGAGGAGGAGAACTCTCTCACGTCAACGTAGAACACTGCACAGCTCTGGCCCTCAGCTCTCTCTCTCCCACCTGCCAACAGAGGTACCAGGGCTGCCCGCCGTGTCCAGGGGACACACAGGTACCCTAGAGCAGAATGCCAGCTAGCAAAGGGACGACACAGTGGGAGTCATGGTCCAGAGCAGAATGGCACTTGTGTTCCAAGGTTGGAATGGAGGAGGTTGGAGCAGGAGAGGAAGATAAAAGTGACAGATGCCCTCTGACAGGCACAGATGATCTGAGAACTTACAGGACCTAATCTCTGGTGTTCTCCAGAAGTACTTGGAGTTCAGGGACTTTTCGAGGGGTTGAGACCTATGTTAGCAGGTGGCAAGAGAGCCAGAGAAATGTGGATGACCAGCAGGCTTAAGGAAGTTAGAAAGGTGGACATTTCGACCTGGGGGATCATTGGTGGTGTGATGATAATGGGTTTAGATGTTGCTTGTTGATTTTGAAGTCACTTGGACATCCAAGTGAAACGGTCTGTCTCTATGTTCTTTAGTAGAGAGGGGAGGATCGAATATTTGGAGTTCTAAAATTATGTATTTTCTTTAGAAGAGAGGCCCTTTAAACATGAATCAGTCATTTACACTTGAGTATAAACAAAGGCCTGCAAATAGGTTTTGGAAGAAGGGAAGAAGAAGGAGTCACATATTTCCCATATGATAGGAAAGTGGTTGTCTCTCAGGAGAGAAATTCAGCCACAGAGAGAGGCTGATGTTGCCTGAGTCTGTCTTCATGATAAAGCCCCGGGGCCTGCTCTGTGGTGGGCAGTTATCTCTTCATCAACTCTACCCTTAATTTTGTCCCCAGGTTTATGGGGAAACAAATCTATCTCCCATAGACTTAATATGACATCATCATCATCATTATTATTTGACTTTTGGTTTCAATATATTATTCTTTTTTATATTGCATTTTCTATGCATATAATTTGCATATCAGAAATCTACCCATTTTAAGTACATAATTCAATGATTTTTATTAATTAGTTTATTTATTTTAATTTTTATTTTTTGTTAAAGATTATTTATTTATTTATTTGACAGAGAGAGAGAAATTGCAAGTAGGCAGAAGTAGGCAGAGAGGCAGACAGAGAGAGAGAGGGAGAAGCAGGCTCCCCACCGAATGGAGAGCCCGATGTGGGGCTCGATCCCAGGACCTTGGGATCATGACCTGAGCCAAAGGCAGAGGCTTGACCCACTGAGCCACCCGGCTGCCCCAATTTAATGATTTTTGTTAAGTTTATAGAGTTTTTCAACCATCACCACAATCCAGTTTTAGAATATTTTCTTTAGCTCAATGAGATACTCTTGCCTGGCTAAGGTGAATCCCCACTTCTAGTATTATTTTATTGTGCAAAATGGAAGTTCAAGACATGTTTCAAGTTCTTCAGAGAAACTAATCTGAGATTAACCTTGAGTTCTGGGGTCAGGAAGGCTGGTGTCCTAATCCCACCCTTAGTACTAGTGAGCTGGTTTAATTACACTGGCTGTCAGTTCTTCTGAAACGTGTGATTAGTATTAGCTACCTACAGGATTGCTCAGATGATTAGAGACAATGTATGCGAAGGGTCAGACACATAGTAGGTGTTCAGAGAAATTATGAAATTATCACAAACATGCAGGTGCTTGCAAACGATAGGGATTGATGGGCTTGGAGGCCAAATTCGGAGATTCATCATTTCCCCGTTTTGTAATTTAATTCATGGGATGGAGTAGGAAGGAGAAAACAAAATTTATTTGTACTAGTTATTGGCTGCTTTTAAAAAACCAAATGCATTTTAAGAATCTTAATTTCTTTTGATTTATGCTGCTCAAATGTTTCCCTCTTAAAACTAGAGATTTTCATACATTCTATGTTAATAAAAAAATAAAAGATTAAGAAAAAAAAAAACTACAGAGATTTTCTCTCCAAATGGCTTGACTCCCCCTGACCTCCCCCTAACTGAGCTCTGTGTTCTTCAGTTTTGCCTTGCTTTCTTCTGGAATGGATTTGGGAGAAAAAAAAAAAAAAAAAGACTGGCTTCAGCTTCTCAGAGCCCGGTAGTGATTTTCTCTGCTGCTATGAAATTTAAGACCCATAAAATGCTGTTGCCATTTCCTGTGGATGTTCTGCTTCTGTGTTTCGATTTCATATTTATTGCCATATGAGTCAAGATCACAATAAGTTGCTTCATTGCCCTGCTTTACTGATATAGTGCCATCCATTTATGTGGGGGCCTTGTAGCTAGCTACTGGCCCTGTTCCGGTTGCTAGGTACAGGGAAAGCTAAACATGGCCACCAGGGGGTGCTTTTTTCTCAGAGTCTTGTTCAGGGTCCAAACTTGGGAAGGGTGAGGAACTTCCACGGGGAGGCTAGTTCTGCCTTGCTTCTCTTCTGCCCTGAGGGATGCCACAGATGGAAAGTGCACTCTGTCCAAGCTCTCCCATTTCGGCCAGTCCCCATACCGGGACAGTTTTCTGGGCAGGCAGGAGATGAATGGGAACTCCATGCCACTTTGAATTTTGGGGTCCCTCCATGAATGCTTTTGGGAAAGGGTTTTTCTGTCTATTTCACCAGAATCCCTTGAACGTGCTTGTTCAAGATATAGTTCTTAGATTTCATTCTCTGGAAAAAGTGAGTCAGAATATGGAGGATAGGGAGCCTGGGTGGCTCAGTGGGTTAAAGCCTCTGCCTTTGGCTCAGGTCATGATCCGGGGTCTTGGGATTGAGTGCCTGCTCCGCGGAGAGCCTGCTTCCTCCTCTCTCTCTGCCTGCCTCTCTGCCTACTTGTGATCTCTGTCTAATAAATAAAATCTTAAAAAAAAAAAAAAAGAATATTGAGGATAGGGCTCAGAAACCTTTGTTTTCTGGATGATTTTAATGCACACCAAAGTTAGGGCCCTGAAAAGGCAAATTGTTCTTTGAACCACCTTACCTTTTTAAAGCAACCTTTTCCCTTCAAAACTCAAATCCAGGGGTGCCTGGGTGACTCAGTCAGTTAAGTATTTGCCTTTGGCTCAGGTCATGATCTCAGGGTCCTGGAATTAAGCCTCACCTCGGGCTCCCTGCTCAGTGGGGAGTCTGCTTCTCCCTCTGTTCGAGCTCTCTTGCTTGCTCTCTCTCAAATAAATAAATACAACCTTAAAACAACAACAACAACAACGAAAACAAAACCAAACTCAAACACAAACCAAAACAGAAGTCTTCAGAGAATACACCTTCATGCTGGGTCTCCATGTTCATCTGAATCTGCTCTGTGGGGAGAATGATGCTCCCATTTCTGCCAGTGTTTGAGGGACCCTCTGGAACTCCTTCAAGTTTCGGAAATGGAACTTAAGAGACACAGGGTTGAAATCATTATCAATTAGCAGATATAGTTACTTTTCTAAAAAAGAAATGGACATGGTGTTCGTTTCCTGTGGTTGCTGAAACTGGGTGGTTTCAAACAAGAAAGATTTATCCCTGCTGAATTCTGGAGGCTGCATGTCCAAAGTCAAAGCATTGGCAGGGCCACACTGGGCCCCTGGGGCCTCCCTCTTGGGCTATAAGGGAGAATCTGTTTCATGCCTTTCTCTTAGCTTCTGGTGTTCCTGGCAAATCCTTGGTATTTCTTGGCTTGCAACTGCGTAATTTCAGGCTCTGCCCCCATCACCACATGGCCTTCTCCTGTCTCTGTTTTCTTCTCCATTTATAAGGATACCTTGGATTAGAGCCCACCCTAAAGACCTTATTGTAATTTATTACATCCTCAAAGACCCTACTTCTAAAGAAGATCACATTCATAGGTACTGGGTGTTAGGATTTCGATACCTCTTTTTGGGGACATAATTCAACTCATAACAGGCTTATTTCCTATGACTGATCTATCTCCTTTTTAAGTTTCCAACCCACTGAGTAGCAAGGAAAAACTAAATTTAGTCCAATCCAGTAAACTCAGTCCAATTGAATGACTTAAATGGTCTATTCATTCTCCATGGGCATGACTCAGATAGATGCTCAGTGTTTCTTACTTCCTTTTTCTTTTCCTTCTATCTCCTCAGAATCTAGAGTTTAGAAACTTGGGTTGACGTGACTTTATGGTCATAGAGGAAAAGGCAGACTTACTGTGACCCTGGCTCCTTGCTGGTATTTACTGTAGGATGACAGCTCTGGTCTTACAGCAGCAGTGGTTTCCACTGATGCAGACTGATTTTACCTAACTTTTTGGGATTAAATGCTGGCAGTCTCCTCTGGAATTGCGTAATCTTGACTAGTAGTCCCTGAAGTTTAGAAATCTTCCTCACCAGAAAGATGGGCTTTCAGGCTGTTGTTTTTATAAAAGGAACTGACAAAATCAGCTTTGAGACTCAGAGTTGATCAGTGGCTTTTTCGTTTTTACGGCAGGCAGTCTCTTCATCCCAGAGGCAAGAACCCCCATGGTTTCATCTCTGTCTGCAAGGGAATGAGATCTAAGAGCAAACCCGTGCCATGTGGTTACGTTAGCTAGCTATCACTGTGTAACAATCCATCCCAAAGCACAGTGGCTTAGGCCAGATGGAAAACTGTGCCCCAATTTGGCCCACAGCATGTTTTTATAGGACTCACAGGCTAACAATGGTTTTGTATTTTTAAAGTGTTTGAAAAACAAAAATAAGAATATGCCCCAGAGACCAGATGTGGCCCGAGCCTAAAATATTTACTATCTGACCCTTTGTGGAGAAAGTTTGCTGACCCTGCCTTAAAACAATAAGCATTTATAATTTGCCCACAAGTCTGTGGGTTCTTCAGCTCCTGGATTGCCTCCTCCATACATCCGAAGTCAGCTATAGGTCAGTCAGGCAGTTCTGCTAATCTCGGCTGGTCTTTCTCACATGTTTGGTGGCTGGCTGGCTATGGATGAATCTGGAATGGCCTTGGCTGGGCTTTTATCCATGAGACCTCTTATCCTCTGGCTGGTTAGTCTGGTCTTGTTCACATAGCAGTGGGAATGTTTTTGAAAGAGAGCAGACATGAGCAAGTTCTCTTAAGACCCAGACTTAGAATTGACCAAACATTGTCACTTCTGCCACATTCTATTGCAAAGTTCCAGGCCCAGATTCTAGGGTGGCGAGGTAGACTTCACCTTGTGACAGTAGGAGCTACAGAATCACATGATAAAGGTTATGAGTACGGGGAGTGGTAAATAATGGAGGTTGTTTTTGTAATCAGTCTACCACATGTGGGTTATTATTTTCTAAATATTTCTCCAGTAGCAAAAAAATTGTATTTCCTTACCTCTCCCCAAAATTCCTTGTGATCTTAAGACCCACTATGTAGAAGCAGATTTGACTTGATTTAGAGCATGTTAGGATCTGGAAGCACATTAGAATATTTGATCTAGAGCATGTTTGAAGGATTTGAACTGGAGCATGTTAGGAACTTGTGTACCTTCTTTGTAGATCTTTTAGGTTCTAAAACTCTAGGATGAAGATTTCATTCCAGAGCTTTTTTTTTTGCCTTCAGTAATCTTTTCTCTTCCCATTCTCAGATTCCCCACCTGAAGGAGAGGAGAGGTTAGTTTTATTTTGATAGTTGTATTATTATTAATAGTTCCTGTCCCTTCGATTCCTAGCTTATGAAATACGAGCCAGGTTGGGGTGTCCTCAAGAGGCAGCTTCCAGATAAAAACCCATCACCATCATGAAGCTGCCATGAGGTACCTCTTCTCAGGAGATAAATAAATAAATAAATAAGGGCACCTTGGTGGCTCAGTTTGTTGCGCTCAGGTCATGATCCTGGAGTCCCAGGACTGAGTCCCACATCAGGCTCCCTGTTTGCAGGGAGTCTGCTTCTCCCTCTGACCCTCCTTTTCTCATGCGCTCTCTCTCTCTCTCAGTCTTTCAAATAAATAAATAAAATCTTTAAAAATAATTAAAAAAAAAATAAAAGAAATCCCAAACCCTAAATTCTAAATTGGTGTCCAGGAGAACCATCTAGAATTCCATCCCAGTCAACCACAGGGCAGGTTTAGAACTAAGCTTCCCTTAACCCAGTTTTTAAACTCTATGACTCATCTTTCCCTTTGTTGGGAGCCTCACAACTTTTTCTTGATGCTGTTTTAACAGGGAAACTAAAGCAAGCTACAGATTTCCAAACCATTGTCTTTTGGAGTCAGAAAGAAATGTCTCTCCTTTCTCTGATACCTAGCACACTCTGCTGCCTTTAAGAGGTGGCTGGCCAGCCTGTGGGCTGTCTCTCATATCAAGGAGCTCACTACCTACTAAGGAAGCTTTAACTAGTGTAGACTCTGCGAATAATCCCAAGATACTCAAAGAAATATCTAGGTCATCATAGCCATTTTGTTTTTAAAGTATGTTCTAGGGCTCAGCATTTGGTTGGCAAAATAAGAAAAAACATGCAAACCTGGGGATCTGCCTAAAGGAACAGTGGCCCCCGCCATTGTGTTCTTGACCATTCTTTCTAAAGTCCATTTGTAAAAACCAAGCCCTTACTGGAGCTCTAAAAATGAGGCCAGGGATATAAATCTCTTGGGGATTTCCCCAAAAGTCAGATGGCAAGTGGAGAGAATGGGGGGGTGGTATGCTGAGCAAAGAGACCTGTGTTTGTGTAGCACACTGTTGTGTGTATGGGGCGCTCACAGGAGGAAGAAGCTAGGGGCAGATGGAATGAGTTCTGCTTGTTGGGAAGAGGCCCGTGTGTGTAAAGCAGGCAGCCTAAAATTGTGTAGGGCCTGGTGGGTTTGAAAACTCTCTTCTCGGTTGCCATGTATGATAGGAATTGCGGATTACCTGCTCATTTACCCTCTATCTGATTGTCCCATCTTTCTTATGAACAGAACCCTTCTGTGTTTGGGGCAGCTCTTTGGTGAGCTGAGGACACTCGCTTTCCCAGATTCTCTTGCAGATAACAGTGGCTCTGTGAGGTAGCTAAAGCCAATGGGATGTGAGGGGATATCTGCTGGGAATTTGGGGGAAAGTTTCCTATTACAGATTTTTCCCCCTTTTCCCTTTCCCCTCCTTTTCTGCTTGTCCTGTGGCTAGGACCCCATATGGCACAGCATCATGTATGGTGGCCACAAGGCAACAAACAGCGTCTCAGGATTCACCCCAGCTCAGCACCTCGTCACTGGGCTACTGCTGGGAGAAAATCAACGCCTGCATGTTGAAGGAAATATTAGTTGGGTTTTCCTGTTACTTTCAGCCTGATGGAGAATTGACATGCTACAACATAGCTCTTTGAGCGTTCTTATCTCTTAGTGTGACACCTCGGAGTTAAGAGTTGCCATCAGACCAGAGTTGACCTTCTTCCCACAGCATTGTTCTGTGGAAACTCCAGAGGTGGGACAAATAGCAACTGTCATATCTGTGAGATCCCTGACTGGGGAGACATCATCTGGGGCGGGTTAGCTGTGAGTGGGCCTTCAGGCCCTGAGCCTACAGGTTGAAGATGGTATTAAAGACGGGTGAGGGACCGAGGTGTTCTGTGTTTCTCTGTGTCAGGTGACTCCCCACGCACCTCAGCTCCCATCGTTGACCATCATGCATGTGTCCCATGTGGATGAGGAGACAGAAGAAGCTGTGCCCTCAGGTGGCTGCTGGGCCTCCAAAGGAACTGAAAATGCTGTACCTATAACTCCAGGTCTATATCCTTCCATAAAGCTGAGGAAATATGGTACAAGATTAAAGTCTTTGTGTCTTGTGAGTCTGCCTGCCAAACCCGACTGGCACCCCCAATTCTGCTATGCCAGACCAAGACCCAACTGGCTTTGTTAAGACAAATCAGCAACAGACATTCCCCATTAACAATAATTACTTCGTATACATGAATATATATTGGAGGTTGGTCAACTCCCTCATTTGATATCTGATAAAATAATTATTTTATTAACCTCTAGATGGTCTTTTGCATTGCCTCAGATTTTTTTTTGGATGGGTTGGAGCCTAAATGATTTTAATAGTAAAAAGCTTTCCTAATCAGTGGCAATCATCTTTATTAGAACTGAAATTGTTGGTCTTTCAGGAAGAGTTGTTGGGAGCCTGTATGGCATGGGGAGTGGGCCTGGATGGAGCATGGAGGAATGGAAAGTGTGTGGGCTTGGAAGTCAGGGAGCCCTGCAGTGAAGTCCATTTGCTACCATGAGAGCTGCAGTCTTGCGGGATCTCTTTTGACCTCCCAAGTTCCAATTACCTTATCTGTATATTGGGAATAAGCCTCTGGGCAGATGAAATGAAACAATATAGATAAAATGTCAGGCATAGTCCTGACCCAAGCAGACACGGGCATCCCACAAACGTTTGTTCCCTCCCCTCTTTTGAGTCCATGACAGCAACAAGAAGAGCAACAATAAGAACAAGCTGCTGTCCCTGAATCCACAGTCTGCCCCTTGATAGCTAGATAACTCCGGGCAAGAAATTTCACTCCTTTGGGCCTCCTCTGCTTCCCTTGTAGAATGGGGATACTCAAAGTCCCCACTTCACAGCGTTGCTGTGAAGAGTACAGAAGATGAACGCGAAGTGTTCGGCACAGTGTCTGGTGTGTAGGAGGGCTCAATAAACCATTACGAAAAGGGGAATATTGGCAAGGGCTCAGGTTTTGTCCCTTGGTTATAGTACCTGCATGGAGCTGACAGAGATGGGGATTAAAGCCAAGCCCCTGACACTGAGCTTATTCTGGGCCCAGCACTGTGCTTGGCACAAGGGATGTACTTGGTGAAGGAGACACCACTTCAGCTTCTGTTTTCCATGAGCTCAGGGACCAGAGACAATGTGAGTTCCAGAAACGAGTATATTAAGGCTCCCAGCCTCTTACTACCCTAAACTGTTTGAATGTCAGTCTCCCTAGGAGCAGGGAAGATGGTCACCTATGAAAAGATGGTAGTAGCTAGAAACAATCTGTGAAATCCAGCTCACTGTTTTCCCATCTCGGCTGTATCCGTGTGCTCTGGTGAGGTTCTTTCTGTCACAGATTTATGTAACTTATCATCACAGTCACATCTGCGTGTTTGGTTGATGCCATTTAAATTCTCTTACTGTTTAATACCAAGAACATCTAAAAAGAACATTTTGAAGGACTTGAAAAATCCAATTGGTCTCTTGGTAATTTGATTTGTAGGAAATAGGAGAAGATCATATTCTGAATAGAGTGCTTTTAAATGAATCATCATTGCTTTTTTGTACAGGCACTAGATGGGCTCAGATGGGGAGCCCTGCTAAGTCTCTCATTAGGTGGGAGATGCAGCCTGTGTTGGTTAGGAGAGCTATGTGACAGAAAACCCAAAATAACAGTGGCTTAAACAAGACGGATGCTATTTGTTGCTTGTGAAAAAGAAATGTAGAGGAGACAGTTCATGGCTGACTGGTGCCTTCATTGAGTCCCTGGAGAGCCAGACTTCATCTCCCTGTGCTGTCATCTTTAGAACATGGCTTCCTCCTGATGGACAGGGAAGTCATCCAGACCTGCCCCCCACCCCACGCCACCAGTCACCGTTGTGGAAGAGGGACAGATAGGAAGGGAGCACAGGCTTCCTTTAAGGCATTTCCCAGGAACCACACAATTATAATTTTGCTCACACACTATTGATCAGTACTAAGTCACATGGCCACATCTAGTTGCTAGGAAGACTGGTATCTTGATTCTGGCTGCTGTAACAAAATACCTAGACTGGGTGGCTTATTAACAACAGAAATTTATTTCGGACAGTTCTGGAGCCTGGAAATCCAAGGTCAGTGTACCAGGTTCTGGTGAGCACCTTCTTTTGAGGTGCTGATTTCTCACTGTGTCCTCCCATGGAGGAGAGCAGAGAAGGGAAGTAGTCTTTCTTATGACACTTATAAGGGCACTGATTCTGTTCATTGAATTCTACTTACTTTTCAAAGATTGAATCTCATATAATCACATTGAGGGGTAGGGTTTCAGCATATGAATTTGGGGAAGACACAAACATGCCAGTCCATACCACATTTATTCTTAATAAAGATTCCTAAGCACTCAGGTAAAATAGAATTCTTTTACTAGGGAAGGAGTGGAGAATGGATACTGGAACTTAGCCAGCAGACTTTTTGACACATATTTAAGACTTGGGGAACCTGACAGCATTCCCTTCCCTGTAAGCAAGGATTCATTTGTTTGGACTAATAGCAGGCACCTGGGACAGAGAAAACCCTAGTGTAGGTGGGACAGCAAATAAGACCCATGGAACTAGAAAAAGAACATCGTTGTGAAGTGAGGTATAAGACAACATTTAAGAATGCTTGGAAATCATGCTTGGTCAACTCCCTCACTTGATATTTGAAGCCCCCGAGGGCCAGAGGGAAGAGTTGACTTGTGTCGGGGGTCACTGAGTCTACACACTGGCTTGATAGTTCACTAGAAGGACTCAGAGGACTCAGGGAAACAGGTGTACTCACAGTTACAGTTTATTACACTGGAAGGATGCAGCTTGAAATCATACGGTGGAGTTCAGGAAATGGTAGGTATGACCTTTTGGTGGCCATGTCCCCGTGTACTCAATGGGCAGTGCTGAATTTGCCCAGCTACAGGCCATGATGACATATATGAAGTTTTGCTAACTGGGGAAGCTCTCGGGAGCCTTGGTGTCCAGAGATATCCCTGGGGAATCCGTCACATAGGAACACAGCACCCCATCGACTGACCCTAGTTACCCAGTCCCCAGTCTGCCACTCAGAGGTCAAACTATGGAGCAGGGTCCGAGACTCCTGCCACAAATCCCATTGTTAGGGAGAAACTGTGTGGTGTGGCCCATGGCTCCAGGTAAACAGAGACACTCTGTCCAGTACAATATTCCAGAGGCTCAGAGGTGATCTCTCAGGAGCTGCTGCTCAAGGGTCAGTCTGAAGGACCCGTAGAATATGAAGACTCTGCACAACCCAGGCCTGCCGAACTGACTCCTTACTGCACACTCGCCCAACGTTACACAACCATGTGGAACTTCACCCAGAATGTTTGCCCCCTTGGAAATCACCGCAGACAGCCAGAGTGAGCGGACCAGCCCATGGCTGAGGCGGGTCTCGCATGCTCCCCTTTTGACCCCCATCCACTGCAGCCACAGGAATTAAACACATCATCTGGGACAGACTCCTGCACTCAAGTTGGCCCTGACATTTAGTGGCTGCATGACTTGAAAAAATATATAAACTCTCAGTGCCTTGAGTTGCTCTTCTGTAAATATGAAGATGATTCAACTGTCATCTACTCGGAGAGCTTCTGTGTGGGGTAAATATGCAATTAACATGGGGCTCTTAGAACAGTGCCTGGTGTATGCTATGTGCTCAGTCAGTGAAAACCAGTATTGCTATCACCATCCACAGCATGTTGCTATGGATTCTTAATAAAGATTCCTAAGCACTCAGGTAAAATAGAATTCTTTTACTAGGGAAGGAGTGGAGAATGGATACTGGAACTTAGCCAGCAGACTTTTTGACACATATTTAAGACTTGGGGAACCTGACAGCATTCCCTTCCCTGTAAGCAAGGATTCATTTGTTTGGACTAATAGCAGGCACCTGGGACAGAGAAAACCCTAGTGTAGGTGGGACAGCAAATAAGACCCATGGAACTAGAAAAAGAACATCGTTGTGAAGTGAGGTATAAGACAACATTTAAGAATGCTAAATCTCTTCTTGTACCTGCAGAAACCCCCGGAGGTGGGTTTGGACATGCATGTGCTCGGCCAAGGCAGAGTCTTCCTGGCAGGTCAGCCACCCAGCTGTGAGCTGCCTAAGGCATTCTGGGGCCTCTGCATCACTGAAGACTCAAGTCTCATTCGTACTTACTTCCCAGGTTGTAAGGATTTCCTTGACCCTCAATTCACTCTAATCCCTGTCTGCAGTAAGGTAAAGCTGGTCTGGGTGCATTCTTTAAAATTCATCTTTAAAGTAGGTGCTTTCTGATACTCCTTGCTTTCCAGATCCTATCAGATAAACCTTTCCTCTGCCATGCAGAGTATTCTTGTGTTTCTCTAGAGGAAGGCTTCCCAGTTGGTTTTTGTTGTTTGGTCATACTCAGATCCAAGAGCAGAAGATTCTGGGATTTCTCCCCCCTATTTGTTAATATCAAACTGTGAAATTTTGGAAGTTGCTTGACTTCTCTGGGCTTCAGTTTCCTGAGGGAAATGGGAAAGATGGAAGCTGAGATTTTTCAGAAGCTGAACACTGAATACGAATGTGCTTAATTTGTGTCTGGGGCTATTTAGTCAACACAATAATACATACATTGTGTGTGGGGCATGTGGTGTGTGTGTGTGTGTGTGTGTGAGAGAGAGAGAGATAGATAGATAGATAGATAGATAGATAGATCCTGGGCAAGGGCCAAGGGCAGCTGGAGACAGGGACTCAGCAGGGATTCAGCTAATGCTCTTTCTCCCCCAGATTTTATGTCGCTGAGCAATCCTGAATCACAGGCCCATCAAAGGGGAGACTGTTTGTGTTTGGGATAAGAAACCCCCTGGCCTTCCTCAACCCTCTCTCCATGCTGTAGGGGTCAGAGGAGAGAATCTCCAGTATTTTGGAAGCTTTGGAAGTGCCTCGGGACAAAGACCCTCCTGAGAAGGCAAAACTGAGTTGTAACCCAGGGCCAGGCACAGTGCTGGACTTTGAAGAAGCACTTGCTGCATCGTGGTTAAGAAGAGGAGGACCCCAGGGAGGAGAAGCTCAGACTTCTGTGGGTCCTTTGCTCGCTCCCTCCCAGGGCTGCTGTTTCTGGAAGCCTGCCCCCCTCCCCCACTGGTTTCCTCAATTCTAGAGAAAGTGCCGCCCCAGCAGGTGCTGAGGCTGCCTGCCTGCCTCGGCATTCGGCACTGTCCCGAGCATCAGGCGCCTTGCTCAGGCTTCTTTTTAAAGCGATTTTAAAAAGGAAACAGATGCTCCCCGTGAAGCCTGAATTTCTATCATCGGTTGTCATGACATGGGCTGACATGGGAGCAGCCCCGGCAACGGGCTGACAGCTTGATGGGTTTAATTTTGGTGCAGAATTCTGCAAAGAGGCAGCTGCCAGGAACGCGCCACTGGTGACTGGGAAGGACAAGGGGGAAGCAGGTCTAACAGTGCAGCCTGGGGTGACAGCAGTACCCAGCAGACGCCACGAGGGCTCTGCCCATGACCAGCATCCTTGCTGGCTGATTTTGGGCTCTCGGGGCACTTACTCAGCATTGGCCTAGCTCCTATTCCCACCCTGGGGGGGGGGCCCTCTTTGGGCTCTGTCTGAGGAATAGAGGCAATGAGGAAGTTGGTCAGTGTGACAGAAGAACTTGCAATCCTATTCCTGGTTCTGGGGGCAAATCTCTTCATTTCCCCTCCGCTCTTTTATTTATTTATTTGTTGTTTAAAAGGATTTATTTATTTGACAGAGAGAGATCACAAGTAGGCAGAGAGGCAGGCGGGGAGCGGGGGGGAAGCAGGCTCCCTGCCGAGCAGAGAGCCTAATGTGGGACTGGATCCCAGGACCCTGAGATCATGACCTGAGCCAAAGGCAGAGGCTTAACCCACTGAGCCACCCAGGTGCCCCTCCCCTCCGCTCTTAACCCCACTTGGTGCAGGATTTTATGAGAAGAGAAACAAAACAGAGCAGGCTCCCTCCTTCAAGGCTCTGTGCTTCTGTTCCCCTGTATCTTCTCCCCATGTGGTCCATGACATCTCACTTGGCAAGAGATGGGTTTGGTCAACTTCCACTGTCCTTCTCTTTCCAACCCCAGGCTTCCTATTGTGTTCCTTTCTGAGCCTTGTGGATTGGGAAGCCCATGAATGTCCATCATTCACTCCACCACCATTAACTGGTTGTGTGTGCTGGAAAGTTCTATGTGCAGAGGCCACAAACCTGAACTCTGCATGCTTTCTGCTTTTTGGATCTAAATGTCTGGTAGTGAGGACTGATAGGCAAAAAATCATCTTGGGAAAGGCAAATGAAGGACCAGCTTGCTCTGCCATTTTCAGTAGCTGAGATGGGTAACATTTAGAAAGTCTGAACTTCTCAAGTGATGCTGAGGATGTAAAGCAACCAGGACTCTGATGCACTGCTGGGGAGAGGGTAAAGTGGGACATGTGCTTGGAAAATAATTTCACATTATTTAATAAAAGGGAAGTTATACCTAGGCTGGGCCCTGGGAATCTATGATGAAGTACGTAGTCAGGCAACATTCATGTGCATGCACTCACAGTAGTAATAATTGAAATGTAAAACATTGGAAATGTTAAAAATATCCATTAAGATTAAGGGAATAGAGGGGCACCTGGGTGGCTCAGTGGGTTAAATCCTCTGCCTTTGGCTCAGGTCATGATCCCAGGGTCCTGGGATCGAGCCCCACATCGGGCTCTCTGCTCAGCGAGGAGCCTGCTTCCCTTCATCTCTCTGTGTGCCTCTCTGCCTACTTGTGATCTGTCTGTCAAATAAATAAATAAATAAAAATTAAAAAAAAAAGATTAGGGGAATAGAAACATTTTGGAATAGTATACAGCCCCGAACACGGGGGTATGGCTACTTCTACTATAGGTCTTTGCGTTCTTATGTGGATTATGGGTTTCATGTGAAAGTTTCATTTGTGTTGGCCTCCTAATTACACCAAGTTATTTAGTGAGAGGGGAGCCATAGCAAAGGGCAGTGGTGGAAGCAGGATTTCTGATGCTAAGTAGGTATTGGGACCTGGGGCAGCCTGATGCTATCAACTTTCTGTGATCAGAGGAGGGTCACATCACTGCCAGCTTGGGCCAACATAACCACTATTGTTTACCCATGAAATGTTGGCAAGTTCCCCATGTGACCCATGACCTAGGCACTGCATGGCACCCTTGTCCTGAACATTGTCCTTAATATTTTCTCTGCCAGCCTCTTGGTGAAGGTGGTAGTGACAGTACATGGAGATTCAGATCGAGCCAGCAAGGCAATCCCAATCTAGACTTCCAGATTCCTGAGTAGATTCCTTATGGCTGTGTCTCATGTGAGAACGCCAGGAGAAAGGAAATGGAGAGCCATCTGCCCACTAACGCAAGAGAACCCCCCTGGATTTAACTTCTCTTTGCCTAAGCCAGAATCATCTGGAGAGCTGGGTGAAGGTTGTGGGTCCTCCCTTCCCCAAAGATGCACATATGCACACACAACGTTTGCACTGTGTGTCAGAGAGCTCAGGGACACAGATGTAGAGGACGTGTGTCATCCAACATTCAAATCCCCCTCTTCCTTTGAGTACGCTGATTTCCTGCTGGGGCAATTTGCTATGTGTGTCATCTTGGTGGGTGGGCAGTTCCCAGTGACAGCCACTTCCTGCTGCCTGCCTCCATGGAAGTTGACAGAGGCCAGATTCTTTGTCTGTTTTGTTGAAGTGTCTGAGGTCAAGCACACGACCCAAGCTTGGCCTGGTGGACGCTGGCTCCCGAGATATTGAATCTGGATCAGTTGAAGCTTAGATGAAGGGAAGTATGGAGGTGAGAACATGAGCTGTGGCAAGGGCTGGGGCTGGCCTGTCTGCTTATGCATGGGGACACTTGGTATCCCTCATACAGTGCTTGCTACAAAGAAGAGGCTTAGTAATTGCTAAATGAATCAGTGCATGGGTAATAATACTGCTAGCAGGTCCCATTTCTCCTAAGCAAAGCACTGTCTAGCATCACAGATTTGTCAAGCTTGGTTTGTCCTTTTCATCTGATTCAAACCCTTCATTATGCTGACATGTAGAGACCCAGGAAGTCCCAAGGGCTGTGGCCAAAACTTTTCCCTCCTGCCGCCCCCTCCTCAGATGCAGGCAGGGCTGGGCTCTAAGTGTTCAGACTTCCGATTCATTTTTCTTCCGGCTCCTGTCTCCCAAGCCCATCGGATGTTACACGGACACGAGCATGTTTATAGTGGAACCACTGAAAATGTTGACCCTGGAGGGCAGCCTTGATACCAGCTAAGATTCAGAGGAGAGTGGTTCAAAGTGTTACTGCCAGGACAACGGCTGGTTCATAGTCCAGGGGGGTTATATCTAGCATGGTTTTCAGGATCTCAAAGAATCTTCCATTAAAAAATTTTTTTTTTTCAGTCCAGAGTTTTCTGTAAGTGACTTTCCTAAGTCCCTTAGGTTTCCTCTTGGGAACTGGCTGACATGTCAGCTCTTTCGATGACCCTACTGGATTTGTGGGCTCTGGATTGTCTTCCAGAATCTAGAACACAAGCACGGCAGTTTTCTGAAGAGGTGTGTGCTGAATGTGGATTGTTTGAAGTGAATGCAGTCTGCATGAAAAGAGCTTTGCGGTGAGTTGTTAAACAGCCTGATGGCCATTTGGCTACGAGGCACACAGGAGAAGAGCTTCAGAAATGACCAAGACTGTATTTACCCGAGGATCTTGTCATCTGTCTTAAATAAAATGAGTTGTGTTTTGTTACATTTCCATGAAATTCGTAGCAGGTTAAAAACAATTTTTTTAAAAGATTTTGGTATTGATTAAGGAAAGTAAAATATCAGTTGTTCGAAGCAGGCAGTGCAGTCTGCATCGAGCGTATCCTCAGCATTCACACTGAGTTTGGGTCCTTCGGAAAGCAGACCCTGAGAGGAGGAGTTGGGTCCAGCGGTTTACTCGGGAGGTGGAATGAGGGTGACGGGGGAGGGGGGGGGGTTTCTAAGAAGGAAAAGCCATAAAAGGCATAGTCATCAGCAGATTAGTGCTGTGGGCAACTGAGATTTCTTCCCGCTAGGGACCCGACCCTTTGAGAGAGGGTGTAGATTACACCTCAGGTTCGTCCCATGACACGGGACCAAGACGCCATGTTTATTCGCCAGCTCTGGTCTTTCTTCACTTGCGGATTGTGTCCACTCCCTGAGGTGTCCGCCCCCTGGTATTTCTCTCTGCAGGTGACCGTGGAGGCCGGCCGCACTCTGTGGGCAAGTAACCAAGATATGTGCTCTACTCAGGAGACCTTCTTCTAGCTCCTTGGAGAAAGTAGGATCTTTGTATAGCACTTTATGGTTCTCCCCTCCTTTAAACATCACCATGACAACCAGCACAAAGCAGAACACCCAAAGTTAGGAGCAATTTAAAATTGCAGGGAGTGTGGACTAGAGGACAGATTTGCATTTCTATTGGATAGGAAAACCTTACAGGAAAAATACAATACCGTAAGCTGATTCTGGTTCTTTATTGTCCACATACGTGCTGTTAGCATTGATCTCTCTGTCTCTCAACATCTCACATCATCAATATCAAGAACAGGAAACTGATATTGATGAGATTGATACAACCCAGCAATCTTACTTGGATTTCACGAGTTTTGCATGCATTCATTTGTGTGTATGCAGTTCTGTGTAATTTTGTCACCTGTACAGATTTGATCGTCACCGCAGTGAAGACCCAGGACAGTTTCTTTGC